>NC_053036.3:5512556-8268834 GCF_002575655.3 Aegilops tauschii subsp. strangulata | reverse complement strand
TGGTGTAACATAACCTGATTAGTAGTGGTCTGGTCATATCGGCACGCGAACTACGGGAACGACTAAAAGGTCATGTTTTCGTCGTGAGGTGACTGTGACGACCTCTATCATATCCGGGTCCACTGCCGCCATCCCGTGTGGCAACTCCCATTCAAAGTGGTATAAGAGACTAGCAAGCGCAAGTTCCATATTTGCCAGCCCGAACGTCATCCCGGCGCACATCGTCCGGCCAGCCCCAAATGGTATGTACTCAAAGTCTGCCCTCTTGAAGTCAATGGTGTTGAGATCAAACCTCTCTGGCATGAACTCCTCCGCCTTGTCCCAATGCATCGGATCCCTGCCGATGGCCCAAGCACTCACAAGCATTGTAGCCCCCACTGGCACATCGAACCCGAGTACCTGGTGATGGAAAGATGCCCTAGAGGCAATAATAAAATGGTTATTATTATATTTCCTAAATCATGATAAAGGTTTATTATTAATGCTAGAATTGTGTTGACCAGAAACTTAAATACATGTGTGGATACATAAACAAATATCGTGTCCCTAGTGAGCCTCTACTAGACTAGCTCGTTGATCAAAGATGGTTAAGGTTTCCTAACCATCGACATGAGTTGTCATTTGATAACGGGATCACATCATTAGGAGAATGATGTGATGGACAAGACCCAACCGTTAGCATAGCATATAATCGTTCAGTTTATTGCTACTGCTTTCTTAATGTCAAATACATGTTTCTTCGACCATGAGATCATGGAACTCCCGGATACCGGAGGAATACCTTGTGTGCTATCAAACGTCACAACGTAACTAGGTGATCATAAAGATGCTCTACAGGTATCTCCGAAGGTGTCTGTTGAGTTGGCGTGAATCGAGATTGAGATTTGTCACTCCGTATAATGGAGAGGTATCTCTGGGCCCTCTCGGTAATACAACATCACAAGAAGCTTGCAAGCAAAGTGATTGAGGATTTAGTTACAAGATGATGTATTATGGGACGAGTAAAGAGACTTGCCGGTAACGAGATTGAACTAGGTATAGAGATACCGACGATTGAATCTCGAGCAAGTAACATACCGACAGACAAAGGGAATTGCGTATGTTGTCATAAAGGTTCAACCGATAAAAGATCTTCGTGGAATATCTAGGAATCAATATGAGCATCCAGGTCTCGCTATTGGTTATTGACCAGAGAGGTGTCTCGGTCATGACTACATAATTCCCGAACCCGCAGGGTCGCACGCTTAACGTTCGTTGACGCTAGAGTAGTATTGGGATATTTGATGAGTGGTAACCAAATGTTGTTTGGAGTCCCGGATGAGATCCCGGATATCACGAGGAGTCTCGGAATGATCGAGAGGTAAAGATTTATATATGGGAAGTCATATTTTGGGTTCCGGGAAAAGGTGCAGTTTTTTCGGTATTGTACCGCGAAGCTTCCAAAAGGTTCCGAAGGATTTCGGAGGGGTCCGGAAGTCCACAAGTGGGTCCACCACGACCCAAGGGCTAGCATGGGCTGCGGGGAGGCGCCCTGGCCTTATTGGGCTAGGTGTACCAAGTCCTCAAAAGCCCATGTGGCTAGGGAAGGCAAAAAAGGAAGGAGTCCTAGTAGGAATAGGATTGGACTTGGAGTCCAAGTCCTCTCCCCCTTAGCTGCGCCCTAGGGCTTGGAGGGGCTGTTTCCCACGCCCCTCCACCTATATATAGAGGGGAGGGGCGCCCCAAGAGGACACACCAAGCCCTTGGCGCCCCTCTCTCTCGCGTTACTCCGTAGTTCCACCGCCTCGTCCCGGCGACGCTTAGCGAAGTGTTGTGAGTGCTCCACCACCACCATCACCACCACGTCGTCGTGTTGGTTGTGATCTCATCTACTTCTCCTCTCCTGCTTGCTGGATCAAGAAGGATGAGATGTCATCGAGCCGCACGTGTGCTAAACTCGGAGGTGCCTTCCGTTCGGCACTAGATCGGTTGGATCGTGATCGGATCGCGAAGAGTATGACTACATCAACCGCGTTGATAAACGCTTCCTCTTAGCGACCTACAAGGGTATGTAGATGCTCTCCCCCTCTCATAGCTATGCATCTCCATGGTTAGATCATTAATGTGCGTAGAATTTTTTTTGTTTTCCATGCAACGTTCCCCAACAGTTGCATCAGAGCCAGGTCTATGTGTAGATGATATGCACGAGTAGAACACAAAGAGTTGTGGGCGGTGATCATCATACTCCTTACCACCAATGTCTTATTTTGATTCGGCGGTATTGTTGGATGAAGCGGCCCGGACCAACCTTACATGACCACGTTCATGAGACCGGTTCCACCGACAGACATGCAACTAGTTTTGCATAAAGGTGGCTGGCGGGTGTCTATTTCTCCTACTTTAGTTGAATCGAATTTGACTGCGGCCGGTCCTTGTTGAAGGTTAAAACAACAAACTTGATAAATCACCGTTGTGGTTTTGATGCGTAGGTAAGAACTGTTCTTGCTAAATGCCCGTAGCAGCCACGTAAAACTTGCAACAACAAAGTAGAGGACGTCTAACTTGTTTTTGCAGGGCATGTTATGATGTGATATGGTCAAGATATAATGTGATATACGTTATTGTATGAGATGATCATGTTTTGTAAAATTTACTGGCAACCGGCAGGAGCCTTATGGTTGTCTCTTTATTGTATGAAATGCAAACGTCATGCAATTGCTTTACTTTATCACTATGCGTTAGCGATAGTTGTAAAAGCAATTGTTGGCGAGACGACCACGATGCTACGATGGAGACAAGATGTCGAGCCGGTGACGATGGAGATCATGACGATGCTTTGGAGATGGAGATCAAAAGCACAAAATGATGATGGCCATATCATGTCACATATTTTGATTGCATGTAATGTTTATCTGTTATGCATCTTATTTTGCTTAGTACGGCGGTAGCATTATAACATGATCCCTTCACTAAGTTTCGAGGTATAGGTGTTCTCCCTGAGTATGCACCGTTGCGACAGTTCGTCGTGTTGAGACACCACGTGATGATCGGCTGTGATAGACTCTACATTCACATACAACAGGTGCAAGACAGTTTTGCACATGCGGAATACTCGGGTTAAACTTGACGAGCCTGGCATGTACAGACATGGCCTTGGAACACTGGAGACCGAAAGGTCGAACGTGAATCATATAGTAGATATGATCAACATAGAAATGTTCACCATTGATGACTACTCCATCTCACGTGATGATCGGAGATGGTTTAGTTGATTTGGATCATGTATCATTTAGATGACTCGAGGGATGTCTATCTAAGTGGGAGTTCTCAAGTAATTTGATTAATTGAACTTAATTTATCATGAACTTAGTCCTCATAGTATTTGCATATCTATGTTGTAGATCAATAGCTCGCGATATAGCTCCTATATATTTTTGATATGTTCCTAGAGAAAAGTTGAAAGATGATAGTACCAATGATGCGAATTGGGTCCGTGATCTGAGGATTATCCTCATTGCTGCACCGAAGAATTATGTCCTTGATGCACCACTAGGTGAAAAACCTATTGCAGGAGCAGATGCAGATGTTATGAACGTTTGACAAGCTCGGTATGATGACTACTTGATAGTTTAGTGCGCCATGCCTTACGGCTTAGAACCGGGACTTCAAATCATTTTGAACGCCACGGAGCATATGAGATGTTCCAAGAGTTGAAATTGTTATTTCAGACTCATGCCCGTGTCGAGAGGTATGAGACCTCTGACAAGTACTTTGCCTACAAGATGGAGGAGAATAGCTCAGCGAGTGAGCATGTGCTCAGAATGTCTGGGTACTACAATCGCTTGAATCAAGTGGGAGTTGATCTTCCAGATAAGATAGTGATTGACAGAGTTCTCTAGTCACTATGACCAAGTTACTAGAACTTCATGATGAACTATAATATGCAAGGGATGACGAAAACGATTCCCAAGCTCTTCGCGATGCTGAAATCGGCGAAGGTAGAAATCAAGAAAGAACATCAAGTGTTGATGATTAACAAGACCACTAGTTTCAAGAAAAAGGGCAAGGGAAAGAAAGGGAACTTCAAGAAGAATGGCAAGCAAGTTGTCACTCTCGGGAAGAATCCCAAAGCTGGACCCAAGCCTGAAACTGAGTGCTTCTACTGCAAAGGAAATGGTCACTGGAAGCGGAACTGCCCCAAATACTTGGCGGATAAGAAGGATGGAAAAGTGAACAAAGGTATATTTGATATACATGTTATTGATGTGTACTTTACTAGTGTTCATAGTAGACCCTGGGTATCTGATACCGGTTCAGTTGCTAAGATTAGTAACTCGAAACAGAAGTTACAAAATGAACAGAGACTACTTGAGGGCGAAGTGACGATGTGTGTTGGAAGAGATTCCAAGGTTGATAAGATCACCATCGCATACTCCCTCTACCTTCTGGATTAGTGTTGAACTTAAATAAATGTTATTTGGTGTTTGCGTTGAGCATGAATATGATTGAATTATGTTTATTGCAATACGTTTATTCATTTAAATCAGAGAATAATTGTTGTTCTGTTTACATGAATAAAACCTTCTATGGTGATACACCATATGTAAATGGTTTATTGAATCTCGATCATAGTAATACACATATTCATAATATTGATGCCACAAGATGCAAAGTTGATAATGATAGTGCAACATACTTGTGGCACTGCCGTTTAGGTCATATTGGCGTAAAGCGCATGAAGAAACTCCATGCAGATGGACTTTTGGAATCACTTGATTATGAATCATTTGATACTTGCGAACCATGCCTCATGGGAAAGATGACTAAAAATCCGTTCTCTGGAACAATGGAGTGAGCTAATAACTTATTGGAAATAATACATACCGATGTATGCGGTCCGATGAGTGTTGAGGCACGCGGCGGGTATCATTATTTTCTGACCTTCACAGATGATTTGAGTAGATATGGGTATATCTACTTAATGAAACACAAGTCTGAAACATTCGAAAAGTTCAAAGAATTTCAGAGTTAAGTGGAGAATCATCATAACAAGAAAATAATGTTTCTACAATCTGATCGTAGAGGCGAATATTTGAAGTTACGAGTTTGGCCTTCATTTAAAACAATGTGGAATTGTTTCACAACTCATGCCACCTGGAACACCACAGCGTAATGGTGTGTTCGAACGTCGTAATCGCACTTTATTAGATATGGTGTGATCTATGATGTCTCTTACCGATTTACAACTATCGTTTTGGGGTTATGCATTAGAGACAGCCGCATTCACGTTAAATAGGGCACCGTCTAAATCCATTGAGACGACACTGTATGAACTGTGGTTTGGCAATAAACCTATGCTGTCGTTTCTTAAAATTTGGGGTTGCGACACTTATGTCAAAAGGCTTCAGCCTGATAAGCTCGAACCCAAATCGGAGAAGTGCGTCTTCATAGGATACCCTAAGGAAACAATTGGGTACACCTTATACCATAAATCCGAAAGCAAGATATTTGTTTCTAAGAATGGAAACTTTCTAGAGAAGGCGTTTCTCTCGAAAGAAGTGAGTGGGAAGAAAGCATAACTTGATGAGGTAACTATACGTTCTCTCGAATTGGAAGGTAGCTCATCACAGAGAAATCCGTTCCTGTGATGCCTACACCAACTAGAGAGGAAGCAAATGATAATGATCATGAAACTTCAGATCAAGTTGCTACTGAACCTCGTAGGTCAACCAGAGCACGATCCACACCAGAGTGGTACGATAATGTTGTTCTGGAAGTCATGTTATTAGACCAAGGCGAACCTACAAACTATGAAGAAGCTATGATGAGCCCAGATTTCGACAGATGGCTTGAGGCCATGCAATCTGAGATAGGATCCATGCATGACAACAAAGTATGGACTTTGATGGACTTGCCCGATGATCGGCAAGCCATTGAGAATAAATGGATCTTTAAGAAGAAGACTGACGCTGATGGTAATGTCACCATCTACAAAGCTCGACTTGTCGCAAAAGGTTTTCGACAAGTTCAAGGAGTTGACTACGATGAGACTTTCTCACCCATAGCGATGCTTGTGTCCGTCTGAATCATGTTAGAAATTGCCACATTTTATGATTATGAAATCTGGCAAATGGATGTCAAAACTGCATTCCTTAATGGATATCTCAAAGAAGAGTTGTATATGATGCAACCAGAAGGTTTTGTTGATCCTAAAGGTGCTAACAAAGTGTGCAAGCTCCAGTGATCCATCTATGGACTGGTGCAAGCATCTCGGAGTTGGAATATACTCTTTGATGAGGTGATCAAAGCATATGGTTTTATATAGACTTACGGTGAAGCATGTATTTACAAGAAAGTGAGTGGGAGCTCTGTAGCATTTCTGATATTATATGTGGATGACATATTGCTGAATGGAAATGACATAGAATTTCTGGATAGCATAAAAGGATACTTGAATAAGAATTTTTCAATGGAAGACCTTGGTGAAGCTGCTTACATATTGGGCATCAAGATATATAGAGATAGAAGACGCTTGATAGGATTTTCAATGAGTACATACCTTGACAAGATTTTGAAGGAGTTCAAAATGGATCAGTCAAAGAAGGAGTTCTAGCCGGTATTGTAAGGTGTGAAGTTGAGTAAGACTCAAAGCCCGACCACGGCAGAAGATAGAGAAATAATGTAAGTCATTCCCTATGCCTCAGCCATATGTTCTATACTGTATGTCATGTTGTGTACCAAACCTGTTGTGTACCTTGCCTTGAATTTGGCAAGGGGGTACAGTAGTGATGCAGGAGTAGATCACTAGACAGCGGTCAAGATTATCCTTGGAGGACTAAGGAAATGTTTCTTGGTTATGGAAGTGATAAAGGGTTCATCGTAAAGGGTTACATCGATGTAAGCTTTAACACTAATCTAGATGACTCTAAGTCTCAATCTGGATACGTATTGTAAGTGGGAGCAATTACCTAGAGGAGCTCCATGTAGAGCATTATAGACATATAAATTTGCAAAATACATACAGATCTGAATGTGGCAGACCCATTGGCTAAACCTCTCTCACAAGCAAAACATGATCACACCTTAGTGCTCTTTTGAGTGTTAATCACATGGCGATGTGAACTAGATTATTGACTCTAGTAAACTCTTCGGATGTTAGTCACATGGCCATGTGAACTACGGGTGTTAATCACATGACGATGTGAACTAGATTATTGACTCTAGTGCAAGTGGGAGACTGATGGAAATATGCCCTAGGGGCAATAATAAAATGGTTATTATTATATTTCCTAAATCATGATAAAGGTTTTATTATTCGTGCTAGAATTGTATTGACCGGAAACTTAAATACATGTGTGGATACATAAACAAATACCGTGTCCCTAGTGAGCCTCTACTAGACTAGCTCGTTGACCAAAGATGGTTAAGGTTTCCTAACCATAGACCTGAGTTGTCATTTGATAACAGGATCACATCATTAGGAGAATGATGTGATGGACAAGACCCAACCGTTAGCCTAGCATATGATCGTTCAGTTTATTGCTACTACTTTCTTAATGTCAAATACATGTTTCTTCGACCATGAGATCATGCAACTCCCGGATACCGGAGGAATACCTTGTGTGCTATCAAACGTCACAACGTAACTAGGTGATCAAAAAGATGCTCTACAGGTATCTTCGAAGGTGTCTGTTGAGTTGGCGTGAATCGAGATTGGGATTTGTCACTCCGTGTAATGGAGAGGTATTTCTGGGCCCTCTCGGTAATACAACATCACAAGAAGCTTGCAAGCAAAGTGACTAGGGAGTTAGTTACAAGATGATGTATTATTGAACGAGTAAAGAGACTTGCCAGTACCGAGATTGAACTAGGTATAGAGATACTGACGATCGAATCTTGGGCAAGTAACATACCGACAGATAAAGGGAATTACGTATGTTGTCATAAAGGTTCAACCGATAAAAGATCTTCATGGAATATATAGGAATCAATATGGGCATCCAGGTCCCGCTATTGGTTATTGACTGGAGAGGTGTCTCGGTCATAACTACATAATTCCCGAACCCACAGGGTCGCACGCTTAACGTTCATTGACGCTAGAGTAGTATTGGGATATTTGATGAGTGGTAACCAAATGTTGTCCAGAGTCTCGGAATGGTCGAGAGGTAATGATTTCTATATGGGAAGTCATATTTTGGGTTCCGAAAAAAGGTGCAATTTTTTCGGTATTGTACCGGGAAGCTTCCAGAAGGTTCCGGAGGATTTCGGAGGGGTCCGGAAGTCCGCAGGTGGGTCCGCCACGACTCAAGGGCTAGCATGGGCAGAGGGGAGGCGCCCTGGCCTTATTGGGCTAGGTGCACCAAGTCCTCAAAAGCCCATGTGGCTAGGGAAGGCAAAAAAGGAAGGAGTCCTAGTAGGAATAGGATTGGACTTGGAGTCCAAGTCCTCTCCCCCTTAGCTGCGCCCTAGGGCTTGGAGGGGCTGTTTCCCATGCCCCTCCACCTATATATAGACGGGAGGGGGCACCGTGATGTTAGCCAGAACTACGTCGGTATTTCCCCAAAGAGGAAGGGATGATGCAGCACAACGACGGTAGGTATTTCCCTCAGTGAAGAGACCAAGGTTATCGAACGAGTAGGAGAACCAAGCAACACTACGTAAACATCACCTGCACACAGATAACAAATACTCGCAACCCAACGTATTAAAGGGGTTGTCAATCCCTTTCGGGTAACGGTGCCAGAAATTGGAAAACGAACATGAGAGAGTTGTAAATATTGATAGATCGAACGCCGAATAAAATAAAGTGCAGCAAGGTATTTTTGTATTTTTGGTCTACCAGATCTGAAAATAAAAGCAAAGGAAAATAGATCGCAAACACTACTGGAATCAGCTAATTTGCCATCTACCAGCTCTTTGCCGTCTGCTAGCTGACGGCAAAGAAGCTCTTTGCCATCAGCTACCCAAAAGCGGACGGCAAAGAAACGGCAGACGGCAAAGAAGCTCTTTGCCATCTGCGAGCTCTTTGTCGTCTGCTAGCAGACGGCAAAGAATCTTTGCCGTCCGCTGGCAGACGGCAAAGAGTGAGGTGGCCCCCACCCCCCGCCCGTTGGGAAAAACATAACGGCCCACCTCTTTGCCATCTGCTAGCAGACGGCAAAGAGGCAAAAAGGCGGACGGCAAAGAGAGGCAGACGGCAAAGAGGGCACTACCTAACGGCCCGTACCCCCCCCCCCCCCCCGCCCGTTACTCACTTTCTCCTCGCCGTTCTCTCCTCCCACCCCGCCGCCGCCCGCCGCGCGCCGCCGCCCCCACCAGTCGCCGCCGCCCCACCGCCCGTCGCCCCCGCCGCCCGTCGCCCGCCGTCGCCCCACCACCCGTCGCCCCCGCCGCCCCGTCGCCCCACCGCCCCGGCCCCCCGCCGCCCCGGCCCCCCTCGCGCCCCGGCCCCCCGCCGCCCCGCGCCCCACCGCCCCGGGCCCGGCCCCCCGCCGCCCCAGGCCGCCTCCTCCACCGCCCCGCCCCCCTCCTCCACCGGCCTCCTCCACCGGCCCTGCCCTAGGTGAGCCCCCCTTTTTCTGTTTTTTTCTGTTTTTTTCCTTTTTAGTTTTAGTTTTAGTTTAGATTTAGTTTTAGTTGTAGTTTTAGGTTTAGTTTTAGTTTAGTTTTAGTTTTAGGTTTAGTTTAGTTTGAGGAAAGAAGAAGAAGAAGAGAAAAAGAGGAGAGGAAGAAGAAGAAGAGGAGGAGGAGAAGAAAAAAGAAGAAGAGGAAGAAGAAGAAGAAAAAAGAGGAGAGGAGGAGAAGAAGAAGAGGAAAAAGGAAAGGAAGAAGAAGAAGAGGAGGAGGAGGAGAAAAAAGAAGAAGAGGAAGAAGAAGAAGAAAAAAGAGGAGAGGAGGAGAAGAAGAAGAGGAAAAAGGAAAGGAAGAAGAAGAAGAGGAGGAGGAGAAGAAAAAAGAAGAAGAGGAAGAAGAAGAAGAAAAAAGAGGAGAGGAGGAGGAGAAGAAGAGGAAAAAGGAAAGGAAGAAGAAGAAGAGGAGGAGAAGAAAAAAGAAGAAGAGGAAGAAAAGGAAGAATAAAAGAGTTTCCAGCTGTGCTTCCTGGGAGCTGACCCATTTGGTCAATTTGCCTACAGTGGCAGACGGCAAAGAGTAAAAGAGTTTGCCGTCAGCGGCGGACGGCAAAGGCCTGCCATGTAGTGACGTGTAGATGACATCATATGGCAGACGGCAAAGGCACTAGAAAGTTTGCCGTCCGCGGCGGACGGCAAAGGCCTGCCGTTAGCCACTTAACGGACTGAGAGCACAATTATTGCCGTCCGCCCTCTTTGCCTTCAGCCGCCAGGAAGCAGACGGCAAAGCAGCTGTTTACCGTAGCCTACTTTGCCGGAGCCTTTTGCCGTCCGCCGTTCGTGCCTTTGCCGTCCGCCGTGGCAGACGGCAAAATAGCTGTTTCCTGTAGTGAAAGGCAAATATAATAAAGAAGAGACCCGGGGGCCGTAGATTTCACTAGTGGCTTCTCTCGGGAAAAATAGCAAACGGTGGGTAAACGAATTACTGTTGGGCAATTGATAGAACTTCATATAATCATGATGATATCCAGGCAATGATCATTATATAGGCATCACGTCCAAGATTAGTAGACCGACTCCTGCCTGCATCTACTACTATTACTCCATGTCGACCGCTTTCCAGCATGCATCTAGTGTATTAAGTTCATGGAGAAATGGAGTAATGCATCTAGTGTGTTGGTTCCCCTTCTGTCATTGGGATCAAGCACCGTAAGATCGAACCCAGCACAAAGCACCTCTTCCCATTGCAAGATAAATAGATCAAGTTCGCCAAACAAAACCCAAATATCGGAGAAGAAATACGAGGCTATAAGCAATCATGCATATCAAAGAAGACTCAAATAACTTTCATGGATAAAAAGATAGATCTGATCATAAACTCAAAGTTCATCGGATCCCAACAAACACATCGCAGAAAGAATTACATCATATGGATCTCCAAGAGACCATTGTATTGAGAATCAAATGAGAGAGAGAGGAATCCATCTAGCTACTAACTACGGACCCGTAGGTCTACAAAGAACTACTCACGCATCATCGGAGAGGCACCAATGGATATGATGCACCCCTCCGTGATGGTGTCTACATTGGATCTGGTGGTTCTAGACTCTGCGGCGGTTGGAATTGATTTTCGTCGACTCCCCTAGGATTTCTGGAATATTGGGGTATATATAGATCAAAGAGGCGGTCCGGGGGCACCCGAGGTGGGCACAACCCACCAAGGCGCGCCTGGGCCTCCAGGCGTGCCCTGGTGGGTTGTGCTCCCCTCAGAGCACCCCCAAGCGCTTCTCCGGCCCACAAGATGTCTTCTGGCCCAAAAAAATCCACAAAAAGACTCGCTGCGTTTGCGCTCCGTTTGATATTGATTTCCTGCAATGTAAAAAACATGCAGAAAACAGCAACTGGCACTTGGCACTATGTCAATAGGTTAGTACCAAAAAATGATATAAAATGAGTATAAATGATTGTAAAACATCCAAGAATGATAATATCACAGCATCGAACAATCAAAAATTATAGATACGTTGGAGACGTATTAGCATCCCCAGGCTTAATTCCTATTTGTCCTCGAGTAGGTAAATGATAAAAACAGAATTTTTGATGTGGAATGCTGCCTAACATGTCATCTCATATTCTTTTCTTTATAGCATGGACATTTAGACTTCTATATGATTCAAAGCAATAGTCTAGTTTTGACATGAGACTTAAATACTCAAGCATATCAACAAGCAACCATGTCTTTCAATATCAACGCTAAAATAAGTTATCCCTAGCCCATCATGCTCAATCATTGATCCATTCATGAAACACAGTCGCATATTAGCTACACCCAATGCTCAAGTACGATCATAGTGCCCCTAGTTGGTGCTTTATAAGAGAAGATGGAGACTCACATTAAAAATAAAAATTGTATAAAGTAAAAGAAAGGCCCTTCGTGGAGCGAAGTAGGGATTTGTAGAGGTGCCAGAGCTCAAAGCTAAAAACTTAGAGATAAAAATATTTTGAGAGGCATAGTTTTCCCACCAACGAAAATGACTTAGATCTCCCGAACACTTTCCATGCTAGATATATCATAGGCGGTTCCCAAACAGAAAATAAAGTTTATTCCTTTTTCAACCATACTTTCACTTTCCATGGCTAGCTGTATCCCCGGTTGCCCTCCATACCAACACTTTCCAAGGAATTTATTAATTGACAACATAAAGTAAATTCATTTTTTTCATTTCGGGACTGGGCATCCCTAATACCTTTGCCTTACTCTCGTGCAATGACAAGTGAATAAACACTCATCGTGATAATAACAAATCTAGCATGGAAAATATTGGCTACCCCTCACCGCCTCGTGTGCGGTACGAGCACACAAAAGAGCAATTTATTTTGAAAATTAGAGATGGCACATACAAATTTGCTTAGAATGGCAAAAGAATACCGCATATAGGTGGATATAGTGGACTCATGTGGCAAAACTAGTTTAAAGGATTTTGGATGCAAAAGTAGTGATCATACTTAGTGCAAAATGAAGGCTAGCAAAAGATTGAGAAGCGACCAACCAAGAAACGAATAATCTCATAAGCGAGCATTGAGCATAATTAACACCGAATAATGCACCACAAGTAGGATGTAATTTCATTGCATGACTATTGACTTTCGTGCTTGCATAGGGAATCACAAACCTTAACACCAATATTCTTAATAAAGCATAATTACTCATCAACATGACTCACATATCACATCATCATATCTCAAAACTATTACAAGGAATCAAGTTTATTTTGTCCAATGATCTTCATGAAAGTTTTTATTATATCCTTCTTGGATACACTCTGGGACTAATTTTAATGTGTTGCTTTTGATAAGCTCAAACAAATATAAGTGAAGATCATGAGCATAAAATTTCTTTCTCTCAAAATAATTTAAGTGAAGCAACTGGGAATTTCTTAAAAAAATACTAACTCTCAATAAATCTAAGTGAAGCATGAGAGAATTTCTTCAAAAATAACAAAGCACACCGTGCTCAAAAAGATATAAGTGAAGCACTAGAGCAATTCCATAGCTCATAAAAATTTAAGTGAAGCATAGAGAGCAATTCTAACAAGTCATGGCATAATTTTGGCTCTCTCAAATAGGTGTGTCCAGCAAGGATTCAAGACTTAAAACACAAACCAAAACAAGCAAAGACTCATATCATAAAATACGCTCTGAGCAAAACTCATAATATGTGACGAATTAAAAAATAGCTCCGAGTAAAATACCGATGGTCGTTAGAAGAAAGAGGGGATGCCACCCGGGCATCCCCAAGCTTAGTTGCTTGCTTCTCTTTGGATAATAGCTTGGGATGCCATGGGCATCCCCAAGCTTAGGCTCTTCTTACTCCTTATTCCTTCATCCATCGTAATATCACCCAAAACTTGAAAACTTCAATCACAAAAAAACTCAACAAAACCTTCGTGAGACCCGTTAGTATAAAAAAATCACTATTATAAGTATTGTTGCAAACCAATTCATATTTTATTTTTGCATTATATCTACTGTATTCCAACTTTTCTATGGCAAAAATTCATCAAAGAAAACTATAGAATCATCAAAACAAGCACACAACTCAAAGAAAACAGAATCTATCAAAAACATAATAGTCTGTAGCAATCTGGATATTTCGAATACTTCTGTAACTCCAAACATTCTGAGAAATTTGGACTACCTGAGCAATTTTTATATTAATCTTCTGCAAAAAGAATCATATCAAAAGCACGTTTCTATGATTTATGAAAATTATTTTCGTGACTGCAAAAGTTTCTGTTTTTCAGCAAGATCAAACAACTATCACCCAAGAAGATCCTAAAGGCTTTGCTTGGCACAAACACTAGTTAAAACACAAAAAACACAATCATAACAGTAGCATAATTTTGCAAACACTCAAGAACAAAAAGCAAAAAACAAAAATAAATTTTATTCATTGGGTTGCCTCCCAACAAGCGTTGTTGTTTTACGCCCTTAGCTAGGCATAAAGCAAGGATCTAAGTTTTGTCATCTTTGTTTCTAGATCCATAAGATGCCCTCATGATTGATTCATATGGTGGCCTAATTCTTGTTCTAGGGAAGTGTTCCATTCCCTTCCTTAGTGGAAATTGAAATTTAATATTGCCTTCTTTCATATCAATCACGGCACCGATAGTGCGTAAAAACGGTCTACCAAGAATAATTGGACAAGACGGATTGCAATCAATATCAAGAACAATAAAATCTATGGGCACATAATTCCTATTTGCAATAATAAGAATATCATTAATTCTTACCATAGGCTTTTTAATAGTAGAATCCGCCAAGTGCAAATTTAAAGAACATTCTTCAATATCGGTGAGACCAAGCACATCACATAAAGATTTCGGAATTGTAGAAACACTAGCACCCAAGTCACATAAAACAAAACACTCATAATTTTTAATCTTGACTTTGATAGTAGGTTCCACTCATCATGTAATTTTCTAGGAATTGAAACTTGTAATTCCAACTTTTCTTCCAAAGCTTTCATCAAAGCATCAACAATATGTTTAGTAAAAGCTATATTTTGTTCATAAGCATGGGGTGAATTCATCATGGATTGCAACAAATAAATACAATCAATCAAAGAGCAACTATCATAATTAAAGTCTTTGTAATCCAAAAGAGTGGGCACATCACCAGTTAAAGTCTTGACCTCTTCAAACCCACTTTTATCAATTTTATCAACAAGAGTTTCACCCTCCGAATTATCGGGATGCCTTCTAGCTAAAGTTAAATCTTCTCCAGTCCCTTTTTCATCAATCTTAATTTTACTAAACAAGGAATCAATAGAAGAAACACCAATCATTTTAAGATCTTCATCACTTTTATGAAAATACTCACTAGAAAACGCTTTTTCTAAGAATTCTCTTCTAGCTCTAAGCATAGCGGTTCTTTTCTTACTTTCATCCATAGAAACATAAAGAGCTTTAATTGATTCCTCAACCTTAGGCACACAAATTTTCAACTTGAGATTTTCTACATCATGAGAAATTCTATCAACACTTCTAGACAAATCATCAATCTTATTCAACTTTTCTTCTATGGTAGTGTTGAAAACTTTTTGCGCGTTGATAAATTCTTTAATATTATTCTCAAGATCAGAGGTGTTCCTATTATTATAATAAGAAGGATTTCCACAGGAATTACCATAAGTATTAGAGGAATTACTAGGGAAAGGCCTAGGATTAAAATTTCCTCTATAAGCATTGTTATTGAAATTATTTCGCGAGATAAAATTCACATCTATGGCATCACTATTCTGCTCAATCAAAGTAGACAAAGGCACATCATTAAAATCAATAGGAGCACTTTTACTAGCAACCAATTTCATAAGAGCATCAACTTTTTCACTCAAAGAAGAAATTTCTTCAACTGAATTAACTTTTTCACTAGTAGGAGCTCTTTCGGTATGCCATTGTGAATAATTTGCCATGATATTATCAAGCAATTTGGTGGCTTCACCCAAAGTAATTTCCATAAAAGTACCACCCGCGGAGGAATCTAAAAGATTACGAGACACAAAATTCAACCCCGCATAAAAATTTTGTATGATCATCCAAAGATTTAACCAATGAGTTGGGCAATTCCTTAGCATCATTTTCATCCTTTCCCAAGATTGTGAAACATGCTCATGTTCAAGTTGCTTCAAATTCATGATCTGGGTTCTAAGGTAAATAATTTTTGCGGGCGGAAAATACTTAGTGATAAAAGCATCTTTGCACTTATTCCAAGAATTGATACTGTGGCGAGGCAACGAAGAAAACCAAATTTTTGCATGATCTCGCAAAGAAAATGGAAATAATTTCAACTTCACAACATTGTTGTCCACATCTTTTTTTTTTATATCGCATAATTCCACGAATGTGTTAAGATGGGACGCAGCATCCTCATTAGGAGTACCGGAAAATTGATCTTTCATAACAAGATTCAGCAAAGCAGTATTAATATCACAAGACTCCGCACTAGTGGCGGGAGGAGCAATCGGAGTGCCAATAAAATCATTGTTGTTGGTATTTGAGAAATCACACAACTTGGTGTTCTCTTGAGTCATCGTGACTATGCAACAAGATTGCACTCAAAAACAGATCCGGCAAGAAAACGGCGAACGAGAAAGAGGACGAATAAAACGGCATTTTTTTTGTGAAGTGGGGGAGAGGAAAACGAGAGACAAATGACAAATGATGTAAACTGCGAGGAAATTAGATTTGTGATTAGAAATCTGGTAGATGTTGATGATGTCTCCCCGGCAACGGCACCAGAAATTCCTGTTGATGTCTGCTAGAACAACGTCGGTATTTTCCCAAAGAGGAAGGGATGATGCGGCACATCGACGGTAGGTATTTCCCTCAATGATGAGACCAAGGTTATCGAACCAGTAGGAGAACCAAGCAACACTACGTAAACAGCACCTGCACACAGATAACAAATACTCGCAACCCGGCGTATTAAAGGGGTTGTCAATCCCTTTCGGGTAATGGTGCCAGAAATTGGCAAACGGACGTGAGAGAGTTGTAAATATTGATAGATCGAACGCCGAATAAAATAAAGTGCATCAACGTATTTTTGTATTTTGGGTTTAATATATCTGAAAATAAAAGCAAAGGAAAATAGATCACAAAGGCAAATATAATAAAGACGAGACCCGGGGGCCGTAGATTTCACTAGTGGCTTCTCTCGAGAAAAAATAGCAAACGGTGGGTAAATGAATTACTGTTGGGCAATTGATAGAACTTCAAATAATCATGACGATATCCAGGCAATGATCATTATATAGGCATCACGTCCAAGATTAGTAGACCGACTCCTACCTGCATCTACCACTATTACTCCACACATCGACCGCTATCCAGCATGCATCTAGTGTATTAAGTTCATGGAGAAACGGAGTAATACAATAAGAACGATGACAAGATGTAGACAAGATCTATTTATGTAGAAATAGACCCCATCTTGTTATCCTTAATGGCAACGATACATACGTGTCGGTACCCCTTCTGTCACTGGGATCAAGCACCGTAAGATCGAACCCATCACAAAGCACATCTTCCCATTGCAAGATAAATAGATCAAGTTGGGCAAACAAAACCCAAATATCGGAGAAGAAATACGAGGCTATAAGAAATCATGCATATAAGAGATCAAAGAAGACTCAAATAACTTTCATGGTTAAAAAGATAGATCTGATCATAAACTCAAAGTTCATCGGATCCCAACAAACACACCGCAAAAAGAGTTACATCATATGGATCTCCAAGAGACCATTGTATTGAGAATCAAACAAGAGATAGGAATCCATCTAGCTACTAACTACGGACCTGTAGGTCTACAAAGAACTACTCACGCATCATCGGAGAGGCACCAATGGATATGATGCATCCCTCCGTGATGGTGTCTAGATTGGATCTGGTGGTTCTGGACTCTGCGGCGGCTGGAATTGATTTTCGTCGACTCCCCGAGGATTTCTGGAATATTGGGGTATTTATAGAGCAAAGAGGTGGTCCAGGGGGCACCCGAGGTGGGCACAACCCACCAGGGCACGCCTGGGCCTCCAGGCGCACCCTGGTGGGTTGTGCTCCCCTCGGAGCACCCCCCGGGCGCTTCTCCGGCCCACTGAATGTCTTCTGGTCCAAAAAAATCCTCAAAAAGTTTCGTTGTGTTTGGACTCCGTTTCATATTGATTCTCTGCGATGTAAAAAACATGCAGAAAATAGCAACTGGCACTTGGCACTATGTCAATAGGTTAGTACCAAAAAATGATATAAAATGACTATAAATGATTATAAAACATCCAAGAATGATAATATAACAGCATGGAACAATCAAAAATTATAGATACGTTGGAGACGTATCACGCCCCAAGAGGACACACCAAGCCCTTGGCGCCCCTCTCTCTCCCGTTACTCCGTAGTTCCACCATCTCATCCCGGCGACGCTTAGCGAAGCGCTGTCAGTGCTCCATCACCACCATCACCACCACACCGTCGTGTTGGTTGTGATCCTATCTACTTCTCCTCTCCCGTTTGCTGGATCAAGAAGGATGAGACGTTATCGAGAGCCGCACGTGTGCTAAACTCGGAGGTGCCGTCCGTTCGGCACTAGATCGGTTGGATCGTGATCGGTTCGCGAAGAGTACGACTACATCAACCGCGTTGATAAACGCTTTCGCTTAGCGATCTACAAGGGTGTGTAGATGCTCTCCCCCTCTCATAGCTATGCATCTCCATGGATAGATCATTGCGTGTGTGTAGAATTTTTTTGTTTTCCATGCAACGTTCCCCAACACCTGGCATGGCGAGCAGCACTCCCATGGTAGCAGCAGTGGCAACAACGGGTGCAACCGAAGAGTTTCTTTGATAACCGTGTAGAAGTAGAGCAGATTCTTTAAGCTCTCCTCTGTTGCTCCGCCTTGCTCCTTGAACACTTGACGGACTTCCCCCTGCACCTTTTGCATCACCCTTGGGTTCTTCAAGAGCTCGGACATAGCCCATTGCAGCACCGTTGCTGATGTTTCACTACCAGCAACGAATAGATCATGCAAGCAATGCCATGAACCTCTTCGGTGCGCGACATATACTCCATGTGTATTGAAGTGGTAGTGTTGTGTAGTCGGTCGTAACTAACTTACCGCCATCACCGCTTTGATGATATGTGTGGTGAGTAGGGCTGCAAGAAAAGCTCGAGGCTCGTGAGCCGCTCGAGATCGATTCGTATTTTGACTCGACTCGAGATCGACTCGAAAAGAAATGAGCTGAGGATGAACATTTTATGTAGCTCGATAGTAAAATGAGTTAATCTTGAGCCAACACTGGCTCGCTCGATTTTAGCTCGATAGCTCGATGTCATATAACTATATTAAATAATCTTGATGTATATTTAAAGAAAATAGGATGATTTATTGCCATATATGTTGTGTGCAATTTTTCACAATTTTACATAGAGGAAACATGGAGGCCTAATTAAACAGGAGAAATTTAGCCTCAATTTGGTGCGTGATTAGTCATGTGTCAAATATCCATTTATTCTCAGCCAAAGTTTAAGAGTAGACGCACCTCCATTTTTCTATCTTTCTAGTTCATTGATCCCTACTTATCAAGTGCTAGCCGTTAGTTGAGAGAGAATAAGTCAAATTCTATAGTGGTTTTCTATGTTGTGTTGTTGGCTATAATGTTTAAAAAACTGCCTTAGATTTACTCATAAAATCATCTTATTATTTAGCTCGAAACTAGCTCGAGATCGGCTCGAGATCGATACAAGCTGAGCGCGAGCCACTTTCTATGGCTTGACCTTGAACTTTACTCAGTTTGAGCTCGCTCGAATTTTAGTACAATCTGAGCTGAGCCTAGTCCAACTCGCTCGAACTCGACTCGTTTGCAGCCCTAGTGGTGAGAGGGAACTCCAAGGAGTCATCTTCTTTCTGGATTCTCAAGAGCACATCAACCAAGTCCTCCTCCTTGTCGGTTGTGGCTCCTAATGGCGCTTGGTGCTCTTGGATGATGGTTTCCATGAAACCCATCATTGCTTGGTTGTGTTGCTTCACCAGTTGTGGCTTCCGGCTGACGAGCATGGCTAACCTTGATGACGGATAGAGGTCCGGCAAGCCGGGCCTCGAGAATAGCTCGATACCTTCTCCCATTAGCCGAAGGAATGTCTCCCGGTCCTTGAACCGGCTCCCTATGATGGTGTGCACCGTCGAGTCATTGACATACGATGACAATAGAGTGCTAAGGTTCACTGCAGCCCCCGGTGTTGCCGTTGTGGTCGACACTGCCTGGAGGAGGTGCTGGACCTCCTGCTCGCCGATGCCTCTCGAGGACTGCACGCGTCGGGTGCTGAGTAGCTCCACGGTGCAAATCTTGCGGAGCTGCCTCCAGGCGCTGCCGTAGGGCGCGAAGATGAGCCCCTCTGAGCCGTCAACAAGGGTTAGCCGCTTGATCCTGCTGATGGGGCGCGTCGCAAAGGACACGTCATGTGTCCTCATGGGCCGCCTCTGCCGACGAGGCGACCACCACGGGCAAGTCACGGAGGCGGAGCAGCATCAGCGGGCCATGTCGTCGGGCAAGGTCGCGCAGCCTGTGGTGCGGAAGCTTGCCCATCATGTGGTGCAAGTGGCCGATGATCGGGAGCGCCCATGGCCCGGGCGGAGGCCTGGGCCCGGCTTCACGGCGCGCCGAAAGGATGAAGTAGGCCAACGGGATGATGACTAGTACAAGTGCAAGCAAGAGATTATGGTGGCTTGCGTCCATTTTTTGGGTGGGAGAGTGTCCAACTGGAAATGCACCATCACAGGTTCATAAGAAGAGATGGATTGGGTACTTTTGCCGGTGCCGGCCATTATATGGTACTAGTATGAAATTATTTCCCAAGTGCCGGCCATTGGCCATCATATAGTACGTTTGCAGCTGCCAGCATTATTGAGCAGTAGTAATTAATTTAGTGCCTACTTGGATCTGCTCACTGATAAACAGCAATCTTTTCTCTAATTTGACCTGAGTTCTTGCCCTGAAAGTTGTTGAGATGGTTGCCTCAAGTTTACATCATTGCAATGTTTTACTTCTCATAAAAAAACCAACATGTGGAGTAAAAGCCAAAGAAGTGGCTGCTGAGATGTTAGTTGGTCAACTCCCACACCTGTCCTTTTGTCCTATCGTTAGAGGAATCTGAAAGAAATATCTGATAAGCATCGTGCTCGACGACTTTTGTTTCTTCATTTCAAACAAGCACAGCATCCCAGTCACAGGTCAATGTCCTATATTTTTTTTCTTCATACAGGAATTATTATAACAAGTAATTAAGAGTAGTATTATTGAGATTTACAAAAAAAATCTATGAGCCCCTCAATTTGTTTTACTGTGAGCACATTAATATTACTCTTGTTGTAAATACATATGTTGTTTTCCCTCTCAATGATGAATATAATCCCGGAATGCAACTAAAGTATATATATTATTATACGTGGTATGTTCTTTTTTTAAGAATATGCACGAGAGCATGCGTATCATCTATTATAGATAGAAAAAAGGCTAGAAAACCATTACAAGCTCCACGCAAAGATTACAAACATAGTGAGGACACGCCGACCTGCACAACGTTGGAATGAGGTATTGCTCAACTTGTTGCCCACTCAACGCCCCCAAGAAAGGATGCACAAAGATCGCATCTAATTAGGCCGGCAGCTACCAGGCGGACCGCTCCTTCTTGATGTTGAAGATGATCATCATGGCCGATGGAGTTGCACCATCAAACAGCACTGCATTGCAGTGTTTCCAGATCTCCCAATGAACCAGAATAATGACGGATCTCATATTGCGCCACTCTATCCTAGCAACTTTGGAAGTACACCAATCGATCAAGTTGTCGTCGGGCGTACATGTCCAGTCCGGCTTGCCCCAAGTGGACAGGGTAGCATACCAAACCTACGCCATGACACAAGTGATGAGTAAGTGGTTCATGGTCTCTTGTTGTTGATCACACAATGGGCACATAGGTTGGTGTGGTAGTCCATGGCGTGCAAGTCTATCGGATGTCCAACAACGATTCCACATCGCTAGCCAGGTGAAGAAGCGGCAGTTTAGCATGGCACGTGACTTCCAAGTGAACTCCGCAGCAGGCGCCACTTCTCTCCTTACAAATTTTGCATTGTATGCAGACCGCGGCGAGTATTCGCCATCCGGCTCCCATGCCCACTTGAGGATGCCTCGTACACCCGCATTGTAATGTTTGTATATTCAACCTGGTATGATTGAGTACAAGCATATTGTAAATGGCCAGAGCTAGCTTATGAGTTTGTGAGTTGTATTTTGAATGGATGAAATATCCACGTTTTGTACGGCAAAGTGTTGGTAGATGAAAGTGCTTTCCCAAGGCTTGTTGTTTTACTGCAAATATGGACATAAAAACTGGATTACGTTCTTGCTTCAAGTTCCCATGCAATCCACCGGTCTTTGTTCCCGAGTGGGTTCTCACGAGCTTATTGTTCGATCTTGTATTCAATGATAGTTGGTACTGACCATGGGGCTCGGCAAGACGTCACATCCATGAGAGCCTTGAGCGTCTTTTGACACTCGGTGAGTGAACATGCCACCGAAAGCAAGAACGAATGCAAAGACAAAGACGAATACCAAGAAGACCATGAGGGCGTGGAGGCCGAAGGTGCCATATCTCGGGGGGGGGGGGGGGGGGGGGGGGGGGGGGGGGCAAACCGACACGAATAGCACAACAACCACCAGAGCTCGTGCAGTCGCAACATTCCTTCCTAGTAGTGATTTCCCACATGTTGGGAGGCAACTCTTGAGGTTCTAGTGGTTGATCTGGGCGGGATGATGTTGTGGATCGATTTGGCTTGTGTTGTCGGGTTGCTGGAGGTGTCCAATTTCATCTTTCTCCATGATGACATCCTCTTGTATATAGGTGCTTCATACAGACAGTAGCCTTGCCCATCTCTGAGCATGGCTTGTGTTCGGTATTTGTGTTTTTTTTAGGGAAGTTCAGTTTTGTTTTGGGTTAGTTTCTGTTTTATTATTAAAGAGTTGTCTTCAGTTTGACTGCAACCGTGTCGATTGGGCTTCTTCCAAATAGGTTCATGGGCCTATCAGATTGTTTCGTGGCAAGTGGGCTATCATGCATAACGAGCGAGGGCGTGTTCGGGAGCCATCCATGGCCGAAAAATCCTCAACTCCATCTCCACGAATCCTTCGCCAGCTTCTCACTCGCGATCCGGAGCGGGGAGCACCTATACAGCGCAGTACGCGCCGGCAGCCACGGGAGCGCGTACCCTCCCTTCTCGCCTGCGCGCCCACATGGGCCGGCCCATATGCGGGGCGGGGAGCCCCTTGTTTTTTCCCCTTCTTTTCCTGCTTACGCTTTATTTTATTTTTAAAATGAATTTAGGATTTCAGAAAAAGTTGCAAAATGTCCAATTGTTCGTGAATTCAAAAATTGTTCACGATTTGAAGTTTATTCTGGAAATGACAAATTCTCACGGATTCAAAAAATGATTGCAATTTCAAAAATAATGGTCGTCTACTCAAAAAATGTTCAGGAATTCTAGAATAGTGTTGACAATATTCAAAAAAAATTCAAGAATTTTGGAAAATGTTCACAAATTTAAACAAATATTCACAAAATTCAAAAAATGTTCTCTGTTTCAAGAACTATTAAGGAACTAAAAAAATGTTCGTCAAAAACAAAAAATGTTTCTGAATTTCAAAAATTGTTCAGAAATTTCAAAAAATGTTCACCGTTTCCAGAAAAATGTACACAATTTCAAGGAATGTTCGTGAATTTGAAACAAAATCATGATTTTAAAAAATGTTCACGGATTTTAAAAAAATTCGCCATTTAAAAAATGTTCTCTTTTTAAAAACAATGTTCAGGAATTTGTTAAAAATGTTCGGCAATTTGAGAAATGTTCATAATTTCGAAAAATGTTCACAATTTAAGAAGGTTTGTTCGTAAAATTGATACATGGCCGAACTTTTCTAGAAAAGGTGAAAATAAGGAAAAAACGAAAATCAGAATATTGTAGAAAAGAAAAAAAAAGAAAAAATAATCATAAAAGTAAAAATAAAAAGGAAATACAGAAGAAAAAACCGGAAGAGATAAACAAGAAAAAAATGGTTTTGGGAGGTTTGAGGAATCCCTATATTGGCTGGTCCAAAAAGCTGCGGACGCTCAGGGGTGGTACGCGCCAACTCTAGCGGGCGAGGGCGTCACAACCGGAGCCAAAGACCGTTCAGCGTTGGGAACCTCCTGACGAGGGATGGGTAAAGATCAATTCCGACGGCGCGGTCTCAAGTCATGGAGACAAAGGAGGAGGCGGTGCAGTATTCAGAGACCACAATGGAGCTTTTATAGCTGGTATGTGCCATTTCTTTCCACATATCGTTGATCCTGAGATGGTGGAAGTACTAGCCTGCAGGAGAGCTGTACAGGAGGCGATCAATCTTCATATTCAGAGAGCTCATGTCGAGCTGGACAACCAAGCTGTGTTCCTGATGCTTAATAGTCCAGAGAAGAGCTTATCTGTTGTAAGACCATGGGTGCAGGACATCAAGGCGATGCTAAACACTTTGGTGGACGCCAAGGTTTCGTGGGTACGTCGTTCCGGGAATGTAGCCGCTCATAAACTTGCTAAAGTAGGTGTAGGAGATAATCGGTCGGAGCTTTGGGTGGGTTCCCCACCAGACTTCTTGCTCGATGTAATTGCAGACGAGATCCCTAGCTTTGTTTAAATAAAGCGGCATGATTTCCCCTTTGAAAAAAAACTCTAGCGGGCGACCTATGCGCCATAGGGATCGCCTCGGAGCGAACGAACCATTCGGCTACACGGCTACTCGCTCGCACAAGGGAAGCCCATAAAATCGCCCCTATCTGGCCCATCGGGAGCAGGCTGCCATTCCAAACGGTGTGAGAAAGTGGGGTTGGGCCATTGGCCTGGTCGTTTTTTTTTTATTGAAATGCCATTGGCCTGGTCGCTGTTTAGCGAGGGGTGGTTCGAGTCAAGGGGAGGAGTTATTCAGCGATTCTCAAAAAGAAAAAGAAAAATATTACCAACACCAATTGAGAAAGAAAGAAAAAAAAGGCTGAGTGTGCTCTACCGTGGAGCTGCACAACAGCAATTTAAGGAGAAAAAGGCCACCACACCAATATTTTCTTTTGTGGCATACTTTAAATAATGTTTGTTGTGCATGCAAAATTTCATCACGAAATCATATTGATGGAAGTCGTGGACAAAAAAAATAAAATCAGAGCTCCAATATGGGTTTGAAAGTAACATTTTCAAAGCATCAATTTTGTTTTTTTTTTACCATGCCTTCCTCCAATGTCATCTCGTAATGAAATTTTGCATGCACAACAAACATTTATTAAAGTACGCCACAAAAAAATCAAAATTTTTTGAAATGTTTTCCTATTTTATTTATTTTACTATTCACACCAGGAGCATTTGAGCCCAGGTGCAAAAGCTCCACTTCCAAAGCATCAAAAGGCTCTTAAATCCAAAAGCATCTACTATCTGTAACTCTATAGCATCAAATGCCCTCCTGAGGATGATGATGGTAAAAATCTTGTCATCTACCCATTCAGTTGATTCATAACTTGCTGGAATACACTATCTTCTGAGTTTTGACACTACCATCAGTACAATAATATCATTGACAATGCAGTTACTCTCCGGCAACACAAAAAAGTGCGGGGAAATGACACTTGACAGATACTCCCTCCGTCCCAAAACAAGTGTCGAAGATTCAGTACAACTTTAGTACAAAATTGTATTAAGTCGGCTACACTTATTTTCAGATGGACGGAGCATAACATAAGGCTACAAAATTAGTGTAAGCTGGAAGAACACAGCAAAGTTTAAATTCATGTACTGTATATATAAATACAGACCATGGAAGGAACAAAATACAATCTATCTACACACGCTCAAGATACTACAGATATGTATGTATACTACTTTGCTGCGGCCAAAGTAAAGGTAAAGAATGCCTTAGAGAGAGGATTTATTTGCCCTAGACTCAAGTTATAGTTAGCATCCATATCAGTCTCTTTCTACAAACATTACAGGAAAAAAAAAAGAATAAGAGTATGATGGGAATACACATGTCGAAACTTCAAAAATAACCAAAAATGTAGATACATCAAAATTGGAGATTGTAATTTCCTACTCCCTCCGTCCCAAAATTCTTGTCTTAGATTTGTCTAGACAAGAATTTTGGGACGGAGGGAGTAGTTATTAGCACTTAGAAGACTTGCAAATATTCATCAGATATGCTGCCATATTTTTAAGTATAAATAATTGGCACTTGTGCACGACGAAAACTGAAGAATAATTGCAGGTGAGAATTACAGTAGATCAATATTATGAGCTGGCATTCAGCTAACACACGTGCAGTATAAGATTTCAGCTAAACGGAACCTATCAACCAGAAGGAACCCATACAGCAATAGAGATGAATTAACCCGAATGATGTGGTCATGCAGATAGAATTTCCTGAAATTCGGAGAGTATGGTGTGTACTTCATGATTCAAAAATAAGAACCTTGCTAGTTTAAACTGCACAAAACAGATATCTAACAGATGACCCTTCCTAATTGATTCTGCTAAATATTAACAACAGCATAGCAGCACGCCAGAGTGAGTATTAGAGTTGGCACCACTGAATTGGTAAATTTTATTTTCAGCATACTATAAGCATAAGATAGCACATCATCGTTGCTTAATGTCGATCATGCAAGGGAACCTAGAAAACCAGGCATCATACTGACACGATACAGAATTGATGAACTAAATTTTTGAAAAGGAATGTTTTTGTATAGATTGATCTCTCCCCTTGCAGCTATGCAAGTTTTTTCACCTTTCATGCTGTTTGAACCCAGGGGCAAAACCACTACTCAAAGACAGGGGATTTCTCAGATTCAAACCCTTGGAGATCCCTATAAGCGAAAAATGGAGTCGAGTTCAACAATCCTGATTACCGTGGTGCCAGAAATAAACTGTGTACTTGACTTGAATCTTTTCCCAGCATAGATGTGGATGTCTAATGTATTACAGAAATGTGCTATCCTTATAGGACAACCTATGTAGAGGATGAAAAGAGTAACCTGTGTGCCATATAAGAATAAAAAGGTCAATGATGCATCAAAGGAACACAAGGGGCAAAGCAATCACCTGCGAGCAATTACTCGATCACTCTTTTGGTTAAAGAACAGAAACTATGTTTGAATCTGTATAATAAAATACCATAACCAGATTCTCCGTGAATAATTCAGTTCACCTACAACAGGAAGTAAAAAACCAAATATGTATTGTACAGTTGGAAGGTAATGAGAAACAGGATATACATTAAACATCTCGTCACCAAATTTGCAAGTTTCAACTTGAAAGCAAACAAATCATTTTCAATGCCAACTTGCAAAAGATTGTGTAGAGGACAGGGGAAATCCTCTCCTCCCTTATTCTAAAAAACTAGACAGAAAAGGTAATGACGGTTTGCAATAATGAATGAATTACTAAAGGTCAGTAGCAGAAGTATTGTTTTTTGTTTGCATCCATAATGAACAGGAGTACTATGAAACTTGCAAAAGATTGTGTAGCCTTGATGAATAATCACAACTCAAAAACATGGTTTAAATTCCAGCCTCACAAAACATATACGTACAAATATGAAATTCACACCCTGTTGTAGAAGCAAACTGAATAAGGGGTAAAGTAAACAGCTACAGTACAAAAAGGTACCAACTCAGATGCAACGGTAGCTCCCGCTTGAGAAGGTGTGGCCAACTTCATTAAACTGGGCAGTGCTATTGATGGCTGGGCAGAGCTTGATGCCAGACAAAGTGAATGGCCCTTGGTAAGCAAACTTGACCATTCCAACAACCTCCAGTTCACCATCTTTGGAGTCTTGATCCACAGGCATCCGTGCTCTCAACCGGCCAGCAGGACCTTTCAGAGGAATGTCTGAGATGTGCCACCTGAGCTCCCTCTCAGCCCGGTTTAACACAGCCTTGGGCGAAACATTAAGCAGAGTTGGATCCACAGGAAGTTTAACAATGAATGTAACATTGCTCAGTGGCTGCGGCAACATCGGGTTCGACGCATAGTGTATCATCAGTGAGAGCAATGTACCACTGTGGCGCTTTACAAGGCGCAACCTCAGGGGGAGAGGTGAGTGCTTGGGCAGGAAGCTGTATTTCATGATGGGGATAGGCTCCTCCTTCGATGGTGTCTTCACATGGAACAGGCCATTCTCAAGGCTGCTCAACACGGTACTCTGCAAGGCAGCCCTCTTCATTCCAGAAGTACCCTCAAGCCGGAATGAGAACTCTGTCTCCCTCCCTGCTGCCTTCTTTGGTGGTAACGTCCGCAAAATGATTGTACCCTTCAGACCAACCCGTGCAAGAACAGACTCCTTGAATTCAGCATTGATTTCCTCCACGATGCACAACTCAGGCACGGTCATATCTTTGCTCGGGGTTACCAAGCTGTCAAGTGGCGAACCAGAAGTAGCTGCATTCGGTGCCTGCCCACCACTCATGGCTAGAATCTCAAGACCAGTGAGGGTCTTGTCCTTGTGATCCTTCTTGGTTGTGGTAACAAACTCAGAAGCATCTAGCCCACCCCCAAATGGCGCATTGAACCCCTCAAATGCCTCAGCCAGTGAAGCTTCCTCATTACCAAACTCAATTCCACCATAGTCACCCTCAAATCCCTCGACCCCAATAAACGTTGGTTTCGTCGCCTCGGCTGGCGGCAGAGTGGTGACCTCCAACCCAGCAAGCGCAGCAGCAGGATCAGCAACCACAAGGGCAGTCTCCTTGTTCTTCTTGAACGCACCGACCAACGCCTCCTCCGGCTTGCTAGCAACCATGTCGCTGGCCGCAAAGGGGTCCTTCTCGATGGGGGGCGCCTCCTCAGGCGGCGGCTCATCCCCAGTAGCCGCAGCAGCCGCAGGCGCGAGGCTGGAAGCGGAGAACTCGTCGCCGGCAGAGAGGGTCTCCTGGGGGAGCTCGAAGGAGGCGCCGGCGAAGCCGTCGCGGGCGGCGTGGCGGTCCTGCGCGAGGTGCTCGACGACGGGCCAGGAGTCGGCGCCGCGGGCGCGGGCCTCGGCGTCGGGGGAGGAGTTGACCATGCGGGCGAGGTTGTCGCCATGGATGGTGGCGAGGATCTGGGAGAGGCGGACGGAGCCGACGCCGTGGAGGACGAGGTCGAGCGCGAGGTAGACCTCGGGGTACTTGCGGTGGACCTTGTCGGGGGTGGCGTCGACGCCGCGGCAGGCGGCGACGAGGACGGAGACGGCCTGGTTGACGGCGTCGGCGACGGCGAAGGCGTGGACGGCGGGCGCGGCGTGGTCGGAGGCGGTGGTGACGCCGAGCACGTAGATGGAGTTGACGAGGCGGTACACCACGCGGTACTGCGACTCGACGCCCACCACCAGCTGCCCCGACCCCGTGGCCAGCGGGTCGTCGCCGATGGCGTCGAGGGAGGCGGAGGGGGAGGGGGAGGCGTGCGGCTGCTTGCCGCGGGCGAGGCTGAGGCGCGCGAGGCGGAAGGCGGAGACGGCGGCGAGGGCGCGCGAGACCGGGAACCAGGAGCGCGTCTGGAGCAGGATGTCCGGGCCGTTCACCGGCTGCAGGGAGATCGCGAGGCACGCCATCGCCGGCGGCGGCCGGCGGCCGGATCTGGGGCGGGGGTTGGGTAGGGTTCGGATCTGGGTGGGGGATGTGCGCTGGCTGTGTGAGATGAGATCCGGGAGTGGGTGCGAGGAGGGAGTAAAGGAAGGAAGGAAGGAGACGGGTGCACAGGGTGATGGGTGGACTCGGTGCAGGGACTTGAGCCACGCCCTCGTCTCCACGCCTCTCCTCGATTCAGGCACGCCTCCTCCTCATCTACCTTAGGAGAACGATGGTAGTCATCCCAAAGAAGAGCCAGTCGCCAGTCGGTGTCGCTCAAGGGAGTCCGCGATCTGGATGGTGTTGCCGCTCAGCTTGGTGACTGGGATCAAGCATCGCTGGTGCCAAAGATGACCTCAACACCGTCTACCTACGTGTGCAAACTGTCACCACACCAATGTCGTACTGCCTGGGCAGCGTCGTCCCCATCGTTTGTGGGGAAACCATCGTTGTACCAAGGTCAAGTGCACCGAGCTCACCCATTGTGGTATAGATCAGCTTTTACCTTTTCTTGGACCCTTGTTCATATTTATGCTTGTTTCCTGATTTCCCTTTTCTTATCTGTGATGTGATGTTCATACGAAAAGGAAGAGTTAGAAGAAATTTGTGAAAGATGGTAAATTGACAATGCAAGAACATGTAGGTGTAGAAGTTGGTTGCCGCTGGCAATTGGACTCTTATCTCAGAGTAAATTAGCTTCAGAAGTCAGAATAGTACGCTGGTTCATAAATCCGAATGAGTACTATCTAGGTGCAACTTTCACCATGATTCATTGACTTCGCATTCATTGCCTTGATAATTGTTATGTGGGTGCACCGGAGCTAAGGTATTGTTCTTACTTGAGCAAACACCTACTTATGATTATACCCTCCATGCAAGCATCCGCAAATACAAGAGAAGTAGTTAAGAAAAAAATCTAAACACAACATTAAACATGTGGATGCAAAATTGCCCCCCACGGAACAATTCACAAACTAATTCCGTGATGCCTTCCCCTAGGCCCAAAGATGGTGAAGTGTCATGTAGTCGACGTTCACATAACACCACTAGAGAAAGAACAGCATAACATAATATCAAAATATTGAACGGTGCTCAACTTCACATGATTACTACCAACAAGACTTCTCCATGTCCTCAAGAACAAATAGAACTACTCACAATTCATCTTATTATACATGATCAGTGGGTATAAATGTAAGATTAACAATCTAAACATAATAATCTTCCACCAAGTAAACCAACTAGCATGAACTACAAGGTATAATCAAGACTACTAGCACCCCTAGGTACCAATATGAGGTTTGATACAAATATTGAACTCAAGAGAGAAACTATGGTTTATAGATGAGATGTTGCTGGTGAAGATGTTGATAAAGATGATGATTCCTAAGATGATCAGAGTGTTGGTGATGATGAAGGCTTTAATTTTTTTCCTCCCGGAGGAAAGCATCCCCGGCGGAATCGCTCCGAGCAAAAGTGCTCATGCCCTGGTTTCGCCTCGAGACGGCGGTGGAAAGTCCCATGACTCCTTTCTTTATTTATTTTTCTAGGGTAAATGGCTTCATATAGGAGAAGGACGTCGGCAGAGGAGCTTCGCGGGCCCCGGGCCCCACAAGCCTAGGTAGCGTAGTGTGTGGGGGGGGGGGATGACCACACCACCTACCCTTGTGGGACCCATGTGGCACTTCTTTGAACTTCTTTATTCTAGTATTTTTATATATTCCAAAATAAATATCCAGAAAATTTTACGTTGTTTTGAGCTCGGACGAATTTCTATCTATGTTGCATCTTTTTTAGGTTAGAATTCTAGCTGCCGGTATTCCCCCCTCTTTTGATGTATTTTGCATTTTAAGAGAGAAAAGACATTACAATTGCATCATAATATGAAATATAACTTTAAAATAAGATAAATAATAGTAAAAAATTATGAAGCAAAATGGACGTATCAACACTTGAAACTATATGGTATTTTTTAGTTACATGTGACAAAATTTACGAATCATTTAATGTGAATTGTTATTTCAGATGATAGCTAAATACAAACCATTTGGCGTCGTAATGAATTCAAATTACAAACAGGAAAACCACATAGAATAAAATCAATAAATAAAGAAGAAAAGCACTTGTTAAATAATTGGTAATATTTGTTTAATTCATTTATGTATTTTTATAAATTTGACGCTTTGACTGCGGGGGGTGTTGAGTTGTATTTTGTGTTGCATGTATTACGTGTTGTGGCCCACCTCCTAGTTGTGTATAGTTGATGTTGAGGCCTACCCTGTACTTATATATACATGCACCAGCACCCCATCAATACAACGATTATTGTATTGCAAAACATCTCTCTACAGAAAGAATATGCAACATACATCCAAAAACATCGCTCTCCACCCGGGTCCACTCGTTGTGAGGACAACGTTTGGCGCAAAGGGATGGAATGTGCCTCAACAACGAGAAGCCGGGGGCTTAAGCTCCTTTGTTTTTGTTGGCCATACGGTCAAGAAAAAATATGCCACACAGTGTTCTGCTTTGGCTTCATTACACTGTTGTGAAATGTATATGCATATTCTAGAAAACATGTCACCACATTTATCTTGGCTCCTCAAATGCCCCCTACGCCCAGACGGACAGCCCGATCAATGATCAGTCACAAAATCGCAATTCAGCCGCCCCCTCAAACCGGCCCTATTCGTCCAGGCTGATCACCGCCGAACTCATATCCAGCTCATATCTGAGGCGGATATGCGGAGGCCCGAACACATCCACCACGTCGTATCAGATAGACCAGACACATCTCACATTCGACCAGATTCACCGCCCACCTGCTCATCCGTCTTCAATTTCCTTCATCGAGCCGCCACCATCCTCCACCCTTGTTCCCCCATCTGCGCTGCTGCCCTCATCCGTCGTCCTAGATGTCGTCGTCGGGTACCCCTTCTCCCACTGCCGGCACGGATGATGCCTCAGCATCATCCGTGGGGGTCCCATCTTTGGTTGGGAGCTATAAGAGGGGAGAACGTCATTCGGAGGGAGCGGCGTGCCCGCCGGCGCGAGCAGGAAGCGGCTACAAAGGAAGTTCCAGCCAAGGAGGTTGTGGAGTCGACGTGGATGTGTCCCCTCTATTGTGCCCGTCTGCCCCGCGCGTGCCCGCCCTGTGGCCGACAAGGAAGCCGACATTCGCCCTACCCACAACCGACAATGATCCGATGCCAGAATGGGCGATTTAGGACATCTGGAGGCAATCAAGGCGTCAGAGATGGTGTGCGACTCGCCGCAACTCCAATGGGCGCAGACAAGCATGGGAAGCGCCGGCGCCCGGTCTGCCCAGGTCTTGTTCGACGAAATGTTGTAGCAGAACACGGTACATTTTTTTGCTTCATTTTGTATCGCTTTCGTTATTCACTATGCCATTGGATAAATTGTTGCATATGCCATTGGGTCAATTAGTTGCATATGTCGTTATTTTATTTGGAGTCATGATCATTTTAGGACAATTTCATGTCAAACATGATCAATGAGGGTCAGGAGCCTATGGAATATGACCTTGGGGATACCAATTGTTCTACGTATGATGTTGGGGGAATATCACACACTAACAAGAAAAAACATCAAAGGTACCCAAGGCAAGAGGTCCGGCATTCACAACCTTTGAGGATGTTTTGTTAGTTGAATCATGGTTGGCCACAAGCATGGACCCTATATGTGGCATGCAGCAAAAGGTCAACAAGTATTGAGGAAAGATTCACAAGCATTATCATGAACACAAGGAATATGTGAAGGCGAAGCCTATCCATATCACCTGCAATGTGGCCTCTCTCCAACATATATGGTCCATCATCCAAAACAACATGAACAAGTTTGTACCATGCTTCTGTGCTTGGCCGGAATCAAAGTGGGATTGGAGTCGCAAGTCACGTAAGTTGAAAATTGCTTTGTTTTTTCATCATTGGCATTGCTTTGTTTGTCACCCTCTCATGATTACTTATTGTTTTATAAAAGGTGTTGGCGGCCACTTTGTACCAACAAACCGAGAAGAAGCCATTCGATTCTAGTCACTATTGGATGAAATTGATTGACAAACAAATATGGCAACATCTTGTTGATGGCCTCTAGAAGGACAGCAGGAGGTTGAAGAAAATGTTGGCTCGAGATCCCAACAATCCATTGGATTGGGGGAAAGGATTTGGGGCATGTCGGTGCCGGGGCACCGAGTCCCTCGCGCGTGCTTTTTTCGCTTTCAATTTCCAAACTTCCATATCTTTTAAATAAAAAGTCCAAATTAAGTTATTTTTCCATATTCATGTTTTTTGTGATGAGGGATTTCAAATAAGATCCGTTTTGTACATTTTGAAAAATATATTAAGCTTCAAGTCTTGAAACTTAGTATGAGCGACCAATAAAATCATTACTTACCCGTGACCGAGAAAATCAGAATTTCCAGATGCAAAATTGTAAGTTCCAACGATTAAAACCTAAAAATTATTGTGCCTTCGTGTGGGATCCAAGGACTTCACGAATCGTGAGGCAATCGAGCGACCAGGCTGGGCTTACCAGGTGCGTGACCCCACACCTACGTGCCCTTGTGAATTTCCAATTGGATCGGATTACGAAGAGAAAGAATTTGTAGGCAAGAATAGACGAGCCACCATGCCAATGAAGAACTGACAAGTGATGGGAAACTAGTGGGAGAAGGGAAGAGTCACCCATGATCCCACGACGAGTAAAATATCTGCCACATGGATGGGCATTTTTTCCAAAGGGGGGAGAAGAAAGAGGAGAGGTACAAGCTCATGTTGGATGCGCAAAAAGAGAGGATGCATTGTGACCAGGAGAATGTGAACAATAAGTTGCAAATTAAGAGGGAGAAGACAGACATGGAGAAGTAAGAGGCGTGTGCCAAATGGGAGCTCGAGAATGTTTGGACTTCTGGAACAATAGAGTTGAGAGGAGAGGTTGCAACTTGCTCGAGACACGGAGGATTTGAAGATAATGTTAGCGGACACAAGCCTCTTGGATGCGGAAGTCAAAAAGTGGCTTGAGGTGAAGAAGGAGGTCAAAGTGTGCAGGGATTACGAAGGGGCGAGAGCGGTAGCTGTAACAGCGGACGCGACACGGATGGCGGCCGCGGCAGCAGACACGTGACAGATGACGACCGGCGAGTGATTCATCACGTTGGCCGGCCGTGGCTGAGACGTTGAATTTCATTTTGGTATGTCTGAATCATTGCATTGTGATTTATTTTGCTTTACTGCATTGTTGGATTGTGATGAATTTATTCCATATGATCGATATGCATGAATTTGCATGGATTTTAGGGTTTTGATATGAGGATTGTGATTGTCCAGGAGAACTTTTGAGGGGACGTCTGGCGCTATCTGGGGTCACGCCCGAGCACGTCCACAGAGGTTTAGGGCACCGGTTTTTCAAGTCCGGTTGTAGATGCTCTAAGATTTGGAGTCAGACGACAACGCTTGTTGTGCAATGTGTTATTAACTTATCTAGCTCGACCCATAATGTGTTTGTTAATATTAAAAAAGGCAAACATAAATAGTTTATTGGTTTTTTCATGGCATAATTTTCACAACATATTCATTTTAAAGTGAAGGTTTCCCTACCCTAGACTCTGTGTCAACAATAGAATTCTAAACAATGTATACATCCTCAGATGATGGCAAGCAAGCCAACATTAATCTTACTCTAGATTGAGATTTTTTTTTCTTAAGAAACACAATATGAAGGCAGATGTTCTCATATATGCACACACTTATCTTTATGAATGCACACACCTACGCCCTACTTCTATGAGTATCTTTGGACTGAGTCGATCAATCTTGAAATTGATCAGGTCATCACACGCGTCTTGTAGATGACGAAAATGCCGTCTCCTCTTAAATGAATACTGCCGAAAAGTCAGGAGTACATCTACAAATGCAAATACCTATGCCAAGTCTAAGGCTTGAATCTAGATGGTCGGATGAATTAATTACACCACAAGAAACTTAACAATTTGAGCTACCCTTAGGGCATTTCTAACCGATCCCCTATATCAACTTAGTGGAGTATATTTGGCTTTTTACTCCACTAAGTTTGACATAACCGATCCCAAAAACGGCTTAGTGGAGTATAATTTTTGCTGCTTCCCTATCCATCGGTATATTTACTTCTTCTCTTCGCGGCCGAGTAAAATCGGCTCTCTTCTCCCCATCTCCTCTCCCCCCCCCCCCCCCCCCCCGCATCGCCGCCGGTGCGCCCCCCGTCCTCCCCTGCCCCTTCGATGGCCAGACGTGGTTGCCGCAGACCTGCAGTGCGGATCCGTGCTGCCATGCGCGCGAGTCGTCCTCCGCGGGTGCTTCATCGAGCCCCTGTCGCCGCTCGCCCGATCCGCCCGCCGCCGCGCCTCTACGCCGGTTCGAGGACTTCCTCGTCCTCACTCCGCCCCGGGCGCCGACGAGGACCTACCTCGGGGTCCGGTAGCGGCGGTGGGGGACATTGGTGGCCGAAATCACGGATCGGGAGATCCACCCCCGGCGGTGGCTCGGGAGCTTCCATACGGTCGAGCTCGCGGCCATGGAGTACGACCACTGGCAGGTCCGCTACCACGGCGCAGCGACCCGGCTCAACTTCCCCTTCGGCACGGCTCTGGTCCACCTCGTCCCGCCAGAGCCAAAATGTTAACAGAACATCCGCGAGCAAAGCCAGAACAGAGTCATCTTCATCCATCTCCATCAACCCAAGCCGCCGCATTTTCATCTCCATAGCCGCCATCACCACCATAGTTCATCTACCCCTAGATCATACTTGTAATCGTGCATCGCACACGGCATTTATTGTAAGACATATTATCAATCAGTCCATCTCCGTGATGTGTTCTTCATGTGATCTGATCTTCATATGGGAGTAGTTTAGTATGGTATGGGTTGAGGCAATAGCCTTGGAACCCTCTGTATTAGTTGTGGGGATCAATGGAAGTGATTTGAATTAACGTCCCGTATGTGTTAAATAAAATTGTTCCGTAGATGTCTCTTGTCTTGTTTGTGTTCTTCATCCTTGCAGGTACCCAGGATCATGGAGAGCGAGCCACGGAGAGGCTAAGGGCAGGGAGACCGTGAAGTTTTATTCTGAACAGTAGTGACAGAAGGGTTTCGTACTGTAACATGGATCCTATCTTTGGGGATTCATGAGGTGTAGCCATTAAATGCCCAAAGTTCTTATCTGATTATTGCAATCTTAATTATTGAGGCAACCCCACGAGACGGATAGGGCCTTCAGTTGGACAACTGACTCTTGATGCAGGACTCGTGCCGGTCAAGACGCAATTTGGACACATCCACCACTTCGGTTCGTAACAAGCATATTGTGATGGGTGACTTCCATCGCACAAATTAAGATCATACTTCGTCCCATCGCAAATACATGGTTGTAAGCATTAAGACCTCATGCCCTTACCTCTTTTTATTATAAGTGTTCAACTCAAAGTTGTTTAATTTCGACCCGGTCAAAAACTGGAATTGTTTCTTTAACAAAAGCCTCCTAGAGACGCTAGCTTAAAGGGGACCTTCCTCTCGTGGGTTCGATAACTCAGAGTCACCTCTGGGAAAAAGGTGTGGGTACTTCATGTTGCATTTCCGGATCACTAAGGAGGTTATCACATCTCTCAGACACTATTTCTCTGTGGAGTTCCAGTAGGCATAAGCTGTGAAACTATTTCACGGTCACTAAATATGTTGGCTAAACTCGTGACTAAGATATTCACCTATGTGATCTAATCGCAGGAACTTAATCTTTCTGCCAAGATGATTCTCTACACTGTTCTGAAATTTCTTTAACTTTTCAAAATCATACAAGCTTCACATGTGTCAAATTATTCAAAATCAAAAGATGGTAATTTTTTCCATATGATAATTTCCGATGTGTCTAAGTCGGCGGTGCCAGATGAAAATTGTATTTGTATTAGTCTTCATAAGACGTTTAGCTTCTACGTTAAAAACATCATTTCCACATTAAAGATTCAAAATAAATAGCTCATTTAGAATAGGTGCAAATTCATAAAACATATTCTTAAAATAAATGGAACAATCGTTATTCTCTGAATTATAAGAATATCCATCACATACAAACTCGAACCCGGGATAATGTTTGTACACAATGCCAGAGCAAAATAACAATTATTTAATTATCAAAAATATTTGGAAGAAAAATTGAAAGGCATGGCGACAGCTTGAGCGGAGATCTAGACACCATTCCCAACACGCATCTGCACTTCATTAAATATTTATACTAAATTTGTATACTTATTTGTAACTCATTTGTTATCACATAATAGTTGTAGTTAATACATATTGTTGTAACTTATTTGTTATGATTAACTATAAGATTATGATACTAAATATTAATAAAATTCTTTCTCATGCTATAATTTTAATGTCTATCATTGAAAAGGGGGAATACGTTGTGCTAAATTTCAATATTTTTAATGATTAGATTGGTAGATACATTACGCCTTAAAAAGGTATTTAAGCCTAATCGCCATAAATGTTGGTAAAAAATAGAGCTACAAAATTGCATGATTCTAAAGATTAATTTGTAATGATGGCATGAACATGTAGAAATATTCTGATGATAGTTTCTTCTTTATAATTAGTTATAACAAAATAAAAAATTCTATAGTGTATACAATGTTTATGAGGAGTTTGTTACCAATTCATTAACATGTTGTATTATCCTTTTTTCTTGTCAAATGTCTCTCACATTTTACATTCGGTTCAATACCATTGATATACATGTGTGTTTTATATTTGCTAATGAAAAAAATCGTCCAACTAAATACTATTTAGCATATAACAAGTAGAGCACTCAAACAAGAGACACTAACAACCTAACTAAAGTAGCCGCCACATATATCATATTAATTTTTGATATGAGCTTACATGACATATCATATTGATTTGTGATGTGGGCTTATGTACTCCAACAAATTGAATCTTATTATTTTTTAGGATTTATTACTCTCTTGGACATAATAACTATGGACTAGTGGTGTAGTGGTTAATAAGAAAATTAGTATGTGGGCTAGGGCCTCCTTCCTTCGAGACTCGGGCGGTCACCCTGTTTTGCCCAACATATGGACCAACACTGGTGATGTGGTTGATAATTGCACATGGTGATCAGATTTTGGTTATTATGGATCATAAGGGTCATCGTGTAGCTGCAACTGAAATATCAGGCAATGTTGTAAGGGTATGGATAAAAAAATCGCATGCTATAAGAGAATAATAACACCTTCGTCTTAGCAAACATTCGCATTGTAGCAATACTTCCTGATCCAGCATATTGTAGCAAACTAGTGATTCATCTACCAAGCAAGAAAGAGGGACATGGCCCGCATCACCAAAGCAAGGAAGCTAGAAACAACGTACTGGGTCGACGAGAAGAGATTTCATGGAGAGAGGGTGGCGGTAGCGGCGGCAAGGACAGACCCACAGTTAGAGGAAGAGCGCAGTGGCACAGAGGATGCCAACATATTGTTTTTGAGGACGTAATCCTCACGAGGAGTCTTTTTGGGCTTCTTTCAAAGCAGCTCAAGGGCCTTTGAGACTCTTTTATGTGGGCCGGGGCCAAATGGGCCGGTCTTAGCGTGTTGGTCCGCCGATAGCCCGTGTGCCCGGCGCATGTGAGCCTGACCCGACATGTTTATAATTAGGTCGTGCTGGCATGTGGCCCGCCTAGGGCCGTGAGGCCGGGCACGAGTGCCGACACGTCATGACCCGTTTAGTTTTATATATTTTATTTTATTTTTACGCAGCCTAATAGGTTGAATATAGGCCCAAATCAGCCCAATAATCTGAATTCTACACGGGCCGGCACTCCGGCGCACCATGCCAGCACCACTCATGTACTTGGTGTGACTGGGGTGGGCCGTGCCGGGCCGTCCCATTTCGCCAGGTTTGCACTCGATCGATTCGAGCGGGCCGGTCCTCCTCGCTCCCCTTCCACCCCACTCATTCCTCGCCTCGGGAGCCCCGAGCCCTAACTCCATGGCGGGCGGCGATTCTTCTTCTTCTTCTTCTTCCACGGCGAGAGAGGAAGGGAGGGCGAGCGCGCGGCTGCGGAAGAAGCAGAAGCTGCAGCAGCAGGAGGAGGAAGAGAAGGGGCCGAATCCTCTGGACCCAAGGTTCAGCGACTACGACCCCAAGTAAGGCGATTACGTCTTCACCCGCTTCCAACACTCTACGCTCGACCTCCACATGGAGTGTACGCCACTACGCCCCCTTAATCTCTACTGTTAGTTTTCTTTTTTCAGTTTGGCATCCTAGTTTTGTGTCTGATAGATCGTCTGAATTTAAATGCAAATCGTCCGGCGATCAGGTGTTCCACTCCACGGGGCCAGTTTATATGTGCATGCGTAATCCCATGTTTTGCCAATATATCACAATCATTTGAGAACTAAAGTCCAGTTACTGTCAAAAAAAAAGTATATGATGTTTTGCCTTACTGAGTACTGTAGCTCTGCTACTTCACTGCTGCATCCTAGATAGATGGACAACTAACTTTGAGTTTGAGGACTGCATTTCGATTCATTCCTCAATCATAATCTCTTCTTTCGGCAGCACCTGTTGGTGCAATGCACAATACTAATAGGATCTTCCCAGAAGAGGGGTTCCAGTTCTGTAACTCGGCAAACATTGTCTCGGTCAATATCGTTTCCTCCGACTATGGATATATACCCGCTCAACGTCTACGGCACCATCATAGCCAGGGACAGTCTAGATCGCCAACGCGTCTATTTATTCCAGCGTGCCAATGACGATTGCCAGAACATCAGCTCCAAGGTATTATTGTTTCTAACCCCCGATTGGTAAATCCAACAGCTTTTTCCCCCCATTTGCCCCCCAAGTGTAATTGCGACATATATGCACTTGTTTCCTCGTTCCTCGTGGCCACAGAAGCACACAACCATGTTACTCGTCAAGTGAATAACTCTTCGTTGCTGCTTGTGGTCTGCATCATGTTATAGGAATTTATTCATGCAGGAACACCATTCATTCTATAATATGTATTTTTCAGAAAAAAGATGGTTTTATGTTTTGTATATTACACCTATTTTAATAATGAACCTGGTAGACGGGTATATTAATGGTTCACATTTTTGCCAAGTATCTAAGAAGAGACTAGTCCCCGTACAATTAGTGTTGATTTTAAATACCACCAATACCACAATTAATTCTAGCAGTAATTAATCGGGTTGCTACTGCAATTAATCTATTCTGATAACCTTGTTTTATCATTGAAACAGAGCTAAATATACAGCGTGTTTAATCAAAACTTCCTTTGCAGAATGATGCGTTGGTTTTGACTGGCCCAAAGAGAGGACTGATGATATGTGATTCAATAATCTTTGAAGTTGATCTGAAGGTCAAGGATGCGAATGGCAGAAAGGTGAAGGACGAGAGAGTTAGCAGAGGCTTAATGGAGATTAATGGCATCAAAAGACTCTCATATCCACCGAAATACCAGGTTCAAACCGAAAAACTTGTCAGCATGCACAGCACATTGGATTTGAACTACACGTTTGTAAGGAATGCTGTGGAGGGCACCGTTGAGGCGAGGATCCTCGAGGGACCTGTTGATTTCCATGGGAAAATCGTCGCTCGCACTAGCAGCTTTCCATGTGACATTATGCTACATGATAGCGAACTTGCTGGGATGCTAACAGCCGGTGACGGTGGAATCCTGCAAACAGCGCGCCGCGTGGTCAGCGTCTCTATTGATGAGGCGCTCCTGTTGACCGTTGCTGCTGCTACCAGTGGTGCCGGCACCGTTGAGTTTACTCCAAAGCGCGGCCACTATGATGAAGAGAAAATCACTTGCGGCAACTATAAGATGCTGGTGAAGGTCACTTGGTCCATTGTGTGCTGGTGAAGGTCACCTTGTCCATTGTGCATCGCTGATTCCGTGCGTTCCTGGTTGAACATGCTATATCCAAATTAATATGTGTGTGCTCTGTATATGCTGTCGTACTAAATATGTCTATGCTTTTGGTGGAAGCTTAATTATCACTGTTTGATACCAGGCCGTTACTACTGAGTGGGGTAAGAATGATTTTATCCAGCATGTTTCAATAGCACACATATAATGGCTTCCACGTCCTGACCTCTGCCATTCTGTAGCTCTCTGTTTCTTTGTTTTCCTCAGTAGTTGTACTCGGGGCTCCTCCTTCTATGAATGAAATGAAAAGCATCATGCAGAAATGTGGGCACCTTTCCTTTGCAGACTGGAGAATCTGCATATCTGAACTTGTGTGTGCAAACTGAACTTGTGTCGATTCCGCTTTGACGCGAGTAAATGAAATCAGCATTCAGGTTAACAAAACAACAGAAATACTTGGCAAAGTTAGACAGAACAAAGCCAACAACAACTAAGCTAGTACAAACTTTGAATTGAAAGGCAGGTCTCTTTGGTTTCATGTATGTATTCGGAGCTAAGATTTCTAACAAGTACCTGACTGACATATGCATTTCATATAGGATGTTATTAGGACAATGAACCACAGCACAGCTCACAACCCACAGGGCTTTAAACACCAGCTAGAAATCTCAGACCTCATCAACTTCCTACTAGTGTTCCTTCTATCTGTAAAAGAAAAACATACCAAACTAGAAAGCAGCAGGTCTAAAACTAACCCTCCTGAACACTAACTCCAGTTGCGAACCTAGGCGAGAAACTGCAGGTTTAAGCTAATCTTTCTGAACACCAACTCCAACTAAGAGCACGTAAGCGCCGTGTAGTGTATAGATGTCGACTTCCTTCCTACACATTCTTCAGTTCACTCCACGTGCGCGAGCTCGCTGCCCGATGGGTTCACGGGTTGCATGGCGTCGGGGATGGTACGGTATTCCCTCTCCGTGATAAATCTTGCTTCCTCATGTTCGCTGCTTGGTTCTGCTATCCCTCTGGGAAGGAATCCCCGCTCCCGTGCGGCCAGCCACTGATCGATGACGCCGCATTTGATGGCGTGCTTCGCTGTCTTGTGCAAGTAGACCTTGTCCGTCACCAGGTGAGGGTTGATCGACAGCATATTCATCAGGGCTGAAAAAAAGGCAATATGCACATCTTGTCACCTAAACTGTATTTAGTTCACACAAACATCAGGAGTAATTATTAAAACACATAAAAGATGAAGCGTCATTAATCATGTCAGTTAACATATGTTGATGTCCAGATTTAGAAAGACTTAAAAATAGCGTTATAACAAATGGATATTACACAGTAAAAATAGGAGGTATTAAGTATTGTGCTGACATTTCCTAATGTTTTCTTGATGATGTGAAATTAGTGCCATATTCTGCACAGGTCAAGAGGGAAAAAATGTATCATATTTGGTACCTGCAGCAATGGTATCTCCTGACTGTGACATTTCACTGGTGAAAGGAGTAATCGGCGCATCTTCCGTCCCACGAACCGAGCCATTTTGTTTTTCTGTGTAGTAGTGTATCTTCGAGGTCCCGTTGGTCACAAAGAGGACCTTCAGATTGTCATGCCATACCTTCATAACAACTTCTGGGCTGTAGTGTGCGAATTCAGATTTCTCGTCTTTTGTGTCAGAATTCTCAGATGGTTTAATACCACAGAGAAACTCAAGTTCCTGCTTCGTGACTTCGATGATATCAGCAGCTTCCCACGCATCCTTGATGAGTGATTTGGTCTCCTTACTAGATGACCATAGTGGCATTGGAAGATTAAGATCAAAGAATGTTATTCCACCAAATTTCTTGGAGACCTCAATCGCTTTTAACAATGATGACCGTGTAGTCGGCTCTAGCAAAGCTGACGAATTATAGTAAAACATCTTAGCCTGCATTAAAAGCATAAGAAGGTCATATCTCTGTTAAAAGCATTAAAAGCAAAGCTGACAAATAATAACTACTTGATTTACCTAAAATCAGAGTGGATATTACACAGAGACCTTTAGACTCTGAAGTTTGAACTAGTTATTCCTTATAAATTCTTGATATGCTCTTTTAATTTGGGAGAAAAACAATTAGGTGCTCAACTGTAGCGAAGATATCCTACAAGTTTTTAGTATATGGAGCGACAGTCAGCACTTCACTATTACATAGGTTTTTATGCAATTCTAATTTTCATCAAGTTATAAAAAAACCATAGCACAAGTCTCTGCCAAAAAACAACAAACTGGAAATATTTCTGCACCTTCTGTCTAAAAAATAAAGGTACAAAGTCTTCCTCAGGTGAATTACATAGAGACTATTTTTATGATCATTAACTAAGCATCAATCAGGAATTACCATATTAAGTACTCCCTCCGTAAAGAAATATAAGAGGGAGTAGTAACAAGAATGTAGGATATGGTGTCCTTGGAACTTTATTTTGATGGGCTTGTCTTTACCTCTTTTAGAACATCTGGGTTGATATCAGATTGCAGAAAAGAATCCTCTGCACATGGTTTAACACAGCTTGTGTTCAAGCTACCTCTGCTGGTCACCTTCATTAAGGACATGGCAGTTGGCGCTGAAGGATCCAAACTAACTGCTCGAGTTTGAACTCCGTTGACATTTAAGTGATACAGCATACTCTGACCATACTCATCATCGCCTAATTTTCCCATGAACACAACCCGGCCTCCAAGAGCTGCTAGAGCAAGGGCGACATTGGATGATGACCCTCCAGGTGCCCTCACAAATTCATCTGGAGACCAAAACATATCCTTCATCCTACTATGAATCTCACGATCCACCAACCTATTAGCAGGTCTTCCAGAAGGAATAAATGAGTACTTGGCTGGTCCAAAGCAGCAGACAAGAGGCGTTAATTTGTCAACCTCTCCAATATCCTGTGATAACAATGCCTCTACTTTACTTTCAAGATCAATGACTGAACTGTGAACTTCCATTTCATTAGAGGGCATCAGATCTTTGCTCTGATCTTCCCCTTCATCATCACTTAATTGTTCAGCCGTCTTAACTTTTCTTCTGCCCCTCTTCTTTGGTTCTTTTGGCTTGTCAGCCTCCTCTGCGGAGGATGCAGTAGTGGCAGCTGCGACATAGGAGAGAAGTTGAATTGCTAAGGGACGTGATCTAGCAAAATCATAAAGCCCATTGACCAATATACAATAAGAAGAGTACTCTTGAATGCAAAAAATATGTGGGTTACCTTTCTTCCGACCTCTCTTTTTAACTATCTTAGGCTGTTCAGGGGATGCATCTTCAGTGTCACTTTGGCCTTCTTTTGTGTCCCCATCTGATGTATCTATGGTGGCTTTCTTTCTTCCACGTTTCGCAGGTTTTTTCTTGGCCTTTGGGGTCTCAGCATCACTGTCTTCACCACTTGAGCCTTCTTCTACATCTTGAGAACTCTTCTTTGACACAAAACTCGCGTTTCGGTGAAGCAACCCCATTTTAGTCTTGGTCATATTCTTTCCCCAGATGGTGGGCTTATAATGCAATTGACCCCTGTGATGAGCGGTTAAATTAGGCAAGTTCATGGTTAAAGGGATTAAGTAGTTAATCAGTTGAAACAGATGAATATCAGAATATGTTGGTATGGTATAAACCTAACGTTTGACCACTTGACTTTTCATACTCGGCAGTGTTGGTTGGATATGAGTGCTGAATGGCATATCTCACTTGCGGATAATTTTTCTAGTAATAACTAGCTGACCATGGGAATGGAGAAGATATACACCAAAAATGGAACAGACAAGTTGGCAGTAATCCCAGGCTCCCAGTGAAGCACCATATATGCAAGACAAGATTGAAAAGAAATCTGCAGCGTTCATGTAATAAATTTTCCCGGACTCGCCACTTCCATGGCGACACAATCCAAGAGAAATCACCGCAAATTCAGCTTCGTGAGAAGGGGAAAAAATCCATCTCCCTGAAGGAGTACATCGCTGGCGAAACATACCAAGGCGAGGGACGGTGAGTGAATTACCTGATGCAGTAATAAGGCAGGGAGCAAGCGAACTGAGGAGGGAGAAGAAGAGACGCCATGGATGGATGCTAGATGGATAACTCGCTGTTTGAGCAAAGAATCCTCACTGCACTGAAGAAATGCTTGGATGTCAGTAATTGGTGTCGCAATGCACAGGAACAGGAACAGGATACACCCTGCACAAGAACAGGTTAACACAGGGAACTAAGAACTCGTAGTGGCAGCACTCGGGCTGCACCTACACACACAGAGAGAATTCATGGCGGAAATGGAAAAACGAATGCATGGTACTGGCGTTACCTTCTCTTGGCTTGGTTTGCTGCTGCAGTGAAATCGAATGGGCCTGGAAAATGGGAGAGAAAGGGTCAGAACCTGAGACCCTGTTCGTGCTCCAGGGATGAAGCAGAGGAGGGATAGAGGGGCGCCGCAGCAGAGCGGAGAGGGAGGGCGCCATGGGAACGGGGAAGGGGGCGGGGCGCCATGGGAGACGAGAAGGGGGCGGGGCGCCATGGGAGGGAAGGGGGCCGCACATGGAGGAGAGATAGGGACGAGCGAGAGCATGGAGAGGATAATGGACTGACCAGCGCCGCCCGCCGTCGCCGTCCGGTGTGGAGCTCTCTCCCCTCTGAGCAGCTCGGTGAGCAAGAAGCGCGGGGATTTGGTGCTGAAAATTACACGCCTGCCCTCGCTCTGAGGATAAGGTGCCGAGCCGTAACACTGAGCAGGAAGCGTACTCCTATGGGAATACGCTTACTCATGCTAAAGCCGTATTTGGTAGGATACGCCAGTCGATCGGGCAAACGGATTTTGTCCATCACCATATATACAGTGCCGTATAAGCCCCGGGCCAGCCTTGTAGCTACAGTAACTACTGTTGCTATAGTGTGTCACTGTAGCCGGGACCCGCATGCCTACACCCCTGGCGATATACATGGCCGGCGATAGCACATACCGGTACAACACAAATGATGACATATGACCTACATCCTACCAACACGAACCGATATAGGTGAAGATGGGCTTGGAGAGAGTGCCATAATGGAAACAGGGAAAGAAGAATAACCCAAATCTAGTCAAATCTGAGTTACTTTGTGCTTGGTACGCTTAGGGTCCATTTGTATGAGTAGTCTATTCGGCGAGCTTCTAGTGTGATGAGAGTGGTAGCGGGCTCGCCAACGATGGATTAACATTTCGGTTTTATTAGTACGACGGGCGGTCAAGATAGCCTTATGCCAAAACGAGATTTGTCAGGCCGTGATCGCACATTCGAACACATGGGCATATGGATGGTTTTACCCTGGGCATCTAGGGTTTCTTCACTCCACCGACTTTCTGCTAACACTGAGTTTTATCCTCCCTTTCGGGACCTCGCTCTCAATCACTCATGCACCAGCGGAGTGTCGGCGTGACCATCCTAGGCCCTCCCCCCCCCCCCCCCCTTCTGTGAGGAAATTCATCATAGTCCTACTGCCAATATCTCGTCTAATCCCCCAACTTTGTTAATCTCTGTGGTTATTTCTTGTATGTTATATTATCCTGTTTGCCCCCCCCCCCTCCTCGATTTTGCTTCACCCTCCATCACTACTCTCATGGGAGCTCTGGTTGATCAAGGAGGCGGTTCGATTGCCATCGTTTGTTGTGCCGCTATCAACTTGTCGTGTCACAGACGTTTTCGAGATGTTGTTGCTGGATCGATGCCCATCCACACACCACCGTGTACCGATTCCAAACACTGGCCAACCGTCGCGACCCTCTCATGTGATTTTTCCACAGTCCATGTGACCATCGTCGCCAACATGAACCTTCATCGCTCCTCCCCATTCCTTCGAGTTGTTGAACACAGTGGCAGAGCTAGCCGAGTATGGCTGGGGGCCAAATAGAAAATAGGAACGTTGGGGGGGGGGCGATGAATACACTTAGCTTTAATCTTACCACCTAATAAAAATTTCTTCAGGGATTTTTCTAATCCTGGGGGGGGCATATGCCCCCCCGGTAACACACATAGCTCCGCCATTGGTTGACCATGTCATTGCCCCTCATGCATCCATGCGCCGTGCTCCCTCCATTGACGCCGAGTAGCGGCATGGTAGAAGCTCACTGGTTCAGCCGTCGATCTTTGACCAGGGTCAACGTGTAGTGAGGGGTGGTGGTCGAGGTGCATAGCCACTTCTCCGGCATGGTTGGAGAAACAAAGAATGCAATTTTTTTTAGAAAAGCACCCCAGGTACCCCAACTTGCACTGGATGTGATGATTTACTCCCCAGCCTATCACAGCGTGACAAGTGGCAGCAAGGTGGCCAGACCGCTCGTCGCCCGCACTTTTGCAAAAAAACACCCTGCCATCTTCTCAAGTTAACCTGCACTACAGGAGACCACCTGAATTAAATCTGCCTGAAATCCACTTCGCATCCGTTCGAGGATACAGTTGTTGTCCTGTCGGGGGCGATAGGAGTTCACGGGCTGGCGGGGTGATGGTGACGTCAGCGTCGAAGGCGTTGTCGCCAATGTTCGCCGGCAGCGTGGAGGCGCCTGCATCTGCTCATCTCGTCCGCCCGTTGGGCGTCTTCCCTCCTGATTACTGTGAGCCATTTTCCTCCCTCTCCTCTGCTTTGCTCTGCCGCTCGTCGCCCCGCCGTTTGCGCCGTTCACAGTAGCTCAAATCGGTGCCATTGGATCTCGATTTAAGGCCCTTCTAGTGGTGTTTCTTGCGTAGGGTCATGTATGACGCAGTAGAGCTAGGGTTTCGGTCGATGATTTTGGGCTTGGGTTTGGCATGAGAGCTAAGGGTTTATGGCGGATAAATTAGATGTTCAGGCCTTTTAAGTTGGTGTTTAGTTCTGCTCTAACTTGTACTGTAGTCATGGATCTGTATGTGGTTAAATTCAACTCTTTTTTGCTCTTGAATATGTTTTGTACATAGTGTAAATTGTGCTAAATTTATGAACCATTTAGTTTAGTTTTGGTAATGCTAATGCTATTTGCAGTGCAGTTTCAGTTAATTGAATGGTCGTGTTAATGTTGTATTTCATTTATGGTCATGTTTATACACCAGCAATTGCTGCACTTACACTGCTTTGTTTATCTTTAGTTAACTGAATATTTTCAGTTTACTGTAGTTAACTGAACATTTTCAGTTTACTGAACCTTAAGTTGTTGTAGTTTACTGAATCTGATGCAGTGTTCTTTTGTTAATTGAATTATTTTCATTCAACTGAATATTCAGTTAACTGAATATCGTTACTGAACTTTACTGAATTTTGTGCACTTTTGAAGTTCATTTATGCAGTGCTTAGTCATCACAAAGTTCATTCTTTTGGATGCAGTGTGTGATGTAGCAAATGGAGAAAGGGTAGATAGTCCATTTTTTACACTGGAACTTGAGCATGATGGAATTTTCTGTGGCCCAGTCAGTAAGCAGGAGTACTGGAACCCTTCTGTTGAGGTGCTAGATTATGTTGACTCTGGCACTTTCTCCTATGCATTCCTTGAGCAACACTTGCCTTGGTTGGGATATCCAGTGATTGAACACATCATTTACTGGTGCAAACCAAAAACCAATCTCAGATGGTTTGATCAGAATTAGAGGTGATGAGGATTTCCAGCATATGATCAGAGCTAGTGCTGAGCATAAAATGCTTGTACTCATGGTTGACCATACAGATTTCATCAGCAACTTCAGTTCTGATTTGGTGTGCACATTGCCCCTGTCTTTGATAATAGCAACAACAAGTTTTGCAGCAGCAAGTGCATCCTCTTCCCATAGCCTAATATCAGTCTTTTAGAGTTAACGATCAAGTGTCAATGCACATCACCATGCGAATGTATCTCTACACTAGTCGCAGACTGATGAGTAAACTCAAGTTAATTTGGCAAAGGAAAATCCATGTGATAACCAACAGACGACTGATGCAACAAGAGCAATGTACTTCAAGAAATGCATCTACAGATATAAGAAGAAGGCTGTTGTATCATGTACACTTAGAATATGTGATTAATTAACAAAGATAAAATGATGTACAGGCAAGGTTGCCCTCTATCATCTTGTGCCTCTCTTCTTCGCAACTGATCTTCATCAGCAGCGCAACTTGTTTGTGACAAAATTTTCCTCTGATGCTATATATACAAACCAATGTTGTTGTGTTGGAATGTTTTTTTTTACAATGTAGCCTTTTGAAGTCCTTGTGACATGTGAATATGTGATAAATCATGTATCTCGGTATCCAATCAGCCACACAAAAATTCACCCGAGAGACACATTTGATGACAAGCTTCCTGCTGCTGCAACAACGGCGAACACACCGAGAGCGAGCAACCGCAATGGCCTACCGGCAGCAGCACCACTCCTGAATTTTCCTTGTATTCGTTTAATCAAAGGAAGTCCACTATCTTCTGGATTTATAGGTAGAGCCTGCAGTAACGAAAATACGGAACAGTATAGCTATGTGCGGTAAATAATTTGAAGTCAACCTTGAGCAATAGCCATGGTAAACAGAATAGTCACCGATGAATTTCTACTCTACAACACATTTTTTACTCGTATATATATGATTCAACATTTCCTTGATTGCGAAATGCACAACTGAAAAGAAAAGAAAACTTGCCTCGCCAACAAGAATAACCCCAATTGTTTGTGCTTGAGTGGCACATTCTCTTGCCAGCCTCCTTAGTTTCACACGGTCATAGTACTGCTCCATCAGCATCTAAAAATTATCAGAGGGGAGAGAAAAATGAGCGAGATGTTCGACGCGAGCTGCAAAATAGAGCATCCTGCCGGAGCTTACCCAGTCATATCGATCTAGATGCTTCTGCAGTGTTGTGCTTCTCCGTGGTGGTCGGCCATGGCCAACTTCCTCCCGCCGTTCTTCCGCCGGCGGGAAAAAGGTGTGCGCGACGAATCAACCCCCAACACCTTGTTTTCCTGCATCGGTTGCAATTCAAGTGTTGAAGAACAAACACTAAAATCAACAATCCGACATGAAAATTGATTGTTTATATACCACTCCTATATGGTTGTAGAATTTCATTGCAAATGAGAACAAGTACACAGCTCAGATTGGATAGATTTTGTTCACAGGCTTCATGGCAAATTTGCAAGTGATTTTCTATGGTATTTAAATTGGGGAATTACCGAATTAGCAAAGTACCAATCTATTGCAAAATGATGAAAACAAGTATTGGGCTCTAGCCTTTTTATTGTTATTAAGCTGTTGCAGTATGCACGTTTCGATAATAATCCATAGCACTAGTACCTTTTAAGAGTAATATATACTGTAATTGATTGTGATATCTTTTTTCAGATGATGATGAGAGGGAAGAACGGGTGCGTATCGGTGCTTCTCTCTCTCTCAAAACAACGACTGCGATTCTTATTACATTGTTTCATGATGGTCACGTTCTCGATCACGGGTGCTGACCTCTCTCAAACCCGATCGGTGTTGCAGAAATATGACCCCCGGTGCGGCATGCCCAGAGAGGAGTTTGAATGGCGACTTTCCCGGGCCGACACGATGGACAAACGTATGCCCCAGGTGGTGGAGGACTTGGATGTTTTGCTGCGGAGGCTGCGCCCCCACTTCGCCGACGACCCCGACGCCCTCAAGAAGTGGGAAGAGTATGAGAAAGATGTCCGTTATGCGTTTACGCATAGCCTCCGTAGCACCCTCATTTCGCCTGTGTGCATCCCAGTTAGTGATCTAACACCCACATATTCTCTACTTCTCTTGCACATACTAGCAATAATTTGAATGTGATGTTCGGTTCCAGAACTCCGTCGCATACGAGCAGCTGATGCAAAGGAAGGCCTGGTCTAGGACCGTTGCTGGCAGGGTATTTGGAGGCCTGGAGAAGCTGAAACAGGCAGCCACAGTGCCCTCAACAAGGAACAAGAGAACAATTAGAGCCGGGGCAATCGTTGCCGGTGTCGCCGCCGCGTTTGATCTTGGGCTTGCCCTCGGACGAACTCAACTCCATGGAAGCAGGACCAATGAAATGGAACCTAGCTAGCGCCAACGCTGCTGGTTCTCTGAAGTTCTTCAGTCAGTCATATTCCCGTGCTTATTCAGTTAGTCATATTCCCCACGATATAGGAATAAATCCAGTTAGCCATTTTCCCGCAAATGAGAGAGAGATTCAGTTAGCCATTTTCCAGCAAAAATAATAATTTAGTTTTCTATTGACATCTTGTGGAACTCCGATGATGGTCTGAACATTGTGTTGATGTGCTTCTTCTGGGCGTGAGAAAAAATGTAGTGATGGCATATGATCTCCGAGCTTGCTTAATTGATATGTACATTTCTGTCCAGGTGACCGAATAGACTGACAGTTAGAGGTCGCCGAGTTGTTTCCACTATGGGCAGTGAAAAGAACAACCGCATTTTTTTCTTTTCAAAGATTCGTCTGAAAGTCGAGTGCCGTCGTGATCTCATGAGGTTTTCCCAAGTTAAACACTGAAATTGATATAGCTTTGCTGGAATGGAACTTACTTCTGCCTTAAGCTTCATTGCACAAGCTGGATTTGTAACGCTAACACAGGCATATAACGGAATTAAAACTACTAGTACACCTAATTAAGATTCAGAAAGAAACAAAAGAAAGAGCAGTACACGTAATAAAGATTACTTATGAACGATCAAAAGTGACGGATAAACATAAAAGAAAGAAAGCCAGCGATATTCCATAAAATTAAAAGCGAGATTACTTCCCTCGAAATTCCATTTTGCACAACAAGAAGTAATCATCATGAGCAATCAGCAATGTCGATCAATAAAATGTGTAGTCCCTTTCAGCTAAAACTAGAGGAAGATTGATTTGCAGAATTGCACTGTGCATCATCTTCGTCATCCTCCTCTGGTCCTTGAGATGACGGGGATGTGCCTGCCCTGAAGGAGCCAGCATTTCCTATATCACACATGTACCATGGATGCACTTCAGGTTCGCACGCCCTGGAGGAACGACGGGGATGTTGGCAAGCCATCTAGTCTAGTACTGAAATAAAAATGAATAACCATAACTTGGAACTTTGTATTGATTGCAGCTGAGAGGAAAGAAGAAAACGTGTGAAGTACATGTGTATTACCTCGACGGAGGACCTCAAAGTGGAGGCTTCTCCCAGTCGCCTGGGGGAGTTGAAAGCACTTCGTCATCATGGTTGGTCAGGAGAGCTAGCTCATTCTCCTGGAACAATCAATACAATTAAACAAATCATGCACGCAAAGGTAATAAAATTGATCTCATGCAAGGATATGTACCTGTTGGTTGGCATTGGTTGGGGCTCTCTCTGGCTGCACCATTCCTTTTGGTCTAGTTCTGATCTGAGGGCAGGGAAAAGTAGGAGGCCAGATCATGGTAAAAGGATGGATCTTATAAATGTCTCCGTCACCCGGCGCCAACGTGTACACCTTCTCTGCTACCCTTCTCGCAATGTCCAAGTAGATGACAGCGCTGCATATCTCCAAGAATACGACCTCCGCATTGTCCCCGATTGCGTGCAGCTTGACACCAGCATTCTTTCCATTCTCTAGTGCTCGAGTTGGCATCCTCAGACTTGCACACACCTCACGCAGACAAATAGTATGAACTAACAACCAGTTGTCACAGATACTGTTGTTGTTGCTGCTGTGTTTGTGGGTGCATAGCCAAATGTGGAGCTCAAGTTCTTTTAGATGAACGAGATTAAATCCAGTACCATCTGCTTGTGACAACCCAAGATTGCCATACTTGTACTCGAGCCCATCTGGCAGGTTGATCACTGAGAGAACCGAGGAGAACAAATCCAACACAAGAATCTTGGGTCCGGAGCACACGATGTAGAGCGTATGGTTGGTGAGTAGAATCATGACTCCGGAAGTTGACATGGGGTCCCCCTCTAATGTACGTAGACGATGTATGGTTCTTCCATACACCATCTAGTAATTCATAAAGGTGGACAGTGGTTCTGTCCTGGCTAATCACTAATGTCGCGCCCAAGCATGACTGGTCATTGAGGACGTACTCGGTAGCACGGTAGGACATGCCTCGCTCGAGGTCAATGGACGGAAGTGGCGGTAGGGTCACAATGTTCCTCTCAAGGTTCAACGGATTGAGTAGAACATCTGTAGTACTATTGAGCCGATGAAATCTGCCGAGAAGACAACCGTTCTGAGAACCATAAAGGACACCCCACGTATCAGAGTAGGCATCGAAGGCCGATCTGGCGCGGCAGATCATGGTGTCAAGCCCCTGGATGTGAGGCATCACCATGAACTTTGGGAGCGAGAATTTCCAACATTTCAGGTAGATGCCAAGGAGAGGTGGGTGGAGATTGCGGAAGCGGTGAAGTAAGGCGGGGTCAGAGGTGATGTTGAGCCAGCGCTTGCACACGAGGGCGGCATGGACGAGGCTGGCAGGGAAGACTAGACGAACCAGGATCTCACGGAGAAGGTCATCGTCATCAAGCACCATGGTAATATTCGGCAATGGTGGGGATCTAGGGTAGAACAGATTTACGAAAACGTTAGAAATAACGCAGGATATTAATGAAGGCCAATGTGAGCAAGTATGTTTGTCTCCATTGAAGAACTCTTATTATATTATTGTAAATGTAAAATCTCATGGTTTCTACAACGTACATTACAATATAATCCTCTTAACTAGGCGATCCCGGATGCCGATCAAGTTAACACTTGTTGGTAGAAATATGGGAAGGAGCACTATCCCTGGCCTTTGATGGTATCATGACTTACACGAGGTAGAATATTTTGGAAGGCATGGGATCATGGCACTGTATAATCACTAGGTTTGGAGGAGGTTCACTCTAGGGGTGCATATTCTACGTACATAGTATCTTTCAGATGAAGACATATCAAATTATAACTTGGCAATATGAAAGTGTGATCCCAGTTTATGTGGGCAACTTCTATATCTGTGTGCATATTTACTACCCTCTCCCGTTTTGTAAGGCGACACATAGCTCTAGGTTATTAATTTGATCAACGTAACAAGAGTTATATATATCGTAAAAACCACACCATTAGAAACTCCCTTCAAATACGAATACAACTGTATACTTTTTGCAGCATGTATCTCATGTTTCGTTGGTCATATGAACCGGAAGAGGGGAAAGTATGCTTCCAGTTGCTACTTTGGCATATATATACATCTAAGAATAATCATATATATCCATAGGACCAATATAAAATTCCATCGACCATTCGACCTGTACCCTAGCAAGTCGACAAGAGTAAATAGACAAGGAGACAGTCGAGGTTAGGGCAAGGGTGGGCGTGCAGACCGGGTGCTGGGAGTGGTGGCGGCCGGCGGCAACGATGATCTGGCGGCCTGCGCTCCTCCGTGGCTTCCGGCCATGCCGAGCCTCCTCCACATCGCCGGTTCTCTCTTCACTGCTTCCCCGTCGGCGATGAACGTGTTTCGGAGGAGCGGAACCACGGCGATAGATTTGTTACGGAGATAGATTTGTTATATATGGAGATAGATTTTTTATGGGTACTTTTTTCTTTTTGTGGGAATTGTGAGTTTTAATTTTTGTTGCAGAAAAATTATGAGTTTTAAATAGAAGGACAAAAGAACATGAGAAGACCCAACAGGCCAAGACAACCTGTCGCGCGTTCGCATACACACGCTGGCAATTAGGCCCATAATATATATATATCCTGTAGTGGCCCATATTTCGCGTTTGCATACTCATGCTTTCGAGATATGACACCTAAAAATCGTTAAAAAAAACACACACACAGTATCGACGTAGACGCTCATATGCACATATACTCATTCATATGAATGCATGCACGCACACCATACCCCTATGAGCACCTCCGAGAGATTGGGTCGGCATATCATTTTGAAATTGATGATGTCGCCACAGACACCTTCGAAGTCGACGGGAACATCCTCTCCCACTGAATGCACATCACTAGAAGGCCTGAAATAAATTCAGGAAGATGCAAGCATCAATGTCAAGTATATAGGATTTAAACACTGGTGGGCTGAGAATATCACTGTCCTTCTAACCATCCAACCACATGTTGGTTTGCAAAGAAAAAACCTAAATGATGCCTTCGGGCCGACCGGCTAGTATCTGGCGTCGGTCGCACAAGAGGTGTCTGATCTGGCAAGATCCGACACATGAGGGAGGCAGCAACGTGATGTGGGCACCGCTCTATGCCCTCTTTGTCTCTTTCCCCGAACAACACCGGCCACTAATCCCCCCCCCCCCCCCCCCGAAGCATTGAACCCACCCTCATCCTCTACTATCTCCTGCATGCGCTCCGTCATTGCTCAACTTGAGCTCCGCCATGGCCCAACTTGAGCTCATGTGCTCCCTCCACCCTCCCTCCTCTCTCCGATGTCCCCACGCTCTGGCACTCCTCCGACGCCCTCCTTTCCACAGCTCTCGTGCTCCCTTAGCGCATATTCTCTTTCGTCCCGGTAACCTTTGCCATGGGCTCTGCTTCAACGGCGGTCACAGTGGCCAAGAGTTGCGAAGCTGGCGACCAAGATGCTGCAACCAGTGGGCTACGACGTGGCCCTCATACTAGAACCGACCACCACAGGATGCTGCAACTAGCACCATCGATGTTGGAACCAGCCACTACGGCTGCTGGCACCAACGAGGCTTGGCGCTGCGTCCGCCGAAAAAAGCTGCAACTAGCACCATCGATGTTGGAACCGGCTGCTGCGGATGCTGGCACCAGTGACACTCTGCGTTGCGTCCGTCGAAAAAAGTTGCGACCAGCACCAACGATGATGAAACCGGCTTGCCACAAATTCTGGTACAGGCGACACTCAGCATTGTGTCCGTCCAAAAAGTTGCAACCAGCACCCACTGATGTTGAACCATCCACTGGTGCTGTCACTGGCCGGTTGATGTATCGTAGTGCAGTTTTGCATGGCAAGCTCCTGGAAGTTTCTTCATTGTTGGTGTCGAGCAATGGTTTGTGGGTATGCCCTCCTCGTCAACCTTCTGCATAGCATTTAGGGCCTTGTCGCATCTGATGACGGTGGCGCAACAGGAGGCAAGGCCTGCGGCAGCGTAATTGGGATGGTCGCGAGAGAGGCGAGGTGCACGACATTTTCTTGCTCGATTGATTGGAGGCACTAAATCCGTCATGTATTCGTGGACACAAATCTATCCGAAAAAGGCGAGAAATATTAGCCTGGTCTTCAACCAAATTACGAAGTTGTCCTCAACCAAACTATGAAGTTGTCCTCAACCAAACTCTAAGCTGATCTATCTCGGTCGTTGGATCAACTTAATACTACAACTTAAAATATGCAGTACGATGTACTGTAAAAAGATCTTTTTTACTGTAAAAAGATCTCTAATGTTAAAGTCCACTTCTTACAGGTGCCCATAGGCCCTGCATCTTGAAGATGCAAGGAGGGCTCATTTTGTGGAGATGCCAGAAGGGTATGCGGTTATATATATATATATATACAGGGCCGTCCATGGGCCTGTGCGGGCTATGCGACCGCACAGGGCCCCCAGTTCTGGGCACACATTGTTCTATAGTCTCAATTTTGGGCCTTTTCATTTCGGCCTTGTAGGCCTAGTCGCGCTGCAGCTTCCAGTTTTGGGCCTTCTGGGGCTGGTCGCTGGAATTTGTCAGGTTTGATCGCTCGAGGCACACAACCCCCTTAAGGATGGCAATTTTACCCATGGGTACGGGTACCCACGGATACCGTACCCGCATGGGCAGGGTATGGGCACAATTTTATACCCATGGGTAGTACCCATATCATACCCGTTAAGTCATGGGTAAGGTACGGGTATAGCATTTTACCCATGGATATACCCACACCCTACCCATTTATACTAACATGTGAATTTTAGCCGTGATTCACAAGTGTACCTATGTTAAAATTGTGTCGTGAGCTTGTGAACCTATGTTAAAGTTGTCACCAGTTGTCAATTTGAATTGAGATAATTGTCATGTACTCATCTAACTGTTATTGAGTTGAGATCAATAATTTTTTTGTCAAATGTGCTATAGATGAATGTAAAATTATGAATAACTTATGTACTGTTTGATTACCCGTTGGGTACCCAATGGGTATGGGTACCCGTCAGGTATGGGTACGGATAAAGTTTTATACCCGTGCGTACGGATATGGGTAGAATTTTGTATCCATTGACTACACGGGTATGGGTATGGTATTGCTCTACCCACCCCATACCCTACCCATTGCCATCCTTAAACCCCCCGTGAGCCCCTCAATCGAAAAGGGAAAAAAATACAAATCCCATGAGAGCTGTTTTTGCTTTCTCTCTATTTATTTTGGATTTTTTTTCAGGAAAAACAAGAGCTGTTGTTTCGCGTGTAGACGTCTTTTCTCATTCACGGCTAGAGGCGCCAACCAGAAGCAGCCGTTGGTGGAGAGCCAGTCTATAACACCGACTAATTCCACTACTTCATCAATTGGGTGTACCTAAGCCAATACCCTATCAAATTTGTTTTGGAAAATCCTATCTAATTTATGTTACCTTTTCCTGTTGAATATTTATATTAATTAGTAGACATATTTATGTTGGCAAACAATATATTGAATAATTATAATTTTTACACATCTGTTCATCTTGTAAACACTATATTGAATTCTTATAATAATAAGTATTATTATTCTTATAAGAATAAGACAGAGGGGAGGCTCCCCTCTGTTCTCATTCTTTTTTTAATACGTATAATAATTATTGTTATCATCTTTTCTGTACATACACATAGGTTCATCCATGGATTTGTTGTTTGCTCATGTTGTCACGCATCCAAGATTTTCAAGATAGACGATCATTTCAAATTCAAGGATTGATCTTCTTTTGTTTTATTGTCTTTGTAAAACTACAAGTCATGTAGTGCTTGAAGCCACTATATTATATTTTTGGTTAATAAAACAGACGAATCCTGGGGCCCCAAATTTTAGGGTCGCGCAACTCGTCACCCTGGGTGAGGAATTCTTATTCCTCACCCCAACTCAATCTCACGGGCAGAACTTGAAAGCGTAAGAGACAAAGCACTTGAGGTAAAATTACAGTACGAAGGAAGGGACCGGTTTCCACCGTAAACAAAAGGGAGCGAGGTAATTTTAGGACGTGCATGCAGATAAATTACATCCTGCATGTAACGAAGCAATTGGCGTATCAAAGTTGTTACGGCGTTACTGATTCTTGGATAAGGCTACGTTTCAAAAAATTATTTAGTTGTTACTGCTATGTTTCATTTTATTTTCGTTTTTTCATACACATTGTAAATTTTTTGCATACACAAGTATCATTTTTTTAAACATGTTTAACATTTAAATAATACATTATAAAAAAATTTAAAAGTACGTTTTAATTTTTTTTCATAAACAATTCTCGTGTACATTTAAGAACAATTATACATCGTATATATTTTGTAAATAAATTATTACCTTTTTTGAAAATATATGTTTTTGAATTTTTGAAATGTGTTAAACATTTTTAAAATACACGTCCAAACGTTATGTTTTCGAATGATATGAAAAAACTTTAAACAATGCAAGATTTTTTACATTGCATATAATATTTTTGTAATGTAAAGTACATTTTTTTAATGTGGGAGATTTTTTTATAGATGTAATTATTTTTTGAATAATACAAAATAGTTTATTTTGAATTAGATAATCATTTTTAAAAAATTCATAACTTTTTAAAAATATCATGTATACTATTTTAAAATGTGTGAATGCTTTTTGAATACTATGACTATTTCATTTTAATGGTATCAACAAGGTTTTAAACTATGCTAACAAAACAAATTACACTGCTCTAACATTTTTCAAATTCATGGCTTTCTATATTTCTGAAGTAATTTAAATACTAAGGAATATATGTGTTTAGAATATTTCTTTCAAAAATACGAAAGAAGCTAACCTGCATGGAGCTACTTGGACCGGTCAAATATTAGTAAAGAAAATGTGCCATTGAGGTGACAACTCCTTTGGACTCGTAGCAACAAGCGATACATAGCTGCGCCCTTCCCGAACAGGCGTATTGGGAGGATAGCATAGTGGGTCGATTAAGCTAGCCAGAGAAGATACCCACTCCAGACGAGAGCCCATGCGTCCAAAATAGTACAAAATACCAAAACACTTTTTTTCTAAATTTAAAAATACAAAAAAGGAAAACAAAAAACAAAACCCAAACAAATCACATGATCGAAGGGAATTGGTTCGTACATGGGCCCGCTCATGCTAGCTACCCTTGTGCATCTGGTCAACACTTGGACGCGCTGAGCATCAAGTAGATATTGTCTAACCGCCAGTGCTATTCGTCATCCGTACCGAGAGATGTCTCGGTCTTGCCTCTGGGTGCAAGGAAGTTAGCCACTACTGTAGCGCCTCTGGCTCAAGTTTTGTCTGGGTGCGAGGGAGTTAGCCACTACATTTAACAATTTACGACATCATTAGCAAAAAAAATAAAACATTTTTATATGCATTCCCTCTATAAATAATATAAGATTGTTTAGATCACTTTTTTTCATACACATTTCGCATATACATTATAAAACAAATTACATTTTAAATAGAATAGACACATTTCACATATACTTTCTAAATAAAACATTTTCATTTTTTAAAAATATATGTTTTGGAAGTTTTTACGAATATGTGTTAAACATTTTCAAAATATACGTCCAAACATTACTGTTTGAAAGATCCGAAAAATTAAAAAAAATGCACCCCCTTTTTTGATATTATATAATATTATTTGAAATTTAAACTACATTGTTCTCGGGGTGAGAACAATTTTTGAATAGTATGAAATAGAGAGTTTTCTGAATGAAACATACATTTTTTCCATCGTATAAACGTTTATTAAAATGTCATGTTCATTTTCTGAAATGTGTAAACATTTTTTCAATGCTATGAAACTTCGTTTAACTATGCTAACAAAAAATTTACACTGCATTAAGATTTTTAATTTTCTTTTGGAATATATAATATAATATTTCTTTTCATAGTACGAACTAAAATTCAAAAGGCTAACTGCAGGGTGCTACTTGGACCAGCCTAATAAAAGCAACGGAAGTGCGCTAATGAGGCGAGACCACCTTTGGACTCATAGCAACAAGAGATGCATACTCGCGCCCATACCTGCTCATTGTATACCCGCTCCCAATGACAGCCCCATGCGTCTAAATGGTAGAAAACTCAAAAACACTTTTAAAAATTTGTAAAAAAAATACAAAAATGAACAACAAAAAACAGAACCCAAACTAATCACATGTTCCAAGGAAATTGGCTGGTACATCGGCTGGCCCATGCTAGCGACCCTTGTGCACCGCAGTGCTATTATTAGGACACACTGAGCGTCAATTAGACATTGTTGAACCGCAGTGCTATTTCTCTCCCATACCGAGCGGTGTGTCGGTCTTGCCTATGGGTGCGAGGGAGTTAGTAAATACTGTAGTGACTCTGACTTGATTTCTTTTCTTGGGAGCGAGGAAGTTAGCCACTACATTTAACATTTTTTAATACATTATTAATAAAAAGGTTCAAACATTTGTTTGGATTATGTATTCCCTCTATAAACTAATATAAGATCGTTTAGATCGTAAAAGTACTGATCTAAATGATCTTATATTAGTTTATGGACGGAGTACATTTTTTCATACACATTTCATCTTTCACATATACATCTAAAAAATTAAACACGTTTAATATTTTCTAAATAAATTATTTTCTTTTTAAAAATATGTGTTTTTGAATTTTTTTGAATATGTGTTAAACATTTTTAAAATACACGTCGAAATATTATTGTCTGAATGAGAGAAAACATTTTGTATATCAATGCAACCATTTTTACATATAATTTAATATTTTTCAAATTTAATGCGCATAGTTTAAACATGGGAGATTTTTTGAACTGTTAAATATTATTTGAATAGTACAAAATATATTTTTCTGAATTAAAAAACATTTTTTACATCGTATAACCATTTTTTAAATATTATCTACATATTTTTGAAATGTATGTACAGTTTTTAAGTGCAATGAAGATTTTATTTAATGCTATCATACTTATTTTAAACTACGCTAACAATTTTTTTACACTGCATTAATATTTTACCACCTTTGGACTCGTAGTAACAGGCGATACATAGCCGCTCCGTTAACGAACAAATGTTCCGGGCCAGTAGCATGGTAGGCTGGTCAAGCTAGCCACAGAAGATACCCACTCCTGATGAGAACCCCATGCCTGTAAATAGTAGAAATTCCAAAAAAAATTCTGTGAAAAGACTAAAAGGAAGCAATAAAAAACAGAACCCAAACAAATCACATGATCGAAGGAAAATTGGTTGGTACATGGGCCAGATCAAGCTAGCGACCCTTCTGCATCTGGTCAACACTTGGAAGCACTGAGCTTCAATTAGACATTTTCGAACCGCTGGTGCTATTTCTCTCCCGCAGCGAGAGGTATCTTAGTCTTGCCCATGCGTGTGAGTGAGTTAGCCCCTATTGTAGTTGGCTGTAGTTTTTGCTGGGAGAGAGCGAGTTAGCCACTACATTTAAAAAATTTCAATACATTATTAGCAAAAAAATTCAAACATGTAATTTGATATGTATTCCTTCTGTAAACTAATATATGATCGTTTAGATCAGTAAAGTAGTGATCTAACCAATAATATATTTGTTTAAGGAGGTAGTACATTTTTTCATACACATTCATTTACATCTAAAAACATTATACATATTTAATATTTAATATTTTCATTTTTAAGATATATGTTCTAGAAGTTTTTGCAGATATGTGATAAACTTTTTTAAATACAAGTCGAAACATTATTGTTTGAATGATAAAAAACATTTTGTGTAACAATGCAAACATTTATACGTATTATTTAATTCTTTCTGAAATTTAACGCACATCATTTTAAATGTCAGAGCATTTTTTGAACTCTAAGATATTTATCAATAGTACAGAATATTTCTTTATAAATTAAGCTAACATTTTTGCATTGTATAAACTCTTTTTTAAATATCATGTAATTTTTTGGAAATATTTAAACATTTTGTAAATGCAACAAAGATTCTATTTTAATGCTATCATACTTATTTATAAACTACAATTTTTTACAGTTTGTTAATATTTTTGAAAATCATGGTTTATTGATATTTTTATTGGTAATTTTAACATTTTGGAGAATATATGTAGAATATTTCTTTCGATAATACGATTTTTTTTCAAAAGACTGACTGCTGGGAGCTACTTGGACCGGCCTAATAGTAGCAACGAAAGTCCACCATTGAGGTGAGACCACCTTTGGAGTCGTAGCAACAGGTGATACATAGCCGCGCCCTTACTGAACAGATGCTCCGAGTCGGTAGCATGGTGGCCGGTCAAGCTGGCCACAGAAGATACCCACTCCCGATATGAACCATATGCGTCTAAATTGTAGAAAGCCCAAAAAATACTTTTTATAATTTGTAAAAATACAGAAAAGAAACAACATAAACAGAACCCAAACGAATCGCATGATCGAAGGAAAATTAGCTGGTACATGGCCGGCCCATGCTAGTGCATCTGGTCAACACTTGGATGCATTGATTGTCAATTAGGAATTTTTGAATTGCCTGTGCTATTTCTCGCCCGTACCAAGGACACTGCTACATGGGCCGGCCCATGTACAAAATAGTTTTTTTTGGAATTACACAAACATTTTCTTTACCTGGTATAATCTTTGTTTTAAAAATCCTGTACATATTTTTTGAAACATTTGAACATTGTTTTAATGCTATGGAAATTTTATGTTAATGCTTTCAACATTTTTTCAAAACTCAGCTAACAAATTTTACACTGTGATAACATTTGTTGTTTTATTTTTTAAGTAATTTTAAGATTTTGGAACATATGTATTTAGAATTTTTCTTTCAAAATATGAACAAAAGAAGAAAAAAAAGAACTAAACTGCAAGGAGTTACTTGGACCGGCCTAATAGTAGCAATGAAAGTGCACCATTGACGCGAGACCTCCTTTGTACTAGCAATAAGCGATGCATAGTCGCGCCACTGCCGAACATGCGTTCGGGGTAGATAGAACGGTGGGCCGGTCAAGCTAGCCACATGAGTTGTGTGATGCTGGCCATGGGCTTCGCACAAACAGTTGCTTAGATATCTCCAATGCTCAGCGCTTACATGGGCGCTAGCAGGAATAAAATAAAATATTTTCCTCGGTAGCACCCGCATTAGGCTGGTTATAGTGGGAGTAACTTAGCAAGTAACATAACACATCTCAAGAAAAATTTGCTTACATGGCATGCAATTAATGAGGGGAGAGATGGTTGGAGTAACATAATATGTTACTGTAACATAACACATACCAAGCCAAAATGAGTCTACATCTTAATAAATGATGGCTTGCATGATACCAACTATATGTTACTCTCCACTATGAATGTAGTAACATATGCTCATAATGTACACCCACACCCGCCGCAATGTACCATTGTAGTCGATCAAGACCATATAGAATACTTCATCAATGGTGGTATCACTTAAAATGAGTTGTATGCCAGAATGAGATGAGGATGGTGGTGTGCATACCATTCTTGCAAATGCCAATGTGGTTATCATCTGGGTCATACGATTGTTTCACGGTGTCTACCTCGATGGTTGCAAACCCATTGATAGGGTTTAGCGGTGAAGATGTAGCGGGATGTGTGTGTGTGTGTGTGGGGGGGGGGGGGGGGGGGGTGGTTGTGCGCGCGCGCGTGCGCAGGGTTGCGGGGGGAGGGGGACAATAGTCCCCCTGGCATGCCATCATTTGTTGTCGCTGTGGTCTCATGGGCTTGTAAGACTTACCCATAGTGGGAGTAACATAAGTGCTATGCTGCTAACATCACATATTTGTAGGCAAAATATATGATGTGACAAGTAGTTAATAAGAAAAGAGAGGACGTTTGGTAACGTAGTATGTTACTCTCGCTATGGGTAACATCACACATAACAAGACAAGATGAGTCCAGAACCTAATAAATGAAGTATTGCATGGCACCACACATATAATACTCCCCACTATGGAGGTAGTAACATAGACTAGTAACATATGCATGTTACTAGTCTAAGTTACTCCCCACTATGGGTAGTCTAATGAAACAACATGTTGTTTGGTGCATGAGCAGTACTCTATCAAACACTATGTGGTTGTTTGTTTTCTCGAAAAGGAGGATGACCCCCGGCCTCTGCATCAGGACGATGTATGCATCCATTTTATTAATTATTCATCAAGACCTTACAAAGTAATACATTAATAAGTCTGAAGCCACCATCTCGGCAACATCTGTCGCTATTCCTACGAACTTGATGAAGCGGGGCAGATTGTCTAAGCCTCAATTCCAGACCTCACCCGAAAGCCCAACATCTAAAGCCGGAGGCCCCAACCAAGCCGCATTGTCGGGACTGGGGCACACACCGGTCTAGCGCTCTCTCGGTGGTCACCGCACGCCACGCTGCAGAGGCAATCGTCACCGTCTTCCATCAATCCATCTTTAGAGAAGGTACTGACGCATCGAGCTTCACAGGCCAAATTGCTATCGACGCCACCATGACGCCAGACAGTGCCACCATCCTGCGCTCGTCCATCAACACGCGTCCACCGCCGAGACCCTGCTGCTCCATGGCGCCGAGACCCACCGTTGTCGACGTGCCAGATGCCATGCCGGTCCTCCTTCACGAACACCACATGCTGCCACTGGTCCCATCCCCTCCGCCTGCAGTTCCTCTAGATGAGCACACGAACGGCGCGTGTGGCGCCTCCAAGAAAGGCACGCCACACGTAGTGCCGCAGCTGCCTAATCTGAGGAGATTTTGGTTCTTCAATCGGGCATAGGTCGGGGTGTAGGGGAGGGACCTCGATGGCGACTGCAAGAAGGAGAGCGGCGATATTTGTCGGCGCCACCGTCGGGATGAGCGAGCCATCCAGAGTTTCCTCTGGTCCGTATCCACCTCTACCAGCCCCCGCCAACGCACCGAGGCCAACAGCTGAGACTGCAAGCCACCAAATGTAGCGGGAGAGAGGCTGCAGCGGGGAGGAGATCCACCATAGCGCCGTGCCCCAGCCCCGTAATATCGACCCGCCTCGATCTCGCCCAACTAACTCTCGGATATCTATATTGGTTTCTTGTAGAACCTAGCCGGCTTTATGGGAAAACAATTGTTAGTCGTTTTCGTATAAACTTGATTTTGTTATCTTCAACAATTTCGTTACCACTTTTCCGATGGTCGATGCATTTTCTCTACGATGGGTACCAGCAAAATACATGAGGGTTGGTAAGCCACACATGGATTAGGACAAATCGGTTAAGGCTTTCAATGCCCAAATAAATATTTACGGTAAGCCTAACCCCAACAGAATTTTTAGTAAAGCATTTTTCTAAAAAAAATTCTTAAAACAAGGCTGGTTCGACTGCCCTCCAAACAGCCACTACGCGCTACTTCCTGCTCCGTCAAACAGGAGCACGAATAGCCTTCGAAAAGGCAAATTTATAGTCCACGCCACTCTCACACGGGCGCAATCCCAATAACTAGTGTGTTGCCCAGGCATACCCCTACAGCTAGCAGTGGCATGTTAGGACTTAATTATATACCGTGACAGTCTCTCAAAATTTGACGATGGATACGTAATATGACGTGGCTCATTGCTCATTGCTCAAGCCGATTCACTCGTTGACAGCGCGACCACACAGCTAATTTTGAAGACGTGGCAGATATCTATACACACGTAACAAAAGTGTGTCCAGAAGCGACGACACGACGACCACCGTAGCTAGGGAGGCGTGACACTGTGACCGACCATGGAATTTTCACTGTTGGATATGCTCGTATGCATGTATCTCAAGAAGATAAGGAGGAGACGACGACACATAAAACGGCGTCGCGGACGCACGCATGCATGCACGCACGCACGCGACGGGGTTTATGATGCCAAGGAGCAAGGAAAAGCTACGGGAGTGTAGGCGAATCAAGCAGGTCAGTCGTGTCCATCTCCCAGTGACACGTGCATGTGCATGTGCATGTGGAGTACCTCCTCTCAGGTTGACCAGAGAGCATATCCCAAGCCCATCATTATATAGTCATCAACATTCGTTGTACGAGTTACAGTGTGATGTGACACTGAGTTGGATGTGTCTACGTGGGATATTTGGGTCCTCAACTTTTTCAGGTCTATTTTCCAAAGAGAAATGTCACCAAAGGATATCGTTTCTTCGGTATATAATAGTAGTACTACTACATGCATGAGTCCGTCATGGCTAAATCAGGAGAGAGTAGAAACATATGTTGTACTCTACACCGTGTCTCACTCACGGCATCTTTGATGACCCCCAAATTCGTCCGTTGATCGGTGGGACCAGTCCACGAACACGAGCCGACCATCCGTCCTGAAACTTTCGCTATTAAGTCTGCAAGCTCAAAATAACCGCATATCAATCATAGTTCTAACTTAAATATACAACCCAACAAAGTTTTCAAATTCACATAGTAGTTCAAAGCTGAATTCAACTAGCACATATGTTATAATTGTCCTCTTTAACCGCTCACATGTGCTCAATCAAATCTTCCTTGAGTTGCTCGATGCCAAATTTATTGAATTTGAACAAACTCATCAAACGTGACCGGACTCTGATTTGGAAGTTCGATAGGATCACACATATTCTCAAATTCAAGAGCTGTCGCAACATCTTCACCCTCATCCTCCACGATCATGTCATCACCTCCCACAAGGTCTCCAGATCTCATTGTTTAGCATGTCCATGAAGAACTGCAAAACGGGTCTGGAGCACTCCGAATGCTCTCTCCAGATTCTTTCTAGATGCTTCTTATCTTTGGACAAAGTGAGACTTTTTCGGACCAACTGGCTCAGAGATGATCTTGTCAAAGATAGCCCACAAATGATAGATACCATAAATCAGATAGTAGCCCATGTTGTATTCATGCCCATTGACAGTATAGTTACAAGGAAGAGCTTTCCCTTCAGTCAGCCTAGCAAACAATGGAGACAGCTGCAGCACATTAATGTCATTATGAGACCCAGACATGCCAAAGTGCGTGAAATCCAGAGGCCATGTGATGCAACTGCTTCGAGAACGATGATGGGCTTCTTGACATGGCCTGGTATTGCCCTTCTTGAGCTTTTGTATAGTTCTCCATCAATGCACATATGATGTCAAGAGATCTGAGCAAACCTGGTCACCCTCTTGCTTCAGACATTGCCAACAGTCTCTCGGTGTCTGCGACTTGGTTCTATATATCCAGCACTATGGTCCAAAGACTGAGACCATGGCAGTAGCAAATCTAACAATGGCGTCTCCGTATGTGCTCTCAGGTACATCTTAAGGATGTAAATTGTCACCAAGGATCGTTTATTTGGTAGTGTACTTCATATGTCCTGGCTAAATGTAAGATACAATAGAAACGGATGCAATGATACTCCATATATCATGTAGGCCCTGATTCAAATGGACAATTCTTTATTCATATAAGTTCAGTGGAATCGTTACAATGTCATGTGGTTGAAGAAAGCAAACATGTCTATCTGTATCTAGAGATAAGGTATATTTAGCTAAGCTATCAGTTTCATAGTTTCAAGTTGTACTTTCATGAATGAAATTACATATTTCAAACTCCCTCCAGCGACGATCTATTTAATGATAGCACCATATCGCCCTCCTTCACTAGCCTTGATATCTTTTACCACTATTGCACAACGGTGACACAAGGATCTTGGTGATCTGGAGATCGGAAGCAAACTCCAAAACTTCACGGCCTGTCATTGCGGGACATGGGCCTCAGACAAATCATCCCATGATGGATGCCATTTCTTCTGCGTAACATTTGGGATCTCAGTTGGACACGTTGCTTAGCTTTAGCTTGAATGATCCATCTCTGTCTTATTTTTTGTGTTTAGAGCAGAAGGCCATGTCGGCCTGACTCCATTAATCATGAAACCACATGCTCCATCTTCATCTCCAAAGATTCTCATTTTGATGGGAAGAAAAAAAATATCAAGAGAATGAGGTTGTATTATCATTCCTTCAGCAGCCAAGAGAAAGGAGAGATGATTTGGGCCCTGTTTGTTTGGGCTTTTACTTCTGCTTTTGCAGCTTTTTCACTTTGGCCAAAAAGCCATAAAAACTCCTAAATAGATGCTTTTGGGGCTTTTATGGCTTTCGATGAATCAATAGAACAATATTTAGCTCTAAAAATTCATAAAAGCTCCAAAAGCACCTATTTAAGAGCTTTTATGGCTTTTTGTCCAAAGTGGAAAAGCTGAAAATGTATAAGTAAAAGCCCAAACAAACAGGGCCTTGGTCTGGTCTGGTAGAAGCATGCTCGCACTGTTCAAAGATATCTTTTTTTTCGAAAATGTTTAGAGAGAGTTTGTTGGAGTGTGAAGCAACAAGATTACAAGAGCAAGTATACAGAGATAGACAGTGTCAATTGGACCAGACAGAGCTTGCTGGATCAAGCCAGCGGGGTTGCGTACTCCAAACACGGAGTGTACCAATTGGATTGCTATCTGGCTAGCTGGTACACGCAGGTGTGTAGCTGACATGTGGTCTCCCTCACCTTCTATCGTGACGTTACTGGAGTACCACGCCTGTTCTTGTTTTGACCGGGGGCAGATTTTCTGGCCCGTTGTGCCCACACTAGTTTTTTTTTTTTGCGAGAAAAACTTCCGATCTATTAATCAATTGTTAAGGTAGTACAAAGAACACTGAAAGTAAAATTTGCATCCAGGTCCGTAGACCGCCTAGCGACGACTACAAACACTGGAGCGAGCCGAAGGCGTGTCGCCGGCATTGCCCTTTCCTCATCGGAACCGGGCAAACATTGTTGTAGTAGACAGTCATGAAGTCATCGTGCTACAGTTAACCACTATAGTTAATTAGTGACGGGCGTACGTAGCGATTAGCAATGGATGGGCCATACCGTCGGCAAGATGCGTCGTTTTGTTCGAGGACAAGTTTTCTCTGGTATGATGTGAAATTTCGTAATGTCATACCGACACGACTTTGTGGTTTGACTAGTGCGGGCACTCGGACCCAGGAGGTGCCTGCAAATTAGCCGGTTTTGGACATATCCTCCCACGGTTTGTTTACTAGAGCACTCCTGCCACCACCGATTAGGTTAGTGGCAAACAACGACGATCAGCTGTTGATCACGAGCCTTTGCATGCGCTACCCTAAAAATCCAAGGGTTTGAAAACCGCGAAAGGTGCCGCGGATCAGCCAAAGCACTTAATTTGTCGCACGTCGATCACATGGCAAATGGAAAATTAGAGAGCAGAAATTGAACTGAAATCAAGGAAAGTTTCAAGCTCGTGCGCAACTGTAGATCACATGAGATCCTCATTTTACCGTCGAAATCTTGGCGCAACAGCTACATGCGTGGAGGCGAATCAGCAGGTCTTGTCGATTTCTCAGTCACACGTGCACCTGTGCCTCTCAGGTTGACCAGAGCAGCTAGCACAAACAGATCAGCCTCTTTCCCGAACCTATCATTGCATGATCAGCATGGTTCGTCGTTGTACGAGCTACAGTGTTATGTGACGCTGACCTGCAGGTGTCTACGTGGGATATTCGGGTCCTCAACTTTATCAGGTCCATTTCCGCTAGAGGCAAAATGTCACCATGGTTCATTTATTCCATAGTAGTGCTACACCATATATCTTGGCTCAACCAAGAGACAGTAGAAAGCTCAATTATTATCCACCGGAGAGGGTTATGAAGCAATTGGTTAATAGTAGGACTTAACCATAAGTTGAGAGGATTATAGATACATCAAGATATTGTCCGTGCACGTGCGCACACCACTGCGCTAGTGTGGTTTTACAGTTTAACGAGCATAGACACTAATACATGTTTAAGCTGAGACACATAGTTACATACTCGCATTTGCAAATCCTATTAACCAACGTCTTTGTCACGTATAGGTCTCTGTCACACGAGGGAGAACCCAATCATGACTTGATCATTTTGGAGGCTGACTTGTCACGTAGGAGTACCTTTCAAAATCAATGCGGTTATGCAAGCTAGTACTACTACACTTTGTTTGCGATAAGGACAACTTACCTGTTGCTTTATTTGCAATCTATTTGGTATTTAACGATGAAATACCTATAGGAGCACATAGATAGGAATGGCGTCTCTACCTTGAAGTTGATGTTCATGCACCGTGCTTGAACCCAATGATTTCATATGCTGTCTAGTGACAAAACGTATGTCGAAACGTCAATTGTTGTGAACAGAAGGAGGTCTTGTTATTTTTCTCCTGTCATCAGATCCTCAAACAGCTTTGTGGTTTGGTGTTTTGCGAGCAGTACTATTTGGTGAGTGGGATGTCCATTTCATTTCCTTTGTGCCACCTATTTTCCATATATGCTACCCCCTCTAATCCAAAATAAATGTCGTGATTTCAGTTCAAATTTCAACTAAAATGATGATACTTATTTTGGATCGGAGGGAGTATTTTTTGGACATAATTGTTTAGATCGTGCGGTACTTCATATATGTAGTGCTCTGCGCATGCATGTGTGCTTGTAGTCCTTGATGTGTGGTGCCATAGGTGCACGAGTGGATTTCTTATCTTTGACAATTAGCAGGATCAACTTTTCCTTATTTCAAGAAAGTTCATTCCTTCCTTACTTTTGAAAATTGAAAAGTTGTTAGACAAAAGAAAAACCTTGAGCGGCACGCGCGCGCGCGCGCACACACATATTGTGCACGTCGATGGGCATTATCCAAGCAAAGCATAAAGGAGAGGTATCCATCCATCGGTGGGCGGGGCCAAGGAGAGGCAGGGGTCTAGATTCTAGAAGAAGAGGACAAGCCAGAGGCGCTCGTGCAACCTGATGTGATTGATTGATTAGCCAGCCAGCCAGCCAGCAGCATGTACCTTCCTGCATGTGCACACATCTCAAGACCAAGAACAAAAATCCAACACACACTGCACACGTACGTACTCCAAGAAAGTGACCCAAGAAAGAACCACCCGTGCCATTCCTCCCACCGATCAAAACAGTAGTACTCCTTCCGTCCGGGTTTATTGGGCCCCTAAGCCACAAAGTATGGTCCGAATTTATAAGGCCCCTCATCTAGAAAACAGTTGTGGAACATCTAGAAAGCAGGAGCTTTAATGCCACACTAATTGCATTAGGCATGCATGCATGCGAGCGTGAGCTGGGATTGGGAAGTGCTTGGTGCATGCTTGGATGGATGGATCTATGGCAGCAAGTCGGGAGAGAGAGCCCCTCCCCAACGCCAGATCTGGGCCGGGAGCGCATGGGCGAGCTCTGTTGCGCTGCGCAGGACGACGCCCACCGGCGGCCGCTTGTGCTGAGCAACGAGTCAAATGTGCATCAATATGCCTGCCGCGATTGCCCTTTGTTGCCTGCGCGCGCGCATCACCTCCTTCGACAGTCCTACTGTGGCTGTGTAGCATATTGCTTTTATTTGGCATCATTTTTCTTCTGTTGATGAAAGACCGACGTTTATAATTTTTGCACCCATGTATACCTGATCAAAACTAAAACAATCTTTGGTTTAGGACCGAAACTAAGTATTCGCCGAATTCTTCCACGGGTGTAGTATCATTTTCTTTAGGGTGGGTGTTGTATCACTAAGTTGCAACTCATGCAATGCACCACGGGTATGATAAGTAAAGGCGCTCTATTGTGTATTGACCGATATCTTTGTCACACATGGTGTCTCTCTCACATGAGGGAGGGGCCAATCTGGAAATTAGCACAGGAACAGCGTGTTGGTCATCGAAAGCTTCATCCCCACCTTTCAAAATCAATGCACCGATGGATACTCCCAGATATGTTGCTTTATTTGCAGTTTATTTAAGGATGAAATACCTGTACTACTTTGATTGGAATGGCGCCCCAACCTTGACCTTGATAGGAGTACCCTCCTTCGCATGTCTTCCATATGTACAAGATCGTATGCGTGGCACAGTTAAACGACGAGACATGTCACCCATACTTCCATCTATTCAAAATGAGCGACAAATTTGCATTTGTCAGCACGTCATTTTTGTGAACACTAAGGGATTTGTTCTTTCCCCCTGTCAATCAATCTTTGAACAGCTTTGTTTTTTGGTCGCCTCTGCCGGTACTATGTGGAGAGTGGGATGTCCATTCCCATTTTCTTCGTGCCACCTCTCGTTTCATTTTCTACATCGTGCGATCAGCTCTACTAGTGCTTTGCACATGCATGTGCTCAAAAATCCTTATGATGCCATAGCTACCCAAACGAAATTGTTAAACAAATTTCCATTAGGCCAACAACTTTTGTTTCCTCATCCCAAGAAAGACCTCGAGCGGCACACGCACTATACATCATACTTCCTTTGGTTGCGAAAGGAAGAGAGCGCTCTTGTCTTTTTTTTAGCAGAGAGCGCTCTTGTCTTTTGAATCTAGATGACATATGATCCATTCATCACTATTGGAGTACATCTACACTTATATACAAGCTACTCATATGCATTGGGTGTACCAAGAGACAGTGTTAAGATATTCATGCACCAGGGTGGCTGGACTAGTACTAGTATATATTAGTTTGACCGGAAATTTGTTGCTCGCTCTCATCGTAAAACTATCTACCACAGGCACACATGTGCACATCAGTGAGCAGAGGAAAAGGAGAGGTATCTATCCACCGGTGGGTGGGGCCGAGGAGAAGAGGACAAGCCAGAGGCGCTCGTGCAACTGTGATTTGACAGATTGATTGGCCCGCCGGCCACATGTAGGAGTAGTACCTTCTTCATGTACATCCAAAACCAAAAACAAAGATCCAACGCACGCACGCATATGAAAAGGAAGCAAGCAGAAAAGTGTACAACCTTGACACAGGAATCTCCCACGAGTGGTAGAAGTTAGCAGTAGATCTGATAGATGGGATGGCCGGCTTTTGGTAGTGTGCATGGCCATCGGCCATGCATGCATGTGATCCTCCATGCATGTGAGCAAGCAAAACAAGCATGTGGAGGAGAGAGTGAAGGCGGGAAGAAGACAGAGCGAGGGACATTCCCCGCTCGTGTGCACGCGTCCGCATGTGCCTTGCAAGCCACTATTCTTTGCTGCAGCTTGCTTGATTGATGATAGAAAGAGGGAGGTGCAACAGCGGCCGGATATGGGCGAGCACGGCTGGATATGGATACGGGCGACGCCGACGGGGGTGCTTGGCCTTGCTTACCTGTGCTGTGCGCAACAAATGCCCATCCATCAATCAATGTGCCGCACGCGCGCACGTCGCCGTCCGTCCGTCTCCATGATCGGCAAGCAAGGAAGTTTCCTGGGTTGCGTTGCGCCGATCGACCCGACCCCTCTGCTCTGCAAGGAAGAAATTATCAAGGGCCACACACACAGAGATGTACAGAAATGAATTGACGCAGTAATGAGCGCCCATGCATGCCCATCATCACCTACCTTACCTATAGCCAGGTCCATGCATTGGCATGGCATGCGTGCCTTGGCCCAGCACACCGAGCTAGCCGGTGCAAACCAATGTCAAACAGTAGTACAACGCCAGTCGCCAGACACACACTATGCATCTGCACTGTTCAAGTTCTCTTGTGCTTTCGAGTACGTACTTACTATGGCCGCGTGCACCGAACCCAGCCGGCCGATCCATCCATGCATCCATCTCCTATTGATGAAACCATGCAAAAAAGCTAGGCCCATGAAGAGTTATTTTGATCGATATAGCATAGAATGAGTACTGAATTTATCATGAAATTCATTGGCTTGCAAAGTTTTAGCACACACTAATATTAATTATCCATAACAAACTCTAATACTCATGTGATATTCTATTTAGAATAAATTTGCGATGATCCTACAAATTATTATTACCAGACACATAATTAAATAAGTATACCTATGTAAATATAATTTTTATTCCAAGAACTTACGAAACATTAATGATGAAACCCAATAAAAATCTAGCCCGCGCATCGAGCGGGCCACTTTGCTAGTTTGAACTAAAACCACGACGAGTAGTTTGGAACGGAGGGAGTACTTGCATAGAGCGCGTCGTCTCCAGCTTCGCGTATGGGTCACCGTCTCCACATAGATGATGGTGCACGAGCGACATGAATGAGTAAGTATACAGCTTTGAGATCCCTCTCCACGTAGTCGGACAGAACTGTGTCACCGTCATATCCGCCGGCCCGGCCCCATGTATTCGGCATATCATCTCGGGTCGAACAGGCAGATGGATAAACATGCATAGATAGATGATGGGATGCATGCACTGTGACCTCCTGCCTGCCCAACATAGTGCTCCGTACCGTACGTGCTAAACACCAGATGGAATGAATATTTTGATCAGGTTCACGCAAGTTTAATGCACGCAAGCAAAGGAGCTAATGATACATGACCCGGCGACACCCAACACACATACTACTTCATAACATTTCTTTCTCATTCTATTCTTGCACTTGCACACACACAATTATACTACTTGCTCAGTTTCTAAATATATGTCTTTCTAGAGATTTTCATATAGACTACATACGCATGTATATAGGCGTAGTTTAGAGTACATATTCACTCATTTTCTTCTGTATGTAAGCAGTATTGGAATATCCGAAAAAGACTTATATTTAGGAACGGTGGGAGGAGGGAGTAGTATACACATGCATAGTCTCAGCCAACACTGTTCAGAGAAATGGGGACGCGGGCTGTGCCATATCGACCTTTTCTGGTTTTGTTTGGGGGCGCTGTGCCGTATCGATCGTACCAATTAATCCAGCGATCCACTGGAGATCTCGCCAACCTGTTTGTTTGACCCACCGGGCCAACAGGGATTCATCAATTATACTACGTACTACCACCTTTTTAAGTCGCGTCACGGTAGGGTTAAGTCGAGATGAATTAGTAATCAATTATGCTGAAAATGACGCGGCGCTAGCATGCAGCAACAGATCATGACCGCTCATCAAAGTTTTCGAGGGTCGGGGACAGGGGAAAACAGTAGTAGTACTCGAATAGGACCAACCCTGCAGCTGACCATCACATCAAGATTTACTAGCCGTAACTTTGTGAGTGAAAAACCACGATATTCACACTCGTAGTGTACAGTAATCAAGGGGGTCAATAATTTGAGAGAAACAGAGACAAAGGACAGAGGGCGCACGAGTGGGCATGCAGGTCAGGGAGATCTAGCCACTGAAACCAGCCCCGCATGCGGTAGGACCCAACCTGGTTTATTGAGACGTTCTGTGCTGCTGCCCAGACGGCCACACCCACATGCACGCAGCAGCAATGGGTACCCCCTCTTGCCCCTTGGCCAGCAATTCCATCCATGTACCATCGTCCAGCCCAATAATCCATCCGCCCAAAAGGATCTTCATCATCTTCACCTAATTCGTGGACACGGATATAGAAGCCGGCTGTTCAACTTTATCCATCAAACGTCTGGACATATTTCTAACAGAAATTGAGCAAGCCGGATAAATTTCATTGAAACTAGACGGTTTTCATTTAAACCTTACCAATTTCACGACATTTTTTACATTATTATTAAACAAAAACGGACATGGCATTTTTTTAACCTAGTTCAAATCTTCGCGAGCCGTGGAGCATCCTTGTTCCATATCCTATTCTTCCCAACACCCGGCGAGCTCAACGGCCGTGAGCTCTGGGAAGTCAAGCTTCATGTTTCCGGCCCACATGGGACTCGAATTGTGCCCATCTCCATGTCCCATGTCACTCTTGCTCGCAGGAGGAGTTTTGAGTGAGACCGCTTGTTGGACGTGTACGTGGCGGAGGTCTTGACTCTCACAAAGCCCACCTGAATTGTAACTGATTTGCATGAAAACAGACGCGGACGCAAACAAATTCGTGTCTGTGTTGGATGGTAAAATGCGTCCGGACAGCTTGGTCCGCACGTGTGCAGGTTATTTGAGGGTCCATGTTAGAGGTGACCTAAGCAAGGGCATGAGGCTCCGGTGCATTATTACCTTGTTAAATCACAGATCCAAGTATGATTAACCTCACAACGAAGCAGAGCCCACATGATCACTTGCATGCATGTGAGCTGCAGGACCATCTGTGACAGCAAACTACCCTTGATCCGCCTCTTTATTTACATTTTTCTTACAACAACAAATGTGCCTTTGATCGTCTTTATTTACGTGCCCACTCTTCGATCAAGTGCTGGCCGGCCGGAACTATAGAGTAAAAATGGTCCAATGCAAACCACCCCATGTGTGTGCCACCTCAAAATGCAATTAAGTTAACCTACACTGCCCCAGCCACACACATACACAAAACCACTAAACATAAATCTCTTTAAGCAGGCTAGCACTGTGCGTGAGCAATCAAGTAGGCGGACACAAGCATGTATCTTGCACATGGCACCCATGCAACGCAACAACTCCCTATCAAATCCTCATGATTGATCGGATCAACATCGACCCACTATTCACAAGCAAATCTCCGATCAAGATCGACAATGCTCATATTTTGATTGTGGAGGAATGATCACCTACACATACAATCCTGAATAAATCATTGTTTTCACTAGAATTTATCTTATGGAGCTCCTTTAGGCAGACAAGAGGAACGTTCATTCTTAGCTGTCAATTGATCAACGAGGACTTCGGCCACACATATTTTAAGTACAGATAAAATGCATATTTGAAGTATAAAATGCATATTGAGTGCCCCACGCGCGCGTCTCGGGAGATCTAGATCGGCTGCCGGCGACTCCCACTCGTCAACGTCTTCTTCCCCTCGCCGCCGCCGGAGTGCGCCGCCGGGCGAAGCCCGTGCGGCGGGGGCGGCGGCGGGGCACTCCCTCCTTCCTCTGGTCCTCGTGGCGGTGGTGCGGGTCGGCTGTTCAGGGACAAGGGGCGCCTCGTCCGGCTAGTCTCCCGGAGGCGGAGACGGATGGATCCGGCGGCGACTGGGCTAGGAGGAGGTGGCGCGGTGCGGCGGCGCCGGTGGCGGGGTTTCGGTTGGGGTCGTCTTCGATCTCGATTGGGATCTCCATCGGGGGCGTCGCACGGCGGTGGCGTGACCGGATCGGCGACGGGCATCGCTCGGTTCCAGCCAACCGCGAGAACGGGACGACATGGCTTCCGGTGAAAATCACGCCTGATTGCGGTCATGGCAGACGATGGCGGTGTCTCGGACGTCGTTCCCTTCTTGAGGCATCGTTGTTGCAGGTCACGTTAACCTGATCGGAAGGTTCCAGGGGTAACCCTAGATCTGGATCTACTGGATCGGACGATGGCGACTTTTCGATGTCGTTCTCCCTCCTGGGGGCATCGTTTTGGAACAAGTGCTGGCTGGAGGGGACAAGAGGAGGAGCGGCGTGGTATCTAACACGTCGACAATGGCGGGTCTCAGCGGCATGGAGCAGCGGGGTCTCGCCGGTGGGCGTGTGATGATGGACGAGCGCAGGATGGTGGCGTTATCTGGCGTCGTGGTGGCGTCGGCGACAGCTAGACCAGGCAACGTACATGCAGCAGTACAGCACTAACGATGGATTGGTGGCAGGTGGCTGCGGCGGCCTCATACCCGGCAGGCGTCCAGGTTGAGGAGTGCGCCGGGCTGGTGGGTGCCCCATACCCGGCAGGCGTCCTGGTTGGGACCTCAGGTCTTAGATGTTAGGTTTGGCTGCGAGGTCTGTTTGGTATTAGGCCCAGACTATCACCATCCCTTCATCAACTGGATAGGAGTAGCGACAGATGTTGCCTAGACGGTGGCTTTAGTCTTACTTTTGTATGACTTTGTAAGGTCTTTTTGTGAATAATTAATAAAGTGGCTGCATGCATCGTCCAGATGCAGAGGCCGGGGGCACTCCTCCATTTCTAAAAAAATGAAGTATAAAAAATATTTGAAATAATTAAATTTTAAAGGGTATTTCCTTTTCCTTTAGCTCGTTGTGATTTTATCTTATGCAGCTCTTTTAGGTTGACACGTGGAACATTCATTCTTAGCCTTCCATTGATCAAGCGGAATTTCAGCCATACATATTTGAAGTATAAAGAAAATGCATATTTGAAGTATAAAAATAATTAAATTCTAAAGGATATTTCCTTTTTCTTTAACTCGCTGCGATATGTTTTTCAACACACTCGTTGGGATTTTTAGAAGTCATAGTTTAGGGGAACCGGCCAATTTATCTATTTCATATCACATTTGGGAGTCTTTGATCTAAGCAAATTCTATGATGGTGATTATTTAGCATGCAGTTTACCGCCACGACATGTCAAGATATTTGCACCTTAGCTTTATTCTTGTATCATACATTGTGAATATTTACTCCGTAGTAAGTAGCATATATCCTATAATAGTTCCCCACACACAAAAATTCACAAGATAGTTTTATTGGTTTTGCCTTTTTTCAGTAAATTATCTGACAATCTATCAGAAAGAAACCTAAAATTTATGTCCGCCTCAAAACAAATTTGTTTCCATTCCCGTATGTATTAGGTTAGTAATTAGATATTACAAAAAAAGGCTTTCATCCCGCTTTATATATAAAGCAATACGACCGAACCGATACAAGGTGATGTGAAAAACCTCTTACAAAGTAGATCAAAAGATGAATACAAGAATGCCCACACCCTAATAAGAAGCACCTGAAGCTGCAGACATGACAATGAGCACGCCTTCATGAGAGATCACCGGACTTCGATGGTCCGCACACACCAAGATGTTGGCGGGGAGAACCCCCTCACTAGTAGAAAAAGGGTCAAATGTTCAGCTCATTAGTCCCGGTTTGAATTTGAGCCGGCACTAATGTGTCCATTAGTGCCGGTTCCAACGGCTAGGCGGGCCGCTCTCATTAGTACCGGTTCTTGCCGAACTTTTAGCACCGGTTCGTGCCACGAACCGGTACTAAAGAGACTGGTGGCAGGATGTTGTCAGTCTGGGGCTCCTCCAGCACCTTTAGTACCGGTTCGTGGTATGAACCGGTGCTAAAAGTTGTCGTATATAAACCCTTTGTCCACCCGAGCTCGCTTCTTCCCCCTTTCCCCTCTCCTCTGTTCTTCCCTTCCTCTCGAGCTCATCCCAAATTTGCCCAAATTTTGTCAAGATTTGAAGACCCCCATCCATTCAAATGAACACAAAGGTTAGCAACTTTGTCCTTTCATCTCTCATTGCTAGATTAGCTCTTGCAATGCTCTATAAGTATAGTGATTTGTGGGTTTTATTTTGGGAGGAATTATATGTGGTAGTATTTGATTTATATGCAATTTGAGGTCAAAATAACACTTAGTTTGCATATGTAGGTGTGGTTTAGTTAGTGCCTTCTAAATCTCCGTCGTAACCACCGCCGATCTCCCGCACCGTCCCGTCGCCGGCACCACCTTGTGGTGAGCCTCTTGTTCATGAATTTTTTATATAAAAAAATGATGTTTGTGTGATTTGGATATATAGTTACTCGTATAATTATCTTACCCGTACGTCGTTTGTTATACATAGTGCCATGGTTTTGATATCCGTCCCCGTCAGCCCTCGTCCTTGTTATGATTCGGATGTGGTATATTCTCTTTTAAAACTATTTGTTGCATTTCGTGTTTATGACCAATTATGCCCATCAAGTTGACATAGATATTTTTATCTAGGAGGTATGTGAACCGGAAATTCCAACCGACCCTATTGTCGAGAGGTTAAATTTAGTTGAAAAAGAAAACGAGTATTTGAAAGAAAAATTGAAAAGAATTGTGGGGGAGAAGATGGAATTGGAGTTGCATGTTGCCAATGTCGTCGATGATCACAAGATCAAGATGGAGAAAATGCGCTTGAAGATTAGAAAGATTAGAAAATATGCCATTGATAGTGAGGCTTGGTATCATTATGCTGTTGGATCAATTGTTACCTTAGTTGCGATCTTGATCGCATTTGTTGTTGCATTTAAATGCTTTACCTAGAGAGTTATTTGTTTGTTGCATTTAAGTGTTGTATGAACTTTATGTATGAACTTGTATTGATTTGGTCTTTTTGATGTTGTGTAATGAAGATGAGCCGACAATGGATGTACGATGACCGATGCTCTCCCGAGTTCATTAATGGTGTGCAAACTTTTCTGCTTGCGGCTGAGGCAAACAATCGGGCGGATGATTTTATGCCTTGTCCATGTGCTGGCTGTAAGAATGATCAATATTACTCTAAGTCAAGAACCATTCACGTCCACCTGTTTGAGTCCGGTTTCATGCCCCACTATAATGTTTGGACCAAGCATGGAGAAAGAGGGGTTATGATGGAAGACAATGAAGAAGAAGAGGACGACGACAGCTATCCTGGCCATGGGTTCCCTGAATACGATGATACAACAATGAGGGAAGAAACTGAGCTGGCAATGCGGGAAGAAGCTGGAGAAGAGGCATCAGATGAGCCCGCTGATGATCTAGGTCGGGCCATACTACTTTGCTCTTGCATCACTGTATTTACTGATACCAACTAATTTCAAATTTGAAGGATGCAATTGAAACTCCAATGGCGCAACAGGTATGTTTTAAACATGTTTCTTCAACGTGTTTGGTTGTTTGCTGTTGTAACTTGCTCTATGTTGATTTCAGTTTCAATTGAATAAACAGTTATGTTCTCATGCCATGCACATTACAAGTGTTGTTATTGCTGTGTAGTTTCCCACACTTATATTATGTCTATGCTGCTTTGTCTTAAATAGATATGATTCGAACTGTATCTATCTTGATTTGGCAATATAAACTAGAATGATATAGACCATACAGTGACCATACTACATAGATATATGTTTGTTTCATGCTGTTATCTTGTCCACCTTACTACTGAACTGGTTTACCAAAATGAGTTTCATATACTACATTGTAAACCTGAGATGTGTTTGTTTGTTTCTCTTTTAGAACGCGGATAAAATATTGGAGAATAGTACCCTGTTATGCAATGGTAAAGGAAGTAATGCAGATAAGGTTCAAGATAGTGAGACATCCCTGTTGGTCTCCAAGAAAGCTGATAAAACTATATTGAAGACACTGAGACAACCCCAAAGTCCTGTCTTGATGTAGTGTTCGAGTTACTGGCTACCACTGCTGGCACCAGCTCTTCGAACTCGTTGCCTGTATCAGTTCGGCTTCTTGAGTCTCAACTTCAAGTTGAAAGACATCGATCCGATGTTATGCGACAGGAAGCCGAAGGACTGAGGAAGTCCCTGCAGAATTCAGATGCATACTTTCTGGTGCAACAGCTAGCGCTGGAGGACTTAAGCGCCAAACAAGAGAAAGTTAATAAGCTTGCTAAGCATCTTGCCAGCATTGTGGGTACCCAGGATATTGTTTCTTGAGCTCTTCTGAAGTGGTTTCAGTTATGGACTTGTTTTGCTGCGGCGTTTATATGCTGCTGTGTTCCCTATATTTGCACTGGTGGCGAACTTTGATGCCCAGTGGATGTAATATGTGTAATAGTCGTGATAGCCTAGTGTAAGTTGCTTGCTTATTTATTTCCTTGTTGTCTTGTTTATTTGTTTGCTTGTAGTCAGTGCAGTTCTTTTTCTGCGGTTTGCTAGTGGCTGCAATAACCTATTTTTTAAAACTAGGCCACAATAACCATGGGCTAATATTTACTGTAGTGACACTTGGCCTCCTACGGGCCGTAGAAACAGTGGGCCTTCTACGGGCCGTAGAAACAGGGGGCCTTCTACGGGCCGTAGAAACAATGGGCCTTCTACGGGCCGTATCATCAATGGGCCTTATACGGGTCGTATGATCGATTGGCCAAACATGGGCCAAACAGACCGCATTGTGGCCATAACGGGCTAGAGTTGGAATTGTCCGTTCATGGGCCGACCATAACGGGCCATCGTTAATAGGCCGTATTTGATGACGCTATCAAAACGGCCCAACGTATTAACGGACCACAAACGGGCCGACTGTAACCACAGGCTGAATTTGGCCCACAAGCAGAAAATGACAGTAACGGGCCGTAAGTAAACGAATGCTAAAAAATAGCCCAAGAATAAATGGGCTCTGAGAAGGCCGAAAGATAACATGGGCTGGAAACGGCCCAACGGAATAATGGGCCGTTAATGGGTATAAAGTGATACACTGTTCTTTACGGGCCAGTTTCACCACGGGCCGTTAATGGGTGTAAAGTGATACACTGTTCATTACGGGCCAGTTTCACCACGGGCCGTTAATAGGCCAAGAGTTACATAGGGCCTCATATGGGCCGAAAGACGTCATGGGCCATACATGGTGAAAGATCGTGGATGTCGCCTAGAGGGGGGGTGAATAGGCGCTTTAAAATAATTACGGTTTAGGCTTGAACAAATGCGGAATAAACCTAGCGGTTAATTTGACAAGCACAAAACCTACAACAACTAGGCTCACCTAAGTGCACCAACAACATATGCTAAGCAAGATAAACAACTAAGTGATAGCAAGATATATGACAAGAAACAATATGGCTATCACAAAGTAAAGTGCGTAAGTAAAGGGTTCGGTTAAGAGATAACCGAGGCACGTGGAGACGACGATGTATCCCGAAGTTCACACCCTTGCGGATGCTAATCTCCGTTTGGAGCGGTGTGGAGGCACAATGCTCCCCAAGAAGCCACTAGGGCCACCGTAATCTCCTCACGCCCTCGCACAATGCAAGATGCCGTGATTCCACTAAGGGACCCTTGAGGGCGGTCACCGAACCCGTACAAATGGCAACCCTTGGGGGCGGTCACCGAACCCGTACACTTTGGCAACCCTTGGGGGCGGTCACCGGTACCCGTCAAATTGCTCGGGGCGATCTCCACAACCTAATTGGAGACCCCGACGCTTGCCCGGAGCTTTACACCACAATGATTGAGCTCCGAACACCACCAACCGTCTAGGGTGCCCAAGCACCCAAGAGGAACAAGCTCAAGGGCACCAAGCACCCAAGAGTAATAAGCTTCTCAACTTGTAACTTCCACGTATCACCGTGGAGAACTCAAACCGATGCACCAAATGCAATGGCAAGGGCACGCGGAGCGCCCAAGTCCTTCTCTCTCAAATCCCACCGAAGCAACTAATGCTAGGGAGGAAAAAGAGAGGAAGAACAAGAAGGAGAACACCAAGAACTCCAAGATCTAGATCCAAGGGGTTCCCCTCACAAAGAGGAGAAAGTGATTGGTGGAAATGTGGATCTAGATCTCCTCTCTCTTTTCCCTCAAAAACTAGCAAGAATCCATGGAGGGATTGAGAGTTAGCAAGCTCGAAGAAGGTCAACAATGGGGGAAGAACACGAGCTCAAAGGATAAGGTTCAATGGGGAAGAAGACCCCCTTTTATAAAAGGGGAAAAATCCAACCGTTATGTGCTCAGCCCGCACATGAGCGGTACTACCGCTCCACGAGCGGTACTACCGCTCTGGCGGAAGAAGCAGGGAAAAGGAGCAACCAAACATGAACCTTGGGGCGGTAGTACCGCTTATAAGCGGTACTACCGCGTACCCCAGCGGTACTACCGCTGGAGGAGCAGAACACGGGACCAAAAATGCAGCAGCGGTACTACCGCCCGACCGGAGCGGTACTACCGCTTATAGGCGGTACTACCGCCCATCAGGGCGGTACTACCGCTTATAGGTGGAACGGCCGTGCCTTACTGCCGTGCAACTACTGCAAAACTCGACACGAAAAATGCAAGACCCAAAATCGAGGCGGTACTAGCGCGGAACCGTAGCCGTACTACCGCTTATGGCCATAGGCGGTACTACCGCTTTGGACAGCGGTACTACCGCTTGGGGTGATAAGCGGTACTGCCGCTCTGGCCGCGGTACTACCGCTAGGAAACCAAAACTGCCATAACTTCTGCATATGAGCTCCGAATTGAGCAAACTCAAGCTTGTTGGATTGAGAAAGACGAGTAGCATCAAAACAGCGACTGGTTATAGTAAGAAGAGGCAGGGGAGGTATGCCAAAAAAATAGAGGAGTGAAACCTCCAACCGAGAAGAACCGGCATAACTTCCAACATCGAAAACATCATAGAAGATGCGAGTGAACTCCGTTTTCGATGAACTCGAGCTTGTCATCAAGATGACCATAAGCTCCAAAACTCACAAAGAGAAGAACCAAACAAGAACCAACAAAGATGATGCAAGGATGCAATGGTTTGAGCTCTCTATGAACGATACGATCAAGCTACTCATCGAGAGCCCCCCTTGATAGTACGGCAATCGATCCTATAACCCGGTCTCCCAACTACCATCATGAGACCGGTAAATAGAAAACCTATCAAGAGCAAACCTATGCCTTGCACATGGTCCACTTGAGCTAGATGATGACGATCTTGACTCCCTCAAGTTGGACCACCTTTCTTGGTTGTGTTGGCTCGATGAAGACTAGTTGATTGCTCCCCCATACTCCACTATGGGTGAGCCACTCTTCCGCACATCTTCACCAGTCCATTGTCACCACAATGGACGGCAAGCTTCAAGCATTTGATCTCGTCATGATGCTTTACTTGAACTTGCGCAACGCAACCTAACCCCACAAAGAACTCTCACGAAGATCATGGGTTAGTACACAAAGCGTAATCGACAATGCTTACCACACCATGGGATCGCTTGATCCCTCTCGGTACATCTTGTGCGCTTTGTGTGTTGATCAACTTGATTCACTCTTGACTTAGTCTTGATCAACCTTGACTCTTTCCAACTCTCTTCATTTGGATGATGTCTTGAAGGTAAACATGAATGATCACACAATCTTCTTCTTCAAGACATGCTTGCAATAAGTTCTACTCTCACATGACCAATCTTTGGATAATTCCTTAATAACACCTTGGTCACCACATAAACTCCTTGAAACCAACACATGGACTTCAAGAAATGCCTATGGACAAATCCTTCAAATATAACTCAAGGCAACCATTAGTCCATAGAGATTGACATCAATTACCAAAACCAAACATGGGGGCACCGCATGTTCTTTCACATGGGCCAGAAGTGAAAACGAGCTGGAATCATATTGGATGGCCCAGATGACGCTACTGGGCCTAATTCGAATAGGGCGTAACGGGCCTTGGGTTAGCGGGCTGTAAATGGGCTATATGCGAACAGGCCGTTAACAGGCTTTCCATGGGCCGGCCCGCCACCTTTTGACCAAGTCAAACGGGCCGGCCTTTTCACAGGAATGGGCCTCTGTTGAGCCGTGCCACGTGTCGACGTATCATAGGCGCCTTCTGTCCAATGAGTGGATGACATCTGCCCCAGCGATGAGTCGACACGTGTTTCCTCCAGCCAATGATGATTTTACACGTGGAAAATCCCCATTGGTCGGGGCTGTTAACGGGTTATCGGATCCAAAACCCGACCCGATAGCTTAACGGCGTTCCGTTATGGTGGATGCCACGTGTCGGTCACCCTTGACGAAAGCACTTCTGTGACGCGTGATTTATCGTCATGGAAATGGACACTTCCGTGATGATAATTTTGGTAATGTCATGGAACACCTCTACGACAGCACAGGTATGACTATCTTAATTCTGTCATAAATTTGTCATGGATGTACATGCATGACAAAAAACGCGACCTACTGTGACAAACACGTATCATCACGGAAGTGTATTTTTTTGTAGTGATATTCCATGTGCTGACCCGTTTTGGCTGCAACATATCATGTTGCAGACTTTTCAGGCGAAGAGTAAGGTGCGCTAGGTCGTTGTCGTGCACTCAGCTATGCAGTTGGAGTTGATGGACTCACTTTATCTTCCAAGTCTTCCGCTATTATCGTAGATGGCCTTAAGCCATATTTATTGTAATAAGTTCTCTTTTGAGACATTCGATGTAATAAGTGTGTGTTTGCACTCTGTTATAAATCCTTCAAGTAATGTGTGTGTCAGCATTACCGATCCAGAGATGACACTTATACACAGAGATTTGACCGTTTGAGGTTGGATCGCTACAAGATGGTATCAGAGCACACGCTGATTGTAGGACACGGCCACTAAGATGAGCCATAGGTCACTCTTCTCTACACATTTCTGACTACTCTCCATTTTCCACTCTATAGGATGGCGGACTCAAGGAACAAGTTTGCACAACCGGATGAAGACACACTTTTTGGACGACACTTGAAGGAAGTCACTAGGTACCTGAACATAGGAATACCAAGCTTCACCGGGACCTACACCGCCACTTTACCAAAAGAGGGGCATTGGATGATTCGAGTGCAAGTTCCAGGAAGGACATTCATGCCAGTTACTGAACCCATAGAGTTTTCCTCTGATGCACCAACATGGAGTTTAGGTAAGAGGATGGCAGCCCACATCGCCATGGGACGCATCAGCGAAGTTTATCACAAGGATCTTAAGGACACCATCTACCAGAGATGTGGGCGCCGAGATGAGCAATGGAAGATGATCAGCACCAGGATGGACAGGTCCATTGCAGCCTTCATCCAGGAGTTAAACCAGCACATTCGTCGCCAGGAAAACCAAATGTGTGCAAGCATGATAGATCTGAAGAAAGTAATGACCAGGAATATGGAGCTTGAAGAGGAACACAAGTCTACACGCGACGGATATGAGGAGGAAATCGCAATATTAGTGGAGAAGAATGACGACCTGACAAGGAAGCTAGGAGTGTTCATGGGAGACCCCACGCCAGGAGGAGATGACGACCCTTCCGAGGACATTCGTCCTGAAGACTACATCATCATCGACGACACCGACTCCGACCCCAACAGTAGTGATGATGATTATGAAGACGAAGCTGGAGCGGATATCATGGAGTCTTCCACCGATCAAAACTTCTAGTTGACCACCATATTATCAGTAGTATTCCCCCATGTATATAATAGTAGCTCGAGCACTGTAACGATAGTTAGATCGATTGTATGCCCTTGTTTGAATTGATTTGATGTGATATGAATGTGTTTGTCTCATGTGCATATGTGATTGCACTCTGTTATAAATCCTTCAAGTAATGCGTGTGTCAGCATTACCGATCCAGGGATGACACTTATACACAGAGATTTGACCGTTTGAGGTCGGATCACTACAATTCCAATGGTGAAAACGGATCTGAATTCGAACACACGATTCAAAAGATATGACTTTTTAAAAAATTAAAAACCAGAAATAAATACGCGCAGATCTGTTTCTTCTAAAGTAAAGCGACTAGTGTGAACTTATTTAATGCCACAGTGTACATGCGCTAGCAGACAATTTTTTTGCACATACATGCGTGTGAGGCCAGCCGCTTGTTTCCGCAATCTAGCACGCGCGCACGATTAGGTAATTACGAAATATAAAACGTTTTCCCCACTTTGACACGTCTTATATTTTAAGACAAAGGGAGTAGTTAATTACTCACCGATTGATCGTACGTAGCGATTAGCAGTGGATGGGACAGCTCACTAGGCGAAATTCCAAACTGTCGGCAGGATTAAACTAAAGATGTGTTGTTTTGTTGGACTACAAGTTTTCTCTGGTATGACGTTTAATTTCGTAATGTCACACTGACAAGACTTTGTGGTTTGACTAGTGCTCGCGCGCAAACTCAGGAGAGGGTGCCTAAAAATATGCCTGTCAGTTTTGGACAGATCCTCGCACGGTTAGTTTACTAGAGCACTCCTGCCACCACTGATTAGGTCATTAGTGGCAAACAACGACGATCAGCTGTTGATCACGAGACTTTGCATGCGCTGCCCTAAAATCCAAGGTATTGAAAACCATGAAAGGTGTCGCAGACCAGCGAAGCCAGTTTAATTTGTCGCACTAGTGCTACCATATCGGCAAATGGAAAATTAGAAAGCACAATTTGAGCTGAAATCAAGGAAAGTTTCGAGCTCGTGCTCAACGGCAGATCACATGGGATCCCCATTTTACCGTTAAAATCTTGGCGCGACAGCTACATGCTTCGTCGTTACAGTGTTATGCGATGCTGACCTGGATGTGTCTATGTGAGATATTAGGTCCATTTCCGCTGGAGGCAAACTGTCACCATAGTTCATGTATTCGCTAATAGTGCTACACCATATGTCTTGCCTCAATCAAGACACAGTAGAACTAACATCCTATCCACCCCAAAATGTTATGGACCAATTGATCAATAGTAGGACTTAACCATAAGTTGCGAGGATTATAGATATATCAAGACACTGTCCGTGCACGTCCACACGCCATGGCGCTAGTGTGCTGTTATTACAATTTAAGAAGCATAGACATTAATTTTATGTTTAAGCCTAGACGTATATTTAGGTTTACGGATCCTATTAACCGACGTCTTTGTCAAATATGGGTCTCTGTCACACGAGGGAGAACCCAATCATGACTTGATCATTTTGGAGGCTGACTTGTCACGTAGGAGTACCTTTCAAAATCAATGCGGTTATGCAAGCTAGTACTACTACACTTTGTTTGCGATAAGGACAACTTACCTGTTGCTTTATTTGCAATCTATTTGGTATTTAACGATGAAATACCTATAGGAGTACATAGATAGGAATGGCGTCTCTACCTTGAAGTTGATGTTCATGCACCGTGCTTGAACCCAATGATTTCATATGCAGTCTAGTGACAAATCATATGTCGAAACGTCAATTGCTGTGAACAGAAGGAGGTCTCGTTATTTCTCCTGTAATCAGATCCTCAAACAGCTTCGTGGTTTGGTGTTTTGCGAGCAGTACTATTTGGTGAGTGGGATGTCCGTTTCATTTCCTTTTTGCCGCTTGTACTCCATATATGCTACTTTTAAAACAAACTGTTGTGATCGTGCGGTACTCCATATATGTAGTGCTTTGCGAACGCATGTGTGCTCGTAGTTCTTGATGCGTGCTGCCATAGCTGCACGAGTGGATTTCTTATCTTTCACAATTAGCAGGCCCAACTTTTCCTCATTTCAAGAAAGTTCATTCCATCCTTACTTTTGAAAATTGAAAAGTTGTTGGACAAAAGCAGAACCTCAAGCGGCGCGCACGAGCGTGCGCGCGCACGCACACACACGCACACACACACACAATTATCATATTTTTGTTGCGAAAGGAAAAGTCGATAAATTTCTATGAAGGAAATACATACGGTCTATTGGGAAGAATATAAGCACAACACACAGTGTGGAAATCAACTAGACTGCACTGCACATCATGAATCTTTTTTAATGCTCCGAGAGAAGAGAGAGGGGAAGACATCCACGAAGACCAAACTGCACTGGAGTATATCCCTGCGCAGAAGAAACAAGAACAACCACATGTGTACGTCACCACGTCGGGCGTGGAGTATATGAGCTTGAGCTCAAATGAGCTCGGATAAACAGTAAAATCGTAAAAAAATTGAAAAAAATAAAATAAATTTTTTGTTGATGTTTTCTGTTGTAAACTATGACAAATGTTCAAAGTGGTTCAAAATTTTCATCATGAGGTCACATTCTTGGAAGGTGTGACAGTAAAACAAAATTGATGCTTCAAAAATGCTACTTTCAGAAGTATTTTGGGGCACTGATTTTTTTTTACCACGCCTTCCACGAATGTGATCTCATGATGAAAATTTGCAACCACTCAAAACATTTGCTAAAGTTATCATGAAAAAAAATCAGAACTGTCTGAATTTTCTTCAGAACTTTTTTGATTTTACTGGTTATCCTGGCTCATTTGAGCTCGAGGTCAGGGTACTTTCGACGTCGATAGGTATTATCCAAGCAGAGGATAATAAAGAAAAGGTGGGCGGGGCCAAGGAGAGGCAGGGGTCTAGATTCTAGAAGAAGAGGACAAGTGAGAGGCGCTCGTGCAACCTGATTTGATTGATTGGCTCACCATGTGCACACATCTCAAGACCAAGAACAAAAATCCAACACATACAGTGCATTTTCCTCTAAAAAAACACATACACTGCACACGTACGTACGAAAGGCAACACAAGCGTTGAACGTGACCCAAGATAGAACCACCCGCTCTCTCTCTCTCTCTCTCTCTCAAAAGGCTAGTGGTACGTACTAGTAGCAGTAGTACAAGTTAGAAAGAAGATCCATCCCCCGGCCGCCGAGCGTGCGGCTGTCTGTACTCTGCTCGCTCGGTGCGCTCCTGTGCTCTGCTCCGCCGCTGCGCTGGCGCTGTACCCCAACAGTTGGAGGTTTCGGCGGATCCATTCATCTTGGATAATCTGGCCATGCTTGCGCGTTCCGACGATGCTCACGCAACACCGATGGACGCCGCTCAAAACAATGGGAGCTCATTGGCGTGCACCGTGCCTTTCCCCCGCCGATCAAAACATAGATTGGATGGATGGACAGTGGCGGAGCTAGCATTTGAGAACAGGGTGGTCCGCATTTGCCAGAGCCCCGCACGCCCACGCGCACGCACGGGCCGCAGCAGGCAGAGGCAGACACAGAGCCACACCATGCAGCAGACCCAACAGGAGGCCGCTGCCAGCGGGTATACTAGGGACCCGGTATCAAATCAATATTAGTGGATCGATATTCAGATTAAACACATTTTCATATTGCATTTTGTTTGACATCATTTTTCTTCTGTTGATCAACGATCAATGTTAATAATTTTTGCACACATATACCTAAACAATCTTTGATTTCGGACCGAAACTAAATATTCACCGAATTCCCCCACGGGCGTAGTACCATTTTTTTTTGGTGGGTGTCGTATCAATAAGTTACTATTAGTGTCAAAAACGCTCTTATATTATGGGACGGAAGGGGTACAACTTATGCAATGCACCGTGGGTACGATAAGTTAAAGGTGCCCTATTAGTACCTTTCAAAATCAATGCACCGACGGATACTCTTAGATATGTTGCTTTATTTGCAGTTTATTCGGTATTTAAGGATGAAATACCTGTACTGCTTCGATTGGAATGGCTCCCCAACCTTGACCGTGATAGGAGTACGACCCTTCGCATGTCTTCCATATGTACAAGATCGTTATGCGTATGCGTGGCACAGTTGAACGACGAGGCATGCATGTCACCCATACCATACTTCCAGCCGGTCAAAAGATTAGCTACGACTACTAATATAGAGTGAAATTTTTTGATCTATCAGCACGTCATTTTGGTGAACACAGAGGGCCTTGTTCTTTCCGCCCTGCCAATCGATCTTTGAACAGCTATGTTTTTTTGGTCGTTGTTGCTGGCACTATGTGGCGAGTGGGATGTCCATTTCCGTTTTCTCCGTGCCACCTCTCTGCGTCGTGCGATTAGCTCTACAAGTGCTTTGCTCATTTCAAGAAAGTAGAGGCGCGCTTTTTGACAATGGAAGATTTCTACTCGGAAGACCTCGAGCGGCACACGTACTATATAATATACTCTTTTGAATCTAGATGACAAACGATCCATTCATCACTGTTGGAGATAGTGCGTCTATACATACTACAAGCGACTCATACCAAATATTTAGATATGCATTAGGAGGAGTGCCAAGAGACGGTGTTAAGATATTGATGCACTAGAGTGGCTGGAGTATTAGTTTGACCGGAAATTTGTTACTGTCTCTCATCGTCAAACTATCTACCACAGTCCGCAGGCACACATGTGCACACCAGTGAGCAGAGCAAAAGGAGAGGTATCCATCCATCCACCGGTGGGTGGGGCCGCGGGGAAGAGGACAAGCGAGAGGCGCTCGTGCGACTGTGATTTGACTGATTGATTCGCCAGCCACATGTACTACTAGTAGTACTAGTACCTTAATCATGTAGTACTACGACCAAAACCAAAAACAAAGATCCAACGCACGCACGCACGCATATGAAAAGCAGCAAGCAGAAATGTGTAATGCGTAACTTGGCACAGGAATCACCTCACACGAACGGGTGGCGGTGGAATATCTGGTGCTACCGAGGCCCGGTGCTACATAGGAGCATGGTTAATAGTATAGCCAGCCGCTGGCTATAAGCCAGTGCCATGTCATCTACAGCCCATCTTACAGTCAACATGTATAATAGTAGATTAAAAAAGTCAACGACGTTCCTGCTCCGCTCGTGTGCATGTGCCTCGCAAGCCAGTAGTAGGAGTATTCTTTGCTGCTGCTTGATCGATGATAGAGGCGCAACGCCAGATCTGGATCGTATGGATATGGATATGGATCTGCACGCCCACGCGCACGGGCGACGCCGACGGGAAGGTGCTCGCTGACCCGCGCGTAACAAATGGCCATCCATCCATGAATGTGCCGCACGCGCGCACGTCGCCGTCGGTCTCGATGACCGGCATGGAGGGAAGCTTCCTGCGTTGTGCCGATCGGCCCCTCTGCACGCACTGCTCTGCAAGGAAGAAAGGAGTGGCCACATAAACACATACGGAAATGAATAGACGCAGTAATGAGCGGCCATGAATGGACCATGCATTGCTCCATGCCCATCACCTACCTTACCTATAGGCTATAGCCAGGTCCATGCATACCTTGGTCCAGCACAGCACGCTGAGCTATGGCTACCCAGACGGTGCAAAACCAATGTCAAACAGTACAACGCCACACACACTATGCATCTGCTCTGTTCGGCTTCTCTTGTGCTACGTACTACTGGTACGTGCTTTTGCTCCGCGCACCGAACCCAGACGGCCGATCCATCCATCCATCTCCTGCTTCCTTGCCGCCTTCATTGCCCCCAACAACTCCACCTCCGACCTCCGTACTAGTACTACTCCTACGCCCTGTGCCCACACGCGCACGCGCGGGCGCGGTCAGCAGCAGCAGCCAAGCCAGAGCAGCAACTGCACCTACACTAAGTGTACTACATTCACATCGTCTTGTACTAAGTTCACCGTAACTTTGCCATGCTCTCCGGCTTCACGTACCTACGGGCCGATCGTAGGAGTACGAGCGACATGAATTGTGTGTCCGTGTGTCGCCATCATATTCGTCGGCCCGGCCCGGCCCCTTCGATCACTGCGGGTCAAACAGGCACATGGACGCATATATAGATATATCTAAGAGCAACTCGAACGGGGCGACCTATTTCATCTCCCCATGTCTGTCTAGATCGCCGCAGACAATGCGCCGACCCAATCTCAAAACGTATCCGCGCCGACGCATTTCATGCCTAAATTTGTGCCTGGTTTGCATCCGTATGGGCACGAAACTGACGCGCCGTACATCCCCGCGATGACCGCCACGGCCCCACATGTCGGCCGCTCAACAACCACCCGCGGTCGTATTAAACGCCAGCATCTACCTCGGCCCCGCTTGGCAGTGTGTGGAACTGTAGTGTGTGGCGGGGCCAGCCACATCCACTTCCATCTCTCCGTCCACATCTGGCCACGCTTGCTCCCTCACCGGAGACCAGAAAACCCTAGCCAGCCAGCCACCAGCCATGGGGGCTCCAACCGGTACTAAGGGGGGGGGGAGGGGTCTTTAGTACCTGTTGGAGCCACCAACCCGTACTAAAGGCCACCACCTCTTTAGTACCGGTTCGTGGCACGAACCGGTACTAAAGGTTCGCCACGAACCGATACTAATGAGCGCCGCCCGCCTGGCCGTTGGAACCGGCATTAATGGTCACATTAGTGTCGATTCAATATCAAACCGGGACTAATGAGTTTCACATTAGACCCTTTTTCTACTAGTGATACCAGTTCACTAGGCGCGGTGGCACTGGCAATACCGCCGGCCCTTGCAGTATCCGGATGTCAACCTGCCGCACGACTGGCATCTGGACCCGCGGCAGATCTCCATTCCAGCGGTTCCACGCTCGGCACAGGCGCACGCCGAGGAGGTTAGCCGGTGTTGCGAGCTCCTTACACCGGAGCAGCGCGCGATGCGTGCCTACACGCCAGACACCGCCAACTGGGAGCGCTGGTTTGCACTAGAGCATGAGGAGGAGCTCCGCCGTGGCGTCCAGGTCAACCACCACGTTCCCCCGCCGACCCAGAGGTTTTGCCAGAGGAAGAGGAGGCAGAGGCGACGTACCAAGCCGCCCTCGAGGGGGCCCTGGAGCGCGCACTGGAATGGGGCTGGACCATGCCCTCGCCTTGTCGGCGGCGGGGACTCCGTCCATGCTCCGCTGTTCGTCCTGCCATAGCCGCCCTTCGTCGAGCCCATGGCCGAGCCGGAGTCCGAGCCCACGCCCACACGAAAGCGGTCGTCGCCGCCGCCCACTTGGCCCAAGGAGTCCTACTTATGGACCGGTGAGTTCTGCGAGTAGGTGAGCGCGCCTCCCGTCCACGATGCCGCGATGTCGGAGAAGGCGGCCCACCTTGAGCGCTGGAAGGCGCATTGGGTCGGAGAAGGCGGCCCACCTTGACCGCTGGAAGGCGCATTGGCTCGCCGAGGACGAGGCCAATGGTCAGCGGCAGATGCGCCGGGAGCAGGAGCTATGCCGCGACGACGAGGCACTGCACCTTTGGTTGGGGGAGGGGGGGGGAGGAGGAGCGCGCCCGCCTTGCAGCAATGCCGTTGTCGCAGTAGACACAGAGGAGGCTGTCCTGGCAGCCTACGAACCCGCGTTCGGGTGGGCTGGGCCGCCTCCCCTTTCATCGACCTCACCGGCGGCGACGACGACGGCAAAGGCAAGGGCAAGGCGAACGCCTAACGCAGCGTGCAGGCAGAGTTTTTATATTGTTTAATTAATGTTTAAGTGGACTATTTATGTTTTATTAAGTTTATTTCGGCCACGTGTTTATCATTTACATTTATTTGGACGCGGGCAAATATGGGTCTGCCTCCCTCGTTGGGCGCATCAGTCCACCCAAACTAAAAAGCGGACGCGCCGGTTCGCCAGGTCAACCCAAAAGCGGATAAGATAAGTGTTCGTTTGGGTCATCGCGTTCGAGTTGCTATGATGGGATGCATGCACTGAACGGTACATGCAACACACCAAATGGAATGAATATTTTGATGAGGTTCACACAAGTTTAAAGCACGCAAGGCGGCACGCGCCGATCTATCTATTTACTCAAATCTCTCGCGAAAACAGTGCTTTCGGTCCTACAACTAATCCGGCCATGGACTGGATACCACGCCAACCTGTATGACCCACCGGGCCAACAAGGATTCATCAATTATACGTACCAGCTTTTTAAGTCGCCTCACGGTAGGGTTAAGTGGACATGAATCAGCTCATTATTTGTGCTGAAAATGACCTGGTGCTAGCAGTAGGAGTATCATGACCGCAGTAGCCCGGGGCGTCATGCTATCTAGCATGGCGCCCTAGCCCCGGGCGTCATGTAAAAGCGAGCCATTTCATGTAATATTTTTAGATTGGGACCATTTTATGATGAAGTTTCAGATAAGGGCCAGATTTGTTCATTCTCACGGTACCGAAAACAGATCCAAGGCTCTGCAGCTGACCATCACATCATGATTTACTAGCCGTAACTGTACACAGTACTCGTGGGGGTCAATAATTTGAGAGAGATAGAGGACAGAGGGCGCACGAGTGGGCATGCAGGTCAGGGAGATCTAGCCACTGAAACCAGCCCCGCATGCGGTAGGGCTCAACCTGGTTTTATTGACGTGCTATGCTGCTGCGCACACGGCCAGACCCACATGCACCCAGCAGCAACGGGTACTCCCTCTTGCCCCTTGGCCAGCAGTTCCATCCATCTACCATCATCCACTCCAATAATCCACCCATCATGTTGAGTATCATACCTACTTATCTATTCCACCGACCCTCTGTATTTCTCTTAGAGCAACTCCAACCGGGTGACCCAAACGGACGTCGATTTTTTTCGTTTTTTGTCCGTTTGGGTCAGCTGTCCGTCTAACGGACATGCGGCGGACACGCGCGAAGGATGGATGCACCCAACGACGCAACACACGGAGCGGACAAGCACGGATGGGGGCAACACCAGGCGAGCCGCCAGACAGAAAATGGCCACGGCCCTCTCGCGACGTCGGCCCCGCGTACGACAGGCAGTGCCTCGGCCCCGCGACGCCGTCGTCGCCGGACGGACGGACTGCTCCCGCTCGACTTCTCCGGCGAGGTGGGCGAGGTCGTGGAGGTGCTCCTTCCGTCGCTGCGAGCGCCATGGCTGCTGTCATGGTTTTGTCACGGCATATGTCTTAGTGTGAGGACTTAGACGTGAGGCCATCGCAACTAGGTGATTAGCTTGTCACATGTCGTACTCTTTCTTGCAAGACGAGTTTTGAGTGAGACCGCTTGTCGGATGCGTATGTGGTGAAGGTACGAACTCTCGCAAAGCCCTCCAGATTGCATCTGGTTTGCGGGAAAACGGAAGCGGACACGTCCATGGACTAATACGTCTCTACGTTGGATGATAAAATGTGTCCCACCAGATTGATTCAGACGTTTGCAGGTTATTTGAGGGTCCGAGTTGAAGATGGCCTAAGCAAAGGCACATCATATGGGCTGGTCCCGTGCATTATTGGCTTGTTAAATCACAGATCCAAGTATGATTAACCCCACGACACGAAACAGAGCCCATATGATCACACTTGCCTGCATGTGAGCTGAAGGACCATCCGTGACAGCAAACTACCCTTGATCCGCCACTTTATTTTCGTTTTTCTTACAGAAACAAATATGCCTTCGATCGCCTTTAATTATGTGCCCACTCTCGATCCAAGTGCCGGCCGGCAGGAACCATAGAGTAAAAATGGTCCAATGCAAACCACCCCATGTGTGTGCCACCTCAAAGGCAACCTCCGTCGCTCTAATTCTATTTGAGCAATTAAGTTTAACCTACACAGCCCCGGCCACACAAATACACAAAAACCATTAAGCATAAATCTCTTTAACCGGGCTAGCACTGTGCATGAGCAATCAGTAGGCGGACACAAGCATGTATCTTGCACATGGCACCCATGCAACGCAACAACTCCCTTTCAAATCCTCATGATTGATCGGATCAACATCGACCCACTATTCACAAGCAAATCTCCGATCAAGATCAACAACGCTCGTATTTTGATTGTGGAGGAATGATCAGCTACATATACAATCCTGGATAAATCGTTGTTTTCACTAGAATTTCTCTTATAGAGCTCCTTTAGTTTGACATGAGGAACGTTCATTCTTAGCCGTCCATTGATCAAAGGGTTTCAGCCATACATATTTCAAGTATAAAGAAAAATCATATTTGGATTATCAAAATTATTCGAAATAATTAAGTTCTAAAAAGACATTTCCTTTTTCTTTAAGTCGTTGGGATTTTCAGAAGTCATAGTTTAGGGAAACCAATTTATCTATTTCATACTTATTACGTTTGGTAGTCCTTGCTGTAAGCAAATTCAACGATGGCAATTATTTAACTTGATGTTGCCGCCACGACATGTCTAAGATATTTGCAACTTTGCTTTATTCCTTTATCATATGTTGTGAATATTTACTCTGTAGTAAGCATATATCCTACAAATGTTTCCCGCACAAAAAGTCCACAAAGACAGTTTGGTTGGTTTTGCCTTTTAAATAAATTATCTAATAATCTGTCAAAAACCAAAAAAATATGGCTGCCTCAAAACATTTTTGTTTCCATTCCCCATATGGTATTAGTTCTGTAATTAGATATTTGATCCCAATATTGAAAATCAAACAAAATTAGAGCTGTTTTACATGCTACATGAATATGCAATTTGTATTATATACTCATAACGCAACCTAAGTTTTGCCCGGCGTATTGATTAAGAGTTAAAAATCAAGTTATACATTTCGAAGAAAGGACATGACAACCAAGTGCCTATGTGAGAAAGAATATTTAGGGTAAAGATGACACGTCTATTTTGTTATCATAATTGACTACTGTATTAATCAGAATCAAGCTCGAAAATGAAAACAGTAGCAGAGATGTGCAATGGATGGTTAAATTACCCCCCCCCCCCCCCCCCCCCAAAAAAAAAGCAGCTTTGTACCATTTGTGTAGGGATGAAAGCGGAGCAAAACCGGATGGCACTGAGTGCTACCATGTTTGTTTTCATATTTTTTTCCTGCAGAAGCGAAAACTGATACACATACCACGAAAATGAATATGGAAACAGATGATACCGAAAACAAACATGGTGCGAATGCGGATCGGACTTGGCATGGAAAGCAGTTGTTGACTGGAACTTGAAAACCCCGTGAACAATAGAGAAAAACATAAGCAACCCAAAAACTTAATCAATTTTTGACATGGCTATAAAATAATATGATTAGGTTAGTGACTTAGCATAGTATTCTATATACCTAAATAGTTCATCCTCACCATCACAATTCTCTCAGCATACACACATGCCACCTGATCACCTCAGTAATTATTTCCCCTCACATGCATATAAAATGGTATTTATATTCTCTCTCAATATGCACACACCCAACTCACCACACATGCCACCTCACCAATCACATTAGTTACATCTCTCTTAACATGCATCAGAAATGCTACTTATGTTCTATATATATTTACAACCATATAATCTAGTAGAGTACATGCGTGTCACTCCCCCCGTCTCAAAATTCTTGTCTAATACTAAAACATGACTTGATACATCCGTATTTAGACAGATTTAAGACAAGAATTTTGGGACGGAAGGAGTATGTTATAAGCTGGGCCTCATATGGGCATTCTGCTCGTTGTTTGATGATCGAGTTACAAAGCAACCACTCGCCAATCGTATAAACAAAAATCCATATTCACGGAAGTAGAAGGTCCCATTTCCGTGTCTGTTTCGCTCAAAAACACTGTTTCATTTTTGTTTCCGTTTACATGTAAAAATAATAATCTGTTCCTGTAGATCTTTTCTAGCTTTGTTTTTTCCTCTGAAAAAGCAAAATGTTTCCAGTCCGTTTTTGTTCCTGTGCATGGCAAGGAAGTAGTAAGAGCATCTACAACCCGATATGTCAAATATGGCCCCACAAACGTCCACGGACGCGCCCGGGCGCGTCCGCTCGCAGTGACCAGGCACTCCTCAAATTTCACGTCTTGCATTCGGACATCTCATACTAGATTCTCAAATCCATACAAAGACATACAAACTATAAAAATCTACGTACTACGTCGATCACCTAGCTAATCCTCGTCAGAGATGTCGACGATCTCCGTGCCCGGCTCTGGCAGCATGGGCGCCAGCTGCAACTTCCCCTCCTCCAGCGACTCCGGCTGCTCTGCTCCGGCCTCCTCCGCCTCTATCTTTGCGCCGAGTTTGGCAAAGTGCGCGTCAGACTCTGCCTGCTCCCGCCGGAGGAACGCCCGGTTGGCCTCCACATAGGCCCCATCCTGGATGGACTCCAGGATGGCCTACTGGTCTGCCATCTTGTCGGACTGGGCGATGACGAACTCCGGCTCCGCCTGATCCATGTTGAAGCCGGCAGCTGCTGCTAGCAGCTCCGCCTCCTCCACCTCGATCGGAGCCATCTCGTCCTCCTCTTCCCCCGATTCCTCCTCCTCCTCCTCGTCAGGCTCTGGCGAGTCCGGAGGCAGCCCGCAGCGATGCGGGCGGTGCGCGCGGCTTGCGTCGCCCGGATCTCCTGTTGGATCTCGTAGCGGTGCTCCGGCGTCAGCATGGCGTAGTAGGTGATCTTGCTCCGGAGCATGGCGGAGTGCCGGAGCGTGGGCGGAGCGTCGGACCGTGGGTAGAGCACCGGAGCGGGAGAGGGAGGAGGGGATGGGCTCGGACTGGTGGCATGGAGAGGGGGGAGGTGGATATGTTAGGGTTGCGGGACGCCGGCCGGCTTAAATAGCCGAATTAGGTCTTGGACGGCGAGCCGGACCGGCTCCACGCGGCGTTCACACCACGGCAACAGACACGACGTCCATCGGACCGCTGGGTTTCCGGGCGTTTCTGCGTGGGACCCCGCCGTCAGACCGACGTGGCGGACGTGCCCGGACGCTCCATATCCGCCCCATATTTAGGCTGGATATGGGGGTGCCAGTCAACCCGGGCGTTTGAGACCCGTTTGAGGGGTCCGTCTGATTCAAAAAATCGTGACCGGTCAGCGACCAAACGAGCCGACCGAGCGTTTGAGGCCGGTTTGGGTCGCCGGCTGTCGATGCTCTAATAAAACCCAAATAACTACACATTGGCAAAAAAGAAGAAGAAAAAAACAAAAACACGCGCGCGCGCACACACCGGATCCCATCGTCTGGGCAGGCCACCTTTTGACCAGATGGGCGCAAACCGACACGCACACGGACGGCGGTGCGCGTCGAGGCCAAGCATGCGCCTCCCTCCTATCCTATCTACTATCCCTAGCCGCAGCAGGCCTCCTGCTCATCTCATCTCTCTCCACCACCTCTATCTCCATCGCCGCTATTTTGTTGGTTTGTGCACAATTTTCTCTGGTGCGGTGCGGTGCGGTGCGCGTCGCAGTTGTCAATGCCATCTGATGATCTGACCATCGTCTTGATCCGCTCCTCCCTCCCTCCATGGTCAAGACCTCGCCTTGGAATGGGGACCCTCGTCGGAAAAGAAACGGACGTCCCTCCGTTTTTTACAGCAAGGGGTGGATAATTAGGCGGAGGCGGAGGCGGAATCTTCTCCCCCCTTTCATCTTTGCTGTGGAGTGTGGCCTCCCCTCCCTGTATAAAAGGGCGTCCTCTCTGCCTACCAAGCAAGAGCAATACTTGTTGCCAACACAGACACCGCTCTGCCTCTTGAACCCAAGCAGAGCATCAAAGAAACCAGAGGAGGCGGAGGCAGAGGAAGAAGATGGCGCTCCTCCTTGTGCTTGTCGGCGTTGTGGTCGGCGTGGTGCTCGCGAGCAGCCTGCTGCTGCGGTGGAACGAGGTCAGGTACGGCCGGAGGAAGGAGGGCCGCTTGCCGCCGGGGACAATGGGGTGGCCGCTCTTCGGCGAGACCACCGAGTTCCTCAAGCAGGGCCCGAGCTTCATGAAGCAGAGGAGGCTCAGGTACGTACTAGTCCGCATGGTCGACGATATGGCTCTGCATTCTTGCTTCCGTCTTCTTCCTCCCGTGTCTCGAGTCTGGACATGTCTGTCTCTTCACCGGGATTTGGGAGATTTTGTTGCCGCGTTGAAACGGATGCTGTCCAATAATTGAGAACCACCTCTAATATTTTCCCAAGAATTGCGACAAGCATAGCATACTCGCACACACGAATCTGTTAACGCCGGGAATGTGCCGGTTTGGCAGCAACTTTCCGGCCGTGAAAAGTGATCCGTAAAGAAAGAGGAGCATCAAGCTGTGTCCCCCAAAAGCTCACATAATAACACACGCTCATCACTGTTCCAGCTCCCAAAGCACCATTTCTAAATTACTAGTATTATCACAGATCAAAAGCGGATCATAATCATACTACTGTAGCTGATACTTCCATGTTCCATGTTCCATCATGACTAAAATTGTGGGCAAATCTTTGTGTCTTCTTGCTTGCTTGCCAGTAAGAAAAACATGGGATGTTAATCTTGTTCTGAACGAGGAATAGTAATGGAGGCGCTGCTGCAGGTACGGGAGGCTGTTCCGGACGCACATCCTGGGTTGCCCCACGGTGGTGTGCATGGACCCGGAGCTCAACCGCCGGATGCTGCTGCAGGGCGAGGCCGGCGGCCTGGTGCCCGGCTACCCGCAGTCCATGCTCGACATCCTCGGCCGCAACAATATCGCCGCCGTGCACGGCCAGCTGCACCGCGTCATGCGTGGTGCCATGGTCGGCCTCGTCCGCCCCGCCGCGCTCCGGCAAAGCCTCCTCCCCAAGATCGACGCCTTCATGCGCGACCACCTCTGCGGCTGGGCCGGCACCGTTGTCGACGTCCAGGCCAAGACCAAGGAGGTATACCACACAGGCCACCTGTACATCTAGAGGCAGTTTTTTTGCAAAAAAAAAAGCCTCCATGTTATTTCTCTGTCCCCCACAGATTAGTTCACTGCTCTGCTCTGAAAATATTTTGCATCCTTTCATGCTACCGAGAAAATTTTGTTCAAATACATTTCGCCTGTTAATTGTTTTGCGAATGCTAGCTTGGTGGACGCCAGATGTATCGGTGATAAAAATAGCCTTGTTTCAGTGACAGCATTACTCTACACATTCCAAAGTGGTTGTTGTATCTCACTGCAAAAACAGAGCATCACATTTCAGGACATCATCATTACCCGTTTGCCGTTTTTGTGGTGGTTGCAGAGTTTCATAGAAGCATCTCATCTCCCTGCTTGAGCATGGCAAAAGATATCACAGAATCATGTGTCCTCGTATCATATCTAACTGACTTTCCCTTTCCCTTTCAGATGGCCTTGCTGTCTGCACTCAGGCAGATCGCCGGCGTCACGGCCGGCCCACTCTCTGACGCCCTCAAGACGGAGCTGTACACGCTTGTGCTCGGCACCATCTCCTTGCCCATCAACCTCCCAGGGACCAGCTACTACCAAGGCTTTCAGGCAAGGAAGAAGCTCGTGTCCATTCTAGAGCAGATGATCGCGGAACGGCGATCCTCTGGTGATGCTCACGATGACATGTTGGATGCTCTCTTGAGAAGCGGCGATGACGGCACCAGGGAAAAGATTAGCGATGAGCAGATCATTGACTTGCTCATCGCCCTCATCTACTCTGGGTACGAGACCATGTCGACGACCTCAATGATGGCTGTCAAGTACCTGTCAGAACATCCGCGGGCCCTCGAAGAACTTAGGGTGTGCACACATACTCTGCAAATCAATTTTCGTTCCATGGCAAAGATCATGTACTTCTAGAGTTTATTGATGGTCTTGTCACCTTTGAATGCAGAGAGAGCATCTTGATATCAGGAAGGGAAAATCGCCGGACGAAGCCATCAGCTACGATGATGTCAAGTCCATGACTTTCACTCGAGCTGTAAGTAGGAGATCAGACACAAAAGATAAAGTCAGAGTAGTAGTATAATATGAGTATGATCATGATGTACTCATGGACAATTCTATGCAGGCCATTTTTGAGACGCTAAGATTAGCCACAGTTGTGAATGGACTGCTGAGGAAAACTATTAAGGATGTAGAAATGAATGGTGAGTTATGGTTGGAAATTACTCTGCCACTAAAGCATTTTCTAGGAAAAGGAATAGGTCAGTTCTAATTGGTGTACTATCGATTTTTTTCCCAGGGTATGTCATTCCAAAAGGCTGGAGAATCTATGTTTACACAAGGGAGATAAACTACGATCCGTTCATGTATCCTGACCCGATGACCTTTAATCCGTGGAGATGGCTGGTAAGTAGAAGAGCGGAAAATATTAATTACCATCAAAGCACCAGTACAAGAGCATATCACCACAGCAGAGGAAGTTCTAACCTTTTTTTGCCTACTAAAAATGTTCAGGAGAAGAACATGGAATCGCACCCGCACTTCATGTTGTTCGGAGGGGGCGGCCGGATGTGCCCCGGGAAGGAGGTGGGAACGGTGGAGATCACGACTTTCCTCCACTATTTCGTGACCCGATACAGGTATGTTCAACCTCTCATTAATCCACGTCGATCCGATTGCTAGCTAAGGGCAGCTCCAGCGTCATTTTTACTAACATCAGATGCTTGCATTTTGTTTGATGTTGCAGATGGGAGGAAGAAGGCAAGAACACCATCTTGAAATTCCCCCGGGTGGAAGCTCCCAACGGGCTGCATATCCGAGTTCAAGATTACTGAACTCTTCCAAGAAACATTTTGCAGAGTTTAGATAGATATGACAAAGACAAAGACGATGAGAGCGCGATTCTGCGCCGATGAATAGATTAGATTAGAAATTTGATGCCTGTATAAACATAGGAAAATAGCGATAGTATAGATGTTATAGGTTCACTAGGTAGCCGGGATAATAGGCAACAACATGCTCCTGTGTTCTTTTGTTCTACCAATTCCGAAATGAACAAAGGCGTATGATGTGGATAGCTTCAACTCTCTTTTTCTTGTCGAACCACACATGCAGCAGAGTTGCATGTCAAATGATAGATAGATAAAAATACAATTGTCTGAACAGTACGAGTGTAAAGAACAAATATGCAATAAAATGAAGGAAGTAGAGTCTCGGATACAATTTTTGAATGAGTTGGAGGCTGGAGAGTGCCGGGCTGCAGTTCGGCTATCAGGGAGGCGTTGTCCTTGTGCGGTGGGAGTTGTTGCTCTGCTTCGTTGGCGTAGTCATGGTGACTAACAAGAGAGCATGCTCTCTCTTCACCATACCATCACTACAACGAGGCGTACCGTCATGGGGCGCGGTCTTCCTAAACGTATGTGGGACAAGCGGATGCGGCCGTGAGGGAGCAGGGCGGTGTGGGAATGCTACGGTCGTGATCCCATGATGGTGGGAGGACCGTGTGTAGGTGAACATGTTGCCCAATAAAAATTTATGATACATGATCACACCCAGGAACATTATGAAGGTGCCGGTAAGATCAATCTCATCAACGAGCAAAGTAGCGGAAGTAGTTTATTCAATCGGTGAAGCGCGACAATTCCCGTGGGTAGGTTTATACCCCCTAGCCACGAGAAATTCTTCGAGATGATCAGCCGGTCAAGAGTCAAAGTAAATGACCCCTTCGAGACATTCACGCGTTCCGAAGTAATAACCCGACAACGCTTCCACATCTAGGAACAAGAATGTAGGTAGTATGTGAAAGAGATCATTTTTGGAGTTGATGGGGTCTCTCTCTCCACACACACACACAGCCGAACCAAGGGGCAAAGTGATTGCCCCTCCCCATGTCTAATTTGCCTTCGCGTTCCGTCCTAAGGTGGCGCTCCTTTGGGCCTCTTTTGGCCCACATTGGGCAGCCACCTTGGACAATCCTATAGCGTTTATGAACTCAAATATTATTCTGGAGTTTTTCACAAGTTTTTTCAAGAACTTTTTGGAACCTCCCACTCACCTCTTGCCTCACTCTCTCCTTCATTAATGCCCCATGCTATATTACCATTGTGCGTCCGCACCACTCCAATAGAACCCCCCCCCCCCCCCCTCTCAAGGAGGGAACTTCGGAAGAGATTAATGGTGATTCAATCCTTAATGGCCGAGTATTACCAATCTGCATGCGATTCTCAAATTAACCGCCGCTCTTTCGGGGATAAGAGAGAGTACCTTATTGGATGAATATGGGCCGTCAGATGAAGAGGATTAACGGTGAGGATTAGGCGTTGTTGGTGTTGACACTAGAACATAGACAAATCTGAACCGTCGGATTTGTACGGTTGAATGGCTGATATTGTTTGGATCCAACTCAACTCGTGCTTTTAATACTAAAAAAAATGATACTCCAAAAGATGAATATAGAGATTACCAATCTGCATGCGATTCTCTCCTTAATCGCCGAATATTAGATGGATGCTAATTACGAATCTGCATGTGATTATCTCCTTAATCGCCGAATATAAGACGGCCCCTCCGCCCCGGCCTAACTCCTCCAGTACACACACAAGCAGTAGGGATCACCTGCCTCTTGAACCAAGAGGCAGAGGAGTGGAGGCAGTAAGGAGGAGAAGAAGATGTCGCTCCTCCTGGTGTTGATCGGCGTTGTGGTTGTTGCGAGCAGCTTGCTGCTTTGGTGGAACGAGGTAAGGTACGGCAGGAGAGGGAATGGGTGCCTGCCGCCGGGGACAATGGGGTGGCCGCTGTTCGGCGAGACCACCCGGTTCCTCAAGCAGGGCCCGAGCTTCATGAAGGAGAGGAGGCTCAGGTACGTCCGTCAACTTGCCGCTTTCTCGGATGGTTGATGTTGATGATGCATTTTCTTTCTCAGAGTAGTAGCTACTAATGTCCGGACGGACATGTCTCTTCACCGGGATTTCAGGTATCCCGGTGAAGAGACAAACTTTTTTCTTAGCTTGCTATTTCCTTCGTCTCAAAAAGCTAGTTTTACATTTGTCTAAATACGGATGGATGTATCTAGACATGTTTTAGTGCTAGATTCATTCGTCTCTAAATAAATATAAGACAACTTTTTTGGGACGAAGGTAATATTAAGAAACGAAAGAATATAATACTCCATATCATATAAGTCTTCTTCGAAAGTACTACGAGGAATTAATCCGTGCGCTGCTGCAGATACGGGAGGATTTTTCGGACGCACGTCCTAGGGTGCCCCACGGTGGTGTGCATGGACCCCGAGCTCAACCGCCGCATGCTGCTCCAGGGTGAGTCCGGCGGCCTGGTCCCCGGCTATCCGCAGTCCATGCTCGACATTCTCGGCCCCAACAACATCGGTGCCTTGCATGGCCCATTGCACCGGTTCATCCGCGGCGCCATGCTCAGCCTCGTGCACCCCACCGCGATCCGCACCAACCTTCTCCCCAAGATGGATGCCTTCATGCGCTCCCACCTTGATGGATGGTCTGGCTCCGTCGTCGACATCCAGGCAAAGACCAAGGAGGTCAGTCAGTAGTTACCAAAGAAATGCTCGCTTTTCGTATTACTTTGCCCTAAAAAAGAAATGGGTAACTGACCTCAGAACTACCACAAAAATTTGATATATCACATTTAGGGACACATAAAAAATTGGTACAAACTCAAAGTTGTAACTCAGTAACGGGGTAAAATCCAAAGTGGTTGTTGCAACGTTTTATACTATCTCCTTGCTAAAAAAAGAGTAACACATTTCGGGACACCGTCATTCCCATTTGCCGCTTTTGTGGTTGTTGCAGAGTTTCCTAGAAGCATCTCCTTGCATGGGCATGCCAATAATATATCACAGAATCTTATCTGCTCATATCGTTGCTGACTGACTTTCCCTTTTAGATGACCTCGCTATCTATGCTCAGGCAAATCGCCGGCATCACCGCGGGCCCGCTCTCTAATGCCCTCAATACAGAGCTCTACACCCTTGCGCTCGGCACCATTTCCTTGCCCATCAACCTTCCAGGGACCAGGTATTACCAGGGCTTGCAGGCGAGGAAGAAGTTCGTGTCCATGCTAGAGAAGATGATCGCGGAGCGGAGGTCCTCTAATCAAGCTCACGGTGACATGTTGGAGGCTCTATTGAGAAGTGGTGATGATGGGACCAGGGAAAAGCTCAGTGATGAGCAGATCATTGACTTGATCATCACCATTATTTACGACGGGTATGAGACCATGTCGACGACCTCAATGATGGCTGTCAAGTACCTGTCCGACCATCCACAGGCTCTCCAAGAACTAAGGGTATGTGCACATACTCTGAAGACAAATTAATATTGTTTTTGCGAGCAAAAGACAAATTTGATTTCAAAGAAAAGATCATGTGCTTCAAGAGTTTAGTGATTGTCTTTTCACTTCTGAATGTAGAGAGAGCATCTTGATATTAGGAAGGGAAAATCGCCGGAGGAGGCTATCAACTACGAGGATTTCAAGTCCATGGTCTTCACTCGAGCTGTATGTAGGAGATCAAACACACACAATAATGAAGTGAGAGCACGAACTTACTATTAGTATGATCATGATGTACCCATGGATACTTCTACCTTGCAGGTCATATTTGAGACGCTAAGATTAGCCACAGTCGTGAATGGGCTGCTGAGAAAAATTACTCAGAATGTAGAAATGAATGGTGAGTTATGCTTGCAAATTATCCTGCCATTTCTGCATTTTCTATGTAAATATTAAGTATGTTCTAATGCGACTAGGGTGTCATTTACCCACGATTCACCAATTGTTTTAGGGTATGTCATTCCAAAAGGCTGGAGAATCTATGTTTACACAAGGGAAATAAACTACGATTCGTTCATGTACCCTGACCCGATGTCCTTCAACCCATGGAGATGGCTGGTAAGCAAAAGAGCGGACAATTATGATCTTTACTACCTACTCAAACATACCACCACAACATAGGATGTTCTAATCTTGTGCTACCTACTAAAAATATACAGGAGAAGAACATGGAATCACACCCACACTTCATGTTGTTCGGGGGAGGCGGCCGGATGTGCCCCGGGAAGGAGATGGGCACGGCTGAGATTGCAACTTTCCTACACTATTTTGTGACTCGATACAGGTATGTTCCTTTGTTACTCCACGCTCGGTTGCTAAGAGAACAACTCCGGCATTATTCTTTACTAACAACAAATATTTGTCATTCGGTCTTGATGTTGCAGATGGGAGGAGGAAGGCAAGAACACCATACTGAAATTCCCCCGGGTGGAAGCTCCCAACGGGTTACATATCCGAGTTCAAGATTACTGATCTTGCAACATACATTTTGCTTAGTTTAGATTGGTAGGACCCAGACAGGGACGATGAGAGTGTGATCATGATTCCGCGCCGATGAACGGATTAGACCAGGCTTGTAAGATATTAGGACTTGTCCAAGAGATCATTTTGATGTAATGACTACATGACTATATCATTCAAATACAAGAACATGAATTGAAAAAGGATCCTTGCTCTTGGAGATTAAAGCACAGTAGGGGCGTGGGCGTGTTCTTGAATCCTGCCTTCTTGTCTTGCGGAATCCTGATCGAAACGAACGGCACCACACGTCAGGGTGAGCGTGTACCTGTTGCTCTTCACGGCATCAGGATGATCAGCCGATGGGATCGGATTGGAAGCAACTACGCCCGCCGGCACCACTGCTAGGGCCTCGTCTAGAGCATCGCCGATCTCCAGTCGTGAGAAACCAGTTCGTCTGGCAGTCCCCTGGAATCGATTGATCTGTATCATGGACCTGGCACCAGCGCTTCCGATCGGGACACTGGCATTTGGACTTACTCATATGCGTATAATCATGAACTTTAATACATGTGACTATTTATAAATATTATCACAGTTACCAATGATATTCATTTATGAAATGTATTTCATAAATAATATTACCTATTGTGTGCTTAAAAAAACTTATGTGCATCTTATATAAGATTGTTACTCGTGTAATCTATCAGAATCTTGGAAACACAATTAGAAAAACATTCTCAGATACTTCTTATGTTTCACAGTTCATATATCCTTCATATTAATTGAGTAAGTGAAAATAGCTGGGAAATAACGAACACGCTTATTCAACCAAGCAAAGATACAACAAATAAGTTAGAATTAAACAAACGATACAATCTTCTAGATTCGGTATTTGAAGAACGCCACAATTTGAAGAGATCCTTTGTTCAACAACATAGCAAAGAATCGTGCATACAAGGAAATAGAGAGTGGTTTTTCTACACCCACCCTCGATGCACCCACACAAGAAAACATACTGAAACATTTCAGAAAAATCTGAAACTTTGTGGAAATGATCATGAACAAATTTTAGAGAGGCTTGCAAACTTTGGTGGTCAAATGACATCCGAGGAGCTCTACAAGAAAAAAAAACAAAATTACTCAAAAATAGTCAAAATGTATGTGCACTGTTTGTCCAAAATTTGTAATGTTTATTTGTACAGCTCTCCTCGGATGTCAATTGACCATCAAACTTGGCAAGCCTCTCTAACATTTGTTGATGATCATTACCACAAAGTTCCAGATTTTTTCGAAATGTTTTCGTACGTTTTCTTGCGTCGGTGGATGCACTTGAACCACATGTATAGACATGTGTAAAATTCCAGATTTTTTCATTACCACAAAGTTCCAGATTTTTTCGAAATGTTTTCGTACGTTTTCTTGCGTGGGTGGATGCACTTGAACCACATGTATAGACATGTGTAAAATTCAAATTCAGATCATAGACTGCATATGCATGACATGGATTATGGTCTTATGTGATGAATTTGCTTTCATGTATTATTACATACTACATGGATGTGTTCTGTATTGTTATTAAAGAAACAGGTCATGATGACTGCCCTGTATTTTTCATCTGTATAAATTTCTCTTGGATGCTTGGTTATATTGGACACTATAAAGGGGTTCGGTCATTCCCATCATGAATTTCACACAGCCTGTAAAAAAATTGAATACTGGGTGATCCTTGGCCTTGTACAATTTCGTACTGATAGTCATAGGCATGGATTTTTCTACCAGTTCAAAGCAGAGATATTTTTCCAACACTAAATACAAATGCGCAGAGAGGAGACTTCACTTTTTTGGGCGGCAAACAGCTGCGGTTGTGCGCCCCCTCTTATTTTCTTTCTTCTCTTCTCTTTAGTTTTTGATCTGATTCGAGTTTTGAGGTGCTCTCTTTCAGCCAGCCTCCGGCTTTGGAGATGATCTGTATGACAACCTGGGACCTTGGCCCTTTCCCTCTACTTAATGAATTGGCAGAACACCTGCCGTTGCTCCTCAAAAAAAAAAAAATACAAATGCGCACCTGATGAAGCATCGTTCCTCGGCAGTGGCCATGTGTATTCCTTCTTGGCCACAACGTAGTGCAAATAATAGTTTCGTGTGCGCCATCACACATATATGTGGACCTGCATTAGAAGGGGCAGAAAGAAACTAAGTAGGCATTGGAAAGACATGGATTAGTAGTGCATAAGGCGTTGTACTGTAAACTAAAAGCTATAGTAAGGTAATAGTTATTGCACATCTAGACGTGTCATAGTTATTGCACATCTAAGTAACTTGATCAAGTATAAAAAAAGAAAAGAGGAAAGAAAATATCCATACGAATCTTCGTGTAAAATCAATGATATAGGAGTTAGATGTGCAATACTTATGGCACATCCAGATGTGCTTTAGCAAAACTGTAATATATATGTACGGGCTTGAACGGTCTCAGCAAAACTGGCCCCTCACAAGTGAAGGTCAATGCATCTCCGATTCTCCATACGCTTTTCATCATCTAATTAAAATCTGAAAGAACAGTGCTAGATAACATCATGCTTCGCTGCTGTTGAAGACCACTGGATTGACGTGTAATCCATCCACACCTACCAGCTATACTGCGTGAGACGCTTGTGAGGCACAATGAACCCACCATTGTTTGGAGGAAAGGGACGGGGAAGCCTCACTGACTGCTTAATCGAATTCCATGCACCAGCCGAGAGGAAACGAAGGCCTCGATCTAGATTGAAGAGAATGGGCATGCTTGGATAGTGGAGATGGACAGATCCTTGGGAGATGTAAGTTGGCTCCGCAGCCCCGATAGTTTCAGCGCCACAAGCCTAGTATAAGCTGCATCAAGATTATAATGGAGGGCAGCATCGAGAGGGGTGTGAGGCAGGGCTCCAGTACTACCATGTAGTATTTGCTGGATCGAGCGGAGGTGCACATCCTGAAAGAGAAGACATGTGGGATCGAAGGGATTGGGAAGAGAAAGCATTGGAGATACACGTACGGCCTCGGGATTCTTTGAGAGATTGATCTTTGAATTAGTCCTAACTACTGCACGAGAGTTTTTTCCCCTATGCTCCTGCGATTAGGGTTTTCTTCCTCTAAGGCGATCCGAATGCCCCAGAGTCTCACCCCTCGGAGTCCGGCCGGAGCGACGCCCTCATCGGCCCTGGTTGTTCCCCTGATCGAGACCTGATGGCTTCCCCCTCGGGCGCCAACTCTGCTACGAGCGGCGGCGCTACGGCGACCGCGAATCCCGATCTGGAGAATTTCTTCGATCAACTGGATCTCAACGATGAGGAGTTCAATGATGTGGAGATTGACGAAGAGGACCCAGGAATCAAGGAAAGTGTGAGGTGGTTAGCCCTAGCTAGGGTTCATACCGATAAGAACTTCTCTCAGGCGGCCTTCTACAAGGACATGAGGGCGGCATGGAACCCAGCACAAAGGGTGAGATTCCGGCCTGTTGGTCCCAATCGATTTGTTGTCCAGGCTTCGTGCCTTGGTGATTGGGAACGCATAACGATGCAAGGGCCATGGCTGTTCCGTAACCTGGCAGTTCTGTTGTGTCCGTATGATGGCTTCATTAGTGCAGATGAGGTCATTTTCAATCATTTGCCTATTTATACACATGCTACCGGACCCTTATTGTAAGAAGCAGATTGTTGAGAAACTCTTAAAGGGTGTTGGGGATATTATGGAGATGCGTCTAAACGTCAAAATCCGTGGTGATTATTTCAGGGTGAGGGTGAATCATGACATCCTACAGCCCCTCACAAAGTTTGTGAGTATTGTTCGTGCTGGAGAACAACATGTTTATCTGGTTCGTTACGAAAAGCTAGCCCGTTTCTGTAAGTTTAGTGGCCTAATTGGCCATGAGCATAAGGAGTGTGGTTTAGGTGTTCATGATGAGAAGAAGCTGAAATTTGGGGACTGGCTGTATGCTGACGGGCCTAACAGATCACGGACTGAACAAAACCCTACCAGGTCATCTGGGCCTCGTACAGGGAAGAATGTGAGCTCCGCTGCGCCGCTAAATCCAGGGCATAGTAATACTGACCCTGAGATTTTAGCTACGGCCACTAGTCCGTTGAAGAATCTAGGTGTCGGGATGGAGGTGGAGAGAGACACAAGAAAGAGGCTGAACATGGATGATGGGGATGAATCTTTCGACACTTCTAGAAACTCGAATGCATTACTTTCCATCACCGATGGCAGTGGAAAGGATCTGAGAGAGACTACCTCACCAACCAGCAGCAACTCAAGCAGCAAGTGAGTAAAACTCTCAAAGGGAAGTGACAGTAAGGGGATATCGGCGGCCACCCTCGGGAAGGACCGCCGGACACAATGAATATCTGATCTTGGAACTACCGGACAGTTCGTGAGGTTTTGGCCCTCTCAAAAGCCAATAACCCCAAACTAGTCTTCCTATGTGAGACTAGGTAAGCTGCAAAAATGGAGAAGAAGTGTTGGAGACTTGGTTTGAAAGGCTTTCATGGGGTAAGTAGTGATGGGAGAAGCAGCGGCTTAGCTCTCTTTTGGGATGAGTCGCTGCCTGTGACAGTTCTTGAATCTTGCAGTCGGTTTATCGATGTTCGAGTGGTAGATGGTGGCTCCGGTATGGCTTGGAGGGGCACCTTTGTCTATGGGGTGCCCCGGGTACAGAACAGATACCGCATGTGGGAGCACCTCTGTAGGCTACGAGCAATGTCGCGTGAGCCATGGCTGGTTTGTGGCGATTACAATGAGGCATTGTGGCAGCATGAGCACCTATCACGGGCATTGCGTTCAGAAGTTCAGATGTCTGCATTTGGGGAACGCTTGGAAGTTTGCGAGCTAGAGGACCTTGGCTTTTCGGGCAATCCTTTCACATACAATAATGGACAAGCAGCAGACCGTAACATTCAGGTTCGTTTGACCGAGCGTGTGCGGATGAAGCATGGAGAGACGTGTTCCCATTGGCAAGGGTTGGCCACCTGGCCACCTCGTGCTCGGACCATTGTCCCCTCCTGATTAACATGGAGGGCATGCAGGACCAGCAGCGTCAGGCGTCTAGCCCTCGCTACGAAATAATGTGGGAACAATATCTTACCCTCCCTGACGTGATCGTCGGTGCCTGGAATAAACATCGGCCCGCATGCAGCTTGGGTTCAGTGGCCTCCTCCTTAAAGGAGTTGATGAAGGAACTCCGACAGTGGAGTGCTACAAAATTTGGCAATGTGTTGAAAGAGATTGAGCAGCTTCGAGCGCAACTGACAGAGCTACAATTGGCGGGTTCAGATCGTACTATTATCGGGTCCAAGATGAATTAGCTTGACGAGCTACTGTATAGAGAGGAGATGCTCTGGCTACAGCGCTCACGGATTACTTGGTTAAAAGAGGATGAAGGCAATACCAAATATCTTCACAGGAGAGCTGTTTGGCATGCGCGGAGGAATTATATATAGCGTCTACATAAAAATGATGGCACTTGGTGCAATGCTCCTACGGATATGGAAAGGATGTCTCTCTCCTATTTTAAGGAGATTTTCACGATGGACCCAACCCTCTCCCCTGTTGCGGTCCTTGAATGTATCACGCCTATGGTCACTGCGGAGATAAATGAGTCGTTATGTAAACCTTACACTGAGGAGGAGATTTCAAATGCCCTCTTCCAGATCAGACCAATGAAGGCTCCGGGCTATGATGGGTTTCCAGCTAGGTTTTATCAACGGAATTGGGTGCTGCTAAAAGTTGAAGTTATTGCGGCAGTGCAGGAATTCTTTTCTTCGGGTGTTATGCCTTATGGGGTCAATAAAACAATGATTGTATTAATCCCTAAAGTCCCTCATCCCAAGGAGCTTAAGGATTTCCGTCCAATCAGCTTGTGTAATTTCATATACAAAATTGTTTCTAAGTGCTTGGTGAATACACTTCCGCCCCTCCTCACCGAGCCCATTTCTGAGAATGAAAGTGCATTCATTCCGGGGAGGCTTATTTCTGATAATTCAATCATTGCTTTTGAATGCATCCACCAAATACAGCCAGTCAAGAATAACTCTCCAGCCTTATGTGCGTACAAGCTTGATTTATCTAAGGCTTATGTGCGTACAAGCTTGATTTATCTAAGGCTTATGATCGCATGGACTGGGAGTTTTTAGAGAAGGCTCTAGCTAAGTGGGGCTTCTCTCAGCATTGGATCTCACCTGTGATGGTGTGTGTCTCTTCGGTGAAATATTCAGTGAAATTTAATGGGAAATTATTGGAGCCCTTCTTCCCGTCTAGGGGACTACGTCAAGGTGACCCTTTGTCCCCCCCCCTTCCTCTTCCTTTTTGTAGTTGATGCACTCTCTTCGCTGATTAATAAGGCTACACGGGAAGATGGATTCAAAGGGATCAAAATAAGCAGGGGTGCTCCGGAGGTCTCTCACCTCCTGTTTGCGGATGACTCGCTGCTGTTTTTCCATGCGACATAACAACAGGCAACCTCGGTGAAAGGTTTGTTGGACACATTTGCGACGGCGACGGGACAACTGATAAATCCGTCCAAGTGTTCCATCCTTTTTTCAGATAACTGCCAACCTAATGTGGTGCAGGAAGTTAAGAGTGTTCTGGAGATTACTCAGGAGGTGTTTGAACCCAAATACTTGGGCATGCCGGTCCCTAAGGGACGGATGCATAAAGGATAGTTCGAAACTGTACAGGAACGTTTGAGGAAGATACTCGTTGAGTGGAGTGAGCAGTATATGTCCTCTGGGAATAAGGAGATTCTTATTAAGTCGGTTGCTCAGGCCATTCCGGCCTATGTTATGAGTGTCTTCAAGCTCCCGGCCTCGGTCTGTGATGATCTACCACGTATGATATGTCAGTACTAGTGGGGAGTTGAGGATGGGAAGAAGAAAATGGCCTGGATGAGTTGGGACAAGCTGAGGCTCCCAAAACCCATGGGGGGGGGGGGGATGGGTTTCAGGGACATGAGGGCATTCAACCAGGCCTTGTTAGCCAAACAAGCATGGATGCTTCTGGATATGCCGGAAAGCTTGTGTGCGCGCCTCCTGAAAGCAAAATACTACCCCTCTGTCCAACTATTCGATACGTTCTTTCCATGTAATGGCTCTGAGGTCTGGAAGGGTATTCTGCATGGTCTTGAACTGGTTAAGAACGGTGTCATTTGGCGAGTTGGAAATGGTACATGGATACGCACTTGGTATGACCCTTGGATCCCATGACCTCTCTCATTCCGGCCAATTACTCCAAAAGGGAATTGTCGTTTTCATCGGGTAGCCGATTTCCTAGATGATAATGGTGCATGGAGATATGACCGTCTAAGTGATTTTTTTTGGCCAATGGATATTGAATAGATCTTGAAGATTAGAACCTCGCCGCGCCAGAGGTGTGATTTCCTAGCTTGGGCTCCGGAAAAGAATGGCTTGTTTACGGTGAGAAGTGCCTATAAGTTGGCTACTTATGCTCATAATTCTACCTTTGCCAATGGTACTTCTAGCACCAGCCTGGACGGGAATTGAGGCCTCTGGAATCTTGTTTGGAAATCTGCGGTACCTCAAAAGATTAAGATTACTGCCTGGAGGTGTGCTACGGGGATGCTAGCAACACAGAAAGGCAAGAGATATAGACACTTGTCGACAAGATCAACATGTCCGCTATGCGGCGTCGAGGAGGATTCGTTTCATGCCTTGGTTGCATGTACACAGGCAAGAATTTTGTGGGTAAATATGCGAAGAAGATAGCCAACTCCAGGAGATGATCTACTCATTATGGATGGAAAGGAATGGTTCATTACTTTGCTCTCTAAGTGCTCTGCTGATGTTCGTGATATGCTTATCATGTTAATCTGGCAGATTTGGCAAATACATAATGAGTTGTCACATGGGAAGGATGCGCCCCCAGTCCCAGCCATCGTTGATACTTGGATAGCTACTATAAATCTATTAAGCTCGATGGGCGCTTCTCTACGGAAGAAATTCTAAAAGGAAAGATGCCCTCTTCGGGCAGTGATGCTACAACCCAGGTGAACAAGGGTCCTACAGTTCCTTGGCTGGCCCCGGCGTCGGGTAAGCTGGCCCTATCGGTCGACGGCTCCTTCTGCCAGGAGGATGGTTCGGCCTCTGCTGGTATGGTTATCAGGAACGATAAGAGGGAGATCTTGTTGGCAACATACCGTTTCATCTTCCATTGCAATGATCCACTGGAGGCAGAATTACATGTGATTATGCAAGGCATGGCATTGTCGATACAACACTTTGACCTTCGGTGGTGGTGCAATCGGATTCTTATGAAGCTCTGTCCAGCTTAACAAATGGCGCGCTTATCCGCTCGGCGTATGGCCAGATAGTCTTGGAGATCAAGGCCTTACTAGGTACTAGAGAGTTTCTTCCTCAAAAAGTTAGTTGCTTTCAAAATAGAGTTGCCGATCGGTTGGCAAAGTATAGCCGATCTGAGCGTGCAACTGCTGTGTGGCTAGGCTCGATCCCACCGTGTATTCAGGACTTGTGGCCTTTCGACTATAACTCTATGTCTATGCAATAAAACTCCCTTTACCCCTGCAAAAAAAATTTGGTTTCTGGTTTTTCTAGAGGATTAGTTTTAGTTTTTTTGGAGTACGCTAGATTGGGTTCTGGTTTTTCTAGAGGATTAGATTGGTTTCTGGTTTCCTAGAGGATCAGTTTCTAGTTTTTTTTTTGAAGTACACTAGATTGGTTTCTATTTTTTTAGATGATTAGTTTCTTATTTTAGTTCTCTACAATATAAATTGTAAAGGGGAAGTTACGTGTATGATGGATTGTTATTTCTTCATGGAGAGTTACAGATTGAACGTTAATTATTACTCCGTATAAGTATAGACGGATTACATGGCTTAATCCACACCGTAATAACTCGGTCCCACTAGATAAACGGCTCATATTTTCTAATTAACATAGGAGTTATTTGGGAGTCTCTAATTAGTACTCGTACGTATATAAGTATAGATATATATATCGACAGATATAGATATAAATATAGATATAGATATAGATATATAGATATGAAAATACCAACAACATATTAACGATATGATCTCGCAGTAATTTATAAGTTGGGCCTATCCAACACCATTATTCCAATAACAATATGGGTCGTCTTTTGGGGATTGGAGGGGTACATCATTGGGTAAATATGGGTCGTCAGATGCAGAAGATCAATGGTGATGATTAAGGCGTTGTTGTTGTTGACAATAAAACATTAGACAAACCTGGACCGCTAGATTTATACGATCGAAGGGCTGATATAGTTTGGATCCAGCCCAACTCATGCGGTTAATAATATTATAGTGGAGATGGAGATATCAATCTTCATGCGATTCTCTCCTTAACCGCCGAGTATTAAATGGATGCTAATTACAAATCTGCATACGATTTGGTCTTAATCGCCGAGTGTTAAATGATTGATGACTACCAATTTGCAAGCGATTCTCTCTTTAATGGCTGCTCTGAGGATCGTGCGCCCTCTTTTGGTGATTAGAGGGAGTACATCATCGGAAGAATATGGTTCATTAGATGTTGAGAATTAATGGCGATGATTAAGGTATTGTTGGTGTTGACAATACAACATATACAAATCTGAGCCGCTAGATTTATACGGTTGAAGGACTGATATTGTATGGATCTAACCCAGCTCATGCTTTTAATATCAATGGAGATGAAGATTATGAAACTGCATGTGATTCTCTCCTTAATCGCCGAGTATTAAATGGATGTTAATTACCAATCTACATACGATTCTCTCCTTGTGGCCGTGCTTGAGGACTGCGCGCCCTCTTTTGGCGATTAGGCTGATCGTAATGAAGAGTATCATATATTAGTATCATACTTATGATAGTAGTTTTTAATATTACATATTATATATTGGTATTATATAATAGTTTATTTATTGTCGTGCATGACACATAGTAACACATCATGTAATATGATATAATATCATGATATGATACTCAACCCTCTCTTTCTTCATTTATTTTTATGCCATCTCATCACTATTGGCTAGTTGGCATGCATGATACTACCTATGATACTTCCATTATGGACAATCTTATTCTCGTCGAATGCAGAGAATTAATGAAGAGGATTAATACATAGTTCGTGTCGACAAAACAATACAACATAGACAAATCTGAACAGCCAGGTTAATACGGTTGAATGGCTGATATTGCTTGGATCCAACCCAACTCTTGCTTTTAAAATTAGTGGAGATGGAGATGGAGATTACCTATATGCATGCAATTCTCTCCTTAATCGCCAAGTATTAAATGGATGCTAATTTCCAATCTATACAAGTGATTCTCTTCTTAGTCGCCGAGTATCAAATGTTGTGGCGTCTGTCCTCCCAGCCTCCCTATATAAAACGGGCTCCACCCCTGCCTAACTCCTCCAGTACACACACAACCGAAACAATACTTCTTGCTGAGACTGAGACTACCAGCTCTGCCCGGCCTCTTGAACCAAAAGAGAGCGTCCAAGAGATAGAGGAGTGGAGGCAGAAAGGAGAGAAGATGTCGCTCCTCCTGGTGCTGATCAGTGTTGTGGTCGGCATGGTCGGCCTGCTGCTGAGGTGGAACGAGGTGAGGTACGGCAGGAGGGGGAATGTGCGCCTGCCGCCGGGGACAATGGGGTGGCCGCTGTTCGGCGAGACCACCGAGTTCCTCAAGGAGGGGCCGAGCTTCATGAAGCGGAAGGGGCTCAGGTAAGTCCATCAACTTGCCGCTCGCTAGCATGGTTGACATGATGTTGTATTTTTGGACATGTCTCTTCACCTCTTTGCTTGCATGCTTTCTATTAAGAAACAAAAAGAATATATAATATTACCTGCGTCCTAAAATTAAATTACTTGTCTTAGATTTGTTTAGATAAATGTATCTAGACAAATCTAAGACAAGTAATTCAGGACAGAGGACTATACTAGCGTATTATAAGTTTTTTTTAAATTACTACGAGGAATTAATCCATGTGCTGCCGCAGATACGGGAGGCTTTTCCGGACGCACATCCTGGGGTGCCCCACAGTGGCGTGCATGGACCCCGAGCTCAACCGCCGGATGCTGCTCCAGGGCGAGTCCGGCGGCCTGGTCCCAGGCTACCCGCAGTCCATGCTCGACATCCTCGGCCGCAACAACATCGCCGCCGTGCACGGCCCGCTGCACCGAGCCATGCGGGGTGCCATGCTTGGCCTCGTGCACCCCGCCGCGATCCGCGCCAGCCTCCTTCCCAAGATCGACGCCTTCATGCGCTCCCACCTCGATGGATGGTCCGGCTGTGTCGTCGACGTCCAGGCAAAGACCAAGGAGGTTAGTTAGTAGTCACCAAAGAAATGCTCACTTTTTCGTACTATTTTTCCCTGAAAAAAATGGGTAACCAACCTCAGAACTATCACACAGTTTTGATATATCACACTTAGGGACATATAAGAAATTGGTACACACTCAAACTTGTAACTCAGCAAAGGGGGGGGGGATCCAAAGTGGTTGTTGCTGAGTTTTATACTATCTCCTTGAAAAGAAAAGAAAAACATAGTATCACATTTCGGGACATCATCATTGCCCGTTTGGTACTTTTGTGGTTGTTGCAGAGTTTCATAGAAGCATCTCCTTGCATGGGCATGGCAACACATGTCACATAATCTTATGTGCTCATATTGTAGCTGACTGACTTTCCCTTTCAGATGACCTTGCTATCCGCACTCAATCAAATCGCCGGCATCACCGCTGGCCCGCTCTCTGATGCCCTCAAGACAGAGTTATACACCCTTGTGCTCGGCACCATCTCCTTGCCCATCAACCTTCTAGGGACTAGGTATTACCAGGGCTTGCAGGCGAGGAAGAAGCTCGTGTCCATGCTAGAGCAGATGATCGTGGAGCGGAGGTCTTCTATTCAAGCTCACGATGACATGCTGGACGCTCTATTGAGAAGTGGCGATGATGGGGCCAGGGAAAAGCTCAGTGATGAGCAGATCATTGACTTGATCATCACCCTTATTTACTCCGGATATGAGACCATGTCGACGACCTCGATGATGGCTGTCAAGTACCTGTCGGACCACCCACGGGCTCTCCAAGATCTTAAGGTATGTACACATACTCTGAAAATCGATATTGTTCTTGCGGGCAAAAAAACAATTTTGATTTTATAGAAAAGATCATGTGCTTCTAGAGTTTAATGATTATCTTTCACTTCTGAATGCAGAGAGAGCATCTTGATATCAGGAAGGGGAAATCATCGGAGGAGGCCATCGACTACGAGGATTTCAAGTCCATGGCCTTCACTCGAGCTGTATGTAGAAGATCAAACACACACAAAAATGATGTCAGGGTAGGATTTACTATGAGTATGAATGATCATGATGTACCCATGGATACTTCTATGCAGGTCATCTTTGAGACGCTAAGATTAGCCACAGTCGTGAATGGGCTGATGAGGAAAACTACTCAGGATGTAGAAATGAATGGTGAGTTATGCTTGCAAATTATCCTGCTACTTCAGCACTTTCTATGTAAATATTAAGTTTGTTCTCATGCGGCATTACCAATTTCTTTTAGGGCATGTCATTCCAAAAGGCTGGAGAATCTATGTTCACACAAGGGAGATAAACTACGATCCATTCATGTACCCTGACCCGACAACCTTTAACCCATGGAGATGGCTGGTAAGCAAAACAGCAGACAATTATGATCTTTACTACCTACTCAAACATACCACCACAATAGAGGAAGTTCTAATCTTGTGCTGCCCACTAAAAATATACAGGAGAAGAACACGGAATCGCACCCACATTTCATGATGTTCGGAGGAGGCGGCCGGATGTGCCCCGGGAAGGAGGTGGGCACGGTTGAGATCGCGACTTTCCTCCACTATTTCGTGACTCGATACAGGTCTGTTCCTTTTGTGACTCCACACTCAGTTGCTAAGAAAAACAACTCAAGCATTATTATTTACATACAACGAATATTTCTCACTCGGTCTTGATTTTGCAGATGGGAGGAGGAAGGCAGGAACGCCATCTTGAGATTCCCCCGGGTGGTAGCTCCCAACGGGCTACATATCCGAGTTCAAGATTATTAATCTTGCAGCATACATTTCGCATAGTTTAGATTGATAGGACCCAGACAGGGGTGATGAGAGCTTGACACTAGTGTCAAAAAGCTCTTATATTTTGGAATGAGGGAGTACAATATAGGTGTTATGGCTAATTAGGGAATAATTGAGGTAGACTGCTCCTGTGTTATTTTCGTTCGATCAAATCTTAGACCGAAACAGATGTATCATGTGGCCAGCTTCTACTAGATACCCGCAAAAAAAGAAGATAACAAACATGCAGCACAATGAAGAAGTAAAGACTGTGATATTATTTCTGAATAAGTTGGGGATTGAGAGTCTTGGGTTGTGGTGCAGCTATCAAGGAGGTGTTATCCTTGTACATAGGGACTTGTTGTAATGCTCTATTGAATGTAGCATCAGCACAATGAGACATTCCGTCGTGGGGCACCGCGCCATCGTTCTTAACACCGGTGGGAGAAGCGAATGTTAGAAATAAATGGGTATTTGAGATCTGGTGGGGTGTTGCTTGGCCCATTAAGAATTTCTCAAATCTCAAAGTGGCCCATGTGTAAAATAGCAAGTGGTCGTTCTAAAGTTTAGTCCCACCCCGAAAGTTGAGGAGGTGTGAGATCTCTTTGTATAGTGGGTTCTCTCCACCAATTTAAGTGGTGTGTTGAGGAGAGAAATAGGAGACCACACGCACGTGCTCGCTCACCTTGTCGGGCAAAGGCAAGGGCATGGGCTTAGGCCGAGGCCGGGATGGCGCGCGCATGCGACATGCGTGTGAATGATCCGACGAAATCCGGTCTGTTGCCTTGCAGGGGCGCAACTTCCTTTTGTCATTTTATTTTTTGATGTCTTGGCAGATAAGTTAATTATTTCTTGTCCGGTAAGTATACGACTTAGAATCCAAGTCGGTTTGATATCGTGATCGCGACACAATGTCGCCTCTGGTACTATTATATATATTGGTACCGGCCATGACCAAAGGCACTTCGAAAAACACCTAGGGTTTTTTCTCATCTTGCAACTTGCACCGCCATCGTAGGCTACTCCACCCTGAACGCTGGCGTGCATTGGCTTGCCGGAGAGCAGAACTCCAGAACAGCTCGTCCTTGCGATTCTGCACCGGGAGAGGACGAACTAGGTTTTTGGAAAGCGTTGTCGCGACTGCTTGAGTTCGTCATCACGGGTCATCTTCCATCCAAGTCGGATGGTGCTACTCATCGCTGTCTCCTTCGTCGTTCGCAACAGATCTCGTTGCTAACATCGTCATCAACAACTTCGCTCCTGCAGCAACTAACGCACAATACGTCGATCGTGATTTGTCTGTGTCTCTATTTTTAGTTACTATTTCATGTTTGATGTTGTTGTGCATGTTTTCTTGTTCATCTAGTATGCTAGACTATTGCATGCTATTTTCTGTTCTACTAGTTATGAATTATTTACTGAAATTGATCATGAATTTTCCTAATATTCCAACACAATCCAATGCAAGGGCCAGCCAAAATGCTAGGATGAAGCAGGGAGAACCTATTTTGGGCACTTCCCTAACTTATGCACTATTTAAACCATGGGATAGGAAATATAAGGACATGATAGGGCTAGGAGAGGGTAAATATTAGATGCTCGGTGTTAGCCTTGCTCCTATGCTCCAAAGCGATCTCGTCCATTTGATCTTAGATATACCGGTCATCTAAGGAGCTCTGGCCAATTTGCAGACCCCCCACTCCACCCCCCTAGCTGCTCCTCCACATGGGCTTGTATTATGGGAGCGCCGGAGGCTCAACAACGTATGATACAGCTCAGTTGGGCAAGGATAGTGGCATATCTGCAAAATGAGCCTTCTATTATTTTATTAAAATCAACCCGCACTCCTTTCCCATCAATAAATATGTGTACTTATTTATATTTGCTACCAGATGGTTAATTTTGTATCTGTTTTGAGTCATGTCTTTGCCTTGACAATATCTTTGAAACAAGAATAATGTAGAACATATGTGCCATTTTGTGTTTGGAAGGAAATAAAAAAACATTGATTTAATAGTCGACAGCTAAGGTGGGGTGCCGGTTGATTGCAATAAAGTGTGAGGTCTTCTTTGCAAATATGTCGCATCCATCTTCCAGCCAGATCGCATTTCTCAATTTTTTTTCCACGGGTCCAAAGAATTGGAATGCATTGGGTGCATATATGGCAGCATTTCACTAAACAAGTCATCATGAAACAACATGGCATGAAGGGCAGTGTGCGTACGCCGATGTGTGAACTTGCCTCACGAGTAGAAACGACCTATACACCATTGTACAATTGGTTTTACATAATGCCCAAACTTCCATGCACATATTCAGTAGTAGAGACATCTATTGTCAATCAGATTCTAATTCGCTCGACACTACATCACCCTTCCTCTTCAGGGAAATCCCAACATATCAAAAGTAGCACATACCCCTATTGAATTCGCGATACTGCAATATGTACCACCCCCTCATGGTGAATTCAGTTTCATCAGGTGAGATTTGGCTAGATCTAACCAAATCCTTCCCACCAAAGTAGAGATATGTAATATTTGTCATACCAGCAGCTTCTAGATGGATATGTATCCCATCAAATTCAAGGTACTGCAAGATGTATTCTATCATCGTTTGGTTATTGATGTATAGTTATATTCTAGGCATTCAAGCATAATATATGACTAGATCTGACGTATGGTTGATCTGGTTGCATCCATAAAGATCTGGCATGTGTTAGTCAAGATATTGCTGTATTGGTACATATTATGGATTTATCCAGATCCGATTAAATATAATCTTCAAGTGGGAAGTATGTGTCAAGATATGGTTGGATTTCAAAGACCATCCACCATATGTTTTTTTTCTATGGCAAACTGTATGATTTCCTTGATCAAGAATAACAATTTGCATTTATGGCAGAGCTCACAGACCATGGCGATCTCTTGGTTGTCGTCAATTGTTGGGCCAATAAATCGTTCGACAATGAGTGGAATTTCACTTTAATGCTCTGGTGAGTACTCCCTCGAGTTTATCCATTTATGTTCTTGTTTTCCCATTGCTTTCTTTATTGTGGGCTTCACCATCGTGATGAAAAAGCATCCTACTCCCGTGACTTCACACTAAAATTGTGGAAGAAATGGTCAACCATGTTAGATAATTGTTCATGACCTCAACTTCGAATTTAGCCGCATTGCATCTATTGTTTGAACTATAATTTGTTATTTTTCTATGATTTTTTGTTCACTCTCCGATTCACGTGAAAGAGGTCAAACTTAGTTTCATCTCAGGATATCAATATTTTTGTAAATAAGGTGCATATATCTATATGGACCGTGGGATGCATTTTTTAAAAATGATGATGCTTGTTGGCATCACTAAAGTTGCTTCACAATAGTTTTGCAAGCGAAGCCAATTTATATACCACCCTCCACAAGTGATGGCAGCCTATCCGGTGGGCTAGCCCAATGCTGGACAGACCTATTTGGGATCATGCGTGGGTAGTGGTATGTCTAGACTCTAGTTTATCAACTTTTGTTGTTTTTTGCGCATTCAAAAACCCATATACACATTTATGTAGGAGCAAGTTCACTTGTTTCATAAATTAGTTATAAAAAATGCTTTTCTAAATTTCTTTGTTTGTCCTTGAATGCGTACTGCATTGCTAGCTAGCACTTGCCTGCAACAGCTCTCAATAACTTGGGGTTTTATTGTGGTTAATTTGTTTCCAATTGTCGTAGCATTAACTATGACACATTTTATTTATTTATTCAAAAAGGGTTTCCCCGCTTTGTATTCCAAAGCAACCAACCGACAGTACACATCGCGACGCTGGGGCGAGCAGCACAACAAGCCCAAAGATAGAAAAGAAGAAGAAACAAATGCCAACAACGGCAGCTCGACAAAGCGTGGAAGGCCCGCCATCGCTGCGCCCTTCGGAAACACCCCACCATGTATTCCAAAGCAACCAACCGACAATACACATCGCGACGCTGGGGCGAGCAGCACAACAAGCCCAAAGATAGAAAAGAAGAAGAAACAAATGCCAACAACGGCAGCTCGACAAAGCGTGGAAGGCCCGCCATCGCTGCGCCCTTCGGAAACACCCCACCACAGCCCGAGGCTCCGAGAGCCGCGTACCAAGCAGCACCTCCAAGAAGGTATGCGACGCCGACGACGCTGCTGCCCGGACGAGTCCTAGGGTTTCCCTCGGTATGCGGAGGAAAGTGGGGGATGGCTACCACCGACACCCTTCAAGAAGGAATGGTGGCACCCCCCGGTGTCACCACATCGGAGCCGGACAAACCGGCAAGGATTTCTCCCGCACACCAAACACCACCGCCCATCCGGAGCCTACCATCCAAACCACCGCCCAATGCGCCATCACGGTTGCGCCGCCATCCACGCCGTCTCACTACGAGCACCAACACGAGGCCGAGAAGACCGAAGAGAAGCTCCACGCGACGAGAGCGGCAGCACCAAGGCCGAGCGGAAGGGAACCACCTCCACCGCCGTCGTGCAAGAAGCCCGCGCCTCCGGCACCGTCGCGGTAGCCGACCGGACATGGCAGCGGGGCATACTAGGCCACCCTTGGCCCGGCCAGGCCGGAAACGGGCCCGGTAAGCCCCGCCGGCCGTCGCACGAAATATTTGAGTTTTGGCAAAACATTGAAGAAAAATTCAAACACTTGTTGGAGTATTGGCTCTCATGTTTGAATATATAAGGACTTACCTTCCTTTTTTTTCGAGGGACCTTCCTTTTCTTATTATTCTGAAAAAGGAACTGCCTGATTTATTTTCCTTAATAACCCAAATCACGTGGACATTTGTGTATGCGTCACAGCGGGGCAAAGGTGATGGATATGCCGGAGCAGAGGGGCGCTGCACTACGGAGAAGATAATGGACTGGCCGGCGCCGCCGCCATCCCGTGTGTAGCTTATGAGTGGGCGGTTTCAGGCAGAACCTCGTCCTCCTCCCTGATCTCCACGACACTGAAGAATGCAGGTGAGGAAGAACATGCGGTGCCATGTCGATTCCAAGCACAAATCATATCCGAGACTGCTACTTCTTCATTCACTGTGCTGCACAAATTCTTCTTTGTACATTTCTCTTGTATCTGGAAACAGACAGTTGATGCCTGAATCACTCTCGAGCATACAAGGCAGCGAGATGATTCCCATGTTTTGATTCAAGAATTCACTGATCACACATAAGAACACCAGGTGAATCTTGTATTTTTTTTTAGAAAAGGAGGATCGGCCTCTGCATCTGGGCGATGCATACGGCCACTTTATTAATTATTCTCATAAGACCTTACAAAGTAATACAACAGTAAGACTAAAGCCGCCGTCTAATCATCTCTATCCCGCTGATGAAGGGGCGCAGATAGCCTGGGCCTAATACCAAACAGACATCGCAGCCAAACCTAACATCTAAGACCTGAGAACCCATCCAGGACGCCCGCCAGGCATGGGTCTCACCGGTCCGGCGTGCACTCAGATGCCGCCTCCGCCAACTGCCACCGCTCCATCTTCAGAACTGTCCTGATGCATCAACCTTGCTCGGTCTAGCTAATGTCGACGCCACCACGGCGCCAAACGACACCTCCTCCCTGCGCGCAAACAGCTGAACACGTCGCGGTCGCCACTGATACACCTCAGCGCCATGCTGCCAAGTATCACCAGCCGACACAGCTTGAAGTCCTTGGAAGATCTGTCGTGCGTAGCACCTGCCGACCAGGTGAATCTTGTGGCCTTCCTTGTGCTTCAATTACCTAGCAAATCTGTTATACCTACTTCTATCCTTATGTGGCTATGTTTCATATTTCTTAAAAGACTGATCTAGTATTTTCATCAGCGCAGAATTGTGCTGTCATCGTCATCTATCTAAACTCTGCAAAATGTACATTGCAAAATCAGTAATCTTGAACTCGGATATGCAACCCGTTCGGAGCTTCCACACGGGGGAACTTCAAGATCGTGTTCTTGCCTTCTTCCTCCCATCTGCAACATCAAGACCAAATGTTGTCAGTAAATAACACCGAAGCTGTTCTTAGTAATTGGATTGCGGTCGATTAATAAGAGGTTGTACAGACCTGTATTGGGTCACGAAATAGTGCAGGAAAGTTGCGATCTCTGCCGTTCCCACCTCCTTTCCAGGGCACATCCGGCCGCCTCCTCCGAACAACATGAAGTGTGGGTGTGATTCCATGTTCTTCTCCTGAACATTATTAGCAGGTAACAAAAGATTAGAACTTCCTCTGCTTTGGTTGTACGTTTTACTGGTGTTTTGATGGTAATTTAATAATTGTCCGCTCTTTCACGTACCAGCCATCTCCATGGATTGAAGGTCATCGGGTCAGGATACATGAACGGATCGTAGTTTATCTCCCTTGTGTAAACATAGATTCTCCACCCTTTTGGAATGACATACCCTGGAAGAAATCGATAATAATATAGCATTAGCACAACTGACTTCATATATTCCTAGGAGATGCTAATTAACGTGGTAGTAGTACAATTTCCAAGCATATCTCACCATTCATTTCCACATCCTGGGTGGTTTTCCTCAGCAGCCCATTCACGACTGTAGATAATCTCAGCGTCTCAAGAATGACCTGCATGGTAGAAGTATCCATGACTCCATGAGTTCATCATGATCATGCCTTGCTCATAGTAAATTCCTACTCTGACTTCATTTTTTGTGTGTGTTTGATTTCCTACTTACAGCTCGAGTGAAGGCCATGGACTTAAAATCTTCGTAGCTGATGGCTTCCTCCGGCGATTTCCCCTTCCTGATATCAAGATGCTCTCTCTGCATTCACAAGTGAAGATGTCGTCAGTAAACTCCAGAAGCACATGGACTTTTGTCATGGAATCAAAATAGATTTTCAGAGTACGTGTACATAGTACATACCCTGAGTTCTTCGAGGGCCCGCGGATGGTCTGATAGGTACTTGACGGCCATCATCGAAGTGGTCGACATGGTTTCGTACCCAGAGTAGATGAGGGCGATGAGCAAGTCAATGATCTGCTCGTCGCTGAGCTTCTCCCTGGTCCCGTCATCGCCGCTTCTCAAGAGAGCATCCAGCATGTCATCGTGAGCTTGACCAGAGGACCGCCGCGCCGCGATCATCTGCTCTAGCATGGACACAAGCTTCTTCCTAGCCTGGAGCCCTTGGTAGTAGCTGGTCCCCGAAATGTTGATTGGCAAGGAGATCGTGCCGAGCACAAGCGTGTATAGCTCTGTCTTGAGGGCGTCAGAGAGCGGGCCAGCGGTGATGCCGGCAATCTGCCGGAGTGCAGATAGCAGGGCCATCTGAAAGGGAAAGTCAGTTAGATGTATGATATGAGGACATAAGATTCTGTGGTATGTTGTTGCCATGCCCACGCAAGGGGATGAGATGCTTCTATGAAACTCTGCAACAACCACAAAAGCGGCAAACCGGTGATGATGGTGTCCCGAAATGCGATACTCTGTTTTTGCAAGGGGATGCTACTCTACTAGTATGAAATTCTGCAACAGCCACTTTGGAACGTGCAGAGAGATGCTGTCTATAAAACAAGGCTATTTTATCACTGATACATCTGGCCGTCCACCACCTCAATCAAAATAACATGGTACTGGGGTAGCAATCAGTGGAAACACAGCACCAGAAGTATGAACAAGATTTACTCAGTAGACATGAACCAATGCATCAATCCACGAATTCTGGACCGATTTTCTAAATCATTAAGTGAACTGCAGACAGGAAGTTTTGGACTCTACTATGCACGATGATAGTGAAAAAATAATCTGAATTTTGGGGGAAATCTTGAAATCTTTTCTCTCTGCTCTATTTGAAGTTGGTGACAAATTTTTGGAAATTTTGGTGGAAATGTTTGGACATCATGCTCTTCACTCCACTCGTTGTTGTTGAACTGAATAGCCCGATTTTTCAGAAAAGAAGAGAATACGGACTGGATAAGGAGATGAAGGCTGTGTCGGAAAGGAGGTTGAAACCCGCGGCCTCTGCATCATTGAGAAGGAGACAGAGGTAGTAGCTGTTTGCATTAACGTACTCCGACATGCCACCCAACTCCACATGTACAGGGGTTTGAAGACAGTGTACTGACCTCCTTGGTCTTGGCCTGGACGTCGACGACGCTGCCGGCCCAGCCATGGAGGTGGTCGCGCATAAAGCAGTCGATCTTGGGGAGGAGGGTTTGCCGGAGCATGGCGGGGCGAACGAGGCCGAGCATGGCGCCGCGCATGACCCGGTGGAGCGGGCCGTGCACGGTGGCGATGTTGTTGCGGCCGAGGATGTCGAGCATGGACTGCGGGTAGCCCGGCACCAGGCCGCCGGCCTCGCCCTGCAGGAGCATCCGGCGGTTGAGCTCCGGGTCCATGCACACCACCGTGGGGCACCCAAGGATGTGCGTCCGGAACAGCCTCCCGTACCTGCAGCAGCGCACGCACATGTTAATTCCTCGTAGTTTCAAGAAAGCTTATGCTAGTTTCTATGTTCTTTCTTATTCATTCATTATGCACGAGCAGTAATATTTCAGTTTTCTCTCTAGAAAAACAGTGGAGGTCATGATGTGGATGTTTCTCTTTTGATGATCTGTAGTATCATAATTTACAAATGGTACTTTTGGGAGCTGGTGCAGTGATGAGCGTGTGTTATTATGTGAGCTTTAGGGGGACACAGCTCTCCCCATCACTTTGCACAACCGGAAAGCAGCTGCCAAACCGGCGCATTTCCGTAGCTCATCCATTCGTGTAGGCAGGAATAACTTTTAGGAGTAATATAATTACTAAGAAATCTCTTTTAAATACTCCATCAGCCAGAGCGGCTAAAAAAACAGAGTGAGTGGTTCTCTCTCTATTATTGGAGTTGGAGCAATAGCATGCACCCATCTCCAGTTTGAGTTGTCCACAGCACAAACCAAGCAACATGGAGCCAAGGACCAGACAGCCGGTGAACCGAGGAAGAAGACGTCAAAATGCATCACCGTCGAGCAAACGCGTCACGTACCTGAGCCTCCTGTGCTTCATGAAGGAGGGCCCCTGCTTGAGGAACTCGGTGGTCTCGCCGAACAGCGGCCACCCCATTGTGCCCGGCGGCAGGCAGCCAACCCCCTGCTTCCTCCTCTGGCCGTATCTCATCTCGTTCCAGCGCAGCAGCAGGCTGCTCGCCAGCACCACGCCGACCACAACACCGACCAGCACAAGGAGGAGCGCCATCTTCTTCTTCTACCTCTCTCTGCCTCCTCTTGGATGCTCTGTTTTAGGTCAAGAGGCAGGCAGAGCAGAGCTGGTGGCGTCTGTGTTGGCGACAAGTGTTGCTCTCTCTTGCTTGTGTCCTGGATGAGTTAGGCAGAGGAAGATGCCCTTTTATATAGGGCGAGTGAGGCCACACTCCACACCAGAGGAGGAGGAGATTCCTAATTATCCCTTGTGAAAATTTTCTTTTTCCGATGAGGGTCCCCATTCCAAGGGGAGGTCTTGAGGCCAACTCCACCGCGCGACCCTATCCTGTCCATCCCCGTCCGTTTGGGGTAAAAGGGATAAACCGGGCAGCCCCGCGCGCAGGAGCAAACGGACTTTTGTCCGTTTTGTGTCCGCTTTCGACCCATCTCCGGCCCAAGTTTGCGCCGGTTTTGGGTTGAAACGGACAGCGCGCGGACGGGCGGGACGCGCGCGCTTGTCCTCCCCGGGCCCGCCTGTCGGTGGGAGAAACCAAAACCCCCCACGCCCCATTTGGCGCCATTTCCCAAACCCTCCCACGTCCCTCCCGCCGCCCCCTCTCTCCCCCGTCCATGGCCGACGCCCAGCCGAATTCCGGCGGCCTGGCCGTCGACCCGTCCGGAAAGGTGAAGAAGAAGGCGGCCAAGGCAGCAAGGAAGCCGCGGTCGGAGTGCACGCCGGAGGAGATCACCAAGTTGGACGCGGAAGCGGCGAAGAAGGGGAGCCGGAGAGCGGTCGTCAAGGTCAATGCCGCCGCGGCCAAGTTCGCCGCCGAGCGCGATGCGAAGGAGGCTGCTCGGCGCAAGGCCGCGGCCGACGAGAAGGAGGACATCATCAACAAAGCGCACGCCATCCTCATGCTTGGCATGGCCCGTCCGGCCGGTTTCACTACAACGGCCGCCTGCCCAGCGAGCACAGGCTCGTCGGTCGCCTGGCCTGCGCACTGCCAGTCGCCGACGTCGCGGACCACGCCCATGTCGCCCGGCTTTTTTCCGCCAAGGCACGACGGGCACACCCGTTTCTCTGGGTCGCCGGACGTTGGCTTGTTCGCGCCATCCATACCGCGCCCCGCGGCCGTCATCGACCTCAACGTCACGCCTGGGTCCAGCAGCGGCGGCCGGCCGTCCGTCGAGATGCAAAGCAAGCAAGCACGTGCACTGTTCACGGGCACCATGCCGGCCCCCCGCGTGTTGTTTGACGGAATGCCAACACCAACGGCACCGGTCGACGACCCCTTCTACAACCAGTACATGGAGAACGTGATCTTCGAGGCTGGGCACGGACGTGCCTACGACCCCGAGGAGACCCAAAGTCAGGATGGCCGCGCCCAGTGCGTCCCCGATGAAGAGGCCGACGACCGTGCTGACTACGACCATGGTGACTCGTGGCATGAAGACGATGACATCTATTTCGAAGGTGATGGTGATGAAGAAGAAAGCAATGACGTTGATATTAGTGGCGAGCCATTGTTCATCAACGAGCTGACCCAAAGAGCGGAAGCACAAAAGAAGAGGAAGAGCATTCGCACGGGTTCATACACACAAGATGAGGACAAGTTGATTTGCCAAGCGTGGATGGAGATTAGCCAAGATCCGAGGACCGGCGCGCAACAAAAGGGCGTTGTTTTTTGGACGAGAGTCCACAAAACATTCCATGAAAGGAAGATGTTCGAGCCCTACCAAATTACAAGCAACCGTGGCATCGGCTCGATTCAAAAGAGATGGTTGTTCATCCAACAAGAGTGCAACAAGTATCAAGCCGCATTTGAGAGCGTTGAAGCACGGCCCGTGAGTGGTCTCGACGTTGGGGACACGGTATGCTCTCCTCTTCCTAGCCCTTTCCTTACTACGGCCATGAGACTTCGGCCTTGTATATGTTTGCATGTTCACTTGTTGTTGATCATGTGGTGTAGGCATTTCAATCTTTGGAGGCATTCAAGGCCCGGCACATGACAAGCCATTCACTCTTACGCATTGTTGGACGCTCATCGACAATTGCCCTAAGTTCAAGGACCAATACCGTGAACTACAAAGGAAGAGATGACTGAAGACAGCCAAGTTCGCCGGAGGTGGAGATGGCGAGGCGTTGAAGAGGCCGAGGGGCAAGACCAACTCCAAGGTTGATGACATACGTGATGCCTCATCGATGGCATTGCATGACACTTTGCATGGCATGATGTCTCAAAAGGATGTGAGGGACGAGAAGAAGCGGCAAAGTAAGGACGAGCAAATGAAGCAATACCTAGACCTTCAAAGAAAGAAGCTTGAGATGGAGGAGGCGGCCAAGAAAAGGAAGATCGACATGGAGGAGGCGGCCCGGCAAAGGCAGCTCGACATGGAGGAGGCGGCCCGGCAAAGGCAGCTCGACATCGAGGCCGACAACGTCAAGGCCAGGCAGAGGCAGCTCGACATCGAGCCACCAATGCCGCCCCCAAAGCGAAGGAGGTGGCCCTTGCGATCATGAGCGTGGACTTGTCGAAGATGAGCGAGAAGACAAGCGCCTGGTTCGAGGCCACGCAGAAGGAGATGCTCGACGCCGAAGGCCTGAACTAGGTCGTCCGATCGGCGTGGCCGTTCTTTTTGGAGGCTGGCATGGGTGCCGCCCGCCCGCTGGGCCGCTGGCAGTGTGCCGGCGAGAAAACATTCATTTTGGAGGCCGGCTGTGTTGCCGGCGAGGACAACTATTTATTTTGGAGGCTGGCTGTGTTGCCGGCCGCTGGCTGATGCCGGTGATGGACGTGTAGGCCGCTGGCTTTGTTGCCGGCGTGATGAACCAGAGCCGTGAACTAGGGCTTGGCATTTGAAATGTTGCTCTTTTTTAAAATAGACGCGGACAAGATGGGGCAAACGGATGCGGCCGCGCACTGGGCGCACGGCCACCGCATCCCAGGACACGCCCGAACACGACCACATTGCCCTACCCAAACAGACATAATAGGAACAAAATAGACGTCCGTTTGGATCGCGCGTGGAGTTGGCCTGACCATGGAGGGAGGAGCGGATCGAGACGATGGGTCAGATCGTCAGATGGCATCACAACCAGAGAAATTTTTACTAGTACACAAAGCAACAAAATACTGTAGGCCTGCGGCTAGGCTAGGAGGCGCATGCTTGGCCTCGAAATCGGCGTCGCGCCGTCCGTGCGCGTGTTGGTTTGCGGCCATCCGGTCAAAAAGGTTTCCTGCCGAGATGCTGCTACCCATGTGTGCTTGTTTTGGTTTTATACACACACATTTAAAGCTGTGCCATATTTTTTTGTAAAATTTCCGAACACCCCCAAATTAATTTAACAGTCCATTACATGTGCTATACTACTATCATCCACTCAGAGTGAAGGTTACCCTTTGTGGAAATATGGACGGGGGTGGTTGGGGAACTACTATACTCCCTCTAGATGTGAATACAAGTCTGCAGGCCTAAATACCTGAGTATTTTGAAACCATAATATTTTACAGTGTACGTAAATCCATGGAATTTTTTTTGAAACCTTTACGGCGTACGTAAATCCTGCGTTTATGGAAATGACTGTGTTTCTAATTTATTGGATTTTATATGCTAGAAATATTTATGGCCAAATTTTTACCCTTGATCAATGGACGGCTAAGATTGAATATTACACGTACCGTCTTAAAAGAGCTCATAAGTGATTTTTGTTTGCTTAGAAAATAGTTTATCCGGGATTGTATGTACAGGTGATCATCCATCCTCTGGTAAAAGAAAATCTCAACGGAAAAGAAAAACGTTTGTTGTTGATCTTGGCTGGAGATTTGGCAGCGAGCAGTGCGTCGATGTGATCCTATCAATCATGAGGATTGCAAAAGAAAAGATTATTACTACAAAAGGAGTTGTTGCGTTGCATGGTGCCATGTGCAAGATACATGCGTGTGTCCGGCTACTGATTGCTCATGCACAGTGTTAGCTAGGCAGAAAAGAGATTTGTACTTGGTGGTTTTGTGTATCATGCATGTGCAGGGCCGGCCCATAGGCCAGGCAAAAGGGGCGACCGCCCCGAGCCCCAAGAGGGGAGGGGCCCAACTAAAACTTACATAGTAAGATCTATTCAAGCATACATTACATCCGAAAGATTATTAAATTGATAAAATAGAGCCTCAATTTGTAGAAGCATAAGTTCACACCACATACTGATAAGTTATACCACGCTTAGGCAAACCAATCTGACTGGCGGAGTTGAGTTCAAATACATTAGTCTCTCTTTACGATACATGTCTTAGTATCATAATGAAAATTATGATATTTGAATTTCAATGTTTAAACCAATACACAATTTTCAATTCGATAAACGTGTAGGCATCTCATTTGCACCAAACCAAACCAAGTGAATCTGGACGAGCATGTTAGGTAATCGAATCATGTGTAAAAGTATAATCAACAACATTTTTGGTTCTTCGAATTATTAAACCTAACATGCAAGCCACATTTTCTATGCCCTAGAAGTTTCCATGAATATGACTGCCTAATATACACTAGAAATCGCTATAAAAATATTTTTTAGTGTGTCTATAATTTATAAATCTCTATCATAATATTCAATATAATATTAAAAGATATATGAACACACGCATGTATATGCAAATGTGCATACACTATATCGTTTATGCAATATTAGAAAAATAAATATGAAAGATTGTCTTAGCAATAAAGAAAAGTTTGGTACATCATAAATTTTTCATTTTGTAAAATTAAAATTTTCAATTATATACATTACGGATGCGTACAAATTAATAATATAAATGTTATTTGAAAACATTTTATGTGGCTAAGTAATAAAAATATATTAATTATAACTGTAATATGGTACACTTAGTTTAAAATAAGTATAAAAGTTTAATATGAAAAACAATTATTTTACATCGCCCCGGGCCCAAAAATACATTGGACCGGCTCTGTGCATGTGTGCCCGGGACGGTGTTGGTTAAAGTGATTTGCTGAAATAAAATTAGAGCATTGAACCATTTTGAGGTGGCGCATGGGTGGTTCGCATTGGACCATTTTTACTCTATAGCTACGGCCAGGGCCAGTGCTTGGATCAGGAGTTGACACGTAATTAAAGGCGATCGAGGGCATATTTGTTGTAAGAAAAGTGAGAATAAAGAGGCGGATCAAGGGTAGTTTGCTCTAACAGATGGCCCGGCTGTTCACATGCATGCAAATGATTATGTGGGCCGTGTTACGTTGTTGTGAGGTTAATCATGCTTGGATCTCTGATTTAACTAGCTAATAATGCACTGGAGTAGCATGCCTTTGCTTAGAGGTGAAGATGATCAAGATCCATTTGGATGGATGGATGGATTATTGGGCGGGGCTGATGGTAGATGGATGAAATGGGTGGCTAAACTGGGTACCTGCTGCTGCTGCTGGGTGCATGTGGGTGTGGTCGTGTGGGTGACAGCATGTTGTACATAAATAAAACCAGGTTGGGCCCTACCGCATGTGGCGCTGGTTTCAGTGGCCAGATCTCCTTGCCTTGCCCACTCGTGCACGCTCTGTCCTCTGTCCTCTCCCTCTCTCTCAAATTATTGACCACTGGAGTAGTGTACTACAAGTGTCAAAATCGTGTTTTTTCACTCACAAAGTTACGGCTAGTAAATCATGATGTGATGGTCGGCTGCAGCAGAGGCTTGGATCTGTTTCCAGTACTATGTCCTCTCCGTTCTCATCTATCCCCGGCCCTTGAAAGCTTTTAGAGCAAATACAATAGTATGACGTAGGCGGGCTGTAAGATTTTAAATATTATATTTTGATGAATTGGAGGAGAGAGAAGAAAAGAGGGAAGAGAAGCGGGTTACTGATTAACAGCCGGCTGTAGCACGCGCTTTTAGATACTTTGTGAGAGAAGGAGATGGGTCATGTATAAACAAATTAGTACATATTTATATACAAGTATTGTACTTGCCGGGTATAAGGTTGGCTATAGACGTTGAAATTTCATATAGTCACCAGCTGGCTATTCTATTAATCATGCTCTTAGCGGTCATGCTACCACACTGCTGTGGCATGCTAGCACCACGTCATTTTCAGCATGATTAATTAGCAAATCAATCTCGACTTAACCCTGTCGTGACGCGACTTAAAAAGCTGGTAGCAGTACGTATAATTGATGAATCCCTATTGTCCCGGTGGGTCAAACAGGTTGGCCAGATCTCCAATCGATCGCTAGATTAACTAGTAGTATGCCCGTGCGTTGCTACTGGCAAAAATGTAGGCAAATGAGTCAAAAGTCATGCTTTAGCAGTTCCGTCAATAAATTAGTGCACAATTTTAGTTGATATATCACAATGTTGTAATTTCTCCTTCACATGAAGGTACACAGAAAGAGGAATCATGGTCTCCTCCATTTTGTCAGCACTAAAGTTAGAACTGAGCATAGTATCCCATTTTCAAAGCACAAACTTGACATGTTCTCTGGTTTTTTTAATCCATGCAACGCATCTCTATGAGCAAGAACTATCTTGTGGAACAAAATGTTAAAATGAGGAATGGTAAAATCATAATAAATGGCAAGTCCGCACCTCAAGGGCAATTAACTCAGTACAACGGGTAATCGGGAGTTTGGGCGGCACTGCTACTTGTTCCGGCAACATGAGGGGTTAAGTCCACCTAAGAGGTGATCAAGCATGGAATCGCCTCGGGATTAATGTGTGATTGGTAATAATTCAGAAACTGAAGATAAAAAATGGTAGTTAAAATAGTAGGTTGCAAGGTTTCACGTAGCTCACATTACCACCACATCCACTGCTATTGTATGTGATATCAGCATCATTGTACAACATTAAGAAATGCTACATTGTGGCATGCTGGAGAGAGTGCCAGACACTTACCCAGATCAACCCTCTTGCATTTATAATACTATGATATAGTGAAACTATGCACTTCTGTAAGACATATAATAATAACAATCATATTATGAGATTCTCAATGCAGACATGCAATATGGACTTATAAAACCAAATCAAACAACAGAAAATTCTCTAGGCAGACACGGAGACAAGCAACATTGACCTCCAAGCACTCTTTGCCCATGTCACCCACCACCTCCTTATCGTCGTCCGTAGCTGTGGGAAGCGGATGTGGTGACCTGCAGCAGCGGATCTTTTAGCCTTTGAGATGATAACGAACCAGCCCTAACGGCTACACATACATTCAAACCGATGCACCTCCTGCTGCACTTTGCCCTCGGCCTCCCCACCTAGCCCACTTTCTACAAAGCTCAAGAGAGAAAGAGGAGAAGTAAACCGAGAGATTTACCGAGCCGGCGGCGAAGAAGATGACAAGAGACTCGCAAAAGCAGCTACCGTGACATCGGTGTGGACGAGCTTGAGTAGGGTCAAGACCATATCTCTATATCACCACTATGAAAGCGTCATCAACACATACAACATGTACTGTTTTCAGGAAGGTGAAAAGGGAGCATAAATCATGCTTATTTTTCATACACTAACTACTAACCAGTACAACTCTGCATAAAGCACAACTGGCAGGTCATGTTATTGTAAAAATATAGGAAATGCACCTGTATAAGTTGCTGGGTAGTGTAGTAGTTTGTTCTCGCCTTCAACTCATCAATCTTGGCCTGCATTTCAGCACAAAGCTTTAATAGTTTACAGAAAGTACACAAGTTTCTCAGCCAACCGATGGTGATATCCTTCCAATGGTTCAAGCCAATCAACATTGCTCAAAACAAAATAAATCGAAGGTGCGGAAGGCCTCAGTGAGCTATGTACTGTCCAAGATGCTCTATCATACTTTACATTTTTTGTGGAAGAGCTATGCACCGAACCCCAAGTCATATCAAGTGTCAAACGACAATAGCAAGCTACGGAGCACATATTCAGAAGGCATAAACAAGCATCAACAACAAGTTATGAAGCAATCTATGAAATTTTATGGACTCTTGGACTCCAGGGGCAAAACTAAATAACGACAACTAACAAGTTACGATCCATCAACAAAATAGTATGCTTCTCAATGACAATTAACTCCATCGGAAAAACTAAATAATTAAATCAAATGCATCTTCAATGAATCTCTATGATTATTTTCACCTAGCATCAAGTATATTTTGACTGGCCATGAAGATTTTCATAACCAGATCACTTGCATACCATGTTTGCCTTCAGATATGTGCGGGGGTATAACTCCAGGTGACAAGATGAGTAGCTAACTATACAATGGCTGCTGAAAACATGGCATGCAGGTCCAAATCAAAAAATGACACTCTGATAACCATATAATGTCCTGAAATCCACCTAAGAAAATTATTACGTGTGGTACTGAAATCAGCTGTCCTAAAAAAAGTGTAAGCAGACATTCCAAAGATATATATGTAAACTGTTCTGATCATATATAGGCAAAGGAAATTTGGCATCAAATTATGAGATGCTAATTGGCATTAGTAACCATGATATTTAGTGAGAGTTTGGACTATCACATAGCTTCATACTCTGCTTACTTGAACTTTTTTTTTTCGAGAAAACGCAAAAGTCCTTTGCGTTTCATTTCATTGAAAATTTGGAAGACCTCCTACGAGGTGGTTGGTACATAGTTATGTGTTCAAACAGGATATGCTACACACAGATTGAAAGAACCAGGCCACTTAAATCAAATTGCTACCCACGGGTTCAAAGAACATAGCAGCTTACAAGATCTGCCTTTAGGGAAAAAAATAGCAAACACATATCCTGCAATTTGATTACACAAAATTTTAAATTTTAATCAATTTAAGCCAAATAAAAATTTGGAACTTGTGAAGAAGCATGGCAAAATGAAACATAAAATGTCGAGTTCATTAAGTATTGGTGTTCGGAATCTTGGCCAAACACATGCTGAATCAAATCACTATTTTTCAGGATGGTAGATTTGTTGCTTCTGAAGTACAGTGTTGTAAGTTCTTACTATGGACAATTACAAAGGCCGCTGGAGAGCACAAATGACATGTAGTAGAATAAAGAGTTTTTATCGATTGTTGTGATTTAATCAATGTATTCTTTGAACTCTGTTCCCACATGTTAGAAAATTTAGGGAGATTCAATTTCAATAGCTGGTTCGAGGAGTTGCAAAATTCCTAATAGAAAATTCAGTCCTAAATACATTAAATTGCAATGGTAGCCTATGTTGTGTATCTCTAAATTAAATTGCAATGTACTTGTTATCATCATATGTTTGTGCACTTTTTCATTGCATCATGGTAAACCTTTTCCTCTCTCCCTCAACCCCCACCCCCTCTCTCTCTCTCTCTCTGCCTCCCTCTCTATCTCCCATTCGCTCTCTCCCACCACCCACCCCTCTCTCCCTTCCTCTCTCTTTCTTTCTTCCTTCGCCTGGGCCCTGCGGCATGCTATGAGAAGACATGCCATGCCAAGATATGGGCAACCAAGATTTACTGAATATGCTCTCAAAACTTGGCTGAGCACATCCGCAAAAAGCTGGCGGATACATCCAGCCACCCCACTCTCGTTCCTTCGAAGACGTACCTGGTCCAGCACCAGTAGCAGATCATTATTGCTGCTGCGCTCGGCCTCCAACACTTCCTCTAGCAGCCTCCGCACCTTCCCGACCTCGAGCAGTATATGAGAGACTTCCCCAATATTAATATATCTGAATCAGTGCCCAACAGAGAATGCAATTTTCATCAGATAATCTACAACGGTGATATAGTTTCAGAAAATAGACATCAGACTGGCCAAATTATCTTAAGAAATAAACTTCACCTTATGCTTGGAAAGAGCCTTTCCAATCATCTTTTTTGGTCGTATGGCTCTAGTAAGGAAGAATCTATCCAGATGTCTCTCACGTCTACCAGCAGATTGTGACAGAAAATCAACAACCAACACTATGTTAAACACTGAGGTGTTGGCATATGATTCCAAAAAAATACATCCACACAATTGCTGAACTGAATGAGCAACCTGTCTGCACCTCGATCGCTGACTTGACAATCTCGTCCTTCTTGGCTTCTCTGTGACGCCCAGAAATTGCATGGTCAGAGATGCATCATAAAAAGAGTACATATGATCCACTCACTTATAAATCCTCTGCAACTGTATACTCCAAATAGAGAAAGGGAGGCGTGTGAAACTACAGGGCGTCAAACTACGACGATAAAATCCACGACTATTTAACCCATAACCGCATCAACGGATAGAGCAACAGCGCGGTGTGGCAGCAACCACGGGGGCGCATTTCGGGGAAATTCAAACTCAGGAGCAGAAAACAAACTCAGGAAATTCAACAACTTGCACAGTATGTCAAAGATTAAAGCAACAGTAACATGTGACACAAATAACCTCACGGAAATAAAGGATGAGTCACCTCCATGGTTAACTTGAACCTCAACTCCAGGAACAGCCAGAAGCACCCAGATCCAAACTGAAATCACAAAGATGAACATAATTTTGACGTTTGCAGAACTGTAGAACACACATACTCCTTTTATTTATTATTAATATAAGCATCGATGCCCCATAACTGAGTGCAAAAATGGTAGAGCCGTGCCCAGATTCATTTATTAATTAGTTGCTTATAAGCAGAAAAGGAAGAGTGGGGCATTTTGGAGACCGAGCTCCATGGAGCCCTTTATTTTGAAAAATTCAAAATTCATAAATTTCAGTTTTGAAAAAAATCTGAAAAAAGATACACATGTATGCAAGGATGTAAAGTGTATGTGTGAAAAATCTCAGGATGAAATACCTTGAATTGCGAGCTGCACAAAAAAAAATCATGGACTTTGAAGATGAACAATATATATGCTAAAAAGCCCCAGATTTGTCTTTTTTGTGTAGCTCACATTCTAATGTATTTCCACCTAAAAAATTGCACACATGTACATTATGTATCTAGGTATATGTGTATTTATTTATAGAATTTTTTGCATATGAAAAGTTTAAATTTTAAAGTTTTCAAATAAAGGCCTCCATTGAGCTCGGTCTCCGTTTTGCATTTTCGGAAAAGGAAGCCTATCTTCATGGCCTACATTATGAGCTAAACCATATCCAATAGAGGATTAACATGCATGAACATCTGGATGTATGTGATTCAAGCTGAGCTCCTGCCCACAAAGGAAAAAAAGACATATGCAAGTGAATCAAGCCGAGCTCCTGCCCACGCAGTCGAACCCCTGGATGCTTGCGTTAATGGAGCAGAAGCTGTGCGCTCACCTGAACGCTGCTGGAGGGGCTCGATGGGAATGGCAGCTTCCAGAACCAGAGCGCGGCAGGTCCAAAACTCAAGGGGCCAACACGGGCGATGTCGCTGACACCAGCACCTTGCCCCCGAGTTGTGGTCACGGTCTCCGGCGCCGGCACGAACATCAGCATCTCGCCCTCATTGCAGTCACTGTCGTCGGTGCGATGCCCCGCCCTTGGCTGCTGTAGAACTGAATAAATTACATGTAATTTTTTTGAGGGAATAAGTTACATGTAATTTGAATTAGTAGAGACAGAGACAAGATGATGTCCGTCCCAGCCCGTACTGCACTGGTGTTCGAACCACCCTGCCCTGGGGTTTGGCGTAGACCTCCAGGCCCAGAAAAACACAATGATCAGAAGGATTGGTAGATTCCTGAAGACACAATTCAGGAGTTTCTCCACTTTACTTGAAAAAACATACAAACAGAGCACCTCCGCCATGAGCATGTCCACACAGTTCAAGAAAGACATATCCTAGGTCTACCTTTATAACATGGTAATATAGCACAATCCCCGTCATATAAAATGATATGTATAGGCTGCTAGGCGAAAGCAAATATATCAGTTCCGACCTAACAAACCTCTTTCCAACTTGCTCTAATTCTTATTGAGTCTGACTAACTATGAAGAAACGGGATCAAAAGAAGAAGAAGAAAATACTGCCAAATTTTGACTATCCGAACTATCTCCAACACACTGTTTTTCACCGCAAAAATAGGAAGCACTTTGTACGCAGAACATTACTGAATCACCTTGAATTGAACAGAACCATCAAAACTGAAACCACACCCTTTCCAAAGCAGCAAGGTTCAGAACACGGTACCAATATTAACAGAACATACAAGGAGAAATCACCGAGACTAAGACCTCGACATCGACGGAAGGAGCACCTGAAATGAATCAAGCGAACAACAGTGAATCAGGGGCGCGAGATTGGAACCGATTACGAATACAATACCTGCGACTTACCCGACAACGAGAGGTGGAAGAGAGGAGAGGAGAGGATCCAGCCAAGGAGCCGCCGGTCTTGGCAGGGGAAGGCCACGCCGACGCCATCGACGCAGATGAGCAGGCGCGGCTTGCCCCCACGGGTCCCGATGCAGAAGATGCCGACGGGAACAGGGACCTGGCCGACTCAACTCCATCATCCCGGATGGCCGCCGGGTGGCGCGGTGGGGCATGGCTTCCACAGCAGTGATTCATGTAGAGATGGAAGACGGGGCGCGGCAGCGGAGCTGGGAGAGATAGAAGCCCGCGGGGCGGCCGGGGGAGGGAGTGCGGCGGCGGCCCGTGATGCCGAAAGAGGAAACGTGAGGCGGGATGCCTTGACGTACGGGAAGAGACCCCTCGCACACCGTGGGTGGGTTCCTCGTCGGCGCCGTGCTCCCGGCGCTGTACATCCTCGACGGCCTCCGGTCCGGGGATCGCCGCCATGGCCCCGCACGCGTTCCTGCTCTCCGCGCAGGTCTTCACCGAGGGGCTCAACACCGCGTTCCCGTGGCGGTTCTCGCTCCCCGTCAGGGCCGCCGTACCGGTCATATACAACGCGAGCAGGATGTTCGCGGCAGGGGAGTGGCTCCGGCAGGAGATGGAGGGGGCGACTGCGGCGATGGGAAGGGAAGGGGGCGGAGCGGCGGGAGGGTGGGCTGGTCGAGGAGTTCCCCGGCGGCGGTGGTGGCGTAGGAAACCCTAGAGGGCAGGAGTCGTCCCCCGTGGGCGAAGGGGTGGATCGGGCGTGCGAAGGGCTGGTTGGCGGCGGAGAACGATCTGCTGTGGGCACGAAGCATCGATAGTAGGGTTTTTTTGGCAAGGTTTTTTTTCGCGGGAGGGTTGCGAGTTAACGGAGGTGGGAGGATGACGAAAAAAACCAGAGGTGGGAGGATGACGAAAAAAACCCAGCGAAATTAAACCGCGGAGACTATTCATCAAGTTGTCCATTAGGAGTAGAGATTGGTACCATTGATACGGCACAACCGTGCCCATTCGTTGCACGGTGCAGTGCTCGGATGATCATAAGTGTGTTGTGTGTGTACAAATCGAGACGTTGCTGCCTGCACAATTACTCTGGGTGTGTTTGGTTACATTGCCAATCAAGGCTGGTCCGACGAGTCTGGCTCTAGTAAGCCAGTTTGAGGGGATGCAGGCAAAAAGACCCCAGATTCATATAGTTTGGTTGCCTGCATGTACCTTAGTTGCATGAGACATTAGTAGAAAAAGGGCCATTTGTCCCGGTTCATAAGGCCCATCTGTCCCGGTTGGGGAACCGGGACTAAAGGGTCGTTACTAATGCCCTAGGCCTTTAGTCCCGGTTCTTATACCAACCGGGACAGATGGACCTCCACGTGGCCGCTCCGGCGAGTCCAGGCAGGAGGGCCTTTGGTCCCGGTTGGTAGCACCAACCGGGACCAATAAGCTTCCACGCGTCAGCATTTCAGGGGCTGGTTTTTTTAAAGGAGGTGGTTTAGGGGTTTTGGGGGTTAATTTAGGTTGTTATAGGTAGCTAATAGAGAGATGTGTCCTCTCTTATCTCCGTGCTACTGCTACTGCTATGCCTAAACATGACTTAGATTGAAGTGAGGCAACATGTGGTGCATGTCGAAAGTAATACTAATCCTAACTTGATCAAGTTTGGATTGTACTACTTTCGACATGCACCACATGCATGTTGCCTTTATTTCAATCCAATCCATGTTCATTTCACCCACAGATATATTATAACTCGTCATGCTCGCATCATGCATCATCGTAATAACAAGTCCTACTAATCATCATCATACAACTTCGACTCGTTATTAATAACAAGTCATACGATCATCATCCTGATAGTCATAGAACCAACCCTACTTAATTGTTCTTAGCACATGATCATCAGTATTATGCAGGACCTAAATACCCTATTTAAGGTAAAATAGCATAAAACAATATAGACCCTGACTCTACATTATGGAGAATGGAGATCATCCTGTCTCCAATTCTTGCGCGGCGCTTCCTTTTGCTTCCAAGAACCTCCTTACGACTGTCTATACATTTTTTCCATTCTCTGATTAGCATGTCTTCACTTCTTTTAGAAATCCGGTATGGACAGTTGAGATTCGTAGGATGACCTGGATATATGTTCAAAACACGAAGGCTGCCATTTTGATACATCAAATGAGGCACACAATCCTCTGGGATTCTCTGTTGAAAAACATAGTAATAACTTCATAGTTAGCAATGATGTACTAGTTTTAGAAGTATGCAAAACATGCACGGATGTCGTAATAGTAAAAAATCTTACCAGGGTATCTCCATGGTAGTTACCGTAGTTCAACACGTGCACTAGTGGCACGTATTGACCATAATGTTGAGGAGTTTGATTGTAGATATTATAATTCTCAAGATCAGTACAAAATCCGACCAGATGATTTTTCTCCTGATAAGTTAACTCGGAGCCATCGGTGTAATGGGTTTTGTCTACCATGTTCCGCACATTGTTTGAACAATCAAAATAAGCTGTCAATGGAAATAAGCTGTCAACTATTTTGAAATAAATAATATAAATTAGTTAATAATTAACTATATTTGAGAAACTCACATAGCCATAGAACCGGAGGCGTATCAACAAGGACCCAAATGTGCATATTGTCTTGCTCGATGTCAGGATCACCAAGATCCATGGTGACAAGCATACCCTCATCAAAATCATACATCTTGCAAAATGCTTCCCAATTTTTGTAACCAAAATGGGTTACGCTCTCAGCATTATACAGATTTACTTCAAAATCCACATCATGATGGGTCCTTAGGTGAATTTTCTTCGTTTCAAAATTTTCATGGTCTTCAAAATCCATCCTCTCCAAGACATAGCGTCTTGCATGGCATGGGATAAGCTATACTCGAATTGTAAAAGATGAAAATTACACGTTGAAATAGTTGAAGTCATGCTTAATTACGAAAAACAACTTGTCGCCGTTGCATACCGTTTCAACATCGAAGGTCTCCTCGAGCTTAATGCTGAAGCGCCGATCATCGTCCAGGTGAGGCCTGTCGCACAAACCTCGATCGTCGTGGCACCAGCCGCACTCCCCCGATGACGACATTTCCTATGTTCATAATTCAAAGATTAAACTTGTACAATTAAATATATGTACTACAAAAACTAAATTAGATCATTATTATTCATCACGGGTTGGCTATCGGTTTGTCGAGTCTTTTCTTGAAAACTCTCAGATCACGTGGTGTATACATTCGACCGTTGGTGATGGTCGCTCCTCCATTTGTCCCCGAGTGCATTACACCAAAATGTCTAGCACACGGGAACGAAGGAGAAGCGACCCCCACGACAACACTCGGGATTCTTCGTCCTCTCATATATATATGGTGGAACTCTCCCTCACTGATTCCTCTCTGACATTTGAGACCGTCGGTGATGGTAGCTCCTCCTTTCGTTCCCGAGTGCATTACACCAAATTGTCTAGCACAGGGGAACGAAGGAGAAGCTACCCCCATGACAACAGTCGGGATTCTTCGTCCTCTCATATATGGTGGAGACTCGATAGACTTAAATTCAACCCGAAATATCGTTTAATTATCTTTCTAAAAGAGGATTTGGCTGGTCTCACCTCGAGGTCGGAGGGGGTCGGTGACGGGGACGACGGCGGGGATGATGGAGGGGGGCTCCTAGATTTCTGCGACAATAAAAACCCTATAAGCTATCAACTAATCATATGCATATGCCTTGCATAGTGCTCTCCAATTTTAGCATTCAAAGTAGGAGTAGTTTTCCAATTTGAGCATTCAATAAGCAAAATCAAATCGCAAAATAAAGTAGTATTCAAATTAGGATGCATTCAATTATAAGCAAAACTACATCATCTCCATGCGTCCGTACATCGTCGAATATTATCACTAATACACCTCGAATACTATCATACATATAGCATCGCCAGTACAGCTAAAACCGTAGCGCCCGCCGGGTATCGGCGCGGGCGGTGGACACCCAAAGAGAAGGAACCATCACATGATCGCTCCAGTGAGATCCCTGAAGAACCTGCCAGGTATTGTCGAACCTGCCCTCCAACGCAACCATGTAGCGACGGACGTCACTAGTAGAAAAAGGGTCATCTGTCCCGGTTGGTAAGGGCCTTTTGTCCCGGTTGTTGAACCGGGACTAAAGGGTCGTTACTAATGCCCTAGCCCTTTAGTCCCGGTTCTTACACGAACCGGGACAGATGGGCCTCCACGTGGCCGCTGCGGCCAGCCCAGGCAGGAGGGCCTTTGGTCCTTTGACACCAACCGGGACCAAAAAGCATCCACGCGTCAGCATTTCAGTGGCTGGGGTTTTTTTTTTGAAAGGGGGAGGGTTTAGGGGGTAATTTAGGGTGTGTAAGCTAGCTAACAGAGAGAACTGTCCTCTCTTATTTCCGTGCTTGATTTACCAACGCTACTGCTATGCCTAAACATGGCTTAGATTAAAGTGAAGGCAACATGGGGTGCATGTCGAAAGTAATATTTATCCTAAGTTGATCAAGTTTGGATTAGTACTACTTTCGACATGCACCACATGCTTGTTGCCTTCACTTCATTCCAATCCATGTTCATTTCACCCACTGATATATAATAACTCTTCATGCCCGCGTCATGCATCATCATAATAACAAGTCCTACTAATCATCATACAACTTCTACTCGTTATTAATAACAAGTCATACGATCATCATCCTCATAGTCATCGAACCAACCCTACTTAATTGTTCTTAGAACATGATCATCAGTATTAGGTAGGACCTAAATACCCTCTTTAAGGTAAAATAGCATAAAACAATATAGACCCCGACTCTCCATTATGGAGAATGGAGATCATCATGTCTCCAATTTTGCGCTTCGCTTCCTTTTGCTACCAAGAACCTCCTTGCGACTACCAAGAACCGACCAGATGAGTTTTCTCCTTATAAGTTAACTCAGAGCCATCGGTGTAGTAGGTTCTGTCTACCATGTTCCGCACATTGTTTGAACAATCAAAATAAGTTGTCAATGAAAATAAGATGTCAACTATTTTGAAATGAACAATATAAATTAGCTAATAACTATGTTTGAGAAACTCACATAGCGGTAGAATTGAAGGTGTATCAACAAGGACCCAAGTGTCCATATTGTCTTGCTCGATGTCAGGATCACCAAGATCCATGGTGACAAGCATACCCTCATTAAAACCATACATCTTGCAAAATGCTTCCCAAATTTTGCAACCAAAATGGGTTACGCTCTCAGAATTATACAGATTTACTTCAAAATCTATATCATGATGGGTCCTTAGGTGAATTTTCTTTGCTTCCATACTTTCATGGTCTTCAAAACCCATCCTCTCCAAGACGTAGCGTCTTGCATGGTATGGGACAAGCTAGTCGAATTGTAAAACATGAAAAGTACATGTTGAAATAGTTGAAGTCGTGCTTAATTACGAAAAAATAACACTTGTCGTCGTTGCGTACCGTTTCAACATCGAAGGTCTCCTCCAGCTTAATACTGAAGCGCTGATCTTCGTCCAGGTGAGGCCTCTCGCACAGACCTCGGTCGTCGTGGCACCAGTCGCACTCCCCCGAGAGACTTTCGTCGTCCGAGTACGACATTTCCTATGTTCATAATTCAAATATTAAACGTCTACAATTAAATATATTTACTAAAAAACCTAAGTTAGATCATTATTATTCATCACGGGTTGACTATCGGTTTGTCGAGTCTTTTCTTGAAAACACTCAGCTCACGTGGTGTATACATTCGACCGTTGGTGATGGTCGCTCCTCCTTTCATCCCCGAGTGCATTACACCAAAATGTCTAGCACACGGGAATGAAGGAGAAGTGACCCCCACGACAACAGTCGGGATTCTTCGTCCTCTCATATATATATGGTGGAACTCTCCCTCACTGATTCCTCTCAGACATTTGCGACCGTCGGTGATGGTAGCTCCTTCCTTTCGTTCCTGAGTGCATTACACCTAATTGTCTAGCACACGGGAACGAAGGAGAAGCTACCCCCATGACAACAGTCGGGATTCTTCGTCCTCTCATATATGGTGGACACTCAATAGACTTAAAGTCAACCCAAACTATCATTTAATTATATTTCTAAAACCGGTTCATGGCTGGTCTCACCTCGAGGTCGGAGGGGGTCCGTGACGGGGACGACGGCGGGGATGATGGAGGGGGGCTCCTAGATTTCTGCGAAAACAAAAACCCTATAAGCTATCAACTAGTCATATGCATACGCCTTGCATAGTGCTCTCCAATTTTAGCATTCAAAGTAGGAGTAGTTTTCCAATTTGAGCATTCAATAAGCAAAATCAAATCACAAAATAAAGTAGTATTCAAATTAGGATGCATTCAATTATAAGCAAAACTACATCATCTTCATGCGTTCGTACATCGTCGAATATTATCACTAATACACCTCGAATACTATCATACATATAGCATCGCTAGTACAGCAAGAACCGTAGTGCCCGATGGGTATCGGCGCGGGCGGTGGATACCCAAAGAGAAGGAACCATCACAGGATCATAGCTCCAGTGAGATCCCTGAAGAACCTGCCAGGTATTGTCGAACCTGCACTCCCACGCAACCATGTAGCGACGGACGTGCTCGTCCTCCTCGCTGACACGGTGACGTACCACCTCCGCGGTGTCCGGAAGCCTCGGCACCATCACTGGCCCACGCGACCGCCACCAAACAAGGATCGGGTTAATGACGGGCTGGCTCCTCACCAACCTACGCCCCCCCGGAAGGTAGTACCTCCCAAAACCAGCCCGGCGGAGCCCAGTCCCGGACATGGCCCCTCTGATCAAGCCGGCCTCCTCCTCCGAGTCGACGACGCGGATGCGGGATTGGCATCGTCGACGTCGATGCGGGAATAATTGCTTTAACTAAAAAATAAACTAGTTCTATTAATTTTCTTGGTAAAAATAAACTACTTCTGTATTAAAATAAACTAGTTTTATTAAATCAACTAGTTCAACTACTAAGCACTTACTATGAACAAAATTACAACAGAAAAAAATTATAAAAATTCTATGAAAAAATTGACATATTCTTTGCATATATATGAACACACAAACATTTGCATATTCAACAATAATATCACAAAAAAATCTATGAACAGAAAAAAAATTCTAACTTTTGCATATTCATTTATGAACAAATTACAACAAGTCAATTAACTACACATCTAAATTAGGAAAATTCATATGAGCTCACTAAGGGGGCGGCGATCGACGAGGAGGAAGGGCACGGGGGCGACGGTGAGGGGCGCGGCCACGGGCGACGAGGAGGCAGGGGGCGGCGACGGCGACGGTGAGGGGCGCGGCGACGGGCGACGAGGAGGCAGGGGGCGGAGGTGAGGGGCGCGGCGACGGGCGACGAGGAGGCAGGGGGCGCGGGGCGGCGACGGCGTCTGGGCGGTGCGGGACGGCGTCGGAGGCAGGGGCGACGACGGCGACGACGAGGCGCAGAGGGGCAGCCTAGCGGCGTCGTCGGGGCGGGAAGACGAACTGAATGAAAAATTTCACAAGTGCTAGTTATATAGACGAAGCATTGGTCCCGGTTCGTGACAGCAACCGGGACGATTGCGACCTTTAGTCCCGGTTGGTGCCACCAACCGGGACCAAAGGCCTCTTTTCAGCAGTCCAAAGGGCGGGAAGCGGCGGCCTTTGGTCCCGGTTGGTGGCACCAGTCTCAGTTGGTGCCACCAACCGGGACCAAAGGCCTTGTGCTGCTGCGCCCGCGTCGAAAGTTTAGTCCCACCTCGCTAGTTGAGAGGGGCGCGCAGTGGTTTATAAGCCCCACTGCCGCACCCCTCTCGAGCTCCTCTCCATTGCAGGCTTACGGGCCTAATTGTCACTGCTATGCCTGATGGGCTTACTGGGCCTTCTGCGGGCCTGAATCCTGGCCCATCGATGGGTTTCTAGTTGTATTCAGGCCGTGGTGGCCCAGTAGGTGGCATATTTTTTATTTTTTAGCCTGTTTTTTTCTTTTTTGCTTTATTTATTTTGTTTTGTTTCTACTTACAACAAAAAACTTATTTATTTTATTTTATTTTGTTTCTAATTACTTATTTATTTTACTTTATGATAATTCTTTTTTATATTAAAGTTTCTAACAAAAAAAGTTCTTTATGAAAATTCTTTTTTGCTTTTAATGATTTTGAACAGAAAATACTTCGTTAATTTTAGTTGCATCAATTTTATATAATTCTAGTTTCAATAATACTAGAGCTTTCTTATAATGTTTTGAACAGAAAATACTTTGTTAATTTTAGTTTCATAAATTTTATTAAAGTTTATTTTATTTTGTTTCTACTTATATATTTTAATAAATTTTATATTATTTTGTTTCTAATTACTTATTTATTTTATTTGTTGATTTTCATGCACCATTTTTCATGTATTTACTGATTATTTTGAGCTATAAGACCCTAAAATTGAAAAGCATTTCAAATGAACTCTGAAAAGGTTGAAAGTTGGCATGGTATCATCATTTCATCCACATAGCATTTGCAAGAAAGTTGAGATGGTTACGGCAAAAACTGGATGCACTTCATGTACAAAACGGACAATCTCTTTCAAAGTATCAGGATTTCATACAGAAACTCGTCTGTTACAAAGGGATTTCATTTTTTTAAACTTATTTGAACTCCTGACTTTTTGTGTGTTCAAAATGCACCATTCAAAGCCACATCATCATTTTTCAATCCTTTCTGACTTCATTTGTTATTTTTCATGTATTTACTAATTATTTTGAGCTATAAGACCCTAAAATTGAAAAGCATTTCAAATGAACCTGAAATTGAAAAACCCTACAAATGAACTCTGAAAAGGTTGAAAGTATGCATGGTATCATCATTTCACCCACATAGCATGTGCTAAAAAGTTGAGAGGGTCCCGGCAAAAGCTGGATGCACTTCGTGAACAAAATGGACGATCTCTTTCGAAGTATCAGGGTTTCGGAGGAAAACTCATCTGTTACAAAGGGATTTCATTTTCTTGAACTTATTTGAACTCCAGACTTGTTGTGTGTTCAAAATGCACCATTCAAAGCCACATCATCAATTTTCAACCCTTTCTGACTTCATTTGTTATTTTTCATGCAGTGACGGATTGTTTTGAGCTAAATGACCCTGAAATTGAAAAGCCCTACAAATGAGCTCTGAAAAGGTTGAAAGTTGGCATGGTATCATCATTTCACCCACATAGCATGTGCTAAAAAGTTGAGAGGGTTACGGCAAAAGCTGGATGCACTTCGTGAACAAAATGGATAATCTCTTTCGAAGTATCAGGGTTTCGGACGAAAACTCATCTGTTACAAAGGGATTTCATTTTCTTGAACTTGTTTGAACTCCAGACTTTTTGTGTGTTCAAAATGAACCATTCAAAGCAGAGACCGATTTCGAATGGTGCATATTCAACACACAAAAAGTCTGTAAAGATCGCCAACCCCAACATAAAAAGATGAGCATAGATGCGCCTATAGAGAGAATTCAACCTAAATTCATAATAAATTTCTATGAATTTCAAAGAAATTTACTCTGAATTTAGGTCAAATACCCTGTATAAGGGCATCTATTTTCACTTTGAGAGGAGCTCAACAAGGCAGAGAGGGACGGGCTTATAAACCGGTGTGACTGCCCTTTGGCGAGGTGGGACTGAACTCTGACCGCAACAAGGACCAACCCTTTAGTCCCGGATTGTGGCACAAACCGGGACTAATGGTCATGGGCCAGGGGCGAGGCGCATTGGTCTCGGTTCGTGCGTGGAACCGGGACCAAAAGGTCCACACGAACCGGGACCAATGGCCCACGTGGCCCGGCCGGCCCCCTGGGCTCACGAACTCGGACAGTTGCCTCCTTTGGTCTCGGTTCGTGAGCGAACCGGGATTAATGGTATTACGAGGGCCGAACCAATGCCCTGTTTTCTACTAGTGCGTGCTCGTCCTCCTCGCTGACACGGTGACGTACCACCTCCGCGGTGTCCGGAAACCTCGGCACCGTCACTGGCCCACGCGACCGCCACCAAACAAGGATCGGGTCAACGACGGGCTGGCGGAACCCAGTCCCGGACATGGCCCCTCTGATCAAGTCGGCCTCCTCCGCCGAGTCGACGACGAGGATGCGGGATAGGCATCGTCGATGTCGATGCGGGAATAATTGCTTTAAATAAAAAAATAAACTAGTTCTATTAATTTTCTTGCTAAAAATAAACTACTTCTATAGTAAAATAAACTAGTTTTGTTAAATCAACTAGTTCAACTACTAAGCACTTACTATAAATAGAATAAAGTAGTACTTACTAATTAAAAATAAACTAGTTTAACTAGTTCTATTATTTTTCTAACTAATTATATTAAACACTTTCTCTTTTTATTCTATGAACAAAATTACAACAGAAAAAAATCATAAAAATTCTATGAACAAAATAAAAATTCTGTGAACAAAATTACAACAGAAAAAAATCATAAAAATTCTATGAAAAAATTGACATATTCTTTGCATATATATGAACACACAAACATTTGCATATTCAACAATAATATAACCAAAAAAATCTATGAACAGAATTTTTTTTTAACTTTTGCATATTATTCATTTATGAACAAATTACAACAACTCAATTAACTAAAGATCTAAACTACACATCTAAATTAGGAAATTCATATATGGAGCTCACTGCGCAACGGGGCGGCGATCGCGAGGAGGCAGGGCACGGGGGCGACGGTGAGGGGCGCGGTGACGGCGACGGTGAGGGGCGCGGCGACGGCGACGGTGAGGGGCGCGGCGACGGGCGATGAGGAGGCAGGGGCGGCGACGGCGACGGTGAGGGGCGTGGCGACGGGCGGCGAGGAGGTAGGGGGCGCGGGGCGGCGACGGCGTCTGGGCGGCGTGGGACGGCGTCGGAGGCAGTGGCGACGACGGCGACGGCGAGGCGCAGAGGGGCAGCCTGGCGGCGTCGTCGGGCGGGGAAGACGAACTGAATGAAAAATTTAACAAGCGCTAGTTATATAGACGAAGCATTGGTCCCGGTTTTTGGCACCAACCGGGACCAATGGCACCCTTTAGTCCCGGTTGGTGCCACCAACCGGGACCAAAGGCCTCTTTTCAGCAGCCCAAAGGGCGGGAAGCGGCGACCTATGGTCCCGGTTGGTGGCACCAACCGGGACTAAAGGGTGCCATTGGTCCCGGTTGGTGCCAAAAACCGGGACCAATGCACCCCTTTAGTCCCGGTTAGTGCCACCAACCGGGACCAAAGGCCTTGTGCTGCTGCGCCCGCGTCGAAAGTTTAGTCCCACCTCGCTAGTTGAGAGGGGCGCGCGGTGGTTTATAAGCCCCACTACCGCACCCCTCTCGACCTCCTCTCCATTACAGGCTTACGGGCCTAATTGACACTGCTATGCCTGATGGGCCTACTGGGCCTTCTGCTGGCTTGAATCCTGGCCCATGGGTTGGTTTCTAGTCGTATTCACGCAGTGGTGGCCCAGTAGGTGGCATATTTTTTAATTTTTTCCCTATTTTTTTGTTTTCTTTTTTGCTTTATTTATTTTGTTTTGTTTCTACTTACAACAAAAAACTTATTTATTTTATTTTATTTTGTTTCTAATTACTTATTTATTTCACTTTATGATAATTCTTTTTGCTTTATGTTATTAAAGTTTATTTTATTTTTTTATTTGGTTTCTACTTATATATTTTATTAAAGCTTATCTGTTTTAAATATCTGTTTTAATCAAAACCAGATTTTGTTAATTTTTTTTGCTATTAATGTTTTGAACAAAAAATACTTTGTTAATATAAGTTGCATAAATTTTATTTTATTTTAGTTTCAAAAATACTAGAGGTTTATATGAGTTTTTTAGTTGATCATAACAAATATTTATAGTTTTATGCATTTCTTTATTTTTCATACATTTACTGCTTTTTTGAGCTATAAGACCTGGAAATTGAAAAGCATTTCAAATGAACTCCCAAAAGCTTGAAAATTGGCATGGTCTCATCATTTCACCCAAATAGCATGTGCAAGAAAGTTGAGAGGGTTACGGCAAAAACTAGATGCACTTCGTGTACAGAACGGACAATCTCTTTCAAAGTATCAGGGTTTCGGACGAAAGCTCATCTGTTACAAAGGGATTTCATCTTTTGAACTTATTTGAACTCCATAGTTTTTTTTGTGTTCAAAATGCACCATTCAAAGCCACATCATTAATTTTCAACCCTTTCTGACTTCATTTGTTATTTTCCATGCATTTACTGATTATTTTGAGCTATAAGACCATGAAATTGAAAAGCACTACAAATGAATTCTGAAAAGGTTGAAAGTTGGCATGGTATCATCATTTCACCCACATAGCATGTGCAAGAAAGTAGAGAGGGTTACGGCAAAAACTGGATGCACTTCGTGTACAAAACGGACAATCTGTTTCGGAGTATCAGGATTTCATACGGAAACTCGTCTGTTACAATAGACATTTCAAATGAACTATGAAAAGGTTGAAAGTTGGCATGGTATCATCATAATAGTTGTGGAGAGAAAGTCTTCACTTTTTTTCGCTTGTGTGCTTTGCTTATTGCGCTGTAACCATGGATAATCTTCATCGTTTATCAGGATGCTTGGGTCAGCCTTGACTTTGAAGGGAGGAATTTCATGAAACTTTTCATAATCTTCAGACATGTCTGTCTTGCCCTCCACTCCCACGATGTCCCTTTTTCCTGAAAGAACTATGTAGCGCTTTGGCTCATCATATGATGTATTTGCTTCCTTATCTTTTCTTTTTCTCGGTTTGGTAGACATGTCCTTCACATAGATAACCTGTGCCACATCATTGGCTAGGACGAACAGTTCGTCAGTGTACCCAAGATTGTTCAGATCCACTGTTGTCATTCCGTACTGTGGGTCTAACTGTACCCCGCCTCCTGACAAATTGACCCATTTGCACTTAAACAAAGGGACCTTAAAATCATGTCCGTAGTCAAGTTCCCATATGTCCATTATGTAACGATAATATGTGTCCTTTCCCCTCTCGGTTGCTGCATCAAAGCGGACACCGCTGTTTTGATTGGTGCTCTTTTGATCTTGGGCGATCGTGTAAAATGTATTCCCATTTATCTCGTATCCTTTGTAAGTCAATACAGTCGAAGATGGTCCCCTGGACAACGAGTACAGCTCATCACAAACAGTGTTGTCACCTCTGAGACGTGTTTCCAACCAACTGCTGAAAGTCCTGATGTGTTCACATGTAATCCAGTCGTCACACTGCTCCGGGTGTTTGGAGCGCAGACTGTTCTTGTGTTCATCGACATACGGGGTCACCAAGGTAGAGTTCTGTAGAACTGTGTACTGTGCTTGAGACCAACAATGCTCGTCCCTGCATATTATTGAGTCCGCTCCTAGCGTGCCTTTTCCAGCCAGTCTCCCATCATACCGCGATTTAGGGAGACCTATCTTCTTAAGGCCAGGAATGAAGTCAACACAAAACCCAATGACATCCTCTGTTTGATGGCCCATGGAGATGCTTCCTTCTGGCCTAGCACGGTTACGGACATATTTCTTTAGGACTCCCATGAACCTCTCAAAGGGGAACATATTATGTAGAAATACGGGGCCCGGAATGACAATCTCGTCGACTAGATGAACTAGGACGTGCGTCATGATATTGAAGAAGGATGGTGGGAACACCAGCTCGAAACTGAAAAGACATTGCGCCACATCACTCCTTAGCCTTGGTATGATTTCTGGATCGACCACCTTCTGAGAGATTGCATTGAGGAATGCACATAGCTTCACAATGGCTAATCGGACGTTTTTCGGTAGAAGCCCCCTCAATGCAACCGGAAGCAGTTGCGTCATAATCACGTGGCAGTCATGAGACTTTAGGTTCTGGAACTTTTTCTCTGGAATATTTATTATTCCCTTTATATTCGACGAGAAGCCAGTCAGGACCTTCATACTGAGCAGGCATTCAAAAAATATTTCCTTATCTTATTTGGTAAGAGCGTAGCTGGCAGGACCTTCATACTGCTTTGGAGGCATGCCGTCTTTTTCGTGCAAACGTTGCAGGTCCTCCCGTGCCTCAGGTGTATCTTTTGTCTTCCCATACACGCCCAAGAAGCCTAACAGGTTCACACAAAGGTTCTTTGTCACATGCATCACGTCGATTGAAGAGCGTACCTCTAGCTCTTTCCAGTAGGGTAGGTCCCAAAATATAGATTTCTTCTTCCACATGGGTGCGCGTCCCTCAGCGTCATTTGGAACAGCTAGTCCGCCGGGACCCTTTCCAAATATTATGTGTAAATTAGAGACCATAGCAAGTACATGATCATCGGTACGCATGGCGGGCTTCTTCCGGTGATCTGCCTCACCTTTGAAATGCTTGCCTTTCTTTCGACATTGATGGTTCGGGAGAAATCGACGATTGCCCAGGTACACATTCTTCCTACATCTGTCCAGGTATATACTTTCGGTGTCTGCTAACAGTGCGTGCATGCGTGGTATCCCTTGTTTGTCTGTCCTGAAAGGTTACTGAGAGCGGGCCAATCATTGATGGTCACGAACAGCAACGCCTTTAGGTCAAATTCTTCCCCCATGTGCTCATCCCACGCACGTACACCTGTTCCATTCCACAGCTGTAAGAGTTCTTCAACTAATGGCCTTAGGTACACATCAATGTCGTTGTCGGGTTGCTTAGGGCCTTGGATGAAATTGGCATCATAATGAACTTCCGCTTCATGCACATCCAAGGAGGAAGGTTATACATACGTAGAGTCACGGGCCAGGTGTTGTGATTGCTGCTCTGGTCCCCAAAAGGATTAATGCCATCCGCGCTTAAAGCAAACCATACGTTCCTTGGGTCACTTGCAAACTCAGCCCAGAACTTTCTCTCAATTTTTCTCCACTGCGACCCGTCAGCGGGTGCTCTCAACTTCCCGTCTTTCTTACGATCCTCACTGTGCCATCGCATCAACTTGGCATGCTCTTTGTTTCTGAACAGTCGTTTCAACCGTGGTATTATAGGAGCATACCACATCACCTTCGCAGGAACCCTCTTCCTGCGGGGCTCGCCCTGAACATCACCAGGGTCATCTCGTCTGATCTTATACCGCAATGCACCGCATACCGGGCATGCGTTCAAATCCTTGTACGCACCGCGGTAGAGGATGCAGTCATTAGGGCATGCATGTATCTTCTCCACCTCCAATCCTACAGGGCATACGACCTTCTTTGTTGCGTACGTACTGTTGGGCAATTCGTTATCCTTTGGAAGCTTCTTCTTCAATATTTTCAGTAGCTTCTCAAATCCTTTGTCAGGCACAACATTCTCTGCCTTCCACTGCAGCAATTCCAGTACGGTACCGAGCTTTATGTTGCCATCTTCTCAATTGGGGTACAACCCTTTTTTGTGATCCTCTAACATGCGATCGAACTTCAGCTTCTCCTTTTCACTTTCGCACTTTTCCCTTGCATCAACAGTGACCCAGCGGAGATCATCATCGGGCACATCGTCTGGTTCCTCTAGATCTTCAGCTTCCTCTTGATCTTCAGCTTCCCCCGTTGCAGCATCACCGTATTCAGGGGGCACATAGTTGTCATCGTCCTCTTCTTCTTCGCTGTCTTCCATCATAACCCCTATTTCTCCATGCTTCGTCCAAACATTATAGTGTGGCATGAAACCCTTATAAAGCAGGTGGGTGTGAAGGATTTTCTTGTCAGAGTAAGACCTCGTATTCCCACAATTAGGGCATGGACAACACATAAAACCATTCTGCTTGTTTGCCTCAGCCACTTCGAGAAAATTATGCACGCCCTTAATGTACTCAGAGGTGTGTCTGTCACCGTACATCCATTGCCGGTTCATCTGCGTGCATTATATATAATTATGTGTGTCAAAAGTAAGAAAATTAGACAACGATCTATCTAAAGTAAGATTTTTTTTCTTTCAGAAGGAAGATAAGAACAAGAGGCTCACCACGGTGGTGCCGGCGACGAGATCGACGCGGGCGATCGACGGCGGTGAAGATGAGGACGGGGCGTGACGGACCGCTAAACCTAGACAAATCTCGGAAAAAATGGAGCTCGGAGGTCGAGCTTCGAGAGGAGAAAGCTTAACTAGTGTGGCTCGGGCATTTCATCGAACACCTCACATGCATAAGAGGTGAGCTAGAGCACCCAAATGCCCTTCCTCACCGGCCAGCAAAAAACAGAGCACTGTGGAGTGCTCTGCTCGCCGACGATGGGGTATATATAGGAAACTCATTTGTCCCGATTCGTGGCTGGAACCGGGACTAAAGGCCATCCTTCTGTCCCGGTTCCTGCCACGAACCGGGACCAATGGTTGTGGGCCAGGAGCGAGGCTCATTGGTCCCGGTTCGTGCCAAGAGCCGGGACAAATGGTCCCAGAAGAACCAGGACCAATGCCCACGAGGCCCCGGCCGGCCCCCTGGGCTCACGAACCGGGACAAATGCCTCCATTGGTCTCGGTTCATGGCAGAACCGGGACTAATGGGCTGGCCAGGCCCGAACGAAAGCCCCTTTTTCTACTAGTGAGACAACCATTTTTGACCCAGCGTTTGGTTGCCCGCATTGCATTAGGCGCACATATGACATGGTGTTTGGTTGCAACCTGCATAAGGTGTTGTCACCACTTCTAACTAGTGGTGAGCTTACCACACACAATCTGAACATGTAGTGCCAGATAGTTAAACAAATAACAGTTCATCCTAACTACTATCAAATGATAGTTCAAATTATTAAGAGCCATTGGCTAAATAGGGGATAGTTCATCGGTGTTGCTGCTACCAGATCTTCCTCTTCTTCTGCTTCTTCTGCTGCTGCTGCTTCTTCTTCCTCTTCTTCAAATCCTGCACTGATCTCTGTTAAGCCACATTGCCTCTGCCCACTCCAACCTTTTGTTCTTCCAAGTGTCATTGTCAAATGCCTCTACACCATGGTCGGAGCTAACAACATCGTCAGGCTCGACCTCTTCCTCCTCAGGCATGTGTTCATCAAAGCCCCACTGGAGGATCCAGTTATGCAGAATGCAACAAGTAAGAACAAGCTTAACCTGAGTGGAGTATGGGTGGAATGGCTTCTGATCCAGGATCTTAAACCTATTCTTCAAAGCTCCAAATGCCCTCTCAACAGTTACTCTAAGGCTGGAGTGTCTGAGATTAAACAACTCCTGTGTAGTCCTAGGATAGTTCCTACCAGAGAACTCGTTGAGATGGTATCTGGTTTTCCTGAAGAGTGGAAGAACACCCGGCCGACATGCATAGCCAGCATCTCCAAGGTAGTACTTGCCGTCGGGGATGTTGATCCCATCAGGTCGACTCATGCTATCACTGAGAATGTTAGCATCATGCGCTGACCCCTCCCAGCCAGCCAGTACATATGTGAACTTCAGATCAAAGTCAACAGCAGCAAGCACATTCTGGCTAGTGTAGTGCTTCCTCCCCCTGTATGCTGCAGACTGTGACCTAGGAACTCTGGCATTGACATGAGTATCATCTATTGTCCCAATGCAATCCTGAAAATGGCATCACAAGCCTGTGTTAGTGCTCAAATTGAACAATACAAGCATATCAAGCCATGAAAAGTGTATATTGTCAATGCTCACCTTGAAGTATGGGTACCATCTTGGGCTTCCGCAAATCTTGGGTGGAGTCTGGCCAGATGGTCTCCTGATCATCTCTCCTCTAAGCTCCCCAACAACAAAAAGCACCTGCTTGAAGTACCTAGAGATGGTCTCCATTGAACTCCAGAACGTGTTGTGAATGACCCTGAACCTCTGGTTATTGCCAACAACATGGAGGAACATGGTCACTTGCTCTTCCACACTGGAGTTGAAGTTATCTAGTAGCAGCCCCCTTGCTCCTGAAGGTCTCGAGAACCCTGGCAAATGGTTCTCTTTTTCATTCGAAGCATCCACAGAGCTTCGACGCCATTGCAGTTGTAGATGTAGTTCAGATTTTGGATCCTCTCCTGTTCCCGGATAAACATTGGGCCATAGCGGATCAAAGGTATCCCAGCACGACGAACACCTTTCTGGTGCATCAACATGACCCATACCTGAATCACACTTATCAGTGATGCTGCCTGAATTATCAGCCTCATCCGTGCGCCCATAACGTAGTCGACATCGACGGTTCGTTCAGTGGGAAATCGATCCTACACCTTGCCTAACGGCCTAACCACCGACCTAACAAATGGGGGGGGTGCTGCTTACCGGCATCGGAGACGAGGACGGCGTAGGGGGAGCCATGGCACAGACAAGGTCGACTAGACGGTGGCCAACAACCAGGGGAGCACCAGATACGCCGCAAACGCCGCCGCCTCTTCCGCCGCCTCCAACGCAGATCTGAAATCGCAGCCGCCGCCGGTGGTGAGGAAGTAGGGAAGAAAGTGGCTATGGGTGAGCAAGTAGAAAGGGGGGTGAGGCTAGATTTGGCGCTGAGACGGCGCGCCAGATTTCCCATCTCCCGCCATCCCCCCTCGCCCTCGCGTCGCACCCGCCCGTGCGACCTCGCGCCGCACTCAGCCTGGCTCGCGAGACACTGCCGATCCGAGCATTTTCGGCGAGCCAGGCTCTGGTCTGCTTTGAGAAGCGTGTGATGCAGGCCCAACAGTGAAACCAGGCAACGAAACAGGCATCTTCCTTCTCGCGCGGGTCTGGTTGGGCTCGATGCGGGCAACCAAACACGCCCTCTGCCTCTGCCTGCTGCTGCTGACAACTGCACCCGTGCATGCGCGTGTGGGCGCAGTTGGACGTCCTATGGAGGTGGAGGTGTTTTTTTTCTCAACCGGGCTCACACCCCTGTTCATTAATAGTATTTGCTTAAAGAAAATATCCAGTACAGAAAACCTGTTGTGGATGCTCAAGCTTGAGGTATCCATCACGGGGCGAAAACCTGTTAACAGTGTATATCTCAGAGGCGGAGGGGTTGGGGGCAATGAAGGCGGCAACCGGCAAGCAGGAGATGGGTGGATGGATCGGCTGGGTTCGGTGCACGCAGCAAAAGTACGTACGTACTGTGTTTGGCGTACGTAGCACAAGAGAAGTCGAACAGAGCAGATGCATAGTGTGTGTGGCGTTGTAGCACTGTTTGACATTTGCAGCGGCTAGCTTAGCTATAGCTGCGTGTGCTGTGTTGGGGCCAATGCACGCATGGATGGATGGACCTGGCTATAGGTAGGTGATGGGCATGGTCCATGCATAGACAGACGCTCATTACTTCATCCATTTGTGTATGTGTGGCCCTCTTTCTTCCTTCCATGCAGAGGGATGGATCGATCGGCGCAAAGCAAGAAACTTCCTTCCTTGACGATCAACGATCATCGAGACGTGCTCGCGTGCGCCACATTCATGGATGGCCATTTGTTGCGCACAGGACAGCAAGCTGCAGCGCCTCGGCGTCGGCGTCGGCTTCGCCCGTGCGCGTGCGGCGTGTGCATATCCATTTCTTATCTATCCGATCCAGCCGTGCGCGCTCATATCATCAATCAAGCAGCAGGAAAGAAAGAATAATGTCACATGTGCACGCAGCGGGGAATGTGTCGCCTCACTCGGTCTTCTCGGTACAAAATTACTTGTCGTTCAAACAGATGTATCTAGAAAGTATTTCTAAGTGCCACTGTTCGATTCGGAGCTGATTCTTCTGTTGATGATAGAGGTGCACATGAAGGTACTACTAGTACACATTTCTGCTGCTTTTCATATTCGTGTTCGATGGATACCGCAAAAAAAAAAGTGTTGGATGGAGAACATGAATGAAGGTACTACATGTAGTTCGCTGGCCAATCAATCAAATCAGAGTTGCACGAGCGCTCCCTTTTGTGATGATAGGATGACAGTATATAGTGCCGTTCGAGCTCTGTCTAAGAACGCTTCCATTGTCAAAAAGGCAGCCATGAACTTTCTTGAAATGAGGAAAAGTTTGCCTAATTGTCAAATTAAAGCCATGGCACCGTTAGGTCTTTGAACACAAATGCATGGTCGAGGGTCAGGTGCCTAGAGCACTAGTAGAGCTGATAGCACGTAGCAGAATATTAAAACATAGGCAGCACGGAGAAAATGAAAATGGATATCCCACTCGCAACATAGTGCCGGCAAAAAGGACCAAAAACAAAGCTGTTCAAAGATCCAATGACAGGGGAAAAGGAACAAATCCTCCGGTGTTCACAAAAGTGACGTGCTGATAGACGCACATTTGTCACTGAACTTTAACCTGTGAAGTAGATCAAAGTACGGGTGACATGTGTCGCGGTATTTTTGTGCCACGTTGAATCATCGTATATATATGCACCCCATGCGAAGGAGCGTACTCTTATCGGTGTCAAGGTTGGGGCGCCATTCCTATCGAAATGGTACAGGTATTTCATCCATAAATACCAAATATATTGCAAATGAAGCAACCTATCAAGGAGTATCCATCGACGCATTGATTTCATAAGGTGGCAATTAAGCTTTTGATCACCAGCTCGTCGGTCTGGTAGTAATCTCCATATGTAGGACCAAGACAAGGTGTACGAATGGCACTCCATATTAACTTGTAGTGCTCATATATTTCATTAACATTTCACCGATGTAAAAATGTAGTGCATAATAGTTCTTACTAGAGGGATAAGCGTTTGACGGCGCCGTTTTTCATTTGTGAAATTTATTCTATTTTTCTCTGAAGAGTTGTTATGACAATTCATTTTTTTCGCATACTGTAGAGGCAGTCAAGCAAATGCAGCACCTCATGGGTGGTATTGAAGGTTCTGTTGTTGCTCCTTTTTTTCTTGATTTTAATTCTTTTCTTTTTGGTTCAATTGGTTTTCTTTCGTTTTTGCCTTTAAATATTTCTTTTCTTGTTTATATTTATATTTTTTGCTTTTTACATTTTTAATTCGTAAATTTTTTTATAACAGTAATTTTGGAAATTTGGGAACACACTTTAAATTCATGAACATTTTTTTCGAATTTATGTACACTTTCGATTTCGTGTATATTTTTTTCATATTCATAAGCATTTTTAATCCATGATTTTTTTAAGTTTGTTAAAATTAATGAATATTTGAATAATATCTGAAATATTCAATATAGAATAGTTTCAATAATATCTAAAATATGAAATATATAATAATTACATTAATATCTGAATTCATATTTTAAAACATTATCCAATAAGTAATAATAAAATATCTTAAATATATGAAATATTTATATTTTAAAAAACCACTACTCTGAAATAGCTGAAATGTAAAATAATCTAAAAATAATGAATAAAATTTGTTCATTAATTTAAAATATGTGAAATATGAAAAACAAATTTTAATTTTAAAATAGCAAATTTGGTCCGACAAAACGTAGGTTTACTTAACAAACGTCGATGTCTAAGATATCAAGCAAATACAATGAACATGGAACGCGGCGGACGGGGGAGCTGGTTTCGGGAAAATGGCGATGGGCCGGGACGAGCAACACTGTCATGAGAGAGAGGCAGAGAGGAGGAAAGATTTATTTATTTTTACAACAAAGGAGGGAAAAGGTTGTTGAAGAAGAAGGGTATGACATGTAGGCCCGTATGGTCAGTGAGAGAAACGAGCTATCCCGGCCGGGATTGTCTTGCCAAACAGGTATAGGGTCGGTTTAGACTTGAGGGATTTCAACATGAGGGTTTGCTTGCGTCACGCCATGTAACCTCGTGGTTCAAGGGTGAATTTTTGTGATGGGTCTAACTAATAATAGTGCTGTTCTTAGTGTTCTGTTTACCGGCAGTAGTACAAGCGAGCAGTCACCGCTGGATCCACACAAGAATTACTATGGCCTGCGGGCCACTGTTGGGTCTGCTGCAGTGCAGCCGCCCGTGCGTGCGCGTGCGCGTGCGGGCTCTGCCGTAGCCGCAGGCACTGTTGGACTGTACTGTAGGAAGCGATGTGCTCGCGCGCGCGTATGCAAGCAAGCAAGAAGGCAATCGTGGCAGGAATATTGATGAGCATTTGACTCGTTGCTCAGCACAAGCGGCCACCTGTGGGCGTCGTCCCGCGCAGCAGCGCGTGCCCGTGCTCGTCCGTCGCAGATCTGGTGTTGCCCAGTGTACTAGTGTACCTCCAGGCACACGCTCGGCCGGAGCGGCGCCAATCAGTCGAGGAACGAAGAACCCTACTGGCTGCCTTGTACTCCCTTCCTCCCTTCCTCCCTCCCTGATGTGCGCGCGTGCGCTCGCTCAAATGCACGCACTTGTGGTACTCCATCTGTCTGAAAAAACTTGTTCCTCAAATGGATGTATCTAGCATCAAATTAATGTAAAATATATTTATTTAAGGGACAAGCTCGGGACAAGTTTTTTGAAACCGGGGAGTACGTATCATTGGCCTGTTCACAGCGAGAGAGTGAGAGAGGGCGGTTCTTGCATTGCATGGTTCACTTTCCACATTTCTGTTGCTTTTTGCACAGTACGTGCATGCAGTTCCCCTGTTGGAGTATGCAGCAAGGTACTGTTACATGAGGCTGGCTAATCTGATAACGATCAATCAAATCAGGTTGCACGAGCGCCACTCGCTTGTCCTCCTCCTCTTCTTCTTCTTCTTCTTCTTGACCCCGCACCCACCCACCGGTGCATCCTTTTCCTGTGCTTGGATAGTGCCCATCCACGCACGTGCACATGTACGTGTGTTTTACAATAATAACAATCACGCGGTCAAATGGATACTCCAGTAGTAGGGTCGGATCCTGTGGTGGTAGATTTCAATGTCCAAATCATACGTGGCCCTTTTCCAACCAAGAAAATAGGACAAGGCCGATATCGGCGTTTTAGGGTGTGTCTGGTTGCGAAACCAAGTGGAAAGGAATGCCATGGTTTCATTCCACTGGAATGAGTCGATCATGTTTCTCTGTTTGTTTGCAGACAATACATGAAAATGGATTTAGTTCATTTTGACAACGTACATTAGCAAAACATAATAAAAATGACATCAACAATATCTACAACTATTTCCTCTTGCACCAAAGCCACGCTCAAACCCGTTGGCTGGTTCCGCATGATTCCTTCGATTCGTAGGTATCGGCGCGTCCCGGAAATCGCCTGAATATTCGCTCGGTGGGAACGACTTGGTTCCTGTTCCAGCTATGTACCAAACGCTGGAACGAGGGCCAGTCACGGGTCCGACCCATGCCATTCCACTTGGTGATTGAAACCAAACACACCATTAGAGACCGGGTTCAAGGAGCATCGTATTTTGAAAACATTGAAGAATGCTATTTATTACTAGATTTTTTTGCTAATAATAATTTGCATGGATTCACATATATGTTTTTTTTACATGCATGTAAATTTTCTTAAAAATACCATGATTTGTGGCCTACGCAAAGAGACAAAATCCTGGTCCCAATAAAAGGAAGGTCAATATTTATACATGTATTTGTCTTTCTTGTGTACTCGCGCATGAAAATATATATTCCTGGGAATTTATACGCATATACTACACATTTGTGTGTGTGTGTACATTGTTTTTACACAATTTCTTGAGATGTATAAAATCAAGTTTCTGCCTGAAACAGATAAGGGCAGCCTGGAGACCGGGCTACAACACGCATTATCGGGATAAGGCCAGTCGTGAATGCTCCTATTTCTTCTGCACATGCATATACAATGTACTCCAGTCTCCGGTGCTAATTTGCTAGTACACTGGTCGTCCTGGATGTCTTCCTCTCCCTTCATCTCTTGGAGCACTAAAAAAAAGCATGATCTCCAGTGCAGTTTTGTTGTTTTCCACACTACGAGTGGGTGTGCTTATTTTCTTCCAAATGGAACATACGCGTATGATCTCACTTTCATATAAATTATTGCACTTTTCCTTTTGCAACAAAAATATGATAATGTAGTGTGTGTGTGTGTGTCGCTCAAGGTTTTGTCTAACAACTTTTCAATTGTCAAGAGAAAGGCCTGAACTTTCTTGAAATGTGGGAAAGTTGGTCCTGCTAATTGACAAAAATAAGAAATCCACTCGTCCAGCTATGGCACCATGTTCCATCAGGAACATTGAACACACATTCATGCGTATAGCACTACATATATGGGCGCACGCGGCAGAATAAGTTAAACACGTAGGCAACACAAACGAAATGGAAAAGAACATCCCACTCACCAAATAGGACTGCTCACAAAGCACCAAAAGACAAAGCTGTTTGATGATCAGACGACATGAGAAAGGAAAAAAAAAACAAGGTACTCCAATGTTCACAACAAGTGGCGTGTCGATACATGCTTCGTCACTAGATTGCTTATGAAACCACTTAAGCTAGTTTTCTTTTACTTTTTGCTGAGTTGGCCTTCTCAGCCATCTCGTCTGTACTTACTATTTTACCAAATCAATGAAAAATACACAGCAGAATGTTTCAAAAAAAAAAATACACAGCAGAGTGCTACTGTTTCTATAGAACAAACAAAAGGCGCAGTGGGTGTACATCATGGTCAAAGTAGAGGCGCCGTTCCTATCTAAGTACTCCTACATGCATTTAGTCCTTAAATACCAAATAAACTGCAAATAAAGCAACATATAAATTGCCCTTGTCGCAAACCAAGTGTAGTACTACTAGTACGCATCAACCCATTGATTTTGAAAGTTACATGACAATTCAGCTTCCCAATGATCAAGTCATGATTGGGTTCGTCCTCATGTGACAAAGACGCATATGTGATAGAGACTTCGCTTAATAGATTTGTAAAATGTATGTCTTGGGCTAAAAAAGAAAGTAGGGTCTATGTTGGTTAAACTGTGAAGCTACACAAGCGCAGTGGCATGCACACATGTGCGGACAACGTCTTGATATATCTATTAGTCTCACAACTTATTGTTAAGTCCGGTATTAACCAATTGCTAATCATATTCATAATCTTTGCGGTGGATAATATGTAAGTTTTGTACCGTGTCATTATTTAGCCAAGACATGAGGAATAGGACCACCACCGAATAAATGAACCATAGACCATAGTCACATTTAGCATCTGGCGGAAATGGACCTGGAAAAGTTGAGGAGGCAAGTATCCCACGTAAGCACATCTAAATCAGTGTCACATCATACTTTAACTCATACAACGACGAACCATGATGATTATGTAATCATGGGCTCGAGAAAGGCTTATCTCTTTCGTGTGGAGCTGAATCTGGTCAACCTGAGAGGTGTCGACGCACGTGTGACTGTAAAATGGACACGAACTGTTGATCCGCCTCCACGCACGTAGCTATTACACCAAGCTTTCGATAGCATAAAAAGCCCCAAATCCTGTCACTTGCATTTGTGTGCGCGGCGCCACTATGTGTGTTGTCTTCGTCCTCTTCGTCTTCTTATCTTTTCTAGATACATAGTGCATATCCAACACTTGAATTGCACGGTCAGTCATAGTGTCACGCCTCACGCTAGTGTGGTCATCGTCGCTTCATGTCGTGCTATTGCTACATGTACATCAAGCATGTCAATTAGTTTTATGATAACACAGTCAGCGACTGAATTGGGTCGCGCAATGAGCCACATCGTATATCCATTATCGAGGATTTGGGAGACTGTCATCTCAGTACCGACCTCCCAATTAAGTCCTAACCTATCACCGCTAGCTGGAGAGCATGAGCAGTTTAATTTCTAGGCAACACACTCATGTGAGACTAACGCAGACCACAAATTTTACTTCTTTAACGAAGAATGAACACTAGAAGTATAACGTATACTCCAATACTGTTTGATGTAGTAGTACTTATAAGTGATCCAGATTCCAAACGACTTGGAAATAATTAGGACCCCCCAACAAGCAAACATACATTTTCTCCCAATGTATGTGTGATTTCATCCTTAATCCTGGAGGTATGGAAACGGACATCCCACTCACCATATAGTACTACTGGCAGAACAACAGCTTTCAAAAAAAATTACTGCCAAAACAATCAAAACCACAAGCTGTTTGACGATCACATGAACATGAGTTAAATAACAAGATCACCCCACTATTCACAACAAGTGACATGACGATATATAGATGCTTTGTCACTAGACTGCGCTAATGAAATCCTTGAAGCTAGCTAGGGCCAAGTGCGGCTTGTGAACATCATTATCAAAGTAGAGGCGCCATCCCTATCTAAGTACTCCTATAGGTATTTCATCCTTAAGTACCACATATAGTGCAAACAAAGCAACAGATAAATTGTCCTTATCGCAAAACAAAGTAGAGTAGTACTAGTATACATCAACACGTTCATTTTGAAAGGTACATGGCAATTCATCTCCAATGATTAAGTCATGATTTGGTTCTCCCTCATGGGACGGAGACCCATATCTGACAATGTCGTCGGTAAAAGTATTAAGTTGTGGTGCTCCTGTATTTAGTTGACGTTCCATGGACGTTAAAACATAGTGCGTGTTAGTATTGTGCTAAGTGGACTTTGGTAAGCTTGATCGAATGTATGAAAGAAAGTATCGATATCTGAAAATACAAGCAGCAAACACAATGTGAAAATACTCCTATTTAGTTATGAATCCAATAATAGTGCTCTCAACTGTACTAGTAGTCCTACGTACTCTTGCTAGCTGCTCTGGTCAACCTGAAAGTTGCTGGTGCACGTGTGACTGGGAAATGGACACGACCGGATGCATGATTCGCCTCCACACATGTAAGTGTCATACCAACCTTTCGATGGCGTAAAAAGCCTGAAACCCTGGCGCTTCTATCCACGTCGTCGTCGCCATCTTTTTTTCTAATCTTTTTTAGATACAAAGTATGTATCCAACATTAGGATTGCACGGTCAGTAAGAGTGTCACAACTTGATAGCTAGGGTGGTCGCTGTCGCGCCTGGCTGCGCTTTTTCTACGTATATATCTGATACATCTTAAAATTAGTCGTGTGTTCATGAGGTCGCCAATAAGATTTGGCTAAGCAATATGTGATACATCGTTCTTATGGCTGCATGCAATTATTCAGATGCAGAGACCGGGATGACCCTCCTTTTTTAAAAAAAAAGTGCTACGTCATACATCCACCGTCTAGAATCCAGGAGACTGTCGTCTGCATAACTATCTCATAATTAAGTCCTAATCTGTCACTGCTAGCTGGAGAGCAGGAGGTGTTTAATATCTGGGCAATTCACTAATTATTATGAGATTGCCCTCGTGTGAAAGTAACGTTGACCACAAAATTGCCTTCTTTATTAGGAGTGTAGTAGAACGTACAGTGTATTGTTGGATGAAGTAATGCTGAGAAGTACTCCCCATTTTCAAATATAAGACCATTTAGAGATTTCAATACCGACTACCTGCATATATAGACGCATTTTAGAGTGTAGATTCGCTCATTTTATTTCGTATGTACGCTCTGCATTGGAATCTCTAAAAAGACTTATTTTTAGAAACGGAGGAGTAATCCAGATTCCAAACGAGTAGAAGACAACTAGCGCTTATCCACACAAAACACACAGTTTCTCCCAACGTAGCGTAGTATGGTTTCCGTTTCATTTTATAGGGCAATTGAGGATCTCAAAGTGGTACGTACACCTCTGCACGAGCTCGAAATTTCTGAATGACTTTCCTTTTTTTTTGACACATGGTAATGACTTTCCTTGATTTCAGCTCAAAGTGTGTTTTCTATTTGTGTTTTTGCCGACGTAGCACTAGTGCGACAAAAGCAGGTTGGCTGGTCTGCGACACCTTTTAAGGTTTTGAAAATCTTGGATTTTTTAAGGCAACATATGCAAAGTCTTCGAATCGGCAGCTAATCGTCGTTGTTTGCCACTAACCTAATCAGTGGTGGCAGGAGTTCTCTAGTAAACTAACCGTTGGGAGGATCTTCCAAATCCGACATGCAAATTTGCAGGCACCTCACCGATACGCGGGCCAGCACTAGTCAAACCATGAGTCTTGTCAGTATGACATTATAAAGTTGCACGCCGTACCAGAGAAGATTGGTGCTCAAACAAAACAACCCAATGTTTTACATAATATCACACATATGTTACTACTCGCTATAGAGGTACTAACATATGATATCACACAATCTAAGTTACTTCACATTATAAATAGTCTAAGTGAGCTGCCCCATCCATCGGTAATCGCTATACGGACCAGCTAAGACGACATGAATGCAATTTACCCTGCCGACGGTTGAAAATAAGTGCTTGGGTCACCCTCTGGTTTTTAACCTTGTAATAGGAGCCCCGTTATTATTTACGTTATGCACCTTTTGTTGAATTAAGGGGCGTGCCCCGATTTCATATCAACAATGAGAGGAAACTAACATTTGTTCAGATGATCTAAAACCCAGGTACCCTATAATGACACTCAGGAGACATGAACTAAAGTAAAACAGAAACAAGGGTAACCACGCAAGTCTCCCAGCGGTCGCCACACAGGACGATCCGGACGCACTTTCTTCTGCAAACTGGAGGCAAAACATGAGGGGGGGGGGGGGGGTCCGGACAGCACCCACGCCCGCTTCTGATCAACCTGGCCTGCACAAACACCCTCCTCCCTCGCCCGCGCAAATTCACGCCTGGCGCCTACTGCCTGCATTCATACCTGTAGGGTAACGCAGCAGAAAACAAAAAAATTCTGACCTACGCACCAGCCCAGGACCACTATGGAGACTGCATACAAGGTTTGATCTTTTTCGTTACCGACTCGTAGCGCAGCGGGAAGTAGAGTCGATGATGATCGGCGGTGCAGATCCCCGCAGCTAGGATTTACAACCTCCCAACCGCGAGGATGTATACCCTCATCTGCTCCTCAGACAGCCCTCCGGGAGGCGGTCGAACAGTCCCCCGGACGGTGTCGCGGACAGCCCTTCGGGAGGACCTTCGAAACTCGAACGGTCACTCGGACAGCCCTTCGGGACGACCTTCGAAACTCGGACGGTCACACGGACAGCCCTTCGGGAGGCACTCACGAACTAAGACCGAAACTACGATCTCTCTACAGAGTTGCACACATACGGTGTCATCTATCCGGCAGGGCTTCGCCGTCCAGAACTAGTTCCTGCCGGAACCCAGACAGCCTTACGGCTCTACGAAACTCTTTTCGTGGGAGGGAGAGAAGAAGCCAGATAATGCATGGCATGTGTATGAGAGCAAGGGATGAGTGTGGAGGGCTGCCCCTCCACCTCTATTTATAGGAAATCCCAAGGGGGTAGGGTAGTTTCACAAAAAACCCAAAATGCACATGAATGAAGTCCTTCCACAAGGACCTAGGAGTGAAACCAAGGAACAAGAGGGTCCCCAAGGGGGGATACCCCATGTGGCCGGCCACACCCCCATGAGGGGCCCAAAAAATGGCTCCTATCCATCCATGTCATTCCCAAGATCTTTTGGAGCAAAGCCCCAAAAGGTGGCTTTCCATAAAATAACCATAAAGCTGATTTTCACTATTCACGACGACATTTTTCAGCGTCTGATCGAACTGAAAATATTTATGTGGGCTAAGAACATTTCCAGTACCCACTAAAATGTTTTTCAACGCGTTCCGAAACAATTCCGGTTTTAGTGATTTTCATCTGCGAAACGCATCTGAAGTGGCTCCGGCAGCTCCGGAACATTTCCGGTTTTTATCTCAGAAAATTCCAAAAAGCTTCCAGAATGATTCTGGCATCCTCCAAGAATTATCAGGCATGTGCCGAAACCAATTTGACTTAATGGTGTATCCCGAAATAACTTTTCGGTATCATCGAAACTTATCCGATGACCTCTCTCTGCGGTACGATTCCGCTGTCCGAAACTTTTCGGTGTCCAAAACTTTTTTGGTGATTTTCTCTAAGACTCCCTGTCTAGTATTCAGCAGATAGATGACCCTTAAGCGTGTGACCCTATAGGTTCGGTGAAGTATAGACATGACCCGGAACCCCTTCCGATCAATGATCAACATCGGAGCCGTGGACACCCATATTGACCCCTATACCCACACGAATAAATATTCGAGTGAACCTCCAGTTGCCGTGTGCTATTCCTGTTGCTTCGCGATATGTTACAAATACCTGAGGTGAGACATGTTGGCATTCCCATGGATCAACAACTTGTCCACTATGCTAGTTACCTCGTTACCGGTATTGTTCTCTTTTCTCGTTATCGTGTTCCGGCATCCCCGTGATCAAATCACAAAGTGTCTGGCCAGACGATGATGGATACCATAACACAGAGAGGGCCCAGAGATATCTCTCCATCGTCGGAGGAGCAAATCCCAATCTTGAGCTATCAAGTTAGTTGACACACTTTTCCATGAACCCGTAAGCCGCCGTAATAGCCACCCATTTACGGATGACGTTTAACAAACCCCAAAGTTCATGAAGCAAGCATGAAGAAACTCGATACTCTCATGGTCTAAGGAATCATGCAAACATTAACCATCTCTGTGTTATGTACCAATAAACTTGTGACGAATGAATCTCATAGCATAACATCAATCCGGGTCGATTCAACACAAATGTTCTCTTAACATTGTGCCCTCAAAGTTGCTGGCATAGACATGCCCATGACCAGGAAAACAGAATCATCATGCAACACTTGAGCTAGTCTTAGAGGCCAGACTAGGAATACTTCTTACCGTTTATTATTCCACACGTGCATGTGAGTCTTCCTCCGAGCCTCGTGGATATTGCAGACTCGAGAATCATTGCAGTTATAGCATGGAACATAAACAAAATTATGAACAGGGAGATAATCAATAACATTTATTATTGCCTCTAGGGCATATCTCCTACAATACCGTTGTAAAGCGGCCGCTCCGTATTGAAGCAGGCCCAGAGTGGAGGCGGCCTCTCACTGCCTCCGCCATTGAAGCGCCGCGTCGGCTGAGGGGCCGCCCGCGACGCGTCCCCGGTGTCTGCGCCTGTTCAATACCGAAGACGCATTACTAGACGAGACGGGGCAAATATCTACCTCGCCCGTTCAATACCCTGTCTGTCTGTCACCATTAAGCAAACTCGCCGACCGAGAAACCCACTCTGGCGCCGTGCATTGACGCACCAGGACGCCTGGCCTCACCGGGATCCGCTATTTAAAGGCGGTCACACCCGACTAACTCCATGCCACAATGAAAGGATCGATATAGTTGACTAGAGGGGGGTGAATAGGCAACTAACAATTTTTAGCTTTTCTTTACCAAATTAAACTTTGCATCAAAATAGGTTGTCTAGATATGCAACTAAGTGAGCAACCTATATGATGCAACGACAACAAGCACGCAAGCAAGTAAGAGATATAACACAAGTAACTAGCGAAAGTAAAGGAACGAGATAACCAAGAGTGGAGCCGGTGGAGACGAGGATGTGTTACCGAAGTTCCTTCCTTTTGAGGGGAAGTACGTCTCCGTTGGAGCGGTGTGGAGGCACAATGCTCCCCAAGAAGCCACAAGGGCCACCGTATTCTCCTCACGCCCTCACACAATGCGAGATGCCGTGATTCCACTATTGATGCCCTTGAAGGCGGCGACCGAACCTTTACAAACAAGGTTGGGGCAATCTCCACAACTTAATTGGAGGCTCCCAACGACACCACACAGCTTCACCACAATGGACTATGGCTCCGCGGTGACCTCAATCGTCTAGGGTGCTCAAACACCCTAGAGTAACAAGATCCGCTAGGGATAAGTGGGGGAATCAAATTTCTCTTGGTGGAAGTGTAGATCGTGGCCTTCTCAACCAATCCCGAGCAAATCAACAAGTTTGATTGGCTAGGGAGAGAGATCGGGCGAAAATGGAGCTTGGAGCAACAATGGAGCTTTTGGGGGAAGAGGTGAGACAACTTTGGGGAAGAAGACCCCTTTATATAGTGGGGGGAACAAACCAACCGTTACCCCCCCTTCTGCCCCGAAGAGAGCGGTAGTACCGCTGTGCCAGCGGTACTACCGCTTGCCACTATAAGCAGTACTACCGCCCCAAAGCGCGGTACTACCGCTTGGCCCACAGCGGTACTACCGCGGAGGGAGGGCGGTACTACCGCACAGGAGCGTTACTACGGCCCCCCACAGCCGCGGCCAGTACCGTAAAACCCGACACGAAAAAGGAGCCCTCGAATCGAGGCGGTACTAGCACGAGACCACCGCGGTACTACGGCTTGGGGCCACTAGCGGTACTACTGCTCTGGAGCGGTACTACCGTGCCCAGAGCGGTACTACCGCTTGTGGCACCCAAGCGGTACTACCGCTGGGACCAGAGATAGTACACACATGGGGCTACTAGCGGTACTACTGCTCTAGGCGGTACTACCGCTCCAGAGCGGTACTATCGCTTGTAGCACCCAAGCGGTACTGCCGCTCTGGCCTGCGGTACTACCGCCTGGACCAGAGAGGGCACAAAGAAAGGAGAACCAAACCCATCATCGAAACGGAAAGGCTCGGAGGGAGGGGCAAAGGAAGTGTACGTGATGATTCCACCCTAGCCTTTCCAAAACGGACACCCTCTTGATAGTACGGTGATCCCTATGAAACTAGTCCACCAAACTAATCCGAAAGGACTACACCGTCTTCGCTTTAAGCTCCGAGGGGAGGAAATCGTCTCGTGCCAAAAGAATGAATCTCTGAAAAACACTCAACGCACACGATTAGTCCGCAAAAGCATTGTCATCAATCACCAAAACAACTTAGGGATAAATATGCCCTTACAATCTCCCCCTTTTTGGTGGATTGATGACAATACGGGATTTGCACAACTGGGAAAAACAAAGGACATAAGCAAACCCCAAGTCTCTAAAATATAGACGGGCTCCCCCTAGATGTGTGCCATCAAGATAGGTACTTTGAGCTGCACGACACACATACTAGGATCAACACTCCCCCTGTATTTTAGAGACCAACAACCTAAGCGAGAAACAAGATAGCAGGATATATAACATAATGAAGCATATAACTCATGAGATATCAAATGACTAGAGACAAAGATAAAGATATGATAATGATAGGGTAGCATATGTCTCACACCATATGACGCGAACTAAAGTCTTACTGAACACAAAACCAAGCAAAGCACAAGTTCCAAGCAAAGCACAAAGTAGCACATAACGAAAGCCCAAAGGCAAAGACACACTCGCAACACGCAAATCCCTAAACTCTCTCCCCCTTTGGCATCAAGACACTAAAAAGGGGCAAAGAGCTAGCCTACGGCTCCAGGTGAGAGCATGCTGAGGATCTCGAACATCAGGACTCTGCGTGATCATCTGCACTGCCGTCCTCGCCCGGAAACTGCTCGGCATCTGAGTCGGTCCACAGACAGTGCTGCTGGATCCACTCCTCCTCCTCAGTAATCTGACCCTCTGAGCCGCTGGTGACTGTCGCACCCATCGGACGCATCAGCTCCTTGTGACGTCCTCTTGCCTTCTTCTCAGCCACATGAGTCATGTACTGACCATGAGACTCTAGGCAGAACAGCTTCTTCATCTTGCGTTTGAGCTTCTTTGCCCAAGATGGCTCTGCTGCAGAAGGCTCTGTCCCAGGAGGCACATACTCGTCATCATCATCACCGGCATCAGCCTCGTCCTCTGTCTCCATGGCAGCAGCAGAAGATGGAGCTCCAGATCTACCCCAATTATCCTTCTTCCTCAGACGCTTGATCTCATGAGAGACCAACTCTCCAGTTTCCAGCTACTCCTCAGGATAGGTATGTCTCCAGGCCCTCTCAATAAGCAACATGATGAACGGGCCATAAATTGGGCACTTGCGCTCAGAAACAGCCGCCAGAAGCTCAGACCACATGACATGAGAGATGTCCAGAGACTCGCCCGTGTTTGCGTCCTTCTCACGCTGGCAGAAGAGAAGCATGTCCACCAGGTAAGAGTGTACCATGTCCAGATTCCCAATGCGAGGGAAGAGAGTCTCGCGGAAGATGCGGTGAAGGATGTCCAGATAGGTAGACAACTCATATGTTTCCTTCCTGGTCTCAGGGTGGACCTTCCGAGTACAATAGGGCCAGAGGGCTTACTTGTGAGTGGAGGTGAAATTTTGGTGAGGACGAAAACCAACTGGAGTCTCGAGTCCTTGATCTTCCACCTCAAGCAGCCCCATGAAGGCCTGCCACTTGACAGCTATCACCTTTCCATTTGTCATCCAAGTCAGAGTCCTGTCTGCGTCAGTCCCTAGGTGAACAGTGGCAAAGAACTGTGCCAGCAAATCTGCATCAAAGTCCTTGTTGAACTGCATGATCCTGAGAATGTTCAACTGAGAGCACATCTGTAGGGCATCACCAAAGTACTCAAGGTCCTTCTCCATAGCATCCGTGTTGATGGAATGAACATTGACAAAGAGATTCTTCTTAGCCTTGATCACATCAAAGTATGTGGCATACTGAAACCGGTTCCAGAACGGGCGGTTGACAAGATTGGGTTCTTGTTCTTCCTCATAAGGGTTGCGCCGACGCCTGTCCCAGAATTCCTTGCTAGACATCTTAGTCACTTTCTTGCCACTTGGCTTCGGTCGGCTGGCAATCTTCTTCTTGCGAGGAGGATTAGCACTTGAGGAAGCACCCCCTGCCGGCTGTGGAGCACTGGAAGAACCACCTGCAGTCTCAGATGAGCGGTACCGCTTCGACGTTGAACGCCCGCGGTTGACACAGCGGACTTGCTGCTCAGGGTGTTCATCACCTGGAACCAAACACACGGACACAAGAAAAAACCAGAAAGAACGATCAAAACCAAATAAACACAACAAAGATGGATCAACATGTGGTAGGAAACAATAGAACTGGGCATCCAGCGGTAGTACCGTGCCCGCTCAGCGGTAGTACCGCTTAACCACATAAGCGGTAGTACCGCTCCGTGGAGCGGTAGTACCGCTCCAGCGGTAGTACCGTGCCATATGGGCGGTAGTACCGCCCGAGATGGGGCATGGCGGATCCCTACTGCCGTGGTCAGATCCGGCACTACCGGGGATGCCAAATTCAAAAATAAACCTACCAAACATCAATCCAAAGAGTCTAGTTGCCTTCTCCAACCTACTCAAGCCTAGATTTGGCCAAAAATCTAGAGATGCAACTACTATTGCCCCTAAAACGCGAGATCTGAAAACTAGACAATAAGAGAAGAGGAACGGGGGCAATACCGGCATCCATGGCAAGAGGACGAGGTGGGGATCGACTCCACCGAAGGAAATGGAGAGGAACGGTCCGGAGACGGAGGGCCGCCGGAGCCTTCCCGCGGCGAGATGGCGCTAGAGAGAGGAAGAGGAACCAGGGGACGAAGCAAATGGGTATGGGGTGGAGGAAACCACCCCTGCCCACGACTTAACCCCCTGGCCCCGCCCCTCAGCGGTAGTACCGTGGTGAGGGGCGGTAGTACCGCTTAGCCGTATAAGCGGTAGTACCGCTCCAGCGGTAGTACCGCTCCTGCACAACGGTAGTACCGCCCAGCGCAACTCAAACCAGACTCAACACATATGGTGCAAAACAAAAGACGGGAAACAACGGCAAGAAGACCAACAAGAGCACTAGCAAGAGAACAAGAATCACACGCCTCTATACGAGAGGGCGGTGGCCGAGGCCACCTATGTTTGAGTCACTTGGTATGGCACCGCGAAGAATTATCCTTGGGCCCATGACCAAAGCTCGTCTTTGAAACACAAGTACCATCAAAAATGGCTAATGTGAAAGAGTGAGATCAGTTTATGCATTGTGGGGGGAGGGAAAGTTCATTGAGAGAACAGCACTCCCCCTACGTCCATGCCTACACCTAGACAAGAAAGCACAGTGAATGTGAGGGGTGTGCAAAGGTTCAAACCACATTACTCGAATCAATGATATTTAGCTCATGCCTTAACTCGCGAAATCTTGCTTCATCCAATGGCTTCGTGAAAATATCTGCAAGGTTATCATGAGTGTTGACATAGTTGAGCTCGATCTCCCCTCGCCTAATATGATCCCGGATGAAGTGATACCGAATCTCAATATGCTTTGTCTTGAAGTGTTGCACCGGGTTGAGAGAAATCTTGATAGCACTTTCATTGTCACACCAAAGAGGCACTTTGTCACAAATGACACCGTAATCCTTTAAAGTTTGCCTCATCCATAAGAGTTGTGCACAACAACTTCCGGCCGCCACATACTCCACTTCGGTGGACGAGAGAGACACACAACTTTGCTTTTTAGAAGACCAACTTACCAAAGAGCAACCAAGAAATTGGCACCCTCCGGAGGTGGACTTCCTATCCACTTTGTCTCCCGCCCAATCGGAGTCCGAATAACCTACAAGCTTGAAGTTTGCTCCTCTTGGGTACCATAGGCCAAAGTTTGGGGTATGAGCCAAATATCAAAAGATTCGCTTGACCGCCACAAAGTGGCTTTCCTTAGGTGCGGCTTGAAACCGTGCACATATTCCCACACTCAACATGATATCCGGTCTAGATGCACAAAGGTAAAGCAAGGATCCAATCATAGAGCGATATACCTTTTGATCCACCGCTTTACCATTGGAATCAATGTCAAGTTGGCACTTGGTGGGCATTGGAGTGGAAGCCGGCTTGACATCACTTAGTTTGAATCTCTTTAGCATGTCTTGAGTGTATTTGGCTTGGTTGATGAAGGTTCCTTCTCTTCTTTGTTTGATTTCGAATCCGATAAAGAACTTCAACTCTCCCATCATAGACATCTTCAACTTTGAGGTCATGAGAGCGGCAAATTCTTCATTGAAAGCTTTGTTAGGGGAACCAAAAATAATATCATCAACATATAGTTGGCACACAAACAACTCCCCTTTGACCTTCTTAGTAAAAAGAGTGGGGTCGATTTTCCCGATTTCGAATCCACGATCTTGTAACAACTCCGTAAGATGCTCATACCACGCACGTGGGGCTTGTTTAAGGCCATAGAGTGCCTTGTGGAGTTGATACACATGATCGGGGAAATAGGGATCTTCGAACCCGGGGGGTTGTTCGACATATACCAACTCATTTATGGGACCATTAAGAAAAGCACTCTTCACATCCATTTGTTGCAAAGTGAAATTATGATGAGAAGCATAAGCAATCAACAAACGAATAGATTCAAGGTGAGCAACGGGGGCAACGGTTTCACCGTAGTCGATACCCTCGACTTGGGAGTAGCCTTGTGCCACCAAACGAGCCTTGTTGCGAACAATGATTCCATGACCGTCTTGCTTGTTCTTGAATATCCACTTGGTTCCAATGACATTATGATTCCCGGTTGGCCTTGGCACTAACTACCACACTTGGTTATGTTCGAAGTTGTTGAGTTCTTCATGCATGGCGTTGAGCCAATCCGGGTCCTCAAGCGCTTCATAAACCTTTTGGGGTTCGACACAAGAAACAAACGCATGATGTTCACAATAGTTTGCTAATTGTCTACGAGTGCTTACCCCCTTTCTTAGGCTTCCAACCACATTCTCCATGAGATGACCTTTGGTGGTGAGCTTGGAAGCGATCTTAGCGGCACGACGCTCCAATTCCTCCTCGGAAGTGAAGTGAGGAGGGGTTACTTGATCATCTTGAGCGTCGTCTTGAGCTTGTTCTTGATCTTGAACTAGCTCGAGGGGAAGAACTTGACCTTGGGCATCATTTGGTGGATCACCACCATCTTGAGGTTGATCTTGCCCTTGATCTTGTTCATGAGGTTGAGGGCCTTCACTTTGTTCTTCGGAAGCGTGTGGGTCTTGGGTTGGTGATGGCTCCACTTGAGTGGAGCATTGTCCTTCTCCTTCGGCCACAAGGGGTTCCTCAATGGGTAGGATATATCCAATACCCATTCTTCTTATGGCTTGGGGAGGAATTTCATCACCTACATCACAAGTACCACTTTGCTCCACTTGGGAGCCGTTATTTTCATCAAACTCCACGTTACACGTCTCCTCAATAAGTCCCGTGGACTTATTGAGAACACGGTAAGCATGGGAGTTTGTAGCATAACCAACAAATATGCCCTCATGAGCTCTAGTCTCAAATTTAGACAAACGAACACCTTTCTTGAGAATGAAACACTTACGCCCGAACACCCGAATGTACTTGAGGTTGGGCTTGTTACCGGTGAGGATCTCATATGGAGTCTTGTTCAAGCCTTTGCGAAGATAGAGCCGATTTGAAGCATGACACGCGGTGTTGATGGCTTCGGCCCAAAAGTTGTATGGAGACTTGAACTCCGCCATCATGGTCCTTGCCGCATCCATCAAAGTCCGATTCATCCTCTCCGCAACACCATTTTGTTGAGGGGTGTAAGGTGCGGAATATTGATGCTTGATCCCCTCATCACTGAGAAACTCATCCAAGGTGTAGTTCTTGAACTCGGTGCCGTTGTCACTTCTTATTGTCAAGATCTTTGCATTGTGTTGACGTTGGGCTTCATTTGCGAAGTCAATGACTGTTTGTTGGGTCTCACTCTTCCTCTTGAAGAAATACACCCACGTGTATCTAGAATAATCATCCACAATTACCAAGCAGTACTTTCTACCCCCAAGACTATCAAAGGATGGAGGCCCAAAGAGATCCAAATGAAGGAGCTCCAACGGCCTCTTCGAGTAAATAAGAGTCGTGGGAGGGTGAGCCTTCTCATGAAGCTTTCCTTCGATACAAGCACTGCAAGCACGATCTTTGGCAAAACTAACGTTCGTTAGTCCACGGACATGGTCCCCCTTGAGAAGACTTTGCAAAGATCTCATATTGACATGGGCTAAACGGCGATGCCAAAGCCACCCCACGTCAACTTTAGCCATTAGGCATGTCGCGGTCTTAGTGGGTTGCTCCGAAAAGTTAATCACATAGAGACCGTTCTCGACATGCCCAACAAAGGCTACTTTAAGAGTCTTGCTCCACATGAGGGCCACGGTATCAATATCAAAGAAGGTGGCAAAGTCCATAATAGCAAGTTGACGAACTGAAAGTAAATTGTATGCAAGGGACTCAACTAGCATGACCTTCTCGATCGTGAGATCATGAGAAATGACAACTTTGCCGAGTCCCAATACCTTAGAAGACGAGGCATCACCCCACTCGACATTGGTGGGCATAGATGGAATCTTGTGCACGTCCACCACCAAGTCCTTGCTTCCGGTCATATGATTTGTACCTCCACTATCGAGCAACCATGATCCCCCACCGGAAGCAAACACCTACAAGAGATAAATGCTTGGTTTTAGGTACCCATTTTGTAATGGGTCCTTTGATGTTAGCAACAAGGGTCTTAGGAACCCAAATAGACCATTCAATGTACTCATGAGGAGAACCAACGAATTTGGCATAAACATGCCCATCACTAGCACGGCATAACACATAAGAATGATTAAAGTCGCCGGCTTTGTTGGAAGGAGTGGCATTGCTCTTCTTGACATCGCCACCCTTCGCATTGTTCTTCTTCTCCTTGGAAGCACCCTCTCCCTCCTTCACAAAAGTTTGCTTGAGAGGAGGAGGTCGCTTGGTCTTGTCATTCTTCTTCTTGTTCTTGGGATTGGGTGCGAACCCAATCCCCTCCTTGGCCACAACTTCCTTTTGATTGCTCAAGAGGTCGTTGAGGTTCTTCTCACCTTGTATGCATGACATAAGGCCTTTCTCAAGTTGCTCCTTCAACTTAGCATTCTCCTCAACAAGATGCACATGCTCACAACACGGGTTAGTAGCATTTGCATTATCAATTAACACCATATGAGGAAAGGTGGCTTTCTCCTTTGTTAGCTTCACTTGGAGTTGATCATGAGACTCCTTGAGGCTAGCATGAACACCCTTCAAGACTTTGTGAGCCTTGTCGAGAATGCCAAACTCCTCTTTGAGTCTAGCAAGATCACCCCAAGTTTTGCCTTCTCGGAGTTTAGCACACGAGACACAACAAAAGCATGATCAAGATCTTTCTTTAACTTAGCATGATCATCGTTGTATGACTCCTCAAGAGCCAAACGAAGACCACGCTCTTCGTCAAGAGCATTGGAAAGATCCGAAATCTCATCGGCATAGTCACGACTATGCCCCTCCATCTTAGAGATGGTATCTTCGTGAGCCTCGATCATGTCATTGGCTTCACCAAGTTGTTCCAAGAGAGCAACGAAGTGCTTCTTGGATTTACCCTTGAGTTTACCCATAAAGATCTCAAACTCATTTTCCTCCACATTTGTCCCCTCATGTTCATCAATGCTATCCGTCGAAGAAGGATGATTAATGATGGTAGTTTTGATGTTGGAGGTTACCTTATTGGTGGCTTTAGCCATGAGGCACTTGGCGGTGATGTTCTCATTGGGTGAGTCGAAGAGAGACACCCGTGGAGTCTTCGCAATGGCAACGGAGGCCATGGCAACCGACTCACTATCTTCATCATCGTCATCATCCTCATTGTACTCTTCTTGAACCACCAACGCCTTGGGAGGAGTCTTCTTGGTGAAGTTGCTCTTGTTGAGGAACGACTTGGCCTTGTCTTTTCTAATGAGCTTGCCACCATTGTCTTCCCTCTTCTCGTAAGGGCACTCCGCAACAAAGTGGCTCACATTGCCACAATTGAAGCAAGTCCTCATCCGTTGCTTGCCCGTTGCGCCACTTGAGTTGCTTTTGTTGAAGTTTGGCCTCGTGTTCTTCTTGCTCCAAAATTTCCTTGAAGCAAGAGCCATGTGTTCATGATAGGCATACTTCGTATCTTCGAGGTTGCCCTCCTCTTCTTCCTCTTCATCCTCTTCCTCCATACTAACCTTGGCCTTTAGAGCAAGGTTGGGCTTCTTTACTCTTTGAGAGCGAAGAACCGCATTGTCAGCGGTCTTGTCCAAGATGCTCATAGCAACAAACTCATCCAACAGTTCACTTGATGACAAGGTGTGGAAGTCCGGCCTTTGACGAATTACGGAGGACATGGCTTTGTGGTAGGGCATCATTGCCTTGAGGAATTTGCGCTTGATCCAATTGTCATCCGTGTCCTTACTTCCATGATCTCGGAGAGAGACCGCGAGTTTGGTTACTCTCCGAAAAAGCTCACGAGGTTCTTCATCTTCTTTCATTGCAAACTCGTCGGCTTCATCTTGCACCACTTCATAGTTGGAGCGTTGAATGCTTGCGCTTCCCCGATAGAGGGAAACAACTTGGAGCCAAGCATCTTTGGCCACGGTGTAAGGCCGGAGATGAGGAAGATCTTCGGGTGGGATTGCTTCTTGGATGATGAAGAGAGAATTCTCATTGAATTGATGATCCACAACTTCTCTAGGAGTGAAGTTACTTCGGTCATGCGGATAAAAGCCTTCTTCAATAATTCTCCAAAGGTTAGTGTTCACATGATTTAAATGACGCTTAAAACGATAGACCCAAGAATCAAAATCTACATTCTTCTCAATCTTAGGGGCCGGGTCGGCATGATTCAAGTGAGTGGAAGGGATCGGTCCACCATAGACGGGTGGAGGTTCCACATGGGCAAAGATGCCGGTCCCATTTTTATCACTAGAACAAGGAGCCTTCTCGCTCGAAGCTTCCCCCTTGTCGGAGGTAGCATCCGTCACCTTGTTAGCGGGATCACCCACTTTCAATGGAGGTTTTCAATGTGTCCAGCGCCACATTGAATTCCTCACGAGAGACCGCGGTTCCCCCATCTCCCGTAGACGAGACTGGATTCTCACCGGAGTGCTCCTCCACACCGTCTACGACGTCAACCATACTCTTTGGACAGTAAAGTCCTTAATAAAGAGACGAGGCTCTGATACCAATTGAAAGGATCGATATAGTTGACTAGAGGGGGGGTGAATAGGCAACTAACAATTTTTAGCTTTTCTTTACCAAATTAAACTTTGCATCAAAATAGGTTGTCTAGATATGCAACTAAGTGAGCAACCTATATGATGCAACGACAATAAGCATGCAAGCAAGTAAGACATATAACACAAGTAAACTAGCGAAAGTAAAGGAACGAGATAACCAAGAGTGGAGCCGGTGGAGACGAGGATGTGTTACCGAAGTTCCTTCCTTTTGAGGGGAAGTACGTCTCCGTTGGAGCGGTGTGGAGGCACAATGCTCCCCAAGAAGCCACAAGGGCCACCGTATTCTCCTCACGCCCTCACACAATGCGAGATGCCGTGATTCCACTATTGGTGCCCTTGAAGGCGGCGACCGAACCTTTACAAACAAGGTTGGGGCAATCTCCACAACTTAATTGGAGGCTCCCAACGACACCACAAAGCTTCACCACAATGGACTATGGCTCCGCGGTGACCTCAACCGTCTAGGGTGCTCAAACACCCAAGAGTAACAAGATCCGCTAGGGATAAGTGGGGGGAATCAACTTTCTCTTGGTGGAAGTGTAGATCGTGGCCTTCTCAACCAATCCCAAGCAAATCAACAAGTTTGATTGGCTAGGGAGAGAGATCGGGCGAAAATGGAGCTTGGAGCAACATTGGAGCTTTTGGGGGAAGAGGTGAGACAACTTTGGGGAAGAAGACCCCTTTATATAGTGGGGGGAACAAACCAACCGTTACCCCCTTCTGCCCCGAAGAGAGCGGTAGTACCGTTGTGCCATCGGTACTACCGCTTGCCACTATAAGCGGTACTACCGCCCCAAAGCGCGGTACTACCGCTTGGCCCACAGCGGTACTACCGCGGAGGGAGGGCGGTACTACCGCACAGGAGCGGTACTACGGCCCCCCACAGCCGCGGCCAGTACCGTAAAACCCGACACGAAAAAGGAGCCCTCGAATCGAGGCGGTACTAGCACGAGACCACCGCGGTACTACGGCTTGGGGCCACTAGCGGTACTACTGCTCTGGAGCGGTACTACCGCGCCCAGAGCGGTACTACCGCTTGTGGCACCCAAGCGGTACTACCGCTCCGTCGCGCGGTACTACCGCTGGGACCAGAGATAGTACACACATGGGGCTACTAGCGGTACTACTGCTCTGGGCGGTACTACCGCTCCAGAGCGGTACTATCGCTTGTAGCACCCAAGCGGTACTGCCGCTCTGGCCCGCGGTACTACCGCTGGGACCAGAGAGGGCACAAAGAAAGGAGAACCAAACCCATCATCGAAACGGAAAGGCTCGGAGGGAGGGGCAAAGGAAGTGTACGTGATGATTCCACCCTAGCCTTTCCAAAACGGACCCCCTCTTGATAGTACGGTGATCCCTATGAAACTAGTCCACCAAACTAATCCGAAAGGACTACACCGTCTTCACTTTAAGCTCCGAGGGGAGGAAATCGTCTCGTGCCAAAAGAATGAATCTCTGAAAAACACTCAACGCACACGATTAGTCCGCAAAAGCATTGTCATCAATCACCAAAACAACTTAGGGATAAATATGCCCTTACACACAACAAAAGCCGCTCGCCATCTTCCTTCCTTGCACCGCATCTGCCATGACTACAGGTGGCGAATCTCTGTGGGAGAGTGTTTCCACGGAGATGAAGCATGAGATTGCCGCCCTTGCGGCCGCCTGGCAGAGCTGCCATGCCAGGGGTATCGAGGCCGGCTTGTCGGACAGCTCCCCGAGGTCTCCGACGACGAGGACGAGCCCACGATGGAGACAGACTCCGACGACACCACCCCGGCATCCGCGCCTGTGCACGCTGACTTCACCATGGAACAAGCGCAGACGCACTAAAACGCCGCCATGGTGGAGGTGCAGCGTGTGCCGACGCCTATGTCGCTGTTCCAGTAGGCGTAGGAGGAATAGCGATCCAACCTATTCCTCCTAGAGCAGCACCGGCTGGCGGAGGGCCAAATCTACGACGATCGCGCGAACAAGGAGGCCGTGGTGGCCATAGCCGCGGCATACCCCAACTTTGTCGCAGAGCAGCGTGCCATCTACGAGGTTGCCCTTGCTCAAGCCGCCGCTCGCCAGGAAGCGTCCGTTGCCAGTTGCGACTCCTACGCGTCGCCGACGAACTATCAGGCGGCCCAGTGGGACGACGACAGCGCGAGCGCCACCCTTTCGATTGTGGACCTCACGTTTGCCGGCAACGGGCAGGTCGCGGACTCCTCCGAGGATGAGTAGGGCGCGGGAGGTGGCAGGGCCTTGTGTCCTATGTGTGCCAGTCCGTCTCCCATGTTCTACTCTTCCTCGCCGGAGACCACACCTTCATTTCACGGGTCCTATCACTGGTGCTCATGGAGATGGCGGATGGAGGAGGTGGTCCCAGGAAGGGAACAACAAGGGCTTGGACGCCGGCGGCAGTCGTGGTTTTTTATTTTAAATGTTTGAAATGTAATGAAAACCCGCCGTGTTTGCGTGAATGACGTCCGTTTATGTAAATTATATTCGAACTTGAATGAAATACGGTTGTGTTTGCACAAATTCGTCCGGTTAATTCGGATGGTAGTCTAAATGTATGAGGGTGGCGTTGGATGGTGCGTGCCACATCCGTGTCCGTGGACTGGGCCTCCTGTCCGTGGACGGATGTGGGAGGAAATTTGCGGGTCGCCATGGAAGATGCCCTAACAGGGGAACAAACTATATAAACGATTGGAATAAGAACCATAGTATAAGAGCATCTACAACTGGGCGCCTCAAATCCCCCTCGTATGTTCGGACAGACGGCTCGGTCACTGGCTGAAATGCCCAGGCTAACCCGCACCCCTCATATCCAGCCCAAATATGGGGGGATAGGGGGAGACCCGGGTGCGTCCACCACGTCGGACCCAACCCACACTTTCCCACCCGATCCCACATATATTTGTCCCCATCCGCTCCGCGGACCAAACCCTAACCACTCCACTCGGCCACCCAAGCTCCAGTCCAGCGATCTCTGGCCTTCTCCGGCATGGCGGGCAGCAGATTCGAGTCCTACACCTCCAGATCCGTCGACCCCGAGCTCATCCCACGCGGCCCCGAGGAGGAGATGACCGTCCAGCTTGCGCTGCGCCGCTCCCTGCTACTTGTGAGCTGTGTTAGAATTTTTCCTGAAGAGGAAGGATGAAGCAATATAGTAGCGGTCAGTATTTCCCTTGATGAGAGCCAAGGTTATCGAACCAATAAGTGAACCAAGTGAATGCCTAGTAAGCAGCACCTACACACACAACAGGGCAAGAGGGTTGTCAATCCCCTTGAACTCGTTATTTAGAAGGATTAAATCTGATTGTGATGGATAGATAAATTAAAAAGTGAAAGAAAAGTAAATAAATTTCAGCAAGGTATTTTTGGTTTTAGAAATATGTTAAAAAGTAGGCCCGGGGGCCATAGTTTTCACTAGAGGCTTCTCTCTCTAAACGTAGCATACGATGGGTACACAAATTACTGTTGGACAATTGATAGAAAAACGCATAATTATGATGTTATTCATGGCAATGATCACATATATAGGCATCACGTCCATGAAAAATAGACCGACTCCTGCCTGCATCTAATACAATTACTCCACCAAATTGTGGTATCCGGTTGTGGAAGTGATTATTTGAGGACTGGCTGTTCACAATCTGATTTGTCTTATCCGACTGTAGATGCTCTAATGGCCTTTTCGTCATTGGCTTCCATCCTTATTTTTTGTGAAAGAATCCATTTGCTATGTCAACCAAAAATGTTGTCACGGCACGAAGTGTCCGTCGCCCTTCGCTTCTATGCAATCCAGCCCAGTAAGGAAACATGTAGTACAGCTTACCAGATTTAAGTCACCTCACATCTCATTTATGTGTTGCTGCTTATCGGATTCAACTTACCTGACATATCACATATGAATTGCTGCTTATCAGATTGAAGCCAGCAGACATATCACACACGTTTAGTGCTGCTTATCATGCATATGTAATTGATCACAAAGAAGAACATTGTTGCCTCTTGTGGCCTTCTACATCAGTTGCCTCCTAAACCTATAATACCTACACTATATCTATGTTTCCTATTTCTTACAAGGCTGATCTAATATTTCCATCGGCGCAGAATTGCACTCTCGTCGCCTCAGTCAGGGCCATATCTACCTAAACTCTGCAAAATGTATGTTGCAAGATCAGTAATCATGAACCCGGATATGTAGCCCGTTGGGAGCTTCCACACGGGGGAATTTCAAGATGGTGTTCTTGCCTTCTTCCTCCCATCTGAAACATCAAAACCAATGCCAAGTATATGTCAGTAAATAACGCTGGAGCTGTTCATCGAAATGGAATCAGTGTGGACTAAGAAGAGGTTGAACAAACCTGTATCGGGTCACGAAATAGTGGAGGAAAGTCGCGATCTCCGCCGTGCCCACCTCCTTCCCGGGGCACATCCGGCCGCCTCCTCCGAACAACATGAAGTGCGGGTGCGATTCCATGTTCTTCTCCTGTACATTTTCAGTAGGCAACAAAAGGTTAGAACTTCTGCTGATGTTGTACTGATGTTTTGATGGTCATATTTGTTCGCTCTTTTACTTACCAGCCACCTCCACGGATTGAAAGTCATTGGGTCAGGATACATGAATGGATCGTAGTTTATCTCCCTCGTGTAAACATAGATTCTCCACCCTTTTGGAATGACATACCCTGGAAGAAATCGATAATGCTGCTTTAGAACTAACTTAACATTTGCCTAGAAAATGGTAAATTGGTAGGATTAATTTCCAAGCATATCTCACCATTCATTTCTACATCCTTAGTAGTTTTCCTCAGCAGCCCATTCACAACTGTAGCTAATCTTAGTGTCTCAAAAATGACCTGCACAGATGTATCCATCAGTTCATCATGATCTTGTTCATACCAAATTCCTAGTCTGACTTTATCCTCTATTGTTATACTTTTAATTCTACTTACAGCTCGAGTGAAGGCCATGGACTTAAAATCTTCGTAGCTGATGGCTTCCTCTGGCGATTTCCCCTTTCTGATATCAAGATGCTCTCTCTGCATTCAGAAGTGAAAATGTCATCAATAAACTCCGGAAACACATGGAATTTTCTCTGGAATCAAAATTGATTTGCAGAGTATGTCTGTACATACCCTGAGTTCTTCGAGAGCTTGCGGGTGATCTGACAGGTACTTGACGGCCATCATCGAGGTCGTCGACATGGTCTCATACCCAGAGTAAATGAGCGCGATGAGCAAGTCAATGATCTGCTCATCAGTGAGCTTCTCTCTGGTCCCATCATTGCCGCTTCTCAAGAGAGCATCCAGCATGTCATCATGCACTTCACCAGAGCACCGCCGCTCGGCGATCATCTGCTCTAGCATGGACACAAGCTTCTTCCTAGCCTGGAAGCCTTGGTAGTAGCTGGTTCCGGGGAGATTGATTGGCAAGGAAATGGTGCCGAGCACAAGGGTGCATAGCTCCGTCTTGAGGGCGTCAGAGAGAGGGCCTGCGGTTATGCCGGCGATCTGTCTGAGTGCGGACAGCAAGGCCATCTGAAAGGCAAAGGGAAGGTCAGTTAGATATGATGCTTATATGAAACTCTGCAAAGAGAGGAGATGCTTCTATGAAACTCTGCAACAACCACAAAAGCGGCAACCACTTTGGAAAAAATAAAATCAAAGTGATACTCTGTTTATTCAAGGAGATACTACTTTAAAGCTCTGCAACAACCACTTTGGAATTTTTATTTGTTCCTACATGTGATATATCAAATATTCTGTGATATACTATTATGAGCTTGGTTACCCATTTTTTTCAGAGCAGAGCATTTCTGTTGTGACTGACTGACCTCCTTGGTCTTGGCCTGGACGTCGACGACGCTGCCGGCCCAGCCGCTGAGGTGGTCGCGCATGAAGGCGTCGATCTTGGGGAGAAGGCTGGTGCGGAGCATGGCGGGACGGACGAGGCCGAGCATGGCGCCGCGCATGACGCGGTGGAGCGGGCCGTGCACGGCGGCGATGTTGTTGCGGCCGAGGATGTCGAGCATGGACTGCGGGTAGCCCGGGACGAGGCCGCCGGCCTCGCCCTGGAGCAGCATCCGGCGGTTGAGCTCCGGGTCCATGCACACCACCGTTGGGCAGCCCAGGATGTGCGTCCGGAACAGCCGCCCGTACCTGCAGCAGCGCACCACCAGTTTAGTTCCTCGCTCAGAAAAGTTTATTGCTAAGATTCCCAAGCAAAGATTATCATTATGCATGGGATTATGCTAACATTCCTCGTTAAAGAAAAAGCTTTATGCTAAAGATTCACTGTTCTTCCTGATGGCAGGCAGGCAAGCAAGCAGACAGTATCATTACGCAGGAGCAACAATATTTTTAGCTGGTAGGTGTTTCTCTTTTGATCTGTAGTATCATAAAATACAACCGAAATGGTACTTTGGGAGCTGGAACAGTGATGAGTGAGCGTGTGCGTGAGTGAGCTTTTGGGGGACAAGCAGCGAAAAGCTAGTGATACTCCTCCTCTCCAGATCACCTTTCATCATAACCGGAAAGCAGCTGCCAAACCGGCGCATTTCCATAGTTTATGGATTCATGTAGTGCAGGAGGTACTACTAACTTTTTGGTAACATAGCGCTCCCCCGCATACGCTCTTATATTATAGGACGGAGGATAAATATAAGATGAACAGGGGAAGTACTAATTACTACTAAAAATCGCTTGACAAAGAAGGCTCTGCTGATAATGAAAAATAGAAGAAACTGCAATTTCTCTCTTAACAATAGTACTACTACTAGGACTACACTTCTATTACTGCTGCCCAAGCGCCAGAGCGGCAAGGACAGAGTGAGTGGTTCTCTATTATTGGATCCATTTGCAGCCGAGTTCCCCACAGCACAAACCAACCAACTTGATGTCCAACAAAATCCCCCAAATCCCGGCGAAGCGACATGTCCAGACTGAAGACAGTAGTAGCTACTCGCAAGCTAGTAATCCGAGGAAGAAGACGCAAGAATGTACCACCATCGAGTAAAGCATGCATACCTGAGCCTCCTCTGCTTCATGAAGGATGGCCCTTGCTTGAGGAACTCGGTGGTCTCCCCGAAGAGCGGCCACCCCATTGTCCCCGGCGGCAAGCGGCCCTCCTTCCTCCGGCCGTTGCCATACCTCACCTCGTTCCACCTCAGCAGCAGGCTGCTCGCCACCACCACGCCGACCACAACGCCGACCAGCACCAAGAGGAGGAGCGCCATCTTCTTCTTCTTCTACCTCTGCCACCGCCTCCTCTTGGATGCTCTGTTTTGGTTCAAGAGGCAGGCAGAGCAGAGCAGAGCTGGTGGTGCCTGTGTTGGCAACAAGTGTTGCTCTGGACTGGAGGAGTTAGGCCGAGGAGGAGGCCCTTTTATACAAGGCGGGGGAGGAGGAGATTATCCACCCCCTTGGTGTAAAAATGGAGGGCTTCCATTTCTTTTTCCGATGAGGGTCCCCATTCCAAGGTGAGGTCTTGAGCATGGAGGGGAGGAGGGGATCGAGAAGACGGGAGCACCAGAAATTTTACACACAAGGCAACAAAATACTCCAGTGCTAGTGGGAGCGGAGCAGAGTAAAATGACTAGTCCTGGGGCTACGCATAGGATAGGAGGAGGAGGCGCATGCTCGGCCTCGAAGCCGGTGCCGCGCCGTCCGTGCGGGTGTTGGTCTGCGGCCAGACGGTCAAAAAGGTATCCCGCCGAGATGCCGCTGCTCCCCATGTGTGCTTGTCTTGGTTTTACCTCGCCATTCACACCTGGTACAAAGCTCTGTCATAGTAATTTTTTTACAGAAATTTTGAACACTCCCAAGTAAATTTCACCGTCTATTACATGTACCATTAGGGCTAAACGAAACTTCACCGTCTACTGCATGTACGCATCTTCAATGCGGGCCACGAAAACGGACATTGTGATACTCCCTTCATTTCTTTTTAGTCTGCATAAAAGATTCGATCAAAGTCAAACCTTGTTAATTTTGACTGAGTTTATAAAAAATATATCGAGATTCACAATATGAAATCAATATTGTTATATGCATCATGAAATTAGTTTTCATACTATATAGCTTTAGTATTGTGATATATTTTTTTTCTACAAAGTTGATCAAACTTTACAAAGTTTGACTTGATCAAATCTTATATGCAGACTAAAAAGAAACGGAGACAGACATAATTCATGCATAGAAACTACTGTTAGGCGAGGCCGCTTTGACCTCGGCAGACCAGGTTAAAGCGACTGCCAGAGTGTCTCTCTCCCCTCACCTCACTCACTCCTAGCCCTAGGTGGTGGTGGCCATGGCGGCGGTGACTCCCAACGATGGTGAATCGTGGGGGAGCCATGCGATGCAGCTGGAAAATAGATCCATACTGTTATGCATTTGAAATGAAATTTGGCGCCAGAATTGGGCGGATGTTTACGGCATGCCATTAGATGGCCGACTTCCGCATTAGTATTGGCAGACCGATCCGTACCAGTTCGTGGACAAATAGTGTGACCCTTTTAGAGGTCGGAGCGTGGGAGATGCCCTAAGTATAGCATTGCTCAAAGCAGTTTATCCAAGATTTGTATATACTGGTGATTATCCACCCCCTGGTAGTTTTATTCTCAACGAAAGGAAAGAAAAACGTTTGTTGTTGATCTTGGTCGGAGATTTGCCAGTGAATATTGGGTCAATCGTCGATGCCGATCCGATCAATCATGAGGATTGCAAAAGAAAGAGGAGATTATTGGAAAGGGAGGTGTTGCATTGCATGGGTGCCATGTGCAAGATACATGCTTGTGTCCGCCCACTGATTGCTCATGCACAGTGCTGGCTTAGCTCAATGAGATTTACACTCTGTACTCTTTAGTGTAGATTAACTTTTTTGTTGTTGGAATAAAATTAGACACCGAGGGAGGCTGCATTTCGAGTAAGTGAGGTGGCACATGGGGTGGTTTGCGTTGGACCATGTACTGCTTGGATCTGTGATTTAACTAGCTGATAACCCACTGACATGAACATAATTCATGGTCCTTTGGGATGCATGGATGGATTATTGGGTTGGATGATGGTAGATTAGATTAGATGGATGAAATGGCTGGGCACTGCTGCTGCTGCTGGGTGCGGCATGTGGGTGTGGGTGGCACCATGTACTGGTACTGCACATAAATAAATCACCTCGGGCCCTACCGCATGCGGGGCTGGTTTCAGTGGCTACATCTCCCTGCCTGCCATGCATACCCACTCGTGCGCCCTCTGTCCTCCTTCTCTCTCCCTCAGATTATTGGCATCTTGAGTGAGTAATGTAAATTTTCTCACAAAGTTATGGCTAGTAAATCATGATGTTACGTGCACTCTGTTTTCCCTGTCTCACTGTGCTCCTAGCACAATGTCTGTCGGAGACTTGATCGTCCGAATCAATTCCGTAATTAGCCAACTAATCTCAGCTTAACCGTAGCGTCACGCGATTTTAAAAGCCATTACGTCTGTTTCTTAATGCAAGACTGTTTTTGGAAGGTTAAATTGAACCGTCTAAACTTAAATATTTTAATAAAATAGACGGTGTACGTGCATAATATAATTGAATCCCGGGCCGGTGGGTCAAACCGGTTGGCGAGATCTCGAGTCAATCAATCAATCAATTGGTACGATCGATACGGCACAACTAGCGGAGCCCATTTCGTTGCACGGTACTCTACAGTGCTGGCGTGATCCATGTATCTGTATGTGTATTATGCGCGCGCGCTCTATACGGAAATAATCGAAATATTTATTCACTTTTTTGTTTGGCTCTGTACGGACTCCTGAGTAGCATATGTACCACTCAATTGCAGCCGGCCGTCCGTGTGTTTGACTGGTGAAATCATGGGCAGATGGTGACACACCTAGAGCTTCTCCAATAGCTGATTTAGAATTTAGCTACCTAGATCCATTTTATGTTTGAAGTTTGGCTACCCAACAAATCCATATCATTTTATGTGGAGGAGAGACAAGATTTGGTTAGCCAAAAGAAATTTGCTTTCACAACAATACCTATGTTTTTCGAACCACATGAAACATGAAGATCTAACGTAACCGTGGAGAGGCTTGAAAGCGAGCACGGAGGCGGGAACATCCGAATCAGGCGAGATGGTGGCGGAATTGATGCGCGGCGGCCTGAGTGTTAGGTGTCGATGCCGTAGCTCGAGCGTTGCGAACGGCCACGAGTAGCTTGGAAACGACGTCGTCAAGCGTCTGGGAGGCATATCCGATGGCGAGGAGGAACTTGGGGGCCGGCGGCGGCTGTGTACACGCATCTGGAGGTGTTTGAGTGGTCGGATTTGTCAAGTTCAGCCGTAGATGCTCTTAGGTGGTATGGAGGGCAGGGCAGGCAGGGGGTGGTGAGTCCGTGCATCCCATCGATGCGTCCATCTCGTTTGTTTGACGACCGGAGAGAGAGAAAGATGCTGACGGAATATATGGACGGACGGCGACGCACACGTTCCTGTCCAAGGTGCACGTACGGAGGGAGGGATCTCAGCAGTGTTGATTGGTGTTGCTGGCTGGTACAACATGGATGGGTCATCAGCGTGGGCACACGGTCGCGAGATGGTGACCTGGTGAAGCTGCAGAGTAGTGCTGGTAGTATTCAGAATTTCAGATACGTACGTACGTACGACGCGCTATACGCACAAGTCTCCACCGACAATCTTGCCTTACCCTAGGGGGGCTACGACTCTGCCTCTGCCTCTCTGATCTGCCTGCTGCTCTGCTGGCCGCGCGTGCGCGTGTGGGGCTGAAGCTCCGGACACAGTGCACGTAGGAGGAGCACGTGGAGTGGTTGCGGGCAATGAAGGCGGCAAGCAAGCAGGAGATGGACGGACGGACGGACGGATCGGCCGGGTTCGGCGCACGGTGCAGCAGCAACAGTGCAAAGCAGAGCTCCAACAGAGTAGTGTGTGGCATTTGCATCGGCTGGCTAGTACTACTGCTAGCTCGGTGTGCTGCGCTGGGGCCATGCATGGCCGCGTGGGCCTAGGAGCCATTAGGCAAAGGTAGGTGATGGGCATGGTCACTGATGATGGACGCTCATTACTGCATCCATTTATTTACTAGTACTCGTGTACGTGTGGCCCTCTCTCCTCCTTCCTTGCAGAGGGATGGATCGATCGGCGCAACGCAAGAAACTTGCTTCCTTGCCGATCGATCATCGAGCTCCACGGACGGCGACGTGCGCGCGCATTCATGGATTGACGGCCATTTGCTGTTGCACCCAGGCCTCCCTCTATCTATCACCAATCAAGCAAGCTGCAGCAAAGGATACCTACTGCTACTGGGTTGCGAGGCACATGCATGCGTGCACACGGGCGGGGAATGTTCCTCCCTCCTCGGTCACTCTTCCTTCCCTCCTCTCTCCCCTCCACATCACATGCCATGCCATGCCATGCCTGCTCACATGGAGGATCACATGCATCCTTGCCCATGCACTCCCCTCTACTGTAGCATCTATCTACTGCTAACTTCTATCGCTCGTTCGTTCTGGGGTGCTTCTTGTGCCAAGGCTGTACACATTCCTCCTCGCTGCCTTTTCATATGCGTGCGTTGGATCTTTGCTTTTGGTCTTGGATGTACTGCTACATGAATGAGCTAAGGCACGGCATGTGGCTGATCCCTCAATCAAATCAGGGTCGCACGAGCGCCTCTCGCTTGTCCTCTTCTCGCCTCTCCATCCCTCCCCGGCCCCACCGGTGGATGGATGTGGATACCACCTCTACTTTTGCTGTGCTTGGACAATGGATACCGCCCATCGATGTACACATGTGTGCGTGTGGTGGCTAGTTTCACCATCAGATGGAGTGGGTAACGATTGGCCGGTCAAAATAGCATACAATACTCCAGCCAGTCACTCCTAAGACTAAGCACAAGCACAGTGGGGAGTAATTTAGACTAGTAACATGCTTATGTTACTATTCTATATATGTTACCCACTTTCTTCATTACTTGCTTGACACGTTTATTAGGTTATAGACTCATCTTGCCTCTCTTTCTTCATTACTTGTTTGACACGTCATCTATTTTATCTGGATATACCATGTTACTCCTACTTTGAGTAGTCTAATGCATCATTTCTTGACACTTCTTCCTAGGGCATGTTAAATATTAAGGTAAACATTTCCACTATTAGTTGGTTGGTTTGTACTCCCTCCTAAAATAGATGACCCAACTTTTATTATAACTTTGTACTAAAATTAGTACAAAGTTGAGTCATCTATTTTGGAACGGAGGGAGTAGGAGTTTGTAATATCTCCAACAATGCTAAATGGGTCATATGTCATCCACAAGAGTGATCTCTTCCTTTTATCAGCGATAGCATGATGGTAGTGCATGGCGTTCGAGGCCTGTCTAAGAACTTTCCTAATGGTGCCATTGTCAAAAGGCATGGGTGAACTTTCTTGTAATGAGGGAAAGTTCATTCCACGGTCTTTGAACAAGATTAAGGTATCCATTCGTGCAGCCATGGCACCATCAAAGTGTCTGAACACAAATGCATGCTCGGGAGCCAGGTGTCTAGAGCACTAGAGCTAATAGCACGTTGTAGAATATTAAAACACACAATATGCTCTATAAAAAGAATATTAAAACATATGCAGCACGGAGAAAGAGAAATTGGACACCCCACTGGCCACATAGCACCGGCAAAACGGACCAGAAAAACAATACACTGTTCAAAGATCGAATGACGGGAGAAAAAGAACGAATCCCCTCGTGTTCACAAAAGTGACATGCCGACAGAGGCAAATTTGTCACTAGACTATAATAATGGAATGGATGAAAGTATGGGAGACATGTGTCGTTGTTTTATCGTACCACGTCGAACCATCATATATATATGGACGACATGCGAAGGAGCCTACTCCTATCGGGTTCGAGGTTGGGGCGCCATTTCTATCAAAATAGTACAGGTGTTTCATCCTTAAATATGAAATTACATTGCAAAACAAAGCAACCTGTCCTAGAGTATCCATCGACGCATTGATTTCGAAAGGTGGCAATCAAGCTTTCGATTACCAGCTCGTCGCTCGGTACAAATGTATGTACATAAGACAAAGACAAAGACAAAGTGTACGACCCATGCGTGACAAATACGTTGGTTAATAGGGTGATATTTCGCACATACCTCGGAGGCGGTCGAGAAATCATAGCGGTCCACGGGGGCTATTGGGCCAGTCATGTAGAACGATCCTTCTAGTTTTGTGGTCTTCCGCTCGGTTTCTTTCTTTTATTACTGTTTTCCTGTTTTTCTTTGTTTTATTTTTTTTCTATCAGGTTTCTTTCCTTTTTTGTCATGCTCATTTTTCCTTTCCTATTTTTAATATATTTTTCCCATTTTTTATTTGGTGAATATTTTTAAAAATTTGGGAACATACTGTAAATTCATGAACATTTCTTGTAGTTCGTTCACATTTTAAAATTCATGAATATCTTGTCATATTTGTGAACAACTTTTAAATTCATAAATATTTCTGCGTGCATGGTCCATGGATTGATGGACGCTCATTGCTGCATACTACCTTCGTCCAGGTTTATTAGTCTTCATTGTTTTCTGTGCCAAATTTGACCATACATTTAAGTAATAAAATGTTCATGCATGTCATCAAAAATTACATTATTGAAAACTATGTTCAAATATGAGTCTAACGATATAATTTTGATTAACATGCATTAATATTTTATTAGTTATATTTTTGGTCAAAATTTAGCACAAATTACAAAGGAGACCGATAACCAGGATAGAGATAGTACATTACATTTATTTACGTTGCTGGCAAGTGCAGCGATTCGGTGCCCGGGCTCATCTGCACCTGGTCAGAAAAAAATTCGAAATAAAAACTAGAAAAATTAAAAAAAATCACTTTTTTTTTCCATGGTAGACAATTTATTGCGAGAGGTTCGCTCCAAATATTAGCTCATTTGGATATCCGAGTAACTCTCAGCAAAAAAGACAAATCAGATCAAAACAGTACATGAACAGTAAACTGTTTTACAGACCACGAATTTGTCTTTTTTGCCGAGAGTTGCTCAGTTGTCCAAATAATTTGAAAATTGGGGCGGAACTCACGTATCAAATTGTCTATGATGAAAAAAAAAATGGAATTTTTCAAAAAATTTTAATATTTATTTTGATTTGTTTATTCAACACGGATGCAGATGAGCCCGGAGTCAGAAAAAGATTCCCACGTGTGGCCCTCTTTTTTCCTTCCTTCTTGCAGAATGCACAGGGACGGATCGATCATGGAGCTCCACGGACGGCGACATGCGCGCGTGCGGCACATTGATAGTCATTTGTTGCGCACAGGTCAGCAAGGAAGGTGCAGTGCGTCCTCGGCGGTGTCGGCGTCGCCGGTGCACGTGCGGATCCACATGATATTCTTAGAGCAACTCTAATGAGGCGACTCATTTCGTCTGCCGCCGTTCGTTTAGGTCGGTGCAGACCGAAAAGTCGGCGCAACGCGTCGAGTTAAGCCGATCCAAACGGATGCGCGTCCGCTTTTCGTCCGCGGCCGACCCATTTCCGGCCCATTTTTTAGCCGGATTTGCGTCGGCGCGGACACGCGACGGACGCGCGCACGCTCGCCTTCTCCTTTCCCCGGGCCCGCTGGTCGGTGACTCATTGGCCTCCCCCCACCCCACAGCCAACAGCAACCCTCGCCTGCTTCCTTCGTCGCCGACGCCGCCGCCATCTTTTGCCGGTGACTCTGCCAGCTGCCGCCGCCTCCACATCTGCCTAGCAACGCCGCTCACTCCCCCCATCGCCCCGCCACCGCCGTCTTGCCGCCGGGGAGCAAACTGTTTCCCACCGCCGCTCCCCCAACCGCACAGCCGCCCGCGACCAAGAGGCCGCCTCGCCGCCCCAGCCAGATCCTCACCGGCACGCTCGTCTGACGTCGGCAGGGCAGCTAGCTGGCCCGTGCGCGCCGCGGCTCCCCTCACGTCCGTCTCCTTCTTCGACGCCCGCAACCTGTTCGACAGTTTGCCAAGGTACGAAAATGGACTCCGCCGATGAGGATGCCGTCGGCAAGATCGGTTTCTCCTCTTATCAGAAATGCACTGCCGCCATCCGAATGCTTGCATACGGAGTGCCCGGTGATCTCATTGACGAGTACGTCCGTATGAGTGAGTCTACATGCCTAGAGTCCCTGTATAAGTTCTGCAAGGCTGTTATTGTTGTGTTTGTCCCTGAGTACTTGAGAGAGCCAACAGCTGAAGATACAGCCCGTTTGTTGGCGATGAATGCCAAAAGGGGCTTCCCAGGGATGCTTGGCAGGATAGACGCATGCACTGGGAGTCGAAGAACTGTCCTTCCGCTTGGCAAGGGCAGTATAAGGGACATGTCAGGGCTTGCACTATCATATTAGAGGTCGTGGCGTCTCAAGATCTCTGGATCTAGCACTCTTTCTTTGGCATGGCTGGATCACACAATGATATCAACGTGCTTCAGCACTCGCCGATGTTTGCTAGGCTTGCCGAAGGCAACATCCCACCGGTGAACTTTACTGTCAACGGACACAACTACGACAAAGAATACTACCTGGGTGACGGTATCTATCCTCAGTGGACCACTATTGTCAAGACAATACCCAACCCTGTCGGAGAGAAGAGGAAAAGATTTGCCCAGGAGCAAGAGAGTGCCAGGAAGGATGTCGAGCGTGCCTTTGGTGTTTTGCAATCTCGACGGGGCATCATTCGGTATCCTGCTAATACCTGGAGCACGCAGAAACTATGCGAGGTGATGACTGCTTGTATGATCATGCACAATATGACCGTAGAAGATGAGCGCCTGGAACGTCTGTACGATCAAGGTTTTCAGTTTCAGAGTGAGAATGTTGTGCCTGAGCATGGAGTAGCGGCAACATTTGAACAGTTCACCCAATTTCATGAAGACATGCGTGATTGGGAAATTCACGTGCAGCTGCAAAATGATTTGGTTGAGCATATATGGACTCATGTTGGTAACCAATAGATGTATCTTCTTTTATTCGTTTTCAAAACTACGTGAAACATTTTTATTTGTATCCGGCTTGTAAAACTATAATATTTTTATTCGGTAAAACTATATTATTTGACAATATGTTTAAATGCAAATCAATGTAAATATTGAGCGGCCAGACGGCCACGCCGGCACATATGGGTCGACGCGTTGGACGCGTTGCCGACCCAAATCTAAAAGAGGACGGACGCAGGAAGGACGGCCGACCCAAACGGATAAAAAGCGGACAAAATCGCCGTCCGTTTAGGTCGGCCCATTGGAGTTGCTCTTATCCTGCCAGCCCTGCCCTTGCGTGCCCAGATCCTGCCGGTGTTGCGCGTCTACCATGGATCAGTCAAGCAGCAGCAAAGGATACTGGGTCGCGAGGCACATGCGTGCACACCACATGCTATGCTTGCTCACATCACATGGAGGATCACATGCATGCTTGCCCATGCACTGCCATCCCAACTAATACTCCGTATCTACTTCTAACTTCTACCACACGTTCGTTCGGGGGTGGTTCAAGTGCCAAGGCTGTACACATTCCTGCTCGCTGCCTTTTTCATATGCGTGTGTTTGATCTTTGCTTTTGGATTTGGATGTACATGAAGGAGGCAGAAATCACATATTTGACCTTAAGGCAAAATCAAATCACGAACTGACATGCTTTCGAAAAAAATTCACGTTGGTGACTCTTTCGTGTGACGCCCGACAGCCGGGCGCTGCATTGCACTATGCAGCACCGTTGGCTCAGGCGTCGCATGGCCGGCCAGCGTGGCAGCCCGGGGCTAGGGACGGCCCCACAGCCAGCCGTGCAGCGCCCAACGCATATGCGCCACACTGTTCATGTGCAGCGCCTAGCCCGTAGGCGTCACACTTGTAATGTGCAGCGCCCGTTTCTTAGGCGCTGCACAGTTTGTGTCACTTATGCTGGCCCCACCCTCTCTCCCCTCCCACCCCCACCCCACCCAAACCCTTAGCCTTGCGGCCCTCCTCTCTTCCCCTCTCCCCCCTCTCAAATCCTTCTTAAATCTTGCAAATCTGGAGTATTTGACCATGGATATCGAAGCCAACCCCTCCCTTAAGGTAATCTCCTCCGATCCCCTCGTTTTCATCCATAGAAATTGTCACATTTGATCAAATCTTGCTAGTTTGTAGAAACCCTAGTTTTGGCTTGGATTTGGAAATTTGTGTTGAATCATGTTATGTTTCTTTGCTAATTTGGTAGGGTTAGGCTTCATACTATGCTAGGGTTAGGGTTATGTGTGTTTTTATGTTGGGTTTAGGGTTAGGGTTATGCTATTGTTATGGTTGTGTCTATTGTGAAGTGGGGGTTAGGGTTATTGTTTCATATCTATGTTAGGGCTTATGTATTTTTTGCAAATATTTGGTTAAGTACTTACTTGATATATGTGTTTTTTATTATTGTAGGGATGGGAAGAACATGTGTTTATGTTCATCATGTGGATAAAGAGGCCTTTTGGAAAGGCAATGATGAGCCGGACCCGGATGAGCTTGACATGGTGTTTGAGAGTAGTCCTAGCTATGCGGAGCTCTTGGAACAAGTGAGGAAGGATTTGAATTGGATGGACCCAAGTGACGTTGTTGATTTCGAGGGGAGGCATAATGTTGGTTTTGGAATGCACATTCGTTGGAAGACAATGCGTGTGAACTCCGAGCAACGTTGGGTTGCATACAAGGAGACGGTTGCCGAATCTCTAGACAAGGCTCTTGAGTTATTTGCCTCCAAGAAAGTTGAGTCTACTTTGAATTTGGACTTGAACCGGAACCCCTCCCCGTTGGTTGCTAGTACTCCCCCACCCATGAACCAAGATCAAATGAGTGAACCTCATTTCACGCAACAAGATTGGCCAACATTGAGCCCGATTCCAAACAACCAAAATGAAGCTTTTGAAGAGGAGAATGATGAGTACGAGGAGGATGACAACGAAGTTGATCTCCATGACAACAATGTGGGTGATCTCGAGCAATATCATGTGTAAGAGACAATGGAGCAATCCATCCCTTTTTCTCGTGCATATGCATCGGACTCCGATGACGATGGGCCCGATGAAGAAGTTGATGAGGAGGGGTTCACGCCCAAGTGAAGGAAATATGCCCTAGAGGCAACAATAAAGTTATTAATTATTTCCTTATATCATGATAAATGTTTATTATTCATGCTAGAATTTTATTAACCAGAAACATGATACATGTGTGAATACATAGACAAACAGAGTGTCACTAGTATGCCTCTACTTGACTAGCTCGTTAATCAAAGATGGTTATGTTTCCTGGCCATAGACATGAGTTGTCATTTGATTAACGGGATCACATCATCAGGAGAATGATGTGATTGTTGACTTGACCCATTCCGTTAGCTTAGCACTTGATCGTTTAGTATGTTGCTATTGCTTTCTTCATGACTTATACATGTTTCTATGACTATGAGATTATGCAACTCCCGTTTACCGGAGGAACACTTTGTGTGCTACCAAGCGTCACAACGTAACTGGGTGATTATAAAGGTGATCTACAGGTGTCTCCGAAGGTACTTGTTGGGTTGGCGTATTTCGAGATTAGGATTTGTCACTCCGATTGTCAGAGAGGTATCTCTGGGCCCACTCGGTAATGCACATTACTATAAGCCTTGCAAGCATTGTAACTAATGAGTTAGTTGCGAGATGATGTATTACGGAACGAGTAAAGAGACTTGCCGGTAAAGAGATTGAACTAGGTATTGAGATAACGACGATTGAATCTCGGGCAAGTAACATACAGATGACAAAGGGAACAACGTATGTTGTTATGCGGTTTGACCGATAAAGATCTTCGTAGAATATGTAGGAGCCAATATGAGCATCCAGGTTCCGCTATTGGTTATTGACCGGAGACGTGTCTCGGTCATGTCTACATTGTTCTCGAACCCGTAGGGTCCGCACGCTTAAAGTTTCGATGACGATTGTATTATGAGTTTTTGTGTTTTGATGTACCGAAGGTTGTTCGGAGTCCCGGATGTGATCACGGACATGATGAGGAGTCTCGAAATGGTCGAGACGTAAATATCTATATATTGGACGACTATGTTCGGACACCGGAATGGTTTCGGGGAGTTTCTGACATATACCGGAGTACCGAGGGGTTACCGGAACCCCCCGGGGAGTTTAATGGGCCAAGATGGCCCTTAGTGGAGAAGGGGAAGGGCGGCTAGGGCTGGCCGCGCCCCCCTCCCCCTCTTGTCCGAATTGGACAAGGAGGGGGGGGGGGGGGCGCCCCCTTTCCTTCCCCCTCTCTCCTTCCCTTCCTTTCCCCCTCCCACTCCAACTAGGAAAAGAGGGAGTCCTACTCCCGGTGGGAGTAGGACTCCTCCCTGGCGCGCCCTCCCCTGGCCGGCCGCCTCCTGCCCCTGGTCCTTGATATACGGGGGCAGGGGGGCACCTCTAGACACAACAATTGATCTCTTGATCTCTTAGCCGTGTGCGGTGCCCCCCTCCACCATATTCCACCTCGATCATTGCTACCTCTTGAGCACTGCGTTGGTTTTCCCTTGAAGAGGAAAGGGTGATGCAGCAAAGTAGTGTAAGTATTTCCCTCAGTTTTTGAGAACCAAGGTACCAATCCAGTAGGAGGCCACGCACGAGTCCCTCGCACCTACACAAACAAATAAATCCTCGCAACCAACGCGATAAGGGGTTATCAATCCCTACACGGTCACTTATGAGAGTGAGATCTGATAGATATGATAAGATAATATTTTTGGTATTTTTATGATAAAGATGCAAAGTAAAGAAAGTAAAATAAAAACGGCGCCATAAATAGCTTGTTGTCGGGAGATTAATATGATGGAAAATAGACCCGGGGGCCATAGGTTTCACTAGTGGCTTCTCTCAAGAGCATAAGTATTACGGTGGGTGAACAAATTACTGTTGAGCAATTGACAGAATTGAGCATAGTTATGAGAATATCTAGGTATGGTCATGTATATAGGCATCACGTCCGAGACAAGTAGACCGACTCCTGCCTGCATCTACTACTATTACTCCACACATCGACCGCTATCCAGCATGCATCTAGAGTATTAAGTCCATAAGAACAGAGTAACGTTTAAGCAAGATGACATGATGTAGAGGGATAAACTCATGCAATATGATACAAACCCCATCTTGTTATCCTCGATGGCAACAATATAATACGTGCCTTGCTGCCCCTACTGTCACTAGGAAAGGACACCGCAAGATTGAACCCAAAGCTAAGCACTTCTCCCATTGCAAGAAAGATCAATCTAGTAGGCCAAACCAAACTGATAATTCGAAGAGACTTGCAAAGATAACCAATCATACATAAAAGAATTCAGCGTAGATTCAAATATTGTTCATAGATAAACTTGATCATAAACCCATAATTCATCGGTCTCAACAAACACACCGCAAAAGAAGATTACATCGAATAGATCTCCATGAGAGAGGGGGAGAACATTGTATTGAGATCCAAAAAGAGAGAAGAAGCCATCTAGCTAATAACTATGGACCCAAAGGTCTGAGGTAAACTACTCACACATCATCGGAGAGGCTATGGTGTTGATGTAGAAGCCCTCCGTGATCGATGCCCCCTCCGGCGGAGCTCCAGAAAAGGCCCCAAGATGGGATCTCACGGGTACAGAAGGTTGCGGCGGTGGAATTAGGTTTTTGGCTCCGTATCTGGTAGTTTGGGGTACGTAGGTATATATAGGAGGAAGAAGTACGTCGGTGGAGCAACGTGGCCCCCACGAGGGTGGAGGGCGTGCCCAGGGGGTAGGCGCGCCCCCCTACCTCGTGCCCTCCTGGTTGCTTTCTTGACGTAGGGTCCAAGTCCTCTGGATCACGTTCGTTCCAAAAATCACGTTCCCGAAGGTTTCATTCCGTTTGGACTCTGTTTGATATTCTTTTTCTGCGAAACTCTGAAATAGGCAAAAAACAGCAATTCTGGGCTGGGCCTCCGGTTAATAGGTTAGTCCCAAAAATAATATAAAAGTGTATAATAAAGCCCAATAATGTCCAAAACAGAATATAATATAGTATGGAGCAATCAAAAATTATAGATACGTTGGAGACGTATCAATCATATTGTAGCGGTGCTTAGGCGAAGCCCTGCGTCAGTAGCATCATCATCACCGTCACCACGCCGTCGTGCTGACGGAACTCTCCCGTGAAGGTCTGCTGTATCGGAGTTCGCGGGACGTCATCGAGCTGAACGTGTGCTGAACTCAGAGGTGCCGTACGTACAGTACTTGGATCGGTCGGATCATGAAGACGTACGACTACATCAACCGCGCTGTGCTAACGCTTCCGCTTTCGGTCTACGAGGGTACGTGGACAACACTCTCCCCTCTCGTTGCTATGCATCAACATGATCCTGTGTGTGCGTAGGAAAATTTTGAAATTACTACGTTCCCCAACACCAAGGAGGCCCAAGCATTTAAGAAGGTATTCGAGCGGGATCACAAGACACCATTGTTTAAGGATCTTAGTCTCGCGGATGAAGCTATTGTAGATGGTGGCAAATGTATATATCTTGGAGCTAGGACAAGTTCTCACCGTGATTTGGAAGACGGCAAGAACGGGATATATCCCGGTTGTGAGTTTCAATCCTTCTTGGAATTGAAGATGTGGCTCGACAACTACTCGGTTACGCATTATCGTCCACATAAAGTGGCCAACTCGGACGTTAATGTGCGTTACACGGTTAAATGTGAAGTGCCAAGATGTCCATGGATTGTGCGTGCAAGGCCATGGAAAGGAGGTCCCACTTGGCGCATAGTGAGTTGTACATCAAGTCACATGTGCCGACATAAGAATGCGGATGGCGAGCTTGTGCACCAACAACATAGACAACTCACGTCCGATTTCATTGCTTACAGGTTATCCAACCAAATATCCACACTTCCAAGAATGAGCATCAAGAGTGTCATTGACCGTGTGAAAGCCATCTTTCATTACAAGGTGAAGTATGGCAAGGCATGGAAGGCGAAGCAAGCCACATTCAAGATGTTGTATGGAAATTGGGAGGAAGCATACAACCGTCTCCCTAGGTTGTTGTTAGCTATGGCTACCACAAACCCATGCACGGTTCACGTGGTTGAGCCTCATGGGCACCAAACATTGATTCAGAACGGGAGGACCGTCCGAGTATTTGGCCGTGCATTTTGGGCCTTTGAGCAATGCGTGAGGGCTTTTGAGCATTGTCGGCCCGTCATCGCCATTGATGGCATGTTCTTGACCGGACAATACAAGGGCACTTTATTGGTTGCAATAGCAAGTGATGCCAATAACCGGGTGTTGCCTTTGGCTTTCGCTTTGGTTGAGGTGGAGAACAATGATAACTGGGAGTGGTTCTTCCGTCAATTGAGAACAGGGGTATTACCAGCTGAAAGGGAAATTTGTGTCATATCGGATCGCCATCCGGGAATTCTAAATGCGGTGGTGGTTGACATTCCCGGACATACAAAGTTGCACCATCGATGGTGCATGAGGCACTTTTGTGCAAACTTCTATAGGGCATGTGGTATCAAGGAGTTGGCCGATGATCTTCAAGATTGTTGTCTCGCTTTCTCCAACAAGCGGTTTGCCACATTGTTCAATGCATTTCTCAGACACAAGAAACTTGACCCTGGTGGTATTGAATTTCTCAATAGGAACATTGTCAAAAGGAATATGTGGGCACGTACTTTCGATGAAGATGGCCGGAGGTATGGTCAAATGACAAGCAATATGGCAGAATGCTTCAATAAGGTGCTCAAGGGTATACGTGCATTACCCGTGACGGCAATAGTTCAATACACATTTGACAAGATGAATGGATACTTTTTAAAGTACTCAATGGAGACGGATAAGCAGATTGCTGGTGAGAACAAGGAAAAGCACAAGTACAATTTCCCACCAAAGATTGAAGAATGGTTGGAATTTCAATCACGAAAGGCAGACTCCCAAGAAGCTGTACTATATGAAGACAACGATTGGAAGTATGAAGTGAAAGAGCCTGGAGGAACCACAAACGATGGCCACCAACACGGAGGCCGGGCTTTCAAGGTCTCCCTAACACGGTGTGATTGCACTTGCATGAGGCCATCCTTGCTTCATCTCCCATGCTCGCACTTGTTAAACGCATCTCGTGTTAGGAATGTGGACGTCAATCACCCTCTTACCGTGCGGGAGTCCAAGTTCTCAATCATGACTGTCAAGAATACATGGGCTCCCCGGTTTCAGCCATACTTGGATCAATCACAATGGCCGGAGTATCATGGAGTTCAACTATGGCCGGACCCAGAATTGAAGGTCGTTAGATGGGGAAGACGTCAGACAAAGCGTCTTAGAGGTGACATGGATGGATGGGGCCGTGGTGGCGGTCGACAATACGGCACCGGCCAATTCCAAGAGCCTCGTGAGCACTCCCGTTGTGGGGATTGTAATGGTGGGGGACACAACACAAGAACTTGTACCAAACCAAGAAAAAGATCAAAGAAAAATGATGCAAGCACAAGCCAAGCAAATGGTAGCCAACCAAGTCAAACAAGCGCCCAAGTGCCAAGCCAATCAAATGAACCAACCCAACGAGCAACTAGGCAACAAAGAGGGAGTCAACTAGGTCTTAGAAGAGGCCGTGGTGGTGGTACAGGCCGTGGTGACGGTCTTGGCCGTGGTGTTGGTAGAGGCCGCGGTGACGGTCTTGGCCGTGGTGATGGTGGTAGAGGCCGTGGTGACGGACTTGGCCGTGGTGTGGGTAGAGGCCGTGGTGACGGACTTGGCCGTGGTTTGGGTAGAGGCCGTGGTGACGGTCTTAGTCGTGGTGATGGTCTTGGCCGTGGTGATGGTGGTAGAGGCCGTGGTGGAGGCACTAGTAGAAAAAGGGCCTTTAGTCCCGGTTCATAAGGGCCTTTAGTCCCGGTTCTGGAACCGGGACTAAAGGGTCGTTACTAAAGCCTCCCCCTTTAGTCCCGGTTCTTACACGAACCGGGACTAAAGGCCCTCCACGTGGCCGCTGCCTGGAGGTCCACCTTTAGTCCCGGTTGGTAACACCAACCAGTACTAAAGGAAATTTTATGATTTTTTTTTGAATTTTTTTTTGATTTTTTGATTTTCAAATTTCTGAATTATTTTAACCTCTAATCTCTAATCACCCCTCATCACTGCTCAATTTAACCTCTAATCTCTAATCACCCCTCATCATTCCAAATCATCTAACTTCCTGAACGGTCACCCATCCTCTCACTACTCCAGCCTGAGCACGCTTAACTTCCGGGTTCTATTCTCCCTCGTTTCCAAGTATGCACTTGTTGTTTTCCTCACAATAGTAAGATGTCAATCCTATTGACCCTCAGGAATTTAGCTTGAGCATGAAGTCACACATTTCACTGTTTGAGTTTGAAACTATTGTTCTAAAAAACAATAATTATTTAGTAACACTAATATTTCTTGAATAAGTAGTTTGACCATAGTTTGACCACAGTTTGACCAGATTTGACAAAAATTCAAAAAAACTGAAATAATTATTTAGTAACACTAATATTTCTTGAATAATTAGTTTGACCATTTTGACCACAGTTTGACCAGATTTGACCAAAATTCAAAAAAACTGAAATAATTATTTAGTAACACTAATATTCTTGAATAATTATTTAGTAACACTAATACTTCTTGAATAAGTAGTTTGACCATAGTTTGACCAGATTTAACAAAAATTCAAAAAAAAAACAGAAATTTGAGCATAACTTTTTTTCCTTTTAGAATTTGAGGATTCTAAAAATTTGCAAACAGGCCGTAGGCCGTCAAAATCGGATGCGGATTTTCGTGCTGAACATTTCGATATATTATACGTTTTTGTCTGACATCGTATGCAAAAGTTATAGCCGTTTTACTTTTTCCCTACACTTTTTGCAAAACATGTCCAAATTTAAGTTTTTAAATTTTCCTAACTAGTACATGTAGTAACATAACTACATCTGGAAGGATTTTAATTTTTGAAGTTTTTATCATTTTCTTTTGCTTTTTACAAAACTGAAAAGGCGATCAAAGGGGGGGGGGTAGAGTTTGAAAATGGGACCTTTAGTACCGGTTCGTGCCATGAACCGGTACTAATGCCTCAAACCCCATTACTACCGGTTGGTGGCTCGAACCGGGACTAAAGGTCTAATCTTTAGTACCGGTTGGTGCCACGAACCGGTACTAATGGGCATCGCACCCTTTAGTCCCGGTTCGTGGCACCAACCGGGACTAAAGGTCCCATTTGAACCGGGACTAATGCCTGTACGGTGCCCTAGCCGCTCGAACCGGGACTAATGCTCACATTAGTCCCGGTTCGTAATGCAACCGGGATTAATGCTCTTTTCTGGCCGAACCAAAGCCCTGTTTTCTACTAGTGAGGTCTAGGCCGTGATGGTGGTAGAGGCCGCGATGGTGGTAGAGGCCGTGGTGATGGCCTAGGCCTTGGTGGTGGATATGGCCTTGGCGGTGGTCGTAGTGGAGGAATGTTTTCTTGGCTCAATGGACCATTGTCGTATGTGACTTACTATTATCTTGTTATTTATGTTGTCATTGTCATTTTGCATAGTGTGACTAACTATTAAGTTGCCATTTTTGTAGGTATGGCAAAAATGAAGGGGGTGGAGGACACGGAGGGGGAGGTGAGATGCCGGGGTGGTGGGAGCCGGAAGAAGAAGAAGAAGAAGAAGAAGAAGAAGAAGAAGAAGAAGAGAGGACCTTGCTCGACACAAAATGTGTGCTACTATGTGACCTTGTGAACCAAAATGTGTGGTACTATGTGCTATGAGTCCTAAATGTGTTTTGGACAAATCTATGTTTTCGACAAATCTATGTTTTGGACAAAATGTGTGTATGACTGTGTGAATTGGACTACTCCATGTGCTATGTCTTCTTTCTGTGTTTTGGACTACTATATGTGATATCACTTATGATTTTTTGACATTTATGTGAACCACAAAACATAAAATCCACTTGGTATTTGAAAACAGCAGATAGTGCAGCGCCTAGCACCTAGGCGTCACACTATACAGTGCAGCACCCGTACTTTAGGCGCTGCACATCTGGACATTTCTTAGGCTGCACCCATCCATGCCCACCCCACACACCCCCACCCCACACAAACCCGAAGCTCAGTGCCTCTCCTCTGCCCTCCTTTCTCCCCCTCTCAAATCCTTCTCAGATCCGGAGTATTTGACCATGGATATCGAAGCCAACCCCTCCCTTAAGGTAATCTCCTCCGATCCCCTCGTTTGCATCCATAGGAATTGTCACATTTGATCATATCTTGCTAGTTTGGGGAAACCCTAGTTTTGGCTTGGATTTCAAAATTTGTGTTGAATCATGTTATGTTTCTTTGCTAATTTGGTATGGTTAGGCTTCATATTATGCTAGGGTTAGGGTTATGTGTGTTTGATCTTGGTTTTAGGGTTATTCTATGGTTAGGGTTGTGGTTATTGTTAAGTGGGGGTTCGGGTTAACCAAGAATTCTCGGTTTTGTAGGCATGGCTTCATCCGGTTCCATGACGAGGCCACCGTGTGCTAACCAAGAGGACATGCCGAACAAGTGGGGGGACGCTTCTTTGGACAAGGTGAAGGAGAAAGATGTCAAACATCCCCCCATGTTGGTGCGGAGATGTTTGCAAGGTGAAGGTGTCCACCGACCGAAAAAAGTGTTGGACGGAAGGGAGGAGATATTTTGTATGCGCCAACTATGCTTATGATCGTGCGCTTCCAACTAACGCCTATGACCAACCACCGGTGAGCTAGAGAAGTAGAATGTTATTGTCAAATGTATGTCAGCACTAAAAAAATATTTGGAATGCAGTCACCGCCTCCTCTATGCAAGTACTTCACGTGGATACATCATGAAGTGCCAGAAGATGTCCAAAAGGACCAATATCAAGATTGTCTTAGGCGCCAGCGACGGTTCAAAGAATCGTTTCGAAGAGGCTTGGAGGAAGAGCAACGTCAAAAGGAGAGGATGGAGCGGAAGAAACGAGAGGAGGAGAGGGCACGCCAAGCGAAACTTGCTCGTGAGGAGGAGAGGGCAAGAAAGCGTGCAAAGGCTCGCGAGGCGCAAGAGGAGGACGAGGCACGTGACAGGAAGGGGAAATGGCCTCGCTTGACTCAGTAGGGACTTCGCTTCGGTGCACTCGTCATGGACTAGGGCAAGAGGCCATTTGTCGTCAACTATCTTCTAATGAATGTGTCGTGAACTTGTGAGGTTATGTGAGATGTTGGTGAACTTTCTTCTAGGGCAAGCTGCCATTTGTCATTTGCAATGAATGTGTCGTGAACCATGTCGTAGTAATGTTTCAATTGTCTTAAGTTATGAACTCATCAACATAAAATTTATGTTTGTTCAAATTGGTGTGATGCTCCAGTTATTGCAAGTATTGTGATGTTCCGGTGAATTGAAATTGCTGTCAACTCTGTTTTTGCAGTAAACAACAGTGCAGCGCCGAGAACACAGGCGCTGCATTCTATAGTGCAGTGCCCAAGTGAGAGGCGTCTCACTATATAGTGCAGTGCCTGACCCTTGGGCGCTGCACACTGACTTAGCAATTTTCGGGTATGTTCAATGATGCAAAGTTTCTGTGGCTCTCTGGATAGCCAAGGCCAGGTGCAGTGCCTAGGGGACGGGCGCTGCTCTGTGTAGTGCAGCGCCTTTGTGTTGGGCGCTGCACTGTAGAGTGTAGCGCCTTTGTGTTGGGCGCTGCAGTACTGTTAACAGCTAAACAGCAGGAACAGATGCAAGTTTGGCAGAAAATGAACATATGACATAACTATGAATGTAGTGCTGTAACTTGAACATCACATCACATCATATCATATGACATAAGAGAACTAACAACTTGAACATCACATCATTTAGGACAATTCAACATTACTACAAGTTCGCAAACACAAATACCACACTAGTAAGAGTTCACCAACATATAACATAACCTCACAAGTTCATCAACCTAATGAAACGGCTACAAGAGCACTTCCATAGTAAAAAACACAAGCACTAATGCCTTCCGCGAGTATTCCTGGTGCCACGCTTGGAGGTCATGTTCTTCCTCCTGGTAGGACGAGCCTCCTCTTCCCGCACTTCCTCCTCTGCCTCATCATCCAAGCTGTAGGAGATATGCCCTAGAGGCAATAATAAATGTTATTGATTATCTCCCTGTTCATAATTATGTTTATGTTCCATGCTATAACTGCTTTGGTTCCCGAGCCCGTATATCCATAAAGGCTCTGGGGAGAACCCATATGCACGTGTGGAATAATAAACGGTAAAATGTATTCCTAGTCGTGCCTCTAAGACTAGCTCAAGTGTTGCATGATGATTATGTTTTCCCAATCATGGGCATGCCTATGCCAAGCAACTTTGAGGGCACAATGTCAGGAAGGACATTTGTGTTGAATCGACCCGAATTGATGTTATGCTATGAGATACATTCGTCACAAGTTAATGGTTTATAACACAGAGATAGTTAATGTTTGCATAATTCCTTAGACCATGAGAGCATCGAGTTTCTTCATGCTTGCTTCATGAACTTTGGGGTTTGTTAAACGTCATCTGTAACTGGATGGCTATTACAGCGGCTTACGGGTTCATGGGAAAGTACGTTAAGTAACTTGATAGCTCGAGATTGGGATTTGCTCCTCCAACGATGGAGAGATATACTCGGGCCCTCTCGGTGTTACGGTGTCCATCATCGTCTGGCCAGACACTTTGTGATTTGATCACGGGGATGCCGGAACACGAAACGAGAAAAGAGAACAAAACCGGTAACGAGGTAACTTGCATAGTGGACAAAGTGTTGGCCCACGGGGATGCAATAAATCTCACCTCAGGTGTTTGTGATATATCGTGAAGCAACAGGAATAGCACACGGCAACTGGAGGTTCACTCGAATATTTATTCGTGTGGGTATAGGGGTCAATATGGGTGTCCACGGCTCCGATGTTGATCATTGATCGGAAGGGGTTCCGGGTCATGTCTATACTTCACCGAACCTATAGGGTCACACGCTTAAGGGTCATCTATCTGCTGAATACTAGACAGGGACTGAGAGAAAATCACCGAAAAAGTTCCGGACACCGGAAAAGTTTCGGACAGCGGAAAAGTTCCGCAGAGAGGTCACCGGATGAGTTCCGGTGAAACTGAAAGGTTGTTTCAGGGGATACCATAAAGTCAAATTGGTTTCGGCACATGCCTGATAATTCTTGGAGGATGCCAGAATCATTCTGGAAGCTTTCTGGAATTTTCCGGGATAATAACCGGATATGCTCCGGAGCTGCCGGAACCACTTCAGATGTTTTTCGCAGATGAAATTCACTAATCTGAAATTGTTTCAGAACGAATCCAAAATCATTTTAGTGGGTACTGGAATTATTCTAAGACCCACAGAAATATTTTCGGATTTAGTGGACGCGAAAAATTGTCTTCATGAATAGTGAAAACGCATTCTTGTTTGCTTTTCGCAGATGAAAATCACTAAACCGAAATTGTTTCGGAACGCGTTGAAATTTTTTTTAGTGGGTACTGGAAATGTTCTGAGCCCACATAAATATTTTCAGTTCGAACGGACGCTGAAAAATGTCGTCATGAATAGTGAAAGTGCTTTTTGCTTGGCTTCTTGGAGAAGCCACCTTGAGGGCCTTTTTGGTATTCCCCCCCTTGGCTTCTTGGAGAAGCCACCCTTGGGCTTGGCCTATAAATAGGGGTGGAGGGGGCTGCCTAAAGGATCATCCCTTGCTCTCATACACATGCCATGCATTATCTGGCTTCTTCTCTCCCTCCCACAAAAAGAGTTTCGTAGAGCCGTAAGGCTGTCTGGGTTCCGGCAGGAACTAGTTCTGGACGGCGAAGCCCTGCCGGATAGATGACACCGTATGTGTGCAACTCTGTAGAGAGATCGTAGTATCGGTCTTAGTTCGTGAGTGCCTCCCGAAGGGCTGTCCGTGTGACCGTCCGAGTTTCTAAGGTCCTCCCGAAGGGCCGTCCGAGTGACCGTTCGAGTTTAGAAGGTCCTCCCGAAGGGCTGTCCGCGACACCGTCCGGGGGGGCTGTTCGACCGCCTCCCGGAGGGTTGTCTGAGGAGTAGATGAGGGTATACATCCTCGCGGTTGGGAGGTTGTAAATCCTAGCTGCGGGGATCTGCACCACCGATCGTCATCGACTCTACTTCCCGCTGCGCTACGAGTCGGTAACGAAAAAGATCAAACCATGTATACAGTCTCCATAGGGGTCCTGGGCTGGTGCGTAGGTCGGAAATTTTTTGTTTTCTGCTGCGTTCCCCTTCAGTGGCATCATGAGCCGTGCTATGCGTAGATGCAGGTTGCGATCTAGAATACATAGAGATGTATGGGTATTGCATAATATAATTAGGTAGTAGATGAGATCTATTGCTGAAAATTATTTATGCGGGTGACAGATGAAATCTGTTACCCGATGTTCTTGTTGCTTACCTAGAATTTGCGTTTGCTCAATCTCGAGACAGCATGGTGGAATTTGACAAAGTTCTGGCAATCCGTGATCCTGATTGATCATGGAAGTGCTATCAGTTCTTTGGGTTCTGCCGTAGTCAAAAGAAAGATGAAATTCGCAAACGACAGGGCAATGCAGATATGATCTGCGTGGGGGTCATGCGTATGACGAAGTTTAGTATGGGGTTCGAGATTTTATTGTCTCGTGCTTCATACACCCTGCAAAGTTAATCTAGCGACATGAACTATCATACTTGATGATGAACGTTGGTCGCTGCGGTTTAAGTCAAAACCTTAGAAGCCACGTAAAATAAATTTTGCATAAACCGATTAGAGGCGTCTAACTTGGTTTTGCAGGATGTGCATGTGATGTGGTATAGCAGTGCTCATACTAATTCAATTATGTATGAGATGACTATATGATGTAATTTGATTAACATGACCTGCGTGTCATGATTCGGCATGATGGCTGGAGCCATATGATTGCACTTTAATGACCTGGGTGTCAACCTTAAGTAATGCATTAATTTTATACGCTATGGAGACAGCAATATTATCTGGTGCATCGACAAGGTGGTGGCAATCTTCGCGAAGGTGAACACCAACACGAATGCCGAAGACGAAGAAATGAAATACTTCTCCGTCAGAAAGGGCTATACCATATCATGCTATTATGAATTGCCTGAGATGTTTATCCCTTATGATGCATCCTTCTTGATTGCCCGGTAGTCGCTTTTTATTAGGGTGATCCCTCACAAAAATACCAAGTAGTTAGTGTTCTGCCAAGTGTAGCACCGTCACGGCACCTATCTTTTCGGGGTGCGCCGTGTCACACGGGTACAAACGATTAGAGAAGTGTGAGGCGGGTGAGTTGAGACCTCGCAGCGAGATCACTTGGTTGTATTGACGTTCAGGCATGACCGTCATGAGCTCGGAACACAAGCATCGAAAGATGAACAAGAGTCACATAGAGATGTGATTGGCAAGTTGGCCTACCGGTTGAGATTTTTCGTCATCAGTGGTGTTACACCAACGGCGAACAATTGAAATGTGGGTCTTGTATCACTCACAATCAATTTTGAGAGATATTGATTTGAGTGGGAGCGCACTGTTGAATTAACATGTTTAATTCTCAATGCAATTAATTTTGAACACTGTCTAAGTGTGGTTTGCATAATAGTTGTAGAATAATGGCTCGCATTTCCACCTTCCCTATTAAAATTGAATAGCTGTTAAATATCTGGTTAAAACTTTATGATTGGTAACGTAATATGAGGATTGTCCTCAAAAGTGCCGAGAAGGACTTTGTCCTATCGCATGCTTTCTGTATCCTCCCGCTAATGCTATGGATCATGTGACTCTCGTCCTTCGATCCAAAAGCTAGAATTCTGTTACGGTCAAGTGGAATATGTTTGCTTCCATGAAACCCAAACTTCGAAAGTTGGGATAGTTATATGATATTCATGGAACTGAAAATTATTTTCAGATACAAACAGAGCAATGTTTGTTTGCAAGTATTAGTAAAAGTGTTTACTATGCATTTGACTGTTGGGAAAGGGATCCAGAAGAACGCCTGTCATATAATGAAAGGTGAATAAAACAACAACTTAAAGAGAAAGAAAGTGTCCAAAGGGTGTTAGTATGACTTACACGCCTAGGAAGTCCGGGGCTAATGCCACTCTTAAGTTGGGTGCTTCTTCTGAGAGTAGGAGAAATACTAAAAGTTAAACTGTTAGAAGTATAAAGGCAAAAGGAAAGAAGACTGGAATATCCAGCTCATGTATGAATGTCATACAAGTTTTTGATGTATAGAAGGCTGGTCAAAGATATAGTTCTTGCGAATTATGGTTAAACATGTTAATCACTAATTCTTGGGTATTGTGAGTTCATCACAAAAATGCCCGCTCGATTGCATTCTGTTGCAACTCGATGTAAGAACTACTATGGCCTGAAAGACTAGCTAGAAATGAGGTTAAGGTATACACAGGGAACATAGTAAATGTTACTATACCTTCCATCGGTGTATTGCCGTCTGTATTTATTTTCATAATTCATTTAGAGTTTTACAAACTCTATCCCATTGCATAAGGTATCTTGCAAGAAGGTTGTTCATAAGAGAACTTTTTTATGTTCGATGTTATGGATAACACAAGGGCCATACTTTCATTATGAATGAGATGTATGTTATGAATATTGATAATAATACAATACCTCTGGGTTTACTTTCATAATTCATTTTAGAGTTTCATACACTCTAGCCCATTGCACAATGTTTGTTGCAAAAGAGTTGTTCATAAAAACAACAATTGTTGTTAAGTATTATGAATAACATAAGGGCCATACTTCCATCATCGATGGGACGTATGTTATGAATATTGATGGTAATATGATACATCCATAACACTGACGCTAAATGTCGCAAGACTAAAAGAATACCACACAAGTGTGGCACTACATTTGGTCACATTGGAGAAACCCGCATGAAAAATTCCATTATGATGGATTTTGAAGTCTTTTTGATTTTGAATCATCTGACACTTGCAACTTTCCTCCGAAAAGTGAAGTGACTAAAATACCGTTCACAGGCCATAAGGAACGAACAACAAACTTATTAGTGATCATACATTTGATGTGTGTAGTCCGATAAGTGTTGTTAGTGGTGGATTTATTTATCTTCAGAAATGACTCAATTAGATATATGGATATTTACTTGATGAGACGTAAGTCTGGATCTTTTGAAATCATTCGAAAGGTTCTCAAAATGAAGTAGAAGTTATTGTAACAAGAAAATTATGTTTCTGCAATTTGATTGCACAAAGGAATATTTGAGTTACATGTTTAGCGAATGTCTGATGAGTTGTGAAAGGGGTTTCATAACTTGCACCTCCCGGAACACCACTGCAAGTGGAAAGTCCGTGGAGATGTAATCAAACCATTTATGACATGGTAAGGTCAAAGATGACATAAATAAATTTGCCATTATCCCTTTTAAAGTGATGCTTTAGAGACTGCGGCTTTTACACTGAAATGAGCTACATCGGGTCTGTTGAAATGAAGCCATGGTATGGTACGCCCAACCATGTTATATCTTTTCTTAACATTTGGAATATGGGGCTTGTGTAAAATGTTACAAACCTATTCCAAATCAGACAAGTGCTACTTTGTAGGTTATACCAAAATGTTGGGTATTCCTCCCTCACTATACCGAGGCAAATAGTTATGAAGTGCTTTGTCCGTGTCCACCCAAACCAGCGGGTGAGGCTGGAACAGACCAAACTGACGATACACGCGATGTGGCAAGTGAAGCTCAACCGCCTAGTTGCATATCAGTGGGCACTGCATGCGCCAAAGATCCCTATCCCGCAAGCACATCGGGTTGATGGAAAACTCTGGAGTGTACCCTACTGTGTCATTGGCGCCATATGGCTGCCATTCGACCTATGAAATAGGACAACAACGCAACATTGATGACAATTATTCAGGCAAACATGAGAAATAAATGAAATAATGTTTTGTTACCTGCTCAGGCGTAATCGTGTCCAACTCGGCAATGTACTTTTGGTACATGAGATTGACATCGTTCGTCATCTCGGAAACCACATCCCACTTGTAAGCCCAAGAGTGGGGTGCCGTAATCCGTCATCTTCATCTTCATCCCAAGGATTAAACTTGACGCTCTTCGGGCGTCCAACAGGCAGACGCTCCCAGCTCCATACAGAAAGTAGAAGTAGATTACCAACAATGCTTGCCCTATCTGTGATCCTGCAACACGCATCGTCCAGCTACATATGAAAGAAAACAATGTTAAGTTGACAGCAAGGTTGCATTGGTAATGAAGAAATGAGTTGATAACAAAACAAACCAACTACCTGCCGGTACAAGTAGGCAAGAGTCGTTGAACCCCAGCTCCATTTGCTATCGAAGACGGTCAACGCCTTCAGCCACATCCATGGAGCGTTCTTGCCCGTGGAGTCAGGAAACAAAGTCCTCGAGACAACGTACCACATATAGACACGAGCATGTGTCTGGACCACATCATCAGTGGCATCCGCAGGGCAATGGGCAAAGTTTCTTTGAATCCACGTGAAAGCAGCTCCGACTACTTTCCTTTCCTTCTTCTTCTTCTCTTCTCCCTCCTCTACATCAGCCTCATCCTCGGTAGGAGCCATACCGATAAGAGCAGTCATCTGCTGGTGCCACCCATCAGAATCGGTGCTCATACAAAGAGGCCTCCCGTCGATAGCAAGACCGGTGATCTACGAGACATCCTCGAGCATCACGGTCATCTCCCCAGACCGAAGATGGAAACTGTGCGTCTCCGGCCTCCACCGATCAGCTACAGCGGACACCAGTGGAGCGTGGAGATTCGGCGTGGACCGGCTGACCAACTGAATCCACTGGAGTAGTCATGCCTGCTGGATGTACGGTGTGTACCGCTCATCGTAAGGCGTGGCAGGACCAGAGACCCCATGCTACCGAATCTTTAGAGGTTCAACCTTCTGCATAAAACAAGTAATGACAAATCTTAGGGCATGTCAATTTCAACTAAAGGCAAATTTGCTAAATATTTAGATTACTCATTATTACCAGCCCCTTCTCGCGCATCATGTAGGCCCGGTGTTGTGTGTCAATGGCATTGCCGAGAAGCCAAACCATCCTTACAAAGTTCAAACAATAAACATATATGAGTTCATCTCAAATATCGGTATACACTCAACATTTCATATGTGTTCATCTAAACATCTCATATGTATTCATCTACAAGAATCTCAACATCTCCTTCTCACACAATGAATAAATGATTGGAAATTCTCATATATATCTCGTATGTCATATGTGTTGAAGTAAATCAACATCTCATATTTCAAATAAACTCAACATCTAATATATAACTAAAAAAACTCAACATCTCAGATATAGCTACAAAACTAAACATCTCATAATTATCTACAAAACTAGGCATCTCATATATATCTAAAAAATAAACAATCTAGGTTTCACTAACAAGAATCATATAGTACCGGATATGACTACACATCCTCCATCACAACACCCGATCTTAGACAAATAAAGATCCAAACCAAGCAAATCAAAGGTTCCACCTAATCTTGGGCAAATCCCTAAAATTGCAACGAATTTACGGAGGAAAAGAAAGGGAACGGAGGAGTTTACCTAGTACGAGGGATTGGAGATCGAATCCAGGCCTAAAATCTTAAGATCTGAGAGGGGTTTGGGGGGGGGGGGATCCGAAGGGGGCGCCGCCGCCGCTCTCTGTACAGAGAGCAACTTCCTGGAGAGGGGGAAGAATTGCCTGGGAGGGGCTGGCCCGATGCGGCTTAAGTCAAAGTGCAGCGCGCAAGCAATAGGCGCTGCACTTAACACAGTGTGGCGCCCAAGGCTTAGGCGCTGCACTGCTGTGTGTGGGGCCGCGCCTGGACCCGGATGCCACGCTGGCAGGATGTGCGACGCCTAAGAGAAGGGCACTGCAACGTTGGGTGTGGCGCCTTGCTGTCGAGCGCCACACGAAAGGGTCACCAATGTGAATTTTTTTCAAAAGCAGGTCAGTTCGTGATTTGATTTTGCCCTAAGGTTAAATATGTGATTTCTGCCCATGAAGGAGGTACATGTGGCTCATCCATCAATCAAATCAGAGTTGCACGAGGGCCTCTCGCTTGTCCTCTTCTCACCTCTCCATCTCTCCTCGGCCCCACCGGTGGATGGATGTGGATACCTGTACTTTTGCTGTGCTTGGACAATGGACATCGCCCATCCATGTGCACATGTGTGCGTGTGGTGGCTAGTTTCACGGTGAGATGCAGTGGGTAATAATTGACCGGTCAAAGTAACATATACTACTACAGCCAGTACTCCTAAGGGCATCTTCAATACCGATCCGCAAACCGCGCGAACTCGTCCGAACCAAGGAAGCTATCCAACGCGGACTTGTATCAGTCCGCGGGATGGTTCGAACGCGATTTGTCCCGCAATGAAGTCAAAGTGCGGGAGTCCGGACATCCGAAATGTAGGACTCTAAAACCCCCGGCCCACCCAATCCTTCCTCCCGGTCGCATTTTTTTCCACTTTGCCCCTTCTCCACCTTGCTTTGCATCCGCAACCTCCATCTCCGCCGCTGCTGCTATACGTCTCCAACCGCCATCGAGGCATTGCCGGATGTCCGCAACCAGCACCAATGCACCTGCTCGCCGTTACGACGAAGCTTTCCACCCTGGAGCCGTTTGTACCCAGGTACACTCCGCCCCCAGTCGACGATCTTCATGGCGGACACCACGCCCGGCAGGTGTTCAGCCAAATGCCATTGAGCTTACTTTCAAATGCTATGTCATTTTTTAGAGTACGCAGGATGGTCAGCTACTCGACCATGGAGGATGAGTTGTTCTGCGATGCGTGGTTGTATTGGCCGTATCTACGAATTTTGTAAGCAGGAGCGGAGGGGAGCCCTTCTGGGAGCAAGTGCATAAAAAGTTTCACGCACGAAAGCACATTGCGTCCTACGACATGTACATCATTCAACTAGGCAACCGTGAGGTCGTTGTCGTATCGCTGGCACGCTATCCAGATCAGCGTCATCAAGTTTTGCGACGTGGTTCGTCAGGTCGAGGCAAGATGGCCATTGCACGCGGCAGAGGACGAGATCACAAGTTTTGCTTACTCTTGCTCAACTTTTTGATTGATTGATTCACTCATTGTTGTTATACACGTTATATCTAGCCCGCACGCGCTGTTGTGGTGTACGACAGGATAGAGGGATGGCTATTTACGTGACACACTGTTGGATGAAGTTGAGAGGGGGGGGGGGTATGTGCGGGACGACATGATCCGTTCATGAAAAACTTGTTGGACATCCGGGATCTAGTCGAATTTGAGACCTTGTTATACTAGACTTAATTTGCATGGTATGTATGGATGATTTGTGCTATTTTCTATCCAAACTTTGATGAATACCGTCTGGTTTTTTAAAATGCAGGTTGAAATGTATGCGGCTAGCATTGGCGTGTCCGCGAACTCCCCCGCCCCGATGCCCTAATGCATCATTTCTTGACACCTCTTTCTAGGGTATGTTAAATATTTAGGTAGACATTTCAATAATTTGTTGGTTGGTTCATCACAATGCCAAATGAATCATATGTCATCTGGTTTTACAAGAGTGCTCACGTCCTTTATCAGCTATAGGATAATGGCAGTGCATGTCGTTCGAGGTCTGTCTAAGAACTTTCTTAATGGTGCCATTGTCAAAAGGCATGGGTGCGCTTTCTTGAAACGTGGGAAAGTTCATTCCACGGTCCTTGAAATTTTTTAAGAAATCCATTCGTGCAACCATGGCACCATTACGTATGTGAACACAAATGCATGATCGACAGCCAGGTGTCTAGTGCACTAGAGCTGATAGCACGTTGTAGATAGAATATTAAAACGGTGCCAGCATGGAGAAAATTAATGAAACTGGACATCCCACTCGCCACATAGCACCGGCAAAAAGGAACAAAAAACCAAAGATGTTCAAAGATAGAATGACGGGAGAGAAAGAAAGAATAACCTGGTGTTCACAAAAGTGATGTGTCGATACACGCAAATTTGTCACTAGACTATAGCAATCGAGAAACAATATAACGCAGCTACCACCGAGCCTCCACAGTGTTTTCAGGCTGTCAGCCGTCGGATCACTAGAACTTACGATGTAGATCACCTCAGTCGTTCCCAGGTCGTCCTGGCGCTCGACGCACCGTCTCCTGGGCCGCTGCTCTGCAGAGCGAGCTCCCGTCCCTCTCCGTATTCGGGCCATCAAAGGCCCAGGTCCAACTTCCCATTCACATGGGGGCAGGTGGTCCAGTGTGTTCACAACCCTATCCCGTTCCCTCGATCTCTTCGTTTACTGTTCCTCGGTCCACGATGCGCCACCGTTCCTTCATCCGTGATGCGCCGCCGTCGTCATCTGTCCCGTCGGCGACTCTCTACTACAGGTCTATCTCCGCGTCGATACCCTCTACTCTCTATGTGTTCCTCCATAGGCCCCTTTTTACTGTTTTTAATTTCCCATCTTGCAGCGTTCCTCCATGGCAGCTGCGGCGGACAGCTGCGCCGGCAACGTCCATGGCCAGCTGTACTCCTCCTACATCCTTCTCCATACTCTCGCAGCTGTACCGCGCGTCACTTCCAATTTGAAACTGAAGCAAAAACTGACGCCTAAGAAGGATCTCGAAAAGCTCCTTTCAGCGGCGGCGGCGCATGGATGAGATGTCGCGCAAGATTGGACCTCGGGAAGGTCCTTTCAGCTAGCGGCGACGGGGCATGGATTGGAGGAGGCAGATACCGATACCTCGCGCTCGACTTCCACTTCCACCGTTCCACCTCCTTCTCATGGATCTCCTATCTTCTTTGCTTATCCAAACCCATACGTGCCTGTGGTTGATGCTGGTGAGCCCCTTTTCAGCTACCCCTCCCACCTCCTTCCCATCACTTGTTTTTGGCATGATCATGTACTAATTTCTTCTAGGTTTCCGTTCCCGAGAAGAGACTACATGAGAATCCATCCAAAGGCACTAAGGTCGATTTCTGTATTGACATCTCTTCTTTGATTATTACTGCATTTTCTCAACAGTTAGTTTTTGTAGTTTATGATGTGGAGGTTCACCCCACATACACGAAAACAATAACAATAATACTTACCATTGATTGGTTTGCTAATTGCTATCAACTTTTGCATATCTACTATGTTTGATCCTTGAAAGGAAGAGATGAAAAATATATGTTGGGACACCTTATGTGTATACTGAATAAGCAATTTGGTTGTTGTGTTTTACAGTGTTTCTAGGTGTGCCCTTATGCTTGACAAAGGTCTTTTGAGGTATAGGAGATCTGGAGTTCTGGACATCATCAAGAACACGGGCTTCAATGCACGCTGGTTTTTCAATCAGAGTATGGGGCCTAACCAGTCTCTCTCTATCTCTCTTATATGATGCCCACATCTTCTGGTATAGACGACCTTTATTTGGACCTATACTAATTTTGTTGTAAATTTTATTTATTTTTATGCTTTAGTTTCCATGGTGAGCATGCTCTGCTGATCACCTGGTACAACCAGCTATCACACACACCATTGAATGCATAAGTCTTCACTATATAAACAATTGTTCATATTTTACTATAAGTGTCACCATGCACCTTTTGGAATTATCTATATCATTATTTCAAAATGAAAATGATCAGAAGTCATGCCGTACTACCATATATTGGCATAAATTCCTATCATTCTTGCACACAAATGAACGGGCACGACAACGCGTGCCATTATGATCTAGTTGAATGGGTGACATGTGTTGATGTTTTATCGTACCACGTCGAACCATTGTATATATCCTATATAATACTATCCTTCCTAGTTTTAAGGACCCCACATTCAATTGAGGTCTCTAATGAGTCACCCGATTTTGACCGGGTCAACAATTTCTCAAACCTTTCCCATTCAATTGTGTTATACTATATACTGTGCTTCCTAATTTTTAAGGCCTCACAATTAATTAAGGTATTCAATTTAGAATTGGGTCACCCGATTTTGACCTGGTCAAGAATTTCTCAAACTCTCCCATTCAATTCTTTTAATTCACTATGTTCCCTAATTTTGAAGCTCTTTCATTCAATTGAGATATTCAATTTTTGATTTGGTTTACAATTTTGATCGGGCCAATGATTTTTCAAATCAATCAGCAGCAACTGGCCTATAAAAACATAGCAATCCCGCGCACTGTCCCACCATCTAGGAAAAATCATGTGATATTGTAGCACCAATATAGTATATGCAACCACCGATACCGAAATTTCTCCACATAAATATAGATTGGTTAGCGGATAACACATGATCACACCATGAAAGGCCCACCACAACGCATTATAAATAAAAATAAAACATACTATATCATCTCTCCCACCCGGCAAACTAAATATTCCATTGGTTCCAAAATATAAGGGGTATTTGTTTTTTAGAAAGTCAAATTTCTTTAACTTTGACCAAGTTCAGAGCAAAACTATCAACATCGACAATATTAAAAAAAGTGTGGAAATTCATGTCTTGGTGAACTATAAATACCGATATGATATGATGGATTTTCATATATTTCTCTACAAATTTGATCAAACTTAAAATGTTTGTCTTTTCAAAAAAGTAATACACCTTATATTTTGTAATAGAGTGATTTTTTTAGAAACCCAACAAGACCAACGGCACAGCAAATCACGCCCAACCCTTCTAGTATAGAGGAGATGCGAAGGAGCATACTCCTATCTGGGTCTAAGGTTGGGGCGCCATTCCTATTTTTTAAAACATCTGATCTATTCATCTTCAATCATGGAAGAACAACAAACACCAGAAATGATAAAAATTATATCCAGATTCGTAGACCACCTAGCATAATTTAATTTTCCCACTTTTAATATATTTGTTTTCCTTTCGAATTTTCCATTTTAAATTTGTGAATATATCTCAAATTCACGATTAATTTTTGAAAATCCAAAAAAATATTGTAAATTTTGCACATTTTTTCTAATTTGTGAACAGTTTCATATTCATGAATATTTTGTCATATTTGTGAACAGTTTTTAAATTCATATAAAAATTATATCATTGAACATTTTTATTTCTTGGCAATTTTTTAAAAATACATGAATTTTAATGTATTTTTTATATTCATGGATTTTCTAAAAGTTAAAATAATTATTTACATTCATGAATTATTCTCAAAATTTATGAACTTTTTTGAAATTTTAAAATTATAAAATTCCTACCTTTTTAGGAAAACCCAAAGCTTTCAATAGAAAAAAAGATGAAGTAAGAAAAATGGCTGAAATGGGGTTGAGGGAAAATGGCTAACGCAATAGGCATGGGCGGCGGACCTGAGTGTTTGCTCGCAATTGCAATTTCCTTAAAGAATGGGAAAAATATAATAAAAACCTGACTAAAACTGAAAGCCGGTTGGTAAACCGACAGAGAAAGAAACCACCGGGGTAATATGCAGTTAGCGCTACATGGGCCGTGATGGTGGCAGTCCTAATAATGTCATGTAGGACCCAGGCCCAGCCAGGCGTTTACAAACGGGGTCCACTTTGAGGGTGAAGCTCTCCTACGCCTTTATTTCCAGCTAAGTAATTTTGAGATAATATTGTTCCAAAGTAAACTTTTGCTAAGTCCGACCAAATTAAACTTATGGAAGAAAACATTGATATGTGAAATAACAAGAAAATGCAATGTTGTACACAAATAGAAGACGTTTTTGTATTTTAATTTGGACTGCAAGAACGTCTTATGGAGGGAAAATACTTTATTTTATTTTATTTTGTACATGTGTGCCTAAAATTTTTTAGGGCATCTATATCCGGACGGGGCAAATATGTCCCTCAAAGGTCCGCGGACGCAAGCATTCAGCGTTTGGGCGTGTCCGTTTTGAGTCATTTTTTGTCTGCGCACGCAGCCATGTCCCCTATTATTTTTCTGTAGGTCTGATCACACGCATGTAATTGGTCAAGATAAAGAGAGAGAAAGAATAAAGAAAGAAAAATATGTGGTCCGCGGTGGGCCAAACCCTATGTGGCAACTGACTAGGCATGCCAAGTAACTCCTCATATTGGCCCCATATATAGGCTAAGTATGAAGAGTGCTGGCTAGGCCGAACGTTTAAGAATGATTAGAGGGGTATGGTTGAATCAACCTTTCGCGTTATTATTCGGACCCTGCCTGATCAATTTGTTGAGTCCGGCTGTAGATGTTTTTATGGGTCTCCTAGTACTAGTAGTACTACAAGGGAGCAGTGACGCTGGATCCACACAATTACTGTGGCCTGCAACCTCCTGTTGGGTCTGCTGCATGCTGTGGCTCTGTCTCTGCCTCTGCCTGCTGGCGCCCGTGCGTGCGTGCGCGTGGGTGTGTGGGACTCTGGCGGGGATATTGATCGGCACAGTAGGACTCTAGAAGGAGGCGATGCGCGCGTGCGAACAAGCAAGAAAGCAATGGCTGCAGCAAAAATATTGATGAGCATTTGGCTCCTTGTTGCTCAGCACAAGCGGCCACCCCACTCCATCCATCAAAGCAGCTTGTGTTGGGTGGGAGGGAGGAAAGGGGAAGGCCAATGAACTCCGGTTGCTTCCCAATCCCAGCAATCTTCCTTCCAGGAGCTCGGCGTCCATCGGGGTCGGAATCGTATAGTAGCGTGGCCGGATTCTCGGAGATGGATCCGTGCGCCGAAACCAAAGACGATCGAGTGTATTCCAAGCGTGGACTACAGTGCCAGGCAGCGCACCGGCCGAGCAGAGCACAGGAGCGCACGCAGAGACGTACAGACAGCCGCACGCTCGGCGGCCGGAGCAGCGTCAATCAGTCTGACCGGCTTGTGGGAGTAGGAGTAGGAGTAGTACCACACACGTACTATCTGGTTCTCATGTGCATTGCCCGGCCATCCTATCTGGTTCTTCTTCTAACTCGTAGGAGACGTACCACATGCCTGTTCACAGAGCGGCTGATTCTTGCATGGGTCACATTCCACATTTCTATTGCCTTTTGTACGTGCGTCTGTTGGATTTTTCTTCTTGGCCTCTCCCATGTGCATATGCAGGAAGGTAGTACATGGGCCTGGCTAATCAATGGATCGATCAATCAAATCAGAGTTGCACGAGCGCCTCTCGCTGACTGTCTTCTTCCCCTAGACCCCTCCCTCTCATCAGCCCCATCCTTTTCCTGTGGATCGGTGGTTGCATCCGTCACCTTTTCCTGTGCTTGGATTTTTGTTCTTGTTGCTGATCACACGGCCAAACGGATTCTCCGGTACTAGTGTACTAGGATCCTGTAGTGATAATATAGTGTAGTGTGTGTGTGCCGCTCGAGGTTTTGCCTAACAACTTTTCGATTGTCAAATGGAAGGAGTGAGCTTTCTTGAAATGAGGAAAAGTAGGCCATGATAACTCATTGTCAAATATAAGATTCCACTCGTGCGGCTATGGCACCAGTCATCAAGGACTATGAGCACATATCACTACATATATGGAGTCCAACACGCTCGCAGCAGAATATATTATACACATACTGGCCGGCACAGAGGAAATGATAAACGGACATCCCACTCACCAAATAGCATCTCTCGCAAAACAACAAAGCACAAAGCTGTTTGATGATCAGATGATAGGAGGAAAAAAATAGATCCTCCAGTGTTAACAACAGGTGGCGTGTCGATATATGCTTGGTCAGTAGATTGCTTATGAAATCATTGAGGCTACTTTCCCATTCTTTTTTGTTGTGTGCGGATTTTTCTTTTTCTCTTACTTGGCTTTATTTTTCTTGAAAAGAAAACGCAGCAGAGTGTTGGGTGTACATCACGGTCAAAGTAGAGGAGGCGACGTTCCTATCTAAGTACTTCTATAGGTATTTCGTCCTTCAATACCAAATGGACTACAAATAAAGCAACAGGTAAATTGTCCTTATCACAAACAAAATATAGTAGTACTACTAGTATATGCGTCAACACATTCATTTTGAAAGGTACGTGACAGTTCAGCTTACAGTGATCAAGTCATGATTGGATTCTCCCTCGTGTGACAGGGACGCGTATGTGACAAAGATGTTGGTAAATAGGACTCGTAAGCGCAAATATATGTCTCGGCATAAACATAAATTAGTGTCTATGTTTGTCAAATTGTAAAAGCAGAATAGCACAGTCGTGCGCATCTGCATGGACAATGTCTTGATATATCTATAATTCTCGCAACTTTTGGTTAAGTCCTAGTATTAAGCAATTGCTTCATAACTTTTTTGGGTGTAATTAGTTAGTTTTCTACTGAGTCTTTAGACATATGGTGCCGTACTACTACCGAACAAATGAACCATGGTGACATTTTTGCCTCTAGCGGAAACGAACCCGAAAAAGTTGACATCCCGAATATCCCACGTAGGCACATCCAACTCGGTGTCACATCAAACTGTAACTCGTACAACGACGAACCATGATGATTATGTAATGACGGTCAACCTAAGAGGTGCAGTCGCACGTGTGAGTAGGAAATCGACACGACCGGATGATTCGCCTCCATGCACGTAGTTGTCACGCCAATCTTTCAATAGCATAAACAGACTGACCCAAGTTACTTGAATGCATGTGTGTGTGGCTATATGTATCGTCAACTTCGTCTTCTTATCTTTTTTGGATACAGAGTACTTATCCAACACTAGGATTGCTTGGTCAGTCGCAGTGCCACGCCTCACTAGCTAGGGTGGTCGTCGTCGCTTCTTGCGCCGTTGTTGCTACATCCAACGTGTCTTAAAATTAGTTGTGTGGTCGCACGGTCAGCGACTGAATTGGTTTGCGGGATGAGCCATGTCATATAAATGGTTCTTTGCTTTTTGTTTGTGTGCGTGTGTTGGAGTTTTGTTGTTGATTTGGACATGCATATACATGCAGATATTCACAGGGGCACACACCTGCAAAGCCCTGCCTTCCGCTCGATTGCCTCGCGATTCACGAAGTAGTTGAATCACGCACGAGGGCACAATAAATTTTAAGTTTCACTCGTTGAAGTAGTGTAGGATCTTATGGTGGTAGATTTCACTGTCCAAACCACCTGTGCCCCTTTTCAGACGAAAGAAGCGAGGATGTGGCCAGGTCATCTCTCGTGACTTACATGCTTCTGCACATGCATATACTCTAGTGTAACGTTGAAAAAAAACTCCAGTGCAGGTTTGCTACATTGGTCATCGTGGATGCAGTGCAGTTTAGTTGATTTCCCGGAGCATTAATAGAAATGTATGGTCTGCAGTGCAGTTTAATTGATTTCCACACTATGTGTGGGCGTGCTTATTTCTTCCAAATGGACCGTGTGTGATCTACCTTCATATAAATTAACAATTTTTCTCTTTTGCAACAAAAATATGATAAATAAGTGTAGTGCGTGTTGAGCTCGAGGTTTTGTTTAACAACTTTCAATTGTAAAAAGGAAGGAGTGAGCTTTCCTGAAATGAGGAAAAGTTGGCCCTGCTAATTGTCAAAAATATGGTTCCACTCCTGCAGCTATGGCACCAGGCATCAAGGACTATGAGCACAAAACACTACATATATGGAGTACAACACGCTCGTAGGAGAATATATTAAACACATACTAGCCAGCACAGAGGAAATGAAAACGGACATACCACTCACCAAATAATACTGCTCGCAAAACAACAAAATCCAAAGCTGTTTGATGGTCAGATGACAGTAGGAGGAAATTAGATCCCTCCAATGTTCACAACAGGGGACATGTGCTAATATATGCTTCGTCACTAGATTGCTTATGAAATCATTGAAGCTAGTTTTCCATTCATGAAAATCAAAAAAAGAAAAATCTCAACAGAGTGGTGGGTGTACATCATGGTCAAAGTAGAGGTGATGTTCCTATCGAAGTACTCTTATAGGTATTTCATCCTTAAATACCAAATAGACTGCAAATAAAGCAACAGATAAATTGTCTCTTCACAAACAAAGTATAGTAGTCCTACTAGTATGCATCAACGCATTGATTTTGAAAGGTACGTGGCAATTCCGCTTCCAAATGATCAAGTCATGATTGGGTTCTCCCTGGTGTGACAGAGACCCAGACGTGACAAAGACATCGGTTAATAGGATTTATAAACCTAAATATAGGTCCCGGCTTAAATATAAATTAGTGTCTATGCTTATTAAATTATAAAAGCACAATAACACAAAATAGCGTGAGCATGTTCATGGACAATGTGTTGATATATCTATATTCCTTGCAACTTATGGTTAACTCCCAGTATTAAGCCATTGCTTCAAAACTTTTTGCGGTGGATAATTAGTTAGTTTTCTACCGTGTCTTGATTTAGCCAAGACATATGGGGCCGTACTACTATCGGAAAAAAATGATTTTGCCTCTAGCAGAATGTACCCGAAAAAGTTGAGGCCCCGAATATCCCACGTAGACACATCCAACTCGGTGTCATGTCGTTGTAACTCATACAACGACAAACCATGATGATTGTGTAATGACGGTCAACCTAAGAGGTGCAGGTGCATGTGTGACTAGGAAATCGACACAACCAGATGATTCACGTCCATGCACGTAATTGTCACACCAAGCTTTCAATAGCATAGAAGGGCTGACCCACGTTGCTTAATGCATGTGTCTGCGGTGCTGCTATGTGTGTCGTCGTTGTCATGTTCGTCTTCTTATCTTTTTAGATACATAGTACATATCCAACACTAGAATTGCATGGTCAGTCGCAGTGCCACACCTCGCTAGCTAAGATGGTCGTCGCCGCTTCTGGCCTCGTTGTTGTGCGTGTACATCCGACGTGTCTTAAAATTTGTTGTGTGGTCGCACGGTCACCAACTGAATTGGTTTGTGAGGTGAGCCATGTCATATATCTGTTGCTTTGCTTTTTATTTGTGTTCGTGTGTTGTAGTTTCATTGTTGGTTTGGGATGTGCATATACATAGGGCTGCCTAATCAATCAATGGATCAATCAAATCACGGTTGCACGAGCACCTCTAGCTTGTCCTCTTCTTCAGGACCCCTCTCCCTCTTCAGCCCCACCGGTAGATACCTTTCCTTTTCCTGTGCTTCAATTCACATCAACGTCCTGATGTGTGCGTGTGCGGCACTTCCACTATGTTCCACAAGACTGATGAGATAGATGGATGAGGTAACAAATTTGCCGTCCAACTCCTTTTTCTTGGCTTATACAATACTACGTTGATCATCGTGGATATCTTCCCCCTTAATTTCCACACTGTGTGTGTGCGTGTTGATTTTCTTTGGGTGGTGTATGTGATCTAGCTTTCACAAAAATTACTGACCTTTTTCATTTTGCGACGAGAAGATGATACTGGGGCATACATGCCGCTCGAGCAAGCCTGTCTAGAAAATTTTCCATTGTCAAAAGGAGGGAGTGAACTTTCTTGACATGAGGGAATGCTGGCGAGCCTAATTGTCAAAATTAAGTAGTAAATCCATCCATTCGTGCAGCTATAGCGAACACTTTGGACACTAGCATTATGATGACAAATGCATGCATACATTACTACTACCTCTGTCTTAAAATAGAAGACGTCTTTGTAGGCTACATTACTACTACCTCCGTTTCAAAATATAAATTTTTTTGCAGGGTAGTTTAACATACAAAAACATCTTATATTTTGAGAAGAAGGTAGTAGCGCGCAGTGGAATGGAACAATGGGCATCCCACTCACCAGTCAGCACTACTGCCGGCAAAGCAACAAAAATAAAGCTGTTGGAAGATCAAATGACATTGGAAGAATAACAAGATCCCTCCAATGTTCATTACAAGTGACGTGCCGATGCATGCTTTGTCACTGGACTGCGCTTCTGAAATCATTGAAGCCAGCTAGGGTCAGGCCTCAGGCGCAGTACGTGTATATGATGGTCAAGGTAGAGGCCCCCCTTCCTATCTAAGTATAGGCATTTCGTCCTTAAATACCAATTAGATTGCGGATGAAGCAACAAATAAATTGTCTTTTTCTCAGACAATAAAAGGTGCATGCACAGTATGCATCGACGCTTTGATTTTGAAAGGTACGTGCCAATTCATCTTCCAATGATAAAGTCATGATTGGGTTCTCCCTCGTGTGACAGAGACCCGTATCTGACATAGATGTTGGTTAATAGATTCGTAACATGTATGTTTTGGGCTAAGCAAAAATTACTGTCTACGTTGGTTAATCTACAAAAGTACACCAGCGCAGTGGCGCGCACACATGTGCGGAAAACATCTTGATATATCTATTATTCTCGTAACTTATGGTTAAGTCCTATTAACCAACTGATAGCCACATTCATTACCTTTTGTGGCGGGTAATGACTAATGAGGCTTGAAAATCATCTTATATATTATGAGACAGAGGGAGTAGTTTTATGTTGTGTCTTGATTTACCCAAGTCATAATACTAATATCGAATAAATGAACCTCGGATCTGGGTCATCGTTGCACGAGCTCGAAATTTCTAAGTGACTTTCCTCGATTTCAGCTCATTTTTTTTCTATTTTTGTTTTTGCCGACGTAGCAATAGCGCTAGTGCGACAAAAGCGGTTTGGCTGGTCTTCGACACCACCTTTCGCGGCTTTCATATCCTTGGATTTTTAGGGCAGTGCATGCATGCAAAGTCTTCGGAATCAACGGCTCTAATCGTCGTTGTTGGCCACTAATGTAATCAGTGGTGTTAGGAGTACTCTAGTAAACTAACCATATCGTGTCTGGATCTCTTCGAAACCGACATGCAAATTTGTAAGCACCTCCTCGATCGGTCCGTGCAGTAGCACTAATCAAACCACCGTCAGGAGTTGCTTACGACTCTAGCTTTATCCCGCCGACGGTTGAAAATGAAGACGTAAAAGGAGACCCGTCATATTTCACTTTCCCTCTTTCGACTCTGCGGTGCATTCCTAGTTTAACCCTACCCTGCCGACGTTTTGAAATTTTCTAGCCAACGCTGCTAATAATTGTTACAGTACCTGTTACCAGATTCTAGCAGGTGAGTAGCTTGCCTAGCAGGTGTGGCCAAAGGGGCGAGAAAATCTGTCCCTGGTCAAAAGAAGAAGAGGCGTTCCCGTGACGTGACGAGAGAAAAAGAGAGAGAAGACCAATAGAAGCGCCAGTGCCTACCCGCGCCCCGCGCTAGGGTTCCTCCCCGCCACCGGCGGCCTCCCTCGCCCCCTCCCGCCGGAGCCAGCCACCTCGCGCGCGCCCCCTGGTCCCCCCCCTCTGCCCCTCCCCCTCCCCCTCCCCCGGCGCTCCTGCCGCCCCCCCGAGGCGGCGGAGCGCCCCCTGCCCTCCCCCCCCCGTCTCGGTCCTCCTCCTCCCTCTTCCCCCTTCGCCGCCGCCGGCTGCGGCCTCGGGCGTGTCCGGGTGGCGCCGGCGGCGGGGGACGTCCCTTTCCCGCGCGCCGGGAGGGAAAGTCGGGCTCCCTCCTCCCCGACGGCGGTGCTGCTGCTCGGTTGGCAGCGGTGAGGCTCGGCGGCGGCGTCCCGCGGGCCTCGGGTGCCCTCGACGCGGCGGCGTGGCCGTTGGCTGAGGGGCGGCACGGTGGGCGGCTGGCCGGCGGCGCCCGCTCGGCCCAGATCTGGGCCCTTTCGGGCCCCGTCTGGGCTGGGGCGGGCCTGCGGTCCGGTGCGCGACGGCGTGGCTCCCTGGTGGTGGGACGAGGGGGCCATGGCTGCGGTGGTGGTGGCTCCGGCGGCCGGCGTGCTGCAGCGTGGCTGCAGGGACTGTCCGGACCCGTTGGGGTCCGGCCGGGCCGGTGGTAGCCCGGCAAGTCCCTGTTGCCATGTCCAGTCGGCTCCGCGCGGCGGTGGAGGTTGTTCCCTCCTATCGGCTGCGGTGCGGTTGCCTTCGAGCCCGGTGTCTTCTCGTCCTACCTCCAGGTCTCGTGTTGGTGGCCTCAGTGAAACGGTGAAGATGGTGCGATATCCGTGGTGGCACAGGCTGGTGGGCGGCATGTTGGGCGGTGCGCTTCCGATTGTCTTGGGTGGCGGTGGTGGTTTCGGGGAGGGAGAAATCTCTGGCGGCTCGTTCGCCAACGGCGTGGCTGCGCCCGTGGGTGTTGCCGGACCCTCCTGAGGGGTGTCGGTGATACCCCCTTCCCCACTTCCATCCGCGTACCGGGGGAAACCCTAGGACTTGTCCGGGCAGCAGCGGCGTCGTCGTCGCATTTCTTCCTGAAGATGTTGCTTGGTACGCGAGGCTTCAGAGTGCTTGGCGGGCGGTGGTTCTTCTCCGATGGGTGCAGCGGGTGTCGGTCATCTTTGCTTAGTTGAGCTGCCGGCGTCGGCATTTGTTTCTTTTTTTCTTTCTCTCCTTTTTCTTTTAGGCTTGTTTGTGCTGCGGCCCCAGCAAGCTGGTTGTATCGGTTGGACGTTGCTCTATAATCTAAAGCGGGGGGAAACCCTTTTTCGTAGAAAAAGAGAGAGAAGCATAGGGTAAAACTAGTGCTCTAATTTTTTTGTTCTGACATGGATCATGGAGCAGCGGTATAGTGATGCTACCATTGTTCATGCCCTAAGGGCATCTCCAACGGCGACCAACAAATTCTCTCCCGCGTCCGTCCGTGAACAGGGGGACCATCACGGAAGGCGGCCATCTAACCGTAGCCGGATATATTCAAAACATTTGGCAAAATGAACCTACTAAAATCACTAAGCAAGGTCACTAAGCACACTATTAGGGCGAAAGCCAACCTTCCGCCAAATCTAAGTATGTCATGCAATGGTGGAAGGCAACCTACCGAATGATATGAGCACCTTTCGCCAAATTTAAGCATGTCATGCAATGGCAGAACCCAACCTTCCGCCAAATGATATGAGCACCTTCTGCCAAATAACTGGCTAATTTGCTTAATAAAAAATATATTTGTTAGCACCTTCTGCCAAATGAAATACACTATTCAGTACTAGCTTCCGCCAAAACGCTAGCTATCCGCTGCAATTAGCACAATGTATTCCACTAAATACTATCCGTCGTGGACCGACGCAGAGTACAAACGGTACATGGCGGCTTTTTGTTGTCATGCAGATGTTCGGACTCCTGTGGAACCCCCCACGTTTATCTCTGTTTTGCGGGAGAATGTACGTCCGGACCGCGCTGCGGACCGATACAGACCCATGTTGGATGGCTTCCATGGTCCGAACAGTTACGGAAGGTTTAAAGGTTCGACTTGAAGATGCCCTAACCACACATGCGTCACGACACATACTTCCTTGGTTTGGGCTACCGCTAGCGTACCACCAGCAAGCGGCTACTCCCTCCGTCTAGAATTACATGTTGTAGAAATAAATATATCCCCCGCAAAAAAAGGAGAAATGGATATATCATTTAGTTCTAGATAAATTCATTTTTTATTCATTTCTGCGATGAGTAATTCAGAACCGAGGGAATATTATACTAGCGTACACAGTTCGATTGGATATACTACCTCCAGTATACGTATGACACTTCACCTTGGGAGTCTGCTTGCTTGCGACCCGCTGGCTCGATCTAGCGTGCAAATCAGGAATTATTATGTAGTGGACCCAAGGTGGCACTGTCAACTGATTGCCATGCATGCATGTTACCACCACTTGATTAGCAAACTGATAATGCATGCGCGCGTGCATCCATCGACTAGACCAGACCAAATCATTCGTGGACTAACTAGATTATTGCTCTGGAACAATAATGGATCCAGGCTCACTCTTGTAAAGTTTTGAGATCATTTGTTTCATTGCTTTTCGAAGTACAGGGGAGGGAGTACATATAGGGCCGAAGCCAGAAAGGTGGGAGGAGTCGTGGAGAGATCGTGGCGACGCAGCGCTGCCCAAATCCACAGTCTAACAACTCTCTCGGACCCTCTTTCTTTCTCTCTCTCTTCCCATCGAGATTAATTAAGAATCTTCGTTTTAATCTGCAGGGATGCCTTTCGATCCGGTGTACTACTGCACATTGGACTGTGGAGTACGGTGCCAGCACAGCGAGAGACGTGCCACAGACCAGCCGCATGCACGCACACTCGTTATGTGCAACGTACGGTTACTACGTACGTCTCCGGGTCACTTTCCACACCTCTTGCTTTTTATGCGCGCCTGTGCATGCAATCCATCAAGGTACATTACATGGGGCACGAGCGCCTAACCAATCAATCAAATCAAATCAGGGTAGCACGAGCGCCTCTCACTTGTCCTCTTCCGGTCCTCTAGTGGTGGTGGTGGGTACCTCTCCTTTTCCTATGCTTCAATGCCTGTCGATGTGCACACGTCCGTGGGTGTGTGCGCGTGTGTGTTTATTATCTTCTAGATGGATCGTACACATGATCTTAGCTTTAACACAAAATAATGACCTTTTCCTTTGGCAACAAAAAACGTGATATAGTGCTTACAGGCATGCCGCTCGAGGAGGTCTCTCTAATAGCTTTTCCATTGTCTAAAGGAAGGGGTGAACTTTCTTGAAGTGAGGAAAATTTGGCTTTGTTATAAAATTAAGAAATCCATTCGTGCAGCTATAGCAAAGACTTTGAACACTAACAGCCCATGCACAGACCACTATATGTAAGATAGGGTTATTAATTTACAAATACTACGTAGTAATCACTAGTGAGTGCGTAGGTGGCACCAAGGAAATGAAAATGGACATCCCACTCACCACATAGTGCTACTGGCAAAACAACAAAACACAAGGCCGTTTGACGATCATGTGATAGGAGCTAAATAACAAGACACCCTTCTGTTCACAATAAGTGATGTGTCAATATATGTATGCTTTGTCACTCCACTGCTTACGAAACCATTGGAGCGCGGTGCGTGAACATCATCGTCTATGGTAGAGACGCCATTTCTATCTAGGGATAGGTACTTCATCCTTAAATACCAAATAGATTGTAGATAAATCAACAGATAAATTGTCCCTATCGCAAATAAAGTATAGTCGTACTAGTATGCATCATCGCATTGATTTGGAAAGGTACGTGGCAACTCAGCTTCCAACTGATCAAGTCATGATTGAGTTCTCCCTCGTGTGACAGAGACACGTATGTGACAAAGATGTTGATTAATACGACTCGTAAACCTAAACGTACGTCTCAGGCCAGTGGCTATACCGGTTAAACTCTGAAAAGAACAATGGTGGTGTTGCCATGCATTTTTCTTGATATATCTATTATATTCTCACAATTTAAGCTAAGCCCAATTAACCAATTGTCTATCATATTATAGCATTTCATGGTGCTTAATTAGTTAGAATACATGGACTATGCGCCATACAGTTTGAGCAAAATGAAAACAGGAATTTACTAATACTTATTTGAAGTACCAGATCATCCTTTGTTAAAAGGACACGTCAACTAATGTACAAAAGGAAATTTCACCCTCTCAAAGTAGTATCTGTAATTGTCTACTTTGAACGAGGGCCTCCTCTGAATAAACGATCTTTTTAATTTAGCTAAGACGTAATCCTGCAGTATTACAGAATGAATGAACCTTGGTGACATTTGCCTTGCAGAAATGGACCCAAACAAGTCGAGGACCCGAATATCGCACGTATGCACATCAAACTTAATGTCACATCGCCTCACACGTAACTCATACGACCAAGAATCATGATGGTTATACAATGATGATCTCTTCATGTTATGCATAGAGGTGTGGCTACCCGTGTGACTGGGAAATCAACACGACCGGATGATTAGCCTCCATATACACGTAATTGTCACATTTTTTGTAACATTTATCAAATGCTTGATTAGCATTTAGCCTTCACATTTTTGTGCCGTGTGACCGTAACATTTTTCTAACAGACTTTATTATTTTTCCGAAACATTTTTTTTCAAATACAAGGTCAACATTTTGCCCATATACATTTTTTTCAAATGCTTGATTAACGTTTTTCAAATACAAAATTAACAATTTCTAGTACATGGCCAACTTTTTTTATACACATTTAACATTTTTCAAATGCTTGATTAACATTTTCTAAATGAAATATTAATATTTTCTTAACATATGTCCAATATTTTTCTAAACACTTTAAATTTTTGTCAAATGCTTGATTAACATTTTTCAGATACAAGTTCACCATTTTTTTCAAATGCTTGATTAACGTTTATATATATATTGAAAAAATATCCATCATTTTTTAATACGTGGTAAACATTTTTTATACATATTTAACATGTTTAAAATTCTTGATTAGTATTTTTCAAATACTTGTTTATATTTTTGAAAATTCTTGACTAACATTTTTATACACATGATAAAAAAATCATCATTTTTTAATACATGGTCAACATTTTCTCTATACACATTTAACATTTTTCAAATGCTTGATTAGCATTTTCAACCACTTGTACAACATTTTTTCACTCTTCAGCACAGGCTAAAGGCTATTTCTCGAACCGGCGCAAAGCCCCTTACATGCTGGGCCAGCCCATTTACCCTTTTTATTGTTTTCTGTTAAACTTGAAAAAAGGTGCGGCGACGTGATTCGAACTCAAGATCTTCGTTCAGTGAGGACCACAACAACCAACTAGGAAATCTTAACGCTTGGGCTTATTTACTTCATTTTCTCCTTTACTTCTTTCTTCAGTTCGCGGAAGCCCCCGGTTTTGGGAAGCTTTGGACAGATTCCAAAACCAGGTTTTCCCGGTTCGGTGGTTGCTTTCGGACGGTTCTTATCCCTTTTTTTTTCCTTTTTCTTACTTATTATCTTTTTCTTGTTCCTTTTTCTTTCTTACTGTTTTTCCATGTTTCTTTTCTTTTCTTTTTCTTTTTTATCTTGTTTTCATTTTCTTTTTTTAAGTGCATGAATATTTTTCAAATTCGTGAACTTTTTTTCACAACTGATCAATTGTTTTTCAAATACGTGCACTTGCTTTAAAAAAATCTTTGAACTTTTTTCAAACCCCGAACCCTTTTCTCAAAAATCATGAACTTTGTTCAAATCTATGTGAAATACTTTCTCAAAGTTCACAAGTTTATTTTTTCAAATTCGTGAATTTTTTTTCAAAATCAATGAACCATTTTAAAATCTGTGAAATGTTTTCAAAATTGATGGACTATTTTCAAATTTTGAATTTTTGCAAAATTCTTAATGTTTTTTCCAAATCAATGAATGTTTTTAAATCCGTGACCTTTGTTTTTTAGTCATGAACTATTTTTACATAATCATTTTCTAAATTTGTGAACAATATTTGAATTTGAAATTTTCTTTCAAATCCATGAGCTTTTTTGAATTCCTGATTTTTTTCTTTTTTCCCTAAAGTCAATGGTTGATCGGTCAATAGGCGGACCGGTCAACCACGACTGATTAATAGAGAACCAAGCGCCAGTGACGAAAAGCTGCACTGACGAGGGGCTCTCCAACCTACATTTTTTTCACACCTATCTGCATTTCATTCTTTCACACTCAGCTAGTCTGTCCCGAACGTACCTACATGCATGTCGGTCATGGCAGAGAGGACAGTTGTGCGTTAACCCGTGGCACTCTCGCACATGTAACGTGAGTTGTACCTAAAGCCGTCCTGGCCGTGGGCCTGAAGCAGGAGGAGTATAGGAGGGTGGTGCTTGGAGGACAGTCGTGCGTTAGCCCGTAATCTTAACGCTTGGGCTTATTTACTTCATTTTCCCCCTTACTTCTTTCTTCAGTTCGCGGAAGCTGTCGACAGATTCAAAAACTGGGTTTCCCAGGTTTGGTGGTTGCTTTCGTACAGTTTTAATTTTATATTTTCCTTTTTCTTACTTCTTTTTTCTCGTTCCTTTTTTTCTTTTTCTTTTTCCTTGTTCTTTTTCTTTTCTTTTTTCTTTTCTATCTTGTTTGTTTTTTGTTTTTTTAAGTGCGTGAACCTTTTTCAAATTTGTGAACTTATTTTGACAACTGATGAATTGTTTTTCAAATTCTTGCACTTTTTTTTAAAAAAGATGAACTTTATTCAAATCCCTGAGCCATTGTCTCAAAAATCATGAACTTTTTTTGAAATCAATGAAGTTTACTCAAATCCATGTGAAACACTTGCTCAAAATTCATGAGGTTTTTTGCAAATTCATGATTTGTTTTCAAAATCAATGAACCGTCTTAAAATCCATGAATTTTTTCAAAATTGACGAAGTATTTTCAAATTTGCGATCTTTTGCAAAATTCTTAACTTTTTTTCAAATCAACGAATGTTTTTAAATCCGTGACCTTTGTTTTTATTCGTGAACTTTTTTACATAATCATTAAAAAAATTGTGAACAATATTTGAATCTGAATTTTTCTTTCAAATCCATGAGCTTTTTTGAACTCCTGATATTTTTTCTTTTTTTCCTAAAGTTAATGGTTGACTGATCAACAGGCAGACCGGTCAGCCAGGACTGGTGAATAGCAAACCGGGCGCTATTTTGGGCTGGCCCACAATGCCATCCCCAACCTACATTCTTTCACACCTATTTGCTTTTCATTCTTTCGCACTCGGCTAGTTTGTTCCGAACGTACCTACATGTTAGTCGCGGTAGAGAGGACAGTCGTGCACTACCCCATGGCACTCTCGCATGTAACGTGAGTTGTCCTGGCCACACGCCTGAAGGAGGAGGAGTGTAGGAGGGTGGTGCTTGGAGGCGTCGGTGTCGCAAAGGTCGGTCGATTGATCAGGCTAGTTGGCCTTGTGGCCTTCTTTTAATTTCGGTCCAAAGAAGAACCGGGTATAGCTAGCTAGTCAGCTAGAATTAACACTCTCGCAAGTATTAACCATGAGCCACAACAAACACACACACACATGAAGGGAGAGAGACGGAGGTATGCATCTTGCAATTGGGTAGATGAATAGAAGACCGTGACGTCTGTACGTGCATTGCGTATATCTTGGGTGAATGATAGGCATATGTTTATCGGGTGCAGTAGGAAGTATTTCCTATTTGACGCTCTTTCCGTCAAATAGTCGACCGAAGGCACAGGCACTGCCTACTCCACCAGATAAACATAGGCCTATCATTGTATCCGGTGCACCCGCACTTGTGGTGCTACCGGCGCACCGGATGCCACAAAATATTTTAAAAAATCTATTATGTTAACACAAGATCAATGTATGATGTCTCAAAATTTCATATAAAATTTTGAAACATTTTTTGAGATACAAAAATGACAAACTTAACATCAGTGTGATAATGGGCCAAATCTAAAGCCCAAGTTATGTTATGTGCTATTAAGTGTTCAATTTATCATTTTTTGTTTTTCGAGTTATGTTTCGAATTTTGACTTGAACTTTTATGACAACCTACATTGATGTTGTGTGAGTTTGTTAAAAAATTTCAGAATTTTTTGAACATTTTAGAAGCACAAATGTGAGTCCTGTGCACCGGTAGCACCACAAGCTTTGGTGCACCGGATATTTTCCCTTGGTAACCCTCCAGAAGGTTTCGGTCCTGTTTTCTTTTCTGTTTTTTCATCACACTTTCGTTTTCTCCCTTTACAAAATGTTCAAAAGTTTCATAAAAAATCGTAATTTTCAAATGATGTTCAGAAATTTTATATTTCACCTGGAAATTTCAACTTTGTTCGGAAGTTTTGAAAAAGTTAAGAATTCAAAAATTGTTTGCAAATTTCATTTTTTTTGTAAATTTCAAATTAGAAAAGGTTTGTAAATTTCATCAAGTTTTTGCCATTTGTACCTAAATGTGGGTCGTTTTTAGGCAGAACGAGGGCGTACTTGGCTCATCTGCCGGAAAGCAGGGCGACTGCTTCGATCGATCATGTCGGAGTGGGACTAGGACTGTGCTTGGGACTTGGCTTTGGCACGCATGTCACATGCATGCAGCAGGTGGATAATTGACGACGCTCGATCAAATTGTTTTTCCTCTCTTTTTCTTTCCAAAGGGAGAGAGGATGACGCGGGTATCCCATAGTTAGAGAGTTGTGTAAAACCGAGCTTCCACACTCACCAGAGCATAGGGCCGTTAGATTCAATTTCCTCTGCGATCCTGGCCGTCGGATCTTGGGCCGCTATGAGCCGCTGGATATTTACCCGATCAACCTCGTCGAGAGGCGCGTGCACTCATCCTGAAAAAGAAAAGAGACGCCAATCGGAGGTAATGCATGCATGCATAAGTCGTCTCGGTTGCAATGTGGAGTTAGTCTGATCAAGCAAGAAACTGGCATGACCGAAAAGTTATGCGTGTTCTGCGTTTTGTTCCCATGAGTAGTACTACTGATAAATTTCTCAAGCCCTTTATATGCACGCACGCATGTTGTCCAAAAATCTCAGTGTATATGCTGCGGTTGCAGCCTCACTGATGCGCTGTCCTGCATCGCTCTGCTAATCGCAGTTGTGCATCGCTCTAATCACTGTGTCAGTCACCACTGAGGTCTGCTGCCTGTTGCTTCTGCGCACGAGTCGGCGAGGCCCAGCTGCACAAGGATGGCGGGAAGTTTGGGCCGGGCCTCTTTCTGTGGCCTACTTGAGCACCCGGCTTGGCTCGGCTCCCGTCCGGCCACTGTTTGCATCGTCCCTCCGTATGCAGAAAAGAATGGAAGTAATGCAACATTTCCTAATACCTCTCGTTCCTAGATGGATAGATCTTAGATGTATGCGATGTGGGGTAAGTAATATGCACCGATCAAGCAAGGAACTGCCATGAGCTCAGAGACATGTGTGTTGTAGCGTTTCATGAACTCGGTTGGGAACTACTCTAAAATGCATATTAGAAATTTGTGCCAAACCGTCAATTTCCTAATAGTCATGCATGAAGTTCTTATAATGTCGCCTGAGCTAGCTAACTATCAATCTTCTACCAAATAAAGTACATTCATAGTAAACCCGCATTTCAATACACGCTACTGACCACTTAATTGTGATTCATGAGATTTTATGTCAAAAAACTACTATTATAAGTTTCCCTAGTACGTACCACCTTTCCTAGTGTATGTAGTGTGGAATAAGGACTAGTGACAAGCTACCATGATCATTCAATCCATTGAATCTTCATACAAGACCATATTTGGTTTCCTCTATGGTGCAATCTCTCTCGAGCATATTCATATGGCGAAGCTTGTGCGAGCCGATGAGAAAAATTTACTGCTAAGAGGAATGTGGAAAGATTGCATGGCATGTCATATTGCAATCAATCTCGGCAATGTCCCGAGGGAAACACAAAACTAGAGAGCTCTTATCGATGACACTTTGGGTCGCTGGAATTGAATCACCTTGTATCCTTTTTTGAGAAGAGACCATTGCGAACCAAAACGTTACACGAGGAGCGGGAGAACTGAAGACAGGAAATGTGAGAGAAATATTGGAAGGCAAGAAGAATAGTGTCTCATGCAACATTGTGTGCCTATCCTGCATTACTAGTGAGTGGGGCCACAAATTGCACTTGACGGGCTTGGCTTAGTGAAAATAGTAGAGAAATATAAAATAAACTCTGGAAAGCCACTCTTTAAAGTCGGGTAATGCGTTATTGTAAAAGATGTTGTGCATTGAAAGGGTCTTGAAGGAGAGCCTCGACTTTGCACATCATGTCATTATAGTAGAGTAGTTAGCTAGCTCTGGCTACTTATAAGCATTCTATGCACATCAATAAGAAATCAAACGAAGTGGCAGAAATTTGGAAGTACTTTTTAGAGTAGCTTCACGAAACCTGGAACACACATGTCTCCTTGGTCATGGCTTTACCTTGCTTGAATCCTTGTTACTCGGCATTCCATACATCTAGGAACGGGAGGTACTAGGGAATCATGCATTACGAAGGTGTTGCTTTTGCTATTTATGTTTTTCTGTATGGTTTACTTGCATCTTCTTTATTTATGCAGGCTATAGCATTCTACCATAAAAAGATGGTGTGCAACATCTAGGCACCTTCATGACCCTTTCAATGCACAAAATTATTTACAATTAGGTCTTTCAACTTAGCTTTATAGGAAGCTAAAACGTTTTGTTGAGGCTACCATCAACCTACAATATTTACCTAGTTCAAGTTAGAATAAACATGGCTAACAAATTAAGACTGCAAACAGTAGTCTTTTGTCGGCTCATGTTTTACCAAGGCCTCTCATAAAACGAAGCACATCCTATGTAATGAACAACATGTAACAAGAGGACTAGTGTTTCAAGTTCCACTGGAGTGAGCTCCCGAGGCCACCGAGTTATGATGGTGAGACACACCTATTTTATTTCACATGGCACGTAGGGCTCACGTGGTTGGACCACATTTCCAAACATTGTCTCCTGCATCAATTAGCCATAGTTGCCTATCCTTTGTAAATACTCACTGGCCTCCTATTCTAACATGTTGTATGTTACCAAGTCGAGATGGTGCAGGATTTGTGAGTTTATAAAAAGAGCTGAGAGTAATTACTCATTGCGCCGAATGTGGAGTTTTGCCTAAAAGCCGCCCAGTTTGTCGTCGGGGCATTGGCATGACAAAACAAGTGATGATATTAGGGAGTGCATCGAAGAACCTCTCATCCTATTAATGCCAACCTTTAAGAGCCACAATATTAACGCAGGTACATGAGCATTGAGGGCGCTCTCAACCTATTTTTCTTGTATTAAAATTATGTAATATTTTAATAAACAACAATGTGTTGGTTAGAAATAACCAAATAAGTGGGAAAATTTTGGAAGATATAATGAAAAGGAAATAAATAGACAATAATAAATGAAAATGAATTTTTAAAATAGAAAATATGAATAAGAAATTAAAGTGCAAGAGAAGAAACAATAACATGAAGAGGACGAAGGCATAAACATATGAAAAGAACAAAAATAGTAATAGCAACAGAAAATAAAAAAGTGAAATAATAAATAAAAAATGGAAAAAAGAAAATTCAAAGTTGAAAAATAAACTGGAAAAGGAAGCAAAATCAGAAGAATTTTTGGAGATGAAAAAAATGAAGTAAATGTGGGACTTGAGAGCTTAAATTAGAGAATGTCAAGATAATAGGAGGTCCTCTCAGTGATCGGGTGGAAGATAGACCCGTCGGCTGCAAGCCAAACAAAAATCTTCCATTTTCGCAGGGCCCATAATTCTCCTTAGATTGGGCTGCGTGAGAGGAGCAAGGAGGCTCTCGGAGAATAGGGGAAGGCTGCATAAGCCGAACGAGTGGTGCTTCCGGCACCTCTGGCTCGATTTAGCCAGCGCCCTGTCTGTCTGCGTGTAATTGATTCAGGAATTATTATGTGGACCCAAGGTGACACTGTCAACCGATTGCCATGCATGTTACTACCACCACTTGATCTTCAATGGGTTCGATACCGCGGCGATCGCTCCTCCTCGCTCCGATGAACATGACTTAAATCTGTCACCGGATCACATCCAGGAGATAGTTCCTGTTGCTACAACGGCCTTAGATCCAGAGCAGATCGTAATGTCCGAGGCCACAGAGTCTGCGGCGCTGCAGCCGCACACGGACTCAACACCCGGCAATATTTGCTTCAACGGAACCTCGGATTCGTCTCCGGCTATAAGTTCCGGACCGTGTACGTCTGCGGACACCGAGCTAGACCGGTTATCGACCTTCGAATTCAGCGCCGCTGACGTTTTCCAGCACTCACCTTTGGGTGATGTGCTGAACTCTCTAAAGAATTTGTCCTTGGAGAAGGACTCGCAGCCGAACTATGTTCGGTTCGAGTTAGAGGCCAATGATGGGAAATTTTGCTTCTCACCCGCCACCCACTTCATAGCTACCGTCAAGGACTTAACCGACGAGCTCGACTATGGCTCCGAAGACATCGACGGTATGGACGACGATGCCGACAGGGAGCAAGGCCAAGACCCGCCATTCACTGGACGTTCGACGGCCACCTCTTCGTACGACGTGTACATGGTTGATACACCTAAAGGATCTGGCGGCGACAAAGAAGAGCCAGATGCGAATAAACACTCTGAGACACAGTCCAAACGCCGGTGCCCTAAACGCCGCTCTAAGCCTCGTCGCTCAAAAGATGGCAACACTGGCACCGGAGAAAACAGTACGCCGGGCGACGCCGAAAACAATGAATACCCTGTTGGAGCCGCATCCGAACAGGAGGAGCAAGACAACGAGCAGGTTAACCCTAATAAACAGGCCACGCCCAATGACCCGGATGACGATAGTTATCGTCCACCCTCCGAGGATGATGAGAGCCTTGGCAATGAAGACTTCATTGTGCCTGAGGCACCCCTCGAGCAGGAGCGCTTTAAGCGCCAGCTCATAGCCACTGCAAGAAGCCTAAAGAAAAAGCAGCAGCAGCTCCAAGCAGATCAAGACCTACTCATTGATAGATGGACAGACGTCCTGGCAGCCGAAGAATACGACCTCAAGCGCCCAGCCAAGAGTTACCCAAAACGCAGACTGCTACCTCAGGTCGATGAGGAGGCACCAGATCCGATACCTCCCTCACGCAATGTGGACCGACCACCATGCGGTCGGGATAGTGCGGCAGACCGACCACCCCGCGGTCGGGATAGTGCGGCAGACCGACCACCCCGCGGTCGGGATAAAACGGCAACTCAGGCCGAACAACAGCCCGCCCCACCGCCTCGCAAACACAGGGACAGACCAGCCCGGGACCATACATACGATCTTCGCCAGGAATTGGACAGTAGAGCAGGACACACCAGATCTATATACGGATCGCGGGGACGCTTCCCTACTCGGGATGATAGCTACCTATTCAGACGTGATAAACTTAATCACACCCAGGCCGATAACCACAGACGGACTTCGTCGGAGGTGCGCCGTGACGCGGCCCGCTATAGAGGTGCCGCACACCATCTCTGCTTCACAGATGAGGTGTTGGATCACGAATTCCCCGAGGGGTTCAAGCGTGTCAATATTGAATCATACGACGGAACAACCGCCCCCGCACATAGTTCAACAACCTGGAGAATCAGCTAGAAAATTCTGTACTAGGTTCCTAACCAAAAAGAACCAGATCGTTGACTGTCCAGAAGCCGAAGCCCTAGCAGCCTTCAAACACAGCATCCGTGACGAATGGCTCGCCCGCCACCTCTGCTAAGAAAAGCCGAAATCCATGGCAGCCCTCACAGCACTCATGACCCGCTTTTGTGCGGGTGAGGGCAGCTGGCTGGCCCGAAGCAAAAACACAGCCAACGAGGCAGGCCCCTCTGAGGCCAAGAACAACACCGGCAAGCTCCGGCGCAATAGACACAAACGCCTAAGCAATGGCGATAACACCGACGACACCACAGTGAACGCCGGATTCAGTGGCTCCAAGTCCGGCCAACGGAAGAAGCCCTACAAGAGGAACAATGAGGGACCTTTCAGCCTGGACCGCATACTCGACCGTCCGTGCCAGATACACGGCACCCCAGAGAAACGAGCCAATCACACCAACAGAGATTTTTGGGTCTTCAAACAGACTGGCAAGATAAATGCCGAAAACAAAGAAAAGGGATCACAAAGTGAGGACGAGGACGAAGAGCCCCGGCATCCGAACACCGGGGGCAGAAGAAATTTCCCCCTCAAGTCAAAACGGTGAACATGATATACGCCACGCACATCCCCAGAAAGGAGCGCAAGTGGGCACTCAAGGACGTCTACGCGGTAGAGCCAGTCGCCCCAAAATTCAATCCGTGGTCGTCATTTCCGATCACCTTCGATCGTCGAGATCATCCAACTAGTATCCGCCATGGCGGTTCGGCCGCACTGGTCCTTGACCCAATCATCGACGGATTCCACCTAACACGAGTCCTGATGGATGGTGAAAGTAGCCTCAACCTGCTCTACCAGGACACTGTACGGAAGATGGGCATTAATCCCTCACGAATAAGCCCACAAAGACTACCTTTAAAGGAGTCATAACAGGCGTTGAGGCCCGCTGCACGGGCTCAATCACGCTGGAGGTGGTCTTCGGTTCTCCGGATAACTTCCGAAGCGAAGAGATAATCTTCGATATCGCCCCCTTCCGCAGTGGCTACCACGCACTGCTCGGACGAACCGCGTTCGCTAGATTCAACGCGGTCCCACACTATGCTTACCTCAAGCTCAAGATGCCCGGTCCACGCGGCGTCATAACAGTTAATGGAAATACGGAACGCTCCCTCCGTACAGAGGAGCACACCGCCGCCCTAGCAGCAGAAGTACAAAACGGCCATTTCAAGCAGATCCGCAATCCGGCTGCCGAGCCCACGGACACCGTCAAGAAGGTCCGGACTACGCTGCCACAGAACAACTTGGCCCGTCAAGAGCTGGACTAGCAATTCGGCCTCCGTCCCAGCCCTGATCAAGTAGTGGCACTCGTACCACGCGCACATAATTACGCAATCAAAATCCCATGGGCATCGACGGAGGCACAACTTGTGGTCCACAGTACGGCCTAAATGACCCCGGACTCACACATACTTTCACCCCTTTTTCCTTTTGTTTCAGGTTCCTTTTCCCGTGTGCCTGATAACCAGTCCTTTCGAAGGATCGACATACAAAGACGGCACGCAACATAAGTGCGTAGGGTAACCTCTACACGTTCTTCTTGACGGTATTTCTACTTATTTCTGACCTGCACGCTGCGCCCTCTTAATTCTGGCATGTTAAATAGCCCGGATGCTTATCGCACTTTTGTACAGGATACACCTTGACGTATCCATATAGTTATAATGAAAATGGTTTGCGACCCAGTTTCTGTGGTTTTCGTTTCTTACCTCATTCTCATCTCATTTTATCGATCGCATCCGTACAATCTGGTACGTCTCATATTCGCCAGGGGCTCCCCATCGTCCCATAATACGGCAGGAAAGTCCGAACACTTCTTATAGATAAGTTCGGCACCCTGAATTTAGCATTATATACATTGGCTCCGAATCATGTCTTTGGTCAATAGTTGGGTTGCCCGGCTCCTGTGCTTGCTGCCCTACGTTCCGCTGAATCGGCTAGGGTAGTAAAGGGAGAACTACTGTGATTGTGCCCTGGCTTTGACCAGACGAGCACCTCAGTAGAGAAAGCCGAAAACTGACTGTCATGATATGGCATGAGCCGGTCAGCTGTTCGAGGGTTACAAATCGTTGGAGATTTTTTCCGCGCTATGCGAGAGATCGGCACTTCCCGATCAGATGCTGACAGTACTCTGATTTAAACCAGGGGCTGCGCCCATGCTTTATTATAAAACTCCTATGGCTAAGAGAGGGCGTTTAAGCCGTACAGTCTGATTGCCTTGTTCGTTGCGCTAAACAACTCCTTCAAGGACCATATAATTGGATCAAGATTGTTTAGATTCTATCTCGAACACCTCCGTACTACCTACGTGAGGGCAGAAGCCGACGACTGGCCAACCCTCAGATGACATGCAACACGGCCGCACAGGAGGACACAATTAAAAGCATAATAAAATTACATTATAGAAACAGGCTTTGTTTTCACAATACATGGCAAAGGCAACATGAATACATTTATTCAAATACAATGTCCTGTGAACATTGCGCCGCTACAAGTCGAGACCCTTCTATGACATCCGCAAAATATCGCTCGGGTGTGCGGTGCTCCTTGCCCTCCGGCGGCCCGCTGGAAACTTCAACGGCGTTCATCTTCGCCCACCACATCTTGCAACGAGCGAAGGCCGTACGGGCACCTTCAATACAGGCAGAGCGCTTGACGACGTCCAGCCGAGGACAGGCGTTCACCATCCGCCTCACGAGTCCGAAGTAGCTGCCGGGCATAGCTTCGGCTGGCCATAGCCGGATTGTCAAATTCTTCATGGCTAATTCGGCCACCCTATGCAGCTCCACCAGCTGTTTCAGCTGATCGGTGAGGGACACGGGAGGCTCTGACACCGCATATTGTGACCAGAAGAGCTTCTCCATAGAACCCCCTCCTTCGGCTCGATAGAACTCCACGGCGTCTGATACACTGTGTGGTAAATCAGCAAAAGCCCCTGGGGAACTTCGAACCGGGGTTAGCAAAAGGTACTACTTCTCCTTATACTTGCTCTGCATCTTAAAAGCCTTACCCGCCGTGATCTTCTTGGCCTCCTGGATCTCCTGGAGGGCGGCCTGGGCCTCATTCCGTGCGGTCTCCGCGCTCTGACGAGCCTTGGTGAGCTCGGCCCCTTGAGCCGACGCATCATGCTCCAAGGTCTCACATTTTTTCACCGCATCCTGGAGCTCCTGCTGCACTTCTTTGACCCGGGCCTTGAGCTTCCTACGGGCGGCTTGCTGCTGGACAGCCTTCTCCTCGGCCTCGCCCAGGGCCTTCCTTAGGGCCTCGACCTCGGTCGCGGCTCCTGCACATATCATGACACCGCGGTCAATATAAAGCGCTTATTCTTTTCCGAACACATAGCAAGCCGTCATTTACCTTGCTTCTCCTGGAGCCGAATTTTAACCTCGCCGAGCTCGTTCTCGGTCCGCTCCAGCCTCTGCTTCAGTTCAGAGACCTCGGCAGCATGCGAGGATGCGGCCAACAGTGACGCATGCTTATCGATACATAGTCAGTTAGTCTCCTATAACTATGGATGGATCTTCTGTCCGGTACCTCTCGCCGGACACCGGACAGTGTCTCAGGGGCTACGGTCTACATGGGTTTTTCTCTCTCTTACCTCAAAACCTGTCAACAGGTTGCTGCAGGCTTCATTCTTTGGCGGACTGAACCTTCTCGATCACCGCACCCATAAGGACACAATACCCGCGCTACTACTAGGGTTTTCCCTAGTAGTGAATAATTCTTCTCCACCACTTCTTGATCACCTCAGAAAATCCCGCATCATCTGAACTTACTTTCATGTAACATGTTACAATCGGAGGCAAATGAGGATTTACTATGGATAAGCACTACTAGGGAAAACCCTAGCAGTAGGGCGGGTATTGTGCCTATCAGTAGCGCAGGTGGACGCGCTACTGATAAGGCGCTACAATTATTCCTTAGCAGTAGCGTGTGCGATGCGCGCTGCTGCTAAGACATATAGCAGCAGCGTTTGTCCATTCCAGCGCTACTGCTAATATAGCTAGTTGCAGCGTGTTTACTATCCATTGCTACTAGTATCAGTTTTTTTTAATTTTTAGTGTATTTATATGCCGTTATACAAATTTTGGTACAATACCAACTATGAGCTTATTATATCAGTATGTCCATAACAGTGTGTCGAATGAAGGTGGATTAGATTCAAGTGGAGGCAACATGTGGTGCACGTCGAAATTACTACTAGTCCAAAACTTGATCTAGTTTGGACTAGTAGTAATTTCGATGTGCACCACATGTTGCCTCCACTTGAATCTAATCCACCAACACAAGCTATTTAATCATCATCATAGTCATTACCACCAACAGTAGCTATTTAATCATCATAATCATAGTGTAGCACACATCATCATCTTCAAACTCATTCTAGCTAGCTAATCACTCCTGCTGCTCTCTCTCAGGTAAAATAGCATAGAACATGTGTAGCACTCCTGCTTCATCAAGTTGGAGCATGCAGATGAACCTGTCTCCTAATCGTGGGCTGCGCTTCTCATTTCTGCCCCCTAGTACTTCTCTGCGATCGTTCACAATTTTGCTCCAGTCTTTCACTATTAAGCATTCCTCGCTATTAGAAATCCTGTATGCACTAAAGTGCATTGTAGGATATCTTGGCCGTAAGCTAACAATTCTCATGCGACCTTTAGTCTCAATCCAATGAGGCACAACATTCATCGGGAGTCCCTGTTGTGGAACATCCTATAGTAACATACTCAGCAATGAAGTTTATAATGTATGCAAAAGATGCACTGAGGACAAATAGTAAAAATCTTACCATCTTTCCTAAATAGATGTTACCGTAGTTCAGTACGAACACTATTGGTCGCGCGTTTTGAGTACTAAGATTTTTAAGTCTAGGAAAATAATTTGTCTTGACAGTATGAAGATCCTCAAGCCATGAAACATAATGACCTATCTCCTCGCAGTTTAGTTCAGCCCCGGGACAGTGGACGGTCATGTCTACCAAGCGCCGGACATGTTTGCTTGAATGGAAATAAGATGTCAATAGAAATTAGTTGTCAACTATTTTTGAATAAACAATATCGAAGACATAAATATGGTTGAGAAACTCACATAATGGTATAACTGGAGGCGTTTGCACATCGACCCAGATGTCGATATTACCTTCGATATCATCTTCGGGATGAACATCAAAGGTGATAACCATATTAGGCTCAAATGCATAAGCCTTGCATAGTGCTTGCCAAGTTTTGCATTCAAAATAGGTGTAGGTCTCTGCGTTGTATAATTTTGCGTGAAAAGTATAACCATGCTTGGTCTTCAAGTTAACTCTCTTTCCCTCTGTAGTTTCCATACCACTGAAACCTATCTTATCCAAGACAAAAACTCTTGCATGGCAGGGGATACGCTAGTACAATAGTAAAAAAATCAAATTATAAGTTGAAGCAAATGATGCAGATGTCATGCTTAATGACGAAAAAAGACTTGTCGTTGTGACTTACTGTATCCACTTCGAAGTTCTCGTCCAGCTTGATGCTGAAGCGCCTATCATCATCTAGGAAGATTCTGTCACACAGGCCGCGCTCGTCTTCACAGTATTCGCAAACACCAAAATCCTTTTCGTCGTCAGACATTTCCTATGTTCATAGTTGAAACATTAATTGAAAATTGATCGAAGGCAACTACCAGGATACTCAACACACAAATCCGGGGCACTCGATATTTTCTACATATTCTGGTACAAGTCATGCCAAAATTCACGGAAAAATCCGGCATGACCTTTGCTAAAATAGGACATATCGAGCGCCTGAAATTTGCCGGAATGGAAATGAATCAACACTCCGGCAAAACATAGGCCACTCAGAGGTGTAACCTGCAAACATGACCGGCCACTTGGGCAAGCACATATCCTATTTGAGCAACACAAGATATACATTTCAAAATATCTTATAGGACTCATATTGACATGAGCATTCAATAAGCAAAACCAAATCGTAAAATAAATAAGTATTCAAATTAGCATGCATTCAATAAGCAAAAGTAAATCATCTCATGCGTCCGTACATCGTCGAATATTATCACTAATACATCCCGAATAGTATCATACATATAACATCACTAATACAACTAAAACCCTAGCGCATGACGGTTATCGGCGCGGGCGGTGGACACCCACAGAGAAGGAACCATCACAGGATCATAGCTCCAGTGAGATCCCTGGAGAACCTGCCAGGTATTGGAGAACCTGTGCTCCAACGCAAACAAGTAGCGACGGACGTGCGCGTCCTCCTCCCTGACACGGTGACATACCACCTCCGCGGGGTCCTCCAGCCTCTGGACCGTCACTTGCCCACGCGACCGCCACCAAAGAAGGTTCGGGTCAACGACGGGCTGACTCCTCACCAACCTGCGCCCCCCGGTAGGTAGCGCCTCCCAGTACCACCCCGGCGGAGCCCAGTCCCGGACATGGCCCATCTGGTGACGCAGGTGTCCTCCGCCGACTCGATGACGAGGATGCGGGAATAATTGCTTTAACTAAAAAAATAACAACAAATGTGACAGGTTCAACTAGTTCTATTAATTCAACTAGTTCTTACGATTAAATCTAGTCAATTAATTCTATACCTAATAAAATGAATAATGACATAAAAAAGGCCTATGCTTTGCAGGAATATTGACTCCTTCCCGGTGCGGCAAATACCGGGCACTCGATATTTCCTAGTTTGTAGCACAAGTCATGCCGAAATTCACGGAAAATTTCGGCATGACTTTTACTAAAAAGTGGACAAATCGAGAACCTGAAATTTGCCGGAACGGAAATGAATCAACATTCCGGCAAAACATAGGCCACTCGACTTCATTCCCTGGAAACAACAAAGCCACTTGGGCACAATCGAACCACTTCAATGGTGGAATATGCAAATGAACATCAATGACATATATCATATAACAACAATCTTGTTTTTTTGTTTACATAGCAACAATTAGTTTAACCAAGTTTTTGAAAGAAAAACAATTCGATTTTTTGTTTTTTGAATGAAATTACTGTTTAGGCATTTTCATAAAAATTTGCACTAGCTAATTTCGTAAAAAAATTGCTAATCATTTTTCCTAAATGCTAAAAAATGCCTGCTGCCCTAAACAAATCTAGGGTTCATATGAACACCTAGGGTTCATATGAACACCTAGGGTTCATATGAACATCAACACAGCATCAACACCGATATGAATTGCCCTAGCAGAGAGAGAGGAGGGTAGGGGAGAGGAGAGGCAGAGCCTTACGGTGACTGCGGCGAGGGTGGGGCAGGCGGCGTCGAGGTCGGGGTCGGGGCTCGGGCGCGCGGCGGAGGGCGGCGTCGAGGTCGGGGGCGGCGTCGAGGGTGTGCGGCGGGTGGCGGCGGTGGTGACGTTGAGGGCAGCGGCGGGCGGCGGCGGTGAGGTCAAGAGCGGCAGGGCGACGGTGGCAGGCGGCGGCGGCGAAGTCGAGAGCGGCAGGGCGACGGCGGCGATGGAGCAGTTGGGGAGAGGGGGAAGTGGAGGGGAAGGACTTAGCGAAATTTTGAGCCCGCGCAGCCGGGGGTTAAGTCGAACTAGCAGCATCGCGTTTGGCCGGAACGCACTATAGCTAAATTAGCTATAGCGTGTCTAGCGAAACACGCTACAACTATTCCTTTCTGTTTTATAATATCAGTAGCGCTTTGCCCTGAAAAAACGCTACTGCTAAGTCTAGGCAATGTAAAAACATCAAAAATATACATTGGTCATCATTGATCTTTTTGTGTAGAATCTAAATAGTCAACATGAATCCTCACAGTACATGTATAGGCACTGGTGAAGATTCATATTGCAGCCACAAATCCTACACATATAGTTCAATGAAGACCAAGTACTCGAGATAGTTTGAGAAGTAACATATTTAAGGTGGTAAACACCTTGTTCGCTTAGCAGTATGGGACTAAACTTAATTAGGTGCAATACTTAGTAGCAGCGTGTTTTGAAGAAAAACGTTGCTACTAAGTACTTTAGCAGTAGCGCGTCCTTGGAAGGGCGCTACTACTATATCTAGCCGGGGGGCAACGCCGTGGCAATTATAGTAGTAGCGCCTGTTTCACCTAGAGCGCTACTGCTACCGTGCTATTAGTAGCGCGGTTTTCCGAAGCTCGCTACTGCTAATTAGCAGTAGCATCTGTTTTTAAACCGCGATGCTGCTAAGATTCTGTGTATAAGGTTTTCCCTAGTAGTGAAGAAAGTATGGAAAATTGACAGTGATGCAAGATATTTTAAACGTGGTCCAGCCAATTTACATAGGGTGCGCCTCCTTTTATGACGGGCCTCCAGAAAACACGATGCCAACAAAAATTCTGATCTTTGCAATCTTAATTTGTGACCTAGATAGAACACATATTTGACAAAACTTCAATCACAAACATTGTAAGATAATGGTAACCTCAACATATTGTTTTACTTTCTGCAAAGCTGAGTCAAAAAACCATATTTTAAATGATCATGTGCATTGAAATGGTGTATCAAGCTGCATATCATGGTTTATAGTAGAATGATATAACTTGCATATTCTAATATTAAAAATATAAAGGAATATGAATAAACCATACGGAAATTATAAATAGAAAAATTATTGAAATATCAACATTGTCAAAAGTGTGGGCGCTTAGGCCTCCTCCTTGCTAGATGGATCCAGAGACTCTTGCAGCATTTTCTTTGTAAACATTCTATGTTGTGAAATAAACTAAAATGTTGATTTACTACAAGTGCCATTATTTGGTAGAAGATTAAGTTAGCTAAATTTAGTTATTTATAAGAATTTAATGAACATCTATAAAGAATTGAAAATTTTGGCATTCATTTGTAAGATACTTTCTAAAGTAGTTCCCATGTGAGCCCACGAAGCTCTAGAACACACATACCTTGGCCTCGTGTTTCCGAACCGGATAGGAAATGTTCAAAACCAGGAAGCAGTACGGGCCCAAATCAATGGAACAAGAGAGAGGGAGCGAGAATAATGGGTGGATTTTGGCATGTCTTTGTTTAAAAACATACTCCACATGATTGTATGTTTCTTGGTAAAACCTAAGACTCCAGATATCCTCCTATGAACTTAAAGGGAAACTACTTTAGAAAGGATGTTCATACTTTATACCAAATTGCTAATTTTCACATTGTGGCGATTGAAAATATTATAAGTAGCATGAGCTAGTTAACTATTAATCATCTACCAAATAAGTACACTCATATTAAATTCTCATTTCAGAAAGGATGAGGCTTACCTGCACGCTTTGGATGATCTTCAGATTTAAGCAGTCTTTTTTTATTTATGTCTTACGGTAAGGATTATTTCTACCCAATTTATTTTGTTAATACAATGATATGCATGATATAGCGAGAGTGGCGATAGTACACACGAGCTCACTTGCTCCTGGTATGTGTACCAGTGGTACAACGCCCACATGAAGGTGATATTAATTGATCATGGAAATACGGGGTGGGTTTAAAAGTGTAGATAGTTGATATAAGGGCCTTGGACGGTATAGCGGGGTAACGGTGCAGGGCGTTGCATGACCCGGCAACGGCACCAGAAAAAGGTCTTGATAACCCACAAGTATAGGGGATCGCAACAGTTTTCGAGGGTAGAGTATGCAGCCCAAATTTATAGATTTGACACAAGGGGAGCCAAAGGATATTTGAAGGTATTAGCATCTGAGTTGTCAATTCAACCACACCTGGAGATTAATTATCTGCAACAAAGTGATCCGTAGCAAAGTAGTTTTATAGTTTTGATAGTAGTGACAACAGAAATAGTAACAGTAACAGTGATAGCAGTATTTTGTAACAAGTGCAACAGTGATGATAGCAATAGTAACTTAGCAGAAACAATATAGGGTAAATTCGTAGGCATTGGATCGGTGATTTGTTGGATGATATTCATCATGAGACAGTCATAACCTAGGGCGATACGGCACTAGCTCCAGTTCATCAATATAATGTAGGCATATATTCCGTAAATAGTCATACGTGCTTATGGAAAGAACTTGCATGACATCGTTTGTCCTACCCTCCCGTGGCAGCGGGGTCCATAATGGAAACTAAGGGATATTAAGGCCTCCTTTTAATAGAGAACCAGAACAAAGCATTAACACACGGTGAATACATGAACTCCTCAAACTACGATCATCACCGGGAGTGGTCCCGGTTATTGTCACTCCGGGGTTGCCGGATCATAACACATAGTAGGTGACTATAACTTGCAAGATCGGATCTAGAACATATATATAATGATGATAACATAAACAGTTCAGATCTGAAATCATGGCACCGGGGCCCAAAGTGACAAGCATTAAGCATGGCAAAGTCATAGCAACATCAATCTTAGAACATAGTGGATACTAGGGATCAAGCCCTAACAAAACTAACTCAATTACATGATGAATCTCATCCAACTCCTCACCGACCAGCGAGCCTACGAAGGAATTACTCACTCCCGGTGGGGAGCATCATGGAATTGGCGATGCAGATAGGTTGGTGATGACGAAGATCGAAGATCCCCCTCTCCGGAGCCCCAAACGGGCTCCAGATCTGGCCTCCCGGTGAAGAATAGGAGGTGGCGGCGGCTCCGTATCGTGAAACGCGATAATTATTTCTCACTGATTTTTTTCTGGAAAAATAGGATTTTATAGTATCCCAGGGAGGGGGGGGGGGTCATCAGCGGAGCCACCAGGTGGGGACAACCCACCTGGGCGCGCCTCATGAGGGGGGCGCGCCCTGGTGGGTTGTGCCCACCCTGGTGCCCCTCTCTGGCAGGTCTTGGCTCCAGAAATTCTCTTTATTGGTATAAAAAATCCTCGCAAAGTTTCCTTCCATTCCGAGAACTTTTATTTCTGCAGAAAAACAACACCATGGTAGTTCTGCTAAAAACACTGTCAGTCTGGGGTTAGTTTCATTCAAATCATGCAAATTAGAGTCCAAAACAAGAGGAAAAGCATTGGGAAAAGTAGATACGTTGGAGACGTATCACGTGGTCCCCACCCTTGTGGATGGCAGGTGGCCCCCCTCTGGTGCTTTCTTCGTCCAATATTTTATATATATTCCAAGACAATTCCCCGTGAAGTTTCAGGTCTTTTGGAGTTGTGCAGAATAGGTCTCTAATATTTGCTCCTTTTCCAGTCCAGAATTCATGCTGCTGGCATTCTCCCTCTTCATGTAAACCTTGTAAAATAAGAGAGAAAAGGGCATAAGTATTGTGATATAATGTGTAATAATAGCCCATAATGCCATAAATATCAATATAAAAGCATGATGCAAAATGGACGTATCACCAGTAATCTACATCCGGAGATGCATATGCTTCTACAATATACTTGGGAGTATCATTCAATAGGTATACAATGAAATCATTGCCAGATGATTTTGCAATCCTCTGTCTCTTGATCCTCGTACGAGCTTCATTGTTATCTTGCTTTAGGATTTCCTCATGTGGTAGATTGAAATACTCATGAGATGTATTAGATTCAAGAACCATTTCAGAAGAAAATCTAGTAGTGTGATGTATATCTTTCATAGGAAACATATTCTCAACAAATGTAACATCACAAGATTCCTTTATAGTATCAACATGTATATCAAGTACCTTGGATTTAATCGCTAAAAATCTATAAGCAATACTCTTCTCAGCATAACCTATAAAGACACAAAACACTATCTTTGGTCCAAGTTGTGTTTCTCAGGGATTGGAATATTTACTTTTGCCAAGTATTCCAAGGTAGCTCAAACCCTAAGAGTGAAAGCTCAATTTGAATGCGAGGTGGCGTGAACCGCCTGATAGTGATGTGCGCGTGACCACGTGGTTGTAATTCGCGAGACTTTCTTTGACTCCCAAATGATGTAATGTAAGATTCTCTGATACCTCATATTCCTAGACATATGCCATGCGGAGTAAGGTCTCTAGCTAGGAACTGCCATGAGAACAGAGACATGCGTGTTCCGTGATTCATGATACCACAACCATAGGGGAACTAACCTGGGAAGCATCTTACAAATTCATGCCAAATCTTCAATTTCCTTATAGTAGTGCACTGAAATTTATAGCTAGCCAACTATTAATATTCTACCTAAGAAAGTACACCAAAAGTATTGCCAATGAACCAATCTGACATTCAAATCATTAACGCTGCAAAGGCCTCTATTTTTAGTTGGGAACCTGAAATTAACCTGACTAGCCTTTTCACTTCTAGATCCAGAAGAAAAGGGCAAGCCAAGCCTACCCGTTTGTTTGAATTTCCGGGAAATATATCAGGGACTTGGTTCGTTTGAACTCTAGCATTGGCGAATCTGGTGAATAAAGAGCATGTCGATAGATATGTTACCACACACAAACAAGATTGACTTCTTTCCGGGGAGCAACAGAATGATTAGAGGGACAAAAACATCAATGAGAATTCCGAGCATGCATAGGCAGCAGTTTCAGGCCACACAAAATATTGCACTCGAGTTGATATATGCTTCATGGGCAGCATTCCAGCAGTGCATGTGCACTGATGTACGCACCGAATGCCCAAAAATCGCAATTCTCAAAACCCTAAAATCATCACTTTGGTATGCTTACTCAGCAAATGGTTCTATGAGCTACTTCATGAGGATGGTGTTTGGCAAGAGTTGCTACATAACAAATACCTGAACTCCAAACGTTATCCCAAGTAGATGCTAAGCCAATTGATTTACCCTTTTGGAGGGGCTTGATGAAGGTCAAGCCATCTTTTTGTAATAGAGGTTCCTTTAAGATTGGTGATCACCAATCGACGAGTTTCTGGGAAGATACCTGGTTGGATGACTCTCCGTTATCTCTAAGATCAATACCCGACCCTTTGTAGCATTGTGCAGAAAAGAGAATTCGGTAGCTTTTGTTCTTGGGACTAACCCTTTGAACATCAAATTTATAGGGCTTTACTAGTTGACAAATGGACTAATTAAGTAGATCAATCTAACTTAGATGCCATATTCGATCAAGTGGAAGTTAACCACTAATGGTGTCTTCACTGCGAAGTCGATGTATGCAGATCATATGGATTCTCGACTTATTTTTCGCTGTGAACATATTTGGAAAATGAAGGTTCCTTCCACGATCAATATTTTCATGTGGTTTTGCAACGGGAGGTAGTTCTTACGAAAGATAACCATGCTAAATGTAATTGGCATGGTCACAAAAAATGTTGTTTGTGTTCTGAAGGTGGTAGTGGTCTTAGGTGATCAAGGGACCTTGATTTAATTTTTATTAAGTTTTGGGGACTTTGTACATCTGGTGAACCTTTTACAATAGAGTAGAGTCATTTTTGCAAAAACAAAAGTATAGATGACGAACAAAAGGTTCGGGAAATCGAAGCTAAGATTATATAGGGTATAGTTAGTTCTTGGTAGGGATGCAACAAAAACCGCAATTTAACCCACTACAAGTGCAATTTGCTGTTCAATTTAGTCATTTGGTTGTTTGGTTCTCATAGTACACACGAACTAGTTTCTCATATATTGTGGGCCTAGCAGGACCCGCTCCTGCTTCCCTGGTTGTTGGTGAGCTCGGCATTACTCAACCGATAAGCTAAGAACTCAGACTTCGTATTCGGTTTATTGAATTGATCTCTCTTTTTCATATGATGGCATGATACTTTCTTAGGGCATCTCGAACGCTGACCTCAAACCGCTATGTTCCATCGAACCGAGCAGTACGGATGGCGCAAGCCATCCAAAACTGGTACTCCATCGGTCTGTGGACTGGTCCGGACATCCGTTTTCCTGCAAATCATAAGCAAACCGGGGGAGGGGGAATTTGTAGGCGTATGGACCACTGCCACACATGCGTCTGACAACTCGAACTCCACCAAAAATCTCTCCCGCGCACACGGTCCCTCCCGCACGAAGCGGTTGACGTAAATTCATCACCTCCACCATGACCACGAGAGCCTCTCAATGGAGCAGAAAAATGAGCAGGAGCATGGTTCAAAGCAGCAGCAACAACTTTCGAGCACATCCTCAAGCTAGATTAGCAATCAAAGCTCAGAACTCTCCTTCCAGGTTCACATGTTTAGGTTCAGGCATTGGTTCTTGCCTTAATGCAGCAGTAGCTGCCCTTTCTTCGGTACTGCAATGTAAGGTTGTACATGTACGATGTTGTTAATCAATAAAATTCTGTGTGTTCAAAAAAAGAGGAGAGGAAATGGAGCACGTTCCTTCAGGCAGAGCAGAGTACATCAACGAAAGAAAAAGTAGAGAAGCTTCAATCACATGGTAAGAAAAACATTTGAAGAGCAATATACGAGTACGTCAACTACCAATGTTTCATTTAGTCTTCACTACCACCACTAGTTTCGCTCTAGGATGACCTTCTCGACGGTTGTGTAAATATGGGATGGACATGGTTTGGCTGAATCAATTAAACTGACACACGTCGAACTGAATCAAACTAAGATAAGTTGCACCACGAACTACCTAGTGCCAATGAACTGAACTGGTCTTTTTGTACTGTAACCAGATCCGTATTGCATCCTTCTTTTCTTACCACCTTAAGGAACTATATATGCTAGTCACAGTAAGTTTGTCAGATCGATGGCCTTCTTAGTTCGACCAGAGCCTGCAACGATAAGTTAGCCTTCATGAAAAAAACTTATACCACAACATATGATTTATATTTTATATTTTATTTTTTTCAAAAAGGAGTATTACCCCTGGTCTCTGCATTGAACGATGTATCTAGCCATGTTTATTGCATTATTCAAATAAGGCCTTACAAAGTAAATATATAGATCAACCCAAATACCATTCTTGGGGTAAATTGTGGCACTACCTGCAAGTTTGATGATATGCCCTGACGTCGCGTCACACACCCCAAAAAATCCGGTGCCCTCCCCAAGCCACCCGCCGGCTAGCCGGGTGCCCTAACCGGTCTAGCATACCCTCAGCGTGCACCGCATGCGCATGTTTTAGAATCCGTCGGCGGCTTCTTGTGTAGTCCAATCTTCTAGAGCAATCAATGCATTGATCTTGCCAGACCCTTCTGTTTTTGACGCAATCACAATGTCGGATAGCACCAGTCTCCTACACGCTCCCATCAAATGGCATCCAGCATCAAGACCGCACTACACCTTGCCAGCATGACTCGCCATTGTCGATATTGTAGATGGCACGCCGATCCACCTTGTTCACCGCACGAGAAGTATACGGAGACCTGCGCTCAGCAACAAAGCCAAACACTTGCCCCTCTAGCTGATTACAACACCGAAGATTATGACCCCATGAGGGTGACGATGCACGAACCTCGCCACCATCTGATCCGGAAATCCAGAATGTAGGATTTCCCCCAGGGCATACAGGGAACGTGAATCACCCCACAACTCCTCCAACATAGTAACGACGCCCGCGGGCACTGCTGTTGACGGTTCTAGCCGAGGTTGAACCAAGCCTTCGCTGGTAAATTCATGCCCATCCCCGACTAGATCACCAGATTGACCTCCTCCGTCATCCAACACGCCCATGGGTGATGTTGCTGTCGGAAAACCGCTTGACCCGAGCCACACCACCATCTGGAACCACTGGCCCGCCTGGGTAAGACATTGACGGCGGAGGCCCCCTCACCACTACGCCATCAACGTCGGATGACGTACATGCCAAGGACACACATGCGGATCTCCACCACAACTGCATCCCAGAGTCGCGTCGGAGGAACGCTCAGCCGCCGCCATCATCCCGTGCATAGGCTTTGCCCCGCAGAGCTACGGCTAGGGCGAGGAGACGGGCGGCGGCGGCTCGAGGCCTTAGATCAGATCGGGCTGGAGGAGATCGGGAGGGAAGTGGTCGAGGAGAGGAGCGATGGTGGCTCCTCTTATTTTGGATCAGGCGGGATGAGGAGACCTAATTTTGGAGATAAAGCACGAATCAATATATATTCCTTTTATATATAGAAAACAAAAATTATTCCTACAAAAATCAGTACTTAGAAGGAAATGCAAAACATACATATGTCATTTTTTCTTTTGCAAAAGGGACATATTTAGGGCTGAGGATTCAGAACTAGATGAGATATCTTAATTTGTATTGGCTCCGGCAAATGATCCTCCTACATGGAGAGCTAGGGCTATGGCAACTTGCTTCTTCTTCATACTTTGATGTACTTGGCCGGGATCGATGATAAACTTTTTTACTCTCACTACCGGAACGAACCCCTATGCTGGCATACGTCGTATACCGTCGGTATGGCCCTATGACAATGCCTATCATCGGCATAGGGTCGTCAGCGTCGATCTCAATGGCGTAGGCTTGACAGACCGTTGGCATAGACCCCTATACCGACGGCTTCCATACAACCGTCGCTAAAAAATGGCGAGGGGGCAACTAACGGTGCCATCACCAAGTAGAACCAACCAACAGCAGCCACGCGTGGCAGGGGTAAGCCGATGGCCAGGCCGTCGGCATAGATGGAAATCTATGACGACGAACTGGCCGTCGGTTTACCCTGACACGTGGCGCTTCCTAGGAGCTCCTGGCATGGGGGATATGTCGACGGTGAGGCCTTCGGGTTAGACTCAATGTATGACGATGGCCTTGTCATCGGCATAGCTCCTGCCAGGAGCTCCCAGGAAGTGCCACGTGACTGGATAAGCCGATGGCCTGGACGTCGGCATAGATGGAAAAACGTGTAAAAAAATCTGCCTACCTGACAGCCGGCGAGCAAGGACAGCTACGAGCAAGCTGTGTTTGTTGAGAGGCATGTCATCGTCCCGTTCCACAAGCAGCGTGTCCTGCAGCTCCGGTATCATGTGTTTCCGGCGAGCCTGGTTCCCTGGCGGTGCCGCTCGAGCACCTCGGCATCGGGCGGTGCTACGCTCGGGGTAGTGCACACGGCATGTAGAGGCTTGTGGGGCGACGAGGGATGTGGCCGGCGGTGCGCGTGGAGGCCAGCAGGCGCGTCGGGGTCGGCGACGCGTGGAGAACGGGGGCAAGGGCCAGCGGCGTCGAGGGCGAAGGAGGAAGGGGCTGGCAAAGCAACACAAGGTTGCCTTCAAGACTCCACCTCCTCACAAGAAGCCTAAGAAGCTGGACTTGATACATTCTGATTTTTGCAAAATGTCGATAAGATCTCTTGGTTGTGCTAAGTACTTTGTGTCTTGTATTGATGAATGATACATCTCCAACATATCTATAATATATGAAGTATTCATGCCATGTTTACAATAATTTTATATGGTTTTGGTATGATTTGCATGGAACTAACCCGGACTGACGCAGTTTTCAGCAGAACTACCGTGGTGTTGTTTTTTGTGTAGAAATGGAAGTTCTCCAAATGAGCTGAAACTTTTTGACGATTTTGTTGGAAGAAAAGAGACCCACGAAGCTTCGTGGAAGGACCAGAATGTGAAGGAGTAGGGCACAAGAAACCGCGACCCGCCTGAGGGGCCGGGCTTGCCCCGGTGGGTTGTGCTAACCTCGAGGCCCATATTCACGTGAAACCAACGCCAAAAAATCATATAAATAGAGAAACCATCAGAAAGAACCCTAGATCAGGAGTTCCGCCACCGCAAGCCTCTGTAGCAACGAAAAACCAATCTAGACCCTGTTCTGGCACTCTGCTGGAGGGGAAAATCATCACCGGTGGCCATCTTCATTATCCCGGCGGCCACCAAGATGAGGAGGGAGTAGTCCACCCTCGGGGCTGAGGGTTTGTACTAGTAGCTATGTGTTTAATCTCTCTCTCTCATGTTCTTGAGATGTCACGATCTTGATATATCGCGGGCTTTGTTAATATACTCGGATCATATGGTGTTTTCCCCTCTGTATCTTGTTGTGAATTGAGTTTTCCCTTTGAGATTTCGTTTTATCAGATTAAATACTTTTATCGATTTGAGAACACTTGATGTATATCTTGCTATGAATACCTGTGGTGACAATGGGGTATCATATTGATTCAATTGATATGTGTTTTGGCACTCAACTCGCGGATTCCCGAGGTGACATTGGGGTAATCTATGCATAGGGTTGATGCAAGTTCTCGTATTTATTTCTCTGGTAGAAATCTTGGGGCACTCTTTGAGGTTTTTTGTGTTGGATTGAGTATTATGAATCTGAAATTATTTGATGCATATCGTATAATCAACTCACAGATACTCGCAGTGACATTGGAGTATCTTGGTGACATTAGAGTATCTAGGTGATATTAGAGTTGGGTGATGTGTATCATATGGTGTTATTTTAGTACGAACGCTTGGATAGATCGAGCGGAAAGAATAGCTTTGTGTTATTTTAGTACGAACTCTTGAATAGATCGAACGGAAAGAATAGCTTTGAGGTGGTTTCGTACCCTACAAACAATTTCTTCTTATGTTCTACGCTAGATAAGAACTTTGGAGTGATTATTCATCGCACGTTGAGGGATGGTTATATGATCCAATTAGATTAGCATTGTTGTGAGATTGCACTAGCGAAAGTACAGACCCTAGGCCTCATTTTCAAGCATTGCAATACCATTTGTGCTCCGTTTTATCATTTTCTACCTTGCTGTTTTTTATTGTTCTTATTACAAAAATCAATTCTACTATCATTACTATATTTTTATCACCATCTCTTCACCAAACTAGTGCACCTATACAAATTACCATTGTATTTGGTGTGTTGGGGACACAAGAGACTTTTTATTATTTGGGTGCACGGTTGTTTGAGAGAGACAATCTTCATCCTACGTCTCCCACGGATTGATAAACCTTAGGTCATCCATTCGAGGGAAATTTGCCACTGTCCTACAAAATTTTGCGCTTGGAGGCCCAACACGAGTCTACAAGAACAAGTTGTGTAGTAGACATCGATGACTTTTGCAGGAAAGTTTGGGCCTTCACTTTGAGGACCAAACATCAAGTACTAGGCATATTCAAGCAATTCCAAGCCTCGGTTGAGAGAGAAACCGAGAAGAAGATCAAGTCGATTCACACCGATAATGGAGGAGAGTGCATTGGGCCATTTGATGCATATTGCAAGCAACAAGGTATTAGGCATCAATTTAATCCCTCGAAGGCACCACAACAGAATGATCTTGCTGAGAGGATGAACATGACAGTTGTGGAGAGAGTTGGTTTCTTGCTGTCAAGTGCAAACCTACTTCAACACTTTTGGGGTGAGGCTTTGATGACTGTTGTTTATCTTATTAATCTCTCATCAAGTTCTCCTTTGCAGGGATATGTACCTAATAGGGTTTGGTGTGACAAGGACGTCTGATATGACTAGATGAAAGTTTTTGGGTGCAAGGCCTTTCTTCATATTTCTCAAGTTGAGCAAAAAGCAATGTCCTACCACTAATGAGAATAAAAGGAAATGCATCATATTCCTTATGCTTCAGCGGTTGGGAGTTTGATGTATGCTATGGTATGTACAAGGCCTAACATTGCTCATGCGGTTAGTACCGATAGAAGATTTATGTCTAATCTAGGAAGACCTCATTGGGAAGCCTTGAAGGGGATTTTGAGATATCTTCGGGGTAGCACAAATCTGAAACTTTGCTTTGGTGGTGGTGAGGCCAAGCTGATTGCTTTTTTAGATTCTGACATGGCTGGAGATGTTGAGAGAATGAAGTCTACCTCAGTTTACTTGGTTACCTATGAAGGGGTGTGGTGTCATGGCAAAGAAGGCTGCAAAAGTGTGTGGCACTGAATACAATTGAAGTTCAATTCATTGCAGTAACAGAGGCGAGCAAAAAGCTATTGTGGCTGAAACGGTTGGCTTGTAAGCTTGGTTTTAAGCAATACAAGTATGTGTTGTTTTGTGACAACCAAAGTGATATCCACTTGAGTAAGAATGAAAGCTTTCATTCAAGGTCAAAGCATATAGAAGTCCGTTATCATTGGATTTGAGATGTGTTGTATTCCAAGCAAATGCATCTTGAGAAGATTCACACTGATGACAATGGGGCTGATATGTTGACTAAAGTGGTGACGAGGAAGAAACTCAAAGTATGTCGTCGGCTCGCTAGCATGGTGTCGGAAGGCAGTGAGACCCTGCATGATGCCGAGAGGGGGAGTTTGTTGGTTTAAGTCCCTCCACATGGAGGTGTGTTGGCATCTCAACATGAGCCCACATAAGTCCAGCACATGCCAGCCGTTGATCTTTGCTGCGTCCAACGGTTGAGAGCGCTTCCAAGGGAAGTGAAGCAAGGAGAAAACCCTAGCCACTCCACCCCTGCTGGTGGTGGCTGTCATTCGTGAGAGTGTGAGAGCACATACAAGAGAGGAACACAACCTGAGAGAAGAGAGGAAGAAGAAGAAGCAGTGGTTCTGTTCAGATTTGCTGCATCTGACTAGACAATGTTCAAGCTGGTGATTGGAGGCTCAAACGTGCTTGGATCGACCCCAAACTTAGTGAGCTCATTCCTTACTTTGAGTACTTCGATTTGGTTAGCCGTTTGGATGATTTGGTCAGTGGAGCACAAATTTGAGAGTGGTTTTCTCAGCTCTGACTGCTGCAGTTTCAGAAAAGACTAGTTTTGGGAGACGAAAAGTTTGGGTAGGTAAACGGTATCCGATTGAGCTGAAACTTGGAGGGGATCTCAAAAACTCATGTGTCTACTTATGTGCCAAATTTGGTGTAGTTTGGTTTAGTGGTTTAATAGCATTTGGCAAAACACTGAAGGATACAGAAGCTGCGTAAACTCTGCTTTGATGAAATCTTGCCTCTTGTGGTTGTTGTTGCTGTTGCCAGTTGGCAACATGGAGAGTGAGTTGTAAATATCTCTAGAGGTTCTAAAGAAGACTTTGTACTCATCATTCTCATATTGAAATTGTATGGACCGGTTGGTCCACAGCCATGGTTTTTTTACTCCTCAAGTTGAGGAAGTTTTTCCTCGTTAAATCCTGTGTCACGTGTGCATGTTGTTTGTGTTATTCCGCTGCTTACTTGTTGGTTGAAGCTGTCCTCAAAGTTCATCACACGTGGAGGGGGTTGTGTAGTGCGCACATTTGCCGTGTTGGTGAATTTGTGCAGCTCATTGTTGCTGTCCAACCCCATCATATAGAAGATAAACTCATTAACTCTTTCTGCTCCAAAATTGAATATGAACTGCTACATGAACTAATGGACTTGCTATCACTAACTGCAGAAATTTCTGAAATGGGTGTCAAAAGGTTGTTGAGAAATAGATAGATATCATACCACATCATTGAAGATTTCAGGGGACCTCATGACCTAACTAACTTTTGTTAAGTTACATACACCTCTGTTGTAGGTTGAGCGATTAAAATAGGTTCAGTGGTGTGGTCCACATGGACACCATGACCTCATCGAACAGCGAAACCTTGTGAAGTACTTTATGGGACATCAATTTTGCCCAATCTTGTAAACAATAGAGTTGAGCAAGGTAACCAAATGATGTAACTGTATACAATAGAAACAACAAATTTTAAGCTAGTATCTAGTATATGGTAAATTCCTAGTACCTGTTTAATTGGTGCCTAATCACTGGTCCTCTTTTTGTTATCGCTTTGTCTTCCAGCAGTTGCTCACTGGCATCTTCATCAGAACCAGGATCTCCCCCAAGGATCGAGCAATGTAGATCTGTTTCCAAAACACAACTTTTTTATGTTTTTGTTTGGGCCGCCAAATAAAACCCACCAGTCAATCTTTGTTCTTGCTCCACGGATAAGTAAGGTGACTGGCAGATCAGACTTGGGCAGCAGCAAGAATCACTCACCTGGAATCCTTTAGACCTACTCCTAGGCGACTTCTTGAATTTGGAGAGGCAAGACCTGGAATGAAACCATAGTATACAGCAAGGCAGGACCATCAAGCCACCGACACTGATTAGGGAGCAGCTACATCGGTTACTCCTGCAATGGAAGGTAGATGAGTAAGATTTGATGGAGAAGGTGAAGAGAGAGATGTGATTCGGTGGGTGGAAGAGCAAATGACGGGGAGCAGAGCCCCTCTGTTAAATCTAGCACTGAGGGCAAAATAGTGAGGGCAATTAATCCTCTTCTTTCATGTGCATTTGTGGTTGTCGCTTCATATGGTGAATGGATAGCATATCGGTCGGAAGAGAGAGCGGCAGGTAGCAGAAGAAGGAGCGGCGGCGAGCGAGCTTGGAGCAAGGAAGATGAAGCCCGGTCGCCTTATAGATCAACTACAATTACATGTTCTCACCCCACGCACTTGGCCATGCCAACATGGGCTGGGACCAATGACAAAGGCAGCTACATGCCTACTATTATTGGACCTAGCAGCTCAGTTGTTGTCTTAAACACGAGTACACCTACAGCCCAGCCAACACAAAATCGAGTCATGGCGCTAGGAGGCAGCCAGCGTGAAGGACCGCTCGAAAGAACGAAGTGGTATTTTCCACTTTGCGGTGGCAAGTCTCGATAATTTCTGTAACTTCTGATCAGACGGCTGAAAACTGCCTAGTTATATGCATCAAAGGCTATAACAATTCAGATGACGTGGCTTCCTGAGGATCCAGAAAAAACTTCTGATCAGACGGCTGAAAACTACCTAGTTATATGCATGAACGACTATTACAATTCAGATGACGTGTCTTCCTGAGGATCTAGAAAAATCAGCTAGTGGGTGCCCCTATTTAGATGTAGAAGATATGCTCGTGGCTGCTGCCTCTCAGATTTTCTGACGTGCATCGGTCTGCTAATCGCTACTGTGCATCACTGGTAATCACTATGCTAAGCGCCACTGAAGTCTGCTGCATGTTGCTTCTGTGTACGAGCCGGTGAGCCAGCGGAGCCGCATGCATGAAGACCGATCAATGTTTGGACCGCGCCTCTTTATGTGGCTCGTCTGAGCACCTGGCTTGGCTCAGCTCGCGTTCGGCCAGCGTTGGCATTGATGCTCCATATGCAAAAAGAAACGCAAGTAATGTAACATTTCCTAACACCTCTCATTCCTAGATGGTTAGATGAATGTGGTTTGTGGGGTAAGTAATATGGACTGATCAACCAAGGAACTACTCGGAGACATGTTATTTCTAGCGGTTCGTGAACTCGGATGGGAACTACTCTAGAATGCATGTTCGAAACTTGTACCAAACCGCCAATTTCCTCATAGTCATGCATGAAGTTCTTATAAAGTCGCCCGAGCTAGCTAACTATTAATCTTCTACCAAACAAAGTACAGTCATAGTAAATCTGCATTTCAGTCCACCAACAATGTAGCATGATTATAGCCAGAGCCGGTCCGATGTATTTTTGGGCCCGGGGCGATGTAATTTTTTTTTCATATTAAACTTTTATACTTATTTTTGTTGGAAATATGCCCTAGAGGCAATAATTATTATTATATTTCTTTGTTCATGATAATTGTCTATTGTTCATGCTATAATTGTGTTATCCGGAAATCGTAATAGATGTGTGAATACATAGACTACAACGTGTCCCTAGTAAGCCTCTAGTTGACTAGCTCGTTGATCAACAGATAGTCATGGTTTCCTGACTATGGACATTGGATGTCATTGATAACGGGATCACATCATTAGGAGAATGATGTGATGGACAAGACCCAATCCTAAGCATAGCTCAAAGATCGTGTAGTTCGTTTGCTAGAGCTTTTCCAATGTCAAGTATCTTTTCCTTAGACCATAAGATCGTGCAACTCCCGGATACCGTAGGAGTGCTTTGGGTGTGCCAAACGTCACAACGTAACTGGGTGACTATAAAGGTACACTACGGGTATCTCCGAAAGTGTCTGTTGGGTTGGCACGGATCGAGACTGGGATTTGTCACTCCGTATGACGGAGAGGTATCTCTGGGCCCACTCGGTAATGCATCATCATAATGAGCTCAATGTGACTAAGGAGTTAGCCACGGGATCATGCATTACGGTACGAGTAAAGAGACTTGCCGGTAACGAGATTGAACAAGGTATTGGGATACCGACGATCGAATCTCGGGCAAGTAACATACCGACTGACAAAGGGAATTGTATACGGGATTGATTGAATCCTCGACATCGTGGTTCATCCGATGAGATCATCGTGGAACATGTGGGAGCCAACATGGGTATCTAGATCCCGCTGTTGGTTATTGACCAGAGAGGCGTCTCGGTCATGTCTGCATGTCTCCCGAACCCGTAGGGTCTACACACTTAAGGTTCGGTGACGCTAGGGTTGTAGAGATATGAGTATGCGAAAAACCCGAAAGTTGTTCGGAGTCCCGGATGAGATCCCCGACGTCACGAGGAGTTCCGGAATGGTCCGGAGGTGAAGAATTATATATAGGAAGTCCAGTTTCGGCCACCGGGAAAGTTTCGGGGGTTACCGGTATTGTACCGGGACCGCCGGAAGGGTCCCGGGGGTCCACCGGGTGGGGCCACCTATCCCGGAGGGCCCCATGGGCTGAAGTAGGAAGGGAACCAGCCCTTAGTGGGCTGGGGCGCCCCCCGTGGGCCTCCCCTTGCGCCTAGGGTTGGAAACCCTAGGGGTGGGGGCGCCCCCCTTTGGCTTGTGGGGGAAGCCACCCCCTTCCCCCCTTGGCCGCCGCCCCCCCATGCAGATGGGATCCAGGGCTGGCGCCCCCCTCCCAGGGGGCCTATATATAGTGGGGGGGAGGGAGGGCAGCAACACCACAGCCCCTGGCGCCTCCCTCTCCCCCTGCAACACCTCTCCCTCTCGCAGAAGCTTGGCGAAGCCCTGCCGAGATCCCGCTACATCCACCACCACGCTGTCGTGCTGCTGGATCTCCATCAACCTCTCCTTCCCCCTTGCTGGATCAAGAAGGAGGAGACGTCGCTGCTCCGTACGTGTGTTGAACGCGGAGGTGCCGTCCGTTCGGCACTCGGTCATCGGTGATTTGGATCACGGCGAGTACGACTCCATCAACCCCATTCACTTGAACGCTTCCGCTCGCGATCTACAAGGGTATGTAGATGCACTCCTTTCCCCTCGTTGCTAGTATACTCCATAGATGGTTTTGGTGATGCGTTGGAAATTTTAAAATTCTGCTACGATCCCCAACAGTGGCATCATGAGCCAGGCCTATGCGTAGTTACTATGCAGGAGTAGAACACAAAGCAGTTGTGGGCGTAGATGTTGCCAATTCTTCTTGCCGCTACTAGTCTTATCTTGTTTCGGCGGCATCGTGGGATGAAGCGGCCCGGACCGACCTTACACGTACGCTTACGTGAGACTGGTTCCACCGACTGACATGCACTAGTTGCATAAGGTGGCTGGCGGGTGTCTGTCTCTCCCACTTTACTCGGAACGGATTCGATGAAAAGGGTCCTTATGAAGGGTAAATAGAAATTGGCATATCACGTTGTGGTTTTACGTAGGTAAGAAACGTTCTTGCTAAGAAACCTATACAAGCCACGTAAAAACTTGCAACAACAATTAGAGGACGTCTAACTTGTTTTTGCAGCATGTGCCTTGTGATGTGATATGGCCAGAAGATGTGATGAATGATATATGTGATGTATGAGATTGATCATATTCTTGTAATAGGAATCACGACTTGCATGTCGATGAGTATGACAACCGGCAGGAGCCATAGGAGTTGTCTTTATTTTTTGTATGACCTACGTGTCATTGAATAACGCCATGTAAATTACTTTACTTTATTGCTAAACGCGTTAGCCATAGAAGTAGAAGTAATCGTTGGCGTGACAACTTCATGAAGACACAATGATGGAGATCATGATGATGGAGATCATGGTGTCATGCCGGTGGCGAAGATGATCATGGCGCCCCGAAGATGGAGATCAAAGGAGCAAAATGATATTGGCCATATCATGTCACTATTTGATTGCATGTGATGTTTATCATGTTTTTGCATCTTATTTGCTTAGAACGACGGTAGTAAGTAAGATGATCCCTTATAATAATTTCAAAAAGTGTTCCCCCTAACTGTGCACCGTTGCGAAGGTTCGTTGTTTCGAAGCACCACGTGATGATCGGGTGTGATAGATTCTAACGTTCGCATACAACGGGTGTTGACGAGCCTAGCATGTACAGACATGGCCTCGGAACACACGCAATACACTTAGGGTTGACTTGACGAGCCTAGCATGTACAGACATGGCCTCGGAACATGGAGGACCGAAAGGTCGAGCATGAGTCGTATAGAAGATACGATCAACATGGAGATGTTCACCGATCTTGACTAGTCCGTCTCACGTGATGATCGGACACGGCCTAGTTAACTCGGATCATGTTTCACTTAGATGACTAGAGGGATGTCTATCTGAGTGGGAGTTCATTAAATAATTTGATTAGATGAACTTAATTATCATGAACTTAGTCTAAAATCTTTACAATATGTCTTGTAGATCAAATGGCCCACGTTGTCCTCAACTTCAACGCGTTCCTAGAGAAAACCAAGCTGAAAGATGATGGCAGTAACTATACGGACTGGGTCCGGAACCTGAGGATCATCCTCATAGCTGCCAAGAAAGATTATGTCCTAGAAGCACCGCTAGGTGAACCACCAATCCCAGAGAACCAAGACGTTATGAACGCTTGGCAATCACGTGCTGATGATTACTCCCTCGTTCTGTGCGGCATGCTTTACAGCTTAGAACCGGGTCTCCAAAAGCGTTTTGAGAAACATGGAGCATATGAGATGTTCGAAGAGCTGAAAATGGTTTTCCAAGCTCATGCCCGGGTCGAGAGATATGAAGTCTCCGACAAGTTCTTCAGCTGTAAAATGGAGGAAAATAGTTCTGTTAGTGAGCACATACTCAGAATGTCTGGGTTACACAACCGCTTGTCTCAGCTGGGAGTTAATCTCCCGGATGACGCGGTCACTGACAGAATCCTCCAGTTGCTTCCACCAAGCTACAAGAGCTTTGTGATGAACTTCAATATGCAGGGGATGGAAAAGACCATTCCTGAGGTATATTCAATGCTGAAATCAGCGGAGGTGGAGATCAGAAAGGAACATCAAGTGTTGATGGTGAATAAAACCACTAAGTTCAAGAAGGGCAAGGGTAAGAAGAACTTCAAGAAGGACGGCAAGGGAGTTGCCGGGAAGAAGTCAAAGAATGGACCCAAGCCTGAGACTGAGTGCTTTTATTGCAAGGGAAGTGGTCACTGGAAGCGGAATTGCCCCAAATACTTAGCGGACAAGAAGGCCGGCAACACGAAAGGTATATGTGATATACATGTAATTGATGTGTACCTTACCAGTACTCGTAGTAGCTCCTGGGTATTTGATACCGGTGCGGTTGCTCATATTTGTAACTCAAAACAGGAGCTGCGGAATAAGCGGAGACTGGCGAAGGACGAGGTGACGATGCGCGTCGGGAATGGTTCCAAGGTCGATGTGATTGCCGTCGGCACGCTACCTCTACATTTACCTACGGGATTAGTTTTAAACCTCAATAATTGTTATTTAGTGCCAACTTTGAGCATGAACATTGTATCTGGATCTCGTTTAATGCGAGATGGCTACTCATTTAAATCCGAGAATAATGGTTGTTCTATTTATATGAGAGATATGTTTTATGGTCATGCCCCGCTGGTCAATGGTTTATTCTTAATGAATCTCGAACGTGATGTTACACATATTCATAGTGTGAATACCAAAAGATGTAAAGTTGATAACGATAGTCCCACATACTTGTGGCACTGCCGCCTTGGTCACATTGGTGTCAAGCGCATGAAGAAGCTCCATGCAGATGGAATTTTGGAGTCTCCTGATTACGAATCATTTGACACGTGCGAACCATGCCTCATGGGTAAGATGACCAAGACTCCGTTCTCCGGAACAATGGAGCGAGCAACCAACTTATTGGAAATCATACATACCGATGTGTGCGGTCCAATGAGTGTTGAGGCTCGCGGAGGATATCGTTATGTTCTCACTCTCACTGATGACTTAAGTAGATATGGGTATGTCTACCTAATGAAACACAAGTCTGAAACCTTTGAAAAGTTCAAGGAATTTCAGAGTGAGGTTGAGAATCAACGTGACAGAAAAATAAAATTCTTACGATCAGATCGTGGTGGAGAATATTTAAGTCATGAATTTGGTACGCACTTAAGGAAATGTGGAATAGTTTCACAACTCACGCCGCCTGGAACACCTCAGCGAAATGGTGTGTCCGAACGTCGTAATCGCACTCTATTAGATATGGTGCGATCTATGATGTCTCTTACTGATTTACCGCTATCATTTTGGGGATACGCTCTAGAGACAACTGCATTCACTTTAAACAGGGCTCCGTCGAAATCCGTTGAGACGACACCGTATGAATTATGGTTTGGGAAGAAACCTAAGCTGTCGTTTCTAAAAGTTTGGGGATGCGCTACTTATGTCAAGAAACTTCAACCTGAAAAGCCCGAACCCAAGTCGGGAAAATGCGTCTTCATAGGATACCCTAAGGAAACCATTGGGTATACCTTCTACCTCAGATCCGAAGGCAAAATCTTTGTTGCCAAGAACGGGTCCTTTCTGGAGAAAGAGTTTCTCTTGAAAGAAATTAAGTGGGAGGAAAGTGGAACTTGATGAGGTGATAGTCACCCCTTCCGAACCGGAAAGTAGCGCAGCGCGGGAAGATATTCCTATGGTGCCTACACCGACTGGGGAGGAAGTTAATGATGATGATCATGAAGCTTCGGATCAAGTTGCTGCTGAACTTCGTAGGTCCACAAGGACACGTTCCGCACCAGAGTGGTACGGCAACCCTTTCCTGGAAATCATGTTGTTAGACAACGGTGAACCTTCGAACTATGAAGAAGCGATGGCGGGCCCGGATTCCGACAAATGGCTAGAAGCCATGAAATCCGAGATAGGATCCATGTATGAAAACGAAGTATGGACTTTGACTGACTTGCCCGATGATCGACGAGCCATAGAAAATAAATGGATCTTTAAGAAGAAGACAGACGCGGATGGTAATGTGACCATCTATAAGGCTCGACTTGTCGCTAAGGGTTATCGACAAGTTCAAGGGGTTGACTACGATGAGACTTTCTCTCCCGTAGCGAAGCTGAAGTCCGTCCGAATCATGTTAGCAATTGCCGCATTCTATGATTATGAGATATGGCAAATGGACGTCAAAACGGCATTCCTTAATGGCTTTCTTAAGGAAGAATTGTATATGATGTAGCCGGAAGGTTTTGTCGATCCTAAGAATGCTAACAAAGTATGCAAGCTCCAGCGCTCAATCTATGGGCTGGTGCAAGCATCTCGGAGTTGGAACATTCGTTTTGATGAGATGATCAAAGCGTTTGGGTTTACACAGACTTATGGAGAAGCTTGTGTTTACAAGAAAGTGAGTGGGAGCTCTGTAGCATTTCTCTTATTATATGTGGATGACATACTATTGATGGGAAATGATATAGAATTCTTGGAAAGTATAAAGGCCTATTTGAATAAGTGTTTTTCAATGAAGGACCTTGGAGAAGCTGCTTATATATTAGGCATCAAGATCTATAGAGATAGATCAAGACGCCTCATTGGTCTTTCACAGAGTATGTACCTTGACAAGATATTGAAGAAGTTCAATATGGATCAGTCCAAGAAGGGGTTCTTGCCTGTATTGCAAGGTATGCAATTGAGCACGGCTCAATGCCCGACCATGGCAGAAGATAGAGAAAAGATGAGCGTCATCCCCTATGCCTCGGCCATAGGGTCTATTATGTATGCCATGCTGTGTACCAGACCTGATGTAAACCTTGCCGTAAGTTTGGTAGGAAGGTACCAAAGTAATCCCGGCATGGAACACTGGACATCGGTCAAGAATATCCTGAAGTACCTGAAGAGGACTAAGGATATGTTTCTCGTTTATGGAGGTGACGAAGAGCTCGTCGTAAAGGGTTACGTCGACGCTAGCTTCGACACAGATCTGGATGACTCGAAGTCACAAACCGGATACGTGTATATTTTGAATGGAGGAGCAGTAAGCTGGTGCAGTTGCAAGCAAAGCGTCGTGGCGGGATCTACATGTGAAGCGGAGTACATGGCAGCCTCGGAGGCAGCACAGGAAGCAGTCTGGATGAAGGAGTTCATTACCGACCTAGGGGTGATTCCCAATGCGTCGGGCCCGATGACTCTCTTCTGTGACAACACTGGAGCTATTGCCCTTGCGAAGGAGCCCAGATTTCACAGGAAGACCAGGCATATCAAGCGTCGCTTCAACTCCATTCGTGAAAGTGTTCAAAATGGAGACATAGATATTTGTAAAGTACATACAGACCTGAATGTAGCAGATCCGTTGACTAAACCTCTCCCTAGAGCAAAACATGATCAACACCAGGACGCAATGGGTGTTCGATTCATCACAATGTAACTAGATTATTGACTCTATTGCAAGTGGGAGACTGTTGGAAATATGCCCTAGAGGCAATAATAAATGGTTATTATTATATTTCTTTGTTCATGATAATTGTCTATTGTTCATGCTATAATTGTGTTATCCGGAAATCGTAATAGATGTGTGAATACATAGACTACAACGTGTCCCTAGTAAGCCTCTAGTTGACTAGCTCGTTGATCAACAGATAGTCATGGTTTCCTGACTATGGACATTGGATGTCATTGATAACGGGACCACATCATTAGGAGAATGATGTGATGGACAAGACCCAATCCTAAGCATAGCTCAAAGATCGTGTAGTTCGTTTGCTAGAGCTTTTCCAATGTCAAGTATCTTTTCCTTAGACCATAAGATCATGCAACTCCCGGATACCGTAGGAGTGCTTTGGGTGTGCCAAACGTCACAACGTAACTGGGTGACTATAAAGGTACACTACGGGTATCTCCGAAAGTGTCTGTTGGGTTGGCACGGATCGAGACTGGGATTTGTCACTCCGTATGACGGAGAGGTATCTCTGGGCCCACTCGGTAATGCATCATCATAATGAGCTCAATGTGACTAAGGAGTTAGCCATGGGATCATGCATTACGGTACGAGTAAAGAGACTTGCCGGTAACGAGATTGAACAAGGTATTGGGATACCGACGATCGAATCTCGGGCAAGTAACATACCGACTGACAAAGGGAATTGTATACGGGATTGATTGAATCCTCGACATCGTGGTTCATCCGATGAGATCATCGTGGAACATGTGGGAGCCAACATGGGTATCCAGATCCCGCTGTTGGTTATTGACCGGAGAGGCGTCTCGGTCATGTCTGCATGTCTCCCGAACCCGTAGGGTCTACACACTTAAGGTTCGGTGACGCTAGGGTTGTAGAGATATGAGTATGCGGAAACCCGAAAGTTGTTCAGAGTCCCGGATGAGATCCCCGATGTCACGAGGAGTTCCGGAATGGTCCGGAGGTGAAGAATTATATATTGGAAGTCCAGTTTCGGCCACCGGGAAAGTTTCAGGGGTTATCGGTATTGTACCGGGACCACCGGAAGGGTCCCGGGGGTCCACCGGGTGGGGCCACCTATCCCGGAGGGCCCCATGGGCTGAAGTAGGAAGGGAACCAGCCCTTAGTGGGCTGAGCGCCCCCCTTGGGCCTCCCCCTGCGCCTAGGGTTGGAAACCCTGGGGGTGGGGGGCGCCCCCCTTTGGCTTGTGGGGGAAGCCACCCCCTTCCCCCCTTGGCCGCTGCCCCCCCCCATGCAGATGGGATCCAGGGCCGGCGCCCCCTCCCAGGGGGCCTATATATAGTGGGGGGAGGGAGGGCAGCAACACCACAGCCCCTGGCGCCTCCCTCTCCCCCTGTAACACCTCTTCCTCTCGCAGAAGCTTGGCGAAGCCCTGCCGAGATCCCGCTACATCCACCACCACGCCGTCGTGCTGCTGGATCTCCATCAACCTCTCCTTCCCCCTTGCTGGATCAAGAAGGAGGAGACGTCGCTGCTCCGTACGTGTGTTGAACGCGGAGGTGCCGTCCATTCGGCACTCGGTCATCGGTGATTTGGATCACGGCGAGTACGACTCCATCAACCCCGTTCACTTGAACGCTTCCGCTCGCGATCTACAAGGGTATGTAGATGCACTCCTTTCCCCTCGTTGCTAGTATACTCCATAGATGGTTTTTGGTGATGCGTAGTAAATTTTAAAATTCTGCTACGATCCCCAACAATTTTAAACTAAGTGTACCATATTACAGTTGTAATTAATATTTTTTTATTACTTAGCCACATAAAATGTTTTCCAATAACATTTATATTATTAATTGGTATGCATCTATAATGTATATAATTGAAAATTTTAATATTACAAAATGAAGAATTTATGATGTACCAAAACTTTTCTTTATTGCTAAGACAATCTTTCATATTTATTTTTCTAATACTCCATAAACGATGTAGTGTATGCACATTTGCATATACATGCGTGTGTTCATATATCTTTTAATATTATATTGAATATTATGATAGATATTTATAAATTATAGACACACTAACAAATACTTTTATAGCGATTTCTAGTGTATATTAGGCAGTCATATTCATGGAAACTTCTAGGGCATAGAAAATTTGGCTTGCATGTTTGGTTTAGTAATTCGAAGAACCAAAAATGTTGTTGATTATACTTTTACACATGATTCGGTTACCTAACATGCTCGTCCAGATTCACTTGGTTTGGTTTGGTGTAAATGAGATGCCTACACGTTTATCGAATTAAAAATTATGTATTGGTTTATAATTTTCATTATGATACTAAAACATGCATCGTAAAGAGAGACTAATGTATTTGAACTCAACTCCGCCAGTGAGATTGGTTTGCCTAAGCGTGGTATAACTTATCAGTATCTGGTGTGAACTTATGCTTCTGCAAATTGAGGCTCTATTTTATCATTTTAATAATCTTTCAGATGTAATGTATACTTGAATAGATCTTACTAAGGTAAGTTTTAGTTGGGCCCCTCCCCTCTTGGGCCCCGGGGCGGTCGCCCTTTTTGCCTGGCCTATGGGCCGGCCCTGATTATAGCAAAGATATGTCCATCGAACAAGGAGCCTGCCTGCGCACGCTTTAGACAATGTGCATATTTCAATAGTCTTTTTTTATTTATGTTTTACTGTATGGAATATTTGTACTTTCTTTATTTTGTTGATATAAGGATATGCATGCTATAGCATTCTAGCTACTATAAAAACTCGGTATCCAACATCAAGACTCTTTCAACAATGCAAATGATTCTGTACAGTAAGGTCTTTCGACTCAGCTTCACATAAAGCTAAAAGGTCTTATTGGGCTTGCCATCAACTTACAATGTTTGCCAAAATGAAATAAGTAAAAGGAATATTTACCAACATTAAAACATCACACCATATTTGAAATTGTGTTGAGTATATGCTCGAGCTAGGTCAATGCTAAGAAGCCTTAGAACCCAATGTTGAACGTTGCTCATACTCTCAGAGCCGATCAAAGCATAGGTCAAACCAGAATAGGGCAGGGTGCCCATTGCCGCACCTACCATGACCTTATTCCTCGCCGTAGCTACACTGTCGATCACGTCGCCTCGCCTCGATCAGGAATAGTTCCCTGGGTTTGGAACCATCAAAATATTGCAGCCATGAATCATGGCCACTTATGTTTGAGCGCCCATCAAATCTTCCTCATAGCCTTGATGTCGAGGCCTCAACAGGGTGTCACACATCTCGCCAAACCATGGCGCAGTTGTCACTGTTTACCTCGCCAAGGCTGTGCCAGAAGAGATTGACTCGATCTCTCTCTCTCAAAAAAAAGATTGACTCGCAACATTATTACAGAATATTGCTGCAACTTTCATTCGTATATTTGAATGCTTTGCAGAATTTCTTACTTTCTCAAACAACTCAAGTAATTTTGAAGTTATTTTGACCAAATTATATAGCATGGGAAGCATCAAGTATAAAGTTATCTACACTCCTGTAGGTCCTAAATATGTTAGCACTGATAATTTTCTCAAGTCCTTTATATGCACATACTTCATCCCAAATCCTTTTCTTTAGGACATTATAACAAGTCTTCATTTTATGGCTGCATGCATCGTTCCGATGCAGAGGCCGGGGGCAAGCCTCCTTCTCCAAAAAAAAATGTTGATTACCAGCCTATTAGAATTTTGTATTCGACTCCCTATGTAAACATAAGATGTTTTGGGTAACTATCTTAGTGACTGTTTACAGAGGGGGTATTTGGCAAGTTACCACACTCAGGCTGCTCGGTCACGCCACCAGCATGCACGCATGCTATCCAGGATTTCAGTGTATATGCTTGCGGCTGCTGCCTCTCTGATTTGCTGACGTGCATCATTCTGCCAATCGCTGTTGTGCATCACTAGTAATCACTGTGCTAAGCGCCACAGAAGTTTGCTGCCGGTTTCTTCTATGCAGGAGCCACCGAGCCAGCCGAGTAGGACGATGACAGAGCCATGTTTGTACCGGGCCTCTTTCTGTCGCCCGCTCGAGCACCCGGCTTGGCTCGTCTCGCGCCCGGCCACCATTGGCATCGTGACTCCATATGCGGAAAAGGTTGTAAGTAATGTAACATTTCCTAATACCTCCCGTTCCTAGATGTATGCTATGTGGGGTAAGTAGCAAGGACTGGTCAAACAAGGAACTGACATGAGCTAAGAGACGTGTGTGTTCTGTTGTGTCGTGAACTCTGATGGGAACTACTCCAGAATGCATATTACAAACTTATATGCCAAACCGCCAATTTCCTTGTAGTCGTGCCTGAAATTCTTAGAAGTAGCACGAGCTAGCTAACTATTGAGCTTCTACCAAACAAAGTACAGTCATAGTAAATCCGCGTTTCAATCCACTAGCAGCGTACCATGATTACACCAAAGACATGTACATCAAACAAAAAGGAGGCCTGGATGCGCACGCTTTGGACAAATGTGCATATTTCAACAGCCTATTTTATTTATGTTTTTCTGTACGGGATATTTGTACTTTCTTTATTTGTAGTAAATCCAAAGATATGTTTTATGAGACATGTAATGTTTATTATGTTTGAGGAGTTTTTTATTTCTGGTGAATTTTCATAATATAATAGAGCTGAATCTTTTCGAAAAAAAGAGGAAAAAGCAAAGGAAAGTAGGTGGAAATGGAAAATAAGAAACCATAGCAAACAAGAAAGAAATAAACAAAACTAAGAAAGAAACAATGTAATAGGAAAAAATATATAGATAGGACAAATGGAAAGGCAAATCACTCTCCATGTTTAAGCGTGGCTCACTAGGCGCTCTCGGCATCTAGAGTTTCGCTGCGGCTGATTTGTGAGCCTTCGGGCTGGGACTTGTGCTTGTTTGAAAAGAAGCATGTTCGTCCGGTTGCGGTTATATGCTGCTTACTGTGATGCCTAGGCATGGTTCACCTATACGGGACTCCGAACTGAGTCGGCCCAGTAACCACAAGCCGTGTCACACTAATGTCATTTGTTGCTTATTTTGTTTTTCATTTGTCCTACACATCTTTATTTTCGTTTCATTAATTTCATTTATATTTTGAAATATTATGAGTATTATATATATATATATATATATATATATATATATATATATATATATATTAAAAAACACTTTACATAAAAATTTCAAAATTATAAATTTTGTAATTGATAAATGTTAATCTTTTATCTGAAAAATTCTAAACTTGTATATAAAAATATTTCTGGTGTGTAAGCCAAAATGTATAACATGAATGAAAAAATTATAAATGTTAATTATGTGTAAAAAAGTTAATTGTGTATAATTTTGTTTTGTGCAATTAAAAACAGATACACATTTAAATAAATGTATGTGACATTTGACAAATGATTATACAATGTACAAAATGTTTTTGTTGTTCAGAAAATATGTGACATTGAGTGCACCTACCTTGAGGGAGTGAGTGAGCCACCACCACATAGAGAGAGTGAGGTAGTTGATGAGGCATATGAGGCCATTTCGCTTTCTAACAACTTAACCTCTACCACTATTGTGTCTTCTCCTTTGGTGCTAGGTCCCATATACGTCGGTGCCACGATCCTCGACGATGCCGTCCTTCCTTTGGACACGACGATGGCCATGGTGGACGATGATACACCCCCCCCCCCCCCCACATGGTTCCATCACGATGACGATGACCACGAGTTGGTTCTTACCACCTCACCTACACCACATGAGTGGAAAGAGAAAGGTAACATAGGTGAAGGTGATGCTCTTGTCCCACTAGTGGACGTTCTTGACATTGATTGCTTGCATGATGTTGATCCACCTATTACCATGCTTCATGCTAGTATGATTTCCCCATGTGATGATTTACCCATTTATGATGAGTTTGATGATTGCCACGTGGAGTTTACACTGCTAGGAAAATGCTTATAGGTAGACATTTAGCAGTAGCGTTGGTTAAAGACCCCACGCTACTGCTATTTAGCAGTAGCGCCGGACAACACCAGCGCTGCAAGCGCACGTTAGCAGTAGCGCGGGATTTCCCGGCCAGCGCTGCTGTTGATGGGCCACGCTCTCGGCCCCTTGTTGCAGCTTTAGCTATAGCGCTGGGCCTCCTCCCCCGCGCTGCTGCTAAGCCCACCTCTGCTTCCCCCCGCGCTGGCCCGCGCGCCCCTCCCCTCTCACTCACTCACACTCACAGAATCCCTCAATCCCCCGATCCAGCCGCCGCCCCCGCATCCTACTCCGACCGCCCTCCCCCACGCGGGCCCTCTTCCCCCGTCGACCTCCCTTCCCCGCGCCGGCCCTCCTCCCCTGCCCCCCCCCCCCCCCCGCACCGGCCATCCTCCCCCGCCGGTCGCCCCCCGCGCCGGCCCTCCTCCACCGAGAGGTACTCCTCCCTCCTTCCTCCTCCCTCCCTCCCTAGTTATATTTATTAGAGAGTAGTTATTTTGAATCCTATATAGTTGAAAAATGTAGGTTCTTGGAATAATGTAGGTTATGATCGAACCCTAGCTAGGATAGATTAGGTAGTATGAACCCTAGTTAATTCGTATGAATCCTAGGTTTTTAAATTTAGCTAGGTTTTAAAGTTAGGACAAAAATTTAGCTAGGTTTTTAATTAGGTGTAGTTAATAGAATTTAGGTGTTTTAGGTGTATTTAACAGAATTTTAGGTGTTTTAGTTGTTTTAGGTGTAGCTAACAGAATTTTAGGTGTTTTAGTTGTTTTAGGTGTAGTTAACAGAATTCTAGGTATTTTTTAGTTAAAGCAATTGTTATTATTTTTTTAGTTAAAGCAATTTTTCCTGTTATATGCAAATTTGTAGTGGACATGTCATATTTTGAACATGTCACATTGTGGACATGTCATATTTTTCCGAGTGGCCTATGTTTTGCCAGAAATGTCGATTCGTTTACATTCTAGCAAATTTCAGGCGCTCTATATGTCCTGCTTTTAGCAAAGGTCATGCCGAATTTTGCTAAGTGTTTATTAATTTTGTTTTCATAATTAAGCATTTTGTTCTCGACGTCGACGATGCCAATCCCGCATCCTCGTCGTCGAATCGGCGGAGGAGGCCTGCTTGAGCAGAGGGGCCATGTCCGGGACTGGGCTCCGCCGGGCTGGTACTGGGTTGTGCTACATACTGGTGAGCGCAGCTTAGTGAGGAGCCAGCCTGTCGTCGACCCGGAGCGTCTTTGGTGGCGTTCACGTGGGTCTGCATCGGTGCAGAGGCTTGAGTCCCCCGCGCAGGTGGTACAGCACCGTGTCAGGGAGGAGGACGCGCACGTCCAGCGCTGCATGGTTGCGTTGGCGGACGACAGGTTCTCCAATACCTGGCAGATTCTTCAAGGATCTCACCGGAGCTATGATCCTGTGATGGTTCCTTCTCTTTGGGTGTCCACCGCAGCCCACTGAACTTAGAGGAGCTATTATTCAAGATGTATTAGTGATATTATATGATGATCTTTGCTACAAACTACTATATATGTATTCGATGATGGATTATTAATTACCTATTAGTTATTTGCTTATTGAATGAAAAAGATGAGCGCGGTCTGTGCTACAAACTACTATATATGTATTCGATGATGGATTATATGACGATCTTTGCTACAAACTAGGTTCGATGATGATCTTTGCTACAAACTACTACAAACTTCAAATTTTAGGTGTTTTAGTTGTTATATGATGAACTTTGCTACAAACTACTATATATGTATTCGATGATGGATTATTAATTACCTATTAGGAAATGTGTGACGACGAAAGGGAATTCGCTATGTGCGAGTACTGCGAAGATGAGCGCGGTCTGTGCGACAGGCCTCACCTGGTAGAAGGTCGGCGCTTCAGCATCAAGCTCCAAGAGACCTTCGATGTTGAAACGGTACGCAACGACGACAAGTGTTTTTTGTTATTTTTTGCACGACTTCTCTGCTTCTTCAACGTGTAATTTCCGTCTTTTACAGTTCGACTAGCTTATCCCATGCCATGCAAGACGCTATGTCTTGGAGAAGATGGGCTTTGAAGATCATGAATGCATGGAGACAAAGATAATTCAACCAAGGACCCATCATGGTTATGATTTTGCTGTAAATCTATACAATTCTGTGAACTCATCCAATTTTGGTTGCCTGAATTGGGAAGCACTTTGCAAGGCGTATGATTTTCGTGAGGGTATGCTTCTCACCTTCGATCTTGGTGATCCTGACATCGACGAAAAGAATATGACCATTTGGGTCCTTGTTGACACACTTCCAGTTCTACCGCTGTCTGAGTTTCTCAAACATATCTATTAAGTAATTTATATTGTTTATTTCAAAATAGTTGACAGCTTATTTCCATTGACAGCTTATTTTCATTCTTTAAAAATTGTTTGGAAGATGGTAGACAGAACCTACTACTACAATGATGAAGCACAATTAACTTATAAGGAGAAAGATGGTCTTATCGCATTTTTTACCGATCTTGAGAATTACAATAGCTATTATCAAACTCCTCCACATTATGGTCAATACGTGCCACTAGTACACGTGTTGAACTACGGTAATATCAATGGAGATAACATGGTAAGATTTTCTACTATTACGACATCCGTGCATCTTTTGCATAAATTCTTCTAAAACTACACTACATTGCTAACTACAAAGTTATTACTATGTTTTTGAACTGAAAATCCCGATGGATTGTGTGCCTCATCTGATGTTGCCGAGAGGTCGCGTTGATGTTATGAGCTTACGGCCACCACGGCCAGGTCAGCCACAGTATCCACATCACTCCTGTCCATACCGGATTTCTAAAAGCGAGGACGCCATGATAATAAATGATTTCAAAAAATGTTTCGACCATCGTAGAGAGCTACTTGGAAGCAACACTGTGCGTAGGCCAAGACTTGGAGACAGGATGATCTCCGTTCTTTATTATGGAGAGTCCATTTTCCTTAATGGAGAGTCAATGCCTATCTTGTTTTATGATATTTTACCTAAGAGAGGGTAGAGTAGGTACTATGAGAGGAGTAGGTCCTAGCTAGAATGTGTTATTATGTGCTACAATGTGTTAGAGTTTATGATGATGATGAGGAGTTGTGATTATGACTAGTGACCAACTTGTTATATGATGTCTCATTGACGAACATTGTTTGGTGGTGATGACAAGTGGTAATGAATATGCTATTTAAACAGACTAGTTCATGATGAGTTGTTATTGTATAAAAGATATATCTGTTTAAACATGTACAACGCCAAAATGCAAAAAAAAACATAAATTTTAGCAGTGGCACGGGCCAAAATATTACCAGCAGCGCTCATTTACCAGTAGCGCTTTCCAGTGTCGCGCTACTAGTATCTGAACTTACCAGTAGCGCTGGCCTAAACAAGCGCTACTGCTACAAAATAGTTGTAGCGTCGTAGCAGTAGCGTTGGCGCCCGCGCTACTGGTAGCTCAAAAACCAGCGCTACTGGTAAGGTTTTCCCTAGTAGTGTTAGTTGTGATGCCATGTTGCATAGGATTTCTTGTGATAATTCTCTTGGTCACATGATGTTCAACAATCCGCTTGACTTGTCATATGCTATGCATGAGATCACCCATATGTCACATTTGCAATCTCATCGTAGTGACTATGCATATGCCATTACAATAAACCCAATTTGCACATATGGCATAGATGACAAGCCCGTGGTTATTGGAATTTGTTTTTCTTGTGATGATATTGATATGCTCCCTTTGCATCATTTATCTTATATTCCATGCCATGACCACCTGGCTTCGAACATGCATTGTTTTGGATGTTGTGCATATTCTCCATATGATGTTTCCATTATTGCTCATGAGGAAACCCCCATAGTTTCCTCATACATGTTAGGAGATTTTGATCCATCCCATCATTTGCATGATTCCCATGATTGTGTGCACCATATGCTCCCCATGAATAAGCATGATATTGATGTGCCATATACTTGTTTGCTCAATTTGTCTCCCAATTGTGTCATACATAACAACTATTCTTTCATGATGGATGACATGTTCCTATACGAGGCAGCACGGTCCTGAAGACCCCGTGCGCACGTGCGTGTATCGTGCCCACGGGACCCCCGTGTCACGGGTCTCACAGACCCTGTGCGCACGGGCTACTGTGTCAGGTCGCTGGAGACCCCGTGCGCACGGGGCCCATGTGTGTTGCTGCGGGCTTTGCCCATGTAATGTCTATTTCGCCCCTGCTTACCCCTTCATCCCCTAGGGCTATATATACTCCTCCATCTCCTCCATTTAGACTTAGCTAAGAATAGATCTAGACATTAGAGCTTAGCTCATGTACCTCCCCTTGTGGTATTCCTCCTCTTGAGAGAGAGAGAGAGAGAGAGAGAGAGAGAGAGAGACACTCCATTGAAGTTCAAGGCCTCCTTTGGAGAAGATCCCTATGGGTTCAAGACCTCCTTGCGGGAAGTATCTTTCAAGATCATCAAGCCCTCATCTCCTTCATAGGATTTGAGATGAACTCTACCATGTATCTTGTTTCCCTTTGATTATTCATGTACCTTGTGGATCTTGTGTGTTTGTTGGTCTAGTGGATGTGTGATTAGACTTGTTCTTGAGTGTTCCTGTTGTGTTTCCCCCTTTGTGTTCTTCTTGTTCTTGGGGATCCCCCCTCCAATTCCTGAAAGATCTCCACTTAGGGTTCCACCCTACAACATCTTGGTATCATGACCCATGGTTTCTCATGAATTTGGAGCCCCGCTCCTTGTTTTCTAGCCTAATTTTGCTTGTTCTTACCCAATTTCGAAAATTCCCCACAAAAAGAGCCATACCAATTTTTTGTGATTTCAAGTTTTTGTGAGTTTTTGTTGATTTCAATTGATGGATCTGGTGTATAGCAAGTAGATCCACCTCCAATTGCGTCCCCATACCCCAATTTTTCTTTTCCCCACTCAAATTTGACATCAAAATCGCGAAATTACCGCCTACCCCATGCCCACGGGCTCCAGACCCCCGTGCACGCCCCCCCCCCCCCCGAAAAGTCCCTGGAGACCCCATGTCCACGGGCCTGTACCGTGCACACGGGACCCCGTGTCAACGGGCCCTAGACCCCGTGCGCACGGCCCCCCTACAGCAGTCGTCGGAACTTCACCATTTTGGTTGTAACTTTTGCAACCGGAGTCCGTTTTTTGACGTTCTTTAGCTTGTTGAGTAGCTATTGACATCCCCCATCCATCTAGATAGGTTCCAACACCATTTGACTCCATCCAATTTTGTCCATTTTTGCATCTTTTGGATAGGCCTTCCGCCATAACTTCCGTACCACCACATACAATTTCCGCAAACTAACCCATTTTGGTTCCTTTGGTATTTGTGGTTGTTGGAGTGTGATTTGAGTATCCTAAGGTGTTTCGGCTACTTAGGGACGGTTACATCTTCATCAACCACCGGCGACTTGTATCGTTCCATCGACTACATCCACCACGACATTCCGCATCGACGACGACCATCCATCCTTTGAGACCACCTTTTGAAACTTAGCAGTCGAAAGGCACGACAGAAAGATGACAAGGGCTTTTTCGAGCAATTTGGTCATATCTTGTACGAGTGTGGAGCGTACCCAGTCGAAGAGATTGAGAAACATAAGTTGTATCTTGCAATACACAGCGAGACTGAGAAAAGAGAAAAATTGTGCAGGGTGTCCTACGTGGTAAAAATGTTGGACGGAGGAAACGAGTTTGAATGTGAATGCGTGCAGTTTGAACACATGGGGCTTCTATGCAGCCATGTGTTGAAGGTTGGTGAAGTTGCTTTTGAAAGTTTTCATTTGAGACTCTGGTTAAGTGGTTAACTTCTGTCATTTGCATGTGTTAAAGCTAAAACTTAACTTGTTGTTGTTTGCCTCCAGGTTCTTGTTTTCATACGTGCTAAAGAAATCCTAGCAAATCATATAGCTAAAAGGTGGGCAAAGTATGCTCGGGGTATATTGCCTGCACACCTGTCTCAGTACCAGAAAGACAGTATGTGCAACAAGGCTTTTTCATACAGACATTTCACCATGTATATGCATACAAAGGGCTGAGCAAGAGGACAAGGTTTTGTACCATTTGTCGAAAGAAAGGCCACAAATGAACAACCTGCGTGGACCGAGGAGATGTACCGAAGCAACCCAGGATGCGGCTAGGTGTAATAATTGTGGCGTGGAGGGTCATCGAAGGTAAGAAAGCAATGAAGCTTAGGTTAGCTGCTGGAATGTAGGTGGATGATAATGTGGTTAACTAATTATGTAGCTTGATGTATCAGTATTTAGCTTCTAGACGATGGTTAATCTTGTAGGTTCTGTAGCTTTTGCTGTATGAGGATCAAGACATAATTTTCTTTGCAAAATGATGGTTGCACTAGTACCTGATTCCTGTGTGGTCAAATTGTTTTGCCAACACTTTTTTGTTGGTTGATCAATTTATAGAGATCACGGTTTTTTTTCTTGGCTTTGACTATGCAAAATTCGGACAACATCACATGTATGACGTATAGAAGGGGGGGGGGCTTAGCGGTCAGGTAGTGCTACTGAGCATAAATTAATTGTCTCTTTGCCCGGTCATTTCAATGTACAGTGTCTTTGCGGACGCTATCTTGTTTCAAAATTTGAATTTTGAATGGCTGGAGCGAGGAAGAAGCTGGAGAATTCATGGCCGCCGATATGGTTTCTCTGCAGAGTGGTTGGAGAGGACAGGAGAAGGAAGGATCAAGAGGAGGATGGATGGGTGGCTGGTAACCAGCTGTAAATGGAGTAGGTGGTGTGGACGGCTCCTGTTAGTGCCAGCTTGGCTGATCCGTGGCCCATAAGTGGCATGACCGTTTGAGCCGGTTGTGCGTGGGATGGTGAGCGTGGCAATTAGTGTCGTAGGTAGGTGGGCCCTGACCTGGAAATAGGATAGATATACTATTCACAATACATATGACTATACATGGGATAGTGCAAATCTTGATGGCAGTGGATGAGTAGGATATAGTGTGCATCTGAGCTCGAGCTCAGATTAGCACTTTCCAAGTTTAAGTTATAATTTCACATGCGTCTTCTCAACGGTGCCTTGATTTTGCCAAAGTTGTCTTTGGGCCCAATAAACCCGAACATAGGAAGTACATAACTCTACCATCATCCTGCTAAGACTACCCATAGTGGGGAGTAACTTAGACTAGTAACATGCATATGTCACTAGTCTATGTTACTACCACTATAGTGGGGAGTAACATATATGTGGTGTGATGCAACACTTTATTTATTATGTTGTAGACTCATCTTGTCTTGGTATGTGTGATGTTACTCAGTATGAGTACCTAGTTGTGTTACTCAATTTGTCTCTCTCCTCATTAATTAGCTGCCATGTTATCTTTTTTGCTTAGGTGTCATATATGTTACTCTCTATGTTACTCCCACTATGGTTAGTCTAAAAGGTAATGCTCTAACCTTTAGAGGTCTATCATCATGAGGTGAAGATAAGAATATATTTTTATTCTGAAGGTTAAGATAAGAATATATACTATTATGAAGGTTAAGATAAGAATATATTTTCTCCCAACTCCAATCAGCTCTAGCTTCATTACACACAAATATTCATATATAACTTTAATCATCTCACGTAACTTTAATTAATGGCTCCTTCCATGTAACTCCAAACTCTGAGATCCATTCATGTGAAGTGCTAGCTTGAATTAACTTCAACCACCTCATTTAACTCCATAAGTTCAGCAACATTTGAAACACCCTTATGTGCCAAAAAATTATGTGTGTATCATAAACTTGTTTTACACTCTTGCAACAAAAATGAAGATATCCATGATCTTTGTTTCTGAGTTATACAACACCCTTGCTCTATCAAAAATGTAGTAACATCTGAAACTAGCTCATGCAAGTGCAACAATAAATCACGTGAATGCAATAGATCCCCGTTCATTACAATTATTTTTTACAAATATATCCGTCTTTTCCGTGTAAAAAACCAACAGCAGCTAATATTGCAGCATCACACGTCCACGTTGTAGCAGTGTCCAATGTTGCACGTCCGGTTTGTAGTGTCACAGGCTCAGCTTGCAGCGTCGTGCACCTATCTATTGCAGCATGTTGGTCCCTTCACAACAACCAGAAGGCAACGACAATCGGCTCGGCGGCTGGCTTTGCAGCACACGGTTCTACAACTTGGTAGCCCACCGTTGCAACAGAGAAAAACACCAGCAGGAGCTGACTTGCAACACATGAAAATATCATATGCAGTATTGGGTAAAAAGGGAGGCGACATGGACAAAAAAGAAATGTAATGTAGTATTCGCAAGTGCCTCCCATTCCTAGATGTATGCAATGCGGAGTGACTAGTACTCCAAAAAGAAACTGGCACGAGCAAAGAGAGGTGCATGTTTTGTGATTCAAAAAATCATGGGGGGACATGCCAAATCGTCAATTTCCTTATAGTCATGCAACGAGTTCTTATAAGCACTACTAGGAAAAGGCCTACTAGTGGCGCACCAGTTTTGCCTACTAATGGCGCACTACTGGTGCGCCACTAGTACCACGCCACTAGTATTTTTTACTAATGGCGCACCAGTGGTGCGCCATTAGTATAGGCCACGGTGCGCCATTAGTGTAGGCCACTGGTGCGCCATTAGTATAGGCCACGGTGCGCCATTAGTATTTTTGAATTTTGAAGGCGGGAAAATAGTAGTGGTGCACCGTCTAACCCCCACCGTGTGCCATTGCTATTTTTGAATTTTGAATTTGGATCTGGATCGCGATTTTTTTGCCCATTTTTTGCTCGTTTTTTTGCACGATATTATTTCAAATTTTGTTCCTGTTTTTGGATCTTGTACGTCCTTTTGCTGTGTTCTTTTGCCGGAGAGGAGTTCGTCGGAGAGGAGGAGGAGGTCACCGAAGAGGTGCTCGCCTACATCGCCGGAGAGGAGGAGGAGGTCGCCGGAGAGGAGTTCACCGGAGCATCGGAGAGGAGGAAGGATAAACCATGAGGGGATGGGAGGAGAGGAGGGAGGAGGAGCTCACCGGAGAGGAGGGAGGAGGAGCTCACCGAAGAGGAGGGAGGAGAAACCGTGAGGGGAGGGGAGGGGAGGAGAGGAGGGAGGAGGAGGTCGCCGGAGAGGAGGAGGAGGTCGCCGGAGAGGAGGAGGGTAGTATGGTGGAGGAGAGAAGGGAAGATGGAGTGGAGGAGAGGAGGAGATGGAGTGGAGGAGAGGTGGAGTGGAGGAGAAGAATGAAGAGGTAAGGAGGAGAGGACCACGCCCAGCCATATATACGGCATAGTAATGGCGCACCGTGGGCAGGTGCGCTATTACTAACTTCTTTTATTTTTTTGATTTATTTTCAATTTTGAAGGCGGGAAGATACTAATGGCGCACCATGGGCAGGTGCGCCATTAGTAACTTTTTATTTTTATTTTTTTGACTTATTTTGAATTTTGAAGGCGGGAAGATAGTAATGGCGCACCATGTGCAGGTGCGCCATTACTAAGTTTGAATTTTTTTGAATTTTTTGCCTCTCCAGATCTTAAAAGCCCCGTATCTTTTTTCGGTTAGGTTTTTGAGGATTTTGAAAATGTTTAACGGGGTTCCCCCGGTTAAATTCGGATGTAACTTTTCGAGTAGATGATTTTTCATATAAAAAACTTTTTCATCCGAGTTCGTATGCAAAAGTTATGCCCATTTTACAAATTCTCGAGAGATTTTGCAAATAAAGTCGAAATTCATATTTGTAAATTTTCACAACAACTAGACCACATATCACATGGGAAACTTATTTTCTTTTATTTTTTTGACATTTCCATTATTTTTTTAATTTTTTTAAACTGAAAAGGCGGTCCTGGGGGGTGCATTCGGTGGAAGTGGTGGCCAAGTTACTAATGGCGCACCACTCCCACGGTGCGCCATTAGTAGTTTAAAAAATTGAATTTTTTTTTGAAACATAATTACTAATGGCGCACCGTGGGATGGTGCGCCATTACTAGTAATGGCGCACCATCCCACGTTGCGCCATTAGTAGTTTTGAAAAAAATTAATTTTTTTTTACTAATGGCGCACCGTGGATGTGGTGCGCCATTAGTATTTGCACACTAATGACGCACCAACACATGGTGCGCCATTAGTATTTAGTAATGGCACACCACATGTACAGTACACCATTAGTGTCCATATTGGCTATAGCTGTTTTTGTAGTAGTGAAGTAGCCAGAGCTAGCTAGGTACTATAAATATGATATGCAATATCAAAGCTCCTTTAAGATCCTTTCAATGCAGAAGATCTTTTTACAATAACGTCTTTCTATTCGACTTAAAAGAAAGCAACAAAGTGGTGTTTGGATTAAGAACAACCTACAATATTTGCCAAAATTGAGTTATAAAAAAATGGTTTACCAACATTAAAGCATCACACCACCATCAAAGTTAAGAACGTAGGGTGCAGACTATGTCGATCTCATGTTACCTAGGCCTCTCATAAAATGAGCACATCTTATGTAGCGACATGCATCGATAGGAGTAGGGTTGCACGTTCACCTCAAATGTTGTTCCAAGGCCAGCAACTTATCGTGGAAAGCCTTTGCCTATCAATGCAGATGTAGGGCTCATAGTTACACCAAGTTTAATACATTGTGAATTGCCGTCAATTTGCTATAGTTGCTTATGCTTGGTTAAAAAATTGAGTACTTGTGATTTATTGTTTGCCTAAAAGTTGTGGAGAGGAATTATTTGTCGAAACGAGTGTAACATGTTTTGTGGAAACCATCTCATGTTAGTAATTGGAGTGTTAGCAAGACACAAGAGGTAATGATGTGTAGTGTGTGTTATTAGTTGAAAGGTTCTTTGCTAGCTCTATTAGTTAGGTTTTGGGTTACGGCTGCATTGGACTGATGAATGCTTGTTGAGCTGTAGGTTGGCGGATTCTACTTTTATAGTACATGTTGTGTATTTGCCTGGGCTGCGGCCCCTAAATTCCAGGGCTAGGCCAGGAGCATTTACTAGCCTTTTGCCCACATTATATACACTAAATTACTAGTCTCTGAAAGAAAAATTGTCTTTATCACCCAGAGAACATGGACATACACTCCCACAGCACCGCCGCCGTTTCCTCCCAACCACACCCACCGCGATGGTGATGGCCTACCCGTTGGTGGCCCCAGTCGCCCTACTCATGCATTTGCCCACTGGCCACTGGTGCTCTCTCCATTCTACCATGTCCATTGGTGCGATGCAGTTGAGTGACCCTGCGAGCTGTTCGGGAGACCTGGATATCGTTGTTGGGAATGTGCAAGGACCGGCTCGAGTCCTTCCAACCATGTTTTTGTACATGTCCATGGTCGTCCTCTCAAAATATCAATGACAGTCTGTCGTCTGCCAAACATGAATGTGAAGCTCTCGTGTGTAGTGGCATTGGTACTCTATTGCTGCATATGTGTGGTATGTTTGTGCAGCGCACCTGGTGCACACGAATGTTTGATCAAATGCCTAGCTGAATGGGAATGGACAAATCTAAAAAATCTGTAGAATAACATCGGATCCCCTATCGTTACCCGCGGACACGTCCAAACGTGTCTGTGGACATTTGTGGTGTTTGTTTTTGTGACTCTTGTTGAAGTTTCCTAAGGCCCCCTAGATTTTGAGACTCCTGGTACGTTGGGGTTGTCGATTGTTGGAGGGCATTTGTAAGGGTGAGTGTTGCTGGTTGAGGGTTCTTGTTTTCTATTAGTTTTATTATTTTATTTTATTTTATTTTTCTTTCCTTTCTAATTTAAAATTTCTTTTTTTAGATTAATTCATGAATATTTATTAAAATTTAAGAACATTTAAATATTGGGAACATTTTTCCCAAATCACCGGATATTATCTAAAATTGATAAATAATTTTGTAAATCATGAATATTTAAATGTACATGAAATATTTTAAAGTTTATAAAAAATTAATGTCCAAACATTATTTCTAATTTGCGAATATTTCATGAAATCGATGATTTTATTTAATTTCCTGAAGTCTAAAATTCACATTTTCTTTTAATTTGCAACATTATTAAAAACAAAAGATTTTTTCAAATCCACAAAGTTTTTTTTTTGATTTAATGAATCTTTTTTTCAAAAATAGATAGTTGGATTTTTATAAGATAGCAGTGGGTCATGTGGAAACAAATCCTATGCGAACGAATGGAGCAGGAAGCCAAGCTGAGTGAGCGGGAGCTTTGTGGGTCAGCCCTATGAACGTTATATTGTACGGTGCTCACATAACGACCACCGGCTAGCATCGAGGCTGAAATGTGCAAGGACACCACAGTCGCGCACTGAACAACTCCAACCTTCTCTCAGGAAAAATATCGTCTCTAGCAGCACCCCAGCATGATATATGAGAAAGAAACCACCACCAAAATATAATTAAAACCCACCAATGTAGATAAAACATAAAGGAAACAATCGACCGCATTAACCTGCTAGAGAAAAAAGATAATCGGCATGGCGAAGCGCGCGTTAGCCTCTAGTATCCTTGATGCCGAAGCCTCCTAGCTCAACAGGCGGCGCGCATCTTGCCAGACCACGGGGCAGCTGCGGCCGTTTGACTCATGACTGCCATGCGTGATGTTGTCTCGCGACATCAGTACAAAATGTTGCTGCAACTTTCATTGGTATATTTGAATGCTTAGCAGAATTTCTTACTTTCTGAAACAACTCAAGTAATTTGTAAGTTTATTTGACCAAATTGCGTAGCAAGCAAAGCATGAAGTGTAAAGTTATTTATACTCCTGTAGGCCCTACATATGTTAGCACTGATAAAAAAGAAGTCCTTTATATGCAAATACTTCATCCCAAATCCTTTGTTTAGCACATCATACAAGTCGTCATGTTGACTGCCAACCTATTAGAGTGTTGTATTCTATATTTGCCAAGTTACCTCACACAGGCCGCCCCGCTCACGCCGCCGGCACGCACGCATGCTATCCAGCGCCTCGGTCTATTTGTGTTGGCGGTTGGTGCCTCTCAGAATTGCTGCTGTAGATCGCTGTTCTAATCTCTGATGTGCATGGCTGCTAATCGCCACTGATGTCTGCTGCTAGTCTCTGCTGTGCGCGAGCCGGCGAGACAGCTGAGAAGAACAAAGGTGGAGACGTTTTTGGACCGGGCCTCTTTCCGTGGCTCGCTTGAGCACCGGGCTTGGCTCGGCTCGCGTCCGGCCACCGTTGGCATCGACACTCCATATGCAAAGAAGGATGGTAGTATTGCAATATTTCCTAATACCTCTCGTTCCTAGCTGGCTAGATGTATGCGATGTGGGGTAAGTAATAAGGACTGGTCAACCAAGGAACTGCCATGACCTATATAAGGCATGTGTGTTCTGACGTTTCGTGAACTCTGGTGGGAACTTCTTTAAGAATACATATTAGAAAGTTATGCCAACCCGCCAGTTTCCTTGTAGTCGTAGTCGTGCCTGAAACTCTTATAAGTAGCACGAGCTAGCTAACTGTTAAGCTTCTACCAAACAAAGTACAGTCATAGTAAATCTGCATTTCAATCCACTAGCAGCGTACCATGATTACACCAAAGATATGTACATCAAAAAAGAAGGAGGCGTGCATGCGCACGCTTTGGACAAATGTGCATATTTCAACAGGCTTTTTTTTATTTTTGTTTTTCTGTAAGGGATATTTGTACTTTCTTTATTTGTAGTAAATCCAAAGATATGTTTTATGAGACATGTATAGTTACAACTGTTACGGTGATTGGCGATTTTAGGAGCCGTCCATCTACTCTAATCTAACGGTGAAAAAATGAGAGCTACGAGACTTGAGTTACATGAAATTACAAATAATGGTGGGCCTGTTACAAAATTTAGGTGGACCTGTAAGTTTTTTTTTAGGGGAAACATCAACTTTATTTAAACATGGTCCGAGATCTCGTCCCCGATTACACTTAAGATACAATCAGGAGGCGCATATCGCCATTCCACACACGCTCCATCACCTACAGGTAGCCTAGCCAGAATATGAGCAGCCTTATTCGCAGACCTCCTTCTCCAGGTGACCTTACAGCCTTGCCACCCTTGCATGAGACTCTTAATGTCCTTTACTATGGTGCCCACCAAAGAGAGGTTTCTCCTTGCACCATTGATCATACACACAGCCTCCTTGCTATCCATCTCAACATGAAGCCTCTCAATGTTTAGTTCACGCCCAGCCTACAAAGCTTTCCGGCAAGCCATCAGCTCTACCGCTTCCGGTTTAGACACATTAGGGAAGAAATGGGCTAGGGCACCTCTAAAAGCTCCGTCGTGGTCGCGGAAGACCACCCCACCACCACCATCACCTGAACCGCTAGCCACAGCACCATCCACGTTTGCCTTGATCCACCCTTGCTCCGGCGGAATCCACTTTTCCACAGGCGTCTTGACAAGAGATCGAACTTTCTTCGGCACATCATTGCTCCACTCGTCCATAAAGAGAGAAACAGAAGCAGCAACCTCACGGGCATCTTGTATGCGGACGCCGTCCAACATTGCATTTCTAGCAAGCCAGAGCCCGTAGACTCCCTGTAATAGCATTTCTTTCTGCTCCTCCTTCGCATCACCTATCTAGCTCCTGAGCCACCGGCCCAAAGCATGGTTAGAATCAATACCGTCCGGTGGAACCGTGGCATTAATACTCCTCCTCTCAGCTAGATCCCTCCAGAATACCTTTGAATGAGGACAGCTCCAGAAACGGTGGACTAGAGTCTCCTCCCTTTCACACGCCGTACAAAAAATGCCCGGCTTAATCCATCGTCGGTGCAGCTCCGACCCGGTGGCCAGGCCATTGGACATGAGTCTCCAGGCATGAATTTTGACCTTATTTGGAACACGGGAACTCCACAGAGCCAGGCAATTCCTATAAGTATATACCGACGATGATCCCTCTGGCCATCCGGATTTAGCTCTTCTTATGGTCATTGCGAGATGGTAGGCAGATCGAACATTAAACTCTCCATCTTTAGTAAAGTTCCAGCCCAAGAAATCCTGAACCCCATTCCCTCCCATCGGAATTTGCTTTATGTCCGCGGCATCGTCTTCTGTAAACATGGCGTCAACCTTCGAATGATCCCATCCACTTCCATCGTCGGTCAGAAGATCCGCCACCCGAGTGATACCCTGGATGAAGGTTTGGCCCACTGGCCTCAAGGAACCCTCTTCCGAGGGATCCAGTTGTCGTGATGGATGAGGATATCAGCCCCATCACCAACGCGCCATACTAGTCCTTCCTTCAGCAAATCGCGACCGAAAAGTATACTCCGGAAAGTGTAGGATCCGTTCGAGGGACAGGTAGCATGCATAATAGAAGAGTCTTTGAAATACCGAGCCCGCAGGACCCTTGCAACGAGGGAATTAGGCACTTGCAGGAGCCTCCATGCTTGCTTCCCTAACAGAGCTTGGTTGAAAGCTTCATAGTTTCGGAATCCCATTCCTCCTTCCTGCTTTGGCAAGCACATTTTATCCCAAGCTACCCAATGCACCTTATTCTCACCATGAGTTGAACCCCACCAGAAGTTTGAGGAGATAGTTCGAGGTGTTGCGTTGAATCTGTTTGGTTGCTTCTGATTTCTGTTTTCTATGCCTAATACAAGGTTCTAGTGTGCTACTCCTTAAATGGGTCTGGTTTGGCACCTCGATTTGAATGAGAGAACAAAGACAAAAACGAGCACATCGCTACGACAACATTTTCCTTCAATTTATGTCCAAAAAAGAACTGGATATAGCTAGCTAGTCAACTAGAATCAACACTTCCGCAAATATGAACCATGAGCCACAACAAATATATACAGGGGCGGTTTCAGGCCCCAGGCAGGCAGGGCCTTCGCCTGGGGCGTGCTGGAGAGATCCTTCCTTGACTGTAGCACAAATCGCATTGTAGATCACTGTAGCGCACTGTAGATACAAGGCTTGCCTGGGACGTCGTGTGATGTTGGCTCCACTACTGAATATATACACATGTGAAGGGAGAGAGACGGAGGCATGCATCTCGCAATTGGGTAGATGTACTGTGGCGTCTGTACCTGCATTGCGTCTATCTTGGGTGAATGATAGGCCTATATTTATCGGGTGGAGTAGGAAGTGTTTCCTATTTGACGCACTTTGAGTCAAATAGTCGAGTGCTCCTCCCCAGCGCCTTAAGCGCCAGGGAGTGTAGCTGGCGCTCACGCGACCTCCTTTATGGGCCGGCCCAGCAAGGAGCCAGCGCTCGCGTCCGCTCGTCTCTGGATCGAGTATGCCAGCAGCAGATTCTGAAAAAAAAAAGAGTATGACCAATAGCAGTTGACTGCTCAAATCGTTAAATTAGGGGGATAAACAAAAGAAATAATTAAAAAATCACCAAACTTTTAAAAATTAGTGAATTTGAAAATGTTCGCTGATTTTGAAAAATAGTTCACAACCTTCGAAAAGTTCATCGATTTCGAAAAAAGTTCATCAAATTTAAAAAAAAGTTCATCGAATTCAAAAAAAATTCACAAATTGAAAAATTGGTTAACAATTTTCATAAAAACGTTCATTAAATTTGAAATAAGTTCATCGACTTTGCAAATAGTTCACCAAATTTGAAAAAGGTTCATCGATTTTGAAAATAGTTCGCCGATTTTGAAAAAAGTTCACGAAATTTGAAAATATCATTTATTTACAAAACAAGTTAATTGAATTTGAAAAAGTTCATTGATTTTGAACATAGTTCTCCGATATTGAAAAAAATCATCGAATTTCAAAAAAAGTTCATCAATTCTCAAAAAAAGTTCATCGACTTTGAAAAAAAGTTCATATATTTAAAAAAAGTCATCAAATTTTAATATAGTTCACCTAATTTGAAAAAAAGTTCATCAAATTGGAAAAGTGAAAAAGTTAAACAAAAAGAATGGAAAATAAGAACGAACAAGGAACTAGAGAAAAGAAAAGGAGAAAAAGGAAAATGAATAAGAGATCAAAAAGAAGAAAACCAGTTTGGGGCATGAGTAAAGAAATATAAATAAAGTAGAAACTCACGTGAGGTGCTCTAGCGGAGTTTGTTAGTACTAATTGCATTGAACCTGAAGATCAGGGGTTTGATTCTCGTTAGTGCACCTTTTTGTTGCGATTCAGGAAAAAGGTATGCTCATTTGTTTCGGTCCTGTTTTCTTTTCTGTTTTTCTATGACACTTTCGTTTTCTCCCTTTAAAAAAATGTTCAAAATTTTCATAAAAAATCATAATTTTCAAATGATGTTCAGAATCTTCATATTTCGTCTGGAAATTTCAATTTTTGTTCTTAAGTTTTGAAAAGGTAAAGAAAATTAAAAAATGTTTGGAAATTACAAAAAAATCATTTCAAATTGGAAAATGTTTGTAAATTTGAACAAGTTTTTGCTATTTTCTACCAAATGTGGGTCGTTTTTAGGCTGAACCAGGGTGTACTAACCGTACCTGGCTCATTTGCCGAAAAGCAGGGCGACTGCCTCGATCGATCGACTGCATTGGAGTGGGAGGGGAACTGTGCTTGGGACTTGGCTTTGGCAGGCATGTCGCATGCATGCAGCAGGCGGATAATTGACAACGCTCGATCAAATAGTTTTTCTTCACTTTTTCTTTCCAGAGGGAGAGAGGATGACGCGGGTACCCCATAGTTAGAGAGTTGTGTAAAAGCGAGCTTCCACATTCACCGGAGCATACTGCCGTTAGATTCAATTTCCTCTGTGATCCTGGCCGTCGGATCTCGGGCCGCTATGAGCCGCTGGATATTTACCCAATCAACCTCGTCGAGAGGTGCGTGCACTCATCCTAAAATCGGAGGTAATGCATGCATGCATAAGTCGTCTCGGTTGCAATGTGGGGTAAGTCTGATCAAGCAAGGAACTGGCATGACCAAAGAGATCTGCGTGTTCGGCCTTTTGTTTCCATGAGTAGTACTAACTGATAAATTTCTCAAGCCCTTTGTATGCACGCGCGTATGTTGTCCAAGATCTCAATATATATGCTGCAGTTGCTGCCTCACTGATGCGCTGTCATGCATCGCTCTGCTAATCGCAGTTGTGCATCGCTGCTAATCATAGTGCTAGTCACCACTGAGGTCTGCTGCATGTTGCTTCTGCGCACGAGTCGGCGAGGCCTAGCTGCCCAAGGATGGCGGGAAGTTCTGGCCGGGCCTCTTTCTGTGGCCTGCTTGAGCACCCGGCTTGGCTCGGGTCCCGTCCAGCCACTGTTTGCATCATCCTTCCGTATGCAGAAAAGAATGGAAGTAATGCAACATTTCCTAATACCTCTCGTTCCTAGATGGATAGATCATAGAAGTATGCGATGTGGGGTAAGTAATATGCACCGATAGAGCAAGGAACTGCCATGAGCTCAGAGGCATGTGTGTCCTAGCGTTTCATGAACTCGGTTGGGAACTACTCTAAAATGCACATTAGAAATTTGTGCCAAACCGTCAATTTCCTCATAGTCATGCATGAAGTTCTTATAAAGTCGCCCGAGCTAGCTAACTGTTAATCTTCTACCAAATAAAGTACAGTCATAGTAAACCCGCATTTCAATACACTAGAAACGTAGCATGCTTAAAGATAGGCCCATCGAACAAGGGGGCCTGCATGCGATATGTAGAACACTACTGACCACTTAATTGTGATTCATGAGATTTTATGTCATAAACCCACTAATATAAGTTTTCCTAGTGTGGAATAAGGACTAGCGACAAGCTACCATGATCACTCGATCTAGTGAATCTTCATACAAGACCATATTTTGTTTCCTCTATGGTGCAATCTCTCTTGAACATATTCATATGGCGTAAGTTGTGCGAGCCGATGAGACAAATTTACTGCTTAGAGGAATGTGGAAAGATTGGCATGTCATATTGCAATCAATCTTGGCAATGTCCCGAGGGAAACACAAAACTAGAGAGCTCTTATCAATGACACTTTGGGTCGCAGGAATTGAAGCACCTTGTATCTTTTTTGAGAAGAGACCATTGCGAACCAAAACGTTACATGAGGAGCAGGGGACCTGAAGAGAGGAAATGTGAGAGAAATATTGGAAGGCAAGAAGAACAGTGTCAAGTGCAACATCGTGTGCCTATCCCGCATTACTAGTGAGTGGGGGCCACCAATTGCACTTGACGGGCTCGGCTTAGTGAAAATAGTAGAGAAATATAAAATAAACCCTGGAAAGGCACTGTCTTTAAAGTCGGGTAATGCCTTATTGTAAAAGATGTTGTGCATTGAAAGGGTCTTGAAGGAGAGCCTCGATTCTGCACACCATGTCATTATAGTAGAGTAGTTAGCTAGCTCTTGCTACTTCTAAGAATTCTATGCACAACAATAAGAAAACAAACGAAGTGGCATACATTTGTAAGTACTTTTTAGTGTAGCTTCATGAAACCTGGAACACACATGTCTCCTTGGTCATGGCTATTCCTTGCTTGAATCCTTGTTACTCTGCATTCCATACATCTAGGAACAGGAGGTACTAGGGAATCATGCATTATGAAGGTGTTCCTTTTGCTATTTACGTTTTTCTGTATGGTTTACTTGCATCTTCTTTTATTTATAAGATTATGCAGGCTATAGCAATCTACCATATAAAAAGATGATGTGCAACATCTAGGCACCTTCATGACCCTTTTAATGCACAAAATTATTTACAATTAGTTCTTTCAACTTAACTTTATAGGAAGCTAAAATGTTTTGTTGAGGCTACCATCAACCTACAATATTTACCAAATTCAAGTTAGAATAAACATGGCTTACAAATTAAGACTATAAACACTAGTCTTTTGTCGGCTCATGTTTTACCAAGGCCTCTCATAAAACGAAGCACACCCTATGTAATGAACAACTTGTAACAAGAGGACTAGTGTTGCAAGTTCCACTCGAGTGAGCTCCCGAGGCCACCGAGTTATGGTGGTGAGACATGCATATTTTATTTCACATGGCACGTAGGGCTCACGTGGTTGGACCACATTTCCAAACATTGTCTCCTGCATCAATTAGCCATAGTTGCCTATCCTTCGTAAATCCTCATTTGCCTCCTATTCTAACATGTTGTATGTTAACAAGTCTAGATGGTGCGGGATTTGTGAGTTTATAAAAAGATGTGAGAGTAATTACTCATTGCGCCAAATGTGGAGTGTTGCCTAAAAGCCGCCCAGTTTGCCGTCAGGGCATTAGCAAGACAAAACAAGTGATGATATTAGGGAGTGCACCGAAGAACCTCGCATCCTATTAATGCCAACCTTTAAGAGCCACAATATTAACGTAGGAACATGAGCATTGAGGGAGCTCTCAACCTATTTTTCTTGTATCAAAATTATGTAATATTTCAATAAACATCGATGTGTTGGTTAGAAATAAGAAGAAATATTGAAAATGAAATAAATAGACAATGCTAAATTAAAATGAATTTTTAAATAGAAAATATGAATAAGAAAATAAAGAGCAATAAAAGAAATAATGAAATGAAGAGGAGGAAGGCATAAAATAATGAAAAAGTACAAAAATAGTATTAGCAACGGAAAAAAATGAAATAATAAATTAAAATGGAAAAAGGAAAAAATCAAAGTTGAAAATAAAGTGGAATAGGAAACAAAATCATAAGAAATTTTGGAGATGAAAAAAAAGAAGTGAATTTTGGACTTGAGAGCTCGAATTAGAGAATGTCAAGATACTAGGAGGTCCCCTCAGTGATCGCGTGGAAGATCGACCCGTCGGCTGCAAGCCAAACAAAGATCTTCCACTTTAGCAGGGCCCACAATTCTCCCTAGATTCGGCTGCGTGAGAGGAGCGAGGAGGCTATCAGAGAATAGGGGAAGTCTACATAAGCCGAACGAGTGGTGCATTGGCCAGGTTATTAATGACCTCAGCAAGCTGAAGAAACTCCACTCCCCTGCACATTGGATGCACCCATGTTGTCTTGAATACACACGTCATTTGGCAACGTGAGTGCCAACCGCAGCAGTGACCGTGGGGCCGAAGGTCGACGACTGAGAGCAAGACCAATGTGTTGGTGATGGAAAATTAAAAAGTTGGTTGAGTCTAAAGAAACAAGAAAACTATCCAATGTTATATTGTTCTTAGCACCTACATTAGAGACCCACTTGTCACCATATTCTTTTTCTACTGATTCATTTTTTTGTGTGGAAAACTTTCTTTTTGTCACTCTAGCTTTTGTTCACTTTGCTAATGCCACTCGAGAATTTGATATCTCACTTTTGCCTCTCTTAACTTTTGAAAATACATCACAAATGCCATTCAATGGAAAAATAATAATTTTTCATTTCACTTTTGCCACTCTTAGCTATTGAAAATGCATCACAATTGCCACTATGAAATTTTTGCTTATACCACAGAATGGCAATTGTGATGTATTGTCAAAAGTTATGAGTGACAAAAGTGAAATGTCAAATTCTAGAGTGGCAAAAGCAAAGTGGGCAAAAGGTAGAGTGGTAAAAACAAAATTTGCCCCCTTTTTTGCCCACCCCACCACTTGTATTTTGGCTATGAGATGGATGCCAATAGGGTCAAAGATGCCTCTATATTTTTTTTTTGCGGGAAAAAATGCCTCTGGACTTGGTGCTTCAACTAGAACCAATTTTACTACCAGCAGGAGTCGATGCTAAGAAGTCTTAGCACAAAATGTTGACAAACGCTGCTCATATTCTGAGAGCCAATGAAAGCATAGGTGAAACCAAACTAGGGCAGGGCACCCGTTGCCCCCGCCTACCATGACCTTCTTCACCACCTAGCTAGACTATTGATCGTGTTGCCTCACCTTGATCGGAATCGTGCCAAGGGTTTGGAACCAGCAAGGCATTGCAGCCATGGACCATAGAAACTTAGTTTCGAGCCTCCCATCTTCCTCATATCCATGATGCGGAGGCGTCCTAGCTCAACAGAGCGGCATACATCTCATCAGACCATGGCACAGTTGTCACCGTTTGCTACGCCAAGGTCGTGCCATAAGAGGTAGCCTCACAATATCAGTACAGAATGCTGCCGCACCTTTCGTTCGCATATTTGAATGCTTATCATAATTTCTTACTTTCTCAAACAACCGAAGTAATTTGTAAGGTATTCTGACCAAACCATGTAGCAAGCGAAGCATCAAGTGTAAGCTATTTACACTCCTAGGTCCGACATATGTTAGTATTGATAATTTTGTCAAGGCCTTTATATGCACATAGTTCATCTCAAATCCGTTGTTTAGCTCATCATACAAATCGTCATGTTGATCGCTAGTCTATTAGAATTTTTTATTTTATTTGCCAAGTTGATGTGGCGGACTCACGGCACCCAGCCATTCTCGCCAGTGCGCACGCACGGATGGTATCCAAGATTTCAGTGTAAATGCTGGAGGCTAGTGCCTCTCAGATTTGCTGACGTGCATCGCTCTGCTGATCGCTATTGTGCATCACTGGTAATCACTGTACCAAGCGCCACTTAAGTCTGCTGCCTGTTGCTTCTGTGCATGAGCCGGTGAGCCAGCCGAGCTGCATGAAGACGGAGCCACGTTTGGACCGGGCCTCTTTATGTGGCTCGCCTGAGCACCCGGCTTGGCTCAGCACGTGTTCGGCCAGCGTTGGCATTGATGCTCCATATGCAAAAAGAAACGAATGTAATGTAACATTTCCTAACACCTCTCATTCCTAGATGGCTAGATGAATGTGATATGTGGGGTAAGTAATATGGACTGATCAATAAAGGAACTGCCATGAGCTCGGAGACATGTTATTTCTACCGTTTGGTGAACTCGGATGGGAACTACTCTAGGGTGCATGTTCGAAATTTGTGCCAAACCGCCAATTTCCTCATAGTCATGCATGAATTTCTTATGAAGTCGCCCGAGCTAGCTAACTATTAATCTTCTACCAAACAAAGTACAGTCATAGGAAATCCGCATTTCGGTCCCCCAACAACATAGCATGATTACAGCAAAAGATATGTCCATCGAACAAGAAGGAGGCCTGCCTGCGCACGCTTTTGACAATGTGCATATTTCAACAGTCTATTTTTATTTATGTTTTTCTGTATGGAATATTTGTACTTTCGTTATTTTGTTGATATAAGAATATGCATGCTATAGCATTCTAGCTACTATAAAAACTCGGTATCCAACATCAAGACTCTTTCAACAATGCAAACGATTTTGTACAGTAAGGTCTTTCGACTCAGCTTCACATAAATCTAAAAGGTTTTAATGGGCTTACCATCAACTTACAATGTTTGCCAAGATGAAATAAGTAAAAGGAATATTTACCAACATTAAAACATGACACCATATTTGAAATTGTATTGAGTATATGCTCGAGCTAGGTCAATGCTAAGAAGCCTTAGAACCCAATGTTGAACGTTGCTCATACTCTGAGAGCCGGTCAAAGCATATGTCAAATCGGAATAGGGCAGGGTGACCATTTCCCCCCCACCTACCATGACCTTATTCCTCGCCCTAGCTAGAATGTCTATCACGTCGCCTCGCCTTGATCGGGAATCATGCCCCGGCTTTGGAACCAGCAAGACATTGCAGCCATGGATCATGGCCACTTATGTTTGAGCACCCATCAAATCTTCCTCATATCCTTGATGTCGAGGCCTCCTAGATCAACAGGGTGGCACACATCTCGCTAGACCACGGCGCAGTTGTCACTGTTTGCCTCGCCAAGGCTGTGCCAGAAGAGATTGACTCGGTCTCTCTCAAAAAAAGAGATTGACTCGCAACATCAATAAAGAATATTGCTGCATATTTCATTCGTATATTTGAATGCTTTGCAGAATTCTTACTGTCTCAAACAACTCAAGTAACTTGTAAGTTATTTTGACCAAATTATATAGCAAGCAAAGCATGAAGTGTAAAGCTATTTTCACTCATGTAGGTCCTACATATGTTAGAACTGATAATTTTCTGAAGTCCTTTATATGCACATACTTCATCCGAACTCCTTTGTTTAGCACATCATACAAGTCGTCATGTTGATTGCCAGCCTATTAGAACTTTGTATTCTACTCCCTTTCTCTCTGTAAACAAATATAAGACGTTTTAGGTTACTATTTTAGTGACTGTTCACAGAGGGGGTATTTGGTAAGTTACCACACTCAGGCCGCTCGCTCACGCTGCCGGACGCGAGCCGAGCCAAGGCGAGCCGGGTGCTCGGGCGAGCCATAGAAAGAGGCCCGGACCAAACATGGTTCCATCTTCGTGCTCCTTTGCTGGCTCGCTGGCTCGTGCACAGAAGCAACTGACAGCGGACTTCAAGACGCTGATGGACATGTCTCAAAAGATATGTCCATCGAACAAGAAGGAGGCCTGCCTGCGCACGCTTTTGACAATGTGCATATTTCAACAGTCTATTTTTATTTATGTTTTTCTGTATGGAATATTTGTACTTTCGTTATTTTGTTGATATAAGAATATGCATGCTATAGCATTCTAGCTACTATAAAAACTCGGTATCCAACATCAAGACTCTTTCAACAATGCAAACGATTTTGTACAGTAAGGTCTTTCGACTCAGCTTCACATAAATCTAAAAGGTTTTAATGGGCTTACCATCAACTTACAATGTTTGCCAAGATGAAATAAGTAAAAGGAATATTTACCAACATTAAAACATGACACCATATTTGAAATTGTATTGAGTATATGCTCGAGCTAGGTCAATGCTAAGAAGCCTTAGAACCCAATGTTGAACGTTGCTCATACTCTGAGAGCCGGTCAAAGCATATGTCAAATCGGAATAGGGCAGGGTGACCATTTCCCCCCCACCTACCATGACCTTATTCCTCGCCCTAGCTAGAATGTCTATCACGTCGCCTCGCCTTGATCGGGAATCATGCCCCGGCTTTGGAACCAGCAAGACATTGCAGCCATGGATCATGGCCACTTATGTTTGAGCACCCATCAAATCTTCCTCATATCCTTGATGTCGAGGCCTCCTAGATCAACAGGGTGGCACACATCTCGCTAGACCACGGCGCAGTTGTCACTGTTTGCCTCGCCAAGGCTGTGCCAGAAGAGATTGACTCGGTCTCTCTCAAAAAAAGAGATTGACTCGCAACATCAATAAAGAATATTGCTGCATATTTCATTCGTATATTTGAATGCTTTGCAGAATTCTTACTGTCTCAAACAACTCAAGTAACTTGTAAGTTATTTTGACCAAATTATATAGCAAGCAAAGCATGAAGTGTAAAGCTATTTTCACTCATGTAGGTCCTACATATGTTAGAACTGATAATTTTCTGAAGTCCTTTATATGCACATACTTCATCCGAACTCCTTTGTTTAGCACATCATACAAGTCGTCATGTTGATTGCCAGCCTATTAGAACTTTGTATTCTACTCCCTTTCTCTCTGTAAACAAATATAAGACGTTTTAGGTTACTATTTTAGTGACTGTTCACAGAGGGGGTATTTGGTAAGTTACCACACTCAGGCCGCTCGCTCACGCTGCCGGACGCGAGCCGAGCCAAGGCGAGCCGGGTGCTCGGGCGAGCCATAGAAAGAGGCCCGGACCAAACATGGTTCCATCTTCGTGCTCCTTTGCTGGCTCGCTGGCTCGTGCACAGAAGCAACTGACAGCGGACTTCAAGACGCTGATGGACATGTCTCAAAAGATATGTCCATCGAACAAGAAGGAGGCCTGCCTGCGCACGCTTTTGACAATGTGCATATTTCAACAGTCTATTTTTATTTATGTTTTTCTGTATGGAATATTTGTACTTTCGTTATTTTGTTGATATAAGAATATGCATGCTATAGCATTCTAGCTACTATAAAAACTCGGTATCCAACATCAAGACTCTTTCAACAATGCAAACGATTTTGTACAGTAAGGTCTTTCGACTCAGCTTCACATAAATCTAAAAGGTTTTAATGGGCTTACCATCAACTTACAATGTTTGCCAAGATGAAATAAGTAAAAGGAATATTTACCAACATTAAAACATGACACCATATTTGAAATTGTATTGAGTATATGCTCGAGCTAGGTCAATGCTAAGAAGCCTTAGAACCCAATGTTGAACGTTGCTCATACTCTGAGAGCCGGTCAAAGCATATGTCAAATCGGAATAGGGCAGGGTGACCATTTCCCCCCCACCTACCATGACCTTATTCCTCGCCCTAGCTAGAATGTCTATCACGTCGCCTCGCCTTGATCGGGAATCATGCCCCGGCTTTGGAACCAGCAAGACATTGCAGCCATGGATCATGGCCACTTATGTTTGAGCACCCATCAAATCTTCCTCATATCCTTGATGTCGAGGCCTCCTAGATCAACAGGGTGGCACACATCTCGCTAGACCACGGCGCAGTTGTCACTGTTTGCCTCGCCAAGGCTGTGCCAGAAGAGATTGACTCGGTCTCTCTCAAAAAAAGAGATTGACTCGCAACATCAATAAAGAATATTGCTGCATATTTCATTCGTATATTTGAATGCTTTGCAGAATTCTTACTGTCTCAAACAACTCAAGTAACTTGTAAGTTATTTTGACCAAATTATATAGCAAGCAAAGCATGAAGTGTAAAGCTATTTTCACTCATGTAGGTCCTACATATGTTAGAACTGATAATTTTCTGAAGTCCTTTATATGCACATACTTCATCCGAACTCCTTTGTTTAGCACATCATACAAGTCGTCATGTTGATTGCCAGCCTATTAGAACTTTGTATTCTACTCCCTTTCTCTCTGTAAACAAATATAAGACGTTTTAGGTTACTATTTTAGTGACTGTTCACAGAGGGGGTATTTGGTAAGTTACCACACTCAGGCCGCTCGCTCACGCTGCCGGCACGCACGCACACTATCCAGGATTGCAGTGTATATGCAGTGGTGGTTGCCGATTTGTTGTTGTGGATCGCTGTACTAATTGCTGCTGTGCAACGCTGCTAATCACTGTGCTAATCGCCACTGAAGTCCGCTGTCAGTTGCTTCTGTGCACGAGCCAGCGAGCCAGCAAAGGAGCACGAAGATGGAACCATGTTTGGTCCGGGCCTCTTTCTATGGCTCGCCCGAGCACCCGGCTCGCCTTGGCTCGGCTCGCGTCCGGCCACAGTTGTCATCGTAACTCCATATGCAGAAATTAACTGATGTAATGTAACATTTCCTAATACCTCTCGTTCCTAGATATATGCTATGTTGGGTAAGTAACAAGAACTGATCAACTAAGGAACAACCATGAGCTAAGAGACATGTGTTCTGGCCTTTCCTGAACTCAGATGAGAACTTCTGAAGAATGCATATTATAAACTTATGCCAAACCCCCAGTTTCCTTGTAGTTGTGCCTGAAATTCTTATAAGTAGCCCGAGCAGGCTAACTAGTAATGTTTTACCATGCAAAGTACAGTCATAGTACATCCGCATTTCAATCCACTATCAAAGCAGCGTGACTACACCAAATATGTGTCCAACAAACTAGAAGGAGGCCTGCATGCGCTCGCTTTTGACAACATGCATATTTCAATAGTCTTCTTATTTGCATTTTTTTGTACGGGATATTTTTACTTTCTTTACTTGTAGTAAATCGAACAAGGAGGCCTGACTAGTTTAAAGCTATAAAACATATCTTTTTTTTCCTGCGAAAACATATGCATGTTCTCTAGATATATGTCAAGTTCATAAAGTAAAAAAATACACTGTAGACTACACAAAAACGAAAAAAATTCGACCCGAAAAAAGAAAACACATGCCCATTTTGGTTCAAATATTTGTCTTTTTTATGCGTCATGTATAGATATGCATATTCCTGAAAATTGGCACACACATATATATATGTACACACGTACAAAAAATTACTGAATTTTTTAGGTTATAATATACTGCTTTTGAAAGGAAAAAAAAATACCGGGCTCCCTCCACCAAAGCACATTATCGTACAGAAGCCTGACTATTCTGAATTTTGTGGAAGTATATCAGTACACAAGGGCAGTCACTCATCCTCTACCGCCTAAGAAAAATCCCATTCAGTACCGAGCAAGGAGAGAAAACTAAACCGATGAATCTGCTGAAAAATCTGATGAATCTGGTGAACAACAAGCAATACATGGATGCTGGCAGCCTGGAGCAATTCCTTTCGCCGGACCAACATAACTCCAAGCATGCCTGGCATGTCGGGAGGTAGATATGACCCTTTCTCCCGTGCCACCACCTCCCTGCTCTCCCCTCAACGCCGCGGACGGCGTCGCCGGGCAAAGGCCGGCCGGCGTCGGCGGCGGTGGGGCCATATGAAGGTGCAGAGAGAGGCCGGTTCCGGCTGGCTCGGAGCTCGGCGTCGAGTCGTGGTGCTAGGTGCAGCGTTGGAAGGAGAGGCATGGGGGCTCCATTGCGGTTTCTCGCGGGGCTGGTGACGATCCCGACTGGCGCGGTGCCGGCAAGCGAGGTCCTGCCATTCTGGCCAAGGCGCCGGCTGGGGGCTGCGTGGAGCCGTGGATGCACGCTCACGCGAGCGGCAGCGACCCTGCATGGGCCGGTTAGGCCGCTGATGCTCGGTGTTGCAGGCTCTAGCCATGGCGGGCCGTCGCGAGGTTGCCGAGCGAGCGGGTGACCACCGTGTGCGGGCTGGGCTCCGGACAGATCCGATCGGATTTGGCGCCGGGGCCCTGATGTGCCGTGGGCTCTCTGCTGGGTGTGGTCCACGGCGGCGAGGTGCTGGCTTTTCCTGCATGCGGTGATCAGCCAACGACGCTACCGTCCACGACTTGGTGTGAGTGATCTAGATTCGATTGACCGGACGGTGGTAACTGCAAACTATTCTGCAGTGATTTCCTACTACGGCTCCACGACGGTGATGGTCATCTGAAGGTCTTCGGGCGGGTTCATCTCCCTTGATCTGGTGGTTGACTTCAGTGGTGAGAGACAAATTACGGACGAAGACTTGACGCAAAGGGATGGTTGTGCAGTGGCGACGATTGCATCGCATGTAACTGCTGGGATCGCAGAAAAGAGGTGGTGACAACGCATGCGAGACTTTGATTGTGGTGCTCGAGCACCTGGTCTCGAGCTCCGGGGCGAAAGCCTAGGTCAAACCCGAGTGGTTATACCTCGCAATGGCGATGTTTTGCTTACATCGTTACCTTGTTGAAGGCATTGTTCGGATATGCTCGGACTGATTCTTCAGGGTGAAATCCTAGATCCTGGCCTTATGGTTGGATTCGGTGACGGAGGCGCTTGAGTGTCGCTTCCTTGTTGAAGGCGTTGTTGTTGAAGAATCTAGTCGTCCATGTGGTGTCATGAGATAGTTGGTGTGGATATAGTCATTACTGTAGTTTGTCGATCGTAGATCTGATCACTTTATTATTTTTATTTTCTCGTCTACACATAGCTTTGGTCTTACATGACTTTGCTAGTGTCGGCGTGTTTTAACGCGCGTGTGTGAGTTGGTGTTGGTTGTATACATCCTAGCTATGGAGAGGTCGGGTGTGTGCTCATGTGTTATGTATCTTTTTGATGCTTTATTTTAAGATAATAAAATACACCCTTTGTTGAAAAAAAAAACCACCTCATGCTCATCGGCGTTGGCGCCAGGTTGAGTTGTAGCGTGTTCAACTCACTATGAGTGCAACAATACTTTCACATTTCCTCTTCCAGCGGTTTTCTCGGCGGTGGATTCGACCTACATTGCACTGCTATCCGGTCTCCTCTATCTACACAAAAATCAACTGGCCATGCTCTGCCAGCAAGCAAGCATTGAGGCGGCTCTAGTAACTGGTGAGCGAATGGATTTCTGGTTTGTTGAATGCAATTACTGTTGTAGGTCACTTCAATCAGCCATCTTTTTAGGGTTTACAACGCCCAGGTAAAACCAACCGCTTACTATTGATGCATTTGATTCCGACCTACACCATAGTTTTGCAACCATCCACTAAATCAATGTTGCGAGCTACAAAATTGTAGGACACGGAGATACGAACGTTACACACAACTTTTTGAATCCAACCTGGAACAAAGAAAGACGGTAATATAAGATTCCTCGGAACTCATGTTCCCAGATGTATGCTGTGTGGACTAAGTAACAAAGAACAATCCGACCTGGAACTGCCACGAGCCGCTTAGACACCTGCATTCCGGCGTTTCATGAACTCGTCGGGGGAACTACTCTAGAAACCATGTTACAAATAAATGCCACATCACCAGTTTTCTCATAGCAATGCACGAAATTCTTAAATAAAAAGCTAGAGCTAGCTAGCAATTAATCTTGTACCAAACAAAGTACGCACAAAGTAAATCCACATTTTGAACCATTTACAACATTGCATGATTACAACAAAGATTTGTTCATGGACCAAGGAGGAGGCCTACACGCGCACGGTTTGGACAATCTGCATATTTCAACAATCATTCATCTCTTTAAGTATGAATTATTTGCAATTTCTTTATTTTGTTAGTACAAGAATATGTCGGCGATTCCCGAGCCGCTCCCGTGAGCGGACGGGGAAACCCTAGGCCACCGCTTCACCCGGCGAGGCCTCTAGGCGGCGGCGGGGCCGCTCCTCCCCCTCCATGCGGGATCCTTGGCCGGTGCAGGACGGCTGGCCGCCGGAGGCGCTAGGCTATAGCGAGGCGCAGCGGCGCGACATCGGGCCCGCGAGATGGCTGTGGCGTTGTCATGTGCAAGCGCGGCGTCTCCCTGGAGCTTGGATGCAGCGCGGTGGCTGCTGGTGAGTCTGCTCGGGTGGGTATTGGTTCGTCTGTTCCTAACCAGATATGGCTCGGGGGCCGGCTGGCGGCGCAGGGCTAGATGCTTTGGGAGCAGTTGCTCGGCTGGGGATTCCTTGGAAGTGGTGGGGCGGGGCTATGCACTTGGCTGGTGGTGGCTTGATCTGTTGCATCGGCAGTCAGGTGTGGCGGCTGCGGACTGGCCCCGATGGATAGCGTGGACCCAGCTTGTGGTGGTGGATGGGGATCTGCGGTGTGCAGGGCATGGGGAACGACCTAGTCCGCGGTGGCTCCGTCCTTCGCGTTAGTGCCCGTTTGTCGTACGGCTCTGTTGTGGCGTCAGTTCGAGTTGGTGCCCTTGTTGCTGCTATGCCCCTTGTCGGAGCGGTGCCGTTTGTCAAGTGTGTGGCTGCTTGTGAGCTCGTCCCGGCCAGGTTCAGGGACCAATGCCGGGGATTGTTCGGTGGTGGTCGTTGTGCTCACCCAGGCCAGGTGGCTAATGCTGGCCTAGGAGTGGAAGGAGGTGCCTTCCATTCCTCCCACCGTGGCTGTGTGTTGTGATGTCGATGTTTAGCAGTGACTCAGGACATGGATGCCAGGGTGGCCCCAGATGGCGGGCTGTATGGTGGCTTTCCGGCAGTCTCCATGATGACGGTGGTGGCTACGCTCCTTGGTTGTCTGGACGGTGATGGGTGTAGCGGTGGGTGGCTCGGGCACATTTTTTATCATTGGCAGTGGCGTTGCCCAGATCCGGATCTAGAGGCCGGTTCTCATGGCGACTTGTCTAGGTGCCTCGTGATGACATGGGTGAGTTGTCGAGCCAAAGCTCCGCGCTCTTTCGCCGGCGACGACGACATCTGCGAGTGTCGTTATTTTCTTGAAGACGTCATCGTCGTTCTTCTCTCTGTGGCGATTCTCCGGGTGAAAAGCTTTGTCCTTTTGGGCTCGGCAGTGGTGGTGCTTGTGTTCCCCTCCTAAGGGCATTGTCGTGGAGGCTAGGTGTCTGAGGTCGTGGCGTCGCGTTGTAATCTGGTCGTCCTGCGCTTAGTTGTTCGTCCATGTATTAGTGTGCTGTTATGTTGGCCAGTTATGTGGGATCTGTTTTGCCAGAGGACTACCTCACCATATTGTATCATTCCACCATACAACTATGGAGAACTGGACCTCGACACATGAGGCTCTCTCGTGCATCGGAACCTCGCGGTCGGGCGGGGTTGAACCCCTCCGGTGGGCTGAAGAGGGCGCCGAGTGCGCGCACTTTCTCCGGCCATGGCTCTGAATACCAAATGTTAGCTTTGCCCAGGGATCGACACTTAGGTGGTGGACACAAGAAAAACACACACGCAGGAATTTTTTGTGCTCGGCTGATGACTCTTAGCCAGCGCGTTTTCTTCCTTGTCTATTTCTCATGCCACACAAATGAACTCAATTACAAAGTCCTAACTAGCCACCCAACACAGCTAACACACACTCTAGCATGTGTGCACACGTGCTGTTCTTTTTTTCACTCACACAACTAGCTACTTGCATGCGCACGATACAGACCTGTGCAACCCCTCCTCAAATGGCCAAATGGCCAGGCCAAAGTAGCATGCATGTAGCCAACTAACCCTAACAAACTCTTGACCACTAATCCTTGTGCACGCAGACCACATCTTAACTACATGCACTGATTAACTGGCCACTAAACACGTGACTAATCCTGACAACTTGTGAATGCATCACTCAACTAATTACTGCCGATCCGCCTGCTGCGCTACACACACTCTAACTCTTTGTGTTGCGCTCTCTGCCGATCAGGCCGCTGCCATGACTTGATGCATACAGCTAGCTAGAACTTAGTCAACTATTCCAACTAATATCATGCAATCACAAATAAACATGATCTAGTACTATATACTTAACTAGCGGGGTGACCCGCGCATTTGCGCGGCTAAATTTACTATATGCAATCAGTTGTGTTTTGTTCTTGTTTTATTGGTTAGGCTCACAAAAATATATTCTTTGAGGTTATTCATTACAATCGTCATCTCCGCCGATTTTAGTGGCTTCTTGTAATACATTGTCCATGCATTGCGACGGGAAAAATATTAATTGCGGTTCCTTAACCCAGTAATCATGGCCTAAAACATAAGTCCTTATATGATTTATGCCCCACATCTATTATTTCCAACATGAAAACATGGAAACATGCATGGTGATGTAATATTGTTACTACATTAAAAGAAAAGAAAAGTGTAACCCTCTAAGGGAGTTTGTGAAAGCAAATGAGACATTCCGAACATGATGAAGAAAATAAAATTAATGTAATAAAGTACTTTATTATAATATGGCTTCATATTTTGAATAGCGCAGGGGAAGTGTTTTGAATATTCTATAAATCTGCATCAGATGTACATAGCTCAAAAGTTGTTGCCTCGGAATATCTAAACATGGTACATATATGAAATTAACTTTTATAGCGCAGAGTAAAATAACCACAAATAACCGAATGGAAAGCATCAAAGTGGACTAAGGCAAAGCCATAAGGCGGTACAATCTTATTATCGTTGCAGCAGCCAACGGTGCAGACAGGCACATCGGTAAGGCTGGTGGAATACGGTCGACCACGCGTGGATGGACCTCGTTGGCCTCGATGGCTGACATGCATCAGATCACCGCCACACTGTCCGTGGCCTCCAAGGTAACATACTTCTTAATTAAATTTTCCAAGATCTTAGCATTCCTGTCAAGTATATTCTTTGTTGTCACTTTAGAGGTCAGAACAATCTTTGTTGTTTGTATATAAATTGGATTGCAGTTGCCATGATGTATGTAAATACTTGTAATCTTTTCATGCACACACACCCAGAATTGCATCTTTTACCGACACCAAAAGTGCCAGGAAGGAGTAATTTAGAGCAAAAACTCTATGAACAGGTAACACTGAAACTGAAAGAAAATTAGAAAGGAAATTGATCTGGGACAACAATTTCGTTAGGAAACACAACTTCCATTGTTGCAACTTACTATGATGCCAATTCTACAATGGCAATTTGATATTTACAAAAAATATGTTTGCTGAACATACCTAGCCGTTTATGTATGCCACCAAGATGTTTCTGGGTCAAGGAGGCTGGACTGCAGGAGCGGTGGCGCTCGTCTCTGCTCGTAGGTCTCCGCCCGCTGCACCACCAGCCGGACGCTGAACTTCCTCACCACTGGCGGCCACGACCGTCGACCGAACCTCCACGACATCCTCCCTCAAAGGACACCCCACAGAGAGCAGATTCCATATCTAGAGAACACTTTGACTAATAATAATCAAACATCATATCTGTTAAAAAAAATACATGAATCCTGCATCATAAAACTCATTAACTTTTGCATGCGTATGGACATACATATGCGCCTACCTACATGGAGAGATTGAATTAACATGATGTCCCCCGCAAAAAAAATAAGAACTAACATGATGAGGCTGTAGGCGTTCTCCGTCGACTCTTCATGTCTGCCTCCTCAACGCTTCACCGTCTTTGGGAACTGCCAGACATTATCAATACCGGGGCCTGATCGTCGCGCAGGCGTTCTTCTCCAATGGGTTTTTAGGTTTCCTGTCCGTGAAGGATTACGTGTGTACTACTTGTTCGGAGGCCATGGAGTAATCCAGCGTCAGCCATTGTTTTCAGATGTGCTTTTGGATTCCTGGTAGATCTCAAAGTCGTCATTGAACAATGTTTTTGTTGAGAGCGGTCTCATTTTGTTGCTGCCTTTTCTTCTCGATCAACACCCGTGACAGCAGGCTAAGGCTGCTACTTTTCAGGTTATAAAGATCGTTGCTGCTAGAGACAGGGCCAAGATGGACCTGACTTGATCGTCCGGCAGCCCGGACTTGCGTTTGCCTTTGTCCTTGTCAGTTGTCACAGCCGAGGCCACTTCGCTACTTCTCCGTCTCATTTTTCCCAAAAACTTAAACGTGCAGCTGCGCTATCTGGCGGAGCCGAGCGCACACGCGAGCTGTCCAATGATTGCGCATCTGCTACGCGACAAAACTGCTAAGAAAACGGCCTCCTTCCTCCTCGCGATGTACTGATGTTGTCAGGTGGTGGATGATCACTAAGGATTACCTGCATGCATGTGCTGATGTCATCTCACATTATTCCGTCTCATTTTTTTAAAAAGCTATAACTTTTGAACCGAGTGTCAAAATGAAAATCTGTTTTCACCATTAGGTTTCTCGCGACGAGATCTTCAAAACTAGATCTCATATGTATATGTTTCGATGAAATTTTTTTAAAGCAACTTTGGTTCTAGTTGAGGCAATTTTAGTACTAAACAGAAGCAACTTCCTTGCATCATGTGTACTAGTGAATTTACCTATCAAGTATATCTTAGACAACATAAAAACCACGTGGGACAAATTTTCAATGTATGTAGGCAACTGAGCATCATTCGTAGGCAACTTTATAGTATTGTAGGCAACTTAGTTTTCAAGGTAAGCCAACAGTGTCCTAAGGGGGCTACCATGACTAGCTAGTAGCTTAACATCATCCTTAGTTGCATACAACTTAGCTTCATACATACGCGGCTCTGGACCTAAGTTGCTAACGCGACTTGGTTTTAAAAGCAACTTTAATGCTAAACAGAAGCAACTCCACTCCTAAAAATAATTAATTAGCAACAATAAGCAGCTAACTAATAATACAGAACAACTACCAAATTGAGGTATATAATATCACATCACCTTTATGAGCAACTTTCCTTCCACAAGAGGCAACTCTAGTACTAAAAGCGGACAACGTCACTACCTTGTGTGTCCTAGTTAATTTTGTCTAACATTCTCCTAACTTCCTCGTCGGTACTTCTAAGTTGCCTATTGTTCATGCTCGTATGTCGTTGTTTCTAAATTGCCTATAATACTATGATGTCGTCTACCGATGATGCTCTTGTGTTTGCTATATATTGCTAGTTATGGTAGGAAACATGATGATGAATCTTGGTCACTTCAGAGTGTTTGTAGGCAACTCAGAAAAACAATGATAAACAACTTCATAATATTCTAGGCAACTATTTTAACAAAATTAGGCAACTGAGCAGCAATTGTAGGCAACTAATTATCAGTAGCAGGCAACTAGGCATCAATTATAGGTAATTTATAGCATTTATAGGCAATTGAACATCAACCGTTTGCAACTAACCATCAACAATAGGCAATTGAACGGCCATGATACACAAGTTGGAATAATGTTAGCAAAACTGACAAATATATATAGTGCAGTGAAGTTGCTTTGTATGTACACTAAAGATGCCTTATGTTTTGTGTGATTTTTCTTGTTTTTATGCAAATCAACCTAATAGTGAGTCCAACTAGGCCAAAAAGAAGTCCAATTAGGCCAAAAAGAAGAAGTTGCTCCTCAATAGCACTATAGTTGCCTCCATTGCACCCAAAGTTGCCCTCAAAAAAAAAGTTTAACGAAACCAACTCATATGAGATCTCGTTTTGAAGAACTCGTCGTCAGAAACCTGACTGTGAAAACGGAACTTGATTTTGATGCTTGAATCAAAAGTTATGGCTTTTACAACTTTTTAAACCCTAAATAAATGCACATGGGAGATGATCTAGGCTGATTCAATCGGTAGCCACGTGCGCTACGGGATATGACCAAATAATTTCCTTTTCTACACTGGACAACTGGACATAACGACATGCACTTACTATATACGGCAATGCGCTCAAATAAACAAACGAGCGCAGCGGCGCTCCCTAGCCTCGTCCTTTATTTTTTTACATGGTAACTAATCTGATGGGTTTATGTGGGTGGTGAAGCGAAAAGGCAGGTGGGAGGGGAGACGAAAAATAACCGGTCAGAAAAAACGGACGAGAGTGATGGGACGAAAATAAACCGTGGACGCAATCCTAGAAACTGCTCCATCTCTACTCCTAATGTCTCAGTTGGTAGTCTCCATTCCACGGTTAAATTTCATCCCACCAACGCCGGTTTATTTTCGTCCTCCCTCCCACCTCCCACGGCCCAGCGATTCATCCCTAGACCCGCGAACCAACAAAAGAAATTAGCTATGCACCCACGAGGTCCAGGCGGCAAACCTCCGGTCGATCCAGAAAAAAACGGTGTTAAAAAATCTATGAAAATAAACCTACGAAAATTAACCAGACGCTCGCACGTACGAGCGATTCCTCCTGCCCTCGAAGCACTCGCATGCATCCGGTGCCGGTCCGAGCAGCTGGCCCCCGACAGCCGCGCTACCTCCTTCTGCGCCAGTCCTGGCGACGGATCCTGTCGAATACAACGAACCCTATACACCCCGCTCTAGGGTTGTGCTCTTCTCTGGCGTCGCCCTCGGCCCGATCTCCGGTCGCTGTCCACCACCGCGTCTGCGGCGGCGGCGCGGTGTGGCGCCACCTGCTGCTCCTCCTCACCGCCCAACCGCTCGCGCTCGCCCTCCTCGCGTTCGCGCTCCAGTGGCACGGCGGCGGCGTGGACGACGCCGGCTCCCGCTGGCCTGCTCGCCTGGCCGTGCCGGCCCCGTCGAGGCTGCACTCCCTCCACTCCTCCGCCGCCTCCTGCGTCGAGGTGCTCGCCGCCCCCGCCTTCCCCAACCTCCGCGGCTGGTCCTTCCACTTCGACGCGCCGGACCCCCACCACCCCAAGGTACTACCTTTCCAATCTCACCTCCACCCTCCTCCTCGCCGGCCGCCGGCCGATGTGACCGACCTGCTGATCTTTTGCTTGCTTGCCAGGTGTGCGTGCAAACGAGCACCTCCGCAGGCCTGGACCAGATCCTGCCGTGGCTCTTCTACCGCAAGGTCGTCGGCGTCGCGCACTTTTTGCTCTTTGTCGAGGGCAAGGCCGCCAAGCCCAGTGTCGCCGGGGTCCTCGAGTCCATCCCCGTGCATTCCTCGCTTGAGATTTCCAAGAATCCAGTAGTACCAATTTCACTCTGCTTGTTCTCAATCTCTGACTCTGTTTCTCTTCTTCTTCTTTAGGGGGTGAAGGTGGGGTACAGGACCAAGGAGCTTGAGGAGCAGCAGGCCAGGTGGTCCGAAACAATCTTCGCCGCCCGCGTGCCTCGTCAGGCTATACACAAATTCATTTTGATGCCCATTTTGATGATGTATATGTTTCACCTGCAGCCGAATCTGGAATGAAACCTGGCTCGCAGGATTCTTCTACAAGCCTTGCAACCACGAACTGTTTGTGAAGCAATCACTCAACATGGAGATGGCCATTGTGATGGCCCGGGTATGTATGTTTGTTTTCGGATTATCACCAGCAATTATTAATAGTGTTCATTTAGTGTATTGTATTTATCATAAACAAAAGGCATTTTTCTTCGTGGTAGGAATCTGGCATGGATTGGATAATGATCCATCTAGACACCAATGAGTTGCTATATCCCGGTGGAGCTCCCGAGTATTCCATCAGACGCCTGTTAGCTGACGTCCCCGATGATGTTGACATGGTTATTTTTCCTAACTATGTAAGTATACGGTGGTCCTAATACACTTCTTATGCATAGTAATTAACATGCATGTCTGCACTATGCAGGATAGCAGCGTCGAGCGTGATGATATAAAGGTCCATTCAGTGAGGTAAACCTTCTCTGTATTTAAGAAAATAATTTCCTCAAGTTCCGTTGGATATAACGCTGGCTAATGTAAACAACTTATGTCTAAATACTCTGATATGAATTTTGTTTGTTCGGTTACGTCTGAAGTATGATACTGTGGTATGATTTATGTGTGTCTGATACTGTTTATATTTGCTTGAAAAAATAGTTTCGAGTTGCCCTGTTATCTGCGTGGCTTGCCATACTTCCGTTTAGCCTACAATCCCAGAAATAAGTTCTTAGAGCATCTCCAATAGATGGTCCAAATGTAAAAGTAACTAACTTTTGGACCGTCTGAGGCAAAAAACGCAGCTCCAACAGACGGTCCATATGTAAAAAAATTGGACCGCGGCCTCTTCGTGATGTAAAATGCAACACCTCGCGGTGCAAATTTATATCACGAGGTGCATCTGGTCCAAAACCAGCCGCCGCCCGCTAACGCCCAACCGCCACTTCATTTCCTTTCCCGCCCGCCCGCCCGCCCGCGACCTCCCACCCGTTCGCCACCGCCCCGCCACACGCCGCCCGAATCAGATCCGGCGCCGCCTCGCGCTCGCTCGCTGCGGCCGCCCGTCCCGCTCGCCTCCTGCCCAGCCACCACAGCCCCGCCTCCGCTGCCTCGCGTGGCCGCGCCATGGTCATGCCTGTCGCGAGCTCCTGGCCGCTCAGCCGCGCCCGCCTTCGCCAGCTCGCGCAGTCCGCGGGCGCGACACCGCGCCCCTGCTGCGCTCCAGCCGCTCCCAGGCGCCGTGGCTCTGCTCCGCCCGCTCGTCGCCGCTGCACCCTGCGTCGCCTGCAACTCACTCCTGGCGCCGTGGCTCTGCTTGGCCCGCGCTGCTGCGCCTGGTGCTACTCCCCCTTGCCTGCCCGTTGCTACGGCCGCGCTACTGCTTGCTACGGCCGACCGCCCACGCTCGGCTATTTCCATCGCTGCTCTGCTTGTACTGCTAGGTACTGTAGCTGCTACCTACCTTTCCTGATATTACACTGACTAGCCCTCTAAACAGCCCCTAAACAGTGTCTAAACATTTGTTAACATGAGAGAAAATAATATGAGTAGAAAGTATACATGACAAAATCCATTTTATCCCACTGGACCAAATCCTTTCAATGCATGGATTAAATCCTATGAAAATCGCAAAGTGGTATGTTCTGTTAACAGAAAAACCGAAAAACAGCTTTATTTTCATAGCTACTTTAGAGCTATTGATGATCAAGCAAATGAGCTCTAATATGGATGTAATTGGTACTAACATGTAGATCACAGAAAAATGCTCAAAATTGATATAAGGCACAAAATCATAGGAGGTACAGACAATAGTTGTAGCATTCTGAAAACAGCTAAGTGATGTTTAAAATGGCGAATTCTCAGACTTCGCAAAATTTCAGGAATTTACAGCTTCATTTTGGACCATCTATTGGAGTTGCTCTTTTGGACCATCAATTGGACCATCTGTTGGAGTTGAACTTTTTTCGGAGCTCCAAAACGCACTTTTTGGTGCTCCAAATTTTACAACTCCGGTTTTGGACCGCCAAATTTTGGACCATCTATTGGAGATGCTCTCATGCTCTTTCAGTGTAGACTGGGCATGGACCTAGCTAATTTATCATATTACTCCAAAAGAAAAGAGAAGAGAATGAAAGAATATTAGACCTCTGGTATGTGCAACAAGTCATCGCTGACAACAGATTAAGTAACTTTGATGAATTTTGACATTATTTGCTGCTTGTTAAATTTAATTAAGAGCGCCGAACCTAGGTGTGTGCAGCCTTGCTTTTGTCTCTACTCCTAATGAAGCAATTGGTAGGATTGCGTACACGGCTAGGGTTTCTTTTGTCCCACCACTTTCGTCCAGTTTTTTTCATCCCGTCTCCCACCACCACCTGCATTTTATTCTCTTTACAAAATATTACAGAAGAAAAAAACCGTGCCGCCACTCCTCCCTCGATTTCTGTCTAGGGTTTCCTGCCTCCGCCTCCGCCATCACGGAAGCCCAGGGCACACCGCCGCCTCTGCCGATCCCTAGGGACGCCGCCTCCGTGGATGAAGTGGTTCCATTCGCTTGGTACACAAGAGGAACCCATCTGTGGCCACACCACCCCTGACGTGTTGATGTGCATGGAGTATTCATATGATCCACAAGGACAGGAAATCTAGCAAGTAATGTTCTAATCAGTTGGGTTATCCCCTTTTGAAAAAAAATCTTAATCAGTTTATTGGTTGATTTGATGCATTAGGTTATTTCTAATTATGTTCGAATTTCATCAGATTTGTACTTAAGTTTGTTTCTCTCATTGAATAAATTGATTGCCGATCCTACAGGCTGGGTGAGAAGCAAACAAGGGTCACGGTGAACTATTGCTAGCTTGAGGAGATGCTCACATGAAGACATGGTTGCCGGAGGTTGCATACAACTAAAGTGAGCTTCTCTTCGAAAAATCTCTTAATTGTTTCACTTACCTTCTTTTTACTGTCAGCAGTTTCTACCTTTTCAAGTTGATTGTTGGTGTATGAGCCAAGACTGAAGATATACAAGCTTATGGTTAGTATTATCCCTTTTTCATATATTTTGGTTATTGTTTTAGTTAGCTAGACGGATGTGCTGCAGTTAAACAATCGAATGACTTCTATACTTATATCATTGTTTGGTTTATGTAATTGTTTGCACAAATATCTTGACTCGCTAAAAGTTCATGCAAATTCTTACTGAAACAAGCACTGAAAATGACAAGCGTGCAATGCATTTATTCTGGACCTACGGCGTGGCTGAATGTAAACAAGTGGGCTATATTGGACTCCACTAAATGTTTCGGAATTTACTACTTCCATATTTGTGTTATTGTGAGCTGAGATGCCCAAAGACAGTATGTTTCTGAATCTTTAATTATGTGTGGTCTATGATTCTCATGTACGCTGACATGTGGGTTCCAAAATTAATGATCACCTCTTTGTTGAGGTAAAACTGATAAGAGCTGAATATGTAAACAAGTGGGATATATTGGACTCCACTAAATGTTTCAGAATTTGCTACTTCTGTATTTGTGTTATATATTATGAGCTGAGACGCCCAAAGCCTATATGTTTCTGAATCTTTAATCATGTGTAGTCTATGATTCTCATGCACGCTCTTCCATTGCCGGCATCCATCTTGCTCTCTGGTGGTGGAAGCAGCAACGAGGCGCTCGCGGTTGTGTGGTGAGTGCACTTCACCTTCATGTGCAAGGGTGGTTCATCCACCCGCCTCCATCTATGAATGAAGTGCCTCAAGAAAAACTAGGAGGTACAATCAGCCCCAACTTATTTTATTCTTTTTTGCAGGAAATTAGGCCCCAACTTGTGAATGATGCTCATTATTGGAGAACAATATACTTTCTCTTTTCAGTTTTTTACAATGCTTGGAATTTATAGTTGGTACCTTCTACCTGTAGGTTGAGAAGCTGATAGGTAGAATAGTGAAATGGTTGAAGCCCGGTGGCCATATTTTCATTAAGTAATCGTGTTTCCACCAATTTGGAGGTTCCAAGAAGAAAGTAAAGCCTACACACTACCAAGAGCCAAGCTTTTATAGCAAGGTTATTAGTCCAACTCTTCACTATTTTTCTCTTTGTACTTCTATTTTGTACTAAGAGTGAAAGTTGTCTGTCTTGCTACTACTTTGTACCATCTGTAGGGCTATTACTTTAACCGAAACCAGATTTACTGGCTGTGGCACTATATCCTTTAGTTCGATGCACCTAGATACTCTTGCATAGAATCTTGTGTCCAAATCATTTATATGTTGGCTATGCAAGAAGGTCGGGCGGCCACTATAAGACAAAGGCCTATAGAGATTCTTGGAAAATGTGCAGTGCAAATTCAATTACACAAACCACAAGTGTCCTCCTGCTCAATAATAATAATTAATAAGTATCCAATCTGTAATAATACCATTAAAATCAGAATCGGAGCATTTAGCCTTGAACACTACTTGGGAATATGTATGTTCTTCCTTATACAATGCAATTAATTTCACCATATGGCTTGATAACTAGACCATTTTACCATTAATCTTGACCTCCTTTCTATTGTTGTAATGGCCTTCAGATTATCTTATTAGCATGGTATTGTTTTTACCAACCAATGCGGATAGGTGGGCTGTTGAACTTTAGACTGCAACACAGCCGCACAGGATGAACCGGTCAAGAGTTTACACCATGTCTTGCAAGGCCTGTCTAATGACTTATTTGTGTCGCAAGAGAAAATATCATTTGTGACTAGCGTCGATGGACCTTCTTAATGTATCAAACAACCACATGTTGTTTCTCAAGCTTTATGCCGACGGAACCTTGTAAGCTTTAGTGCACATGATATTTTTGTGAAGCTTCCTTATTATATCCATTTGAAATGTATGTTAGGAAACAAACACATTGTTAGTGGGACATGACATGGCATACATTGAATTAAATGGGCAGGGAGAAGGTAGTGCCAAGATGAGGGCTCTAGCGTGTGACTTATAGGCTTCACCTGTGGATGTTTTGGAATGACAATGACGCAGCTTTTAATCATTAGTATCCTGTTTGTTAAAGATGCAGATTGAAAGGAAGGATAATTTTAATCATTAGTATCTCCATGGGTTCATTATCTTCATATTCATAACTTTAGATGACCAATTTCTTTCTTTAACCAGTAAGGATGATTGATTATTGCCAATATCTTTTATCTCCATATACATCACCTATCACTATATTATGATGATCTGAGACATAATGGGGTACACATATTCTTATGATTCATCTAGCAGTATGTGATTTCCTGACATTTTCCCAGCAATTTCACTTTGGTTTTCTTCTTTGCTTTTAGGTATTTGTGTGATTGATCAGAACTACATACATAAAAGATGCAAGGACACAATATGATTTGGCATTTTCAGTGCTAGCACATGGAGCAGCAAGAGGGAGGAGAGGAGCTACCACGGTGGCCAGGTAACTCGAGGATGGAGGGGAATTCGCGTAGAATAAGCCTGCACTCTTCGAGAAAATACATAGGATAATTATGAAATAAGGTACTGAAAAAAAACAAGAAAATATAGGTGACCAAATACTTGAGGGGTTGCAACTCTGCAAGACTGAAATTAACGAAAAGGTAAGCCTTTCCTTTATTAGATGAACAAACAGCTAAGCCAGCTGAGGAGCGATCTCCAACAGCTTCCCGGTCGCCAGTGGTCAAAGATTGTCCGCTGAAAGACGAACAAGTGATCATGTTCTATCATTGTTGAAAGGAGTAGTGAATGTTGATGTATGTATATTTTTCATTCAGTGTATTGGAAGTGCAAGTTGGTATATACCCCCTCCATTCCTTTATATAAGGTGTATTTGTTTTTTGATAAAATTCCACAATGTAAGGTGCATTTCTTCTAAATTCTCATAATTCCATTTGTATCCCTCCAGAAAGAGGAAAGTATATCTCTCCTGATTTCATGTATCTCTCCTTATATCAAAAGAAGAAACTATCTCTCTCTTGATTGCATGTATCTCTTACTTTCCTGGACTCACTTATTTACTTGCCACTAACTAACAAAATTTTCAAGGGTAATTTTGTCCTAACACCTCTATAATTATGCGCCTTGGTCACCGTGCCGAAAATAATACACCTTACATAAAGGAACGGAGGGAGTACTTTACTAACATTATTTAGTGGATTTTAACATATTTGATATATTGGATTTATGTTGTGTTCTAATGGTGCTTCACATATTTTTACAAAAGAAATAAGAAAATATCAGAAACAAAATATTTAGCATTCTATATGCATGTCTAGCATAGTAACCGAGGTGTAGCATGTGTGTGTGTGTGTGTGTTGGAGTTTGGTCATGGCGAGGTGCGACTTGCGGCGAGGTCTGTGGCCGGTGAGGGAGGCCTCTGAGGGGCGACGACCTACATTGGCCGCGTGCATGAGGGGAGTGTCTTTGACGCAGTGCGGGAGACGTCTCGCGGAGGGAGGGGAGCGTGAAAAGTGGCGGATCACAACCGTTTAGCTGTACTTGATCTAACGACTGGTATGCATGCTTGAACAATAGTACTTATGTTACGAGAGTAATGTATGATGAAGTGAAACATGGTGGACATGGCATCGTGGCAGAGCTGGCGGAGAGATGTAAGGGGTGATGTTGAAGCCGGCGGCGGAAGTGATGGCCAAACGGGGTTCCTTGGCGCTACCGAGGAGGCTGGTGGGTTCTGAGGACCAATGAAATATTGCAGCAACAACGTATTGGGTTCCATTTTCTGGCGGAGAAGAACTGATGAACGACATGTGCGCGATTCGTTTGTTCATTCATTTGATCGATCTTTATTCCACTCAACTCAGATTCATTTACTTTTTTACTTACCCACGGTTTGATGGATCGAGAAATTTAGTGATATTAATTGCGACGAGGAATATCATATATCCATAAACCTCGGATTTTTTTTCCCGTAGAACATGATCATGATGAACCAAGAAGATTTTTAAAATGCTCGTGGCAACGTACGGGCATTCTACTAGTTAGGAGTAGAGATAAGATTTTTGTCATGTTTTACTTGTTAATTTTCTTAAAATCCATTATTTGTTTTCTAAAAATCTATTATTTGTTTCCCAACACAAATTGCATTAATGAGAGAGATCGATTGATTTGGATAAGTGAGGAAAGTTAGATCTGTGATCTTTTGTATGTTAGGAAAGTGCTGATTTTTTGAAAGAAAAGAGTGGAGAGAAAAATAAACCAATGGATTAGAAAACCAATGGGAGGGGGTGGTGGGAGGTGGGACGAAGAAAAGACGGACGAAAATAAACCGTACTAGGCTACCAAGTGCTCCATTAGGAGTAGAGATAATGTGTTTTATTTCCTTTGTTCGGTTATTTTATTTGCTAATTTTCTCGAGTTATTTTCTCTACTGTTTGGAGATTTTTTAAAATTTAAAAAAAAATCACGTTTCCAAATATATTTTAAAACTGGTCTTATTAAATAAACAGATTTTCTGAAAGATGTTTGGAATTTCAAACAAAAAATTTTCATGTTTCTAAAATAAGGATAATATTTTTGTAAATTATTCAGATTTTTCAAGTTCATCATGTTATTTAAAGAAAATTAAAATTTTCCAAAAAATCTCCGTGTTTTTATTTAAAAAAATCATGTTTTCAACCGCAGCAATGCGTGGGGTATCCTCTAGTTTTGTAGAGTTACCCAACTCATGCACTGATCGCCGGTCACCGTCGTCCTCTCCATTCCGCCTTGCCTATAAGAAGTTGCCTCGCAACATTAGTAAAAAAAAGTTCTAATTTTCATTGGTATATTTGAATGCTTAGTAGAGTTTCTTACTATCTCAAACAACTCAAGTACACTCTTGTAGGTCCTACATGTCTTTCTGCTTTTGGGGGGGAGGTCCTACATATCTTAGCACTGATAACTTTCTCAAGTCCGAAAATTCAAAAACAAGACTTTCTCAAGTCCATTGTATGCAGATAGCTAGCTCATCCCAAATACTTTGTTCAACACATCATACAAGTCATCATGTTGATTGCCAACCTATTAGACTTTTGTATTCTATTAGGCAAGCTATTGCATGCAGACCGCCTGATCACGCCGCCGGGCATGCACGCTTGCTGCCCAAGATCTAAATCTTTATGTTGGCAGTTGCTGCCTCTCTGATTTGCTGATGTGGACCATTGTGCTTATCGTTGTTCTGCATCGTTGCTAATCACTCGTTAATTGGATGGATCCATCATACGCGGCAGAAGACTAAGGCAAAAAAATTGGAAAAGGGAACATAACAGCAAAAGAAAAAGGAAAAGGAAAAGGAAGAAGTGGATTTTAGACCTGTGAGTTAAGATCAGAGAATGTCCAGGTAACAGGCTCTTCGTGAGCATGTGGAAGATCAACCTGCCGTCTTGGCCCAATAGTTGGCAAAAATCTGGGTGCGACACAGTCCTCAACATTCGAACTGCCTGGCGTCGAACACCAATAATCCACCGCAAGACAAACAAAGACCTCTTTAGCAGGGCCCATAGTTCTTCCTAGCTAGGTAACGTGATAGGATCAGGAGGTCACCGGGGAAGAGGGGTGCATAAGCCGATCAAATGATGTATTGGACAGCTTATTGATGACCTCAGCAAGCTGAAGAAACTCCAAGATTCTCTGCACGTTGAGTGCACCCACGTTGTCCTGAATCGACATTCAGCTGGTGATGTGAGTACCGACGGCTGAAGCGACAGTGGGGCGGAGGTCCGCGATGGAGAGCAAGACGAATATGTTGGAAATTGGAAAGTAGGATGTGTAGCGGCGACGGTGGCTTTTCTGGCTGGGTCGGCGGTCTCTCACGGTGACACATTAGTGGCCACTATCCCATCAGCACGGGACCAAGGATCGTGGGTCTTCAAATCCGGTAGCAACGGTAAATATTTGTTGCCTGATTCTACCGCCATGGACGAGGGGGGCGAGTAGGTGGATGGTGTGGAACAGCTGGAGCACGCTGAATTAGGATTTGGCGGTGCTGATGAGCTTCATCCTTCAATTTTCATTGCGAAATGCGATGGTGACCTTCGTTGTTTGTACCTGTTGCATGTTGGTGGTGACCGGCTCTTATCGTGGCTCGACTGCTGCTTATGCGAGCATGGTCTTCACTTACGTGGCATCTCACGTCAAGACCGTGCTATGCACATAGCTGCTGGGATTGCGGAAAGTAGTGGCGACAACACTGGATGACTACGATTCGGTGGTGCATCTTAAACATCGGTCTCGAGCTTCGGGGTGAAGCCCAAGGTCTGATCCTTATCGGTTATATCTGGCAATGGCGATATTTCTTGTGTCATTACCTTGTTGAAGGCATTCCTCAAATTTGCTCGAACTATTTCTTCTAGGTGAAAATCAAGTTGGATCCAGCAATGATGATGCTTGAGCTACGTAGCCTTTTTGAAGTCGTTGATGTCGCAAAATCTTTCTCATTGTACCGGCAATGTCAATAGATGGTTGGCGCGGATATGGATGTTGTTGTAGATTGTTGATCGTTGTTTATCGCTTCAGTTTTTGTTCTTTTTTACTCAACTAAGGTGTAGCTTCGGTATTGTTGACTTTGCTAGTTGTCAGTATAATTTTTGTGTGCGCTAATGTTAACTGTGTGCATCTTAACTATGTAGATAGCGGAAGTGTGTTTAGTGCGTTTGTCATCATACTTTTACCTTTGCCAAACTTTACCCGACTTTTTTTTACTGCAGCTGACAGCTCTCGTGTCACATGGCTTGCGTGCACCTGCATCTGCAGTAGTAATTACCAGATCCTAGTAAATTCAACTTCACCGAGTAGTACTACAGAATCTTTCTTGACCACACTAGTAGTTTTTATCACTTGGCCCAAAATGTGCCCTGCCCAAACCTGTGCTGCTACGGTTTAAGCATCTCTGGCAGTAAAAATCAACGGAAGCACCAGAGCACTTGGATCTAACAAGATGATATTCGCGGCCACTGCGCTGCATTGGGATCTACTAGAACTCTTGTGAATTTCCGCCGGTAAGTTACCTGCTGCCAGCTCTGCCTGTAGGAGTACCATATTTTTTTACAGTTTCGGGTCAGAGGAATTTTTACAGCTCGATGCGATGGGCACGTAGTTAGTAGTGTGTGCTTCCTTCTCGTGCATCCACATGCGGCCGCGTGATCCCATCACTTCACTTCTTGGGGTTTTCACAGTTTAATCTCACAACGGAGCATGTCTTGGCATCGATTCCATCTCCACTTGTTACCACGGCGGGTCATTTTTCTCTGTGTGTGTGTTTGTGTTTGTGTTTGTGTTTGTGTTTTCTTTGAGGCCCTGAATTGGTCTACGGTATTTTCATTCGTAAGAGTTATAGATGTAGAAAAGACAACCAAAACAAAGAAATAAAATACGGTTCATCCAACTCCTGTCTTAGGAAACATGCAAAATTATTCGAAGAGCTCCTTCAATCCGGTCTTGAAAAGCATTATGGCATATGTCTTTACTTCGAGTAAACTACTACTCCCTCCGTTCGAAATTACTTGTCTCGAAAATGGATGTATCTAGAATTAAAATACGTCTAGATACATCCATTTCTACGACAAGTAATTCCGAACGGAGGGAGTAGTCAATTCAGGCAACCTCCCTCTACAACTACCACCTTACAGTTCTTGGCAGAAACGGGCCTATTTCACTCTCTCTCTCTCTCTCTCTCTCTCTCTCTCTCTCTCTCTCTCTTGCTAAAAACTACCGCATTGACTTAATGATCATGAATAGCTTTTATCCACTTGTAAGTGGCATGTTCTCTTCAATCCTATAGGATTAGGGTTTGGAACCACATGAACTTGAATCATACAGCATTCCACACATGAAAAAACAAGGAATTGTAGAATGAGATTTGAGCGAATGAAAATTTTCTTCCAAATAGAGTGCAAAGACATGATTCTAGTCCTACGAATCAACCACGCGATAGGTGCCGTCGGTTATTTCAAGTTCATGAGTATTCGAATGGCTTAGATCGTACCCCGTAAAAAAAAGTCATGCAAATCAAACAAGCTATGTAGGGAAAAACTCCTAAATATTGGCAAAAAAATGTTCTACAGACTCTAGTTCCTATGAAATCCGTCTGGCAGCCCTTTGTTGTCTCCTGTTTACTCAGAGGAAACTTAGCGAATTTGACATGACACGGCATTTGCTGCCAGGACTCCTTGAGATCTTCCATTAAACACTACTAGCTCAACACATAAGGCATCATCAAATCACTTACTAGCTTAGCTACAACGATGATGATTCCATGAGAGGCGAGAGACAAAAGGAAAATGTAATGCAAGATTCCCTGGTGTCTTCCATTTCTAGATGTATGCAATGTGGTTGAGTAACAATGACCCTAGCAAGGAATATGTGTGTTCCACGCTTCATGAGCTCCTAGCTAGGGGAACTACTCTGGAAAGCATTTTACAGATTTATGCCAAATCGCCAATTTATCTATGGCCGTCGATCATGGAATTTATATAAGTAGCCACAGCTAGCTAAAGCCATTAACCTTCTGCCAAACAAAGTACACGAGGAATCGGGTGAATTAACACCAGTGAAGAAACTTGGACACCTTCGTGACATGGCATGGCATTTGCTGCCATGATTCTTTGGGATCTTTATTCAACACTAGCTCAACACCATGAAATCAAAAGCCTTAGTTTTCATTCTAATTTCCTCTTCTTCGTCCTCAAAGTATTTCCTAAGTCCTCAACTTACACTAATTAAGTGCTCTCACCATTCAAACCAAAACCATTTACACGGCCAAGTAAACCACCACAACGAAAATGAAATTTGGCGCCTACGATCAGTCAATCGAATGGCGATTTGGCCTTCGATGAAGAGTAGACGGCAGAGAAGCTGCTACTGTTGCTATTGCAGGCGCTGCTCCCGGGGCCCTGCCGGCACGGCGGCGTGCTCGACGTCGATGTGGTGGCCTTTGTCGTCGCCAATGGCATTGTTGTCGAGGTGGCATCCTTGGCCGGCGACCCGCAGCCGCCGCCACCGCCCTTGAGCAGGACGTCGACCTTGGCGTACTCCTCGCGCTCGAGCCGGATCTCCTTGAGCATGGCCGCGACGTCCTTCATGGTCGGCCGCTCGTCGGGGACGGGGCTGACGCAGAGCAAGGCGACGCCCATGACCTGCAGCATCTCCTCCACCTCCGTGTCAGACCGCCCCTGCAGCGCCGGGTCCAGCACGCCGGCGCCACCCTTGTGTCGCCGCACCCAGTCCACCACGTGTTGCCCGTCCGGAATTGTCGGGTCGATGGGCTGCTTCCCCGTCAGCACCTCCAGCACCACCACCCCATAGCTGTACACGTCGCTCTTCTCGGTGATCTTGAGCATGTACCCGTACTCTGCATCCAACAAGATAAAAAATGAAGGATTGTTCATGGATGGTGTGTTGAACCATCATTTTTTGATGAAGGTCCTCTTTATTAACTTAAAATATAGCGTTAATCAGAAACATCATGATAAATAATCCGACCGCATAACTAAGATGCATACAATCAAACACCAACAGCCTGACGTAAGAAAACAAGAAACAACATATCGGTAACAGACCAACAGTAGACTGGCACTATGCAGAACAGTTTTGCTAAGTCTCAGCCGACTTAGACTTATTATGTCTCAGTCGATGTTATTTTACATTGGTCGTGCATTGAGATTCGTACAAAATTTTCTTTTCAATTTTTTCCTTTTTCTTGCCATATACTCACTTGACTAAGACTTGGTTAAGTGACTGAGACCTAGACACACCCTATGCAGAAATGAAGGTTGGTTGGCATACCAGGGGCGATGTAGCCGTAGGAGCCGGCGACGGTGTTGGAGGAGCGGCCGAAGTCGGCGCCCTCATCGACGAGCTTGGCGAGGCCGAAGTCGGCGATGTAGGCCTCGAAATCGAGCCCGATGAGGATGTTGTTGGCCTTGATGTCACGGTGGACGATCGGCGGCGAGCAGCCATGGTGAAGGTACGCAAGACCCTGTGCCGACCCGAGCACGATCCGGTACCGGACGTCCCACTCGAGCTGCGCGCCGCCGCCGCGCTCGTGGAGCACGGCGCCGAGGCTGCCGTTGGCCATGTAGTCGTACATGAGCAACCGCGTGCTCTTGTTCCAGCAGCAGCCGAGGAACCTCACGATGTTCTTGTGCCGGATGGAGCCCAGCGTGCGCACCTCCGCCGAGAACGAGTCCCGGCCGGCGTCCTTGAACGCGGCGGCCGCGGCCGTCGTGGCCGGCCACAGCTTCTTCACGGCGATGGTCTCGCCGGAGTCCAGGCTCACGCGGTACACCACGCCGGAGACGCCCTTGCCGATGATGTTGGCGTCGACCAGGCTCCGCACCACCTGGTCCACCGAGAAGCTCACCTTCTGGAACGGCGTGAACTGCCACGGCCACCCCAGCTCCCCGCCACCGGCCTCCGAGTCGCTGCTCCCGCCCCCACCTCCGCCCTTCACGCCCACCCCGCGCGCTCTGAGTATGCCGATCATCCCCAGCACCATGGCCACCGTCGCGGTCACCAGCAGCGCGATGGCGAGCTTGAGCCGGTGCGCGCGCTGCGCATCGTCGCTAGCGGTCACCGACATCGGCCGGCCGTCGGCGTCCACGCCAACGAAACACACGTCGCCGCCTTTGGTGCACAGCCCCGAGTTCCCGGCGAGGCTGGACGCCGAGAGCTGCCGGAAGAGCTTCGTGTCCGGGAGGTACCCGGAGAAGTTGTTCTGCGACACATTGAGGGTGACGAGGTTGTCGAGCCCGGCGAGCGGCGTGAGGCTGCCGGCGAACGCGTTGTATGACAGGTCGAGCACAGACAGCTTGCTCAGTTGTGATATCCTCGCCGGGATCGCGCCGGTGAGACCATTGCGGCTGAGGTTAAGGGCGATGTCGAGGCCGGCGAGGCTGCAGAGCTCGTCGGGGATGCCGCCGGAGAGGCGGTTGTCGCTGAGGTCGAGCAGCTCGAGCGCGCGGCACCGCCCGAGCGCCGCCGGTATCGTCCCGGACAGCGCGTTGCCGGCGAGGACGAGACGGCTCAGCACCGCCAGCCTTCCCAAGGATTCTGGCACGGGGCCGGTGAGCTGGTTGTGTGAGACGTCGAGCTCCTGCAGGCCGCGCACGCCGGCGAGCGAATCCGGCAAGGCTCCAGTGAGCGTGTTGTTGCTGAGGTCGAGCATCTGGAGCTGCGAGCAGTCGCCGAGCTGGGCGGGAACGGTGCCGGTGAGGCGGTTGCTGCCAAGGTCGAGGAAGACGATGCTCTTCATCCCTCCCACGGCCGCGGGAATCTCCCCGGTGATGCGGTTGCCACCGAGCCTGAGCCGCACGAGGCTCGCTGCCTTCCCGATCTCCGGCGGTATCACGCCGGAGATATCGTTGGACAAGATTAGCAGCTTGGTGAGGTTGCGCAGCAAGAAGAGCCCCGGCGGCACGGCGCCGGTGAATCGGTTGTGCGAGAGGTCGAGCGCCTGGAGGCTCGCCATCGACGCAAGGGTGGCCGGGATGGCGCCCTCGAGGCGGTTCTGCCACGCGAACAGCACCTGCAGGTTGGTCAGGCTCCGGCCGAGCTCCGTCGGGATGAGGCCGGAGATCTCGTTGGTGTCGAGCTGAAGCTGCACGAGCGCCGTCGCGTTGGCGAGCTGCACGGGGATGGTGCCGGTGAGGTTGTTGTCGCTGAGCATGAGGTCCTGCAGCGCTGGTAGCCGGCCAAGCGACGCCGGGATGACGCCGGAGATGGAGTTGATGGAGAGGTCAAGCGAGACGAGCGACGTGAGGTTGCCGAAGCTCTCCGGGATGGGGCCGGTGAGCGCGTTCTGCCACAGCAGCAGCTTCTGGAGGCTCTGGAGCGCGCCGAGCTCCGGGGGAAGCGCGCCGGAGAGCGCGTTCTCGTAGAGGTACACGTCGGTGAGGTTGGCGCACAGCGCGAGCTCCGGCGGGATGGAGCCGGAGAGCATGGTGGTGTATATCGACAGCGTCTGGAGGCTCTTGAGGTTGCCGATCGACGGCGGGATCTGGCCGGAGATCTTTGTATCCGCGAGGCCGAGCACCTCAAGGCTGGACAGCTTGGAGAACGAGTCGGGGATCGGGCCGGAGAGGTCGTGGTTGCCACCGGCGCGGAGGGACTCGAGCCGCCGCAGCCCGCCGAGCTCCGCGGGAAGCTCGCCGGAGAGGCGGTTGTCGAACAGCAGCAGGTTCTTCAGCGACCCCGCGAGCCCGCCAAGCTCCGCCGGGATGGGGCCGGAGAGCAGGTTGGTGTTGACCACCAGCGACTCCAGCGCCGTCAAGTTGCCGAGCGACGCCGGGACGGGGCCCGTGAGGGAGTTGCCGCTGAGGTCAAGCGTGGCGAGGCGGCGGCACAGCGCGAGGTCCTCCGGCACGCCACCCGTCAGGTTGGCATCCGACACAACAAAGCTAACGAGCCCCGGCAGCGCGGCGCAGAGGCCGGACGGGGCCGGCACGGCGAGGTGGACGGACTGGAAGGTGACGGACACGACCGCCCTGCCGGCGGCGTCGCAGGCGACGTGCGACCACTTGCACGGGGACGCGGCGGCCGGGGCCCAGTCCGGCGGGCGCGAGGGCGACGCGGCCAGCCATGAGGAGAGGAAGGCGACCTCGGGGTTGGGCGAGGAGGTAGTGGAGGCGGCGGCGGTGGTGGTGGTGGAGGTGGAGGTGAAGAGGAGGAGGTTGAGTAAGAGTGGGAGGAAGAGGATGAGGTGGAGGTGACGCATCGGGGCTGCCGTCGTCGCCGGCAGCAGCGGCAACACTGGCATCAAAAACTGGGCTCGGCCTTGCTTGGGGCAGTGCGACTGCGTGCACGATACACTATGGAGGACCGCGACGATCTCTATGGAGATGACAATGGAAGTGAGGCTGCTCTCTCTCTCTCTCTCTCTCTAGGATTCTCTCTCTCTATCTCTTCCTCAAAACTCTCAAAGGTGTTTGCTTGTGTCCTCCATGAATGAATAGGGTAGGGTTGTTGCTCCGATGCATTGGGCTTCTCAACATCCAAGCTTTGTTTGTTTGGTGCTCTCTCTCTCTCTCTGGTTTGAAAGTGTAGAGAGAGAAACAGTGAGTGTGGGTGTGCATTGGAGGGAGGGAAAGAGAGGGATTAAGAAAACCAAATGCAGTGCTAGCACTGACAATGGGAGCTTAATTTAGCTCAGCCTGCTGGCCTTTTTCTTCACTTTGATTATTGCTAGCCAGTGTACAACTAAACCTACTCTCAAGTGTACGCCAAGGCAGAGCAGCAAGCACGAATCGTCATGCAGATGTGCGGCCATGATGTACTGGAGTAAGGTGTTGCTGTTGGTTGAGGGCTTTTGAGTGGCTTGTGGGGGAGGAGATCATTAGTGTACCAACTATATAAAACGGCCTGCTCAAATGACGGAAAAGGTAGCACTGAAATCCCAGAAATTGCTCATGAAAAGAGTTTACATTAATATTAAATGTATGTATTTATAGAAAGTATGCATAGACTTGTAGTGCTCTAAACTGGCATTAGATCCCAGGAAATGCGCACGAAAAAGAGTTTTCTTCCAGCAAACTTAGTGGACAGAAAATGTAGAATCAAATCCTAGAAAATGCACACGATAAGAGTTCTCTTCTGAATGTGACGTGGCAAACTCTTCCTCTTTCAATACAATGATCTGCAAAGCTTTTATCTATTCGCGGGAAATCAGCAGTGGTGGTCTCCGATGAAAATTAACATGGATCTCGAGTAAATTGCAAAAAAAACCATCACAATTGGGGACTCCTAATTCACAAAACCACCACCGTTTAGTTTTTTTTTCTTTCAAAAAACCGTCACCATTGTGCTTACAGTTTAAAAAAAAAGCTGATTGAGTCATTTGCACCATTTGAGTGGAAACCTGATGGCTGGGGCCGCTGTTAGGCGCCACGTGTCTAGGACAAGACGGCGCCCGTGATGCGCCGTTAGACGGCGTAGGGAAAAACCTAACCAGTCGGACACCAACCACCCACTTCCCCCAAATCGACTATCGTCCCCCTCTGCCTACCCGCCCGAACTCGGTTCTCCTCTCGTGGCCACCGTGCAGCGGCGGCGGCTCTCCCGGTGATGGCAGGGACGGCCACGACCACTACTCTGTCGTTGATTCTACGGGCCCCTCCGCCAGTCCTCGCCCTCCCACGGTCTCCCCTGCTAGGGTTGCAGGGCGACGTTGGATCTGTCGTTGTCGGCATAAAGGTGAGTGACGAGCTAGGCGGCAGCAAGTTCAAGCCATCTGCGTACGACATCAGTTTGCGGGCGGTAGCAGGATTGGCCCAGGTCTGGAAGGCAAATCTTGCGCAGAGCCACCGCTTCACTTCCGGCCTAGGCGGCGTGGAGTGAGTCTTCCTCTGAACTCTCTCTTGTGATTTATAATTTTTGTTCGTGTGATTTTTTTAATTTGAGCTTACAAAATGCTTAGCACTATATAATTGTTACTATATGTTTATACTTTGCTCTTATCCAACTAAATTTAGGAATTAGGGTTACATATATTATTTTGAATGTATGTGATTTGCTGGCTTGGGTACTGCATTTTAGGATGTATGGTTACTGAAATGTGCTGAATATAGTGCTGAGCTGAAGCTAGTGTTAACTGAATATAATGTACATTATATTTATTGTTAACTGAATGTAGTGCTAACTAAGTTTGTTTTGAACTGAATTTTATTTGATCTGAATGTAGTGTTAAGTGAAATTGCATTTTAAATGAATTTGCTTTGAACCTAACTTTTTGTTAACTAAATTTATTGGTAATTGAACTTGTTGTTAATTGTAGTTTAGATGAAGATGAACCATGGGATGTGAGGTTCCATTTCCAAGTCTGTTGCAATTTACTGGTAATATAACATCTATCAGTTTGTTAGCAATTATTGGGATAGAGTGTTATGATCCGAAAGATTCCATGTATTGTGTGAAGCAAGAGGGTGTAGGAATGTCAGGGATGAGGTTAATCAAATCTGAGGAAGATGTTGAAGAAATGATGATATTGTATGAGGACAAGAGGTGTGTTACAATCACAATTATGAAAGAAAGAGAGTCAGATATGCCAAACTTGCAGATCAACATTAATTGGAGATGGATGTGATAACCAGATTCCAATTTCTGAGATTTGTTCTCCTAAGGTCTATAGTATAGATGATGCAGCTGTGGTCTATGAAAGTCGGACCAGTGAACAATCAGAAGAAGCATCTTGTTCTAGTCCAATTGTTAGTGTTCACACAGAAGACTCATTTGGAGAATATCTTATCACTCAGGAGAGTTGCAATGTGAGGAAGGGGAAAAATATTCCAGGTGTTAGAGAGATAGATGATTTCCTTAATGAGTTTGATGACATGCCAATAGTGCAAGAAGAAGATAACACGGAGGGACAAGAGAACATGGAGGAAGAATATAACATGGAGATAGAAGAAAACATGGATGAGGGGGAGTTGATGGATTTTGACAGCTCTGATTCTGAGCAAGAGGGGGAGGATGCAAACCTACACCAGAAAATAAAAGATCTGAAGAGGAAGAGGGTTTTTGAATGTGATTCTGAGCTAGAAGATTTTTTTGTGAGCCTGATGAGGAGGAGGAAGAAGAGGGCGTTGTTGAACGAGCACCGTACCTTTGGGGAAATTTCCCATTAGAAGAGGATCCACAACAATATATCATTGTAGTTCAGAAGCAAAACTTGAGGAATACTATGTTCCATTATTTGATGAGGATACAGATGAGGAACTTGTTGTTGATTCAGATGAAGAAGTTGTGTTCTACTACTCCTCATCTGGCTGAAAGTCAAGGGCAAAGAAGAGAAAGGCCGGGAAATGGTAAGATGAGAACAGGCTTGTACCACAGGAGCAAATATGCTTGCAGATGTGTTTTACTGATGTTTATCACTTCAGGAGAGCTCTAGTTAACCTGCATGTCACTCAAAGGAGGAACTTTTATTACCACAAGAACAACAAAGACAGGGTAATAGTTGACTGTCTTGAGAAAGATTGTCCCTTTCACATGGTTGCATCTGTTATTGCAAATGAAAAAACATTTTGTATTAGGAAGTTGCAATTAGAGCATGCATGTGCTCCAAGTGGTGAGAATTGTAAGATTCCTGCTAGATTTGTGGCCAAATTAGTTGAGGACAGCTTCAGGACAGATCCAAAAGCAGGAATTGAGACTGTGATAGACAAGACAAATGAGAAGTTTGGTGTGGTGGTTGGGAAGATGAAGGCTTACAGGGCAAGGCGGCAAGCTCTTGGTGTGGTAAGCGGTGATCAGGAAGCACGGTATACCAGAATCAGAGACTATCTTCAGGTTGTGTGGATATAAACCCTGGAAGCAAATGCATTGTGACAACTAGAGTTGTGAAAGAGCATCCAAGCAAAAAAAAAACCTAGATTCTGTAGACCTTTCATTCGTCTGGTAGCTCAGAGAGATGGGTTTCTGAAATGTTGTAGACCTTCCATAGGGATGTTACTGTGCAATGCACATATATACATTTATGGTCTTGTGAAGTTTACTATGGCCTAGTGTAGTATATTATGGTCTTCTGAAGTTTACTATGGTCTTGTGTGCTGATTTTTAGGTCTACTAGATGGTTGCTTTGTGAAGTTGAACACAGGTCAACAAATCCTAACTGTTATAGGTAGAGATGGAAACAATAACATCTATCCATTGGCTTTTGGAGTAGTTGAGAAGGAAGATACCCCAAGTTGGTGTTGATTGTTAACTCAGCTGAAGATAGCTATTGGCGGAGAATCGGGAGAATTTTGGGAATAAATAATTATTTCAAATAGACAGAAGGTAAACTAAGAGTTGTTATGTTTCTGATGAACTTATTGTGGTTGTTGAATATCATGTTGAACTTGATATGTGTAGAATGTGGTGCTACCAGGTGCAATGACCTATTTCAGTTTCTTTGTTATCAACTTATTAATGCACTGAACAAATCATGCTGAACATGTTCTTTAAAATGGGCATAATGTGGTGTTGCCATCAAAATGAGCATAATGTTGATTGTGGTGTTGCCATCAAAATGAGCATAATGATCATATCGTTAACCAAAAGAGTTTATTTTGTTGTCGAGGATTGTTGAGAGGCTAGGGGGTTAAACAATGGGGTTCATTTCATCGTCAAGGGTTGTCGAGAGGCTAGGGGTTAAACAATAGGGTTTATTTTGTCGTCGAGGGTTGCCGAGAGGCTAGGGGTTAAACAATAGGATACCACAATGCATATGGTGAACACAATTCAATTGACAACATCACATTTCATTTCATCCATCATCATAATTAATATCAATACAACACAATTCATTCCAACCAACATCACATTTCCAAACATAATAAATATTCTAAGGTTCAGATAGGATCGCTATAGTCTTCACCATACATAGTTTAACAAATAACAAACAACCTACGAGCCACCATACATAATACCTACATATTACATTTACTCATGACAAATTTCCTTGATTCTCCTTCTCCTACTCTTGTTCTCCTCCCCAGCCTTCAGCAAATCAACTATGATATACTCTAGCCTTTTCTTCTCTTACTTCACATGTTCCATACCTTGATCTGCTACTACCTTCTTCCAATTGCTAATCAGATCATCATTGCTCTGCTTAATCACTTGAAGTGTTGTCCTAAGTTCCATAGTTTGTTTCTTAAGCTTAGCCCTTTCTTCCTGGGCTTCAACTACAACTTTCTCTACATCACCATCCTCCATATTCTTCTGGTAATTCTCCCTCATCACATTATTGTGATTTGTTGCAAAAAAATGGCTTGTTTCTTTGATGTTGTTGTGATACTTCTCATGTATTAATCTATTCTCTTCTGGTAGCTTCAGTATCACCTTTTTTTATAAAATTTCAACCTCTTTGGTGCTCTGGTCATACATATCACATAGCTTGCGCAGTGCATTCTTCATTGCTTCAGACCATTCTAGGTCAAATCTACTCGATCAGACCACAGTTGTCACCTTCCTGTAATAATAAAATTGCTAAGCTTTCAGTGCTAAACATTGATTAAACCTGACACAAACAATACTTAGTACTAAGCTTTTAGTACTAAACATCAAATGTTCAGTTAACCAACAAACATATATGGTTCATATATCAATCTGCACCTAAAACCTACAGTCAGCGTTAATGCCTTGGAACACAACAGTCCTCTCCACTATCCTCATTAGCGCATCCATAAAACCTACTACCAGTGTTAATGCCTTGGAACACAACATTCCTCTGCACCGGCACCTTGTGACTGCACATCGGTCCTCCGGCAACAATGTCGCACCACTCTGGATCAACAATGGTCTATGGGATCTACAAGAGTTCAGATAGAGCAAATGCTCAAATACCAAATCAAATCAGCCAAAAAAAACCTCAAATCAAAAAACCTAACCCCAATTGCAGAGGAAAACTCAGGTAGGATTCATCCACGTATGAGTTGAACAATGGGGAAACTAAGCCATCACTGCTAGTTTCGTGTCCTTCCAGGAAACAATGGCTGCGGCGGGCGGCGATGAGGATGAGCGGCAGAAGTGGGGGCGCGGGCGTCAGTGGCAGAGAAGTACCTGAGAGAGAGGGGAATGTCCGAATGGGTTGGGGTTCAACCGGCTTCTTAGTTTTAGCCCTACGCCATCTAATGGTGCGTCACGGGCGCGTCTCACCGGTTGGGGAACGTTGCATGGGACAAAAAAATTCTACGTTCACCAAGATCAATCTAGGAGATGCACATCTACGAGAGGAAAGATTGGGTCCACATACCCTTGTAGATCGCTAAGCGGAAGCATTAATAAACACGGTTGATGTAGTCGAACGTCTTCACAATCCAATCACGATCCGTCCACGAACTCCCGATGAAGTGCCAAACGGACGACACCTCCGAGTTTAGCACACGTGCGGCTCGGCGGCGTCCTCTCCTTCTTGATCCAACAAGCGAGAGAGAGGAGGTAGATGAGATCGAGACCAACACGATGGTATGGTGGTGGTGGTGGTGGTGGTGGTGGTGGCAGAATTCCAGTAGGGCTTCGCCAAGCGCGTACTGTTGAAACGTGGGAGGAGTTGGGAGAGGTAACAGGCAACGGTTAAAGGGTGGCTCCCCGAACGCCTCCCCACCTTTATATAGGCGTGGAGGGGGTTGGTGGCTTGCCCTCCAAGGCCCTAGGGTTGTTGGCAAAAGGGGGAGGAAGGAAATCCCACCTTCCTTCACCGATCGCTATCCCCATTTTTTAGGGATCCTGATCTTATCCCCTTGGGATATGATATTATTCCTTTTAAGGGAGGATCTTGGTGTGCCTAGACCAGTGTTGTGGGGACTTTTCCCACTACCCACGTTCATGTGGGTCCCCCATGCAGGTGGGCCCCAATATGGAACCTTCTAGAACCTTCCCGGTATAATACCGAAAAAACTCAAACTTTTTCCGGAACCCCGATAACAACTTTCCATATATGAATCTTTACCTCCGGACTATTCTGGAGCTCCTCGGGATGTCCTGGATCCCATCTGGGACTCTAAACAACCTTCGTACTTTCCACTATTAACATCTCAATACTACCCTAGCGCTACCGAACGTTAAGCGTGCGACCCTATGGCTTCGAGAATCATGTAGACATGACCGAAACTCCTCTCCGGTCAATAACCAATAGAGGGACCTGGATGCCCATATTGATTCCTATATATTCCATGAAGATCTTTATCGGTTGAATTAACCACAGTGTCAAGGATTCAGCTAATCCCGTATGCAGTTCCCTTTGTCTATCGGTATGTTACTTGCCCGAGATTCGATCGTTGGTATCACCATATCTAGTTCAATCTCGTTACCGGCAAGTCTCTTTACTCGTTCCAATAATACCAGATCTCGTGTCTAACTCTTTAGTCACATTGCTTGCAAGCTCATTGTGATGTTGTATTACCGAGTGGGCCCCGAGATACCTCTCCATCATACGGAGTGACAGATCACAGTCTTGATCCATGCCAACCCAACGCAGACACCCTCGGAGATACCTGTAGAGCATCTTTATAGTCACCCAGTTGCGACGTTTGATGCACACAAGGTACTCCTCCGGTGTCAGTGAGTTGCATGATCTCATGGTCATAGGAACAGATACTTGACATTCAGAAAACGATACCAATAAACTTGATACGATGCTACGTTTATAGTTTGGGTCTTGTCCATCACATCATTCTCCTAATGATGTGATCCTGTTATCAAATGACAACTCATGTCTATGGTCTATGGCTAGGAAACCATAGCCATCTTTGATCAATGAGCTAGTCCGGTAGAGGCTCACTAGGGACATGTTGTTGTCTATGCATCCACACATGTATTTGAATCAATACAATTATAGGATGGATAATAAACGACTATCATGAACAAGGAAATGTAATAATAACTACTTTATTATTGCCTCTAGGGCATATTTCCAGCATCACCCTGGACACGTGGCGCCTGAGAGCAGCCCCCATCCGTCAGGTTTCCACTCAAATGGCGCAAATGGTGGCGGTTTTTTGAGAAAAAAACTGAATGGTGGTGGTTTTTTGAATTAGGGTCCCTAATTGTGGTGTTTTCTTTGGGTGCAATTTACTCCTCCTTCGCCCATTGCGTAGAGCATGTCACACATAACCTCTTCCTAAATCATCATGCCTATAGTGAACACGGCGACACCGGCAAACATGGTTTCTAGGTTATATACACCAATGTGCGCAAGAAGTAGAAGAATTGTGAGTGACGTCGACAAGCCGGCAAGCCAAAACTGAAAATAAGTCAGCAAAAGTTTCCAAGTGCAAACATGCGGTAAAATGGATCGGTTTAGGTTAAATACTCCCTCCGTTCCTAAATAAGTCTCTGTAGAGATTTCACTATTGGACTACATATGGAGCAAAATGAGTAAATCTACACTCTAAAATGCATCTACATACATCCGTATATGGTCCATAGTGAAATATCTACAAAAACTTATATTTAGGAACAGAGGGAGTATAAGTTTTTTTTATAACATATTTACCCCGTTAATTAGTTGTTACTACATTTCAGTCGTTCAACCATATCTCACGTAGTAATAAAATGTTAAAGTACACACCACATACAAACTGAATTCTATAGTTTTCACGGTGGGATCAAATAGAATTGCAATTCTCTAAGGAGGATTAGGGCATGTACAATGGTTGATAAGATAGTCTTATCTTAAGTCTTGCATGTAATTTAGAGATGACGAAAAAGATGTCTACAATGGATCATCTCTTAGTCTTATCTTCAATAACTAGCTATTCCAAAAACGTGGTGAGACATATTGTGCTAAGAGATCATCTCTTGTCTTCTCTTAAATAAGAGAAGACAAGCCTTTTCTTATGAGTTCTCTCTCCTTCACCTCATCATTTATCCTATATAACACTTCTAAGATAGCACCATTGTACATGCTTGCCATTCTGAATAATGCTCGATTTTCACCATGCATGGTGTCAACTTAGCCCGCTTGTCAACTTGGCACGGTAGATTCCCAGCCTAGATTAAGATAAAAACACAGCACTGGCAGGCAAGGCATGGAGATGTCAGGATGCCGGCATGGGTTATTCATTGGATCACGCAGCCTAAACAAGATTAGTTAGTTAACTAATTGAGTAGTGCTGAAACAGGCAGTGGCGCCAACAAGTGATGCCACGCGGTTATGAGAGAGATCAGCAACTTTTTATTGTTACTGCTATGCATGTTACTGTCCATCTTGTTTAGTAGTAAGAGAAATCTTGTGGACGTGGAAAGGAATGTACGGCTAGGATCGATGGATGATTGATGACCATGAAGCCCCTCGACATGGAGCATCTACGCACAGTGAAAGTGTGAGAGCAAAGGGGTCAATTACGTAAGTCAAACAAAGAGGTAAAAGAGATCACTCTCTAGCTAACATCATGTCAAGTCTCTTATGCGTGTCGCATTTGCAGCTTAGTACCCGATTTTCTTTCATATTCAATCACCTATTTCCTCATCGCGACACGCGCGCGCCCTTTAGTGTGAGAGTTCTGCTATAAGTGTGTGCGCGATTCAACAAAGTTACACCTGCTATACATGTACAGAGTTTTCGTGCTCCAAATCATTTGTGTTGTGTGGCGCTACACCATGTACGTACTTATGGTAATTTTTTGCGTGAGCAAGGGTGCTTTCTCAAATATGCATCGAACAAGCAATGCACACCGTCACAAAGCTAAAACCAAATGTTTGCAGTTCACAATGAAGGTGGGGTGTGAGTGTGTGTGGATAGTATAATTCAGCAGCAGCTTTTCACCCACGTTAGCTGCTGATGGTACTTATCTTGCTCCAAATTAATTAACCCTCCCTCTCCATGATCCTAGCTGCATTGACAGTGTTTACACTGGCTACTTACTCTAACTCTCTTTGTCTAACCCTACACCAGTTGAATACTAACAATCTGGGGGTTTGAGCCGTGTGGGTGCCTATTTAAATTGGAGCCACGTTAGGCTGCACTGCTAGTCAAAAATTGTGAGCCAAGAAAAGCATCGAATCTCAAAGTGTTGTATAATTTCAAATGTCTGGGTTTCTTTTGAGGCATGGTGTCGAGCAGAAGGAATCGGTAGGCGCCAAAGATGACTTACGATGGGGTTAATCCTTCATTGTTCCGACAAATAGAGGGGTGCGACGACGCGTGCGCTGTCATTGAAAAACATTATGAAAAGATAGAATTTTCCATGGATCACTTGTAATGGGGTCAATTCTTCATTGTAACTGTTGTGCAACATATTATTGTTGATAGAAACACAAGTGATAGTAATAATGATATACTCCCTCTGTCCCATAATGTAGGACGTTTTTTTTTTCGGGTGAATGGAATGTAGGACTTTTTTGACACTACACTAGTGTCAAAAAACGTCTTACATTATGGGACGGAGGGAGTAATTAACAGTAGAGTTTGGGGCCGGCTGACCAACTTTTTGGTCAAAAAAGTTTGAGTTTGTTGGGGGTGTCAATCGATATTGGTTAGGTCATGTCATGCTAGTTCCAGGTTTTAGGGAATTAAAGGACCTGTAGACGAAGAAAGCTTGGGATGGGGTCCCATTGGACGGCTGGATGTTCCTCCTTGGACAGCGACAAGACATCGTGTGAGGTCAATCCATCCGTCTGTCGCGGATGGTTCTCTGTTCGTGTGCATTCAAGACGATATGATTGGGTTGGAACTTGGAAGGGTCAAACACCACATCTCATGCTACTCTACTCCATGAAGAAATTAAGAAAGGCAAACTCCTTGTAAAATTAAATTTTGGATGCATCTTGTGCTCCTGCTAGAAAATTTTGATAGGAGGTGGGCAAGTGGGTGGGTGGGGGCAGGGAATACCTTAAAAATGAAAATTATCTAAACCACCTTTCCCTAATGAATGGAAAAAAAATGGGTGGCATATGCCCTAAACCCCAGTTCATTTAAAAAATGGCAAAAATAATCATCCAGAAACTGATTTTAAAAAGAAAGAACGGGGCCACCATAGAAAATCAAGGCATGGAAATATCATATAATTTCGGTGAAATGACCAAAAGCATTAAGGAAAACTTGGGAAACCATATTATTTTGGTTGACGTCTCGTGTCCAGCAAAGAAAAGTACTTCCCCCATCCCATAATGTAAGACCGCGTTTTTGACACTAGTGCAGCGTTAAAAACGCGCTTACATTATGGGACGGAGGGAGTCATTTTTTTTCGTACTACTGGACTCATGCATTATTTTTTAACAAAATCCTCAGTTTCTTGATTTTCCAGAGTTTTTATCCCTGTCGAGTTTATTTCCTTTTTTCGCAGTTTCGTCACCTGATTATATGCCCCCTCTCCCACCGTCTGGCACGCCCTCACAACATCACTAACCCGTAAGAATCATGATCCGTTGTGGGTGAAAATGGGAAATCGAATCCCAACAACCCATCAAATTAAGCTGCAACGCGTGGGAGACGGAATCGATGCCAAGACGTACATGCTCCGTGGTGGGATTAAACTGTTAAAACCCCAAGAAGTGAAGTGATGGGATCACGCGGCCGCATGTGGATGCACGAGAAGGAAGCACACACTACTAACTACGTGCCCATCGCATCGAGCTGTAAAAATTCCTCTGACCGGATACTGTAAAAAATAAGCATGCAGAGGTGGCAGCAGGTAAATTACCCGCGGAAAGGAAATTCACAAGAGTCCTAGATCCCAATGCAGCGCAGTGGCCGCGAATATCGTCTGCTAGCTCTGATGCTTCCGTTGATTTTTACCGCCAGAGATGCTTAAACCGCAGCAGCTGTAGTACAATTAGGGTTAGCTGCACTAGTTTAACTGCTAGGATCCGATAATTACTGCTGCGGGTGCTGACAGAGCAAGTGCGGGTGCACGCGAGCCATGTGACGCAGCGGCGGTGAAAAAAAAGGTAGGGTAAAGGGAAAAGAAAAAGGTAAAACTACTTCAAAGCATCCCTCAGCTTGGTGGTAATGAGGTGACGCGTCACGTCTCCGTATTAATTACTACCATCATCCCGAGGTTAACGAGGGCGGCGGCCACATGCCCGTAAGATTCCATTTAACCACTGAACAAGTAACCAGGCCTGTCGCTAGGCACATGGAAGATTCATACAGACAAGCGGAGTGCGGCTTCATCTTTGTTTTTTTTTTTTTTTTTTACAGCCAGTCAGCTCTGATGGCACCAACACGGTGTGTGCAAATTGATTTGTTATTACGCACTTTAAATTTATATCTCCCACCAGGTTTCATTCTGCTTTGCAAAACTATATACTCCCTCCGTTCCTAAATATAAGTCTTTTTAGAGATTTCACTATGAACTAGATACGGAGCAAAATGAGTGAACTACACTCTAAAATATGTCTAGATACATCCGTATGTAGTTTGTAGTGAAATCTCTAAAAAGACTTACATTTAGGAACGGAGGGAGTAGTTAGCAGCAGCAGCAGCCGCCAACATCTCAAGGTGACAGATGCAAGCAAACTAGGCCACCGAACGATCCTCAACCAACCGTGCGTGCGGTTTTGACATGGTAACTAACAGGTGTGAAATTCGCAACGCACCATCCTCGTGAGATTCCGTAGTAGTACATAACGCTGCCTAGGAGCCGTCCATTTCCACGACCACCGGAGCAAACTGCATTAGGAAGAGAAGAAGAATCTCAGTCAAATCAAATGTAGCAGACAAGTGTTGTCCTATTGTCCTCTTTTTATATTTTTTTTGAGATAGCGAACAAAGATCGTTGCTTGTTTATGATCCGACTTGCCTCGTCGTCCTCATCGATAAGGTTCGCCGCGTTGTTCTCGAGATCCCATCCGAACGTGGTCTCCAGGAGCGTCTTAAGTTTCCTAGCCTGGATGTGAAGGGAAGATATTACAATGACCACACGTTCTTACAATTTTTTCCACAAAGTGCACAATTTTTCAGCAGCGACGGTTAAGCTACTCAGCTGATGCGTATTTCGTTTGCTCTGTACTCTTAGCTATGAGTTGTGTTCAGCGATGTTGCCATTGATTTCCTACTTACTAATCCAAAACTTCGTTATTTATGGATGATAATCCAGTGCCTTAAATAACCAAAATCGCAATTCATGCATGGGCTAGTAAGATAGCAGAAAACAGGAAGGGCACAGCCTCGCTTATGCTGCCAAGGTATACGTAACCAGCTAAAAGATCAGACAGAGAGAGAGAGAGAGAGAGAACAAGAAGATTCGAGAATGCTAACCCACGACAGAAGGTCTCCATCCACGACTTGAGCTTCAAATATTACCGCTAAGAAATCCTGACAACAGCAGTTGAGAGAAATAAATTATTTTGCGTACAAGAAAAATTCAGATGCAAGATACTCCTATCAAACATATTTTGAAAATATATGCAACTAACTCTGATCTACCACAGTCACAATTTCAGAAACTATGGGGAACAAAATTAACACTGCTGTCTTGTTTATTTATGTGTATGATGATACATCTCGGTATATGAGCCGTTTTAAGCACTGAACTGGCAAATACAATCAGAAACTAGAGCAAAAGGATACAGCATCCATTTGCTTGGTCCGTCATTTTAAGACCTTGCGCCACAAAAAAAAATACATCATGGCATATGATGAAATATTACAACTATTCCAAAGTAAACCATGAAAGTGATATAGCTGAAAAAAGTGTTCACCCAGCTACATTTATCTGAGCAAAGTTAAACTTATATTTTACCTTCCAGAGTTCCAGCAGTTCAACAGTTCTTGTAGTTTACATATAATTACATATGTCAGGGCCAAAAGTTTACCTTATGAATACAATAAGAATGAAAAAACTGGACAGGAACTTTTCTGAGCAATTACTTTCCCTCTTCACAACGGTATCAATAGTTGACAAGAAAACAAAGTCATGGAATTGATAATCTGATGTCTCAGGGAAACTAATTTTACGGTGAAGTGACCATGAATATCTGTCTTCAGAGCTGTGTACAACTACATATTGTTACTAACAGCACTGTCCATATAGATTACAACAAATTACCTTGGAAAGCCGGTAAAGAAATATGTCTCTTGAGAACCATGCTTCATCCAGAAACAAAGAGTTGCCCTTGTCTTCACTACTTCTGGAATCATGTGTGCGTTGAAAGCCATGCTTGAATTGATAGTAAATAACCCTTATAAACTACACACAACAAAACGAGACATACAGAACTCCTTTTAGTTCTTAAGGTTCAACTGCATTGCCTGATGAATTCAACGGAAAAATGCCTCAGGTATGAAAGTGAACAACAAATACGGTCACATAATACCTTTACAAACATTTGCGTCCTTGTATGAAGTGGCTGCCAGGAAGAAAGAGACGAAGAATTAATTAAGAATATAATCGCTTTGGATCGGAAAAGAGAGAATATAATGGCATATACTACATAGTGCAGATGTGCAATCCATTTTCAAGAGGATCACATCTCGATCTCTTTTTTTTCCATTTCCCCACACTTCCCATATCAAAACACCCAGTACACTCTACTTTATACTATTAAGTACTCCCTCCGTCCGGAAATACTTGTCGGAGGAATGGATGTATCTAGACATATTTTAGTTTTGGATACATCTATTTTTATCCATTTCTCCGACAAGTATTTTCGGACGGAGGGAGTATTAACAATGGGCTGTTAAAACATAGAACACAGCATATTCAAGGAATTTGATTGAATCGCATACAGAAGCAGCTTAATCAATATATGCCCGGAGCTGGAGTTCAAACTATGAAGTAGATTGTTAGCCTAGCATATCTCGCTTCAAGAAGGAAAGAAGAAAAAAGGCATGGTTGCAAGCAAATCACTGATAGTAAAATGTCAAACCAAGGAAGGGACCAAAAGAGCATTTGGGCTACGCCCAACAAAATAATTTTGTCACTGTATTTAGCAGTTACACTGTGAAGATATTTAGGTAAGATTGCTTCTTGACCAGAATACTGCCAGAATTTCACAAACTGTTATGGGGCTGTATACCAGAACCTGGACAGTTTCAATTTCTCACCCTGAAACTTGGTTTAATCTCTCAGTTTTGCAATTTGTTCATCGGTTTCCAACCTTCTTTGGGATCAAGGAATAAATAATATTACAATGCTTTGAACAGAAGGAGCCAAAAGGGGTCATTTGAGGGCTGAAATGGGCCAGGGTTCTGAAAAGCGAGCCAGGGTCATTTGGGTAACCAGCTAGTTCCGTATGATTTTCCAAACCCTGAATAGTAATACTACAGAGGAGATGAACGTATACATTTTAACCATCAATATTTAAGGAGCAAGAGTAATGATGTTGCATGAGATAGAGAATATTAGAACTTACAGCTTCACTGCAGCTCAAAAGAAGACTGACTAATGCTTTCCACTGCATAAACGCCTCCAGCGACTGTCCCATCTACACAACTCAAATACATTAGAGAATAAAGCCATTATAATAAATAAGACGTATTAAAAACAGTTGTTTAGTTTTGCCTGCAGTACCATAAACGCTATGAAAGAGAACTGCAGCTCCCCCAAGAGTAAATCTTCTTGGCCTTGATAACTTTTGGCCAGGACAGTCTCCAGCAAGCTTGTCTGAAAAGTACAACATACTCGTCAACAAATATTGGTATAACTTGTCAACTAGTGTTCTTTTAACATGGGAACCTATATGAGGAATCAATTTGAGCAAACCACCATTAGCAGTAATGATGCCCATTTGCAGATTATAGTATGATTGATGGAATTGTGGTTGAAATGACAAAAGGAAGCAAACTAATGTTTTCACATGGATGTTTGTCCATGTGCTAACTACAATTGTAGATTGTACCATTCCAGTTCAGGCTGTTGTGTCCACATGTAAGGCCATCCAAAGATCTCAGTGTTCAAATTGTTATAAGGATGTGTTCGCATCAGATAAATTATTGCTTCAGGAAATCGATTGTGGAAACAAAAGATATAAAAAACCAGATACACGCTGATAAGATTAACCGTGCCAAAGTATGCTAACAAATAATAGAATAAGAACATTACTCTGTCCAAGTTCAGCAAAGTCAGCTCATCTGCAGAAATGTTTCTGTGCTTAACCGAAGCGGGAATAGTTGTGTAATAGCATCCTCTCCTCTCAGGCTGTGCAGGGGCTTTCTTTGCAAATTTGTCTTCTCTAAGTTGTTCCATCAATCGTCTCTCCATATCTGTTTGGGGAGCTCTATCCATCCATGATGCCTCCAATGCAATTGTAATTTCTCCACCAATTGGCTCTGTACAAATCAAACACACATAACCAGTAGTTCATTAGTTAGTTCTATCAAAAATGTCTTAAACACGGGCTGCTCTGTAACTATTAAGGGTACGAGAAAAATCAAGAATGCATCAGACTTACCAAGGCGTTCAATGACACTTTGTGACAAGTAGCTTGAAAGTTGTTTCCAGTCTCCAAAAGAATCCAAATTGTATGGCCCAAGCTGATCATCGAACTCGAAACGTTTTACTGCTTCAGAGTATCTGATTTCCTACCATAAAACAAACTTCAGTATCCTAGGCTTCTAGCCCAAGAAAAATCAAGCACATGCAATCCCTAGTTGAGGTATTATTATGTTATATGTTACAGTCAATAACAGGAAGGTCGACTGAATATGTTGCAATTTTGAGACACCGGACAGATACAGTTTTGGTAGTCCATATTTCATATATTATTCATAAACCAGCTGCAAGGAAAACAAATTAAACATAAATTAGGCCATTTTTATGTAGTTTGTCATATTAAATTATCATCTGGTGCAGATCCAGTAGGTTAGGCACTTCAGAGAAGTAGTAATCCCATTGGGGCAATGCATCTTCTGTTTTATTATCAACTGAATTAGTTATTTGTAAGGTTCCAAAATGCTTTAAAATTTACAAGACATATTGAATATTGATACCTAGAGTTTTGCAGTTACAGTGCAAGGCGCAAATACAAGATTTTTACAACCACTGAGGAAGCTGACGCTGCCATACTAATATTTCGCAAAATGCAGTATAGTTGTCCTAACGCAATATTGCCTTTCAACAGTAGTTGTCGTCTCAGCCAATACTAGTATAGTCTCAACTATCAAGTGATGTACTATGTGCAAGAATACAAGAGAACTATATGTTACAAAGGTATGGGAGATAAAGCAATAAAGTATGCTGCAATATATTAAAGATTCTAATATAATCAAACATCTCACCTCCTCTTCTGACAGTGTCACTAGTCTCTCCTCTTGAGCATGCCATCTTCGAACGACCACCTGGAAATATCAGGAAGGAGGTGAGTACATGTAAACAAGCAATTGTGTGTAATTATTAGAATTCTGACAGCGAAGACCGCTCGAAATTTCCAACACAGTATGAAAATCTTTGTTTGGTTCTTCTCTTTCCAAGTATAGTACATCTTGCAAGTGCATTGTTTTCTTAACTATTTTCACCCACCACTCTACAGACAGGAAATGTGAAGCTTAATACATAAATACACATGAGCACTGTGAGTAATCTGTTCAGACTCAGATACAGATGCAACTGTAGTTTAAGAAGCTATAGCATCAGTTCCAGAATCTGGATATGTGCTACAAGAAAAAGAAAAGGCAAAACTAACTGTAGCACACAATAGAAGGGACAGATAAAGTTCAGAGATCTACTGTTTGAACTAAAACCACGACGAGTAAATCGGAACGGAGGGAGTATAAGATACGAGACTACTCCAGAAAGTAGAGGTTTTACATGGATTTGGCATTTTATTTACTTTTCCCTACCTAAACGGCTAAACCAGATAAAAAGCAATGTGAGCCATTGATCTAATAACTTCAGTGGTTAATACAATAGTTCATCTGAATGTTTCAGGTCCAATACAAATAACCGTCAAAATCTCAAAACATGATATGCACTCATTCAGAGTCCTTGAAACGCGATGAATTTGCTTCGGAACAGGGGGGAGTACCTGAGATGGGTGAGTGGTAAGAAAGAATCCGACTGTCGGCGCGAACTCATTCCCGTGCCTAAAAGGATTGCAGACAGTGGAGAAGCGATCAGTATGGGATATGATATCGCATGGCATAATGGCAGCACCCATCACCGAACAACGTTAACCATTAGAACATGTGGAAATGCAAGGCATAAAGCAAGTTTGGATACACTCTGGCATGAATGTGGCAGTCAATACAGCGGGGTTTGCATCAACTCTGGATTACTCAAGTTATCACTAATCACTGATACTTGTCCAGCAGTAAAAAATTCCTCAGATAGCGCATCAAATCAAATCAAATCAGTAGTAGAAAAGAATTAGAGGATTGGTCAAGCATGCTGCTTGGGGACGTACCTGCTGGGGGAGCAGTAGTGGAGGAAATGCGGGCCTGGGGGCACCATCTTGATCCCTCTGAACCTGGGGCCCACCGAGAACACCTGAAGCAGCAGCAGGGAAAACCAATCTCAGAACTGAATTAGTTGTAGGCACCAGTGTGGGGTGGAGAGGGCTGGCGTACTACCTGCGTGTCGAGGCCGAGGACGGTGTGCTGGGGCACGTCGAGGAGCAGCAGCGTGACCCCCTTCCGCGCCAGCTCCGTCGCCGCCTCGGGGTCCATCCGCGCCGCAGCCGCGCCTCCCCCGCTGCTCGCCATGCCGACAGCGCCCGATGCGGCCAGCTCTCGGTGCTGGGTCAAGCTGCTCACGGGAGGGGCGGGGGGAGGAGGCCGCCGGCGGTGGGAGCAGAGAGGCAGCAAGCGAGCCGCCGCCTGGAGAGTTCTCGGAAGGCCTTGTTCGTTCTACGCACTTCCCCACGGGGCTTGGGGCCCTCTAGCGAAAATAACCAGGCCCGTCTGATATTGTGCATGCGGGGTGGATCTTTGACCGGCCCACCCACCTCGAAGCCACGGTGGAAAAAAAACATCTGCTTCTAGAACCCCATGAATCTCCAAGCAAAGCTACTCCCTCGGTAACTTTTTATAAGACGTTCTTAGAGTCCATGACAGCGTCAAAAAACACCTTACATTAAGTTACAGAGGGACTAGTATTTACTTGCCAGTATTATTTCAGATAATGCATGCACAGCATATATATGATCAACAAAACAACAATCTCCATCACAACAATTCGATGGACGTTCCATAATTTCAACGGTAATATATACAACAACCTCCCCAACATGGAACCATAAGGACGAAGCTAGTATTTATTTAATTAACACGCAAATACGGCGGAAGAGAAGGATCATCATGTATAGGGCCTTCCTCCTTCCCCTATAATTTATTACAGTCTCTACATGTTCCAAACACCGATGATTGCCCAAGGCTTATTAACACAACAGACTTTTTTTCATTGTCTCAATGGAAACTACAACGCCGTTGTGCGGTTCATGGCACGATGGTGTTGCCGTTGCAGCGGTGAAAGGCAGCCAACAGTTTCTGCAGACATTCTTGTGCTGAAGGCCCTGTGTTTCCAGCAAGAAAATACAGTCAGTATTACATATATGCAATCTTTTGGCATCTACTTCAGTGGACCAAAATGAATCTTGGGAGCAGCATTATTATAGCCCAAGTATCAAGACTCACCATGAGGTAGCCATTGCATGTCCCATTTCGTAGCACGCCGGGAAGACTTGTTTTAAGCACCGCACGCCCCTGCATGCATCGGAGAGAAGAAGGAAACAACATTGGCACTACTTGATAAGTATAAGGCGTGAAAAGATATCACAACAACGGGAATGACGGCAGGTACAAACCTACGATGATCAAATAGCCTAAGGTAACACCGGATAATGCACTTCAGCAACCTTGCCGAAGGCCGTTCATCTGGTGAGTCAACCCTTTTTTGTAAAGCAAAAGCAATAGCATAGAAAGGACCGCGAGTGTCACAACATTGCTTCAAACCAACTTCGCTTAGCAGAACCTTTAGGAGAATGAAAGTGGACACCTGCAAAATGAGTGGGCAATGGTCATAGAAATTAGCAAAATGAGTGTCCATTCGTTATGGGGCTTATTTCTAGGATTTGCTTCTACTTTAACTTGAACTGCAACAAGAGACAGGCTCCTGATACTTGACTTGTGTGGATTATAAGCAAAAGAGGTGTTACAAGGAAAATAACAATGTTACGTATAATTGTTGCGATGGCGTGGTGGAAGTATATCTGCTACAAAAAGCAGTCGAATCTGCCAAACAATAGGGGAGCTTATAAGCTTCAAAGCTGTATTGGACAAAATGTGTTCATATATGCTTGTAAATCAGTAAAGTTGTTATATTGCTTCAAAATTATACTCCCTCCGTCCCAAAATAAGTGACTCGAGTTTGTACTAACTTTGTACTATTGTATCCCATGGGGATGGAATCCTAGTGGGGGCAATAACGGGGGAGAAGTCTTCCTAATAAATCGTGTGTTGAGCATAAGCAACATATATTTTATATGAGAGTAAAGGTGTCTGGCTACATACGGTTTTTGAAGGCTCATTGCCCATCTCCATGATGTTCAAGCACAAAGGAATGGTTTCACATTGGAGCACATACTCAGTAGCTTCAGTGTTCTCATCCTGCATGCACATATTACAAGGAAAACAAACTAAATCTCATTTGCAAAACTCATATTGTTAAAACAAAAATAGATCTTATTTTGGGATAATATTGAGGATAATATGCAACAAAACAAGTTTATCCTTTCAAGCTTTGCTGGGAACTACATTATGTGGTGACAAACTGACCATATTATCTATATCCGTATCAGCTAATTTGATGAAGGTGATATAATGTGTTCACTGCGTTGTGCTAAAAACATAACTAATTATTCAGCAAAAACATAGAAGAATCATTACGACAAAACTTATCTGCAAATTATAAATAAATAAATATGTAACTATATTTCCCTTCCATGTTGGTTGAGTTATTCCCATTCCATGTAGAACAAGGATGGTAAACCAATTTGAAATTCATGCCGAGGTACATAAGTTAATTGACAAATGCATTGCATATTATGTGAAACAAGCCGGGTTTTCCTATCTAGTTTAAGGCCATGTAAGAAATTTAAACTTCCAGCGTTCCAAGTACAAGTTACCTTTACTAGAGCACCAATGACACCCAAAGTGGCGAGCCGCAACTGCTCAAAAGGTTGGGCCTTGTCGACAGTACGCAAGAATGGGTACAGGTACAATGGAATATTAGCTGAAATACCAAAAACAAATCATTGACAAAATGATCCAAAAACTGAAGGTTTATAAAAGTGAAAAACCTTTTGTGACTCTATATCATATTGAGAACTGTGCCATATATAAAACTATTACAAATCAACTACTAAGATAGTAGCTAGCAAAAGTGTTTAGCCAAAACATATGATAACTGACAAAGCACATCAACAGTGCATTGAAATCTAATACGTGAAGTGGTTCTCATTACCTTCTATGAAAGGGCTTCTGGTCTCAGGGCGTGATGCAATGCACTGCAATAACAGAAATAGAAGAGGTTAAAGAAATATGTTACAAAATTATTGTGTGAAGTTCAAGGTAACTAAGAACAAATATGCATTAAAAACTCCTTTGTCGAACATTAAACCATCATATGACAGCAACAAGAAATCAAATATTATTCCATTATGCTTTTATTTTTTTCCTAAGTGCATACCTGAAAAAGTGCAAGCACATTGCAGACTCGGGTTGATGCAGCCGACGTTAAAGTTGGAGTCGAAAGTGCAGGGTAGATTCTAAGAACCTCCTGTTTATGTTTCAAGTAGCCAAGTAGGCCAGTGAGAAACTAAGATTGGAAATTCAGAACTTAATAATAACTGATACTATCACTTACTACAAGAAAACTGAATATGACCAAGAATGACTAACAACCATATCAAACTGATTTTTTTAATAAATAGGCTAAAAGGCTCAAAACCTTGTTTTTTGTGGTTTCACACATGCTCATACTAAATTCGCAAATATAGAAGGAGCAAATGATTATGACAAACCTGGACCAACGCAGCAACTGTGCCGAATGAGTACCACAACAAAGGAGCCAGATCCGGAAACATCTCCCTCATCTAAAATTTAATGAAACAACATTATATAACAAAAGAGGGTCTTTCTTGATGATTATGCAAACTAATAAATGAACATAAAATCGACCATTGTTCGGTTCAGAAGCATTGCTGAATTGACCGGTCACTATTGACAAATCAGATTGTAACATACAAAGAGTGTTGTATCTCTTCATCAAAGCAGCATTGTCTACAAGTAAAAAAAACATCCACTTTGGAATGGTTCATATCCCTGGCAACTATTTACGATAAACGGGTTTGCCCCCGCTTTATATTATAAAGCAACCATCCGATACATCCAGCTCACTGGGGCACAACACAGACAAACCCAAAAGGAAAAACAAGATAAAGGAAAGAGAAACAAATGCCGACACCGACAGATCAACGAAGAAAAGAAGACCGGCAACCGGTGCACCCTCCGAAGAGGTTCCACCGTGTTCCTAGCACTCTGAAGCGTCGCGTACCAAGCAACACCTTCAAGAAGGAATGCGACGGTGCCGCCGTTGTTGCATGTACAAGTTCTAGGGTTTCCTTGGTACGCGCAGGGCAGTGGAGAAGGGGTATACCCGACGCCCTTCAGGAAGGTCCGACGGTGCCCGCATGCGTCACCACGTCGGTACCGGACGAGCCACCAGTGATTTCTCCCGACCCAACAACCACTACCACCCTGGACACTCCGTAGTGCACCACCCAACCTGCCCCCACCACCGTGTGCCACCACGGTCACCGAACCAGCATCGCCATCTCACTGGGGCCGCCAACACGAGACCTGGAGGAAATGAAAGGAGACAACGGCCACGGGAGCAACCACAACTCGAGCGGCAAGAGGGGACAACCTCCACTGCCCTCGCGGAGCCGACCGGACGCGACGACAAGGACCTACCAGGCCCTGACGGCCCGGCCAGGCCCAAATGGGTCCAGACAGTCCCTGCCCGCACGTTGCAGCACGCCGGCCGACAAAGCCGCCACCGCCCGCAGATCGTCGTTGCCTCACCACCACCAGGGAGCAACGCCGCCGCCGAACCACCGGCCCGCCCCAACCCAGATGGGGCCCAGAAGGGCCCAGATCTGGGCCGAGAATGGCGCCGCCAACCACCACGCCGGCCCACGACCAACGGTCGCGCCGCCGCATCAAGGGCACCCGTGGCCCGCGGGATCGCCGCCGCCGGCCAAGCAGCACCGCCACCATCAGGGGGCCCCCATGCCCTCCTACGCGTGTGCGGCTAAAAGCCGGTCCGCCGCCAGCGCCACACGGGCAGGGCCCGATAGACCACACCGGCGACGGTGGCGGGGGGGACAACGGGGAGGGAGGCTGGGGGCGGGGAGGGATCAGGGTCCGCTCGTTGGCCGCAAGGGGCCATGTTTGGATTGAGTTTACTATGATCTAAATAACCCCACAGGACCAGACACGTCACTAAGGTCTAAGGCCATGTTTGATTGAGTTTACTTCGAACTAAGCACGAGAGCGAACAAAAAAAATTGCATTCAATCAAAATTGGGCCTAAAGGCGCAATTTTTCCACTATCCCAGGCCAGAATTCACAACAAACATCACTAGGGATTTATGAAGGGGGACTCTTTCCTCAAGAGGGCGCTAATGGAGAAAATGGAAGGATGCACAAGAACCTGAGAGAGCTCTGCGAGGGATCTCTCGCGTAGCGTAGGGTCGCAAAGGTTGAGCACGAGATGCTTCATCGATGTCGTCTTTTGGTCCACCGATGCTTGCACCACCTCGGTGCCAACTTTGCCGCCTCTCGCCAAAGAAGGAGATGAAGGCAGGGACATAGATAGATCTAGAGGATGAGGAGGGATGTGGAGACGGAGGAACGCTATGTTTTTCTATGATACAAAGGAACAATAATAAAAGCAAGTACAGGTCACAGAAGAAAAAGTTTCTTATTAGTAACGTAACAAATTACGTTAGCTTTTGGAACTATCTGTGTAATTTGCGGTGTTGGGCACTACTTTTTTATTAATTGGACGGTGCTTATTGCGGTTTTGTCATTAGTATAACAAGATTGTTTGTGTCATTAAAGAAATTTGTCTCTTACCGCAGAAGGTGTATGTCATTTATGTACTGAGACCATGACAATTTGCAAATTATGTTGTGAATAATGGCTTATACCTACTTTTACTTCTATGTTTAGATCATTTAAAACATGTGGATCGGTTTTTCTTTCCTTGCTGATGGAGAAAACAAGCATCTACGAAGGCCTTGTTTCTTTAGAACTTAGGGCCTTGTAAATATATATAGTCTTTTGATCATCTTCTGCTTTCGCTTTGAGGAATCATGTGTTCACTAAGTTTTGGTATCCTGGTTGATGTGGTGCTTTAATTAGTTAGTTTATCTTTACTATAGTAAAGAGAGGAAATTTTTTGTGAATACATTCATTTTAGAGTGGTTCATATGTGTTATTTTCGGCAACAATGTATAGAGTCTACATTGTGGATAATTCATCCTGGAGCCCGGGCTCAGCTGCACCTGGTCAGCAAAAAATTCAAAAAAAATACTAGAAAAATTCAAAAAAATCCAAAAAAAATTGGGGTGGTAGATAATTTGATGCGTGAGGTCCGCTCCAAATTTCAACTCATTTGGATATCTGAGTAGGCCTCGGCAAAAAAGACAAATCGGGTCAAAACAGTTTGTGAACAGTAAACTTTTTCACAGACCCCGATTTTGTCTTTTTTGCACAGACTTGCTCAAATGTCCAAACGAGTTGAATTTCGCAGCGAACCTCACGCATCTAATTATCTACCACCCCAATTTTTTTGGAATTTTTTGAATTTTTCTAGTATTTTTTTTGATTTTTTTCGTGAGCGCGGGTGCAGCTGAGCCCGGGTGCAGATTCGCCGCACTCCTACATTGTTGTTTCATGCTAATTTGTGCCAAGACTTATCAAAATTATACAGAGTGTGTTGCCATGAGGCAAATATTTATAACAGTTTCACTTTCTTCTTTTATGTCATGTTCAATGGAGACACAATGAAGAGCGGGTCTCCGGTACCTGTAGATTTATCCCCAAATGTGATGATATATAATGCAAAGGACATAATAAGAATGAATAACAATAAATAGGTCATAAGCAGTTGTGGGACCTTAGCTCTTTTTCATATAATAAATAATCTAAACTAACCCAACAATTTCAGGCGGGGGGGGGGGGGGGGGGGGGCTCATGAATTTATATTAGGAAGAAGTACCACAAAGTTCAAGATTTAAGATGACAGAATGAAAGATACTTGCATGTTAATACTTAAATAGCATTTCTAAAAGAGTTATAATTTATCCTTGGTGTACAAATCAACACTAATGATTGTGAGAAGGTAAGATCGTGGAAAGAGAAGGACTTCTGCATTTTTTTTGTAATTCATTCAAGCACATACTCCCTTCGGTTCCATAATAGTTGTCATTTTGGACATCTACATGGTCCCCAAACTAAACCTTCGACCAACAGTCTATATTGAAATATATTTATGAAAACTCAAAAAATTATACGATGTTATATTGCTTTTTAAGAATAAAATTATTTTTAGGTATCCAAAAAAATTATTTTTAACAATGTTACTAGTCAAAGATCTAAAAGTTAAGACCTCCCTTATACCTGTAACAGCAAAACTACAACTTATAGAGAACTGGAGGGAGCATTCATGTATATTTACATTTTATTTTTCCATGTGCTTAGTACTCCCTCTGTAAACTAATATAAGAGCATTTAGATTACTAAAGTAGTGATCTAAATGCTCTTATATTAGTTTACGGAGGGAGTACTAGCTAAATTTATTTTGGACAACAATTATTCTCAAAACCATGCAACTCACAAACTTTTCACTCAGAAGAGTGGTGTATCGCTGCATCATGATTTATTGCATGTCAAACATGGTAAACGCAATATCAAACTAAAGTATTGTTGTCATAATCAGTCAAGTTTGAAGGGACTTAAGAGAAAATTACTCTTTAAATAATACTTCAAATTGAATAGGAGATGAGGAACGGGGGAATGGTGTAAAATACCTTACATAGCTCAAAAAGAGCATGCCCCTTGAGCTACGGATCTAGCAGATCAAGAAGAAGATGCTCCAAAAGAATTGGGTCATTAGAACCAGAAACCTCGCTACTTGACATTGAATTCAATAAGGGGGATATGAAACTGTATAATATAAAAAAACCAAAGTAAAACAATCATGAACAAATCTATAAGAGTGAATGCAACAGCTAAGGAATTTAAATATTCACATCAACTAAATTTGAAATTTCACATTTTCTTTACTAGTATACTAAACAATTAACGACGATATCCACTCATCCTAATCTATCGTCAAATAAATGTTCATTCTGTTATTGGTTCTTTCTTGATGAGCTATATACACATTATTTTAGCTACTCATACTTCCAAATCATTGGTTGCCATATTTGGCAGTGAACCATACAGAGGATATGTACCAGGCTTGCATGCATCTTATGTGTCATTCTTATCCCATTACTAGTAGCCATACATATGTGGTTTGTTTCTAGTTGTTCATAATAACATCAATACTTAGTATTGTGCAAATAGCAGCTTCCTAGGTACCCTGTCGAGAATGGTCATCTTCATACCCACATGTCTAGCACGATGGTATTGCCATATAGAGAATGCTAGTCATTCTACATGATTGTAGCATGCATGCTTGTATGCTGGCCAGTTTGCAGAATTACATATGTCATCGGTTCAATATGAATGACAAAACTGGACAGGAACTTTACTGAACATTGCTTTCCACAACAGTATCAATAGTGGACAATATAACAATGAGACCTGCAGATCTCAAAGTCAAGGGGCCCATAAACTAATATAATGAGAGCAAACTAATTTCACAATGAAGTGACATCAAACATTTGCCTTCAGAGATGTGTACAACTACATATCCTGTTACCAACAGGATGCCTAGAGCATTGTCCAAATCTATACCAATATAAAAACACCCAAAATGGAAGGGGCAGATAGTTACCGGATTCGCTCGGAAAGGCCTCGAACTCCGATCTAGATCGAACGATTCAGATTGGAGTTTGAATTTGCACGGTTCGCTCTGGATTTGCTGCCCGATTTGTCGAACTCTAATAGAACCAGAAAAATGGATTCAGTGGCTAGAGGTGGTGACTGGTGAGTGGCGAGCGGACAGCAGAATTCACGTGGCATGCAGCGCGATAGATGGTGGCGAAGGGCTGGCGGCCGGCCCCTCGTTCTCGGGGAACACCAGCCCCTCCTCCTTGCCACTGATGCACTGTGCGGAGGTTGAGCAGGAGAAAGAACGAGGAAGGATATGCTGAAGCGCACAAGGCAGCGGCGCAGGATTAGGTTTAGAATGAGGCTATCGGGGGCAGCGGAGGAGCAGGAGGTCGTGACATTGTGGGCTTGGGCTTGACTAACCAACATTTTTCCTATTTTTATTTATTATTATCTATCTAGGATCTTCAATGGCTATTTTTGAATGCGAACAGTAAGCTATTTTGAACCGAAGATAGCAAGTTCACGAAATGGATCTCCGATTCGCGAATTGGAGATGTATACCCCCTATCGAACACGATTCATAGAAGTAGCGAATTCGAACCGCGAACTCGCATCATGAATCAGGTAACTATGGGGCAAGAGTAACGATGCTGCATGAGATAACAAATATTAGTACTTACAGCTTCACTACAGCTCAAAAGAAGACTACTCTCTCCATCCACATATATAGGGGCTAAATGCGTTTTTTGAGGTTATCTTTGACCACGGGTTAGCACAATAATATATAACATGCATGTTGCACAAAGCATACCATCGAATTCGATGTGAAAGGAGATTCTAATGAAATAATTTTTATATCATATATCTCATACTAATAATTTTATCGTTGGTCAAAGGCTACCTCGAAATCCATATTGGGCCCTATATATGTGGATGGAGGGAGTAACTAATGCTTTCCACTACATAAACGCCTCCAGTGACTGTCCCAGTGGTTGTCTTCAAAACAACTGTTTAGTTTTTTTGCTTGCAGTACCGTGAAGAGAATTGCAGCTCCCCCAAGAGTGGATCTTCTTTAGTCAGGACAGTCTCCATCAAGCTTTCCTCCCTCCTGCTCCACCGGGATCCACTCCATCTCTCCCCCTCTCCCCCTCAAATCAAATTTGAGGGACAAGCTTTTTCGGACGGAGGGAGTACCTCGAAACATTTGATACAGTTTCCTTTTATATAGTTTCAATTCATCCATTGCAACCGGGGGCCGGCGGGCAGCAGGGCAACGGCCGTCGCCGTCGCCGTCGGCCCGGCCACCCACTTCACCACACCACACCAGGTGGGGCTTCCTCCCCCTTCCTTCCTTTACGCGACGTGTCATCACCCAACGTGCAGCTGCTTTCCTCCCTCCTGCTCCGCCGGGATCCACTCCATCGCTCCCCCTCTCCCCCTAAAATCAAATCAAAAGAAACAAAATATCTCTACTCCTCCTAATTAATCCAGCCAATCTGTTAATTAATTAAATCGGGTTAACTAAATTCCTTTCCTGATCCTCGCTTACAGCTCAGGTCGGATTCGCAGCAGCACGGCAGGCAGCCAGCAAAATTCCTTCCTTGCTCCCCCCTCCCTCCCGCATCTCCTCCTTCTCTCGCGTCGGCCGCCCGCCGCGAATCCATCCATCCCCCTCCCCGCCGCAACGCAACGGGGGTCGGGGTCGGGGTCGGAGGGGGACAGGCAGGGAGGAGGAGCTACGCAAGCCTCGAATCTCCCGACCCCCCACCGGGGCGGGGGCTACAAATGGCCGCCGCTGCCGAGCCGACCGGAGGCGGGGGAGGCGACGAGGTCGTGGAGGAGATCAAAGGAGGAGGAGGAGAGGGGGCCGCGGCGACGGCGACGGCGACGGCGGCGGCGCACAACGGCGAGCGCCCCACCGACGACGCCCCCGGCCCCTCCGCGCCCGCGGCGTCCACCTCTTCCGCCTCAGGTAAAAGGGCCTAATCTCCTCTCCTAGGGTCTAGGGCGGGCGGGCGGGCGGCCGGGGCTAGCCTCCCCCGCGATCTCTCGTCGCCGGACTCCAGAGAACCAACTAGGGTTCTGCTCCCACTAAAAATAGACACAGAGAGACTTTCCAAGGGGAGTAACACGACGCCGCCCTCCCGGACCAGGGGAGGCTGTCCTGCTAATTTAGGCAGAGCCACATGCGGGATATGCTCTGCATTGCCCCGGATATTTTCCATCCGGCAATTTCCATTGCTGGACATTGATTTTTACCCAGCGCCACTGAATCTGAAACATGGGAGTCGCAATTTTGGTTCTGCTGCCGAGCAGGTTGTGCTCTTTTGGCTCTGCTCGCGGTAACCGTCGCCGGCTCATTGCCGCGTCAGGGAACGCGACACACAGCGTAACACCCTAAGCGCCGGGTTGGGCTTTATGACACTACTATACATGACTTGTGGATTGTGCCGGTCTGAACCATTTGTCGTTTCTCCTTTGCTGCCGTCTATTCCCGTTCCTTCGCTTTTCTGGGCACTTTTTTTAGATTGTAAGTTTCTGCGTATAATAGTGCTTGCTATTCTGAGGAAATTGCTTGTTCGTATTGTCAGAGAACACTAGACAGTAGTAGAGTACATTTATTTATTTGTATGATTTTACCCAAACTAAATGTTTCTGAACTTTTTCTGTAGTTGTGCTCAGTTTATCCCATGACACACAGTTGCATCGACTGTAAAAAAGTAGCACGCCGGCACCCAGTAAGAGGGTGTGCTAAGAGAACTTATTAGTTGGTTTTCTGTTCGTACAATTTAGTCCAAGTTTCTTCTATTTATCTAGTGATAATGTGACTGGAAATAATAAATGTTATCATTTCCTTCTAATCCAACCCTCAAGTCATCCTTCCTTGCAGATAACGGAAACCTCCATAGATCAAGCACTATGCCAGGGGTGATCAACGATACCGAGATAACTGCTGAAACTACAGGCCCATCAAATCTGGAAAGGTCAAAAACTGAGAGGCGCAAACAAAATAATCCAGCTGATGATCCTACTAAACAGTTATTGGATGATAAGATTTCCATAAGGAAAAAGGTGTGTATAGCTGGCCCTCTTATCTTCCTTAGTATGATGAAATGTAGCTTCTTCTTGACACGGTCCATGTGTTGGTTATGTAAATCTAGGAGGTATTGAATTGTTAATTATGTTAGCTTCTGTATCAAGATTGTCATTAATATGTTTGGGAGATAGTTCTTTTTATATGTAATTGCATCTCTATAGAAGTTGGAGCTGATGAAATTGTAAGTGCTTTAGTGGGTCGGAACAACATAGTATATTAAAATTTGTAAGTTTTGACATATTACAATGAGCTAGCTATGGACAGGGGTGCGTGGAAGCTTGCTATCCATGTGCCAGAGCCATGAGTTGGTTGCGAGATCTTATGGGTTTCACTTCTAGCCTACCCCAACTTGTTTGGGACTAAAGGCTTTGTTGTTGTTGTTGTTGACATATTACAATGCATTGCATGGAAGCTTGAAACATGGCCAGATTTACTACTTCGTGTCTGGTGCTGGATTTCTCTCTCTTCTAATCTTCTGCATATTTAACTTCACACAGCTCAAAATGTTAAATCGAATAGCTACAGTGAAGGATGATGGAACTGTGGTTGTTAATGTACCAAGTACTCTAGAAGCGACTCCAATTGACGTTGGAGCAGTGGATGGCTATGAGGATGTTGTTGTTGAAGAATCATTAGATGGATCAGATATACCATACAGACCTCCAATACAGATTGTTATACTTATCGTGGGTACAAGGGGAGACGTTCAGCCATTTGTTGCAATAGGAAAACGCTTACAGGTTAGCCCAAGCTAATATTATTGTTAATCTCATATTATTGTTTGCTAACTCCGATTAGTTCCATGAGCTTCTCTTCCAGTTTAATGTCATCACATTTATGTTTTTTTTAGTATGACAAAGATCAGTTATCACCTTTATTGTAGGATTATGGACACCGTGTGAGATTAGCCACTCATGCTAACTATAAGGAGTTCATACTCACAGCTGGGCTGGAGTTTTTTCCACTGGGTGGAGATCCAAAAGTACTTGCTGAATGTATGTTTTTTAGTGATTATTTTTTTCTAACTTCCATATCAGATGAAGATTAATATTTTTGCTTCATTCACTTCGAGCAGACATGGTGAAGAATAAAGGGTTCCTACCTTCAGGCCCATCAGAAATTCCTGTTCAAAGAAAACAAATGAAAGAAATTATATTTTCCCTACTGCCTGCATGCAAGGATCCTGACCCTGATACCGGTATTGCTTTCAAAGTGGATGCAATTATTGCGAACCCACCAGCATATGGTCAGTATATTTTGTTTACTTTGAATTATTTTTTATGACTGAAACACAAAGCTCATGTATTAATAGTAAACAACCTCAGTAGCAAACCGTAAAATATCAGTTCTAGACAGGATGAGGGTCATCTTATGATCATGCCTCAAAAATCTTGGTTATAATGATTACAAGGTGCAAAATACTATTCTACATGGTTCTTATATAGGATCGGGATTGAATTCTCCCACATGACCATAAGATTCTGTAATATTGTTTGAATCTTATCAACCTCACTCATGCACAATTTATTCTTACAACATTCAGTTTGGTTATTTTCTGATTTGAGATTAATTTCATTAAAGGACTGGAATATCACCAAAGAAATCTAGCCATGGACAGGGGCGCGTGGAAGCTAGCTATCCATGTGCCAGAACCTTGAGTTGGTTGCGAGATCTTATGGGTTTCAGCTCTAGCCTACCCCAACTTGTTTGGGACTAAAAGGCTTCGTTGTTGTTGTTGTGTTGTTGAGATTAATTTCATTGCAGAACAGTTTTGTAGAGATAGATCAATTTATTATTTATGCTTTAGCATGTTCATGGTGTGCTTTGTCTTGTGCCATACTAATAACAGCTTTGCTTAGTAATGTAAACTCATACAGTTATCTTTTGGTTTCACCTTTCCTCTAGAGGCATCTCGTTTCTGCCAGGGCACATGTTTGGTTAATTTCTGTTGTCTTCCATTCTTGGAATTCAAGATTACGAATGGTAAAGAGAAAAAGAAAGAACAAAGAGGAATAGTCATAATCTGAATGAACTGCACCTCATGACTAAATGCATAAATTTGATTTATACGACCAAAATCGGACCAGCTCTTTTTTTTATCAAGATTACTTATGACAATAAACACTCACCCAGTTTCTTTGTATGTGAAAATCATCAAAAGGACATCTTATCTTGAGGGGTGAGTTAACATTTAAAACCTTGACTTCACTACGTAAACCTACCAGCATGGTGAAATCATCCTAAAAACCAGATCCACGTTATAATTTGGTCTGCTCAAGTCGAAAGCGTTAAATGCTGGTTAAATTAGAGAGTGCTATACAGAACCATCCACAAAGTAGGTAGTGGAGTATGGACCTTTTCCTCTTTTCAAATAGGGCATGGCAAATGTTAGGAGATGAAATGATACTAAAACCTTTTAGTTTCAGCTATTCGACTGATGGCAAAACCACAATGGAGTGGTTCTCTGTTCCAACTTGTAGTTTTTAAATGTGAGGGTTTTGGTCCATGCTGAATGGTGTGATTTTCCATACGCGTCCATATATTATGAGGTCTGCTGTTGTGTCCCTTATGTGTTAATGTGTGCCTTTCTATCACTAAATTTTATTTTTGCATATTTTCCCCTTTTATGATCTGGATAAGCAACTTGATTACCATATTTTACCATTACAACTATGTCATCCTGCTGACCTCAGTATTTATTCAGGACATACACATGTGGCAGAGGCACTAAAAGTACCCATTCATATATTCTTTACCATGCCATGGACGTGAGTCATTTTTGTTCTGCTTCCTCTTTGAAAGACAGTTGCTGATGAATACTGTCATTTGGAGATCTAACATATGCTGCTTGTTCAGGCCAACTAGCGAATTTCCTCATCCTCTTTCTCGAGTGAAAACATCAGCTGGATATCGAGTGAGTTCACATTGTATTTACTTATTTGTTCTGGGTATCGAGTGACTAATGTGAAGCTTTTCTAGATCATTGCAAATTTCATGAAAAGGAACACAAAAATCGGTACTTGTGGAAATTAGTTTAAGAAAAAAAGAAAAAAAGAAGAAAAACTTTGCCATCTGTTATTATTTGTCTTCCACCTTGTCTATGGATGTGTTTAAGTTTGAGGTCCATCTGATCGTATGGAGTAGTACATCACTAGGGTGTTTTCTTTTTTGCTGTAGTGAATCCCAGTTGAGTAGTTCACGCACATATGCATGAACCTTGGCTATATATGAAATCTATAGTTGGTCACGTTGTTTCATGCTATAAAAATTAAGAAAACCTACAGTGTTAGTACTTTCGAAGCATTGAGGCAAGGCTGTTTTTTTTAATTCGTCACTTGTCAATGAAAGTGAAATTGATATTGCAAAACATAGAGCAAATCCGTATGTTTCTTTCATCCATAAAATTGCTCTGATACCTCGTGTTTGTCTGCATTTGCAGCTTTCTTACCAAATTGTTGACTCTATGATTTGGCTTGGGATACGTGATATGATAAACGAATTCAGGAAAAAGAAGTTGAAGCTGCGTCCAGTAACATACCTAAGTGGTGCACAGGGTTCTGGAAGTGACATTCCTCATGGATACATCTGGAGCCCTCACCTTGTCCCAAAACCGAAAGGTGTTTGATTCATATTAATTTGAGCTGAAACTGGACCATGCTTAACCTTGTCGTTCTTGATTGTTTCAATTGCCAATTTGCCAAAGTTAAAAGTAATTTATATGGTCGAATGATCTTGTTTCTATCCCATTTTACAAAACAGAATATAGGCAAAGTCAAGATAGTAACAGGTTCATTTGGTCTTGTGTTTCTCCCATTGCATCCTTTTGCTAGTATTTAGAAGAATTGGACATGGTAAGTTAACTAGCTGATGGTTGACACCAGTGATGTTGCATACTCGAGTCATTGCAGCACTCCTTCAGACCTGTCTATATTATGGCAAGCTTAAAATTTTGGGTGCTGAGCGGTTGCATCTCAATTGCCTCTTTACTACAAGCTAGCAGATTGAAATATCAGGAAATGCTGTTATTTAAAATTTAAAATTAGAAGGAAGTGCTTAGTACTTGCTAGAATATGTGCATATCTTATCACTGCTAATTATTTAAGGAGCTTCTATAATTCGTGTTCAAGATTATAACTGCAGTTGTGAATTGTGGAGTAAATTATTGAGAAAACTATTGCATTGGAATTTTCAGATGTTGTTGTTGCTAATGGTTTGTGGCTCAATGTTAAAATTTGTCATCTATTTGAATGCAGACTGGGGCCCCAAGATCGATGTTGTTGGATTTTGCTTTCTCGATCTTGCGTCTGATTACGTACCACCTGAAGAACTTGTGAAATGGCTTGAAGCGGGTGACAAACCCATTTATGTTGGTTTTGGTAGCCTTGTAAGATCAGTTTGACCTTTCTTATATTTACTGCATGTTGGTTTTAAGTTCCAATATTCCAATTCTGATATGGTGCATTATTTGACCTGCTCTGTTTAACTTATTGTACTGATATGGTGCAAAACAGGGTTAGTTATGTAGTTGCGTAGCGGATCTTTCTTGATTACCCTGATGCCATTGGCAGTGAATGCACTTTGTGGATTAGTGAAACTCTTCATGTTTTACAGCAGAAAGCGACTTTGCACATGCTTTTTTTTCACTACCTACAGTAGTAATAAGAAGCAAGTTTGCCACTTGGAATCTTTGTAGCATCTCACAGCAGAAGAAGTTATTTGTGTGCTTTAGGCGGAGGGTAGTTTAGCTCTATAGTTTAGTAGCTCTAGTTAGTTAGGGGAATTGTTACTAGTTCAAATAGGGGTTTGCTGTTAACATTACATCTAAAAAAATAGTCTCAACTAACTGTGAAATTTAAAATTCAGATGCTAGGTGCTTTTGAAAAGCCACCATAATAACTTACCTGATTCTTTCATTTTTTTTTTCTGATACACTAGCCAGTTCAAGATCCAGCAAAGATGACTGAAACCATTGTCAAGGCACTCGAAATGACTGGACAGAGAGGTATCATTAACAAGGGTTGGGGTGGCCTCGGAACATGTAAGTTCATCTTATGATTTGTGAGCATGTTGCACTATTTGGTTGTGGGCATATATTTTGAGTCCATCCTGAGTCTTGAACCTTTTGCAGTGGCAGAACCAAAAGATTCCATATATGTTCTTGACAACTGCCCTCACGACTGGCTTTTCCTGCAGTGTAAGGCAGTGGTAAGCCTTTTCTTGTTACTCTTGGTGGCTTAGTGCATGGATCATATTATGTTTCATTCGTATAGTATTTTTATTGATCATCAAATATCGAATGTTTCCTGATTTTGCAAAACTAATTAACCAACAGTTTTCATGGGTCATACTTAAGAAAATTTGGTGAAAGAACTCCAGTGTGGCCACTATGGTGCTAATAGTGTCTGTTTATTCTGTTGAGAGGAAGGCTCACACCTTTTTGTACCTCCACAGGTACACCATGGTGGTGCTGGAACGACGGCTGCCGGCCTGAAAGCAGCGGTACTCTCTCTCTCTCTCTCTCTCGCACTACGTTACGAGCTATTCATTAGAATGCCACATGACTTCCACACTATTCTTGATGCAACTACAGTATTACTTTTCCAAGCCAATTATTGTTAGGTAGAGTTAGCATCAGCTGAAAACAATTCCTGATCAGGGCAAGCCTGCAGTTGCTAGAGACATCTTTTGTTCGCAGCATTTACTCTTATAACTAGCTAAGCAACTGGCAACTAGCACCTGATCATAATATTTGCTATTTTTGGACCAGTTATATTTAGTTTAGTTCTAACCCAGTGTTTTGGTGATTTGTAGTGTCCTACAACTATTGTACCTTTCTTTGGCGACCAACCATTCTGGGGAGAGCGGGTGCATGCTAGAGGGGTAGGGCCTTCGCCTATACCGGTTGATCAATTCACTTTGCAGAAGTTGGTTGATGCTATAAAATTCATGTTGGATCCAGAGGTAACTCTACAAATTCTTTGCGCTTGGGCAGATGAGACTTTTTCTTTTGTTTCATATCGCAAAAATAGATAACAAGAATATGGACACAGATGTGCATAGGTAGGCTGCAGGCAGTGTTGCAGATATGGTGATGATATACTGATATACAAAATTGCTAGATTGTCACCTTGATAATTACTCCCTCCGTTCCTAATTTCGCTGGTGCATTCGTAGTTTGGTACCCAGCATGGTTCCAAAAGCCAGGAATAGACTGGTTACTGCCAAGAAACAGGAACCGGTCCGTTAAATTGGATAGTTAGAATGTTCAAATTCAGATATTAAGTTCTCAGATTGGAACAGCTTTGGGACATATACACAAATCAGTACTAAACTAAACTTCCCTGATTCAGAACTTATTTATAACCCACTAGTTTGTATGATCTCCTGTTGGTAGAATTACAGCAAACATGTATTTTCCCCATGTGATTTTCAGGTGAAAGAAAAGGCTGTGGAGCTTGCCAAGGCCATGGAATCAGAAGACGGTGTAACGGGCGCAGTCAGGGCATTCCTCAAACACCTGCCCTGTAAAACAGATGAAAATTCACCCCCACCAACGCACGGCTTTCTAGAGTTCCTAGGCCCAGTAAGTAAATGTTTGGGGTGCTCTTAGGTGCTGGTCAGATGCAGGTATACCATTCCTCCCTGCTGAAAGAAGAGTGTAAAAAAAGGCTCTTGGGTGACCGCTATGCCATTGTGTGCGATAAGAATGTGGAAGCCAAATGTTAGAAGTTGATGTACATGCATGCGACCAGGAGCCCGTGATTTATCGTTTTGCGTTTTTTTGTATGTGTGTTGTGTAAAGAGTATTTGTCTGATGATTTTAATACATCATTTTGGTGTGGTTGCAACCTTGGCCTGCAGCAACCGATGATCTCTCATGTATGACCAGGCAACCTGTGTATATGGAAAACTTCAGAGTGCAGATTAGTTCAGTTAATCCTTTTGCAGTTTACAACATGGTTTAATTTGAAACTGCCAGGCATGTCATGGTTATAATTATGTTTCAAGTTTTTCCTAGCTCTACTACAGGTCTTCATTTTAAGATAAAGTAGAGACCTGTGACCTCATGCACAGGGGAAAGTAATTATGTCATCCCAGTATTTTTTTCCCAGTTTCCAAAAATATGAAAACAAGTCATGGTTGTAAATTGGGCTATATCTTGTGAAATATTACTTGTACGAAAAGACAACTCTATGTCTATTCATTGGGAGGGCTGTTTTGGCTCTGGGGTGCATATATATGCTCCTTCATGAACAGTAAATTAAAAATAAATAGTAAATACAATTTAAAAATTCTGATATTTTTTAGATGTTTTTGTTTTTTTTGCGACGGTAAAGGGAGTTTGATTGCAAAGTTATAGAGTTACAGTCGAGAGGCCACAAATCCTTGATACAAGGTGGAACTGAATGAAGCCAAATAGCAGTTGCTCGCTCCGTACGGCTGTAACAAGCCAAACGATCGGCAACTCTATTCTGTAGACGACTAATCTTCTGAGGTACAAACTCCCTACTACTAGCTAAATACTTAATCTCTAGGGCTAACTGGCCATAAGCTGACCGTCGTAGAGCATTTGTTGATAGGCAGGATAAAGCTTCCAGGGAATCCGATTGCAACACCACCGGTGAATTTGAGTGCTGTATGGCAAGAGCCATACCTTGCATCATTGCATGTAGTTCTGCCTCAAGTGGATAGTTGCAGTGGAAAATATATCTGTATGCCGCAAATAAGATTGAGCCCTCATTGTCCCGGAGAACACACCCGGTCGCCGTGGAGTCATCTTGTGGGTTAAACGAACCATCCACGGACAGGGCGACCGTACCCCGCGCCGGAGCCGGCCATGGTACAGTGGCCACAACCATCTTTTGGCGCGTCACCACCTATGGCACCGAGGGCATCTTGCCTTTGATAATCTCCTCCGCTGAAAACTTGCCCACGAGGTTGATGGATTTATAGTAACTAACCAAGAACTCAACCGATGCAGGCACGGGTGGGGCTTCCTTACCGTGATAGCAGTCGTTGCGTATCTGCCATATCCGCCAAATCAGCATAATTACCATGTCACAAACCATTTCTGAACATGAATCAAGTAGGAGCATTAGCCATTCCTTCCCAGTATGAATGAGGCGATCGTCATCCGGAAGAGGCCATCTACTACGCATGTTGATCCACAAAATTCTTGCCTGAGTGCAGGTGATCAAGGCATGAAAGGTAGACTCCTCCTCTACCCCACAGATAGGGCAAAGTGAGCGTGTGGCCAAATGTCAGTAATTCTTGCACTGTTGAGTCGCTAGGGTACCTGTAACCACTCGCCAATCTATGATCTTCATTTTCTGTGGTACGTTGGATGCCCAAATCTTGTTCCACAGCGAGCGGTTCCCTTCAGGGTCTGAGCTAGAAGAACCACCCGCAAAGGCCGTGTTATGATCACATGTGGCTAATCTATAAGCACTCTTCACCGTAAAGTTCCCGCTCTTCTCCGGGAACCAGGACAAGAAATCATTCCGCATACGGGGCGAAGCTCTGATCTTTGTTATATACTGTACGTCCATGGGCCAAAACAAATTCTCGAAGACGGTCCACCCGCCAAGCCCCGTTTTCATCAAGAAAATCAGCAACCCTGTTTAGGCGACAGGTGCCTTTCGGAGTGATGGGGCGAAACGATGATGGCCGGGGGATCCAGGGATCCCTCCAGGTGCGGATGTCAGCCCCGTTCCCCACCCTCCAAATTACACCTCTCTTGAGCAAATCCAAGCCATGCAATATACCTTTCCACACTGATGAATGATGTCTACTACGCAACCTTCTTCTTGTAGACGTTGTTGGGCCTCCAAGTGCAGAGGTTTGTAGGACAGTAGCAAATTACCCTCAAGTGGATGACCTAAAGTTTATCAATCCGTGGGAGGCGTAGGATGAAGATGGTCTCTCTCAAGCAACCCTGCAATCAAATAACAAAGAGTCTCTTGTGTCCCCAACACACCCAATACAATGGTAAATTGTATAGGTGCACTAGTTCGGCGAAGAGATGGTGATACAAGTGCAATATGGATGATAGATATAGGTTTTGGTAATCTGAAAATATAAAAACAGCAAGGTAACTAATGATAAAAGTGAGCACAAACAGTATTGCAATGCTTTGAAACAAGGCCTAGGGTTCATACTTTCTCTAGTGCAAGTTCTCTCAACAATAATAACATAATTGGATCATATAACTATCCCTCAACATGCAAAAAAGAGTCACTCCAAAGTCACTAATAGCGGAGAACAAACGAAGAGATTATTGTAGGGTACGAAACCACCTCAAAGTTATCCTTTCTGATCGATCTATTCAAGAGTCCGTAGTAAAATAACACGAAGCTATTCTTTCCGTTCGATCTATCATAGAGTTCGTACTAGAATAACACCTTAAGCCACAAATCAACCAAAACCCTAATGTCACCTAGATACTCCAATGTCACCTCAAGTATCCGTGGGTATGATTATACGATATGTATCACACAATCTCAGATTCATCTATTCAATCAACACAAAGTCCTTCAAAGAGTGCCCCAAAGTTTCTACCGGAGAGTCAAGACGAAAACGTGTGCCAATCCCTATGCATAGATTCCCAAGGTCACGGAACCCGCAAGTTGATCACCAAAACATTTTCAAGTGAATCAATAGAATAACCCATTGTCACCACGGGTATCCCACGCAAGACATACATCAAGTGTTCTCAAATCCTTAAAGACTCAATCCGATAAGATAACTTCAAAGGGAAAACTCAATCCATTACAAGAGAGTAGAGGGGGAGAAACATCATAAGATCCAACTATAATAGCAGAGCTCGCGATACATCAAGATCGTGCCGAATCAAGAACACGAGAGAGAGAGAGAGAGAGATCAAACACATAGCTACTGGTACATACCCTCAGCCCCGAGGGTGAACTACTCCCTCCTCGTCATGGAGAGTGCCGGGATGATGAAGATGGCCACCGGTGAGGGATCCCCCCTCCGTCAGGGTGCCAGAACAGGGTCCCGATTGGGTTTTCGTGGCTACAGAGGCTTGCGGCGGTGGAACTCCCGATCTAGGTTATTTTCTGGAGGTTTCCGTATTTATAGGAATATTTGGCATAGGTCTCACGTCAGGGGGGTCTCCGAGTCGTCCACGAGGCAGGGGGTGCACCCTCCACCCTCGTGGACGGCCCGGGACTCTTCTGGCCCAACTATTTTACTCCGGGGGCTTCTTTTGGTCCATAAAAAATCATCAAAAATTGGCACGTCAATTGGACCCCGTTTGGTATTCCTTTTCTGTAAAACTCAAAAGCAAGGAAAAAACAGAAACTGGCACTGGGCTCTAGGTTAATAGGTTAGTCCCAAAAATCATATAAAATAGCATATAAATGCATATAAAACATCCTAGATGGATAATATAATAGCATGGAACAATCAAAAATTGTAGATACATTGGAGACGTATCAAGCATCCCCAAGCTTAATTCCTACTTGTCCTCGAGTAGGTAAATGATAAAAACAGAATTTTTGATGTGGAATGCTACCTAACATAATTATCAATGTAATTCCCCTTATTGTGGCATGAATTGTTCAGGTCCGAAAGATCCAAGACAAAAGTATAATATTGACATAAAAATAATAATACTTCAAGCATACTAACCAAGCAATTATGTCTTCTCAGAATAACATAGCCAAAGAAAGCTCATCCCTACAAAATCATATAGTTTGGCCATGCTTTATTTTAGTCACACAAAATGCTCTCATCATGCACAACCCCGATGACAAGCCAAGCAATTGTTTCATACTTTAGTATTCTCAAACTTTTTCAACTTTCGCGCAATACATGAGCGCGAGCCATGGACATAGCACTATGGGTGGAATAGAATATGATGATGGAGGTTGTGTGGAGAAGACAAAAAAGGAGAAAGTCTCACATTGACGCGGCTAATCAACGAGCTATGGAGATGCCCATCAATTGATGTCAATGCAAGGAGTAGGGATTGCCATGCAACGGATGCACTAGAGCTATAAATGTATGAAAGCTCAACAGAAGAAACTAAGTGGGTGTGCATCCAACTTGCTTGCTCACGAAGACCTAGGGCATTTGAGGAAGCCCATTTTTGGAATATACAAGCCAAGTTCTATAATGAAAAATTTCCACTAGTATATGAAAGTGACAAAATAAAAGACTCTCTATCATAAAGATCATGGTGCTACTTTGAAGCACAAGTGTGGAAAAAGGATAGTAGCATTGTCCCTTTTTTTTTTCTTTTTTGGGCCTTCCTTTTTTTTGGCCTTTTTTATTTGGCCTTTCTCTTTTTTTTTTCACGGGACAATGCTCTAATAATGATGATCATCACACTTCTATTTATTTACAACTCAAGGATTACAACTCGATACTAGAACAAAATATGACTCTATATGAGTGCCTCCGGCGGTGTACCGGGATGGCAATGAATCAAGAGTGACATGTATGAAAAATTATGCATGGTGGCCTTGCCACAAATACGATGTCAACTACATGATCATGCAAGGCAATATGACAATGATGAAGCATGTCATAATAAATGAAACGGCGGATAGTTGCGTGGCAATATATCTCGGAATGACTATGGAAATGCCATAATAGGTAGGTATGGTGCCTGTTTTGAGGAAGATATAAGGAGGTTTATGTGTGATACAGCGTATCATATCACGGGGTTTGGATGCACCGGTGAAGTTTGCACCAACTCTCAAGGTGAGAACAAGCAATGCACGGTACTGAAGAGGCTAGCAATGATGGAAAACTGAGAGTGCGTATAATCCATGGACTCAACATTAGTCATAAAGAACTCACATACTTATTGTAAAAATCTACAATTCATCAAAAACCAAGCACTACACGCATGCTCCTAGGGGGATAGATTGGTAGGAAAAGACCATCGCTCGTCCCCGACCGCCACTCATAAGGATGACAATCAAAGAACACCTCATGTTTCAAATTTGTTACACAACGCTTACCATACGTGCATGCTACGGGATTTGCAAACTCCAACACAAGTATTTCTCAAATTAACAATTACTCAACTAGCACGACTCTAATATTACCATCTTCATATCTCAAAACAATCATCAAGTATCAAACTTCTCATAGTATTAAATGCACTCTATATGAAAGTTTTTATTATACCCATCTTGGATGCCTATCATATTAGGACTAGTTTCATAACCAAAGCAAATTACTATGCTTTTCTAAAGACTCTCAAAATAATACAAGTGAAGCATGAGAGTTCATCTATTTCTTCAAAATAAAACCACCGTCGTCCTCTAAAAAGATATAAGTGAAGCACTAGAGCAAATGACAAACTACTCCAAAAGATATAAGTGAAGATCAATGAGTAGTAGAATAATTATGTAACTATGTGAAGACTCTCTAACATTTAAGAATTTTAGATCTTGGGATATTATTCAAATAGCAAGCAAAACTAAATAAAATAAAATGACGCTCCAAGAAAAACACATATCATGTGGTGAATAAAAATATAGCTCCAAGTAAAATTACCGATGAACGAAGACGAAAGAGGGGATGCCATCTGGGGCATCCCCTAGCTTAGGCTCTTGCCACTCCTTATTCCATAGCCCATCGAATCCTTACCCAAAACTTGAAAACTTCACAACACAAAACTTAACAGAAAACTCGTAAGCTCCGTTAGTATAAGAAAATAATCACCACTTTTGGTACTGTTGTGAACTCATTCTAAATTCATATTGGTGTAATATCTACTGTATTCCAACTTCTCTATGGTTCATACCCTCCGATACTACTCATAGATTCATCAAAATAAGCAAACAACACATAGAAAACAGAATCTGTCAAAAACAGAACAGTCTGTAGTAATCTGATTTGTTCGAATACTTCTGGAACTCCAAAAATTCTTAAAAACTAGGACAACCTGGATAATTTCTATATTGATCTTCTACAAAAAGAATTAGCATTTTATCACGTTCTGGTGAATTTTAACAATTATTGTCATGAGCACAAAGTTTCTGTCTTTTTCAGCAAGATCAAACAACTATCACCCAAGAAGATCCCATTGGTTCTTACTTGGCACAAACACTAATTAAATCATAAAACCACATCTAACCAGAGGCTAGATAGATTATTTATTACTAAACAGGAGCAAAATGCAAAGAACAAAAATAAAATTGGGTTGCCTCCCAACAAGCGCTAACGTTTAACGCCCCTAGCTAGGCATGATGATTTCAATGATGCTCACATAAAAGATAAGAATTGAAACATAAAGAGAGCATCATGAAGAATATGACTAGAACATTTAAGTCTCACCCACTTCCTATGCATAGGGATTTTGTGAGCAAACAATTTATGGGAACAAGAATCAACTAGCATAGAAAAGCAAAACAAGCATAACTTCAAGATTTTAAGCACATAGAGAGGAAACTTGATATTATTGCAATTCCTACAAGCATATAATCCTCCCTCATAATAATTTTCAGTAGCATCATGAATGAATTCAACAATATAACTATCACATAAAGCATTCTTTTCATGATCCACAAGCATAGAAATTTTATTACTCTCCACATAAGCAAATTTCTTCTCATGAACAGTAGTGGGAGCAAACTCAACAAAATAACTATCATGTGAAGCATAATCCAATTGAAAATTAAAATCATGATGACAAGTTTCATGGTTATCTTTATTATTTATAGCATATGTGTCATCACAATAATCATCATAAATAGGAGGCATGCTTTCATCATAATAAATTTGCTCATCAAAACTTGGGGGACCAAACATATCATCTTCATCAAACATAGCATCCCCAAGCTTGTGGCTTTGCATATCATTAGCATCATGGGTATTCAAATAATTCATACTAACAACATTGCAATCATGCTCATCATTCACATATTTTATGCCAAGCATTCTATGTAATTCTTCTTCTAGTACTTGAGCACAATTTTCCTTTCCATCATTTTCACGAAAGACATTAAAAAGATGAAGCATATGAGTCACCCTTAATTCCATTTTTTTGTAGTTTTCTTTTATAAACTAAACTAGTGATAAAAAAGAAACTAAAGATTCGATTGCAAGATCTAAAGATATACCTTCAAGCACTCACCTCCCCGGCAACGGCGCAAGAAATTGCTTGATGTCTACTATGCAACCTTCTTCTTGTAGACGTTGTTGGGCCTCCAAGTGCACAGGTTTGTAGGACAGTAGCAAATTAACCTCAAGTGGATGACATAAAGTTTATCAATCCGTGGGAGGCGTAGGATGAAGATGGTCTCTCTCTCAAACAACCCTGCAATCAAATAACAAAGAGTCTCTTGTGTCCCCAACACACCCAATACAATGGTAAATTGTATAGGTGCACTAGTTCGGCGAAGAGATGGTGATACAAGTGCAATATGGATGATAGATATAGGTTTTTGTAATCTGAAAATATAAAAAAAGCAAGGTAACTAATGATAAAAGTGAGCACAAACAGTATTGCAATGCTTCGAAACAAGGCCTAGGGTTCATACTTTCACTAGTGCAAGTTCTCTCAACAATAATAACATAATTAGATCATATAACTATTCCTCAACATGCAAAAAAGAGTCACTCCAAAGTCACTAATAGCGGAGAACAAACGAAGAGATTATTGTAGGGTACGAAACCACCTCAAAGTTATCCTTTCTGATCGATCTATTCAAGAGTCCGTAGTAAAATAACACGAAGCTATTCTTTTCGTTCGATCTATCATAGAGTTCGTACTAGAATAACACCTTAAGACACAAATCAACCAAAACCCTAATGTCACCTAGATACTCCAATGTCACCTCAAGTATCCGTGGGTATGATTATACGATATGCATCACACAATCTCAGATTCATCTATTCAACCAACACAAAGTCCTTCAAAGAGTGCCCCAAAGTTTCTACCGGAGAGTCAAGACGAAAACGTGTGCCAACCCCTATGCATAGATTCCCAAGGTCACGGAACCTGGAAGTTGACCACGAAAACATTTTTCAAGTGAATCAACAGAATAACCCATTGTCACCACGGGTATCCCACGCAAGACATACATCAAGTGTTCTCAAATCCTCAAAGACTCAATCCGATAAGATAACTTCAAAGGGAAAACTCAATCCATTACAAGAGAGTAGAGTGGGAGAAACATCATAAGATCCAACTATAATAGCAAAGCTCGCGATACATCAAGATCGTGCCGAATCAAGAACGAGAGAGAGAGAGAGAGAGCTCAAACACATAGCTAGTGGTACATACCCTCAGCCCCGAGGGTGAATTACTCCCTCCTCGTCATGGAGAGTGCCAGGATGATGAAGATGGCCACCGGTGAGGGATCCCCCCCTCCGGCAGGGTGCCGGAACAGGGTCCCGATTGGTTTTTCATGGCTACAGAGACTTGCAGCGGCGGAACTCCCAATCTAGGTTATTTTCTGGAGGTTTCTGTATTTATAGGAATATTTGGCATAGGTCTCACGTTAGGGGGGGGGGTGGGGGTCTCCGAGTTGTCATGAGGCAGGGGGCGCGCCCTCCACCCTCGTGTAGGAGATATGCCCTAGAGGCAATAATAAATGATATTATTTATCTCCGAGTTCACAATTATGTTTATGTTCCATGCTATAACTGCAATGATTCTCGAGTCTGCAATATCCACGAGGCTCGGAGGAAGACTCATATGCACATGTGGAATAATAAACGGTAAGAAGTATTCCTAGTCTGGCCTCTAAGACTAGCTCAAGTGTTGCATGATGATTCTGTTTTCCTGGTCATGGGCATGTCTATGCCAGCAATTTTGAGGGCACAATGTTAAGAGAACATTTGTGTCGAATCGACCCGGATTGATGTTATGCTATGAGATTCTTTCGTCACAAGTTTATTGGTACATAACACAGAGATGGTTAACGTTTGCATGATTCCTTAGACCATGAGAGTATCGAGTTTCTTCATGCTTGCTTCATGAAGTTTGGGGTTTGTTAAACGTCATCCGTAAATGGGTGGCTATTACGACGGCTTACGGGTTCATGGAAAAGTGTTTCAAGTAACTTGATAGCTCAAGATTGGGATTTGCTCCTCCGATGATGGAGAGATATACTCGGGCCCTCTCGGTGTTACGGTGTCCATCATCGTCTGGCCAGACACTTTGTGATTTGATCACGGGGATGCCGGAACACGAAACGAGAAAAGAGAACAAAACCGGTAACGAGGTAACTAGCATAGTGGACAAGTTGTTGATCCACGGGAATGCCAACATGTCTCACCTCGGGTATTTGTAACATATCACGAAGCAACAGGAATAGCACACAACAACTGGAGATTCACTCGAATATTCATTCGTGTGGGTATAGGGGTCAATATGGGTGTCCACGGCTCCGATGTTGATCATTTATTGGAAGGGGTTCCAGGTTATGTCTATACTTCACCGAACCTATAGGGTCACATGCTTAAGGGTCATCTATCTGCTGAATACTAGACAGGGAGTCTGAGAGAAAATCACCGAAAAAGTTTCGGACACCAAAAACTTTCGGACAGCGGAATCGTACCGCAGAGAGAGGTCACCGGATGAGTTTCGGTGAAACCGAAAAAGTTGTTTCGGGGTATGCCATTAAGTCAAAATGGTTTCGGCACATGCCTGCTAATTCTTGGAGGGTGCCAGAATCATTCTGGAAACTTTTTGGAATTTTCAGAAATAAAAACCAAAAATGTTTCGGAGCTGCCGGTACCGCTTTGGCTGTTTTTCGCAGATGAAATTCACTAATCTGAAATTGTTTCAGAACGAATCCAAAATCATTTTAGTGGGTACTGGAATTATTCTAAGACCCACAGAAATATTTTTGGATTTAGTGGACGCGAAAAATTGTCTTCATGAATAGTGAAAACGCATTCTTGTTTGCTTTTCGCAGATGAAAATCACTAAACCGAAATTGTTTCGGAACGCGTTGAAAATTATTTTAGTGGGTACTGGAAATGTTCTGAGCCCACATAAATATTTTCTGTTCGAACGGACGCTGAAAAATGTCGTCATGAATAGTGAAACTGCTTTTTGCTTGGCTTCTTGGAGAAGCCACCTTGAGGGCCTTTTTGGTATTTCCCCCCTTGGCTTCTTGGAGAAGCCACCCTTGGGCTTGGCCTATATATAGGGGTGGAGGGGGCTGCCTAAAGGATCATCCCTTGCTCTCATACACATGCCATGCATTATCTGGCTTCTTCTCTCCCTCCCACGAAAAGAGTTTCGTAGAGCCGTAAGGCTGTCTGGGTTCCGGCAGGAACTAGTTCTGGACGGCGAAGCCCTGCCGGATAGATGACACAGTATGTGTGCAACTCTGTAGAGAGATCGTAGTTTCGGTCTTAGTTCGTGAGTGCCTCCCGAAGGGCTATCCGTGTGACCGTCCGAGTTTCGAAGGTCCTCCCGAAGGGCTGTCCGAGTGACCGTTCGAGTTTCGAAGGTCCTCCCGAAGGGCTGTCCGCGACACCGTCCGGGGGGCTGTTCGACCGCCTCCCAGAGGGCTGTCTGAGGAGCAGATGAGGGTATACATCCTCGCGGTTGGGAGGTTGTAAATCCTAGCTGCGGGGATCTGCACCGCCGATCGTCATCGAGTCTACTTCCCACTGCGCTACGAGTCGGTAACGAAAAAGATCAAACCATGTATGCAGTCTCCATAGTGGTCCTGGGCTGGTGCGTAGGTCAGAAATTTTTTGTTTTCTGTCGCGTTACCCTCAGTGGCATCATGAGCCGTGCTATGCGTAGATGCAGGTTGCGATCGAGAATACATAGAGATGTATGGGTATTGCATAATATAATTAGGTAGTAGATGAGATCTATTGCTGAAAATTATTTATGCGGGTGACAGATGAAATCTGTTACCCGACGTTCTTGTTACTTCCCTAGAATTTGCGTTTGCTCAATCTCGAGACAACATGGTGGAATTTGACAAAGTTCTGGCAATCCGTGATCCTGATTGATCATGGAAGTGCTATCAGTTCTTTGGGTTCTGCCGTAGTCAAAAGAAAGATGAAATTCGCAGATGAAAGGGCATTGCAGATATGATCTGCACGGGGGTCATGTGTATGACGAAGTTTAGTATGGGGCTCGAGATTTAATTATCTCGTGTCTCATACACCCCGAGATGTTAATCTGGCAACTTGAATAATCATACTTGATGATAAAACGTTGGTAGCTGCGTTTTAAGTCAAAACCTTAGAAGCCACGTAAAATAAATTTTTGCATAAACCGATTAGAGGCATCTAACTTGGTTTTGCAGGATGTGCATGTGATGTGGTATAGCAATGCTCATATTCAATTTGATTATGTATGAGATGACTATATGATGTCATTAACATGACCTGCGTGTCATGATTCGGCATGATGGCTGGAGCCATATGATTGTCACTTTAATGACCTGCGTGTCAACCTTAAGTAATGCACTTATTTTATTAGCTATAGAGATAGCAATATTATCTGGTGCATCGACAAGGTGGTGGCAATCTTCGTGAAGGTGAACACCGACGCGAATGCCGAAGACGAAGAAATGAAATACTTCTCCGTCAGAAAGGGCTATACCATATCATGCTATTATGAATTGCCTGAGATGTTTATCCCTTATGATGCACCCTTCTTGATTGCGCGGTAGTCGCTTTTTATTTGGGTGATCTCTCACTTAAAATATCAAAGTAGTTAGTGTTCACCCAAGTGTAGCACCGTCTGAAATTCGTATCTTTTCGGGGTGCGCCATGTACACATGAGCACGAACGAATCGAGAGGAATGAGGCGGGTGAGGTCAGACCTCGCAGCAAGATCACTTGGTTATCTTTGACGTTCAGGCAGGAGAGTCCTGAGCTCGGAACACGCCCATCGAAAGATGAACAAGAATCACATAGAGATGTGATCGGCAAGTTGGCCTACCGATTGAAATTCGTGTCATCAGTGATGAACCCGTCAATGGCATCGAATAGAAATATGGATCTTGAATCACTCTAAATCAATTATGAGAGATATTGATTTGAGTGGGAGCGCACTGTTGAATTAACATGTTTAATTCTTAGTGCAATTAATTATGAACATTGTCTAAGTGTTTCTTGCAAAATAGTTGTAGAATAATGGCTCGCGATTCCACTTTCCCTGTTAAAATTGAATAGCTGTTAAATATCTGGTTAAAACTTTACGATTGGTAACGTAATATGAGGATTGTCCTCAAAAGTGCCGAGAAGGACTTTGTCCTATCGCATGTTTTCCGTATCCTCCCGCTAATGCTATGGATCATGTGACTCTCGTCCTTCGATCCAAAAGCTAGAATTCTGTTACGGTCAAGTGGTATATGTTTGCTTCCATGAAACCCAAACTTCGAAAGTTGGGATAGTTATATGATATTCATGGAACTGAAAATTATTTTCAGATACAAACAAAGCAATGTTTGTTTGCAAGTATTAGTAAAAGTGTTTACTATGCATTTGACTGTTGGGAAAGGGATCCAGAAGAACGCCTGTCATATAATGAAAGGTGAATAAAACAACAACTTAAGGAGAAAGGAAGTGTCTAAAGGGTGTTAGTATGACTTACACGCCTAGGAAGTCCGGGGCTAATGCCACTCTTAAGTTGGGTGCTTCTTCTGAGAGTAGGAGAAATACTAAAGGTTAAACTGTTAGAAGTATAAAGGCAAAAGGAAAGAAGACTGGAATATCCAGCTCATGTATGAATGTCATACAAGTTTTTGATGTATAGAAGGCTGGTCAAAGATATAGTTCTTGCGAATTATGGTTAAACATGTTAATCACTAATTCTTGGGTATTGTGAGTTCATCACAAAATTGCCCGCTCGATTGCATTCTGTTGCAACTCGATGTAAGAACTACTATGGCCTGAAAGACTAGCTAGGAATGAGGTTAAGGTATACACAGGGAACATAGTAAATGTTACTATACCTTCCATCGGTGTATTGCCGTCTGTATTTATTTTCATAATTCATTTAGAGTTTTACAAACTCTATCCCATTGCATAAGGTATCTTGCAAGAAGGTTGTTCATAAGAGAACTTTTTATGTTCGATGTTATGAATAACACAAGGGTCATACTTTCATTATGAATGAGATGTATGTTATGAATATTGATAATAATACAATGCCTCTGGGTTTACTTTCGTAATTCATTTTAGAGTTTCATACACTCTAGCCCATTGCACAATGTTTGTTGCAAAAGAGTTGTTCATAAAAACAACAATTGTTGTTAAGTATTATGAATAACATGAAGGGCCATGCTTCCATCCAAGATGGCATGTATGTTATGAATATTGATGGTAATATGATACATCCATAACACTGACGCTAAATGTCGCAAGACTAAAAGAATACCACACAAGTGTGGCACTACATTTGGTCACATTGGAGAAACCCGCATGGAAAATTCCATTATGATGGATTTTGAAGTCTTTTTGATTTTGAATCATCTGAAACTTGCAACTTTCCTCCGAAAAGTGAAGTGACTAAAATACCGTTCACAGGCCATAAGGAACGAACAACAAACTTATTAGTGATCATACATTTGATGTGTGTAGTCCGATAAGTGTTGTTAGTGGTGGATTTATTTATCTTCAAAAATGACTCAAGTAGATATATGGATATTTACTTGATGAGACATAAGTCTGGATCTTTTGAAATCATTCGAAAGGTTCTCAAAAATGAAGTAGAAGTTATTGTAACAAGAAAATTATGTTTTTGCAATTTGATTGCACAAAGGAATATTTGAGTTACATGTTTAGCGAATGTCTGATGAGTTGTGAAAGGGGTTTCATAACTTGCACCTCCCGGAACACCACTGCAAGTGGAAAGTCTGTGGAGATGTAATCAAACCATTTATGACATGGTAAGGTCAAAGATGACATAAATAAATTTGTCATTATCCCTTTTAAAGTGATGCTTTAGAGACTGCGGCTTTTACACTGAAAAGAGCTACATCGGGTCTGTTGAAATGAAGCCATGGTATGGTACGCCCAACCATGTTATATCTTTTCTTAACATTTGGAATATGGGGCTTGTGTAAAAGGTTACAAACCTATTCCAAATCAGACAAGTGCTACTTTGTAGGTTATACCAAAATGTTGGGTATTCCTCCCTCACTATACCGAGGCAAATAGTTTTGCCGCGAAACGGTGTGCTTTTAAAGAGAATGGTTCTTTCAAAAAGGTGAGTGGGAGAATAGTGCAACTCGACGAGATAAACAGTATCTACATCATCAGATCAAAGGAAAGAGACCTTGAAAGTAATTCCAGAGTTTCCTACTGCGACTGATACGGAAGTCTCTACAATAAAATGTATGAACTTCGGTCGAACTTGCAGCTGAACCACGTAGGCAAGGCTCGTGCAAACCTCTCAGGTGCGCAAACGAGATATTGTTGTTAGACAACATTATACCTACGATACACAAGGAAGCGTTGATGCGCCCTGACTCCGGAATTGGCTAAATGCCAATACAACCCGAGTTAGTTTCCATATAAGTGATTCAAGATTTAAACCTTGATACACCTTTCGGAAGACTTAGAGTCTAACGAATATTTATGGAACTTAAAACTGATACGGATAAAAATGTTTTATCCATAAAGCTCGACCTGTTGAAATAACAAGTTCAAGAGTTGACTACGATGAGGTTGTTTTCATCGTAGCGATGCTTAAAGTCGGTTCGGGTTGAACTAGCAATTAATACATATTTCAATCATGAGATATGAAACATGGATGATAAAAGGATTTCCATCTGATGGAAATGAAAGCTAGGACTTGTATATGATACAGTCCAAAGTAATTTGTCGATCCAGAGGATGCTAGTAGGTATGCAAACTTTAGAGTTCCAGCAATGGACAGAAGAGAGCAAAATGGAGTTGGAATCTTCGTGTTTTGATGAAATGGTCAAAGGGGTTTTGACTTCATCAATGGGTAACGAAGATGCTTGTAATTCAAGAAAGTAAGTGGGAGCATAATAATATTTCTAAAAACCTTATGTGCTTGGCACATTGGTAATTGGAAATAAATTTCTTGACACGAATTAGGACTTCATTTGAAAATAGTTTTTCGATGAAGTGCTTAGGCTAAATAGCCTCAATATTAGGCATGATGATCTATGGAGATAGATTTACCTAATGGGGCTAAGCAATGAATAAATATTGACAAGATGCTAAAACCTTTTAGCATTTAAAACGCCAAGGAGTGATTCTTGCCAAAGTCACATGGAAAGAGTTTTTGCAAGACTCGGTGTCCCAAAACACTGATGAGTAAAATACATGATGCAAATTCCACACACTTTTGTGTTTGGATTAATCATGTATTCCATGGTATGTAAAACAACCAGATATGTCCGATACTCCCAAGGTGTTGCGAGTATGGATACTAAAGTGATCAAAGTACTGATCGTGGGACAACAGTGAAAGATGTCATTGAGTACTAGATTAAGTACTGATGATATGTTTTCTTGCAAGCGGAGATCATGAAGAGTTCGTTGTAAAATGTTACATCGATAGTCTTTATCTTTTCTCCGTGCGATTTTCGATTTAAGTTAAGGGTTTTGTGTGATACACAATATGGTGGCACGGTAGTTGGAAATTGTTCCCAACAGGATACTGTGGCAAATTCTATAACAAATGACTAAGTATGTTGACGCTTTAGAAGCGACAAAAGAAGATGTTGAATCATATAGTTCATTCATGAACTTAGTATGGTTCCAAGATGGCTTTTGTCAATGGGACACTACTGCAGGTAGTTGCTCCATAACTCAGTCCGAGGAATCCAGGTTCGACCTATGATTCAAATACATTCAACGCCAAGTCCACACAAAATATGAATTTTGTGAAAGCATGAAAATGCGAGGATATGCAGAGATACACACGGAGCTGAAATTGTCAGATCCGATGGACATCAGGCTATACCACATGCGAAGCATTTTTTACACCAGTATGCCATAGGTGTAAAGTGCATTAGCATTAACTAGATTATTGACTCTAGTGCAAGTGGGAGTCTGTAGGAGATATGCCCTAGAGGCAATAATAAATGATATTATTTATCTCCGAGTTCACAATTATGTTTATGTTCCATGCTATAACTGCAATGATTCTCGAGTCTGCAATATCCACGAGGCTCGGAGGAAGACTCATATGCACGTGTGGAATAATAAACGGTAAGAAGTATTCCTAGTCTGGCCTCTAAGACTAGCTCAAGTGTTGCATGATGATTCTATTTTCTTGGTCATGGGCATGTCTATGCCAGCAATTTTGAGGGCACAATGTTAAGAGAACATTTGTGTCGAATCGACCCGGATTGATGTTATGCTATGAGATTCTTTCGTCACAAGTTTATTGGTACATAACACAGAGATGGTTAACGTTTGCATGATTCCTTAGACCATGAGAGTATCGAGTTTCTTCATGCTTGCTTCATGAACTTTGGGGTTTGTTAAACGTCATCCGTAAATGGGTGGTTATTACGGCGGCTTACGGGTTCATGGAAAAGTGTGTCAAGTAACTTGATAGCTCAAGATTGGGATTTGCTCCTCCGACGATGGAGAGATATACTCGGGCCCTCTCAGTGTTACGGTGTCCATCATCGTCTGGCCAGACACTTTGTGATTTGATCACGGGGATGCCGGAACACGAAACGAGAAAAGAGAACAAAACCGGTAACGAGGTAACTAGCATAGTGGACAAGTTGTTGATCCATGGGAATGCCAACATGTCTCACCTCGGGTATTTGTAACATATCGCGAAGCAATAGGAATAGCACACGGCAACTGGAGGTTCACTCGAATATTCATTCGTGTGGGTATAGGGGTCAATATGGGTGTCCACGGCTCCGATGTTGATCATTGATCGGAAGGGGTTCCAGGTCATGTCTATACTTCACCGAACCTATAGGGTCACACGCTTAAGGGTCATCTATCTGCTGAATACTAGACAGGGAGTCTGAGAGAAAATCACCAAAAAAGTTTCGGACACCGAAAAGTTTTGGACAGCGGAATCGTACCGCAGAGAGAGGTCACCGGATGAGTTTCGGTGAAACCGAAAAAGTTGTTTCGGGGTATGCCATTAAGTCAAAATGGTTTCGGCAGATGCCTGCTAATTCTTGGAGGGTGCCAGAATCATTCTGGAAACTTTTTGGAATTTTCAGAAATAAAAACCGAAAATGTTTCGGAGCTGCCGGTACCGCTTTGGCTGTTTTTGCACATGAAATTCACTAATCTGAAATTGTTTCAGAATGAATCCAAAATCATTTTAGTGGGTACTGGAATTATTCTAAGACCCACAGAAATATTTTCGGATTTGGTGGACGCGGAAAATTGTCTTCATGAATAGTGAAAACGCATTCTTGTTTGCTTTTCGCAGATGAAAATCACTAAACCGAAATTGTTTCGGAACGCGTTGAAAATTATTTTAGTGGGTACTGGAAATGTTCTGAGCCGACATAAATATTTTCGGTTCGAACGGAAGCTGAAAAATGTCGTCATGAATAGTGAAACTGCTTTTTGCTTGGCTTCTTGGAGAAGCCACCTTGAGGGCCTTTTTGGTATTCCCCCCCTTGGCTTCTTGGAGAAGCCACCCTTGGGCTTGGCCTATATATAGGGGTGGAGGGGGCTGCCTAAAGGATCATCCCTTGCTCTCATACACATGCCATGCATTATCTGGCTTCTTCTCTCCCTCCCACGAAAAGAGTTTCGTAGAGCCATAAGGCTGTCTGGGTTCCGGCAGGAACTAGTTCTGGACGGCGAAGCCCTGCCGGATAGATGACACCGTATGTGTGCAACTCTGTAGAGAGATCGTAGTTTCGGTCTTAGTTCGTGAGTGCCTCCCGAAGGGCTGTCCGTGTGACCGTCCGAGTTTCGAAGGTCCTCCCGAAGGGCTGTCCGAGTGACCGTTCGAGTTTCGAAGGTCCTCCCGAAGGGCTGTCCGCGACACCGTCCGGGGGGCTGTTCGACCGCCTCCCAGAGGGCTGTCTGAGGAGCAGATGAGGGTATACATCCTCGCAGTTGGGAGGTTGTAAATCCTAGCTGCGGGGATCTGCACCGCTGATCGTCATCGACTCTACTTCCTGCTGCGCTACGAGTCGGTAACGAAAAAGATCAAACCATGTATGCAGTCTCCATAGTGGTCCTGGGCTGGTGCGTAGGTCGGAATATTTTTGTTTTCTGTCGCGTTACCCTACACCTCGTGGATGGCCCGGGACTCTTCTGGCCCAACTATTTTACTCCAGGGGCTTCTTTTGGTCCATAAAAAATCATCAAAAATTGGCACGTCAATTGGACCCCATTTGGTATTCCTTTTCTGTAAAACTCAAAAAACAAGGAAAAAACAGAAACTGGCACTGGGCTCTAGGTTAATAGGTTAGTCCCAAAAATCATATAAAATAGCATATAAATGCATAAAACATCCTAGATGGATAATATAATAGCATGGAACAATAAAAAATTATAGATACGTTGGAGACGTATCAATGAACCATTGCCCGAAAACACCGTATCGAGCAGTTGTCCAGAGGGATAATATTTTGCCTTTCGAAGGCATGCACAAAGACTCTCCGGCGTGTCCAACAAACGCCACGCTTGTTTAGCAAGCAATGCCTGGTTAAAGGACCTTATGTCACGAAACCCCATGCCACCCATGGACTTTGGCAGCCTCAGTTTGTCCCAGCTCATCCAAGCCATCTTCTTCTTGCCGTTTTCCTCCCCACCAGTATTGGCGTATCATGCAAGTTAGTTCGTCACAGGCCGATGCAGGAAGCTTGAAGACACTCATTACATAAGCAGGAAGGGCCTGGGCCACAGCTTTAATAAGAATCTCCTTATTACCAGCGGACATATATTGCTCACTCCAATCTATAAGTTTCTTCCGTAGGCGCTCTTGGATTGTTTCTAAATTACCTTTGTGAATTCTTCCTTCCGGGACAGGAAGACCCAAGTACTTGGGTTCAAACACCTCTTGAGTAATCTCCAACACAATTTTGACCTCCCGAGCCACACTGTGCAGACAGTTATCTAAAAAAAGAATGGAACACTTCGACGGGTTGATCAATTGTCCAGTCGCCGCCGAATACGTGTTCAACACACCTTTAACCAAGAGAGCCCGCGGCTCTGAGGCATGGAAAAACAGGAGGGAATCATCCGCAAATAAAAGATGTGAGATGACCGGGCCCCTCTATAGATTGTGACCCCTTGTATACCTTCCTCGTTCATCGACTTGTTCAGAAGGATAGACAGAGCGTCAGCCACAAAGAGGAAAAGGAAGGGGGATAATGGATCACCTTGGCGTAGACCTCTCGAGGGAGAGAAGGACTCCAATAGTTTGCCATTAAATTTAACAGAATACTTCACTGATGAGATACATGCCATAACGCGAGAGATCCACTGATCAGAGAAGCCCCATTTAGAGAGCGCCCTTTCCAAGAAGAACCAATCAACGCGGTCATACGCCTTCGACAGATCAAGTTTGTATGCACACAAAGCTGGTGAATTCTCCTTGACTGACTGAATATGATGAATGCACTCGAAGGCAATAATGGAATTGTCTGAGCTCAACCTCCCTGGAATGAATGCACTCTGATTTTCAGAGATAAGCTCAGATAGGAGCGACCAAAGCCTGTTCACCTTGCATTTAGACACGATCTTATACACCACATCACACAGACTAATGGGGCGGAAATCTTTTAGTTCCTTAGGGTGGGGCACTTTTGGAATTAACACAATCGTCGTGTCATTAACACCATCTAGCATGATGCCAGTAATAAAAAACTCTTGCACTGCAGCCACTATTTCCACTTTCAAAACAGCACAATTCCTTTGATAAAACCTAGCCGGGAAGCCATCGCAGCCCGGAGCTTTCAGGGGCCCGATCTGAAAAAGGACATTTGAAATCTCCTCATCCGAGTATGGCTTGCACAAGGAGTCATTCATCTCCGCAGACACCATAGGAACAATCGTATCCAGCACCTCACGCGGATCCAGGGTAGGATCTTTAGTGAAAATCTCCTTAAAGTAGGAGCTAGCCATCCTCTCCATGTCGGATGGTACATTGCACCAGGAGCCATCAGCCATAATTAGTCGCTGAATTTGGTTGCGACGAGCCCGCCAAACAGCTCGCCGGTGTAGGTATTTAGTGTTGCGTTCCCCTTCTTTCAACCATGCAATTCTAGACCGCTGAAGCCAGAGCATCTCTTCTCTATAAAGAAGCTCATCGAGTTGATTCATTTTAGCCCGTATCTGTGCCCGGCCCGCGCCTGACAGTTGAAGGTCAGCCAACTACTGACGGAGTTTTTCAATGTCCTTCAGAACATTACCAAAGTTCAGTTTGCTCCAATGCCTCAAGTTAGTCATCACCTCCTTCAGCGAGTTAGCCGCCGAGCCCAAATTGCCGGCTGGCCGGTGTTTAGCCCAAGCCTCCGAGATGACCGTGGGAAGCTTGAGGTCTCTCTCCCACATAATCTCATACCGTGGAATTGACATCTTGCGCCTCGGTTCCTGCACTCCTTCCAAGTTGATCAATAGAGGGCTATGGTCCGAGCAGGAGGTGGCCAGATGCACCACCCGTGCCGCAGGATAGATGTCTCGTAGTGCTTCATCAACGCAAGCCCGGTCGAGCCGGACCTGAACATTACGAAAACCCGCTTGACCATTATCGTATGTGTATGGGATGCCTGAGAACCCGAGATCCTACAGATCACATGTTTGTAAGCAGTCCCTGAACACTGCCATCTGTGCCTTCGCTCTGGCTGATCTTGACAAGTGCTCGTGCTGCCAGAGTGCTTCATTGAAGTAGCCGAACACGACCCATGGTTCTCGCAACACGGCCCGCAAACGACACAGATGATCCCACATCCGATGACGATTTTCCACTCTCGGTTCTGAAGGAAATATGCCCTAGAGGCAATAATAAAGTTATTATTTATTTCCTTATATCATGATAAATGTTTATTATTCATGCTAGAATTGTATTAACCGGAAACATAATACTTGTGTGAATACATCGACAAACAGAGTGTCACTAGTATGCCTCTACTTGACTAGCTCGTTGATCAAAGATGGTTATGTTTGCTAGCCATAGACATGAGTTGTCATTTGATTAACGAGATCACATCATTAGGAGAATGCTGTGATTGACTTGACCCATTCCGTTAGCTTAGCACTCGATCGTTTAGTATGTTGCTACTGCTTTCTTCATGACTTATACATGTTCCTATGACTATGAGATTATGCAACTCCCGTTTACCGGAGGCACACTTTGTGTGCTACCAAACGTCACAACGTAACTGGGTGATTATAAAGGTGCTCTACAGGTGTCTCCGAAGGTACTTGTTGGGTTAGCGTATTTCGAGATTAGGATTTGTCACTCCTATTGTCGGGGAGGTATCTCTGGGCCCTCTCGGTAATGCACATCACTTAAGCCTTGCAAGCATTGCAACTAATGAGTTTGTTGCGGGATGATGTATTACGGAACGAGTAAAGAGACTTGCCGGTAACGAGATTGAACTAGGTATTGAGATACCGACGATCGAATCTCGGGCAAGTAACATACCGATGACAAAAGGGAACAACGTATGTTGTTATGCGGTCTGACCGATAAACATCTTCGTAGAATATGTGGGAGCCAATATGAGCATCCAGGTTCCGCTATTGGTTATTGACCGGAGACGTGTCTCGGTCATGTCTACATAGTTCTCGAACCCGTAGGGTCCGCACGCTTAAAGTTTGATGACGGTTATATTATGAGTTAATGTGTTTTGATGTACCGAAGGTAGTTCGGAGTCCCGTGTGAGATCAGGGACATGACGAGGAGTCTCGAAATGGCCGAGACGTAAAGATCGATATATTGGACGACTATATTCGGACTTCGGAAAGGTTCCGAGTGATTCGGGTATTTATCGGAGTACCGGAGAGTTACGGGAATTCGCCGGGGAAAAGTATTGGGCCTTATTGGGCCATACGGGAATAGAGGAGAGAGGCCAAAAGGAAGGAGGCGCGCACCCCCCCTCTTGTCCGAATTGGACAAGGGGTGCAACCCCCTTTTCCTTCACCCTCTCCCCCTCTTTCCTTCTCTCCTACTCCAACAAGGAAAGGAGGAGTCCTACTCCCGGTGGTAGTAGGACTCCCCCCTTGGCGCGCCCTCCTCCTTGGCCGGCCGCCTCCCCTTTGCTCCTTTATATACGGGGGCAGGGGGCACCCCATAGAGACAACAATTGATCGTTTGATCTTTTAGCCGTGTGCGGTGCCTCCCCTCCACCATAGTCCACCTCGATAATACTATAGCGGTGCTTAGGCGAAGCGCTGCGTCAGTAGAACATCATCATCGTCACCACGCCGTCGTGCTGACGAAACTCTCCCTCAACACTCGGCTGGATCGGAGTTCGAGGGACGTCATCGGGCTGAACGTGTGCTGAACTCGGAGGTGCCATGCGTTCGGTACTTGATCGGTCGGATCGTGAAGACGTACGACTACATCAACCGCGTTGTGCTAACGCTTCCGCTTTCGGTCTACGAGAGTACGTGGACAACACTCTCCCCTCTCGTTGCTATGCATCACCATGATCTTGTGTGTGCGTAGGAATTTTTTTTGAAATTACTACGTTCCCCAACAGTGGTATCAGAGCCTGGCTTTATGCGTTTATGTTATATGCACGAGTAGAACACAAGTGAGTTGTGGGCGATATAAGTCATACTGCTTACCAACATGTCATACTTTGGTTCGGCGGTATTGTTGGATGAAGCGGCCTGGACCGACATTACGCGTACGCTTACGCGAGACTTTAGTTCTTCCGACGTGCTTTGCACAGAGGTGGCTGGCGGGTGTCAGTTTCTCCAACTTTAGTTGAACCGAGTGTGGCTACGCCCGGTCCTTGCGAAGGTTAAAACAGCACCAACTTGACAAACTATCGTTGTGGTTTTGATGCGTAGGTGAGAACAGTTCTTGCTAAGCCCGTAGCAGCCACGTAAAACTTGCAACAACAAAGTAGAGGACGTTTAACTTGTTTTTGCAGGGCATGTTGTGATGTGATATGGTCAAGACATGATGCTATATTTTATTGTATGAGATGATCATGTTTTGTAACCGAGTTATCGGCAACTGGCAGGAGCCATATGGTTGTCGCTTTATTGTATGCAATGCAATCGCCCTGTAATGCTTTACTTTATTACTAAGCGGTAGCGATAGTCGTAGAAGCATAAGATTGGCAAGACGACAACGATGCTACGATGGATATCAAGGTGTCGCGCCGGTGACGATGGTGATCATGACGGTGCTTCGGAGATGGAGATCACAAGCACAAGATGATGATGGACATATCATATCACTTATATTGATTGCAGGTGATGTTTATCTTTTATGCATATTATCTTGCTTTGATTGACGGTAGCATTATAAGATGATCCCTCACTAAATTATCAAAGTATAAGTGTTCTCCCTGAGTATGCACCGTTGTGAAAGTTCTTCGTGCTGAGACACCACGTGATGATCGGGTGTGATAGGCTCTACGTTCAAATACAACGGGTGCAAAACAGTTGCACACGCGGAATACTCAGGTTAAGCTTGACGAGTCTAGCATATAACAGATATGGCCTCGGAACACGGAGACCGAAAGGTCGAGCGTGAATCATATAGTGGATATGATCAACATAGTGATGTTCACCATTGAAACTACTCCATCTCACGTGATGATCGGACATGGTTTAGTTGATATGGATCACGTGATCACTTAGAGGATTAGAGGGATGTCTATCTAAGTGGGAGTTCTTAAGTAATATGATTAATTGAACTTAAATTTATCATGAACTTAGTCCTGATAGTATTTTGCAAATTATGTTGTAGATCAATAGCTCACGTTGTTGCTTCCCTGTGTTTATTTTTGATATGTTCCTAGAGAAAAATTATGTTGAAAGATGTTAGTAGCAAAGATGCGGATTGGATCCGTGATCTGAGGATTATCCTCATTGCTGCACAGAAGAATTATGTCCTTGATGCACCGCTAGGTGACAGACCTATTGCAGGAGCAGATGTAGATGTTATGAACGTTTGGCTAGCTCAATATGATGACTACTTGATAGTTTAGTGCACCATGCTTAACAGATTAGAATCGGGACTTCAAAGACGTTTTGAACGTCATGGACCATATGAGATGTTCCAGGAGTTGAAGTTAATATTTCAAGCAAATACCCGAGTTGAGAGATATGAAGTCTCCAACAAGTTCTGTAGCTAAAAGATGGAGGAGAATAGCTCAAGAAGCAAGCATGTGCTCAGATTGTCTGGGTACTACAATCGCTTGAATCAAGTGGGAGTTAATCTTTCAGATAAGATAGTGATTGGCAGAATTCTCTTGTCACCATCACCAAGTTAGTAGAACTTCGTGATGAACTATAATATGCAAGGGACAACGGAAATAATTCCCAAGCTCTTCGTGATGCTGAAATCGACGAAGGTAGAAATCAAGAAAAACATCAAGTGTTGATGGTTGACGAGACCACTAGTTTCAAGAAAACGGCAAAGGGAAGAAGGGGAACTTCAAGAAGAACGGCAAGCAAGTTGCTGCTCAAGTGAAGAAGCCCAAGTCTGGTCCTAAGCCTGAGACTAAGTGCTTCTACTGCAAAGGGACTGGTCACTGGAAGCGGAACTGCCCCAAGTATTTGGCGGATAAGAAGGATGGCAAAGTGAACAAAGGTATATTTGATATACAGATTATTGATGTGTATTTTACTAGTGTTCGTAGCAACCCCTCGGTATTTGATATTGGTTCAGTTACTAAGAGTAATAACTCGAAACAGGAGTTGCGGAATGAACAGAGACTAGTTAAGGGTGAAGTGACGATGTGTGATGGAAGTGGTTCCAAGATTGATATGATCATCATCGCACGCTCCCTACACTTTCGGGATTAGTGTTGAACCTAAATAAGTGTTATTTGGTGTTTGCGTTGAGCATGAATATGATTTGATCATGTTTATTGCAATACGGTTATTCATTTAAGTTAGAGAATAATTGTTGTTCTGTTTACATGAATAAAACCTTATATGGTTACACACCCAATGAAAATGGTTCGTTGGATCTCGATCATAGTGATACACATATTCATAATATTGAAGCCAAAAGATGCAAAGTTAATAATGATAGTGCAACTTATTTGTGGCACTGCCGTTTAGGTCATATTGGTGTAAAGCGCATGAAGAAACTCCATGCTGATGGGATTTTGGAATCACTTGATTATGAATCACTTGATGCTTGCGAACCATGCCTCTTGGGCAAGATGACTAAAACGCCGTTCTCGGAAACAATGGAGCAAGCAACAGATTTGTTGGAAATCATACATACTGATGTATGTGGTCCGATGAATATTGAGGCTCGTAGCGGGTATCATTATTTTCTGACCTTCACAGATCATTTGAGCAGATATGGGTATATCTACTTAATGAAACAAAAGTCTGAAACATTTGAAAAGTTCATATAATTTCATAGTGAAGTGGAAAATCATCGTAACAAGAAAATAAAGTTTCTACGATCTGATCGTGGAGAAGAGTATTTGAGTTACGAGTTTGGTCTTCAGTTAAAATAATGTGAAATAGTTTCACTGCTCATGCCACCTGGAACACCACAGTGTAATGGTGTGTCCGAACATCGTAACCGTACTTTATTAGATATGGTGCAATCTATGATGTCTCTTACCGATTTACCACTATCGTTTTGGGGTTATGCATTAAAGACAGCTGCATCCACGTTAAAAAGGGTACCGTCTAAGTCCGTTGAGACGACACAATATGAACTGTGGTTTGGCAAGAAACCAAAGTTGTCATTTCTTAAAGTTTGGGGTTGCGATGCTTATGTGAAAAGTTTCATCCTGATAAGCTCAAACCCAAATCGGAAAAGTGCGTCTTCATAGGATACCCAAAAGTTACTGTTGGGTACACCTTCTATCACAGATCCGAAGGCAAGATATTCGTTGCTAAGAATGGATCCTTTCTAGAGAAGGAGTTTCTCTCGAAAGAAGTGAGTGGGAGGAAAGTAGAACTTGATGAGGTAACTGTACCTTCTCTCGAATTGGAAAGTAGTTCATCACTAAAATCGGTTCCAGTGATGCTTACACCAATTAGTGAGGAAGTTAATGATGATGATCATGAAGCTTCGGATCAAGTTACTACCGAACCTCGTAGGTCAACCAGAGTGAGATCCGCACCAGAGTGGTACGGTAATCCTGTTCTGGAGGTCATGTTACTTGACCATGACGAACCTACGAACTATGAGGAAGCGATGGTGAGCCCAGATTCCGCAAAATGGCTTGAGGCCATGAAATCTGAGATGGGATCTATGTATGAGAACAAAGTGTGGACTTTGGTTGACTTGCCCGATGATCGGCAAGCCATAGAAAATAAATGGATCTTCAAGAGGAATACGGACGCTGATAGTAGTGTTACTATCTACAAAGCTAGACTTGTCGAAAAAAGGTTTTTGACAAAGTTCAAGGTGTTGACTACGATGAGATTTTCTCACTCGCAGCGATGCTTAAGTCTGTCCGAATCATGTTAGCAATTGCCGCATTTTATGAAATCCGGCAAATGGATAAACAAAACTGCATTCCTTAATGGATTTATTAAAGAAGAGTTTTATATGATGCAACCAGAAGGTTTTTGTCAATCCTAAAGGTGCTAACAAAATATGCAAGCTCCAACGATCCATCTATGGACTGGTGCAAGCATCTCGGAGTTGGAATATACGCTTTGATGAATTGATCAAAGCATATAGTTTTATACAGACTTGCGGTGAAGCCTGTATTTACAAGAAAGTGAGTGGGAGCACTACAGCATTTCTGATAAGTATATGTGAATGACATATTGTTGATCGGAAATAATGTAGAATTATTCTGCAAAGCATAAAGAAGTGTTTGAAAGGAGTTTTTCAAAGAAAGGCCTCGGTGAAGCTGCTTACATATTGAGCATCAAGATCTATAGAGATAGATCAATACGCTTGATAAGTTTTTTCAATGAGTACATACCTTGACAAGATTTTGAAGTAGTTCAAAATGGAACAGTCAAAGAAAGAGTTCTTGCCTGTGTTACAAGGTGTGAAATTGAGTAAGACTCAAAGCCCGACCACGGCAGAAGATAGAAAGAGAATGAAAGTCATTCCCTATGCCTCAGCCATAGGTTCTATAAAGTATGCCATGCTGTGTACCAGATCTATTGTGTACCTCACCATAAGTTTGGCAAGGGAGTACAATAGTGATCTAGGAGTAGATCACTGGACAGCGGTCAAAATTATCCTTAGCGGAATAAGGATATGTTTCTCGATTATGGAGGTGACAAAAGGTTCGTCGTAAAGAGTTACGTCGATGCAAGCTTTGACACCGATCCAGATGACTCTAAGTCTCCATCTAGATACATATTGAAAGTGGGAGCAATTAGCTAGAGTAGCTCTGTGCAGAGCATTGTTGACATAGAAATTTGCAAAATACATACGGATCTGAATGTGACAGACCCGTTGACTAAAATTATCTCACAAGCAAAACATGATCACACCTTAGCACTCTTTGGGTGTTAATCACATAGCGATGTGAACTAGATTATTGACTCTAGTAAAACCTTTGGGTGTTGGTCACATGACGATGTGAACTATGGGTGTTAATCACATGGTGATATGAACTATTGATGTTAAATCACATGGCGATGTGATCTAGATTATTGACTCTAGTGCAAGTGGGAGACTGAAGGAAATATGCCCTAGAGGCAATAATAAAGTTATTATTTATTTCCTTATATCATGATAAATGTTTATTATTCATGCTAGAATTGTATTCACCGGAAACATAATACTTGTGTGAATACATCGACAAACAGAGTGTCACTAGTATACCTCTACTTGACTAGCTCGTTGATCAAAGATGGTTATGTTTCCTAGCCATAGACATGAGTTGTCATTTGATTAACGGGATCACATCATTAGGAGAATGATGTGATTGAGTTGACCCATTCCATTAGCTTAGCACTCGATCGTTTAGTATGTTGCTACTGCTTTCTTCATGACTTATACATGTTCCTATGACTATGAGATTATGCAACTCCCGTTTACCGGAGGCACACTTTGTGTGCTACCAAACGTCACAACGTAACTGGGTGATTATAAAGGTGCTCTACAGGTGTCTCCGAAGGTACTTGTTGGGTTGGCGTATTTCGAGATTAGGATTTGTCACTCCTATTGTCGGGGAGGTATCTCTGGGCCCTCTCGGTAATGCACATCACTTAAGCCTTGCAAGCATTGCAACTAATGAGTTTGTTGCGGGATGATGTATTACGGAACGAGTAAAGAGACTTGCCGGTAACGAGATTGAACTAGGTATTGAGATACCGACGATCGAATCTCGGGCAAGTAACATACCGATGACAAAGGGAACAGCGTATGTTGTTATGCGGTCTGACCGATAAACATCTTCGTAGAATATGTGGGAGCCAATATGAGCATCCAGGTTCCGCTATTGGTTATTGACCGGAGACGTGTCTCGGTCATGTCTACATAGTTCTCGAACCTGTAGGGTCCGCACGCTTGAAGTTCGATGACGGTTATATTATGAGTTTATGTGTTTTGATGTACCGAAGGTAGTTCGGAGTCCCGGATGAGATCGGGGACATGACGAGGAGTCTCAAAATGGCCGAGACGTAAAGATCGATATATTGGACGACTATATTCGGACTTCGGAAAGGTTCCGAGTGATTCGGGTATTTATCGGAGTACTGGAGAGTTACGGGAATTCGCCGGGGAGAAGTATTGGGCCTTATTGGGCCATACGGGAATAGAGGAGAGAGGCCAAAAGGAAGGAGGCGCGCACCCCCCTCTGGTCCGAATTGGACAAGGGGTGCAACCCCCTTTTCCTTCTCCCTCTCCCCCTCTTTCCTTCTCTCCTACTCCAACAAGGAAAGGAGGAGTCCTACTCCCGGTGGGAGTAGGACTCCCCTCTTGGCGCGCCCTCCTCCTTGGCCGGCCGCCTCCCCTTTGCTCCTTTATATACGGGGGCAGGGGGCACCCCATAGAGACAACAATTGATCGTTTGATCTTTTAGCCGTGTGCGGTGCCCCCCCCCCACCATAGTCCACCTCGATAATACTGTAGCGGTGCTTAGGCGAAGCCCTGCGTCAGTACAGCATCATCATCGTCACCACGCCGTCGTGCTGACGAAACTCTCCCTCAACACTCGGCTGGATCGGAGTTCGAGGGACGTCATCGGGCTGAACGTGTGCTGAACTCGGAGGTGCCGTGCTTTCGGTACTTGATCGGTCGGATCGTGAAGACGTACGACTACATCAACCGCGTTGTGCTAATGCTTCCGCTTTCGGTCTACGAGGGTACGTGGACAACACTCTCCCCTCTTGTTGCTATGCATCACCATGATCTTGCGTGTGCGTAGGATTTTTTTTGAAATTACTACGTTCCCCAACAGGTTCCCCATAAACAAAGGTACCCCTCCATGAGATACCAGATCCTCCTTCGAGAATCCGAACGTCAATGAACCTACTACACGATTCAAGAACTGTAACAGTGAGATTCTCATCCCAGAACAACGCTAGTCCTCCACTTCTTCCATCGCTACTGACACCGTGGAAGCCTTTTAGGCCCAGTCTCCACTTCATTTTCTCTACCTTAGTATCCTCCTTTCTAGTCTCACAAAGAAAGACTAGCTTGGGGTTATTGGCTTTTGAGAGGGCCAAAACCTCATGAACTGTCCGGCGGTCCCCCCCGGCAGTTCCAAGACAAAATATTCATTGCGTCTGGCGGTTCTCCTCGAGGGAGGCCGCCGATATCTCGTTTTGGTCCTTCTCTGCTGCTACTTTCATTCTTTTGCTGCTCGAACTGCTGTTCGTGGGCGAGTCGCCCTCCTTCAAATCACTACCGCTGCCATCTGTTATAGCCAGCACCGGCTTCAACGTGCCAGGGACATCCCGGGAAGTAGCCACAGCTGCATCCATGTTCAACCTCTTCTTCGGGATTCTGTCCACCTCCATTCTCTCCCCAGGTGCTTTAACTGGGCTAGAAGCAGTGTCCGCGACTTCGGGATCAATAGGATCCAGCACAAACGCGTTTCTGTCCACCTTAGGAGTCGCCACTTTATTGGGTTCAGAGCCTGACGCCCTAGTAGCTCGATGGTCTGGACGTGGCTTGTTTGGGGCATCAACATAGATCCAATCGCCGAACTTGAGCTCCTTCTCATCGTGAACCCCAGGTCCACATTCCTTGTGATCGTGACCAATGAGGCCACATAGCTTACAAAACCTGGCGAGTTTTTCATAACGAACTAAGTATACCTGACGTTCCTTGGCACGAACAATACTGACATATTTTGTCAGAGCCTGACGGATATCACCCTCACTCTTACGTAATCACCTCGAGTGTTCCCGTTCAAGCACATCTCCATTATGTCACCGGAGTTCTTCAGAAGCTTCTCCACAATATTCTGCTTGCAGTACGGGTCTGGAAGCTTGTGGATTTGCAGCCAAATTGGCAGGTGATGGAATTCTACCTCTTCTGCTTTGCGAAAACCATCATACGGGCACAAGAGCACCGCCATATTACGAAACAACCACGGGCCCTAAAGCATGATGCGTTCCCAATCCCCCAAGCAAGATGCTTGGATGAAAAAACGATTAGGGCCAACAGGTCGAAACCTAACACCTTGCGCCGGATTCCACGCGGCCCTCATATCCTTGTAGAAGGCCGAAGGGCTGAAGTTTTTGGTTGTACGAACCCTAGCAAGGGCAAGCGACCGAGCGCTTTCCTGGATCTCAGGGTCGTCCTCATCAATCTCAACATCAGCAAACTCTTCCTCGTTGAGATCCAGTTGATCAAAGAAATCTCCCAGATCCGATCCTGCAGCCGCGGCGGTGCCGCCGCCGTTCGTGGTGGAGTTGGCATCAGAGAGAGACGCCATCCCAGAGTCCTGGACCCGTCACGCGATCGCCAAGGGGATTGACGACTACGGATGTGGGTTGCAGCAGTCGGGGAAGGGTATAGGCGGTTGGAACTCAGAGGCGATCGGAATCGCCTAAGAGGAGAGAAACCCTAGCCGCCTCGGGCGTAGGGGAAAAGCTCGTTTGCTTTAGATGTTCTTGTTAGTGTAATAACAAGCGTGCTTGACAATTTTGATGCGAAACGGGATGAAGGTGCTTGTTGGTGAAAATATAAAAATAAGTGTAACATTTGAAGGTAACATTTGTTATTTGACTTTTTTTTTTGCACAGATCAAAATACTTAAGATTTCTTCCTAAAAATTTACACGTAGCATTTTGGTGTGACAATGAACACATCTGTTTTTTCTAAAATTTGTTTTGACATTTGCAAAAAAACATTTTTGGTGGGCACAAGCATATGCTCCCAAGAGCCGAATTGAATATCTGTTATTCATTTGTAATCACAAAACTTTTTGTCTAGGTCACAAAATGATCACAAATTTTGATGAAAATTTACAAGTTCGTGGCGAGAGGTGAACTGGAAAAAATGAGTTTTATAGTTCCAACTGTATTTGCCATTTAATATTTGTTTATGTGGGGATCTGACAGGTGCGTACAATGTGTTTTTGTTCTGTAGTCTTCTAGTTTTTCCAGCAAAGAAAATATCAAAACAATTCCCAGTAGAAACCCATCGCTCTTTATTGATGTATGAAAAGATTATCAGAAGATCTTGGTGAGACATTGGGAGCGTATGTAACCAAATTATTACAGTGAGCCAAACATATTGGCTTACAGAAAAGGAAAAAAGATAGCAACATGTTGTCATGCTGTGGTCGAAGCAACGATCTTCATCTTCATCTTCGTCGAGTGTCTTTGCCTTCATTATGTAGGGTCATTGCCTTCAGTTGTCAATAGAGAAATATGCCTCTTTTACTTCAGTTACTTCGCCGTAGACATCATGCATCGCTGGGCGATCCTTCGGTGATTCCGCAGAGCATAATAAGCCAAGTCTAAGGAGCCGGAGAGCACATATATCCTTCAGTGCAAATGTGTTGTGCTCTTGCAAGTTTGGGATATGATCGACACGCTGATCTCCCGTCTCTAAAGTAAGACCGGGGTGAAGAATGTCTTGGGTTTGTGAAAGTGATGCATCTACATACTTGTGGAGCGTCAAGCCATCACTGAACTCTTCATTGGTAGGCCGTTTCCGTGTAAGCATTTCCAAAAGAACAATGCCATAGCTGTAGACGTCACCCTCAGTTGAGATTTCACTGCCCATGCCATACTCTGCAATAATGTTTTGAAACAAAAAGTTCTTCAGCGGAGTACAAAAGTGAAACATGCTAGTATTAATAAAAAAACAAACTAGCAACTGATATAGTTAGTCATACTGCATTTCATTAACATTATTTCATAATGGGCTTGTAAAATATACTCACCAGGAGGTATGTACCCAATAGATCCCCTTGGTCCAACTATGCTTGTTGTGCCGCTCTGCCCTCCAGACGAACATCCATGAATTAGCTTTGCCAGACCAAAGTCGCAGACACGTGCAGTATCATCATTGTTGAAAAGTATGTTGCTTGGTTTTAGATCGCAGTGAACAACCGGTGGGATGCACTGGTTATGTAGGTATTCAAGAGCACAAGCAATGTCAACTGATATACAGATCACTGCGCCTAAACTCAAAGCACCACACTGGTGGTTGTGAAGTCGGTCTTCAAGGCTCCCGTTGGCCATATACTCAAAGACTAGAGCCCTGAACTCATTTCCCACTAGGTCATAAGTTGAGCATGCAGTTATCACCTTCACGAGATTCCGATGGCGGATGTGTTGCAAAGCTTTGCACTCAGCAATGAAGCTATGCAATGCACCATGCTGATTGAGCTTGAAGACTTTAACAGCAACCGTACCATCTTCCGCGTCGAACCAACCTTTGTAGACAGTCCCAAATTGCCCGGAGCCGACTACATTGGCTAGAGAAAGACTATCTGTTGCTTTGATTACGTCACCATATGTTATCCTTTTCAACTCCATGTATGAATGGCCAATTCTCTCACCGGATGTGTATCTCTTTCTCAACCAAAAATTGAACACCCCCAAGATTAAAGCAATTGCGACAAGAGCTGACAGAGCTATCATCATAGGAACAAAAAACTTTTGATTTTTTGTGGATGCCAAAGCAAAGCATCTAGGAAGCTCTCTTAATGCACCATTTGAACAAAGGTGTGGATTTCCTTGGACAAAAATACCACTTGTGTTAGCAAACACTCCACCTATGGGGACTGGTCCTTCCAAGTTGTTGAAGGACATATTCAGATACTGCAACGAGGTGAAGGTCTCGAGGAACTCTGGAATTGTACCAGATAGGTTGTTGTTGGAGAAATCATACATTTGGATGCCTTTCAGGTTTGCTAGCGATTGTGGGATGTTTCCTTGCAGGAGGTTCCCTTCTACACGAAGCGCTTCCAATCGGACACAAGCACCGAGTGTGGACGGTATTCTTCCCGTGAGATTGTTGTGGGAGATGTTCAAGGAACCAAGGTTTATCAAGCTACCCATCTCTACTGGTATGGACATTGCGAGTTGGTTGTGTGATAAATCAAGTAGCCAACTCAACTGATTCAACTTGCCCAACATGTCTCCACTTATGCTTCCACCAAGGGTATTACATGAAAGGTTTAATGCAAGTAAGTTCTCACAGCTGGCTAGACTTGCAGGTATGCTTCCACTCAATCGATTTTCTTGCAAATAGAGCTCTTGCAGCTGGTGTAGGCTTCCAACGGAAGGAGGTATTTCCCCAGAAAAATTGTTCTGTGATAGGCTAAGCACGACAAGATTGCTTAGTTGACCAAGGGTAGAAGGTATAGGCCCACCGAAAAGATTTCTATCAAGATAGAGCATGGCAAGATTAGACAAGTTTCCAATCTCCAAGGGAATGGTGCCAGAGATGTTGTTTGACCGAAGAGTTAGAGCGGTCAAGCTTTTGGGCAGATTCTCTATGGAATTCGGTGGTAAATCTCCTTGAAGGTTGTTTCTACCCAAGTTCAGTTGCTGCAAACGTGTACAATTTGCTAAGGAGGAGAAGAATGCCCAGTCCCCGGCTTCTAGCTGATTTGAGTACAACATTACATGCTTCAAGTTTGGCATGGAGCCAAAAGAAGGAATCACCCCAGTCAAAGAGTTGTTGCCTAGATGGATAATCGTCATGCTGGAGGCATTCTGCAGCGAGGCTGGGATAGCCCCCTCAAAATGATTATTATGCATCATCAGTATTTGGATGTTAGGAAGTGTGTTGCCCATACCAGAAGGTAGTGTTCCTCCAAGATTATTGTTGGACAACCCAAGGTAGTTTAATGAGGACAAATTGTAAATGGAGGGCGGTACTGTCCCTGATAGATTGTTGTAGGAGAGATCAAGGTTTTGTAGGCTTGACAGTTCACCCAAATCAGGAATGGGTCCTTGCAACTGGTTTTGCGCAAGCAAGAGGTATGTAAGGGATGAGAGATTTGCTACCGATGGCGGCACGGCTCCGGTAAGGCTGTTTCCGACTAGACTTAGGTATGTGAGCTTTGACTTCATGAAAGGTGGAATTTCACCGGATAGTCCATTGCTACCCAAGTCTAGAGAAGAAAGGTTGTGAAGCGCACCAAGACTGAGAGGGATGGTGCCGCTGAGCGTGTTCACGCTGAGGTTGAGGTACCTGAGTCCAGAGAGCCGACCAAGTTCCGACGGGATATGGCCGGAGAGCTGGTTGTGAGGCAAGTGTATTCTTACCAGAGAAGTGAGGTTGGAGATGCATGGAGGGATCTCACCGGCGAGTCCTTCCGCCTCCATATCCAAGGCCACCACAAGGGGTGGTTGCCCTGTCCTCCTTGTGCATGTGACCCCGGACCAAGTGCAGAAATCCGGTGAGGCGCTGTTGTTCCACGTAGCCATGGCCTGTGTGTTGCCGCGGAGGCGGGACTTGAGGCAGAGCAGAGCATCTCTGCTGGTGAGGGTGCTACTATAGGCTAGTGTTGCAGCAGATGAGAAGTGGTTCAAAGCTGATGACAGGAGGAGGATGGCTAACAGAGGAGACGCCATGTTGTTGGTGTGTAATGTGGACATCACTGAATTTTCTATTGTGCTTTGGTACTCTGGCCTGGTAGACGTATGCATTGTTGGTTTTATAGACTTGAGCTTGATGCATGCTTGGATTTGGTCAAGGCCAAAAGCTAGCTTACTGCGACTTTACACTCTTCCTCCTTTAAGCCTGTGAGAATTCTTGTTCCATGCTACAACTTTTCCAAGTGCATGCACTTGTTATCCTCGTTCATCCATCCGGCTAGCAACACCCACACCACACGTACACACTCTAGCCTACCCTTTCACAAATGGTTGAGGGGGTCTTATAACATGAACTGTGTGGATAGTGGGAAATTTCCGTGCACATGGTTAGAGTCGTCTGAGACGACCAACGCCTTGGACGTGGTCGAAGTCTTCACCACATGCATAGATTGTCATCACAAGTAATCAACTTAGCCGTGCCACTCTAAACTACACGGAAATTTCCGGCGCGCTGAGCACAACAGTCCATTTTCAACGGCCGCCCACCCTTCTTGACAGTTGAATCCACTGCTGCATGTAGACTCTGAAGCAGAGCAATCCCGATCGGGAGCACCATATTCTTTGTGTTTCAGCAACGTGGACAGGACCGGCCTACCATTACCAGCTACTCTCTTCTTTGTAGCTGACTTCTCTCCACTTTGAGTCGTCTATGCCAGCTACAATTGTTCAACAGTCATATGGAGCGCGTGTTCATCCAAATTTCTGCACAAACCCCATTATATAGAGAGAGACCAAGAAGCAGCAGGGTGACAATCAATAGGACAAAGAGAGTGGCGAGCGCAACAGCCTTCGTTTTGCCATATAGATCATGGCTTGGAGGTGCCACATGGACATGGTTCTTCTGCTCGTTATACTGGAGATCATTCTGCTCATTGCGACGGCGCCCCGAGGGCTGGCGGATTCGTGTGCCCGTGGGTTTGGATGTCGTAAGTGCTCTGGCCATGTAGTCTTTTTTTTTTTATAGTATGGCCTTGTTCTAGTCTTGCAGATCATATGTCGTTTGTTCTACAGATCCATCGTAATATCTAATCAATTAAGTGTTAACATATTATACTCCCACAATTGTTAGTACCCATTGCAAGTCATATGTAAACTGTTCCTGCAGACCAAGGTGATCCTGACTGGCCCGGATGTGTTTGCCGCACAAGACTTTGTACTTGCGGCCGTTAATCAAGACTGTACTTCCCTCAAAAAATATATCAAGATTGTATTTTATATGTTTAGGGCGCTAGCGCCGATCAGATACAAAGTCTAACATTCCCCCCTGTCGAAAGAAGATCTAGTGTCCCCGCAAAGAAAGAAAGAAAGAAGATCTAGTGTGGCTGGTTAAAGTTCATCATGTTTGTTGTACAAAGATCAGCCCGCTGGCATATGTTTGAGTCCTAGATAGAGTTTTGTTTCAGTTTTGAATTCTGTTTAGGGAGGAGTACTCCTGTAAAATGGCTTTTAACAGGTCTAGGTTGCATCGTCTTTTTTTATCACCCGGGCTGCATGTTGTAAGGACCAAACCTGTTAGGTTTTGACTCTCCGTGCTTACCGTGCCTGTCACTGGATTGATTCGCCAGCATACACGATACCAATGAAATACCAACACAAAATTATCCTATTCTATTACAACGCATGATCCAGAATACACAGTCTAATACAAATTGCTTTGCCCAAAGCTAGCTCATCAAAGTAAATAAAGTTAACAATGAAAGTCTCATCCGATGCTAGAGGCGAAATGTGTAGAGTGGAGACTAGCAAACCTACGCACCCTTACTCTTTGTGAAATACACCTACAACATAATACGCTGCAGCCAGAAGGGCTCAATCAGTAGGTGGAGGGAATTTTGGCCTGTGCCACTAGTGAAGTCGGATATTCAACGGCTGCCACTCGAACTTCACGAGTTCGGTCTATGCCACTACCACTTGCGGAAAAATTAGTTACATGCCCTCAGCGCCGTGCCGGCCAGTTGCCGTCTCCTTTGGGTTAGCTTACATTCGGGACCCACCACTTCGTCATATCAGCTGTAGTTGATGTACATGCGTCCCGGAATGCATGATTTATCATTTAGTTTTTTTCTCTATATGTGTGTTGTGTAAAGAGTACTTTTCTGGTGATTTAATACATCATTTTGGTGTGGTTGCAACCTTGGCCTGCAGCAACCGATGATCTCTCATGTATGACCAGGCAACCTGTGTATATGGTAAACTTGAAAGAGGGAAGATTTGTTCACTTACTCCTTTTGCAGTTTACGACATGGTATGATTTGAAACTGCCAGGCTTATGATTATTGTTTCAAGTTTTTCCTTGTTCTGCATGCAGGGGAAAGTAATTTTGGTATCCCATATTCTCCTTTTTCCCGAGTTCCCCAAAAAGTGAAATAATTCATGGTGTAAACTGGGCTATATCTTGTGAAATATGACTTGTTACTTGCACGAAAGAGATAACTATATGGCTGTTCATTTGTATCTTGAAAGTTTTTGTCTGGTTCATAAAATGATCACAAATTTTGATGAAAATTTGCAAGTTCGTGGGGAGAGGTGAACTGGAAAATGAGCTTCACTGTTCCAACTGTATTTTCAATATTTGTACAATGTGTCATTTTCTAGTCTTCTAGTTTTTCGAGCAAAGAAATATAAATTTTCCCTAGTAGAAACCCATCATTATCATGTAAAGGGCTCTTCACCGCAGTGAGCCGAACATATTAGCTCACAGAAAAGGAAAAAAGATACCAACATATTTTCATGCCGTGGTCGAAGCAACAAGCTTCACCTTCATCGACCGCCTTTTTTCCTTAATAATGTAAGGTCATTGCTTCGGTTATCCATGGAGAAAAACACCTCTTTTACTTCAGTGACTTCACTGTAGACATCGTGCATCACTGGGCGATCCTTCGGTGATTCCGCAGAGCATAATAAGCCAAGTTTAAGGAGACGAAGAGCACACATATCCTTCAGCGCAAATGTGTTGCATTCTTGCAAGTTTCGGATTTGATCAGCAAACTGATCTCCCGTCACCAAAGTAAGGCTGGGTTGAAGAATATCTTGGGTTCGTGAAAGTGATGCTTCTACATACTTGCGGAGCGTCAAGCCATCACTGAACTCTTCATTAGTAGGCCGTTTCCGTGTTAGCATTTCCAAAAGAACAATGCCATAGCTGTAAATGTCTCCCTCGGTGGAGATTTCACCGCCCATACCATACTCTGCAACAATGTTTTTTTAAAGAGTTCTTCAGAGGAGCTCATAATGAAACATGCTAGTATTAGTAAAAGCAAACTAGCAATTGATATAGTTACTCATACTAGATTTTGCAACGTCATTTCAGAATGTGTTCATATAATGTACTCACCAGGAGGTATGTACCCAATAGATCCCCTTGGTCCAACTATGCTTGTTGTGCCACTCTGCCCTCCAGATGAACAACCATGAATTAGCTTTGCCAGACCAAAGTCGCAGAGACGTGCAGTATCGTCATTGTCGAAAAGTATGTTGCTTGGTTTCAGATCGCAGTGAACAACTGGTGGGATGCACTGATTATGTAGGTATTCAAGAGCACAAGCAATGTCAACTGATATGCACATCACTGCGCCTAAACTCAAACCACCACACTGGTGGTTATGGAGTCGGTTTTCAAGGCTTCCATTACCCATATACTCAAATACTAGAGCCCTGAACTCATTTCCCACTGGGTCATAAGTTGAGCACGCGGTTATCACCTTCACGAGATTCCGGTGGCGGATGTGTTGCAATGCTTTGCACTCAGCAACGAAGCTATGCAATGCGCCATGCTGATTGAGCTTGAAGACTTTAACAGCAACTGTACCATCTTGTGCATCGAACCAGCCTTTGTAGACAGTCCCAAATTGCCCGGAGCCGACTACATTGACTAGGGAAAAATTATCCGTTGCATTGTTAACATCACTATATGTTATCCTTTTCAGCTCCATGTATGAATGGACAATGTTCTCATTGGATTTGTACCCCCTCTTCAACCAAAAAATGAACATCCCCAAGATCAAAGCCAGTGCAGCAAGGCCTGATAGGGCTATCAACACTGGGATGACAAACTTGTGTTCTTTTGTGGGTACCGAAGCAAAGCATCTAGGAAGCTCTTGTACCACAAAATTTGCACAAAGGTGTGGATTTCCTTCGACAAAAACACCACTTGTGTTAGAGAACACTCCACTAGTGGGAATTGGTCCTTCCAAGTCGTTGAAGGACATATTAAGATACTGCAACGTGGTGAAGGTCCCGAGGAACTCCGGTATTGTACCAGATAGATTGTTGTGGGAGAAATCTAACACTTGGATGGCTTTGAGGCCTGCTAGTGATTGTGGAATGCTTCCTTGCAGGAGGTTCCCTTCTAAACGAAGCGATTCCAACTGGACACAGTTGCCAAGTGTGGACGGGATTATGCCTGTAATATTGTTGTGAGAGATGTTCAAGGATCCAAGGTTTATCAAGCTACCCATCTCTAGTGGTAAGGACATTGCAAGTTGATTGTGTGATAAATCAAGTAGCCAGCTCAGTTGGTTCAAGCTGCCCAACACGTGTCCACTTATGCTTCCACCAAGAGTATTACATGAAAGGTTTAATGCAACCAAGTTCTGACAGCTAGCTAGACTTTCAGGTATGCTTCCACTCAACCGATTTTCTTGCAAATAGAGCTCTTCCAGTTGATGTAGATCCCCAATGGAAGGGGGTATCTCTCCTGAAAATTTGTTTTTTGACATGCTAAGTTGAACTAGATTGCGTAGCTGACCAAGGGTGAAAGGTATAGGCCCCATGAAAAGATTAGTATCAAGATAGAGCATGGAAAGACTAGAAAGGTTTCCAATCTCCAATGGGATGGTGCCAGAGATGTTGTTTGACCGAAGAGTTAGAGCGGTCATGCTTTTGGGGAGATTTGCTATGGAATTTGCTGGCAAATCCCCACTCAAGTTGTTGTCACCGACGTTCAGTTTCAGCAGTTGGGTACAATTCGCCAAAGAGGAGAAGAATGTCCAGTCTCCAGCCTCTAGATGATTCGAGTACAACATTACGTACTCCAAATTTTTCATGGAGCTGAAAGAAGGAACCACACCAGTGAGAGAGTTGTTGGCCATATGGATATACATCATACCGGAGACATTTTGTAGTGAAGCAGGGATGTCTCCCACAAAATGATTATCAGCCATGCTCAGTGTTTGGAGGTTAGGAAGTGTGATACCCATATCAGAAGGCAGCGTTCCTCCAAGATTGTTGCTGGCTAGCGTAAGATAATTCAATGAAGACATATTGTAAATGGAGGGTGGTACTACTCCTGACAGACTGTTATACGAGAGACCAAGGATTTGTAGGCCAGCAAGCTTACCCAAATCAGGAATGGGTCCTTGCAACTGGTTGTGCGAGAGGTCGAGCGAGGTAAGGGACGAGAGGTTTGCTACCGACGACGGCACCACTCCGGAAAGACTGTTTTGGGAGAGGTCTATGTAGGTGAGTTTTGAAGGGAACATGATGAAATGTGGAATTGCACCGGAAAGATTGTTGTGCCAAAGGTGTATCTCCGTGATGGTTGAGGAGTTGAAAAGGGACGCAGGGATTACCCCTTCAATGCTGTTGTTGTCAAGTGAAAGGTAACGAAGCGAGGAACTATTCGCCAGCGACGGTGGGATTTCTCCGTCAAGAAGATTGTCGGAGAGACTGATGTGCTCTAGAGCCGGCGAGCTCCCTAGCAGCGGCGGAATCACGCCGGAAAGCCCGTTGCCGCCCAGGTCTAGAGAAGAAAGGTTGTGAAGCACGCCGAAAGTGAACGGGATGGTGCCGTTCAGCGCGTTGAAGCTGAGGTTGAGGTACCGGAGTCCGGAGAGCCGGCCAAGCTCCGGCGGGATATGACCGGAGAGCCGGTTGTTGGGCAAGTGGATCCTTACCAGAGAAGTGAGGTTGGCGATGCAGGGAGGGATCTCACCGGCGAGGCCCTCGGCCTCCATATCCAGGGCCACGACGAGTGGTGGTTGCCTTGGCCTGCTCCTGGTGCATGCGACCCCGTGCCAGGTGCAGAAATCTGGTGCGGTGGTGTGGTTCCATGTGGCCATGGCTGTGGTGGCACCGTGGAGGCGGGACTTGAGGCAGAGCAGAGCATCTCTGCTCGTGTCCGTGGTGCCATCAGCCGGCGCTGCCGCACATGACAAGGGGTACAAAGCTGATGACACGAGGAGGAGTATGGCTAAAAGCAGAGGAGAAACCATGTTGTTGGTATGTAACGCGGTGGACATGAACGAATTTCCAACTGTCGTGCTGCCTTTGCTACTCAGGGGTGCTTTAATAGAGTACGTTGATCCTTATTGACGTTAAGAGTCAACCAATGGCGGCCTTCAAGTTGTACGTTGATCCTCATATTGCGTTCTCTTTCATCCACTCGTTTTCTTGTGCAGGAAAGTGGGCGTCACATCCTCCACGTCTGAGTCATGGAGTCATAGTCGCCGGCGGCATAGATCGTTATCTCTGAGAATCGAATCGAGTGCGCGCGCCACATGAGGCCACTGCTGTTAATTAGTAGTACGTGCGCCGTATAAGCTCCGCGTTGAGCCGCACACTATACTTGACTTGAGCGACCATGCATGCCTCTGGATTCTTCGAGCTTTGCTGTCGCCAAGAAGACTACCATATGCGCGGGAGTCTTTAAAGTTGGGCGCCTGTCTAGTCGGCTTGTCTCCACTCTCAGTCAAGTCGAGCGTGTGTATGCCATTGCCGTCGACTTGTCCACTTTCAGTCAAGTAGAGCGTGTCTCCCTCCATGCCTTGCAAGTTGCCAGTATATGCACACCGAACACACTGCGCGGACGACAGTTCATGCACAACCTCCCAACGATACCTCCTCCCCAACTACGCTCCCGCATGCATGCATGCTTGATGTTCGCGCTGCCACGCAAGAATCGTGCACACATCGGCCACACGCTCATTGATCGTGTGTATATCCTCGCTCTGTGCACACTGCCATATTTCTTAAGTTCAGAGTAAAACATTTAGTACATCTCGAACAAAGTACCAAGCAAAAAGAGCACAAAGCAGAGATCGAAACAAACAGGCACTGACTACACAATCACTTAATCACACACTCCCTCCGTCGCATAATATAAGATGTTATTATAGCGGATGTGTGAGTATATCGGTTCCCTTGTAATAACAGAAAATACACAGGAGCTCATGGGTGCTCCACACCACTGTACGAATATTAAATGTAAAAAATACAAAAAAAAAGTCTGAAATTTAGGGTTAGCAAACCTGGGTTCCCAATATACTTCTATGTGAAGTTTCCTGAAAAAATACCAGGAAAACGTAAATACCTTCCGAACAAAAGTCCATCCAAACAGTTTTTTCTATACATAGGATTTCTTTGTTTTTTTGCCACGAATACGTTTCCTGGTAATTTTCACAAAATTTCACACGAAAGTAGATCGCACACCCAAGTTTGATATCACAAATTCTTACATGGTCGGCCCTACTTTCTGTGAATAGTAGTAGATCCACGGACTTTGGGTGCAAAGCACAAATACCGGCACTTATTTGTGTCTCCTCAACTAGTTACCCATCATATTCGCCATGCTAGTCAAGGTGGCGGTTCAAAGGTACATGTATCGTTTGCTACACCAATGCTGCAACATACACGCTTGAAACAAATTATAAATATCTTTATTTTCAAGTGAACTTGTAATTTTCAGATAGATTTATTTCAAAAGGATGGACACGTGTTAATCGATTTAACGATGGAACCACCAGAGATTGTTAACTTCCACTGAAACGAGTCACCAAAAACTGATAGGTTGACTCGAGTTAATCGATTTAACGATGAAACCACAAGAGATTGTTAACTTCCACTGAAATGAGTCATCATCAACTGATAGATTGACCGTCATCAACCTCTTGACAAAATGAATCTACTTCGTCGACCTATTTGAAAGAACGAACACCAAAATTGAATAGTCAACGGTGTGGTCCCTAACACCGATGCAATGGTCAGATACTTATGTTGTGCGACATTATAGAGGTTTGGGAATTGAATGCCTAACGGCTATTACCCAGGTAGGATGGGCAACTCTCAAAAACCATTCCTGTAAGGGCTTCCATTGCGACGACAAAGAGTAAGGGGAAGATTGCGCCCCCTTGCCTCAAACCTTCCCGCATGAGAGATCTTTCTACCAAGAACACCATTGACCACCACTTTCGAGCTTGCCGTGGAAAGCAAGATTGCAATTCATCTAAGCCACGCGTGAGCGAGCCCCTCACTACAAAATAGATGACTTTTAGCGACGGTTCACTTGTGTCACGTAAAACCGGTTTTGTTTACCGAAAATATGCTTGTAATGATTTTGGCCATCACCCCATTCATCACCGAAGCACTGTCACGAAAAAACCCGATTGTTCCACTTTTTTCTCTAATCTAAGATCGTATCTTAAGTGACAAACACAATTTTGTCACGGATGTCGATTTTCGGTGATTGTCGGTGTCAAAACCGGCAGACCTCGGGGTAGGGGGTCCCGAGCTGCGGATCTAGGATCGATGGGGAACAAGGGATGACGAACACAATGTTTATCCAGGTTCGGGCCCTCTCGAAGAGGTAAAACCCTACACCCTGCTTGATTTGTATTAGATGTGTAATATGGTTTGCAGAGTAGATCTACCTCGAGATCAATATGAGCTAAACCCTAAAGAGGTGAGGTGATGAATGTAGCTCTAGCCCTAAAGACTAAAAACCCTTGGTTTATATAGACAACGGTAGGGTTAGGGTTACCGAAGATAGATTACAATAAGGGTAAAAGAGATCCTGCGCCTTCTTGACCTGGAGGGCACACCACAGCTTCATAGATCTCCTGTCCGTATACGGCTCCACCAGTCCGGCCCATGTACAATGGGCCGTCGCCCCAAGGACCACTTAGTTCATGACTCCCTCAGTGACGACCAAGATTGTTCACCTTTGATCAGCCCATTTGTCACCAAAGATCATTTTTGGTGACCGTAATATGTCACTAGTAATCGGTTTGTCACTTTGATAGTCAATGATTCTGACAAACGGGTAGCAGATGCTGATGTGGTAGCTTCCCTGTTGGCCCGACATTGACTTTTCGCCGATGGTGTCCGTTAGTAATAAATAGAGTGTCAGGCTTCACCAGTCAATGGTGCTGGCGTATGGGCCGAGTACATCCTCACATGGATAGCTTTTATCTTTATTGAGTTAGCTTTGATGCCTTGTTGGGAGACGATGAAGCTGAGGAGCTGTCCCGAAGGAACCCCCAAAACACACATTGAACCAACGTAGATTAGAGAATGTTTGTTCAAGGTCGGAGAGCAGGTTGGCTTCGCTTGTTGTTTTGATGACGATGTTGTCGACGTAAGCTTCAACGTTGATGCCGATCTGGTCGTGGATGCATTCTTGCATCATATGTTCATATGTGGCGCCCATGTTCCTGAGCCCGAATGGCATTGTGATGTACAACAATGGCCTCAAAGGTGTGATGAAAGATGTTTTCTCCAACTCGTACTCCTTCATCCGGATCTGATGGTAATCGGAGTAGGCGTCCAAGAAACAGAATCATCCGCAGCCCGTGGTGGAGTTGATACGGGGCAGCGGGAATGGACCTTTCAGGAAACCATGTTGATGTCAGTGTAGTCGACACACATGCACCATGAGATGATCTTTTTATGGACTATGATGGGGTTCGCCAACCACTTGGGGTGAGCAACCACCCTAATGAACCTTGCAATGAGGAGCTGGCCGATTTCTTTTTCGATTGCTCGACGCTTTTTTGTGGCAAAGTTTCCGTGGGATTGCTTGACCGACTCATGACCTATTGGATGCCTAGGTTGTGCTCAGCAATGAGTGTAGGAACCTCGGGCATGTTAGCGGGCTTCCAAGTGAATATGTCCGAATTGTTCATAAGGAATTGTAGGATGATGACCTCCTCTTCTCGGTAGATGTCTCCTCCAATGATCATCGTCTTTGTCGGGTCTTCTGCCTGCACTTGGAATTTCGTTTTCTCTTTGACGGGCTAGAAAGCCGGTCCAGAGTTGGTCTAGCGGGACAATGTTGTGATGGATGGGTCGAAGGATCTCTTGATCTCCTCGAGTTCTGTGGAGGCTAGTGCGGCCTCTACAAGCTCTACATTGGTGACCTCCACTTCGAGCGCCCTCTCGGCACTACCTTGTGCGGAAATGATGCCATTTGGTCCTGGTATCTTCACGCATATGAGGGTAGCAACACGAACTTGACATAAGTGGGCCTACCGAGGATAGTGATGTAGCCCGTGTGAAACGACGAAACCTCAAAGAACATTGTATCTAAGCGCAAGTTTTCCTTGTCTCCCAAGATAACTTCCAGGTAGATTTGTCCCAGGGGTTGCACCTTCATGCCCGACACAAACTTGTGGAAGTTGGTGGGCGTGGGGCTTAGGAATGACTTGGAGAATCACATCTTTGACATGGTGTTCGGGAAGATGATGTTGACCCCGCTGCCATCGTCCATAAGGGCTTGCTGAAGGCAGAAGTCGCCAATGATTGGGTCGAGCACCAGGGCAGATTTCCCTAGATGTGGGATGTAGTCTAGTGATTGGCACGTTCGAAGGCGATGGTGGAGTCCGGCCACTCTAGGTATTCCATGTGAGCCGGTGCAGTTGCATAAACTGCACGTCGTGCGAGCTTCTAGGCTCGCCATGTATTGGTAGCGTGGAAGATCATGTGCACACCTTGCGGTCGGGAAGGGTGGTGGGTTGACGAAGATCTAGCCGCTTTGGAGTTGTCTAGGGTCGGCGCTGCCTCCCGTGTCAAGGGCGATGTAGGGACACGGGGGCATAGAGTGTCCCCATGTTGGTTGAAGATGAACGCGACACTTCCTAAGTACATGGTGTTGATGGGAGAGGGCAGTGTGCCATATAGAGTAGCCTACTCCCATCGGTGACAAACTTGAAGGAGCTGAAAACAAAATTTTAGCCTGGCAGGAAGTCGTCGGGCATGACTAGATATCCAATCTGGGCCTAGTATGCGTTTGACGCAACCCGTGATTGGCGTGCCAACTTATGGTGCAAAAAACTGTCAGTGCCCTCAGTAGGGTGGAGAGCATAGCCAGAAGTACCAGAGGAGAGTTCCATGGGGTTTTAACCAGGTTCGGTCCCCCATGGTCGAGGTATTACCTCACTCCTACATTGTTTTAGATTGATGTGGGAGCACCTCATGCGTGGGCGTTACCAGTGGAGGATGATGAATACTAACGAGGCATATGTAATGGAACAGATGCCTCAAACTACCCCTAGCATGGCCTTATAAAGGGGGTGAGAGCTAGTGTTTACAGGGTTCCTAACCGACCTTCCCGCGAGGGCATCTTGGCTTGTACAACAAGATCATGCTCTATCTTCAAGGAAGGCCCCTGGACCCATCATTGTGATTAGGTAAATGTCAAGCATCTGGGCCTTGAGGCCGGCCTAGTCTAGGCCTTCCCGATTGATGGGCCACCCCCCATAAAATATATCGTTAGCAGCTGCATGCACCGTTCTGCAAGTAGAATCAGGGCCAGTGAGCTGTGGCGGTGGACTCGGTCTGACGGTTTGCGCTACAGGCTTGGTTCACGATAGCGGCACATCGTTGGTCCTCGGGGTCCGGGTGTTGGTGCGGCGGCGATCTAGGTTCCACCCACATCTGCCATCTAGTGTCACTTGGCGACATAGGCTGGCATGTGGCATCGGCATGGATCCATCATGGATCCTACGAGGCGACACTACTCGGGGCACCCATGGCGGTGATGGGGTTGTGCGACTGCTTGGTTTAGTAGCGGTGCGATCCGCGTCAACGGTGTTTGTGTATGCCCTAGTGTGGGCTAGCTTCGATGGGTGGCGTAATCTGGTCCATTGTGGTGAACGATGGCCGGTGGCGTGCGTGTATAGAGGGCCAACTTGGTCCGCGCACGTGCAAGCCTTGGCCTTGTGATCTCCTTGCATACTGCTCAGTTTGGGCATTAGTCCGAGCTGGGATCCCGTGACGTTAGTATGCAATCGGTCACATCGGCGCTGATGGCCACGGGCGTGACGGCACCGTGCGAGCTAGCCTAGGCTTGCTTGATGACGGGGTTCGTTAGGCACTGGGTTCCGCACCCTAATACCAGAACTAGCTGGGGAAGGAGGCGTGTATGCTTCCTTCCGTGGAGGCATTGACCCAGACCTGATGGATGTTGCCGGTCTAGGAGTGGAAGGAGATGCCTTATGCTCTTTCTGCCATAGTGGGTGCATTACAATGTGGACTGATGGCGGTGTCTCGGGACATGAATGCCGGGGCGGTGGCCTCGAATGACAGTCCACATGGTTGTCTCTTCGGTGAGGGGTGTGGCAACGGGTGGCTCGAAATCGCTCTCTATCATTGGTAGTTGCGATGCCCAGATGTGGATCTAGAGGGCTTCTACTTGTCGTGGTGGTACTAGGTGCTTCTTGGTGATACGGGTGAGCTGTCGAGCGAAAGCTTCGTGCTTTGGTGCCGAAGGCGGCGATGCCTGTGGGTGCCGCTTTCCTATTTCCTATTGAGGACATGATTGTGGTTCTCCTCTCTGTGCTATCTTCTGGGAGAAGACCCTTGTTCATTTCAGACCCGGCAGTGGTGACGCTTTCCGTTGTTCCTCGTCCTGAGGGCGTTTGGAGGTTTGGTGTCCCAGGTCATGTCGTCGTGTTGTGTTCAGGCCTTCCAGTGTTATCTTTCGGCAACGTAGCCGCATATGTCTATGTTGCACGGTTATCTCAGGATCTACTTTGTAAGAGGGCTTCATCACTACCTTGTATCATTTGACTGTGTACCTTGGTGTGTGCTAAGAGCCTGCTTCGAGAATTTAGTGAATCTGAGCCTCTTTCAATGTTGATATCATTGGTGTAGGATTGATTACCACACTGACCGTGTGGTAATTGGAGCCTCTTTTACATTTCCCATTTATACAAGGAGCCTGGTCACACATGTGAGATCATCGTTTGCTGCAGGGCAACGTTTCATGCACAACGAAATGATGTATCAAATTGCCAGGCAAGTAGACTTTACACAGCACAAAAACATAGCAACGACATAAAGGATGCAAATTGGAAAACGATGAAGCACATGCTCCTGGATGGCTTACAATGTTGCTATCGCACCAAGGAGCATTCTTATTATAGGTTTGAATAAGTCGCCAGGAATCGAAGATGTAGGCGAGCGGTGCGGTGTGGCTGCGGAGAAGGCACGCCACTACTAGTCCTCTTATCATGCTCTAATGAGGAGTGTGTGTGAGAGAGAGTCCCTTATATGTTGGTCTCATTTCTCCTTCACTCCATATGTGTCTTTTGAGGAATGAAAATTAAATGGGGCAAAACCCCATATACTTTCAACAATGACGACAAGGAGGTCTGTAGCAAGGGGGGCAGTTGGGGTTGTCACTATCTGCAAGAACAAATTATGAGATGCAAATTCTGGAAACACAAGACAGAGGGAAGCTATAATTAGTCTTTAATTATTTCACTGCCAATTTTTGGTCTGACTAGCCATATATTTTACATATTGTTTTGTGGGTTTACCAAAAGCGGGGGAGAATTTTGTCGAGAATCATCTTCGTTTGGAGCCACAAGCTTTCCGGCCATTTAATCCTCCAATCAATATTACTAACATTTGAATAATGCATGAGAAAGAGAACATGTAACAGTAACTTGAACTTCTATCCATTTTCTTGATATATCAATTGTCAAGCCCTTTTTAAATTTTTTGTTATCTTTGATTTCAGAAGGAGTACTAGGTATTTTGTAATAAATCTGTGGTCGGATCTGCAACAATGAAAGGCCAAAGTACTTACTGTTTCTCTGTGTCACACTCGGACCCGCCAGCCCTCCAGAAGGCATGGTAATGAGCAGAACGATCTCCAGTATAAGGAGCAGAAGAAACATTTTCATGTGGCACCTCGAAGCCATGGTAAACTGAAGGCTGTTGCACACACCACTCTCTTTCTCTTTGTATTGTCACCCTGCTGCTTCGTCTCTCTCTATATAAAGGATTTATCACCCTGTTGAACGCACCCACAACTTGGCTTTTGGTTCATTGGATGGTTGTTGCTGGCAGCTGGCATGGACGCAGACACGCTCTACTTGCCCTTTCAATTGGCAGCTTTGCTTGACTTTTGAAAGTGGAGACAGGCCGAACTTCACTGCTTCGAGCAGTAGACATGCACCACGAGAGTGGTTAAGGAGTCGCTGCACCTCATCATTCTATTGCAGACGTTGAAGAATCATTGTGCTGCCGACAGGGATTATGTGAGACCTCCTGTACGCTTGAAATACCATGTACGCTCCGGGTATTCCAGAACAAAAAACATGGAGAAAAATAAAAATGGAATACATACAAGAGATACTAGATGATATCCCGCGTGTTGACGCGGAGGTGGATGTATAGTTTGTAAATATTGTGCAGAATACTAATTCGGTCGTTACGATTTAAACCAAGTGAGAAATTTCTGCATAAGAAAAAAGCTTAACATAAAAAGTTAATAATGTCACAATTAAATGCATTGTGATTTAAAACCCACTTAAAATGCACTAATGCATGTTGCATGGTAGAAGATTCTCCGGCGTAGATCAGATGGACGCTAGTGAATCAAGCTAGTAACCTAAATCCAATGACTATAATTTTTAAGATGGTGTGGAATCACACATGTTAAGACAATTAGAAGTAGGGGATTACTCTTTTGTGTATACAGGATATAGGATAAGAAGATTTGACTTCACATGAAAACACAACTTTGAAAACGGAATATTCAATATGTCACCTTCTTAAGGAGGAAGAAGAAGGCTTTAAATAGGTTCCCCAAAACTCGAACTGTTATGCCCAGATTATGTGCACCCCGGAGGCTTGGTGCTGCCATGAAGGTTCCAGGCTAACTGCGGATGGGCAGGCTGTAGGGTCAACTGAAACATTTCAACCTAGGTTGTCACCCTTTTGGTAAGCCCGACGGCTGGCCAGAGGTTCTCCGGAGACTGCTGGGCATGAAGGTTTCGGGCACCCACTAAAGGAATTTTTTTTAATTTTTTTCCTGATTTTTAAATTTCTAAATTATTTGACAATTTAATCTCTAATCACCCCTCATCACTGCTCAATTTAATCTATAATCTCTATTCTCTAATCATCCCTCATCATTCCAAATCGTCTAACTTCCCGGCCGGTCACCCATGCTGTCACTACTCCAGCCTGAGCACGCTTAACTTCCGAGTTCGATTCCCCCTATTTTCCAAGTCGGCACTTGTTGTTTTCCTGACAATAGTAAGATGTCAATCCTATTAACCCTCAGGAGTTTAGCTTGAGCATGAAGTCACACGTTTCACTGTTTGAGTTTGAAACTATTATTCTAAAAAAAATATTTAGTAACACTAATATTTCTTGAATAAGTAGTTTGACCATAATTGACCACAGTTTGACCAGATTTGACCAAAATTCAAAAAAACTGAAATAATTATTTAGTAACACTAATATTCTTGAATAATTATGTAGTAACACTAATACTTCTTGAATAAGTAGTTTGACTAGATTTAACCAAAATTCAAAAAAACTGAAATTTGAGCATAACTTGTTTTTCTTTTAGAATTTGAGGATTCTAAAAATTTGCAAAACGGCCTACGGCGTCAAAATCGGATGCGGATTTTCGTGCTGAACATTTTGATATATTATACTTTTTTCGACATCGTATGCAAAAGATATAGTCGTTTTACTTTTTCATAACACTTTTTTGCAAAACATGTCCAAATTTAAGTTTTTAAATTTTGCTAACTAGTACATGTAGTAACATAACTACATCCCGAAGGATTTTAATTTTTTTAGTTCTTATCATTTTCTTTTGTTTTTTTGAAAACTGAAATGGCGATACGGACGCGCGGGGGGTAGAGTTTGAACCCCTTTAGTCCCGGTTTGAGACACGAATCGGGACTAAAGGGCATCGCACCCTTTAGTCCCGGTTCGTGTCTCAAATCGGGACTAAAGGTCCCATTTGAACCGAGACTAATGCCTTCCCGATGCCCTAGCCGCTCGAACCGGGACCAATGCTCACATTAGTCCCGGTTTGTAATACAACCAGGACTAAAGGGTGCATTGAGCTTGGACCAAAGCCATGTTTTCTACTAGTGATGTAGGAACCTCAGGCATGTTAGCAGGCTTCCAAGAGAATATGTCAGAATTGTTCATAAGGAATTGTAGGAGGACGACCTCCTCTTCCCGGCACAGGTCTCCTCCCATGATCATCGTCTTTCTCATGTCTTCTGGCTGCACTTGGAATTTCTTGTCTCTTTAACCGGTTGGAAAGCCGGTCCAGAGTTGGTCTTGCGGGACAGTGTTGTGATGGATGGGTCGAAGGACCTCTTGATCTTCTCGAGTTCCACGGAAGCTAGTGCGGCCTCTGCAAGCTCTACATTGGTGACCTCCACTTCGAGCGCCCTCTCGGCACTATCGTGTATGGTGATGATGCCATTTAGTCCTGACATCTTCACGCGTATGAGGGTAGCAACATGAACTTGACATAAGCGGGCCTACCAAGTATAGCGATGTAGCCCGTGCGAAACAGCATAACCTCAAAGCACATTGTCTCCCAGCATAAGTTTTCCTCAGCTCCCAAGATCACTTCCAGGTAGATTTGTCCTAGGGGTTGCACCTTCATGCCTGGCACAAACCCGTGGAAGCCGGTGGGCGTGGGTCTCAGGAGTGATTTGGACATTCCCTCCACCGCCTATAAAGGCTTGCAGAAGGTAGAAGTCGCCAAGGATCGGGTCGAGCACCAGGGAAGATTTCCCTAGATGTGGGATGTAGTCCGGTGATTGGCACGTTCGAAAACGATGGTGGAGTCCGACCACTCTATGTATTCCATGTGAGTCGGTGCATTTGCATAAACTGCACGTCTCACGAGCTTCTAGGCTCGCCATGTATTGGTAGCATGGAAGATCATGTGCACTCCTTGCGGTCGGGAAGGCTGGTGAGTTGATGAAGATCTAGCCGCTTTGGAGTTGTCTAGGGTCGGCGCTGCCAACCGTGTCAAGGGCGATGGAGGGACACAGAGGCACACAGTGTCCCGTGTTGGTTGAAGAGGAACATGAGGCTTCCTAAGTGCATGGTGCTGATGGGAGAGGGTGGCGTGCCATCATAGAGCAGCCCACTCCCATCGGTGATGAACATCAAGGAGACCAAGACGAAAGTTTGTCCTGGCATGAAATCGTCGGGCATGACTACATATCCAATCTGGGCCCAGTCTGTGTTTGACGCAGCCCCTAATTGGTGCGCCAACTTAGGGTGCGGAAAACTGTCAGTGCCCTCAATAGGGTGGAGAGCATAGCCGGAGTACCAGAGGAGAGTTCCCAAGGGGTTTTAACCAGGTTCGGGCCCTCATGGTCTAGGTATTACCTCACTCCTGCTTTGTTTTGGATTGATGTGGGAGCACCTCGTGCGAGGGCGTTACGAGTGGAGGATGATGAATACTACCGAGGTATATGTATAATGGAACAGATGGCTCGAACTACCCCTAGCATGGCCTAAGGGGATGAGAGCTTGGGCTTACAGGGTTCCTAACCGACCTTTCACGAGGGCATTTTGGCTTGTACAACAAGATCATGCAATATCTTCAAGACAGGCTCTGGACACATTGTTGGGATTAGGTCGCAGCCAAGCATCCGGGCCGTGAGGCCAGCCAGTGTGGGCCTTCCGGATCAATGGTCCACCCCCGATATAATGTCCCGTTAGCGGATGCACGCACGGATCGGCAGTCAGTGGCGGGGCCAACGAACAGTGGCGGTGGCCTTGGCCCGACGGGTTGCACTACGCTACAGGCTTGGTTCATGATGGCGGCGCTTCATTGGGCCTATGGTGCGGGTGTTAGTGCGGTGGCGATTTGGGTTCCACCCAGATTTGCCATCCGGTGCCACCTGGCGACACGGGCTGGCTTGTGGCATCGGCGTGGATCCATCGTGGATCCTACGGGGTGACACTGCTCGGGGTACCCATGGCGGTGATGGGGTTGCACAGCTGCTTGGTCGTTTAGCGGTGGTGCGATCCGCATCAATGGCATTTTTGCGTGCCTTGGTGGGGGCTAGCTTCGACTGGTGGCGTAATCTGGTCCGTTGTGGTAGACGACGTCCGGCGGCGGGCGAGTATAGAGGGTCGACTTGGTCTACGCGAGTGCAACCCTTCGCCTTGTGATCTCATTGCATACTGCTCCGTTTTGGCATTAGTCCGAGCTGGGATCTCCTAACGTTACAATGCCATCGGCCACATCGTCGCGGATGGCCACTGGCATGACGACGTGCGAGCTAGCCTAGGCTTGCTCGACGGTGGTGTTCGGTAGGCACTGGGTTTCGGCCCCTAACACCAGAACTAGCTGGGAATGGAGGCGTGGATGCTTCCTTCCGTGGAGGCGTTGACCCAGACCTGATGGACTATGTCGATCTAGGAGTGGAAGGAGATGCCTTATGCTCTTCCTTCCAAAGTGGGTGCGTTACAATGTGGACTGATGGCGGTGTCTCGGGACATGACAGCCAGGGCGGTGGCCTCGAATGACAGTTTGCATGGTTGTCTATCCAGCAGGCTCCATGGCAGTGGCCATGCCTCGTGGTCATCTAGGAGGCGAGGGGTATGGAAGCGGGTGGCTCAAACTCGCTCTCTATCACTGGGAGTTGCAATGCCCAGATGTGGATCTAGAGGGCTTGTAGTAGACGTGGTGGTCCTGGGTGCTTCGTGGTGATACGAGTGAGCTGTCGAGCGAAAGCTCCGTGCTTTGGCGCCGAAGGCTGTGATGCCTGCGTGTGCTGCTTTCCTATTTCCTATTGAGGACGTCATTGTGGTTCCCCTCTCCACGCTATCTTCCCGGAGAAGACCCTTGTTCATTTCAGACTCGACAACGGTGACGCTTTGCACTGTTCCTCCTGCTGAGGGCATTTGGAGGTTAGGTGTCCCAAGTCATGTCGTTGTGTTGTGTTCAGGCCTTCCAATGTTATCTTTCCGTGACGTAGTCACGTGCGTTTATGTTGTGCGGTTATCTCGGGATCTACTATGTAAGAGGGCTTTCTCACTACCTTGTATCATTTGACTGTGTACCTTGGTGTGTTATTTATCTATATGGCGATGCAAGAGCCTGTTTCGAGAATTTAGCGAATCCGAGCCTCTTTGATTGTTGATATCATTGGTCTAGGATTGATTACCACACAAACCGTGTGGTAATTGGAGCCTCTTTTACATTTGCCATTTATACAAGGAGCCTGGTCACACATGTGAGATCATCGTTTGCTGCAGGGCAACGTTCCATGCACAACGTAATGATGTATCAAATTGCCAGGCATGTAGTCGTTACACAGCACAAAAACCTAACAATGACATAAAGGATGCAAATTGGAAAATGATGAAGCACATGCTCCTGGGTGGCTAACAATATTGCTATCACACCGAGGAGCATTCTTATTATAGGTTTGAATAAGTCGCCAGGAATCGAAGATGTAGGCGAGTAGTGCGGTGTGGCGGCGGAGAAGGTGCGCCTGTACTAGTCCTCTTATCATGCTCTAACGACGAGAGAGAGAGAGAGAGAGAGAGAGAGAGAGAGAGTCCCTTATTACAATGGTCTCATTCCTCCTCCACTCTAGTACATGTGCGAGACTACAATTTGCTGATGCCAGGCAACCAGCTGTAATGCGTCTACATGACTTTTGAGGAATGAAAAATTAAATGGGACAAAACCCCATATACTTTCAACAATGACAAGGAGGACTGCGGCAAGCGGGACACCTGGGGTTGTCACTCTCTGCAAGAACAATTTAAGAGACGCAAATTTTCCATTAACAATTCTGGAAGCATATTGTACGTAACACATTACTATCACCATGCTGAACCGAATTTTTAACTACTGCTTCAAGTAGAGCAAGCATTTCGGAAACAAACTACATGATGAGTCAAGGCAGAGGGAAGCTATAAATAGTCTTTAATTATTTCTCTTTGCCAATTTTTCATCTGACAACCCATATATTTTAGATATTATTTCGTGGGTTTACCAAAAGTGGGGGAGAATTTCGTCGAGAATCATCTTTGCTTGGAGTACCACAAGCTTTCCGGTCGTTTAATCCTCGACTCAATATGACTAGCATTTAAATAATGCATGAGAAGGCGAACTTGTAATAAAAATTTCTATTCTTTTTCTTGATATATCAATTGTCAAACCCTTTTTAATTTTTTGTTACCTTTGATATAAATAAAATTTGTATTTAGAACACATAGGTACGGTATATTAAGAATGGATATATATGCGAATATAAACATTTCGAATTTCTGTACAGTTTAAACCTAAAGTGCTTTAATGATCAAAACCCGTAATGACGGTATAATACTCTGTCTCCATGTAAGAGATGAACATTTGTCTAGTGAGTTAACTGATACTCTCTCCGTCCGTAATCATTTGTCGTAGAAATGATGTATCTAGACATATTTTTAGTTCTAGTATTTTATCCATTTTTGAGACAAGTAATTTCGGATAGAGAGAGTACTAGCTATTTTGTATTCCCTCTGCCAGAAAAAGCTTGTCCCTCGAATGGATATATCTAGCATCAAGTTAGTGCTAGATGCATCCATTTAAGGAACAAGGTTGGGACAAGCTTTTTCGGATGGATGGAGTAATAGCTATGTGGTCTGATGTGCAAAATTGAAAGGCCAGAGCACATACCGTTTATCTGTCTCGCACTCGGACCTGCCAGCCCTCCAAACGGCATCGTAACGAGCAGAATGATCTCCAGTACAACGAGCAGAAGAACCATCTTCATGTGGTAAAATGAAGGCTGTTGCACACACCACTCTCTTTCTCTTTGTATTGTCACCGTGCTGCTTCGTCTATCTCTATATAAGAGATTTGTCACCCTGTTGAACGCACCCACAACTTGGCTTTTGGATGGTTGTTGCTGGCAGCTGGCATGGACGCAGACACGCTCTACCTGCCCTTTTAATTGGCATCTTTGCTTGACTTTTGAAAGTGGAGACAGGCCGAACTTCACTGCTTCCAGCAGTAGACGTCCACCACGAGAGAGGTTAAGGTGCACCTCATCATTCCTTTGCAGACGTTGAAGAATCATTGTGCTGCTGAGTGCTGACTGAGATTATGTGAGACACCATGTATGCTCCGGGTATTCCAAAAAACAGAGGAAAAGAATGATGGAGTTGATTTATTTATTTATTTTGAAAAGGAGGAAGATCCCCTGCCTTTGCATCTGGGTGATGCATGCAACCACATATGATGGAACAGACACAAGAGATACTAGATGATACCCCACATGTTGACGTGGACGTGGATGTATAGTTTGTAAATATTTTGTAGAATACTAATTCGGTCCTTACGATGTAAACTAAGTGAGAAATTTCTACATAAGCCAAAAAAAAGGTTGTAACATAAAAGTTATGAATGTCACAATTAAATGCATTGTGATTTAAAAACCACTTAAAATCCAATAGTAGATGTTGCATGATAGAAGATTCTCCGGCGTATATCAGATGGATGCTAGTTGATCAAGCTAGTAAATCCAATGGCTACAATTTTTTTTGATGATGTGGAAGCACGCATATTAAGATAATTAAAAACTATAAGTGTGACCCGCACATTTGCGCGGCTAGAATTTAATCATCTTCGTACACATGATATTTTCGATTTGGATAGGGTCTCCAGCTCAATTTTTTTCCTTTTTTCATATGAATATTCTATATAGAGTTTTAGTACTTTAAATAAATAATTTGATAAATTGACACCATTATTATTGACCATCTAAATATAATTAACTTATTGGCACTATAATATTTTAAGTATATAAATGAACATTTACCAAGAAATAAATATAAATATAAATGTCTTTCTTTTGAACCAAGTTTTTTCTTGCTCCGTATGCGTCATCATTAGCGGTGTGGTGGCTCATGCATTCATTCCCGTAGATTTATTACATATTATCATTCTTAATATATTTTTCGTCGATAATTTGTCCTTTGATGCTAAATGATATTCGAATATATTCATCCATACATTGGCATTTTAACATGTCAAAATATAGATGAAATCTTATACAAAATTGAATTTCAACGGAACATATTACTCAGCTCGATCGCATAATTTTGGTCTGTAGTTCAAAGCACTACTATTTTAACATTCTTATCAAAACTGTACTTATATTTCTATTGATTTTGTACTCATCCTTTTCCCACTACATCTATATTTTGACTGATAGTGTTCTCTTGTTTTTGGAAGAGATCTCAAGGCGTCATCAATGTGGGTTATTTAACAGAACTTAGAGAATATATTTGACCATGACATATAAGTAACATTTTTTGCGTTCCTACTTTCGGTTTTATGGCTATTGAATATGATTGATTCCCATAATCTGTTTATAACAGATCCAGTCTGTTAGTTGATTAATTGGTGTCATCAGCAATTATGGCATTGCATGCACTTCATACAACTCAGATTGCTACAGATTGGTTTGCATTAAAGCCGATTTGGCTACTAATACACGTATACCTTTTACCTTTAGTTTTTAATCTCCACTGTCAAAATTAAGACCCATCATATAATCAACATGGCGGATTATTTAGCCCAAGTGGACCAATGTAATGTCTAGTATTTCATTTGTTCTCCTGGTTCCTTGGTCAACGACCCAATAACTCCTTAATATCATACCTTCTTGAGGTCAACACTCCGAGCCAACATGATATAGTTGGATTCCATTGATATGTGCCATGGCGTGTCTTTTTGACGAGACAATTGCATTTAATTGTTACAGTTTTAGCTTATGATTTTCATTTGTAATACATCAAATCTAAATGACATATGGGATAAAAGTATTTTGCATTCAATATGATGTTATTCTTCCATGTTGAAGCCATACACTTTTGCCTGTATTACTATAATAAAGATTTCAAAACACTGACTGTATGTTTGGTTACACACCTTATATGTTGCGAAGGATAAAGTATTTTCTTTTGCATTTATATTGTGTATGATTTCACGGGGTACTTCTTGTGACTATTTTTATTAAGAAAACTAAATTTCATATCAACCATTTTAATTACAAAACAAGTCATGATTCATTTGTAAAAAAAATTGTGAGAACAGAAATATAATTGTTTGGCACTTAGATTTTCATGTACCTTCAGTATCACAGTCCATTCTGTAACACCCGGATAATTAGGCTACAGTAAAACTCTCCTGATGATGCCATGTCATCTCTGTTACTGTTGCTAATCAAGTGTTAGTTCAAAACATTTCAAATGCAAAAAAATGAATTAGTGACAAACACCCAAAGTTTTCAAAAGTCAAAACAAAAATGTTCGGTGGGTGCCAAATATTGCACTGGTAATTATTGTGAAGAAAACATTTTTTAGAAAGTGCCTAAGTATTTTAAAGTGAAATAAAACAGAAAAGAAAAATAAAGAAAAGAAAAGAAAAGGAACCCCCACTGGACCAGGCGGCCCAGCTCACAGGCCAGACCGGCCCACCTGGCCCAGCTTGCCAACCGCCGGCCCAGCCCCCCTGCCTCGTCTCACTTCCCTGTTCCCCCGACCCGGGTCGGAACAGGGGTGCGTCGCCACCGGACCCCCCCCCCCTCGCCGGCGTCGAGGAGAGGATAAGGCCGCCACGCCCCCGCCTCCTCGATCCCGCCTCCCACTCGCCCCCACTCTTGCCCTCGGTTCCTGCGCCTCTCCCTCTCCCCTCAGATCCACCTCGCCACTCCTCCTCGTTCCCCCACCGCAACCGAGCGCCGCCATGGCCTCGCCGCCGTAGAACTCGCCGCCACCGCGACCTCCGAGCCTCTCCGACGTGTCCGCTCGCTCCGCCTCCCTCGACTACGCCTCCCCGTCAAGCCGCAGGACGCCGGGCACCCTCGAACGCTGCCCCGGCCTCGTCTTCTTCCTTGGATGCCCGGCGCGTCTCCGACGAGCGCTGTTGACTCTGCATCTCCTATACCCCCCAAGGGCCTTTCGTGTGTGCCGCTTGGTGAGCTCCACCCCTCCTGCTCTCCGTTTGCTCTCTCGCACGCCCTAGCTAGCTTTCGCCGAAGCGCCCGAACGCAGTGCCACGGAGCTCGTCGTCGACGAGTCTCCGGTGACCAAATGGTCACGGGCGTGTTGCCATTGAACTCGCCGCGCCGAGTAGGGCCCGACTAGCCCTCCCATTTGCCCAATAGCGCGCCACATCGCCGTTGCCGTTGCTTGCCCGAAACACCCCGCCGCCGGCGACGTCGTACTGCTTGTCTCCAGCCACCCCCGTGCCTGCGACCACCGCCACTCGACGCGCGCTGTCGTGTGCGTTCGAACACACCCAACCGCGCGTAAAACCGTGCCCCATACCACCATTTGCCCTCACGCCCGACTCCGGCCGTCCGCCGATGTGCTCGCCGCCGTCGCTTCCGGCCACCTCCGGCCACGCCACCGCCACCACTAGACGCGGGGCACTCTCCTCGTTCGAACGCAAGAGGCGGCGCTCGTTTTGGTGCCCCGTAGGCGAAACCCGACGCCGTCAGCGTTCGGCCGCTACGCGCGAGCTCGCCGGAGCTACTCCGGCGGCTCCGCTGAACTGGCACACCTGGGGCCACCCCTGGGTCACTGCCTGGTGGCCCTGTGGGCCCGGCTGGCCCAGCTGACCAGGTCAACGTGCTGACTGGGCTGGTCCCAGCAGCTGACCAGTGGCCCCCACACTATAAACTAATTAATTAGTTAATCTAATTAATCTGGGCTAATTAGTCACTGACTACTAGGCCCCGCCCGCTAATTAACCCATTTAGTTAGTCTAAACCCCCTGTTACCGCACATGTCAATGACATGTGGGTCCCACTGGACCCACAAGTCAGTTTTGACTCCAGTCAACCGCACTGTTGACTGCTGACATCACACATATGTCATGCTGACGTCATCCCATACTGTTCTGGATAATGTTGGATTTAAATAAATAATTAAAATCAGAAAATGATTAAATCTTTAGAAAATCATATAAAATAATCCGTAACTCGGATGAAAATACTTTCTACATGAAAGTTGCTCAGAACGACGAGACGAATCCGGATACGCAGTCCGTTCGTTCACCACACGTCCCTAGCATAGTGAACCTGCAACATTTCACCTCCGGTCCATCTGTCCGAAAACGCGAAACATCGGGGATACTTTCCTGGATGTTTCCCCCCTTCGCCGGTATCACCTAGTACCGCGTTTGGGCACACCTAGCCTCACGCTTTGTCATGTCATGCATCGTTATGCATCTGTTTGCATTGTATTCATTGTTTCTTCCCCCTCTTCTCTCCGGTAGACTACGAGACCGACGCCGCTGCTGGTGCCCCGACCGACTACGCTGTTGACGACCCCTCCTTCTTGCCAGAGCAATCAGGCAAGCCCCCCCCCTTGATCACCAGATATCGCCTATTCTTCTCTATACTGCTTGCATTAGAGTAGTGTAGGATGTTACTGCTTTCCGTTAATCCTATCCTGATGCATAGCCTGTCCTTGCTACTACTGTTGTTACTTTTACATGCAATCCTATATGCTTAGTATAGGATGCTAGTTTTCCATCAGTTGCCCTACATTCTTGTCCGTCTGCTGTGCTTTACTATCGGGCCGTGATCACTTGGGCGGTGATCACGGGTATATACTTATATACTCTATACATGATACCTGTGGTGACTAAAGTCGGGTCGGCTCGTAGGAGTACCCGCGAGTGGATCTTGTGGCGGAGCGACAGGGCAGGTTGAGACCACCTAGGCGAGAGGTGGGCCTGGCCCTGGACGGCGTCCGCGGTTACTTCAAAATAACACGCTTAACGAGTTCTTGGTATTTGATCTGAGTCTGACCATTTGGTCTATACGCACTAACCAACTACGCGGGAACAGTTATGGGCACTCGACGTCGTGGTATCAGCCGAAGCCTTCGTGACGTCAGCGACTGAGTGGCGCGCGCCGGATTGAAATGGAACGCCTGCTAGGCTAGGTCTGCTTTCGGCTGCCCTCGCAACGTGCAGGTGTGCAATGGGCGATGGGCCCAGACCCCTGCGCCATAGGATTTAGACCGGCGTGCTGACCACTCTATTGTGCCTAGGTGGGGCTGCGACGTGTTGATCTTCTGAGGCCGGGCATGACCCAGGAAAGTGTGTCCGGCCAAATGGGATCAAGCGTGTTGGGTTATGTGGTGCACCCCTGCAGGGAAGTTTATCTATTCGAATAGCCGTGTCCCTCGGTAAAAGGATGACCCGGAGTTGTACCTTGACCTTATGACAACTAGAACCGGATACTTAATAAAACACACCCTTCCAAGTGCCAGATACAACCCGGTGATCGCTCTCTAACAGGGCGACCAGGAGCGGATCGCCGGGTAGGATTATGTTATGCAATGCTACTCTTCGACAGGATTAGCTATCCCCCTCTTATTCTGGCATTCTGCAGTTCAGTCCACCGATATGGCCCTTTACACATATATCCATGCATATGTAGTGTAGCTCCTTGCTTGCGAGTACTTTGGATGAGTACTCACGGTTGCTTTTCTCCCTCTTTTCCCCCTTTCTTTTCTACCTGGTTGTCGCAACCAGATGCTGGAGCCCAGGAGCTAGACGCCACCGTCGACGATGACTCCTACTACCCCGGAGGTGCCTACTACTACGTGCAGCCCGCTGACGACGACCAGGAGTAGTTAAGAGGATCCCAGGCAGGAGGCCTGCGCCTCTTTCGATCTGTATCCCAGTTTGTGCTAGCCTTCTTGAGGCAAACTTGTTTAACTTAGGTCTGTACTCAGATATTGTTGTTTCCGCTGACTCGTCTATGATCGAGCACTTATATTCGAGCCCTCGAGGCCCCTGGCTTGTATTATGATGCTTGTATGACTTATTTATGTTTTAGAGTTGTATTGTGATATCTTCCCGTGAGTCCCTGATCTTGATCGTACACGTTTGCGTGCATGATTAGTGTACGATTGAATCGGGGGCGTCACACATTCATTATTTATTGCCTCTAACATCCTATTGTAGGCAAACTTTATTATATTATTTTAAAGTAGTATATTGGTAATTTGTTTGCCCCACTCTATACTATGTACGTACACATGTAGTTCTAATCTGGATAGAAAAAGTATTTTTTGCCCATGAATAGAGAAAGTTTGTTATCACATGCTAGTGTAATACGTAGTCTGGATTGATTTCCCTTCAACGCAAAATAGGTGTCTGGATGTAGTACTGTGACCGGACTCTTATTTTCCTGTGGGCCACTCGAGGACTCCCGGTATTGTTGGCAGCTGTACGTTTTGTTAGCTGTCTGGCAGCTGTGATTTTTTATTTTAGAAGGGAGCTGACAACCCTACTTTTCCAATGCTAACGTGAGGTTTATGTCTAATTGTCTTGGACAGTTTTTTAATAGGAAACATAAGACTTGGATGGAAGACGTGTTTAATCATGTTTACGTGCCATTTCAAATTATTTGTATGAACCTATATTTATAGATAGATACGGGGTCACTCTTTTGGGCATATATAGGATATGAGTTAATTGCAAGGCACTACCACACTTCGGCACGTTGTGACGAATCAGTACCAGTAGTCATTTTTTTTGCCATGCAGTGCCAACTCTAAGCCTAAGTGTTGCAAAACGGTCTGACAGCCTATAAGCTCGTATTGAGCACGTATCTGACTGACCGGGCACACTTGTCAGGTGCCACGGTGGCATACCCGCGCGCACCACCCGCGCGGTCACTCGTCCCAGCCTGCTCGGTCGCACCAAGTAGCTTGGTCCGGTCCGGCCGAACCCGTATGCGACGAACCCTGGTTTCCTCCCCCCCCCCCGCCGCCCTCGTCTTCCTCTCCCCTCTCAGGCGATGGCGGCGGCGACTCCCGGCGGCGTCGACGGCGCGGGCAGGTACGGGGACCTTCCTGGCCTCGGCCCCGATGACCACTTAGGTCTGGACGACGTCGACGGCTCCAGTTCATACTACTCCAGCGCAGACGACGAGGATTTGGAGGAGGAGGCCACGCTGTCAATGGAGGACAGGGTGAAGCTGGCAGAGATATGGGTGGCCCACCCTACTAGTAGCCATCAGTGGACCAGTGGAGCTGCTGGCGGCGTGCTGTAAGTCGTTCTCTTCTCTGCTTCTGCTTCTTTCTGTATATTCCAAAACAGGGTGCTAGGGTTAGTGTTGCTCATGACAGTATAAATTTGTGCTGTCAATTGTAGTTTGGATGATGTTGTTTGGGATGTTCGGATTCATTTTGATGCGCAACACAATCTGGATAGGAAGATATGCAGTTCAGATGTTACATTTCTGAACTTATATGCACTGATGCACACACAAGGTTATTCTTTCTCTGATGAACTGTATCACATGAAGAATTTAGGCAGAGGAGAGGAAAGAGAGCATGGGTTAGAGTTAATTGACACAAACATCAAACTGCAGCAACTTAAGAAGGAATATGAGCATAGTTTAGTTCTGAATTTGCTAGTGAGGGCAACAACACCTTTTGTATGTCAGATAGAAGCAGATTTAGTGAGATCAAACTACAGCGATGTCTGTCAGAGGAGAGAAGAAAATTTAGCAACTATATTGTATAGACCACCTGTTGTGTATGATCTTAGTGAGCCTGCAGTTCTTGTTGTTGATCAACAAGGTGTTGTTTTTCATAGTCAGTGCACACAAGAGAGCATAAATTTCAGTAAGGAGAAGCTCAAAGCTATAATGGAAGAAGAGGCAGTGCTAGAGGAGGGACATAATAACAGTGATGACTCTGAGGCTGCTGCATATGACAGTGATAACAATCCTTTCTGCATGGAGAAGTACAGGATAATTGAAGACACATAGATAATTGAGGGGAATAGACTAGCAGAGCAAGAAGTTGAAGATGAAGATTCAGATGAAGATGATGAGGATTCAGAAGAGGAACAATTACATTATGAGGGTGACACTGAGGTTGAGGACTTGTTTGAGATGGAGGAGGAGGAGGAGCAGGAGAAGGAGAAAGAGGATGAGGTCAATGTTGTTGCAACAGAAGAAGCATCAATGCAAAAACCTCCAAAAAAGAGGAAGAAGCTGGCAGTTAGGAGAGGCCCTACTACTAGGACACATTCAAGTGTGTTGGAGGAGGTGCAACCTGATTTCATTCCTTCATCAGATGAAGAAGATGATGGGTTGCTATTTGAGGATGATGATGATGGACATGAGCCAATGTCCTTTGTTCTACCTAAAGGGAGGAAGAGTAGGGCCAAGAAAAGAAAACCAAGGATCTGGTACAATGACAAACTTGAGCAACCACATCAGCAGTTATGTCTGTACATGTGCTTCAAGAATCAGCATCAATTCAGAGATGCTTTGTTGAGCTTGCACATCACACAGGCCAGAGACTTCAGGTATCACAGGAATTCAAACCAAAGGATCATTGCCTGTTGTAAGCAAGAGCACTGCCAGTTTTGCATAGTTGTTGCAGTTATCAAAGGGGAGAAGACTTTTGCTATTAAGAAAATGAGGCTGGACACTTGCCCTAGCAGCACTGAGTCATCAAGGATCAGTGCCAAGTGGCTTGGAAAGACCTATGAGTCATTGTTCAGGTCTGATCCAACCACCAGCATACACACTCTAATTGACAACTGCAATGAGAAGTATGGTGTTGATGTGCCAAGGCACATGGCCTATAGGGCCAAAAACCTTGCTGTAGAAGCTGTGCTAGGAGAGCACAAGATTCAGTATCCCAGACGTAGGGATTATGCTCAGACCATCATGGATACAAACCCTGGTAGTAGATATATAGTTGCAACAGTTACTCCAAGACCAACAACAAAAATACCACATCCAGGACCAAGGTTTCATGCTATGTTCTTCTGCATAAATGGAGCAAGGGAGGGATTTATCAATGGATGCAGACCATTCATTGGTTAGTAATACTTTATACTTCTTTCTCAATGGATGTAGTGGTGCTTTATAGTTCTTAATACTTAAATATATAGTTTAGTAATGCTTTGTAGAAGTTTAAATTGTTCTTTGGTTGCAACAACAGGTGTTGATGGATGCTTTATTAAGTTCACCACTGGTGCTCAAATCCTAGCTGCCACTGGAAGAGATGGGAATAATAATATTTCCCCACTTGCATTTGTTGTTGTTGGACAAGAGGACACAACTAACTGGTGTTGGTTTCTACACCAACTGAAGATATGTCTAGGAGGAGAAGTTGGCAAATTTGGGCCTTATACTATCATGTCTGATAGACAGAAGGTATGCATGCATCTTTCTGTTATGTTATTGCTTTTGTGTTCTTCTGCATTAGCATGTTATGTTCTAGATGTAATAGTACATCAGCTAAGTCTGCTATGTGAACAGGGGTTACTAAATGCAGTAAACCAAGTTTTTCCAAACTGTCATCAAAGATTTTGCCTTAGACACCTCTATGCAAATTTCCAGAATGCTGGGTTTAGGGGGGAAGACCTTAAGAAATGCATGAATAATGCCAGCTATGCTTACAACCAGCACAAGTTTAACATTGCCATGAATGACTTGAAAAATGAGAGTGAGGAAGCTTGGAAGTGGCTAAGTGGAATACCTAAGCACACATGGGCTAGGCATGCTTTTGACACTAACTGCAAGACAGACTTGGTTGTTAACAACCTGTCTGAGGTGTTCAACAAGTACATCCTAGATTTTAGGAAGAACCCTATTAGGACTATGATTGATGGTATCAAGGATAAGCAGATGGTGAGGTGGCATAATAACAGAGAGAGGGGAAAGGCATCTTTGTGGGAGATCACACCACATTATGCTGAGAAGCTTGAGGTGGAAAAGGAAAGGGCCAGATTCTGCAAACCTATTCAAACTGGTGTAAATCTTTGGCAAGTGCCCAGTGGGCAGCAAACACATGCTGTAAACTTGGAACTCTATACATGTGGCTGCAGAAAGTGGGACCTGTCTGGCATACCATGCAACCATGCAATATCAGCAATTAACAAGGCAAAAAGATTTCCAGAGAATTATGTCTGCAAATTCTTCAAAAAACCTTTTTACCTTGCTGCATATGAACCAATGATATATCCAGTTCCTGGTGAACATGATTGGACAAGGACAAGTGGACCAGACATAGAGCCACCCAAATTTCATGTGAAGAAGGGAAGAAGGAAAGAGAAGAGAATAAAGGGCAAATTTGAGGTTCCAAAACCCAAGGACAGTTCAAGAATGGCCACTATAACATGCAGCAACTGTGGGCTCCAAGGCCATAGGTACACCAGCTGCAAGCAACAGTTGAGACCAGAGTTGGCTTTGAGGAAAAACAAGCATGTGGTAAACTCCTGTGAATTGTACTTGCTATTTGGTCTTCTTTCCTTCTATGTTTTTTGTGCTAAACCTAAACCCTAAACTATCATGTTTCCTTGTATGTTTGCAAGGCACCTGCAAGATCAAGGAATGAAGATACTCCATCAGGATCACAGCAGCCACCAGCAAGGTCTGCTTCTGCAAGAACTACTTCTGCAAGATCTGCTAGTGCAAGATCTGCTACTGCAAGATCTGCTAGTGCTAGATCTGCTACTACTAGATATGCTTCAAGAACTGCTAGAGGGTCAGCTAGTGCAAGTGCAAGATTTGCAAGGCCTTTCACTGCCCCAAGATTTGCTGAAGGAGCTTCATCTTCTGGTCCTTCTACTTCTGGTGCTCCTTCAAGTGCCACAGGGAATTATACTCGTTTGATGTCGTACTTTACTGCCAGTGGTAACTTATGAGTGATAGAATGTTGCTACTTTAGTCTGAGTGGTGCTACAAAACTGATGTATGTTCTAATGGATTGCTAAGTTGAGTCTGATGTGAACTAAGTTGAGTCTTATGTGAACTGCAATATTTGGTCATTTGGCACTTGTGAACAACTCAATGCTTTTTGTGTTGTTCATTTGGCATTTCTGAAATAACTCAATGCTCATTTGGCTTTTGTGAACAACTCAATGCACATGTGTCATGAAACCATGCATGTACTGGATGATACTGCCACAATGGCCACATACTTCATTACTAAGATGAACATACCAAATATTGTTTACAAAGACACTAACTAGTAACACCTGACACTAACTTGCAACACCTGACACTAACTTACAAGGACCAACCTGACCACTAACTTACAAGGATCAACCTGACCACTAACTTACAAGGATCAACCTGACACTAACTTTCAAGGATCAACCTGACACTAACTTACAAGGATCAACCTGACCACTACTAGCATCTTCAGTGCCAAAACACTGACACTAACTGCAGCAGCATCTTACTGCACCAGCATCTAGCTCTGCAGCAGCATCTTGGCTGTCACCAAACCTACCACAAAGACAAGAAAAAGAAAGACAACATTCTGATATTTGGCCTTTAGTGCATCTAGCTCTGTATTTTTCTCCCTGAGCTGATCTTCCAAAGCCACCACCTCTCTTCCTCTTTGAGCTTCAGGCAGAGCCACAACTGCACTGTCATCTTCAAACACACCAACACTTGATTCACCTCTCAGCCTACGCACTTCATCTCGCAAATCTCCAATCAAATCACTCAAAAACTTAGGCAGAGGATCATCATGCCATTCAAGGAAGCCACAACCACCATGATGTACCAACAGAAATCAGGGTTTGAGAGGGGAGAAGATCTAATGAACAGAAAAGTATAACTAAAATGAAACTTACCATGGCATCCACGCAGGCGTAGTACCGCCTGCCTGGGTTCTGGCGGCTCCATGAGATCCATCTCGGCGCCTTCCTACGCGGCCTGCACCAGCAGAGCTTCTCCGGCTCATACGCCATCGGGCTCTCACGGTAGGGCACTGGCGACCTCGATTCGTCCCCTGTCCTTCCAGAGGCTCGACGGAAGCTGGGAGCCTGAGAACGACCCGAAGACCACGACATCGACATTGACTTGGACGCAGCCGCCGCCTGCAAGATCGCCTTTGCCACGGGCTCGCTCAGGAATCGCCTCCGCCGTCGCGTAACCCTAGTTTTTCCCCCAAATGCACAAATTGTTTCACTCAACTATTTCCTGTTCGCCCCGCGCATTGCTTTAATAACCAGGGCCACCACTCAGTGCAATCCCTGTTGACAGTGGCCACGTCAGCGTTTGTGTTGCTCTAATGTGCGCTTTTTTTGAGCATTTGCCCATCTAACTTGAGCGATCTAACTTGAGCATTTGGCCAGAGGTTCAAGAGGAGATATAATTTCAGCATTATCTAAATAACATAGCACATACTGGAGTTCAACATAACCATAGATTCTTACAGCCATATTTACTAGATTCTTACAACATTAGCTAAAGACCATAGCATAGTGGAGTTCAACTTTGTTCACAACTACTACATCCATACATTACACTTAACTAAACCACCCTTCACGAAAGAATAGCAAAGCCTTCTATCAAAGCAACTTATATCATGATAGGTATGCTCTGCTTCATCTACCCAGATCATCTTCATCTACCTCAGTCCTTCAAGATGTCATGGATCACCTTCATCTTCTCTTTGCTCTTCTCCAGTGACTTCAACTGAACAGCAAGATGGAGCTTTACCTCATCCCTGTGTTTTATCAGATTCTCATGTCCCCTCTTGAGATCAGACATGTGAAGGTTCAACTACACATTCTCTTCTGTGACTTTTTCCAAAGACTTGGTGAGCTCATCAACCTGGATCTTTAAATTGTTGTTGCCTTCAGCTAGCTTTTCCTTCTCTTTCAAATGATTCATCTTCATGTTCCTAATGACAGTGCCTTGAGCTTCTACCAGGTTCATCAGCACTTTGTACTTCTCTTTCATCTTGAAGTTCTCTGCCTCTTTCTTCTCCATCTCATTCTTCATGGCAGCCACAACTGATGCACTGGCTCTCTCATCTCTCTTCTCCTTAGCTTGCAGAGAGCTGAAATCCAACAACCTGTCCTCCTGGGCACTGAGAAGTTGATGGACATCTTCAACTAGTTTGTCATAGTTGGTATCCCGATTCCTTTTCTCTTCTTTAAGGTGGTGGATAATAAGTGAACTTTCCAGGTTGTCCTTCCTCCTAGCAGTCCTGCTGTCTTCAAACATTTCCCAAAGATTCAACAATGCATTTTGCATTGTGGGAGGCCACTCTGGGTCAACCCAAGCAAGGAAACCACAATTGACAGCTTCCTGCAATATAGCAAACACTTATATTGTTACTCTCTGAAGAATTACCATTATGAAAGGGCACTTTTAAAAAATGAACTAACAACTGCAGAACTACAACCTATACATGTGGCAAACTAAACAATGCTACTTCAACTGCAACCTATACTGCCTCAATTAAAATTTAGCAACTACACTGCCTCAATCAACTAACAATTTGCTTCATCATCAGTACTAGTGAACATAGCCAACTAAGCTGCTGCCCATATACATATTACAGTGAACATAAGCATCAAAACCATAATCATCAGAACTACTAATAAATAACTAAACCATAAATATATTACAGTGAACATAGCCAACTAAGCTATTGCAGTGAGCATCAGTACTAGAAGCATCAAAACTACTAAGTGGTAAACTATGTGCTTCATCATCAGTACTAGTAACTATATTACAACTATATTACAGTGAACATAAATAGAGCATGAATCTTACAGGCTGAGCACAAACTAGAAACCTCCTGCCCGTCTCAAATGATTCAAAAGCTACACGTCGCTCAGTTGGCAGCCGATGCTCCACGCAGAGCCCCTCTGGTGCATTCTCCAAGCCATTGTAGTCTTGGTCTTCAATGCTAGCAGGAATCTACAGAGAGCAAATCCTCAAATCAGAAAACCAGATCATCAAATCCACAAATCCCCAAATCACCTAACCCTAACCCTAGCTCTACCACTGACCTGATAATGCATCCCGTCGTCGTCGGAGGAGATCTGCAGGCCGGACAAGTCGTCGCTGCTCTCATCCTCGAAGACCATGGCGCGGCGGCGGTGGCGGACGCGGCGGTCTGCGCGGCGAGCGGCGGCGGCTGGAGAGACGAGGGCGATGAGGCGAGGAGAGTGACAGAGTGCGGCTGGCTCCGGTTGGGTTCGACCGGACCCGGCTACATGGAGCAACCGAGACGGGTGCGAGAGTTACCGAGCGGGTGCGTGCAGGTAGGCCAGCATGGCACCTGACAAGTGGGCCCGGTCGGTCAGATACGTGGTCAATACGAGCTTATACGGCTGTCAGACCGTTTTGCAACACTTAGGCTTACAGTTGGCACTGCATGGCAAAAACAATGACTACTGGTACTGATTCGTCACAACATGCCGAAGTGTGGTAGTGCCTTGCAATTAACTCATAGGATATAGGATAAGAAGATTTGACCTCAGATGAAAACAAAACTTTGAAAACAGAATATTCAATACGTCACCTTCTTAAGTGGCAAGAAGAGGGCTTTAAATAGGTTCCCCAAAACTCGAACGGTTAGAGCATCTCCAGCCGCGCCCCCAACAGGCCCTCCCCAGGCGTTTTTGCCGCGCCGGCGCTAAAAAAACGGTCCAGTCGCCTACCCCCCCGGCTCGGGCCGAATCTGGTGCCGGCGGACCCAGGCAGAACCCGGCGCCCTGGGGGGCGCCTGGGGCGCCGGCACAAGTGAAAAGGCGCGCGTGGGTCCGCCCTATCGGCGAGTCGAGCGCCTCTTCCCGCCATTTCTCCCCGCTTTTCCCCCAGTTCCCTCCCATTTCTCCTTTCCTCCCGCCATTCTCTCTCCCGCTCGCCTCCCAGCCAGCCGCCATGGCACCGAAGAAGTACGTCGTCCCCCCGCGCCGCGGCAACCGCGACCGCCTCCGTCGCCCAGCCGAAGCAGAGGAAGCCGAGGGCGCCGCCGTCCAAGCCGCAGGGCATGACAAATGCCGATTGGAGGGTAGAAGTACAGCGACGGGAGGCCGTCACCGCCGACCGGCGGAACAGGGCCCTTGCCAAGAAGGCCCGTGACAATGTGGTACCCGCGGGTGCCGCTGCCGCTTCCGCGGACCAGGCCGAGGCCGAGGCGGCACGCGCGGGGATGATGAATCCCCCCGGCAACCACGCGCCGTACGCGCCCTGGGGCCAGCAAGGTGTCGGGTCTCTAACGCCGCAGCCATGGGGATCGCCTGCCTACGCCGACGGGGACGTGCACGGTGGGTTCAACCCAAATGTCACATTCCCCCATGGACACCCGGCCCAGTGCACGCCCTCGCCCGCCTTCACCGGCGTGCAGTACCCTCCATACAACTACTTGCCGCCCGCGTACGCGTCCTCCCCGACGCCCCCTCTCCGTCGTTGCGCACTGCCCTTCTCGCACCTCGGCGACGCCGACGAGACCGAGACCGACATGGATGACATCATCGCGGAAGGATCGGCCGCGGCCGCCGCGTCTCCCGGGTTCACCGCGGATGAGGCGGTGGATCTTAGCGGCGGCATGGACCGCGAGCTCGGCTACGTCTACGGCGACGGGGAGCAGGAGGAGCAGGAGGAAGAGGACGAGGACGAGGAGGAGCCGGCGAGGAGGCGCAAGAAGAAGAAGCGGATGGCCAGGTCAGCCGAGCCGCGCATCAAGTGGGCGTCCAAGGAGGAGGAATGCCTCGCCGAGGCATAGTAAGTCGTCTGCCTCGACCCGACCTTCGTGAAGAGAAGACCGAGGCGCGGTGGTTGGCATTGATGTCAACAAGCACCGTCAAGCTCGACCTACTCCGGACCAACGTCGCCGCGAAGAAGAGGAACACCGACCTGGCTTTCCTGCTGGGCGGGGCGGACATGCTCCAGAGCACCGACGAGGCGGTCAAGGCATGGTACAGGGCACATGTCGGCCTCATCCTGGACTAGCTTCCCTCGACGACGCCGCCCACGCCCACGCCCACGACGACGCCGCCCACGCCCACGCGCATGCCGACGCCGCCAACAAGCCCGACCGATGATGCCGCCGAGACTGCCCGCAGCGCAGAAGCCACGCCGCCAAGCACAGAGACCCCGTCAAGCCCGCGCACGCCGACTCCGCCGACGCCGGAGGCCGACCTCGCCGTCTGATGCGCGTTTCTGTTCTGAATTTTGTACGCCGAACTTTTCATCGATCGCCGATCACCGCTTGATCGCCGGATTGTGGCGTTTATTTTTGGGCGCGGGAATGAACTACGTTTGAATTTGCCAAGGCTGAGGGGGAGGGGGGCGCCTGGGGCCGTGGCTGGGAGCTAGGCCGCCCCCAGGGGCCGAAGTAGCGCCGGCTCGCCCCCAGGGCGCAGTTTTTCGGCGCCCTGGGGGGCCGAACGGCTAAAGATGCTCTTATGCCCAGATTATATACACCTGGAGGCTTCGGCCTGCCATGGATGTTCCAGGCTAACTCCGGCCGGGCAGGTTATAGTGTCAACCGAAACATTGCAACCTAGGTTGTGACCTTTTTGGTAAGCAGGAGGCTGGCCAAAGATGCCGCGGAGACTCCTGGGCCGGAAGGTTTCGGGCACCCTCCAAGCATGTTCTGGGGTTAACAGAAGGATTGCAAAGTGGGTCGGAGGGGCTGTGCCAAATGCTCAGAATAATAATTTGATTTGTGGGGTGGCTCTCTCGTGCCATGTTGATATTTTGTGGGTGCAAAATGTCAGCGTACGTGATCTGAATCCCACCACTTCTCAATGATGCAACCCCCCCTTATAGAAGGCATATCCTGTCAACTCAAATGAAACAAAACCAATAGGGGGGGGGGGGGGGGGGGGGGGGGTCTCCACCCATGCATGCTTGTCTTCAGATATGCCTTGGTGGTGTGTATTAATCTCAAGCACACGACTCAAACACTAATCTTGCTGTCATTAACACCAAAAATATTTACGGTCAAATATGCCCTTTCAGTACCTTCTACCATGAGGTTTGAACCTTCTTTGCTTGATATGGGTCTCTTGGACCTCTTCTTCTTCATCCTCTTGCTGCTCTTCTTCTGTGGGAATCATCATGAGATGAACATCTTCAATAGTTATTTTCCTTTGCCTTTTTATCTTGGGATCTTTGTTTGCAGTGCTCTTTGGCTTATTGGGGGCTAGCTCCTAATTTCCTTGGATACCTTCGACATGAGGAGCACTATGAGTGCTAGAACTTCCTTGGCGAGGAAATCTTTTCTATTGAAGCTAGAACCCTAACCCTATTGCATTTTCTTGATTGACCTACCAAACTATGATCTGTGTGGGTTTCAAAGAGATGGTCAACGTGTAACCTTTTTTTGCGGGAAAAACTTCCAATCTATTCATCTTCAATCATGGCAATAGAACGAACAAAAAAAATAATAAAAATTACATCTAGATCCGTAGACCACCTAGCGACGACTATAACCGCTAAAGCGTTGCCTTCATCGCGCTCCCTCGCTGGAGCCTGGAAAAACTTGTTGTAATAGACAGTCGGGAAGTCGTCATGCTAAGGCCCAGTAGGATCAGTGCACTAAAACAACAACCGCCACCGATGAAGAATAGTAGATCGGAAGGATCAAACCTGAAGGCACACAGACGTAGACGAACGATGACCAGATCCGAGAAGATCCACCAAAGTCAGACCCATCAGAGACACACCTCCACACGTCCACCGATGATGCTAGGCGCACCACTGGGACGAGGGCTAGGCGGGAAGAACCTTACTCCTTCACAGAGCCGCTGTCGTCTCACCTTCCTGAGTAGGACACAAACCCGAACAAAACTCAAATAAACATAGAAAATGAAGCACTCTCACCGGCAAAGGTCGGGATCCACGACGCCCCCATGGCCCTAAGACCACTGGAGACGAGATGGACCAACGCCGCCGCCGACGGGAGGTAGAGGAACCCTATGTTTTTTTGGAGAGGAGGTGTGTAACCTTGATGCGGAGAATCCTATGCATGGAATAGGACGAAGATGCACGAAGGGGTAGAAACGCACCCAAACTCGTGGTGCTTGTCAAAGATGGCGATAGCGGGGGCGATTGCCATTGGCAGCCGAGAAAATTGGCGATGCGGATAATCAATTTGGGTTAGGTGTTGTCTCAGAAGAGAGCCGAAGATGAGTCTCGATGGCTTCGAAGCGTTTTGGGATGGATTTTCTAAAACGTTTTGGTTGCTGCATTTAAATACTCGTTCCCTATATGGAATATCCAGACAAAACTCACTCGGAGGCTCCAAGTTGTACAAATGATAGTTTGAAAAGTTGATTGATAGCTCAGGGTGGGGAAATGTTTGCTGATTCCTGAGGGGAAGATGATATTCAATTCGCACTATTCAGAATGACCGGATGAACTGTGTTCGGTGGTTTCGAAGAACACAAAATGTTCGCTCAGTAGTCACCAACATGGGTCAGAGGCTCCGAAATTCCTTGTTCAGAGGGAGCAAGTAGATTTGTTCCAAATTTTGTGATTAGCAAGAAATTGAATTTGAAATAAAAAGCAAAGATATATAGCTAGAGGTATCCTTAGGCATTCTTGTTGCATCCAATTGGCATCGAACCAATTCAATAATTGCAAAATTGTGTGTGTACGAACTTCAAAATAACTGACATAACTTTTTATTTTTCCTGATAAGAAAAATACATGAAAAATAAAGGAGGAAGATTTTTTTTGGGGGGGGGGGGGGGGGGGGATTTAGGGTTAAAGAACAAAAATAATAAAATAGGGGCTCTATTGAATTTCGACCATTCACTTTCACCAATAAGATACTGAGACTTCCTTCACATTTGAAACTGCTGAAAAAAGTTTTTTCATCACAAAGTGGTCTACGAGGACTTGTGGGAAAAAGATGACATTTGTTGCCTTATTTGGCAAACAAAAATAGAGTACGTCATAAAAAGTAATCGTTCTGTTAAATATTAAGAATCAGTAATTTAATCATTCATTTTTTTCTCATTTTATTAATTTTTTAGTAGTCTTAGCGTAGTCCTAGATTTTTCATTTTGATGAGCCTCGGTTTGAGGAATTCGTGGAATTTTCATAGAATAATCAATCAAGGGAGAAAGAATACGAGTCTACCGCTACATGAAAACATCTCATATTGAACCCTTTTCTTTAACTAGTTCGAAATTGTTACAAGGGTTTATTTAGATGGGACTATCAAAATAAAGGACACTCTTATCTGGCGCCGCTTGCTAGGAGGGGTGGCATTTGTAAACATTTTGCTGGCAGTTTAAATTGTGTGGGGGGTGACAGTTTTTTCAGAACAGCATGTATGCCAGTTTCTAGGAAGATGGAAAAACTGAGCAAAAACAAGCAGAAACTGTCATCGTTTTATGTTGCGTCGCAAGTTAAAATGCCAACAAACAATGTTCGTATGCCATCCCCTTCCTAGCTAACGTCAGTTAGATAGCATTACCGCAAAATAAAAGAAAGGAAACCCCTATGTAGTAACCGACTTGAGGTAATCTTTTCATTAAATACTTAGGTTTAACTTACTGCCAAAATTCCACGAACCATTATGTTGCCAACTATCACATTTTTTATTTGGGTTGCGCTAACAAAACATCGTTTTACATGTCTCCGAATTTCCTTGCAGCAACGCGTGGAGGAATCATCTAGTTCTAGATAAAAAAGGGAAGAAAACAATGATAAAATTAGCCAAAAGCGAGTGAACATAGTCTTAACTACATAATGCATGGTCAAAGTCTTCACCACGTAAACGGCCTTGACTGCCACGAAGAATCAACTGACACGCATGGTCAAAGTATGCCATCACTGGAAGGTGGACGAGGACAATGCCGACAGCATCCTACGGAGAATGGTGACCAATGGCGCGTGGAAATTGTGTTTCACCACTCGATTTATCTTCCCGATGTGCAGCACAGAGACGGTTTACACGTCTGTCACTTTTTAAAGTCAAGCATAGCGTACTGCTTACACTACCAGGAAAAGGCTAATTAGTGGCGCATCTATTTTGGCCATTAATAGCGCACTACAGGTGCGTCACTATCATCACGCCACTAATAACTAATATTAATGGCGCACCCCTGGTGCGCCATTAGAATACCAGACAATAGTGGCACACCGGGGAGTGCGCCATTAGTATGTCAAACGGTGCGTCGTTACTATGCCTCCCAGGGGGCCATATTTACGTTGTGCTCTGGATTACTAATGGCGCACTTTTAGGTAGTGCGCCACTAGTGTGTTTATTGCAGTGCGCCACTAAAGTGCAGTATGGTGCGCCACTAGTATGAATATTAGGAATTATTATTTTTTCTGATATTTGCACATGTTACAAAATATATTACTGCACAGAATGTAGACAGCTCAACATATAAACAACAGATTTATCGAATACAATAGAAGATTAGTCTCCGAATACAATTCATCATATTAGTCTCCGAATTCAAAAGACCGAACAAAGTTAGAACATTACAAGTCTCGAGACCGCGAGTAGCGAGTTTGTCTTCACATTACAAGTCGATATCGATCATCTAAACTACCATCACATAGAAGAGAGCTGCGGTCATCACGATGAGCATCATCGCGATGAAACTGGTCTTCATCCGGTTCCTCCTCCGCTCCCCCCTCTCTCCTGCTAGATAGCGCGCGTATCTAGCTTCCGCTTCCGTCCTAGTGGTGTACCCTTTGTAACTGTTACCGCTAAAACGGTGAACCTATCTCCGACACTCCTCCCAGTCGTCGTAGACTTCGGGATCCTTACCCTTGTACACGACGTACGACGGCATCTCTATGCACTAGCCAGACAAAACATTAGTAGCAAATCACAGACAATACATAAGCAATATATAAGTATGCAACAAAAGGATCGGAAGAGAAAAGCAACACATTAATAGCACGATTCATGGTCCTACTAATAAATAGCATCGATTACATATAAGTTGAACGACTGTCCAAACCAAAGAGACATACAAGTTCATTAAAGTTTAATTACAACATGAGCTAATCGATATTTCAGAACTACATAGCATCACTACTTTCGACTCGACTCAGGGACCGGAGCGTGGATGAAGCCGCAGTCTGTCGTGATGGTCATGAAATCACGGGCGTTGTCAGCCTGCATTTGTAGCGTTGTTTCTATCTCACTGTTGGTCGGTTGATATCTGAGGTAGAACTGCCCCGAGGTACGAAGGACATCTTGATGGATGATTTCCGCAAACTCCGACTGGATGCGAAAGAATTCTTGTCTAATATCCGCGTCCTGGATTGCCGACAAGCTTGCGGCCCAATCTTTGAGATTATTTGGTAGCAGAAGGTGATTATGGTCCCGTACGATCGCCCGCATGTGATGGAGGGCGTAGTAGGCATCCTTCTGACCGTCAGGCGGCTGCTTGACGCAGGGGAACGTCGTATTGTGGGTGAAAACGTGCTTGTCGTACCTACGAATTGGCCTGCTGAAGGTGCCTCCAGATCTGGCATAGCCGGGGAGAACATCATCAAGAACTTTCTTAATATCTGTGTAGTCTTTCTTCGACTGACGGTCCGAGTCGAAATACGTGGCCATGGAATATTTCGGGCTTAAGAGGATGAGTGTGCAATGTGTGTCACTGCACAAAACATGGAATGTTAGAAAAAAAACAACGATCGAAATCTAAGAAATCATATGTTACGGGGCGGTGAGGGGATGACTTACTCGGGAAAGTAAGGCACGAGGAAGTTATCCTTATCTGGGTTTGCCAGAATGACGCCTTCGAGGTATGAACTCGCGACTTGCCGGACCCCAGCGCTGCCCAAGATCTTGGCACGCATGTAGAAGGTGTCGAGTATCACGATGTCCGGGGTCTTGTCTCTAATGATTTGCGTCTCCATACTCAGCGAAAATAGCCGAACGAAGGTGTAGTGCAGCTGATGAAGGTTAAACATAGCGAAGATGTCATCAAACCGCAGGACGATCGTAACCCGATGGCGCTATCCACAAAGCCCTTGCCCTCTGGCACCTTGGCCATGGAAACCGGGTATGCCACATCATTCTCGGAGAGACGCCGCTTCTCCAAAGAAAGAACACTGTCATGCAGACTCCGCATAGCACCGGTTGCAGCATTGAGCAGATTAGTCGGTAGCATCGGCCTACCCGCCACATGCACCCTCCTCGAGATATCCTTAGGTGAAGGGGGCCCGTCCTGAGCACGGATCGTACTCGGTGCCGGCTGGCTCACACCCTTGTTAGTTTTTCTTTTCCGTCCCTTCTTCTTCTGCTGTAATGGGATCGAGTTCTGCTCAGAGACCGCCTTCTTGAGTGTGTTGGGGCTGATAATATTTCGCACCTCGGCTATTTGAGGCTCGGTGAAGGCGGCAGCTGGAGGCGTCTCCTGAGAACTGAACGCCAGACGACGCCTGTTGCAATTGGGTTTCTCCGCGGTACTAGCTAGATCGTCTTTTGCAGGGTTGGGTTCTTGAGAAGGAGGCCCCAAGAATTCGTCACCATACCCATGTTCGTTGAAGTACTTATCGACGTTGGTAAATGTACCATCGTCGTCGTCCGGATCCTGTGCCATCTGCATGTTCGGATCCTGTGCCATATGCATGTCCGGCATGTCCGGTAGCGTTGCGGCGGTCTTGCCATAGCTTGGCGCTGGCACGACTAGCGGTGTTGTCTGTGGAGTGGTGTCCCCCGCCCCCAAATGAATCTGCCTCGTCGGCCAAAGCAGGGGCCAGCTTAAGCAGGCGCTGAGGGTCATCACATCATCTTCGTCGGCCCAGAGGGTCGAAACGGAGGTAACAAGTCGTCGCAGCCCCGCAGCACCCGAACCAGTTGAACCCTATACACGTTGGGTGGCATCGGATTACCGTGGAACAGGCGGTTGCCCGGCTGAACGATTCTGGCCTTGGCGACATCGATCAACTCGCCGTCCACGAAGTGCAGGAGAGTGCATGGAACGTCGGCGGCGCCCTGCGAAAACATGTAGGGCGTCAGGGATGCCCAGTCAAAGGTAAGGAGATGAAGTCATCGGCCGAGAGGCTTAATTAGTTACCGTGATGGCGTCGAGCTCGGCTAATGTCGAGGCACCGCCAATGGCGGGCGTGCAATTGACGGAGGGGCCGCTTGCTGCCGAGGTGTCAGCTTGCAGATTCTTCCCACACTCGGGTGCATTAAGCTGCAATGTCGGCGCCGCCGCGGGAGACACCAATGCCGGCTCCGCCGGAGACACCAATGGCGCCGCCGGCGCGTTGCGCGGGTTGCTGCCCGTGAAGCTGGGAATCGGGGGCGGCCCCTGTTGGCCGCCCACAATCCACGACTGCAGCCCAAAAACCAAGGTAGGTATAATGGCGGTGATCGTCGCTCCTAGTTGGTCTCGCACTTGCTCTTCGACCATCTCCGGAATCCGCGCCACTTGTGCCTTGAGTTGTTGAACCTCGCGCTCCTGGCTTTCCGAGATGGTCTTTCTCTCCTTTCGCCCAGCGGTATAGTATTCCGACCATTTCATGGACAAGCCTTTGCCGGCCACACGACCAGCTGACGATGGCTTACTGAGCTTATCCTTGTTTTTCATTACGTTCAACACCCTATTTAAAGGGGTGTCGAAAGGGGAGCTCTGAGACGACCCCGCGCTACTGCTTTCAGTCTCCTTCGGAAGGAACGTGAACCATTTAGAAATTTGGCTTCATTAACTAGAATGCAACCATATGGAACTAATTACGCGGGGGTGTATTCTTTACCAGAACAAGCTCAAGCGCCTTGGTCTTCGGATCCGTGGTAAGCTCCTTTGTTACCGGGTCAATCTTGTACCGGGCCCTGACACAGTTCCCGGTCTGCTTGTCACGGTATTTCTCGAAGCGGGGCGGTAGGCCTTGCTCGGCACGCTCCGCGTCCTTCATGTCCCATATAGGTTCCACCACTCTGTAACCGCCGGGACCGAGTTTGTGGACCCCTAAGTTCAACTCCCGCATATCTTTCCCCCACTGACTTGATTCCACAGTTGTGTTTCTCTTGCACTTGATCTTGAACTCCAGGTAGTCATCTTCGTTGATCGAAGGATTTTTCTCCTTGATCTTCTCATAACTATCACCTTTTTCAATCATTCTCTTCACCGCGGCTCTCCAAGTAGCCAGGGCCGTGCTCATCTTCGTGAGGGCGGCACTGTTCACTTTATTCCCTGAGAGGCGTGTGTTTGCGAAGTCACCGGGGAACTTGTATCGGTCGTGCAGCTTCGTGAAGAGGAGGTTGCGCAAATTCCCTTGGTCACGATGCCTTAGCTTCTCGGTGTTGATCGAGACGGTGCTCCGGAGAATGCACCTGAGCTGACCCGCGTACCCCTTGACTATTTATTTGGGCGCCGTTGGATGTCCCTCGAAGGACACTTCAGTAAATTCCTCCTTGACGGTGCCGAGCACGTTCGGGTGCCGGTCCTTCTGTTGCCTCTTCGGTTGGCTGCCATCTGTGCGTGCGCTGCCATCATCAGTGGTGGCATCCTCGGGGGCACCATCAGTGGTGTCATCCCCGACGCCACTAGGGGTTGTGTAGTCAGGATCGGTGTCTTCCGCGGCGTCCTCATAGCGGTGAGGTTCTTCCTCCATCTCCTGGGACAGCTCCCAGAATGCCTTGCCGCCCGAACCGCCGGCCTCATCGTTGTGGGCCATGTTTCGCTCTAAATAGGAAAATAGTTTGGTCAAAAAGTTGGTTATTGTCAAGGAACAAGATCTCTAAGTTGGCCAAATAACCTAATTCTCGAGGAATGTCGCTAAAAAGTTAGCTTCGGTGTGCGGTACAAAACTGAATTTTGGAAATCTACAGAATGAACAAGCTAAGGGCTGCAAATGCCCGCAAGGCTTCAAGGGTGACGGCATAATGGCTCAGTGTTATTTAAGGTTTGGTTTGTGAGGAATTATCATGGTCTCATCATTTAGCGTTTGTCAACACCGAGGCATCCTAAAGGCTAAGCTTTTATCATTTAGGGTTTGTCGACGCTGAGGCACCCTAAATGCTAAGTTAAGTTTTCATCATTTAGGGTTTATCGATGCCGAGGCACCCTAAAAGTTAAGGTTTTATCATTTAGGGTTTGTCGACACCGAGGCACCCTAAAAGCCAAGGTTATATCATTTAGGGTTTGTCGACGCCGAGGCACCCCAAAAGCCTAAGTTTTCATCATTTAGGGTTTATCGATGACGAGGCACCCTAAAAGCCATCATCATCATATCATCTTGAAAATATTATAACAACTAAGTTCATCCTACTTAATTAAGTAATATTGACATTTTGTTAAATCTTAATTAAGTAATAGAGTTTCATTCACTTCCTACACTAATAGATTGCATTTCCAAGTTCTTGTAAGTTATAACGGAGACCCTACAAGGACCTGGAAGCTTGCATGCGTTCTAGGGAAAATTCTGGTGGAGTTCTTCTAATAAGGAGTTGCTTGGTTGATATAACAAGTTCTAGGGAAAATTCTAGTGGAGAAATGGAACTGGTTAAGAGTTGAAAGAAAGGTATCTAATTAGAAACATAGGTGGAGGGTCTTGGAGAGGATAGATAGGTAGCAGAATCCATTCAGATGGAAAGCTTTAATGAGGGTTTTGTGAAATGGTAAAACATTTATGAATATGAAAAAATATCATGAAATTTGAAAAATATTCATGAATTCAGAAAGTGCCCATGAAATTTAAGCAGGAAAAGGAACACTAAAAAATAAAATACAAGAATAAATATAAATAAAAATTTGTATATCAATGGCGCACCTCATTCGGGTGCGCCATAAATACCTTCATAGCAATGGCGCACCCTCCCTTGGTGCGCCATTACTAACTGTTTTATTTTTGGATTTTTAGTTGCATCTAATAATTTTTTAGAAAATGACGATCAAATTTGAAAACATTTATGAATGTGGAAAAATATCATCAGATTTCAAAACATTTATGAAAAAATATGAATATTAAAACATTTATGAATATGAAAAAATATAATCAAATTTGTTATTTGAATTTTTTTTGGATATTTAGTTGCATCTAATAGTTTTTTAGAAAACATTTATGAATATGAAAAAATATCATCAGATTTCAAAATATTCATGAATTCAAAAAGTGCCGCCCATTTCCATATGTCGAAATACAATCGAGAAATGAAGACTATGATTTAAATACAATCGATCTTAGCTAGCTATCTTTTCACAATCTTCTTGCCCTTCTTTTTCGCAAATGGAGTTCTTCTGTTGAACGGACGTCCTTTAGGTAGGGTGGTCCTGCTTCTTCTTGTGGTGTATGGCACTTCATCATCGTCGTCATGTTCCATCTTCGGGTCGCCGTACTTGTCGAAGTCTTGCTCATTGGCGACTCCATCCATTCCGATGATCTTCCTTTTGCCTCTCCTCACGACAACACGACTGGGCTTTGACGGGTCGGTAATGAAGAAGCATTGCTCCACTTGGGAAGCCAGTACCCATGGCTCATTTTTCGCGGTGGCGTTTGCGCCCACGGTCTTGGATTTGGCTTCGGGTATAACCATGGTGGTGAAATACCGGTCTTCTTTTATGACGCTCTTGGCCCATCTGACACGGAACATCAGGGACCTTCTCTCACTACTAGAAAAAGGGCTATAGATGGGATTGACACTAATGGCGCACCAGACAAGCGGTGCGCTATTAGTATATACTAATGGTGCACCACCTTCTGATACGCCATTAGAGTTGAAACTACTAATGGCGCACCAGGCGCAGGGTGCGCCATTAGTATCAAATTTTTTTTTACTAGTGCGCCTGTCCAAACATACTAATGGCGCATCCAGAAACAGTGCGCCATTATTAGTTGTAACTAGTAATGGCGCACCTGGCCCAGGGTGCGCCATTAGTATCAAAAAAAAATTTAACTAGTGCGCCTGTCCAAACATATTAATGGCGCATCCAGACACAGTGCGCCATTACTAGTTGTAACTAGTAATGGCGCACCTGTCCCAGGGTGCGCCATTAGTATCAAAAAAAAATTTAACTAGTGCGCCTGTCCAAACATACTAATGGCGCATCCTGACACAGTGCGCCATTACTAGTTGTAACTAGTAATGGCGCACCTGGCCCAGGGTGCGGCATTAGTATCAAATTTTTTTTTAACTAGTGCGCCTGTCCAAACATACTAATGGCGCACCACCAGAAGGTGCGCCATTAGTAACCTGGATTACTAATGGCGCATTTAGAGTTGGTGCGCCATTAGTAAGTGGGCAGCAACAAGATATTTTGGACAGCCTCTCCTACCCACACTCACTTTCTCCCCACTTCATTCTCTCCACCTCCTCCTTGTCTCGGGTGCCTCCTCTTTTTCACCTCATTTCCACCATAGATTCATTCAATTTAAGTGGTTAAATTACCTTGTTTTGATAGGTAAGTAAGGGGGGAAGCTATATTTATGTTGTTCTCCCTACAACAATGTGCACATGCACTTTTTATGGCCTAGCTAGATCTATGTATGTTCGTGGTGTTGCATATGTTTGTGGTGTTGCATATGTGTTTGTGTTTGGAGGTGTACCGGTATTTGAAATGCGATAGTTGCCAATATTTTGCCGGAATGTTGATTCATTTCCGTTTCGGCGAGAATTTTGGCATTAAGCATTCTTTTTGGTCCTATTTTTAGGGAAAGTCATGCCAAATTTTTTCTTGGTTCTAAAATATCGTTTTGCTCTACCCCGCAGGCGACCATGGTCCGCATGATGACCGAAGGCATAGTGAATAGGTTTTTGAGGTCCGCGAAGGCCGAGATGCTTCAAAAGAACGAGACGGAGATAAGATGTCCGTGTCGAAGATGCAAGCTGAAGAGCCTTATTGCGGACCCGGAATCCTGACAGGTGCGGGACCACCTGCTCTTGCGTGGTTTCATGGATGGCTATCGGTGGCAAGGTGATGAAGATGACTACGAAGTCGTCCATGGGGGCCGGGCAAGAAATGAGGAAGGGCAGCAAGACAACCACCGCGGCTCGGGCGGGCGAGAAGACGAAGAATCCCCAGGAGATGATCACGACGGTGATGCTGTACACAGTCATCATGTAGAAGATGCAGGACATGATGATGAGGAAGATGCCGGAGCAGACGACGGGCATGATCATGAAGATGATGATGCCGGCGGAGCAGACGGCGCTGGACCATTGATGGGCTGGGTGCAGGACCCTCATATTCAAGAGCTGCTTCTCAAGCAGACGGATAACGCAAGAGCTGCCGCCCGAGAGAATGCCAAGATGGATCAACTTGAGTTAGACGCGGTTACTCCATTGTATGAAGGATGCAGGCCCGAGGATACCCGCCTGAAAGTAACGCTCATGGCTCTGGAGATGAAGGTAAAACACAAAATGACCGACGCATGCTTCGACGAGAACATGTCATTCTGGCACGAACGTCTTCCCAAGGGGAACAAGTGCCCGACCAGTTTGGAGGAGGCGAAGAAAATCGTGTGTCCTCTGGATTTACCGCACGTGAAATACCATGTGTGCATGAACAATTGCATCATTTATCGGGACGAGCACGCGGAGTCTACCATATGTCCGGTGTGCGGCGTCACTCGATACAAGAAGAGGAAGAAAGCTCCTCGAAAAGTGGTGTGGTACTTTCCGATCACTCCTCGTCTGCAGCGGTATTTCGTGGACCCTAAGGTAGCAAAGCTCCTGCGTTGGCACGCGGATAGGGAGGAGAAGAAGCGAGAAGATGACGCAAATGATCCGGAGATAGATAAAAAAGACAAGATGCTGAGTCACCCTAAGGATGCGAGCCAGTGGCAAGCGTTGAACTTCGAAGACCTAGAATTTGGGAACGATCCAAGGAACATCGTGCTGGGCGCGAGCACCGATGGAGTCAATCCGTTTGGCAGCCAGAGAAGCACACATAGCACCTGGCCTGTGTTTGTGTGGATGTACAACCTTCCCCCTGGTTGTGCATGAAGAGGAAGTACATTCACATGAGTATGCTAATCGAAGGACCGAAACAACCAGGGAACGACATCAATCTGTATCTGGGGCTGCTGAAAGAGGAGCTTGACACGATGTGGAAAACGCCAGCCAATACGTGGGACGCCGCAGAGAAAGAATATTTCCCTATGAGAGCCGCGCTGCTCACGACGGTGCACGACTATCTCGGTTACAGATATGTCGCGGGGCAGGTGGTCCACGGATTTTCTGGATGCGTCAGGTGCATGGATGACACAACGTATCGCCAGCTAGATAGAGATCCCGGGTCTTCGAAAACCGTGTTCATGGGACATCGAAGGTGGCTTCGCGACGATGACCCGTGGAGAAAACGCAAGGATCTATTCGATGGTGAAACCGAACCCCGAGGACGCCCGCGTACGAGGAGCGGCGAGGAAATAGACGAGCTGTTGAAAAATTGGAAAGACTGACCACTGCCGGGAAAGAAGCAAAAGGCGCCAGAGCCGGGAAAGAAGCGAAAGGCGCCAGGGCCGCTGCTGAAGGTATGGAAAACGAGGTCTGTTTTCTGGGACTTGCCGTACTGGAAGATCCACCGTGTGCCTCACAGCCTTGATGTCATGCATATCACGAAGAACGTGTGCGAGAGTCTGCTTGGTACCCTGCTCAACATGCCAGAGAGGACCAAAGATGGGCCGAAAGCAAGGGCAGACTTGAAATCAATGGGCATCAGGCAGGAGCTTCACGCTATATATGATGATGATGATGATGATGATGAGGCGAAGCAGGACACGGAAAGTCGTTGCAAAGGCAAAAAGGCCAAGAAGACCGGAAATGACTACCCTCCCGCGTGCTTCACTCTAAGTCAGGAGGAGATCGAGCAGTTTTTCACCTGCCTCGTAGGAGTAAAACTTCCTTACGGTTACGCGGGGAAGATAAGCAGATACCTAGACCTAGCGAAGCTGAAGTTCAGCGGGATGAAGTCTCACGACTGTCACGTGCTGATGACGCAGATACTTCCAGTTGCAATCCGTGGGATCATGGACGCGCACATCCGTGAAACGCTATTTAGCCTATGCAACTTTTTCGACGTCATCTCTCGGAAGTCTGTTGGCGTGAGGCAACTCAGAAGGCTACAGGAAGAGATCGTGGTGATACTATGCGAGCTTGAGATGTACTTCCCGCCCGCATTCTTCGACGTTATGGTGCATCTGCTTGTCCATATCGTGGATGATATCATCCAACTCGGGCCGACGTTCCTGCACAGCATGATGCCGTTCGAAAGGATGAATGGTGTCATCAAAGGATACGTTCGCAACATGTCACGTCCAGAGGGAAGCATAGCCAGGGGCTTTCTGACCGAAGAGTGCATCTCCTACTGCACGAATTATCTAGGCATTGAGAACCCCGTTGGTCTGCCCGTCAACAGGCACCTCGGCAGGCTCGCTGGATGGGGTCACCGTGAGGGTCGCCGCGAAATGCATGTCGACTTCGAGGGTCGACTCGCCGACTTTGAAAGAGCAAACCTAGTCGCGCTACAACACATAGACGTGGTCGATCCTTGGGTGGTAGAGCACAAAACCTTTATTAAGAAGACGTACAATGACCGAGGCCAACAGAGGACGGACGGAGATATACTCAAAGAGCACAACTCATGTTTCACGCGTTGGTTCAAGCAGAAGCTTTTGTCGTACCCTTTACATGAGGATTCTTCCGCGGAAGAACAACTCATATTCGCCTTGTCACAGGGCGCCGAGCACAACCTGATGACCTATGAGGCGTACGATATCAACGGCTACACATTCTACACCGAGGCCAAGGACATGAAGAGCGATGGTTATCAGAACTCCGGGGTAACGATGGAATCCTACACCGGTAACGACAAGGACAGATACTACGGAAGCATCGAGGAGATCTGGGAGCTGAGCTACGCTGGAGAGAAGGTCCCGATGATCCGTGTCAGATGGGCCAAGAGCGTCCTAAAAGAAGACCGGTATTTCACCACCATGGTTATACCCGAAGCCAAATCCAAGACCGCAGGCGCAAACGTCACCGCGAAAAATGAGCCATGGGTACTGGCTTCCCAAGTGGACCAATGCTTCTTCATTACCGACCCGTCAAAGCCCAGTCGTGTTGTCGTGAGGAGAGGCAAAAGGAAGATCATCGGAATGGATGGAGTAGCCAATGAGCAAGACTTCGACAAGTACGGCGACCCGAGAATCGAACATGACGACGATGATGAAGTAGCAGCATACACCACAAGAAGAAGCAGGACCACCCTACCTAAAGGACGTCCGTTCCACAGAAGAACTCCATTTGCGAAAAAGAAGGGCAAGAAGATTGTGAACAGATAGCTAGCTAAGATCGATTGTATTTAAATCGTAGCCTTCATTTCTCGATTGTATTTCATGGGCACTTTTTGAACTATCATGAATATTTTTAAATTTCATGGACACTCGATCTCGATCCCCCTCCATCTCGATCGCTATCCCACCTCGCCAGATCCAGTCCCCCTCGCCGCCGAGCACCCCCCGGTCCACCGGCCCCCCGCACCCCGCGCACCCTCCCCCCGCTCCACCGGCATTACTGTTTGATGATATTTTTTAAATAATTATTACGGTCTTATAAAAATATATTAATGTTATGATTTAAACAAGTTTGAACATATTTAAACACAAATAAATATCAAACAACATTTTAAATGCATAAAAAAAATTGTGGAGCCTGGGAATCGAACCCAGGACCTCCTGGTGTGAGAACTGGCTACTGACCAGTCAAGCTAGTAGAGGGAACTTGGTGTGGACCAGGTCAGGTGGAAGATAACCTGTTGGCTCGAGCAGAAATAAAAAAAAAATTACTAATGGCGCACCGAGGGGTGGTGCGCCATTAGTATTGTGCCCTCGCCCTCGCCTATCCCCGGCCCAAACCTATCCCCTCTCTCTCCCTCGCCCTCGCCCTCGATCCCCTTCCCCTCTCCTCTCCCGACGCCGCTGCCCCGCCGCCTCGACGCCGCCCCGTCGTCCTCGTCTCCGCCCCGACGCCCCGACGCCGCTGCCCCTTCCCCTCTCCTCTCCCGACGCCGCTGCCCCGACCTCCTCCTCGCCCCTCGACGTCGCCCTCGATCCCCTTCCCCTCTCCTCTCCCGACGCTGCCGCCCCGTCGTCCTCGTCCTCGCCCTCCTCCTCGTCCGCGCCACCGCCGCGCCGCTCCGACCTCCTCCTTGTCCCCTCCGGCCTCCTCCGCCTCCTCAGGTACTGCCCCCACCTCTCCCTCCCCCTCCGGCCTCCTCCTTCCCCTTTGTAAATTTTAGGGTTGTTTTGTTACTCAAAACTACATTTTTGCTCTGTTTCTTCATGTTACCACTGCTGTCATCAAGTTTGGATGTGCAAGACTTAATCATATTGTTCCTGTAGCTCTCTGATGTGCAAGTTTATTTGGATACATAGGAACTTTGCTTGACTAATAATTTAAGTTTGGATTTACATTGTCAAGATTCCTCGAAGTCTCAATCAGGTCTAGGTGACCTGCACTTCATGTTACCACTGCTGTCATCTAGGTGACCTTCACTAATAATTACGTTTATATTTGGATCCATAGGACCGTTGCATGTTTTTTTTTATAGTTTGGATTTATATTGTCAACCAAGTCTAAGTGAACCTGCATGCCTATTGATACGTACCTGTGAGTTGGATCATCTTCTTTAGGTTTCTGACGTGCAAGTTTTTTTGGATCCTTTGCATGACTAATTGTTAAGCTGATACAATATGAGTAGAACTTCACGTGTTATATCAGTAGATGGTGATGCTATTGGTCTTCTTAAAATAATCTGTCCTCTTTTGTGCTCATACAATTTTGGAATGGTATGCGTGTCTGCACCCATCAAGCCATTGTTAATTCTGGATGCTGGCCATCAAGACTACATACTACTGCATTGTGGTGCACCTCCAACGACCACATAACAGCAGCCCAAATTTTAATTTTCTTGCTGCTGCTGCTTGTTTGTGGTGCACTTGTTGTAGCAGCAGCACTACATCAAGCACAAGTCTTGTAGTAGTTAGCATAGCAGCCTAGTGGCACTCTTGTTAAGCTATTGCATTGTACTATGTAGACTTGTAAAGGCCTTGTTTTTGGGTAGTCCATATGCATATGTGAACCTTGTTGTTTAGTTGATGCAGCTGCATGTTGCTTTTGGGTGGTCAGTATGCATATGTGAACCTTGCAGTGTAGTTGATGCAACTACATATGAACCTTGTTGCGTAGTTGATGCAACTACATGTGAACCTTGCTGTTAAGTTTAGATGATGGATGTGTACTCCTATGAACTAATTTCCTGATATTATGAACTATGTTGCTGGTAATGATGCCATTAACTGTCAAGACTTGTGTGAAAATATTGTGTAATTATCTATGACATATTTCCAAATAGGTCATGCCAAACTTTTTAACATAAGATGTGTGATGTCAGATTTTCAAATAGGTCATGCTAAAATACTGTGTAACATTAGATGTTACTCTAGTGGCAAAAGCAATATTTGGCGAAAACTGGAGTGTCAAAAGCAAAACAAATAACATAGGGCAATATGGTCTTTTCCCTGCTCCGTTTGGTCAAAACATCCATTAACCTAACAGAATGGCAATTGTGATAATTGTCACAAACTAAGAGTGGCAAAAGCGAGATGTCAAAATCTAGAGTGGCATAAGAAAATTAGGGTAGTAGCAAAAACAGTAGCAATTTAAAAAAACAGTACCAAAAAAATTAGGTATAAAAACAGTAGCAAATATAGCTAGGGTAATTTTGTTTAGGTATAAAAAACAGTAGCAATTTTAAAAGAATAGTAGCAATTTTAAAAACAGTAGAAAAAATTAGGTATAAAAACAGTAGCAAATAAAAAAAGAGTAGCAAATATAGCTAGGGAAATTTTGTTTAGGTATAAAAACAGTAGCAAATTAAAAAAGCAGTAGCAAATTAAAAAAACAGTAGCAAAAAATTAGGTATAAAAACAGTAGCAAATATAGCTAGGGCAATTTTGTTTAGGTATAAAAAACAGTAGCTACAATTTGTAAAAAGCATGAGCAACTGATCTGATTCATCTCATCCTCTCTCGATCTGCAGGATACAAGTGGAACAAGGCAGGGGCATAGGTGCTTACTACTCAGGCACGGCGGCAGAGCCAAGCACACCCTCCTCTCCCAAGGTACCAACCCCTCTTCCTCTCCCCCTGTATATACTGCTGTCCAGTACATTTTTTTGCTCAATTTGCTGCTGTCCAGTACATCTTGTTAAAATTGCTGCTGACCAGTACATCTTTGCAATATATGGTGATGTGTACCATTCTTGATAGGATGTATCAATTGTAGTAGATGGTCAAGAAGATGTATCAATTCTTCACATGCCAATGTATTTTCCATGTTGTGATGGAGGCCTTTTTTGCCTTGTCCACCCGAGAGGCCCTTGAGTTTGCCGGAATGTCGATTAACTTCCGTTCCGGCAAATTCGGGTACTCCATATGTCCTATTTTCAGCAAAGGTCATGCTGAAATTTTCCGTGAATTTTAGCATGACTTTGCTAAAAATAGGACATATGGGGTACTTGTGACTAATGCATGGGTCGGGGTATCTTAGTAGTTAATTAAGTAGGATCAAGTGCCCCGGCGTACTTGTGACTAATGCATGGCTTTTAGGGTGCCTCGGTGTCGATAAAAACCGAAATGATGAAAGCTTAGGCTTTTAGGGTGCCTCGGCGTCGAAAAACCCTCAATGATAAAAGCTTAGCTTTTAGGATGCCTCGGTGTCGACAAACCCTAAATGATGAGACCATGATCTTGTTCCTTGACAATAACCAACTTTTTGACCAAACTTTGTTCCTATTTAGAGAGAAACATGGCCAACAACGATGAGGCCGGGGGTTCGGGCGTCGACAAGCCATTCTGGAAGCTGTCCCAGGAGATGGAGGAACAACCTCACTTGTATGAGGACGCCACCTTCCCCACCGATCCTGAGACCACTGATGGTACCGCCGAGGATGACCCCACTGATGCCACCACTGATGGTCCCGCCGAGGATGCCACCACTGATGGTGCCGCCGAGGATGCCACCACTGATGGTGCCGCCGAGGATGCCACCACTGATGATGGCGGCGCACGCACAGATGGAAGCCAACCGAAGAGGCAACGGAAGGACCGGCGTCCGACCGTGCTCCGCACCCTCAAGGAGGAAGTTACTGAAGTGGACTTCGACGGGAATCCAACGGCGCCCGAACGAATAGTCAAGGGGTACTCGCTTCAGCTCGGGTGCATTCTCCGGAGCACCGTCTCGATCAACACCGAGAACCTGAGGCATCCTGACCGAGGGAATTTGCGCAACCTCCTCTTCACGAAGCTGCACGAACGATACAAGTTCCCCGCTGAATTTGAAAACACAAGCCTCAAAGGGAATAAAGTGAACAATGTTGCCCTCACAAAGATGAGCAAGGCCCTGTCTACTTGGAAAAGCAATGTGAAGAGAATGATCGAGAAAGGTGAGAGTTATGAGAAGATCAAGGAGAAAAATCCTTCGATCACCGAAGATGACTACAACGACTTCAAGATCAATTGCTCGAGCACCGCAAACTCCGAATCAAGTAAGTGGGGGAAAGAAATGCGGGAGCTGAACTTAGGGGAACACACACTCGGTCCCGGCGGTTACAGAGTGGCGGAGCCTATATGGGACAAGGAGGAGGCGGACCGTGCCGAGCAAGGCCTACCGCCCCTCTTCGATAAATACGGTGACAAGCAGACCAGGAACTTTGTCACGGCCCGGTACAAGAAGGACCCAAAAACAAAGGAGCTTACCACGGATCCGAAGACCAGGGCGCTTGAGCTTGTTCTGGTAAGGAATACACCCCCGCGTAATTAGCTCCATATGGTTGCATTCTAATTAATGAAGCCAAATTTCTAAATGGTTCACATTCCTTCCGCAGGCGACTGAAAGCAGTAGCGCGGGGTCGACTAAGAGCAACCCTTGGGACACCACTCTAAATAGGGCGTTGAATGTAATGAAGAACAAGGATAAGCTCAGTAAGCCGACGTCAGCTGGTCGTGTGGCCGGCAAAGGCTTGTCGACAAAATGGTCGTCATACTATAACACTGCTGGGCGAAAGGAGAAAAAGACCAGCTCGGAAAGCCAGGCGCGCGAGGTTCAAGAACTCAGGGCACAGGTGGCGCGGATTCCGGAGATTGTCCAAGAGCAAGTGCAACAACAACTCGGAGCGACGATCACCGCCATTGTGCCTACCTTGATCCAGGGGATTAGTGCGTGGATTGCGGGTGGCCAACAGGGGTCACCCCCGATTCCTAGCTTCACGGCCAGCAACTCGCAGAACGCGATGGCGGGGCCATTGGTGTCTCCGGCGGAGCCGGCATTGGTGTCTCCGACGCCGGCACGGGAGCTTAATGCACCCGGGTGTACGCCGGCCGGCACCTCTGCAGCAAGCGGCCCCTCCGTCAACTGCACGCCCGCCATTGGCGGTGCCTCGACATTAGCCGAGCTCGACGCCATCATCACGGTAACTAATTAAGCCTCTCTCGGCCGAGGACTTCATCTCCTTGCCTTTGACTGGGCATCCCTAACGCCCTACATGTTTTCGCAGGGCGCTGCCGACATTCCGTGCACTCTCCTGCACTTCATGAACAACGAGTTGGTCGTTGTCGCCAAGGGCAAAATCGTTCAACCGGGCAACCCCTTGTTCCACGGTACCCAGATGCCACCCAACTTGTTTAGAGTTCAACTGGTTCGGGTGCTGCCAGGCTGCGACGAGGTGTTACCTCCGATTCGACCCATCGGGTCCAACGATGATGACGTGACGAACCTCAGCGCCTTCCTGAGCTGGCCCCTGTTTTGGCCGAAGAGCCAGATTCGTTTGGGGGCGGGGGACACCACCCCAAAGACAACACCGCCAGTCGTGCCGGCACCAAGTCGGCCCCATGGCAAGACCGCCGCAACGGTGCCGGACATCCCTATGCCACTGGATCCAAACATGCATATGGCACAGGATCAGAACGACGACGACGACGATACATTTGCCAACGTCGATCAGTACTTTGCCGATCATGGGGACGGTGGCGACTTCATGGGGCCTCCTTCTCAAGAACCCAACCCAACAAAAGACGTGTGCGATCTAGCTGGTACCGCGGAGAAGCCAAGTTGCAACAGGCGTCATCTGCAGTTCAGCTCTCAGGAGACGTCTCCAGCTGCCGACTTCACCGAGCCTCAGATAGGCGAGGTGCGAAATATGATCAGCCCCAACACACTCAAGAAGGCGGTCTGTGAGCAGAACTCGGTCCCATTACAGGAGATCAAGAAGAAGGCACGCAAAAGAAAGACTAACAAGGGTGCGGGCCAGCCGGCACCGAGTACGATCCGTGCTGAGGACGGGCCACCTTCAACTGCGGATATCTCGAGGAGGGTGCATGTGGCGGGTAGGCCGATGCTACCGAGAAATATGCTCGATGCTGCAACAGGTGCTATGCGGAGTCTGCATGACAGTGTTCTTTCTTTGGAGAAGCGGCGTCTCCGAGAGAAGGATGTGGCATACCCGGTTTTCGCGGCCAAGGTGCCAGAGGGCAAGGGCTTTGTGGATAACTCCATCGGGGGTACGATCGTCCTGCGGTTTGATGACATCCACGCTATGTTGAACCTTCATCCGCTGCACTACACCTTCGTTCGGCTATTTTCGCTGAGTATGGAGATGCGGATCATTCGCGACAAGACCCCGGACATCGTGATAGTCGACCCCTTCTACATGCGTGCCAAGATCTTGGGCAGCGCTGGGGACCGGCAAGTCGCGAGTTCTTACCTCGAAGGCGTCATTCTGGCAAACCAAGATAAGGACAACTTCCTCGTGCCTTACTTTCCCGAGTAAGTCCTCCCCTCAACCGCCCCGTAACATATGAATTCTTAGATTTCGATCGTTTTTCTTTTAACATTCCGTGTTTTCTGCAGTGACACACATTGCACGCTCATCCTCCTAAGCCCCAAATATTCCATGGCCACGTATTTCGACCCGGACCGTCAGTCGAACGTAGACTACACAAATGTCAAGAAGGTTCTTGATGATGTTCTCCCCGGCTACGTCAAATCTGGAGGCACCTTCACCAGGCCTATTCGTAAGTACGGCAAGCACGTGTTCTCCCACAATACGACGTTCTGCTGTGTCAAGCAGCCGCCTGGCGGTCAGAAGGGTGCCTACTACGCCATCCATCACATGCGGGCGATCGTACGGGACCATCATCAACTACTGCTACCGAGTAGACTCAAAGATTGGGCCGCGAGCGTGTCGGCAATCCAGGACGCGGACATCAGACAAGAATTCTTTCGCATCCAGTCGGAGTTTGCAGAAATCATCCATCAAGATGTCCTTCGTACCTCGGGGCAGTTCTACCTCAGAAATCAACCGTCCAACAGTGACATCGACACAATCCTACAAATGCAGGCTGACAACGCCCGTTGTTTCATGACTCCCACGATAGACGGCGGCTTCATCCACGCTCCGGTCCCTTGAGTCGAGTCGAAAGCAGTGATGCTGTGTCTAGTTCTGAAACATCGATTGGCTCATGTTGTAATTAAACTTTAATGAACTTGTAGTATGTCTCTTTGGTTTCGAGAGTCCTTCAACTTAGATGTAATCGATGCTATTAATGTCTTGCTTTTCTCTTCCGATCATTCTGTTGCATACTTATATATTGCTTATGTATTGTCTGTGAATTGGTACTAACGTTTCGTTTGGCTACTGCATAGCGATGCCGTGGTATGTCGTGTACAAGGGTAAGGTTCCCGGAGTCTACGACGACTGGGAGGAGTGTCGGAGACAGGTTCACCGATTCAGCGGTAACAGTTACAAAGGGTACGCCACTAGGGCCGAGGCCGAATCTAGATACGCCCGCTATCTAGCGGGAGAGGGGAGGGAGCGTTCGAGGAACCGGATGAAGACGAGTTTCATCATGATGATGCTCATCATGATGACCGCAGCTCTCTTCTATGTGATGGTAGTTTAGATGATCGATATCGACTTGTAATGTGAAGACAAACTCGCGCTCTCGAGACTTGTAATATAATGTTCTATCTTTGTTCGGTCTTTTCAATTCGGAGACTAATATGATGAATTGTATTCGGAGACTAAAATGATGAATTGTATTCAGAGACTAATCTTCTATTGTATTCGATGAATCTGTTGTTGATGTGTGCTGTCTATATTTTGTCCAATTATACATTTTGTAACCTGTGCAAAAAACAGAAAAAAAAAACCTAATATTCATACTAATGGCGCATCACATCATAGTGCGCCATTAGTATACCAGATACTAATGGCGCACCAGTGGTGCGCCATTAGTAAAATATACTAATGGCGTGCTACTAATGGCGCACCACTAATGCGCCATTAATAGCCAAATTAGGTGCGCCATTAGTAGGCCTTTTCCTAGTAGTGTCTCCAGCATAGCTCAGCTCCCAGATCTCAACGATCCTTCCGTAGTATCTGTCCTTGTCGTTACCGGTGTAGGATTCCATCGTTCCCCGGAGTTCTGATAACCATCGATCTTCACGTCCTTTCCCTCGGTGTAGAATGTGTAGCCGTTGATATCGTACGCCTCATAGGTCATCAGGTTGTGCTCGGCGCCCTGTGACAAGGCGAATATGAGTTTTTCTTCCGCGGAAGAATCCTCATGTAAAGGGTACGACAGAAGCTTCTCCTTGAACCAACGCGTGAAACATGAGTTGTGCTCCTTGATTATATCTCTGTCCGTCCTATGTTGGCCTCGGTCATTGTACGTCTTCTCAATAAAGTTTTTCTGCTCTACCACCCAAGGATCGACCACGTCTATGTGTTATAGCGCGACTAGGTTTGCTCTTTCAAAGTCAGCGAGTCGACCCTCGAAGTCGACATGCATTTCGCGGCGACCATCGCGGTGACCCCATCCAGCGAGCCTGCCGAGGTGCCTGTTGACGGGCAGACCAACGGGGTTCTCAATGCCTAGATAATTCGTGCAGTAGGAGATGCACTCTTCGGTCAGAAAGCCCCTGGCTATGCTCCCCTCTGGACGTGACATGTTGCGAACGTATCCTTTGATGACACCATTCATCCTTTCGAACGACATCATGCTGTGCAGGAACGTCGACCCGAGTTGGATGATATCCTCCACGATATGGACCATCAGATGCACCATAACATCGAAGAATGCGGGCGGGAAGTAAATCTCAAGCTCGCATAGTATCACCACGATCTCTTCCTGTAGCCTTCTAAGTTGCCTCACGCCAACCGACTTCCGAGAGATGACGTCGAAAAAGTTGCATAGGCTAAATAGCGTTTCACGGACGTGCGCGTCCATGATCCCACGGATTGCAACTGAAAGTATCTGCGTCATCAGCACGTGACAGTCATGAGACTTCATCCCGCTGAAGTTCTGCTTCGCTGAGTCTAGGTATCTGCTTATCTTCCCCGCGTAACCGTAAGGAAGTTTTACTCCTACGAGGCAGGTGAAAAACTGCTCGATCTCCTCCTGACTTAGAGTGAAGCACGCGGGAGGGTAGTCATTTCCGATCTTCTTGGCCTTTTTGCCTTTGCGACAACTTTCCGTGTCCTGCTGTGCCTCATCATCATCATCATTAGCGTGAAGCTCCTCCCTGATGCCCATTGATTTCAAGTCTTCCCTTGCTTTCGGCCCATCTTTGGTCCTCTCTGGCATGTTGAGCAGGATACCAAGCAGACTCTCGCACACGTTCTTCGTGATATGCATGACATCAAGGCTGTGAGGCACACGGTGGATCTTCCAGTACGGCAAGTCCCAGAAAACAGACCTCGTTTTCCATACCTTCAGCAGCGGCTCTTGCGCCTTTCGCTTCTTTCCCGGCTCTGGCGCCTTTTGCTTCTTTCCCGGCAGTGGGCAATCTTTCCAATTTTTCAACAGCTCGTCTATTTCCTCGCCGCTCCTCGTACGCGGGCGTCTTCGGGGTTCGGTTTCACCATCAAACAGATCCTTGCGTTTTCTCCATGGGTCATCGTCGCGAAGCCACCTTCGATGTCCCATGAACACGGTTTTTGAAGACCCAGTATCTCTATCTAGCTGGCGATACGTTGTGTCATCCATGCACCTGACGCATCCAGAAAATCCGTGGACCACCTGCCCCGCGAGATATCCGTAACCGAGATAGTCGTGCACCGTCGTGAGCAGTGCGGCTCTCATAGGGAAATATTCTTTCTCTGCGGCGTCCCACGTACTGGCTGGCGTTTTCCACAGCGTGTCTAGCTCCTCTTTCAGCAGCCCCAGATATAGATTGATGTCATTCCCTAGTTGTTTCTGCCCTTCAATTAGCATACTCATGTGAATGTACTTCCTCTTCATGCACAACCAGGGGGGAAGGTTGTACATCCATACAAACACATGCCAGGTGCTATGTGTGCTTCTCTGGCTGCCAAACGGATTGACTCCATCGGTGCTCGCGCCCAGCACGATGTTTCTTGGATCGTCCCCAAATTCTGGGTGTTCGAAGTTCAACGCTTGCCACTGGCTCGCATCCTTAGGGTGACTCAGCATCTTGTCTTTTTTATTTATCTCCGGATCATTTCCGTCATCTTCTCGCTTCTTCTCCTCCCTATCCGCGTGCCAACGCAGGAGCTTTGCTAGCTTAGGGTCCGTGAAATACCTCTGCAGACGAGGAGTGATCAGAAAGTACCACACCACTTTTCGAGGAGCTTTCTTCCTCTTCTTGTATCGAGTGACGCCGCACACCGGACATATGGTAGACTCCGCGTGCTCGTCCCGATAAATGATGCAATTGTTCATGCACACATGGTATTTCACGTGTGGTAAATCCAGAGGACACACGATTTTCTTCGCCTCCTCGAAACTGGTCGGGCACTTGTTCCCTTGGGAAGACGTTCGTGCCAGAATGACATGTTCTCGTCGAAGCATGCGTCGGTTATTTTGTGTTTTACCTTCATCTCCAGAGCCATGAGCGTTACATTCAGGCGGGTATCCTCAGGCCTGCATCCTTCATACAGTGGAGTAACCGCGTCTATCTCCAGTTGATCCAGCTTGGCTTTCTCTCGGGCGGCAGCTCTTGCGTTATCCATCTGCTTGAGAAGCAGCTCTTAAATATGAGGGTCCTGCACCCAGCCCATCGATGGTCCATCGTCGTCTGCTCCGGCATCTTCATCTTCATGATCATGCCCTTTGTCTTGATCTTCCTCATCATCATGTTCGGCATCTTCTACATGATGACTGTGTACTGCATCACCGTCGTGATCATGTCCTGGAGATTCTTCGTCTTCTCGCCCGCCCTCGCCGCGGTTGTCTTGCTGCCCTTCCTCATTTCTTGCCCGGCCCCCATGGACGACTTCATAGTCATCTTCATGACCTTGCCACCGATAGCCATCCATGAAACCACGCAAGAGCAGGTGGTCCCGCACCTGTCCGGAATCCGGGTCCGTAATAAGGCTCTTCAACTTGCATCTTCGACACGGACATCTTATCTCCGTCCCGTTATTTTGAAGCATCTCGGCCTTCGCGGAGCTCAAAAACCTATTCACGATGCCTTCGGACATCGTGCGGACCATGGTCGCCTGCGGGGTAGAGCAAAACGATATTTTAGAACCAAGAAAAAATTTGGCATGACTTTGCCTAAAAATAGGACCAAAAAGAATGCATAGTGCCAAATTCTCGCCGAAACAGAAATGAATCAACATTCCGGCAAAATATTGGCAACTATCGCATTTCAAATACCGGTACCTGCAAACACAAACATATATGCAACACCACAAACATACGTAGATCTAGCTAGGCCATAAAAAGTGCATGTGCACGTTGTTGGAGGGAGAAAAAAGTATATCTACAACATAAAGAAAGTTTTCGCCTTACTTACCTATCAAAAAAAAGGTAATTTAACCACTTAATTTGGGTGAATCTATGGTGCAAATGAGGTGAGGAGGAGGAGGCGGCCGAGACAAGCTTGGAGGAGGAGGTGGAGAGGATGAAGTGGGGAAAGTAAGTGTGGTAGGTGGCTGTCCAAAATATCTAGCTGGTCTCATGTTACTAATGGCGCACCACCTAAAAGTGCGCCATTAGTAACCCTGGTTACTAATGGCGCACCTGTTACGTTGTGCGCCATTACTAGTTTTGCAAAAAAAAAAATTGTTAGTAGTGGCGCACCGTGGTTGCGGTGCGCCATAACTAGTTTGAACTAGTAATTGTGCACTATACCCAGGTGCGCCATTACTAGTTTTGAAAAAAAGTAAAAACAAAATTTGTTAGTAGTGGTGCACAGAGTGTGTGGTGCGCCATTACTAGTTAAAACTAGTAATGACGCACTATGCCCTGGTGCGCCATTAATAGTTTTGAAAAAATTAAAATTTGTTAATAATGGTGCACCGTGTGTCTGGCGCGCCATTAGTAATGAAGACACTAATGGCGCACCACATACATGATGCGTCATTAATGTCCATATTAGCTATAGTCCTTTTCCTAGTAGTGCTACGTCCGTGTCGAAATGATGCTTGACCACACGTTATGCCTCACCGTCCTGATCGGTGTAACAACGACTCTTTAACCTCTTCTCTCGTGTGGCTGAATCGTCAATGCGGGCGGGTGGATGTCTACTCCTCGAAGCAGTGAAGTTCATGGAAGCTGCCTGCTACAACCATCTAAATTTCTAACTAGGACTATTCCAAATTTCTGTACAAATCCTTTATATATAGAGAGACCAAGAAGCAGCAGAGTGACAAGAGAAGAGAAGAGAGCGGTGAGTGCAACAATCTTCATTTTGCCATGGCTTGGGGGTGCCACATGAACATGGTTCTTCTGCTTGTTATATTGGAGATCATTTTGCTCATCACCATGGCGCCGTCTGGAGTGTTGGCGCGTCCGAGCGCGAGACCGACAAAGGGTATGTGTTCTTGCCTCTTAGTCTTGTAGATCCTACTACAGAAAAATAGTATCAATTAAGTAACTAGAAAACTATTTGTTTCTTATTTGGAGACGCGGAGTATTAGCCACCTTTTCTTAACAGTATATAGAGTTAGATGAGAAATTGGTGAACATAAATTTTTTAAACCGTGTGCCATAGTTTCTGTCTAATTATAGCGTTCCTATGTCTTGACTCATTGTGTACTTTGTTTTGGAAATGGTTGCTCTATTTAAGACAGTAGTTAGATTTTAAGTTCACCATTATGATTAGTCCATACAAATTTGCAACTCATAAATCATTTTTGCAGGAATGGGCGATCCCAACTGTCCGGCATGTATAGAATATCCTTGTAAATGTTGAAAGTTTATGGACTTTTGGCCCATTTAACTTTTCATTCCTGAAAAATCACATACTCATTAATGGTTGCATGGCATGAGAAAATTATAATCCCGCGGAGAGAGTGGAGGTGAGTTGACACGAACGGCATCTCTCTCACTCCTCTATAAAGCATGATTAGAGGACTAATATCCTCCGCTTATGTCTTCGATCTTCGATTTCGATGATGACTACTTCGACAATCTTATATTATTCCTCCATGTAATAAGAATCCCTTGATGCGGCAGCAATTTTGTTAGCCATCCAGGAGCATGTTTGCATCCTATTTTTATTGTTTCTATGTTTTTGTGTTGTGTAAAGACTACTAGTCCGGCGATTTGATGCAGCATTTTGTTGCGCATGCAACCTTGCACTGTAGTAACTGATGATCTCACATGTATGACCAGGCTCCGTGTATGTATGAAAAAAAAGTTAAAGGGGATCAGGTTTTTATATTATTTTGAAAAGAGCGGAAGACCCTCAGATTCTTCATCGAGTGTGGCACAACACGTTTAGTGTCATAAGCAATCTCAGAGCAATATCAACAATAAAAGAGGCTCATATTGGCTCAATTAACCCGGCGACATACTACACATTGCAGACGTTGAAGAATCATTGTGCTGCCGATAGGATTATGTGAGGCACCCTGTGTGCCCCTGGTATTTCCAAAAAACAGAATCAGAGAAAAAGAATGATGGAATAGACACAAGAGATATAAGAAGATTTCCCCCAAGTCAAAACAGCCTCGCGGGTCCCCTGGCGAATCCGGGGGTGTCCGCGCCACCGCACACACAGCTTTTACCCGTGAAAATTCAAATGTGTGAATTGTTTTTAAAATTTGAATAATTTTTCCAAATTCAGTAAACTTATAAAAAATTGTGAAAATTTTCAAATGCATGAAATTTCTTAAGTTTTTCACAACTTTTGAAGTAATTTTTTTAAATGCGCAAACTTTTTCTCAAACCCCTGAACTTGTAAAAAAGTTGATGAACATTTTTCTAAGCGAATTAGTTTTTTTTCAAATACGTGACTTTTTCAAACTAGCAAAAAGGCCGTGCGTTGCAACGGAAAAAATTCCTCTCATATCTCTAGCTGGGTCAGTTGGATAAACTGTGCGTGGCCGCTTCACAGGTTATGAGATCGTACCCTCCCGTCGGCAATTTTATTTTTTGCCAGCTCTTCGGACCTGGGCCTCAGTGCACCGCCAGGTGGGCTTTCTCCGTTGGGCCAAAACGGGTGGCAAGTAACGAAACCAAATAGCGTACGTGAAATTAATTGAAGCGGGACCAAATGAAGCGAGACGAAACCAAAAATATCACCTCCTTTTAATAATAGGTATAGATTTGTGAACTTTTCTAGATTGTTTTGGAAAGTCAACTGTCAGCCGATCAACAATCAATGGTTGATTCGTCAACCGTGGACTGACCGAACGAGGCAGGTTTTTTATTTATCGAGCGAACCAGTTGTGGGCGACCACCGAGCGTTGCAAGTCAGCGAACATGGGCCAGCCCACGCTAGCAATCACGTGAGCGCTGGTTTGCTCGGCGGCGCTTAAAGCGCTGAAAAGGAGCTCCACAGATGGGAGCTCCTATACAGCGACTGCAGCCGTCCGTTCGTGCTCCGAGATCAACTAGTTAACGAGCGTTTTTTCGAGAGCCTTGTAACGATCCGCGCCACTTGGCACGTTCTCAGCCGTTCGCCAGGTGTCACGCTCTGGGCGTTCCCTCCGGCTTTTGTTTTTCTAATTTTACGCACGCGTTTTCAGATTTTAAACAGTTTTTTGCCGTTATTTTCGACGTTTTGGCTTTCCACCGGTCTTCCTTTTTATTTTCCTTTCGCGAGAGTCACGGTTTTGCTTCCGCGAGAGGCATGGTTTTGCTTTCGCGAAAATCCCAGCCGTGCCTCTCGGAAACGAAAAAAAAACTTGTTTTCTGTTTTTTCTTTCTTTCGCGGGAGTCAAGGTTTTGCTTCCGCGAGAGGCACGGGTGTGCTTTCACGAGATTCACGGCCGTACCTCTCGAAAACGAAAAAAAAACGTGTTTTCTGTTTTTTTTTTCGCGAGAGTCACGGTTTGCTTCCGCGAGAGACACGGTTATGCTTAGGGAGAGTCATGGCCGTGCCTCTCGGAAACGAAAAAACGCATTTTCTGTTTTTTTTTCTTTCGCGAGAGTCACGGTTTGCTTCCGCGAGAGGCACGGTTGTGCTTTAGTGAGAGTCACGGCCGTGCCTCTCGGAAACGAAAAAAACGCGTTTTCTGTTTTTTTTTCTTTCACGAGAGTCACGGTTTTGCTTCTGCGAGAGGCGCGGTTGTGCTTTCACGACAGTCACGGCCGTGCCTCTCGGAAACGAAAAAAACGCGTTTTCCGTTTTTTTTCTTTCGCGAGAGTCACGGTTTTGCTTCTGCGAGAGTCACAGTTTTGCTTCTGCGAGAGGGACGGTTGTGCTTTCGTGAGAGTCACGGCCGTGCCTCTCGAAAACGAAAAAAATGTGTTTTATGTTTTTTTTCCTTTCGCGAGAGTCACGGTTTTGCTTCCGCAAGAGGCACGGTTGTGCTTTCACGAGAGTCACGGCCGTGCCTCCTCAGAAACGGAAAAAAACACGTTCTCTTTTTTTCCTTCCACGAGAGTCACGGTTTTGCTTCCGCGCGAAACACGGTTGTGATTTCGTGAGAGGTACGGGCGTGCCTCTTTCGGAAAGGGAAAAAACCCGTGCTCCCAGTTCGGTTTTTTCGTCCGGTTTTTTTCGTGAAAAAAAGTTCATCAAAACCTATCAACATGGGATCTAGTTTTGAAGATCTCAACGTGAGGAATCCAATGGTACAAGTGGTTCGAGATTTGGACACACGGTTTGAGAGATAAAACGTTTTAAATAAACGGATCTACGAAAAAAGGGGAAACTCTCAGGTTGCGACAAGTGGCGCGCTGCGTGTGCACCACTTGTCGCAACCAGGGGAGTTGAAGTGATCTTTGCAACGAGTACTTCTCAACTAGTGATTTCGTCTTGCTCCTGGCGCGTGCAGCGTCCCGCACTGAGCCGGCCTAGGAAACGTGCAGAACAGTGAACGCAAAAACTGCACATTTAAAAAAAAACTTAAACATTTTTCTTGAAAAGACAAGCATTTTGAAAAAGTCTGCAGACAGTTTATGAAACATCTTTTTAGAAAATATGATTTTTTTTGTAATTTTCAAACAGTTTTCGGAAAAGTGATTTTTAGAAGAAAAAAGAACTCAAATAATTTTTCGAAAATTTTAATTCATTTTTGAAAAACACGAATATTTTTTAATTTTTCTAAATATTTGAACAATTTTAGGTAAATTTTGATCATTTTTTGATGGGAAAAAGATAAACAAAAGGAAAAACTAAATAAATCTACAAAGAAAAAAGAGAAGAAAAAAAGGAATGAAACGACCTGTCAGGAACCTTCTAGGAGGTTACCAAGACTGGAACCAAAAACTCGTCGGCCTAGCGTTAATGGGTCGGCGCATCTCTCGGTCGCTCGGCTGTGCAAACAATCAACGACTTGACTGCATAAGAACTATATTGTAGGGAATATTGTCAAGTTTGCTGCTAGCTCGGCTTCACCCATACACGTTCGTTCGATCGACTCTTAACTGCCTTCTCAGATAACCCCTGGTTAACTACCCCCACATTCCTATATGTACAAACATCACGGATGACCTTCCCCAATCTATATCTATACCTACTAATAAAAGAAATAGGTATTCTTATTCCGTCATATTATTTTATAGAAAACCCCCTGACGTTTTTTATATTAAACCTGCAGTACATATTAAATGTTTTTAAAAATACTCGTATCTTCTAAACCGTAACTCCAAATTTAACATGTTATATATGGAATTTGATTAAAAAATATATGGAATCTTAATATGATGTTATTTTACCTGTTAACCATTTAAAATATACTATCCAGGGTGCAATCTTAATAAACAGTGCATTATTCGTCTTTCTTTCATATCGGTACTGATCCGGATTGTGGATGGACATCTCACCAAAATCGGGATTGGAGACGAAATTGAAGATCACTTGCCCGTTTCTTTGTACATATTAAATCTACAAAGACATGTGGAATTTTGAACTTGCCCTTTTATAGGCAAAGACCATCTTTGTTTGGGTCGTAGCTACAAATACTCTAATTATAGATGTGTGGTATTCTTTTCTCCCGTTGCAACGCACGGGCCCTTTTGCTATGACAAACAATAATAATAATGTAAGGAACTATTCCCTACGTACCTGCAAAAACATGATTAAATGTGTATGCCAAAATGGAAAGCCCGAATTATGTGGCCCCAGGACAGGTATGTGGTCATTTAGTGTACCAATGGAGCCCCATTAAACCTCCCACATGATTAGAACGCTCAGACTTGGATGAAGATAACAAGAACTCAGGTCCTAAGTCGAATGTGAATCAAATCACCGATGCACAAAGCATGGCCTCCCACGGTTGCCTTTATTTATTTAACATAATGAACTTCATTGCTTAACAAAGAATGTACCAGAGCCAGGTTAACATGTGGGATACCTTGAAAGTAACAAGAAGTAAATATGGCACAACTTAAACACACTACTACATGTCGGAAGAGTATTGACCCCTCATCACTGACGAGGCCTTGACCACGCATCAGTTATGAGCCTTAACAATGACCGACCTCTTCTGAAGCGTCAGTGATAAGCCTCCCATGGTAGTTAACATAGGCCGGCTAGTGATGAGGTCTTCTCCCACATCCGTTTGCTTTGCACCGACAAAATTTTATCACAAGCACAATACTGCATGAATGTCTAGCAGTGGCGGGCGCAAAAAGCCTAGCAGTGGCGGGCATGACTCTCGGGGGGGGGGGGGGGGGGGGGGGGGGGCGCCACTGCTAAGACCTCATCAGTGGGGGGCGCGCTCCCACTAGTGATCATAAACGTACATGTGGCGGGCGTCCGATTGCGCCTGCCACAGTTATCTTATGGCATCCAAAAAAACACTACCAGGCAGCGTTTTTAGGCGGCGTTGCAACTTTTCTCAATTTAGCAATAATACCACTACCCTAAAATCATAAATAGCATACTTCAGATACACACATTAGTTCAATCGCACCGGGCCTGAAAGCAGCGGTACTCTCTCTCTCTCTCTCAGTTTGCACTGCGTTACGAGCTATACATCACGTTGCCACATCACTTCCACACTATTCTCTATGCAAATACAGTATAACTTCTTTAAGCCAATTATTGTTAGGTAGAGTTAGAATCAGCTGAAAACAATTCCTGTAATTAACTTATTACTATTATTAGCTGAAAACAATTCCTGTAATGAACTGTTAATAATAGTTTCAATGAGACAACTATTATTAGCAGCATTATCTCTGTAATGAACTTATTACTATTATAACAAGCTAAGCAACTGGCAACTATGACCTGATCCTAATGTTTGCTATGTTGGACCAGTTATTAAATTTAGTTTAGTTCCAACCCACTGTTTTGGTGATTTGTAGTGTCCTACAACTATTGTACCATTCTTTGGCAACCAACCATTCTGGGGAGAGCGGGTCCATGCTAGAGGGATAGGTCCTTTGCCAATACCGGTTGATCAATTCAATTTGCAGAAATTAGTTGATGCTATAAAATTCATGTTGGATCCAGAGGTAACTCTACAAATTCTTTGCGCTTGGGCAGATGTTACTTTTTCTTTTGCTTCATATGGGAAGCCCTCGCCCCCTTGCGTCGCCCCCGCGGGTGACCCGGGGGGAAACCCTAGCCGCTCCCTCTCGGCCTCCTCCGCTTCTCCCCATCCTCGCCGCCGTCCGCAGCGCCGCGGGGCGAAGCCTGGCCGGCAGGGTGGCGGCAGGGCTTCTCCTCACCCCTTCCATCTCGGCTGGCGCGGGGCAACAAGAACGGGAGGTGCGCCGGGTGAGCGTGGGTCCCGGCAGCACGACGGGCGAGTCACCTGTATAGTCGTGCGCAGCGCGGCGGCGGCGGCCTGCTTGTCGCGAGGTGGTGGCTGCGTTGGATACGACCGGTGGTCGTGGGTGCCACCGGATCCAGATCAGATCCATCTGGATCCTTTCTTTGGACTTCGTCGGCCGCCGCGGGGTGGTGGGGGTCGTCGCTTGCCAGATCAGATCGTTGGATTTGGCGTCTGGAGTTCTACGTTGGGTTCTTCTCGGTCCTCCTTCCTGGTGGGCTGAGCCCCATGGCTCTTTCATCTCTGCAGGTTTTGGTTCATGGCTAGTTGCCGGATCCGGAGCAGATGGAGGTTTGGTGGTATGGGATGGGACCGGAGGAAACTTTGCTCGGCTTGTTCAGCCCGGCATCGGCGACGTCACTCGACGCCGTTATCCTCCCTGGAGGCGAAGCTGAGGTCTGTCCTATCCACCCCCAGATCCCTCCCGAATGAAAGTCCAAAATCTAGTCTGGATTGAGCGGCTGCGGCGTCCTGCGCATCGTATCCTCCATGGAGGCGTCGTTTGGGGAGGACGTCATGTTTAGGGGAGAGATGCTGCCGGTGGTGGGCTCCACGTGGCTCCAGCAGTGGCGACGGTTGACGGTGTGACGTTGTATCTACCGCGTCGATGACGACGTGTTTTGGTGGCATGGTGCAGGTGGATATCTTCGACGAATGTGGCTGGATGGTCGAGCGCAGGGCGGGGGCACTATCTGGCGCCATAGTGGCGTCGACGGCAGGCTGCAAGGTTTGTGTCAGTCCCTGCTCTAGAGATGGATCAGTGGAAGACGGCGGTGGCGGGCTCGGTGAGTGCGCCAGACCGGTATGTAACCCAGTCCCAGTTTGTGGCTGGGATGGGGCAGCCAACATTAGATGTTAGGTCCTGGTGTGATGTCTGCTTGGTATTAGCGGACATTCGGCACCCCTACATCAAGGGGATAGGAGTAGCGACAGGTGTTGCTAAGATGGTGGCTCCAGGCTTACTGATGTACTACTTTGTAAAGTCTTTGCGAATAATTAATAAAGTGGCCGCATGCATCGCCCAGAAGATGCAGAGGCCGGTGTTCATCCTCCTTTTAAAAAAATTATCAGAAAAATAAATAACAATAATATAGGTAGGCTGCATGCAATGTTACAGATATGGTTATGAATTATGTTATGCTCATATACAAATTGCTAGATTGTCATCTTGATAATTAGAAGTTTAGAACCATACACCCATGATCCATCCACCATTTAAGACCTAGACCGTTTTTACATGAAGACTTCATTCGATTATACTTTGTTTTAGTGCTTCCTCTCTGAATGACCATTTACTTCGAGTTTTTGTCAAGATTCTGTCATCGTCGGCAACTTACCCGTGCATTTGTAGGTTGGTATCCAGCAGGGTTCCAAATACCAAGAACCGACTGGTTACTGCCCAAGAAACAGGAACCCGTCTGGTTCCATTCCCTTAAATTGGATCTTCAGAATGTTCAAATTCAGATCTTAAGTCCTCACATTGGACCGGCTTTGGGACTTATATATACACAAATCAATACTGAACTAGGTTTGTATGATCTCCTGTTAGTAAAAGTACAACATAAATAACTTCTTATGTGATTTCCGGTGAAAGAAAAAGGTGTGGAGCTTGCTAGGGCGATGGAATCTGAAGACGGCGTAACGGGTGCAGTTAGGGCATTTCTCAAACATTTGCCTTGTAAAACAGATGAAAATTCACCCCCGCCGACGCATGGCTTCTAGAGTTCCTAGGCCCAGTAAGTAAATGCTTGGGGTGCTCTTAGGTGCTGGTGAGATGCAGGTATATACCATTCCTCCCTACTGAAAGAAGAGTGTAAAAAAAGGCTCTTGGGTGACCGCTATGCCAAATGTGGAAGCCAATGTTAGAAATTGATGCACATGCGGCCAGGAATGCGTGATTTATCATTTTGCGTCTTTTCTTTTTGGTATGTGTTGTGTAAGAGTGCTTGTCTGGTGATTTGATACATCATTTTGGTGTGGTTGCAACCTTGGTCTGCAGCAACCGATGATCTCAAATGTATGACCAGTCAACCTAAGTATATGGAAAACTTGAGATTGCAGATTAGTTCAGCCAATCCTTTTGCAGTTTACGACATGGTTTTAATTTGAAACTGCCAGACATGTCATGGTTATACTTAGGTTTCAAGTTTTTCCTAGTTCTACTACAGGTCTTCATTTTGAGATAAATTTGACCTCATGCACAGGGGAAAGTAATTCTGTCACCCCAGTACTATTTGTTTTCAGTTCCCAAAAAAAGTGAACTAATTCATGGTTGTAAATTGGGCTATATGTTGTGAAATATTACTTGTACGAAAAAGACAACTCTATGGCTATTCATTTGTATCTCGAAAGTTTTTGTCTAGGTCACAAAATGATAAAAAATTTACAAGTTCGTAGCAGCGAGAGGTGAACTGGAAAATGAGCTTTACAATTCCAACTGTATTTACTATTTATTAAAAGGTCTTATATTAGTTTACAGAGGTAGTATTTGTTTACATGGGGATCTAATAGGTGCATACAATGTGTTTTTGTTAGTCTTCTAGTTTCTCCAGCAAAGCAAATATCAAAAATACCCCCAGTAGAACCCATCATTATAAGGCAAAGGGCGCTTTTTTAATACATGAGAAGAATCTCAGAAGACCTCGTCGAGAAATTGGGAGGTATGTAACCGAATTATTACAGTGAGCGAAACTTATTGGCTCATAGAAAAGGAAAAAAGATAGTCCCTCACTAGTGTAGTGTCAAAAATGCTCTTATATTATGGGACAGAGGGAGTAGCAACATATTGTCATGTTGTGGTCGAAGCAACGAGCTTCATCTTCATCGACCACCTTTGCCTTAATTATGTAAGGTCATTGCTTCCGTTGTCCATAGAGAAAAATGCCTCTTTTACTTCAGTTACTTCACCGTAGACATCATGCATCGCTGGGCGATCCTTCGGTGATTCCGCAGAGCATAATAAGCCAAGTTTAAGGAGACGGAGAGCACATATATCCTTCAGCGCAAATGTGTTGCATTCTTGCAAGTTTGGGATATGATCAGCACACTGATCTCCCGTCTCCGAAGCAAGGCTGGGTTGAAGAATGTCTTGGGTTCGTGAAAGTGATTCTTCTACATACTTGGGGAGTGTCAAGCCATCACTGAACTCTTCATTAGTGGGCCGTTTCCGTGTTAGCATTTCCAAAAGAACAATGCCATAGCTATAGATGTCTCCCTCAGTGGAGATTTCACTGCCCATACCATACTCTGCAACAATGTTTTGAAACCAAAAGTTATTCAGAGGAGCACAAATGAAACATGCTAGTATTAGTAAAAACAAACTAGCAATTGATACAGTTACTCATACTAGATTTTTTCAACCTTATTTCAGAATGTGTTCATAAAATGTACTCACCAGGAGGTATGTACCCAATAGACCCCCTTGGTCCAACTATGCTTGTTGTGCCGCTCTGCCCTCCAGATGAACAACCATGAATTAGCTTTGCCAAACCAAAGTCGCAGATACGTGCACTATCGTCATTGTCGAAAAGTATGTTGCTTGGTTTCAGATCGCAGTGAACAACCGGTGGGATGCACTGGTTATGTAGGTATTCAAGAGCACAAGCAATGTCAACTGATATGCATATCACTGCGCCTAAACTCAAGCCACCACACTGGTGGTTATGAAGTCGGTCTTCAAGGCTTCCGTTGGACATATATTCAAAGACTAGAGCCCTGAACTCATTTCCCACTGGGTCATAAGTTGAGCACGCAGTTATTACCTTCACGAGATTCCGGTGGCGGATGTGTTGCAATGCTTTGCACTCAGCAATGAAGCTATGCAATGCGCCATGCTGGTTGAGCTTGAAGACTTTAACAGCAACCGTACCATCTTCCACGTCGAACCAACCTTTGTAGACTATACCAAATTGCCCGGAACCGACTAGGTTGGCCGGAGAAAAAGTATTCGTTGCTTTGTTGACGTCACCATATGTTATCCTTTTCAGCTCCATGTGTGAATGGCCAATTCTCTCACTAGATGTATACCTCCTCTTCAACCAGAAACTGAACATCCCCAAGATAAAAGCAAGGGCAACAAGAGCTGAGAGAGCTATCATCATTGGAATGACAACCTTTTGCTTTTTTGTGGACGCCGAAGCAAAGCACATAGGCAACTCTTCTACGGCTACGTTTGCACAAAGGCGTGGGTTTCCTTGGACAAAAGTACCACTTTTGTTAGCAAACACTCCACCTGTGGGAACTGGCCCTTCCAAGTTGTTGAAGGACATATTCAGGTACTGTAACGAGGTGAAGGTCTCGAGGAACTCCGGGATTGTACCAGATAGATTGTTGTGGGAAAAATCTAACTGTTGGATGCCTTTGAGGCCTGATAGTGATTGTGGAATTCTTCCTTGCAGGAGGTTCCCTTCCAAGCGAAGTGATTCCAGCCGGACACACTCGCCAAGAGTGGACGGGATTCTACCCGTGAGATTATTGTGAGAGATGTTCAACGAACCAAGGTTTATCAAGTTACCCATCTCTTGTGGTATGGACATTGCGAGTTGGTTGTGTGATAAATCAAGTAGCCAACTCAATGAATTCAACCTGGCCAACATGTGTCCGCTTATGCTTCCACCAATGGTATTACAGGAAATGTTTAGGGCCAACAAATTCTTGCAGCTGCTTAAACTTTCAGGTAAGCTTCCACTCAATTGATTTTCTTGCAAATAAAGCTCTTCTAGTTGAATTAGGCTGCCAAGGGAAGGTGGTATTTCCCCGGTAAATTTGTTCTGTGAAAGGCTAAGTACAACCAGATTGCGTAGCTGACCAAGGGTATCAGGTATAGGCCCCATGAAAAGATTTCTATCAAGATAGAGCATGGAAAGATTAGACATGTTTCCAATCTCCAATGGGATGATGCCAGATATGTTGTTTGAACTTAGAGTTAGAGCGGTCAAGCTTTTTGGCAGATTCGTTATGGAATCTTCTGGTAAGGCCCCACGCAAGTTGTTTGTATCCACATTTAGATTTTCCAACTGCGTACAATTTGCCAAAGAGGAGAAGAATGTCCAGTCTCCAGCCTCTAGCTGATTTGAGTACAACATTACGTACTTCAAGTTTGGCATGGAGCTGAAGGAAGGGATCACCCCAGTAAGAGAGTTGTTGCCCAGATGGATATACGTCATGCTGGAGGCATTTTGTAGTGAGGCGGGGATGTCTCCCTCAAAATGATTGTCGGACATCATCAGTATTTCGATGTTAGGAAGTGTGTTACCCATGTCAGAAGGCAGTGTTCCTCCAAGATTATTGTTGGCCAGCCCAAGAAAGTACAACGCCGACGAATTGAAAATGGAGCGTGGCACTGTCCCTACTAGGTTGTTGTAGGAGAGATCAAGCATTTCTAGTCTTGAGAGTTTACCAAAATCAGGAATGAATCCTTGCAACTGGTTTTGTGCAAGCAAGAGTGTGGTAAGGGACGAGGAACTATTTGCCAGCGACTGTGGGATTTCTCCGCCAAGAAGATTGTTGGGGAGACTGACGGACTCTAGAGCTGGTGAGCTCCCGAGTCGCGACGGAATCTCACCAGAGAGTCGATTGTTTCCTAAGTCTAGAGAAGAAAGGTTGTGAAGCGTCCCGATGCTGAGCGGGATGGTGCCGCTTAGTGCGTTGAAGCTGAGGTTGAGGTACCGGAGTCCGGAGATCCGCCCAAGTTCCGGTGGGATATTACCGGAGAGGCTGTTGTTGGGCAAATGGATTCTTACCAAAGAAGTGAGGTTGGAGATGCAGGGTGGGATCTCACCGGCGAGGCCTTCCGCCTCCATGTCCAGGGCCACGACGAGGGGTGGTTGCCTTGGCCTGCTCCTTGTGCACGAGACGCCGTGCCAGGTGCAAAAATCTGGTGCGGTGGTGTGGTTCCATGTGGCCATGGCTGTGGAGGCACCGTGGAGGTGGAACTTGAGGCAGAGCAGAGCATCTCTGCTCGTATTGGTGCTGTAGTCTGCTAGTGTTGTCGACAACAGGAGGAGGATGGCTAACAGTATAACCAGAGGACTAGGAATATGCACTGATGATGCAGGGGCCATGTCGTTAGTATGCATTTTGTGGACAGCGGTGTGTTTTCAACTCTGCTTGGTACTCTGAGATACTTGAGTGTTGCTTTTATAGACTTAAGCTGCTGGGACTTGGAGTCCCCTATCCAACTATGCTGGTCAAAACTGGCTGCACCGTTAGTTGGTTGGGCAGGCCCGCCGTGCCCACCTCTCGCCACAAAATATGAGCTTGCCCATCCAAGCCAATGAGTTATGACTAGTGAATGAAAAATGGTGATCTGGTCACTGATTTACTGGCACTTTAACACAACTGGTTGATCTTTTTAGTTGCATCTAAATATTCATGGATGGGAAACCCTAGGATCTGGTCTTCCAGATCAGATGATGGCGGTACTACACGTTTGTGGAGCAGCGCTGGAAGACAGAGGCAGGTGGTGGAGCGGCTTCGTTTTGCACGGAGGTTCGGTGGAGCTGTCAAGTCATGCCTGGCCGACAGGTGCTACGCTGAGTCATGCCTGGTTGGCAGTTGGTACGCACGATAGATCTTCCAGAGCCTTCACATCTAGACGGACGAGCGCAGGGCGGTGGCGCTGTTGGGTGCCGTGGTGGCGTCGACGGATATCTAGACTGGTAAGGATGATGTGGATCTCTTCTGAAGATGGGTCAGTGGTCCGATGATGATGTCGGCTTCTAAAACGTGTGCATGTGGTGTGCGCTTCAGGTCTGCTGCACCGGCTATTGGTTTCGATACCGTTATGTGGATGGATAGGCGACGACACCGGTTTTAGATATGGGGAGTGAAAGCACTCCATATTATCAAGTTTGTAGGTGTGAGTGGCGGCTTCAGATGGATTGATGTATGTTCTTGGCGGACCTTTGTTGAATAATTAATAAGGATGACTCGTGCATGGCCTTGTAGAGTGCAAGGATCTTCACCATCGCGCCAGCACCCGGGTCTGCTCCTCCCATAACAGTTACTGTCCAAGGGGTGATGGGAGGCCAGTTTCTTTTTCTTACTTTGTACTAGTCAATGTGTACGTGCAATGCACGTTAATTTGGAAGTATATTAAGTGCATGCGGATATTAAGTAGGATATTATTTGCGTGTTATTATGTGATTAGCATTATATTTGGCATGAAATTAACTGCACGCTAAATGTGTTGAGCGCTCGACATTGAAACAGTCTACGTCGTTGGATTGACATGATTTGATGGCCGAGATTAATTGGATCTGCCCCTTTGGGTCTTTTTATATTGGTATAGATTATCGTCGCCGTTCGTTGTTTCTCCATCGATGTATACACATGGTTAAAGAAAATAAAGATAGCTGCGACGGTCGACAACGAGAATGCTCATCTCTTCGGCCTGCATCTTAGAGAGTGTTTGTTTCCAGGGACTTATTGGTTTAGGGACTTAAAAAGGTCTCTATAAGTCCCATCTAAACCAAACAGGAGGGACTTATAGGGACTTAAAGTGGGCACTTGGGACTTATGAAATAAGACTCTCAAGGAGGGACTTATAGGGACTTATAGTTGTAATATGGTCTTTTAGTCCATGTTAAGTCCCAGGAACCAAACAGGTAGGGACTTTTTGGGACTTGTGACTTATAAGTTGGGACTAAAAAAGTCATAGGACTTATGAACCAAACAGGGCCTTATTCTCTTCGCGAGAACTTCAGGATCGGAGATCTCCACAAACTGAGGCTTCACTAATTTCCAACTCAGTCACTCTTCTCCTCCCTAATTTTCTATCTCCATTGAATCCGTGACTTCTTGTTCCAGGCTTTTATTTTTCTATTAGTGGACCCACATGCCATCCTCTTTGTCCATTCACTTCACTTCACCAAGTTTTGGTTTACACCCGCAAGTCATTCCTTCTACAAGAAAACCACTAGCTGTCATTCCTTCTACAGAAGATTCGTCTACGCTTGCATGGAGGTCCCTATACGTTTTCACAGAAGTGCAGTCGTCGTGGTAACGAAAGCTGTCTCAGTCTCAGGCCGGGCTGATCGACGAGTCACGAGTCACGAGACTACATGGGCAACGTCTTCACCTCAAGAACGACCTTCAATTCACTGTCACGAAGAAATCAACTGACGTGCGCCGCCAGTTTGGACTTGGGAGGTCCTCCTCTAGCCTTCTGGACATCTTGCACCACTATCCACGTCTTAATTTTGCACCACAGTCGACCAGGAAACTGCCAACAGTGTCCCTGTGGAAAATGGTGACCACAAGCGCGTGGAAATGGTGCTCCACCACTGAACATTTCTTGCATTTTTTCTGATATATAAATGTAAGATTTTATCGACTTAAAATGAAGCATCAAACAAATACAAAGAATCATAAGCGACACCCACCACTGCATAGCTAAGATGCACACACAGACAAAAAAACACCCAGGCTGACACTAGTGAAAAGAACGACATATTGGCAATAGTAAAGTCATATGAAACTAATAATTAATGTGCCTCTGTCAAAGAAAGAGGTGGACCAATCTAAAGATTATGTTGTCATCCATGTTCGGTAAAAACTCCTCTGACCACCTTTTCCAACCGCATACACACTGCTTTGAACATCAATCGGTACTCTGTTAAATAAAATGTAAACCATGTATGAAGCCAATGTGTACAACGGCCTGCATAGGAGAAGAGATTTTTCCATTAAAAATAATACATTTGTACATAGCCAAAGCAACCATAATAAGATAGAAGCTCCCACCCTTATTAACATGCTAAACTTATTTGTGGCAACACTTATGGACGGATACAAATTGAACGTTGGTTGGATGAATGACCATGTAGAACGCACAAACCGACATTGAAAGAAGAGGTGTTTGATTGACACTTCTTGCTCGCTACCAACAGCCAAATCTTATAAGGAGTTCCTGCACTAGTATTAGGTGTTGTTATTCTGCTGGCTGATATTGAATGTTGCAGTTGACTTCGATAGGACCTTGGGAGGTTGCGATTTCTTTCTTCGGAAACACTAACGCCCACACGTGTGGGCGTTACCCAACTCGTCCACACGCCTGGATCGTAGTTCACTGTCTTTTGCACGAATCTTGACACGAAAAGATGGATTTGATGTGCCACGTAGGACGGGGCTGGTGTGTGGGCGTTGGAGAGTTTGCCCACACGCCCGCACCACGCTGTTTGCCAGCTGCACTGTGTGGGCGAACTACTTTTCTCCCACACAGCCACCACCTAGGTCATGCGCGTGTGGGCGAACTGCTTTTCGCCCACACGACGACTCCTACCTTGTGGATGGCAACTGCAGTTACGCGAACGTGGCACCTCGGTACACACACATGACGACTGTGATTAACAATACATGGCAACTATGATTGGACCACACGTGGCAACTAGGTAAACACACATGGCACCTACTGTTTTGACCATATGTGGCAAGTAGTTAATAACACACGGCAATTACGGTTTGATTACACGCGGCAACTACCATAAATTAGACATGGCAACTATAGTTAACCATAACAGATAGAGTTGCCATGCTTTTACAACTACACTTGCCATCCCGGATAACTACATCTGCCAACCAGGATGGCAACTAAATCGTCATCCCGCGGGGTACGTAACATAGCTGCGCCAGAACGTGTGGGCATTTTTGCTTCGTGCCACACGCACGGGATGGAGATGAGTAGTACTTGTTGGGCGTGTGGTCGAAGTAGCCGCGCCAACACGTGTGGGCAATTCTAATGTCCGCCCACACACAGCCCATGTGGGCTGCCTCCTGCTCACACCACACACGGTGTGTGGGCGCATGTCGAATATACCACACGTGTGACAGTTATCGTCGTCCTCTTTCTTTTGTGTATGTGTGTTGGTGTTGGCTATGTGCATTCTAGTTGTGTAAAGGTGGCATTTGAATCTTTATGATATGGGCATTATGAGTAGTTAAGAAAGGTTATTTATAAAAAAAGGCTGCTATTTTCCCTGCTATGCCCTCTTTTATCCATTCACTTGTACGCTTAATTCGTTTCTAACCCCGTCACATCCTCCGTCATGGTCAAGGTCTTCACCCCATAGATCGTTATCACAAAGGATCGAATGCGCCACTTGAGCTCGGGTGAATGGTTACTGCTCTAACCACGCGGTCGCGTGTCTAATGGAAGATAACAAAAAAAACAAGCACTACGCGGTAAGCTCCACGCGTAGGTCGATTTTGAACAGCCGCACACTTTACTTGACTTTTGAGTCGACGCTGAAGCGTACGTGGCAGCGCTTATTACTGGTAACGTCTATGGCCATTCTAAACTTCGGTACAAATCCTTTATATATAGACCAACAAGTAGCATGGTGAGGATACAACAGAAGAGACCGGCTAGCGCAGGAGCTTTCATTTTGCCATATCATGGCTTTGAGTAGGAGGTACCACATGGACATGGTTCTTCTACTTGTTGTACTAGAGATCATTCTGCTAATTGCGACCACGTCTGGAGGTGACAAAGGTACGCGTTCTGCCCTATTGCAGGTTTAGTCTGTGAAATGATTAAGATTTAATAAAGTCAAAATTAAGTTTTAATAAACCACAAAATTTTGCAAAAAATTAAATTTGATTTTATACTGAAGATATACCTAAAATAAAAAAAGTTGGCAACTGATGTGTCAAAAAGGAAAACAAAACTTAACGATACTTGCTACTACGAAGTTCCTTTTTTGCATTGAGGGAGATTGTTAAAGTGCTATTCAACATTTTTTTTTGGGAAAAGAGGATCAACTCCGGCCTCTGCATCATTATCATGCACATAGTCATATTTTATTAAAGTTCAAGAGTATCAATCTTTAACATCAATGTACTATTCAAAAAATAAAGACAAAGCAACAATCGACACAAATAGAAAATATGCCTACAGACATAGCCTATTATTAGACCGCCATCCAAACGGGTTGTACGTATCGCGTGCTACCATCTTCCAATGCTTGCACCCAGAGGCCATAAGCTTGCACACTTCTACATGTTGCAGAAAAGACCACATATACATCCATCTTGCAGTATAGAAAATAACCTGCAAAAAACTATGAACTTTGACTTTGTTACAAATACAGTTGCTATGACAATTCCAAATAGTCCAAAGCAAAGCACAAACACTCACACGGATCTGTGCTTTAGTTTTGGCCTCAACACCCCTCAACCAGTTACCAAACATATTAGTAATACTAGTGACCGGGGACAAATTGCCCCCACAATTTGTAGTATCAGTTTACAAGTCAGCATACTAGTGTTATTCTCATTGGTTGGATAAATCATTGCCCCACAATTTTTGGTATCAATTTACAAGCCACAAATCGTTCTTGCAGGATTTTACGCTCGTACCAGGCCCTGGTGTCCCCCATGTGCTTGTTACATAAGACATTGTTCTTGTACATGTGGTCGTGGGTATCGCATGTAAAATGCATATCGACGTTTGGTTCGTGTTCGGCGTTGTCAAGAATGGGACGTATGGCGTTTTTGCCTTAGCAAGTAGAGGCGGAGGCATAGGATGACTTATATCTGGCCGTGCACCATGAGTACCGTAGGTCCAATCTTTATTGGTTGCAGTTGGCAATGATGGTGCATACATGGTGTTTCCCCGCCGAAGACATTCCTTGGACTTGTTCTGCCGGGTGAAAATTTAGGATTTAACATAAATAATGGTTGTTCCCTTCATGAAGGTGTTCATTTCGGAGAACCTTTCTGATCATAGCTCGAGTGTTACCACTGGTGATGTTGATGCTTGCTGTGCGCCATTGATCACTTGAACGTTACTTTTGGAGTCATTTTTATTTTCCTTTTTCTGTAATAATTTGGCATTTCTTGACTAGCTCTTGACATTACATTATTACAAAGGTCAGGTGTGTTTGCTATCGACTTGATATTAATATAGTTCCCTTTAGCAAAAAAAAAGCCCTGCAAATGAATAGTGTGACCCAGCCGTTCATCCCAAATGAGGGTTGAGTATCCCATCTTCTAAAAAATAGTGTTCCTACTGTTCAATAGTGTTCAATATATTATTACTATTATTATTATTATTATTATTATTATTATTATTATTATTATTATTATTATTATTATGCTACTTTTTCTATTCTAAAGTTCATAGTAGGTGCACTACAACCAGCTTACGCCACAATGTTTCTCTTCTGCTTCCTGTTTCCACGATCCTAGATGTCTCCCGTCCTTGCCCCGTCTCGGCTGTGACACTAACAGCTCACCGCCACCTTCCACCCCGTCTCCGTCTTCGTAGTGGTCGCTATGTAATCCAAGTGGCAGTCAAACTGAAACCCCAACACACCTAAAAAGAACACTCGATCCCTTCTACGTATCTACTGTGGTATGCGTGTGTCTCTACTCTCGTCTTTTGCCCATCAAAATTGACTTACAGATTAAAAAAAATCCAGGAAACATGGAAATAGCAAACGTGATAGAGCGCTGGAGGGTCATGGTGGTGTTGCACATCGCTCGGCTGGCTCCGCTTTCTGTTTGGGAAGCCTTGCTATTGTGCAGCGATGAGAGGGTGGTGTCGGTTGTTGGCCTAGCTAACGGTGGCAGCGTGTGCCTCTGATGGTGGCGGTGTGGATGTGTCGGAGCCTTGGGTGAATCCACCATCAAAGATGGTTCCTATGGGCGAAAGCTCGAGCTCCTGGTTTCTACCGGAGTGGGCGACAGTTGTGCCCTCGTCATTTCCTCCTTGGAGGTCAGGGTGGACGACACGGTCCGGTCCGGCGGTCCGGCTCGGTCCTGGCCCGCTAGTTTAAATGACCGGTCCGGTCCCTGCAAACAAGCCTGAGAAAATCGCGGTCCGGTCCGGTCTTTGACCGAGCCGACCGAGCGGACCGAAGGTGGCAGTCGGCGGTATGGCTGGGGCGTGGCGGGGGCATGCCGACGGCTTGCCAGGGGCGTGGCGGGGGCGTGGCAGGTGCGTGGCGAGGGCGTGGCGGCTCAGGCGTGGCGGGGGCGCAAGAAACCGCCGTCGTCTACGTCCGCCGCCACGCGGCCGTCGTTCGCGCGGCCACTCGACTCGATGGTCTCGGAAACTATGTCCATTAGACGAGCCACACTCGGGTCCGTCGTCCCCGCCAACGAAATCGACCTGGGAGGTCCTACATCGCCGCATCGGCCGTCGTCCCTTTTATCTCCGTTCACCGGCCGTCGTGCCAGATTCGTCACCGATGAGCTCCCTCCGGTGTTCTTCGTCATGTAGCTCCCTTTGGTTCTTCTGAAGCTCCCAGACATCTTTTCAATGAGCTGCGCTTCCTCTAGCATTGCGTCCCCGATGAACAGCTCTCGCCGGAGCTCCAGAGCGCGCTCTGCCCATGTCTTGGCCGGTCCTGACGGTCCTCTTGGTCCGGCTCGTGGCCCGCCATTGCCGGTCCGGTCCCTGCAAACAGGCCCGAGACACTGCTCGGTCCGGTCCGGTCCGGACCGCCGGCGTTCGGTCCAAACGCCGGCTCGGACCGTGTCCACCCTGACTTGGAGGCATCGTCTATGGAGGTCATGTCCTAGCCCGAGGAGCTTCTGCTGCGCAAAGTTGTCCTGTCGGCGCATGTTCACTACCAATGACCCGGTTGGTTTGCAACCTCGGGGTTGGTGTGGAAGTCGGAGCAGCTGCTCTGGATGTCGACATTGTTGAAGGGTGTTGGATTTGACCGCTTGGGTGGAAGAGTTATCAACTAGACTGGTGCACGACCTCGGGGCCGATGTGGAGGTCGAAGCGGCGGCTCCATATACCAGTCTTCAAGGGGCAGTGTTGACTCCGGTCGCTTGGGTGGTTGAGTCGTCGTCAGGTCTAGTGCGCCTCAGGGCCAATGTAGAAGTCGGAACGACGACTCCAAATGTCAGTCTTGAGTGGAGGATGTCTACTCATGTTGCTTGGGTGACATAGTCGTTGGCTGGCCTAGGGCGCGGTGTTTTTTTTCTTGAGGGAAACATCTAATTTATTTAAGCAAAGTTAGGGATCTCATCCGCTAGAACACTAAGGATACAATCCGGCGGCGCCATCCGCCATTCAACACACACCTCATCCCCTACAGCTAGCTTAGCCAGGATGTGGGCAGCTTTGTTCGCTGACCTCCGCCTCCAAGTGACCTTGCAACCTTGCCAGCCCTGCATCATCCTCTTGATGTCTTCAACAATTGGTCCTGCCACGGAGATGTTCCTGTTGGCTCCATTGATCATGCTCACCGCTTCCCTGCAATCCAGCTCGACCTGTATCCGCTGAACTCCGAGCTCTCTCCCGAACAGAAGCGCCTGTCGACAAGCCTTCAGCTCCACTAGTTCGGGCTTGTAGGTATGCGGGAAGAACTGGGCCACCGCCCCACGGAAAGCACCCCCATGGTGTAACCACACCCCCTCCCCCATTGCCGGTTACTTTGGAGATCGCCCCATCCACATTGGTCTTCATCCAGTCGGTCTCTGGTGGCTGCCACACTTCCGGCACCGGTTTGATGTTGTCTCTGGCCTTCTTCTTCACCACTTCGTTCCACTCGTCCATGAACGAGGACACAGATACAGCAACATCATGCGCTGACTTGATGCGAACTCCCTCCCTCGTATCATTCCGAGCTAGCCATAAGCCGTAGCCACCCTGCATCAACATTTCCCTCTCCTCGTCCTTGGCGTCTCCCATCCAGCTCCGGAGCCATCGACCAACAGCATGATTGGTGGTTATCCCGCCCGGCGGGTACGCAGGTGCAACACCTCTCCTCTCAGCCAGCTCCTGCCAGAACAGCTTCGAGTGATAGCAGTTCCAAAACCGGTGAAGCAGTGTCTCCTCTCTTCCACAAACCGAACAGAAGATTCCTGGCTTAATCCTTCTCCGGTGCAGTTCGGATCCAGTGGCCAAACCATTTGACATGAGCCTCCATGTGTGGACCTTACTTTTATTAGGCACGTGAGAGTTCCACATGGCCAGCCAGTTTCTATGAGTCTCCACCGACGACGACGACCCCGGCCGTCCGGACGTCGCCCTTCTCACGTTCATGGCCAAGTGATACGCAGACCGAACAGTAAACTCGCCGTCTTTAGTGTAGTTCCATGCCAAGATATCCTCCACACCATTCCCTCCCACCGGTATTTGTCTAATATCAGAAACATCTTCAGGTGTAAACATAGCATCAACTTTTGCTTCGTCCCACATGCTCCCCTACTCATTCAACAGGTCAGCCACCCTCGTAATGCCTTGCATGAAAGTTTGTCCCAGTGGACGTAGACAACCCTTCCCGGGGATCCAATTGTCATGGTGGCTGAGGACTTTGGACCCGTTCCCAATCCTCCAAACCACTCCCTCCCTCAAGAGATCCCCACCGTGTAGGATACTGTGAAACGTAAACGAGCCATTTGAGGGACAAGTAGCGTTCATGATAGAAGAATCTTTGAAATATCTCGCACCAAGCACTCTGGCACACAGAGAATCTGGAACTTGCATGATCCGTCAAGCTTGCTTCCCCAGGAGAGCCTGATTGAAAGCTTCAAAGTTTCTGAAACCCATGCCTCCCTCTCGTTTTGGTAAGCACATTTTATCCCAAGCTACCCAGTGCACCTTATTTTCACCAAGAGCTGAACCCCACCAGAAGTTGGATGAGATGGATGTCAGGTTCCGGCACATTTTCTTTGAGAGTTTGAAAAAACTCATGGTGAATGTCGGTGTCGCTTGCAGCCCGGACTTGGCCAGAACTTCCTTAGCTGCTTTAGATAGCCCTTTCCACTTCCAGCCAACCACCTTGCCCTTGGAGCTCTCTTTAACATACTTAAAAGTCCCATCCTTAGATCTGCCCACCGCTGTCGGTAGACCCAAATATTTTTCGCTAAGTGCTTTGGACTTGATTCCGATAATGCCTTTCAGAGTTGCCTTATTTTCCTCTTGGCAACCTTTCCCAAAGAAGATAGATGATTTCTGAAAATTCACCCTCTGCCCAGACGCACCTTCATACACAAGCAGAATACTTCTGAGGGCCTCCATGTTGCTTTGGGTCCCTTCCAAGAACACTATGTTGTCATCAGCAAACAAAAGATGGGTCACCTGGGGCCCAGTGCCTCCAAAAGACACACCACTGATTCGCTTGTCTTGCTGAGCTTTCTTCAAAAGGGCATAGAACCCTTCAACACAGAACAGAAACAAATACGGGGACAACAGGTCACCTTGCTTAAGCCCCCTGGAAGGAAGAAACATCTCTGAAAAACCACTGTTAAGCTTTACCGAAAATTTGGCTGTCCGGACACATCCCATAATCATATCAATCCACCCTTGGACAAACCCAAACCGTCGCAAGACTTTCTCCAGGAAGGACCACTCAACTCGGTCATACGCTTTCATCATGTCTAACTTCCCAGCACAAAGAGGTTTCTTCCTTTTCCGTTGCCTAATTGCATGCACACACATATGCAACCAACACATTATCTGTAAGCAACCGCCCATGAACAAATGCACTGGGGCGCGGTGTTGGGGTGGGTGTGTGTGTGTGTGTGCGTGCGCGCGCGCGTGCGTGCGTGCGTGCGTGCGTGTGTGTGTGTGCCCGCGCGTTGCTGAGTTTCGTATGTTTGAGCGGTTGTTGGTGTAAATTTGTATCAGATCCGTCGGTTCCTATACCGGCGGATACTAATCATAGGGCGACACACATAGATGATTAGATTGGAAGCACATGAGACGAGGATTTACCCGGAAGATGAGGTAATGCCATACTCCTGCATGTCTATACAGTATTGGTTGTGTCTTACATGAGAGATGCGTTTGTTGGCTACCGACTCGAGAGCCCCCTAGCTCCTTTTATACACGTCGTCGAGAGGTAGGGTTATATGGGTCTGAGTCGGTATACATGGCTTATAGCCCAAGTAAAATACATATTTTGAAGCACAAGTAGATGTCACCTATAGTCAGCGGACTTCCGATCTATTGGTGTACCTCCGGTAGATTACCGTTAGCGGCGGTTTTGGATAGGTTGTTGTCTTTCTTGGCGCCTAGTATGGTCGCGTGGGCGACAGAGGTGTAGACTTGACTGGTGTGCGTCCTTGAGGCTGGTGTAGACGTCAGAGGGGCTCCATCGGAATCCATCGTTGCGTTGTAGGATGTCGTCACTGTTCACTAATGTATGTGTCGCTAATGTATCGGTTTTGGACCAAAGTTGCTTATTCAATTATCATTTTTTTCCTTAATGAGCAAGCTCCTGCCTATTGTAATATTGCGGGGGCAACTAGTATAGGATCAGCACCTACAGTGCGATCATGCGATCCCATTACCTGGGCCATTGGATGGAAATCCTATGGCACAGATCGATTAAGGTGGACAGATGCTAGACATTTTCGCAAGCACCCTCCACGTAACAAATATTGTAGGCTGAGCTCCCTCCCGCGTTGCCCCACGTTTGACATTTTCATTGGATTTCGATGAAACCTCTCTCTGGCACCATCGTCTCCCTGATGTGCGCCGCCGACCTCGCCGAATCAACCGCACCTATGCCTCATAGGGCCAGACCTGATATACTTCAGCTTTACTACGGCTAGATCTGCCAACTCCAAGATGCGACACCTCCGTCTCCGGCGACGTCGGGGTCCGCAGCCACCATCTCGTGCTCCTCCGCCGCAAGCAGCGCCACGTCTTCTTCCAATTCACCGTCTAGTCCCCGACACTTGCCTCCATGGATGCAGCGGCCCAAACACCTTCGGCGTCTGATCCGTCTGCCGCCCCGTTGGTGCTCCTCTGCATGTTCATCTCATTCCACATCAAGCCCCCTCCGTTCTTCAATTTTGAGAACAAGAATCTTCTTTGTCTGTATATGTTATACAGTGAAAATTTCTTGTTTGTAGATACGCATGTGCTCCTGAATTTTTGGGCAACTAATCTTCTTTTTTTGTGGGGAACTAATCTTCTTTTTGGTGATGAATTGGCACCGTGAAATCTTCTTTTCTGTACATTTTGTTTGGAACTGTGTAGAGAGAACTGTTTTCATTATGTTTTTGTACCAATTTTCAAGTTTTGCAACCAAGAATGTTTCCATCAAAAGAGTACACGCGTATTTTAAATATCCTCAGTTTTTTTATTGTTCCTTTTGCTTCAGTACAGCCTGAACAACAAAAGGAAAAAAAAAGACATGATGGTTTTGTAGATTCATATTTTACTTGCAAAAAAAATATTTTACTTGTAATTTACTTTCTGTAGATATATTATTTTTCTAAAGTATGCACAATATTCTGTAGAAACTTACTTGGTCTATCAATTTCAAACAACGTCAAGTGAGTATCGCTAAGAGTACTAAAATGTCAAAGTATAAGGGCTCCAATGCAAGAGAAACCATCAATCCCACCTATGCTCGATCTGTACCATGAGATATGCATCCAATGGTCTTGCTGACCAGATCGCATGATCGCACTTGAGGTGCTGATCCTATACTAGTTGCCCCCCATTGCATAGGCTAAGAAGTTCAGATTTGATTTCTTAATGAAAAATCAAGCTAATAATTCAAGAACACAAATTGGGATTGACTAGTTGTGAGTTGACTGAGAATATTTTTTAGGTTACTCGATTCGTTTTAAGCCCCCGAATGCGAAATGAATGGCTTGATCGCTTTCTTAGATTTTACCCACCGGCTGCTTCCTTCATGCGGAAATATGATTTTTAGGCGACTTACCAGTAGCTAAGCAGAATGAAATTATGCTAGCTAGGAGATAAAAGTCCTCTGAGTGGCGAGCTGGTCTCTAGTGAGGAACGCGCCATGGAAGCCGTAGGGCACGCGGCACGGCAGCGCCACCGTTGTCACCGCCTCCATGGTGACCGCGTCTAGCACGGCCAGCTCTGACGTGCTCGCCGCCTCATCGTGCACCATCACCACCACGTGCCCCTCGTCCTCCCTCTCATCATCGTCAGCCGCCGGCACGAACGACGCTTCGCCGCCGAACCGCCCGGTGCCGTACTGATGCACCGCGACAGCCTCACCGGTCGCCAGGTCCACCTTGGCCACGCCCCGGCACCGCGGCCACGGCTCCGCGATGGCGAGGTACGCGTACCGCGTCCGCCGCCCCAGCAGGGTCCGGTTCACAGTGCCGGCCTCCAGGCTCAGCCCCGAGGCAAGCTCACGCCGCCGCGACATCCCCGTCCGGAGGTCCAGCCGGATCTCGGTCAGGGTGGCGCGCAAGTTCGCCGTGGCATCGGCGGCGGCTTCCGAGAAGAGCGCGTCAGGCGGCGTCATGCAGGAGCAAATGATGACGACGGTGTCCGGCCCGTCGCCGGCGTGGTCGGTCTCCTCCCATGCATTCCAGACGTGGAAGCAGAAGCAGTCCGGCACGTCAAACCACCGCATCCGGGAATCGTCCGAGTCATACCTACATACAGAGCAAACAAACCATCGATAGACACGTGTGAAAATTTGGGTGACACGTGGACAAGGGGAACATCAAATTTTGACACGTGTCGACATGCATGGCTGTTGGCTCTGCATGCAGCTGTACGTACCGCGGGAGTAGGCCGAAGCGGGAGACCTTCCCGGCGTCGTGCACGAGCGGCGAGCCGCCACGTAGCATCCGGCCCATGTCGAACACCACCTGCTGGTCGGGGATCACGGTGAAGGTCTCGGTGACGGCAAAGTCGTGCACCATCGTCGGCTGCCGGAGTGCCACCTCCACATCGCGGGACTTCTCGCCGGTGGCCGGGTCCACGTGGAAGTACCGCAGGTACGGCCTCCTCACGGGGTCGTAGCTCAGCGCGAAGAGTTCCCCGGTGACGGGGTCGACCTTCGGGTGCGCGATCATTGGGGAGCGCAGCTGCCCGGCGAAGTCCAACCGGCCTACGGTGCTCAGGTCACCGCCGCTGCCGACGTGCACGTGATACGGCAGGTCGTCCTCAGATAGCGCGAGGAGACGGTCACCAAAGTAGACGAGCCCGGCGTTTGCAGCGCCGGCGCCGTTTCTGACATCAACGACGCCGGCAGCCGCGCGGAGGCCGAAGAGAGCGAGCCGGGCGAGGCCCGCGCCGCCGTGAAGCTCGCCGATGGCCTTTGGGAACGCACACCGGCCCAGCGCCTCCTCCTGCGCGAGCCGGCTGGTGCGCGTGAACCGACGCGTGTAAGATGCCCCCGACGGCGCCAAAGACGAAGATGACGGCAGCGACACCACGTGGAGCATCCCGTCGCCGTCGAAGAGGTGGTGCCCTGCCGTCGGCGGGAGTAGTGGGTTCGCGCCGTTACGTACGTACACGCCGCCGAGCAGAGCGGGCGGGATCTCGCCGGTGACACCCAGGTTCCGCAGCGGGGACGGCATCTCCTGCACGGGCGCGAAGTTGCCGGCGAGCTGCACAGCCGGGTCGACGCAGCTGGGTAGTTGCCTCCTCGCCTCGAGCGGGACGATCACGCGGTCCTCAAGCAGGTTCAGAGCCGTGGCAAAAAGGCCCTTTAAGGTGGTGGTGTTTAAGATTGACGACGGCTTGAGTGGTTGAAAGGGGAGCTGGAGAGCGTTCATGGTGGATGACGGTGGCGGTGGAAGTGTCGCCGGCGCCGGCGAGCGGAGATGAGGGCAATGCGCCATGGGTTTATGGGAAGATATGGGAGCTATGTATTGTTGCAGCCCTACCGCTGAGTAGTCCATGTCCATTATAAAGCGCTGCACCATGCATGCATGCAGGAGATGATGCTCTCGAGCTGACACGTGGCATATGTTGGATGCAACTTTGTGATGGTGGATGCCTGAAGGGAATCTCAGCTACTTCCTCCCATCCACATACCGTAAAGAGTAATGCTACATCTACGTGAAAGTTGTGACGGGATTAACATTGCAGGCAACATGAACAGTGAAGACTAGTGATACGGGAAGGAAGGAGCCCACCCGCGTGAAAATCAGAGAGAGAGAGCGAATTGTTAAGAAGCTTACGTAGAGATCTTTCGTAGTTGCCCGTAGGTCTAGGATTATCGGATCATAAAACTGTGACGATAATCCTATGCTTGTGACTGTGAAGGTTTTACCAACGTGTTACGTAACCTTTCTAACTAAATGTTCTCCCCTCCTTCCCCTGAATTTCAGTGGGTGGGCCCCTTCATCACTCCACTTTCAATCATAACCCTTTAAATCAGCAAGCCCGTAAAACATCTACGTAACTTTTACTATGTCGGCATCTCCAAAGCGAACCTTCAAACCGCCGCATCCATCCAAACCGACATGTCCGGACACAGTTTGTCATCCAACATGGTACCTCATCGGTTCACCGATGCGTCCAGGCGTATGTTTTCCCACAAATTAGAACCAAAACTGGGAGAGCTTTGCGGAAATCCAGACATCCACGATATGAATGAATAACCACCATGTATCCTCTCTTCATCCAGGCTGCTACTATTTTTATTTTATTTTATTTTATTTTCTATTTGACGAAAGCCACTAACACGGCAGAAGGGTGTGCTGCTAATTAATATGGCATTTGATTAGGATTTGGCGAAAGCTATGGTAGCTAGCTTTACGATTTGGCGGAAGGTGTGCATATCACTAGCTATTTAGTAACTGGATGGTGGAAGCTAACTTATTTATAGGGCTGGAATTCGAGCCGAGTCGAGACAGCTCGATTCGACTCGCTAAAACTCGTTTTGTTAACGAGCTAGCTCGACTCGACTCGTTACTATAACGAGTTCAAATTCAAGATTGGCTCGACTCGTATAACTCGCGAGCTGACTTGTTTAGCTTGTTAAGCTCGTTAAATATATGCCCGTAAAACCTAAATTATGATAAAAATCAGTATGTATATATATTAAACATATACATCACCAAACAGATGCAATTTTCTTGTCACAACAGCAAGGCAGCATGACCACAATATTCACACTTGTGACAAAAACATGTACGGAAACCAGAAGTACTTAAAAATCCACATAAAAGTCCACTATCACATTGTAGGTAGCTCAACTTAACAGTCGAAAATTCATCATCCAGTTTGCACAGCACGTAGCTATTTACAAACTGGATGGTGAAAGCTTTTCACGTAATCATGCGTTAGCAATTGGCGGAAGGTTACTTATTTAACGGAAGGATTTGGCAGAAGGTTGTGTGCTCCTGTTTTTTTTTAGTTAATAGAATGGACATTTTGGAAGGGTTTTGCTACACCTACGTAATAACTATTATGAAACTTACGTATGAACTGATGTGGGCTGATTTGGTTGGAAGACAAAGAAGCCAGACCGACCCCTGAAAATCAGGGGGGTGATTAGTTTATGGGGAAGGAAACTTACCTAGCTTCACGTAACAAGCTATGTAGGTGTAGCATTTTTGATTTGGGAAATATGGTTGGTTGACCGCCTTCCACATCAGTGTTTGGACGCCAGTCCACGGACAGGGGCGGAGCTCTTTGAGCTGAGCCTGTGGCACAGGCTACAAGGTCCGGAAAAAAAATTAATGCTAAATATCAGGTATTTGGCCCGGTGCATCAGGGTGGGCCAGCAAGAGTGCTACAGGACCCCCTTTGAACCAGCTGCCCACGTCTCACGTATACACGCTCGCAGGCCTTGCCTTGACGCATGCACGAAGCCTTTCTCTGAAACAAAAAAAAAAGTGCACGCACGAAGCCAGCCATTCATCCCGCGTCTTCCACTCGAAAAAACAAACAAATCCCATCTCCTCATCTCCTATTCTGTCCCGAGCGCGGCGACGATACGATCAATCAGATTCAAATCGATCAGTTCCGAAAGATTTGAGACAGCACGGATCCGTTCCTGATAGATCCGAACGTACGCGCTGCAACATCCAGTCCTAACGATTTGAAGCAGCCGGCAGCACGGATCTGTTCCTAATCGATCCGAACGTACGCGCAGCAGCGGCCGCCTTGCCTGGCGCTTAATGCTGCAGCGACCACGTGCCGCGTCGTAAATTTCTCTTCCTCACATAGCAATGTGCTTTTATTTATTTATTTTGTCTGGATTACAGGCATCTCTTGGTTCGAATTTAACTCTTTTCTGTGTTGTTTGTCCTAAATATTTTTTAGGTTGCGACAATTGTATGTGTGAAATTATGGCTAGTGGATTAAACCTTATTTTATTCCTTATTATGAATTGGGAGGAGGAGATTCAATGTGATCCTGGCAAAGGGAGATTGATAGAGTATTAAGTGATGATGTTATTTGTTATGTGGAGAAAGAAGAAACGGAAAATGTCATCAATGATCACGTGGTTGGGTATTTCATGGCTTGGAGGACTAGATTATAATAAAGGTAATTTTTAAAATTTTAGCAAATTTAAGTACTTTGATTTGGGCATTTTATTATGTTCTACTTGAAAATTTGATTCCAGTTTTTATATTTTAGGTTAATGAACCTTGATATGTGATGATGTGTTTTAATTTGAGAATGCTAGACCTTTTCAAGTAATTTTGTCATTTGTTTAGCATTATATTAAGCAGTTTGACTGTTGCATTTTGTTTTTATAAATAGACTTCTATTATGTTTGGTAATCCGTATTACAAGCTATGAAACGCAGCATCCATGCTTGAATTTTTTTCCCATGGTTAAGTGGTGCATCAGGGTAAGATTAGTTCCAGCTCCGCCCCTGTCCACGGACGGATGCGGTGTACGATTCAAGGGTAAGCGTCGGAGATGCCCTTACTCAAACCATGGACTGCCAAACATCGGGCAATTCTACACTTACGTAAAAATTGTTACGTACCTTACGTAACTAGTAAATGTGTACGTGCATTGTACGTTAATATTAGATAATATATTAATTACACGTAAATATTAGGTATGATATTATTTACGTATTAAGTATGTGATTAGCATTGACGTTAATATTTGATATGATATTAACTGCACACTAAACGTGTTGAGCGCTCAACATTGAAGCAGCCTGAGTCGTTGGATTGACCTAAGTTGACGGCCGGGATTTGTTGGATCTGCCATTTTGGGTCTTTTTTATATTGGTATAGATAGATATAGATATAGATAGCCAACATGGACAAGTAGGAATGGATGTAAGAGGATTGAGGGGCCCACCCCCTGAAAATCGGGGAGGGGGGGTTGGGGGGATTTATGGTTTAGAAGGTTAGGTTACTTTACGTAGTTTCCTTCGTAGATGGAGCATTATCGGCGAAACATCCTACCCCTACCGGTGACCTACGTTACCTTTACGTGACCTTCCATTCTCTCCTCTAAATTTAACGTGTGGGTGCCCGAGCCTCTAATCCTAAACCATCTAATTAATTTGCTCCACATCTGCACATGATTAATTACATATATATAGAAACTGCCTGTAGCTCCAGCATTACTCATGGAATAGCGCGATCGGGTACGTACGTGCGTGCGCGCCGTATAACTAGGTAAGTCGATTCGATCGCGATCGATTGATGGAAACGAACAAATTGATGGGAGGCGGCGGCACATGCACGTACGGGTGCCCTCGTGGGTCCTGCATGGCGCTGCCGCCATGCGTTCGCGGCAGCGGCCGCCGTGTGTCGCCGCCGGCGACAAGTGTGGATCGACGTAGCGAAACTAACTCCGACGGATGGCCGGGCGCGCCCAAGTTGCACATCGCGATATGCGTGAACACATGTGCGTGTATGGTCCAGATGCCGGCCAAGGTCGATCGGGGTAATAAAGAAAGAAAGGAGCTACGTACGGCGGTGCCTGCACGCTGGACGGCACGCACTCGTACGTTACGCCTCTTGGATGCGCTTTCCGGCCAAGAGGAGGGAGTTGTTGAGGGTACGCTGTACACTGCATATGTATAGGACTAGGGTCTGTATTTATATCGTTGTATCTCTCTTCCCTGTATATTTGTATATCTTGGAAGACAAGTAGAGGCCGGTCCACCCTGTACCTATATATGTACACCATGCACACGATCAATGATTATCGATTCGTGCAATCTCATTCTTCCTAACTAACATGGTATCAGTTTAGCACGCCGATCCCTTTCCCACCTTCCGCACTAGCCGCCGCCGCGCCCTACAGCAGCCGCCGCCGCCTCCCTTGCGCCGCCGCCGCTGTGCACCGCCGCTGCCGCGCCCTCCCCTTCCCTCGCAGCCGCCGCTGCCCTCCTCCCCAAGTTGCCGCCGCGCCCCCCAAACCCTAACCCTACCCCGCGCCGCCGCCACTCTCCCCCTCCCACCCGAGCCGCCGCACCCCTCCCCTTGCCGCCGCTCCCATGGCGTCCCCTCAATCCAGCAACTCCAATCCGTTCGCCGGACTCGTACCCGACGCCACCGCCGTCCGTGATCTCGACATCCACACCCGTGTTCCCATCAAGCTTGATCAGTCCACCTCCTCGTACTACGCATGGAAGATCTACTTCAACCTCGTCTTCCGCGAGTACCACCTCCTCGAGCACGTCGACGGGACCGTGGATGGCGATCTCATGGTGGATGATCCGGACTGGGCGGCCATTGAGGCCTCTCTCATCCGGTGGTTCTACCTCACCGTCTCCCCGGACATCTTCCACACGGTCGTCTCGGAGGATGACGACGCGAGTGCCGTATGGACCAAGATCAACAACTTCTTCACCGACAACAAGCTTCAACGTCTCGTGTTTTTGCAGCAGGAATTTTTCGGGTGCCACCAAGATGATTCCTCCATCGATGACTACTGCATGCGTCTCAAGCGCCTCGCCGATCAGCTCCGTGATATCGGCGCCAAGGTGTCGGACGCGCTCATGCTTAGCACCCTCACCGCCGGCCTCAATGAGGACTTCGGCAACGTGGCTTCGAACCTCTCCCTGCTGCCGAACCCGACTTTCCAGTCCGTCACCGCATACTTACGCTTGGAGGAACAGCGGATGAAGAAGGTCAAGGCCCGCATCCACCACACCGCCCTCGCCGCCGGGACATCTCGCGGGCAGCCGCAGCCCGCCCCGCCCCAACCGCGTCCGCCGGCGCCATCGGGGTACTACCCCCTCCCGCCCACTCCGCCCGCACCTCCCGCTCCTCAGCAGCAGCAGCAGGGCGGGGGCGGCGGCCGCCGCAACAGGCGTCGTGGGGGAGGGGGCGGCGGTCGTTCCCAGCAGCAGCAGCACCAGCCGCCAGGGTACGGGGGGCCCAGCGCCAACATCAGCCCTCCCCGCCCTGGGCCGTCGGCCCTAACCCGTGGACCGGCGTGGTCCACGCTTACCACATGCCGGTCCCACGGGCCCCGGGCATCCTTGGGCCGCACCCGGCCGGGCCACAGGCACACCTCGCCACTGCACCCTACCAGGCGGGTGGGGTCGGCCACGCCCCCGGTGGCTACACGCCGGGCTTCGCGCCGGGCGGCTACGCGCCTCCGCCGGCGTCCTTCGGCTATGCGCCGCCGCCTGCACCAGCTCCGCCCGGTAGCTACTCGCTCCCTCCGGCTCCATGGGATCCCGCTCTGCTCGCTGCACTTCACTCGGCGCCGTCTCCCCCCAATTACGGAGGTGGCGGTGATTGGTACATGGACACGGGGGCTACCGCCCACATGACGTCGCACCCCGGTAACCTTGCATCTTCCTTCCCGGTCACCACTTCGAACCGCATCACCTTTGGTGATGGTTCCTCCGTACCCATTACTCATGTCGGTCATAGTTTCTTTCCATCTAATTCTATGCCTATTAACATGACTAATGTTCTTCTCTCACCTAACCTAGTTAAAAATCTTGTCTCCGTTCGTCGTCTTGCACGTGACAATCCTCTCACCGTTGAATTTGATGGCCTTGGTTTCTCTGTGAAGGACGCCCGTACGCGGATGGTGCTCCACCGATGTGACAGCCCCGACGACTTATACCCGGTGCACTCCGCCTCCACCGCCACCGCCTCACTAGTCGCCCTCGCCGCCGGTGTCGACCTCTGGCACGCACGCTTGGGTCACCCCAACTCCACCGTCCTTCGCCAGATTCTCAAGAGTTTTTCATTTTCATGTAATAAATTCGACGAGCACACTTGTCATGCTTGCCGTCTCGGCAAGCACGTTCGTCGCCCGTTTAGCGAGTCAAACACTGTTTCTTCTTTTCCGTTTCAGTTAATCCATAGTGATGTTTGGACATCTCCCGTTGCGGGCAACACCGATTCCATATATTATCTTGTTTTACTTGATGATTTCTCTCACTTTGCGTGGACGTTTCCGCTCCGTCGCAAATCCGATGTTCTTGCCACTCTCACGGCCTTTTACTCCTACGTCACTACCCAGTTCGGGCGCCCTATCCTCGCCCTTCAAACTGACAACGGCAAAGAGTTTGACAATGCTGCCACTCGCCACCTTCTCACTGCTCACGGTACCACTTTTCGTCTCACATGCCCCTACACATCTCAGCAGAACGGCCGCGCCGAGCGGATCCTCCGCACTCTTAACGACTGCGTCCGCACGTTGTTGTTTCACTCCAACGTGCCCCCTCGGTTCTGGCCTGACGCTCTCGCCACCGCCACTCTCCTAGTTAACATTAGGCCTTGTCGTCCACGCTGGAACTACACACCCCATCACCTTCTTTTTGGTTCCCCTCCCTCTTACGATGGTCTTCGCATCTTCGGATGTTTGTGTTATCCCAGCACCACCTCCACCTCACCACACAAACTCGCTCCTCGCTCCGTAGCATGTATCTTCCTAGGCTACCCTCCTAACACCAAAGGTTACTGGTGCTACGACCCCGTCTCCCACCGTGTGTACACCTCTCGACACGTGTACTTTGACGAGCGGGTTTTTCCTTTTCATCAGGTTCCACCCTCTGCAGCAGACTCGGCGCTCCCTGATGGTGTCCCGGATGCGGACTCGGTGCTGCCCCCGGCGCGGCTCCTGCCGGCTCCTCCTGGTGCGGCCTCGGCGCCCCTCCCCCCCCCCCCCCCCCCGCGGGCCCCTCTGCCGCGGCCCAGGCTGCACGCCCCCGGCGCGGCCCTGCATGGCCCCGGGTGGCCCTTCGGCTTCCACCCCGCCGGGCGACGTACCTGGCCCCGCCCCGGCCGGCTCCACCTCGGCTGGCCCCGCCCCTACAGCCGGCTTCGGTCCCGCTGTGACGCCGGGCGTGACGGACTCTTCATCACCCCCGTCCGTCACCGCCGCCGCAGCCGACCCGCCTTCCACCGGCATGGTGACACGGTCCCGCGCCGGCATCCACCGCCCAAGCACGCGCTATGCTGCTGACGAGTACGCATGCGCGGTGTCGACATCATCCTCTCCACCGTCGCCCATACCCTCGTTCGCACGCGCCGCTCTCCGCGATCCACATTGGCTCGCCGCGATGCACGAGGAGTTTGACGCGTTGCAGCGCAACCGCACATGGCATCTTGTGCCGCGACCCCCTCACGCCAACGTCATCAGTGGCAAATGGGTGTTCCGCCACAAGACCAACCCCGACGGTTCTCTCGAGCGCTACAAGGCTCGTTGGGTGGTGCACGGTTTTCGCCAGCGCGCCGTGTGGACTTCACCGACACCTTCGCTCCGGTTGTTAAACCGGGCACGATCCGTACGGTGCTTCAGCTAGCGGTCTCCCGGGCCTGGCCAGTGCATCAGTTGGATGTTTCCAACGCGTTTCTGCATGGCCATCTCACGGAGCGGGTCTTCTGCGAGCAGCCGACTGGTTTTGTTGACGCCGCGCATCCCGACCATGTCTGCCTGCTCTCTCGGTCCCTCTATGGACTGAAGCAGGCCCCCAGGGCATGGTACCAGCGTATGGCCGGGTTCCTCCAGCAGCTTGGCTTTCATACAACCCGCTCCGACGCGTCGTTGTTTGTCTATCATCAGGGCACTGCCACTGCCTATCTGCTGCTCTATGTGGACGACATTATCCTGACGGCATCCTCGCCTGGGCTTCTTCAGCAGCTCACGGCTCGTCTACGTGATGAGTTTGCCCTCAAGGATCATGGAGCGCTGCACTACTTCCTTGGCATTGAGGTCGTTCGTCGAGCCGACGGGTTCTTTCTGCATCAGCAGAAGTACGCTCATGAGCTTCTTGAGCGCGCGGGCATGCTTAATTGCAAGACCGCGTCCACGCTTGTTGACACCAAGGCGAAGGTTTCTGCTTTGGAGAGTTCCCCTGCGCCAGATGCGGTGTTCTACCGCTCCATCGTTGGCGCCCTGTAGTATCTCACCCTCACTCGGCCTGACCTGCAGTATGCAGTTCAGCAGGTGTGCCTCCATATGCACTCCCCGCGTGATTCCCATTGGACTCTGGTGAAGCGTATCCTTCGGTATATACGCGGCACTATGACCATGGGGCTCACCCTGACGGCTTCCTCCTCCATCGACATGGTCGCCTACTCCGATGCTGATTGGGCTGGCTGCCCAGACACGCGTCGTTCTACGTCAGGCTATTGTGTCTATCTCGGGCCTTCGCTGATATCGTGGTCGTCCAAGCGGCAGCCCACGGTCTCTCGCTCGAGCGCCGAGGCCGGGTATCGGGTAGTGGCTAACGCCGTTGCTGAGTGCTCTTGGCTCCGTCAGCTTCTTCAGGAGTTGCTCTGTGTGGTTCCCAAGGCCACGATCGTCTACTGTGACAACGTCTCTGCCGTCTACCTCTCCGCCAACCCCGTCCACCATCGCCGTACGAAGTATATTGAGCTCGACATTCACTTCGTTCGCGAGCAGGTGGCTCTTGGGAAGGTTCGTGTTCTACGCGTTCCTACCACTCAGCAGTTTGCCGATGTCATGACTAAGGGACTACCGACCCCAGTCTTTGAGGAGTTTCGGTCCAGTCTCTGTGTCTCCGGCGATGCTTAGACTGCGCGCGCGGGGGGGGGGGGGGGGGGGGGGGTGTTGAGCGTACGTTGTACACTGCATATGTATAGGACTAGGGTCTGTATTTATACCGTTGTATCTCTCTCTCCCCCCGTATATTTGTATATCTTGGGAGACAAGTAGAGGCCGGTCCACCCTGTACCTATATATGTGCACCATGCACAAGATCAGTGATTATCGATTCGTGCAATCTCATTCTTCCTAACTAACAGGAGTGCCGATAGATCGGCATGGAAGTGGACTCGCCCGATGGCTATGGACGGATCACGCTGGCTGCATGCATATGATATGCTATAGCTGCTCCGTTTTCCATGTGTGGCGGCTTTATCTGTCCTTCTTTCTGGCCGAACTAGAACACCCCCGAAGGCGCTAGTTAGCTAGATATGGATCCGGGACGATCGAGTCGAGTGTAGATTTGGTGTTTTTTGTTTTTCAAATATGTGTATCTCATCCTCTACCGATCGAGCTAGCTCCTGGTTTGCATGCCAGTTGTTAGGGCTGCAAGAAAAGATCGAGGCTCATGAGCCGCTCGACTCGAAAATAAATGAGATGAGTATGAACACTTTATGTAGCTCGATTAAGAGACAAACTGATCTTGAGCCAACACTGGCTCACTCAATTCTGGCATGATAGCCTGATTTCACATAATTATATTACATAATTTTGATGTATACTGAAAAGAAATGGTGTAATTTATTATCATATAGATAGTCAAGAAAAATTACCATATATGTTGTGTACAATTTTTCTTCATTTTACATACTACCAAACATGAAAGCTTAATTAAGCACTGAGAAAATTTAGCCCCCATATGATATGTCGTCAAGCATGTGTTCAATATCATGTTATTTTGGCCAAAGTTTGTGGCAGGCTTGCTAGTTCATCCATGATATCATGCTATTAAGTATGAGTGTTCAGTTGTGAGAGAGTACATTGAATTATATAATGGTTTCTTATGTTGTGTTGTGGCCTACTTTGTTTGAAAATTTGTCTTACATTACTTAAAATATCATCTTATTTATCTCGAAACTAGCTCAAGATCGATTCGATATCGTTACAAGCTGAGCACAAGCCACTTTCTACATCTCGACATTGTGCTTCGCTCGGTTCGAGCTCACTCGAATTTTAGTATAAGTTGAGTTGAGCATAATCCAACTCGCTCGAACTTGACAAGTTTGCAGCCCAACTAGTAGTACACATCATTCAAGTTTCATCCCTAAATAAGAGCATGGCACTAACTTTTGTTTCCTCTTCACCAGGGCAATGCTTGTGCATTGTGACCGGACAAATATTCTACTGTAGTATGTTAGCTTGTGATTTATCTGCTCACATTAGTGTGATCATGTAAATAAATATCTATCAAACCCTGCCCATCATTATGTAAATAAATATTTATCAAATCTTATACGTGATTGTGTAAATAAATGTTTACTAAGTAAATTAAGGTGAAATTGATGTAGACTGTAAGTTAATTAAGGTGATTGATTAACGTATGGGGAAGGTGCGAAAAAGGGTGTGGTGGGACTAAAAAATCAGCTGGACGAAAAAAACAATGAAGGGGCGTGGTGAGAAGGGAAATAACCGGTTGAGGAAGCGTTTTGTTGGCAGGAAAATAAAAGCTACTCTTTTTTAAGTAGTAGAGATTAGTCTTTAGCCATATATACTTCCTTAACTGTCCCGAGTGATCTTATTTACCAAAATGGCCACTCCATTGTTTATCTCTCTTGAGGAGGAACATACATAGGAAACACTAGCACTCAACTGGCTGACAACTCTCCACACGTCAACCGTTCTCATGGACATCGGATGCGACCTCGATCTGACAGCGCACATCCCATATCTCTCACAAGTGTTAATGCACATTGATCCAAATTGGTTTGCAATGTTGATCATGTTGGAAACTCCTGAGCACAACATGGCTCATGTTGCGGACTAACTGATCCTCTTCTTCTCATCAACTGTGTCCCTTGCTTGACATATGGCCCCGTGGGCCCTCTGATCGCTTCCCTCTAGCCTTATCCCTCCAGACGAAGTCTCTCCTCTACATGTTTCCCCCAGTTCTCTATTTTCCCCTCCCCATTCATCATGCTCGATAGGGGAGATTTCCAATGGCGACATGACCACCCAAACACCAGTATTTCGAGCGGAGGGGACGGCGGCTACCACTTCATCTTGCATCTCGCCACAACAATTGGGGTCCCTGTAAACGAAGAGCGGAGCGAGCACTGCCCACTGTATCATCAACATGGTCGCGCCGCCGTTGCTACAAACAGGAAGGGGTGACGCTAACCACCCGCAACGCCGACGTTGAGAGCGTCTCCCTCTTCTCCAAGCCCGTGAGACCTGTGAAATGGTCCTCCCTCATGCGAGACCCCTGAAACAGTCCTCCATGCCACAATGCTAACTCAAGGAGGTTGGCAACATTAGTTGTGTTGCAAAGGAGCCTAGAAACATGCCTCATGTTCCAAACCTTGAACCGCAACTAATCAGCCTGCAAAGCAAGCGCAATATGACTCATATTACAAACTTTAAACCAGGTCCTACAAAGCAAGTGTGACATGACTCATGTTGCATACTCTAAACCATATAGCGCGAGGGATCCAACAACTCTGGGCGTGGTCGATCTGATCTGCACTTCAGCTGACCAAAGCATAGTGCACACCACATATATTAGGCTAGACATAGTGGGAGGTAACTTAGTCTACTAACATGCATATGTTACTAGACTATATTACTAACTTCATAGCAAGTTGACATATATAGTGGGAAGTAACTTAGTCTACTAACATGCATGATGTGAACCGGAGGCACCTGGGTGTAGGCAACGGTGGTGCTATGCATGCTTCCTTGCATCTGGCATCATTGGTCGCTTTTCCATGCTGCCTCCTGTTTGGCGTCCGGCTCCATAAAGCTTTCATTCTCCAACTAGTTCGGCATAGACCGTGCCATGGGATATCCCGAACTCGAGGTGGTTGCTCTGTGTCAAGCGTGCGATGCGAGCCTTCGTTCTAAAAAACAATGGAAAAAAATCAGGCCTTGATGATTGATTCATTAGGCGCACATAGACAAAGAGAGATCAGATTTTAAGGCATGTGCGTTGCTGATTCGACGCGCGCACGGGTACGTGGGAAAAAGTAAAATCAATTTCGCTCGCTCGCAAAGCGAAGAGAGAACAAAAAGGAGAAAAGACTCGTTCACATGCACGTATGCGCGACAAGGAAGGAAGGAAGGAAGGAAACGCGCATTGCAGTGCGCGCGCGGACAATAGATGGATGAGTAATGCTAGACCCACGTAATCTTACTAACAGATTTTACGTAACAGCCAACATGGAGGATAGAAGGGGGTGGGAGGGGCCCAGAACCGTGAGAATAGGGGGGGCGAGAGAAATTTGCTCGCGGGTTACCTAACCCTTCGTAACAGTTTCCGTAGGTGTAGGATTATTGACAGATGGATGGATGGATGACGTCATACGTGTTAAGATTTAGTTAATTAGTTTAATTAAAGGGAAATCCCAGCTTTTCCCAACCGATGTGCGGTTTCTCCCCCGATGGGTCACGTCCTAATGTAACGCACGCGTCCTTCTAATCTTGCCTCTTGTAAGCGTCGCGACTGTGCGACGTGTCCCCTCTGGACATATAAATATGTACATCATTGCAGTCAATCAATAGAGATCATTTTACTGTTCACGCACAGTTTCTTCACATGTTATCAGCACTTCTCTCCAGCGAGAGCGACAGGCCAGAACTCGTCGGAGAAGGACTCGGAACGGATATGGCTGACATATCTAAAAAAGAGTTTGCTGAACTTGCCATCGATGGTTCTAACTATTTGACATAGGCAATGGATGTCAAAATCAATTTGACGGCCAAGGGACTGAATTCCGCTATAACCACACCTGCCCAAGGGACTTCATCTATAACAGACATAATAAGGTATTCAGCGTTGCACTTCATTCGACATCATCTTCACCCTGACCTAAAGACAGAGTATCTGATGGAGGAGAGCCTTCTGACACTCTGGAACTCCTTAAAGGAGAGGTATGATCAACAAAGGGCGGTGATGTTGCCTGAAGCGCAACGGGAATGGGCGCTAGTCCGATTCCAAGACTTTAAGTCTGTAGCTGCATACAATTCTGTTGTTCATAATATCAACTCCAAGTTAAGATTCTGCAATAGTGCAGTTTCTGATGCTGATCTTATTGAAAAGACGCTTTCTACTTTCCATCCTTCTATGAGGATACTTGCTGAACAATATCGTCAGCAAAAGTATAAGAAGTATTCTGAGTTGATTTACTCGCTGCTTAGGCAGATAAGCACAATGAGCTTCTTGAGAAGAACAATTTGGCTCGTCCAACAGGAACGATGCCTCTGCCTGAATCACACTTCAACTCTAAGAATACTCAAAAGTTCAATGGTTCCAAAAAGAACCGTAGGACATTCAATGGAAAGTGGAAGCGTAATGAGAAGCAGAATAAGTATGGCGTCCAAAAGGGAAAAGGTCCTTTCAAGAAGAATGAAAGGGCTAGCAACACTGGTTGCTTCAGGTGTGGTTGTAAGGGACACATTGTAAAGAAGTGTGACACTTCAAAGCATTTGATGGAATTGTACCAACAGTCACTTGGAAAGGGCAAGAAGGCTCAGGGAAACCAGTATGACGCAGTTGGTGATCGTAGCAGAATTTTAAAATTTTCCTACGCATCACCAAGATCATCTATGGAGTGTACTAGCAACGAGGGGAAAGGAGTGCATCTACATACCCTTGTAGATCGCGAGTGGAAGCGTTCCAATGAACGAGGTTGATGGAGTCGTACTCGCCGTGATTCAAATCACCGATGATCGAGTGCCGAACAGACGGCACCTCCGCGTTCAACACACGTACGGAGCAGCGACGTCTCCTCCTTCTTGATCCAGCAAGGGGGAAGGAGAGGTTGATGGAGATCCAGCAGCACGACGGCGTGGTGGTGGATGTAGCGGGATCTCGGCAGGGCTTCGCCGAGCTTCTGCGAGAGGGAGAGGTGTTGCAGGGGAGGAGGGAGGCGCCAAAGGCTGTAGTACTGCTGCCCTCCCTCCCCCCCCTTTATATAGGCCCCCTGGGAGGGGGGGCGCTGGCCAGGAACCCATCTGCATGGGGGGCGGCGGCCAGGGGGGAGACTTGCCCCCCAAGGCAAGTGGGGCGCCCCCCCACCCTAGGGTTTCCAACCCTAGGCGCAGGGGGGAGGCCCATGGGGGGCGCCCCAGCCCCTAAGGGCTGGTTCCGTTCCCACTTCAGCCCATGGGGCCCTCCGGGATAGGTGGCCCCACCCGGTGGACCCCCGGGACCCTTCCGGTGGTCCCGATACAATACCGGTGACCCCCGAAACATTCCCGGTGGCCGAAACTTGACTTCCTATATATAATTCTTCACCTCCGGACCATTCCGGAACTCCTCGTGACGTACGGGATCTCATCCTGGACTCCGAACAACTTTCGGGTTTCCGCATACTCATATCTCTACAACCCTAGCGTCACCGAACCTTAAGTGTGTAGACCCTACGGATTCGGGAGACATGCAGACATGACCGAGACGCCTCTCTGGTCAATAACCAACAGCGGGATCTGGATACCCATGTTGGCTCCCACATGTTCCACGATGATCTCATCGGATGAACCACGATGTCGAGGATTCAATCAATCCCGTATATAATTCCCTTTGTCAATCGGTATGTTACTTGCCCGAGGTTCGATCGTCGGTATCCCAATACCTTGTTCAATCTCGTTACCGGCAAGTCTCTTTACTCGTACCGTAATGCATGATCCCGTGGCTAACTCCTTAGTCACATTGAGCTCATTATGATGATGCATTACCAAGTGGGCCCAGAGATACCTCTCCGTCACACGGAGTGACAAATCCCAGTCTCGATCCGTGCCAACCCAACAGACACTTTCGGAGATACCCGTAGTGCACCTTTATAGTCACCCAGTTACGTTGTGACGTTTGGCACACCCAAAGCACTCCTACGGTGTCCGGGAGTTGCATGATCTCATGGTCTAAGGAAAAGATACTTGACATTGGAAAAGCTCTAGCAAACGAACTACACGATCTTTGAGCTATGCTTAGGATTGGGTCTTGTCCATCACATCATTCTCCTAATGATGTGATCCCGTTATCAACGACATCCAATGTCCATAGTCAGGAAACCATGACTATCTATTGATCAACGAGCTAGTCAACTAGAGGCTTACTAGGGACACGTTGTGGTCTATGTATTCACACATGTACTACGATTTCCGGATAACACAATTATAGCATGAACAATAGACAATTACCATGAACAAAGAAATATAATAATAACCATTTATTATAGCCTCTAGGGCATATTTCCAACAGTCTCCCACTTGCACTAGAGTCAATAATCTAGTTACATTGTGATGAATCGAACACCCATTGCGTCCTGGTGTTGATCATGTTTTGCTCTAGGGAGAGGTTTAGTCAACGGATCTGCTACATTCAGGTCCGTATGTACTTTACAAATATCTATGTCTCCATTTTGAACACTTTCACGAATGCGGTTGAAGCGACGCTTGATATGCCTGGTCTTCCTGTGAAATCTGGGCTCCTTCGCAAGGGCAATAGCTCCAGTGTTGTCACAAAAGAGAGTCATCGGGCCCGACGCATTGGGAATCACCCCTAGGTCGGTAATGAACTCCTTCATCCAGACTTCTTCCTGTGCTGCCTCCGAGGCTGCCATGTACTCCGCTTCACATGTAGATGCCGCCACGACGCTTTGCTTGCAACTGCACCAGCTTACTGCTCCTCCATTCAAAATATACACGTATCCGGTTTGTGACTTCGAGTCATCCAGATCTGTGTCGAAGCTAGCGTCGACGTAACCCTTTACGACGAGCTCTTCGTCACCTCCATAAATGAAGGAATTCTTCCTTAAGGAAGCCGTTAAGGAATGCCGTTTTGACGTCCATCTGCCATATCTCATAATCATAGTATGCGGCAATTGCTAACATGATTCAGACGGACTTCAGCTTCGCTACGGGTGAGAAAGTCTCATCGTAGTCAACCCCTTGAACTTGTCGATAACCCTTAGCGACAAGTCGAGCCTTATAGATGGTCACATTACCATCCGCGTCTGTCTTCTTCTTAAAGATCCATTTATTATCTATGGCTCGCCGATCATCGGGCAAGTCAGTCAAAGTCCATACTTCGTTTTCATACATGGATCCTATCTCGGATTTCATGGCTTCCAGCCATTTGTCGGAATCTGGGCCCGCCATCGCTTCTTCATAGTTCGAAGGTTCACCGTTGTCTAACAACATGATTTCCAGGACAGGGTTGCCGTACCACTCTGGTGCGGAACGTGTCCTTGTGGACCTACGAAGTTCGGTAGTAACTTGATCTGAAGCTTCATGATCATCATCATTAACTTCCTCCCCAGTCGGTGTAGGCACCACAGGAACATATTCCCGCGCTGCGCTACTTTCCGGTTCGGAAGGGGTGACTATCACCTCATCAAGTTCCACTTTCCTCCCACTCAATTCTTTCGAGAGAAACTCTTTCTCCAGAAAGGACCCGTTCTTGGCAACGAAGATCTTGCCTTCGGATCTGAGGTAGAAGGTATACCCAATCGTTTCCTTAGGGTATCCTATGAAGACGCATTTTTCCGACTTGGGTTCGAGCTTTTCAGGTTGAAGTTTCTTGACATAAGCATCGCATCCCCAAACTTTTAGAAACAACAGCTTAGGTTTCTTCCCAAATCATAATTCATACGGTGTCGTCTCAACGGATTTCGACGGAGCCCTATTTAAAGTGAATGCGGCAGTCTCTAAAGCATAGCCCCAAAATGAGAGCGGTAAATCGGTAAGAGACATCATAGATCGCACCATATCCAATAGTGCGATTACGACGTTCTGACACACGATTTCGCTGAGGTGTTCCAGGCGGCGTGAGTTGTGAAACGATTCCACATTTCCTTAAGTGTGCACCAAATTCGTGACTCAAATATTCTCCTCCACGATCTGATCGTAAGAACTTTATTTTCCGGTCACGTTGATTCTCAACCTCACTCTGAAATTCCTTGAACTTTTCAAAGGTTTCAGACTTGTGTTTCATTAGGTAGACATACTCATATCTACTTAAGTCATCAGTGAGAGTGAGAACATAACGATATGCTCCGCGAGCCTCAACACTCATTGGACCGCACACATCCGTATGTATGATTTCCAATAAGTTGGTTGCTCGCTCCATTGTTCCGGAGAACGGAGTCTTGGTCATCTTACCCATGAGGCATGGTTCGCACGTGTCAAATGATTCGTAATCAAGAGACTCCAAAAGTCCATCTGCACGGAGCTTCTTCATGCGCTTGACACCAATGTGACCAAGGCAGCAGTGCCACAAGTATGTGGGACTATCGTTATCAACTTTACATCTTTTGGTATTCACACTATGAATATGTGTAACATCACGTTCGAGATTCATCAAGAATAAACCATTGACCAGCGGGGCATGACCATAAAACATATCTCTCAAATAAATAGAACAACCATTATTCTCAAATTTAAATGAGTAGCCATCTCGAATTAAACGAGATCCAGATACAATGTTCATGCTCAAAGCTGGCACTAAATAACAATTATCGAGGTTTAAAACTAATCCCATAGGTAAATGCAGAGGTAGCGTGCCGACGGCGATCACATCGACCTTGGAACCATTCCTGACGCGCATCGTCACCTCGTCCTTTGCCAGTCTCCGTTTATTCCGCAGTTCCTGTTTTGAGTTACAAATATGAGCAACCGCACCGGTATCAAATACCCAGGAGCTACTACGAGTACTGGTAAGGTACACATCAATTACATGTATATCACATATACCTTTGGTGTTGCCGGCCTTCTTGTCCGCTAAGTATTTGGTGCAGTTCCGCTTCCAGTGACCACTTCCCTTGCAATAAAAGCACTCAGTCTCAGGCTTGGGTCCATTCCTTGACTTCTTCCCGGCAACTGGCTTACCGGGCGCGGCGACTCCCTTGACGTCCTTCTTGAAGTTCTTCTTACCCTTGCCTTTCTTGAACTTAGTGGTTTTATTCACCATCAACACTTGATGTTCTTTTCTGATCTCCACCTCCGCTGATTTCAGCATTGAATATACCTCGGGAATGGTCTTTTCCATCCCCTGCATATTGAAGTTCATCACAAAGCTCTTGTAGCTTGGTGGAAGCGACTGGAGGATTCTGTCAATGACCGCGTCATCCGGGAGATTAACTCCCAGCTGAGACAAGCGGTTATGTAACCCAGACATTCTGAGTATGTGCTCACTAACAAACTATTTTCCTCCATTTTACAGCTGAAGAACTTGTCGGAGACTTCATATCTCTCGACCCGGGCATGAGCTTGGAAAACCATTTTCAGCTCTTCGAACATCTCATATGCTCCATGCTTCTCAAAACGCTTTTGGAGCCCCGGTTCTAAGCTGTAAAGCATGCTGCACTGAACGAGGGAGTAATCATCAGCACGTGATTGCCAAGCGTTCATAACGTCTTGGTTCTCTGGGATTGGTGCTTCACCTAGCGGTGCTTCTAGGACATAATCTTTCTTGGCAGCTATGAGGATGATCCTCAGGTTTCGGACCCAGTCCGTATAGTTGCTGCCATCATCTTTCAGCTTGGTTTTCTCTAGGAACGCGTTGAAGTTGAGGACAAGGTGGGCCATTTGATCTACAAGACATATTGTAAAGATTTTAGACTAAGTTCATAATAATTAGGTTCACATAATCAAATTATTCAATGAACTACCACTCAGATAGACATCCCTCTAGTCATCTAAGTGAAACATGATCCGAGTTAACTAGGCCGTGTCCGATCATCACGTGAGACGGACTAGTCAAGATCGGTGAACATCTCCATGTTGATCGTATCTTCTATACGACTCATACTCGACCTTTCGGTCCTCCGTGTTCCGAGGCCATGTCTGTACATGCTAGGCTCGTCAAGTCAACCTAAGTGTATTGCGTGTATTCCGAGGCCATGTCTGTACATGCTAGGCTCGTCAACACCCGTTGTATGCGAACGTTAGAATCTATCACACCCGATCATCGCGTGGTGCTTCGAAACAACGAACCTTCGCAACGGTGCACAGTTAGGGGGAACACTTTCTTGAAATTATTATAAGGGATCATCTTACTTACTACCGTCGTTCTAAGCAAATAAGATGCAAAACATGATAAACATCACATGCAATCAAATAGTGACATGATATGGCCAATATCATTTTGCTCCTTTGATCTCCATCTTCGGGGCACCATGATCATCTTCGTCACCGGCATGACACCATGATCTCCATCATCATGATCTCCATCATTGTGTCTTCATGAAGTTGTCACGCCAACGATTACTTCTACTTCTATGGCTAACGCGTTTAGCAATAAAGTAAAGTAATTTACATGGCGTTATTCAATGACACGCAGGCCATACAAAATAATAAAGACAACTCCTATGGCTCCTGCCGGTTGTCATACTCAACGACATGCAAGTCGTGATTCCTATTACAAGAATATGATCAATCTCATACATCACATATATCATTCATCACATCTTCTGGCCATATCACATCACATAGCACATGCTGCAAAAACAAGTTAGACGTCCTCTAATTGTTGTTGAAAGTTTTTACGTGGCTTGTATAGGTTTCTAGCAAGAACGTTTCTTACCTACGTAAAACCACAACGTGATATGCCAATTTCTATTTACCCTTCATAAGGACCCTTTTCATCGAATCCGTTCCGACTAAAGTAGGAGAGACAGACACCCGCTAGCCACCTTATGCAACTAGTGCATGTCAGTCGGTGGAACCTGTCTCACGTAAGCGTACGTGTAAGGTCGGTCCGGCCCGCTTCATCCCACAATACCGCCGAAACAAGATAAGACTAGTAGCGGCAAGAAGAATTGGCAACATCTACGCCCACAACTGCTTTGTGTTCTACTCATGCATAGTAACTACGCATAGGCCTGGCTCATGATGCCACTGTTGGTGATCGTAGCAGAATTTTAAAATTTTCCTACGCATCACCAAGATCATCTATGGAGTGTACTAGCAATGAGGGGAAAGGAGTGCATCTACATACCCTTGTAGATCGCGAGCGGAAGCGTTCCAATGAACGAGGTTGATGGAGTCGTACTCGCCGTGATTCAAATCACCGATGACCGAGTGCCGAACGGACGGCACCTCCGCGTTCAACACACGTACGGAGCAGCGACGTCTCCTCCTTCTTGATCCAGCAAGGGGGAAGGAGAGGTTGATGGAGATCCATCAGCACGACGGCGTGGTGGTGGATGTAGCGGGATCTCGGCAGGGCTTCGCCGAGCTTCTGCGAGAGGGAGAGGTGTTGCAGGGGAGGAGGGAGGCGCCAAAGGCTGTAGTACTGCTGCCCTCCCTCCCTCCCCCCCTTTATATAGGCCCCCTGGGAGGGGGGGGCCGGCCAGGAACCCATCTGCATGGGGGGCGGCGGCCAGGGGGGAGACTTGCCCCCCAAGGCAAGTGGGGCGCCCCCCCCCCCCACCCTAGGGTTTCCAACCCTAGGCGCAGGGGGGAGGCCCATGGGGGGCGCCCCAGCCCACTAAGGGCTGGTTCCCTTCCCACTTCAGCCCATGGGGCCCTCCGGGATAGGTGGCCCCACCCGGTGGACCCCCGGGACCCTTCCGGTGGTCCCGGTACAATACCGGTGACCCCCGAAACATTCCCGGTGGCCGAAACTTGACTTCCTATATATAATTCTTCACCTCCGGACCATTCCGGAACTCCTCGTGACGTCCGGGATCTCATCCGGGACTCCGAACAACCTTCGGGTTTCCGCATACTCATATCTCTACAACCCTAGCGTCACCGAACCTTAAGTGTGTAGACCCTACGGGTTCGGGAGACATGCAGACATGACCGAGACGCCTCTCCGGTCAATAACCAACAGCGGGATCTGGATACCCATGTTGGCTCCCACATGTTCCACGATGATCTCATCGGATGAACCATGATGTCGAGGATTCAATCAATCCCGTATACAATTCCCTTTGTCAATCAGTATGTTACTTGCCCGAGGTTGGATCGTCGGTATCCCAATACCTTGTTCAATCTCGTTACCGGCAAGTCTCTTTACTCGTACCGTAATGCATGATCCCGTGGCTAACTCCTTAGTCACATTGAGCTCATTATGATGATGCATTACCGAGTGGGCCCAGAGATGTAGGAGATATGCCCTAGAGGCAATAATAAATGATATTATTTATCTCCGAGTTCATAATTATGTTTATGTTCCATGCTATAACTGCTATGGTTCTCGAGTCTGCAATAACCACGAGGCTCGGAGGAAGACTCATATGCACGTGTGGAATAATAAACAGTAAAATGTATTCCTAGTCTGGCCTCTAAGACTAGCTCAAGTGTTGCATGATGGTTATGTTTTCCTGATCATGGGCATGTCTATGTCAGCAACCTTGAGGGCATAATGTTAAGAGAACATTTGTGTTGAATCGACCCGGCATGATGTTATGCTATGAGATTCATTCGTCACAAGTTTATTGGTACATAACACAGAGATGGTTAACGTTTGCATGATTCCTTAGAGCATGAGAGTATCGAGTTTCTTCATGCTTGCTTCATGAACTTTGGGGTTTGTTAAACGTCATCCGTAAATGGGTGGCTATTACGGCGGATTACAGGTTCATGGAAAAGTGTGTCAAGTAACTTGATAGCTCAAGATTGGGATTTGCTCCTCCGACGATGGAGAGATATCTCTGGGCCCTCTCGGTGTTACGGTATCCATCATCGTCTGGCCAGACACTTTGTGATTTGATCACGGGGATGCCGGAACACGATAACGAGAAAAGAGAACAATACCGGTAACGAGGTAACTAGCATAGTGGACAAGTTGTTGATCCACGGGAATGCCAACATGTCTCACCTCGGGTATTTGTAACATATCGCGAAGCAACAGGAATAGCACACGGCAACTGGAGGTTCACTCGAATATTTATTCGTGTGGGTATAGGGGTCAATATGGGTGTCCACGGCTCCGATGTTGATCATTGATCGGAAGGGGTTCCGGGTCATGTCTATACTTCACCGAACCTATAGGGTCACACACTTAAGGGTCATCTATCTGCTGAATACTAGACAGGGAGTCTGAGAGAAAATCACCGAAAAAGTTTCGGACACCGAAAAGTTTCGGACAGCGGAATCGTACCGCAGAGAGAGGTCATCGGATAAGTTTGGATGATACCGAAAAGTTGTTTCGGGATACACCATTAAGTCAAATTGGTTTCGGCACATGCCTGATAATTCTTGGAGGATGCCAGAATCATTCTGGAAGCTTTTTGGAATTTTCTGAGATAAAAACCGGAAATGTTCCGGAGCTGCCGGAGCCACTTCAGATGCGTTTCGCAGATGAAAATCACTAAAACCGGAATTGTTTCGGAACGCGTTGAAAATCATTTTAGTGGGTACTGGAAATGTTCTTAGCCCACATAAATATTTTCAGTTCGATCAGACGCTGAAAAATGTCGTCGTGAATAGTGAAAATCAGCTTTATGGTTACTTTATGGAAAGCCACCTTTTGGGGCTTTGCTCCAAAAGATCTTGGGGATGACATGGATGGATAGGAGCCATTTTTTGGGCCCCTCATGGGGGTGTGGCCGGCCACATGGGGTATCCCCCCTTGGGGACCCTCTTGTTCCTTGGTTTCACTCCTAGGTCCTTGTGGAAGGACTTCATTCATGTGCATTTTGGGGTTTTTGTGAAACTACCCTAGCCCCTTGGGATTTCCTATAAATAGAGGTGGAGGGGCAGCCCTCCACACTCATCCCTTGCTCTCATACACATGCCATGCATTATCTGGCTTCTTCTCTCCCTCCCATGAAAAGAGTTTCGTAGAGCCGTAAGGCTGTCTGGGTTCCGGCAGGAACTAGTTCTGGACGGCGAAGCCCTGCCGGATAGATGACACCGTATGTGTGCAACTATGTAGAGAGATCGTAGTTTCGGTCTTAGTTCGTGAGTGCCTCCCGAAGGGCTGTCCGTGTGACCGTCCGAGTTTCGAAGGTCCTCCCGAAGGGCTGTCCGAGTGACCGTTCGAGTTTCGAAGGTCCTCCCGAAGGGCTGTCCGCGACACCGTCCGGGGGGCTGTTCGACCGCCTCCTGGAGGGCTGTCTGAGGAGCAGATGAGGGTATACATCCTCGCGGTTGGGAGGTTGTAAATCCTAGCTGCGGGGATCTGCACCGCCGATCGTCATCGACTCTACTTCCCGCTGTGCTACGAGTCGGTAACGAAAAAGATCAAACCATTTATGCAGTCTCCATAGTGGTCCTGGGCTGGTGCGTAGGTCGGAAATTTTTTTGTTTTCTGCTGCGTTCCCCTACAAGAGATACCTCTCCGTCACACGGAGTGACAAATCCCAGTCTCGATCCGTGCCAACCCAACAAACACTTTCGGAGATACCCGTAGTGCACCTTTATAGTCACCCAGTTACGTTGTGACGTTTGGCACACCCAAAGCACTCCTACGGTGTCCGGGAGTTGCACGATCTCATGGTCTAAGGAAAAGATACTTGACATTGGAAAAGCTCTAGCAAACGAACTACACGATCTTTGAGCTATGCTTAGGATTGGGTCTTGTCCATCACATCATTCTCCTAATGATGTGATCCCGTTATCAACGACATCCAATGTCCATAGTCAGGAAACCATGACTATCTATTGATCAACGAGCTAGTCAACTAGAGGCTTACTAGGGACACGTTGTGGTCTATGTATTCACACATGTATTACGATTTCCGGATAACACAATTATAGCATGAACAATAGACAATTACCATGAACAAAGAAATGTAATAATAACCATTTATTATTGCCTCTAGGGCATATTTCCAACAGACGCACACTTCACTGGAAATGAAGATGGTACCCCTACGGTTGATGGTTCTCGAGATGATTCTCTGAACATGGACAACCAGGAGCAGAATCAGCAAGTGGAAGATCCAATACTAGATGTCGATGACATGCCAGTGGAATTTGGTTCTACTGACATATATGGAGACCAGATTTAGTCTCATTTGTCTAAGTATTGTAATGATGTTATTAGACATATTACATGTGTTGTAAAATAAGTTATGTCCTTAGACATAATGTGTTAGCTATGTCGTGTGACATAGGGCTTGTAATAAGTACAAGACATATATAGTTTGTAATGTATGTATTGATTCTATAAGAGTTTGATTATATACTGAACTTTGTTCTTTTACTCTATAGAACTTCAAGGAATAATACAATGGAGGAGGAAATGTGTTTAGTGGATAGTGGATCTACTAACACGATACTTAGGGAGATGAAGTATTTCCAAACACTCAAGAAGAGTAATGGAAGTGTCATGACAATTGCTGGTCGAGACACGGTAATTGTTGGTTCTGGTCAAGCTACAATTACACTCCCTATGGGTACTAAATTAATAATCCCGGATGCTCTACTGTATCCAGATTCTACTCGTACCTTGCTGAGTTTTAAGGATATCCGCAAAAATGGTTTCCATGTGGAAACTGAAGAGAGTGGGGCTGAATGCCTACTCATAACTCAGCAAAAGGGTTTTCGAAAGGAAGTCCTTGAGAATTTGCCTTCTCTATCTTCTGGGTTGTATTATACATACATTAAACCAGAGACGCATTTGGCGTACAAGATAGTTTTTCAGAATCTTGATAAGTTCAAGATTTGGCATGGTCGCCTGGGTCATCCTGCTATTGGGATGATGAGAAAAATTATTGATGGTTCTGTTGGACACAACATAACAGATAGAAAGTTCCCAAAATCATCGGATTTTGTATGCACAGCATGTGCAACTGGAAAATTGATCACAAGGCCATCTTATGTGAAATTAAAGGATGAGCCACTTAATTTCCTTGAACGCATTCAAGGAGACATTTGTGGTCCAATACAACCGTTATCTGGACCATTCAGATATTTCATGGTCCTAATTGATGCATCAACGAGATGGTTAAATGTGTGTCTACTATCAACAAGGAACCATGTCTTTGCAAAGCTAATTGCTCAGATCATTAAATTGAGAGCAAATCATCCTGAGCATAGGATAAAAACCATCAGAATGGATAATGTTGCGGAATTTAGTTCACGAGCATTTAATGATTACTGCCTAGCTTTTGGCATTTCTGTGGAGCACTGAGTACCTTATGTACATACACATAATGGTCTTGCGGAATCACTTATCAAGAGGATCAAGTTGATAGCAAGACCGCTCCTGCAAAATAGTAATCTTCCAGCTTCATGTTGGGGTCATGCAGTTTTACATGCTGCAGAATTGATACAAATTCGACCAACTGCATATCATACGGTCTCCCCGTTGCAGTTAGTACGTGGAAACTAGCCAAGTATTTCCCATCTGCGGCAATTCGGTTGCACGGTATATGTACCGATCTCACCACCGCAGCGTACATCAATGGGCCCTCATAGACGAATGGGGATCTATGTGGGGTACAATTCTCCGTCAATCATTAAGTACCTGGAACCCCTGACAGGGGATTTATTTACAGCCCGGTACGCTGATTGCATTTTTGATGAGGACAATTTCCCGGCATTAGGGGGAGAGAATAACCATAAAGAATGCCGAGAAATAGATTGGGATGTGAAAGGCATCCAGTCCTTAGATCCACGTACGAATGAGTCTGAACTGGAGGTTCAGAAGATTATAAATTTGCAAAATATTGCAAATAATCTGCCAGATGCATTTACTGATTATAAAGGTGTCACAAAATCAAATGTTCCCGCTATGAATGTACCAGAGAGAGTGGATGTGACCCATAGATCTACTCAGCCACCTAAGAGGGGGAGGAATCTGGACACAAAGGGCAAGGCTTTGCAAAAGCGTCCAAGGGGAATGAGGAATCCTCAAATAGTAAATGCAAGTCAACAAAATGTTGATATTCAACCTAGGGTTGAAGGACACCTGAAGGATGTTGGACATCCAGAACCCAACACGAGTGTGCACACAAATTTTGGTGTTGGGACATTGGAAGACCTTGATCCAATTGTTGAGGGAAATCACGAAGGATCAAAAGGTATTGATGAGATATCCATTAATTATATTGATTCAGGAGAATCATACAATAGAAAGACTACAGTTGTCGACCTTTATTTCGCCTCTAGAATTGCAGAAGGCCTTGATTTGGATCAAGAACCTAAGTGAAAGATCGTGGATGTCGCCTAGAGGGGGGGTGAATAGGCGCTTTAAAATAATTACGGTTTAGGCTTGAACAAATGCGGAATAAACCTAGCGGTTAATTTGTCAAGCACAAAACCTACAACAACTAGGCTCACCTATGTGCACCAACAACTTATGCTAAGCAAGATAAATAACTAGGTGATAGCAAGATATATGACAAGAAACAATATGGCTATCACAAAGTAAAGTGCATAAGTAAAGGGCTCGGGTAAGAGATAACCGAGGCACGCGGAGACGATGATGTATCCCGAAGTTCACACCCTTGCGGATGCTAATCTCCGTTTGGAGCGGTGTGGAGGCACAATGCTCCCCAAGAAGCCACTAGGGCCACCGTAATCTCCTCACGCCCTCGCACAATGCAAGATGCCGTGATTCCACTAAGGGACCCTTGAGGGCGGTCACCGAACCCGTACAAATGGCAACCCTTGGAGGAGGTCACCGAACCCGTACACTTTGGCAACCCTTGGGGGCGGTCACCGGAACCCGTCAAATTGCTCGGGGCGATCTCCACAACCTAATTGGAGACTCCGACGCTTGCCCGGAGCTTTACACCACAATGATTGAGCTCCGAACACCACCAACCGTCTAGGGCGCCCAAGCACCCAAGAGGAACAAGCTCAAGGGTACCAAGCACCCAAGAGTAATAAGCTTCTCAACTTGTAACTTCCACGTATCACCGTGGAGAACTCAAACCGATGCACCAAATGCAATGGCAAGGGCACACGGAGTGCCCAAGTCCTTCTCTCTCAAATCCCACCGAAGCAACTAATGCTAGGGAGGAAAATGAGAGGAAGAACAAGAAGGAGAACACCAAGAACTCCAAGATCTAGATCCAAGGGGTTCCCCTCACATAGAGGAGAAAGTGATTGGTGGAAATGTGGATCTAGATCTCCTCTCTCTTTTCCCTCAAAAACTAGCAAGAATCCATGGAGGGGTTGAGAGTTAGCAAGCTCGAAGAAGGTCAACAATGGGGGAAGAACACGAGCTCAAAAAGATAAGGTTGAACGGGGAAGAAGAACCCCTTTTATAGGAGCTCCCGAATCCAACCGTTATGTGCTCAGTCCGCGCACGAGCGGTACTACCGCTCAGGGGAGCGGTACTACCGCCCGGGCGGTGGAACATAGAGAGCGGAGCAAAATAGAGGGCGAGGCAGAGCCGTATGAGCGGCACTACCGCTGGAGCCAGCGGTACTACCGTTGGCCGCAGCGGTACTGTCGCTTGGCCCAGCGGTACTAGGGGAGGTGGTAGCCGCGGTACTACCACACACGAGCGGTACTACCGCTCCTACTGCTGCTACTACTGCCGCTGAACCCGACACGAGAAAACCACGTCTCGAGTCGAGGCGGTACCAGCGTGGAACCGGAGCCGTACTACCGCTTATGGCCATAGGCGGTACTACCGTTGTGGGACAGCGGTACTACCGCTTGTGGCGATACGCGGTACTGCCGCTCCGGTCCAGCGGTACTACCGCTGGCGCCAACCTTATGCCAAGACCACGAAAACAAGTACACTCCAAGGAAGACCAGAACTGCCATAACTTCTGCAAATGAGCTCCGAATTGAGCAAACTCAAGCTTGTTGGATAGAGGAAGACGAGTAGCATCAAAACAGCGACTAGTTATAGTAAGAAGGGGCAGGGGAGGTATGCCAACAAATAGAGGAGTGAAACCTCCAACCGAGAAGAACCGGCATAACGTCCAACATCGAAAACATCATAGAAGATGCGAGTGAACTCCGTTTTCGATGAACTCGAGCTTGTCATCAAGATGACCATAAGCTCCAAAACTCACAAAGAGAAGAACCAAACAAGAACCAATAAAGATTATGCAAGGATCCAATGGTTTGAGCTCTCCATGAACGATACGAGCAAGCTACTCATCGAGAGCCCCCCTTGATAGTACGGCAATTGATCCTATAACCCGGTCTCCCATCTACCATCATGAGACCGGTAAAATAGAAAACCTATCAAGAGCAAACATTTGCCTTGCTCATGGTCCACTTGAGCTAGATGATGACGATCTTGACTCCCTCAAGATGGACCACCTTTCTTGATTGCGTTGGCTCGATGAAGACTAGTTGATTGCTCCCCCATATTCCACTATGGGTGAGCCACCCTTCCGCACATCTTCACAAGTCCATTGTCACCACAATGGCTTCAAGAATTTGATCTTCGTGATGCTTTACTTGAACTTGCTCGCTTCACTTGAACTTGCACACCGCAACCTAACCCCACAAAGAACTCTCACGAAGACCATGGGTTAGTACACAAAGTGTAATTGACAATGCTTACCATACCATGGGATCGCTTGATCCCTCGGTACATCTTGTGCGCTTTGTGTGTTGATCAACTTGATTCACTCTTAACTTAGTCTTGATCAACATTGACTCTTTCCAACTCTCTTCATTTGGATGATGTCTTTAAGGTAAACATGAATGATCACACAATATTCTTCTTCAAGACATGCTTGCAATAAGCTCAACTCTCACATGACCAATCTTTGGATAAACTCCTTGAAACCAACACATGGACTTCAGGAAATGCCTATGGACAAATCCTTCAAATATAACTCAAGGCAACCATTAGTCCATAGAGATTGTCATCAATTACCAAAACCAAACATGGGGGCACCGCATGTTCTTTCACTAAGTCCATGGCAGAGTGCATGAAGCGCTCAGACTGGTCCAAATGGAAGGCAGCAATTGAGGACGAATTGCGCTCGCTCATAAAAAGATGGGTATTCACTACAGTAATACCCACTCCTCAGCATGTGTTCCCTGTGGGAGCAAGATGGGTTTTCGTTTGTAAGAGGAACGATAACAATGAGGTGGTGAGATATAAGGCGAGGCTTGTAGCACAGGGGTTCACGCAGAGACCAGGCATCGATTATGATGAGACATATTCTCCTGTTATGAGTGGAACAATGTTCTGATATTTAATATCACTGGCAGTGAAAAGGAATTTGTCTATCCAACTGATGGATGTTGTGACTGCATATTTATATGGGTCACTGGATTCGGATATTTATATGAAAGTTCCCGAGGGAATGAAGCTTCCGAATCCAAAGGCTAATCGCAACATGTATTGCGTAAAGCTTCAGAAGTCATTATATGGCTTGAAGCAGTCGGGAAGAATGTGGTATAACCGACTGAGTATATTCCTTCTTCGGAAGGGTTACTCAAACAACAGTGATTGCCCATGTGTGTTTATTAAGAAATCTAAGAATGGATTTTGCATTATTTCTGTGTATGTGGATGATCTGAATATCATTGGGACTACACAAGAAATACACGAGGCAAGTAATCATCTTAAGACGGAGTTTGAGATGAAAGATCTGGGTAAGACTAAATTTTGTTTGGGCTTACAACTTGAACATCTTCCTTTAGGAATACTTGTTCATCAGTCTGCTTATATCCAAAAGATTCTTGAGAAATTTAATATGGATAAAGCATATCCATCGAAAACACCAATGGTTGTTAGATCTCTTGATAGAGATAAAGACCCATTTAGACCTAAGGGTGATGATGAAGAGGTATTATGACCTGAGTTTCCTTACCTCAGTGCTATTGGAGCGCTAATGTATCTAGCAAACTGCACCAGGCCTGATATATCATTTGCAGTAAATTTATTGGCTAGATTCAGTGCATCACCAACAAAGAGGCATTGGGTTGGTGTGAAGAACATTTTTAGATATCTTCAAGGCACCAAAGATCTTGGTTTGTTCTATCGGAAAAATCAAGATAAGACCATGGTGGGATATTGTGATGCTGGATACCTATCGGATCCCCATAATGCCAGATCACAGACTGGTTTTGTCTTCTTGAGTGGAGGTACGACCTTTTCTTGGAAGTCGACAAAACAAACTCTGGTGGCTACATCCACGAATCATTCTGAAATTATTGCTTTGTTTGAAGCTTCATGTGAATGTGCATGGCTTGGCAGAATGATTAACTTTATTGAAAGTTCAAGTGGGATTGGATCACTGGAATCACCTACTATTATCTATGAAGATAATGCTGCATGTATTACACAGAGGCAAACAGGTTATATAAATAGTAATATTACAAAGCATATTTCTCCTAAGTTATTTTATCCCCATGAGTTACAGCAGACCGGGGAGATAACTATTTTGCAAACGAAGTCATGTGATAATCTTGCTGATTTGTTTACAAAGTCATTACCAAGTTCTTTATTTGAGAAATACATCAATGGAATTGGTATGAAACGACTTCGGGACTTGCAAAGTTCAGGGGGAGTGTCTCCCTGAATGATAATCTGTTTGTGATCCTCGGATCTTTGATATTGCACTCTTTTCCTTTATAAGTTTTTCCTAAATGGTTTCTTATGGAAGGTTTTTAATGAGGCAATAGTAATACATGCATTATGATATGTCGGTTTCTCCTAATTTTCCCACTGGGTTTTTGGAAGGAGTTTTTGATGGCATATTGTACATATCTCCTCATATTTTTCCTATAGGGTTTTTGGAGGAGACTGGTCATGATGATGATGATGGTGATGGCGATGATGATGTTTACAAGAATAATGAAAGCAGGGATTAGGGGGAGTGTTAAGATTTAGTTAATTAGTTTAATTAAAGGGAAATCCTAGCTTTTCCCAACTGATGTGCGGTTTCTTCCCCGATGGGTCACGTCCTAATGTAACGGACGCGTCCTTCTAATCTTGCCTTTTGTAAGCGTCGCGACTGTGCGACGTGTCCCCTCCGGACATATAAATATGTACATCAGCAGTCAATCAATAGAGATCATTTTACTGTTCACGCACAGTTTCTTCACAATACGCACGGTGAGCGGCATGCGTCGAACCGGAATACACGCACGCGTTCCCTTTGGCACAGGCGGTAGCCGATCAGCTAGTGCTGTGATGCCCAATTGTCCATGTATACCAACATTCTCCACGTAATTCACCTAGCTACGTACGTACGATCCCACAAAAAACAAGATAAACCTAACTACGTACGTAGGACCCCACAAAGAAGAAGATAAACACCTCCAAGAAAACGTATGATTGGATGTTAGAGGGCCCCGAAAACCTAGGAGCTCTCGTTAGAGGCGATTAGGGTTTCTGGTGGAAACGGCGGCGCACGTCAATCTCCATTGACGAGGCGCACGGTTCTTCGATCTGGGGATGGCAACGCCCCCGGGAAGGAGTGCAGACAAGCATGCACCCCCCCTCGCCTAGGGCAGCGAGGGCGCAGATGGAAGAAGCTATGGGAAAGCTGGATCTCACCGAGGAAGAAGCTACCCCTCTAGTACTTGATGATCTGGAGGAAGGGGTCTAGCAGAAGTGGGCGATCACCGGGAAGGTTCTACATCGTAAGATCTTCCATATTCAGACTATCGAAAGTGCTTTAAGGCCGGCTTGGGGAAACCCTAAAGGATTATCCTTCCGGCCAGTGGGGGAGAACACGTTCGTGGCGGAGTTCGCGACATGTCGGGATCGTGATAGTGTGTGGGAAGGGTCTCTGTGGCACGTTAGTCGGCATGCAGTGATCCTCTCTGAATTTGATGAATGCATGAGGCCGACGGAGTTAAGATTTGACAAGCTTCAGTTGTGGGCTAGGGTTCCCAACCTTCCCTTCAACTTGCAGAATGAAACTTGGGGCCTGGCAATAGCTAGACAGATAGACAAGAATGTGACCTCGGTACAGTTTGATCCTGTAGGAGGATTTCTGAGAGCAAGGGTGACAATTGATGTTAACAAACCACTAAGAAGGTGGATTCTTATTGAGTCAGCAAGAAGGAAGAGCGGGGACTGGTATGTGATACGTCTCTGCCATATCTATAATTTTTTATTGTTCCATGCCAATATTCTACAACTTTCATATACTTTTGGCAACTTTTTATACTATTTTTGGGACTAACATATTGATCCAGTGCCCAGTGCCAGTTCCTGTTTGTTGCATGTTTTATGTTTCGTAGCAACCCCATATCAAACGGAATCCAAACGGGATAAAAACGGACAGAGAATATTTTTGAAATATTTGGAGAATATGCGAAGAAGAATCAACGCGAGACGGTGCCCGAGGTGGCCACGAGGCAGGGGGGCGCTCCCCTGACCCTCGTGGGCCCCCCGTAAGGCGGTTGATGCCCTTCTTCGGCCGCAAGAAAGCTAATTTTTAGGAAAAAATCACGGTGAAGATTTCAGTCCAATCGGAGTTACGGATATCCATATATATACGAAACGGTGAAAGAGCAACAGAAGAGAACACAGAAACAGAGAGAGACAGAGAGACGGATCCAATCTCGGAGGGGCTTTCGCCCCTCCCATGCCATGGAGGCCAAGGACCAGAGGGTAAACCCTTCTCCCATCTAGGGAGGAGGTCAAGGAAGAAGAAGAAGAAGAAGAAGAAGAAGAAGAAGGGCCCCCCTCTCCCCTTCTCTTCTGGTGGCGCCGGAACGCTGCCGTGGCCACCATCATCATCACCGCAATCTTCACCAACAACTTCACCGCCATCATCACCAACTCTTCTTCCCTCTATGCAGTGGTGTAACCTCTCTCTTACCCGCTGTACTCTCTACTTAAACATGGTGCTCAACGCTATATATTATTTCCCAATGATGTATGGCTATCCTATGATGTTTGAGTAGATCCGTTTTGTCCTATGGGTTTAATTGATGATCGTGATTGGTTTGAGTTGCATGTTTTATTATTGGTGCTGTCCTATGGTGCTCTCCGTGTCACGAAAGCGTGAGGGATTCTCGTTGTAGGGTGTTGCAATACGTTCATGATTCGCTTATAGTGGGTTGCATGAGTGACTGAAACACAAACCCGAGTAAGGGGGTTGTTGCGTATGGGATAAAGAGGACTTGATGCTTGATGCTATGGTTAGGTTTTACCTTAATGATCTTTAGTAGTTGCGGATGCTTGCTAGAGTTCCAATCATAAGTGCATATGATCCAAGTAGAGAAAGTATGTTAGCTTATGCCTCTCCCTCAAATAAAATTGCAATAATGATTACTGGTCTAGTTATCGATTGCCTAGGGACAAATAACTTTCTCGTAACAAAAAGCTCTCTACTAAAACTAATTTAGTTGTGTCTTTATCTAAACAGCCCCTACTTTTTATTTACGTGCTCTTTATATTCTTGCAAACCTATCCAACAACACCTACAAAGTACTTCTAGTTTCATACTTGTTCTAGGTAAAGCGAACGTTAAGCGTGCGTAGAGTTGTATCGGTGGTCGATAGAACTTGAGGGAATATTTGTTCTACCTTTAGCTCCTCGTTGGGTTCGACACTCTTACTTATCGAAAGAGGCTACAATTGATCCCCTATACTTGTGGGTTATCAAGACCTTTTTCTGGCGCCGTTGCCGGGGAGTTATAGCGTGGGGTGAATATTCTCGTGTGTGCTTGTTTGCTTTATCACTAAGTAATTTTTATTTGTTGTTCTTAGTTGTTTTCTATCTTTAGTTATGGGTAGGAAACGCAAAATACCAAAAAAAATAGTTGTACCTGCTGAACCAATGGTTGAAGAACCACTCAAAATCTATCACACTCCTGAAGCTTATTACTTGGATCATCTTCGATCCCTATGTGCTCGTGCTGAAACCCCAACTAGCTTAGTTGAGGGCAAATATTTAGATGAGCATGCTTGTTATGTGCGACACCGTATATCTGACAAAGGGAAACGTTTACTGGATTAAATTCATCGTTTGCAATGATATGCTTGGAATTTATGTGAAATATATGATGTTACTTGTTGTTCTGAAAACCCTAAGAAACACCTTCCCTACCAATGTGAGTTTATTGCTAATGGAATCGTATCTTCGTATGCTAAGGGTGTTTATAATTACTATGATGTTCAACAAATTGAAGAATTTGTTGCTTTTAAGGGTGCTTACGAAATTGCTTCTTTGATTGAAACGTATGATGCTACTCTTTACAAATCTGAAAATTTTGTCATACTTAAATATTGCTATGATAATTATGCTTCTAATGCCTATGTTGAACCATATATTGAGGACTACTCTGCTGTCCAAGAAGAGACTAATATTTTGCAGGAGTCTATGGAAGAAGAAATTGATGAAACTGTGAGCTCATTGGATGAAAAATATGATAAGGAGAGCGAAGAACAAAAGGAGGAAGATCGGATTAGCTACCCGTGCCCACCTTCTAATCAGAGTAACTCTTCAACTCATACATTGTTTAATTTCCCTTCGTGCTTACCGAAGGATGATTGCTATGATGACTATTATGATCCCGTTGATTCTCTTGAAATATCCCTTTTTGATGATGCTTGTTATGCTTGTGGCCAAGATGCCAATATGAATTATGCTTATGGAGATGAACTTGCTATACACTACAGGAATCAGCTATTTTGCCGTCTGCCACGGCGGACGGCAAAGACATGAACGGCGGACGGCAAAGACCTTTGCCGTCAGCCGCGGACGGCAAAAGGCTCCGGCAAAGTAGGCTACGGTAAACAGCTACTTTGCCGTCTGCTTCCTGGCGGCTGACGGCAAAGGCCCTTTGCCGTCTGCCGCGGACGGCAAAGAGAGCGGACGGCAAAAATTGCGCTGTCAGTCCGTTAAGTGGCTAACGGCAGACCTTTGCCGTCCGCCGCTGACGGCAAACTTTCTAGTGCCTTTGCCGTCCACCGCTGACGCCAATAATAGTTTTTTTTTTCAAGACAAATTACCTAAACAACATAAAAAAAACTACTCGGCGTCGCTATCGAGGTCAATCACGGCCGGGCCGTTGCCGCCGTCATCGTCGCTGCTGGACCGGTTCGCGACGTCGTCCCAGTCCACCGGGACGTCGTCCGAATCCTCTTCCTCCTCCGCCATCGCCGCCTGCGGCGCCGCCATCGCCTCGGCCGCCTGGATTGCGGCCGCAATCTCGGAGGCTTCCTCGGCCTCCCGTGCCGCCGCCGCCGCGGCTTCTTCAGCTGACCGCGCTAGGGCCGCGAGCAGTCCGGGCGTGTCCTCCGGGTCGCCGTCATGTCGGAGCGCCGCCACCTCCGGCGGGATCACGGCCTCGGCCGGGGCTGGTGGGGCGGGGCCAGGAGGCGGGGCGCGCCCGCGCCCGCGCAGGCCGGAGGGCCCGGCTTCGCCTATGATGTCGCCGACGGGGAGCCCACGGGCGGCGCGCTTGAAGGCGCCGATAACGTCGTTGAACCGCTTGCCCTTCCAAAATCGGCGGCGGTTCTTACGGTTGAACCGCCCACCGGGATGCGCGCTCAGCTCGGCGTTCGTCGCCGGCGGGCCCTGCGTGGGGTAGCCGTCGGCTGAGATCCTCCACGGCCGCGGCACCTTCGCCGCCGGCGGCACGAACAGCCCGAACCGGAAGAGATCTTCCGTCTGCCCTTGTGTGAGGCTCGAAGGCCAGACGCCGCCCGGTGCCGCGCCGTCGGAGTCCGAGTGGCTGGACGCCATCCCGCGCAGATCGGCGAAGAGAACGCGCGTGTGAAGAGGGAGAGGAGGGATGGACGGGCGGTGTAACCAAACTCGCCGCCCAGGGCGGGTTTTATAGCGCCGGGAATTAATGCGCGGCAGGTGAGGCGCCGTGGCAGGGCGGAGCGGGGCATTAAACTGCGGCAGGGAGGCGACGGGCCGCGGCAGCGGTGGCGTGCGGAAGGCGCGGTCTCCGACGGCGCCGTGGCGGGGCGGAGCGGGGCATTAAACTGCGGCAGGGAGGCGACGGGGCATTAAACTGCGGCAGGGTGGCGTGCGGTAGGAATGTGATTTCATGACGAATTTTTGCAAGCACTTAGAACTTTTGTCAATGTTTCTCCCAAAAAAAATTGTATTTTTTTTGAAATTTTTTTATTTAGTTTTGATTTTACTGTTCACCCGAGCTCATTCCTAAAATTTACTCTCTCTCCCTCTCCTACCCCTGCTGCTCCTGCACGACGCCACTGCCCACCGCTGCTCCCTGCTACAAGGACGGCCTGATGGGGCAGCATGGCCCCTGCCACTCCTCGCTGCAAGGATGGCCCGCTCCTGCTCCCCGCTGCAAGGACGACCCTACCGTCCGGAACAGCGCAACAAGGCCCCTGCCACTCCTCGGTCCTCGCCGGCGTCAGCAAGCCCGCACGGCCCTTGCCGCCCCTCGATCCTCACCGATGTCTTCAACTTCCGCAAGCCAGCACGGCCCTGCCGCGCCTTGCTGCCAGTCTTGGAGTTCGTCTGCATCGCACCGCCCTACGGCCTCTGAAGGTTTGTCACCCCTCGGTGCTGGCCTTGGAGTTCGCTGCTTTCTTGCTTCAAATTATGTCAAATTAGGCAGCTTGGAGGGCGGGGGCAGTAGCAGCTCAGACGGTACACAATATAGACAACACCGGGGGCTGCAGCAGACACGACCTCCTTGACTCCTTGTCCTCTTCAATCAACAGCAGCAACAAGTCTCCAGGAACAACTCTTGTATGTGTGTCGATGGGTGCATGACAAGTGTTCCCCGAAATGCAAAACAAAAAGTAAGTTTTACACCATTATATATAGGGGATCGAATAGGTCCGGCTAGAATTTAGTGGAGTAAATATACTCCACTAAGGTTTACTTTGATGTTTCCTCCTTTGTTTTTTAGGGATCGGTTAGAAATGTCCTAAGCCTCTCATTGCTCTCTACCATTAAGACTTCTCTCCCCCTTCTTTGGCAATTTTGACCTCTAACGTACACTAGCTACGTACTCTGGTCGAATGGCGATGTGGAGTTGTCAACTTTGGTTATTCCTCTAGTCAGCGAGTCAGATGGGAGGCAGTTCGACCCCAGCCAGGTGTCCACATCTCCATCCTCTGGCAACTCGAGGCCATGGCGTTGTGGCGATCCTTTGCCCCAAGTGGTTTCGTCCTTGATGGCATCTGGATCAGTTTTGTGCTAGTGTCTTTGATCAGGATCGAATTGCGATTCATGTTTGTGATCTAGGGTGCTATCTGTAATGTGTATGGACTAGTTTGTAGTATGTGCTTTGTCCTTCTGTAAAATGTGGTTGTACCGTTTTTGGGTATTATCTGATGCAATCTAGATCCGTACGAACCCTTCACCTATATTCAAAAAAGAAATTTATGTTTCACTATATGGGTGTTTGTGTCGCGGTGCACACATACTGGTCATACAATCCCCCAAAACTAGATTTTCCTTAGGACTCTCTAGCAAATGAAATATTTCCGCTGAAAGCTCAAATTCTTTTGATGGTTCATCATTTAAAATATTTTTTGTTGATTGTAGACTTGCATTAGGGTTGCTTGTAATACGTAGAGTTATGCATGCATACTTATCAATTATGTGATGGTTGTTCCAGGCTACTATTGGGGATTGGGAATGGGCATTTTAGCATCCCAAGTCCAGTGGAGGAGTCTACACCGCTCCTACCTTCACTAGTAGAATGCTCGTGCGTTGCCACGGGCCTTCTTAGTTTGTTTTCCTGATTACACCTATGAATGTTGCCACGGGCCTTCTTAGTTTGTTTTCCTGATTACACCTATGAATACATTGCATATCTGTCTCTCGCTCCCCAACTCTATGTGTCACCGTTCATCTCTCTCCCTCCCCTTCTCTCTCCCACACTCCCTCTCTCCCTCTCTCTCTCTCTCACACACACACACACAAACTCCCCCTCTCCCAGGACTCCAAATTTATTTTGGCGCTCGCCGGCTACAGTATATGCTAGAAGCTAAAACATTAAAGGGAAACAATGTAATATAATAAATAAAGAAAAGGATTAAATAACACAGATAAAGTTAATGAAACTTTTGAGAGTAGCAACAATGATCTCCACACATCATAAGATTAGTACAAAACTCGATGGCTTCCGTCACAAAACTTTTTCAGAAAGTAGGTGATGACGAAAGTAAACCAAGACATCGCCTGGATTCTCCATTTTAGGATGGTTAGCATAAGAAGATCCATCCGCCCAATAGTACTTGACTCGAACACAAACTTCATATAAATGGACTTAGAACATCCATGTTTAACATTTCGTCAAATCGGTGATTTTTTCTATAGCAAATTTTTGTTGTTTCTCCTTAAGACCGCTCCATTCATCCCCATCTCCTTGTTGTTCTCAACTTCCAACGTAGCTCACTTGATCTGCTCTTTAATGCACCCACCTTCCAAGTGCTCCACCGCTCAAGAGCAACTATACTGGTGTAAACAAACAACTCTTAGCTCTTCCATCTTGTTCCCGTGAATCCAAAAATAGTAGTTCATACCCAGGAGAAATAAAAATGATGTCATAATTAGTAAACAATTACAGCTTTAAAGGATAAATAACAATAGGATCATTAAAAACGGAACCTCCACCCGCACAAGTAATTTTACAACTTCCACTCCTCACATTTCTTTAAAAAATATCGGAATATACACTACCAATCCAAAAATGTAGTCCAAAAGAACTGGATCCTCCTACATCATTGCCTAAGTTCCTGCTTGCTGCCGAGATACTAACTTTCTCATTTCCATATTTAAGCAGATATCATGCGGAAGAGATACTTTGGTAGAGCCAACATTAGTAGAATCAACTGGAAAACAGAACCTTCTGTCCATTGTTCCTAGAGTACTACATATTGTTAACAACTAAGGTTCAGTAAGAATAGTAGGTGTCGACGAAGAACTAACAATAAGTATATCTTGTAACTTGTATTCTTCAACGGTGTTTCTCAAAGAATATTAAAATAGGTAAGTTATTGATATTAGAATTTTCATTCTCGACATTAAGGTTCCTGACGCTCTGCACAAACTGGAAAAAGATTAGCTACAAAACCAGTATACTCGTAACACTCAAGTTCTCACAATATTTCACAGGCACACTACAAATAAATGCATACCTGGGAAATGTCGACATTTTAACATACTGCAATCAAGAAGAGTTTGCGCATCGTGCTGGATAGGTTTAGCTGCATCAAAATCTAAATACTCTCAGATTACTTGAGGTTGAGGTTGTAACTTATTAGCATTCTATGTCCGAAATCAGCAACCGTCCATGATTTATTATGATTAACAAATTTACTGGATGATGTGGCCAATGTGTCATCTAATATTGAATATTGAGTGTTCTGCGTAATGACTAAAAGAAAATAAAGAAACTTTCTACATATATATAACTGAATATGCGTACAATTATCTTTAGTCACAACATTTCCGTTGTGGATGGCCTTGCTCGTGGACGCTGCTTGAGCTCGTTGAGCAGGGCCATCTTTCTCAATCAACAAAGATTGGACTACAACGAAAATTGAAAATCATTGTACGGTATCAACAAATAGACCGAATGATCGAGCGATCTGAGCAAAGATTCAGAAGTGGAAAATATCTTAAATAATAACCTGCCTAGTGAGATAGTGCTGACTTGTTTGATTACTTGTCCAGATCATCTGCATAGTAAATGTACTACTATTCATGGAAGAACTCTTCCTTTATTAGTTCACCTGTTTGCTGACAAAAAACAAAGCTTGTATATTTGATGTCTAATTCAACCATGGAACAAGATAAGCTTCAGCGCAACCAACAAATAACTTAATACCAAAGGTGGACACAACCCCCCTCCTGCGCGCCGCCCCTCCCGCCGACGTAACCCTTCCTCCCTCCTAGCCGCCACAGGAGGGTGGCGCCGGGCAAGCTCATGACGCAGCTGGGGATTGTGGCGACAGGGCCCGTGCTGCTCCTGCCCGGCGAAGGAGAGCCCTAGATCTAGGGCGACAACCCCCTCTGCTTGATGGTCTTGTTGATTGGTCGACTGACCAGCGGTGGATTAGGGCCATGGCATAGCTGGCCAGGTGGCTGACGGTGCCAATTCTGGTAGCTACTCATCTTCCCTGCTCAGTGTGCTTCCCTCCCGCCGGATTTTGGCCGAGCTAGCTGGCTGGCCAGGCCTCAGACTGCGGGCGGAGCTTGGGGTGGGGATCCAGATCGGGAGAAATCACTGGTTGGCTCTGGCATGAAATGTCGAGGCGTAGTAAGCTGCTTTCGAGCGCCTCTGTATCTTTCCGTTTTATGTTGTTCTTGTGTTCTGTTGGATGTTGCAACTTTATCAGCCAAGCTAGATCCCTTCTCGGGCTCAGCCGCGTCTTTTCTCTAACAAATAACTTAATACATACTGAAATAGTAAAGCTTATTTAAATCATGAACACACATATTCATTATATTAGCAATGATCAACATGGGCTGAAGGTCTATGTATAAAACGAAGTATCAACTAACTTGGTGTCACAATTTTGAAGTGTTAACAATTAAAATAATTCGAATGAAGAACTTAATGGTAAGTGGGTTGCTAATCAATTTAATTACTACCTAGAATCCTCGGTTTCTATTTCCTAAAGGTCTATGTATAAAACGAAGTATCAATTAACTCGGTGTCACAATTGTTCATGTTCTGCTTATGTTGAGATGATGTGTTCGGACAAAAAATACCGGTGAGACAAACAACTATATGAATGAAGTGGTTTGCTATAGTTTGATAATTAGACAAAATTACTTGACCAGTATCATAACATACATAATCTGACTCCCATTTTAAGAGCATCATGTAAGTGCTTTTATCATGTGATAAAATGTCTTCTTGTCAGGTACCTGATTACAAAGGTTTGTTTGTCATCTGGTTGATCTGTTATGTGAATAACAGATCAGCTGCTAACATCCCAACTTAGTGAACAACATTGGTATCTCCAGGTTGCAGTGAACAACATTGGTATCTCCAGGTTGCAGTAAACAACATTGCAATAATCAAATAATCAGAAGTTGTAACTTATATCTCCAGGTTGCAGTAAACAACATTGGTAATATTTTTAGAGAGTAGCATGAGCAAATTATCTCCATTAATCAATAGAGCATACCACATTCAAATTTATTAAGTTGGGAGCCTGTTCGCAGATGGAAATGGCAACACGGCATGTCCTCCATATCAGCCTAACAAAAAAAGTAACACCAAATATCATCATTAGGAAACAAATGAAATATTTGGTTGCTTTCTTTGATGTTTAGCAATGAAATCTTTAGATGTACCTGCGCATGTAACGAGCTACCTTCTCACATCGCAATCATCTTGATTAGAGAAGGGGAAAAAAGCTCGAGCAATTAATCTGTACAAAAACATTAAAACTCTATGGTTTCGCATGTAAAATTTGTAATTTCAATTTCTTCCTGCCCCTTTAATCCATCATGTACATAACAAAATGCCAGCAAATCCTAAATGTATCACCCTTCTGGACAAAGTGGCACACACAATACCAATTACTATGATCATGTGCAGAATAAGAAACACTAAGTATTATATGTTGCATTGAGATCAAACCAGGATGACACTTACCCTTCTGGATAAGCTCATGTACCCGAGGCCAAGGACCCAGCCATGCCCTGGCCTGACTGTGCAGCCACACCGGAGGACAAGCACGCTGGCGATGCGGAGGCCAGTAACCCAGCCGAGCATCCAGCCACGCTCGATACCGAGTCTGCAGCAGCGCCCTGGCCCAACCCATGTGCCCAGCGCTGTCCTCTGTCGTAGCCACGGTGTCACCCTCCACCGCATCCGCACATGGGCCCGAGCATGCCACATCGCTGCCGAACAAACCCTCTTCAGCCGAGCCGCCGCCCTTTGCCGTAGCGTCACCTGAGCACACCTATGTGACATGGCACGACCCCTCCGCATCCAAGCCATGGGAAATTGAGTTGCCAACTGGAAATTTGAGTTACTAAAGAAAGGAAGATACCCAAAAGAGAGATAACCTATAGCATAATATCAGTGAATACACATCCATCAGAAGATCCTCATCACTGAAGTAGTATTCCCTACAATTTTGGAACATATAAACACGACATTAAGGTGCTACTTTTCAGCAAATAAAGAGTTCAGAGTCAGGGCGTTATACTGCAGATAAGCAGTATAATCTGAGTTAATAGTTGTCCAACTAAATATGGGTATTTGAAATCCGAAGGACCAAATTTTCTATTGATGCCATATCCATGTTCATTTGTTTGTTTCATAAAATCAGGATACTGTAGAAAGGAGGTGATAGAACATTAAAGGAAGCCCATGTTCAGCGAGATTTTAGAATGTATGAATAACAAAAGGTACCATTAGCATTTCTTATAGCAAGCAACTTTCTGTTAGAGATATATATGATTATAATATGCAAATTTGATGGGCAACATGACTAATTAAGTTCATGACGCCATCACGATGGCAATATTTATGCGCTAGAAACTTAAATATGCTACCCGACCTTGCAATCTTGTGTAGAAAACAACTCAACTTGACGAATTCAAATTGGAAACATAACCAAAAGACCTGGAGACCATACCCGCTGCCTTGGGTTAATCCCCGTCTTCATCCTCCTTGTCGGTAAAAAGATTCTTGCCGAAAACACCTAACAACTGATTAGTAAGATTGGAAGCCATGGCACTCCAAAATCCAATCGCAACCAATATACATGATGGCAGATGGCTCAGTATAAGACAAGCCAAGATGGCAGATGGCTCAGTATAAAACACCTAACAATTTCTACATTAGACAAGCAGAAACTGAAAATCTAGAGGCAACATGTATATACAATAGTTAGTTTACACTCTTGAATACCAAAACATATGATTTGATCACTTCCAAGTTGGAACATTACCTTGTCTAGTTCATCAGATAGAAAAACATTACCTTGTCTAAGACCTGACTTCTGATAACATGTAGGTGCAGACCTTTGCTTCATATACACTTTCTGAAGCAGGATTTGGATCTGGAAGGTTATAGAACTTCAGTTCAATTAGAAAATCTTGATAATATCACAAGGAATAGGAAGAAACCATTAAAAAATATGTGACTGCATCCTAACTCGTGCCTCTCCAAATTAAATCATGTCACTCACCTGAGGAACTTCCAGATTGCAGCCAATACCACAATTTACGCCGTCTTCTACTAAAAACTCTGTGCAAGCTCCTGTCCTTCTCCAGCTGATTGCATCATCTAAACCAGATCAAATTTTATTAGTTTACCCATGCTAAATTATGTATCAAAACCAAGGTAAGAACTTTTCAAAGGTAAAGATGTATAGAACAACATGTAGCCTGATCTTCCCAAAACACGCACTAAGCAGAATATTAATGATAGGGGTGGAGATGGGAAGGTGTTATGACCGGCTATATTACAGCCCAGGCAGTTATGGGCCTGGCCCGGTTATCTTATCATTATTAGGGGCTTAGCCCAGTTATTGGTGACTACCAAAAGATGAGTCTATCAGAAGTCTACATTAGACACTCTTGTGCACCAAGCATCGATAATTTGTTCAAACATTACCTTGTTCTAGCCGGCATGCAGCAAGCATTTCATTTCCCTGTCTAATTTTGGGAATTTTAGGCCTACCACTCTTGTGCACCATACTGACAAAATAGAAGACAAAAAACGTCCTATCAATTTTTCACCTTGAATGCTAATCATGTTTTACAAATGCAATTATGTTTTGGAGCAGAAATTATGCATGTTTGGGAATTGATTAGTGGTAAATAAGAGAAGAGGTTAATTATTATTACCGCGAGGACTTTCTTGTACTCGGAGATGATGAAGGGGACGTAGTCGTGGATCTCGAACTGCTGGGACCTAGCGGAGAAGGGCACCAGGAAGTAGTTGTTGACGAAGTCGTTGCCGCCGAGCGTGATGAGCACCAGCGACTGGCTCACGCGCTCCCTCGCCGCGTCCTCGCCGATGTACGCCGCCAGCCTCCGCTGGTAGTCCTGGAAGTTCTGCAGCTGCTGCGCGATCCTGATGATGTTCACCTGCACACGCACACGCACAGCATTATTGTCATCTCCGTTGCATTATTGTAGATACGTATACCTGATTCGAGCATGTGTGCGTGCGTGCGCGTGGAGCTTGCGAATTGCACGCCTGTGTCGTTGAGGATGCCGATGCCGGCGGACGCGAAGTTGGCGCCGACGATGTGGGGGCTCAGGTACGGTAGCGCGGGCTCTGCCCCGAGGTACTCGCCTGATCGAACATGTGGCAATGTCAAGAACTACTCTCCCAACCGAAAGAGAAATGGTGCAGCGGGGAGTATAACGTACTGATGATGTCGGGGGGGGGGGGGGGGGGGGGGTGAACTTGTAGGTGGGCGTCAATGATGTAGAGGTTGCCGGTGTCATCGCCGTCCAAGGAGGTGCAAGTCCGTCGGAGGGACAGAGATGGCCAGCGGCGAGTGCTTGTACCCGTGGAGGCTAGGCATTGTATCAATGTAGCTGCAACCGTCGATGGTGTCGAAGCGCAACATGCGGTTCGCGCAATTGGCCAAAATGACCTTGCTCTCCGAGGCCGTGGGCAAGAAATGAAGACAACGAGGAGACCTTATGGAGTAGGAGACTCCGCTCATGTCCGACGATCCTTCTCTCCTGGGAGGGTAATAAGGACAAAAATTAGATCGACTGAACTTCCAAGGTTGGTTAGTATGAAGTGAGGTTCCTGAAACCCGCATACGTCGGTGAATCACGTGAGGTTCTTAAAACATTTGCATGACCAGGTTAGTATGAAGCTTCAGAAAATAAGTGCATCACGTGAAGTTCCCTAAGTGAGTACGTTTACCTCTATATATTTGACTAACAACATGACAGGTTGTGTGTGCTATTATGAACAAAATACAATGAACAGATTGATGGATCGATATGGTTGCTTCACTTTACTTCCTAATAAGTGGATTTCTTTTCCTGAACAAATTGACTGCTGATTTCAGGCAGTAGGATAGATGTTAAGCAAGCAGATATATAAACCCGAGAGCACAAGACAAGACCATGCACGTATTGTAACGGGGAAGATGTGAATTACTTAACAACGTATCCAAACGAAGCAGATCGAAGACACACGTACGTACGTATACAAATCCAATGAGCAACACCAAAATCACATAAGTACGCATCCAAATTAACCTTGATGAGGAAGGAAGGAAATTGAGATGGAGAAAGCACCTTACCTTGGCGGTGGCTGGAACGGTCACGACGGCGGCGGCTAGCTAGGTATTCGCGGGCGCTCGCTCTGGAAACGGACGGAGCCCAGGAGGCGCCTTGCCTTGACGCGCGTGGCGGGTTCCTCACGACGCGGAGGTGGAGGCGACCAGAGCCGGCGGCGGTGCGACGCCGAGGTTGGTGCGACGGCGAGCTCGGGCGGTGAGGCGGCGGGGCAGAAGCTGCAGGGGACGGCGGCGGGGACCTCGAGGCCGAGCTCAGGCCATGGCTTCCCTGGCTCCAGAGGCCGTGGCGGCGCCGGACGCAGCGGCGGGGCGAGGAGGAGGCCGGCCGTCGGGGAGGCAGGAGCTCCTCGTCCCCTCGATCCAGATCGGGATCGAGGAGGGAGCAACAGGGGCGCGAGGGAGCGGGTAACCCGCGGGCGGCGGTCGGGGCGTAGGTTTAATTTCGTAGGTTAACCGTCGTAGATTTTTTTAGGACGATTTTCTGTCGATGAACCATAGTGTTTCACAACTGGCATCGCGGGAGCATACCGATTTTTATTTCCTGGTTCAAGGGCGGAGGGGGGAATCGAGGGGATGCGGGAGGTGGGATCGAGGACGAAAAAAACCCGTCTCTGGTGGGACGAAAATTGACCGGCGGAGACTACCAACTGCTCCATTAGGAGTAGAGATTCAAACGGGGATCATCACGTGCTCACAATCTGCCTGGTTATCACTAGTAGAAAAAGGGCCATTTGTCCCGGTTCTAGAGGGCCTTTAGTCCCGGTTCTGGAACCGGGACTAAAGGGTCGGTACTAAAGGCCCCCCTTTAGTCCCGGTTCTTATACGAACCGGGACTTAAAAGGCCCTCCACGTGGCCGCTGGCTGGAGCTTCAACCGGGACTAAAGGAAATTTTACAATTTTGTTTAAAAAAATTCCTGATTTTCAAATTTCTGAATTATTTTACAATTTAATCTCTAATCACTCCCCCCTCATTACTGCTCAATTTAACCTCTAATCTCTAATCACCCCTCATCATTTCAAATCATCTAACTTTCCGGCCGGTCACCCATCCTCTCACTACTCTAGCCTGAGCACGCTTAACTTCCGGGTTCTATTCCCCCTCGTTTTCAAGTCTACACTTGTTGTTTTCCTGACAATAGTAAGATGTCAATCCTATTAACCCTCATGAGTTTAGCTTGAGCATGAAGTCACACGTTTCACTGTTTGAGTTTAACTATTATTCTAAAAAATAATAATTATTTAATAACACTAATATTTCTTGAGTAAGTAGTTTGACCACAGTTGACCACAATTTGAGCAGATTTGACCAAAATTCAAAAAAATTAAAATAATTATTTAGTAACACTAATATTCTTGAATAATTATTTAATAACACTAACACTTCTTGAATAAGTAGTTTGACCACAGTTTGACTAGATTTAACCAAAATTCAAGAAAAACTGAAATTTGAGCATATCTTTTTTTTCCTTTTGGAATTTGAGGATTCTAAAAATTTGCAAACAGGCCGCAGGCCGTCAAAATCGGATGCGGATCTTCGTGCTGAACATTTTGATATATTATACATTTTTTCCCGACATCATATGCAAAAGTTATAGCCGTTTTACTTTTTCATGACACTTTTTTGCAAAACATGTCCAAATTTAAGTTTTTTAATTTTCCTAACTAGTAGATGTAGTAATATAACTACATCTCGAAGGATTTTATTTTTTGAAGCTTTTATCATTTTCTTTTGTTTTTTTCAAAACTGAAATGGCGATACACGGGGGTAGAGTTTGAGAAATGGGCCCTTTAGTCCCGGTTTGAGACACGAACCGAGACAAAAGGGCATCGCACCCTTTAGTCCCGGTTCTTGTCTTTAGTCCCGGTTTGAGACACGAACCGGGACTAAAGGGTGGCCATTTGAACCGGGACTAATGCCTTTAGCCGTTCGAACCGGGACTAATGTGTATATTGCGCTGTGACCAAAGCCCTGTTTTCCACTAGTGTATGGCTCTCCTCTCCCGTCAATACCCCTACCTTCCCTAACATGAAACATCTCTCTAGCTCACCTGCAACAGGGATGCCCTCCTCCATTGGTTTCGGCTGCGATAGCTCAGGCGCGTCATCGCGTTGGATATCTTATTCATTTCTCTCTTTCCCTCTCATGTAAGGAGTTCTTCAATTCACAAAAAGAGGTTTTTTATGGTACCCTGGTACTCCTTAGGCAGGGGTGGGAGTACCAGTTAAATCCAACCCTTGGTTTAAAAGGGTAGTTTAGGTAATGTTAATTTAATTTTGGATCTAACTCCCTGCCGATTGGCTGGTCGAGAAGTCGCCGCCGCCTCCCTGATCGAGTTACCGTGCACAGCCATGGACGTGTCCTCCCCGCAGGCCCATTGCATGCACCTGCTGCTGCCTGCCCTAACTTCCGTCGCCGGCGAGGCCTCTCAGACGCATGCCTTATTTGAGTACTTGCCAAGTAGTCAGCCAGTTGCATCGTTGGAGTTCCTCGATCTTGTCGTTGCAATTATTAAATTTCATGCATCTCTCCTTCATAGTTGGAAGATGCCAACAAATCTTCCTAAGGCATCGCTACGCGTGATTCCTGGCCGAGATCTCCGGCTGGTCCGCTATGGATGATGATCACATCCCGTATTTAGTGGGGAATCAAATACCACGTACCCTCACGTAATACCACGTTGATTACCAATTAATCCTTGAAATCAAGGTACTCCTCAACTTTTGGCTGTGGTACTCCCAGGTATCCATATTGGAGTACCAAACGATTGTATCAGGAAATATGTTAGTTGGGAGCCACCCAGCCTCCTCACCGCTCGGCGCTCCTGGCTGTTGGATCGGTTTTTTGATGCATTCTGAGCCGTTCGATCTCGCCCTTAGATGATATCGGCCGTCGGATCAAGAAACGACACTGCTACAATGAATAGTAGCTTTCATTCGATTTTTCTTACTGACTTTTCTTACTCCGGAATTAGTCTTGCCTCGCTGGCCTGTGGGGTTCATCCCTGGTGGGCCGCGGCTGTCAGCGACAGTGGAGGTTGGTGTGGCATGTGCTTGCATAAATGGGCGCAGGGGTCGTGCCACCGCCTGACATTTCGGTTCCCCGCTGAGGGCATTTATGGGATTTCACGTAGCCCCTTGCCACGCGGTTTCCCCCAATTCGTTGCTTCATCCCCAATCGCAAGAGACCTAGGTCATCTCTCTCTCCTCCCCCGTCTCTCCCTCCCTCACATCTCTCTCGCGCCGTCGTCGACGTGAGAGCGCAGCGCACTCCGGCGTTCTTCCTCCTTGGTCCCCCCTTTTTGCACCCCAAGCCACGACCTCTCTTGTGTGCCTCCTTTCTCCTCCCCATCGGGACCAGGCAGGGGAGGAGCAGCGCGGGCCACGGAGACGACGAGGTGGCCGAGCTGCCCGTGGCGCCGTCACCGTACCTCACGACCCAGCAGAAGGTGTGTCGGCCGCAGAGATGGTAGAGGTCTCCTCCACTCACTCTCTTGCCGCCGTAGGAGGAGTGCGCGCAGGGGGGTGGCGTTTCAAGGTCCGCTCGGCGATGCCGCCCACTGAACGGCGGATCCATGCGCACCCTCTCCGACGACCTCCCGGGCACGCCCCCGCTGGCAACGGCGAGGACCACACACTCCGGCCACCACCGGCCACCAGCAATAGCAGGACCACCATCGTTGCCTGTCCTCTTTGATTCGAGATCCACGCGGCTCCACTTCGTCCAGGTTCACATCTCCCTCCCCCACCCCTCTCTCTCATGGCACTCGATTCCCTCTTATTTTGAGAATGGAAGTGGCCTGAAAGCCACTTGACTGAATTTGCCATCTCTTGCAAAGTGCCAGTGCCATGATATTAGATGCCTGCAGGGGATCTTCTTTTCATTGAAACATTTACCTATGATATTGAGCATAGTTCATTTTTCTTGAATTTTGCTGCCATGTATGTGTTACTTGGAAATTTAGCCATCGAGCATGTGCTTGGGCATGGTTTAACATTGCAGAATAATTGTTTGATGTAGGTGGGGTTCTCTGTTTTGTGCAAAGTGCAGACTGAGATGGTTTCTTGAAGCAACCAATCATTACAACATAAGACTGCTGCTACCGGTAATTTCTACTTTTTGTTCTTTTCAGTCAGTAGTTACTTATTTAGTGACATTATCGAAATCAACTTCAGTTTTGTTATTTGATTGCCTCCAGTTTTTTTCTTGCATGTAGGTCAACAATCCAATTTTGGTATTTGATTTCCTCCATTCTATTCTTACAGGTCATTAATATGAATTTGTTGTTTGATTGATTTGTGGTGGCTGGCAATTATTTAGGCTTCAGGTCAGTAAGAATCCCCCCCCCCCTAATCAAATATATGCTATTTTCCTCCATTTTGTTCCCATCTGATATCTAGTAGATGTGAATCTTATTCCTTGTCCGTGAAAAGCTACAATTTTTGTACTGGCACTACTTTACTATCTTCCAAGGTGTGCTTCCATTTAAATTTTGCAGGTCCTTTCAATCATTCATGTTGCCTCTTGATATGTTTTACCGGAAGGGAAATGCATCCTCTGCTTGAACTTATGAGCTTTCTGTGTTTATTTATTTATTTCTTGAGTTCATGCATTCCTTAGGTTACGCCATGTTAATAAAAGCCCATTATGTGATCAGGTATTCATACTTGGACCATATGACAATCCTGCCATAGCCACTGCAGCTTGATGACTGTGTAGTTGCTAGGTGCAGAGGGTGTTGCTAATAAATGGCCATTACTTGATTAGGTGTTAATGCTCTACTCAAATTGCACTGATATTGATCTTAAGATGTCAAGCTTTTTTATTAAGTGGTCTTCCTCGACTAAAATATCATGGTCTTTCTCTTCTGGTCACTCGCAACGGATGTTATGTTTCTTTTTTTGAAGTATATTTGGATGTCTGAAGTTTTTTTCCTGAATTATGGCTATCTTTTATAGTAGTAATGCTAATTTGAGTCGATATATCGGTGTTCCGTACCATCCTAAAAATGCGTCTCTGGTCACAGTCATAGTTCTTAATTTTCATTGGATTCCTATATGGTTTCTGAATATTTGATGTTCTGAATATTAAGGAATTACTTAATTTCTAAAATATGTGCATATCCTGTTATCATCATTGAGGGAATCAATTGGCACAATTTTAGTGTGTACGTATAGTTGATTAATATTCAAAATGTCATGCTATGTAACCATGGGGTTTAGTTTTGCCTCTATAGTTTTGCTTGCTTAATGGTCCTACTCCATTGAGTGTTGCTCTTTTACCAAGAGTTAATTTTCCTTTGAAAGTATAACATTTCAAGCTTCAGATGTGGTTTATTATGTTCCGATTGGTCCTACTTTCATACGATAGAATGTTGATAATTAATTTTTCATGCTGATAGATGTTGCCCCACCATTCCAAACGAAATGTGTAACCAGGCCACTGCTAGGTATGTTCTTTTTTCAGGTTGGGTAAAAAAGCACTCGACACGAGTCTACCAAGGGCGTGCCGGCATAGACACGGTAGACTCAAGGGCATCGCCAGAAGTCTGCATGAGGTGGCGAAGCAGACTAGCCGATGATGAGCGATACTAACAGAAAAGGCTGAGACTGGAAAAAGGGAAAGGGATACGGTACTCTGGCCATCGATTTTATTGCGAAAGGCAGGGGTTGTCGTGGCCGCGTGAAACGAAATGTGTAACCATGCCACCGCTAGGTATGTTCTTTTTTCAGGTTGGGTAAAAAAGCACTCGACACGAGTCTACCGAGGGCGTCGCCGGCATAGACACGTTAGACTCGAGGGCATCGCCAGAAGTCTGCAGGAGGTGCAGCAAAGAGGTCCTAGCGACCACGGCGGCACATCCGCGGCCGGTCCACCTCTGGCCGCTTCTCCACCACCAAGCGCCTGCCCCACGTGTGCTTCTTTTCTCCCAGGAGTGGACCGTAGCCATGGAGAGCGGCCAGAGGAGCAAGGACGGTCAGCCCCTGCCTCCTCTCCTGCACGGCTGCACGTGATGGGGATTACGAGCGGCGTACATGGTGAGCTACCCGCCTGCCCCTCCTACCCCCCAAATCTACATGTACATCCCCTGATTGACCAAAACTGGTTTGGATGTTTAGTTTCCTCTTTATGATTCATTAAATCACTTTTTGATTCAAGCAAACTCAAGTTACTCTACATGAAGCAGTGAGTGATAAATTTCCAACAGAAAATACCACTTATATACTTACTACGTAGTTGAACATACCACATTACATGTCATTGGTGATGTGAAGTTAATCTCTCTTGAAGAGACCATCAGGAAAAGAATCTCTTGCAAGTGTTTGTGGGTCCATCATTCATGGATTTTTCCAACTACTCAATAGCCTGATTCCTACATCTCAAGGATTTATTTTTGTTGGTATAAACTAGCTAGCTGTTGGGCTTCCTTGGCATGCATCTCGTGTTTTACACGGATGATGAAAACGAATTGTAAAACTTGTTGCTTTTTCTTAGTATATATATGCCGTTCAAAGGATTTCCAAGAAATCGGACCAAGTTGATGATCAGTTTCATACTAATTCATACTTTGATGCATGGTATGTGTGGTAGTCGTCCAAGATGCATGCCATATCTAGCTTCAACGAACTGAAAACATCCTTGTTTCACAGATTTTTGCAAGTACAGGTGATAAAGATTCACGATTTGGCTGCGCGCATGCTTGCTGGCTGGAGGTACTTGCAGCTATAGAGAATCATGATTTGGCACTTAATAAAATCCCGCGTCTACATTTTTTATGATTGACGCTGCGCTATAACTGTAGGAGTTTGATTCATTACTTAATGGCCTCAAAATGGATACAAGATCTGTTGGAATCAAGAAGGCGTTAAGGTAGCCCACTTGATCTACTTTAGCTCCATGCTTTATTAATGGCCAGCTTACTTACTTTGATATACAACACTTATGTTGATTGACATCAACTCCACGATTCAACTAGCATAGTGATGTAAAATATTCATGCAGTGTGTCGAAACTGTTCCAAAAAATCAAATAAATGGACCTGCGTCGAAAGGGTAGCGCTGCTACTTGGTTAAGTCAAACATTAATGTCGATGTGTCAAAACTGTAGGATTGCAATTTATATTTTGTTGGAAGATGGCAGACTTTATTTTTTCTACACAAGGGCTATCAAGGCTGCTGTGTACTATAGCACCTGTACTTTTCCTCATTCAAGGAGATTGAACCTGATGCATTTCTATGCAAGGGAATTTAAATTATGTCTGATCTGTACTAGGACGACGTCGAAAGCAAAAGGAACTAAGGAAGGGTTCTCGAGGTCTGCTCCTTCTCCACCGGTAGAGAGGAGCCTCCTTCTCATGATTCGCCTGTCTGCCCGGGCCCTCCCCGGCTAGAGCTGACACCATGGAAGGTCCCTTACCCCTCTCCCTCCTCTCTTCTGTTCCCTCTTTGTTATAGCGCAGCCAATTTTTTTTGTTCTTTCTCTCTTTCCGATTTAAACATGAGCATGCCCGTGCTCTCTTTTTGGTTGTGGTAGCTGTCATATCATGTTGCAGTTTTAGTTACATTTTTTGGTCCCATGTATATCCAAATCAAAAAACACTTGTGGTTTGGTACAGTTATATTGCAAGTCGAAAAATATTATATGTGTTAACATCAGATGGTCCAAGTTGAAATTCAGTTTGTATTATTCAATATGCATTCTAACAAACATGTTCTGTTTGGCATCATACTATCATTCAACTTAAAAGATGCTTAACCGGTTAACCCAATTTAAAATCTTAGGGACACGCTTATTTTGGGACGGAGGGAGTACTTTGTATTGAATCATATCTATATTGTGCTTGCCCCTAAATTGTTGCTTTACACTAAACCACTATTACTATATTATGCATTGATATGAGTTTTTTACGCTTCCGACTGAAAATCAAGTTTTTTATGGAGATTATGCCCTTATGTGAGTCTCCAGGCCTTGCTGAGTATTTTTATTGTTGTGAAGGCATCATCATAGATGATTGTAGTTACATTGCCTCCTTCACACTTACATACACCATTAATCATGTAAGCATTCCTTTTTTACACATAAAATCAAGTGAATGTTGTACTTCCAAACCAATTAGCACGTTTCAGATTGATAAATATTGTGCATTGATCCTGCACTTTTGACAAATTTATGTTCATGACATCTCCAGTTTTTCTCCTGTTTTCATTCTTTGTGCTTCTCAGGTCTGGCGGCTCCATGGATACATGGAAGCCACTATCATTTTGTCGGACTAAGTGTGGAGTTACTTGTGCAAGTTCCACCATCAACAAACACAAAGTTCTGCATGTTATCATCGCAAGTAAAGCAGTCAATTTGTTAGGGAGAAAACAAAGGCTTGTGTGCTCATTAGTTTTTTTTGTTCTATCATGTGGGCACCTTATCTATCTGTAACATGTGACCTGTGCAACTGCAAAAATGTTAGACAATAAAAATTCTGTGTAACACATGTTCTTATACACGTTGCCTATAGAAACTGTGCATAGTTATTCCCTTTTTTGTTGCCTTGTGTAATATATATTGTAAACAAATTGTCGTGACCTACTGAACCTTGCACTTTTGCTGTAACATACTGAACCGTTACACTATTGCCTTTCATCTTATAAACGTATGGAATAAAAAACGTCGCATACCAGGTTGGATGTGGCTGGGCGGGTGGGGTGCGGCAAGCCGCACTTCCTATCTAGTCCATTAGATTAGAGTAAATGGATGGCTCATATTTAGAGCATCTCCAGCCGCGCCCCTAGAACGGCCTCCCCAGGCTGTTTATTCGCGCCGGCGCCGAAAAAACGGCTCAGTCGCGCCCCCAGGACGCCGAATTCCGTCGGCTCGGCCCGTTTTTGCGTCAGACGCTCGCAGGCCGAACCCGGCGCACTGGGGGGCGCTCGGGGGCTCCGGCGCAAGGGGAAAAGCGTTCCTGGGGCCACATTGACATGTGAAAAGTCAAGCCACCCGCCCAGATTCGCCTCCTACCCCCCGCGCTCGGCCGCCACCTTGCGCCACCCTGCCGATCCCGGCGCCGACCACCGCCCGCCGCAGCTAGGTAGACCATTCCCAGCCGGGAAAAAGAAGGGGTTTTGCCGAGGCAGCCTCTCCGCCGCCGCCCAGGCACCTTTTCCGGCGCTCCGGCCGCGCAGGGCCTGTACACCGGCGGGCTTGCGCCCACCTCGCCCACAAGGTGTTCGGTGAATTTTCCGGGCCGAAGATGAGGAGGCGCTCGCGGCGTTGCTGGATGAGGAAGCCGAAGCCGACGTCCAGGAGCAGGAGCATCTCATGGTGCTCGCCGCCCTCGCCGGCCTGCCGCGAGCAGTGAGAAGCCGTGGCAAGGTGGCTCGGCGCTTGGGCGGGTGAAAGCAAATAACCGGCATCGTCTGGAAGGCTACTGCATGCTCTACTCGGACTACTTCGCCGACGCTCCATTGCACGGTGAGAAAACATTTCGGCGCCGTTATCGGATGAGCCGAACGCTTTTCCTCCGGATTGTGAATTCCATCCGGGAGTTCGACAACTACTTCAAGTGCAAGAAGGATTGCACCGGCACACTTGGATTCACCTCCATCTAGAAGTGCACGACAGCTATGAGGATGCTTGCATACGAAGCTCCCGGTGATTCACTCGACGACTATGGGCGCATGGACAAGTCCACCAGCATAGAGTGTTTCTACAAGTTCTGTCGGGCAGTGATGGCAGTGTTTGGACCGCAATACTTGAGAACACCCAATGCAGAAGACACTGCTCAGATCCTAGCACAGAATGCAGCAAGAGGATTTCCTGGGATGCTTGGAAGCATCGACTGCATGCATTGGAAATGGAAGAATTGCCCATTTGCTTGGCAGGGGTTGTACAAAGGCGCCAAAGGCGGTTGCAGTGTGGTGCTTGAGGCAGTGGCCACACAGGACCTCTGGATTTGGCACTCCTTCTTTGGTATGCCACGAACTCACAATGACATCAACGTGCTGCAGTGCTCTCCTGTCTTTGCCAAGCTTGTTGAAGGCCATTCTCCTTCGGTGAACTTCGAGATCAATGGGCGGCACTACAACAAGGGGTACTATCTAGCTGATGACATCTATCCGAGATGGTCGACATTTGTGAAGACCATCTCAAACCCTATGGCAGGAGGCAAGAACGCCTGGTTTGCGAAGATTCAGGAGGCTTGTAGGAAGGATGTCGAGCGGGCATTTGGTGTGCTCCAATCTCGATTTGTTGTTGTCCGGTACCCCGCTCAGACCTGGTCGAAAGATCAAATGTGGGAGATCATGACTTGCTGTGTCATCTTGCACAACATGATCATCGAAAGCGAGCAAGAAGACCCAGTGTTTGACACTGAACCATACTACAGGCAAGGCCCTCAAGCCGAAGTTGATCACCAGCTACCGGCAACCTGGACTGCCTACCTCAGTATGCGTCAGGAGATCCGAGACCCATAGGTGCATCATCAGCTGCAGCAGGATCTGATGGAGCACCTATCACTACTAGGAAAAGGCCTACTAGTGGCGCACCAGTTTTGCCTACTAATGGCGCACTACTGGTGCGCCACTAGTACCACGCCACTAGTATTAAATACTAATGGCGCACCACTGGTGCGCCATTAGTATCTGGTATACTAATAGCGCATCACGCCGTGCGCCATTAGTATGGACCAACATGCGCCATTAGTGTGCCTCCCAGGGGCGATATTTACACATGTGCTTTGCCATACTAATGGCGCACTGCGGGGTGATGCGCCATTAGTATCCTTTGGCATACTAATGGCGCACGTTGGGGTGATGCGCCATTAGTATGTATATTAGGGATTTTTTTTCTTTTCTGATATTTGCACAGATTATAAAATATATTATTGGACAGAATATAGACAGCACCACACAGCAACAGCAGATTCATCGAATACAATAGAAGATTAGTCTCCGAATACAATTCATCATATTAGTCTCCGAATTCAAAAGACCGAACAAAGATAGAACATTACAAGTCTCGAGACCGCGAGTAGCGAGTTTGTCTTCACATTACAAGTCGATATCGATCATCTAAACTACCATCACATAGAAGAGAGCTGCGGTCATCACGATGAGCATCATCGCGATGAAACTGGTCTTCATCCGGTTCCTCCAACGCTCCCTCCTCTCTCCCGCTAGATAGCGCGCGTATCTAGATTCCGCCTCCGCCCTAGTGGTGTACCCTTTGTAACTGTTACCGCTGAAACGGTGAACCTGTCTCCGACACTCCTCCCAGTCGTCGTAGACTCCGAGAACCTTACCCTTGTACACGACATACAACGGCATCTCTATGCACTAGCCAAACAACAGACAATACATAAGCAATATATAAGTATGCAACAAAAGGATCGGAAGAGAAAAGCAAGACATTAATAGCACGATTCATGGTCCTACTAATAAATAGCATCGATTACATCTAAGTTGAACGACTGTCCAAACCAAAGAGACATACAAGTTCATTAAAGTTTAATTACAACATGAGCTAATCGATGTTTCAGAACTACACATAGCATCACTACTTTCGACTCAACTCATGGGACCGGAGCGTGGATGAAGCCGCCGTCTGTCGTGATGGTCATGAAGTCGCGGGCGTTGTCAGCCTGCATTTGTAGCGTTGTGTCTATCTCACTGTTGGACGGTTGATATTTGAGGTAGAACTGCCCTAAGGAACGAAGGACATCTTGATGGATGATTTCTGCAAACTCCGACTGGATGCGCAAGAATTCTTGTCGGATGTCCGAGTCCTGGATTGCCGCCAAGCTTGCGGCCCAATCTTTGAGATTATTTGGTAGCTGAAGGTGATTATGGTCCCGTACGACCGCCCGCATGTGATGGAGGGCGTAGTAGGCATCCTTCTGACCGCCAGGCGGCTGCTTGACGCAGGGGAACGTCGTATTGTGGGTGAACACATGCCTGCCGTACCTACGAGCTGGCCTCTTAAAGGTGCCTCCAGATGCGGTGTAGCCGGGGAGAGCATCATCAAGAACTTTCTTGATATTTGTGTAGTCTATCTTGGAATCACGGTCTGTGTCGAAATACGTGGCCATGAAATATTTTGGGCTTAAGAGGATGAGTGTGCAATGTGTGTCACTGCATAGAACACGGAATGTTAGAAAAAAAAGAACGATCGAAATCTAAGAAATCATATGTTACGGGGCGGTTAGGGGATGACTTACTCGGGAAAGTAAGGCACGAGGAAGTTATCCTTATCTGGGTTTGCCAGAATGACGCCTTCGAGGTGTGAACTCGCGACTTGCCGGTCCCCAGCGCTGCCCAAGATCTTGGCACGCATGTAGAAGGGGTCGACTATCACAATGTCCGGGGTCTTGTCTCTAATGATCCGCATCTCCATACTCAGCGAAAACAGCCGAACGAAGGTGTAGTGCAGCGGATGAAGGTCATAGCAAAGATGTCATCAAACCGCAGGACGATCGTACCCCCGACGGCGCTATCCACAAAGCCCTTGCCCTCTGGCACCTTGGCCACGAAAACCGGGTATGCCACATCATTCTCTCTGAGACGCCGCTTCTCCAAAGAAAGAACACTGTCATGCAGACTCCGCATAGCACCGGTTACAGCATTGAGCATATTTGTCGGTAGCATCGCCCTACCCGCCACATGCACCCTCCTAGAGATATCCTTAGGTGAAGGTGGCCCGTCCTAAGCACGGATCGTACTCGGTGCCGGCTAGCTCGCACAGGCGCCCTTGTTAGTCTTTCGTTTCCGTCCCTTCTACCTGATCTGCTGTAATGGGATCGAGTTCTGCTCACAGACCGCCTTCTTGAGCATGTTGGGGCTGATAATATTTCGCACCTCAGCTATCTGAGGCTCGGTGAAGGCGGCAGCTGGAGGCGTCTCCTGAGAACTGAACGCCAAACGACGCCTGTTGCAATTGGGTTTCTCCGTCGTACCAGCTAGATCGCGGTCGTCTTTTTCAAGGTTGGGTTCTTGAGAAGGAGGCCCGCAGAACTCGTCACCGTACCCATGTTCGGCAAAGTACTTATCGACGTTGGAAAATGTACCGTCGTCGTTGTCGTCGTCGTCCGGATCCTGTGCCATATGCATGTCCGAATCCTGTGCCATAGGGATGTCCGGCATGTCCGGTAGCGTTGCGGCATTCTTGCCATGGCTTGGCGCTGGCACGACTGGCGGTCTTGTCTGTGGGCTGGTGTCCCCCGCCCCCAAACGAATCTGTCTCTTCGGCCAAAGCAGGGGCCAGCTTACGCAGGCGCTGAGGGTCATCACATCATCTTCGTCGGCCCCAGCGGGTCGAATCGGAGGTAACAACTCGTCGCAGCCTGGCAGCACCCGAACCAGTTCAACCCCATACAAGGTGGGTGGCATCGGATTATCGTGGAACACGCGGTTGCTCGGTTGAACGATTCTGCCCTTGGTGACATCAACCAACTCGCCGCCCACGAAGTGCAGGAGAGTGCAAGGAACGTCGGCGGCGCCCTGCGAAAACATGTAGGGCGTCAGGGATGCCCAGTCAAATGCAAGGAGATGAAGTCATCGGCCGAGAGGCTTAGTTACCGTGATGTCGTCGAGCTCGGCTAATGTCGAGGCACCGCCAACGGCGGGCGTGCAACTGACGGAGGAGCCACTTGATGGCGAGGTGCCGGCCGGCGTACACCCGGGTGCATTAAGCTCCAAGGCCCGTGCCGGCGCCGGAGACACGAATACCGCCTCTGCCGGAGACACCAATGGCGCCGTCTGTGCGTTGTGCGAGTTGCTGGCCGTGAAGCTGGGAACCGGGGGAGGCCCCTGTTGGCCGCCCGCAATCCACGTTGTCAGCCCCTGAATCAAGGTAGGCACAATGGCGGTGAGCGTCGTTCCCAGTTGTTGTTGCACTTGCTCTTGGACAATCTTCGGAATCCGCGCCACTTGTGCCTTGAGTTCTTGAACCTCGCGCGACTGGCTTTCCGAGCTGGTCTTTTTCTCCTTTCGCCCACCAGCGGTATAGTATGATGACCATTTTGTGGACAAGCCTTTTCCGGCCACACGACCAGCTGACGACGGCTTACTGAGCTTATCCTTGTTTTTCATTACGTTCAACGCCCTATTTAAAGGGGTGTCAAAAGGGGAGCTCTGAGACGACCCCACGCTACTGCTTTTAGCCTCCTGCGGAAGGAATGTGAACCAATTAGAAATTTGGCTTCATTAATTAGAATGCAACCATATGGAGCTAATTACGCGGGGGTGTATTCCTTACCAGAACAAGCTCAAGCGCCCTGGTCTTCGGATTCGTGGTAAGCTCCTTTGTTACCGGGTCCTCCTTGTACCGGGCCCTGACAAAGTTCCTGGTCTGCTTGTCACGGAATTTCTCGAAGCGGGGCGGTAGGCCTTGCTCGGCACGCTCCGCGTCCTCCTTGTCCCATATAGGCTCCGCCACTCTGTAACCGCCGGGACCGAGTTGGTGGACCCCTAAGTTCAACTGCCACATTTCTTTCCCCCACTGACTTGATTCGGAGGTTGCGTTGCTCTCGCACTTGATCTTGAACTCCTTGTAGTCATCTTCGCTCATCAAAGGATATTTCGCCTTGATCTTCTCATAACTATCACCTTTTTCAATCATTGCCTTCACCGTGCTTCTCCATGTAGACAGGGCCGTGCTCATCCTCGTGAGGGCGGCACTGTTCACTTTATTCCCTGAGAGGCGTGTGTTTGCAAACTCAGCGGGGAACTTGTATCATTCGTGCAGCTTCGTGAAGAGGAGGCTGCGCAAATTCCCTCGGTCCTTATGCCTTAGGTTCTCGGTGTTGATCGAGACGGTGCTCCGGAGAATGCACCCGAGCTGAACCGAGTACCCCTTGACTACTTGTTTGGGCGCCGTTGGATGCCCGTTGGAGTTCACTTCAGTAAATTCCTCCTTGACGGTGCCGAGCACGCTCGAGCGCCGGTCCTTCCGTTGCCTTTTCGGTTGGCTGCCATCTGTGCGTGCGCCGCCATCATAAGTGGTGGCATCCTCGGCAGCACCATCAGTGGTGTCATCCCCGACGCCACTAGGGGTTGTGTAGTCAGGACCGGTGTCTTCCGCGGCGTCGTCCTCATAGCGGTGAGGTTCTTCCTCCAGCTCCTAGGACAGCTCCCAGAATTGCTTGCCACCCGAACCGCCGGCCTCATCGTTGTGGGCCATGTTTCGCTCTAAATAGGAAAAAAGTTTGGTCAAAAAGTTGGTTATTGTCAAGGAACAAGATCTCTAAGTTGACCAAATAACCTAATTCTCGAGGAATGTCGCCAAAAAGTTGGTTATTGTCAAGGAACAATTGAGAGATGTTTGTGATATTGCCTAGGTGTTTTGGGATGGAACCTGTTAGTGTGTTGTTGCTAGGTGTTGTGGGATGGAACCAGTAGCTTCCTTGCAACCCACAAAAGACAAAGGAAAAGGGGTGAAAAGGGGGAGATGGTTAGCTTTGATGAGCAGGCAGCATCTTCCTAACCCCCTTCTTCTTGTCTCCTCTCACTATCTCTCTCACACACATGGCAAGCAAGGGTGTCTGAGTGTGTGAAAAAATACTAAACTAATCCAACCACTAAAGCACTAGATCACTACTATTGGTTGATGTCAAGATACATGCTGATTAATTTTTGTTTCGGTTGAGAATCGGGCACCTTCTAGGTCAAGAAAATTGGGCATGACCTTTGCTAATTTTCTTGACCTAGGAGGGCCCCAATCTCAACCAAAACGGAAATTAATCAACATTTCAGGAGAAAGGGGTAACGAAGTGATGAGGCAAATGTGCCAGGCACCACAATGTGATCACAGAAACAAAGCAGCAGCAGTGGTGTTGGATTCACAGTGTAAATGATGGATGAAAAGGCCACAGACCATATGGTCCTCTGCTTTCATATGGACAAAATAAAAGTTCACATGAATGGCTACTTGACTGAATGGTGCCAGGTAAACAACAAAGTCCACTAGCAGATCCAAGATCTAATTCTATTACACACAACATAGCAATTTAAGAGAATTAGAATAAGGATAGTAGGAAATGAAAAAGAATTATGCTCAAAGAACAATGGTAACAGCAAAATATTGAAACCTTTGGTAAGCATTCTATTACAAAAAAACAAGATATGTAGTACTATACAATATCCATAACCAGAAAACAAGACATGCATATTCTTAGGCAGAGTAAAATAGTCCTACATTCTTGGCAGTTGTCAGAGCGTGTAAACCTTTCGCCGTTTGGTTCTACAGGAAATTTCACTACCAAAACTAAGGGAGAAACAAAACAATGCAACAGAAATGAAAGACCATGTGGATTTTCTCAGAACTTTAAGCGCAAATGTCAAGAGCACAGAGTACACATTCTCAAAGAGAAGTTCAGTTCTGCAATCGACAAACCAGACACTTTAATTTTTATCAAGGAAGGGTTTACCCCTCCGATTTCCATTAAGAGAAACCAACAGCAAACTACAAGAACCAGTTATCTTACAAAGATAAAACCAAAAGCTACTTACTACAGGAGCTTATGTTTGGACCTGATGACAACACTACTTATGGACCCTTATAACGCTAAAAAAAGTCGAGAGATTTTACAGAACAGAACTTAGTTACCAGCTTATCGACCTCGTTACAGATAATCCTTTTGTAGGTACCGTCCTTGATGCTTTTCTTTGGAGGTGACTGTGTTTTGTTATACGCAACAAAACTTGAATTAGAATATTTCCAAATCATAAACAGACAATAAAATGCAAATTTGGAGAAATTTAAGATTATTTGTTCAAAGCCAATTTGTCAATGATTAATATGATATCTCAATTTCCACCAAATAATACATTTGTTATACACCACAGTTTCTTTTCCTTTGGAAAAGAAAAAAGCACACTGGAGATTTGCCCCCCAACAAAAGTAATGGTATCAAAATGGGGCTGCTAAACTAATCTGATGTCAGAAATCCTCAATGGAACAGGTATTCCCACAGCACTGTCCTGCTTGTGTTTAGTTGGGATATTGTACTGCACAAAAAAGATTGTTCCTTCAATGTGCTTGACAATGCATGTACTACTATGAGGTCCTTACTGATTATTAAATTGAAGCACTGCATCCATCAAGACTATCTCTAAAATGCATTGATGCCCCAAAATAAATACCAGTGAAAATTGAACCCGACACTGTCCTGCTTATGTTTGGTTGTAAGATTATAATAAATAAAAAGATTAGTTCATCGATGTGCTTGAAAATACATGTCTTGTGAGAGGCCCTTTCAAATATTAAAATAAAGTACTGCCTCATGAATAAAACTAACTCTAAAATGCCTTAATACCCCAAAAAATGTACAACTGCGGGGTGGTGCTGCTGGAGATGCTGTCGGGGCGGCGGGCGCTGGACAAGAAGGAGGAAGGAGGAAGGAGGAGAGGGACCTGGGCGGGCGCGGCCGGTCGTCGGAGGGGTCGGGGTCGGCGGCGGCGAAGGGATGGCTCGAGGGCGTCCGAGCTCGTCTGGGTCCTCGTAGTCGAAGAGGAAGACGGCGGCGGTCCTCCTGGGCGCCTCGGTTGGTCGTGGGGAGGCCGGCGGCCACGTGCTTCGCGGGTCGGCGCGGGGGAGCTGCAGTGGTGGGGGGCGCGGGGGCGGCGGCGCGGGGGAGCTGCAGTGGTGGGGGGCGCGGGGGCGCGAGGGCGGCGGGGGTGGAGTCCGGCGGGGGTCGGGGCGGCGTCATCGTGGGTCAGGTGAGCGCGCGGGTGGACTGGCGAGGGAGAGGGACGAAGGGGATCTGGCGAGGGAGAGGGAGGAATTAGCTTGGGGGGAAACTTACTAATGGCGCACCCCGAAGCGGTGCGCCATTAGAATGTTTTTTTAGATAGCAATGGCGCACCCACGATCGGTGCGCCATTAGTAATCTTTTTTTATATAGCAATGGCGCACCAGCCAGAGGTGCGCCATTAGTAATCTTTTTTTTATATAGCAATGGCGCACCTCTGGTGCGCCATAAGTAAATTTTTTATTTTTATTTTTTATTGCATCTAATAATTTTTTAGAAAATGAATATGAATATGAAACAGTAATAATTTTTTATAAAAACAGTAATAATTTTTTAAAAAATATCATCAAATTTGTTATTTGAAAATATTTATGAATATGAAAAAATATCATCAAATTTATTATTTGAAAATCTCATCAAATTTGTTATTTGAAAATATAATCAAATTTGTTTTTTTTGCAATTTAGTTGCATTCATTTGTGACGGTGGAGCGGGCCGGGGAGGGTGCGGGGGGTCGTCGGCGGCGGTGGAGCGGGCCGGGGAGGGTGCGGTGGGTCGGCGGCGGCGGTGGAGCAGGGGAGGGTGCGGTGGGTCGTCGGCGGCGGTGGAGCGGGGGAGGGTGCGGGGGGTCGGCGGCGGCGGCCGGTGGAACGGGGTAGAGGGTGCGGGGGGTGCTCGGCGGCGAGGGGGACCGGATCTGGCGAGGTGGGATAGCGATCGAGATGGAGGGGGATCGAGATCGAGTGTCCATGAAATTTAAAAATATTCATGAGTTCAAAAAGTTGCCATGAAATACAATCGAGAAATGAAGGCTACAATTTAAATACAATCGATCTTAGCTAGCTATCTGTTCACAATCTTCTTGCCCTTATTTTTCGTAAATGGAGTTCTTCTCTTGAACGGACGTCCTTTAGGTAGGGTGGTCTTGCTTCTTCTTGTGATGTATGCTGATACTTCATCGTCGTCGTCATGTTCCATCTTTGGGTCGCCGTACTTGTCGAAGTCTTGCTCATTGGTGACTCCATCCATTCCGATGATCTTCCTTTTGCCTCTCCTCACGACAACACGACTGGGCTTTGACGGGTCGGTAATGAAGAAGCATTGGTCCACTTGGGAAGCCAGTACCCATGGCTCATTTTTCGCGGTGACGTTCGCGCCTGCGGTCTTGGATTTGGCTTCGGGTATAACCATGGTGGTTAAATACCGGTCTTCTTTTATGACGCTCTTGGCCCATCTGACACGGAACATCGGGACCTTCTCTCCAGCGTAGCTTAGCTCCCAGATCTCCTTGATCCTTCCGTAGTATCTGTCCTTGTCGTTATCGGTGTAGGATTCCATCGTTACCCCGGAGTTCTGATAACCATCGCTCCTCATGTCCTTGTCCTCGGTGTAGAATGTGTAGCCGTTGATATCGTACGCCTCATACGTCATCAGGTTGTGCTCGGCACCATGTGACAAGGCGAATATGAGTTATTCTTCCGCTGAAGAATCCTCATGTAAAGGGTACGACAGAAGCTTCTGCTTGAACCAACGCGTGAAACATGAGTTGTGCTCTTTGATTATATCTCCGTCCGTCCTCTGTTGGCCTCGGTCATTGTACGTCTTCTCAATAAAGGTTTTGTGCTCTACCACCCAAGGATCGACCACGTCTATGTGTTGTAGCGCGACTAGGTTTGCTCTTTCAAAGTCGGCGAGTCGACCCTCGAAGTCGACATGCATCTCGCGGCGACCATCATGGTGACCCCATCCAACGAGCCTGCCGAGGTGCCTGTTGACGGGCAGACCAACGGGGTTCTCGATGCCTAGATAATTCGTGCAGTAGGAGATGCACTCTTCGGTCAGAAAGCCCCTGGCTATGCTTCCCTCTGGACGTGACATGTTGCGAACGTATCCTTTGATGACACCATTCATCCTTTCGAACGGCATCATGCTGTGCAGAAACGTCGGCCCGAGTTGGATGATATCCTCCACGATATGGACCAGCAGATGCACCATAACGTCGAAGAATGCGGGCGGGAAGTACATCTCAAGCTCGCATAGTATCACCACGATCTCTTCCTGTAGCCTTCTGAGTTGCCTCACGCCAACCGACTTCCGAGAGATGACGTCGAAAAAGTTGCATAGGCCAAATAGCGTTTCACGGACGTGCGCGTCCATGATCCCACGGATTGCAACTGGAAGTATCTGCGTCATCAGCACGTGATAGTCGTGAGACTTCATCCCACTGAACTTCTGCTTCGCTGAGTCTAGGTATCTGCTTATCTTCCCCGCGTAACCGTAAGGAACTTTTACTCCTATGAGGCAGGTGAAAAACTGGTCGATCTCCTCCTGACTTAGAGTGAAGCACGCGGGAGGGAAGTCATTTCCGGTCTTCTTGGCCTTTTTGCCTTTGCGACGACTTTCCGTGTCCTGCTTCACCTCATCATCATCATCATTAGCGTGAAGCTCCTCCCTGATGCCCATTGATTTCAAGTCTGCCCTTGCTTTCGGCCCATCTTTGGTCCTCTCTGGCATGTTGAGCAGGGTACCAAGCAGACTCTCGCACACGTTCTTCGTGATATGCATGACATCAAGGCTGTGAGGCACACGGTGGATCTTCCAGTACGGCAAGTCCCAGAAAACAGACCTCGTTTTCCATACCTTCAGTAGCGGCTCTTGCGCCTTTCGCTTCTTTCCCGGCTCTGGCGCCTTTTGCTTCTTTCCCGGCAGTGGGCAATCTTTCCAATTTTTCAACAGCTCGTCTATTTCCTCGCCGCTCCTCGTACGCGGGCGTCTTCGGGGTTCGGTTTCACCATCGAACAGATCCTTGCGTTTCCTCCACGGGTCATCGTCGCGAAGCCACCTTCGATGTCCCATGAACACGGTTTTCGAAGACCCGGGATCTCTATCTAGCTGGCGATACGTTGTGTCATCCATGCACCTGACGCATCCAGAAAATCCATGGACCACCTGCCCCGCGAGATATATGTAACCGACATAGTCGTGCATCGTCGTGAGCAGTGCGGCTCTCATAGGGAAATATTCTTTCTCTGCGGTGTCCCACGTATTGGCTGGCGTTTTCCACAGCGTGTCTAGCTCCTCTTTCAGCAGCCCCAGATACAGATTGATGTCGTTCCCTGGTTGTTTCGGCCCTTCAATTGGCATACTCATGTGAATGTACTTCCTCTTCATGCACAACCAGGGGGAAGGTTGTACATCCACACAAACACAGGCCAGGTGCTATGTGTGCTTCTCCGGCTGCCAAACGGATTGACTCCATCGGTGCTCGCGCCCAGCACGATGTTCCTTGGATCCTTCCCAAATTCTCGGTGTTCGAAGTTCAACGCTTGCCACTGGCTCCCATCCTTAGGGTGACTCAGCATCTTGTCTTTTTTATTTATCTCCGGATCATTTGCGTCATCTTCTTGCTTCTTCTCCTCCCTATCCGCGTGCGAACGCAGGAGCTTTGCCACCTTAGGGTCCACGAAATACCGCTGCAGACGAGGAGTGATCGGAAAGTACCACACCACTTTTCGAGGAGCTTTCTTCCTCTTCTTGTATCGAGTGACGCCGCACACCAGACATATGGTAGACTCCGCGTGCTCGTCCCGATAAATGATACAATTGTTCATGCACACATGGTATTTCACGTGCGGTAAATCCAGAGGACACACGATTTTCTTCGCCTCCTCGAAACTGGTCGGGCACTTGTTCCCCTTGGGAAGACGTTCGTGCCAGAATGACATGTTCCCGTCGAAGCATGCGTCGGTCATTTTGTGTTTTACCTTCATCTCCAGAGCCATGAGCGTTACTTTCAGGCGGGTATCCTCGGGCCTGCATCCTTCATACAATGGAGTAACCGCGTCTATCTCCAGTTGATCCAGCTTGGCTTTCTCTCGGGCGGCAGCTCTTGCGTTATCCGTCTGCTTGAGAAGCAGCTCTTGAATATGAGGGTCCTGCACCCAGCCCATCGATGGTCCATCGTCATCTGCTCCGCCGGCATCTTCATCTTCATGATCATGCCCTTCGTCTGCTTCGGCATCTTCTTCATCATCATGTCCGGCATCTTCTACATGATGACTGTGTACAGCATCACCGTCGTGATCATGTCCTAGAGATTCTTCGTCTTCTCGCCCGCCCGAGCCGCGGTGGTTGTCTTGCTGCCCTTCCTCATTTCTTGCCCGGCCCCCATGAACGACTTCATAGTCATCTTCATCACCTTGCCACCAATAGCCATCCATGAAACCACGCAAGAGCAGGTGGTCCCGCACCTGCCCGGAATCCGGGTCCGCAATAAGGCTCTTCAGCTTGCATCTTCGACACGGACATCTTATCTCCGTCTCGTTCTTTTGAAGCATCTCGGCCTTCGTGGAGCTCAAAAACCTATTCACGATGCCTTCGGTCATCGTGCGGACCATGGCCGCCTGCGGGGTAGAGCAAAACGATATTTTAGAACCAAGAAAAAATTTGGCATGTCTTTCCCTAAAAATAGGACCAAAAAGAATGCATAGTGCCAAAATTCTCGCCGAAACGGAAATGAATCAACATTCCGGCAAAATATTGGCAACTACCGCATTTCAAATACCGGTACCTGCAAACACAAACATATATGCAACACCACAAACATACATAGATCTAGCTAGGCCATAAAAAGTGCATGTGCACGTTGTTGAAGGGAGAACAACATAAAGATAGCTTCCCCCTTACTTACCTATAAAAAAAGGTAATTTAACCACTTAATTTGGATGAATCTATGGTGCAAATGAGGTGAGAAGGAGGAGGCAGCCGAGACAAGCTTGGAGGAGGAGGTGGAGAGAATGAAGTGGGGAAAGTGAGTAGGTAGGTGTGGCTGTCCAAAATATCTAGCTCGTCCCAGGTTACTAATGGCGCACCACCTACAAATGCGCCATTAGTAACCCTGGTTACTAATGGCGCACCTGCTGGTGGTGCGCCATTAGTAGTTTTGCAAAAAAAAATATAGTAGTGGTGCAATGTGCCCTGGTGCGCCATTAGTATGTTTGGAAAAATAAAAAAAAATTGGGTTACTAGTGGCGCACCGTGTGTCTGGTGCGCCACTGCTATATAGTAGTGGCGCATCACATGTCTGGTGCGCCATTAGTGGCCATTTCATCTATAGCCCTTTTCCTAGTAGTGTATGGAGGCTCAAGGGCGAGGCCGGGAATGACGTGCGATGAAACTTGAGTTTTTATTTGTTAAACTATATAATTTGTAGTGAACTATTTTTTCAACACGCCGAACCACGCCGAACTATGTGACGAAATAATTGATTTATATATGTGTATGCAAAAATTAACGCCGAAACACGCCGAACAGGTCAGAATATCGGCCGATTCACGTAGATATCAGGCCGTTTTTGGGCCGAAAGCTGGGCTGAATACGGCGCCTGGGGGCGACCGGGGGGCGACGGCTGGGTGCCGAACCGCCCCCAGCACCGAGTTTATCGCCGGCGCACCCCAGGCCACTCTTTTTCGGCGTCCTGGGAGGGCGAACGGCTGGAGATGCTCTTACTTGTGGGTACCGTAAAAGAGCTCAAAAAGAGTTCTTCTTGATGGGTTTCTTATACTTTGCCTCTCTTGCTCTCTTGAGGAGGAATCACAGGTTGACAATGGATATCCCTGGAATAAGAAGCACTTGACTACCGACTGACACAGGCATGACTATGAACTAGGACACACACTAATCCACGACCCGCCGATCGACCAAGGTACCACATGGGTTGTGATCCATCCTAGTAGAAAAAATGTTGGTGCTGATGCCTCAAATTTGGACAGGCCTGCCACCATCTTAATTTCTTAAGTTTTTTTAGTCCGGAGTTCAAAAGGACTCTATCCACGTAAATTACAGAAAATGGAGAAAAAAACCGTTGTAAAGAAAGTAAATTAGCCCACCAAGGCACCAACACATACGTCACCCACATGTGCGTGCCCACTCTGTTTCTCTCTCTCTCTCTCTGACACACACACGCACATCGCTGAAAAGAAGGCCATAGTCATAGCTGCCCGCAACATTATTCTCATCACTAAGCCGCATAATGGACTACCATCGAAACCCTCATCGTAGAAACCTAGCGAAGGGCGCGTTAGCCCATGCTTAGGAGTCATCCACCCCTCACTTTGACAGCAAACCAAATTCGGATCCTTGTGTGTTCACTTGAATACATCATACTTGGTTGTAGAGAACCATAAGAGATGCACATACATAATGTCAGTTATCTAAAGAGATAACGATGGGAAATTACAATACTGCCCTCCCCCAAGTGATTGGGGGGTGTTAATGGAGCAAAACATCCTATTTGGTTAAAAAACGAGGATGCGGTTACCGCGGTGTGTCCACTGATAAAAATAATAATTGAAAATGATATATTTGTTTTCAATGAATTTTAGTACTTAAATTTCATGCAAAAGTGAGAAAACTTTATATGTGAAGCATCACAAACATTTGGTATTTTAAGTATTGATTGGAAGTCGTCGAATGTGATAAAAACATCATGAGTTGTTGTATATACCAAGGGTGGAAGATAAGTTTTCCTAGTAACTAAGATTTACAAATGGATTTGCCGTGACTGGTCGTGGGAGGATAAGTTGAAACCTAAAATCAGGTGGCTATTGGATTGAAACAATTAAGTCAGATCAACAAGTGTTAGCGATAGTGCGGACGCGGAGTATCTATGCGCGAGCTCAGATGAGCCCGTTATCTAGGACGTTGGCTGAAGCATGGAGATATGTGCCAGTTCTAAATACGGGAGGGGTTGGCGAGTTCGTAAATGTCCACTGTCGCGAAATACGTAGATGGCAGGTGTGGGTGGTGGGCCGCACTTTCACGGGCGGATAAACGTCCGTTTGTGGTTGACGAGTTGGGCCGTGGATCAGAACAGTAATTCGACGTCTAGTCCGTGGCCCCGAATGTGAGCTTTTCCGTTCGCTGGGCCCATGGTAGGAACCAACTGCGCGGTCTGGTGGCTTCGGCTAGGGTAAAGGTGACCTAATTTTCGAAGGCCTGGTGGTGAGCGGCGGCGCCGACGGCGGAGGTGAGGGCGACAAGGATGGAGTTCCTGATGCAACCTATAGACGGGTATGTACTCTAGATATGTGGCTTTCTTCTAGCGATTTCTAGACCGTAAGTGCGGTGATTCTGAGCGGATTTGCGTGAGCGTCGGGCAGATCAAACTTCCTGGAGGAAGTTGGGGAGAGTTTGGTGCCGGGACCGGAGGGGGCGGATGCGGTCGATGTGAAGGTGGTGGCGGCGCAGGTGACGGAAGGACATCAGTTGGCGGTTGAGGATCAGCCGGCAGCTACAGGGGAGGCGCAGATCTTGATGCTCAGTGAAGGAGCGCAGGAGAGGAGGGACGTGTCTCCACCAAGCTCGGAGCTATCTACTGGGAAGATGAACCCACGAGCTCCTGGATGGAATAAGAGGTTAGTTCATGGCGTGCATATGTACTTTACTTGATGATGTGCCTCTGGGCTGAGCAAGACGATGATCGTTGTGTCATACCAGTAACTGAATATGTTGTTGCTATCGACTGGAATGAAATGGTTTAGGAAAATAGACGGTACTGAATTTTTTAGGAGGTTCGACTGAAGAAGGAACCTCATAACTGAATTAGTAGGTGCATATTGTGGCAGTTAAAGGGGGCTTGATCCTTTTTGAGGAGAAGTAGTGGCATATTAGGGTAATATCCTTTATTTGTGATTTGTATTTGTAGATTATTACAAGCAAGGCAGTGAGGTCTCTGCATTGTTCGAAGTAGGGCATCTGAGGGGGGGGGGATGGCCGTTAAAACAAATGCGGTAGGTGGGTGGGCCCTATCCTCTGGAAAAGCATCCAATACTGCTGAGAATACAATGTGAAATACACACGCGGGAGCGAACCTTGGCGCTGAAGAACGGTTAGGATAACAGGTGCATCTGAGCTCGGGCTCAGAATAGCACTTTCGCCATAGTGCTAGCTTCTACTCTCAAATCTTTCCCACATCTTGGAGTCTTCTATTCCGTCAATACGACATTCAAAGTCATATGTTACCCTTATTCCACAAAAAGAACAAAAGTAATTGAGAAGAGTCAAATCTAGTGTCACCCTGTTACTTACTCAACATATAAGGTACTTTGGTTCAGTAATACACACAAGTTACTTTTTACATCTAATAAGCCTCGTCCTTAAGGGCACATGAACGAAGACTTCCCTACTGTTATCGACAAGATCAAGCCTATTCCGGTATGGGAGCAGTGGCATCGACTTGTTTAGCGGCTTGTTCTGGCGGTGATAGTGGCCACTTGGTGGTCCATGGCACTACTAGAAAAAGGCCTGTTAGTGGCGCACCTATTTTTGCCATTAATGGCGCACTATAGGTGCGCCACTATTACCACGCCACTAGTAACAAATAGTAATGACGCACATTTGGTGCGCCATTACTATATGGCGCACCTATAGTGCGCTATTACTATGCCTAGAAGTGCGCCATTACTATGCCTAGAAGTGCGCCATTACTATCCGACTTAACATTTTTTCAAAAAAAAAATTCAATTTTTTTTCGTAATCTCCGGACAATATGCTTAATCTCAAGTCAAATCACAATCCGTGGTCAAACTTTCCGGAAGGTCACCCATCCTCACACTAATCCAGTCCGAGCACGCTTAACTTCTCAATTCTATCCAACCCCAACACCAGCTCACTTAACAGGCACTTGTTGATATATCTATCATATCAATCCTATTAAACCTTGTTGATGTCTATGACTTTGTTCATGTTCATGAGTGTGATGAAATTTTGAAAAAATATTTCAAACTTCCTGGTCATATTACGTTTCCAAAAAAATTCGAAACCAATTTTTTTCTGTTACTAGTGGCGCACCTAGCAAATGGTGCGCCATTAATAAGTTTGATTTTTTTTTTCATTTTCCCCCTCTAGATCTTAAAAGTCCCGTATCTTTTATTCTGTTAGGTTTTTGGGGATTCTGACCCCGTTGAATTCGGATGTAACTTTTCGAGTAGATGATTTTTCATATAAAAAACTTTTTAATCCGAGTTCGTATGCAAAAGTTATGGCCATTTTACTAAATTCCAGAGAGATTTTGCAAATAAAGTCGAAATTCATATTTGTAAATTTTTCCAACAACTAGACCACATATCACGTGGGAAACTTATTTTCTTTTATTTTTTTGACATTTCCATCATTTTCTTTTATTTTTTAAAAAACTGAAAAGGCGGTCCGGGGGGTGCATTTGGTTATGGCGCACCTTCACAAAGTGTGCCATTACTATGTGTATGACTTGGTCAAAGTTAGTAATGGCGCACCTATGCAAAGTGCGCCATTACTAACTTTGACCAAGGTTTGACCCAGTCATACACATAGTAATGGCGCACTTTATACAGGTGCGCCATTACTATGTCAACTAGTAATGACGCACTATCCCCTGGTGCGCCACTGTTAACAATTTTTTTTTTCAAAACTAGTAATGGCGCACCACACACCAGGTGCGCCATTAGTAATATGTCAATAATGGCGTATCTGTACCTGGTGCGCTACTGCTATATAGCAGTAGCGCACCACATACATGGTGAGTCATTAATGTCCATATTAGCTATAGCCGTTTTTCTAGTAGTGTGGACATCGATGTAACTTTTATTATGCTTGAGGTGTTCTATACTTATGGTGAAACTTTATATAATATATCTGAGCCCTTTTCGCAAAAAGCCTTGTAAACCCATTCTTACGTAAACAGATTCAACATACAAGGAGTATGATCAAGATTTTTTTTAATCTAGCCAACTCAAGGATGACATATTATTTGAACCATGTCAGTAGACTCGGTTCACTAGTGAAATAGAGCAACAGCTAGAAACATGAAGTTATCATGAAATCAAGGCCTAAATTGACTCTCAACATCATATTTATATTTTACAATGTTCTCCACATCCACAACTTAAAATGACTAGTTAGCCAAATGACTCAAATCATCACACCAGCTTCCCAACCACAACATCTTTCCCATGGCAGATATCCGGCGTGTCTTTCTTTCTCGATCCTTCAGCTTTGCCCCTTCTTTCTTTTGATGTTGTCCATCCCTTCCCCTGTAGCAAATTGCCATCCCTTCCCCTATAGCAAATGGAAGCATCCTATTTCCTGACGGTCAGTTGATGCTTCTTGAAGGATAGGGTGCTCGCTTGCATCTCTCTACTGGAATGAAGACCCACGGGCGACATTTCCTCTTCCGATTAGTGAAGATGCAATGTGGAAGAAGTGACGTTGCGGACTTATGACGCATGTGGAAAGTTAGGGCACGTGTTGAGCTTATTATGTATTCTAATATGTGTGGTATGCTCTTTTTATCTTTGTATCATGAGGTGATCTAGTCCCTCTATGCACTTTCAACATTGTATATTCTAAAGATGTACTTCCAACATTTACGGATGTACTTTCAACATTGTTAACAAGAAGGGGTTGTAAATTCCGAAATGCCAGCTTTTATTTAAACGATATAAATCAACCAAGAGTCTCTTACTGAAGTCTGCCTATATCTAAGCCATATAAACCACTATTGTTTCATTTAACATTTTTCATAAAACCATGAAGCATTAATACCATGTGTCCACCTGATCACTAGATAATTTGGTTCGTCTCCTCGATGATCATCGACTTCCCTCTTTCCCATGACATTGTCATCGAGCAACATAAACATAAGACGAATGCCAACTTAAGTACTTTTCCACGCCGTATAAGATCATCCATAAAATTTTTCACGTAAACGCTACAAACTACACCGTTGAACATCGCTGATCCTCCTAATAATGGATCGAACGGACCATGATCCTGCTAGACAATTCATCACAAGCTGAAACTTTTCTAGCCTCCATTTCAGTGATGCATCTAGAGTTGTTGGAGGGCGTGTGGAGGTGTGTCTCCAGCGGATCTCATGGGATTCAGTCGGTGCTGGTCTTCGGTGGATCTGCTTGGATCCAATCTTTGTTCGTCCTCGTTCATGTGTCTAGAGTTTGGATCATTTCGATCTATACTTCTCTTCATCGATGACGGTTGTTGTTTCAGTGTGGTGGTCTTGTAGGGCCTTACCACGACAACTTCCTGACTTTCAGTGCTTGTAGTCGTCGTTAGGTGGTCTATAGACATGGATACATTCTTTTGTTTCTGTTATTTGTACCGCCATGACATGATGAATAGACCAAAATTTATTCAAAAAAAGAGCTGAAACTTCTCCGTTTTCAGACGAATTCGTTGACATTCACAAACCGAACTCGACACGATAGAGAATTGTATGCAAAAGATAGAGGGACATACAAAGAGTTGTTGCAGACTTACGACGCATGTGGAAAGTTAGGGCACGTGATGAGTTTGCTCTATATTCTAATATGTGTGGTGAGCTCTTTTATCTTTATATATTGGGTGTGGTTAAATCGCTCAATGCACTTTCAAATTTATTTTCTTAGGGATGTACATTCAACATTGATTTCTATAGGAATGCACTTTTATCATTGCTAATGAGAAGGCGTTTTAATTCTCCAAAAAGTCTGCTTATACAAGTTAGTAAGCTATATAAACCAACCAAAGAAGTCCTTTAGAAATTGCCCCGTACTTCCTCTGTCTCAAAAGAAGTGTCGCAAGCACTCTGCAAGTGTTTCATCTAATTTTTTTTCTTGAAAGCACAAAGCATTATTACCATGTGTCCACCAGGTCACATGAGAGTCTGGTTTACGGTCTCCTCGACGATCATCGACTTCCCTCTTCCCCATGGCATCGTCGTCGACCAACGTAACCCTAAGCCGACTTTATTTTCCCCACGACGTATACGAAACGTACAAACGGCTCCATTGAACATCGCGGACCCCCCCTAACATTGGATCTAACGGACCACGATCCTGCTAGACAGTTCATCGCAAGCTGAAAGCTTTTGTGTTTTCAGACGAATTCGGTTGACAGTCTCACAAACGGAATTTGACACGGCGGAGAGGCAGACAGGCGGGCCCCACCGAAGCGAGACACGCGCAGCTATAGCAGCGTCAGCAAGGCCGGCCTCTCCCACCTGTATTCTATTCGGAACCTTCTTCTCCAATCTCCACCTCCAAATTCCAATCTCGCCGCGTCGGAGCGCCGCCGCCGCCGCCCCGATCTCGGTACGTGCCCGTGGACCCGCGCCCTGAATCCGGCCCCTCCAGCCGGATCCGGCCGCCGCGGCGCGGGATCCGATCGAGAAACCCCCGCCGCCGCCCGGATCGAGCAAAAAAACCTGATCTTGGCCTCCTTGTTGTGAATTCCGCAGGTGCCCGACGCGATGCGCCCGTCCGCGGGGAACGAGAGGCCGCCGGGGCGGCCCGTGTCCGGCTTCGTGCCCGGTTTCGCCGCCGGGGCCCCTCCGCCGGCGGCGGGGGCCTCGCCGTTCGGGGCCGCTGCTCCGCTCGCCCGCCCCGGTGGTCCGGCCGGCCCCTTCGCCCCGCCGACGCAGCAGCAGGGCCCGCCGGTCGCGCAGGCGGCTGCTTCCCCTCGGGGGCCGTTCGGGGCAGCGCCGCCCGCGGCAATGGGTGGGTACAGGGGTCCACCGCCGCCACAGGGTTCCTTCGGCGCCGGGCCGCCACCTCCAGGGCCGTTCAGCGCAGCACCGCCGCCTCAAGGTCCCTTCGGCATGGCACCACCGGCTCAGGGCCCCTTCGGCGCCGCACCTCCTCCTTCCCAGGGACCCTTCGGCGCCACAACTCCTCCTTCCCAGGGACCCATCGGCGCCGCACCTCCACCCCAGGGACCCTTCAGCGCCACTCCAACCCAGGGACCCTTCGGCGCCACACGTCCACCCCAGGGACCCTTTGGTGCTGTGCCGTCGTCTCAAGGCCCTTTTGGCACAGCACCTCCACCTTTTCGCCCTCCGCCGTCAGCTCTCCTGCAGCCACAGTCTCCCACAGGGAACACTATGCCTTCACCGACTTATGTGAGGCCGCCGCCAGTACAATCGCAGCCCCAGCCTGTGCAAGGGTATTACCCTGGGGGCCCTAACCCACAATTTCCGCCGTCCCGGCCATCGTTTCAACAGCCAATGCAGAACATGCCACCGCCTTCCATGGGGCCACCTTCCTCCTATAGTAACCAGCCAGCATATCCTACTACAGGGCCTCCGATGGGCACGCTCCAGACCTTAGTGGAGGACTTCCAGTCTCTGTCAGTGAGTTCTGCGCCTGGATCGCTTGACCCAGGTGTTGATGTAAATGGGCTACCACGTCCTCTGTATGGCGATGAGGAGCCAGCTAAGGTTTTGGAGGCATTCCCACTGAATTGCCACCCGAGGTACTTCCGGCTGACGACCCACACTATTCCGGCGTCCCAGTCATTGGTCTCCAGGTGGCATTTGCCCCTTGGGGCCGTGGTACATCCTCTCGCAGAAGCACCTGATGGGGTAATGAACTCTACTTTACCATTTTCTGTATGTATCCAAAGCACTGGATGGTTTTGACATGTTTGTTTCTCGATGCTTAGGAGGAAGTGCCAGTTGTCAACTTTGGGTCGGCTGGTGTAATCCGCTGTCGAAGATGCAGGACATATATAAATCCTTATGCAACATTTGCAGATGCTGGAAGGAAGTGGCGCTGCAATCTTTGCACACTGCTCAATGATGGTAACTTTTAACTTGAAACTTATACAGATTCAGTGCGTATGACCGATTACCGATGTTTCTGCCAGCCATCACATCACTTCTTGTTTAGAGTCAAAATTCTTTACTAAGGTTTCTTAATACCAATACTGTTTAATGGTTCATCCTCAAGATGCGGCCTTATTATAATGTTTGCAAAGCAGTGTGAGAACTCTTCTAGCATGGTATACTATTGTGGTGGGTTCGGTGTTTTCATAGAGGGATGAAACTATGAGTGAACTGTAACCTGAGTAAGATATCCATTAATCATTGGCGCATCACTGGACATACCAGAGAGTGAGAGATGTTTTGTCTTGATTCCTGATTAGCTTTGAAAATGGTTGAGGAAAAATATAGTTTTCTTTAGCAGTTTAGCTATTTTATGATATCTATAGATCTATAGAATATGCTTAGTGCCACCTTTTTATTGCTGTTTTCCATAAGGTTATCCCTACCATCTTTTAATGCAAGAATTTTGAATAAAAGAATCAGATAATATCTAAGATTGGGAAATTAAGTTTGGTTAAATACATGTTGCTATACAATTATCTTGAGATTCGAGACATCAGTCGTTGACCATCACACCAAATGTCGTTCCAGAAGGTGCCTTCTGATTTTATTTATTTATTTGAGTTGGACATTGTGATTATACCGAGGCCCGGAAAGAGGACCTGTTACACAGGCATGCTGCTGTTGAATCAGCCTTTTCTGATGTCTTAGTTCAAGCTTAACCACGTGTGGCATATCATATTAAATAACTGAAATAACTAGGTACATTAGAATAAAGATTAAGTGGGCCAGCTTTGTTTGTATACAAGAAAAAAGTAGTCAAAGAAATGCTTGGTGCTTTGTGTGCCACAAATACCATTGTATATGCCCCCTCTTGTCCTAACTTAAACTTACACTCTTAGATAGAATGAGCTTACACTTGTACCCAAAAGTTAGCTTTCAGGATAAATATTAAGGTCGACTTGTTCTTCAAAGTGAAGCTGAAGTTGTTACAGGAAATCCATATAGGATTATAAGATGAAATAGTTTAGAAGCTATGTTACTTATTTGGTGTAATTTATTTTCATAAGCTATATACTTTGGGTCGGCTGGAGTATTTGAATTGTAAACTACATGGCCAATGATCTAGGCTCAACACACTGTAATCGAGAGAGCATACTTCAGTGAGAGACGCAATTTTCCTTATGCCACCCTCATAAAATTTCCAAACAAGAGGAAATGTAGGTAGATCTTCTGCTTAGCAGGGTTAAGCAGAGCTGTTTGAGTTTTTGACTAATTGCATTGCATATGTATAGAGATGGTGCCTGAGGTAGAAAGAACTATCATCTGTTGTATAATCTTACATTCTGTTTAGGCTAGTGCTGACTGATCTCTTAGCAGTTAGCACCCTTTTCCTTGCTAAAATATGTATGTTCCCTTTTCTGCAGTTCCTGGCGAGTACTTTTGTGCTCTTGATGCTAGTGGCAGAAGATTTGATGCAGATCAAAGACCAGAACTTTCTAAGGGAACAGTGGAGTTTGTTGCTCCTACTGAATATATGGTTCGGCCACCAATGCCGCCTTCGTATTTCTTTCTTATTGATGTCTCAGTATCTGCAGTTCGAAGTGGGCTGCTCGAGGTACGTTCTACATTTCTTTTTTTGAAATTTTGTTCTTTCTGAGGGTTATCATTTTTTGGGTATCATTGACGATGTAGATTAGGGCTATAGGATTTAGTATGTTCTTTTTCTTACAAAAATTATTTTGGTTCCTAAGATTCAAATAATTCTCATGTGCTTTCTTCCAGGTAGTTGCGAAGACCATCAAATCATGCCTTGATGATCTTCTAGGCTTTCCACGAACACAAATTGGATTCTTAACCTTCGACAGCACATTGCACTTCCACAATTTCAAGGTATTTCCTGCAGCTCCTTAGTTATTATTTTCTTCCAAGATTGCATTTTGCTCTGCAACATCATTGCTTTAACATACCAAACTTGATTTCATGAGGTACTCAACTTGTGTTCTTTGATTGTATCAGTCTTCTTTGAGTCAGCCTCAAATGATGGTGGTTGCCGATTTGGACGATGTTTTCCTGCCATTGCCTGATGATCTCTTGGTTAATTTGGTCGATTCTAGACATGTTGTCGAGTCCTTTCTCGATAACTTGCCCAATATGTTTCAGGACAATGTAAATGTAGAATCTGCTCTTGGTCCTGCACTTAAAGCAGCATTCATGGTTATGGTAAGATCCCTAATGGTTTATTATTGAAGTACGCGTTGGTTGTTCTTGTGTGCCCTCTGTTACACAATTTAATCTCTGGACAATTATGTAATCCTTGTTGTAGGGTCAAATTGGGGGAAAGTTGCTTGTCTTCCAGAGTACATTGCCATCTCTTGGTATTGGCCGTTTAAGACTTCGTGGAGATGATGTCCGTGCATATGGAACAGACAAGGAGCATATTCTGAGGATACCAGAAGATCCCTTCTATAAACAGATGGCTGCTGAGTTCACGAAAAATCAGATCGCCGTGGACATATTTTCTTTGAGTGACAAGTATTGTGATATAGCTTCCTTAGGTGACAATTTGTTGACAACCTCCGTTGAGAAGTTCCTTTAGTATTTCATATTTGCTCTTCCTTACTGTGATATGTATTAATGTGTAGGTTCTCTGGCGAAATATACTGGTGGTCAGGTGTACCATTATCCATCCTTCCAGGCAACTACTCACGGGGAGAAACTTAAACATGAGCTTAGCAGAGACCTTACTCGGGAGACTGCTTGGGAATCTGTAATGCGTATCAGATGTGGAAAAGGTTTTAGATTTTATGCACAGCTGCATGTTTATCATCTTCCTATATATTTCCTTGCTTGTTAGTTTTTATTCAACCTAACTCTCATGACATAATGTTTTTCAGGGGTGCGTTTCACAACATATCATGGTCATTTCATGCTAAGGTCCACAGATTTGTTAGCTCTTCCAGCTGTTGACTCTGATAAAGCGTTTGCGATGCAACTGTCTCTAGAGGAGACCCTAATGACCACGCAGACTGTTTACTTCCAAGTGGCGTTGCTGTATCCTTTTCTGTCAAGTTGCTTGTGCCCTGCTCTCTATCTCTTGATTTTAGTGAGAAAGTTGATGTTACAAACGATAACTTGACAAAATGTCAACGGAGCACCTCTCTCAAGGTTTCCTTTGCTTGTAGTTTGGTGATAGCTAGATCCATGAATAGGGTTTGTCACTAGAGTAGAACTGGGAGAGATCCAAGTTGCTTATTTTTTCTTGTCAGAGCACCTCCTGCATATGATGTTGGATGTTGCCTTCTGCCATTGGGCTTTTATTTGTACAATATTATTTACAAGTGTGATTCTTGTGTCCTTAACCACCATCAGATATACATCATCTTCTGGTGAAAGACGTATCAGGGTGCATACGGCAGCTGCACCTGTGGTCACAGATCTTGGTGAAATGTATCGTCAAGCAGATACTGGTGCCATTGTGTCAGTGTTGGCTAGAATCGGTTAGTACTAGATCGGTGCTCTACCCTTCATAAATGTCAATATACATGACTGTGATCACTTTATAGCTTACTAATTATCGCTATCCTGCAGCTGTTGAAAACTCACTGTCTGATAAGCTGGACAGTGTTCGACAACAATTACAGTTAAAGCTTGTGAAAAGTTTAAAGGAATACCGGAATCTATATGTTGTACAACATCGGATAGGAGGGAGACTGATATATCCAGAATCATTAAGATACTTGCCATTATACATCCTGGCCCTATGCAAATCCCTTGCTCTGCGTGGTGGTTATGCTGACGTCTCTCTTGATGAACGTTGTGCTGCTGGTTTCAGTATAATGATACTGCCTGCAAGAAGGCTGCTCAATTTTATTTATCCATCTCTGTACAGGCTTGATGAAGTATTGACAGTGGTATGCCGTATTTCCTTGCTACTGAACTGATTAAGTACCTTTTATCCAGTGCCGCTTGTAGACTTGTTACTTCCAAATTATGCAAGTTAGAATAAAAATAACTTCAGTTTTATTTTCTGTGGTGGAAAGAACCAGTTAGTCTGGTCAATTACTTGGCCTTTAATAGTTCATATCTTGCAACTTGCAGCCAGATCAGGCTTATAATTAAGCGAAATAAATACATAACCTCTAGCTGTTTTTATTCAGCATGTTTGATACGAGGGTTTTTCCTTCAATTTAGGCATATTTATAGTTAAAATGGGCAGAACCAGTATATAACAAGTTAAACTGGCTAGTCTGCTTAGTTAATTCGGTATTACCTCAACCCATTTAATTCCTGCTTCAAAATTAAGTTTCTATTATAGTTTGTAGAGCCGAAAGTCATAGTAAGCATTAATTGAAATTGAGCTGATTTTATTGGTACTACACATTGTCTTTTCTAACTGAAATAAATGTCATGATTTTCAGGAACCAGATATGATTGATGGGGCCCTGAAGCGGTTGCCATTAACCTTGCAGTGCCTAGACACTGCTGGTTTATATCTTCTTGATGATGGCTTCACCTTCCTAGTATGGTTGGGTAGGATGCTCCAACCTGAGCTCATGAACGACATTCTTGGAGTCAGCCTCTCAAACTTCCCTGATCTATCAAAGGTACCCTTCTTTACTCTTTGGTAAATAATATAGTCCTGACCTCGGGACTTAAACTCCATTCCTCTTTCCGTCCTTTTATTTTTTTGACTTAAACAAAATTCAAATAAATTAACAGTGCAACATGACATTTCTCCTTTTTAGTATGTTCTTAAAAATACCTCTGATATGCTCTGGGATCAGAATCTATAAAAGGCTCACAGTTAGCATGTAATACAACTTCACTTTCGATTTGTGCTTCTTGCTGACATGGGGTATCTTGCAGATTCAGTTGAGAGAATGTGACAACAATCACTCGAGAAACTTCATGGCAGTACAAAGAGCTCTGAGGGAGAGGGATTCTTCGTGTTACCAGCTGCCCCGCGTGGTACGGCAAGGCGAGCAGCCAAGAGAAGGCTTCCTACTTCTGTCCAACCTCGTCGAGGATCAGATGGCAGGAACAAGCAGTTACATGGACTGGATACTCCAAATTCACCGCCAAACACAGAGCTCGTGATGATGTACGGTGGATGTTGCAGAAATTTTTGTTTTTGTGTAAACTGCTGCAGATTCGGCTGCTGTGCCAGTCCCCGGTCGCCCTCTTAACCATTGGAACAAAATGGCGAGCCAGCCGTGCTCTACCATATGCCATACTGTTAGCAGCAGCGCTCTCGCTGTCGGAGAGCAATACAAACTTTATTGTTAATATATTTCGTTCTTGTGATTATTTTTCGTACCGAGAAAAGGATACACAGCTGTTGTACCAGAATAAGTAGGCAGCACCTTTGGTAAATTGTACAAGCGTTTGGAGTCTTTGGTAGGGGTTTGTACGCATTTGTATCGTCGACAATTTTAGTTGTGTAAACTCTTGTTTGACTGTTGGTACTGATCTGGATGCAATGGGAAGCACCTTTTTACTCATGTTTTGGTACTGATCTGGATTCAAGATGTCATTTCTTTTTGGTGGAAATAAGTAGAAAATGCATACATGCAGAGGCCAGTTGTCATGAAATCTAGGTTAACATGAAGTCAGAATTTTCTTAATCTAAACTGTATTTGTGCCGAGACCGGTTCTAGTCGATTTTGACCACAAAAACACGTTGCTTATGCATCGATCTTCAAGATGTAACTTTGACCACCGATATTTACCGATGAAGTTAAATCTCAAGAATCATAGTAATCTAGAAATAGCTTGAGACTAATCATATATAGTATTCGGTGAAACAAATAGTAGTATTATTACAAAACTGGCAGTGCAATGATAATCTCATAACAGCATGAGCTCATAAATAGTCAGCCGCATAGCATCAAGAAAGTTTTTCATGAAGGAAGTAGGATGGTGCTCTATGCCTACACCTGGCATGTGAAGAGTGTGTGGAGATCCGCCGCGTAGTTTGGCACATCGGCGGTGTGGACGGGCACGTCGACGGTGTGGATAGGGCCGCGCTCCTGCTCCGGCGGAGGAGGGTTGGGCTCCGGCTGTGGGTTGAGCTCTGGCTGAGGGTTGCAGTGCATCACGTAGACCACAAACTGTGCCAGTAGGACCGGAACTCCGATAACGTTGGGTATCTACAAGTCATGTAGTGATGCTCAGTTTCCAACCAATCAACTAATTACAAACTCAAAATATGATGCAGGGTTGGTATTATTACCGCGACGAAAAAATCAGGCGGAGTGGAGAAGAAACCGGAGATGGTCGAAGCCGAGGCGTTGACCAGGCCAAGCAACACCTGGAGGAGCGGGTCCATATTGTTGACATCCCTGCTCCTCATCGCCTCCACCTGCAAAATGATGCAAATATTTAATACAATTTGAAAGCAATTGTCCTTTTAATCTTGTGCAGCTCATTCAACCTACCACATCAACGGCCACGGAGCAGTAGGCAGAAAAGGCAGCAATTGCGGCGACATATGCAACGAACTGGGAGCCCCAAATGACCTTGGTGAAGACGAGGAGGGCCATGATCGTCGAAGCGGCGAGGATGGGGGCAAAGGCGTAAAGGGCGTGGCGGCGCCCCACCCCGGCCGCAAACCGTAGGAACACGGCGACGTACACCAGCTGTAGCACAGTGGAGATGGTGTTGACGCTCATGGAGTAAACGGCGGCGGGGTAGTCCGGGGCGGCGTACAGGAACCACGCCACGCTGCTGAACATCATGACGATGTGACCGTACGCCGTCCGGTCACCGACGGCCTGCTCATTGTAGATGGGCACCACGAAGCTCAAGCTGCAAAGGGCAATCTGTGTAAAGGATGCATGTTGAACACTGAAAATCTCAATTTAGGCTACTTATTAATCATGAAAAGGATAATCTAGATGGTCCATCCTTACAGATAATTTGGGCTGCTTAATGTATATTTTGCAAAATAGCAGGAGAGCCGCTAAAACATGATTGATAGGAGCTTACAGATAATCCCTGCATAGCTAGCTCTATGAACCACAAGGATGTGAAATGCATGAGTCATCATAATACTCTAACCAGGTTGCAAGATATGTAATTCCTCTTGTCAGAAATAACCAGATTACCGACGGAATACTAATTAGCCAGGTTGCATGAGTCATAATACTAATAATTAGCAAGGAAAACAGGCAAGTGACCCAACATTAGTGACTATGTTGATCTGTTTACCCTGCAATTATATACAGTAGGAGACTAGCTTGTATTGTACTACATGAAAGAAAGCCAGGCCAGATACATGCATACGCGCGCGCCCCCGATGTGGTGAGTGGTGACCATGACAGAGCTTGGCATGGCAGAGGCACCAAGAAAGCCTACAGCTTGCGGTACCTAGGCTTGCAGGGAGCACCGCGCAGTTGCGAATCGACGTCGCGACATGGCAGGGCAGGGCGGCGCAAGGAAGCTAGGAAACCAACCACACGACGCGTACAGGCAGAGGCTCCGGCCGGGTGCGGCGCGCCGCCATGCCCGGCCCCCATCGGAAACGAAGCAAGCAGAAACGATCCTGTTCGACGGCGCGGCACACTGGCGGGAAGGCAGGGCCACGCGAGAAAAGGCCCAGCTTTTCCTCAACCGGGCAGATGGCGACCGGCGATCCGGTCCGGCATGGCAGGAGCAGCCGAGCAGGACAAGGCAAGTCGGTCCTCGAAACGGCCCTGTCCGACGGCAGGGACACGCGAGGAAAGGCCCAGCTTTTCCTCAACCGGGCAGATGGCGACGCCGGCGATCTGGCCGGGTACTCACGGGACGGCAGGCCATGAGGCAGAGATGTGCGGTTTCGAACACGCGCACGCAGCAGGGCAGGGCAGGGCAGGGCAGGGGGAGCTTACACCGGGGCCAGCGTCAGGAGGAGCGCCGCGATGTTGCCGATGACGTTGGTGACGGAGACCACGACCTTCCTCGCCGCGCTGCCGCCGGCGCCCAGGCCCAGCGGCCCCCCGCCGCGGGAAGGCACGATAAACGACGGCATGACGGCCGCTCCTGCTTCTGCTCGCCCGCCGGCTGGCCAGAGGGGTCGGTGAAAAGTGGGGATGGATGGCGATGACGGGGGGGTTTTAGGCGGAGGAGGAGGGGAGGGACACCAAACCGGCGCTGCTGCCTCTCCGCCTTTGCCTTTCCACTTTAATGACGCGCGCTAGCAAGACCGGGATTCAAATTTCAAGGAACAAGGTGGTAGCCCGCCCGCGTGCTCCATCGTTGCATTGCATGCATGTTTGTTACTCTTGGGGTGCACCGGCCACTTGTGTTACCGTTGCACACCCTAGGGTAGATTGCAAAAAAAAAAAAAAAAACCCACCATAATTAGAGACCCTAATTCAGAAAACCATCATCCTTTTCTTTTTGTTTTAAAAAACCGCCGCCATTGTGCTGGCAGTTTGTGAAAAAACAATGATTGCTTGGATCAGCACTAGCTCCAATAAAATAAAAATAACCATCTCAGTATCCTCCTCCTCCCGACCCACCAAGCCAGCCGGCGCCGGCGCCGATCAGGAAGGATCCCGCGGCGAGCCAAGCCGCCTTCGCCCCGCCATCATTTCTCCTCCGTCTTCTCTTCTACCTTGTCGCCTGGCCTAAGCCGGTTAATGCGTGCCGCCGCGGGTCTCCTCCAAGGCGCCCGAGAGCACTGCCTCGCCGCAAATCGTAGCCCGCATAGCCACCACCGACGAATCACCGCCAGATCGTGTCCCTGAGCTTTGCCGCCTCACGCTGATCTACCTAACTTACGGGTTCGAGCAGGGATGTCTGGAGACGACTGAATCAAGCCTTTCTCGGCCGCTTGCATCGAACACTCCTCGCCGTTGATTCGCCGCCTGCTGAACTCCCCTCCCGCATCCAAGTGAGTGATACGTCTCCAACGTATCTACTTTTCCAAATACTTTTGCCCTTGTTTTGGACTCTAACTTGCATGATTTGAATGGAACTAACCCGGACTGACGCTGTTTTCAGCAGAATTGCCATGGTGTTATTTTTGTGCAGAAATAAAAGTTCTCAGAATGACCTGAAACTTCACGGAGAATTTTTTGGAATAAATAAAAAATACTGGCGAAAGAATCAGCATCAGGGGGCCACACCCTGTCCACGAGGGTGCAGGGCGCGCCCCCCTGCTTCGTGCCCCCCCTGAGACTCCACCGACCTCAACTCCAACTCCATATATTCATGTTCGGGGAGAAAGAAAAATCAGGGAGAAGGATTCATCGCGTTTTACGATATGGAGCCGCTGCCAAGCCCTAATCTCTCTCGGGAGGGCTGATCTGGAGTCCGTTCGGGGCTCCGGAGAGGGAAATCCGTCGCCGTCGTCATCATCATCCTCCATCACCAATTTCATGATGCTCACCGCCATGCGTGAGTAATCCCATCGCAGGCTTGCTGGACGGTGATGGGTTGGATGAGATTTATCATGTAATCGAGTTAGTTTGTTAGGGTTTGATCCCTGGTATCCATTATGTTCTGAGATTGATGTTGCTATGACCTTGCTATGCTTAATGCTTGTCACTAGAGCCCGAGTGCCATGATTTCAGATCTGAACCTATTATGTTTTCATGAATATATGTGAGTTCTTGATCCTATCTTGCAAGTCAATAGTCACCTCCTATGTGTTATGATCCGGCAACCCTGAAGTGACAATAATCTGGAGCACTCCCGGTGATGACCGTAGTTTGAGAAGTTCATGTATTCACTAAGTGTTAATGCTTTGGTCCGGTACTCTATTAAAAGGAGGCCTTAATATCCCTTAGTTTCCAATAGGACCCCGCTGCCACGGGAGGGTAGGACAAAAGATGTCATGCAAGTTCTTTTCCATAAGCACGTATGACTATATTCGGAATACATGCCTACATTACATTGATGAACTGGAGCTAGTTCTGTGTCACCCTATGTTATAACTGTTGCATGAGGAATTGCATCCGACATAATTATCCATCATTGATCCATTGCCTACGAGCTTTTCACATATTGATCTTTGCTTAGTTACTTTTCCGTTGTCACTGTTACGATTACTACAAAAACTGCTACTGTTACTTTTGCCACCATTACCGTTACTTCCATACTACTTTGCTACTAAATACTTTGCTGCAGATATTAAGTCTTCCAGGTGTGGTTGAATCGACAACTCAGCTGCTAATACTTGAGTATATTCTTTGGCTCCCCTTGTGTCGAATCAATAAATTTGGGTTGAATACTCTACCCTCGAAAACTGTTGCGATCCCCTATACTTGTGGGTTATCAAGACTATTTTCTGGCGCCGTTGCCGGGGAGCATAGTGTAGGAGATATGCCCTAGAGGCAATAATAAATGTTATTGATTATCTCCCTGTTCATAATTATGTTTATGTTCCATGCTATAACTGCTGTGGTTCCCGAGCCCGTATATCCATAAAGGCTCTGGGGAGAACCCATATGCACGTGTGGAATAATAAACGGTAAAATGTATTCCTAGTCGTGCCTCTAAGACTAGCTCAAGTGTTGCATGATGATTATGTTTTCCCAATCATGGGCATGTCTATGCCAAGCAACTTTGAGGGCACAATGTCAGGAAGGACATTTGTGTTGAATCGACCCGAATTGATGTTATGCTATGAGATACATTCGTCACAAGTTAATGGTTTATAACACAGAGATAGTTAATGTTTGCATAATTCCTTAGACCATGAGAGTATCGAGTTTCTTCATGCTTGCTTCATGAACTTTGGGTTTGTTAAACGTCATCCGTAACTGGATGGCTATTACGGCGGCTTACGGGTTCAAGGGAAAGTATGTTAAGTAACTTGATAGCTCGAGATTGGGATTTGCTCCTCCGACGATGGAGAGATATACTCGGGCCCTCTCGGTGTTACGGTGTCCATCATCGTCTGGCCAGACACTTTGTGATTTGATCACGGGGATGCCGGAACACGAAACGAGAAAAGAGAACAAAACCGGTAACGAGGTAACTTGCATAGTGGACAAAGTGTTGGCCCACGGGGATGCAATAAATCTCACCTCAGGTGTTTGTGATATATCGTGAAGCAACAGGAATAGCTCACCTCAACTGGAGGTTCACTCGAATATTCATTCGTGTGGGTATAGGGGTCAATATGGGTGTCCACGGCTCCGATGTTGATCATTGATCGGAAGGGGTTCCAGGTCATGTCTATACTTCACCGAACCTATAGGGTCACACGCTTAAGGGTCATCTATCTGCTGAATACTAGACAGGGAGTCTGAGAGAAAATCACCGAAAAAGTTTCGGACACCGAAAAGTTTCGGACAGCGGAATCGTACCGCAGAGAGAGGTCAACGGATGAGTTTCGGTGAAACCGAAAAAGTTGTTTCGGGGTATGCCATTAAGTCAAAATGGTTTCGGCACATGCCTGATAATTCTTGGAGGGTGCCAGAATCTATCTGGAAACTTTTTGGAATTTTCAGAAATAAAAACCGAAAATGTTTCGGAGCTGCCGGTACCGCTTTGGCTGTTTTTCGCAGATGAAATTCACTAATCTGAAATTGTTTCAGAACGAATCCAAAATCATTTTAGTGGGTACTGGAATTATTCTAAGACCCACAGAAATATTTTCGGATTTAGTGGACGCGAAAAATTGTCTTCATGAATAGTGAAAACGCATTCTTGTTTGCTTTTCGCAGATGAAAATCACTAAACCGAAATTGTTTCGGAACGCGTTGAAAATTATTTTAGGGGGTACTGGAAATGTTCTGAGCCCACATAAATATTTTCAGTTCGAACGGACGCTGAAAAATGTCGTCATGAATAGTGAAAGTGCTTTTTGCTTGGCTTCTTGGAGAAGCCACCTTGAGGGCCTTTTTGGTATTTCCCCCCTTGGCTTCTTGGAGAAGCCACCCTTGGGCTTGGCCTATAAATAGGGGTGGAGGGGGCTGCCTAAAGGATCATCCCTTCTCACATACAAGTGCCATGCATGATCTGGCTTCTCTCTCCCTCCCAGCGAAATAGGTTCGTAGAGCCGAAAGGCTGTCTGGGTTCCGGTGGGAACTAGTTCTGGACGGCGAAGCCCTGCCGGATAGATGACACCGTATGTGTGCAACTCTGTAGAGAGATCGTAGTTTCGGTCTTAGTTCGTGAGTGCCTCCCGAAGGGCTGTCCGTGTGACCGTCCGAGTTTCGAAGGTCCTCCCGAAGGGCTGTCCGAGTGACCGTTCGAGTTTCGAAGGTCCTCCCGAAGGGCTGTCCGCGACACCGTCCGGGGGGCTGTTCGACCGCCTCCCAGAGGGCTGTCTGAGGAGCAGATGAGGGTATACATCCTCGCGGTTGGGAGGTTGTAAATCCTAGCTGCGGGGATCTGCACCGCCGATCGTCATCGACTCTACTTCCCGCTGCGCTATGAGTCGGTAACGAAAAAGATCAAACCTTGTATGCAGTCTCCATAGTGGTCCTGGGCTGGTGCGTAGGTCGGATTTTGTTTTGTTTTCTGCTGCGTTACCCTACAGTGGCATCAAGAGTCGTGCTATGCATAGATGCAGGTTTCGATCTAGAATACATGGAGATGTATGGGTATTGCATAATATAATTAGGTAGTAGATGAGATCTATTGCTGAAAATTGTTTATGTGGGTGACAGATGAAATATGTTACCCGACGTTCTTGTTGCTTCCCTAGAATTTGCGTTTGCTCAATCTCGAGACAACATGGTGGAATTTGACAAAGTTCTGGCAATCCGTGATCCTGATTGATCATGGAAGTGCTATCAGTTCTTTGGGTTCTGCCGTAGTCAAAAGAAAGATGAAATTCGCAGATGAAAGGGCATTGCAGATATTATCTGCACGGGGGTCATGCGTATGAAGAAGTTTAGTATGGGGCTCGAGATTTAATTATCTCGTGTTTCATACACCCCGAGATGTTAATCTAGCAACTTGAATAATCATACTTGATGATAAAACGTTGGTCGCTGCGGTTTAAGTCAAAACCTTAGAAGCCACGTAAAATAAATTTTGCATAAACCGATTAGAGGCATCTAACTTGGTTTTGCAGGATGTGCATGTGATGTGGTATAGCAGTGCTCATACTAATTCGATTATGTATGAGATGACTATATGATGTAATTTGATTAACATGACCTGCGTGTCATGATTCGGCATGATGGCTGGAGCCATATGATTGCACTTTAATGACCTGCGTGTCAACCTTAAGTAATGCATTAATTTTATACGCTATGGAGATAGCAATATTGGTGCATCGACAAGGTGGTGACAATCTTCGCGAAGGTGAACACCGACGCGAATGCCGAAGACGAAGAAATGAAATACTTCTCCGTCAGAAAGGGCTATACCATATCATGCTATTATGAATTGCCTGAGATGTTTATCCCTTATGATGCACCCTTCTTGATTGCACGGTAGTCGCTTTTATTAGGGTGATCTCTCACTTAAAATATCAAGCAGTTAGTGTTCTCCCAAGTGTAGCACCGTCACGGCACCTATCTTTTCGGGGTGCGCCATGGATGCATGGGTACGAACGATTAGAGAAGTGTGAGGCGGGTGAGGTCAGACCTCGCAGCAAGATCACTTGGTTGTCTTGACGTTCATGGCAGGATCGTCCTGAGCTCGGAACACACGCATCGAAAGATGAGCAAGAGTCACATAGAGATGTGATCGGCAAGTTGGCCTACCGATTAAAATTCCCGTTATGAGATGATGATTCTATGGCGATGAATTGAAGTCTGGATCTTGTATCACTCAAAATTAATTGTGAGAGATATTGATTTGAGTGGGAGCGCACTGTTGAATTAACATGTTTAATTCTCAGTGCAATTAATTATGAACACCGTCTAAGTGTTTCTTGCATAATAGTTGTAGAATAATGGCTCACATTTCCACCTTCCCTATTAAAATTGAATAGTTGTTAAATATCTGGTTAAAACTTTACGATTAGTAACGTAATATGAGGATTGTCCTCAAAAGTGCCGAGAAGGACTTTGTCCTATCGCATGCTTTCCGTATCCTCCCGCTAATGCTATGGAGCATGTGACTCTCGTCCTTCGATCCAAAAGCTAGAATTCTGTTACGGTCAAGTGGAATATGTTTGCTTCCATGAAACCCAAACTTCGAAAGTTGGGATAGTTATATGATATTCATGGAACTGAAAATTATTTTCAGATACAAACAAAGCAATGTTTGTTTGCAAGTATTAGTAAAAGTGTTTACTATGCATTTGACTGTTGGGAAAGGGATCCAGAAGAACGCCTGTCATATAATGAAAGGTGAATAAAACAACAACTTAAAGAGAAAGGAAGTGTCCAAAGGGTGTTAGTATGACTTACACGCCTAGGAAGTCCGAGGCTAATTCCACTCTTAAGTTGGGTGCTTCTTCTGAGAGTAGGAGAAATACTAAAAGTTAAACTGTTAGAAGTATAAAGGCAAAAGGAAAGAAGACTGGAATATCCAGCTCATGTATGAATGTCATACAAGTTTTTGATGTATAGAAGGCTGGTCAAAGATATAGTTCTTGCGAATTATGGTTAAACATGTTAATCACTAATTCTTGGGTATTGTGAGTTCATCACAAAATTGCCCGCTCGATTGCATTCTGTTGCAACTCGATGTAAGAACTACTATGGCCTGAAAGACTAGCTAGAAATGAGGTTAAGGTATACACAGGGAACATAGTAAATGTTACTATACCTTCCATCGGTGTATTGCTGTCTGTATTTATTTTCATAATTCATTTAGAGTTTTACAAACTCTATCCCATTGCATAAGGTATCTTGCAAGAAGGTTGTTCATAAGAGAACTTTTTATGTTCGATGTTATGAATAACACAAGGGCCATACTTTCATTATGAATGAGATGTATGTTATGAATATTGATAATAATACAATACCTCTGGGTTTACTTTCATAATTCATTTTACAGTTTCATACACTCTAGCCCATTGCACAATGTTTGTTGCAAAAGAGTTGTTCATAAAAACACCAATTGTTGTTAAGTATTATGAATAACATGAAGGGCCATGCTTCCATCCAAGATGGCATGTATGTTATGAATATTGATGGTAATATGATACATCCATAACACTGACGCTAAATGTCGCAAGACTAAAAGAATACCACACAAGTGTGGCACTACATTTGGTCACATTGGAGAAACTCGCATGGAAAATTCCATTATGATGGATTTTGAAGTCTTGTTGATTTTGAATCATCTGACACTTGCAACTTTCCTCCGAAAAGTGAAGTGACTAAAATACCGTTCACAGGCCATAAGGAACGAACAATAAACTTATTAGTGATCATACATTTGATGTGTGTAGTCCGATAAGTGTTGTTAGTGGTGGATTTATTTATCTTCAGAAATGACTCAAGTAGATATATGGATATTTACTTGATGAGACGTAAGTCTGGATCTTTTGAAATCATTCGAAAGGTTCTCAAAAATGAAGTAGAAGTTATTGTAACAAGAAAATTATGTTTCTGCAATTTGATTGCACAAAGGAATATTTGAGTTACATGTTTAGCGAATGTCTGATGAGTTGTGAAAGGGGTTTCATAACTTGCACCTCCCGGAACACCACTGCAAGTGGAAAGTCTGTGGAGATGTAATCAAACCATTTATGACATGGTAAGGTCAAAGATGACATAAATAAATTTGCCATTATCCCTTTTAAAGTGATGCTTTAGAGACTGCGGCTTTTACACCGAAAAGAGCTACATCGGGTCTGTTGAAATGAAGCCATGGTATGGTACGCCCAACCATGTTATATCTTTTCTTAACATTTGGAATATGGGGCTTGTGTAAAAGGTTACAAACCTATTCCAAATCAGACAAGTGCTACTTTGTAGGTTATACCAAAATGTTGGGTATTCCTCCCTCACTATACCGAGGCAAATAGTTTTGCCGCGAAACGGTGTGCTTTTAAAGAGAATGGTTCTTTAAAGGTGAGTGGGAGACTAGTGCAACTCGACGAGATAAACAGTATCTACGTCATCAGATCAAAGGAAAGAGACCTTGGAAATAATTCCAGAGTTTCCTACTGCGACTGATACGGAAGTCTCTACAATAAAATGTATGAACTTCGGTCGAACTTGCAGCTGAACCACGTAGGCAAGGCTCGTGCAAACCTCTCAGGTGCGCAAACGAGATATTGTTGTTAGACAACATTATACCTACGATACACAAGGAAGCGTTGATGGGCCCTGACTCCGGAATTGGCTAAATGCCAATACAACCCGAGTTAGTTTCCATATAAGTGATTCAAGATTTAAACCTTGATACACCTTTCGGAAGACTTAGAGTCTAACGAATATTTATGGAACTTAAAACTGATACGGATAAAAATGTTTTTTCCATAAAGCTCGACTTGTTGAAATAACAAGTTCAAGAGTTGACTACGATGAGGTTGTTTTCATCGTAGCGATGCTTAAAGTCGGTTCGGGTTGAACTAGCAATTAATACATATTTCAATCATGAGATATGAAACATGGTGTTGGATAACGTAGCAGAAATTCAAAATTTTCTACGCATCACCAAGATCAATCTATGGAGTACTCTAGCAACGAGGGGAAGGGGAGTGGATCTACATACCCTTGTAGATCGCGATGCGGAAGCGTTGCAAGAACGCAGATGAAGGAGTCGTACTCGTAGCGATTCAGATCGCGGTTGATTCCGATCTAAGCACCGAAGAACGGTGCCTCCGCGTTCAACACACGTGCAGCCCGGTGACGTCTCCCACGCCTTGATCCAACAAGGAGAGAGGGAGAGGTTGGGGAAGACTCCATCCAACAGCAGCACGATGGCGTGGTGGTGATGGAGGAGCGTGGCAATCCCGCAGGGCTTCGCCAAGCACCGGGGGAGAGGAGGAGGAGGAGGTAGGGCTGCGCCAAGGAGAGGAAAACTCATATGTTTGCAGCCCCCAATACCTCAACTATATATAGGGGAGAGGGAGAGGGCTGCGCCCCCTCTAGGGTTTCCACCCCAAGGGGTGCGGCAGCCCCAAAACCCATCTAGGGCGGCGGCCAAGGGAGGAGAGGGGGAAACTTGCCCCCCAAGCAAGGTGGAGGCGCCCCCTCCCCAAACCCTAGGCGCCTTGGGCCCTGGTGGGGGGGCGCACCAGCCCACCTGGGGCTGGTCCCCTCCCACACTTGACCCATGCTGCCCTCTGGGGCCGGTGGCCCCACTTGGTGGACCCCCGAGACCCTCCCGGTGGTCCCGGTACATTACCGATATCACCCGAAACTTTTCCGGTGACCAAAACAGGACTTCCCATATATAAATCTTTACCTCCGGACCATTCCGGAACTCCTCGTGACGTCCGGGATCTCATCCGGGACTCCGAACAACATTCGGTAACCACGTACAAACTTTCCCTATAACCCTAGCGTCATCGAACCTTAAGTGTGTAGACCCTACGTGTTCGGGAACCATGCAGACATGACCGAGACGTTCTCCGGTCAATAACCAACAGCGGGATCTGGATACCCATGTTGGCTCCCACATGTTCCACGATGATCTCATCGGATGAACCACGATGTCGGGGATTCAATCAATCCCGTATACAATTCCCTTTGTCTATCGGTATGTTACTTACCCGAGATTCGATCGTCGGTATCCCGATACCTTGTTCAATCTCGTTACCGGCAAGTCTCTTTACTCGTTCCGTAACTCACATCATCCCGTGATCAACTCCTTGGTCACATTGTGCACATTATGATGATGTCCTACCGAGTGGGCCTAGAGATACCTCTCCGTTTACACGGAGTGACAAATCCCAGTCTCGATTCGTGCCAACCCAACAGACACTTTCGGAGATACCTGTAGTGCACCTTTATAGCCACCCAGTTACGTTGTGACGTTTGGTACACCCAAAGCATTCCTACGGTATCCGGGAGTTGCACAATCTCATGGTCTAAGGAAATGATACTTGACATTAGAAAAGCTTTAGCAGACGAACTACACGATCTTGTGCTAGGCTTAGGATTGGGTCTTGTCCATCACATCATTCTCCTAATGATGTGATCCCGTTATCAACGACATCCAATGTCCATGTTCAGGAAACCGTAACCATCTATTGATCAACGAGCTAGTCAACTAGAGGCTTACTAGGGACATGGTGTTGTCTATGTATCCACACATGTATCTGAGTTTCCTATCAATACAATTCTAGCATGGATAATAAACGATTATCATGAACAAGGAAATATAATAATAACCAATTTATTATTGCCTCTAGGGCATATTTCCAACAGTCTCCCACTTGCACTAGAGTCAATAATCTAGTTCACATCACCATGTGATTAACACTCACAGGTCACATCACCATGTGACCAACATCCAAAGAGTTTACTAGAGTCAACAATCTAGTTCACATCACTATGTGATTAACACTCAATGAGTTCTGGTTTGATCATGTTATGCTTGTGAGAGAGGTTATTAGTCAATGGGTCTGAACCTTTCAGATCCGTGTGTGCTTTACGAATATCTATGTCATCTTGTGGTTGCTACCACGCGCTACTTGGAGCCATTTCAAATAACTGCTCTACTATACGAATCCGGTCTACTACTCAGAGTCACCCGGATTTGTTTCAAAGTTCGCATCGACGTAACCCTTTACGACGAACTCCTTTTCACCTCCATAATCGAGAAAATTTCTTAGTCCACTAGATACTAAGGATAAGTTCGACCGCTGTCATGTGATCCATTCCCGGATCACTATTGTACCCCTTTACCAACTCATGGCAAGGCACACTTCATGTGCGGTACACAGCATAGCATACTGTAGAGCCTACGTCTAAAGCATAGGGGACGACCTTCGTCCTTTCTCTCTCTTCTGCTGTGGTCAGGTCTTGAGTCTTACTCAATACTCACACCTTGTAACACAGCCAAGAACTCCTTCTTTGCTGATCTATTTTGAACTCTTTCAAAATCATGTCAAGGTGTGCGTTCTTTGAAAGTATCATCAGGCGTCTTGATCTATCTCTATAGATCTTGATGCCCAATATGTAAGCAGCTTTATCCAGGTCTTCCTTTGAAAAACTCCTTTCAAACAACCCTTTATGCTTTCCAGAAATTTTACATCATTTCGGATCAACAATATGTCATTCACATATACTTATCAGAAATGTTGTAGCGCTCCCACTCACTCTATTGTAAATACAAGTTTCTAACAAACTTTGTATAAACCCAAAAACTTTGATCACTCCATCAAAGCGTATATTCTGACTCCGAGATGCTTGCTCTAGTCCATGGAAGGATCGCTGGAGCTAGCATACCTTTTAGCATCCTTAGGATCGACAAAACCTTTCTGATTGTATCACATACAACCTTTCCTTACGAAAACTGGTAAGGAAACTTGTTTTTGACATCCATCTGCCAGATTTCATAAATGCAGCTAATGCTAACATGATTCCGATGGACTTAAGCATCGCTACGGATGAGAAAAATCTCATCGTAGTCAACTCCTTGAACTTGTGGAAATACTCTTAGCCACAAATCGAGCTTCATAGACGGTAACATTACCGTCCACGTCTGTCTTCTTCTTAAAGATCCATTTATCTTGGATTTCATGGCTTCTAACCATTTGTCGGAATATGGGCCCACCATCGCTTCTCCATAGCTTGTAGGTTCAGTATTGTCCAACAACATGATATCTCAGACAGGATCACGTACCACTCTGAAGTAGCACGCATCCTCGTCGTCCTACGAGGTTTGGTAGTGACTTGATCCGAAGTTTCATGATCACTATCATAAGCTTCCACTTCAATTGGTGTAGGTGCCACAGGAAACAACTTCTTGTGCCCTGCTATACACTAGTCGAAGTGACGGTTCAATAACCTTATCAACTCTCCACCATCCTCCCACTCAATTCTTTCGAGAGAAACTTTTCCTCGAGAAAGGACCTGTCTCTAGAAGCAATTACTTTTGCTTCCAGATCTGAAATAGGAGGTATACCCAACTGTTTTGGGTTTTCTATGAAGATGCATTTATCCGCTTTAGGTTCGAGCTTATCAGCCTGAAACTTTTTCACATAAGCATCGTAGCCCCAAACTTTTAAGAAACGACAACTTAGGTTTCTCTAAACGGTGTCGTCTCAACGGAATTGCGTGGTGCCCCTTTTAAAGTGAATGCGGTTGTCTCTAATGCCTAACCCATAAACGATAGTGGTAATTCGATACGAGACATCATGGTATGCACCATATCCAATAGGGTGTAGTTATGATGTTCGGACACACCATCACACTATGGTGTTCCAGGCGGTATTAATTGTGAAACACTTTCCACAATGTCTTAATTGTGTGCCAAACTCGTAACTCAAATACTCATCTCTATGATCATATCACAGACATTTTATCCTCTTGTCACGACGATCTTCAACTTCACTATGAAATTACTTGAACCTTTCAATAATTCAGACTTGTGTTTCATCAAGTAAATACACTCAGCATCTACTCAAATCATCTGTGAAGTAAGAACATAACGATATCCACTGCATGCCTCAGCACTCATTGGACTGCATACATCAAAATGTATTACATCCAATAAGTTGCTCTCTTGTTCCATCTTACTGAAAACGAGGCCTTTCAGTCATCTTGCCCATGTGGTATGATTTGCATGTCTCAGGTGATTCAAAATCAAGTGAGTCCAAACGATCCATCTACATGGAGTTTCTTCATGCATATATACCAATAGACATGGTTCGCATGTCTCAATCTTTTCAAAAACGACTGAGTCCAAAGATCCATCTACATGGAGCTTCTTCATGCGTTCTATACCAATATGACTCAAATGGCGGTGCCACAAGTATGTGGTACTATCATTACTATTTTATATCTTTTGGCACGAACATGTGTATCACTGCGATCGAGATTCATTTTAGGTGCAAGACCATTGAAGGTATTATTCAAATAAACAGAGTAACCATTATTCTCCTTAAATGAATAACCGTATTGCGATAAACATAATCCAATCATGTTTATGCTCAACGCAAACACCAATCTCGATGGTAGAGGGAGCATGCGATGCTTGATCACATCAACCTTTGGAAACACTTCCAACACATATCGTCTTCTCACCTTTAGCTAGTCTCCGTTTATTCCGCAGTTTTTATTTCGAGTTACTAACACTTAGCAACCGAACCGGTATCTAATACCCTGGTGCTGCTAGGAGTACTAGTAAAGTACACATTCATATATTGTATATCCAATATACTTCTGTCGACCTTGCCTGCCTTCTCATCTACCAAGTATCTAGGGTAGTTCTGCTTCAGTGACCGTTCCCCTCATTACAGAAGCACTTAGTCTCGGGTTTGGGTTCAACCTTGGGAATCTTCGCTAGAGCAGCAAATGATTTGCTGTTTCATGAAGTATCCCTTCTTCCCTTGCCCTTCTTGAAACTAGTGGTTTTACTAACCATCAACAATTGATGCTCCTACTTGATTTCTACTTTCGCGGTGTCAAATATCGCGAGTTGCTCAAGGATCATCATATCTATCCCTGATATGTTATAGTTCATCACGAAGCTCTAATAGCTTGGTGGCAATGACTATGGAGAACCATCACTATCTCATCTAGAAGATTAACTCCCACTCGATTCAAGCGATTGTGATACTCAGACAATCTGAGCACATGCTCAACGATTGAGCTTTTCTCCCTCAGTTTGCAGGCTTAAGAAACTTGTCAGGGGTCTCATACCTCTTGACGTGGGCACTAGTCTGAAATCCCAATTTCAGTCTTCGGAACATCTCATATGTTCTGCGACGTTTCAAAACGTCTTTGGTGCCACAATTCTAAACCGTTAGCATTACGCACTGAACTATCACGTAGTCATCAAAACGTGTATGTCAGATGTTCCGCAACATCTACAGACGACGCTGAGGGTCAGCACACCGAGCGGTGCATTAAGGACATAAGCCTTCTGTGCAGCAATGAGGACAATCCTCAGTTTACGGACCCAGTCCGCATAATTGCCACTATCAACTTTCAACTAAATTTTCTCTAGGAACATATCTTAAACAGTAGAACTAAAGCGCAAGCTATGACATAATTTGCAAAGACCTTCTGACTATGTTCAAGATAATTGAAATTCATCTGATTGTTAAACTCCCACTCAGATAGACATCCCTCTAGTCATCTAAGTGATACATGATCCGAGTCAAACTAGGCCATGTCCGATCATCACGTGAGACGGACTAGTCATCATCGGTGAACATCTCCATGTTGATCGTATCTGCTATACGACTCATGTTCGACCTTTCGGTCTCTTGTGTTCCGAGGCCATGTCTGTACATGCTAGGCTCGTCAAGTCAACCTAAGTGTTTCGCATGTGTTCCGAGGCCATGTCTGTACATGCTAGGCTCGTCAACACCCGTTGTATTCGAACGTTAGAATCTATCACACCCGATCATCACGTGGTGCTTCGAAACAACGAACCTTCGCAACGGTGCACAGTTAGGGGGAGCACTTTCTTGAAATTATTACAAGGGATCATCTTACTTACTACTGTCGTTCTAAGCAAATAAGATGCATAACATGATAAACATCACATGCAATCAAATAGTGACATGATATGGCCAATGTCATTTTGCTCCTTTGATCTCCATCTTCGGGGCACCATGATCATCTTTGTCACCGGCATGACACCATGATCTCCATCATTGTGTCTTCATGAAGTTGTCACGCCAACGATTACTTCTACTTCTATGGCTAACGCGCTTAGCAATAAAGTAAAGTAATTTACATGGCGTTATTCAATGACACGCAGGTCATATAAAAAATAAAGACAACTCCTATGGCTCCTGCCGGTTGTCATACTCATCGACATGCAAGTCGTGATTCCTATTACAAGAATATGATCAATCTCATACATCACATATATCATTCATCACATCTTCTGGCCATATCACATCACATAGCACATGCTGCAAAAACAAGTTAGACGTCCTCTAATTGTTGTTGCAAGTTTTTACGTGGCTTGTATAGGTTTCTAGCAAGAACGTTTCTTACCTACGTAAAACCACAACGTGATATGCCAATTTCTATTTACCCTTCATAAGGACCCTTTTCATCGAATCCGTTCCGACTAAAGTGGGAGAGACAGACACCCGCTAGCCACCTTATGCAACTAGTGCATGTCAGTCAGTGGAACCTGTCTCACATAAGCGTACGTGTAAGGTCGGTCCGGGCCGCTTCATCCCACAATGCCGCCGAAACAAGATAAGACTAGTAGCGGCAAGAAGAATAGGCAACATCGACGCCCACAACTACTTTGTGTTCTACTCGTGCATAGAAACTACGCATAGACCTAGCTCATGATGCCACTGTTGGGGAACGTAGCAGAAATTCAAAATTTTCTACGCATCACCAAGATCAATCTATGGAGTACTCTAGCAACGAGGGGAAGGGGAGTGGATCTACATACCCTTGTAGATCGCGATGCGGAAGCGTTGCAAGAACGCGGATGAAGGAGTCTTAGTCGTAGCGATTCAGATCGCGGTTGATTCCGATCTAAGCACCGAAGAACGGTGCCTCCGCGTTCAACACACGTGCAGCACGGTGACGTCTCCCATGCCTTGATCCAGCAAGGAGAGAGGGAGAGGTTGGGGAAGACTCCATCCAGCAGCAGCACGACGGCGTGGTGGTGATGGAGGAGCGTGGCAATCCCGCAGGGCTTCGCCAAGCACCAGGGGAGAGGAGGAGGAGGAGGTAGGGCTACGCCAGGGAGAGGAAAACTCATATGTTTGCAGCCCCCAATACCTCAACTATATATAGGGGAGAGGGAGAGGGCTGCACCCCCTCTAGGGTTTCCACCCCAAGGGGTGCGGCAGCCCCAAAACCCATCTAGGGCGGCGGCCAAGGGAGGAGAGGGGGAAACTTGCCCCCCAAGCAAGGTGGAGGCGCCCCCTCCCCAAACCCTAGGCGCCTTGGGCCCTGGTGGGGGGCGCACCAGCCCACCTGGGGCTGGTACCCTCACACACTTGGCCCATGCTGCCCTCTGGGTCCGGTGGCCCCACTTGGTGGACCCCCGGGACCCTCCCGGTGGTCCCGGTACATTACCGATATCACCCGAAACTTTTCCGGTGACCAAAACAGGACTTCCCATATATAAATCTTTACCTCCGGACCATTCCGGAACTCCTCGTGACGTCCGGGATCTCATCCGGGACTCCGAACAACATTCGGTAACCACGTACAAACTTTCCCTATAACCCTAGCGTCATCGAACCTTAAGTGTGTAGACCCTACGGGTTCTGGAACCATGCAGACATGACCGAGACGTTCTCCGGTCAATAACCAACAGCGGGATCTGGATACCTATGTTGGCTCCCACATGTTCCACGATGATCTCATCGGATGAACCACGATGTCGGGGATTCAATCAATCCCGTATACAATTCCCTTTGTCTATCGGTATGTTACTTACCCGAGATTCGATCGTCGGTATCCCGATACCTTGTTCAATCTCGTTACCGGCAAGTTTCTTTACTCGTTCTGTAACTCAAATCATCCCGTGATCAACTCCTTGGTCACATTGTGCACATTATGATGATGTCCTACCGAGTGGGCCCAGAGATACCTCTCCGTTTACACGGAGTGACAAATCCCAGTCTCGATTCGTGCCAACCCAACAGACACTTTCGGAGATACCTGTAGTGCACCTTTATAGCCACCCAGTTACGTTGTGACGTTTGGTACACCCAAAGCATTCCTACGGTATCCGGGAGTTGCACAATCTCATGGTCTAAGGAAATGATACTTGACATTAGAAAAGCTTTAGCAGACGAACTACATGATCTTGTGCTAGGCTTAGGATTGGGTCTTGTCCATCACATCATTCTCCTAATGATGTGATCCCGTTATCAACGACATCCAATGTCCATGGTCAGGAAACCGTAACCATCTATTGATCAACAAGCTAGTCAACTAGAGGCGTACTAGGGACATGGTGTTGTCTATGTATCCACACATGTATCTGAGTTTCCTATCAATACAATTCTAGCATGGATAATAAATGATTATCATGAACAAGGAAATATAATAATAACCAATTTATTATTGCCTCTAGGGCATATTTCCAACACATGGATGATAAAAGGATTTCCATCTGATGGAAATGAAAGCTAGGACTTGTATATGATACAGTCCAAAGTAATTTGTCGATCCAGAGGATGCTAGTAGGTATGCAAACTTCAGAGTTCCAGCAATGGACAGAAGAGAGCAAAATGGAGTTGGAATCTTCGTGTTTTGATGAAATGGTCAAAGGGGTTTTGATTTCATCAATGGGTAACAAAGATGCTTGTAATTCAAGAAAGTAAGTGGGAGCGTAATAATATTTCTAAAAACCTTATGTGCTTGGCACATTGGTAATTGGAAATAAATTTCTTGACACGAATTAGGACTTCATTTGAAAATAGTTTTTCGATGAAGTGCTTAGGCTAAATAGCCTCAATATTAGGCATGATGATCTATGGAGATAGATTTACCTAATGGGGCTAAGCAATGAATACATATTGACAAGATGCTAAAACCTTTTAGCATTTAAAACGCCAAGGAGTGATTCTTGCCAAAGTCACATGGAAAGAGTTTTTGCAAGACTCGGTGTCCCAAAACACTGATGAGTAAAATACATGATGCAGATTCCACACACTTTTGTGTTTGGATTAATCATGTATTCCATGGTATGTAAAACAAACCAGATATGTCCGATACTCCCAAGGTGTTGCGTGTATGGATACCAAAGTGATCAAATTACTTATCATGGGACAACAGTGAAAGATGTCACAGAGTACTAGAGTAAGTACTGATGACATGGTTTTCTCGCAAGCAGAGATCATGAAGAGTTCGTTGTAAAATGTTACATCGATACAGTCTTCATCTTTTCTCCATGCGATTTTCGATTTAAATTAAGGGTTTTGTGTAACACACAATGTGGTGGCACAGTTAGTTGGAATTTGTTCAAACTAGTTACTGTGGCGAATTCTATAAAAGGGCTAAGTATGTTGATGCTTTAGAAGCGACAAACAAGATGTTGAATCATATAGTTCATTCATGAACTTAGTATAGTTCCAAGATGGCTTTTGACAATGGGACACTACTGCAGGTAGTTGCTCCATAACTCAGTCTGAGGAATCTAGGTTCGACCTGTGATTCACATACATACAAAGCCAAGTCCACACAAAAAATGAATTTTGTGAAAACGTGAAAACGCGAGGACATGCAAAGATACACACGGAATTGAAGTCGTCAGATCCATTGGACATCAGGCTATACCACAAGCGAAGCATATTTACACCGGTGTGCCACAGGTGTGAAGTGCATTAGCATAAGCTAGATTATTGTCTCTAGTGCAAGTGGGAGTCTGTAGGAGATATGCCCTAGAGGCAATAATAAATGTTATTGATTATCTCCCTGTTCATAATTATGTTTATGTTCCATGCTATACTGCTGTGGTTCCCGAGCCCGTATATCCATAAAGGCTCTGGGGAGAACCCATATGCACGTGTGGAATAATAAACGTTAAAATGTATTCCTAGTCGTGCCTCTAAGACTAGCTCAAGTGCTGCATGATGATTATGTTTTCCCAATCATGGGCATGTCTATGCCAAGCAACTTTGAGGGCACAATGTCAGGAAGGACATTTTTGTTGAATCGACCCGAATTGATGTTATGCTATGAGATACATTCGTCACAAGTTAATGGTTTATAACACAGAGATAGTTAATGTTTGCATAATTCCTTAGACCATGAGAGTATCGAGTTTCTTCATGCTTGCTTCATGAACTTTGGGGTTTGTTAAACGTCATTCGTAACTGGATGGCTATTACGGCGGCTTACGGGTTCAAGGGAAAGTATGTTAAGTAACTTGATAGCTCGAGATTGGGATTTGCTCCTCCGACGATGGAGAGATATACTCGGGCCCTCTCGGTGTTATGGTGTCCATCATCGTCTGGCCAGACACTTTGTGATTTGATCACGGGGATGCCGGAACACGAAACGAGAAAAGAGAACAAAACCGGTAACGAGGTAACTTGCATAGTGGACAAAGTGTTGGCCCACGGGGATGCAATAAATCTCACCTCAGGTGTTTGTGATATATCGTGAAGCAACAGGAATAGCTCACCTCAACTGGAGGTTCACTCGAATATTCATTCGTGTTGGTATAGGGGTCAATATGGGTGTCCACGGCTCCGATGTTGATCATTGATCGGAAGGGGTTCCAGGTCATGTCTATACTTCACCGAACCTATAGGGTCACACGCTTAAGGGTCATCTATCTGCTGAATACTAGACAGGGAGTCTGAGAGAAAATCACCGAAAAAGTTTCGGACACTGAAAAGTTTCGGACAGCGGAATCGTACCGCAGAGAGAGGTCACCGGATGAGTTTCGGTGAAACCGAAAAAGTTGTTTCGGGGTATGCCATTAAGTCAAAATGGTTTCGGCACATGCCTGATAATTCTCGGAGGGTGCCAGAATCATTCTGGAAACTTTTTGGAATTTTCAGAAATAAAAACCGAAAATGTTTCGGAGCTGTCAGTACCGCTTTGGCTGTTTTTCGCAGATGAAATTCACTAATCTGAAATTGTTTCAGAACGAATCCAAAATCATTTTAGTGGGTACTGGAATTATTCTAAGACCCACAGAAATATTTTCGGATTTAGTGGACGCGAAAAATTGTCTTCATGAATAGTGAAAACGCATTCTTGTTTGCTTTTCGCAGATGAAAATCACTAAATCGAAATTGTTTCGGAACGCGTTGAAAATTGTTTTAGTGGGTACTGGAAATGTTCTGAGCCCACATAAATATTCAGTTCGAACGGACGCTGAAAAATGTCGTCATGAATAGTGAAAGTGTTTTTTTGCTTGGCTTCTTGGAGAAGCCACCTTGAGGGCCTTTTTGGTATTTCCCCCCTTGGCTTCTTGGAGAAGCCACCCTTGGGCTTGGCCTATAAATAGGGGTGGAGGGGGCTGCCTAAAGGATCATCCCTTCTCACATACAAGTGCCATGCATGATCTGGCTTCTCTCTCCCTCCCAGCGAAATAGTTTCGTAGAGGCGAAAGGCTGTCTGGGTTCCGGTGGGAACTAGTTCTGGACGGAGAAGCCCTGCCAGATAGATGACACCGTATGTGTGCAACTCTGTAGAGAGATCGTAATTTCGGTCTTAGTTCGTGACTGCCTCCCGAAGGGCTGTCCATGTGACCGTCCGAGTTTCGAAGGTCCTCCCGAAGGGCTGTCCGAGTGACCGTTCGAGTTTTGAAGGTCCTCCCGAAGGGCTGTCCGCGACACCGTCCGGGGGGCTGTTCGACCGCCTCCCAGAGGGCTGTCTGAGGAGCAGATGAGGGTATACATCCTCGCGGTTGGGAGGTTGTAAATCCTAGCTGCGGGGATCTGCACCGCCGATCGTCATCGACTCTACTTCCCGCTGCGCTACGAGTCGGTAACGAAAAAGATCAAACCTTGTATGCAGTCTCCATAGTGGTCCTGGGCTGGTGCGTAGGTCGGAATATTTTTGTTTTCTGCTGCGTTACCCTACACATAGCTCTATTCTTTGAGTCACTTGGGATTTATATCTGTTGATCACTATGAGGAACTTGAAAGATGAATGAACCAAGATTTTTCCCTCAACTACGAGGGGGGGTAGGGAACTGCCATCTAGCTCTGCACTTGATTCTCCTTCTATTTTGAGTAAACTTGCGACACCTACTCTTGCTATTGATTCTGATAGGTTGCATGTTATTGATGATGCCACTTCTGCTTTGCATGGTACTTGTGATGAAACTACTTCTATGCTTGATAATAGTGTGCCATTAGGTGAATTTCTTGATGAACAACTTGCTAGGGTTAGAGAGAATGAAATTATTGAAACTGATAATATTGAAAGTGATGATGAAGATTCTCCCCCTAGATATGAATTGCTTGATGTGCCTGAGGGTTATGTTATGGATGAAGAAACTGCTAGAGATCTTTTTGCTTGCAAAGATAGATATAATCTTAAGAAACTGTTAGCTAAGCTGAAAGAAAAATCTCTGAATGCTAGAATGAAATATGACCCTGCTTTTGCTACTTCACCTATCTGTATTTCTGATAAGGATTATGATCTCTCTGTCGATCCCGAGTTAATTACTTTGGTTGAATCTGATCCTTTTTATGGCTATGTATCTGAAACTGCTGTGGCACATCTTACTAAATTAAATGATATAGCCACCCTATTCACTCATGAGGAAAAAATTCGTTAGTACTATATCCTTAAGCTATTTCCGTTCTCGTTAAAGGGTGATGCTAAAACATGGTTTAGTTCTCTTACCCATGGTTGTGTGCGTAGTCCCCAGGATATGATTTATTACTTCTCTGCTAAATATTTCCCCGCTCACAAGAAACAAGCTGCCTTAAGGGAAATATATAATTTTGTGTAAATTGAAGAAGAGAGTCTCCCACAAGCTTGGGGGAGGCTTCTCCAATTACTTAATGCTTTGCCTGATCATCCTCTCAAGAAAAATGAAATACTTGATATCTTTTATAATGGACTAATTAACCGATGCTTCTAGAGACCACCTGGATAGTTGTGTTGGTTGTGTTTTCAGGGAAAGAACTGTATAGCAATTGCTTTTGAATAATGTATTGGGTAATGATAATGATTGGACACTTCCTGAACCAACTCCTAAGCCAACCCCGAAGAAAAAGGGTATTCTATTTCTCAGTCCTGAAGATATGCAAGAGGCAAAGAAATCTATGAAAGAAAAGGGTATTAAACCTGAAGATGTTAAGAATTTACCACCTATTGAAGAAATACATGGTCTTGATAACCCGACCCAGGTAGTAAAGGTAAATTCTCTCTATAGATTTGACGAAGGTGATATTCCTCGTAATAAGTCTGCTAGCCAATGCTTGGATGAGTTTGATAATTTTATTGTTAAACAAGAAAACTTCAATGCTTATGTTGGTAGACAATTGAAACGTAATGCTTATATGATCGAACACTTGAGTGATTATATGTCTAGAGTTAAAGGTGAACTTCAACTTATTAGTAAACATGCCTTTATGGTTACCACTCAAGTAGAATAAGTGCTTAAAGCTCAAGATGATTTGCTCAATGAATTAAATAACAAAAAAATGATAATGCTGTTAGAGTTATGACTAGAGGGGGTAAAATGACTCAGGAACCTTTGTATCCCGAGGGCCACCCTAAGAGAGTTGAGCAAGATTCTTAGAGAACTAATGTTGATACACCTAGTCCTTCTAAGAAGAAGAAAAAGAAAAATGATAGGACTTTGCATGCTTCTAGTGAACCCGTTGTTGACACACCTGAGAATCCCAATGATATTTCTATTTCTGATGCTGAAACACAATCTGGTAATGAACATGAACCTAGTGATAATGTTAATGATGATGTTCATGTTGATGCTCAACCTAGCAATAACAATGATGTAGAGATTGAACCTGCTGTTGATCTTGATAACCCACAATCAAAGAATCAACGTTATGATAAGAGAGACTTCGTTGCTAGGAAGCACGGTAAAGAAAGAGAACCATGGGTTCAGAAACCCATGCCTTTCCCTCCTAAACCATCCGAGAAAAAAGATGATGAGGATTTTGAGTGATTTGCTGAAATGATTAGACCTATCTTTTTGCGTATGCGTTTGACTGATATGCTTAAAATGAATCCTTATGCTAAGTATATGAAAGAAATTGTTACAAATAAAAGAAAGATACCAGAAGCTAAAATTTCCACCATGCTTGCCAATTATACTTTTAAAGCTGGAATACCTAAGAAACTAGGAGATCCAGGAGTACCAACTATACGATGCTCCATTAAAAGAAACTATGTTAAAACTGCTTTATGTGATCTTGGAGCCGGTGTTAGTGTTATGCCTCTCTCTTTATATCATAGACTTGATTTGAATAAGTTGACACCTACTGAAATATCTTTGCAAATGGCCAATAAATCAACTGCTATACCTATCGGTATTTGTGAGGATGTGCCTGTTGTGGTTGCGAACGTTACTATTTTAACGGACTTTGTTATTATTGATATTCCCGAGGACGATAGTATGTCGATTATCCTTGGTAGACCCTTTTTGAATACTGCAGGGGCTGTTATTGATTGCAACAAAGGCAATGTCACTTTTCATGTTAATGGTAATGAGCATACGGTACACTTTCCGAGAAAACAACCTCAAGTCCACAGTATCAATTCTATTGGAAAAACTTCAACAATTACTATTTTCCTCAAATCCTCTAACTTTTTTTCTCGAGCAACTTTGGGTGCTAAGGAAGCAACTTTAGTGTTATGAAAGCAACTTCTTGTTAGTGTGTGAAGTATGACTGCCTATCATCAAAGACCCCTTCAAAGTTGGCTATCATGACTACGAAGTTAACTAGCTTCATCTCTAAGTTTCATACCATAACTAGCAAGTATTCTACCATAACTAGCTTCACCTCCAAGTTTATAGTATAGCTGGCAACTTAGTATTTCGAGCTAGGCTTACATTTACACTAAGCTTGTTGCTATGACTAGCGAGTAGCTTAATGGCATCCTTAGTTGCTTACAATACTTTTAGGTATGGTAAGCAACTTAGTTTCAGGCAACTTAGCAATACTAATGTGCAACTTTGCTATGTATTGTAGGCAACTGAAATAGTAATTGCAAGCAACTAATATAAGTATCACTGGTAATCAACTTCAGAGTGTTGTAGGCAACTTAGAAAAGCAATGATAAGCAAGTTCATACTATATGTATGCGACTAATTTGTAAAGTTGGGCAACTAAGCAGCAATGCTAGGAAACTAATTACCAATAGCAGGCAACTAAGCATCACTGGTAGGCAACTTTATAGTGTTGTAGGAAACTTAGAAAAGCAATGGTAAGCAACTTCAAACTATATCTAGGCAACTATTTTGTAAAGTTAGGCAACTGAGCAGCAATGGTAGGCAACTAATTACCAATAGCAGGCAACTAAGCATCACCGGTAGGCAACTTTATAGTGTTATAGGCAACTTAGAAAAGCAAGGATAAACAACTTCACAATATATGTTGGCAACTGGTCAACAATGGTAGGCAACTAGGCATCAATGATAGGAAATTCGATAGTATTTATAGACAACTGAGTAGCCACGATAGGTAATTTGGGATAATGTTAGCAAATTAACAGGTGCACGTAGTGCAGTGAAGTTGCTTGCATGTAGCACTACCTCATGTTTCGTGTGATTTTTCTCATTATTTTTACACAAACCAACCTAATTGGTAGTCCTACTAGGCAAAAAAGAAGGAGCTACTTCCCTATAGTGCTACTTAGAGGTGAAACTAATCATTGTTAGTCATGGTAACTAATTTAGAAGGACTCCCGACTCATAGGTAGTCATATTAGGCAATAAAAAGGAGTTGCTCTCCTATAGCACTAAAGTTGCCTCTATAGCATCCAAAGTTGCTCTAAAATAAACTTTGTCGAAACCTACCCATATGGGATCTAGTTTTGAAGAGCTCGTCAAGAGAAACCCAGCGGTGAAAGCGGATCTTCATTCGGATGCTTGAATCAAAAGTTATAGCTTTTTAAATTTTTTGAAACCCGAAAATTAATGCACGTGGGCTCTTGACTGAGGCAACGTGAGGTTGAAGGCTCATGTACTTTCCTTTTTTGACAGAGTAGGATGACATGGCACATAGGTTTCCTAATATAGAGGGTATGCTCGGGCACTCCATCTAGCGCCCGCGCGCTGCCTATCCACGTCCCTATTATAATGGGGATGCGCCTATTTTATAGTGGACTGACACTCGACTCAAGAGGCAGAAATATCACATGCTGAGTTTGTCGTCTTAGTATCTTCACCTATTACGTGATAAAGTCAAAGTCCACATTTACTTCTACATCTATTGTTAGTGTTACAAATCTAGCATGATTAGACACAAAATGATGCCTGCAATGCATAAGCCAGGACAAGTTTACCCTGCTTCTAAATATGGCATATATTTTTAATTTCATCGATTCTAAAGTTGTGGTATAAGTTCCATTAATACCGTAGTTGCTCATGAGAATATGGTGCAAAGAAACTATGGAGACTTCGGTATAGGTTGTGCTTATTACCTTTTCCATAACATTCAAGGATGTAGCACATTAAGATAATTAAATGGTTTTGACTACTTGGTGGGTCGCACTTCCAATGCCCATCCCATGTGAAAATTTCCCAATTGTTCTCTGTCGAAGAAAATCTTTGGATAAACCCTATTGGTCCTTGATTTATATAAGTTATAGCGTACGCTCTTATTTTAGAACTCTATTGCACTTTCGGCTTTTTTTCCCTAGAGTTTTCTGTTTCTCTGTCATACCAACAATGCCATCAAAAAGGGATGTTGATAGTATCCTATGAAAATTGATAGTGTACGTATTTTGTATTCAAGATGCTAAAGAGGTATTTGTTTAAATTATGACAATATCCTACTTGATAACTCTTTTAATATAGCATTACTAATCCTATTCACTCAACTTTAATTTCATCCCATGGCCTACTAATTTTCAAAACTATTTGTTTCAACTTTTCCATACCTCAGATAAACAATTGTATTACTTTGTACGGTTGCTAAAGTTTATGTTGTAAAAAAAATAAGCAGGTAAATGTCCAATTATACCAATAGATAATAGCCAAACTCATCATTGAAAAATGATTAGAAATAACTCCAAAGTTTCTCACTAAATATTTTTCAAAAGCAAAAAGCCTAAATGTTACTCAATGATGTATATATAAAACAACCACTGCCGAGCATAAATAGTAACATTCGATCCAAAAAAAATATGTTTTCAATAGTCTCTATTCAAAAGCAACATATTCATTTTCATATAATATTGAAAATCGTCAAGCAAACAACACACAAGAAATGTTACCGATTTTTAAATGGATGTATGATCTTCAAAAAAGCTAGCCCGTGCTGATGCACGGGTTGTTGACTAGTGGGGTTAACCACAACGAGTCCCACATGTGGCTGCATGTAAAGATAAGTCAGGGAGATCAGGTTGACCAGCAGCACCGTCTATGGTCCGCCACATGGACCTGCCATCAGGACCCACTAGTCAGGCTTTCATTCAAAATTTTCTAATGGAGCAATCAGTGTTTTTCGCAAACTGAGCACAATGGTGGCGGTTTTCTGAAAAAAATGAAAGGTGGTGGTTTTCTGAACGAGGGTATTCAATTATAGTGTTTTTTTTTGTAATTTACTCAACATCATATATCTACATGTTTTTGCGTCGCACCTTGTTTAGGATAGGGGACTCTTTATTTTCTTCAGAAACACATTACTCTTCATCGTTGCTATAATGTATCTGGGTGCGGAAAAACCATTCTCAGTTACAAACGCAGAAACTCACGTACACCTTGTTCACATATTCAACCCTATGAATACTCACCCACACACTCAATCCCTACAAGCACCTACGAGGATGTAAAAAAAAACCCACGCGGCCACTCCCTAGCCCCTGCGCTCCTTCCCCCGTGGGTGACCCAGGCAGCGGCGCCAGATCCCGCCGCACGGTACCTCCTCCTTCTTCCCTCGCCGCAGCCGCCAGGGCAAAGCCCCTGGCTGTGGCTAGCATCAGGGCGCCTTTTCTCCTCGCCTCGGCGGTGTTTGGCGCAGGGCGACCAGCTAATGCGGAGGCATCGGCACTACTGGGAAAAGCCTTATAGGTGAACTCAAAAGAGTGGCGGCGAGATGACTCAGATGAGGCACCCGCCACCGCTAGTTAGCAAACGTAGTAGTGGCAAGGTATTGGATTAGTTGAAATAGGCCAACTCTCCTCTCCCTTCAAAGGTTACAAGTGATGATCATATATCTTGTTGTACACTTCTATGAAATAGCAAGGAGGAATATAGTCATCAATTTTCCACCCTATTTTATAGATGACACTAATGCCATGGCAACATGGTAATCCTGAGAGCTGCCAATACCTACATGAGCAAGTCCATTGCTGCAAGTTCACTGTAAATTTGAATATCTCATGCTCTTGCACTTCAAAGCCATCTTTCCCATTCCACATTACATGACAGAAACCCGATCTCCTGATGTTTTTCTTTAGTTTTTCAAAAATGTTGGGACCTATAGTTCCTTTCTAGTTAATTGAATTCCATCTATTTTCTTGTATTCCGACCATAATTTTGCATCTGATCCACTCAAGAATAGAGATAGGTACCTAGCTAATAGGATGTAGTTGTTGAAAGACTCACACATGTTGTTACCCACTGAATCATAATTGGACCCCAGTTTCATGTAGGCCCTGCTCCAATGAACTAGATCAGTGTCCATCATGTCTTTAGCACCCTCAACAGGGAACTGTGCTAGCCTTGCCATGTTGTAGTTGAAACTCACTTTGTTTGGAGATTTTGCACATCTCCAAAACCTTTTCTGAAGATCATGGTCAGGGTGTTTTTTTTCCTTCCAATTAGCATATACGTGTGTTGCACACATTATATGCTCAGCTTTAGGGAAAATGTCATCAACTGCTCCTATAAGTCGCTTTTGCACCCATAACAAGCACCTTTGAAAAAACAACCATCAAGGCCAGCAAAGTTTCTACAACCTGCCAGGAAACCTTTCTCAAGGCATCAAAACACATGTAAAACCTTTGAAATACATATGATCCATCCTTTTCATCTTGGTCCAACTTTACCGCAACTGTGCTTCCAGGGTTATTTCTTAAGAGCTCTAACTGATACTTACACATTTTGGAGTACTCCCGTTCAGTGGAATGAAACCGTTTCTACATGACCATTCTCTTTGCCTTCTTACACTATGCAACTGTCACATCAGTAGATAGGTTCTCTAGTACAATTTTCCTCAAATCTTGGAGCCGGTGTTAGTGTTATGCCTCTCTCTTTATATCGTAGACTTGATTTGAATAAGTTGACACCTACTGAAATATCTTTGCAAATGGCCAATAAATCAACTGCTATACCTATCGGTATTTGTGAGGATGTGCCTGTTGTGGTTGCGAACGTTACTATTTTAACGAACTTTGTTATTATTGATATTCCCGAGGACGATAGTATGTCGATTATCCTTGGTATACCCTTTTTGAATACTGCAGGGGCTGTTATTGATTGCAACAAAGGCAATGTCACTTTTCATGTTAATGGTAATGAGCATACGGTACACTTTCTGAGAAAACAACCTCAAGTCCACAGTATCAATTCTATTGGAAAAACTTCAACAATTACTATTGGAGGTTTTGAATTCCCTCTTCCTACTATCAAGAAGAAATATGATATTCTTATTGTTGGGCACATACATATCCCCGTTGAGGTAACCTAGTGTTATTCAAAAATTCTCCGGTTTCATGCGATTCGGAAAGAGTTTGTTAATAAGACTTGATCAACCTTGTTAGTGGATTCCTTTTGATAAGCATGAGATGGATGAAGTTAGAAAGCAGAACTCTCTGTACCCTCGTTTTACTTTCTATTATTTAGATTAAATAAAGCAAAAATAGTATTTTCGGTCTGTTTTCTGAATTATCCTTGCAATAAAAAATACCCCGAAAATAAAAGTTTTCCAAATGTCCTGAAAATGAAGTATGATTTTTTGTAGAATATTCAAGAATATCTGGCACTGAGAACACACCAGGGGGCCCCACCATCTGGCCACGAGGGTGCAGGGCGCGCCCCTGCCTCGTGGGCCCCACGTGGACCCCCTCCACTTATTCCTGCACCCACTCACTTTGTCTTCCTCCAGAAAAAATCCTCTCATAGCTCAAACCCGTGTTCTAGCTCATTTTGCTGCCATTTTTGATCTCCTTTCTCAAAGCTTCATTCACAAAACTGTTTTAGGGGATTGCTCTTCGGTATGTGACTCCTCCAATGGTCCAATTAGTTTTTGTTTCAGTGCTTTATTTATTGCAAATTTTTGCTGCTTAGGTGACCCTATTCTTGAGCTTGCATGTCAAATTTATATGGTCCAAAGTAGTTTTAATGCATGATATAGCCTCTAGGCATTTGTGGGAGTAGTTGCTATCAATCTTGTTGAGTTTGGTTCACTTTTATTTTGAGTCACTAAAATTTTTAGAAATTTTTTAGAGAAAGAAAATGATGAAGAGATTGTTGAGGGGCTCTTTGAGCCGAAGCTCGAAGGATAAGCAGAATGAGGAGAATAAAAAGCCCAAATACAATCTTCCTTGCACCATGAGGTTCGACTGTGCGAATGGCCTTGTGATGCGTTCTTGAGAGCCGCTGGAATTCATGATGACTTCTATTACTTGGCTGAGAACGCAGGCCTCACCGACTTCCTCAATGACCAACGCGAACAATATCTCCTACTCACTAATATTTTCGTGAATTTTTTTTATTTCCATGCTAAGAAATCACCACCTTCAGTGGAGTTTCATTTATATTATGAGGTTAAGGAGATGTCACTTTATGATTTTTGTCGGGTCTGCAAGTTACCCTTTATGGGCAGCATTGAGGAACCACATCATAGTGATGTGGATGGATTTATTGATAGAATTGCTGTAGGGGAAACGAGGAAAGTTTTCGATGCAAGAATTACTAGCATACATTTTCTTGTTCTACGTTACTTTGCAATATTTGCTAGTAGATGCTTAAGTGGTCGCGGGAACAGTGGAAATCTTAGTGCTCCTGATATTGTTATTTTGCGCCATGCTTTGTTTCATGATACACCTTTCAGTTTAGGCGCTATTGTTGCTAAAAGATTAAGTCTGAACCGCACAAAGGGCCCCATCTTCGGAGGCATCTTTGCTTCACGCCTTACTGCACACTTTGAGATACCTATTAGGCATTATGAGAAAGAGGAAAAGTTGCTGCCCCCTGTTTTTCTAGATTATAAGAGTATGGTAGCACACGACTTTATTGTTAAAAATAAGAAGAAATTGCTTAAGTATAATTTGATATTTGATAAAAAACACTGTGAGATTATTACCTTGACTGCTCCCTCTTTGTTTAATATACTTTCAGGCATGTACATCATCTTGCCAGAGGCCATTTATGCATACTGGAGGCTGACACAAGTCTCAGAGCCTGAGCCGGAGCCACCACTTGACCCTTATCAACAGTCTGTTTATCTGTGGGATCCGGAGGAGATAGCCAACCAGTGGCACCCTGAGGACCCTCCTCAGTACACCGGAGAGAGTAGCTTCGATCCGTGGGCATAGACCAACTTAGGCCAAAAGCCTAAGCTTGGGGGAGTACATATTTCTCACAGACATTACATTCATGTTCACACACTCATGCCAGTTGTCGGTGCTCATACTTTTTCATTGTACTATCCATGCTAGTTTATTTTCTTTTCTAAGTCTTCTTCTTGTGTGTTTGAAAAACCTTAAGGGAAACCAAAAAAAAATAGTTGTAGCTTTTAGCTAGTTTACTTTCCATGCTGATGTCTACTACACAACCTTCTTCTTGTAGACGTTGTTGGGCCTCCAAGTGCAGAGGTTTGTAGGACAGTAGCAAATTTCCCTCAAGTGGATGACCTAAGGTTTATCAATCTGTGGGAGGCGTAGGATGAAGATGGTCTCTCTCAAACAACCCTGCAACCAAATAACAAAGAGTCTCTTGTGTCCCCAACACACCCAATACAATGGTAAATTGTATAGGTGCACTAGTTCGGCGAAGAGAAGGTGATACAAGTGCAATATGGATGGTAGATATAGGTTTTTGTAATCTGAAAATAGAAAAACAGCAAGGTAACAAGTAATAAAAGTGAGCGTAAACGGTATTGCAATGCTTTGAAACAAGGCCTAGGGTTCATACTTTCACTAGTGCAAGTTCTCTCAACAATAATAACATAATTGGATCATATAACTATCCCTCAAGATGCAACAAAGAGTCACTCCAAAGTCACTAATAGCGGAGAACAAACGAAGAGATTATTGTAGGGTACGAAACCACCGCAAAGTTATCCTTTCTGATCGATCTATTCAAGAGTCCGTAGTAAAATAACATGAAGCTATTCTTTCCGTTCGATCTATCATAGAGTTCGTCCTAGAATAACACCTTAAGACACGAATCAACCAAAACCCTAATGTCACCTAGATACTCCAATGTCACCTCAAGTATCCGTGGGTATGATTATACGATATGCATCACACAATCTCAGATTCATCTATTCAACCAACACATAGAACCTCAAAGAGTGCCCCAAAGTTTCTACCCGAGAATCAAGACGAAAACGTGTGCCAACCCCTATGCATAGGTTCATGGGCGGAACCCGCAAGTTGATCACCAAAACATACATCAAGTGAATCACGTGATATCCCATTGTCACCACAGATAAGCACATGCAAGACATACATCTAGTGTTCTCAAATCCTTAAAGACTCAATCCGATAAGATAACTTCAAAGGGAAAACTCAATCCATTACACGAGAGTAGAGGGGGAGAAACATCATAAGATCCAACTATAATAGCAAAGCTCGCGATCACCAAGATCGTGCCAAATCAAGAACACGAGAGAGAGATCAAACACATAGCTACTGGTACATACCCTCAGCCCCGAGGGTGAACTACTCCCTCCTCGTCATGGAGAGCGCCGGGATGATGAAGATGGCCACCGGTGAGGGTTCCCCCCTCCGGCAGGGTGCCGGAACGGGTCTAGATTGGTTTTCGGTGGCTACAGAGGCTTGCGGCGGTGGAACTCCCGATCTATTGTGTTCCTCGATGTTTTTAGGGTATATGGATATATATAGGCGAAAGAAGTCGGTCGGGGGAGCCACGAGGGCGGGGGCGCGCCTCCCTGCCTCGTGGCTTCCTCGAAGCTTCCCTGACGTCTACTCCAAGTCTCCTGGATTGCTTCCGTTCAAAAATAACTCCCCCGAAGGTTTCATTCCGTTTGGACTCAGTTTGATATTCCTTTTCTTCGAAACACGAAAATAGGCAAGAAAATAGCATTTTGGGCTGGGCCTCCGGTTAATAGGTTAGTCCCAAAAATAATATAAAAGTGTATAATAAAGCCCATTAAACATCCAAAACAGAATATATAATAGCATGGAGCAATAAAAAATTATAGATACGTTGGAGACGTATCACATGCCTGTAGTAGTAGTAATTAAAAGAAAACCCAAAAAGATTTCTCGTTCTTCTTTTGCTTGTTCGGAGCTTTCCTGTGTAAATAGTTTTATTTCTATTCTTTTCTTTGGGGGTCGAGAGGAGAAGACCATGATGAAATTGTTGAGTGGATCTCATATGCATTATTGTTGATTTAACCAAGAGCCCATATTACCTTATCTTCTCCTTTGTATTAAATGCTTGCAGATTCCAGCTTAGTCCAATGCACGTGCACTATTATTATTATCCACACCGTTCGGTCGTGAAAGTGAAAGGCAATAATGACGATATATGATGGACTGATTGAGATGAGAGAAGCTGGTATGAACTCGACCTATCTTGTTTTTGTAAATATGATTAGTTCATCGTTCCTGATTCAGCCTATTATGAATGAAACATGTTTGCAATGACAATTAGAGATTATAATGGTTTACCTTGCGTGCCAACATGCTATTAAAATGATTGTGATGTGGTATGATAGGGTGGTATCCTCCTTTGAACGATTCGAGTGGCTTGACTTGGCACATGTTCATGCATGTAGTTGAAACAAAATCAACATAGCCTCCACGATATTTATGTTCATGGTGAATTATACCCTACTCATGCTTGCACTCATTGTTTATTAATCTTAATGCATGTTCATGACTGTTGTCGCTCTCTAGTTGGTCGCTTCCCAGTCTTTTTCTAGCCTTCACCTGTACTAAGCGGGAATACTGCTTGTGCATCCACTTCCATAAACCCCAAAGTTATTCCATATGAGTCCACCATACCTTCCTATATGCGGTATCTACCTGCCCTTCCAAGTAAATTTGTATGTGCCAAACTCTAAACCTTCAAATGAAATTCTGTTTTGTATGCTCGAATAGCTCATGTATCAACTAGGGCTGTCTGTATCTTCCATGCTAGGTGGGTTATTCTCACGATGAGTGGACTCCCCTCACCATTCACGAGAAAATGGCCGGTGACCGGGATGCCCAGTCCCATGCTCAAATTAAAATAATTGCAAACAAAACTCCCCCAGGTCTGTTGTTAGTTGGAGGCACCCGTTGTTTCGGGCAAGCCATGGATTGATGCTTGTTGGTGGTGGGGGAGTATAAACTTTACCATTCTGTTTGGGAACCGCCTATAATGTGTGTAGCATGGAAGATATCGAGATCTCATGGTTGTTATGTTGACAATGAAAGTATGCCACTCAAAATATTATTTATCTCTATTTCAAAACTCAAGCTCTGGCACCTCTACAAATCCCTGCTTCCCTCTGCGAAGGGCCTGTCTATTTACTTTTATGTTGAGTCATCATCCTCTTATTAAAAAGCACCAGTTGGAGAGCACCACTGTCATTTGCATGCATTACTATTAATTTACATTGAGTATGGCTGTGACTGGATCTCTTTTACCATGACTTACAATGTCTAATCAGTCCTTGATCTTCAGAGGTGCTCTGCATTTATGTTTTGCGGTCTCAGAAAGGGCTAGCGAGATACCATCTTGTTATATCATATTATGATTGTTTTGAGAAAGTGTTGTCATCCGAGATTTATTATTATTGCTCGCTAGTTGATTATGCCATTGATATGAGTAAACATGAGACCTAAATGTTATTGTGAATATGGTTAGTTCATAATCTTTGCTGAAAACTTGAATGCTGGCTTTACATATTTGCAACAACAAGATCAAACAGAGTTTGTAAAAGGTTTTCTTTATCACTTTCAGTTTGTCAACTGAATTGCTTGGGGACAAGCAAAGGTTTAAGCTTGGGGGAGTTGATATGTATCCAACGTATCTACTTTTCCAAACACTTGTGCCCTTGTTTTGGACTCTAACTTGCATGATTTGAATGGAACTAACCCGGACTAACGCTGTTTTCAGCAGAATTGCCATGTTGTTATTTTTGTGCAGAAATAGAAGTTCTCGGAATGACCTGAAACTTCACGGAGAATATTTTTGGAATAAATAAGAAATACTGGCAAAAGAATCAGCATCAGGGGGGCCACACCCTGTCCACGAGGGTGCAAGGTGCGCCCACCCCCTGGGGCGCGCCCCCCTGCCTCGTGGGCCCCCTGAGACTCCACCGACCTCAACTCCAACTCCATATATTCACGTTCGGGGAGAAAAAATTAGGGAGAAGGATTCATCGCATTTTATGATACGGAGCCGCCGCCAAGCCCTAATCTCTCTTGGGAGGGCTGATCTGGAGTCCGTTCGGGGCTCCAGAGAGGGGAATCCGTCGTCGTCGTCATCATCAACCATCCTCCATCACCAATTTCATGATGCTCACCGCCATGCGTGAGTAATGTCATCGTAGGCTTGCTGGACGGTGATTGGTTGGATGAGATTTATCATGTAATCGAGTTAGTTTTGTTAGGGTTTGATCCCTAGTATCCATTATGTTCTGAGATTGATGTTTCTATGACTTTGCTATGCTTAATGCTTGTCACTAGGGCCCGAGCGCCATGATTTCAGATCTGAACCTATTATGTTTCCATGAATATATGTGAGTTCTTGATCCTATCTTGAAAGTCAATAGTCACCTACTATGTGTTATGATCCGGCAACCCCGAAGTGACAATAATCGAGACCACTACCGGTGATGACCATAGTTTGAGGAGTCCATGTATTCACTAAGTGTTAATGCTTTGGTCTAGTACTCTATTAAAAGGAGGCCTTAATATCCCTTAGTTTCCAATAGGACCCCGCTGCCACGGGAGGGTAGGACAAAAGATGCCATGCAAGTTCTTTTCCATAAGCACGTATGACTATATTCGGAATACATGCCTACATTACATTGATGAACTGGAGCTAGTTCTGTGTCACCCTATGTTATAACTGTTGCATGAGGAATCGCATCCGACATAATTATCCATCATTGATCCATTGCCTACGAGTTTTTCACATATTGATCTTTGCTTAGTTACTTTTCCGTTGCCACTGTTACGATTACTACAAAAACTGCTACTGTTACTTTTGCCACCGTTACCGTTACTTCCATACTACTTTGCTACTAAATACTTTGCTGCAGATATTAAGTCTTCCAGGTGTGGTTGAATTGACAACTCAGCTGCTAATACTTGAGAATATTCTTTGGCTCCCCTTGTGTCGAATCAATAAATTTGGGTTGAATACTCTACCCTCGAAAACTGTTGCGATCCCCTATACTTGTGGGTTATCAGTGAGCTCCTCTCGGTTTGCCCCCATCTCATCTACTCTATTTCACATTGTAGCGTCCGTGCTCCCCTTCTTCTCCCACTAGCATGCGGAGGCTCCATGAGTTCCTATTATTCACCTAAGCAGCTTTTTTTTAATGAAAGAGGGTTTCCCCTCCAATTTCATTTATAGAAATCATCAAACTAGTAACATAAAGTCTTATATAACTGTATAAAAAAGAGAATAAAAGGCGCAAAGTACCAGGCATCAATCATCCCCAAATTCTAGCTACTACTCCAGGCAACATACTGCTGATGGCACACATGCCAGAAGGGGACACAAAACGCTATCACACATTTAAAACTAGCACCTAAAAAATGCCCAAAACAAGCAATCGCCCTGGAACACCAGGGAAGGAGAGGATCATCACCCCATAGACTTCATTTTCCACCTTCTCTACCAGCCATGCCCCCAGCATCAACAACTTTTCCTCTGGTTGTTTTGTCTGCAAAATATTAGCCCAATCCGAGATCCATTTGCACAGTAATGAAATTACAGTCAAAGGACCATGATGTATCTTTCTATCAAAGATGGTAACATTTCTACATTTCCGAATTACCCAAAACATTGCAGAGATGCCTACCAACACCAACTTTTTATAGTCTTTGGGAAAGGTTTTGAGCCATTTCCCAAAGCAGTCATGTAAGTTGAGAGGTATAGATTGCAGATCAAAAGCACATCTAAATAAGTTCCAGATCAGTCTAGCTACAGAACAAGAGAAGAACAAATGATCAATACTTCCATCCTGGCCACAAAATATACAACCCCCCCTTTCCAACCTCTCCTCAATAGGTTAACTCTGCTGAGGATGCTTTTCTTATTTAGTAGCTAGAGAAAGAATTTGATTTTAACTGGAACTTTCACTTCCCATAGGAATTTTTGTGGGAAGCAACTTTCAGTCTTCACCAAGTGAAGATATAGAGATTTAACCGAAAATTGCCTATCAGGTGAAAGCATCCACCTGGGAAGATGTTTTCCTCTCACTTGAGCAGCCTAGTTAGCCTGAACGTGTTCAGTAGGTTCAACCACGTCCAACCTGTGCCACTGCCGGCGCCAACCTCGCCTCCAGCTTTGATTCCGACGACCATTTGGACCGTGTCCACCACCTTCCGCCACACGAGAGCCTTAGCTTCCCCGTGACACAAACCGCACGTAAGATAGTGCCATGTAGCAATCACACCGTGAACCTCCACCGCCAGTTGAGGTCGTCAGCAACTAATTCCGGCAAGCTGACGTGGCCATAATTAGCATATGCCTAACTGCTTCAGTTCAACCCCAAACAAACAATGATACGTCTGTCCCCATGGTTAAATAACTGGCTATGATTGATGGAAATATGCCCTAGAGGCAATTAGAAAGTTGTTATTATTTTATATTTCCTTATTCATGATAAAGGTTTATTATTCATGCTAGAATTGTATTGACCGTAAATCTAAATACATGTGTGAATACATAAACAAATACCGTGTCCCTAGTAAGCCTCTACAAGACTAGCTCGTTAATCAAAGATGGTTAAGGTTTCATAACCTTGGACATGAGTTGTCGTTGATAACGGGATCACATCATTGTGAGAATGATGTGATGGACGAGACCCATCCATTAGCTTAGCATTTGATCGTACAGTTTATTGCTACTGCTTTCATGTATGTCAATTACATATTCCTTTGACTATGAGATCATGCAACTCCCGGATACCGGAGGAATGCCTTGAGTGCTATCAAGCGTCACAACGTAAATGGGTGATTATAAAGATGCTCTACAGGTATCTCCGTGGGTGTTTTGTTGGGTTGGCATGAATCGAGATTAGGATTTGTCACTCCGAGTATCGGAGAGGTATCTCTGGGCCCTCTCGATAATACACATCATAATAAGCCTTGCAAGCAAATGACTAATGAAGTTAGTCTCAGGATGATGTATTACGAAACGAGTAAAGAGACTTGCCGGTAACGAGATTGAACTAGGTATAGAGATACCGACGATCGAATCTCAGGCAAGTAACATACCAACGGACAAAGGGAATTGTGTGTGTTGTCATAACGGTTCGACCGATAAAGATCTTCGTAGAATATGCAGGAGCCAATATGGGCATCCAGGTTCCGCTATTGGTTATTGACTGGAGAGGTGTCTCGGTCATGTCTACATTGTTCTCAACCCATAGGGTCCACACGCTTAACGTTCATTGACGATATAGTATTATATGAGTTATGTGATTTGGTGACCGAATGTTGTTTGGAGCCCCGGATGAGATCACAGACATGACGAGGAGTCTCAAAATGGCCGAGAGGTAAAGATTGATATATAGGACGATGGTATTCGGACACCGAAAGTGTTCCGAAGAGTATCATGTACTTATCGGGTCATCGGAAGGTGTTTCGGGTACCCCCGGCAAAAGTTATGGGCCTTATGCGCCAAGAGAGGGAACGCACCAGCTACAAGGGGCTGGTGCGCTCCCCAGGCCGGCCTAGGAGGAGAAGGAAGGAGGGGAAGGGAAGGGAAAGTGTGGATTAGGATTCCCACTTCTTTCCCTCTCCCCATCTCTTTCCCTCCCACTTGGGCGCCTCTTATGGCTGCTCCTCCCTCCCTCCCACACACACACATATATATATATATATATTCTATTAGACACCCAGGGTGAGGAATTACTTATTCCTCACCCTCGCCAATCGACCGAGCCAGCATATTCGGCCCCAATCGCACCCATCCCCCGACCAGCCATCTCCCTGAGGTAACTTTACCAACCGGCTTGCTGTCAAAAAAAACTTTACCAATCGGTCTTGTAATATTTTTTTACAAAGCCACTACTTCCACGTTGTAAAATTACCTTGGAATCGAGGTAATCTTGCTAACCGTAAGAGCTACTAGCCAGCCCACGTTCCCGTAATTTTCTGATCTGGTGCCAACGTAACCTGCAAACTGCTCGAGGATCCTCGATGGCGAACAGCAGGAGGTCAAAGGCGGCGTCGTGATTGGGGGATTTGGTCGGCGACAAGTCACCCACGGGAGCGACGCCTCGTGTGCAGCAGCATCTGGACTCGACGGTGTGGTGGTTTGCTGGCTAGCATGCCGGTGTGCTGCTCCACGCCGTGGTGATCACAACGTTGTCTCGACGTCTGCTGGTCACCGGGCAGGTGGGGCGGGTTCCCTAGGTATTGGGCGGGTGCTGTGGATGGTGCTCACGGCAGAGCCAGCCATTGTGATTACCGCGCCGCGGTGCTGCAGTGCGTGATTGCCGCTGGGTTGATCTGGCCAACATTCATTATTGTTGGGTAAGTGAGTTCATGGGAGGAGACAGGCAACATCGTTGCTACTGCTTCAGTTTCTTTTTTGGTTTTTTAATTTCTCCCCTCCTTCATGCGCTGAATTTTTGAACAGCCTCCAGTTTGGTCTCCGGTTATCTGTAATTATGATTGAATGAGTTTACATTCTTGCGTGTGGACTGGAGAATTGATTTTCATTACAAACATTCTGTAATTTTTTGCAATCTGCCATGTTGTGGTCAATTTGCAGCACACCTAGCACCCGTTGCTTGCTTGTTCATGCGGTCTACGTCTCCACCCACCACGACGGACCACAACCAGGCCTTTGCCGCTGGGGTTCTTCAGTATGCCCCCCTCTCCGTAAATTTGCAAGAGTATGTGTACATTTATGCTCCAAACATAATTAGATTTAGTAAGGAATTTAAGTTAACTGAATTTCATCTTACAAAACGTTATGAGAGCAAGCTTGTCTATTGACCACACGATATGCCCTCCTGATAACATTAATGTAATTGGGTTATTTACTCAAATTTTTAAGCTTCCCATCCTCGTATAATCTTCTGAATTTACGTACATGAAATAAGAAGTTTTATGCTTAACTTTGTTCTTGCATAATCTGCTCATTTTGACTATTTACTTAATTCTAATATTTTTTCCCATATCTGTTTTACTACATCATTAATATTCAGAAAGTACAGCGCTAAGTCTGCAGCATATACCCCAGAATTGGTATATAACTCTAATATATCATGTAGATACGAACTTACCCTATGCACTATCAAATACGGTACATATGATTTATCCTGTTTCTCCTATCTCAAAAATAATATTCCGACCTAGCTTATTAACCATATACCAGCCCCCGCACCCAGGGTGAGGAATTACTTATTCCTCACCCTCGCCAGCTTCGATTCCGGCGACCATTTGGACCGTGTCCAGCAACTTCTATTGCGCGCGAGCCTTAGCTTCCCCATGACACAAACCACATGTAAGATAGTGCCCTGTAGCAAGCACACGGTGAACCTCCGCTGTCAGTTGAGGTCGTCAGCAACTAATTCCGGCGAGCTAATATGGACGTAAACAACATAGGCCTAACTAGTACAAATGCCCGTGCGTTGCAGCGGGCAGAAAAAATCGTAAAACCTGCTCTGTGTGCCATTACACGACATTTCATATATGTAGTTCTGATTAACATCGGTAATAAGATTACACTATTATGGATTTTTGAAGCATGAAGTGTGGATGTGAAAAAACCACCTTAATGTCTTTCATCTGATGGAAGAGTAGTGGTGCATGAAATAGTCTGTCAATCGGTTTTATTTTTTGCTTTTCGAAAAACACAAATATTAATTTATTTTTTGAAAATTTGAACAATTTATAATTTTTGATTTTTATTAGAACTAAAACATGTTTCCAAGACAAACATTTTTAACACATGATTTTTAATCAATTATTAATTTTTGTTAATTTTTGTGAACAATTTTAAATGTTTTGAAAAGGGACATTTTGGGGGGAATTTTGAGAATTTTTAAAAAAGAGTCAATATATTATAAAAATGTGGATATTTTGGAAGGGAAAACAAAGTGAAACACTCTTTATCTTAAAAAACACACACACAATGTCCGCGGTTAAGAAAAAAAAAAGATTGATGGTATCTACACCATGAAGCATCAAGTTGAGAAAGTCATAGCCTTTGTTAGCGCCTCCTTCAACTTAGCACTATCATTGGGTAGAAGAGGAGTGGTGTATCTGTTTTTAGTGGGATATACAGAGGGTCGAACTCATTTGCATTGATAGCGAGACGTTTGTGGTGACTTTATCAATCTGAAGACCCGTCGGCCGAGTCTCTCTAGGGTGAGTGTGTATGTATGTTTGTGAGTGCCTACGTTTATACGTGTTTTTCAAAAGAAGACTTCCTTTAGCCTTTGTATGCTGCAATTTAATGCGCCGTGCGTTGCACTGGAAGAAAAAAAGCATCACATTTTTAGTGACTCATTCATGATGACACTTTTCATGTTTGACACCGTGGTTGGTGTCCACAATTCAAAATTGATGAAGCCGCATCCATGTCTTTGACGGCGTCTCCTTCGGCATTGTACCATCACCGAACGGAAGAATTGTGGTGCATTGAAGTAGGATTGTTTATATATAATTTGCTTGTTAATATTCAAAAGCAAACAAGTTCGCGAAAGGGAAGTTCCTCGCTCCGCTGACGGCCGAGTCGACGGTCTCCTCCCTCTCCAACCGCGGCTGGAGAGTAGGGGGGGGGGGTTTGGATCTGTGCCTGACGCGTGTAGATAGTAGGGTAGTGGTCTCCGGCGGTGCTAGCGAGGTGGTGGTGCTGGCGTCGTGGTGGAATAAGGTTGTTGGAGTTCGATCCCCATCCCGGCGAGGTCCTATGTGGCAGAGTCGGTGAGCTTCCGACATGGTTTCCTCCTCGATCAGTCGGTCTGGTGAGGTTTGGTTCTCCTGGTGTGGTCTTCATGGCGGAGGTGATGGCCGGATGCGGGAAATTTGGTCCCCTGCTTCTCTCTTCGTCGTGGTAAGGTGGTTCCTAACCTTGCCATGAGGGAGTTGGGGGTAATGTGGCGGTGCCTCGGTGGATGCCGGCGGCGCATTTCGTCGTATCTTCAGGTGTTGTTTGTGGACCTTTGAACCATGTTTCTGCCGGCGTGGTCAAGCGATGGCCGTTCTTCCTTCTTCTGGCGTGTTGGTTTTTGGCCGAGGCTGGTGACTTCCGTCCGTGTTTCAGTCCGTCTGCAGGTTTCAAGATCGCGCTGGCTCTGTGTGCGAGCGGTGGCAACGGCAGCAGCGGCGCGCCCTCAGCCTAGTATTTTTTTTGTAATTTTCATTCTTTTGGGAGTGCTTTGTACCATTGGCTTGTTTTAATATAGTTCGGAGGTATTTTTCGCAAAAAAAAGCAAACAGGCTTAGTATTTATTTTAGGAAATGTTGGTTGTTTTTTGTTTGCAAGACTATATTCCGTTCCTTTTCCAAGTCACTGATCTAAGAAGCCTCTTCCTATCATCACGTGTCCTGCGGCGCGACGCCTTATCCCCCCTCCCCCTCGTTCCCACCGCTGAAATCTTATCCTCTCGACCTCTCGTCCTGTTTCTTCCTCTTCTTCCCCCTCCCTCTCACTTTCCTCATCTTCATTCGCGAGGCAACTGTGTCGACGGGTGACGTTGGAGACGATGCACGGCAGGGTGTCTTGCTGCAAGAAGCTTCCGTCGTCCGGGCGCGCTCCGATGCTGCCGGAGGAGGCGCTGTCGTGCTCGCCGCGCGCGCAAGCTGAGGGTTTTTTGCAAGGCAGGGGCTCGCTGCTGCTAGCCCGCACGAGCTGGCTCCAAGGGCCGGGCGCTACAACTTGAGGAGCTCCAAGCCGACTACCTGTTGTGGCTCTCCGGAGTTACTCATGCGACGCGGTGAGTGCTGTTTTGGTGGCTGGAGACGCTGTGCGTGTGGGGATGCAAGTGATCTTGTGGTTCTGTCATCAGCGAATCTAGTAGCCCAAATCATACTGTGTATTGACACATTTTCTATTTCTCAAGGGGCCGTCCGTCCTCCTGCTGATCGGATTGTGCTTCTTCGTTCTGTTCCCTTCTTCCTATGGTTGTTGATGCCGATTGTGTGCTTGTACTAGTTTCTTCAGTTCCCTTCCTCTGCTTGTAGATGCCTCAATCAGCTGGTGTATATAAATTGATCCTATTGATTACAAAGGAGCGAGGTGATACTATTTATTCTGATAATAAACCTATTTTTACAGCAAAACCACGCAACCGCAGTCGTTTTTATTCTTCCCCATTCGCAAATCCCCCTTCTTCCCACTCTAGCAACCCGGCCTTCCTGCCTCCAACCGTGCTTGGAGAGGAGCTCTAGCTATGCCACGAGCAGGCCATCCCAGCAGCTGCCGCCGCCCCTTTGTCCTTTTTCCTTCTCCTTCTTCTCTTTGTCACTAATCTTTGTTTTCTACAGGGAAGGAAGTCGCCATGGAACAACCCCGCCGCCTTGGAGCTCGCCCCGCCTCCGGCCCACCACCTCTCCGTCGGCCTCGATCTGTCCGCCCCGCCGCTGGATCCACGCCGGAGCAGCCGTATCCGCCGCCCAGACCACCAACCAAGAGTTGCCTCTTGCCTGTCCTGCGGTCGGGAGGAGGACGACCGAGAGGAGCACCCATTCATCCGCCGCCTTGGAGCTCGTCCTGCCTTCGGGCCGCCACCTCTCCGTTGGGCTCGATCCGTCCGTCCCGCCGCCCAGACCGCCAACCACGCGCCGCCTCTTGCCTATCCTGTGGTTGCAGCTCGAATAATAAAAACTGCAGGGCCCTTTATGTAAAAACGAATCGTTATTTGGGATTAGCCACTTAACAATAGGACCGCGGGTCGAATTCTCAGAAACAGATGGACTTTTATGAAACATCGCTACCCAATTTTCTTTATTATTAGATAAAGATAAAGGTAAAGATTGCTTCGGTTCAACCGCCAACAGTACAATGACGGGTCGGTCCCCATGGTTAAATAACTGGCTATATTTATGTTAAAATCTTATATTTACTAATCGGAGGCACCAAACGAAAATTTAATCCGTTGGATTGACTAATGATTGAATTATAACCTTCAGATGATGGGTCCAACTCTTCCACTAACGTGACGATCTGGGACTCCATCCCATGTCCTTCCCCGTTTCCAGCGTGAGGATCAGGGACTCCTCTCACCCCACCCACGTCCTTCCCTGTTTACAATTAAAAAAAGGAAAACAAACTCATATAATCGTAGCCTCCTTCCTACCTGAAAAAAGGAAACGCCAATGCAATCTGCCATACTTCTTCAGGTCTACCAGTACCCCACTGCTGGATCGCCCCTCCATGGCCTCCCCAATATCGAAGTTCCATCGATCATGCAATCGGCCTAAAACAACAAGTGATCCAGTCAAGAATCAGTCGATCCCTTCCTTAATTTCTAACCTTCTGTCGCAGCTTCAATGTTTTCAAAGTTTAAACAGGCTGCAATCTAGGTTCTCTTCTTCAGCCCATAAATTCCCAGGATTATTGGTGCAACGGGAACAAGTGTATCAAATTGCAGTTTGATGTAGATCGGGTGGCTTCTGTCTGCGGGGAACTACGGCGGACTCCTCCCATCTATCCTTTCGTCGTCCTCCGGCCAGCACAGTGCAAAGAATTACATCATGGAATAGAAGATGAGTTGGGCGGCGACACTCGATGAAGTCGACGGTAGCATCATCTTGCGTGGATGGGCTGGCAATGAGACATCATCCATGTTTTTGTTTAATTCTGGATTCTTATATTGAATTTTCGTTAGTATTTCCCAACTCTTCATGCCCTAATAGTCATATGTTCTTTTGATCTATATTGGACTGAAAACTAGACTGATTTATGATTGCCATGTCCCATGTTTTTAAAGAATCAACGGTGGTGGAGGCTCCCACCTGAAAAAAGTATTTATATATATCGGAAGTCGCTCCTTGGAGAAGCGGCAAGGCGAACCGTCACAGCTCACGGTGGGACTTCAGGAGTTCAGCAATCTGGCAATTTGAGAGGGTCAGGGCAACAATCACTCAACGGTTCCTACTTTTCCATACCAGCCAAGGATGGTTGTGTATCAGAGACAGCGGTGGAGCGAACGTTGCAAAGATGAGAACACAACACAACCATCCACGAGAGAAGTAGCAGCAGCAGCAACGGTAACAAGGCGGCAGCAAAGAAGGGGCAACATGCCCAACGGAACCACATCTGGACCATAATATGAAGCAATGCGTTCGCATATTCCTGTGTTGAACAACATAGAAGCACAATTGTATTTTCTTGGGACGAAGCCAATCAAGTTCATGTCTGCCAGTTGAACGCCGACACCCTCGGGGAAGGTGGAGGTGATAGGAGCTGGAAGTGGTGAAGGCGGATGCGTTGACAAGGCAAGTGCAACGCCATGGAGGGTTGCATGGACGTGTCAAGCTCAGCAGCTAGCACGACACAGAAGCGAACATCAACTTAGTCAGATGGTTTTGTTGTCATATTTTCATCATGAATCTTATAGTTTTTTCATGACATAAGTTCAGTTTCTATGGTGTCGCCTTTTCTCTACTTGCAAAATTTGTTCAAGTATTGTTTTGGAGTCCAAAAGTTAGAAGAACTGTATACTCTATCGAGGTTTAGCACGAATAGTCGAAGTTGTGCGCATTGGGTTATTTTGCAACCTTGCTATCCGCCGGGGATCCTTGGTCATGTTCCATTCTGCAAAAGGTAATTACTGAGAATTTTCTTGCAACCAGTACTCTAAAATCAGTTTTTTCTTTGTTGGTTATATTTCGCGATTAATTTGATGTACAATTCTGGGATCAGATTTCACAAACATTAAGTCACTTCAAATAAATTAGTAATTTATATTTGAAGACGTTTATGGATGGTCTAGGGGATTCCAGCATGGCTGCAGCTCTGATTTTATTGAACATATTTCTCCTTATATACCTTGATCTCATATTTCGGGATATACACACCTAGAAGGTTATGAGTTCAAAAAAAAAAAATTTAACCTCTATTATAACCTGAATTCTTAAGAACGCAGCTGCGCTTGTTCGTTGTCTTGAGCGCACGCTCTTGTCCACTGTCTCCCTCCCTCACGTGGTCCCCTAATGGATAGTAGAAATAAAACCTACCCAAGGGGCCCACAGAGAGGACTTAACGTGTAGGGAAAAGCACATGGTCACTGCGTTTCCGCGTGCCTTCCCGTCCTTGACTTATCAGCAAGTTCTCACGTGCATGCATTTAGTTTACGTTTTTCAATTTTCAAAAAGCTATAACTTTTAAACCGAACATCAAAATCAAGATCTGTTTTCACCACTAGGTTCCCCGCGACGAGCTCTTCAAAACTAGATCCCATACGAGTATGTTTCGACTAAATTTTTTTCTCGAGCAACTTTTGGTGCTAAGGAAGCAACTTTAGTGTTATATGAAAGCAACTTCTTGTTAGTGTGTGAAGTATGACTGCCTATCATCAAAGACCCCTTCAAAGTTGGCTATCATGACTACGAAGTTAACTAGCTTCATCTCTAAGTTTCGTACCATAACTAGCAAGTATTCTACCATAACTAGCTTCACCTCCAAGTTTATAGTATAGCTGGCAACTTAGTATTTCGAGCTAGGCTTACATTTACACTAAGCTTGTTGCTATGACTAGCGAGTAGCTTAATGGCATGCTTAGTTGCTTACAATACTTTTAGGTATGGTAAGCAACTTAGTTTCAGGCAACTTAGCAACACTAATCTGCAACTTTGGTATGTATTGTAGGCAACTGAAATAGTAATTGCAAGCAACTAATATCACTGGTAATCAACTTCAGAGTGTTGTAGGCAACTTAGAAAAGCAATGATAAGCAATTTCATACTATATGTATGCGACTAATTTGTAAAGTTAGGCAACTAAGCAGCAATGCTAGGAAACTAATTACCAATAGCAGGCAACTAAGCATCACTGGTAGGCAACTTTATAGTGTTGTAGGAAACTTAGAAAAGCAATGGTAAGCAACTTCAAACTATATCTAGGCAACTATTTTGTAAAGTTAGGCAACTGAGCAGCAATGGTAGGCAACTAATTACCAATAGCAGGCAACTAAGCATCACCGGTAGGCAACTTTATAGTGTTATAGGCAACTTAGAAAAGCAAGGATAAACAACTTCACAATATATGTAGGCAACTGGTCAACAATGGTAGGCAACTAGGCATCAATGATAGGAAATTCGATAGTATTTATAGACAACTGAGCAGCCACGATAGGTAATTTGGGATAATGTTAGCAAATTAACAGGTGCACGTAGTGCAGTGAAGTTGCTTGCATGTAGCACTACCTCATGTTTCGTGTGATTTTTCTCATTCTTTTTACACAAACCAACCTAATGGGTAGTCCTACTAGGCAAAAAAGAAGGAGCTACTTCCCTATAGTGCTACTTAGAGGTGAAACAAATCATTGTTGGTCATGGTAACTAATTTAGAAGGACTCCCGACTCATAGGTAGTCATATTAGGCAATAAAAAGGAGTTGCTCTCCTATAGCACTAAAGTTGCCTCTATAGCATCCAAAGTTGCTCTAAAATAAACTTTGTCGAAACCTACCCATATGGGATCTAGTTTTGAAGAGCTCGTCAAGAGAAACCCAGCGGTGAAAGCGGATCTTCATTCGGATGCTTGAATCAAAAGTTATAGCTTTTTAAATTTTTTGAAACCCGAAAATTAATGCACGTGGGCTCTTGACTGAGGCAACGTGAGGTTGAAGGCTCATGTACTTTCCTTTTTTGACAGAGTAGGATGACATGGCACATAGGTTTCCTAATATAGAGGGTATGCTCGGGCACTCCATCTAGCGCCCGCGCGCTGCCTATCCACGTCCCTATTATAATGGGGATGCGCCTATTTTATAGTGGACTGACACTCGACTCAAGAGGCAGAAATATCACATGCTGAGTTTGTCGTCTTAATATCTTCACCTATTACGTGATAAAGTCAAAGTCCACATTTACTTCTACATCTATTGTTAGTGTTACAAATCTAGCATGATTAGACACAAAATGATGCCTGCAATGCATAAGCCAGGACAAGTTTACCCTGCTTCTAAATATGGCATATATTTTTAATTTCACCGATTCTAAAGTTGTGGTATAACTTCCATTAATGCCGTAGTTGCTCATGAGAATATGGTGCAAAGAAACTATGGAGACTTCGGTATAGGTTGTGCTTATTACCTTTTCCATAACATTCAAGGATGTAGCACATTAAGATAAATGGTTTTGACTACTTGGTGGGTCGCACTTCCAATGCCCATCCCATGTGAAAATTTCCCAATTGTTCTCTGTCGAAGAAAATCTTTGGATAAACCCTATTGGTACTTGATTTATATAAGTTATAGCGTACACTCTTATTTTAGAACTCTATTGCACTTTCGGCTTTTTTCCTAGAGTTTTCTGTTTCTCTGTCATACCAACAATGCCATCAAAAAGGGATGTTGATAGTATCCTATGAAAATTGATAGTGTACGTATTTTGTATTCAAGATGCTAAAGAGGTATTTGTTTAAATTATGACAATATCCTACTTGATAACTGTTTTAATATAGCATTACTAATCCTATTCACTCAACTTTAATTTCATCCCATGGCCTACTAATTTTCAAAACTATTTGTTTCAACTTTTCCATACCTCAGATAAACAATTGTATTACTTTCTACGGTTGCTAAAGTTTATGTTGTAAAAAAAATAAGCAGGTAAATGTCCAATTATACCAATAGATAATAGCCAAACTCATCATTGAAAAATGATTAGAAATAATTCCAAAGTTTCTCACTAAATATTTTTCAAAAGCAAAAAGCCTAAATGTTACTCAATGATGTATATATAAAACAACCACTGCCGAGCATAAATAGTAACATTCGATCCAAAAAAATATGTTTTCAATAGTCTCTATTCAAAAGCAACATATTCATTTTCATATAATATTGAAAATCGTCAAGCAAACAACACACAAGAAATGTTACCGATTTTTAAATGGATGTATGATCTTCAAAAAAGCTAGCCCGTGCTGATGCACGGGTTGTTGACTAATGGGGTTAACCACAACGAGTCCCACATGTGGCTGCATGTAAAGATAAGTCAGGGAGATCAGGTTGACCAGCAGCACCGTCTATGGTCCGCCACATGGACCTGCCATCAGGACCCACTAGTCAGGCTTTCATTCAAAATTTTCTAATGGAGCAATCAGTGTTTTTCGCAAACTGAGCACAATGGTGGCGGTTTTCTGAAAAAAATGAAAGGTGGTGGTTTTCTGAACGAGGGTATTCAACTATAGTGTTTTTTTTGTAATTTACTCAACATCATATATCTACATGTTTTTGCGTTGCACCTTGTTTAGGATAGGGGACTCTTTATTTTCTTTAGAAACACATTACTCTTCATCGTTGCTATAATGTATCTGGGTGCGGAAAAACCATTCTCAGTTACAAACGCAGAAACTCACGTACACCTCGTTCACATATTCAACCCTATGAATACTCACCCACACACTCAATCCCTACAAGCACCTACGAGGATGTAAAAAAAAACCACGCGGCCACTCCCTAGCCCCTGCGCCCCTTCCCCCGTGGGTGACCCAGGCAGCGGCGCCAGATCCCGCCGCACGGTACCTCCTCCTCCTTCCCTCGCCGCAGCCGCCAGGGCAAAGCCCCTGGCTGTGGCTAGCGTCGGGGCGCCTTTTCTCCTCGCCTCGGTGGTGTTTGGCGCAGGGCGACCAGCCTGTGCGGAGGCATCGGCACTACTGGGAAAAGCCTTATAGGTGACCTCAAAAGAGTAGCGGCGAGATGACTCAGATGAGGCACCCGCCACCGCTAGTTAGCAAACGTAGTAGTGGCAAGGTATTGGATTAGTTGAAATAGGCCAACTCTCCTCTCCCTTCAAAGGTTATAAGTGATGATCATATATCTTGTTGTACACTTCTATGAAATAGCAAGGAGGAATATAGTCATCAATTTTCCACCCTATTTTATAGATGACACTAATGCCATGGCAACATGGTAATCCTGAGAGCTGCCAATACCTACATGAGCAAGTCCATTGCTGCAAGTTCACTGTAAATTTGAATTTCTCATGCTCTTGCACTTCAAAGCCATCTTTCCCATTCCACATTACATGACAGAAACCCGATCTCCTTATGTTTTTCTTTAGTTTTTCAAAAATGTTGGGACCTATAGTTCCTTTCTAGTTAATTGAATTCCATCTATTTTCTTGTATTCCGACCATAATTTTGCATCTGATCCACTCAAGAATAGAGATAGGTACCTAGCTAATAGGATGTAGTTGTTGAAAGACTCACACATGTTGTTACCCACTGAATCATAATTGGACTCTAGTTTCATGTACACCCTGCTCCAATGAACTAGATCAGTGTCCATCATGTCTTTAGCACCCTCAACAGGGAACTGTGCTAGCCTTGCCATGTTGTAGTTGAAACTCACTTTGTTTGGAGATTTTGCACATCTCCAAAACCTTTTCTGAAGATCATGGTCAGGGTGTTTTTTCCTTCCAATTAGCATATACGTGTGTTGCACACATTATATGCTCAGCTTTAGGGAAAATGTCATCAATTGCTCCTATAAGTTGCTTTTGCTGATCTAACATAAATACCCACCCATCTGCTTGATTACCTATTTCAAGTCCTTGTTTAATATTGAAAGAAACTAAAACCATGAATCAAGGTCTCTTTCTCCACAAAAGCCCAAGCAATAGGATACATCTGGTTATTTGCATCTCTTCCTATATCACACAACATCTACCCATAACAAGCACCTTTGAAAAAACAACCTTCAAGGCCAGCAAAGTTTCTACAACCTGCCAGGAAACCTTTCTCAAGGCATCAAAACACATGTAAAACCTTTGAAATACATATGATCCATCCTTTTCATCTTGGTCCAACTTTACCGCAACTGTGCTTCCAGGGTTATTTCTTAAGAGCTCTAACTGATACTTACACATTTTGGAGTACTCCCGTTCAGTGGAATGAAACCGTTTCTACATGACCATTCTCTTTGCCTTCTTACACTATGCAACTGTCACATCAGTAGATAGGTTCTCTAGTACAATTTTCCTCAAATCCTCTAACTTCCAACTGGGATTTGCTCCTATAAGCCAGCCATATATACTTTGTAGCAATAACAGATGATGTAACAAATTTGTTGTCTCTTCTTGGAATGCAGTGGTTGTGGCACCCCGGCTCAGAGCAACCGGTTTACCTTGCATTGCCAGCCCAAAGATCAAGTCTTCTGGCAACACACAACATCTTGGTACAAAAAACAACCGCTTTATTGATGCTAGCGGAAACATAGTTCGATATTACATCAAGTAGCGAGGCCAAGCGGCACACACGGTGCGGCTGAACAATATGTACATTATTTAGTGAACATAAAGGGGCCTCGATTACGACAACTACGCGACAGCGGAACGACGACGAATCAGAACTCCATGGCACAGGGACACCGATGTGGACACAATCTAGACACAGGCAACACTCCGATCCGGTAAGACTTTCCTGAAATCTGGCATGACACGCCAGGTCAATACATTGAATGTACTTGCAAGCTCACAACAAGCATAAACATAGTGGCAAACAATATCATGATATTTAATCAAGTTAAATGCAATGCAATAACCCACTACTGATGCAGTGAATCAAACTTGTGCACCGAGTCCCTCGGACTCTCTTACCAAACGGGTTACCTCGTAACCAAACGGTGATCATACCTGGATCACGAACGAAACCAACACTTTGGTTCCCACACAATTATCTTCATGATCTTACAAGCATCATTACTTAACCAGTGCCAAGCATATAAATTTAGTGTGCAGGATTACTTATTAATGTTGATCCATGGTGTGACTTACTCATGAGTTATGTCCGTAACCGAGGACGCGGCTATCGATAGATTTAAATAACACTCTGCAGAGGTTAGCACACTGTACCCACATCACGGAACTCATGGCCTCGTCTTCCCATTCGGGTGGACCAACGGCATTCCGACAGAACCCTCCCATTGCCATGACACTCTCCCGGCCACTCCGACTAACTCCCTTATGGGCTAAGTCATGGGTGGCCCCGTGCCTACCAAAGGCATCAACGACCACCGTCGTGGCAAATCTTAACCGGTCACATATGGGGACAAGGTACCATAACAACAAACAGGCACACAAGGTTATGTTTGCTTATCGGGCTAGGGTACCACACGCCCATAACCTTCCCTCGTTGGAGGTACTGACTAGAGGCATGACAACAGACCGAATAAAGGCCTTCCCATAAAGGCAAATGTGGTTGCACTGGGAAAAACTCGATTCAGTGGCACCATGACTCGATCATCGTTATGTTCAAGTTGGATTAACGTCAGTTTTAACTTGAAATCAAATAACTTGAGTCACGCTATATGCCATGAACATGCAACCATCCGACATGCATCACATAACACTTAGAGTAAACAGATCAACATCATCAAGTTTTGTACTTGCACTAGTCATCACCAAACTCTACTTCACTGGTTTTTCACACTCATCATTTTTAATTATGACACTAACTTATTAAAATTAATTCCTCGCATATCAAAATAATACCGATGCTAGCCATATCATGACCACATCACAATCAAAAATACTTCTACTAACTCATACTAGTCTAGGTACTCAAACACTACTGTAAACTAAACATTTCGCGCGACCACTTTGGGCGAGCGAGGACGAGCACAGGAGGCAGGTGGCGACGAGAGTACGGGCACGGGCACACTGTATGCTTGGCCGCGTCATGCCCGTGCTCGCTGCGACGTGCTCCAGCATCGACGAGCGCCAGGGCAGAGTTAAGTGCATCAAGACGATGATCGTGGCGAGGTTTGGCAAGGCACAGCGAGCTGGGAAGCGAGCACATGCGAAACAGGAGCGTCGGCGGCGTCCAGAGCGCGTCGACAAGCAGGTTGGCACGGTGCACACACGTGGTCACCGCGTGAACTCTGGCATAGAGCCACGCTGTGCATTGAATTCGTGTCTGGCGTGTAGTCCTTGATGGTTTGGGTTGCGCCAATGCTCTGAGTTGATCACAAGTGAGCTGTGCGAGTGGGTTTCTTCCTGACAAGTTTTTGGACAGAAACCTATGTAATATTTATGCTCAGGAAGGTGTGCCAAGGTTCAAAGAATATTTGGTAATTTTATCAGATTTTTTTGGGCAAGAAAAATGAGGATTGCTTTGGAGCATATGTTGCTGAAGTGAGGTTTTGAAGGGAAAATGAATATTTTTCATTTATGAAAAATATTCCTAGGGCCATTCTGGGACATTTCAGAGAGGGAATGCTGGTTTTTGAGAGAGATGGGTCACTTGGGTGAAAATCAAGGATATGCCCGAGTGTTTAAGTCCAACTGAGTTGATTAAAAAAATTCAAATTCAAATCAAATGGCAAGAAAATCCAGAAAAAGAAGGAGGGCAAAAACCAGGCTGTCACAGTGGTGCTGATCTACAAAGGCAGACACTTGTAGCCACTTATTTCTACTAGTGTTAGAAGCATAGATCATCCAATTGTAACCAGGCCAAGTACACTTTGCAACAACCTTTTTGATTTTCATCCTTTGTGAAAGCAACATGCACATGCCTTTTAATGCCACTGTGTGTGAGCGAGGACGAGCACAGGAGGCAGGTGCGACGAGAGCGGGGGCACGGGCGCACTGTACGCTTGGCCGCATCGTGCCCGTGCTCGCTGCGACGAGCTCCGGTGTCGACGAGCGCCAGGGCGGAGTTAAGTGCATCAAGACGATAATTGTGGCGAGGTTTGGCAAGGCACGGCGAGCTGGGAAGCGAGCACGCGCGAAACAGGAGTGTTGGCGGCGTCCAGAGCGCGTCGACAAGCAGGTTTGCACGGTGCACACGCGTGGTCACAGCTTGAACTCTGGCATAGAGCCATGCCGTGCATTGAAGTCATGTCTGGCGTGTAGTCCTTGATGGTTTGGGTTGCGCCAATGCTCTGAGTTGATCACAAGTGAGCTTTGCGAGTGGGTTTCTTCCTGACAAGTTTTTGGACAGAAACTTGTGAGGTTAACTGAGAGAGATCTAGGAGGAGTTCAGGGCTGATTTTTGATGGTTAGTAGTTTCTTAGAAGGGTAATGAAGCCCTAAAAATTTCAGCTTCATTGGATCAAAGAAAAATGCACTTCCTGTAGAAACTGCATTTTCTAACCAAAACAGAAATGATTTTCTGTAGCAAAAAATATTCCAAAGACCTATGTAATACTTTTGCTCAGAAAGGTGTGCCAAGGTTCAAAGAATATTTGGGAATTTTATCAGATTTTTGTGGGCAAGAAAAATGAGGGTTGCTTTGGAGCATATGTTGCTGAAGTGAGGTTTTGAAGGGAAAATGAATATTTTTCATATTCCTAGGGCCATTTTGGGACATTTCAGAGAGGGAATGATGGTTTTTGAGAGAGATGGGTCACTTGGGTGAAAATCAAGGATATGCCCAAGTGTTTAAGTCTAACTGAGTTGATTCAAAAAATTCAAATTCAAATCAAATGGGAAGAAAATCCAGAAAAAGAAGGAGGGCAAAAACCAGGCTGTCACAGTGGTGCTGATCTACAAAGGCAGACACTTGTAGCCACTTATTTCTACTAGTTTTAGAAGCATAGATCATCTGGTTGTAACCAGGCCAAGTACACTTTGGAACAACCTTTTTGATTTTCATCCTTTGTGAAAGCAACATGCACATGCCTTTTAATGCCATATTTTATTAGAGCTTTCTTCATTTGATGCCTTCCTCTTAAAACCATTCCAATCTCAAATGTAGGTATTTCTGATTTGCTGTCGTATCTCTTCCACCGAATTTTCCTTCTCACAATCTGGGTGCCCCGTCACAATCTGATGAAACACCATCATCTTCTATCCCATCCAACTTTTCATCACCAGACAATCCTTCAGTGAAATTATTATCTTTGATGACAGGACCAACAACATCCCCTAATTTCTTTGCTCTCTTCTGCCTCCTAATTTCCCTTGCTAATTTCCTAGCTTCCTCTGCCTTTGATACTTCAGCAGAACTGTGCTATGAAAGAGGCTGGTAGTCAATATCACTCTCTTCATCACCTTCCTCTCCTTCTTTTTCATCAACAGGTATTACATGTTTTGCACTTGTTCCACATTTGAAATGATCTACACATACATACTCCAATTCAGAAGCCGTTGTTGTTGTGTCTCTCTCTGCAGACTTTGGCATTCTTGCTCTCTCTGATGGAGCTGCTGCTGGTGTTTGTCTCTCTGGTAAAGGTGTCTATATCTCTACTGCTGGTGTTTGTTTCCCTGCAGAACTTATATTCTTTGTAAACTTTACTCTCTCTACAGGAGCTGGTGCTGGTGGTGTTACTACAGTTGGAGCTGGTGTTGCTGTAATTGGAGTTTTTGCTGCTGTTGATAATTGAGTTGTTGCTGTTGTTGATATCTCAATAGGTACTTTTCTCCTTTTAACTAGTAGTTTAGCAGGTATACTTTTCATAATCTTCACTGGGCTCTCATATGTACTCACAAAGTTTTGAGCATAATTTATTATCCTCAAATTTTCTTTCTCAGAAGCTGTCCTTTTCATACCCACCACAACTTCTGTCACTTGCTTCTAACAATCTTCTTTTTCCTCAAGATGTTTCACATCTCTAACTAATGCACACTATGTTATAAACATCTCATCCACCTTTTCAGTGTCCACAACCCCCACATTTATCAAAGCAAATTTGGTACCTTTATGATTAGAGTAAGTTTCATCTACTAAAACTGGTAGTTTATCAAGTGTGTTATCCAACTGCCTCACTTGTTTAGAAATTGCCCGTTCCCCCACATAGATTTCTTCCCATAACCCTACAACTGTTGCATGCTCCATCTTATACATGGTTTCTTCATCATGTATGAACATCAAACCATCATTCAAAGTTTTCCCTAGAGCAAGCGAGTGCATTTTATAACTAAACCCCCCGCAATGTCCTCTTTCAACATGATACATGTGCTCTGAATATGATACTAAATTCTCATAGTTCAAATTCTTTGTAACCACAAAAATCCTTGCCATCAGTCCTGCATTTGTATTCAAGAAAGCCACTCACTGTCTCAAATTTCCCAAAGTAGTGCAATGAAACCCCAAATTCATCATCTGCAAGTGCCTCATCACCACAACCCGCCCAAAAAGAGACAAACTTTATGCCAGTGCCTCATCAACACACCAAATTCTCTTCTCAATGACAATCTGCCCAAATATTGTTTCACCCATTCCCCCTGCACCTGCACACAAAACCACCAGCTTTGCCAACAATGCACCTGATCGATCTGGTACCTCTGGTGTCCTCAAGATCTGCCATGGATGATTTTTACCCAAAACCCTTGCCGTTGATTGATTTTAGGAGACACTGGAAATAGAGAGAGAGAGAGAGAGAGAGAGGACTCATCGGCGGGCGGAAAAGCCGACACGTAGTTGACGCCATGTGGCCGCCGGGCGGTGCTGACGCTGGCTGGGTAGTACACGGCGGCATAGTCGAGGCAGCACAAGACAAAGAAGAGGAAAAAAATCAACGCGGCAACGGAATGGAAGCACCTTAATTTTACGAAAACACTAACGCCCACACATGTGGCACTTCTCCAACTCGCCCACATGCCTGGATCGCCGTTGATTGTTTTTTGCATGAATCCTGACATGAAAAGGTGGATTTGGTGTGCCACGTAGGACAAGCCCCGTGTGTGGTGTGTAGGTAGTTCGCCCGCACGCCGGTTTTTCCTCCGACGATAGCGGTTACGACTCGGGGCGTGCGGTGGAACTGCCGTCGCGCTGTAACATCCCAAATTTCCAATTTGGAATGTTATGCATTAGATCATCATTGCATATCATATTTTATTGCATTTTGGCTTGATCCTAGAAATTTTACGCAACTCAAGGACCCACGGAGAGAGTTGGGAATTTCGATATTTTCATATTTGAGTTTACTCGAATTTTGAAAAGAGGATCGTTTGATTTTAATTATTTTCTCTTCGAATATTTTTTTTATAAAAATAAAAGGGAGAGGATAAAATGACTTCCTCAAAATAAAGAAATATTGGATATTTAATATTAAAATCAAATAAGAATTTTATGGGGAATTTTATCGCTATTTTATTTGAATTAGGAAAAATATGCGTTTTTCAAAATTGCATTAGAGTTCCAAATAAATGTTCACCTTGTCCGGTAGATTTTTAGAGGACGGGAAAAATTTATCTCAGGATTTTTGGAGTCCGTTTAGTATATCTTTTATTCATTTTTCTGCACGGAATATTTTTAAAAAAGGAAACCGACTTTGGGCCGTATCCGCCCGGGACTCCGCCCGGGGGAGGCTTTATAAGCCACCGAGGCGAGCCCCGCAGCCCATCAGCCGCCGCCGCCGAAACCCTAGTCGCCGCCCGCGCCAGCCCGCCGCCGCCGCCTGCGCCGCGCGCCGCCGACACCGCCTGCCGCCCCGCGCCGCCTCGCCGCCCGCGCCGCCGGAGCCGCCACCCGCCGCCCCACGCCGCCACCCGCCGCCGCCCGACCCCGCCGTTGGAGCCGTCCGCCGCCGCCGTCTCGCTGGACTTCGCCGGAGGTAGCCGCCGCCGCCTCGGTTTCGCGAGAAAACCGGTTGGTTTTTTCGAAACCCTAGATGCGTTTTTTTATTATTTAGATCGGGTTTTTTTTCGGTTTAGTTATTTAGCGAACGCCCGTTCGTTAGTTCGTTTTAACGAACGGTTTTCACCGTTAAGCCGCAGAAAGCGAACGTTCGTTCTTTAGCCTGTTCGTCAGCTTTTTCTTTTCCTCAGATTTTCCGCGATTATTTTCGATCGTGATTTCTGATCCGGTTTTCGTTTTAGTTTATCTTTTTGCTCGTTTATCGGAATCAGGCGATTCAAGCGCCTAGAGGTTTGTCTCGAAGCCCTCTTTCTGTTTAATCAACTTAAACAAGTTTTTGCTACTGTAAAATTTGACTTTAGTCCAGAATAGTAAACGGAGCTTGTTTCTTTCGCAGTTTGAGTTTTGTTGCTTCGTTTGATTTGATTGTTTTTACAAACCGGAGTTCTTAAGTTGAACTTTCTGGTTAGATCTTCTTATTTGAGTTTTACCCGTGCATCTTGCTTCATTGCTTATTGTATGCTTATTTGTTTGCGATTGAGTACCCGGAGTGCGAAGCGTGCTACTACGAGTCTCTAGGGTTCACGGATCATCAGCAAGGCAAGTAACACTTTGATCATACCTCTTTACTACCCAGTTTTATTGCATTAGATCAATCCTCAAACATTTGCATGGTTAGGATCTGATTAAATTGTGGGTTTGGGAAGTAGATGAGGTAGTACCTATACACCTGTTTAATATCAAACCTATGGGAGTTACTTCTACGTATATTGCTATGCTATGCTCGTAGACGTGGATTGGGTTTGAGTGTATTCATGACAGATGTGAGTATTGTTAATTAATGGTTAACTTAAGGTGGCAACTTTAATACACATCTGGGTGGATTGAGGCACCTGGGGAATCCAGTGATTGCCTGTATTTTTGGAAATCCCGGGGTACCGTGTGATTCTCCTATGGACTGCCACCCAGGCTCAAAGGGATCGTAAGCTTATTCATGCTGGAAACTTCCGTGTGCTTCTAGTGGAGAAGAAGGATGGATCGTTAAGGATGGTTGTTGATTATCGAGGATTGAATGAGGTGACGATCAAGAACAAGTACCCGCTGCCGATGATCAATGATTTGTTCGACCAGCTGCAAGGAGCTAAGGTGTTTTCCAAGATCGATCTGCGATCAGGGTACCACCAGCTGAAGATTCGAGAGCAGGATATACCTAAGACAGCTTTTACCACGAGGTATGGGCTATATGAGTATACCGTTATGTCATTTGACCTGACTAACGCACCTGCCTATTTTATGAACATGATGAACAAGGTGTTTATGGAGTTTTTGGATAAGTTCGTCGTGGTGTTCATTGATGATATTCTGGTCTACTCGAAGAATGAAGAGGAACATAAAGAGCATTTGCGTTTGGTACTTGGGAAGCTCAGAGAACATCAGCTATATGCCAAGTTCAGCAAGTGTGAGTTTTGGTTGAAGGAAGTTGGATTTCTTGGACATGTTATATCTGGAGAAGGAATAGCGGTAGACCCCACCAAAGTTGTCACTGTGACAAATTGGGAAGCACCCACGTCAGTTGGAGAGATCCGGAGTTTTCTTGGACTCGCAGGATACTACCGGAGGTTCATTGAGAATTTCTCGAAGATTGCAAAGCCTATGACAGAGTTGTTAAAGAAGGACACCAAGTTCAAATGGACTGAGGAATGTGAGGCCAGTTTTCAGGAGTTGAAGAAACGCTTGGTTACATCACCAGTGTTGATTCTGCCAGATCAACGCAAGGATTATGAAGTGTATTGCGACGCTTCTCGTCGAGGACTTGGAGCCGTGCTTATGAAGGAAGGGAGAGTTGTTTCATATGCCTCACCACAGCTTAAACCCCATGAGTTAAATTATGCTACGCATGATTTGGAGTTAGCGGCCGTAGTGCATGCGTTGAAGACTTGGAGACATTTTCTCATCGGAAACCATTGTGAGTGTCGTGGACTTGTCGCGACAGATGTCCTTGAGCTAGGACTTAGTCGTGGAGCCATCGCAACTAGGAAGCTTGAAGAGGTTATGCGGGACAAGGAACACGGGGGTTTATACTGGTTCGGCCCCTTACGGTGAAGGTAAAAGCCTACGTCCAGTTGAGGTGGTATTAATCAGGGTTTCGATAACCAGGGAGCTAAACAGCTATGCCCGGCTCTCGATCAGATTGTTGTCGCCCCCCAACCGCTGCCGGGTCGTCCCTTTATATATGGAGGCTGACGCCCAGCAGCCCTTAGAGTCCCGGCCGGCTCATAAGAGTGTCCGGCTCGGACTCTAAACAATACTTGCCTTACACTACAAGTCTACTATAGCAATGATGATAACTATGAGTAATAAGCCCTCGCCGGGTCTCAGCCCATCTCTGGCCCATTACCTTGAAACTTAACTCCGGGCTTCTGGCAATGACCCTTAGAGTAACCCGGCCCTCCTGGCGGGTGACTCCCAGGTCTATATCCTCAACATTAGGCCCCAGATTGACTTGAGCCGGCTCGTGTCAATCTTCAATTCTGCCGACAGAAAAATCTCCGGCTCATCGTTCGTGTGAAGGCCATAACCCGGAGTGACGTCATTCTCCGGACTCCGGATAATCCGCCGTGACGTCATCCTCCATTAAGTCCGTTTTTTACTCCGCCAGATGTGCAACGGATCTCTGCTTTTACTGTCCTTGCGAAAATCAAGGTGCCGTGAGGGGGAGATAACCATGCCGCGGTCTCCTTGAATCTCGCGCCCACTTATGACTTACCTTATAAATAGGCCGGCCCAACACTCTCCTCTCACACTCTCCTTCTTCCTCCTAGCGCTGTCGCTTCTCTGCCTGAGCTCCGCCACTGCCGCCGTCGTCGCGCCCCTGGCCTTCATCGACCCGGCCGCTGCATCACCCTGATTCGGACCAGACTCACGGCAGCGACCTCCGCTCTTTCCAACTCCGGTAAGTCTTCTTCGCTCTGCCAGATAGATCTACTTGTAGGGTTCATCTTGTGTTCTTCGCGTTCTTCACCATTGCCGCAAACCTCCGTATTTCCTATAGTCACCACACTTAGTTGATTGTTAACCTCACATAGAGTCAGTGCGGTAGATGTTTGAGATCCGTTTCTTTTGCAAAGAACCCTCTTTTTACTGCATAAGAACTATGTTCCACCTCAAGAACTTCTCCTGCCTCTGCTTTAGGTCTAGAAAATTTTCATTTCACCCGACCATTTTGATCCAAAAAGGTTACTGCAATATGTGAAATCTGTTTTACCACACTTAGTAAAAACTGCAGCCCTTGAACCTTGGCGGCTTATACTTCCGACTTAAAGAATACACGCGTCGAAAAACTTTCCGGTCTAAAGAGAACCATGCTCTGTAGACTCTTCCGGCTTAACTGTAGTAAACCGTAGATGATCAACTTATCCTGAAAGCCCCGACGGCTTAGATAACCCACCGTATCAATACATACCATTAGTCCCCTTCATAAGCCGTCATTGTAGTTTGAATGATAAACTCCGGCTTATAATTAACCCGGATACTTTTCTCTTCCTCATAGACCACCAACCGTCACCATGCCTCCCAAGGCTCCCATCACTTGCAACTGGATGAAATCCAACGTCACCGAAGAGACCCTGGCCAACTTTGTTAAGTCCGGATATCTGCCCAAGAAGGAAGTGATGTCCTACCGTGCCCCTGACCCGTCCGAAGAAAGACCTCAGCCGAGGGACGGGGAGATAGTGATCTTTGCAGACCATATGAGCCGGGGCTTCGCACCGCCCGGCTCAAAATTCTTCCGGGACGTGCTCAACTTCTTTGACCTTCGGCCTCAGGATATAGGACCCAATTCCATATCCAATATCTGCAACTTCCAAGTCTTTTGTGAAGTATATCTTGGAGAAGAGCCGAGTCTGCTGCTCTTCAGAGAGCTGTTTTATTTGAACCGCCAAAATGAGTGTGCCAACGGGCCAAGTCTAGAGTTAGGCGGCATCTCCATCCAGCGACGTAGGGACTGTCTGTTCCCTTACGCAGAGCCGCCGAGCCACCCTAAGGACTGGAATATGACTTGGTTCTACTGCCAAGAGACATCCCCGGCTGACGAGAACCCGCTGCCCGGCTTTCGCCCAACACGCCTGGAGCCGACTCATCCACTATCCGACAAACTGACTGCCGCAGAACGCCAGCCCCTGCTTCCAACGATCAACAAGATCAAGGCCCTGCTAGGCAACGGTCTGAACGGAATTGATCTAGTCCGGGTCTGGATCTCATGGAGGGTGATCCCGTTGAGCCGCCGCCCCGGCTTAATGTGTGAGTACACCGGGCGAAAGGATGACCCGCAGAGGCACAGTCGCAATGATCTTCCAGAAGACGTTGCTGAAGAAGAGACCAAGGCTCTGTTAAACGAGAGCCTGGCAGACTGTGGAAGAACCGGGCTAGCCCCGTTCTGCAAGACCAATCCGGTAAGCCGCTGACTTTAACCTTTCAACTTCTTTGGTATGTCACCTTGCTCTGAACTATTTTAGGAATTCATTACTGTATTTCTCAGGCTGATGATAAATTCTGGCGGGTCAAGTATGACCATGAGGCGGCCAAGAAGGCCAGGAAGGCGAAAAAGGCCGCCAAGAAAGCCGCCCCTCGCAAGAAGGGCAGCAGACCCACTGCTTCGGAGCTAATGTAGTTAAGCGATAGCTCCGAGTCAGAGGTAACCTTTAAAACTTTTAAATTCTTGTTGTATATGTTGTCTGATGATGTCCGCCTTATCAACACTTGCTTATTGACAGGATGACACCGGCACCAGTAACCCGGTGATTGAAGAGGTAACATTACTCCCCTCCGACTCGGAGCCTTTGCCACAGCTGAAAGTCCGAAGGGTAACCCGGAAAGTAAGCTTTTCTCATCCATTAGCTCATCAAGACCCTCAATTTCTTTTGAAGCAGCAGGTTCACGAAAACCGGCGTCACACCCGGGCCCGCAAGGACACCGACCTCTCCACCGGGTTACCCGACGCAACGAGGAAACGCCGCACTGAGGTTTTTTCTCACCTGTACCCTTTTCATCCGTTGGCGGGTGTTATCCGTCAACTGCTTAATTCTTCTGACTCCAATTACCAGGAGACCTCCCCTTCCTCTGGTGACTCCATGCAGTCAAGTCTGCCGGCCTTCAAAACTGCACCCGGGTAATAACAATCACCTTACATTACCTGTCTGTTTTTACTCTTTGTATGCCTAACACTTCTGTCTTTTCAGTGCCCAGGCAAAGCTCACCAAAAGAGCAAAGAAGACCAGGTCCGCCGGAGTGCCGGACTTGCCTGAGCCGGAGACGACGGCTCAAGATCCGCCAGCCACCTCCGAGGCCACCATTCCCATGGACACGGCGCCTGAAGCCCCTGCCCCGACCACCAAGACAACGACCGAAGCGTCAGCTAATCCGGAGGCCTCCGGCTCAACCCCACCGGCTAACGACCCGGACGTGGTAGTTACCCGGACGGAGTATGTTGAGCCGGGGAGGCCGACCGCACTGGCCCAATGCTCCGCTAAGGGGGAGCTGCTCCGACCCCATCGGGTGAATCTGGATCTCTCCAGCTACACCGATTTAAGCATTGGAGAGCTTGTCTCAGGCTACATCAGCCAAGTTCACAAGAGCCGGGACGCCGAGATCGCCATGGTCAACCAGATCCAACAAAAATCTGAGGTAACCTTCTGTTGTTTTCTTACTTTCTGCATAGTAATCCTTGTCATTCTAGCCCCCAAGTCTAGGACTTATACTTGAATATGTTGTAGACTTAGAGTCCGGCTTACTTAATTGAACCAGCAGTACGTAGACAAACACGTTCAATATGCATTAGCCCCCAAGTGCCAAGTGTCTTTGCTTGGAAAGTGCTTGGGACTTATATAATGACTGTTTAATAACCCGGAAATATATACAGGCTACTGGCAAGAAATTTGAGTCGGACCTGGCGGGTCTCAAGAGCCGGTTAAAAACTCAAGAGATGGAGACCCGGAAGGCGAATGCCAAGTTTGTCTCCAGCATCGCCGCTCAGGAGAAATTGAAGACTGAATTCGATGCTGAGCGGAAGGCCTGGGCTGAGGAGAAAGCCGCACTGGTGACCCGGGCAGAACAGGCGGAGAAGGCACTCTCTGAAAAACCCGCCGAACTCTTCGGCCTAAAGCGCCAAGTGTCCCAAATGGTAGCTGCCATCTTCGGTAAGTCGCCTCACCGGCTTTCACTCACGTTAGAATGCTTACATCTCCTAATTCATCCTTGTCACCGGGTCATCTGATGTTGTTAAACAGGTTCAAGAAGCGCCAACTTGAACCAAAGCGTGGTCACCAAGCTAAAGGCCGTGTACACCCTGGTGGAACAACTCTACACCGGGTCACAGCGGGCCTTAGCTGTGGTGGCCCTATCGAATGAAGTGCCGACTCATCTGGCCGAAGTCCTGCACCGGCTCGCAGTTCTGCCGCAGCGGATCCAGGAGCTACGCCGAGCCTCCGCAAGATCCGGAGCAATTGCCGCGCTGAGCCGGGCAAAAGCATTCCTGCCGGAGCTAGACCCGGCAGACATCGCACTGGGTTACCCGAGCTTGAAGGAAGACGGCTCCGCCTTCGACCAGAAGGACTTCGCGGCATGTGTTAAGGCTGTACGCCCGGTGGCCACCATCATCGGGAACGACACCGACTTAACCAAGTATCAGCCGGGGTACAACACGGAGAATCAGAGGATTCCAACCCCTCGCTATGAAGCTCTTAGTCTGATTCCTCCGGCTCGTCAGCACACCTTCGCCCCCGAGATTGACCCGGCCGGATTAATTGACGAAGAAGCCCAGTTCGAAGCTCTCCGCGGCATCGACTGGAAGTCGTCGACCTTCGAAGCCTTGGGATCAGCCGGAGCAGAAGATGAGCCGGGGACTTCGACTCATCAGGCGTCATAAACCGGCTCACCAAACAACGCTCCACCCTTGAAACTTTGAAAGATTTTTGTAATAGAATAGGTGCAACAATTTATCTCTGCCGTGCCATCGTGCACGTAATGAATGCTGAAATCCTTTGAAGTCATTCTCTTGATGCTCCTCCGGGTCATAATTATCCTTTGTGCTTCTCAACCTTTTTAAAAAAGTACCTTCAAGCATCTGCATAGAAAGGTAAATCACAAGTCTCAAGACGGCTTATCACCCTCCGGATTAAACGACCCGGGTAGCATGGTTGGTATCTTAACTCTAATGGACTTGTCTTGATGACATCCAGGATGTTCAATTAACAAGATAACTCCAAAATTAAGCCGGCAAGCGAAACCCGGTAGTACATACTTTGATATGACCAGAGTAAACTTGTGGTAAAATATAAAAACTTAAGGGCTTCCGGTTCGAATACGACCAGAAAACCCGGTCCAAAGGGGTTAAGCTAAGATTCGAATACGATCATATAGCCCCCAATGGGTGTGGCGATGCCAATCAAGTGGGTACGGACAACTATGTTCTCTTTGGTTCGAATACGACCCATGTTTGAACAGGAAGCCCCCAAGTGATTCTGAAAATTGTTTAACGACGCTGATTCGAATACGATCCACGTCGGTTCTCAGAGGGGTTACACTATGATTCAAATATGACCAGAGGCAACTTCCCAATGAGCTTGGCACTTTGCCAATCAAATGGGTATCGACAGCTATGTTCTCTTGGGTTCGAATACGACCCATGTGTGAACAGGAAGCCCCCAAGTGACTTTACTGCTTACAGCTAGATTCGAAGATGATCATAAGCCGGATCTTTTGTAAGTCAGCATGTAAAAAACAACACACATGTTTGGAAGAGACCAAAGGACAGAGGTCCTGCTTTATTGCTTTATCATAATATATACATGGCTGAGATAAATATGTACACCACAAGAGCCGGTAGCTCAAGTGTAGTAAGGCCGAAGCTGAGCTATGTTCCACGGCCGACGGGTCTCCTCCTCAGATTTACGCGAGTCTTTACGCTCCCGGATATCCATGAGGTAATATGACCCGTTATGCAAGTTCTTACTGACCACAAAAGGCCCTTCCCAAGGTGGGGATAACTTGTGTGCATCTGTTTGATCCTGGATGAGCCGGAGCACCAGGTCACCTTCCTGGAAGACCCGGGACTTGACCCGGCGGCTATGATAACGGCGCAGGTCTTGTTGGTAAATCGCTGAACGGGAGGCTGCCACATCACGCTGTTCGTCCAACAAGTCCAGAGCATCTTGGCGCGCCTGTTCATTATCCGTCTCAACATAAGCCGCCACACGAGGTGAATCATGACGGATGTCGCTGGGGAGAACTGCTTCTGCTCCATAAACCATGAAGAAAGGCATGAAGCCTGTAGACCTGTTAGGAGTAGTGTTGATGCTCCATAAGACGGAGGGCAACTCCTCCACCCAACAACCCGGCGTCCGTTGCAAAGGGACCAAGAGCCGGGGTTTGATGCCCTTCAGAATCTCCTGGTTAGCTCTCTCAGCTTGACCATTGGATTGGGGGTGCGCCACTGAGGAAACATCAAGTCGGATATGCTCTTGTTGACAAAACTCTTCCATAGCACCCTTGGATAGATTGGTGCCATTGTCAGTTATGATGCTGTGCGGAAAACCGAAGCGGAAAATCACCTTTTTTATAAATTGAACCGCCGTGGCTGCATCGCACTTGCTAACTGGCTCAGCCTCCACCCACTTCGTGAATTTGTCAACTGCCACCAAGAGGTGGGTCTTCTTATCCTTGGATCGTTTAAAGGGTCCAACCATATCAAGCCCCCAGACTGCAAAGGGCCAAGTGATTGGGATCATCCTTAACTCCTGAGCCGGCACATGAGCCCGTCGTGAGAACCTTTGGCAGCCATCACATTTACTGACCAAGTCCTCTGCATCAGCGTGAGCCGTCAGCCAATAAAAACCATGACGGAAAGCCTTGGCCACAAGAGATTTTGAACCGGCATGATGGCCACAATCCCCTTCATGGATCTCGCGCAAGATCTCTTGACCTTCCTCAGGCGAGATACAACGCTGAAATGCCCCTGAGACACTGCGATGATGCAACTCGCCATCGATAACAATCATTGACTTAGCCCGTCGGGTTATTTGCCTGGCCAGAATTTCATCCTCAGGCAACTCTCCCCGGGTTATATAAGCCAGATATGGCATTGTCCAGTCTGGTATGACATGAAGAGCCACCACCAGTCGCGCCTCCGGGTCAGGGATAGCCAAGTCCTCCTCTGTAGGCAACTTGACCGAAGGGTTGTACAGGACATCCAGGAAAGTGTTAGGCGGCACCGGCTTTCGCTGAGAGCCTAGCCGGCTTAACGCATCAGCCGCCTCGTTCCTCCTGCGATCAATATGCTCCACTTGGTATCCCTGGAAGTGCCCGGCAATGGCATCAACCTCGCGGCGGTAAGCCGCCATTAGAGGATCCTTAGAATCCCAGGTGCCTGATACTTGTTGAGCTACCAAGTCTGAGTCACCAAAGCACCTCACCCGGCTTAAGCTCATCTCCTTAGCCACCCGAAGACCGTGGAGCAAAGCCTCGTATTCCGCCGCATTGTTAGTGCAAGGAAACATCAACCGTAGCACATAATGGAATTTGTCACCTTTAGGGGAAGCCAAGACAACACCAGCCCCCGAGCCCTCCAGCTGCCTGGACCCATCAAAGTGAATAGTCCAATAAGTGTTATCTGGCTTTTGCTCGGGTACTTGTGATTCTGTCCAATCATTGATGAAATCCACCAAGGCCTGAGACTTAACAGCAGTGCGCGGCACATATTTAAGGTCATGAGGTCCAAGTTCTATAGCCCACTTAGCAATTCTCCCTGTAGCCTCTTTGTTTTGGATAATATCACCAAGAGGGGCGGAACTGACCACAGTGATGGGATGACCCTGAAAATAATGCTTAAGCTTCCGGCTCGCCATAAACACCCCATATACAAGCTTCTGCCAATGCGGATACCGCTGCTTGGACTCAATGAGCACCTCACTGACATAATAAACCGGCCGCTGAACCCGATGCTCCTTACCCGCCTCCTTGCGCTCCACCACAATAGCCACGCTGACGGCTCGTGCGTTTGCCGCCACATACAGTAGCAAGGGCTCCTTATCAACCGGAGCAGCAAGGACGGGGGGCTCTGCCAGTTGCTTTTTCAAATCCTCAAAAGCGGTATTAGCTGCATCATTCCAGACAAAGTTGTCAGTTTTCTTCATCAACTAATATAAGGACATAGCCTTCTCACCCAAACGACTTATAAACCGGCTTAAAGCAGCGATGCGACCCGCCAAACGCTGAACGTCATTTACACACGCCGGCTTAGCCAAGGAAGTGATGGCCTTGATCTTCTCCGGGTTAGCCTCAATGCCTCTGTCAGAAACCAAGAAACCCAATAGTTTGCCTACAGGAACACCAAAAACACACTTGGCCGGGTTGAGCATCATCTTATAGACCCGGAGATTGTTGAAGGTTTCCCTTAAGTCATCTATCAGGGTTTCCTCCTTGATGGATTTAACCACAATGTCGTCCACGTAAGCGTGAACATTGCGCCCGATCTGTTTATGAAGACAATTCTGCACACAACGCTGGTAAGTCGCCTGTGCACACTTGAGTCCAAAGGGCATAGACACATAGCAGAAGGCTCCAAAGGGAGTGATGAATGCCGTCTTCTCCTGGTCCTTAACTGCCATCTTAATCTGATGATACCCGGAATAGGCATCCAAGAAACTTAAGCGTGCACAACCTGCCGTAGCATCAATGATCTGATCAATACGGGGGAGAGCAAAAGGATCAGCCGGACACGCCTTGTTCAAGTCCGTGTAGTCCACACACATCCGCCAGGTGCCGTTCTTCTTAAGTACAAGCACCGGGTTAGCCAACCATTCTGGGTGAAAAACTTCGACAATGAACCCGGCCGCCAAAAGCCGGGCCACTTCTTCACCAATAGCCTTCCGCCTCTCTTCGTTAAACCGTCGAAGGAACTGTCTGACCGGCTTAAATTTCGGATCAACATTGAGAGTGTGCTCAGCGAGTTCTCTAGGTACACCTGGCATGTCAGAGGGTTTCCATGCAAAGATGTCCCTATTCTCACGGATGAACTCGATGAGCGCGCCTTCCTATTTCGGGTCCAGATTTGCACTGATGCTGAACTGCTGAGACGAGTCACCTGGAACAAAATCAACAAGTTTAGTCTCATCAGCTGATTTAAACTTCATTGCTGGTTCATTCTCCGTGGTTGGCTTTTTTAGAGAGGTCATATCTGTTGGGTCAACATTGTCTTTATAAAATTTCAACTCTTCTGTGGCACAAACAGACTCTGCATAAGCCGCGTCACCTTCCTCACACTCCAGAGCCACTTTCCGGCTGCCGTGAACCGTAATGGTCCCGTTGTGACCCGGCATCTTGAGTTGTAAGTACACATAACACGGCCGTGCCATGAACTTGGCGTAAGCCGGCCGTCCAAATATGGCGTGGTAAGGACTTCTTATCTTGACCACCTCAAAGGTCAACTTCTCCACCCTGTAGTTGTTCTCATCACCGAAGGCCACTTCCAGTTCGATCTTGCCGACTGGATAAGCCGATTTGCCGGGTACCACACCATGGAAGATAGTATTTGACCGGCTGAGGTTCTTATCAACTAGCCCCATACGACGGAAAGTCTCATAATAGAGGATGTTGATGCTGCTGCCTCCATCCATGAGTACTTTTGTGAAGTTATAGCCTCCCACTTGAGGAGCCACCACTAAGGCCAGGTGGCCCGGGTTATCCACCCGGGGAGGGTGATCCTCCCTACTCCACACTATGGGCTGCTCCGACCACCGTAAGTAGCGTGGAACCGCCGGCTCAACAGCATTAACAGCCCTCTTGTGAAGCTTCTCGTCTCGTTTGCACAAACTAGTGGTGAACACGTGATACTGTCCACCGCTAAGCTGCTTTGGGTTGGTCTGATAGCCCCCCTGTTGCTGTTGATGACCCTGACCAGACTGTTGATTAAAGCCCCCTTGACCGTTCTGAGGACCGGAATTTGACCCGCCGCCCGGGCCATGAAAGCCGCCGGCGCCGGAGCCGCCACCCGGACCATTGTAGTTTTTAAAGGCTTTCATGATAGCACAATCCTTCCACAGATGAGTCGCCGGCTTCTCTCTAGAACCGTGCCTCGGACAAGGTTCATTCAACAGCTGCTCCAGAGAAGGTCCTGACCCGCTGCCTCGGGGAGGGGGCCTCCCCTTGCGTCGCTGGTTGTTACCTTGGGTGTTGGCTACGAACTCCAGGCTGCCATCGGCTTTGCGCTTGCTTCCTCCTTGATTCCCCGGGTTAAACTGAGGACCCTTGCCATTGCCGTTTTTCTTTCCCTTCCCTGTCCTTTCATCATCTGAAGGGGGATCCTTGGTACCATCAGAATCGGCGTACTTGACAAGAGCCGCCATTAGTGTACCCATATCCGTGCAGTCGCGTTTAAGCCGCCCAAGTTTCATCTTTAGGGGCACAAAGCGACAGTTTTGTTCCAACATCAAGACCGCAGAGCCGGCATCCATCTTATCTGATGAATGTATGATCTCCTTGACCCGGCGAACCCAATGGGTCGTGGATTCACCCTCCTGCTGCTTACAGTTAGTCAAATCTACAATAGACATGGACTGCCTACAGGTATCCTTGAAGTTTTGAATGAACCGGGCTTTCAGCTCAGCCCAAGACCCAATGGAGTTCGGTGGTAGCCCTTTTAACCACGTGCGGGCAGTTCCATCTAACATCATGGTGAAATATTTGGCCATGGCCGCCTCACTGACCTCTAGCAATTCCATAGCCATCTCATAACTCTCAATCCAGGCCGCAGGCTGTAAGTCAGCTGTATAGTTAGGCACCTTCCTAGGGCCCTTGAAGTCCTTAGGCAGACGTTCATTACGGATGGCCGGCACCAAACAAGGGACACCCCCGGTCCTGGTAGAAATACCCACATCAACGGACGCCGTCGGATACGCCGGGGGGGTCTGGTAAGCCGTCAATTGCGGTACCTGTTCCGCCTCTTGCCGTGCTTTGTCTGCTGCGTAGAAGGCTCCAACATGAGCCGGGCCTTGGCCAGGGGGCGGGTCATGGCGTCGGACATTACTTGAGCCGGTCGCCGAGACCATGTGCCGGCTGTAACTCGGGCTCTGCCCTGGACGAGGGGTTGAATGGATTCTATCCCGGCTGTAGGAGTACGCCTCTTGCTGCGCCAGCGCTGTCTGGAGGAGTTCTCTGACCCGGCGGGTCTCAATAGCCGTTGGAGAGTCGCCATCAACGGGCAGAGCCGCCAGCCGTGCCGCTGCGGCGACCATGTTCTCCAGCGGGTTATTATAATGACCCGGGGGTATTGGCATATACTGAGGCGGGGCGGGGGGCCCCTGGGGAGGCCCCATCACTCGTGGTTGAATAAGGGGTCCAGATCCGGGTGCTACGACCCCCGGCGGGTGACTAGACCCTGCACCCGGTGTGTTGAAGAGGTTGCGCGGATCGTAAACCGGCGGGAGTCGAGATTGAGCCTTTTGATGCCTCCTTCTTATGACCTCATTGGTCGCGCTCTGATCCAGCGTGAGTTGGAAGGACTGCGCCTGAATCAGCTGAGTCCGGGCATCGAGAGCCGCCCGCTCCGCCGCCAGTCTGATCCCTTCCGCTGCAAGGTCCTCTTTAGCTTTCATCAGATCTAATTTTAACTGTGCCACCTCCGCATCATGCTGAGCTTGATCTGCTGGGTCAACCATGGCGGTTAACAGGGCCGTCATCTTGTCCGTGAGGTCCATCAGCACCTGAGCCGGGGAAGGCACCGGGTTTCCTGATCCGGCAGCGGGGTTCTGAACAGGTTGCGCGCCGGCCATGAAAACTCCAACCTGACTTGGCGGCTCAAAAAGGTCCGGAATACTGTTGCCATCGGAAAAACTCATGAGCCTGCCATCTTGAAGTTGGTACAACGAGTTTGACTCATCAGCGGCCGACTCGCCGTCAGAGCCGGCGGCCACCTCATCACCAGACCCGGATGGATCAGAGGGCCCTCCGTGGATGCATCCCACAAAAGCGCGCCTTAAGGCAGGCCGGGCCCGGGCGGGTCGTGCGCGCTGAGCCGTTTCGATGAGATCGGCGCAGAGATCCGGCTCGGGGCTCGGCTCACCAACCTTGCCAATGAAGACATGGATTCCGCCAAAGGGGACCCGGTACCCGTACTCAATTGAGCCGGCGTCGGGGCCCCAGTCCTCGTCGTCGATGTAGAGCTTGCCGCGACGACTCTTGGTCATCCGGCCTACGGCGTATCCCTTGAGCCCTTCGAAGCTGCCCTTCAAGAACTCAAATCCACCGTGCGCTGGCCCCACGGTGGGCGCCAACTGTCATGGATTTGTCGCGGCAGATGTCCTTGAGCTAGGACTTAGTCGTGGAGCCATCGCAACTAGGAAGCTTGAAGGGGTTATGCGGGACAAGGAACACGGGGGTTTATACTGGTTCGGCCCCTTATGGTGAAGGTAAAAGCCTACGTCCAGTTGAGGTGGTATTAATCAGGGTTTCGATAACCAGGGAGCTAAACAGCTATGCCCGGCTCTCGATCAGATTGTTGTCGCCCCCCAACCGCTGCCGGGTCGTCCCTTTATATATGGAGGCTGACGCCCAGCAGCCCTTAGAGTCCCGGCCGGCTCATAAGAGTGTCCGGCTCGGACTCTAAACAATACTTGCCTTACACTACAAGTCTACTATAACAATGATGATAACTATGAGTAATAAGCCCTCGCCGGGTCTCAGCCCATCTCTGGCCCATTACCTTGAAACTTAACTCCGGGCTTCTGGCAATGACCCTTAGAGTAACCCGGCCCTCCTGGCGGGTGACTCCCAGGTCTATATCCTCAACAGTGAGGTATACACGGATCACAAGAGTTTGAAGTATATCTTCACGCAGAAGGAGTTAAATCTCAAGCAGAGGAGATGGTTGGAACTCATTAAGGATTATGATATGAGATTGCATTATCGTCCCGGAAAGGCTAACGTAGTAGCCGATGCGTTGAGCCGCAAGAGTCATGTCAATACACTCATGACCGGAGAATTACCCAAGGAGTTAGCAAAGGATCTTCGCGAGCTATGTTTGGAAATAGTTCCGAGAGGCTATGTAGCAGCTTTGGAGATTCAATCTACTTTGATGGATAAGATCAGAGAAGCTCAGAAGACGGACAAGGAGATTGCCGAGATAAAGGAAAGGATGAGCAAAGGAAAGGCTAAAGGTTTTCGTGAGGATGAGCACGATACCTTATGGTTTGAGGACCGCGTACATGTGCCAAATGATCAGGAGATCAAGAAGTTGATTCTGCAAGAGGCCCATGATTCGCCATATTCGATTCACCGAGGAAATACCAAAATGTACTTGGATTTGAAGGATAGTTTCTGGTGGACCAGAATGAAGAAGGATATTGCGGAGTATGTAGCAGTTTGTGATGTATGTCAGAGAGTGAAGGCAGAACATCAGAAGCCAGCAGGATAGCTACAACCATTGCCGATACCCGAATGGAAGTGGGATAAGCTAGGCATGGATTTTATCACGGATTGCCCAGGACTCGTTCAGGCTATGACTCGATATGGGTTGTAGTCGATCGTTTGATGAAAGTAGCTCATTTCATCCCAGTGAAGACCACTTACACCAGTGCTAAGTTGGCAAAGATATATATGACCAGGATCGTATGTTTGCATGGAGTTTTGTTGGGGATATTACTACTAGGTGTAAACCGGCCAAGATAGCCGGGTTATCCCCATAATGGATTGTTTATGCTTAAAGCCCATGAAGACAAGGATAAAGCGGAGTATTATAGAGACTTGAAGGCCCAAGGCTCAAGGATAGATTAAGGCCTGTAGTTATAAACCGGCATGTAATTCATGACTTGTATTGTAAGATAGGAGAAAGTAGAGACCGAGCCGATATGTGTATAAACCAGCATCGGGACTCTGTAAGCCGGCGGGCATCGACCTGTGTATATAAAGGCACGACCCGGCGGTGGTTCAGGGACGACAGATAACAACTCGAGACTTAGGCGAAGCATATTTGCTCCTTGATCATCGAGACCCCAGCAATTCCATCACAACTAGACGTAGGCTTTTACCTTCATCGTAAGGGGCCGAACTAGTATAAAACTCTGGTTTCCCTTGTCCGGTTTAACCCCTTTAAGCTAACCCGTTGTGATGGCTCCACGACTAAGTCCTTTCGCTAGGACATCTGCCGTGACAATTCCACGACAGTTGGCGCCCACCGTGGGGCTATCGCGCGATGGTTTCGAGTTCTTGAAGGGCAATTTCGAAGGGCTCAAGGGATACGCCGTGGGCCGGATGACCAAAAGTCGTCGCGGCAAGCTCTACATCGACGACACAGGTTGGGCCCCGAGGCCGGCTCAATCGAGTACGGGTATCGGGTCCCCTTTGGAGGAATTCACGTCTTCATCGGCAAGATCGGCGAACCGGGCCCTGAGCCGGACATCTGCACCGACCTCATTGAGATGGCTCAGCGTGCAAGCCCTGCCCGGGTTCAGCCCGCCGTGAAGCAGGCGTTCGTAGGCTTCATCAATGGTGCGGAACTTGAACCAGCGTCCGATGGCGAGACCGTCGTCCACTCAGATGACGAGTCGTCCACCGGGGAGACCGAGTCACTGTAGCAACTGCAAGATGGCCAGTTTGGGGGCTATTCCGATGGCGACAGTATTCCGGACCCCTTTGAACCGGCAAACCGGGTTGCGATCTTCATGGCTGGAACTCAGCCCACGTTGCAATCTTCAACAACGGCAGCAATAATTTCCGGATCGGCAGCTGGGGCGGGAGGCCCCGCGCGCCGGCCTTCCCAAATCTTGTCCGGTTTATTGGACGCCTGGACGGCCTTACTGACCACACAAGTTACCACCGAGAAGCAAGATCAGCATAATGTGGAGGTGGCGAAACTGCAGGATCAGATAACTCAGGCTAAGGAGGACTTAGCAGCTGAAGAAAGCAGGATGGCTCAGGAGCGGGTCGCTTTAGAGGCACAAGCCCAGCGAATTCAGGCGGAAAATTATCGACTCCTGTTGGATCAGAACGCTTCAAACGACGTGTTAAGGAGAAGGCATCAGGCACGACTACCACCGGTTTATGAGGCAATGAATCTCTTTGGAACGCCAGGAGCAGGAACCAATAATCCGGCAGCGGTGAACTGGATTGAGGTGCCGAGGACTGGAGCACCGGATCAGCCACGGATGATGGATCCCCCTCGAAGGACCCATAACCCGCTGCAGATTGTACCGGCACCGCCGGGTCACTTCTCCACCCCTTTGGATAATATGATCGCGGCCGCATCACGATTAGCTGCTATCCCAATGGAGGGTGAATTCCCAGCGGCGATTGAGACGCGTCGTGCTAGGGATCTTCTTCAGACGGCTATGATGCAGCAGCAGGCTTATTCATACAGCCGAGACAGAATTCATTCAACCCCACGCCCGAGCCGGAGTTATAGTAGGCACATTGATGAACCGGCTGTGTCAAGCAGTGCGCGGAACCGAGACGCTCCTCGAGGGCCTAATCCGGCGCGTGGTGGGGCACATGCTCAGGATGTGGTGAACAACGGAGCACGTCGTGAAGCCGAGTTAGCTGCGCAGGACCGTCAGCTCACTCCGGCTCGTCCGGTGGTTTCCGTAGAGCAAGGCCTTACTTTCAGCTCTTGGGGGGTGCCCTGCCTCGTCCCGGCTTTGCGCAATGTACGGCTGCCCAAGGATTTCAAGGGCCCCCGTAAGGTGCCTAATTACACCGCTGATTTGCCTCCCGAGTCATGGATCGAGAGTTATGAGATGGCTATGGAGATGTTAGATGTGGATGAAGCGGCCTGCGCGAAATATTTCACTATGATGTTGGATGGAACAGCTCGCATGTGGTTGAAAGGCTTACCAGTTAATTCCATCGAGACATGGGCTGAGTTGAATGCCCGGTTTATAGCAAACTTCAAAGACACGTGCAAGCAACCTATGTCAATTGTGGACTTAGCTGCCTGCGTCCAGGGCGAAGGCGAGTCAACGACCCATTGGGTGCGCCGGGTTTCGAAGATCTTACACTCTTCGGATCACATCAAAGCCGACTCGGCGATTATAACATTGGAGGGGAATTGTCGATTTCAGCCTTTAAAGTTGAAGTTGGGACGGCTCAAGCGTCACTGCAATGATATAGGAACCCTTATGGCTGCTCTGGTTAAGTATGCTGATTCTGATAGTACCAAGGACCTCGAGTCTGACGATGACAAGCCGGGGAAGGGAAAGAAGAGTGGCAACGCCAAGGGGCAGCAGCATAACCCGACGGGCCACAATAATAATGGTAAGCGGAAAGCAGATCATAATTCAGATTTTGTGGCTAACACCAATACATAGGGTAATGGTCAGCGTCGTAAAGGAAAGCCGCCCCCGAGAAGGGCAGAGCCCAGTCCTAATCCGGAGCGCCCGAATTACCTGTTGAACCAGCCCTGCCCGAAGCATCCTGGAATGCCGGATAAACCGACCACGCACCTCTGGAAAGATTGTTATATCATGCGAGAATTCAAAAATTCAGACCTCTTCTGGAATGATCATGGACCATCCGGCGGTTCGGGACCCGGGTCCTATGGGCCGGGTTATGGAGGAGGCAATCCCGGTTCAGGATTCCAAGGCAATCAGGGCGGACATGGCAATCAAGGCAACCAGAGCAACCAGGGTGGTTATAACCAACAGGGACAGCAGCAGCAACAGTCAGGATACCAAAGTCACCCAAAGCAGTTGAACAGTGGACAGTACCATGTTTTCACCACCAGCTTATGCAAACGCGATTAGAAGCTTCATAAACAAGCGGTGAACTCGGTTGAACCGGCGGTACCTCATTATTTACGATGGTCTGAGCAGCCTATCATCTGGAGCCGAGAGGATCACCCGCCCCGGGTTGACAATCCGGGTCATTTGGCGTTGGTGGTGGCGCCTCAGGTTGGAGGTTATAAGTTCACTAAGGTGCTCATGGACGGAGGCAGCAGTATCAACATCTTATATTATGACACCTTCCGTCGTATGGGGTTGACAGATAGGAATCTTAAACCGGCGAACACTGTTTTCCATGGTGTGGTGCCCGGCAAATTAGCCTATCCGGTTGGTAAAATAGCTCTGGAAGTTGCTTTTGGAGATGAGTATGACTCAAGATCAGAGACATTGACTTTTGAAGTGGTGAAAATCCAAAGCCCGTATCATGCCTTGTTTGGACGGCCGGCTTATGCTAAGTTCATGGCACGACCCTGTTATGTTTATCTGCAGCTCAAGATGCTGGGTCATAAAGGGACTATCGCAATACATGGAAGTCGCAAGATCGCTTTGGAGTGTGAGGAAGGTGATGCGGCCTATGCTGAGTCGGTTTGTGCAGCAGAGGAGTTGAAGTTCTATAAGGACAACGTTGATCCGGCGGACATGACTTCCTTGAAGAAACCAACCACGGAGCATGATCCGGCCTTGAAGTTTAAATCGGCTGATGAGACTAAGATGGTTGATTTTGTGCCCGGCGATTCATCTAAACAGTTCATCATCAGTGCAAATCTGGATCCGAAATAGGAAAGCGCGCTCATCAAGTTCGTCCATGAAAATCGGGATATCTTGGAATGGAAGCCTTCTGACATGCCAGGTGTACCGAGGGAACTCGCTGAGCACACCCTTAATACTGATCCCAAGTTTAAACCGGTCCGACAATTCCTTCGCCGGTTCAATGAAGAGAGGTGCAAGGCTATTGGTGAGGAGGTAGCCCGGCTCTTGGCGGCAGGGTTCATTGTTGAAGTTTTTCATCCGGAGTGGTTGGCTAATCCGGTGCTGGTGCTTAAGAAAAATGGCACCTGGCGTATGTGTGTAGATTACACAGATTTGAACAAAGCATGTCCGACGGATCCTTTTGCCCTCCCCCGTATCGATCAAATCATTGATGCTACGGCGGGTTGTGAGCATTTGAGTTTTCTGGATGCTTACTCAGGTTATCATCAGATTAAGATGGCAGTTAAGGACCAAGAGAAGACAGCTTTTATTACTCCCTTTGGAGCCTTCTGCTATGTGTCTATGCCCTTTGGGCTCAACAGTGCCCAGGCAACTTATCAGCGCTGTGTTCAGAATTGTCTTCATAACCAGATTGGGCGCAACATCCATGCTTATGTGGATGATATTGTGGTGAAGTCCAGGAAGGAGGAAACATTAATAGATGATTTAAAGGAGACCTTTGATAACCTCCGGGTTTATAAGATGATGCTCAACCCGGCCAAGTGTGTTTTTGGTGTGCCAGCAGGCAAGCTTTTGGGTTTTCTGGTATCTAACAGGGGCATTGAAGCTAATTCGGAGAAGATCAAGGCTATCACTTCACTGACTAAACCGAAGTGCATCAACGATGTTCAACGACTTGCAGGCCGGATTGCAGCATTGAGCCGGTTTATAAGTCGTCTCGGGGAGAAGGCCATCCCTTTATATCAAATGCTGAAGAAAACGGACAACTTTGTCTGGAGTGATGCGCCTAATGAAGCGTTTGAGGCTTTGAAGCGGCAGCTTGCCGAACCACCTGTTCTTGCTGCTCTCATGGACAAGGAACCATTGCTGTTATATGTGGCTGCTAATGCTCGAGCTGTCAGCGTGGCTATTGTGGTGGAGCGCAAGGAGGCAGGAAAGGAGTATCCGGTTCAACGGCCGGTTTATTATATCAGTGAGGTGCTCATTGAGTCAAAACAGAGATATCCACATTGGTAGAAGCTTGTATATGGGGTTTTTATGGCGAGCCGGAAGCTGAAGCAATACTTTCAGGGCCATCCCATTACTGTGGTCAGTACTGCTCCTTTGGGAGATATCATCCAGAACAGAGAAGCGACCGGCCGGGTCGCTAAGTGGGCTATTGAGCTTGGGCCTCACGGAGTAAAATATATGCCTCGCACGGCCGTCAATTCTCAAGCACTCATGGACTTCATCAATGACTGGACAGAGTTGCAGGTGCCGGAGGATAGACTGGATAACACATACTGGACAATTCATTTCGACGGATCTAGGCAATTGGAGGGCTCGGGGGCTGGAGTGGTTCTTACTTCCCCTCGAGGTGACAAATTTTGTTATGTTCTCCGCTTGATGTTTCCTTGTACTAATAATGCAGCTGAGTACGAGGCCCTGCTCCATGGTCTTCGGATGGCTAAGGAGATGAATCTGAGCCGGGTTAAATGTTTTGGTGACTCGGACCTAGTGGCTCAACAAGTTTCTGGTACTTGGGATTCCAAGGACCCCCTCATGGCAGCGTCTCGTCGAGAGGTGGATATTGTTGCATGTCATTTCAAGGGTTATCAGGTTGATCATGTAGACCGGCGAAAGAATGAAGCGACGGACGCTTTAAGCCGGTTGGGCTCCCAGCGTAAACCGGTACCGCCCAATGTTTTTCTTGATGTTTTGCATAACCCGTCGGTCAAGCTACCCACGGAGGAAGACTTAGCTATTCCTGATCCGGAGGCTCAGTTGGTGGCGGCGCTTCATGTCACCCCGGATTGGACGATCCCATATTTGGCGTATATGAACCGGGGTGAGTTACCAGAGGATGAAGTTCTGGCCAGGCAGGTAATCCGGCGTTCTAAGTCCATGACTATTGTCAACGGCGAGCTACATCATTGCAGTATCTCAGGGGCTTTTCAACGTTGTGTTTCTCCTGAAGAAGGTCGTGAAATTTTACGCGAGATTCACAAAGGTGATTGTGGTCATCATGCCGGTTCAAAGTCCTTGGTGGCTAAGGCTTTTCGTCATGGTTTCTATTGGCTGACGGCTCATGCTGATGCGGAGGACTTGGTTAAAAGGTGCGATGGCTGTCAGAAGTTTGCACGCCGGGCTCATGTTCCGGCTCAGGAGCTGAGGATGATTCCAATTACCTGGCCATTTGCAACCTGGGGGCTTGATATGGTTGGACCCTTTAAGAGATCTAAGGACAAGAAGACCCACCTCTTGGTGGCGGTTGACAAATTTACCAAGTGGGTGGAGGCAGAGCCAGTTAGCAAATGTGATGGAACCACAGCGGTTCAATTTATGAAGAAGGTGATATTCCGTTTTGGTTATCCACACAACATTATAACAGACAATGGCACGAATCTTTCCAAGGGTGCTATGGAGGAGTTCTGTCAAAGAGAGCACATCCGTCTTGATATCTCTTCAGTGGCCCACCCCCAATCTAATGGTCTAGCGCAGAGAGCTAATCAGGAAATCTTGAAGGGGATCAAGCCCTGGCTTATGGTTCCTTTGCAGAGGACACCGGGTTGTTGGGTTGAGGAGCTGCCTTCCGTTTTATGGAGCATTAACACCACCCCCAATAGATCCACGGGTTATACACCCTTCTTCATGGTTTATGGAGCGGAAGCTGTCCTTCCAAGTGATATTCGTCATGACTCACCTCGAGTGGCAGCTTATGTTGAAGCAGATAATGAAAGAGCACGCCAGGATGCGTTGGACCCGTTGGATGAGAAACGGGACGTAGCGGCGGCTCGCTCGGCGATTTATCAGCAAGACCTGCGGCGTTATCACAGTCGCCGGATTAAAACCAGAACTTTTCAAGAAGGCGATCTAGTGCTCCAGCTTATCCAAGATCAGACCGATATGCACAAGTTATCCCCGCCTTGGGAAGGGCCCTTTGTGGTCAGCAAGAATATGAACAACGGATCATATTACCTCATTGATGTTCGAGAGTATAAAGACTCACGCAAGTCAGAGGAGGAGACGATCCGGCCGTGGAACATAGCTCATCTACGGCTGTACTACACCTGAGCCATAGGCTCCTATCATGTACATATTTTGACGATGTATATATTATGATCAATGCAATAAATCGGAGCCCAGCTAAAGCGGGGTATCTGTTGTTTTTCTCATATCATGAGTGGGTACACGGAGGATTCTGTTTGTGAAGCAACATCCGGTTTACAACTATCTATTCAATATAAGTCACTTGGGGGCTTGGTCGTATTCGAACCATAGCTACACCTCTTGGCTGGCTCAAAAGCCGCGACAGTAAGTCACTTGGGGGCTTGGTCGTATTCGAACCATAGCTACACCTCTTGGCTGGCTCAAAAGCCACGCCAGTAAGTCACTTGGGGGCTTGGTCGTATTCAAACCATAGCTACACCTCTTGGCTGGCTCAAAAGCCACGACATTAAGTCACTTGGGGGCTTGGTTGTGTTCAACCATAGCTACACCTTTTGGCTGGCGCAATGCCACTACTTGGGGCCAAAGAGTGTTGTCAAGAACAACTCAAACATAGGCACCCGTTGAGCACAGCTCAAAATGATTGCTTGGGGGTTCTTTGCTATCGCAATGAACAATAAAATCTACACTTGCAATAGGCTATTCAGCCGTGGCTTGGAAGCCTGGTATATATACCTAAAACCCCGGGTTAACCTGCCTTCATTAAGTAAGTCACTCCGCCCAGGTAAGCCTGGTATGACCCGCCAACTTGACAAGTCAATTGCATATGACCCTGAACTTGTCAATGATAGACCGGCGATTGGTTAAAGACTGAGGACCATCTTAAAAGGCTTTGCAAAACGGTTTAACTCAGTGGCCTGGCAGCCCTTGAAAAGCCTCGACTACAAGTTTTTCTGTATTCTCTGGTTTTTTATTGGTCAATTTTGTTTTTCTCCCTTGTTAAAGTTTTGAGCTAAATCGGCGTCCAATGGCCCGGCCTGATTGTAAGTCATCTATATAAACCGGTGTTATTTAACCCGGCCTGGAGTTAACTATAAGTTGACAGGATGATCGTCCGGTGTTTATCATAACCCGGCATCGATTGTTTTTTACCAGTATTTGAGTTATCAATACTCAATATTTGGGTTATCACCCTTATTACAAAAATGTTGGTAAACCAACAATGTGATTCAATATCACAGGTATGATATGTTTCATATTTCATTATTTAAAGCTATCAACCTTAGCTATATATTGGGCATTATGACCCGTCCAGCGGTAAACCGCCAGGAAAGTTTTTCACTTTGTTTTATGCAGAAACAGGGCTGTATAAAACCGATAAAAATCATAACCAAGTATGGCATGATGGATTAATAATATTGTGTGCAACAAGTATGCACGATGGCATATCAGATCAGCTGTTCAAGCTAGCCTATTACAAGGCGTTTCGACTGCCCAAAAGAATGATTGTTTTTCAAGGATAACAAAAGGAACAAATTAAACCGGTTCCGGATTATGATTCTGCTTCAGGTTGATATGAAGGTTGCGGATTTTCCTGCGCCAGTTCATCCTCCTTCTCTCCACCCAATGGCTGGAAGTTAATAGTTGTCCAATCAATCCCTGTTAAGGCTTGAAAGACAGCTTCGTCGTGTATCAGATCAGACGGTTCAACATCAGGAGCGTAAGTGTACTTACGGATCAGCGGGATCAGATTTTCCACATCATAAGTTGGAGCACTTATTCGCTTGCCACTGGCATCATATACATTCTGATAAACTGACAAGTTAGTATCTTCAGCCAATTTACTTGCCAGTGGTCGCATCTCTCTCGTGATAGCCCGGAGATCATTATTGCAGAATTCTGAACCGTCCTCTTTTTGACTCGGGTAACCGTTACCAATGTCTTCCGGATCAAGGTCAGAGATCCAGGCCTTGGCGCGCGTCAGTGCAGTAAGGGCATCGGACCTAGCAGCGGATTTCTTCAATTCCACAATCCAGGCAGGCATAATAGACAATTTTTCCACTGTTTCCTTGATTAGCGACGGTGGCGGATGGTTATTGGAAGCTGTGCAGATGGCCCGTTGCGCGCCGGTATAAAGCTGCTCTGCCAAAGTATAGACGGCTTTCAATCTTTTGCGCATATCTGTGCCAAGATGAGTAACACGGCTACCTGCAAAAGGATCCAATTTTTTTTAAAACCAGAAGTTTTTATAGCTGATGTTGTTACAGATTGGTGAAGAGGTTGTTACCAAAGATGGCAGAGGTCATAGCGTCAATCTGCCGCTTCAGGTTGCTCAGTTCCTCCGTGGCCGGTTTGGGCTTTTTTGCATCTTCTGCCCATTTTAACAAGGTGGCTTTTTCAGTTTCCCAATCTGCCCGTTTGCCTTTGAAGGATTCTTTCAGCTCCTCCATGGTTGTTAAAGCGGTGGTCAGCATGCTCTTGACTTTGCAAGTTTCATCTTGCTGAGACTTAATGTTCCCTTGGAGATCAGTGATTTCGGAGTCTTTTTTGGACAACTCAGTCTGCAACATACAGATAATAAATTACAACATCTAAAGTCTCAAGCACTTAACAAGTTATCTACTTGACACTTGGGGGCTAATGCGGATTGCTTCTTATCAGCTATTCATGTAAAGTCTCAAGCACTTAACAAGTTATCTACTTGACACTTGGGGGCTAATGCGGATTGCTTCTTATCATCTATTCATTTAAAGTCTCAAGCACATAACAAGTTATCTACTTGATACTTGGGGGCTAATGTGTATTCATTCAGATTCAGATGGATGGTCATCATTATAAGTGGTGAGATTAATAGGATGTACCGGTTCATTCTAAAAGATATAAGCCGCTTCATGGGGGCTACACCAGCAAAATGCAAATATAGATTCAAGACCCGGTTCAAACCAATGTTATGTACCGGCCCTTGGGGGCTACTAGAGTTGATATATTGGACTAGTTTTAACAAAAGGACTATTGGAATATTTATGCAAAGGGAAAGTGACATTTACCTCATACCGCTCTTTCATCAGGCCTACTAAACCGGCTTCAAAGTCGCGGTTTGTATACAGGCGGTTTAAAAAACCAGAGTGTAGCTCTTGAGCGCTGAGGTTGGAATAGTTGGATAGCTCGGATTTCCATTTCCCTTTATCCATAGCAGAAATTTCTTTGGCGCTATGCTTTGATAAAGCGACAGGACGACCAGGGGAGCTGAAACCAAGGCCAGTTACGACAACATCGTCGTCTGTAGTTTTGGCAGGACTTGGCGGTTTATCAGATTCTTTAGCCGGGCTCAGCGGATCAACAGTTGGACTAAGGGGATCAACTGACTGGCTTGGCGGATTATTTTCTACTAGTTCAACAAGTGTATCAGTTGCTTGAGGTTCCGGATTATCAGTAAGAGTGTCAGCCTCCGGGTCAATAGCCTCTGGGGTTCTCTCCGGCTCGGTAGCCGGTTCATGGTCGGTTGGCTTGTTCAATTTAGCCTTCTTGCTTGGTCTGGCTTTAGCACTGGAAAAGAGAGCAGACACAAAGATCAATATGATAAAATAGTACAAGACGAAAGAGTTAAGAGTATATTATGATTACCCAGGGACGGTTTTCAGAGGAGGAAGTTGTGTCGTTGACGACTCGCCGGGCGATGAATGGGAAGTTCCCTGATAATTTGGGTCAGACGGATTAAGAGGATATCGGATGTAACCCGCCTTAGGGTAAAGGGTGTCAGGAGTATAAGAGACCTCTTGGCGGCATTTGCGAACCGGCGAATTTGGTAAACCGGAGGAGGACACCACTTGGCCGCTATGTCGAGTTGTGCGGCGAGCTTCATGCTGCTGTGTCTTTAAAAGAAAGTGCGGGTCCATATAAGAAAGATGGAATGAAAATTTTACTTTCCGAATGGCTCGACGGATTCTTGGTACTGGCACAGGATCAGAATCAGAAGAAAGAATAGTTACCTTATCAGCATGGCTGGCTTCCGCTTCATCCTGAGAATGATCATTGTCAATAAGGTGTATAAAAAGTGAACTGAGAGAGTCAAGTTCTACCTCTGAATCCGGATCATCTTCAATAATAGGATCGGACGGTTCAACGTTCCTTCTCTTTGCAGGCTTTTTTGAAGCCTTGATCTTAATCCGAGGATTCTTTATCGGTTTATCTTGTGATTTTCTCTTCCAGAATGGATCATTGGCCTGTATAGAAAAATAATAAGTCATCCAAGGAAAAACTTAACAGAGGATGGTTAAAGGCAGAAATACGGAATATTATACCTTCAGCGGTTTATTGGCAGCATAGAAAGGACTGAGCCCGGTTTTGCTGCATGCATCTATTGGTTCATTAAGCATCTTTTTAACAGCTTCAGTGACTTCATCATCAGTCAACTGGATGTCAATATGGCGTTGCGGGTCTTTCAGATCCCCTGCGTATTCACACATTAAACCGGGCCGCCGGCTTAAAGGTAAAATGCTCCATGAAACCCAGCATCGGACAAAATCCACGCCTGTCAGCCCATTTGCAATAAACGCTCTGAGCTTGGCTAGTTGAGGGGCATATTTTGCTCGCTCTTGGGCTGTCAACCGTTGAGGAAAGGGATGAGTTTGAGTAAGCCGATGTGGACGGTAGCCCGGCAAAGGATTTTCATTGACTGGAGCTGTGTTGCGGCAGTAGAACCAAGTCTGATTCCAGTCCTTAGGATGACTATGAAGCTTGGCATGAGGGAAATCAAGATCTCTCCTCTTTTGAATCAAAACCCCGCCTAGATCAGTATTGGGGCCATCCGTAAACTCAGTACGGCGGTTTAGATAAAAGAAATCCCGGAACAGATCAACAGTAGGCTCCTCTTGCAGGTATATCGCACAGAATACTTGCCAGTCACAAATATTGGATATGGATTTTGGACCGATGTCTTGGGGATGGATTTGAAAGGCGGCAAGCACGTCACGGAAGAATTTTGATCCGGGAGGAGTGAAGCCTCGGCTTAGGTGATCAACAAATACAATAACTTCTCCGTCTTGGGGTTCAGGAGGAGATTCTAGGCCCGGGACTCGCCAATGGATAGTGTTCTTACTTGCTAAAGCGCCCGTTGAAACATAACCAGCCAGCTGCGTTTCCGTAACCCGGGAAGGAACTCAATTACAGGAAAAGAATTGTTTGGCCATCTTTGGTGACAAGCTGGAAAAAAGCGCAATATCCGGTTTAAAGTTCATGGTTATAACTTATAAACCGGTGCAATGATGGAAGTACAATATCCGGATTAAAACAGGTTGGCGGTTTAATAGAGGGCTAATGGTATATGATGAGTTATCACAGGTTCAAGGATAAACCACCCACAATGGTAAAGAGGCTACACATTGGCAAAATTTTCTAAGTATGGTGCAAACAGATTTCACAGACCGGTGATATAAATCTAGATCTGCCACAGTTCTAAAAAGAGGAAATAAATCTACCCTAAAGCCGTGACAGTGGAAGAACACATATGCTTGGATGGGATCTTATGCAGGAAAGGGTGCTTTTTGAGGATTAAAAGGGGCGCTAAACTACTGAAGCTCACCTTTGCTATCAGATTCAGATCAAAACTATGCGATCTAGGAATGGAAAGATGAACGGTGAAGAACACCGATGAACAGTGGAAACCCTAATGCAGATCTGACGTCCGAGGAGAGGAATACTTACTAGTGCTGCTGAACAGCGGAGGTGCATCGCAGTCCTCTGGTCAAAACAGGTTGATGCAGCGGCCTGGGTTGGTGTAGACGCGAAGGTCGACGGCGGCGGCGGAGTTCGGGCGCTGAGGCGTCGCGAGGAAGAAGAAGACTCGAAGAGGAAAAGGGAGAGATGGAAAGGGCCCTCGGCCGTATTTATAAGGACGAAAGGATAAGGGTCAAGCGCGAGAATCGAGGAGCTTAACAAATGGATATGTGACAGATTTGTCGCCTCGATTATCGAAGGCTCATTAATGAAGGTGAGGAATATGCCATTTAAAATGGCAAATGACGTCATGACGGTTTATGATGATTCTGGATGATGACGTCATGGCGGTTTACAAGATTTATGCAAAGATATGGAAGAAATTTTCTCAAGGTTTTGGAGATTGACATGAACTAGTTCAAATCAGTCTGGGGCCTAATGTTGGGGATATTACTACTAGGTGTAAACCGGCCAAGATAGCCGGGTTATCCCCATAATGGATTGTTTATGCTTAAAGCCCATGAAGACAAGGATAAAGCGGAGTATTACAGAGACTTGAAGGCCCAAGGCTCAAGGATAGATTAAGGCCTGTAGTTATAAACCGCCATGTAATTCATGACTTGTATTGTAAGATATGAGAAAGTAGAGACCGAGCCGATATGTGTATAAACCGACATCGGGACTATGTAAGCCGGCGGGCGTCGACCTGTGTATATAAAGGCACGACCCGGCGGCGGTTCAGGGACGACAGATAATAACTCGAGACTCAGGCGAAGCATCTTTGCTCCCTGATCATCGAGACCCTAGCAATTCCATCACAGCTAGACGTAGGCTTTTACCTTCATCGTAAGGGGCCGAACTAGTATAAAACTCTCGTGTCCCTTGTCCGGTTTAACCCCTTTAAGCTAACCCGTTGTGATGGCTCCACGACTAAGTCCTTTCGCTAGGACATCTGCCGTGACAATTCCACGACATGTTCCGAGGACCATTGTATCAGATGGAGGAACCCAGTTTACCTCAAAGTTTTGGAATTAGTTGCATGAAACTTTGGAAACCAGGCTAGAGTTCAGTACAGCTTTTCACGCGTAGACGGATGGATAGACTGAGAGAGTCAATCAGATTCTGGAGGACATGTTGAGAGCTTGTGCGCTAGACTATGGATCTAGTTGGGATGACAATTTGCCTTATGCAGAGTTCTCTTACAACAACAGCTATCAAGCCAGTTTGAAGATGGCCCCTTTCGAAGCATTGTACGGAAGGAGGTGCAGAACACCATTGTTGTGGGATGAAGTTGGAGACCGACAGTTGTTTGGACCAGATTTAATTAAAGAGTCTGAAGAGAAGGTTAAGCTGATTCGCGATAGACTCAAGGTAGCCCAGTCCAGACAGAAGAGTTATGCGTATTCTAAACGCAAGGAGACAGTTTACGAAGTTGGAGACAGAGTGTATCTTCGTGTATCCCCACTCCGAGGAGTGAAGCGTTTTGGAGTTAAGGGAAAGTTATCACCACGTTTTGTGGGACCATATCAAGTTTTGGAACGTATGGGAGAAGTTGCTTACAAGTTGGGATTGCCCGAAGGATTGTCAGGAGTTCACGATATGTTCCACGTTTCTCAGTTGAAGAAGTGCCACGCAGAGATGGCTGATATCCCTCTGAGAGATACAGTGCCACTGGAAGCGATACAGTTGGATAGCGATTTGACCTACAAGGAGAAGCCAGTCCAGATTCTCGAGTTTGCCAGCCGAGTTACAAGCAGCAAAGTTATCAAGTTTTGCAAGGTTCAGTGGAGCCACCATACCGAAGATGAAGCTAACTAGGAACAAGAGGAAGACCTACGGAAGGATCACTCTCACTTATTTTCTAGCCAACCCGAATCTCGAGGGCGAGATTCATCTTAAGGGGGGTAGGTTTGTAACATCCCAAATTTTCAATTTGGAATGTTATGCATTAGGTCATCATTGCATATCATATTTTATTGCATTTTGGCTTAATCCTAGAAATTTTACGCAACTCAAGGACCAACGGAGAGAGTTGGGAATTTCGTTATTTTCATATTTGAGTTTACTCGGATTTTGAAAAGAGGATCATTGATTTTAATTATTTTCTCTTTGAATATTTCTTTTATAAAAATAAAAGAGAGAGGATAAAATGACTTCCTCAAAATAAAGAAATATTGAAGATTTAATATTAAACTCTAATAAGAATTTTATTCGGAATTTTATCGCTATTTTATTTGAATTAGGAAAAATATGCATTTTTCAAAATTGCATGAGAGTCCCAAATAAATGTTAACCTTGTCCGGTAGATTTTTAGAGGACGGGGAAAATTTATTTCAGGATTTTTGGAGTACGTTTAGTATTTCTTTTATCCGTTTTTCTGCGCGGAATAAATTTTTATTTTTAAAAAGGAAACCGACTTTGGGCCGTATCCGCCCGGGACTCCGCCCGGAGGAGGCTTTATAAGCCGCCGACGCGAGCCCCGCAGCCCATCAGCCCGCCGCCGCCGAAACCCTAGCCGCCGCCCACGCCAGCCCGGCGCCGCCGCCTGCGCCGCGCGCTGCCGCCGCCGACATCGCCTGCCGCCCCGCGCCGCCGGAGCCGCCACCCGCCGCCCCACGCCGCTACCCGCCGCCGCCCGACCCCGCCGCCGAAGCCGTCCGCCGCCGCCGCCGTCTCGCCGGACTTCGCCGGATGTAGCCGCCACCTCGGTTTTCGCGAGAAAACCGATTGGTTTTTTCGAAACCCTAGATGCGTTTTTTTATTATTTAGATCGGTTTTTTTGGTTTAGTTATTTAGCGAACGCCCGTTCGTTAGTTCGTTTTATCGAGCAGACAGCGAACGTTCGTTCGTTGGCCTGTTCGTCAATTTTTTCCTTTTCTCGGATTTTCCGCGATTATTTTCGATCGCGATTTCTGATCCGATTTTCGTTTTAGTTTATCTTTTCGCTCGTTTATCGAAATTAGGCGATTCAAGCGCCTACAGTTTCCTCTCGAAGCCCTCTTCCTGTTTAATCAACTTAAACAAGTTTTTGCTACTTTAAAATTTGACTTTAGTCCAGAATAGTAAACGAAGCTTGTTTCTTTCGCAGTTTGAGTTTGTTGCTTCGTTTGATTTGATTCTTTTTGCAAACCGGAGTTCTTAAGTTAAACTTTCAGGTTAGATCTTCTTTTTTACCCATGCATCTTGCTTTATTGCTTATTGTATGCTTATTTGTTTGCGATTGAGTACCCGGAGTGCGAAGCGTGCTACTACGAGTCTCTAGGTTTCACGGATCATCAGCAAGGCAAGTAACACTTTGATCATACCTCTTTACTACCCAGTTTTATTGCATTAGATCAATCCTCAAACATTTGCATGGTTAGGATCTGATTAAATTGTGGGTTTGGGAAGTAGATGAGGTAGTACCTATACACCTGTTTAATATCAAACCTATGGGAGTTACTTCTACGTATATTGCTATGCTATGCTCGTAGATGTGGATTGGGTTTGAGTGTATTCATGACAGATGTGAGTATTGTTAATTGATGGTTAACTTAAGGTGGCAACTTTAATACACATCTGGGTGGATTGATGCACCTGGGGAATCCAGTGATTGCCTGTATTTTTGGAAATCCCGGGGTACCGTGTGATTCTCCTATGGACTGCCACCCAGGCGCAAAGGGATCATAAGATTATTCATGCTGGAAACTTCCGTGTGCAGGCGCATGCCATTATGGGCTCTGGCATAGTTGAGTAAGTTGTGGGAAACCTTTCCATGATGGGCTAGCAGATGTAGGGGATTGTAGGTGTACAGGCCTATCTATCGGTTAAGGGGACCTCTTCGAAAAGACTGTGTCTTGGTCATCCGTTTCTCAAACATCATGTAGTGCGAGGAATCAAACGGAGGAGGTCGAGTCTTGTGGGGAAAAGTGCACAAACCTCTTCAGAGTGTACAAACTAATCATGCTTAGCCGTGTCCCCGGTTATGGACATCTTGAGTATCTAGTTCTTGGATTATCATGTGGATCTCATCACTCTTAATACAAATTTGATTGGGTTATTAATTACTTTTAATTGGGATTGAGATGGGGTTTATCATTCTCAATGTTTTCAACCAACTTTGTTGTTAAATAAAATTTATTCCTTTGTTGTAGGGAAAAATTGGCTTTCCGCAAAACATATTAACCATACAGCCTCCACCAGCCATATATGCATGTAGTGATAGCTTTATTCTATTCATTACTCTTTTGTGTTGCCTTGCCAGCATATTCCATGTGCTGACCCGTTTTCGGGCTGCAACGTATCATGTTGCAGACTTTTCAGATGACGAGTAAGGAGCCTTAGGTCGTGGTCTTTCACTCAGTGATGCCGTTGGAGTTGAGGGACTCACTTTATCTTCCAAGCCTTCCGCTGTTATCGTATTAGATGGCCTTAAGCCATATTTATTGTAATAAGTTCTCTTTTGAGACATTCGATGTAATAAGTGTGTGATTGCTACTGTGTTATAAATCCTTCAAGTACTGTGCGTGTCAGCATTACCGGTCCAGGGATGACACTGATGCACAGAGATCAGACTGTTTGAGGTCTGGTCGCTACACGCGCCCGCACGCCACGCTCGACTACGGTTGCCGTCTCCCACGACTCGCCACTCACTCCCCTCGCGGTTTCATTACTCCCCTCCCCTTCATTACTCCCCAACCCACCATCCACACCAGTTGCATGCGATTGGAGGAGAAACCGAGAGGAGAAGGCGGCGGCAGAAGATTAGACGGCATTCGCGGCCGTTGCTGGGGTTCGCCGGACCAGAGCGTCGTTGCCGGAGCAGTCGTCGTTTGAAGGTAAGGCTCCCTCCGTGCTCACATTCCTGCCTACGATTTCTGCCCCCTCCCTCTGTGGTCAATTTCCCCTCGAGTTTTCTCGAGATTCCGGCCGATTCGCGGTGCTACGGTGTCCCCGTCGACGGTGGAGTCGCATGTTTGCCATCTAGGGCGGCATTGCGCAGTTTCATCGCCGTCGCGGTGGCCGTCATGCCGGTGAGGCTCGCCCGGTCCGCAACCATATTTGTATTTGCCTGTGCTTGTGCGGGCGATTTTCTAGCTGTTAGTTCTGATTTGCCTCGAAATGCCATGGCCATCAGTGTAGGGCGTTTTTTGTTGTTGAATTCAGGGTATGGTAGTTGTGAATGAACCCTAGATCTAGTTAGGTGCATTTCAAAGTGTAGGATAATGACAGTCATGGAATTTTCAACAACTATCATCACTAATGGCAACTAATTTTCTGAATCAACTGTGTCAGTTGCCATGTCAGTTGTAGGATAATGTCAGCTTGTGAGAACCAAGTCAGGGAGTAATTTTTGTGTATGATTTCTATCTCTAGGTAGTTGCATATTTTCAGTGTGTGATAATGGCAGTCACGGCAATTTTCATTGCATTTGTTTACCCACTACTATGCTTCTAGGAGGTGGCAACTAATTTAGTGAATCAACTATGCCTGTTGCCATGTCATATGTAGGACAATGGCAATTTGACTGTACAATAGACTCAACTACGTTTTGCCATGCTGATTTGTGATAGCTAAACATATTTGATTGCATTACATGGCAACTTATTTTTTTATGAGGCCAGGGTGTGAGTTGCCACATTATATGTTGTACACTGGAAGTTGTCTGCCCTATTTGAAGTGCCTTATCTACCACATCTTCTGTTTGTTAACATGGCAACTTGAACCTAGTAGATGTCACCTGTACTTTTTATGGAGCCAATGTGTTAGTTGCCACATTACATGTTCGACAGTCCTGGTTGGGTGTTCCTCTGTTCTGCCTCATTTGCCACTTTCATTGGAGCCAACATGGAAAGTTTGATACTGGTAGATGGCAACTGCTTCATTAAGAAGCACACACACGTCCAGTTGCCATGTTTCTGCAATTGCTTTTCCACTTGATTAATTTTCTGCCTTTTTGTGCATGTTCAGCACATGGCAATTACTGCCCTTTTTAGATGTTTGAACTTTGACGTAACCATGGCAGTTTTCATTTTTGTTCATCGATGAATATCCAGTGAATCATTACTTCATGCATTTCTGTATGTATCCATTGGCTGTGTTTTCATTTCACCCTAACGTGTGTTTTGTTCTTACTGTAGCACAATGGCTCGTGGTGACCATCAAGATGATGATGATGACTTCATGGAGTTACCACCACAGAATCGTGCGACCGGTCGGACAAAAGATGGCGATGAGGTCACTTCCCCCATGTTTTAATTTGACATTGAGTTTTCAATCTTCTATTAGAACTAAATTTTCACTACATTGACCATGGCAACAAGTGATCCTTTTTGTGTTATGCAGAAGAAGAAACGTCATTGTAATAGGGATTTGCAAGAACGCCTGACTATATTGACTGAGGGATTTACTGATGAGTAGAAGGGAGCTGCCGGTGAGATGGGGATGCAGGCTCTGATGGATGTTCGGTGCAAGAACCTAGTAAATCCTGTATGTGACTGGCTCCATGAGATATATGAGCCTGCGTCTAGGGAATTCATGATTCCGGGACATGGAAGACTGCCTTTGGATGAGGAATCTGTGTTCTGCACTTTGGGTGTGCCCCGTGGAGAAATCAAAGTCCCGTATGAGGTGAATAATAAGATTGAGGAAGTCTTGTTCGCCCATTTGTTTCCTGAAATGGCATCCATGCCTAATACGACTGTGCTGGCAACTTCGCTGGAGGCCATGAAAACCCATGGCGAGGTATTTAAGATGAAGCTGCTCATGTACTTGATCTCAACTGTCTTTGCGCCTACCACATCTCTTCGCAACAAGTGCTTCCCTATCCTGGTGAATGCTCTCTATCTACTTTTTCCTTACAATCTTTTGAGTTTGATGTCATCTGGAAGCTAGTCACTGCCAGTTTTTTGATGTTTGTATTTGAATGCTGACGCGGCAACTTTTTTGTCCTGAATGTGTTGTGCAGGCGAAGCTGAACGACGTTAAGAACATGAATTGGTGTAAATTCATCGCAGACTTCCTGCATGATGCATTCTTAAACAAGATGTACCAGAAGGGCTCTCGCTTGCACCTAATGGTATTTTTTGCATACTCTTTCGCAAATGCTCTTGTCACTTTCATAAGTGTGAACCAAATTGTTTTGCATTTTTGGTATCTCTGTTTGGCCATAGTCTGCCAACCCAAAGTTTTTGACTGATCTTTTAACTGGATTTTTGTATTTTCCTTTTTTTTATGGCAACCGTATGAGATCGTACATGGCAACCCGTTGTTTCATTTTTATGTGACTCTTGTTACATGTGAAAGTGAATTTTGTTTGATCAATGGCATCTGTAGTTGCTTCCTACAAGGCAATATCATTTTTCTAGAACGCAAAAAGTGTTCATTTCATACATTCAATCCCTTTACACAATCTGGATGGCAACTACCATGTCGAACTGGTGGTAACTACCAGCATAATAGGATGGCAACTGCCAACATAGCACGATGGCAACTAACATAGATAGATGGCAAATCTTTTCTTCCCTTCTCTTCAACTTGATGACTCAAGGAAACTACATAAGCTTCTTTTCAACATAGCATGATGGCAACTGACATAGCTTGCTTTTTATTGTGTATACCAGCTTCAATTTCGATGTTGCATAACATATGAAAAAATCCCCATACGGCAACCATTTATGGCTAACAAGCGATAAATACCTTGGCAGCCATGGTTGTCTGCATATGGCACCCATGTTTGACCCTATACGGCAACTCCGCCATTCCGTGTCGAAACTCCTTCTTTTTTCCTCTTTTTGCAATACATGAATTGTAGTCACTGCTCCTTATTTCTTTGGACATGTTAGTTGTTTTTGCTGTTTTTCAGCTGATGGCCAAGCATGCTATAGACTACAGTGTGTTTGGTGGGCCATAAAGCTTTGGCAAGTGGATGGATGTGCATTCAGTTCCATCTTGTCCTGTTGAGGTAATCAAGGATGTTTATTTTGTTTTTTGAAATTATTTTTCTCTTGCATTTTGATATCTCTCTATGGTTGTTTTGGCTTATTTTGTTCTTACACACGTGACTCTAATATGTTTGGTTATTGCTACTTTTTGTTTTGTGCACAGGCGAGGGCACCTGTTGAGCATCTAGTTGGGCAGTTTGCTTCCGGCATGACCAGCTTGCTCGGGAAGTTGGTTGAGGGTTGGACGGCACTTAATGCCTCTGACAGCGATGCGGTTGCGAGGCAGTTCACATCATTCGTTGGAGAACGGACACATCGACCAACTGGTTGCCATGGCCGGTACGACTACAACAGCTCTCAGGAGCTCCCTGGCACGCAAGATGAGCTAGATGGAGATGCTGGTCTCGACAAGGACAATGACGATGACATGGAGAATGTGCAACATGAAACCGATGATGATGAACATGTTGAAGTTCGTGTAGGTGGTAAGAAGGATAAGGCTGCACCAAATGTTCCTCCACCGTAGGAAGGCATTGATCAAACTATTGCGAAAGACACGGGGGTGTCGCTCCCAAAGAGGGGCAGGGCTCCAGAGGATGCTGGGCAGGGCTCTGCTGGCAAGAGGTGTAGGACCGATCCCGTATTTGATAGGAGGAGGTTCAACGTCTATTTAGTGTTTTGTTTGTCCTTCCTTTTTAATAGCCCGACCATTTTTCATTTTTTGCTAAGTGTGGCATGATTTTTGTGTCTCACACTTGGTATCTTTTTTGCCATTTTTTCTACGTGCAGTGAGGCGACAGCTGGTGGACGAGCAGTTAAGAAGAAGCAAGCACCAATGCCAACCCGTGTTTCTGCCCGATTGAACAAGGGTGTTCCCACTGCTGGTGACACCACTTCCAGTAGGTCGTCTCCTCGTACGTCGACGTCCCACACCGGGGATCATGTCGTGTTGGAAGACTTGAGGAAGACAATCAAGAAGTGGGTTCTCCCTGTTTTTCATTGTCATAGTGCTATTTTTTTGCTTGATGCATTCTAGATCATACACAACTTTTTTACTTGATACATTTCTGTGGCAACTACTGTCTCCTTCTCATGGCAGCTGTCTAACTTGCCACATGGGCTACTACCATCTGTCCCACATGGCAACTGCTATTTTCATGATCTATTTTTTGTTGCATGGCAACTCCTGCTTGTTTTGCATGGCAACTGCTAACTAGACCACATGGCAATTCTTTTTCCACTTATATGGCAACTGGCAGCTTTCCATTAACTTCCACCACCTACATTGTCATGTGTGCTGCATCCATACCTTGTTCTCAAATGGCAGCTCTGGCACATCACAATTTTTTCATTTTTATGATGACTACCATGGCAATTATTTTGCTCACTTTTTTATACTCTTTCATGTGCTTTCTTGCAGGGTGAAGAAGACTTCTACACGCGTGACCAAACGCAATCCTAGAGACCCACTTGAACGCATTCATTCCAAGCTGTCGACAAGTGGCAACTCAGATGTTCATGAGCCGCCAATCGACAAAACTGTTGCTGCACCGTCCACTGTTCCCACTAGCTCTGATGCAAGCGGCTGACCATCTCCGCCGGTTGCAGATGTGCAGACTACAATAACAAGCATCCATACATCTGGGAGTGATGAGTCAGTATCTGCCAGGACTGCTGAGATATTGCCCATGCCGGTGGCAATGAGGGATGCTGTTGTGACCCATGCCACCCGTTCAGCAAGTGTTGAAGTGGACGCTCCTGAGATCAACCTAAACAAGGAAGATTCCCGCTCATCTGATACGGATTCCAAGCGTGTGGCTGGTGGCACTTCTGCGTCCACAAAAGAAGGGGCTGCGGCCACATTTCAGAATGAGATGCCATCCACAGGTGAGACTCATGGCACAACAGCTCCAGCTGCTGGTGGTCCAGAGGCTGCTACGGCGACCATTGCGCGAGCTGGTCTGCCACCTAGGCGGCGTAGCCCCCGCAAGCATCCTGCACATTATCCAATGCACCATATGTAGCTAAGAGCAGCAGAGATGACTCTGGTTATGTGCCTGCTTCCACACTGTTCCCGCCTCCTGCCAAAAGCAATGTTATGGAGAAAACGGAAGTCCGGAATACAACTGACGCAGGTGGCAAGCCGTGCACGACTGAAGGAGGTGAATGTCCGGACCAGACTGCGTCTTTCACCGCCGTGGAGAACACCAGCTTAAATCTGCGCACTTCTAAGCTCCCAGTCAACATTGGTGTCCCCTACAGCCCAAACAGGACGATAGGCAAGAAATTTGCGATTGAGATCGCTGACAGCACACCCTGCACTACTAATAAGCCTGATGATCCTACAGCAAAAGAGGCAGAAATGTTTGTTGATCTGTCACCTCTGGATTCTGCCAAGCAACTTGTTCACGATTCGGCTGGTAGGCAGGAGAGGCACCCAATGGCTTTGACCCCACCGAGCTTTAGCCTTGGCATCGATCACAGTCAAGATGAACCAGTGGTGCAAGATCCTGTGCCTGTTGCCTTTGCTTTCCCAGCAAGAACGGCCCCAATGATGGCGCAGCCAATGGCTGATGGCAGGAAGGCTGTGAAGTTTGCAGAGCCGATAGTGCAAGGTACATTTCTTGTGTGTTTATTATTTTGTTTCTACATATTTTTTGTCTGACGTTTGTCACAAGCTTTTTTGGTTTCTTACTAGTGATGGCAAATCTCATGAGATGCACATGGCAACTGGAGTTGCTACCACATTACACCTACAATTGTTGCCATGTGACAATTCCATTTGCAATGCACATGGCAACTGGAGTTGCTGCCACATGGAAACTCCAGTTCAATGTACTTGACAACTGCAGTTGTTGCCACATGGCAACTACAGTGTAACGCACATGGCAACTGGAGTTGTTCCCACATGGACACTTTCTAATTTGCACCTACAGTTCACATTCTGCACTCTTTTTCACAATAACTTGTTGTTTCCAAGTTTCCCAACCGACTATTTTATCCTTCCAGCCACCCCTGAGGAGATTTCGCCGTCACTTGATGAAGCTTACCACAGGATTGAGGAGGAAGCATTGAAGAGGAGGTCCTCACGGGGTCAGGGGCAATCAAGTTCTAACGTGCCTGCTGAGTTGGTATCTGAGGATACCGTTAGAAGTGACACCCCTGGTTCCGTGAGGCAGAATAGGGTAGTTCACGCACCACCCGTGGATGACTACGAGCTCGATGTTAAGGCCACAAAGGAGCAAAACCATCTGTACGATATTGTCAAGTGTTTCAGAAATGCGAGGTCGAATAGCAAGCACATGAAGGAGCTGGAAGCATAATGTCCACAGCACATAACCCCTCACTTGCTTTTCTCCGATATTTTTCCTTTGTTATTCCAGCCATGCGTTGTTTATGTTTTATTTTTATTTTTTTAGTAGACATGATTCTTTTATGTTATATCATTTTCATACAGCTCATGTTTGGACAGAACCAAAATCATACAATGTGATGCGACATACGTCGACCTGGGTGATCTTGCCGAGTCTGTGAGGCCACTTGGTAAAATGTCGAAGAATGTAGTTGCGTGTGGGATTGACTTCATCAACAGGCATATGGATATTTGTCCCGACAAGACGATCATGCAGTACAGCGTGACCTGCAAAATATGGGATGGTGACTTCCACCATAAAATCCCGAGGAAGCATTTTGCCGCGCATGGTGAATTCAAGCTCACGCTGAAGAAATATGTGAGTGTTTCTTCTTGTTGTACATATTTCTTCCATGGTATGTTTTGTCAGTAGCTATACTTCATATGTGGGTTACATACTATTTTGTGACAGATGTTTCATGTGGCAACAACTGCCATGTAAAATAAGTTGACCGTTCAATGCAACTTATGTGCCAACTACACTTAAAATATTTTGGGCAAATTTGTTTATACATGGATGGCAACTTCTTTTAATTACACATGTCAAATAAACATTTTCCATGGGCGCATTTTGGACCCTTGCTGCTTGGTCATTCATGTACCTCTTACTGCATCCGGCAATATCTTTACATATCATTTTTCCAAATACATCATTTCTGTTTTCATGTGAACTGTGCTTTTTCTTTCCTCTATTTTACTTGCAGGTCAGGTTCCCCATGTTCCAGGAGCTTGCACCAGACAACCGAGATGACAAGTGTGGTCACCACTACGTGATTTGCCTTGACCTGAAGAACCAACGATTTGAGGTGCTTGATTCAATGCGTTCAGAACATGATGAAGACCTTACTACACATGCTGAATTCTTTATCAACAACCTGAAAGAGACATGGAACCGTCACTAAAAAAACTCAAAGGTCCAGATCAGTCATTTTCCAATCGAGTATGTCGCGACTTCGAAGCAGGGAAACGGGTAATTACTATCATTTTCATGTGTCCTCCACATCAATCCTAAACCTTGTCACCTCTGCACTGAAGTTTTATCATTTTTCTGTTCTTATGAGTTCACCTGAATCTTTCTTTATAGGCATGACTATGGCTTTCACACATTGGAATACCTTGCAAAGTGGGAAGGTCGACGGGTCCCTGTCGTCACAGCTGTAATGCTCGTTGAGCTCTGTAAAATATACACATGGAACTGGTTGATGAATGAAGATTTCAACACGCGGGCTAACGCACGAGAGTTCATAGAGGGAGCTGTCAAAACCGCCAGCAAGAAGTATAAGTGATCACGTGATGCTCCATACCGCATGCCTACCTTACATTCTGTGGCTGAGAAATGCAAGGTATCACTTTGTTCTTTAAAACTATGTCCGTGTGCTTTGTTATGACTGCATCCCCCGTAATCTAGTATATAGTGGTGGCGTGTGAGTGCCATTGAATATTTGTAATATATGTGTGGATCTGAACCTGCTTAGGTGTGACAACAACTACGTTTTATGTTCACTACTATTTATGTGTTTGTGGTTGTGAGTACCAGTTCGGTGTTTGAATGAGTCTATGATGCCTGAAACATGGCAAATATAGTTGATCGGGCACAGTTAGTGAAAGTAATCGTTCCGTTTTTTGTTTTTTGGGTTTTTTCATTGCTACCTGTATTGGTTAGCATGGTAGTTCATAAGCACCCGTTCTCTCGTGTTTTGCACGTGGTCGTTTCAACTAGTTTGTTCAGAGTATGTATACAATACAATATGTGTGGAAAAAATGTGTGGTCTGAAAACGGAAATCTAGGCGATGGCAGATTCAGTAGAAATTACATGGCAGATTCGATGGAAGCTACATGGAAGATTTAGTAGCACATACGCCGCAATTTTAGTCATTCATACATGGCATTTTCTTCAAATTCTGTCGTCCACCAACAGTCATTCTCGCATTTTTAAAATCTTGACCATCTACCTTACAAAAATGTCACCAACACCTAAGTTACAATCCTCCACAGTTGTTTACGGATTGCCCGTCCTTTCTTTGTTTTCTTGTGCTTTGCTTGAATTTCCAACCCCTATTTGTATCTCACCTCTTTTGGACGCCCTTTTGTGATGGAACGGGGCGGGTTCCTGACCTGGGTTTGCGTGCTTGCTGTTCCAGACCCTACCTCCGAGTTTTCAGATGATGGACCCGTGGACGAAGGCACACTTGAGGTGCGGGGGAACCCGTGTAAGGCTTCTTCAGCCTTCCTCTTTTTGATCTCTTCAAGCTCTCTTTTCAGGGCCTTCCTGTGTTTTTCTGCCACCCTCGCTGTCTCATCACTCTTGCATGCTTCATCTACTAGTTCAGTATAGCTCTTGGTCAACACAACGTGCCTCACAGCATCCATGGTTGCCTCTGGTCTGTCATCATTGTAACGCCCCAAATCCGATGCGCCAGGTGTCTTCCAGTTATTCGCCGTCATTGCCATGTCATTTGCTTGCGTGTTGCACTTTTCCATGTCATCATGTGCATTTCATCTGCATGTTTTTCAAAACTTGCATCCGTCCCGGCCTCCCGGATCTCTCCGTTGTCCGTTCAGACCAACCACACTCGCACGCGGCCGCGGCACCTCCGAAATATTATTTTATTAGTGGCATAAAAATGTTATCGGAATGGGTCGAAACTTGGCGTGCGGTCTTATTATAGTGTAGGTAGATCGCCTGTCAAGTTTCGTCGCATTCGGAATCTGTTTGATAGCCCAACCGTTAAACATATAGCGGCACTATAGCCGGTCGCTTGTGGGACGTTTTCCGTCTCCGGAAACCATTGCCGGGCTGCTATTCTCTTTTCTCCTCTCAGCCCAACCCATCTACATAGCCCACTAGGCCCAACTACCTACCCCCTCCGCTCCGGACCGTTCGATGGCGATCGAACGGCTCCGAAACGGAGCTAATCCCCTAACCCTAGCCCCCTTTCCTATTTAAACACCTCCCCTTGCCAGATTTGGAAGCCTAGCTTCCCCTACCTCTAGCCTCCAGCCTCCCTCCTCGGAATCCGCGCCGGACCCCTTCCCCGCCGCCACTTGCCGCTGCCCCGTAGGCCGCGCCGCCGCTAACCACCGCTCCAAGCCAACCCCCGCGCGCCACCTGGCCTCCTGCCTCCTCCCCGCCGCCGTGGCCTTGCGGGCCCAGTTCCAGCCCGCCCGGCTTGAACCAGGCCGCGCCCCGCGCCCCCTGTGCCCGCTCGCCCCGCTCGCTCCCGATCGGGAGAGGAGCTCCCGATCCGAAGCCGCCGCCGTGCTACGACCCCGCCGCCGGCGAGCTTCGCCACCGCCCCGCCAGGTCACCGCCTCCCCGTCATCCTTCTCCCTCTCCTTCCTCCGACTTCCTCTTACCTCTCCCTCTTCCTCTTTGGATCTCAGCCCCCGCCGCCATGGAGCTCCGGTGAGCTCCAGCGCCTAGATCCGGCCGGGCCGGGCCCGGCCGCGCCAACCCTCCGCCACGGTTCCGCCCTGCGTCGCCGGAGGACCCGCGCCGCCTCTCCCCGCCTCCCGAACCTCGTAGCCGGCCTTCTTCCCCACGTCCGGTGAGATTCCGGCAAGGTTGACTCCCCCCCTTTTTTGTCCAAATCCTAAAAACTTTGCATTCTGGTGCCATCTTTGCCATGCCATACCTTCTTGTATGTAGCTTCGTTTTGTGCGTGTAATATGTCACAATGTTCATTGTGAGATGCTCTTCATTTCGTTCCATTGTGGCATGCTTGTTTGAGTTCATCTTGATGCCCTAATCATTGTTGCAAGAGTGCTATATGATGTTACCCTCTTGAGACTGTTATAACTTGCTGTTTTGTCATTTTTATTGCATTTTGTGTGTGCATCCTATGGGCATAATGTCTACATGTTTTATGAGATACTACATGCCATCTTTACAGTGGTGCCATCCATGTATTTTGTTATGTCCTGTAGTGAGTGCATCAAGCTCGTGAAGTGGGCTACTTGTTGTTAATGTTCTGTCAATGCTGAAACTGTTATATCATGTTGCTATCTTTGCTTGGTGATGCCAATTAATCCATGCATATTCTGGAGATGTTCACTAAGGATGTTTTGCTACACATCTGATTCTCTATCAACCCATGCCTTTGGTTTCATTTACAGCCTGCTGTAGCTTGTTGTAATCTTGCTCTTAAATTGCGAAATAATGTTGCTGTCAGCCTGTTAACATTAAGTTCAGTTTTGCGATGTGTTTTGCTAGTGATCCATGCACCCTATGTCTATGATATTACCATTCTTAGCTTCATAATTATGCCGTCTTACTGTTGGTTACCATGTCATGCCATGTAATGCTCTGTAGTAAGTTGTACAAGCTCACCAACATGCCTACTTATCGTTGTTCCTGCCATGTACTGTTATTTTCACTGTCTGAATCTGCCATATCATTTGCCATGTTTGCATGGGTGCTACCATATTTTCTGTTGATCTTTGAAATAAGTTCAGTAAGGGAGTTTTGTTAACTGCTTTTCTGTTGGGTGCTACCATGCCTTTGGTTGCCATGATAAGTTCTTGCAGCATGTTGTTTGATAGCTCTAAACTTTGCAACCTGATGTTATTTCTGTCATGTCTAGTGAAATTCTGGCAAGTCTGTGAAACTGTTATGATTTGCAATCTTGCCATGCCCTTTTGAGTATGTTCTAGTGGTTTTTAGAGATAGCTCAGTGTTTATGTTTTGTAATGCTTTACCTGTACAATACGTCCATGTCATGTTTTTTCATTTTGAGGTGCCGTAGAATGTTGTTTTGATACTTGTAAGTTGCCTAGTTGCTGTTTTGGACAGCTTGTACTTTAAACTTGTATAAAGTGTATGTGTTGAATTGTTGCTCCGTTTTGAGTGTGCTCTATATGAAACTTGCTTAGTTTTGCATGTAGTTTCATGTTAACTTGTTGCATCCATGTTTTGAATGTGTTTGCTTGATGTTTGAATGCATTTTGCATCAATGCCATGTTTAACTTGTTTTGCTCATATCTTCTAGGCCGTAGCTTCAAATTAAATGAACTTTATATGTAACTTGACTAGAATTTCGTGTAGATCATCGTGGTGCGTCTTATCTTGCTGTTTAACAACTTCAACACAAGGCTTATTCAGATCTGGACCAATTTCGAAATCTGCATATGAGGACTTACCGGAATTGTTATATGTTGTTTCCGGCCTCATTTAAACTTGCTTTGATGTGTTGCTCTTGTATGCATCATCTATTGCCATGAGTAGCTTCAGCCTTGTCATGCATCATACTTGGTTGAGCATCATGCCTTGTTCATGTGTGGTGTGTTTACCATGTTGTGTGCTTCTTCTCGATAGTTCCCGTTTCGTTGCGATCGTGAGGATTTGTTCGTCTACGCTTGGTTCATCTTCGTGGCTTCATCTTCTTCATAGACTCGTTCTTCTTCCTAGCGGGATTTCAGGCAACATGACCGTCACCTTGGATCTCATTACTATCATTGCTATGCTAGTTGCCTCGATGCTATCGCTATGCCGGGTTACCTACCACTTGCTTATCAAGCCTCCCAAATTGCCATGAACCTCTAACCTTTGTCACCCTTCCTAGCAAACCGTTGTTTGGCTATGTTACCGCTTTTGCTCAGCCCCTCTTATAGCGTTGCTAGTTGCAGGTGAAGATGAAGATTGCTCCATGTTGGATTATGTTTATGTTGGGATATCACGATATCTCTTACTTTATTAATGCATCTATATACTTGGTAAAGGGTGGAAGGCTCGGCCTTATGCCTGGTGTTTTGTTCCACTCTTGCCGCCCTAGTTTCCGTCATATCGGTATTATGTTCCCGGATTTTGCGTCCCTAACGCGGTTGGGTGTTATGGGAACCCCTTGACAGTTCGCCTTGAATAAAACTCTTCCAGCAAGGCCCAACATTGGTTTTACCATTTGCCTACCTACCACCTATACTTTTCCCTTGGGAGTAATTAACCCGAGGGTCATCTTTATTTTAGCCCCCCCCGGGCCAATGCTTCTCTAAGTGTTGGTCCGAACTAGAGCCACTTGCAGCGCCACCTCGGGGAAACTTGAGGGCTGGTTTTAGTTGTACGTAGTGCTCATCCGGTCGTGGCCTAAGACAAGATACGCGCGGCTACTATCAGGGTGTTGGCACGCCGGGAGGTCTTGCTGGTCTTGTTTTACCATTGTCGAAATGTCTTGTAACCGGGATTCCGAGGCTGATCGGGTCTTCCCGGGAGAAGGAATATCCTTCGTTGACCGTGAGAGCTTGTGATGGGCTAAGTTGGGACATCCCTGCAGGGTTTAAACTTTCGAGAGCCGTGCCCGCGGTTATGTGGCAGATGGGAATTTGTTAATATCCGGTTGTAGTAAACTTGAAGTAAACTCTTCTAAAATACACCAACCGCGTGCATAACCGTGGTTGTCTCTTTTCGGGGTTGTTCGAGAGCAGGACACGGTTTTTGGGTTATGTTTGACGTAAGTAGGGGTTCAGGATCACTTCTTGATCATTACTAGTTGACGACCGTTTGCTTAGCTCCTCTTCTCGCTCTTGTTTCGTAAGTTAGCCACCATACTTTGCTTAGCCGCTGCTGCAACCTCACCACTTTACGCCTTCCTTACCCATTAAGCTTTGCTAGTCTTGATACCCATGGTAATGGGATTGCTGAGTCCTCGTGGCTCACAAATTACTACACCAACAGTTGCAGGTTCAGGTTATGCGATGATCATGACGCGAGAGCGATGTTTACTTGTTTTGGAGTTCTTCTTCTGCTTCTTCGATCAGGGGATAGATTCCAGGTCGGCAGCCTGGGCTAGCAGGGTGGATGTCGTTTGAGTTTCTGTTTGTGCTTCATCCGTAGTCGGATGTTGACCTTATGTATGATGTATTGATGTATTCTTGGGGCGTTTGTGCCTTTTGTATGTATCCCCATCTATTATGTAATGTTGATGTAATGATATCCACCTTGCCAAAGCGTGTCAATATGTGGTTCTATCCTTGGTGGGACCTTCGAGTGTCTTTAGGATAGTATCGCATATTGGGCGTGACAATCATGCACAACCAAAACTGCATTTGATGTTTGTGGCCCCAACGCATCGTCAGCGTCCCAAGTCACTAGTACAAAAAGGGTCAAATGTGAGACACATTAGTCCCAGTTTGCATTTGAGCCGGCACTAATGTGTCCATTAGTGCCGGTTCAAACGGCTAGGCGGGAGGAGATCTTTAGTACCGGCTCAGTGCGAACCTTTAGTGCCGGTTCATGCCACGAACCGGTACTAAAGAGGCTGGGGCCCGGCCAGCCCCTTTAGTACCGGTTCGTGGCATGAACCGGTAGTAAAGGGGTTGTGGCAGACTGTTTTTAGTCCCACCTCGCTCCCCTAGCAAGATTTTTACCACCTTAAATATGTTACTTCTCACACAATCACAAACACTTGGTCTTCATTGAACTCTATGTGTAGAATTTGTGGTCTCAATATGAGTCTTCACCGGTTTCTAAACCGTTGAGGACTCATGTTGACAATTCAGATTGTACACAAAAAGATCATTGATAATCAATGTATTTTTGATGTATATTTTTACATGTTTATGCCCTCACTCTCTCCACTCACTCGGTCTCCCCCTCAATCCCCCCGCGCCGGTCCTCCCCCGCCGCCCGCCCCTCACTCTCTGCTGACATGCTTACGCCCTCACTCTCTCCACTCACTCAAAAAACTGGACGCACTTCGTGTACAAACTGGACAATCTCTTTCGGAGTATCAGGATTTCGGACGAGAACTCATCTGTTACACAGTTACTTCATTTTTTTAAACTTATTTGAACTCCAGACTTTTTTGTGTTCAGTATGCAGCATTCAAAGCGACGTCATCAATTTTCAACCCTTTCTGACATCATTTGCTCTTTTTCAGTCATTTACCGATTTGTCTAGAGAGCTAAATGACCGTGAAATTGAAAATCACTACAAAATGAACTCTGAAAATGCTGAAACTTTGCATGGTATCATCATTTCACCCACATAGCATGTGCAAAAGAGTAGAGAGGGTCACGGCAAAAACTGGACGCACTTCGTGTACAAACTGGACAATCTCTTTCGAAGTATCAGGGTTTCGGACGAGAACTCATATGTTACACGGTTACTTCATTTTTTTAAACTTATTTGAACTCCAGACTTTTTTGCGTTCAGTATGCAGCATTCAAAGCGATGGCATCAATTTTCAACCCTTTCTGACATCATTTGCTCTTTTTCAGTCATTTACCGATTTGTTTAGAGAGCTAAATGACCGTGAAATTGAAAATCACTACAAAATGAACTCTGAAAATGTTTAAACTTGGCATGGTATCATCATTTCACCTACATAGCATGTGCAAAAGAGTAGAGAGGGTTACGGCAAAAACTGGACGCACTTCGTGTAGAAACTGGACAATCTCTCGGAGTATCAGGGTTTCGGACGAGAACTCATCTGTTACACGGTTACTTCATTTTTTTAAACTTATTTGAAATCCAGACTTTTTTGCGTTCAGTATGCAGCATTCAAAGCGACGTCATCAATTTTTAACCCTTTCTGACATCATTTGCTCTTTTTCGGTCATTTACCGATTTGTTTAGAGAGCTAAATGACCGTGAAATTGAAAATCACTACAAAATGAACTCTGAAAATGTTGAAACTTGGCATGGTATCATCATTTCACCCGCATAGCATGTGCAAAAGAGTAGAGAGGGTTACGGCAAAAACTGGACGCATTTCGTGTACAAACTGGACAATCTCTTTCGGAGTATCAGGGTTTCGGACAAGAACTCATCTGTTACACGGTTATTTCATTTTTTTAAACTTATTTGAACTCCGGACTTCTTTTGCGTTCAGTATGCACCATTCAAAGCGACGTCATCAATTTTCAACACGTTCTGACATCATTTGCTGTTTTTCAGTCATTTACCGATTTGTTTAGAGAGCTAAATTAATGACCGCGAAATTGAAAATCACTATAAAATGAACTCTGAAAATGTTGAAACTTGGCGTGGTATCATCATTTCACCCACATAGCATGTGCAAAAGAGTAGAGAGGGTCATGGCAAAAATTGGACGCACTTCACAGCAAAAACATTCACAAAGAAACTAAATACAGCAAAAAAACTACTCAGAAATAAATAGAAAAATAAATAAAGCAGAAAAGAAAAAAACTGTAGTTCTGGTTGGTGGCTCCAACCGGTACTAATGGGTGGGCCTTTGGTACCGGTTGGAGCCAAGAACCGGTACTAGAGGGGGCCGTTTCCCGCCGCTTGACCTGGCCAAAATTGGCCTTTAGTACCGGTTGGTGCCTCCAACCGATACTAAAGGCCCCTCCTATATATATGGCACTTACGAAAATTTCAGTTTCATCGACCACCACTTCTTCTTCAAATGCTTCGCGCGACATCGCCGCCGCCGCCGCCACGCCGTCGCCCATCGCGCGCCGCCCCTGCCGTCGCCGTCCCCGTCGTCGCCGTCTCGCGCCGCCGCCCCGTACGTCGCCGTCTCGATCGCGCCGTCGCCCACGGCCCGCCGCCCGTCGTCGCACCGTCCCCGTCGCGTCGCCATCTCGCGCCGCCGCCCGTACGCCGCCGCCCCCGCTCGTACACACACACATAGTCATACACACACATACACACACACACACACACACATTTTTACTTATTTTCTGTTTTCTGTTGTTTAGATTAATGCACGTCAAATTGTTAATTAGATTATCAAATTAGATGAATTACGTAGATAAGAATGTTAGAATGTTAATGTTAGATGACTTAGATAAAAAAGTTGTTAAATATTAATGTCAATTGTTAGATGAATTAGCTAGATATTAATTAGGTATATGAGATTTGAACTAGTTGAATTAATATAACTAGTTTGTTTTTAGTAAGAAAATTAATAGAACTAGTTTATTTTTAGTAAGAAAATTTAGGTATATGAGATTATTTGAATTAGTTGAATTAATATAACTAGTTTATTTTTAGTAAATGCTTAGTTGAACTAGTTGAATTAATAGAACTAGTTTATTTTTAGTAAGAAAAATTAGGTATATGAGATTTGATGATCTAATTAAAATATTACTATATATAGCTACTTTATATATTTTAGTAAGAAAATTAATAGAACTAGTTTATTTTTAGTAAATTCTTAGTTGAATTAGTTGATTTAATAGAACTAGTTTATTTTTAGTAAGAAAATTTATGTATCTGAGATTTGATGATCTAATTAAAATATTACTATATAGAACTAGCTACTTTATTTTAGTAAGAAAATTAATAGAACAAGTTTATTTTTAGTAAATGCTTAGTTGAATTAGTTGAATTAATAGAACTAGTTGAATTAATAGAAGTAGTTCAATTAGTTGAATTAATAGAACTAGTAAGTGTTTAATGTTTCACCTATATGAACATAGGAAATGTCATCTGACGACGAAAAAGATTTCATTATGTTCGAATACTGTGAAGACCAGCGCGGCCTGTGCGACAGAAATTTCCTTATTGATGATAGGCGCTTCAGCATCAAGCTGGATGAGACCTTCGAAGTGGATACAGTAAGTCACAACGACAAGTCTTTTCTCGTAATTAAGCATGACTTATATATGCTTCATTTGCTTCAACTTATAATTTGAAATTTTCACTAGTCTACTAGCGCATCCCCTGCCATGCAAGAATTTTTGTCTTGGATAAGATAGGTTTCAGTGCTATGGAAACTATGGAGGTAAAGAGAGTTTACCTGAAGACCGAGCATGGTTATACTTTCAACGTCAAATTATACAATGCAGACACATACACCTATTTCGAATGCAAAACTTGGCAACCACTAGGCAAGGCTTATGCATTTGAGCCTGATATGGTTATCACCTTTGATATTCGTCCGGAAGATGATATTGAAGGTAATAGAGACATCTGGGTCGATGCGCAGACGCCTCCAGTTCTACCATTATGTGAGTTTCTCAACCATATTTATGTCTTTGATATTGTTTATTCAAAAATAGTTGACAACTAATTTCTATTGACAGCTTATTTCCATTCAAGCAAACATGTCCGACGCTTGGTAGACCGGACCTACTACTGTCCCGGAGCTGAACTAAACTGCGAGGAGATAAGTCATTATGTTTCATGGCTTGAGGATCTTCATACTGTCAAGACAAATTTTCTTCCTGCACTTAGAAATGTTAGTACTCAAAACGTGCGACCAATAGTGATCGTATTGAACTACGGTCACATCTATTTAGGAAAGATGGTAAGATTTTTACTATTTGTCCTCAGTGCATCTTTTGCATACATTATTTTTGAAGCTAAACTTTCATTGCTAAGTATATTAATTATTATACGATGTTCTTCAACAGGGACTCCCGATGACAGTTGTGCCTCAGTGGATCGAGACTAAAGGTCGCATGTCAATGGTTAGCTTATGACCAAGATATCCTACATTGCACATGAGTGCATTCAGGATTTCTAAAAGCGATGAATACTTAATAGTGAAAGATTGGAGCAAAATTGTTAACGATCCCAGAGAAGTACTAGGGGGCAGCAATCAGAAGCGCAACCCACGATTAGGAGACAGGTTCATCTGCCTGCTCTAGTATGATGAATCAGGAGAGCTATACATGTTCTATGCTATTTTACCTGAGAGAGAGAGCAGCAGGAGTGATTTAGCTAGTTCATGCTCTTAGTACTTGTCCTCTCATGTCCGTGTTCTTCGTCCTGAACTTAATATCAAAGAGTGATTTGCTTTTGTGGTGTCATGAATGCTTATAATATCATGACCATGTTGAACTCGATGATATCTTTGCTGGTACAAGTGAATGTTTCTTCTTTGCTAGCTAGTATACTGTTGTTGATGATATGATGCAAGAGTTTTTTTTATAATATGATGATGATGAGGATGAGTTATTATATCATTTATGAAAGAAACTGCAGACTAGTTTCAGCTGGATGGGTCCTAGCTAAGTGATCAAGTATATGCCATATCCATATTATACTTGATCACCTCATCAAGTATATGCCATATGCCATATTATACTTGATCACAGTATATGCCATATCCATATTATACTTGATCACAAGTGATCAAGTATAATATGGATATGGCATATACTTGATCACTTAGCTAGGATCCACATGCATCCAGTCGAAACTAATCTGTGGTACTTTCACCTAATGATTTAACAACTCGTTATAATGTAAAACAATCACTAAATTAAATTGAAAACACAAAATTAAAGGAAAAATAAAAAATAAAACCAAAACACCCCCAAACATTTAGTACCGGTTGGTGTTACCAACCGGTACTAATGTCCTACATGCACCCGGGCCTGGCTCGTGCCACGTGGTGGCATGTTAGCGCCGGTTCGTGCCGAACTGGTACTAAAGGGGGGGACCTTTAGTCCCCACACTTTAGTGCCGGTTAGGGAACCGGCACTAAAGGCCTTTACGAACCGGGACTAAAGCCCGGTTCTGCACTAGTGAGTCCATCGCCGCCGTATGAAATGGCGGGGCAACCGCGTTACCGCGTGCATGCCCATTATTTTCAATATGTGACAGCACACAATCCCGTCCCGTTCGAATTTGCAGCATTGGCAGTAGTATTCGCCTTTTTTTATCGAGGCCTTCACAAAGTAGTTTCTTCCCTTATCCGGGTCTTCAGGTTCTGAATCAGACATGCCCAAGAGAGAACACACCTTGAACGTATGTTCGTCCACCTGGTAAGCGGTGTACATGCTGTCACGCTTTATTTCTTCCTAGAATCTGAATGTTTTTGTGCTTTGTTAAAATCTTATATGATGTTTGTAGCACCTTATGTTGAGGTAGGTTGCAACATATCAAACGTATCTAAAATCAATGATGGCATGGAAATCCTTATTTTTTCCCACATTTTTCTTGGGTTGTTTGTTACCACATGGCAACTGCATAACATTTAACAAGGCAAATGCAGTTTATTTGACATGGAAAATGCAGTTCATAAATCATGGCAAATGCAGTTTTGTCTCACATGGCAACTACATATCATTTCGCATGGCAACTACAGTTCATTACACATGGCAACTACAGATCAACACACATGGCAACTATAGTTGATTTCACATGGCAACTACAGTTCATGCTTATAATGTACTCAGTGGCTATTTTCAATAGATCAGCATGTCAAAAAGTTGGCAACTACAGTGCATTCTACGTGGCACCTATATCTTCATGCTTGTGCAAATAAGACGGTAAGATAATCCACTTACTTGTTAAAAATCTTGTTGGTATATATCTTGCTCATCTGCCTCTCCATCGGTAAATATGTTAGCAATTTAGGGTGCTTGAGCGCGGTGTTTGCTTCTTGCTGTAGCTCAGATCCCAGTATTTTCTGTTGCAAAGTTGTGTATTGCTTGGCAAACTGCAGCAATGAGTTGCCAGGGCTCGCATACCGCTTCAAAACAACATTGAACCCCTCCTGCGCTGAGTAGTCTACAGAAATGGGAAGAAGCACTGCATGAAGTAGGCCTGTACCCAGTACATTCGATTCTCCCACAGGCTAGTAAGTGTCTCATTGTCTTGGACTTAGTATGTTTCAATCATAGCCGTCCAGCTCCGTTCAAACTCCTCCACCGTCAAGTTGTGGTCCACGCACAACTCGAATTCCTTGTGTAGCTTTGGACGGTCAGCAAAGAACGGTCCTAGCGTCTCCTCGGCCTTCTTAATAATATGCCACCTGCAGTGCTTGTGCACTGCCAATGGAAAAACCTTCTCTATGCGTGCACGCATGCTAAAATCCTGGTCTGTTATTATGTTCATCGGAGCAAGTCTACCCATGCACTCCAAGAAGGTTTTGAACAACCAAGTGTAACCATCCGTATCTTCGTTCTGAACGAGTCCACTACCGAACTGCAATGACTGATTATGGTTATTTATTCCTATGAATGGAGCGCAAGGCATCTTGTACATATTAGAGAGATATGTCGCGTCGAACGAAATGCAATCACGGAAATATTTGTAGGCTCTTCTTGCAGCACCATCCACCCAATACATGTTTCTGACACGTCCTCATCGTCCAATCTTATCTTGTAGAAGAAATTAGTATCTGCTTTTGCTTTCTCTTCGAAGTAGGCTATTGTGTCTTCTATGTCAGCCAACCTGCTCTCTCTATGGTACTTTGCCTTTAGGTTCGTGACGTCCGCTGGTATGTAGGGCATGCTACTCAGCTACCATCTCCGCTGTGGATCAGGGACAGTATTTGGACCATTCTTGATGGACCTACGTTACAATCATGTAGCAACTTTATGAATTTCTTCTCGAGGGGGCTGAATCCTCTGTGGGCACTCAGAAATTTTACCAGGTCAAACTTCTTTATGAGTTCGTGGTTGTGTTCGTCGAAATATTCGGTGACCACCCACCATGCTCCATTTGCGTTTAGCTTACACCGGACAGGGCATTCCGTCTTGAGAACGATGCCTCTCTTTCGTTCCGGCACGACAGGAACAACACCTTTACCCTTCTTGTTCCTGCGTGCCTTGTAGAACCTTAACCCACCTCTGCTGTACTCGTTAGTTTTTTTTTATTTTCCTATGGTATTCGGTGTTCACCGCAAACCCATGGAACATTGCATATCTCTGGTAGTATTCTTTGGCATCTTCAAACGAACCAAATCTCTGCCCAACATATGGTGCTTGAGGTATCATGATTTCTGATTGCCCATCTTCTTCCTCCCCTTGCGCTTCGTCATCAGTTTCATCATTCACTTCAGTATTGGCGGCTGTTTCATCTGCTTGAGTGTTGCTTGTGCTGGTGTGCAAATATGTGCTTCTCGTCATTGCTGCAACGATATGATTGCCATTCCCGACACTGATTCTGCATTGTTTGTGGCAGCATTGGTCACTTGCTGGTGGAACGCTCCTTCCGTGTGCCCAGAGGTTCCCGCAGTAGATGTCCCCGCGCCGCTGTTGATTGTAGTTGAAGCTCCTGCAAAAAAACAAAACAGGTACGTGTGTAAGCATTGCTTGAATGGCAGGTTTATCATAACGGAATATAGCAACTGCATCTGATTTGGCCTGATATCATTCATACAACAAGCCATGGCATCTGCATCCGGCCATGCATGGCAACTGCAGTTTCTCAGCCATGGCAGCTACAGTTCAACAAACATGGCAGCTTCTGTTGCCAAGACATGGCAACCAACATCTTTAACATCAAAACTTGCATTCTACGTACGAGCCCAGTAGGCAAATGGAGTTAATCACGAATTGTATACACACGCAGATATTAATTGACAAATCCTGAAGACAATAGATGACTATTTGCACGTGTCCACTTGATAGTATTTTTGTTGTTTGCTGCCACCACCGTGACAAATCCACTTTTCCCCATGTGCTAATTGAAGCTGGTCTCTCATTTCAACTTGTTGTGCTCTATCTGCAATAGCGATGGCCTGCAACGGTGAAGCTTGCCACGATACCTTTGCCGATATGGTTCCAACATAACAACCCGCGATCATTAGCAGTTGGTCAATGCATGGCATTCGTAGTTTCTACAGCATGGCACATGTAGTGGTTCAACCATGGCAAACAGATTTGTTCACACTTGGCATTCACAGTTGTTTAGACATGGCAACCACAGTTGATTAGACATGGCAACTGCAGTTGTCGAGACACGACAACTGCGTTTTGTCAAGACACCACGCAAACACCAATGTCACCTATGTTCCTTCTCTTGATTCACTTTCCACAAAATCACTTCATATGACTCACCTGTGTACGACGTTGATGGCAGGTACCCGGTTGACGCCTGTTGCCACGTGCTGCATGATGGTCCTGCGTTTTTCCATAAAACTCGTAAGTCTTTGCCATCCTTGCAAGTTTTCTTTCTTGGCCACATCAGTATGCTTTTTTCATATGCGTTACCTTGATTTGCCACATTGGCTACTTGAAGTTGGTCTCCCGTACATCTATCAGCGTTAGCGCCCTGTGTTTGAACTTTCCATGCTATCCGTGTGTGTGTGGTTGTGTCATAAGAACCTGTGAAAAACGACATTGTAGGACATAAGTAGAATGCCATTTTCTTCCTCACAAACATGGCAACTGTCCCTTTTTTGATCATGGATCGTACCGATGTTCACGTACTGCTCTAGTAGTGGCAGCAACGGCCCTGCGAAAATGAGTTGATTGTACTCTGCTGCATCCCAAGGGGGCGCTTCCGGCCATTGAGAAAACCCAGGATCAGTGCCATCTTCATGATTCATTTTTCTGCTTTTTCTCCCATTGTGTTTTCAGTGACTACATGAACAAGAACGCATGAATATTCAAAATGCATTCTTGTTGTTCGTACATATAAGAAAACACGGCAATCTTATCACATTTCCTGCATAAATAACCAATACATCATGGCAAGTAGGACATGCACATTCATCCTCTTTTCTAAAATCTGGATGCCAACTATCATTTTGAACCGATGGCAACAACGAACATAATATGATGGCAAGTAACAACATAACATGGTGGCAGCTAACGGCAAAGATAGGTGGCAACTAATTTTCTCCCTCCCTATGCACCACTCAAATTCCTCCTTTCTTCCCCTGATTTTAGTGAATCCTACACATCCTTCTGGAGCAACTACTCGCAACAACCCAACCCAGAAGCTTAGTTCAAATCTAGGATAGAATATGGCAGATCTCGCATATGTTGGTGGGCAAAGGGGAATAAACACAAGTGTGTTTGCCATGACAGTGTGGATCTAGTCGCCATCTTCGTGGGCAATCTGGAATTGCAATTAATTGGGACAGAAGAAGGATGAGAAAGAGGAGGAGATCGGAGATCGACCTGTTAGCTCGTCGTCGTGTTTTTCGTCGATTGGGAGGGGGCGGGGGGGGGGGGGGGGGGGCTAAAGATCTAGTCTGGTTGCCATGGCAACTAGAGAAGGAAGACGATGATGGTAGAGGATCGAGAGGTAGGAGACGACGATGGCAGGTCGCCCTGGGGTTCGAAGGCAGGCCGGGACGACGGGCGTGTTCGGTTGTGCGGGCAGCGGGGTCGATCGCCCGGACGTGTGGGTGATTGTGCCACACACCGGACGTGCGGGCTGTGGCTGCGTGCGCCCGCACGCCGTCGTGCGGGCGGGATTGTCTCCGTGCCACACAGGACGTGCGGCACAACCCCCTAGATGCCACACGTGTGGCAGTTATCGTCGTCCTAATTTTATGTCTGCCTACTCAACGAGTCCACTCAGCACGGTCTGTGGAAACCTCTCAAAATCAAGCCTAAAACACCATGGGGGGGGGGGGTGTGGAATTGTTCCGGTTTTAAAGATTTCAGGGGGTGATTGGACTAGTATTAGAGTGGGGGGTGGGGGGTGGGGACTCGGTCCACCGGAGAGGATTTCGGGAGGAAAACGATACTTTCCTCTAGGAATTATGACTCGTGTGCCGTAGCCGTCGCCTGGATCGGATCGATCTGAAACAGGCACCCATCGTATGCGTTGTAGGGGTAGCACTTGCGTGCCGCTTCTGCATGCCACCACCGATGGCTTGAGTTCCCTGCTCAATCAAATCCAGCCCTAGACCGCACAAGCCCGTGCTCCATGATTGCTCTTTATGATATCTTGGAGAATCGCCGTAACCAACAACAATTTCTTCTCGGCCTTGAGTCTTTCTCTAGATAAACCGAAACACAACCTTTGAAGATCAAATCTTGTTCATGATACCATTTATTAGAATTATTCAAAACACACGTCGATCCGTTGAAGATAAGCAATCCCACAAACACAAACACAATATCAAGATTTGTTGACGAGGTTCACCAACATGACTACATCATTCGGGCATGATGGCTTCGATCACCATGCCACGGCCGGTTCGGCCACCCCTGCCATGGGGCCCGGATCGTCCTTCTCGTTATTTCTATTTACAATATTAATTTATTTCTCGTGTATTTGACTACTCCATGGTAGAGCCTCGTTCTAAGACCGCGCAAGCACCTCCTTCTGAAAACGGGCAATCAAACCAGCGACACAAGCGGGTTCATGGGGTTTTGCTTCTTTCTGTCGATCGACTTTGACGCAACCATCGTGATTGATTAAAGCCTTTTGGCACACACATACTATATACAAACTCGATCACGCGTAAACCTACCAGATATAATCAAGTAGAACAACCTTTGTTACCATCAACACCACACATGCATGCATGATCAAACTAACCGAGCACGAAAGTAGAATAGATTTACATCAACGAGTCAATGATCCTTTGGTCTCTTCTGTTGTCCACGTAAACCGCCTGCCATAGATGAATGAGGAGGAGCCCCCAGCACACGGCGACGACATGGCCGGCATACCCGACGATGCGCGAGGCGAGGTACACCGCCGGGCCGGCGGTAGACGGCTCGATGCACGCCATGAGTAATGCAGTGCCAAGGACGACGACGATTTCGAGCAGAGTCATCCACCATAGGAATCTGCGCCTACTGCGCTGGTCGGCGTCGGCACTCCCGACGCCGTTGGCGTCATCGTCGTCGTCGTGAGGATTGTAGAGGGTGAGGTGGTTGAGAACGAACCTCTCCTTCCACGCCCAGAAGCCGTGCCGGCTCCGCTCCGCCGTCGCCGCAGCCGGGAGCGAGTTCTCAATATCACCCATCGATCGATCCGTCTGTGGGACCGTATGTTTTTTAGGGGTTTATATTCTTTTTTGTGGGATCGTACGTAGTTAGGTCTATCTTCTTTTCCGTGGATTGTACGTAGTTAGGTCAATTATACTCGGAGGATGTCGGTATACATGGACATCACAACATTGGCTGATATTATTATTTTTGGATCTGAATATTAACGTCACTTTTTAGCCATGGCAAAGTTTTTTATGACAAATTATATTTGTCGAGCATGACAAGTTAATTGGCGAGCATGAAAAATCCGCCTCGGTTCAATTATTCCCAGAAAATTGTCATGCTTGCTCACTAAAGTTTCCATCCCCACACCACTATAAATTCTCATAGAAAAGTTCGATTTGGCATGCCTTAATATCCGACGCCATGTTTTAGCATTCCTATTATTTTTGTCTTTAATTAAGTTGAATTTGGTTTTAACCTAACCAGTTGTTAACTACAACAATTTTTGCCCCGACACCAACAAGGGAGGGGCGATGACGACGGCGCGCCTTCGGCTCGCGTCAGTGTTTGTAGTCGTCGCTAGGTGGTCCACGGATCTGTATGTACTTTTTATTATTTTTGGTGTTCGTTATACTACCATGATTGAATATATATGCGCATACACTCACCCCTATGAACACACACGCACACACTATCCCTATGAGCATCTCCGAGAGACTGAGCTGGCATATAATCTTGAGGTTTACGAAGTCACGATGGGGGTCTCATAGTCGACGGAACGTCTTCTACCATTGAACGTGCATCACTGGAAATTTTGAAATAAATCCAGAAAAATACTAGCACCAGGATTCGAATTGTGATGCACTGGGATACCACTGTCCGAACCATCCAACCACAAGTTGGTCTGCAAAAAAAAGGACCCTGATAAGCGCCGCACGTGTGGCATGAACATATGACAGCTTTGAACTTTTTTATGACAAGTTTAGTGACGTGAGGATGGCAACTTTAGTTGTCAAACATGACAACCTTTTTTTCAGATTGCAAATTTCAATTTTTTTGGGATTTTTTTTCTTCCGGATGGCAACTTTAGTTATAAAAAACGCCAGGATCGGATTGCTTCGGGCCACATGTGTGACACCTATCATTTGGAAAAAAATAGTTTTTAAAAAATGCTTAGAGTACATAGTATGGTTATATGGTTGAAGCGGATACCTCCAGGCATGGCCGCATGGATGTGTGTGTGTGTGTGTTAAACAACAGCTAAGCATGGGAGATTGCAGTTCATTGGTTCGGTTTGTGATATGGCTTTATTCTCAGGCCTGCTTTACATGGTAGGATATTGATCGTTGCCTTTTCCCAAAAACAAAAAGTTTCACGGATTTTAAAATTTTAAAAAGTTCATTTTTTAAAATTTTAAAAACTTTCAAGAAATTTGGGAAAAATTGACAAATTTGAGAAAAGTTCACGAACTAAAAAAAGACTTGAAAAGTTCATAAAATGAAAAAAGTTCGCAAAATGGGAAAACAAATCCCGAATTTTAGAAAAGGTTCAGAAATTTTTGAATTTTTTTCATATTTTTTAAAAAATCATGAATTTGCGAAAAGGTTTCAAATTTTAAATAATTTCATGAATTTGGAAAATAAAATAAAAATAGAAAACAAAACAAAGAAGAAAAAAAGAGAACGAGCAAAACCAGTGCTGGAGAAAAACAAAAATAATGTGAAATGAACTTGGTTTTCTTTTTTTAAGAAAAAAAGAGCAAAAAGGAGACTAAATGGACCGACCCACTTATGAAACCATGCAATGTGCGCCACATACCGTTTTGGACTCTAAGCGCCAAATAAGATCTAGTGTGAGAAGATGTCACCCAACTGACAGTGGGTTGGGTGGACCGTGCGGACTCCTCTTGTCGTCCCCTCCACCAGGTTTGGTTCCAGGGACAATTGAGGGATAACATTGGAGGCATAAAGTGTCGAGACTATCCACTTGGAAAAATATAAGGGCAACTCAAACGTGAATCACAAATCATATGGCTTCAAATGTCGGGGAACACATCCAGACGTGTCCGCAATGATAGGGGTGAGGGCCATGCAACTGCAAGCACCAAATGCACACCCCTTTCACTGAAAAGATAGAATAAAACAAAACCAAATGTCTGCCTCTAGTCCAGGTTCACTTTGACAAATGTATCTAGATGAATAACAATTCAACCATACATTTAAATTCTAGAGCACCGCATGTTCAACAAACTTTTTAAATACATCGACCCCAAAAGCAAAAGAACCAGATGTTTGTGCCAAAGACCTCATATTCTCCACTCCTAAAAAGCGGCCTCCATCTCAAGCTTCCTCTCCTCGAGCCGAAACTTCTTCATAGGCACATGTTGATCCAGTTGCTATGCCGATTGAGCTTCATTCAACAATGCAACAATGTGAAGGGTTTCCCCTCCGTCGTTTGGACAATACAGAATGATGTGCGCGCTAGACAATGGTGTAATCAACAAGTTGCAACATTGAGAAAAAATATTGAAATGGCCGACACAAGAGCACTAAAGATGCAAAAACTTACGAGCTCTTCGAGTGATGCACCCCTCGGTCACCTTTTTTGCACTTGTTCATAAGCACTGTAACACTTTGTTGATGGCCTTTTGAATGGCGTACCATCATGGAGTAGTGACTTTGCATCACAATCATTGTCACTTCCGTGCTATAGGACGCGTAGGGTTTTTGCTCATTGAACAAATCCTTAACTCTGACGAACATATTGATGCTATCTATACCAGAGGTATCAATTTCAGAGAATCCGTCATACTCCTTTAGAAGAACAACATAATCCCGAAAACCAAAGGATAGGGATGGCACCCGCAGGGTATGGGTACGGGTGGAGGCACCCCATACCCGTCCACCAGGAACTTACCTATCACCCATACCCATACCCGTCAAGGGTATAACTTTTTTCCGTACCCATCACTCGACAGGGTATATGGGTACCAGCGGGTAAAAATACCCGCATTTACAGCACATCAAATTGAGTAGAAAATAGTTGTAAAAAGAAAGATATAATCATAAATTATTTATAGCAACACATTTTAAACAACAATGTACAACAACAAATTGTAACAACACATTCTCATAAACAAAAAAAAAACTTGCCTATAAAGCAACCCATAAAAATGTTAAACAACAACACATAATCATAAATAACAACACATAGTCATACATTTTAAGTTCACAAAATCACGATAAATTATAGAGATAATTCGACTGCACTTTACCTAGCGCGATTAGGGGGGGAAGTTAATGCGTTAGGATGTTAAAGGAAACCCACTTGTCACCATTTTAGATGGGTACATGGGTACGTGAGCATGAGTTATACGATCCCATACCCGTTCCCTCTCTACCGGATGGGTATGTTATTTCCCATTTAAGTAGCAATGGGTAAAATTTTGTCACACACCCTTACCATAGTAGGGTTTTTAACCGCAGGGTACGCGGGTAATGGGTACCCATTGCCATCCCCGAAGGACCCTCTTCCATTGCCCTTTTCCAGCCACAAACATTGAAATTGCACTGTAAGAATATTTGGGTCAATTGCTCTGAGTTAAACATCTCGAGCCGGTTGCCACTCATAATTCATCGTTTGCATAAACGAATTCTGCTCGAAGGGCATGTTTGTATAAACCTACCAATCACAATCAACTACCCAATGGCCTTGCTACCAAAGTGGACCAACCGGAAAGAGATTGAAGGGCACCGTAGAGTGCTAAACAACCGGTTGATAAGTGTTAGCACAATGGACCCTGCAAAGAAAGAAGCGCGCATTCGCGCTACCAAAGAGCGCATATAGGGTTGGGAGGAGAGGCAGGAAGCGTTGCGGGTGGAGCAGCAAGTGCTCTTTATTCGTCTAGCATCTCGCTAGAATACCAGCAGCAAGTGCTCTTTATTCGTCTAGCATCTCGCTAGAATAGAAGAGTCCGTAGACACTTTTTAGTTTTCTTGCACTTTTTTAGCACGACATATTGGCTACACCTTGTGTTGTTAAGATTTTGCGAGCTTGCTGTAATCCCAAAACTTTGGAATAAAACTTTTTGAATACCGGGATTTGTTTTTAGTTGGAGCTGAAATTAAGGGAAATTTTCAGGTGATACCGAGTCTTAGGTGATACCATGATACAACCTTCCGACAATATCTGAGGACCTATTGTACCTACGCACAATTGTAAGAGCAACTCTAGCAGACCCGTATAAGTCGCAAACCCGCAAAATTCCGGCGAGGTAACGGGCTCAGCCCAATTTTCTGGCCAGAACAGAGCCCGTATACTCGCCCCGCCTGTAAATATTTCTACCGCGGCCTGCAAACCGCCCCCTCGAAGCAGTATATCTATGGGTTCGCGGGGCAGATAGGGTCAAAACCCTATCCCCCCGCCGCCGCGTCTCACCGCAATTCCCCACTCCCCCTCATATTTCTCACCGCCGGTGAGACCCCTTCCGCCTCCAGCCGCCATGTGGGACCGCATGTGGAGCTCCGGCTGCAGCTCCGGTAGCAGCTCTGGCGGGGGCGGCAACCCCGAGCGTGAGAGGCGTGTCCGCTCGGATGGCGCGAGGAAGCGCGCAGCGAGGAAGTGGAAGAGCAAGGGCCATGAGCCGCCGCCGAGCCTCCTCCTTCGCGAGATGGAGGAGTACGACCGTCGGCACGGGCGTACGCCCTCCTCGGCCGCGGGCTCGTCCTCCGCCGCGAGATCTTCCCACACCGCGAGCTCTTCCCCTTCCGGCGCGGGGCTTCTCCCCGTGAAGAGGGAGTGGTCAGAGGAGCCGGAGGAGATCGAGGTCGTCGCCGTCAAGCAGGAGCCGGAGGAGATCGAGCGCCGAGGGGTCGTCGGGCCCGAAGATTTCGTGGCCGATTTCGACGGGGTCGCGACCGCCATTGCTGAACGGAACTTGCGCTTGGAGGCGGAGCGCCGGCCACGACGAGGAGCTCGAAGACCTCATCCTCAAGCAGGCGGTCACGGCTAACCTTGCCGCGAAGGACAAGGACGACGAGTGGCGGCGCATTCAGGAGGAGCAGACGGAGAAGTTCATCGATCTCGTCAGCTCCGACGAGGACTGAGCTCCTTCACCGCGTCCTCCTCGGTCGTGAGCTCGTCCATTTTGGTATATCGACCTCGGCCTCGCCGCCGCGAGATTCTCCACCCCCTCTAGTAGTAGTAGTAGTAGTAGAATGTAGTATGTATGATAATGTAGTATGTGATGAAGTAGTGTGGTTGCAATTTCTCCCGCGAACCACTTTTTCAAATTATGCAGTTTCATATACGGGTTCTATTCTGCCTCGCACGATTCGACCCGCAAAGCAGTTCTTCGTCAAACTGTAAATGCCTTATGCGAGTCGCGGTTTTACGGGGAGCATCTCTAGCAAACCCCGCAAAAAGGCTCGACCCGCAAAATAACCGCCAAAATGCGGGTCAGCGTGGGAAATCCCGCTCGAACAGACCCCGCAAACGAGGCCGGCCCGCAAAATTTTTTGAGGGGCGCGGAAAAAACTTGACCCCAACCCGCGAATACGCGGGTTTGCCCCCCCCCCTCCGCCCCGTCGGTGCCCTAATATAGTGGGAGCGGTTGGTGGGGAGGACATTTCAGCCCGCGCTTTTCCCCACCGACCACCTCCCTTCTCCCCCTCGCCCCGCCGCCGCCCCAGATTCCGGCGAAAGTAACCGGCGGGAGCACACCGAACGACCGCCACACGCATGAGGTTGCCCTCCGCCACCCCCTCCTGCGGCGGCGGGCCGGAAAGTTGCGGATCTGCGGCCCTTCATCGCGGGCGGTCGGATTTGGCATTTTCGGTCGCCGGTGGCTGCGCCATGCGATGGAGTGATCGGGGAGGATCTCGCGCAACCCCGACAAGGTCGCGTCGCCGCATGCAGGTACGGGTTCGTCCTCCCGCTGCCGCCGACGGTTTACGGGTATAGATTCGGCCGGCCGTCCACCTGGCTCGGCACTCGCGCAGTGGCTCTATGGCTCGCCGATGCCGCTCATACAATGCGACGACTGCACGCGGACAGTGCTGCGGCTAACTTCGGGCACGCCAAAGCATCCCGGATGGGTGTTCTTCAAATGCGAAAACGACGGGGTACGTGCACTTGCGGTAGCTCATTTTGATAGCTCACTCTTTAGTTCAATTGCGGTAGCTCATTTCGAACATGCTCATTCATGTGTGTAGAAAGATGGATGCTCATTTTGGTTTTGGGAAGGCGAATACATTGATTTATTGATAGAAAGAAACTTAATAGATGTTCGTGCACTCCTTAGTAGAATCGAAGGCAATGATGCGGCTGCATGTGCAACTAGAGGGGAAGCAACGTCTACTTTTTTCGAACCAAAGATGAAGAAAGAAGAATGCAAAATCAAGAATCCGCAGATCAACAATGAATGCATGGAGAAGATATTAGTCCAACTTGTGGGAGCTGTTATGGAAGTTGGAAATCTTCTAAAATGCATACTTGTGGTTCTAGTTTTCTTTGGTCTTGCTATTCTAGCAAAGATTTGATGATGTCTTATGTATCCAATGTTGTTGAAAAAGCAAAGAAACGCATTATGTTGGATCAAATTGAGGTGCAAATTTAGATTTTTTGGGTCGGGAAGAGCGGCGCCAGACCAGACCCCGGAAAGCCGACCCGTAAAAAAGGATATTCCGGATCTGCATCTGCGTCCGTCCGCGCCGATCCGCAAAGCGGTTTTTCCGCGAACTGCAAACGCGTTTTGCTGGCCGGCGGGATGCGGGGTCTGCTAGAGATGCTCTAAGACTCTTGGATGACATTGTTGCAAAATGTCCAGGAGCTCCCGGGAGCCATCGGATCTGAGATCCAAGGGCTGCAAGAAGCCCCTGAAATTATAGCCGAGCCGAGGGAGTATTGGAGCCCGGGCAGAGAAGGGAGAGACAGACGGACAGAGATCAGGTGACATGCATGTTTGCATGTCACCGTGTGCCTTGCAGCCGGAATTCAAATTTAAACATTGCGAAAAAATCTGAAAAAAATCATTCATGTTCACAACACATATTAAGATAACCCTACAAAATTCAGATCAAAATTCGAAACATACATCGAGAGACAAAAAAGAAAAACTCAGATGTGAATAGTTTACAGAGAACCATTCGCGAACTATTCATGACAGATTTCTCTTTTTTTTCTCGATGTATGTTTTAAATTTTGATTTGAATTTTTAGGGGTTATCTTAATATGTGCTGTTAACATGCATGATTTTTTTCAGATTTTTTCGTAATATTTAAATTTGAATTCCGGCCGCAAGGCACAGGGTGATATGCAAAACGTGCATGTCATCTGATCTCTGTCCGAGACGGACAGACAGACAGACGGGGCCCACCCTGCAGTAGTTGCAGCCACTATTCTTCTTCTTCTCCATCTCCTCTATCGTCTCCAAATGCCAGCCTCGCTGCGTCATCCCCCGGGCCGGAGCGCCGCCGCGGCCGCCGCTCCAATCTCGGTACGTGCTAGTGGCGTCCCATACTCCCTCGGCTCCAGCCGGATCTAGAGGCGTCGGTGTGGGATTGTTAGCTAATCTAGTCGTTGTGCTTAGCTTAGTTTTTTCTTTCTGAAAATAATCGCATGAGCCCGACATGTGCGTGCCATGCACGTAGCTTTGCATGGGCCTGAGGGCGGACGTGGTCACGTCGAACGGCCCGGTAGTTTAGCAGGTGGATTAGGAGGCACGATCAGCTCTTGTGGGATGGCGCGAGTCATGCGGATCGTGGCGCGTAGTTAGGATCTCCACCAGCATCTCCTTCCTTGTAATGAATAAGTAGCTGAGAAAGAAAACGGAAAAAGTCGCAGAGTTTGCACGCGACGCAAAAACCTTTGTCTCCTCTGTGATTGTGAGTTGCGAGAGTCTAGATTCCTAACAAGTGGTATCAAAGCCTCGTTTAGCGATCCCGGCGATCATGTTCGATCACGGAGAACTGTCGGACGCGACTGCGGCGGCGGCCACCGCTGCCCTCAATGCAGGCGGGGGCGGGCTGGCACGCTCGGCGACTCCACCACGGGAGCGCTGCCGCGGGCGAAGCCGCGTGAGGCGGGAGCGGCAGGTCGTGATCCACTAGGCGGCGGCCACGGAGCGCGCGCCGTTCATGCCGGGAACCGGCACCACGTTCCCGACCCTCACCTCGACCAACTACGTCGAGTGGTCGCTAGTGATGAAGGTTCACCTGGAGTCCTGGGGGCTCTGGGACGCGATCGAGGGCAACGCGCAGCACGTGCGCGACGACAAGTCGGCGCTCGGCGTCCTTCTCCTAGCCGTTCCGCCGGAGATGCTTGGCGTCCTCGTCGTCAAGGAGACGGCCAAGGCGGCCTGTGACACCATCAAGGTCATGCGGATGGGAGTGCACCGTGTGCGCGAGGCCACGGCGCAACGACTCCGTGCGGAATTCGAGAAGATCGACTTCCATGACGGGGAGACCCTCGACGCCTTCAGCATGCGCATCACCAGCCTCGTCAACCAGCTGCGCATGCTCGGCGACAACGTCGAAGAGGTACGCGTCGTGCAAAAGCTGTTACGTGTTGTTCCCCCCCGATACGCGCAGATCGCAGTGGCGATCGAAACCCTCCTGGACCTGAGTACGATCTCGGTTGAGGAGCTCATCGGGCGGCTGAGGACCGCTGAGGAGCGTTGCGCCGCGCCCGCGCCGAACCAAGGCGGTGGGCAGCTGTACCTCACTGAGCAACAGTGGGAAGGGCGCAAACAGGCGCGTGAAAGCGGCCAGGGCTCCGGTGGCGACGGCGGCAACGGCGGCGGGCAGAACAACCGCCGCGGTAAGAATCAGGGACGGAGGAATGACGCACGCCCGCCTCAGAACGCCGGAAGCTCTGGCGGGTCTGGCGGTCACAGCGGCGGCCGTGACATGACTAAAGTCAAGTGCTACAACTGCAACAAGCCGGGGCACTTCTCGCGGGACTGCACCGAGCCCCGGCGCGAGCGCAAGGAACAGGTCAATCTCGCCGAGGGCGGGACCGAGGAGACCACGCTCCTCCTGGCGAGCCTGAGCGCGCTCACCGCGACCACGGAGGCGGCCGTGGAGCACGTGATGCTGAACGAGGAGCGCTCGCAGGCGCGCCCCGCCCTGGGCGATGGAGGTTGTGACTCCTCCTGGTTCCTGGACTCCGGTGCCAGCAACCACATGTCTGGGCGGCGGGAGATCTTCCCCGAGCTGGACATGGACGTGCGCGGCTCCGTCAGGCTTGGCGACGGATCCGCGGTGCAGATCGAGGGGAGGGGGACGATTCTGTTCCAGTGTCTGAATGGTGAGCACTTGGTACTCTCTGAAGTGTACTATATTCCCCGTCTGTGCCGCAACATCGTCAGCTTGGGCCAATTGGACGAGAACGCCTACGACACGCACATTAGCCAGGCGTCCTTCAGCTGCGAGACCCGGGCGGGTGTCTGCTCGCGCGCGTGCAGCGCAACCACGGGTGCTTGTACGTGCTGAGCTTGAGCGTGGCTTGTCCGGTCTGCCTCGCTGTACATGGAGGCGAGGATGCGTGGGTCTGGCACGCGCGGTACGGCCACATTGGCTTCCAGGCGCTTCGGTCGCTCGCCCGCGAGGACATGGTTCACGGCCTGCCTCTCGTCGATCAGGTGGATCGGCTCTACGAGGCGTGTCTTGCCGGCAAGCACCAGCGAGCTCCCTTCCCTCGTCAGGCCCTGAACCGCGCCGAGGACGTACTCAGGCTCGTGCATGCGGATCTGTGCGGGCCGATCACGCCGGCCACGCCAGGAGGGAAACGTTACTTCCTCCTGCTCGTCAACGACAAGAGCCGGTTCATGTGGCTGCGCCTGCTCACGACCAAGGACGAGGCAGAGACGACGCTCCGGCAGTTCCAGGCGGCGGCAGAACGCGAGTCTGGTCGCCACCTGAAGACCCTGCGCATCGATCGCGGGGGTGAGTTCAATTCCTCGAGCCTCGGCGAATTCTACGCAGAGCTGGGTGTGCACCGACAGCTCACCGCCCCCTACACACCACAACAGAACGGGGTGGTGGAGCGGCGCAATCAGACGATCGTCGGCATGGCGTGGTGTCTGCTCAAGGCGAAGGGCGTCCCAGCACGCTTCTGGGGAGAGGCCGTGACCACGGCGGTGTACCTGCTGAACCGTGCAACAACGAAGAGCGTCTCCGGCATGACACCGTATGAGGCGTGGTGCGGCCGTCGGCCCAACGTGCACCACCTTCGCACCTTCGGTTGTGTGGCTCGCGTGAAGGTGACACGCCCGAACACGAAGAAGCTCGACGACCGCAGCATGCCCATGGTCTTCCTCGGATACGAGCCCGGATCGGCTGCATACCGCGTCTTCCACCCTCCGTCAGCCCGCGCCCACGTCTCCCGCGACGTCGTGTTCGACGAGAATGCGTCGTGGGATTGGAGCGCCGCCTCGCCCGCTCGTGATGAGGGATTCGAGTCCTTCACGGTTGAGCTGGAGCCCGTGGCCGCGACGAGCGTGCGGGTGGAGCCAGCATCTTCCTCGATCGGGTGCCACTCGGTGCCCGCACCCGACGTCGAGCCGTCAACACCACAGAGCGCGATCGCCGTGCCCTCTCCTACCTCCCCGGCGTATGGAACGCCGATCTCGAAACCGACTGGAGTTGAGTTTGCCTCACCGCCCACCGGCGCATCCGAGGCGCCAACCTGCGCAGAGGCGACACGACAGTACCGCACACTCGAGTGAAGGAAATATGCCCTAGAGGCAATAATAAAGTATTATATATTTCCTTATATCATGATCAATGTTTATTATTCATGCTAGAATTGTATTAACCGGAAACATAATACATGTGTGAATACATAGACAAATAGAGTGTCACTAGTATGCCTCTACTTGACTAGCTCGTTAATCAAAGATGGTTATGTTTCCTAGCCATAGACATGAGTTGTCATTTGATTAACGGGATCACCTCATTAGGAGAATGACGTGATTGACATGACCCATTCCGTTAGCTTAGCACCCGATCGTTTAGTATGTTGCTATTGCTTTCTTCATGACTTATACATGTTCCTATGACTATGAGATTATGCAACTCCCGTTTACCGGAGGAACACTTTGTGTGCTACCAAACGTCACAACGTAAATGGGTGATTATAAAGGTGCTCTACATGTGTCTCCAAAGGTACTTGTTGGGTTGGCGTATTTCGAGATTAGGATTTGTCACTCCGATTGTCGGAGAGGTATCTCTGGGCCCACTCGGTAATGCACATCACTATAAGCCTTGCAAGCATTGTGACTAATGAGTTAGTTGCGGGATGATGTATTACGGAACGAGTAAAGAGACTTGTCGGTAACGAGATTGAACTAGGTATCGAGATACCGACGATCGAATCTCGGGCAAGTAACATACCGATGACAAAGGGAACAACGTATGTTCTTATGCGGTCTGACCGATAAAGATCTTCGTAGAATATGTGGGAGCCAATATGGGCATCCAGGTCCCGCTATTGGTTATTGACCGGAGAGGTGTCTCGGTCATGTCTACATAGTTCTCGAACCCAAAGGGTCCGCACGCTTAAAGTTACGATGACAGTTTTATTATGAGTTTATGTATGTTGATGTACCGAAGGAGTTCGGAGTCCCGGATGAGATCGGGGACATGACGAGGAGTCTCGAAATGGTCGAGACGTAAAGATCGATATATTGGACGACTATATTCGGACTTCGGAAAGGTTCCGAGTGATTCGGGTATTTTTCGGAGTACCGGAGAGTTACGGGAATACGTATTGGGCCTTATTGGGCCATACGGGGAAGAAGGAAAAGGGTCTCAAGGGTGGCCGCACCCCTCCCCTTGGTCTGGTCCGAATTGGACTAGGGAAGGGGGGCGCCCCCTTCCTTCCTTCTCTTTTTCCCTTCCTCTTTTCCTATTCCATATGGGAGGTGGAATCCTACTAGGACGAGGGAGTCCTAGTAGGACTCCGCACTTGGTGCGCCCCCTCCTAGGGCCGGCCTCCTCCTCCCTTGCTCCTTTATATACGGGGGCAGGGGGCACCTAAGAACACACTTGATATACAACAATTGATCCTTGAGATCTCTTAGCCGTGTGCGGTGCCCCCCTCCACCATATTACACCTCGATAATACCGTTGCGGAGCTTAGGCGAAGCCCTGCGTCGGTGGAACATCATCATCGTCACCACGCCGTCGTGCTGACGAAACTCTCTCTCAACACTCGGCTGGATCGGAGTTCGAGGGACGTCATCGAGCTGAACGTGTGTAGAACTCGGAGGTGCCGTACGTTCAGTACTTGATCGGTCGGATCGTGAAGACGTACGACTACATCAACCGCGTTGTGATAACGCTTCCGCTGTCGGTCTACGAGGGTACGTGGACAACACTCTCCCCTCTCGTTGCTATGCATCACCATGATCTTGCGTGTGCGTAGGAATTTTTTTGAAATTACTACGTTCCCCAACAGTGGTATCAGAGCCTGGTTTTATGCGTTGATGCTATGCACGAGTAGAACACAAGTGAGTTGTGGGCGATATAAGTCATACTGCTTACCAGCATGTCATACTTTGGTTTAGCGGTATTGTGAGATGAAGCGGCCCGGACCGACATTACGCGTACGCTTACGCGAGACTGGTTTCACCGTTGCGAGCACTCGTTGTTTAAAGCTGACCGGCGGGTGTCTGTCTCTCTCACTTTAGTTGAACCGAGTGTGGCTACGCCCGGTCCTTGCGAAGGTTAAAACAGCACCAACTTGACAAACTATCGTTGTGGTTTTGATGCGTAGGTAAGAACGGTTCTTGCAAAGCCCGTAGCAGCCACGTAAAATATGCAACAACAAAGTAGAGGACGTCTAACTTGTTTTTGCAGGGCATGCTGTGATGTGATATGGTCAAGACATGTTGTGATATAATGTGTTGTATGAGATAATCATGTTTTGTAACCGAGTTATCGGCAACTGGCAGGAGCCATATGGTTGTCGCTTTATTGTATGAGATGCAATCGCCATGTAATAGTTTTACTTTATCACTAAGCGGTAGCGATAGTCGTAAAAGCAATAAGTTGGCGAGACGACGACGATGCTGCGATGGAGATCAAGGTGTCGCGCCGGTGACAATGGTGATCATGACGGTGCTTCGGAGATGGAGATCACAAGCACGGTGCTTCGGAGATGGAGATCACAAGCACAAGAAGATGATGGCCATATCATATCACTTATATTGATTGCATGTGATGTTAATCCTTTATGCATCTTATCTTGCTTTGTTTGACGGTAGCATTATAAGATGATCCTTCACTAAATTATCAAAGTATAAGTGTTCTCCCTGAGTATGCACCATTGCGAAAGTTCTTCGTGCTGAGACACCACGTGATGATCGGGTGTGATAGGCTCTACGTTCAAATACAACGGGTGCAAAACAGTTGCACACGCGGAATACTCAGGTTAAACTTGACGAGCCTAGCATATAACAGATATGGCCTCGGAACACGGAGACCGAAAGGTCGAGCGTGAATCATATAGTAGATATGATCAACATAGTGATGTTCACCATTGAAACTACTCCATCTCACGTGATGATCGGACATGGTTTAGTTGATATGGATCACGTGATCACTTAGAGAATTAGAGGGATGTCTATCTAAGTGGGAGTTCTTAAGTAATATGATTAATTGAACTTAAATTTATCATGAACTTAGTCCTAATAGTATTTTGCAAATTATGTTGTAGATCAATAGCTCGCGTTGTTGCTTCCCTGTGTTTATTTTTGATATGTTCCTAGAGAAAAATTATGTTGAAAGATGTTAGTAGCAAAGATGCGGATTGGATCCGTGATCTGAGGATTATACTCATTGCTGCACAGAAAAAATTATGTCCTTGATGCACCGCTAGGTGACAGACCTATTGCAGGAGCAGATGCAGACGTTATAAACGTTTGGCTAGCTCAATGTGATGACTACTTGATAGTTTAGTGCACCATGCTTAACGGCTTAGAATCGGGACTTCATAGACGTTTCGAACGTCATGGACCATATGAGATGTTCCAGGAGTTGAAGTTAATATTTCAAGCAAATACCCGAGTTGAGAGATATGAAGTCTCCAACAAGTTCTATAGCTAAAAGATGGAGGAGAATCGCTCAACTAGTGAGCATGTGCTCAGATTGTCTGGGTACTACAATCGCTTGAATCAAGTGGGAGTTAATCTTCCAGATAAAATAGTGATTGACAGAATTCTCTAGTCACCATCACCAAGTTAGTAGAACTTCGTGATGAACTATAGTATGCAAGGGATGACGAAAGTAATTCCCGAGCTCTTCGTGATGCTAAAATCGAAGAAGGTAGAAATCAAGAAAAACATCAAGTGTTGATGGTTGATGAGACCACTTCAAGTGTTGATGGTTGACAAGACCACTAGTTTCAAGAAAAGGGCAAAGGGAAGAAGGGAAACTTCAAGAGAACGGCAAGCAAGTTGCTACTCAAGTGAAAAAGCCCAAGTCTGTACCTAAGCCTGAGACTAAGTGCTTCTACTGCAAAGGGACTGGTCACTAGAAGCGGAACTACCCCAAGTATTTGGTGGATAAGAAAGATGGCAAAGTGAACAAAGGTATATTGGATATACATGTTATTGATGTGTACTTACTAGTGTTTATAGCAACCCCTCAGTATTTGATACTGGTTCAGTTGCTAAAGAGTAGTAACTCAAAAACGGGAGTAGCAGAATAAACAGAGACTAGTAAAAGACGAGGTGACGATGTGTGTTGGAAGTAGTTCCAAGATTGATATGATCATCATCGCACACTCCCTATACTTTCGGGATTAGTGTTGAAACTAAATAAGTGTTATTTGGTGTTTGCGTTGAGCATGAATATGATTTGATCATGTTTATTGCAATACGGTTATTCATTTAAGTTAGAGAACAATTGTTGTTCTGTTTACATGAATAAAAACCTTTTATGGTCACACACACCAACGAAAATGGTTTGTTGGATCTCGATCGTAGTGATACACATATTCATAATATTGAAGCCAAAAGATGCAAAGTTAAGAATGATAGTGCAACTTATTTGTGGCACTGCCGTTTAGGTCATATTGGTGTAAAGCGCATGAAGAAACTCCATACTGATGGGATTTTGGAATCACCTGATTATGAATCACTTGATGCTTGCGAACCGTGCCTCATGGGCAAGATGACTGAAACGCCGTTCTCCGGAACTATGGAGAGAGCAACAGATTTGTTGGAAATCATACATACAGATGTATGTGGTCCGATGAATATTGAGGCTCGTAGCAGGTATCATTATTTTCTGAGCTTCACAGAGGATTTGAGCAGATATGGGTATATCTACTTGATAAAACATAAGTCTGAAACATTTGAAAAGTTCAAAGAATTTCAGAGTGAAGTGGAAAATCATCGTGACAAGAAAATAAAGTTTCTATGATCTGATCATAGAGAAGAGTATTTGAGTTACGAGTTTGGCCTTCAGTTAAAACAATGTGAAATAGTTTCACTACTCACGCCACCTGGAACACCACAGCATAATGGTGTGTCCGAATGTCATAACCGTACTTTATTGGATATAGTGCAATCTATGATGTCTCTTACCAATTTACCACTATCATTTTGGGGTTATGCATTAGAGACAGCTACATTCACGTTAAAAAGGGCACCATCAAAATCCGCTAAGACGACGCCTTATGAACTGTGGTTTGGCAAGAAACCAAAGTTGTCGTTTCTTAAAGTTTGGGGGTGCGATGCTTATGTGAAAAAGTTTCATCCTGATAAGCTCAAACCCAAATCGGAGAAATGTGTCTTCATAGGATACCCAAAGGAGACAGTTGGGTACACCTTCTATCACAGATCCGAAGGCAAGACATTCGTTGCTTAGTATGGATCCTTTCTAGAGAAGGAGTTTCTCTCGAAAGAAGTGAGTGGGAGGAAAGTAGAACTTGATGAGGTAACTGTACCTGCTCCCTTATTGGAAAGTAGTTCATCACAAGAAACGGTTCCTGTGACGTCTATACCAATGAGTGAGGAAGTTAATGATGATGATCATGAAACTTCAGATCAAGTTGTTACTAAACCTTGTAGGTCAACCAGAGTAAGATCCGCACCAGAGTGGTACGGTAATCCTGTTCTGGAGGTCATGTTATTTGACCATGACGAACCTACGTACTATGAAGAAGCAATGGTGAGCCCAGATTCCGCAAAATGGCCAGAGGCCATGAAATCTGAGATGAGATCCATGTATGAGAACAAAGTATGGACTTTGATTGACTTGCCCAATGATCGGCGAGCCATTGAGATTAAATGGATCTTCAAGAGGAAGACGGACGCTGATAGTAGTGTTACTATCTACAAAGCTAGAATTGTCGGAAAAAGGTTTTTGACAAAGTTCAAGGTGTTGACTACGATGAGAGTTTCTCACTCGTATCTATGCTTAAGTCTGTCTGAATCATGTTAGCAATTGCCGCATTTTATGAAATATGGCAAATGGATAAACAAAACTGCATTCCTTTATGGATTTATTAAAGAAGAGTTGTATATGATGCAACCAGGAGGTTTTGTCAATCCTAAAGGTGCTAACAAAATATGCAAGCTCCAGCGACCCATCTATGGACTGGTGCAAGCATCTCGGAGTTGGAATATAAACTTTGATAAGTTGATCAAAGGATATAGTTTTATACAGACTTGCGGTGAAGCCTGTATTTACAAGAAAGTGAGTGGGAGCACTACAGCATTTCTGATAAGTATATGTGACTGACATATTGTTGATCGGAAATAATGTAGAATTATTCTGTAAAGCATAAAGGAGTGTTTTAAAATGAGTTTTTCAAAGAAAGACCTCGGTGAAGCTGCTTACATATTGAGCATCAAGATCTAAAGAGATAGATGAAGACGCTTGATGAGTTTTTCAATGAGTACATACCTTAACAAGATTTTGAAGTAGTTCAAAATAGAACAGTCAAAGAAAGAGTTCTTGCCTGTGTTACAAGGTGTGAAATTGAGTAGACTCAAAGCCCGACCACGGCAAAAGATAGAAAGAGAATGAAAGTCATTCCCTATGCCTTGACCATAGGTTCTATAAAGTATGCCATGCTGTGTACCAGATCTATTGTATACCCTACACTGATTTTGGCAAAGGAGTACAATAGTGATCTAGGAGTAGATCACTGGACAGCGGTCAAAATTGTCCTTAGTGGAATAAGGATATGTTTCTCGATTATGGAAGTGACAAAAGGTTCGTCGTAAAGGGTTACGTCGATGCAAGTTTTGACACTAATCTAGATGACTCTAAGTCTCGGTCTAGATACATATTGAAAGTGAGAGCAATTAGCTAAGAGTAGCTCCGTGCAGAGCATTGTAAACATAGAAATTTGCAAAATACTTACGGATCTGAATGTGACAGACCCGTTGACTAAAATTATCTCACAAACAAAACATGATCACACCTTAGTACTCTTTGGGTGTTAATCACATAGCGATGTGAACTAGATTATTGACTCTAGTAAACCCTTTGAGTGTTGGTCACATAGAGATGTGAACTATGGGTGTTAATCACATGGTGATGTGAATTATTGATGTTAAATCACATGGCGATGTGAACTAGATTATTGACTCTAGTGCAAGTGGGAGACTGAAGGAAATATGCCCTAGAGGCAATAATAAAGTATTATATATTTCCTTATATCATGATAAATGTTTATTATTCATGCTAGAATTGTATTAACCGGAAACATAATACATGTGTGGATACATAGACAAACAGAGTGTCACTAGTATGCCTCTACTTGACTAGCTCGTTAATCAAAGATGGTTATGTTTCCTAGCCATAGACATGAGTTGTCATTTGATTAACGGGATCACCTCATTGGGAGAATGACGTGATTGACATGACCCATTCCGTTAGCTTAGCACCCGATCGTTTAGTATGTTGCTATTGCTTTCTTCATGACTTATACCTGTTCCTATGACTATGAGATTATGCAACTCCCGTTTACTAGAGGAACACTTTGTGTGCTACCAAACGTCACAACGTAAATGGATGATTATAAAGGTGCTCTACAGGTGTCTCCAAAGGTACTTGTTGGGTTGGCGTATTTCGAGATTAGGATTTGTCACTCCGATTGTCGGAGAGGTATCTCTGGGCCCACTCGGTAATGCACATCACTATAAGCCTTGCAAGCATTGTGACTAATGAGTTAGTTGCGGGATGATGTATTACGGAACGAGTAAAGAGACTTGCCGGTAACGAGATTGAACTAGGTATCGAGATACCGACGATCGAATCTCGGGCAAGTAACATACCGATGACAAAGGGAACAACGTATGTTCTTATGCGGTCTGACCGATAAAGATCTTCGTAGAATATGTGGGAGCCAATATGGGCATCCAGGTCCCGCTATTGGTTATTGACCGGAGAGGTGTCTCGGTCATGTCTACATAGTTCTCGAACCCAAAGGGTCCGCACGCTTAAAGTTACGATGACAGTTTTATTATGAGTTTATGTATGTTGATGTACCGAAGGAGTTCGGAGTCCCGGATGAGATCGGGGACATGACGAGGAGTCTCAAAATGGTCGAGACGTAAAGATCGATATATTGGACGACTATATTCGGACTTCGGAAAGGTTCCGAGTGATTCGGGTATTTTTCGGAGTACCGGAGAGTTACGGGAATACGTATTGGGCCATACGGGGAAGAAGGAAAAGGGCCTCAAGGGTGGCCGCACCCCTCCCCTTGGTCTGGTCCGAATTGGACTAGGGAAGGGGGGCGCCCCCTTCCTTCCTTCTCTTTTTCCCTTCCTCTTTTCCTATTCCATATGGGAGGTGGAATCCTACTAGGACTAGGGAGTCCTAGTAGGACTCCGCACTTGGTGCGCCCCCTCCTAGGGCCGGCCTCCTCCTCCCTTGCTCCTTTATATACGGGGGCAGGGGGCACCTAAGAACACACTTGATATACAACAATTGATCCTTGAGAACATCATCATCGTCACGACACCGTCGTGCTGACGAAACTCTCTCTCAACACTCGGCTGGATCGGAGTTCGAGGGACGTCATCGAGCTGAACGTGTGTAGAACTCGGAGGTGTCGTACGTTCGGTACTTGATCGGTCGGATCGTGAAGACGTACGACTACATCAACCGCGTTGTGATAACGCTTCCGCTGTCGGTCTACGAGGGTACGTGGACAACACTCTCCCCTCTTGTTGCTATGCATCACCATGATCTTGCGTGTGCGTAGGAATTTTTTTTGAAATTACTACGTTCCCCAACATCGAGAACCTGTGGGACACGACAGAGGAGGTGGAGGCGAACTATAGCGACAGCGATCTGTACCTGCTGGTGGGCGAGGGGCCGACCTCGTTCACCGAAGCTGAAAGAGAGCAGGGATGGCGCGCCGCTATGGACGAGGAGATGAAGAGCATCATGGACAACGGGACTTGGGAGCTGAGCGAGCTCCCGGCTAGCCATCGCCCGATCGGCCTCAAGTGGGTCTACAAGCTCAAGAAGGATCCCCAGGGGGCCATTGTGAAGCACAAGGCACGCCTGGTGGCGAAAGGCTACGTGCAGCGGGAGGGCGTCGACTTTGAGGAGGTCTTCGCGCCAGTCGCGCGCATGGACTCGGTGCGCGTCCTCGTCGCGCTCGCGGCGCACCATGGCTGGCAGGTACACCACATGGACGTGAAGTTTGCTTTCCTGAACGGTGACTTGCTCGAGGAGGTCTATGTGCAGCAGCCGCCGGGGTACGCCGTGGCTGGTCAGGAGGGCAAGGTGTTGCGCCTCCGAAAGGCGCTGTACGGACTGCGCCAAGCACCAAGGGCCTGGAACGCGAAGCTGGATGAGAGCTTGTGCGCTCTGGGGTTCGAGCGTTGCCCGTCAGAGCACGCCGTCTACCGTCGCGGCTCGCGCGCCTCACTGCTGATCGTCGGGGTCTACGTTGACGACCTCGTCATCACCGGAGCGGCCACGACGGAGATCATCTCCTTCAAGCAGCAGATGACCGGGATGTTTCGCATGAGCGACCTGGGCATGCTCAGCTACAACCTCGGGATCGAGGTGAGCCAGGAGCGCGACCGCATCGTGCTCGGGCAGGCGGCCTACGCCAAGCGACTTCTAGAGAGCGCGGGCATGGAGGACTGCAACCCCAGCAACACACCGATGGAGGCTCGGATCAAACTGAGCAAGGAGAGCACCGCCGCCCCGGTGGACAAGACAAAGTACCGCAGCATCATCGGAGGACTGCGGTATCTGGTTCATACAAGGCCCGACGGATCATTTGCAGTCGGGTACTTGAGCAGGTTCATGGAGAAGCCCGCGTCTGACCACTACGCTGCAGTGAAGCATCTTCTGCGGTACGTGGCCGGGACGCTGGATCACGGCTGCGCATACGAGCGCGGCGATGGAGGACTGCAGCTAACCGGCTACAGCGACTCGGATCATGCTGGGGACACGGACGACAGGAAGAGCACGAGGGGGGTGATCTTCTTCCTCGGTAAGAGCCCGGTGAGCTGGCAGTCCCCGAAACAGAGGGTGGTAGCGCTCTCCTCGTGCGAGGCCGAGTACATGGCCGCCACTGCCGCTGTGTGTCAGGGCATTTGGCTGTCGCGGCTGCTTGGCGAGATGCTGAACAAGGAAGCTGCGCGGCCGAAGATCCTCGTCGACAACAAGTCGGCGTTCTCCCTGGCGAAGAACCCTCTCTTCCATGACCGCAGGAAACACATTGAGATCAGGTACCATTTCATTCGTGAGTGCGTGGAGCAGGGCGCGTCTTCATCGACTACGTCAGAACCAGCGAGCAACTAGCTGACACTCTGACGAAAGCACTTGGGCGTCTCGCCTTTCAGGAGCTGAGAAGGAGTATTGGTATGGTTGAAATAATACGCCAACGCCAACATTAGGGGGGTGATATTTTAGCTAATCTAATCGTTGTGCTTAGCTTAGTTTTTCCCTTCTAAAAATAATCGCATGAGCCGCGACATGTGCGTGCCATGCACGTAGCTTTGCATGGGCCTGAGGGCGGACGTGGTCACGTCGAACGGCCCGGTAGTTTAGCAGGTGGATTAGGAGGCACGATCAGCTCTCATGGGACGGCGCGAGTCATGCGGATCGTGGCGCGTAGTTAGGATCTCCACCAGCATCTCCTTCCTTGTAACGAATAAGTAGCTGAGAAAGAAAACGGGAAAAGTCGCAGAGTTTGCACGGGACGTAAAAACTTTTGTCTCCTCTGTGATCGTGAGTTGCGAGAGTCTAGATTCCTAACAGGGATCCTATCGATAAACCCCCCGGCGCGCGGATATATTAGATTAATAACCTGATGATTATTTTCTTGGATTCCGCAGGTGCCGTCCATGGAGAATGTGAGGCCGCCGGGCCTCCGCTCCGCTGCTGCCCCGCTAATCCTCTCGTGCGCCCCGGTGGCGCGGCCGGCCTGGTCGCCCCTCCGCCGCAGCAGCTGGGCGCGCCGGCCCTTCAGGCGGCTGCTTCCCCTGGGGCTGCGCGCCGTCGGCCTATTCGCCCTCCGCCTTCAGCTCTCCAGCAGGGCCGCAGCCACAATCTCCCACGGGGAGCGCTATGCCTGCTGCACTCTGGTATGCCAGCGTTTCAACAGCCAATGCAGAGTGCAGACCATGCCACTGTCTCCCACTTGAGGGCCTTCGATTCGATGGGCACACTCCAGGTGCAGAGCTTGGCGGAGGACTTCCAGTCTCTGCCAGTGAGTTCTGAGCCTGGATCATCGCTTGATGATGTACAAGGTCTGCCACGTCCATTCCATTAGATGGTGATGAGGGGCCTGCTACTGAATTGCCACCCGAGTTAGTTCCGTCCGACAACCCACACTACTATTGGGGTAACGACTAACGAACTCTACTTTATCATTTTCTTTATCCAAAGCACCGGATCATTTTGACATTTTTGTTTCTTGATGCTTAGGAGGAAGTGCCCGTTGTCAACTTTGGCTCGGCTGGTGTAATCCGCTGTCGAAGATGCAGGACATATCTATACATACCCTTATGCAACATTTGCAGATGCTGGAAGGAAATGGAGCTGCAATCTTTGCACATTGCTCAATGATGGTAACTTTTAACTTGGGAGTTGTAAATATTCAGTGTTTATCGAATGATTGATAACCAATGTTTCTGCCATCCATCACATCATGTAATAAAACCTGTAGCTTGGACTGCTAGTTATGTGGCCACATGTGTTGTTTCCCAATTTCCGCCTGCTTGACTAAAGCCGGAACTGCTTACTAAGATTTTCCGATCCCGACACCGTTTAATTGTTCATCCTTAAGATCCCTTACTACAATGTTTGCAAAATAGTGTGAGAACCTTTCTAGCATGATATACTGTTGTCGTGGTGCGGTGTTTTCATAGAAGGATGAAAATTTCTGTGCAACTGTTTACGCCACGAGTGAACTGTAACCGGAGTAAAGATAGCCATTTATCATCGGCTTATCACTGTTGCAAAATGATAAAGCATCACTGGACATACCAGAGTGCCAAAAGATGTTTTGTCTTGATTCCTGAAAAGCTTTGAAAATGTTAAGGAGAAATATGGCTTTCCATGGACACAAATTGAATTCTTAACCTTTGGCAGCACATCACACTTCCACAATTTTAAGGTATTTCCTACAGCTCCTCTTAGGTATTACTTTCTGTCGAGATTGCATTTTGCTTTGCAAAATCACTGCTTTAACATACCAAATTTGATTTAATGAGGTACTTACGCAACTTGTATTCTTTGCTTGTATCAGTCGTCTTTGAGTCAACTTCAAATGATGGTGGTTGCCGATTTGGACGATGTTTTCTTGCCATTGCCTGACGATCTCTTGGTAAATTTGGTTGATTCTAGACATGTTGTCGAGTCCTTTCTCGATAGCTTGCCCAAATATGTTTCAGGACAACATAAATGTAGAAGCTGCTCTTGGTCCTGCGCACGGAGCAGCATCTATGGTTATGGTAAGATCCTTGATGGATTATTATCGAAGTACTTGGTGGTTGTTCTTGTGTGCCCTCTGTTAACTGATTTAATCTCTGGACAATTATGTCATCTCCCTGTTCTAGGGTCAAACTGGGGGTAAGTTGCTTGTTTTCCCGAGTACATTGCCAATTGGCTGATTAAGACTTCGATGAGATGATGTCGGTGCATATGGAACAGATAAGGAGCATATTCTGAGGATACCAGAAGATCCCTTCTATAGACAGATGGCTGCCGAGTTCATGAAAAATCAGGTTGCAGTGGACATATTTTCTTTGCTCTTCCTTACTGTGATATGTATTAATATGTAGGTTCTCTTGACGAAAGATACTGTGGTCAGGTGTACCATTATCCATCCTTCAAGGCAACTACACAGAGGGAGAAACTTAAACATGAGCTTACTCGGGAGACTGCCTCAGAATCTGTCATGCGCATCAGATGTGGAAAAGGTTCTAGATTTATATCCACAGCTGTATATATTATCTTATCTTCCTAAATATTTCCTTGCCTTGTTAGTTTATCCAACCTAACTCTCATGACATAATACTTTCCAGGGTGCGTTTCACAACATATCATGGTCACTTCATGCTAAGGTCAACAGATTTGTTAGCTCTTCCTTGCCTTGTTAGTTTATCCAACCTAACTCTCATGAAGCTTTTGCGATGCAACTGTCTCTAGAGGAGACCCTGATGACCACGCAGACTGTGTATACTTTCAAGTGGCGTTGCTGTATCCTTTCCTGTGAAGTTGCTTATGCACTGGTCTCCATCTCTTCATTTCAGTGAGAAAGTTGACACTAGTACATTACAAACGATAACTTAGAAAATGTCAAAGGAGCACCTTTCTCAAGGTTTCCTTTGCTCCTAGTTTGTTGATAGCTAGGTCCATGAATATGGTTTGTCAGTAGAGAGTAGGACTGTAACCTTCATCGTGCTTTGGAATATTTTATTTCCACTTAGGAGAGATTCGAAACACTTATTTTTTCTTGTGTCCTTAACCACCATCAGATATACACCATCCTCTGGTGAAAGACGTATCAGGGTGCATACGGCAGCTGCACCTGCGGTCACAGATCTTAGTGAAATGTATCGTCAAGCAGATACTGGTGCCATTGTGTCAGGGTTGGCTAGAATCGGTCAGTACTAAATTGATGCTCTCCCCTTTATAAATGTGAATATACTTGACTGAGATCACTTTATTACTAATAATCGCTATCCTGCAGCTGTTGAAAACTCACTGTCTGATAAGCTGGACAGTGCCCGGCAGCAAATACAGTTAAAGCTTCTGAGAAGTTTGAAGGAATACCGGAACCTATATGTTGTACAACATCGCATAGGAAGGAGACTGATATATACATTCTGGCCTTATGTAAATCTCTTGCTCTGAGTGGTGGTTATGCTGATGTCTCTCTTGATGAACGTTGTGCTGCTGGTTTCAGTATGATGATACTGCCTGCAAGAAGGCTGCTCAATTTTATTTATCCTTCTCTGTACAGGCTTGATGAAGTATTGACAGTGGTATGCAGTATTTCCTTGCAACTAAACTGATGAAGTTCCTTTTAACCAGAGCTACTTGTAGACTTGTGATTTTGAAACTATATAAATCAACTAGGAGGAATAAAATTAACTTCAGTTCCGTTTGTTTGGGGTGGAAAGAACCAGTGTCGTTAGTCTGCTCAATTAGTTCCATAGGCCTTACTATAATTCTTGTCTTGAAAATTTGCAGCCACATCTGGCATGGCATTAAGCGAAATAAGTACGTAACCTCTAGATGTTTTTATTAGTTATGTTCGATATGAAGGTTTCTTTGAATTTAGGCACACTTGTAGTCAAAATGGAAATCAGTATAAGTTAAAACTGATTAGTCTGCTTAGTTGGTTTGGTAGGGCCTTAACCCCTGTTTCAAAATGAAGTTCCATTTGTACATCGTACAGCCAGCAGGCATAGTAAGCATTAATTGAAAATGAGCTGATTTGATTGGTATATTCGAAGTTAACATTTTGTTTAATCTAGTTCTACGCATTGGTTTTTCTAACTGACATAAATGTCGTGATTTTCAGCAACCAGATAGGATCGATGGGTCTCTGAAGCGGTTGCCATTGACCTTGCAGTGCCTAGACACTGCTGGTTTATATCTTCTTGATGATGGCTTCACCTTCCTAGTATGGTTAGGTAGGATGCTCCAACCTGAGCTCATGAACGACATTCTTGGAGTCAGCCTGTCAAGCATCCCTGATCTATCAAAGGTATCCTTCTTTACTCTTTGGTAAACAATATAATCCTGACTTTGGGACTTATACTTCATTCCTCTTTCTGTCCTTCTATTTTGGCTTTCTTAAACAAAACTCAAAAAAATTAACAGTATATCATGCCATTTCTCCTTTTTAGTCTGTTCTTAAAAATACCTCCGATATGCCCTGAGATGAAAATCTAGTACTTCAGTTAATAAAAGGCTTTAACATGTAATACAACACCATTTTCGGTTTGTGCTTCTTGCTGACATGGTGTATCTTGCAGATTCAGTTGAGAGAATGTGACAACAATCACTTGAGAGACTTCATGGCAGTACTAAGAGCCCCGAGGGAGAGGGATTCTTGGCGTTACCAGCTGCCCTGTGTGGTACGGCAAGGCGAGCAGCCAAGAGAAGGCTTCCTACTTCTGTCCAACCTCGTCGAGGATCAGATGGCAGGAACAAGCAGTTACATGGGCTGGATACTCCAAGTTGACCGACAAAACACGAAGCTCATGATGATGCACGGTGGATGGACCTGATTTTTTTTGTCTTTTTGTGTAAAAACTGCTGCAGATTCGGTTGCTGTGCCAGTCCCCGATCCGCCCTCATAACCATTGGAACAAAATGGCGCGCCAGCCGTGTTCTACACATGCCATCCGATCCTGTTAGCAGCAGCGCTCTTGTTGGCGGCGAGCAATATAGTCTTTATTGTTAATATTTCGTGGCGAGAAAATTATACAGCTGCTGTATCAGAATAAGTAGGCATTTGGAGTCTTTGGTGTAGGGGTTTGTACGCATTTGTATCGTCGAGAATTTTAGTTGGAAAGATTGTGTAAATTCATGTTTGATCTGATGCAATGCCTCTTTACTCATGGTTTCCTCTTGGCGCCATCCTAGGAAATATAAAGTTCAAGACAAGATGTGACAAGTGCAGAACATAAAAGAAAAAAACATATGCTGAATGAAATTTGGAATTAGCATTAGATTGCAATGTAGCATAGATGTTGTGGCTGAATGACTGACCTAGTCTCATGATAATATATGAATTAAACATAAGCTCAGGGCATGGTATAGCTGTGGCTGAATAACACAAGTCTTATGAGGTCTGGATCAACATAAGAGGCTGCACAAAAATAGGCTGAATGCAGTAGCTCAGTAGTTCACCACACGAAGACGGCCCCATAAGCCAGCTGCACAACTATGGAAGCCCCGTTAATGGTCAATGAGGCAAGGGCGTTGGGGTAGTGGGGTGCGGCGTACAACACCATGACGACGCTGCTCAAGAGCGTCAGCATGTGGCCGTACACCGTCCGGTCGCCGACGCCCTTGTCCTTGAAGACAGGGATCACGAAGCTGAGGCTGCAAAAACAATGCAGGTATACAAACTGTGTAAGAATCTACAGTTACACGCACAATTCACATTAAGAATGTACTAGTATGAATTTAAGCTGAGGTTGCATTAGAGACACACAGCAGAACCGGGCAAAACACTGAAACAAAAGCGCGCCCAACTTGTGGCGATCCGGTGGATCCATCCATGGCGCAAGGAAAGGTGGCGCTTTTGTTGAACCTACGGGCCGGGAGGGCAAGCCGGCCGGGCGCGACGCCGCATGGCATGATGATGCCCTGTGCCGTGCTACCGGTGCACCAAATCGGCCAACCGCCGCGCCGTCGATCAGTTCCCCATTCCCAGGCAACAAAGAAACCAAAGCCGCCACCTTTCCAAGTCAAACCAACACGAACTACGCCGGCCGGCCGGGTGCTTGCACATGTACACTCGCTGCCGGATCGATCGACACACCCCGGCCGGCGAGGCACGACGACGGACCAAGAGAAAGAAGATCGGCTTTTGAATCCGGACCGGCCCCAACCCCAACGCGCGCGCCTACGAGTCGGCCGCATGCATCGCCTAGCCGGCGATCCGGCGGGGCGCATCGATGATGCCGCGCAGGAAAGAAAGCAAACCCGCCGGCGATGCACCAAACGCAAGGAACACAGGAAAAAGGCACCGACTTTTGCACCCGACGGCGCGCGTACGGGGCAGCACCTGCGCCCGGCGATCGATTCCGCCGGCCGGCCGGGTGCTGCTGCTGCTGCTGCATCGGCGCGCACACACCTACAACTAGGCGCGCCGCCCGCCCCCGTCGAATCCAAGGTAGGAAGAACAGAGAACCGTACGGACTTTGGTGCCCCAACCCAACCCAACCCAACGCGCGCCTACGAACGAATCGACCGCAAGATCATCCAAGACGGGGAGAGGGAGGGAAGGAGGAGCACGCTTACATTGGCAGCAGGGTGAGGGCGAAAGCGGCGCCGTTGCCGAGGACGCTCAAGCCGGTGAGCGCCACCTCCGCCGCCTTGGTGCGGCCGGCAACCGCGACGCCGGCCAGCAGGGGCCTCCCGCCGCCGCCCATGGGCACGATGAAGGACGGCATCGCTCTCTGCCCTCGCTCCCTTGCAAGATGTGGCTCTCTCGCCTGCAGAGTGGTGGGGGAAATGCATGTGGTTCGAGGCAGAGCAGGCCGGCGAGGGTTTATGACGAGGGAGAGGGAGGGGCCTGGCTGGCTGCTCTCCGCCTCTCCCATCTTTTCTGCCATGCTTTCGCTTTATGACGACGTGCGTGCGGTATCACGAATTCGAAATTCAAACCAAATCGATAAGCCACGAGCCCCGCGCGATTTTCATGCCATGTGTGATGTGTCCTTACATTAGTCGCCAAAATATGATTAATCACCTTCGGCTGCTTGCACCGCTTAGTCAGAGCATCTCCATCTTCAATTCCGTTCCCTCAAACGGCCACAATATCCATCGACGAACACGCCCGCGGACATGGCTACCGGATCCAGCCATCCAACTCCATCCTCTAAATATTCGTCAAGGTCCGGTCTTCATCTCATTTCAGATGCATAAGAGCATCTACAGCCGGGCGCCTCATACTCCCGCGCGGGCCGCCCGGTCACGATTTTTCGACCCATATGGGCTCTTTCAACGGGCCTCAAACACCCGGGCTGACCGGCACCCCTCATATCCAGCATAAATATGAGGCGGATATGGGGCGCGTCCGCCACGTCGGACCCGACAGCCCACTGCCATCGCAAATTGCTCCAACCTTCCTCCTCCTTTGGCCGCTCGTCCAACCTTGTCCACGCCCGAACCCTCGCTGTCCTCCACCCTTGCTCCCAATCCTCACCACCTGTTCCGATCCACCGCCGGAGATGTCGTCCAACCCGTCCTACACCGCCGCGACGGAGACACAATCCACCTCGTCCGTCGGCGTCCCTTCGTCGGCTCCGACTTGCAAGACGGAGAACATCGCCCGAAAGTTGCGGCGGCGTCACAGGGAGGTTCGGACATGGTGGACCAGCTGTCTCCTTCGCCACACCCGGAACCCCACAGCCCTTCCATCCGAGCGCTGACGCGGATTATGCCGTCTGACCCCGTTGGGACAGAGGAGGATTCGACGGCCGGCTGGGCCATTCTGGAGAGCTTTCCGACCACGCAGATGTCGGTTGTCGACGTTTGTGACTCGCCGCAGCTCGTTCGGGCGCGAATGAGCACGGGCACCGGCAGCGCCCCGGCTGCCCTCGACATGTCCGATCGAATGACTAAACAAGAGTCGGTATGTTTTCTTTGCTCCTGTCCGATCATATTTTTGCATAGACCATTAGTTCATTTCGCACATGATGAATGTTCGCAAACCATAATCATGTAGGAGGCTTTCTTGTCGAATATGATATATGACAATAAAGATCCGATCGAAATGGAGTATGAATTGTAGGTCGCCACCGTGATGTCTATTACACAACTTGTTCTTCTAGACTCGTGTTGGGCCTCTAAGCGCAGAGTTTCATAGGATAGTAGCAAATTTCCCTCAAGTGGATGACCTAAGATTTATCAATCTGTGGAAGGCGAAGCATGAAGATGGTATCTCTCAAACAACCCTGCAACCAAATAACAAAGAGTCTCTTGTGTCCCCAACACACCCAATATATACAATAACAAATTATATATTCATGATGTTATATTATCATTCTTGGATGTTTTACAATTATTTTATAGCAACTTTATATCATTTTTTGGGACTAACCTATTGACATAGTGCCCAGTGCCAGTTGCCGTTTTTCTGCTTGTTTTTTACATCACAGAAAATCAATACCAAACGGAGTCCAAACGCAACGAAACTTTTTGGAGATTTTTTCTGCACCAGAAGACACCCGGTGGGCCAAAGAAGTACCAGAGGCGAGCTCCGAAGGGAGCACAACCCACCAATGCGCGCCTGGGGGCCCATGCGCGCCCAGGTGGGTTGTGCCCACCTCGGTGGCTCCCGCACCGCCTCTTCGTCCTATAAATTGCCAAATATTCCAAAAACCCCGGGGGTAACCCTAGATCAGAAGTTCCGCCACCGCAAGCCTCTGTAGCCACGAAAAACCAATCTAGACACCGTTCCGGCACTCCGCCGGAGGGGGAAATCATCACTGGTGGCCATCTTCATCATCCCGGCGGCCACCATGATGAGGAGGGAGTAGTCCACCCTCGGGGCCGAGGGTTTGTACCAGTAGCTATGTGTTTAATCTCTCTCTCTCTCCCTCCCTCTCTCTCTCTCCCTCCCTCCCTCTCTCTCTCTCTCGTGTTCTTGAGATGCCACGATCTTGATGTATCGCGGGCTTTGTTAATATAGTTGGATCATATGTCGTTTCCCCTCTCTATCTTGTTGTGAATTGAGTTGTCCCTTTGAGATTTCGTTTTATGGGACTGAATACTTTTATGGATTTGAGAGCACTTGATGTATGTCTTGCTATGAATACCCGTGGTGACAATGGGGTATTATATTGATTCACTTGATATATATTTTGGCACTCAACTCGCGGATTCCCGAGGTGACATTGGGGTAATCTATGCATAGGGGTTGATGCACGTTTTCGTCCTTGTTTCTCCGGTAGCAATCTTGTGGCACTCTTTGATGTTCTTTGTGTTGGATTGAGTATTATGAATCTGAAATTGTTTGATGCATATCGTATAATCAACTCACAGATAATCGCAGTGACATTGGAGTATCTAGGTGACATTAGAGTTTGTTGATGTGTATCATATGTTGTTATTTTAGTACGAACTCTTGGTTAGATCGATCAGAAAGAATAGTTTGGTGTTATTTTAGTATGAACTCTAGGGTAGATTGATCGGAAAGAATAGCTTTGAGGTGGTTTCGTACCCTATAAACAATTTATTCTTATGTTCTCCGCTAGATAAGAACTTTGGAGTGATTCTTCATTGCACGTGAGGGATGGTTATATGATCCAATTATATTAACATTGTTGAGAGATTGCACTAGCGAAAGTACGGACCCTAGGCCTCATTTTCAAGCATTGCAATACCGTTTGTGCTCCGTTTTATCAATTGCTACCTTGCCATTTTTATTGTTCCTGTTACAAAAATCAATATCTACTACCATTACTACACTTTTGTCACCATCTCTTCGCCGAACTAGTGCACCTATACATTTTACCATTGTATTTGGTGTGTTGGGGACACAAGAGACTTTTTATTATTTGGTTGCAGGGTTGTTTGAGAGAGACCATCTTCATCCTACACCTCCCACAGATTGATACACCTTAGGTCATCCACTTGAGGGAAAATTGCTACTGTCCTACAAAACTCTGCACTTGGAGGCCCAACACAAGCCTACAAGAACAAGTTGTGTAGTAGACATCAAGCTCTTTTCTGGCGCCATTGCCGGGGAGGTGAGTGCTTGAAGGTATATCTTTAGATCTTGCAATCAAATCTTTTAGTTTCTTTTTTTATCACTAGTTTGGTTTATAAAAAAAAACTACAAAAAATGGAATTAAGGTGGTCTCATATTGTTCATCTTTATCGTGTCTTTCTTGAAAATGATGGATTGGAAAATTGTGCTCAATTGATAGAAGAATAATTCAATAAAATGTTTGGCATAGAATCTTTGAATGATGAGCATGATTGCAATTTTGTTGGTATGAAATCTTTGAATATCCACGATGCTAATGATATGCAAGGCCATAAGCTTGGGGATGCTATATTTGATGAAGATGATATTTTTAGTCCCCCAAGTTTTGATGAGAAAATTTATTATGATGAAATCATGCCTCCTACTTATGATGATTATATTGATGAAAGTGGATTTGGAGAGGTCATGACTTTATTTAGTGATGAATCCATTACTTTGGAAGAGGTTTCAATTGACTATGACAACAAAGTTGCTATCTATGATGATTACGGTGATGACATGTATGCTATAAAGAATAATGATAACCATGAAACTTGTCATTATGATTTTAATTTTCAATCCCATGATAGTTATTTTGTTGAGTTTGCTCCCACTACTATTGATGAGACTAAATTTGTTTATGTGGAGAGTAATAAAATTTCTATGCTTGTGAATCATGAAAAAATGCTTTATGTGATAGTTATATTGTTGAATTCATTCATGATGCTACTGAAAATCATTATGAGAGAGGAACATATGCTTCTACATATCTCAATAATATTAAGTTTCCTCTCTTTATGTTGAAAGTTTTAAAGTTGCACTTGTTTTGCCTTCCTATGCTAGTTGATTCTTGTTCCCATAAATTGTTTTCTATGCATAGAAAGTGGGTTAGGCTTAAATGTGGTTTCCATGTGTTTCATGACGATGCTCTTGTTATGTTTCAATTCTTATATTTTATGCGAGCATCATTGAACTCTTCATGCCAAGCTAAAAGTCATTAAAGAAAAGCGCTTGTTGGGAGACAACCCAACATTTACCCCTACAGTTTTTTGTGTTCACATGATTAGGCTACTGTATTAATCATGTATTATAGCTTTTGTTTCAATAAAGTGCCAAGTAAAGTCTTTGGGATAGTGTGGATGATAGTTGACTTGATTCTGTGCAAAAACACAAACTTTTGCACTCGGTCCTGGAATTTTAAAAATTTCACTGGAACATGATTTTGATATGAATTTTTTTACAGATTATTGATATACAAATTTCCTACGCTTTCCTAATTTTTTAGAATTTTTGGAGTTACAGAAGTATGGTTGGAGTACAGATTACTACAGGATGTTCTGTTTTTGACAGATTCTGTTTTCAATGCACAGTTTGCTTGTTATCTAGTTTCTATGGCTTATATTGCTCTATATAAATTGTGAAAATGACAAGGTAGAGTAGGCATTGTGTGAGAACAATTATGAATCTTGTCTTTGACAGTACCGAAGTGAATGATTTGTCTTTATCGTACTAACCTATCTCACGAAGTTCCGTTAAGTTTTGTGTGATTGAAGTTTTCAAGTTTTGGGTGAGATATCGATATGAGGAGTGATACGTCTCCGTCGTATCTACTTTTCCAAACACTTTTCCCAAGTTTTGAATGGAACTAACCCGGACTGACGTTGTTTTCAGCAGAATTGCCATGGTGTTATTTATGTGCAGAAACAAAAGTTCTCGGAATGACCTGAAACTTCACAGAGATTATTTTTGGAAATAATAAAAAATACTGGCGAAAAAATCAAGGCCAGGGGGCCCACACCCTTTCCACGAGGGTGGGGGGCGCACCTGCCCCCCTGGGCGCGGCCCCCTGCCTCGTGGGCCCCCTGGAGCTCCACCGACCTCAACTCCAACTCCATATATTTGTGTTTGGGGAGAAAAAAATCAGAGAGAAAGATTCATCGCGTTTTATGATATGGAGCCGCCGCCAAGCCCTAAACTCTCTCGGGAGGGCTGATCTGGAGTCCGTTCGGGGCTCCGGAGAGGGGAATCCGTCGCCATCGTCGTCATCAACCATCCTCCATCACCAATTTCATGATGCTCACTGCCGTGCGTCAGTAATTCCGTCGTAGGCTTGCTGGACGGTGATGGGTCGGATGAGATCTATCATGTAATTGAGTTAGTTTTGTTAGGGTTTGATCCCTAGTATCCACTATGTTCTGAGATTGATGTTGCTATGACTTTGCTATGCTTAATGCTTGTCACTAGGGCCCGAGTGCCATGATTTCATATCTGAACCTATTATGTTTTCATGAATATATGTGAGTTCTTGATCCTATCTTGCAAGTCTATAGTCACCTACTATGTGTTATGATCCGGCAACCCCGAAGTGATAATAATCGGGACCACTCCTGGTGATGACCGTAGTTTGAGGAGTTCATGTATTCACTATATGTTAATGCTTTGGTCCGGTACTCTATTAAAAGGAGGCCTTAATATCCCTTAGTTTCCATTAGGACCCCGCTGCCACGGGAGGGTAGGACAAAAGATGTCATGCAAGTTCTTTCCCATAAGCACGTATGACTATATTCGGAATACATGCCTACATTACATCGATTAATTGGAGCTAGTTCCGTGTCACCCTATGTTATGACTGTTACATGATGAACCACATCCGGCATAATTCTCCATCACCGATCCAATGCCTACGAGCTTTTCATATATTGTTCTTCGCTTATTTACTTTTCTGCTGCTACTGTTACAATCACTACAAAACTATCACTGTTACTTTTGCCACTGTTACCGTTACTATCATACTACTTTGCTACTAAATACTTTGCTGCTGATATTAAGTTATCCAGGTGTGGCTGAATTGACAACTCAGTTGCTAATACTTGAGAATATTCTTTGGCTCCCCTTGTGTCGAATCAATAAATTTGGGTTGAATACTCTACCCTCGAAAACTGTTGCGATCCCCTATACTTGTGGGTTATCAAGGAGAATAAGGCGTGAAAAGGCCCTAAGATTGGGGATGCCCAAGGCACCCCGAGGTGATATTCAAGGAAGATCCAAGCAACTAAGATTGGGGATGCCCCGGAAGACATCCCCTCTTTCGTCTCCAACATTATCGGTAACCTCACTTGGAGCTACATTTTCATTCATCACATGATATGAGTTTTGCTTGGAGCGTCATTTTATTTTGTTTTTATTTGCTTGCTGTTATTTAGAATAAAGTTTTGTATCTTTTATTTCAATAAAGTGGCAAGGATAGCCTTTACCATGCTTATTTTGCAAGTATATGAGTTGCTGTTTCAAAACAGAAAGTTTGTCGCTGTTGCAAAAATTCTCGAGAAAAGTCAGAATGTGATAAAAGGTTGAATTTTTTTGCACAGTAAGATATGATAAATTTTCTGTAGTTTGGTAAAATTTCAGAATTTGTTGAGTTAAATAAGTATGGATACTTCTTCATCCATTACAGACTGTCCTATTTTGGCAGATTGCTATTATGTTTGCATTGTTTGCATATGTTTGCTTGTTTAATGATTCTATTTGAGGATAAGAGTATTAAATATGCAGAGGCATTTAGTATGCAATGTTGAATAATAATTTTAGTGATTTTCTACAATAGAGAATGATAAGGTTTTGCTTGATTTATACTAACTTATCTTACGAGTTCTTGTTGAGTTTTGTGTGGATGAAATTTTTGAGATTTAGAGAAACCGTGATATAAAAGGAATTAAGGAGACAAAAAAGCTCAAGCTTGGGGATGCCCAAGGCATCCCAAGATAATATTTCAAGAACTCTCAAGCATCTAAGCTTGGGGATGCCCCGGCAGGCATCCCACCTTTCTTCATCAACAATTATCGGTTAGTCTCGGTTGAGCCTAAGTCTTTGCTTCTTCACATGATGTGTGCTATTCTTAGAATGTCATTTTATTTTTTTCTTGCTTTTTTAATAAAATACTTAGACCTGAAAGTTTTTAAATAAGAGAGAGTCCACAATTAGCTACCTGTTTACTTAACTACTCGCTTGATCTTCACTTATATCTTTTTGGAGTAGCTTGTCATTTACTCTTGTGCTTCACTTATATCCTATGAGTAAATTGTTGAATGAATTAAATATCATGAAGTTGAAATTATATCATGCCTAGTGGTAGCTTCACATTGGGTTTAGAAAGTGAAATCCTTTTAAGCTTGACAATCACAATATTGGTCATACAAGCAATTCATGAATGATTACTATAAGGAAGAGAACTTTCACATGCAAATATATTATCTTGGACATCTTCTATGATTGTGAATACACATTAATTATTTTCAAACATGAGAAAATTAGTTGAAGTTGGACAAGGAAGACAATGTAATGATTTATGTTTGGGTATATTTGCATAGCAGTTATATTGTTATGGATCCTCCAACATGTGGTGTTTGCCTAGGATCTTTTGCTAGCCAAAAATTCGTACTAAGTAGAGATACTACTTGTGCATCCAAAAAACTCTTAAACCCAGTTGCTTGCCATGAGTGTCCACCATACCTACCTATGGATTGAATAAGATCCTTCAAGTAAGTTGTCATCGGTGCATAAAGCAATAAAAATTGCTCCTAAATATGTTTGATCTTTTATTGTAAGGGAAAACTAAGTGTTGTGCGAACTTGTGATGGCAAAGTAATAAAAGCGACGGATACATAATAAAGGTTGCTATCATAAGGGGCAATATAACGTGACGTTCCTTTGCATTAAGAGCTTGGACATCCAAATAAAAAGCGCATGACAACCTCTGCTTCTCTCTGCGAAGGGCCTATCTTTTACTTTTCAGTATTTACTTTTCCGCAAAGAGTCAATAGTATGCATTCTCATTTCAACCACAATTATTCTCTAGTTGGCAAGCATCATGTGGTAGGGAAATATATTTGATCATGATTTATTATTGATGACAATTATCTCTATGATAAATGAGTTGGGAGGCAAAATATTAAGCCCCGATCTTTCTGTGTGTTCGATGGATGCCATTTGTTCTAAGAATATGCTTTGAGTACTAGCAATCGTGGAAGACTATATGATGATTGAGTATTTCGAGCTCTTACTTAGACTTTGTTGAATAAGTTGAATTGCAATTTTATGGTGACTAAGAATATAGGTTGTTGAGTTTCAAGAGAATTCATTGTTTGAACCTTAATATGTGAATTGATTGCTACTTTGTCATGATGAGTTTTATGAGAAAGAGTTACTGTTATGATGCTAGCAAAAGTGATTGAAATTATCATTGATAAAACTTATGCACTTTGCTAGCATTCACACTTCATAAATTATTTCTTTTATCATTTACGTACTCGAGGACGAGTAGGAATTAAGCTTGGGGATGCTGATACGACTCCAACCTATCTATAATTTATGAAGTATTCATGCTGTTATATTATCATTCTTGGATGTTTTAAAATCATTTTATAGCAACTTTATATCATTTTTTGGGACTAACCTATTGACATAGTGCCTAGTGCCATTTGCTGTTTTTTGCTTGTTTTTTACAGCGCCAAAAATCAATACCAAACAGAGTCCAAACGCAGCGAAACTTTTGGAGATTTTTCTGGACCAGTAGACACCCGGTGGGCCAAAGAAGTACCAGAAGGGAGCTCCGAGGGGAGCACAACCCACCAGGGCGTGCCTGGGGGCCCAGGCGCGCCCAGGTGGGTTGTGCCCACCTCAGTGGCCTCCCGCACCGCCCCTTCGCCCTATAAATTGCCAAATATTCCAAAAACCCTGGGGGTAACCCTAGATCAGAAGTTTCGCCGCTGCAAGCCTTTGTAGCCAAGAAAAACCAATCTAGACCCCGTTCCGGCACTCCGCCGGAGGGGGAAATCATCACCGGTGGCCATCTTCATCATCCCGGCGGCCACCATGATGAGGAGGGAGTAGTCCACCCTTGGGGCTGAGGGTTTGTACTAGTAGCTATGTGTTTAATCTCTCTCTCTCTCTCTCTCTCTCTCTCTCTCGTGTTCTTGAGATGTCACGATCTTGAGGTATCGTGGGCTGTGTTAATATAGTTGGATCATATGGTATTCTTCCCTCTCGATCTTGTTGTGAAATGAGTTTTCCCCTTGAGATTTTGTTTTGTCGGATTGAATACTTTTATGGATTTGAGAGCACTTAATGTATGTCTCGCTATGAATACCCGTGGTGACAATGGCGCTCAACTTGCGGATTCCCGAGGTGATATTGGGGTAATCTATGCATAGAGGTTGATGCACGTTTTCGTCCTTGTTTCTCCGGTAGAAATCTTGGGGCACTCTTTGATGTTATTTGTGTTGGATTGAGTATTATGAATATGAAATTGTTTGATGCATATCGTATAATCAACTCACGGATACTCGCGGTGACATTGGAGTATCTAGGTGACATTAGAGTTGGTTGATGTGTATCATATGGTGTTATTTTAGTACGAACTCTTGGTTAGATCGATCGGAAAGAATAGCTTGGTGTTATTTTAGTACGAACTCTATGAAAGATTGATCGGAAATAATAGCTTTGAGGTGGTTTCGTACCCTACAAACAATTTCTTCTTATGTTCTCCACTAGATAAGAACTTTGGAGTGATTATTCATCGCACGTGAGGGATGGTTATATTATCAAATTATATTAGCATTGTTGAGAGATTGCACTAGCGAAAGTACGGACCCTAGGCCTCATTTTCAAGCATTGCAATACCGTTTGTGCTCCGTTTTATCAATTACTACCTTGCTATTTTTTATTGTTCCTATTACAAAAATCAATATCTACTATCATTACTGTTGGGTAACGTAGTAATTTTAAAAAAATTCCTACGCACACGCAAGATCATGGTGATGCATAGCAACGAGAGGGGAGAGTGTAGTCCACGTACCCTCGGTAGACCGTAAGCGGAAGCGTTATGACAACGCGGTTGGTGTAGTCTTACGTCTCCACGATCGACCGATCGTAGTGCCGTAAGTACGACACCTCCGCGATCTGCACACGTTCAGCCCGGTGACGTCCCATGAACTCACGATCCAGCAGAGTGTCGATGGAGAGCTTCGTCAGCACGACGGTGTGATGACGGTGATAATGAAGCTACCGGCGCAGGGCTTCGCGTAAGCACTGCAACGATATGACCGAGGTGGATTATGGTGGTGGGGGGCACCGCACACGGCTAAGAGATCAATGATCAACTTGTGTGTTATAGGGTGCCCCCTGCCCCCGTATATAAAGGAGCAAGGGGGGAGGCGGGCCGGCCCTTGGGGCACGCCAAGGAGGGGGAGGAGTCCTCCTCCTAGTAGGAGTAGGCCTCCCCCTTTCCTAGGAGGAAGGGGGAAGGAAAGCGAGGGAGAGAGGGAGGGAAAGAGGGGCGCCGCCCCCCTCCTTCTCCAATTCGGACTCCTCAAGGGGGGGGGGCGGCCAGCCCATGGCCCCTTCCTCTCTCTCTTACAAGGCCCATGTTGGCCCATTAGTTCCCCCGGGGGTTCCGATAACCCCCCGACACTCCGATAATTATCTGGTGACCCCCGGAACTCATCCGGTGTCCGAATATAGTCAGCCAATATATCAATCTTTATGTCTCGACCATTTCAAGACTCCTCGTCATGTCCGTGATCACATATGGGAATCCGAACTATCTTCGGTACATCAAAACACATAAACTCATAATACCGATCGTCACCGAACGTTAAGCGTGCGGACCCTACGGGTTCGAGAACTATGTAGACATGACGGAGACACGTCTTCGGTCAATAACCAATAGCGGAACCTGGATGTTCATATTGTCTCCCACATATTCTACGTAGATCTTTCTCGGTCAAACCGCATAACAACATACGTTGTTCCCTTTGTCATCGGTATGTTACTTCCCCGAGATTCGATCGTCGGTATCTCAATACGTAGTTCAATCTCGTTACCGGCATGTCTCTTTACTCGTTCCGTAATGCATAATCCCGCAACTAACTCATTAGTGACATTGCTTGCAAGGCTTATAGTGATGTGCATTACTGAGAGGGCCAAAAGATACCTCTCTGACAATCGGAGTGACAAATCCTAATCTCGATCTATGCCAACTCAACAAGTACCATCGGAGACACCTGTAGAGCACCTTTATAATCACCCAGTTACGTTGTGACATTTGGTAGCACACAAAGTGTTCCTCCGGTATTCGGGAGTTGCATAATCTCATGTCATAGGAACATGTATAAGTCATGAAGAAAGCAATAGCAATATACTAAAGGATCAAGTGCTAAGCTAACGGAATGGGTCAAGTCAATCACATCATTCTCTAATGATGTGATCCCGTTAATCAAATGAAAACTCATGTCTATGGCTAGGAAACTTAACCATCTTTGATTCAATGAGCTAGTCAAGTAGAGGCATACTAGTGACACTCAGTTTGTCTATGTATTCACACATGTACTAAGTTTCCGGTTAATACAATTCTAGCATGAATAATAAACATTTATCATGATATAAGGAAATATAAATAACAACTTTATTACTGCCTCTAGGGCATATTTCCTTTAGTCTCCCACTTGCACTAGAGTCAATAATCTAGATTACACAGTAATGATTCTAACACCCATGGAATCTTGGTGCTGATCATGTTTTGCCTGTGAGAGAGGCTTATTCAACGGGTCTGCAACATGCAGATCCGTATGCATCTTGCAAATCTCTATGTCTCCCTCCTTGACTTGATCGCGGATGGAATTGAAGCGTCTCTTGATGTGCTTGGTTCTCTTGTGAAATTTGGATTCCTTTGCCAAGGCAATTGCACCAGTATTGTCACAAAAGATTTTCATTGGACCCGATGCACTAGGTATGACACCTAGATCGGATATGAACTCCTTCATCCAGACTCCTTCATTTGCTGCTTCCGAAGCAGCTATGTACTTCGCTTCACACGTAGATCCCGCCACGACGCTTTGCTTAGGACTGCACCAACTGACAGCTCCACCGTTCAATATAAATACGTATCCGGTTTGTGACTTAGAGTCATCCGGATCAGTGTCCAAGCTTGCATCGACGTAACCATTTACGACGAGCTCTTTGTCACCTCCATAAACGAGAAACATATCCTTAGTCCTTTTCAGGTATTTCAGGATGTTCTTCACCGCTGTCCAGTGATCCACTCCTAGATTATTTTGGTACCTCCCTTCTAAACTAATAGCGAGGCACACATCAGGTCTGGTACACAGCATTGCATACATGATAGAGCCTATGGCTGAAGCATAGGGAACACCTTTCATTTTCTCTCTATCTTCTGTAGTGGTCGGGCATTGAGTCTGACTCAATTTCACACCTTGTAACACAGGCAAGAACCCTTTCTTTGCTTGATCCATTTTGAACTTCTTCAAAACTTTATCAAGGTATGTGCTTTGTGAAAGTCCAATTAAGCGTCTCGATCTATCTCCATAGATCTTGATGCCTAATATATAAGCAACTTCACCGAGGTCTTTCATTGAAAAACTCTTGTTCAAGTATCGTTTGATGCTATCCAGAAATTCTATATCATTTCTAATCAATAATATGTCATCCACATATAATATTAGAAATGCTACAGAGCTCCCACTCACTTTCTTGTAAATACAGGCTTCTCCAAAAGTCTGTATAAAACCATATGCTTTGATCACACTATCAAAACGTTTATTCCAACTCCGAGATGCTTGCACCAGTCCATAAATGGATCGCTGGAGCTTGCACACTTTGTTAGCATCCTTTGGATTGATAAAACCTTCAGGTTGCATCATATACAACTCTTCTTCCAGAAATCCGTTCAGGAATGCAGTCTTTACATCCATTTGCCAAATTTCATAAACATAAAATGCAGCAATTGCTAACATGATTCGGACGGACTTAAGCATCGCTACGGGTGAGAAGGTCTCATCGTAGTCAACTCCTTGAACTTGTCGAAAACCTATCACAACAAGTCGAGCTTTGTAGACAGTAACATTACCGTCAGCGTCAATCTTCTTCTTGAAGATCCATTTATTCTCGATGGCTTGCCGATCATCAGGCAAGTCAAGCAAAGTCCACACTTTGTTCTCATACATGGATCCCATCTCAGATTTCATGGCCTCAAGACATTTCATAGAATCTGGGCTCATCATCGCTTCCTCATAGTTCGTAGGTTCGTCATGGTCAAGTAACATGACTTCCAAAACAGGATTACCATACCACTCTGGTGCGGATCTCACTCTGGTTAACCTACGAGGTTCGGTAGTAACTTGATCTGAAGTTACATGATCATCATCATTAGCTTCCTCACTAATTGGTGTAGGAGTCACAGGAACAGATTTCTGGAGCAGGTACAGTTACCTCATCAAGTTCTACTTTCCTCCCACTCACTTCTTTCGAGAGAAACTCCTTCTCTAGAAAGGATCCATTCTTAGCAACGAATGTCTTGCCTTCGGATCTGTGATAGAAGGTGTACCCAATAGTCTCCTTTAGGTATCCTATGAAGACACATTTCTCCGATTTGGGTTCGAGATTATCAGGTTGAAGCTTTTCCACATAAGCATCGCAGCCCCAAACTTTAAGAAACGACAACTTTGGTTTCTTGCCAAACCACAGTTCATAAGGTGTCATCTCAACGGATTTAGATGGTGCCCTATTTAACGTGAATGCAGCCGTCTCTAAAGCATAACCCCAAAATAATAGCAGTAAATCAGTAAGAGAAATCATAGATCGCACCATATCCATAAAGTACGATTATGACATTCGGACACACCATTACGCTGTGGTGTTCCGGGTGGCGTGACTTGCGAAACTAGTCCACATTGTTTCAAATGAAGACCAAACTCGTAACTCAAATATTCTCCTCCACGATCAGATCGTATAAACTTTATTTTCTTGTTATGATGATTTTCCACTTCACTCTGAAATTCTCTAAACTTTTCAAATGTTTCAGACTTATGTTTCACCAAGTAGATATACCCATATCTGCTCAAATCATCTGTGAAAGTGAGAAAATAATAACGATACCCACCGCGAGCCTCAACATTCATCGGACCACATACATCAGTATGTATGATTTCCAACAAATCTGTTGCTCGCTCCATTGTTCCGGAGAATAGAGTTTTAGTCATCTTGCCCATGAGGCATGGTTCGCAAGTACCAAGTGATTCCAAAAGTCCATCAGAATGGAGTTTCTTCATGTGCTTTACACCAATATGACCCAAACGGCAGTGCCACAAATAAGTTGCACTATCATTATCAACTCTGCATCTTTTGGTTTCAATATTATGAATATGTGTGTCACTACTATCGAGATTCAACAAAAATAGACCACTCTTCAAGGGTGCATGACCATAAAAGATATTACTCATATAAATAGAACAACCAGTATTCTCTGATTTAAATGAATAACCGTTTCGCATCAAACAAGATCCAAATATAATGTTCATGCTTAACACTGGCACCAAATAACAATTATTCAGGTCTAAAACTAATCCCGAAGGTAGATGTAGAGGTAGCGTGCCGACCGCGATCACATCAACTTTGGAACCATTTCCCACGCGCATCGTCACCTCGTCCTTAGCCAATCTTCGCTTAATCTGTAGTCCCTGTTTCGAGTTGGAAATATTAGCAACAGAACCAGTATCAAATACCCAGGCACTACTGCGAGCATTAGTGAGGTACACATCAATAACATGTATATCACATAAACCTTTGTTCACGTTGCCATCCTTCTTATCCGCCAAATACTTGGGGTAGTTCCGCTTCTAGTGACCAGTCCATTTGCAGTAGAAGCACTCAGTCTCAGGCTTAGGTCCAGACTTGGGCAGCAACTTGCTTGTCGTTCTTCTTGAAGTTCCCCTTCTTCCCTTTACCCTTTTTCTTGAAACTGGTGGTCTTGTTGACCATCAACACTTGATGCTCCTTCTTGATTTCTACCTCCGCAGCCTTTATGTAAGTGCATCTAGTGCCACCCCTAGTTGGTTTTGGAGTATTGACGACAACCTGGTTGAGGGACTAATGTGTTTGTGAGAATTGCAGGATAACACAGGTAGTAGTCCCTCATTGATTCGGTTTACCTACCGGAGATGACCCCTAAAAATTTATGAAGAAATTGAAGAAAATGGTGGTATGTGAAGATATTCACATTGAAGACTATGACATGAGAAGACATCGCATGAAGACTTTGGAGCGCGAAGACATAGTTGTTTTGTAGTTTCATTTTCTTCTTTATTGAGTCATAGGAACCACCGTACTGTTAAGTGGGGTCCAAGTGAACAAAGTCAGAGTGACTGAAGTGATGCTCAACCAAATCCTATGTCTTCGAGCGAAGACAATGAGAGCAAATCTTATCCAGAGCTGGATGAGTCAGCTTTACTTGTGGCCCAAGTGAAGCTGCCACGTGTGTTTGAAATCTGACTGTTGGAACACGTGTAAGTTCCTTAGTGACCCAGGGTCATTTCAGACAAATCAGGTTGGGTTGCCTAGTGGCTATAAATAGCCCACCCCCTACACCATAAATTGGTGGCTGCTCAGAGTTAGTGCACGGCTTTTGTCGTTTGAGAGCAACCCACCTCCGAAGCTTTTGAGAGAGAGAAATCCTTGCAAGGACAAAGCCCAAACACCCAGAGCCAAAGAGTGTTAGGCGTCACTGAAGTCTTTCTGTCTGCGTGACCTGAAGACTTGTTACACTTGAGGACTGTGAATCCTCCAGCCGGTTAGGCGTCGCGTTCTGAGCATCCAAGAGTCATTGTGGATCGCCGGTGAACGAAGTCTGTGAAGGTTTGGAAGTCTACCTTGAAGACTTACCAGAGTGATTGGGCGAGGACTAGGTGTCCTTAGCTCAAGGGGAATAAGGTGAAGACACAGTCTTCTGAGTTGAATCTCAGCCTCCCTAACCAGACGTACAGTTGTCACAGCAACTGGAACTGGTCCAACAAATCCCTGTCTTCACCAAGCGACTGGTTCTATCGTCTCCCTCTCTTTATTTACAGTTTGTCTTCGTGAAGTCATTTCCTGCTTGCGTCACCTGTTTGACTTCACTGTGTGACTTCTATTGCTATTTGGCTTCATACTATCTTCCATCTTGATCTTTACTACCTAGATGCTATTAGTTTTCGTGCTTTCACTTCTTTGAATACTTGACTATGGCTTGCTTAGTGTAGTCTACCTTCCGCTGCATATCAATAGGTTCATTTCTATTGTTTGTCTTCGAAACTCTCATGTTTTGAAGACTTCCATAAAAATCGCCTATTCACCCCCCCTCTAGTCGATAACTAGCACTTTCAATTGGTATCAGAGCAAGGTACTCCCTTGTTCTGTGTGATTCGGTTTAACCACCTGGAGTTTTAGCTATGTCGATTGTAGGGATAATCAAAGTCTCCGCTGCAGGCCCCGTCTTCGATGGAACTGAATATCCCTACTGGAAGAATAAGATGCGCATGCATCTTGAAGCCATTGATGTCGACCTCTAGTATGTCATCAAGAACGGCGTTCCCAAGACCGGTGAAGGTGTCACCCTTGCTGATGTCAAGAAGTTCGTTCAACTAGGTTCTACTGCCAAGAACATCACTTGTGGTCATCTGACCAAAGGACAGTATGGTCGTGTGAGTGCTCTAGAAACGTCGAAGCTAGTCTGGGACTGGCTCTGCAAGGTCAATGAAGGCGTCTCAACCCAGAGAGATCGAAGGATCAGTGTCCTTCACAACCTCTTCAACCGCTTCAAGAGAAACGACAATGAGAATGTCCAGCTCACGTTTGATCGCCTCACTGACATCACAAATGAGCTTCGTGCTCTCAGCGCCACTGAGATCACCAAGCATGAAATCGTCAAGACACTCCTGAGATCACTTGACAGCTCGTTCGACACCCTTGCCCTGATGATTCAAGAACGCCCTAACGTCAAGACACTCGATCCGTCTGACATACTTGAGAGGCTCAACACACATGAGTTCCAGCTATCTGAGAAAAGAGATATATGTGGTCCCAACTATGGCCGAATTCGCGCTGTGAAGGCAAAAGTTGTTTCCTCATCTAAAGAAGAATCTGACTGCAGTTTTGGTGATCCTGAAGATATTGGAAAGGAGCTCGCTATGCTTGTGAAGAAGTTCCAGAAGTTCACTAAGAAGAAGGGCTTCAGAAAGTCTTCACGATCCAGCTCAAGAAATGATGAAGCTTCCACTCATGATTACAAGAAGAGAACATGTCAGAAGTGCAAGAAACCTGGACACTACATCTCTGAGTGTCCACAGTGGGACAATGAGAACAACAAGAAGAAGAAGAGCAAGGAATATGATTGTGATGACAAGAAGAAGAAGAAATCCTCAAAGTCTTCTTCCAAGTCTTCATCCAAGTCTTCATCCAAGTCTTCATCACACAAGAAGAGCTAATCTGGAAAGGCTCATGCTTTTGTTGACAAGGAGATGGATTCACAGGAGGAGTATGCTTCTGAGGAGGCGGAGGTGGAGTCTGAGGAGGAGTCCGACTCTGGCGTTGCAAGTCTGGCTCTAGCTACAGCCTATGTTGCCAAGTCCATCTTCAACACTGAAGACAATGGCCCCGTCACCAACGCTGATGCTAATGTCAAGGACGACTGTGCTCCCAGCTACTGCTTCATGGCACGTGGTGCCAAGGTAAAATCACGCGATGCTTACTTTCAAACATCAAGTGAAGATGACTCTGATTGTGAATCCAAACCCAGCTACAAAACACTTGCTAAAATTGCAACTGAACAAAAGAAAGCTATGTAACATACTCAAAAACTGTTAGACAAAAGCGATGACCTGTTGGACGCGGAAATGGCCCGATCTCAGTCCTTAATTGAAGACATAAAAAATCTTCATGTTAAGTACCAGGAACTTGAAAGTCATCATGAAACGCTCTCAACGACTCATAAAAGCTTTCCTATGATTATCTTCAACGAAAGCAAGAACTTGAGAAATTGAGAGCGGCTCATGAAGATCTTCAAAAGGAGAATAAGTCACTTCGCACTCAACAGATCAGTCCCGCTCAGGAAGGATTTGAACCACCATGTCTAAAATGCCTTGAGCGTGATAACGCTGCTTCCATTGCTGAATGTTCTACTGCTGCTACTGTTGCAATATCTTCAACTGTTGATGTGGTAACTAACCCCTCTGCTGAGGATACCACTACTATTGCTGATGAAAATGCTAGGTTGAAGATATTGCTTGAAACAGGGATGTACAAAAGTCTCAAAGGGCATCAGACACTGTGCGATGTCCTCAAAAAGCAGATTCTGAACCGAAACCCTAGAAAAGAGGGTGTTGGGTTCGAGAGGAAAATGAATGTTGATGGTTCTTACTGGAAGCCTCAGCAGTATCCAAAACCACATGGGTTCCTGCAAAGGAACCTTCAGTGGATCCATCCACCTTATCTGGCTTCACTTGTGCTAACCCAGTTATCATTGATGAATCCTTTGATGCAAACTATAAACTGTTTAAGAATCAGAATGGTGAAGTGTTCGCCTGGTATATTGGTACTAACTGCAGGAATGGGCCACCTATGAAGAAGATCTGGGTTCCGAAAAGTTGTCTTGAGAATCTTCCTGTGAATGTCATCATGACACCGCCTGGGAAGAAGAAAAATTCCAGACCAAAGGCTTCATATGGTCCAAAGGCTTCATACAGACACAGGACTCACCTGAGTCACCCTAACGCCAATGTTTTGCAGGGAAATCATACTCAAACTTATGAATATGAGCGTGTTTCTTCAAACCGCTATGTTCATAAAACTAAGAACTTTTCTGCTTATTCATATGAGTATCATTCATCTCCTACAAGGCTATTTGCTAGGGCTCCAAAGCCGAAGTTCTCAGATGCTGCACTTAGACTCATTGCTTCTAAGCCACCCCTGAAGATGTGGGTGGTTAAGAAGAATTAACTTTCTTTTGCAGGGAAAGGTCTCCAGCCGGAAATCAAAGGCATCTGATGCTAATGCTGGGGACCTAAAACATCTTGTAGGGCGCAAGATAAAATGCCCAAATGGTCTTACCGTGTATTTTGTTCCTGAATCGCTTGCCAATCATCCTATCAGTCCTAACCTTGATCTGAGCTTTGATAATCCTCTTGTCCGTCAAATGTTTATGCTTCACAATACTCTTGGTGAAGCCTATCCCCCTAACTGTACTATAGGGTATGATACCTCATGCTTCAGAATGGATTATGGACAGCGGATGCACTAATCATATGACTGGTGGTTGAAGTCTTCTCATGGACTCAACCTTACGTCCATCTGACAAGAGTCACATCACATTTGCTGACACTGGTAAAAGCAAGGTATTGGGTCTAGGTAGAGTTGCAATCTCAAAGAATCAGCACATGGATAAAGTGATGCTTGTTGAATCCCTTGGTTTCAACTTAATGTCTGTCTCAATGCTTTGTGACTTGAACATGATTGTGATATTTCGAAAATATCGTTGCCTTGTTCTAATTGAATCTGACAAGTCTCTAGTCTTTGAAGGGTATCGAAAGGATGATTTGTACATGGTAGATTTCTCAGCAGGACCATAGCTTGTCGTATGTCTTCTAGCAAAAGCTTCAGAGTGCTGGCTCTGGCATCGGAGGCTAGGGCATGCTGGCATGAGGAACTTGCACACTCTCACAAAGAAGAAGCATGTCATAGGCATCGAGGGCGTCAAGTTCAAGAAAGATCATCTGTGCGGCGCCTGCGAAGCTGGAAAGAGGACAAGGGCCAAGCATCCCTCGAAGACAATCATGACGACATCTCAACCCTTCGAGCTGCTACACATGGACTTGTTCGGTCCTACTCACTACTCTACTCTCACTACTACTGCCTGTCTCTGTGGCTTCGTCATTGTGGATGATTATTCAAGATATACTTGGGTGCACATAATCCTCTACAAGACCGAAGTGCAGGATGTATTCAGACGCTTCGCCAACCGTGCCATGAACAACTATGGCGTCAAGATCAAGCATATCAGAAATGACAACGGCACAGAATTCAAGAACACTGGCCTCGACCTTTACTTGGATACATTGGGAATCACTCATGAGTTCTTAGCTCCGTACACACCTCAGCAGAATGGCATCGTGGAGCGCAAGAACAGAACACTCATTGAGATGGCTCAGACGATGCTTGATGAATACAAGACTCCAAGAAAGTTCTGGCCTGAAGCCATTGATACTGTATGCCATGTCATCAACCGCATTTATCTTTACAAGCTTCTGAAGAAGACATCCTATGAACTCCTTGTTGGAAATATGCCCTAGAGGCAATAATAAATGGTTATTATTATATTTCTTTGTTCATGGTAATTGTCTATTGTTCATGCTATAATTGTATTGTCCGGAAATCGTAATACATGTGTGAATACATAGACCACAAAGTGTCCCTAGTAAGCCTCTAGTTGACTAGCTCGTTGATCAACAAATAGTCATGGTTTCCTGACTATGGACATTGGATGTCATTGATAACGGGATCACATCATTAGGAGAATGATGTGATGGACAAGACCCAATCCTAAGCATAGCATAAAAGATCGTGTAGTTTCGTTTGCTAGAGCTTTTCCAATGTCAAGTATCTTTTCCTTAGACCATGAGATCGTGCAACTCCCGGATACCGTAGGAGTGCTTTGGGTGTGCCAAACGTCACAACGTAACTGGGTGACTATAAAGGTGCACTACGGGTATCTCCGAAAGTGTCTGTTGGGTTGGCACGAATCGAGACTGGGATTTGTCACTCCGTGTGACGGAGAGGTATCTCTGGGCCCACTCGGCAATGCATCATCATAATGAGCTCAATGTGACTAAGGCGTTAGTCACGGGATCATGCATTGCGGTACGAGTAAAGAGACTTGCCGGTAACGAGATTGAACAAGGTATTGGGATACCGACGATTGAATCTCGGGCAAGTAACATACCGATTGACAAAGGGAATTGTATACGGGATTGATTGAATCCTCGACATCGTGGTTCATCCGATGAGATCATCGTGGAACATGTGGGAGCCAACATGGGTATCCAGATCCCGCTGTTGGTTATTGACCGGAGAGGCGTCTCGGTCATGTCTGCATGTCTCCCGAACCCGTACGGTCTACAAACTTAAGGTTCGGTGACGCTAGGGTTGTAGAGATATATGTATGCGGAAACCCAAAAGTTGTTCGGAGTCCCGGATGAGATCTCGGACGTCACGAGAGGTTCCGGAATGGTCCGGAGGTGAAGAATTATATATAGGAAGTCCAGTTTCGGCCACCGGGAAAGTTTCGGGGGTTACCGGTATTGTACCGGGACCACCGGAAGGGTCCCGGGGGTCCACCGGGTGGGGCCACCTATCCCGGAGGGGCCCATGGGCTGAAAGTGGAAGGGAACCAGCCCCTAGTGGGCTGGGCGCCCCCCCCATGGGCCTCCCCCCATGCGCCTAGGGTTGGGAACCCTAGGGTGGGGGGACTTCCCCCTTGCCTTGGGGGGCAAGGCAACCTCTTTCCCCCCTTTGGCCGCCGCCACCCCCTTGAGATCCCATCTCTAGGGCCGGCGCCCCCCAGGGGGCCTATATAAAGGGGGGGAGGGAGGGCAGCAACCTACAGCCTTGGGCGCCTCCCTCCTCCCCTGCAACACCTCTCTCTCTCTCGCAGAAGCTCGGCGAAGCCCTGCCGGAGACCCGCTACATCCACCACCACGCCGTCGTGCTGCTGGATCTCCATCAACCTCTCCTTCCCCCTTGCTGGATCAAGAGGAGGAGACGTCGCTGCACCGTACGTGTGTTGAACGCGGAGGTGCCGTCCGTTCGGCACTCGGTCATCGATGATTTGGATCACGGCGAGTACGACTCCGTCATCCACGTTCATTGGAACGCTTCCGCTCGCGATCTACAAGGGTATGTAGATGCACTCCTTTCCCCTCTTTGCTAGTAGACTCCATAGATGCATCTTGGTGAGCGTAGGAAAATTTTAAATTATGCTACGATTCCCAACAGTGGTATCAGAGCCAGGTTTATGCGTAGTTACTATGCACGAGTAGAACACAAAGCAGTTGTGGGCGTTGAGTTTGCCAATTCTTCTTGCCGCTACTAGTCTTTTCTTGTTTCGGCGGCATTGTAGGATGAAGCGGCCCGGACCGACCTTACATGTACGCTTACGTGAGACAGGTTCCACCGACTGACATGCACTAGATGCATAAGGTGGCTAGCGGGTGTCTGTCTCTCCTACTTTAGTCGGAACAGATTCGATGAAAAGGGTGCTTATGAAGGGTAAATAGAAATTGGCAAATCGCGTTGTGGTCATACGTAGGTAAGAAAACGTTCTTGCTAGAAACCTACAAACCACGTAAAAACTTGCAACAACAATTAGAGGACGTCTAACTTGTTTTTGCAGCAAGTGCTATGTGATGTGATATGGCCAGAAGATGTGATGAATGATATATGTGATGTATGAGATTGATCATATTCTTGTAATAGGAATCACGACTTGCATGTCGATGAGTATGACAACCGGCAGGAGCCATAGGAGTTGTCTTTATTATTTTGCATGACCTGCGTGTCATTGAATAACGCCATGTAAATTACTTTACTTTGTTGCTAAACGAGTTAGCCATAGAAGTAGAAGTAATCGTTGGCGTGACGACTTCATGAAGACACAATGATGGAGATCATGATGATGGAGATCATGGTGTCATGCCGGTGACGAAGATGATCATGGTGCCCCGAAGATGGAGATCAAAGGAGCATAATGATATTGGCCATATCATGTCACTATTTGATTGCATGTGATGTTTATCATGTTTTTTGCATCTTATTTGCTTAGAACGACGGTAGTAAGTAAGATGATCCCTTATAATAATTTCAAGAAAGTGTTCACCCTAACTGTGCACCGTTGCGAAGGTTCGTTGTTTCGAAGCACCACGTGATGATCGGGTGTGATAGATTCTAACGTTCGAATACAACGGGTGTTGACGAGCCTAGCATGTACAGACATGGCCTCGGAACACATGCAATACACTTAGGTTGACTTGACGAGCCTAGCATGTACAGACATGGCCTCGGAACACGGAGGACCGAAAGGTCGAGCATGAGTCGTATAGAAGATACGATCAACATGGAGATGTGCACCGATCTTGACTAGTCCGTCTCACGTGATGATCGGACACGGCCTAGTTAACTCGGATCATGTTTCACTTAGATGACTAGAGGGATGTCTATCTGAGTGGGAGTTCATTAAATAATTTGATTAGATGAACTCAATTATCATGAACTTAGTCTAAAATCTTTACACTATGTCTTGTAGATCAAATGGCCAACGTTGTCCTCAATTTCAACGCGTTCCTAGAGAAAACCAAGTTGAAAGATGATGGCAGCAACTATACGGACTGGGTCCGGAACCTGAGGCTCATCCTCACAGTAGCCAAGAAAGATTATGTCTTAGAAGCACCGCTAGGTGATGCACCAATCCCACAGAACCAAGACGTTATGAACGCTTGGGAATCACGTGCTGATGATTACTCCCTCGTTCAGTGCGGCATGCTTTACAGCTTAGAACCGGGTCTCCAAAAGCGTTTTGAGAAACATGGAGCATATGAGATGTTCGAGGAGCTGAAACTGGTTTTTCAAGCTCATGCCCGGGTCGAGAGATATGATGTCTCCGACAAGTTCTTCAGCTGTAAAATGGAGGAGAACAGTTCTGTTAGTGAGCACATACTCAGAATGTCTGGGTTGCATAACCGCTTGTCTCAGCTGGGAGTTAATCTTCCGGATGACGCGGTCATTGACAGAATCCTCCAGTCGCTTCCACCAAGCTACAAGAGCTTTGTGATGAACTATAATATGCAGGGGATGGAAAAGACCATTCCCGAGGTATATTCAATGCTGAAATCAGCGGAAGGGGAGATCGGAAAAGAACATCAAGTGTTGATGGTGAATAAAACCACTAAGTTCAAGAAGGGCAAGGGTAAGAAGAACTTCAAGAAGGACGGCAAGGGAGTTGCCGCGCCCGGTAAACCAGTTACTGGGAAGAAGTCAAAGTATGGACCCAAGCCCGAGACTGAGTGCTTTTATTGCAAGGGAAGTGGTCACTGGAAGCGGAACTGCCCCAAATACTTAGCGGACAAGAAGAAGGCCGGCAACACCAAAGGTATATGTGATATACATGTAGTTGATGTGTACCTTACCAGTGCTCGTAGTAGCTCCCGGGTATTTGATACCGGTGCGGTTGCTCATATTTGTAACTCAAAACAGGAACTACGGAATAAACGGAGACTGGCGAAGGACGAGGTGACGATGCGCGTCGGGAATGGTTCCAAGGTCGATGTGATCGCCGTCGGCACGCTACCTCTGCATCTCCCTATGGGATTAGTTTTAAACCTCAATAATTGTTATTTAGTGCCAGCTTTGAGCATGAACATTGTATCTGGATCTCGTTTAATTCGAGATGGCTACTCATTTAAATCCGAGAATAATGGTTGTTCTGTTTATTTGAGAAATATGTTTTATGGTCATGCCCCGCTGGTCAATGGTTTATTTTTGATGAATCTCGAACGTGATGTTACACATGTTCATAGTGTGAATACCAAAAGATGTAAAGTTGATAACGATAGTCCCACATACTTGTGGCACTGCCGCCTTGGTCACATTGGTGTCAAGCGCATGAAGAAGCTCCATGCAGATGGACTTTTGGAATTTCTTGATTACGAATCATTTGACACGTGCGAACCATGCCTCATGGGTAAGATGACCAAGACTCCGTTCTCCGGAACAATGGAGCGAGCAACCAACTTATTGGAAATCATACATACCGATGTGTGCGGTCCAATGAGTGTTGAGGCTCGCGGAGGATATCGTTATGTTCTCACTCTCACTGATGACTTAAGTAGATATGGGTATGTCTACCTAATGAAACACAAGTCTGAAACCTTTGAAAAGTTCAAGGAATTTCAGAGTGAGGTTGAGAATCAACGTGACAGAAAAATAAAATTCTTACGATCGGATCGTGGTGGAGAATGTTTAAGTCACGAGTTTGGTGCACACTTAAGGAAATGTGGAATAGTTTCACAACTCACGCCGCCTGGAACACCTCAGAGAAATGGTGTGTCCGAACGTCGTAATCGCACTCTATTGGATATGGTGCGATCTATGATGTCTCTTACCGATTTACCGCTCTCATTTTGGGGTTATGCTTTAGAGACTGCCGCATTCACTTTAAATAGGGCTCCGTCGAAATCCGTTGAGACGACACCGTATGAATTATGGTTTGGGAAGAAACCTAAGCTGTCGTTTCTAAAAGTTTGGGGATGCGATGCTTATGTCAAGAAACTTTAACCTAAAAAGCTCGAACCCAAATCGGAAAAATGCGTCTTCATAGGATACCCTAAGGAAACCATTGGGTATACCTTCTACCTCAGATCCGAAGGCAAGATCTTCGTTGCCAAGAACGGGTCCTTTCTGGAGAAGGACTTTGTCTCGAAAGAATTGAGTGGGAGGAAAGTGGAACTTGATGAGGTGATAGTCACCCCCTCCGAACCGGAAAGTAGCGCAGCGCGGGAAAATGTTCCTGTGGTGCCTACACCGACTGGGGAGGAAGTTGATGATGATGATCATGAAGCTTCAGATCAAGTTACTGAACTTCGTAGGTCCACAAGGACACGTTCCGCACCAGAGTGGTACGGCAACCCTTTCCTGGAAATCATGTTGTTAGACAACGGTGAACCTTCGAACTATGAAGAAGCGATGGCGGGCCCGGATTCCGACAAATGGCTAGAAGCCATGAAATCCGAGATAGGATCCATGTATGAGAACGAAGTATGGACTTTGACTGACTTGCCCGATGATCGGCGAGCCATAGAAAACAAATGGATCTTTAAGAAGAAGACGGACGCAGATGGTAATGTGACCATATATCTACAAAGCTCGACTTGTCGCTAAGGGTTATCGACAAGTTCAAGGGGTTGACTACGATGAGACTTTCTCACCCGTAGCGAAGCTGAAGTCCGTCCGAATCATGTTAGCAATTGCCGCATACTATGATTATGAGATATGGCAGATGGACGTCAAAACGGCATTCCTTAATGGCTTCCTTAAGGAAGAGTTGTATATGATGCAGCCGGAAGGTTTTGTCGATCCTAAGAATGCTAACAAAGTATGCAAGCTCCAGCGCTCAATCTATGGGCTGGTGCAAGCATCTCGGAGTTGGAACATTCGCTTTGATGAGATGATCAAAGCGTTTGGGTTTACACAGACTTATGAAGAAGCCTGTGTTTACAAGAAAGTGAGTGGGAGCTCTGTAGCATTTCTCATATTATATGTGGATGACATACTATTGATGGGAAATGATATAGAATTCTTGGAAAGTATAAAGGCCTATTTGAATAAGTGTTTTTCAATGAAGGACCTTGGAGAAGCTGCTTATATATTAGGCATCAAGATCTATAGAGATAGATCAAGACGCCTCATTGGTCTTTCACAGAGTACATACCTTGACAAGATATTGAAGAAGTTCAGTATGGATCAGTCCAAGAAGGGGTTCTTGCCTGTATTGCAAGGTGTGCAATTGAGCACGGCTCAGTGCCCGACCACGGCAGAAGATATAGAAAAGATGAGTGTCATCCCCTATGCCTCGGCCATAGGGTCTATTATGTATGACATGCTGTGTACCAGACCTGATGTAAACCTTGCCGTAAGTTTGGTAGGAAGATACCAAAGTAATCCCGGCATGAAACACTGGACAGCGGTCAAGAATATCCTGAAGTACCTGAAGAGGACTAAGGATATGTTTCTCGTTTATGGAGGTGACGAAGAGCTCGTCGTAAAGGGTTACGTCGACGCTAGCTTCGACACAGATCTGGATGACTCGAAGTCACAGACCGGATACGTGTATATTTTGAATGGAGGAGCAGTAAGCTGGTGCAGTTGCAAGCAAAGCGTCGTGGCGGGATCTACATGTGAAGCGGAGTACATGGCAGCCTCGGAGGCAGCACAGGAAGCAGTCTGGATGAAGGAGTTCATTACCGACCTAGGGGTGATTCCCAATGCGTCAGGCCCGATGACTCTCTTCTGTGACAACACTGGAGCTATTGCCCTTGCGAAGGAGCCCAGGTTTCACAGGAAGACCAGGCATATCAAGCGTCGCTTCAACTCCATTCGTGAAAGTGTTCAAAATGGAGACATAGATATTTGTAAAGTACACACGGACCTGAATGTAGCAGATCCGTTGACTAAACCTCTCCCTAGGGCAAAACATGATCAACACCAGGACGCAATGGGTGTTCGATTCATCACAATGTAACTAGATTATTGACTCTAGTGCAAGTGGGAGACTGTTGGAAATATGCCCTAGAGGCAATAATAAATGGTTATTATTATATTTCTTTGTTCATGGTAATTGTCTATTGTTCATGCTATATAATTGTATTGTCCGGAAATCGTAATACATGTGTGAATACATAGACCACAAAGTGTCCCTAGTAAGCCTCTAGTTGACTAGCTCGTTGATCAACAGATAGTCATGGTTTCCTGACTATGGACATTGGATGTCATTGATAACGGGATCACATCATTAGGAGAATGATGTGATGGACAAGACCCAATCCTAAGCATAGCATAAAAGATCGTGTAGTTTCGTTTGCTAGAGATTTTCCAATGTCAAGTATCTTTTCCTTAGACCATGAGATCGTGCAACTCCCGGATACCGTAGGACTGCTTTGGGTGTGCCAAACGTCACAACGTAACTGGGTGACTATAAAGGTGCACTACGGGTATCTCCGAAAGTGTCTGTTGGGTTGGCACGGATCGAGACTGGGATTTGTCACTCCGTACGAGTAAAGAGACTTGCCGGTAACGAGATTGAACAAGGTATTGGGATACCGACGATCGAATCTCGGGCAAGTAATATACCGATTGACAAAGGGAATTGTATACGGGATTGATTGAATCCTCGACATCGTGGTTCATCCGATGAGATCATCGTGGAACATGTGGGAGCCAACATGGGTATCCAGATCCCGCTGTTGGTTATTGACCGGAGAGGCGTCTCGGTCATGTCTGCATGTCTCCCGAACCCGTAGGGTCTACACACTTAAGGTTCGGTGACGCTAGGGTTGTACAGATATATGTATGCGGAAACCCGAAAGTTGTTTGGAGTCCCGGATGAGATCCCGGACGTCACGAGAGGTTCCGAAATGGTCCGGAGGTGAAGAATTATATATAGGAAGTCCAGTTTCGGCCACCGGGAAAGTTTCGGGGGTTACCAGTATTGTACCGGGACCACCGGAAGGGTCCCGGGGGTCCACCGGGTGGGGCCACCTATCCCGGAGGGGCCCATGGGCTGAATGTGGAAGGGAACCAGCCCCTAGTGGGCTGGGCGCCCCCCATGGGCCTCCCCCCATGCGCCTAGGGTTGGGAACCCTAGGGTGGGGGGACTTCCCCCTTGCCTTGGGGGGCAAGGCAACCCCTTTCCCCCCTTTGGCCGCCGCCCCCCTTGAGATCCCATCTCTAGGGCCGCCCCCCCCCCCCCCAGGGGGCCTATATAAAGGGGGAGGGAGGGCAGCAACCTACAGCCTTGGGCGCCTCCCTCCTCCCCTGCAACACCTCTCTCTCTCTCGCAGAAGCTCGGCGAAGCCCTGCCGGAGACCCGCTACATCCACCACCACGCCGTCGTGCTGCTGGATCTCCATCAACCTCTCCTTCCCCCTTGCTGGATCAAGAAGGAGGAGACGTCGCTGCACCGTACGTGTGTTGAACGCGGAGGTGCCGTCCCTTCGGCACTCGGTCATCGGTGATTTGGATCACGGCGAGTACGACTCCGTCATCCACGTTCATTGGAACGCTTCCGCTCGCGATCTACAAGGGTATGTAGATGCACTCCTTTCCCCTCGTTGCTAGTAGACTCCATAGATGCATCTTGGTGAGCGTAGGAAAATTTTAAATTTTTCTACGATTCCCAACACTCCTGACTGGTAAGAAGTCAAATGTCAGTTACTTCAGAGTATTTGGTGCTAGGTGTTGGATCAAGGATCCACATCACACTTCAAAATTTGCACCGAAAGCACATGAAGATTTTACGGAAAGGATTCGCACTCCTACAGAGTCTTCAACCTCTTTCACTATAAAGTGGTTAAAACTGTAGATGTGCAGTTCGATGAGACTAACGGCTCGCAAAGAGAGCACCTGCCAAATGTGATAGATGAAGTTCTACCTAGTGAATCCATCAAGCTTATGGGAACTAGAGAAATCATACCGTCTGAAGCTCAGGCTGAAGATGAACTTATCATTTCTGCACCTAATCAACCTGAAGACACTGCTCAACCTGAAGACAATCCTCCTAATGACGATAATGATCAGCAAGAGCAAAATCTTCGTCCAGTTCATCCTCGTGTTGCAAATGAAGTACATATTGAGAAGATAATTGATAGCATCAATGCACCTGGTCCACTCACTCGTTCAAGAGCAACACAGCTTGCAAATTTCTGTGGGCACTTTGCATTTGTCTCAATATCAGAACCCAAGAAAGTTGCTGAAGCCTTCATGGAACCTGAATGGATTCAAGCTATGCAAGAAGAGCTTCAACAGTTCAAGCTGAACAATGTGTGGGAACTAGTCAAGCGTCCTGACCCTCGCAAGCACAACATAATAGGCACAAAATGGATATATCGCGACAAGCAAGATGAGCATGGTCAAGTTGTAAGAAACAAGGCTCGTCTCGTTGCCCAAGGATACACTCAAGTTGAAGGGATTGACTTCGATGAAACATTTGCTCCTGTGGCTAGGCTTGAAGCCATTCGCATACTCCTAGCCTATGCAAATCATCACAACATCCTTCTGTATCAAATGGATGTGAAGAGTGCGTTTCTCAATGGCAAGATTGAAGAAGAAGTGTATGTTGCACAACCACCTGGCTTTGAAGATCCAAAACATCCTGATATGGTGTACAAGCTCAACAAGGCATTGTATGGCCTCAAACAAGCCCCTCGCGTTTGGTATGACACACTCAAAGACTTCCTGAAGAGCAAAGGCTTCAAACCTGGTTCCCTGGATCCCACACTCTTCACGAAGACATATGATGGTGAACTGTTTGTGTGCCAAATATATGTGGATGACATTATCTTCGGCTGCACTAACCAGAAATACAGTGATGAGTTTGGACACATGATGCAAGAGCAATACCAAATGTACATGATGGATGAGCTGAAGTTCTTCCTTGGTGTTCAAATTCGTCAGCAAAGCAACGACATCTACATATCTCAAGAGAAATATCTCAAAGACTGCCTGAAGAAGTTTGGAATGCAAGATTGCAAAGGTTACACGACGCCAATGCCAACTAAAAGTCATCTGGGTCCTGATGCCAATGGTAAAGAGTTCGATCAAAAGGTATACTGCTCCATGATTGGTTCTTTACTTTATTTATGTGCATCTAGGCCAGATATAATGCTTAGTGTTTGCATGTGTGCCCGATTCCAAGCGGCACCAAAGGAATCGCATCACTTAGCTGTGAAGCGAATTCTTCGATATTTGGCTTACACCCCAACACTAGGATTATGGTATCCAAAGGGCTCAGAGTTTGATCTAGTTGGATTCTCGGATGCGGATTATGCTAGTGACAAGGTGGATCGCAAGTCTACATCAGGCACATGTCACTTTCTGGGACGATCACTTGTCTGTTGGTCTTCAAAGAAGCAGAACTATGTATCACTCTCCACTGCTGAATCTGAATACATTGCTGCTGGATCTTGCTGCGCTCAGCTTCTATGGATGAAGCAAACACTCAAGGACTATGGCATCCATCTGAAGCAAGTACCACTCTACTGCGACAATGAAAGCGCCATCAAGATTGCCAACAACCCAGTTCAGCACTCGAAGACAAAGCACATTGAAATTCGTCATCACTTTCTCAGAGATCATGTTATGAAGGAAGATATTGATATCATTCACGTCAACACTGAAGAGCAATTGGCAGATATCTTCACAAAGCCCTTGGATGAGAAAAAGGTTTTGCAAGTTGCGGTGTGAGCTAAATATCTTGCAATCCTCGAATGTCCTGTGATCAGGCACACATCCTAACACTTATGCATGTTGATGACTTAGATGTGCAACAAACGAAGTAATGTATATCTTCAATCAATGAAGACTTACACTCTGAGTGTGAATACATTAATGCGGAATTTGACTTTGGAGCGCCACGATAATTACGCCGTGTCTGGGTCTAATACTTCCTATACGGTGGGTAACGCCACCACCAAAATCTTGTTTGATGTGTTTCTCTTGGCGTTACATTTGCTAAGTCTTCGCATTTGTTTTATCTTCAACATTGATTTGTCTTCTTGATGATTTTCACCTTGTTCATTTAGTTTACTAAGATATATTCTTATATTTGTGTTATGTCCTCTACAGCATTCACTTATAGCTATGTCTTCTCGTTTGAATCTTTTGGACTAAGTGAATGTGATCGGACCCTAACCTCTCTATGCTTCTACCTCAAACTCTATCTATCCAAATCATATGCATTCTGTTGAAACTGTCGAATGTCTTCTCTGCGTCCTTGTTAGCAGAAGATACAGGGACAAACATTAAATATATTCTAAATGCTCAGTCCATATTGCCTGAAACCCGGAGAAGGCGAAACGACCACCCGACAGTCCAGGCGTGCGTGGGAACGTGGAACACCTTCCAATGTGTTGCATGTTCGCCACGTGTCCCTCAGATGTGAACCGCCAGGGGCACCTGCGTAATTGCGCTGTGTCGTCCCTCTCCCTATAAATGCACATCACATCGCGGTTAAAATCTTTCTTCCACCTCTCCGCCTCGACAAACCCTAGTGCCACCGCTAGCTCTCGACGACGCCGGCGACGAAGCGCTTAGCTGCCGCGACCTCACCGACGCCGTCCTCACGCCGGCCGCGGACCTCGTCTTCTCCGCAGCCGCCGTAGGTGTCCTCCGTCGCCAAGTTAGGGCACGGAAGATCGAACTGCTCGGCCTCCTCTTCTACTCCGTCTAGCAGTTCATCGTGTGGTAATTATAACTCTCTTTTTACTGTCTTTTTGATCTGATGGATTCATCCTTGCTTACCAAAAGTGGTTTCTGCCTCCACATATTTGGATCTATCCTGTCCTGCATCTCATTTTAAGCCTAGTATATTCGCTTATGCTTCACACGTAGTTAGATTCCTCACTTGTACCTATTCTTGGATTCGTACAAATCTGGAACCAACTCTCAACATATAAGTGAATGTCTTCGCGCTATGAGGTCAATGTCTTCTAAACTGATTTATCTTCAAAATCTTCTGAGAATGCATATGACCTCTTCCCCTTCCCTCGCATCTCTAATGCTGTCACAGGTACATGTCTGTGGGAGAATCCCTTGGTTCTGATAGTCTGCATTCATTTGCAGAATTCTTACAGCATCACATCAATTCTCCCGAAGCTAGTTCCTGTCTGACCAGCAGACGGAAGACTTTGACAGCATTGAAGCCATTCAGTTTGAACTTCATGGCAACAGAAAAATCGCTAGGAAGGGCCGCAGGCAGCGCCGTGGGGGGACATCAAGAGATTTGCCACCTGACCTCTATGAGCTGTACAAGACAGATCCAGAAGAGGATTACAATCAGCGCAAAACACGAATCCAGTGGATTCGAAGATATTGGGCAGAGTAATGGTTCAAATACAGGTTCGTGACTCGGGAGTATGCTGAGAAGAATGCCATCAAGCGACCCTGGGGAGACATCTTGTACAAAAATCTTCCACCCAGGTCCAGAACTGAAGCCATTGATCAAGGATTCTATCCTTGCATGGTTCGCGGACCACAGCCAGAGAATGCTGACCCATCTTCTCTGCTATGGTGTCATGACGACAATCTGTTCAAGCGCAACTACAAGTTTGCTAAGGACTCTGCTGCGAAGAACAAGAAGTCGTTGGGATTAGACTTCAACCCCGGTCCCTCTGCTCCTCGTGCCGATGGCACACACGATGCTGAACCCAATATCGTCGGGCCCTTCTACAACCTTGAAGGTCTCATCACTCACATTATAGTTCAAGGGGCAGAAGTGGAGCACTCTGCTGATGACGCTGACTCTGATGAAGCGCCAGCTCCGCCAAAACCACTGAAGCAGAAGAAACCCAAGGCTTCAAAGCCCTCCTCTGCACCAAGAGCTTCGCGTGTGAAGCCTCTGGCCACTGCTCCTCCTGCACCTAGTGTGCATTCTGAAGATCTCTCTCGCATCTCCAAGTCAGAGAAGAAGAAGAAGAAGCCCATGCAAACTGCTGGTCAAGCACCGACCCCAGCTGCCGTTCTATGGAATGAGAATGAAGCCATTGATCTGTCTAGTGACGACGATCTTGGCAATGATGCTCTTGAGCTGCTGATAAAGAGCAAACAAGAGGCGGAAATCTTCAACGATCTTCCCCTGTTCGATATGGACATCCTGAACAAGTTCATTGACGAGTGGTTTGACAGCCCAAACCTCAGTTTTGATGATCTCTAGCTTCCTATTGGGCTAAGCGTCTCCTTCCATGGAGCCATTGCTCTTGAGCTGGCTCTTGCTCAAAAAATTGTTGAACTGAAGCACAAAATTGACTATGAGAAGGATCAGTTCAAGAAGCATATGGCCAAGCTCAGTGTGACTGATATTCAGAATTTCAAGCAAATGATGCATGAGCTTAAGGAGGCGTTTCACAAGAAACGTGACGAAGCTAAAGGTTCTCAAGAGCGCATGAAACACCTGGCTGCCAAATGTGTTCAAGCCTACAATGAAGCTGAGAAGCGCAAGGCACTTGGGCGTCCTAGCATCGACCCCAAGATGGCTGCCAAGAAGAAGAAGCCTACTGTGGCCCCAGCTAAAGCATCCAGGCGGGAAGAACCTCACATTGTCTTCCCCGCCAGTATGACAGGCGTGAAGCCAAAGGTCCCCATAGTGGCTTAAGATCTCAAGAAAACAAGGACAACCGAAGCCAGAAAGCGCAAGTCAAAGAACACCACTGATGAAGCTCCACCAACCAAGAAGAGAAAAACCAAGAAGAAAGACCGGGCTGCTCCCACAGAGCCCCTCGTCGTCGAGCCAATCTCAGTTGCTCATCCTGCGTCTGCACACCAAGAGCGTCGGTTGATAGTTCATGAGCCTACCACCACAGAGGCTCCTGAAGCTCAAGCAGATCCAGTTGTTGACCACACCGCAGCTGAAGACATTGGTCCTCAAGACAATGTAGAAGATGATGAAGTCCTTCCTCAGATCGAGCACAACGTGGTATCATCGCCTGTTCTCACGAACAGCGAACTCATCAGCATTGGTCGTCCTCTGACGCCAATCACTCAGGATGATTCATGGGCTGATCACCCTCAAGATCCCCCCCCCCCCCCCGTGAAGAAGAAACACCAACTACTCCCCCAACTCAAGTCACCACTCTGGTGCTTGATGATGAAGACTTTGTGGCCCAGACAACTCCATCTCCACAAGCGCCGCCAGTGTTTCGCAGGCTTCGCAAAGGACCAAGGCCACAAGTCACTCTTTCGAGTGTTCCAGAAGGAGAAGAGCACCAATCAGTATCTCGCCAAGTATTTCCTGAAGCCTCTCCAACTGTGAACATCTCCGAGTCTGAAGCCAAAGCTGCTGAAGACATTCCGGCTGCATCAGCCGATGAACAAGAAGAACCAAGACATGAAGAAGAACGTGTTGCTACACCCCCGACCAACCCTGAAGTTGTTCTCGAGGAGAACGTGTCCGACCCTCCAGCTACTCGAGTGGAGGTTGATAACATTGAGGTGTCCACCAACACCAATACTGTAGCCAATGTTGTTGTCATGGCTGAAGCTAATGTGGCGCCTGAAGTTAATGTGGTGCCAGAAGTAGTTGCACCTGAAGCCAATGCTGCACCTGAAGCAAATGTGCAGCCTGACGTTAATGCCAATGCCACTGCTCCTGTACCGCCTCCAAGGGCACACACCATTGAGCAAGCATTCGACCGAGGTCAGCTGGTTACTGTCAGATGGCCCATTCTGGTTCCTCCACCTGCTGCTGGTCCGCAATTTGACTATCATGTAGAGCACAGGCCTCAGGTCCAGAAGCCTAAGCCAAGGTTGCCAAGGTTTCCAGGTACTACAACTTCACCAGGATCTTTCAATGCAAATGGCTTCATTGCACACAATACCTTCTTTGATAGCACCAAGAACCCCTACTCCAAGCCCAGAATTTCATCTGATCGGTTCTGGAGCTATCAGCAGCGCAGTTACTATTCTGGTGTTCTCTATGATCAAGGGCGCATCTTTCCACATATGTGTCTAGGCTGTGAAGCTATTGCTGGACTGCCCTGCTTAGAAGAAGCCCTTGACTGCTTCCGTGATGCTGGTCTTCTGGACTTTGTGACTGATAAAGAGCATTGGAATGAAGAGCTTCTGCTACAATTCTATGCTACCCTCCACATTCGCGGCTACAACATGGATCCGAAGACATGGATCCTTGAGTGGATGACAGGCAACGTACACCATGAAGCCAAAGCTCTTGACATTATTGAGCTCACTGGTCTGCCCACTCCAGGTGAATTATATGAACCTGGTTGTCAGCTTCACCGCAATGCTTTGGAGAGCATCTTTCAGAAGCCAGAGCCCAACATGAGCCAAATGTCGTGCATGATGAAGCCACTGCCATGCGACGCCGAATACCCAAGAGAATTCTTTGTTGAAGACCTAGAGTATCTGCCCCGCACTATTTATCATATCATCAGGCGAACTCTATGGCCTGTCAAAGGACATTCTTCTGCAGCAAAGCTTGAAGGAGCAATGAAGACATTGGTCTTTTATATCTTCAATGGCATCAGCTTCAACGCTCAAGACTTCTTCATCAGGCAATTGGTTGCATCTGGCTCTGACCTCTTTGGTCTGAAATTCTACGCTCCATGGGTTATGCGCCTTATCAAGCTTCATTCTGCTGTCAACTATCAGCCTGCTGCTCGCAACCATTTGATATTCTTGCCAGAGGTTGATATGTCTGTTGAAGCCATCTACCCAGAGCCTACCAAGGAGCCTGTTTATCTTCACAATGCTAATCACCAAAGCTTCACACAACCCATTGAAGGAGTTCAGGCCGTCACTCATGTTTATCCTTTGGCTGGCAATACACGTGCACCTCATCGTGCCCATACTGAAGCAACTGAAAGCACAATTGCGCAAAGGCCTTGGAAGCGATCTCGTGTTCTCAATGACTGAGAGCTTCTCGTCGCCCTGCATCAAAAACAGGATAATCATCACTACTGGCTGAAACGACAGATGCAAAGCCTCTTGGTGGATGTCAATCGCATTCGCAACCTTGCCACCAAGAATGCCTTTGTCACTCATGAAACCTGTCGGAGGTCATGGAAGAGTTGACCTTGCTCAGTGCTGAAGCAGATCTTCAAGACGATGGCTTCACTGAGAGATTCAAGTTTGACTCCACTCCTCCAAGAAATGTTGTCTTTCGGCGGACTCCCTCACTTGAAGACTCTGACTATTCCTCCTCAGCTGCAACTGTTAATGCCAGAGTCATTGATGACCAAGATGATGCTACTTCACCACCTCCAACTTCGATGCGTATCGACACTGCACCAAGTTCTTCTGCACCACCAAACCTCAACGACGACCCTGCTGCTTCACCTACTCCTCATGGGAACGAGTAGAGGCTCTATGTCTTCAAACCTTTTTGGTCCTCACTGACAAAAGGGGGAGAAGCATATGAGTTGATAGTCTTCAAGCGGGTCCATATGGGTGGTTGCTTTATATTTTGCCAAGTGTTTACAACTCTCGCTTTTGATACTTTTGGTTCTTTGAGTTGTAACACTTAAACTTGATGGTCGTCTGCTACTTTTTCTGCTATTCTGTGATGCGATGATAAATTCCGCATATGCGATGATAAATCCCGCACGAAGTCATATTGCAGACGTCCATTTTTCATTATGCATGTAATTATCTTCGTTATATCTCTTCATGCATGATGAATTGCCTTCATAAGTTGAAGAGGATCTCCACAAGTACAACCTGCCATGTGCATTTGCATTCCAAAAGCAAAATACTTATATGCACATCTTCAGGGGGAGCCTTTTGCTACTTATGAAGACAATATCTTTATCCTTTACAATTTCACATAATTTTATCCCCGTTGAAAACTTCAACCAGTTTGTCATCAATCACCAAAAAGGGGAGATTGTAAGTGCATCTGGTGCCACCCTAGTTGGTTTTGGAGTATTGACGACAAACCTGGTTGAGGGACTAATGTGTTTGTGAGAATTGCAGGATAACGCAGGTAGTAGTCCCTCATTGATTCGGTTTACCTACCGGAGATGACCCCTAAAAATGTATGAAGACATTGAAGACAATGGTGGTATGTGAAGATATTCACATTATAGACTATGACATGAGAAGACATCGCATGAAGAATTTGGAGCGCGAAGACATAGTTGTTTCGTAGCTTCATTTTCTTCTTTGTTGAGTCATAAGAACCACCGTACTATTAAGTGGGGTCCAAGTGAACAAAGTCAGAGTGACTGAAGTGATGCTCAACCAAATCCTATGTCTTCGAGCGAAGACAATGAGAGAAAATCTTATCCAGAGCTGGATGAGTCAGCTTTACTTGTGGCCCAAGTCAAGCTGCCGCGTGTGTTTGAAATCTGACCGTTGGAACATGTGTCAGTTCCTTAGTGACCTAGGGTCATTTCGGACAAATCAGGTCGGGTTGCCTAGTGGCTATAAATAGCCCACCCCCTACACCATAAATTGGTGGCTGCTCAGAGTTAGTGCACGGCTTTTGTCGTTTGAGAGCAACCCACCTCCGAAGCTTTTGAGAGAGAGAAATCCTTGCGAGGACAAAACCCAAACACCCAGAGCCAAAGAGTGTTAGGCATCACTGAAGTCTTTCTGTCCGCGTGACCTGAAGACTTGTTACACTTGAGGACTGTGAATCCTCCAGCCGGTTAGGTGTCGCGTTCTGAGCATCCAAGAGTCGTTGTGGATCGCCGGTGAACGAAGTCTATGAAGGTTTGGAAGTCTACCTTGAAGACTTACCAGAGTGATTGGGCGAGGACTGTGTGTCCTTAGCTCAAGGGGAATAAGGTGAAGACACGGTCTTCTGAGTTGAATCTCAGCCTCCCTAACCAGACGTACAGTTGTCACAGCAACTGGAACTGGTCCAACAAATCCCTGTCTTCACCAAGCGACTGGTTCTATCATCTCCCTCTCTTTATTTACAGTTTGTCTTCATGAAGTCATTGCCTGCTTGCGTTACCTATTTGACTTCACTGTGTGACTTCTATTGCTATTTGGCTTCATACTATCTTCCATCCTAATCTTTACTACCTAGCTGCTATTAGTCTCCGTGCTTTCACTTCTTTGAATACTTGACTATGGCTTGCTTAGTGTAGTCTACCTTCCGCTGCATATCAATAGGTTCATTTCTATTGTTTGTCTTCGAAACTCTCATGTTTTGAAGACTTTCATAAAAATCTCCTATTCACCCCCCCCCCCCTCTAGTCGATAACTAGCACTTTCACTTTAGCATTGCTAAGAGCTCGGGAATTGTCTTATCCATCCCTTGCATGTTATAGTTCATCACGAAGCTCTTGTAGCTTGGTGGCAGTGATTGAAGAATTATGTCAATGACACTATCATCAGGAAGATTAACTCCCAGTTGAATCAAGTGATTGTTATACCCACAAATTTTGAGTATATGCTCACTGACAAAACTATTCTCCTCCATCTTGTAGCTGTAGAACTTATTGGAGACTTCATATCTCTCAATCCGGGCATTTGCTTGAAATATTAACTTCAACTCCTGGAACATCTCATATGCTCCATGACGTTCAAAACGTCATTGAAGCCCCGGTTCTAAGCCGTAAAGCATGGCACACTGAACTATCGACTAGTCATCAGCTTTGCTCTGCGAGCCGTTCATAACATCTGGCGTTGCTCGTGCAGGTTTGGCACCTAGCAGTGCTTCCAGGATGTAATTCTTCTGTGCAGCAATGAGGATAATCCTCAAGTTACGAACCCAGTCTGTGTAGTTGCTACCATCATCTTTCAACTTTGCTTTCACTAGGAACGCATTAAAATTCAACGGAACAACAGCATGGGCCATCTATCGACAACAATATAGACATGCAAAATACTATCAGGTATTAAGTTCATGATAAATTAAAGTTCAATTAATCAAATTACTTGAGAACTCCCACTTAGATAGACATCCCTCTAATCATCTAAGTGATCACGTGATCCAAATCAACTAAACCATGTACGATCATCACGTGAGATGGAGTAGTTTTCAATGGTGAACATCACTATGTTGATCATATCTACTATATGATTCACGCTCGACCTTTCGGTCTCAGTGTTTCGAGGCCATATCTGCATATGCTAGGCTCGTCAAGTTTAACCCGAGTATTCTGCGTGTGCAAAACTGGCTTGCACCCATTGTATGTGAACATAGAGCTTATCACACCCGATCATCACGTGGTGTCTCGGCACGACGAACTTTCGCAACGGTGCATACTCAGGGAGAACACTTATACCTTGAAATTAGTGAGAGATCATCTTATAATGCTACCGTCGAACTATCCAGAATAAGATGCATAAAGGATAAACATCACATGCAATCAATATAAGTGATATGATATGGCCATCATCATCTTGTGCCTTTGATCTCCATCTCCAAAGCACCGTCATGATCACCATCGTCACCGGCGCGACACCTTGATCTCCATCGTAGCATCGTTGTTGTCTCCCAACTATTTTCTACGACTATTGCTACCGCTTAGTGATAAAGTAAACCAATTACATGGCGATTGCATTTCATACAATAAAGAGACAACCATATGGCTCCTGCCAGTTGCCGATAACTTCGTTACAAAACATGATCATCTCACACAATAAAATTTAGCATCATGTCTTGACCATATCACATCACAACATGCCCTGCAAAAACAAGTTAGACGTCCTCTACTTTGTTGTTGCAAGTTCTACGTGGCTGCTACGGACTGAGCAAGAACCGTTCTTACCTACGCATCAAAACCACAACGATTTTTCGTCAAGTATGTGCTGTTTTAACCTTCGACAAGGACCGGGCATAGCCACACTCGATTCAACTAAAGTTGGAGAAACTGACACCCGCCAGCCACCTGTGTGCGAAGCACGTCGGTAGAACCAGTTGAAGGAAATATGCCCTAGAGGCAATAATAAAGTAATATATATTTCCTTATATCATGATAAATGTTTATTATTCATGCTAGAATTGTATTAACCGAAAACATAATACATGTGTGAATACATAGACAAACAGAGTGTCACTAGTATGCCTTTACTTGACTAGCTCGTTGATCAAAGATGGTTATGTTTCCTAGCCATAGACATAAGTTGTCATTTGATTAACGAGATCACCTCATTAGGAGAATGACGTGATTGACTTGACCCATTCCGTTAGCTTAGCACTCGATCGTTTAGTATGTTGCTATTGCTTTCTTCATGACTTATACATGTTCCTATGACTATGAGATTATGCAACTCCCGTTTACCGGAGGAACACTTTGTGTGTTACCAAACATCACAACGTAAATGGGTGATTATAAAGGTGCTCTACAGGTGTCTCCAAAGGTACTTGTTGGGTTGGCGTATTTCGAGATTAGGATTTGTCACTTCAATTGTCGGAGAGGTATCTCTGGGCCCACTCGGTAATGCACATCACTGTAAGCCTTGCAAGCATTGTGACTAATGAGTTAGTTGCGGGATGATGTGTTACAGAACGAGTAAAGAGACTTGCCGGCAACGAGATTGAACTAGGTATCAAGATACCGACGATCAAATCTCGGGCAAGTAACATACCGGTGACAAAGGGAACAACGTATGTTGTTATGCGGTCTGACCGATAAAGATCTTCGTAGAATATGTGGGAGCCAATATGGGCATCCAGGTCCCGCTATTGGTTATTGACCGGAGACGTGTCTCGGTCATGTCTACATAGTTCTCGAACCCGTAGGGTCCGCACGCTTAAGGTTACGATGACGGTTTTATTATGAGTTTATGTATGTTGATGTACCGAAGGAGTTCGGAGTCCCGGATGAGATCGGGGACATGACGAGGAGTCTCGAAATGGTCGAGACATAAAGATCGATATATTGGACGACTATATTCGGACTTCGGAAAGGTTCCCAGTGATTCGGGTATTTTTCGGAGTACCGGAGAGTTACGGGAATACGTATTGGGCCTTATTGGGCCATACGGGAAAGAAGGAAAAGGGCCTCAAGGGTGGCCGCACCCCTCCCCTTGGTCTGGTCCGAATTGGACTAGGGAAGGGGGGCGCCCCCTTCCTTCCTTCTCTTTTTCCCTTCCTCTTTTCCTATTCCATATGGGAGGTGGAATCCTACTAGGACTAGGGAGTCCTAGTAGGACTCCACACTTGGTGCGCCCCCTCCTAGGGCCGGCCTCCTCCTCCCTTGCTCCTTTATATACGGGGGCAGGGGGCACCCCAGAGACACAACAATTGATCCTTGAGATCTCTTAGCCGTGTGCGGTGCCCCCCTGCACCATATTACACCTCGATAATACCGTTGCGGAGCTTAGGTGAAGCCCTGCGTCGGTGGAACATCATCATCGTCACCACGCCGTCGTGCTGACGAAACTCTCCCTCAACACTCGGCTGGATCGGAGTTCGAGGGACGTCATCGAGCTGAACGTGTGTAGAACTCGGAGGTGCCGTACGTTCGGTACTTGATCGGTCGGATCGTGAAGACGTACGACTACATCAACCGCATTGTGATAACGCTTCCGCTGTCGGTCTACGAGGGTACGTGGACAGCACTCTCCCCTCTCGTTGCTATGCATCACCATGATCTTGCGTGTGCGTAGGAAATTTTTTGAAATTACTACGTTCCCCAACACCAGTCTCGCGTAAGCGTACGCGTAATGTCTCTCCGGGTCGCTTCATCCAACAATACCGCGGAATCAAAGTATGACATGCTGGTAAGCAGTATGACTATTATCGCCCACAACTCACTTGTGTTCTACTCGTGCATACAACATCTACGCATAAACCTGGCTTGGATGCCACTGTTGGGTAACGTAGTAATTTTTAAAAAAAAAATCCTACGCACACGCAAGATCATGGTGATGGATAGCAACGAGAGGGGAGAGTGTAGTCCACGTACCCTCGTAGACCGTAAGCGGAAATGTTATGACAACGCGGTTGATGTAGTCGTACGTCTTCACGATCGACCGATCCTAGTACCGAAAGTACGACACCTCCGCGATCTGCACACGTTCGGCTCGGTGACGTCCCACGAACTCACGATCCAGCAGAGTGTCGAGGGAGAGCTTCGTCATCACGACGGCATGATGACTGTGATGATGAAGCTACTGGCGCATGGCTTCGCCTAAGCACTGCAACGATATGACCGAGGTGGATTATGGTGGAGGGGCGCACCGCACACGGCTAAGAGATCAATGATCAACTTGTGTGTTCTAGGGTGCCCCCCTACCCCCATATATAAAGGAGCAAGGGGGAGGCCGGCCGGCCCTTGGGGCGCACCAAGAAGGGGGAGGAGTCCTCCTCCTAGTAGGAGTAGGACTGCCCCTTTCCTAGTCCAACTAGGAGGAGGAAGGGGAAGGAAAGAGAGGGAGAGAGGGAGGGAAAGAGGGGCGCCGCCCCCCCCCCCCCCTCCTTGTCCAATTCGGACTCCTCAAGGGGGGGGCAGCCAGCCCATGGCCCCTTCCTCTCTCTCACACAAGGCCCATGTTGGCCCATTAGTTCCCCCGGGGGTTCCATAACCCCCCGACACTCTGATAATTATTCGGTGACCCCCGGAACTCATCCGGTGTCCGAATATAGTCATCCAATATATCAATCTTTATGTCTCGACCATTTCGAGACTCCTCGTCCTGTCCGTGATCACATCCGGGACTCCAAACTATCTTCGGTACATCAAAACCCATAAACTCATAATACCGATCGTCACCGAACGTTAAGCGTGCGGACCCTACGGGTTCGAGAACTATGTAGACATGACCGAGACACGTCTCCGGTCAATAACCAATAGCGGAACCTGGATGTTCATATTGGCTCCCACATATTCTACAAAGATCTTTATCGGTCAAACCGCATAACAACATACGTTGTTCCCTTTGTCATCGGTATGTTACTTGCCCGAGATTCGATCGTCGGTATCTCAATAACTAGTTCAATCTCGTTACCGGCAAGTATCTTGACTCGTTCCGTAATGCATAATCCCGCAACTAACTCATTAGTCACATTTTGCAACGCTTATAGTGATGTGCATTACCGAGCGGGCCCAGAGATACCTCTCCGGCAATCGGAGTGACAAATTCTAATCTCGATCTATGCCAACCCAACAAGTACCATCGGAGACACCTGTAGAGCACCTTTATAATCACCCAGTTACGTTGTGACATTTGGTAGCACACAAAGTGTTCCTCCGGTATTCGGGAGTTTCATAATCTCATAGTCAAAGGAACATGTATAAGTCATGAAGAAAGCAATAGCAATATACTAAACGATCAAGTGCTAAGCTAACGGAATGGGTCAAGTCAAGCACATCATTCTCTAATGATGTGATCCCGTTAATCAAATGACAACTCATGTCTATGGCTAGGAAACTTAACCATCTTTGATTCAACGAGCTAGTCAAGTAGAGGCATACTAGTGACACTTTGTTTGTCTATGTATTCACACATGTACTAAGTTTCCGGTTAATACAATTCTAGCATGAAAAATAAACATTTATCATGATATAAGGAAATATAAATAACAACTTTATTATTGCCTCTAGGGCATATTTCCTTCAATTACTACACTTTTATCACCATCTCTTCGCTGAACTAGTGCACCTATACAATTTACCATTGTATTTGATGTGTTGGGGACACAAGAGACTTTTTATTATTTGGTTACAGGGTTGTTTGAGAGAGACCATCTTCATCCTACACCTCCCACGGAATGATAAACCTTAGCTCATCCATTTGAGGGAAAATTGCTACTGTCCAACAAAACTCTGCGCTTGGAGGCCCAACACGAGTCTACAAGAACAAGTTGTGTAGTAGACATCATATAGGTGCACTAGTTCGGCGAACAGATGGTGATACAAGTGTAATATGGATAGTAGATATAGGTTTTTGTAAAATAAAAATATAATAATAGCAAAGTTACTAGTAACAAAAGTGAGTAAAAACAGTATTACAATGCTTGAAAACAAGGCCTAGGGCTCATAATTTCACTAGTGCAAAATCTCTTAACAATGGTAACATAATTGGATCATATAACAATCCCTCAACGTGCAACAAAGAATCACTCTAAAGTTCCTATCATGGAGAACATAAGATGAAATTGTTTGTAGTATACGAAACCACCTCAAAGTTATTCTTTCTGATCAATCCATTGAGCTATTCCTATAAGTGCCATGAACATTTCTAGAGTTCGTACTAAAATAACACCATATGATACACACCAACCAACTCTAATGTCACCTAGGTACTCCAATGTCACCATAAGTATCCGTGATTTGACTATACGATATACATCAAACAACTTCAGATTCATAATATTCAATCCAACACAAAGAACTTCGAAGAGTACCCAAAGATTTCTACAGGAGAAGAATATGAAAATGCGTATCAACCCCTATGCATAGATTACCCTAATGTCACCACTGGAATCCGCAAGTTGATAAACAAAACATAAATCAAGTGAATCAATAGAACATCCCATTGTCACCACGGATATCCCATTGCAAGACATGCATCAAGTGCTCTCACATCCAAAAGATTCAATCCGACATAACAAAACCTCAAAGGAAAAGATCCAATTCATCACAATAAGGTAGAGAGGGAAGAAGACCATAAGATCCAAATAAATTAACAAAGCTCGCAGTACATCAAGATCGTGCCAAATCAAGAACACGAGAGAGAGAGAGAGAGAGAGAGAGAGAGAGAGATCAAACACATAGCTACTGTACATATCCTCAGCCCCAAGGGTGAACTATTCCATCCTCATCATGGTGGCCGCCGGGATGATGAAGATGGCCTCCGGTGATGATTTCTCCCTCCGGCAAGGTGCCGGAATGGGTCCCGATTGAGTTTTCATGGATATAGAGGCTTGCAGCGACGGAACTTCTCATCTAGGGTTCTTTTCGATGTTTGGGGTATTTATAGGAATATTTGGTGTCGGTCTCACGCCAGGTGGTTGCCCCAGGGGCCCACAAGCTCGGGGGGTGCGCCCTAGGGGGGTGGGCGCCCCCCAGGCTTGTGACTCCCTCAGCTACTTCCTGGCCCAGCTCCGGTGCTTCGGGGGTCTCTTTTGGTCCATAAAAAATCATCGTAAATTTTTAGCCCATTCCGAGAACTTATATTTCTGCACAAAAAATGACACCATGGTAGTTTTGCTGAAAACAATGTCAGTCCGGGTTAGTTCTAATCAAAACATACCAAAACCATATAAAATTGTTGTAAACATGGCATGAATACTTCATAAATTATAGATACGTTGGAGACGTATCAACATCCCCAAGCTTAATTCCCGCTCGTCCTCGAGTAGGTAAATGATAAAAGAAATAATTTATGAAGTGTGAATGCTAGCATAGTGCATAAATTTGATCAATGATAGTTCCAAACACTTTTGCTATCATAAACAGTAGCTCATCTCATAAAACTTCTCATGATCAAGTAACAAGCTATTCACATGTTAAAGTATAGACCATAAACTTTCTTGAAAACTAACAAACTAGGTTCTCAGTCATCAAACAATTGCAATTCATCTTATTTTCAGGGAGATTCTGTGTAAGAGCTTTGATTTAGCAAATTCCACATACTCAACTATCATATTGTCTTCCATGATTGCTAACACTCAAAGCATATTTTTAGAACAAATAGTATCCATCGAACACAGAGAAAGATAGGGGCTTAGTATTTTGCCTCCCAAATTATTTATCATATAGATAATTGTCAACAATAATAATCCATGATCAAATGTATTTGAATGGCCATATATGCTTGGATCTTTCCCCACCACATGATACTTGCCAACTAGAGAATAATTGAGGTTGAAATAAGAAGGAATACTATCGACTCTTGCATAAAAGTAAATACATAAAAGTAAAAGATAGGCTCTTCGCAGAGGGAAGAAGATGTTGTAATGCGCTTTTTATTTTGTATATGCAAACCCTTAATGCAAAGGAACGCCACGTTATATTGCCCTTTGTGATAGCAACCTCTATTATGCAGTCCGTTGCTTTTATTTCTTTACCATCACAAGTTCGTACAACGCTTATTTTCCCTAACAATAAAAGATCATACATATTTAGGAGCAATTTTTATTGCTTTTTGCACCGATGACAACTTACTTAAAGGATTTTATTGAATCCTTAGGTAGATATGGTGGACACTTATGGCAGGAAACTAGGTTTAAGGGTTTTTGGATGCACAAGTAGTATCTCTATTTAGTACGAATTTTTGGCTAGCAAAAGATCCTAAGCAAGAACCACATGTTGGAGGATCCATAACAATATAGCTTCTATTCAAATATACCCAAACATAAATCATTACGTTGTCTTCCTTGTCCAACTTCAACTAATTTGCTCAAGTTTAAAATTAATTAATGGGGGCTCACAATCATAGAAGATGTCCAAGATAGTATTTTTATATGTAAAATCTCTCTTCCTTCAATATTATTTCATGAATTGTTCAAGTGACCAATGTTGTGTTTGCTAACTTTCAATAAATTTTACCACCTATACTTCTTATATGTGAAGTCATTACTCCCCATGGGATAAGCATATGAAACATATATAATTTCAGATTTATGATATTCAATTCATTCAACCATTTACTCATAGGATATAAGTGAAGCACGAGAGTAAATGACAAACTGCTCCAAAAAGATATAAGTGAAGATCAATGAGTAGTCAAATAACTAAGTAGCTATGTGAAGACCCTCTCTCATAATTTTTTTAGATCTTAAGTATTTTATTCAAACAGAAAGCAAAATAAAATCAGATGACATTCTAAGGATAGCACATATCATGTGAAGAAGCAAAAAACTTAGGCTCAACCAAAACCGACCAATCATTGTTTAAGAAGAAAGGTGGGATGCCAACTGGGGCATCCCCATGCTTAGATGCTTGAGACTTCTTGAAATATTAACTAGGGATGCCTTGGGCATCCCCAAGCTTGAGCTATTTTGTCTCCTTAATTCATCTCATATCACGGTTTCCCTAATTCTTAAAAAGTTCATCCACAAAAAACTCAACAAGAACTCATGAGATAAGTTAGCATAAATCAATGCAAAATCTTATCATTCTCAACTGTAGAAAAATCACTAAAATTATAATTTGAATTGCATACTAAGTGCCTCTGCATATTTAATACTCCTTTCCTCAAATAGAATCATTAAACAAGCAAACATATGCAAACAAGGCAATCATAACAACAATCTCTCTAAACAGAACAATCTGTAAAGGATTAAGGAAGATCCATACTTATTTAACTCAAAAAAATTCTGAAACTTTACCATGCTGTAGAAAATTTATCATAGCTCATTGTGTCAAAATTTCAACATTTTATCACATTCTGTCATTTTTGGAGAATTTACGCAATAGCATGCAAGTTCCTGTTTTGAAACAACAACTCATATGCTTGCAAACTAAGCATGGTGAAGGCTATCCTTGACATTTTTATTGAAAGAAAATATACAAAACCATATTCTAGATAATAGCAAGCAAATCTCAACAAAAGAAAATGATGCTCCAAGCAAAACACATATAATGTGACGAACAAAAATATAGCTCCAAGTAAGATTTTTTTGAAACTATGATGATTTTTATAGCAAATTCAGAAACTATACACACTGATGCATAAAAATCAAAACTATGACCCCGTCGGCCAACTCTTGGCCGAAGTGGGATTTCAAGCCTCCCATTGGCCGAAGTGTGGCCCAGCTGGGCCGAAGAGCAGTTTTCTGTGGCCTGGCGACCGAAGAAGCGGGCTTCGGCCTACAGCCGACCGAAGAGGCCGTCTTCGGCCCACCAGCGGCCGAAAAGGTCTTCGGCCGGCTAGCGACCAAAGTGTTCTGGATAAGCCCCCGACGTCGTCTCCTTCCTCTTGCTTCTGTTTCTTCCTCTTTCTCTCGTTGCTCTCTGTTTCTCTCCCCACCCCGCGTTGTTCTCCTTTGTTTCCCATCTATTGTAGAAACCAAGCCACAGAAATAATAGATCGTAGCAATCTCTGCCGGTCTACGGTAAATTTTTCCCACGGGATAGTTTTTTGTGCCTACAAGTGAGGAGGAGCCATCGTGGGGTGGAGGTGGTGGTGGTGAGGAGGTGGGGGGATGAGGAGGTGCGGCTGGAGATGAGGAGGTGGTGAGGAGGAGGTTGTTGATGTCTACTACACAACCTTCTTCTTGTAGACGTTGTTGGGCCTCCAAGTGCAGAGGTTTGTAGGACAGTAGCAAGTTTCCCTCAAGTGGATGACCTAAGGTTTATCAATCCGTGGGAGGCGTAGGATGAAGATGGTCTCTCTCAAACAACCCTGCAACCAAATAACAAAGAGTCTCTTGTGTCCCCAACACACCCAATACAATGGTAAATTGTATACGTGCACTAGTTTGGCGAAGAGATGGTGATACAAGTGCAATATGGATGGTAGATATAGGTTTTGTAATCTGAAAATATAAAAACAGCAAGGTAACAAGTGATAAAAGCGAGCACAAACGGTATTGCAATGCTAGGAAACAAGGCCTAGGGTTCATACTTTCACTAGTGCAAGTTCTCTCAACAATAATAACATAATTGGATCATATAACTATCCCTCAAGATGCAACAAAGAGTCACTCCAAAGTCACTAATAGCGGAGAACAAACGAAGAGATTATTATAGGGTACGAAACCACCTCAAAGTTATCCTTTCTGATTGCTCTATTCAAGAGTCCGTAGTAAAATAACATGAAGCTATTCTTTTCGTTCAATCTATCATAGAGTTCGTAATAGAATAACACCTTAAGATACAAATCAACCAAAACCCTAATGTCACCTATATACTCCAATGTCACCTCAAGTATCCATGGGTATGATTATACGATATGCATCACACAATCTTAGATTCATCTATTCAACCAGCACAAAGTACTTCAAAGAGTGCCCCAAAGTTTCTACAGGAGAGTCAAGACGAAAACGTGTGCCAACCCCTATGCATAAGTTCACGAGGTCACGGAACCCGCAAGTTGATCACCAAAACATACATCAAGTGAATCACGTGATATCCCATTGTCACCACAGATACGCACATGCAAGACATACATCAAGTGTTCTCAAATCCTTAAAGACTCAATCCGATAAGATAACTTCAAAGGGAAAACTCAATCCATTACAAGAGAGTAGAGGGGGAGAAACATCATAAGATCCAACAATAGTAGCAAAGCTCGCGATACATCAAGATCGTATCACCTCAAGAACACGAGAGAGAGAGAGAGAGAGAGAGAGAGATCAAACACATAGCTACCGGTACATACCCTCAGCCCTGAGGGTGAACTACTCCCTCCTTGTCATGAAGAGCGCCGGGATGATGAAGATGGCCACCGGTGAGGGTTCCCCCCTCCGGGAGGGTGCCGGAACAGGGTCCCGATTGGTTTTTGGTGGCTACAGAGGCTTGCGGCGGCGGAACTCCTGATCTATTCTGCTCCTCGAAGTTTTTAGGGTATATGGATATATATAGGCGAAAGAAGTCGGTCAGGGGAGCCACGAGGGGCCCACAAGGGTGGAGGGCGTGCCTAGGGGGGTAGGCGCGCCCCCCTGCCTCGTGCTCTCCTCGTTGATTCCCTGATGTGTACTCCAAGTCTCCTAGATTGCTTTTGTTCCAAAAATAACTCTCCCAAAGGTTTCATTCCATTCGGACTCCGTTTGATATTCCTTTTCTGTGAAACACTGAAACAAGGGAAAAAACAGAAACTGGCACTGGGCTCTGGGTTAATAGGTTAGTCCCAAAAATAATATAAAAGTGTTTAATAAAGCCCATAAACATCCAAAACAGATAATATAATAGCATGGAACAATCAAAAATTATAGATACGTTGGAGACGTATCAGTTGTGGTGAGGAGGAGGAGGTCCGGTCGTTGAGGGGGCAGCGGCGGTGTTGTTCGGCCGTGCAAGTACTCCGCGAGGTGGCCGGTGCCGCTGGGTAGAAGAGAGGAGCAAGAAGCTAGGGACACACGCGTCGAAGGTATAACGATGTCGTCATAAATTTTCTCTGAGTTGTATATATAGTTTAGTTAGTGTTGATAAGTCATATTGCGTACTTCTAGTGTTAATTTGTCTGTGGTGACATATTAGCGGATAGTTAGTGTAGCGGATAATAATTTTGTTCTTTGTGATTAATGAGAAGATGGCAATGTCTGACAGGTGAAAATGTCTGCATCAATAAATTTGACTGTTTACTACGGCCATGGTAATGTTCAATATAATGAGTTGGGGATTGATCTTAGCGAGTTTAAAAATGGCGTCATGACACTACTAGGCTGGACAGACTGGACATTAGACAGTTGAAGTACTGGTTGACAACTAGTTTTGGGCTGGATCCTCAACTATGTTCCATCAGTATTCATGCATTGTGGACCAAATCCTGTAGGAATGTCAAGTGGGAGTTGATGTCGATAGATTGGAGCCATCATTGGTTGACCCTGTTAAGTCGTTGCCGAGACCGAAGAATCCACCCATAACCAGCCCTAGTGCAACCTGTGGCGAAGGAGGAGAATATCGTACAACTCCACATGGGGTACAAACCCGACCAGGGCAGTCAAGTGGCTAAAGAGATTGATTTATTCGGGTCACAGCCACTCGATTTGGATGCTAGCCAACCCGAGAAAGAGTCAGACTACGTGTCACACAATGTGTGTGGTCATGATACTGGGTAGAGTAGTCAGTCGATAATATTAGTTGGTTCTGCTTTTGCTGATGGGGATGAGGAAGGGGATGGAATGCAGAGGGTGATGGAGGAAGAGGACGAGGATGGATTAGCGGAGGATCTGGATTCTGAAAATTCCGAGGATGAAGTGGAGGTACTGATTCCTTCTGCATGGGATCATGACATATCCACCAGCCTTATGGTAAACGATGGCCATGAGACTCTACGACAATATAATCTGAACCAAGTCCAGATAGGGGCTATGTTCGATACAAAGAAAAAATTGAAGTACGCGGTCATAAAGTGGGCTATGTCTACACAGAGGTTTTCGGACACACATATCAAGTCCAACAAACTATAGTGTGAAATGTGTTGAAATAGGTTGTCCTGGGAAGGTGCACGGGCACGTGCCAAAGTATAACATCCACTGGGTTGTCACGGATGTCGTCCCACATAATTGTGTGAGGAAAAACCTTCTGGTGAAGCATCCAAACCTGACTTCAACTCTCATTCTGCAACTCATGTATACTGAGATAAAGCAGAAGAAAGATATGGAAGCAAAACAGATCCAGATAGCAGTGAAGGTCAGATGGAATTATGACATTCCTTATGGGAAGGCCTGGAGGGGTAAGCAGAAGACTATGGAGGAAATGTTTGAGACGTTCTTTGACTCATATGATAATGTTGTCTATCTCCTTCACGTACTGAAGGAGAGGAATTTTGGGACTTATGTGAATGTACAACACACAAGGTTGCCGAGTATACCAGATTTCAAGGTGTTGAAACGAGTATTGTTCTCTTTCGCTATGTGCATCGAAGCTTTCCGCCATTGTCCTCCTGTGATGTTTGTGGATGGTACATTCCTGACTGGTCAGTACCAAGGGCAAATCCTAACTGCTATTGGTGTGGACGGGAACAATCAAATCATCCCACTTGCCATGGCATTTGTGGAGGGTGAGAACTTTTCGAGCTGGGTATGGTTCTTCCGGCAAGTGAAAAATTCCATCGTGAAGGACCGACCAAACGTGTGTGTCTTTCATGACATACATGCTGGTATATTGAAGGTCGTGAAGACACTGAGGAATAAAACAGATGACAAACCAACACCTTGGAAGGAGTTGCAGAGCTGGTGGTGCATGCGCCATCTTGGGGCTAATTTTTTCTCACAGTTCAAGAACAAGCGGTTGATGAACTTGTTTAGAAAATTATGCAAGCAGAACCAGCAGCACAAATATGATTTTATTTGGTCAAAACTAGATGAGTTTACCAAGTAGCAGGTCCATGCCAGGAAGAAATTGGAACAAGATTAGGTTGCATTAGCAGCAATCATAGCTGAGCTAGAGCAGCCAGTGGGTCATTGTGACTTGCCACCAATTGACCCTCCTAATAAAAAGAGAAAGAAGGGGAGGGAAATAAAGAGTTTTTCTGAGTGGATAGAGAAAGAGCCACTACTAGGGAAACCCTAGCATTAGCGCGTGTTTAAAGCCTATCAGTAGCGCGGGGCGCAGCGCTACTAGTAAGGTTAGCAGTAGCGTGGATTGGACCACGCTACTGCTATATCGACTTAGTAGTAGCGCTTTGTACTATGAGCGCTACTGGTAATTAGTAGTAGCGCTTCTCCTAGCACGCGCTACTACTATTATTCCGTATTTGTTTTTTATTTCATGTTGTATTCATACACCTTTATACAAGTTTTCATACCGCAACAATTTAGAGAATGATTTTACATCATAATGAGTTATTACATCACTAGGAGAAAGAACCGTGGACTAGTTTCAAGTGGATGGACATCCACTTGAAACTAATCCGCGGTTCTTTCACCCAATGGTATAATATATAATCATCATCATCATCCTCATCATCATATCATTAACAACTTATCATCATAATACATCATTTTCATATAACACCTCCTCATGATCATCGTTTTCATCAATGAGACATCACATACAAGTTGGTCACTAGACATCATCATCAACTCTCATAAACATATTGTACCTCATAGGACCTACTACATTCTCTTAGGACCTACTATATTATCTTAGGTAAAATGGCATAAAACAAGATAGCCCCTGACTCTCCATTATGGAGAATGGCGATTATCATATCTCTAATTCTTGCCTTTCGCACAATGTTGCTTCCAAGAACCTCCTTACGACTGTCCATACATTTTTTCCATTCTTTGATTATCATGTGTTCACCGGTTTTAGAAATCCGGTATGGACAGGTGAGATTCGTAGGATGGCCTGGCTGTATGTTCAAAACATCAAGGCGACCATTCTGATACATCAAATGAGTCACACAATTCATCGGGATTTTCTGTTGAAAAACATAGTAATAACTTCATAGTTAGCAATGATGTACTAGTTTTAGAAGTATGCAAAAGATGCACGGATGTCGTAATAGTAAAAAATCTTACCAGGGAATCTCCTTGGAAGTTATTGCGGTTCAACACGTGCACTAGTGGCATGTATTGACCATAATTTGGAGGAGTTCGATAAAAGGCATTGTAATTCTCAAGATCAGTACAATATGCGACCAGATGACTTTTCTCCTGATAAGTTAACTCAGAGCCATCGGTGTAGTTGGTTCTGTCTACCATCTTCCGCACATTCTTTGAAGAATGAAAGTAAGCTATCAACTATTTTGAAATAAACAATATAAATTACTTAATAACTATGTTTGAGGAACTCACATAGCGGTAGAATTGGAAGCGTATCAACAAGGACCCAAATGTCCAAATTGTCTTGGTCAATGTCAGGATCACCAAGATCCATGGTGACAAACATACCCTCATGAAAATCATACATCTTGCAAAGTGCTTCCCAACCCGAGCAACCAAAATGGGATACGCTCTCAGAATTATACAGATTTATTTCAAAATCCATACCATGATGAGTCCTTAGGTGAATTTTCTTTGTTTCGAAATTTTGATGGTCTTCAAAATCCATCCTCTCCAAGACATAGCGTCTTGCATGGCATGGGATAAGCTACTCGAATTGTAAAAGATGAAAATTACACGTTGAAATAGTTGAAGTCATGCTTAATTACGAAAAAAACACTTGTCGTCGTTGCGTACCATTTCAACATCGAAGGTCTCCTCGAGCTTAATGTTGAAGCGCCGATCTTCGTCCATGTGAGGCCTGTCGCACAGACCTCGATCGTTGTGGCACCAGCTGCACTCCCCCGGGAGACTTTCATCGTCCGATGACGACATTTCCTATGTTCATAATTCAAAGATTAAACTTGTACAATTAAATATATTTTTCGAGAAATGTCGTTTAATTATTTTTCGAGAAAATCCAGGCCACTCGATATTTCCTACATATTCTAGCACAAGTCATGCCAGAATTCACGGAAAAATCCGGCATGACCTTTGCTAAAAAAGGACATATCGAGCGCCTGAAATTTGCCGGAACGGAAATTAATCAACACTCCGGCAAAACATAGGCCACTCGGAGGTGTAACCTGAACATGACAGGCCACTTGGGCCACCACATATCCTATTTGAGCAACACAAGATATACATGTTTTTATCTACATCATATCTTATAGGACTCATATTGACATGGAGATTTGGCTGGTCTCACCTCGAGGTCGAAGGGGGTCGGTGACGGGGACGATGGCGGGGATGATGGAGGGGCTCCTTGATTTCTGCAAAAACAAAAACCCTATAAGTTATCACTAATACATCCCGAATAGTATCATACATATAACATCACTAATACAACTAAAACCCTAGCAAACGACGGGTATCGGCGACGAGGATGCGGGATAGGCATCGTCGACGTTGATGCGGGAATAATTGCTTAAACTAAAAAAATAACAACAAATGTGGCATGTTCAACTAGTTCTATTAATTCAACTAGTTCTTACTAAATATAAACTTACTATAAATAGAAATAAACTAGTTCTTTCTAAAAATAAACTAGTTCAACTAGTTATATTAATTTTCTTACTAAAAGTACATTAGTTCTATTAATTCAACTAGTTCTTACTAAAACTAAACTAGTTCAACTAGTTTATTAATTTACTTACTAATTATTTTAAACACTTACTAAAAACAGTAAAAAAAACTACATTATACAATAGTAAAAAAACTACAGTGAAAAACAGAAACAAAAAGATGGAGGGAGGAGGGGAAGGGAGGAGGAAGGAGAGAGGAGGAGGGGGAGGAGGCCAGTCGGAGAAGGAGGGGGAGAGGGGGCGGCCCGAGGAGGAGGAGGGAGGGGGCGGGGGTGGAGGGGGAGGGGGCGGCCGGAGGAGGAGGGAGGGGGCGGGGGCTGGAGGGGGAGGGGGCGGTCGGAGGAGGAGGAGGGAGGGGGCGGCCGGAGGAGGAGGAGGGAGAGGGGCGGTGGGAGGAGGGCGGCCGGAGGAGGGAGGAGGGAGTACCTCGGCGAGGAGCAGCGCGGCGGCGGCGGACGACGTACGGGTTCGGCACGGGCGAGAGCGAGTGAGAGGAAGTGAGTGTGAGAGGGTGAACGGCTCCAGGATAAGGTAAGTAAGTAGTAGCGCGTTTCAGGGAAACGCGCTACTGCTACGGGCCGTAACAGTAGCGCTGGCCAGTGGTACGCGCTACTGCTAAATGGGGCTAGCCATAAGTAAGTAGTAGCGCGTTTCAGGGAAACGCGCTACTGCTACGGGCCGTAGCAGTAGCGCTGGCCAGTGGTACGCGCTACTGCTAAATGGGGCTAGCCATCTGCGCCCAGTACAAATATAGCAGCAGCGCCGTTTGGTAGAATGCACTATTGCTAAAGTAGTAGCAGTAGCGCGGTTCAATTAAAAACACTACTACTAAGTAGCAGTACCGCCTTATTTTAACCAGCGCTACTGCTATACCTCTGTGTATAGGCTTTTCCCTAGTAGTGAGCCTCCCGTGAATTGGTCTTTGCTGCATGACATCCATGGAGCTAGGTATGGCCACATGACAACCAACCTTGCAGAGGTGTATAACTTTGTACTCAGAGGAAATAGAGCATTGTAACTCACAGCTATTGTGGAGGTTATATTCCATGGCACTTTAAGATATTTCAAAGAAAGACACGAGTTAGCAAAGAGGCATATTGCAGATAATCACAACACACCTTATTGTAGCCGCGTCATGGAGTACATGGCAAAGAAGATAGAGAAAGCAAAGAACCACACTGTCAGACTCATAGGTAATCAGGAAAGGAGGTATGAGGTTCAGCTACCTACCGATGGTTTTGGTTCTGCAAATGAGGTGAAGACGCACGAGGTTAAAATTGGAACGGAATTTTATCCAACACGTGACTGTACATGCAACAAACCAAAGTTGTTGCACCTGACTTGCTCACATGTGTTGGCTGCCTGTGGCCAGATTGAGTCGGATGCCATCTCCTTCATGTCCACATGCTATTTAAAAGAGGCAGTACTCAACACATGGACCAATGATATGACAGGGTTTAGAGTCGTCGACAATTTCAACAAGGTAAACGACAGTGAGATAGTATACATCTCGCATTCAGAACTTCGGCGAACAAGCAGGGGTAGACGTAAGGCTCGTCGCATCCGAAATGATTTGAACCAATCTGAAGCTGGTGGAGCAACTAGACAATGTTTGCTATGCGCGGCTTATGGGCATAGGATGAAATATTGTCCCGACCTGAACAAAGACGGTGCTTCCACATCCACGAGTGCGACAACATGAGCAAGAGGCGGATGTGGTCGTGGCAGTTGAACCACGATGTCAAGGATTCTGCCGATCCCGTATGCAATTCCCTTTGTCCGACGATATGTTACTTGCCTGAGATTCGACCGTCGGTATCTCCATACCTAGTTCAATCTCGTTACCGGCAAGTCTCCTTACTCGTTCCATAATACAAGATCCCTTGACTAAACTCATTAGTCATATGAAGCTTCTTATGATGTTGTATTACTGAGAGGGCCCAGAGATATCTCTCAGTCACATGGAGCGACAAATCCCAGTCTCGATCCATGCAACCCAACAGACACCTTCGGAGATACCTGTAGAGCACCTTTATGATCACCCAGTTATGAAGTGATGTTTGATACCACACAAGGCATTCCTCCGATATCCGGGAGTGGCCCGACCTCATGGTGGAAGGAACAGATACTTGACATGAAGAAGGCTATAACAAATAACTAAACAATCCGATGCTAAGCTTACGGTTGGGTCTGTCCTTCACATCATTCTCCTAATTAGGAAACCATTATCATCTTTGATCCCATTATCAAATGACAACTCATGTCCATGATTAGGAAACCATTATCATCTTTGATCAATGAGCTAGTCTAGTAGAGACTTACTTGGGACACGGTGTAGTTTATGTATTCACACTTGTATTTAAGTTTCCGGTCAATACAATTCTAGCATGAACAATAAACATTTACCATGAACGGGAAATATGATAATAACCAATTTATTATTGCAGCTAGGGCATATTTCCAACAAATTCCTTTTCATCACGTGGCCGCTTGTTGGGGCAAGGTACACACACAATACGATAAGTAGGAAGTACTTCTTGAACTTATCCCTCTCCATTATTTCAGGCAGCTTGTCAACAAAGTTCTTAACTGTCTTTTCACTGCGTCTTGACTCTTCTCCGAGTTCCTTTTCTTCTTCGGTTGGGCCCCAAACCTTGTGCTTGCCAAGTCCTTGACAAGGCATTGGAACTTCTATCCTACCATCAGGTACTCCCAACATCCTTTTGACAAGATTCCTGATTTTTATGTGCTTGCCTCTGATTAGCAGTGTTTTCTTCTTCCAATCAACCTGATCAATCAGCCAAAAAGTTATGGCTCTTAGGAGGCGGTAATTTGGCATATCTAAAAAGTGAGCAAACCCAAGCTCATCCACCATCCTCTCCGCGTTTCGTTTAGCGGTTTAACATTTTCATGAACTTTGTGAGGCGCACACTTGAACCCAACGACCTGCAAAATATTTACTTACGTTAATTGCTATCAGTATTTATGTTCACCAAGCTAACTAGAAGCAAAGTGGAGAGCGATTATTTTGGATAGGTTGTACATATGGGTCTATGCTCAGTGTTAGATTGTCTACTGGGCTTCCTGTCCCTGCCAGGCAATGATTTCCTCCTCCTTTGGCATTTACTGTTCCTCTTTGATTCCACTACTTCCTCATCTATGCTGTAATCTGATTCTTCAGAACCGGAGCTGGTCACGATCTTGACATGCTTCTTCTTTTTTTCTTCTTCGTTTGCTTAGCATGCTCACTGTCAGAACTTGGGTCGTCTCTTTTGTCCTTCCACTTCCTCTTTCTTTCAGTACGCTCTTTCTGACATATAACCTCTTCTTCCTTTAGCCTTCCTATCCCTATCAAACTGTTCATCCCTCAAAGATGAAGCATGTCTCCTTGATTTCATTCATCTTTCTGCCAATATCCTCACTATCTGAACTGGATTCAGATTCACTGCTTCGTAGATCCTTCTTTGACTGTGCTTTTGTTATTGTTTTCCTCCTGTCTTTACCGTCTTCACTTACTGACATGTTGTCATGCTTCCTATGATGAGACTTGCTTCTTTTATCATGCTTGTAATGAGCTTCCTCACTTTCCGACAGATCCTTATCATATTTACTGTGTTTTCTTCTTGTTTTGAAGGCTTCCTTTCTAACCGCCCTCTTACTCTGCTTCCTCGTATCATGCATTGGTTCTCCAGATTCTGTTTTCTATGATCCGCTGTCAGCTATATCCATTTTACGTCTTTTTGTAAATCTAGGCGATCTACGTGCACATAGCTCATTTCCAGATAGATTTTTTCCCATGTTTTCTAGGGTAATCAATTAATCTGCCAATCAAACCATCAGTAAAAAACTGATATACATCCCCACAGTCCTTAAATGACAAAAAACAAAAAAAATTCCTCTAACTCATACAAAATGTGAGTTATTTACCTAAAACCACCACACTTGGGGCTAGGGTAACAACTTACTACCACATTTGTGTCAGGGCACACAAAACTACCAGATTTGCGCCTAACGAATAACGAAGAGCACTGATTGTCTGATTTGCTCACCAAAACAGCAAAACTGACACATTGGGCCCACCTGTCGGGCTGACGTGGCGAAGACCAAAAAGTTTGACCGACTGATGTGGCAAATGAGCCCGGGGGCCCCACCTGTCAATGACTAGAAAGTCATCTTCTTCATACCATTTTTTTTCTATGAAGCATTCCATCGAGCACCTTATGTGCGTTCATCCTCTGGCCAGTGAAGAAGTCACAACACGCCATGGCCACGCCGGAGCAGTGACCAAAGAAACGGCGGGAGTAGTGAGTAGAGGAACGCCTCCATCCCGTCCGCCAGCTCACGAAGCTGGCATACGCAGCGGCGCGGGCATGGTGCCGGTCGAGCCAAGTTGTGGCCACGCAGGGAAGGGGAGAGTGGCTCACCTTGAGCATGTATGCTTGCTCAGATGCGTCAACGCCATGCGTGAGCACGCATGCGTGAAGAAGAAGGTGAGCGCATATTTTTGTACAGGAAGAAGAAGGTAAGCGCAGACTCGGAAGCGAACGCCGTCGCGCCGCCCGACGGAGTCGCCGTGTCCAGGAAGCTCCGCGGGACCTGCGCCTCCTCGCTAGCCATGCCTGCAAGCCAGCAAGCCGACGCCATGCGTGAAGAAGAAGGCGAGGGCATACACGTCGTCGTCCATGGCGGATTCGCCAGCGAACTCCGTCGCGCCGCTCGACGCAGTCGCCGTGTACAGGAAGCTTCGCGGGATCTGTGCCTCCTCAATTGCCCTGCCCGCAGGCCAGCACGTCGACGCCAGGAGTAAGGTGGCCCTGCGCTAGCTTGAGCAGGGCTCGGCTGCCGCGGCCATGGTGGCCATGAAGCTCTCGGCTCGGCCGTCCATGCCGGCGGGGGCGGCGGCCAGATTCGATGGTTCATGGCGTGCAGGGAACAGGCTGAGGCGGCCCGGGCCTAGTTTGAGCAGGGGCTCGGCTGCCATGGCCATGGAGCTCTCGGCTCGGCCGCCCACAAGCTGCTCGATACAATGCTCCTAAGGAATAAAGATGGGATGAAGATGAACGCGTAGTCAATGACAGGCGGGGCCCGCATCTCATCTGCCACCTCACCTAGTCAACACATTTTTTTTGTACTTGGTCTTTGCCACGTCATTCCGACAAGCAGGTCCTACATGTCAGTTTGACTGTTTTCGTGACCAAATCCTAGCATCAGTGCTCTGTGTTACATGTTAGGCGCAATTTCGGTGGTTTTTTGTACCCTGGCGCAAATGTTGTATTATGTTGTTACCCTAGCCCCAAGTATGGTGGTTTTGGATAAATAACTCATAAAATGTAGAAATCACCAAATGATAAATGCCCCTCCGGCAGAGATAATAGCAGTTCTAAACTAGACAACCGGTAAACAACAACATGTTGGCTCGAATCAAGATATGTTATATGCTCACGATACTTTGAGGATTTCTTATATGTTGACAACCGTGAAATTGCAGCGACCACGACCCACAAGAACTGCACTGATTGATGGGACTCATGGAGTATTTGGGATTCGAGTACTGCCATCGAACAAATCAAAAGCGTCAACATATACTAAAGGGCTTTGAATTTGTTACCTCCGGCCCTCAGATCCGGACTACGAACCTGCGACGCTGAAGCTTGGAGGTCTGCTCCAGTTCCTCTCGGCGGCGCAATTGCGGAACGGCGGCGGCGGCGCGGTGTGGCACGGTTGACCAGCCAATCCAGCAGTTCCTCGAACAATCCCAAGAGGGAGCGGGTGAAAGATGGACACAATGAGTTAAGTACGGGTGTGGGCTCCACTTTATCTATTGTGTGCGAATACACACAACAAAAAATCATTCGGTCATTGTTGATTCATTGACTACGGTACAGGAATGATTTGTACGCACGAATCGCGGGATGGATCCGACGCCCCTGCGGTACCGCTAGCTTTTCATTTCACATACAAAATGAGAAAAGTATAATTACCTACCTGCAATTCGCAAAGGCTTCAAAGCAACACCATTCCTGCTCGGTACAAAATGAAAGTATAGATCATTGCTAAAACATCGCCCTCTTGCACAGCATAATCTTCCACCAATCGTTGCCAGCTTGGACCGTGAAATTTGGTTCTGTGCTCACTGTGGCCCACCGTTAACCCCATTGGCTCCCTTTCTCTTATCTTATTAAAATAAAAACAACAACATGCACAAATGTGCAAGCTTCCACATGGGCATGGCCCGCCGCCGCACCCTCCGCCTGCTAGTAGTACTGACGGGTGTCAACTTGCGCTACCGGTCAGTGCAGACTCCTCATCAGTAGTGTGTCATCCAAATCTAGTTGGTCAGACACTACTGACGAATGCTCAACATGCCATGCAAAGATAAAAAACCGACGGCTAGGGTTCACAAAGGCTCTCCTATTTCTCTCTTTTTTTAGAAGAAAGACACGAGTTCCGCAGAATTCTTGAGAGAAAACAAAAATTCATAATGGCCCAATTTATGAAGGAAATTAGACCAAAAAAACACATACTTGATTAAAGGGCAACCGTGCTAAAACCCCCCAAAAATGAAACAACAATGTTGTCCGGCCTATTCGAACTCCACCCGCAACATGCCCACAAGCTGCAGATGAGTGGACGAACTCTTCTGACATGCCTCCAAAAAGGAAACAACACCCAACATCTAGCCGTGCTGAAGACCCAAAACCACCCACAATAGCCTCGCCATACCTCAAGATAAGGCCGACCACACCAACATCCCCCATGACAACCCACAAACCAACATGCCATAGTTTTGTGGAGAGAAGGAACTCTTCGTGGTGACAACTCTAAAGAAGATGGGTGCCATCAAACCAAGGCTTTCGCCTAGAGCCCTAAGCCCCTCCCCTACCCAAGACCCGGAGAAGGAGCCAAACCATTGCCACATTAAGGAAGCTGAGACCGCGCTGCATTGGCATTGGCAGTAGCAGACCAAGGCTGTCGGACCCGAGAGCACTTTGATCAAAGCCACACCACCACCATGGAGGCAAGCCAACGCTGATTTATTTATTTTTGATCAAAAGAGGGTTTCCCTCCGATTTTTATTAACGAAACCATATCAGGAAACTAGCCAACGCTGATAAACAACACACCACAGCCGAACCCCGCATCCGCCACGAATGCCGAAGCCCATGTAGGAGATTTCCCTCTTCTCTCTCCTGCTTTATTTAATCGAATTTTTTGCACGTGCACAGATAATCGACTTCTTGCAACCAAGCACGAATACAGTTTAACAAAACAGATAATGAGTTGAGAAACATAATAGCATCCACAACAGACGTACATCGGTACATGCATGATGAAATCAATCGACATGAAAGTACTAATCTATATTTTATAGAGTATTTACATCAACGAGTCGAGGATCCTCTGTTCCTCTCTAGCGACCTCGTTCCATTGATGACCCAGGAAGAGTCCCCAGCACACGGAGACAGCCATGCCGGTATAGCCGATGACACGCGAGGCGAGGTACACCGCCGGTCCGGGGGTGTACACTTGGAAGTAGGCGAGGAGGAACGAGGAGCCGACGAGGATTACGGCGTAGAGCAGATTGCCCCACCATAGGTTTCTGCGCCGGCTTCGCTGGTCGGCGTACGCGGCGGTAAGCGGGTCCTCGATATCACCACCCATTGTCGATCGATCTGATCTGTGCGAGGATTTGCGGCGATCGTTCGTTCTGGGAGGCTCTAATTAGGCTGAGTATTGCTTATAACTCCACCGGTGGCCCTATTTATTTCTTGTACGTGTAGGTCTCTGAAACAACCTAGTGTCATGTACGTACACGTACTCGGACAAAGGTGAGTCACCTGAAGCAGATACGAGAAGGGACTCCTGTCCGCCGTCGTCGTCGGAGGACGGCAGGCAAAGCCCAGCCCGGTGGGCCGTCGTCTTCTCGTCTCCGTGGGAGATCTCTGGCCTGGGAGTGCAGCTGCGGCCCTAGACGTTAGCCATGCGGGAGGCGGAGCTTGGATCGGCGCTGCCGCGGCCTCGGGATGGTGATGGTCGTGCTGCCGGTGGCTGCGAGGGAAGCCGGCGATGGCCCGACGGCGGTGTTGTGAATGTGATCACGGTGCCCTCATTCTTCAGGGCACCTACCGAGTCGGGTCGGCTGCGGCTCGTGTTGGGGAGGTGGCGGCCGCTGCTACGTGGCAGCATGGTAAGCGGTGGCTGGTCAGGTGCAAATCCGGAAGGGGAGCTAGGCGTGACTGCCGGTGTATGGCAAATGATGACGATGGAGATGGCGGCGTCTACGCCTCATTACTCTGACGAAGACATCATCACTACAGGTCTCATCGGGGGAATCCCTAGATTGAACGATGGTGATGCTTGACGTCCTTCTCCCTCGTGAGAGCATCGTTTTGGAACAGCCACTGAAGGGGTTTGGAGGTGGATCAGCGTCGTATATACCGCGTCAACGACGGCGGGTCTCGGCGGCATGACGCAATGGAGTCTCAGCGGCGGATGTGTCTGGATGGACCAGCGCAGGGCGATGGTGCTGTTTGGCGGGGTCGACGCTGGCCTGGCAAGGATAATGGGGGGAGACTTGTATGAGATCACACATTAGGTGAGGTTGTAAGATCAACCTCAAAAATTCATATTTAGACATTTTTTAAAAAAATCTGAAATTATTTGACAACGTCCATGTGAGGTATGTCTATAACTCCAAAAAAATTCAGCTCAAAACTCGATGTACATTTGAAGATTAAAAAAAACTAATTTGAATGTGAATAGTGGCAGCTTCAGCGAATAGTACTTTGATATTATTCATGTCTAATTTTTTTCTTTTTGTTTCTATTAATATAGGTCGAATTAGGAGCTAAAACGTTTTGACGTTCAACATCAACCATTGATGTTTGTCTACAATATTTTAGAATGTTTGAACATATAGATTTTTTTCCCAAATATATCGATCTCACATAATTTGAGATCTCACAGAAGTTTTCCCCGGGATAATGTGGATCTCTAACTTCTGAAGCGTGTGCATTTAATGCGTACTAAGGGTCTGTTGGATCGGATGTGTGCTCCCGGTATGCCATGCGGGCGACTCGGTGATGACCCCGGTTCTAGATGATGAGGCATTGTGATGGCTTTCCCTATTGTCAACTTTGTAGGTGTGAAATAATGGCCTCGAATTGTTTGATGTATATTTTTGTCAGATCTTTGTTAATTAATAATTTAATAAAAACAGTTATGTGCATCTTTTAAGGAGACTAGTAAATGCGCACGTGCAACGCACGTTAATATTTAGGCAATATATTAATTACAAGCGGATATTAGTTATGCTATTATTTGTGTGTTATCCTGTGATTAGTACAATGTTTAGTATGATATTAATTGAACGTTAAACACGTTTAACTCTCGCCATTGGAGCAGTTTAGGTCATTGGATTGACTTAGTTCGATGGCCGAGATCAGTTGGATCTGCCCCTTTGAGTCTTTTTATTTTGGTAGGTATAGATGTCGGGGTTTCGAGCTCCTTTTCTAAAAATGAACGTACTCCTACGACGATGGTGGCAGGTGATCAATTCCACGGCTGTACCAACAACTACAACTAATCGATCCCGCCACAAGGAAACGCCTGCCTTGTCTCTCGCTTCCTTAAATTGATGATGAGCCGAAAGAGTAAAATCCAAAATATTGTTCCTATTAACCTATATAAGTTAGTCTCTTTGACACTTCCAAAGGATTGTAAGAAGCACCTCCGGCCAAATACCATCATAGGGAGTTGGCGTGGGAGCCCAGAGTGATCTCTAGGTGTTGCCAAATCCGCTCGGCTTTCGGGCAGTCGAGGAAGAGGTGTCCATCGTGCTTGGAAGAGTGTCCGCGTTACAGGTAGTCACCGTTGGGGAAGATATATTTGTTTACCATGTTTGTGCTTGCGCTTTGGCGAGTGATAGGCGCCGGCGGACCGGACGAAATTTCGGCCGGTCGCACGGCGCACGTTGGATTAGCGTGATAAGAGCCGTACGATACCTTGTATTCCCTTGACTGCTTCACTAAAAGACAGAAAAAACCATGGCGCATGTCTGCACCCCGTAATCCTTCCTTTCGCGGAGCCAGCTCGCCGGCCGTCCTCGCCCCGGTTTGCCTCATCTCCGACGCTCGCCGCTGGTCGCCGCCCTCGTCGCCGATGCTCATCGCCGTTGTCGATCGCCGCTATCGTCGGTTGTCTTTTTGAGATGAGAAAAAAACACAGGGAGCCATGGAAGATGCCGCCTCCCCCTCTGCGTCATGCAGCACGCGTCCGTCCCCCTCGCCGTCGACAACAGCCGCCCGCCCGGCATCGCTGTAGCAAAAATAAGGATGTAGCAAAAATACTCGTAGCAAAAAAGGTCCTCGACACGGAGCCATGAAAATAAGGATGTAGCAAAAATCTTCGACGGACGTAGCAAAAACTACAAATGGTTGCAGCAAAAAAGGTCGCCGCCGTCCCATGACGCAGCTTGGCCGTGAATGAATGTAGCAAAAAATGAAACGGTTGTAGCAAAACAAATCACCGATGGCAGGAAAATCGTATACCGGTTACAACAAAAAGACATGTGTCGCCGTCGATGGTTGCAACAAAAACTTCGCCGGATCCAGCAAATCCAGTAGCCGGTTCCAGCAAATCAGCTCGCGGGTTGCAGCAAAAAATACCTCCACCACCATGGCTGCAAGGTCTTGAATCCTCTCTTGTAGCAAATCGAGTAGCCGGTTCCAGCAATTTACTTTACCGGTTCCAGCACAGCGGCCGTAGAGCTTCCAGCACGGCACGTCGATGGTTCCGGCACGGTGACAGTTCCAGCACGGGAACCTGCCCCCTTGCAGCACGGCGCATCGCCAGGTCCAGAGCGCCGCCGTCTGTGGCCATGGATCGTGGGGGGATAGACTAAGATGAAGGTTCAAGGGGCGGGCCTGGCTAACTGGAGTGGCTAGCTCGCCGGCGTGGAGTTAGAGAAAAAAGAGGGAGCGATGGATTTCATGGCGGATTAGGATTTGGGAGGAGAGATGCGACGCATGAGGAAAGAGAAGTGCGTAGAGGATGGATAAGATTTCTCAAAGTAAAAACGGTGGGTGGGAGATAAAGCTCTGTGTGGCCCCGTGAGCTTAGCTAGGAAAGATAAAATTGTGTGGGGCCCCGTGAGCTTAGCTGGGAAAGCGACCGGCCGAGCGTTCGGCCGGTGCGCCGAACCCAAACGATTCCCTTGCGCTTTACCCTGCTCGAACTAGTAGCAACCCGAAGCTTTTCACCTTATTAGGGAATTTGCAGCTTCGAATTAGGTTTGTATGATCAAACTCATCTGGTTCATGCATATGGATCTTGTATGCATTTTTTGATAAGTTATTGGCATGGATAAGGAAACGATGATCTGGCTCTTCATTGAACTGAAAATCACAAATAATTAGTTAAATTACAGAGATATATGCAAATAAACTTGGAAAGAAATCGATATGTTTGCAATGCATCGACATCCAACTTTGATACATGGACCCCTACGATACAAAAGTAATTACTTAAAACTATAACAAAATGTTACCATTTTCTGTAATTATCTTGACCAACAACGAACGTAAATTCGGTCGGCGAGGATCATCGTCGGCGAGCAGTTTCACGGAGGATCGAGGGGCTAGGGTCTTTCTAGGAGGAGGATTGTCCATCTTCAATTCAAGAAGACTATCTTGGGAAAGAAGGAGGAGGAGAAGAATCCAGATCTAATTTGGGTGAGAACGAGAGGCCAACTTCGAGGGCTGGAGGGAGGAGAGATAGGCTGCAAGGAGATTTAAGCTGGACCGTGGAGAAGATCAACGGTGCCTAGCTGGCAAAGGCTCGGACGGCACGGTGTGACAGCGCTCTGCAGCTGATCTTTGTGGCAGATTGACGCCGACTCGCACAGGGAAGCCAAGCAAGCAACCGAAACGGACCAGCTCATTTAGTTGTCTATTGGGTTTTTTGTGTGCCCTTTTTTCCTCTCCTGTTGTTTTCTTCGGTTTCTTCTTAAAATTTTCATTTAACAGAATGTTCTAAAATTTCTATTGTTGTACAGAATTTACCAAAAAAATAGGGTTCTCAAAAAAATGGTCAGAAATTCAAAAATATGTGTTTCAACTATAATTCAAAAATTCACAAAATATTCAGGAACTTTTTAAAAATATTTTATTTTTCAAAAATTGTTCAGAATTTAATAACTGTTGTCGTTTTAAAAATCTGTTCACAAAACCAAATAATGTTCATGTTTTCAATTTGTGTTTTACAAAAAATCTTATGGAATTTGCAAAATTGCTTGCATTTTGAAAACATATTCCCTTTTATAAAAGAAAAGTTTGAAATATAAAAAGTACTAAAAATCCGGTTGATACAGTAACAGTGTCGCTACAATATCAGGTTGCTATAGTGCAATTCATTTTTTTAGGGCCGCACTATAGTTTCTAGTTAGGCCGGTGCCACTAACGATGCTCTGTGCTCTGGGCGACGTTTGGAAGCACATAGCGTGTAGTAGGAGTGTTTTTTAGTCACGACATTTTCTGCAATTGTTGACAATTTTGAAATCATGGGCATTCTTTTTCGAAAACACTAACGCCCACACGTGTGGGCGTTAGACAACTCACCCACGCGCCTTCATCGTCGTCCAGCGCCCTTTTCACGAATCTCAGCATGAAAAGGCTGATTTTGTGTGCCACGTAGGACAACTCGTGTGTGTGGGTGTGAGGGAGTTCGCCCGCATGCCGGTTTCTCTCCGCGGTCAACGTTTCGCCAGTCGGGGCGTGCGATGAAACTGCTGTCGCGCCCGCAAGCCGCGCACCATCTCCTACGACTGCCCATTCTCCCACTCTCCCACACCCAAGCTGTTATTTGCCATGTTTTGGAATGGTACATGGCAACTGCCCTATTTGTGAGCATGAGCAGATGGCAACTCTCTTTTTACCCCGAACATGTTATTGTTGCCACGTCTGTTTTGTAGCGCTACATGTCAACTGTCTAGTGTTAGTAGGTGGCAACTCCTAAAGATACCACCATGGCCCACATGCCCGTCTCCTCTCCCACACACCAAAAGCTATCAGTTGCCATGTGTTTTGCAGGTTACATGGCAACTGCCCTAGCGCGCTTGTAAGCAGATGGCAACTCTCTTTTTACCGAGACATGTTTTTTGCCATGTTTTTTAGTGCTACATGGCAACTGTCCAGTGTTACTAGGTGGCAACTCCTAAAGTTTTTCAAATCATGGTATCTGTAGTAGACCAGACCATACATGGCAACAGCTGCAGTTGCCCAAAAATGGCATCCGACACTTTAACCTAAGATGGCAACTGCAGTTGAGCAATCATGGCAACTGTAGTTCAGCAACATGGCAACTGCAGTTCAGCAACATGGCAACATGGCAACCGAAGAGGTCCGGACCATGGCAATCGCGGCAGGATGCGTGGTTACTGACACGCGGGGCGTGTGGCTCGCAGGCGGGGAGGGGCGACGGCCGAGACGGGTCGTGCGGGCCGCGCGCTCGCTCGCCCGGACGTGCTCGTGCGGGGGCGATCGCGCTGCACCGGTCGTGCGGGCTGTGGCTGCGCACGCCCGTACGCGGTCGTGCGGGCGGGGTCGTCTCCGTGCCACACAGGGCGTGCGGCACAACCACCCGATACACCACACGTGTGGCAGTTATCGGCGTCCTTCTTTTTTGAAGTTTAATTAATAACATTTCTTTAGAAAGTTGATTTTCTTTCGGAATTGTGAGAAACTTTAAAGTATGAATGAATGTTAAAATATCCGAATGAAAATTGAAATTTCAGAACATTTTTTGAAAATTTTGGACATTTTGGAATTTTTTTGCAGATTTGTAAAAAAATAATCAAAAAATTGAAAAATAGAAGAACAGAAAAAATAAAACCGCTACAAACCATTAAAGAAAACAACAAATTGAGAACAGTTCACAAACATTGTTTGCATTGTATAAATTTTCAGAAATTTTACTCATACTTTTGGAACCCAAATGATATGTGCCACACGTCAGGTGCATGACACTCCGGATCTGACGTTTTTTATGACAATCCAGTCATGCAAGGATGGCAAATTTTAGTGACACACGGCAAGTTTCTGTCGAAAAGAAACTAAAGCAGGAAAGTTGACATGCTTGTAAACTAAAGTTGCCATCTTCGCGCCACTAAACTTGCCGTCGAAAACGTTCGGAGTTGTCGTGTGCTCGTACCTGACGTCTGGCACTTATTAGTGTGCTTTTGAAAACACATGATTATTTCTTCAAATGTCACGTACAATTTTTTAATGGAAATAAACATTCTTTTTACATTGGGCAAACATTATTTTTACAACTTGTCATGTGTTGGCGTCTGGCACTGAAGTCGCATATTAAGTTTTTCGATAAAGGGTGAATTTTATTTACTCAGATAAAGTCACTTATTAAGTGAGGGGATGCATTCAGAACTTGGAGAAACAGACCAGGCTTCGTATTAAGGGCTTGGGTGCATGCTGCCTCGTCTCTGTACTAGTTTCCCCAGCTACGAGTATTTCGGTACAGAGAGTATATAGCACGAACCGGATTCAACATGACTTGACTGTGCGCCGGCAGCACCGACGGCTCCATCGTGACGACGGCGAGCTCGTCGTGTTTGAGGCGGCGATTGAGGCCGGCCGTTCTCCAGAGCAGCAGAGCACCACCGGCACCGGGTATGAAGTCCAAGGCCGAAACAGGGGAGGTTGCCATTCGTACGTGTTTGTGCTACGGTCTGGGATGCAGACACCGCGGCTGCGCCTTAAGGACAAGTGTCTGACGACCACGGGGCATCAGTTTCTGAAGATGGGGTTTAGTCAACTGAAGAAGAAGCTGTCAAGTTCACTGACCCTACTGGACACCGCGACCTCATAAGGCTAAGACACCTGTAAAATCTCCCCACCAGCGGTGCCAAGCTTCCGAGAGCGGCTGGACTTTGACCACGGAGGTTGGAGAATGAACTAATTATTTCTCCCTTTTTTCCCCGAAAAGGAGGACACCCCGGCCTCTTCATCCATGGGACGATGGACATAACCATATATATTATTAAGAAAGTAAAATCTAGCAGTCGAACAACATCGACCCAAAATAAAGCGAAAAGAAAACCCGATGCCGCTTGCCTCGTGACAGTAACTTCATCAGATAACCACTAACCCTATGTTACAAGCCGACGTCAAAACGAAAAAACACAACCCCTAGGCTACGCCTTCAAGAAGGAATCACCGTACGTGCGCCCATGATGGCGAGTCCAACACAAGGTAGAACTCTGGATTCTCATAGCCGAAGCTAAACTTGAATCCACCAATGTCAGCAAGGTCGCGACACAGGCGCGCGTCGATCAGAGATCTTGTGTTTCCACCGGGGTGCATAGACTTGTTGTTGAAGCCGTCTGTACCATCATTCTTTATCCGGCTACCAAAGCCTCAATAACCGGATACCTCTGAAGACGACACTGGAAGACAAAGAGGTCACATACTGCCTTCCTCCTGTCACAGTCGCACCACCTTCGACGCAGCAGCAACAGATTAAACATGACACCTCCACCAGAGCCACCGTGCATGCCGGTAACAGGCATGACTTGACGCATCCACATGAGACGTCGTGTGTAGCATCCGCCGGCGGTACATTCACCCGCGGCTTCACCTGCCGGCGACAGGCATTGCTCGACGTATCCACAAAAGACACCTGCCGAGCTGCATCGAACTTGATCTGTTGATGGAGGGGACGCCCCATACTGCCGCCAGCCTCAGAAAGGCTGTCACCACCTCAAGACCCATTACTCGAGTGGCCCGGACAACCATAGAGTCCGCCGCCATCAAAGAAGAGGGGCCGCCGCCAGATTTCAGGCGCTATAGGGAACGCCCACCGCCGTGCCAGCTGCTGACATCACCCATAGGCATGGCAACCGCCGCTGCAACTGTTAGATTTGGGCACTAGGGTCCAAATCCCTCGCGTGCCGCCGTAGGGAGGCGCCTCGACCTCCCCTCGCGTTGACAAGCCAACCACCACGAGATCTGCCACCCGCAACCGTCGTCCCGGCTTAAGCCGCCGCATCGCCAGCAGGCCACGCCGGCCAGGGGGAGTAACTGCCGCTGCACACACCCCATGCCGCCGTTCGCATCAAATCCGGGTGGATCTGATCGGCTGGTCGCGAAGCACATCACCACCCCTGCCAAGGCCCGATTTGGACGAAGCTCTGCCCAAGCCTGGCCAGACCTGCCACCGCGTTGTTCCCACGTCCCAAGGCCGTAGTACGCTGCCACCCGACGAGGCCCGACTCGCTCAGCATCAGATTCGGCCAACTACAGCCGCCCACCCCGCCGCTGCCGCCAAACAAAGAAGGCATGCGCCGCCCCCGTCTGCCATGCGGCCTTCGTCCCCCAGCGTCCTCCTGTGGCGACGCCTGGAGATCAGGAGAAGGGAGGGCTCTGGCTGGCGGATGCTAGGTTTGCCGCCTTGCAGAGCGACGCATGGGCGTTTCTGTTTTTCCCGCATCGATGAGATCCAAAAGCAACGTTATTTATCCCATGGAGGCTGGACTTCCGAATCTCATGCTTACTTAAAACAATCCTACAATCATTTTTATATATATTTCAAACATTAAAAAACATATAGCTAGGTAGGTTTATTGGATAATTTGAACACTCTAGTAATTACAGGTCGCTATAGTCATGCATATAGCTCAAACATAAAACATATATAGCTATGTTCATTAGATAGTTTAAACACACTAGTAATTAAACGATGCTACAATGCTGCATAATATAGTTCAAACATAAAACATTCCTAAAAATTTAGATAGTACTTACGAAAAACTAAAGATAACAACTAATTAATTAAACTAGCTACGACAACCAGCGCTCTCCATCTAGCAAGTGGCAGTGACACTCTCGCAGTCCACCTAGTCAGAGTCGTCATCCCCCACGCTGGAGGGCCGGTCCCGTTGTTGTCCCTGGTAGACCTACCCCCTTGTGCCTGATGAGTGGCTGGCTCTACGGGATCCTCCTTCGTCTTCTTCCTTGCATCGTACATCACGGACACCATCTTGTTCTGCTTCACGACTCACTTCGGTCGAAGAACTACATATCAACCCGAAGGTGCTCCTTGTACTAAGACTTGGAGCATATCCTCATTTACTTCGGTTTGAGGAACTGTGCGTACTCTCGTTCCTCATGGAAGTTAAGATATGCCTTAGCCTTAAAGAGCTCCACCGCCTTGGCATCGTAGGCTGATGTCTACTATGCAACCTTCTTTTTGTAGACGTTGTTGGGCCTCCAAGTGCAAAGGTTTGTAGGACAGTAGCAAATTTCCCTAAAGTGGATGACCTAAGGTTTATCAATCCGTGGGAGGCGTAGGATGAAGATGGTCTCTCTCAAACAACCCTGCAACCAAATAACAAAGAGTCTCTTGTGTCCCCAACACACCCAATACAATGGTAAATTGTATAGGTGCACTAGTTCGGCGATGAGATGGTGATACAAGTGCAATATGGATGGTAGATATAGGTTTTTGTAATCTGAAAATATAAAAACAGCAAGGTAACTAATATTAAAAGTGAGCACAAACGGTATTGCAATGCTAGGAAACAAGGCCTAGGTTCATACTTTCACTAGTGCAAGTTCTCTCAACAATAATAACGTAATTGGATCATATAACTATCCCTCAACATGCAACAAAGAGTCACTCCAAAGTCACTAATAGCGGAGAACAAACGAAGAGATTATGGTAGGGTAAGAAACCACCTCAAAGTTATTCTTTCCAATAAATTCGTTGGGCTATTCCTATAAGTGTCACAAACAGCCCTAGAGTTCGTACTAGAATAGCACCTTAAGACACAAATCAACCAAAACCCTAATGTCACCTAGATACTCCAATGTCACCTCATGTATCCGTGGGTATGATTATTCGATATGCATCACACAATCTCAGATTCATCTATTCAACCAACACATAGAACCTCAAAGAGTGCCCCAAAGTTTATACCGGAGAATCAAGACGAAAACGTGTGCCAACCCCTATGCATAGGTTCATGGGCGGAACCCGTAAGTTGATCACCAAAACATACATCAAGTGAATCACGTGATATCCCATTGTCACCACAGATACGCACGGCAAGACATACATCAAGTGTTCTCAAATCATTAAAGACTCAATCTGATAAGATTACTTTAAAGGGAAAACTCAATCCATTACAAGAGAGTAGAAGGGAAGAAGAAACATAAGATCCAACTATAATAGCAAAGCTCGCAATACATCAAGATCGTGCCAAATCAAGAACACGAGAGAGAGAGAGATCAAACACATAGATATTGGTACATACCCTCAGCCCCGAGGGTGAACTACTCCCTCCTCGTCATGGAGAGCATCGGGATGATGAAGATGCCACCGGTGAGGGTTCCCCCGTCCGGCAGGGTGCCGGAACAAGGTCCCGATTGGTTTTTGGTGGCTACAGAGGCTTGCGGCGGCGGAACTCCAGATCTATTGTTTCCCGATCATTTTAGGGTATATGGATATATATAGGCGGAAGAAATACGTCAGGGGAGCCACGAGGGGCCCACGAGGGTGGAGGGCGCGCCCAGGGGGGTGGGCGCGCCCCCCTACCTCGTGCCTTCCTCGTTGCTTTCTTGACGTGGACTCCAAGTCTCCCGGGTTGCTTTCTTTCCGAAAATAACTTCTCCAGAAGGTTTCATTCCGTTTCGACTCCGTTTGATATTCCTTTTCTTTGAAACACTGAAACAAGGGAAAAAACAGGAACTGGCACTAGGCTCTTGGTCAATAGGTTAGTCCCAAAAATAATATAAAAGTGCATAGTAAAGCCCATAAAACATCCAAGATGGATAATATAATAGCATGAATACTTCATAAATTATAGATACGGTGGAGACGTATCATAGGCGTGCGCCGCGAGCTCCAGGGTGTTCCAGTAGCCAAGGTGGTGCGTCACACAATCCTTGGTAATATCCGCATACCATTTATTGACCTCCTATCTGAAAACGTGATACTTCGGCGCCATCTGTGATGCTGACAATACCTAACAAGTTAATAAATAATTGCATTCTAAAATTGCCGAAAAAATTCGCCATGACCTTGCCTCCAAATTGGACATACTAAGCGCTAAAAATTTGACGAAATGTATATTAATCAACATCACACCAAAAACTTGGCACTCCTTTTGAATACTTGCAAAGTTTGATTAGAATATCGAAACACACTATTGACCGAAACTATCTAAACTAACTACACTATCTAAACTTTCTAAAGTACATAAGCAAGTTACAATACCCAAACAAATTATCTAAATTCTAAAGTACCTACACTATCTAAATAATCTACACTATAATGTACCTAAACTATTTAAAATTCCTAAATTACCTAAGCTAGCTAAATAATCTATACTATAATGCACCTGAAATATCTAAATAGTCTACACTATAATTTATAAAACAAAAACGATAGCGGCAATCGGGGCTCATTGTGGGGGGCGGCGCGGCGGCGACGGAGATGGGGGAGGTGGAAACAGTGATGGTGTGGGAGTGAAACGACAGTGGGCGCATGGAGAAGGAAGAGGTGGGCAGGGGGTGAGAGAACGGGAGAGTTAGGATGGGTTGGGGTTAGAGCCGCCCGACGCTGGTGGCGTGGGGTATTCCAACCCACGTCACCGGTATGCTTTCTAGGTTTATTTGGTTTATTTTACCTATTTTATTTTTAATTTGGTTAATTTTTTTAGGTTAATGTTTAATTTATGTTTTAATATACAAATTTCTTATTTATTTTTTATATGGGTTAATTTCATATATGCATTTTATTTGGTTATTTTAAATTTCAGTTTTATTTTGGTTATTTTTATTTATGTTTTATTAAGGTTAATGGTTAATTACATTTAAACCATTTGGAATTAGAAATAACTTTGTATATGAAAACATAGTGCATTTTCATCAGCTTTCCAACACCATATCATTTGCATCATTCCGATGAAGCTTTTTTTAAAAGATAAAAATACGATCTTCGCAGTTTGGTTTCAAAATTCATCATTTTTTAAAATTCTCTTGAATTGTACGGAAATTGAGAAACATTTCTATATAAAAATGAGCACATATGTAGCAGCTTTCCAATGCCATATCATTTGTCTTGTTTTGTTGAACCATTTAAAAATGAGCTCAAAAATACTATTCATGTTTTTGGCGTAATAAACATGGTTTTCAAAACTGCTTTTAAACCATGGACATTTTGGAAAATGTTCAACGTAGATTATGATCGCCATGTCCATAAATTTCCAATGATATATTACAAGCCCCATTTGAACAATTTTGCAAAAGTTCAAACTATGCATATAATGCAGTTCAACTACTGCTTCGATGGAGGAGGGGAGGGCCACCTTCCTTGCTTGTCTAATCACACCGATGGATTAGTACCAAATGGCAACTGTCCAACCCTATAACTAGAAATACCTCTAGCCTAGACTTTTGTCTACACTATTATCTAAGGCCTAGCTATTTTCTTACTATGCCTAAGTATCTAACTCTAGAGCTTTCCATAATTCTAGAAGTCTTCCAAAATATTTTGACAATAATTATCCATGAAGTTTAAGAACCTTCTTCTCAAATATCTTTGTTGCTCATGAAATACTCCTCCCATGCTCTAAAAGCTCACTTTAGCATGAAGCACTTTCTTCGGTATATTCCACGACAAAATATCCTGGTCTTCAGGAGATCTCAAGAACCTTCTCGAATGACAAATGAACCTTGTTGTTTTAGTGATCTTCAATAATGGAAAAATGTTGCAAAACACATCATCTCAAGGTTCTATGGAAAGTCATGACATGGTCGCAAGATGGCATAGGGTCACACTTCGAGGGAGGGTATGCAACAAAAAACTGATGATGATGGTGAGATATAGCAGGATTGATGGGGTGATACACCCTTTGAAAGAATTTCAAGGTAAATTAGCTTGATAAGTTTAGGCTCTCAGGAAGAGCACTATCATCGCAAACCAGATCACTCTAATGTACTTTGGTCCAAGAGCACAAGTTGAGCGTGTTTCCAATCTTTATTCCAATAAATACCTTTGGACTTTGGCTATTTCAAGATTTGAGTGATACATCTAAGCTAATGCGGTGATAAATAGACTTGAACGATTATTTTTGTTGAATATGGGAGACTTTTATTTTCTTGCTGTCATATCAAACACAGTTCAATCGAATACAAATGCACACCATGGAAGAAAAATAACCGGGCAAACTCACTTAAATACCAGATTTATAGTCATAGGATATATGATGGCACTTTTATTCAATGGTAAACAAAATGACGATTGGTAACACCGTCCAAATAGATGTGAAAACAATAATGCAAAATCCAGTTCACATGAATGCCCCAAGTAACAAGGGTATAATGCTTAGTAGTCCATAGAAACATCCGGGTTCATAACCATGACATTTAGATATTGTGGTAGAACTGAGAAGTCTCATAGGCTTAGTTTCCTGTTGGTATATGTATGCATCAGTTATCGTCTTGGGGTTGAAGTCGAATGTGGTAGCCCTGCGGGAACATAACATCTCCACTTCTGAATACATCTGTTTGTTTCATTTCTTCCCATCTGTGTAGGAACTAGGAAGTTAAAATTGCATATTGCATATCCCATCCATGCATGAACAATCTGACGAAAGCAAGCAACATATATGCTTTGGGGAGTGAAAGGCACTCACTTATACTCGGTCACCAAGACATGGAGGGTAAGTGTTACGAGCAGCTTGACAAACTCTGCGGCAGGACAAACCCTGATGCCTGCTCCAAATGGCATGAAATTCTTCAGCATTGCGCTGCGCTTTGACTCATCCTATGTTTTTCGATTTGTCCAATTTATTTACACCCAGCATTGGTGCCAACCAAATTTCTTAATTAAATTGGGTAGAAAACAGGGAGTAGAATCAAAAGAATTAATTCTTCACTAACCATCCACCTCCATGGGTTAAATTTGAGTGGATCTTCGAACAATTCTCCGTTCAGATGAACTGCCATGGGGTTGACTATGACCAGCCATCCAGCTGGAATTGTATAGCCTGCAGGAAGAGGGAATCAACACATACATTAAGCAACAACCACCTTGGAAATTATTGGTATATAGAACTCTACTGGTTTGTTAGCTAGTGGAACAAATTACTACTCCCTCCGTTGTATAATTCTCGTCGTGGTTTTAGTGAACTAATACCATGAATTATGTAACGGAGGGAGTAGTATATTATAATGTTTCTGAGTGTTTACCATTGACTTGTGCATCTGTAAGAGCTTTTCTAAATACTACAAGTGCAGCATTGCTTATTCGAATGATCTCATTGGTCACCTTCATTAAAAGTCAAACAGAAACTTTTTGTCAAATTTACAGAGCTACAACGAAAAATATGAATATACCCAGTTGTAATCAATGTTTTAAAAAAGCATGTACCTGATTAGTGAATGTCAATGACTTGTACTCCTCCCATGTGAGCCCGGAGCACCCACCCATTCGACCATTGAGCATAGCCCGGTTCTCCTTCTGTGTAAAGTGCAAGTTTTCAGGATGCTATTAGTTGTTTTGCATGCAGCTGTCAGGATCCTTCTACTCCCTTCATTTTATTACATGTGCCATCAGTATACCTTGAAGATGACTAGAACAGTATTACTACCTATAAATAGCTTTTCCTCCATCTGGGTTTATTAATCCCCTTATATATTTTACATCAAATAACTTTGATCATAAATTTGACTAATAAAATATATTTCGTATGTTAAAAAATTACACTACTGAAAATACAGACGGGGTAATAGATACTCCCTCCGTTCCATAATGTAGTGCCTATAGATTTTTGCAAAAGTCAAACATTACAAACTTTGATCATATTTTTAGAGAAAAGTAGGTACATCTAGAATACCAAATGCACATCATTGGATACATCATGAGTTATATTTTCAGAATGTACATGTTTGGTATTGTAGATGTAGACTGTTTTCTCTATACACTTGGTCAAAGTTGGCAAAGTTTGACTTCCACAAAAATTTATAGGCACTACATTATGGAATAGAGGGAGTACTACATATGAGAGAAAGATCATCCAACCAACCAACCTGGAGCGCCTGGACAACGTCCGGGTTGTCATGGAGTGACTTGAATGCTACAGCGATGGTTCCTGACAGCGTGAAGACGCTGGCGAACAACAAGGTGGAGAGCATATCAATAGCAAAATCCTCACTTATCGATGGCTCTTCACCCTGCAGCTCCTCGACGATTATGTCGAGGAGGTCGCCATGTTTCTTCGCTGGTGCACCTAACCTCTCTGCCAACGTATCCCGCAGTGTCTTGTGAATATTTTTCCTTGCCTGCACGCGCACCGTGAGGAGATTATGTTGCCAGCTCTTGATTGATTGAAGGAAAACCAAAAAGAAAGCTAATTATTACTGTACTTAGCTAGTATAGTTTATATACCTGCATGCATCGGTAAAATGGTGTCCCAGGGAAATATATCGGGAATGAGAAGAGCCCTGAGAAAAGCGTGTCGAACTTGCTCCTCAGCTCCCTGGACTTTGTGGAATCGAATCCCAGGCATTTCCTAGTCACCAGCTCGAACATAATCTGAAACGTAGACGACAGTAGCTATAGCTAGCACTTGCATGTATACTATACATACACTGAAATGAATATTGCAGGAACGGGATGGAGCAACAAGGCAAGGCACTTGCATCGGGCGCACCGCCACGCACGTCGACGCTGGGCATGGCGGCCCACGCGGCGAGGCGCTCCCTCACGGAGGCCTCCATCTCAGGGAGGAGCGTCTCCTTGAGGGTCTGGAGGCCGAACAACATGTAGGCGCATCTACGGATGAACTTGTGGATGGTGCCATGGAAGGCCTCGATGCTCTTCTCGCCGAATATCTTGGTGAGTGCCCGAGGGTACCCAAGACGGAACATGGTGCCTTCCTGCTGAAGGATAAACCGGTTGGCCTCCGCGTCGGTGGAGATCACCGCCGGCTGCCCCAGCAAGCTCGTCTTGAAAACCGGACCATACCTGCCCAAATATGCATGTGGTACGTACGGATGGTACGTAGAATTATTACGTGTGTTTATTTGCAAAAAATGAAAAGTGACACTACACTAGTAACACTATATATACGGTATACCTCTTCATCCTTAGTTTGAAGTAGTCTGGGATGTCCAAGGAAGGGCTTGCCTTGAGGAAGGCCAAGGTCTCACCAATAATGGGGAACCCCATGGAGCCGGGAGGAAGAACCCCGTTGCAGAAAGGGTTCATCCATCTGTATACCCAGTGTACTAGCCATGCACTCACAAGCGTAACCCCACAGAGAGCTACGCATCCAGCAAAAGAGATGTCCATCTCCAAGATCTCAAGTGCAACTAGTAAGGAACTAAAATGAGCGGTGTGGTTTAATTAGTTGTGTGCGGATTGTTGATAGAGGTCTTTAGATGCTTATATAGGAAAGTGCTTCCAGAATAAGACGTACTTATATAAAGACAAGTGTTAAGATGATTCCTAGGTGACATGTGACTTCTATTACTTTAGGCTAGGTGTCTGGCTGGTATCGATACCTAACTTGGTTTGTCAGGGCAGGTAATGGAAATGGAGTATTATATAGCCTACTGTATGCTTATCTACAGTTTTTGCAAAAAAAACTGAAGATGCCAGTACGTGAGTTTGCTGCCTAGCTTCTCCATCGGTGTTTGTCTTGTTTTGGTTGCGTGGTTTGGTGCACTATGGGCAGTCTTTCTTTCTCTTTTGTTCTTGTATTTGTTTTACTTCTTTTTATTTAATTATAATAGTCATCTATCTTATCTTGTATTTACTAATTGGAAGCACCTTTCGAAGCCTAAAACTAATCCATTGGGTATACCTTAGCCTTTGTTTCGATGAGACATTCAAAGACTCTGAATTGCATTGGCTCCAATATCAAATCTCTCCAGGACAATGATACTGACATTCAACCCAAATTTTGATGTTTGGATGTTCATGAGCCTAAAAGTCGTAATCTGTCTGCTATATCTTAAGATCTGTTTGGATGGCACATTCAAAGACCCTAAATTGCATTGGCTCCAATATCAAATTTCAAATCTCTCCACGACACTGATACAGACATTCATCCCGAATTATGGTGTTTGGATGTCCATGCATCTGGCACTTGGAATTCAAGGGGAGAGAGACCAACAACTCCTGTTTCAAGGGGGGAGAGACCAACAACTCCTGTTTGGATGGTCAAGAGGTTGAATTGCACATTGATGCTCATTGCCGATGTTATTCATGTTGCTTCGTGATATGTTACAAATATCCGAGGTGAGATTTAATGGCATCCCCATGAATCAACATCTTGTTCACTGTGCCAGTTTCCTCGTTATCGGTTTTTTTCTCTTTTCTCGTTCCGCGTTTCAGCATCCCCGTGATCAAATCAGACTATGTCTGGCCAAGCGATGATGGATACCGTAACACCAAGAGGTCCCAACAAATATCTCTCCATCGTCGGAGGAGCAAATCTAAATCTTGAGCTATCTAGTCCCTTGTCATACCTTTCCATGAACCCGAAAGTCCCTTGTCACAATTGTAGGCATAGTCATGCCCATGATCAGGAAAACGTGACCATCATGCAACACTTCAGCTAGTCTTACATGCACGACTAGGAATACATTTACCGTTTATTATTCCACCCATGCATATGGGTTTCCCTCTGAGACTTTATGGATATACAAACTCAAGGACCATTGCAGTTACAACACAAAATATAAACTTAATCACGAACTTCGAGGTCAATAATAACTGTTATTATTGGCTCTAGGGCATATCACCTACACCTCGCAGGGGCATTCCCAGGACTTCATTGTCACACACAATTTTTGGGGTCCATACTCTTCGATTAAACCAAATCCTTATTGATATTTACTTGTGTATACACACAAAAACGCTAGCTCTTAATATTTCTTTTTCATTTAATCATCCAAAACAATAGGGGCACTAGAAGCACTTACAAAAGTAATACTTAAAAATACACCACAAACTTAGCCTTTACATAAGTTGATTGACCAACAAAAAACATCTGTTAATTCAGTTGGCGAGGATCATCTTCGTCGAGCTTCTTTCTAAGTGGAGGATTGGTCATCTTCGATTCGAGAAGACTCTCTTGCGGGTGGACGAGAGAATAATCTAGATATAGTATGGACAAGGACGAGACCAACTTCGAGGATCAGGCTGGAGGGAGGAGAAATAGGTTTCGGGGAGATGTCGGTTGGAAAATGGGGAGGATCTAATGTGCCCAGCGGCAACAACTCGGACGACACGACGTGAGATGGGAGCTTTGTCTCGCTTATTGCGAGATGTAGCTTTTCCTTGCCTCTCGCCTGAGTGCGCCCTCACCTTAGTGGGCCGGCCCATCAAAGTGGTCTTGAGAAGGTTCTGTAGACATGTATGGACCTATTCTAGAACATTCCATGTGTTTTTTTCTTTTCCGTTTTTCTATGTTTCTTTATCGGGTTTTATTTTAGTTTTGCTCATGTTTTGCTCCGTTTCCTTTTTCCCTTTTTTATTTTCCATTTTTAATCTTTACAAACACATGCCTACTTATTTTATACAAGTTGTATATTTGTTTATACATGGGGAACATTTCATTGATACACGTTGAAGATTTTTTTATACATGACAAATAATTTTTTCAAATACATGTTTGAACTTTTTTTTTGAATACACATTGTACATTTTATTGAATGTTACAAAACATGTTTTTCCAAAATTACCCGAAACATACTTTATTTTATATATATATTTTAAAATTTTCACGAACATATGTTTGAATCGTGTGAAAGTTTTCTAAATGTCACCTACAATTTTGGAATGGTATGAAACATTCTTTTCACATTATGCAGACATTTTTTACATTATGCAATTTTTTAAAATGTCACAGACATTTTTCGGAATGCATGAATATTTTTAAATGTGATGAACATTTTTTTGATTGGTATTATTTTTAATGGTAAAAGGATTTTTTTTATTGTTCAATGATTTTTTTCAAAAAAGTTAAGAAAGTAATTTTGAAATATCTATGATCAATTTTTTTGGAAAATATATATATAAAAAATAGAAGATAGAAAAACGAACTGAACTAACGTACCGAAGGTGTTGTGATCATTTGGAAGCATGAGGGCTTTCCAAGATGGGGGCTTCATCAACCTGACTTACTTGGGCGCCGGCAGCACCATGCATAGTGATCGCAGAGGCGGTGATCAGGGCCGGTCGTTCTCCGGAGCAGCACCAGCGGCCACCGGGTAGGAAATCCAAAGGGCGAAATCGGGAGATTGGCCATCCCTATATGTTTGTGCTACTGTGCCGGATGCAGACACGGCGGCCGCGCCTTCAGACCAAGCACCGGAGTCCAGATGCAGCACCATCTGAACTCTGTTGCTGTCCCAGTGAGAGAAATTCAGCCTGTCCTAGTGAGAAAGTGAATCAGAAGGTTCCTAATTGTTTGCGAGCTCTGAGAAATCCAGATTTGGCCATGTCGACTCCCCCACCGGCGAGCGAGCCCACTAAAGTTTCCATTCCCAATAGCAATCTGGAATAACCACCACATAATTGACAACTAATCTGGAATTACCGTGAATCAGTATGTATTACGGACATCCGTATTGCAAGTCCTCAACCAGCAAAAGATATCATGAATAAATGATGAACCAACAAAAGAATTTGAGCTTCAGTCAAGATGGTGCCCTTGCTAGCAAGTCCCAACTCCCAAGGCAGTTCTAGTCTTGTGAGATACTCCGAGTATTTCACAGTAGTGACCGCCGCCAAACAAACACCCGTGTAATGTTGTAACCTATTCTATGTCGTATCATCTGCCAAACACTTATCGAATCTCCCGCTTACTTGGTCCAGTGTGCACTACTTTATTTCTCTCACTCTCTCAGGGATGAGGCATAGCAAAACAGTCACTCCATGCTAGCTATGTTCAGACTACAGGCCAAAGAACGTCTCCAGATAATCATCACTTCTTCTGAGATGGAGGCAGCGCGCATCGGAGGCCGCACCGATGTAGGCTTCGGCTTCGGTGTCGGCGTTGGCCGGGTCTTGCATTTCCTGCAGTCAGCAACCGTCACCCAAGTTCGGTGCGAACGTCAAGGATGGCGTCCATTATGAGTATCTCCCGGTCGCTCCCATTGTAAAAACCGAAACCACGATTCCTCTGCGAGGAAGAAGATGCAAGACACATAAGAATTAGGCTGTCCTCGTAAATCAAAATGCAGGGCGAATAAACATACAATAGAAAGAGGAACCACCATTCTAGGGGACCGGACCATGTACATTTCTTTACTGTGAAACCATATTACACATTTTTATAGGCGAAATGCTATGTATCGCTAATAGGGGCGTGGCTATGTGCCGCCAGCGGCGACGCCTATGAACGGCTAGCTACATGGAGCGGAAACTTATTTCAATGTTGGTTCTGAAACTGGAATTTGATCTCATTCGATGGTTTCTTTAATGAAATCGGAGGGAAACCCCCTCTTTTGTTAAAAAAAAGGGAGCGGGAACTGAGCCGACCCAGTAACCAGCTGCCGCACCGTGTTGATGTCATGACGAAGTCATGCACGTTTTTTTGTTTTTACTTCACATTTTTTACTTTTTTGTTTTTTAAAATTTATTTACAATTCGTAATATTTTAAATATATATAATCCGAAGAGCAATTTACATAAAAAAATATATAAGGTAATCATGCATTGTAAAATGTTAAACGTGTAAAAAATGTAAATGTTTGATACATTAAAAATGTCACGTGTTTAAAACATCTATGTTCCGTTTAAAAAACTGTTTATACAATATACATAAAAATATTTGCATAATTAAAAATAAATTCATACATTCAAAATTAATGTACGTACCATTTGAAAAAAAGTTTCACGAGTTTCCAAAAAGTTTTTCTGTCATTGTCACACAAACTGTATGCAATGTAAAAAAAAGGTTCATACTGTATAAAAAATGTTCCGTACCTTCGCCAATACTTATATGAAATTTTCAAGAAAAATTGTAGCGATTAAAAAAATCCTTGTGACATTAAAACAAGCTTATATAATGTAACAAATCTGTTCCAGTAGGTTAAAAATAATTATTTCCGTTAAAAATGTTCAACTTGTGTTTGGAAAAATTGCTACTATATTTTTAAAATGGTGTTCAACACATTTATTTGTAAAAAATTACATTATGCATCTGAAAAATCTCCTAAGTCTACCACAAAAATGTTTTACGTTTGCTCTAAAACTGTACATTGGGTAAAACAAGACATGTGTGAAGAAAAATACAATAAAAACCTACAAGGAAACGAAAAAAGAAAAACCCGACGAAAAGAAAGAAAAACAAGAAACAAACAAACAAACAAACAAAAGCAAAGTATAACAAAGAAAAAAATAACCAATGAGAAACAAATGCAAATTAAAAAAGGGAAACCAATGAAAATAGGTGGAGAAAAAATATAAACGAAAGAAAAAGTAAACTAAAAAAGAGTAAATGAAAACTGTAGAAAATCGGATCCTCATACCCACAGCCCGTAGCGTTGGAACCTCATTACTGGGCCCGCCTGCTAAATGTCGCTCGTAGCCGAGCCCCAGGCCACAGCGTCATACTTTTTTCTATTAATTTTTCGTGTTTTCTGTCTCTTTTTATTTTCTTATTTTCTTAAATTCACAAATTTCAAAAACCAAGTTCAAAACTTCAAACATTAATTTCCTTTTAGAAAACATTCAGGCTTTCAAAAAATGTTTGTGTTTTCCTGAAATAGACCAGAATTTCAAAATTTGATCACAATTTCCAATAATGTTCAGAAAGTAAAAAAACAATTCTCATTTTTCCAAATTTGCTTGTGTTAATGGTCGCATTGGGCAGGGGCGCCGGCGAGCGGCGCTCCACCTTGACGCGCGAGGGCGGCGGCAAGATCCGCTCCTCCTTCACGCTGCGCTCGATTTGGATGCCGCGGTTGCGCGGCAGAGAGCTTGGAGGGGACGCGGGCTCTGGCTTCAACGGGAGGAGCATCCTCGGTGGCGGCACCGGGCCATTCAGGTGGAGGACGGAGCGACGGAGCATCATTTTCATCTGCTGCTCGTCCTTCTCGTCCATGGTGGCTTAAAGCGCGCCCTGGGTCACCGGCGCGGACTGCTGTTATGGCAGCTGGTCCTCGTCGGAGGAGGAGGAGGAGATGACGATCTCCTCCTTCGTCGAGAAGCCATCCACCAATGACGACGAAGGCCCCAGAGTTCGAGGGTGGCGGCGCCATGATCCTCCGAAGCCCATCCCGGAGCCGTCGCCTTCCCGCGCCGAGGCCCACGACTTGCCCACCATTGGAGTTGTGGAGGAAGAGGGGAGAGGAGGAGGATGAACGGAGCAATGCAGAGAGTGCACGGCGCTGGGGCACGGCTTATAATGCCTTGGCCAGGCCATACGAAAGGGCGGTCAGCCAATTCAGGCATAGTGGCCGGAGTTGGTTCCTAAGGATGTTGCGTCCGCGTTGAAGACGCGGCTCCCTAGAGGTCGCGTCGGTCTGCGTCGCCCTCTCATCCGGTCACATCAGGTGGCATCAATGTCGGCTGCTATCTGCTCTGGGCCAGCATTGATGTTGTGTGGGAAGCGGCGCGTGCAACCAGTTAGAGATATGGTACGTCCGATCTTCTGTTCGATGGAGGATATATTCTCGCGGTTGGGAGGTCCTAAAATCCTAGCTACGGGAATCTGCACCGACGATTTTCGCCAACTCTTTTTCCGCTGCTGCTATGAGTTGGTAATGATCAGATCAAACCGTGCATGCATCTTCTTCGGCATGTACACAGTATGGATTTTTTTTGTTTTCTACTACGTTTCTCTATAATATCAAAAACAATGTACGTGACAATTAAAAAAATGTTCATACAATGTAGGAGAATAAATTGTGAAACTCAAACAGAATGTTACTTACATTCAAAATGGCGTATGTCACATTAAAAAAATCCTACCAAGATTCAAAAATGTGGTAATGAGATTTTCAAAAAATGTTTATGCAATGTATAAAAATATTTACATTGTTTGAAAAAATGATTTTCTAATTTTAAAAAACATTGAACATGTATTCAAAAAAATGTTTCACATATATTTTAAAAATATATTCATAACATGTTTTTGTAAAATAATGTTAAATATGCATTTGAAAAAATGATAAATATACATAAAAGTATTTTACAGGTATACAAAAAATGTACGTAGACATGTGTTGGGAAAGGAAAAAAAGTAGAGATGTTTAAGAACGAAAAATGAAAGAAAACCGACCAACAAAAGCGAAGAAACAAAAATAGCAAGAAAGAAAAAATGAAATCAATGTATAAAGAAGAAAAAAATCGATCAAACTGAAAATAACGAAGAAAAAACTGTAGAAAACCAGAAAAAAAAAAGAGAAAACGCGAATAAAGGACAAAATAAAACAAGAAGGAAAACACGAAGAGAAAACCAGACTGCACCGACAAAACAAAAACCAGACGCGAGATGACCAAAGGCTTCGCGCGATGACAGCTAATGGCGGCCCGCCTATAGGCGATTCCTATTAGGAATCGGTTTGGGCGAGACATAACCCTGGCGCATAGGATGGCCGAGGAAAATACAAAGGAAAAAAGAAGGACCAAGGAACCGTGCTATGCAAAACTCATGAAGGAATTGATCGCTGGAATTTCCTAAGGGACGCTCGCTGCGTCGAGTTCTCTAGGCTTCGCACAGAGGCGAGCGACTAGCGATGGCCCAGTTAGGAGATAGCGCAGGCGCTACCGCGTCCGGTTTTGGGAACCTTCCGGAGGGTTCCAGAATGGTTTTGGGAACCTTCTAGAAGGTTATTGAACCGGGTTTTCACTGGTTTTTTCTGTTTTTTTTTCTTTTCATTATTCGCTTTTCTGTTTCTTCATTTCATCTTTCAATTCCTTTTTCTTCTCTTTTTATTTTCTTTTTGTTCACATTTCAAATTATGTTTGGGAGTTTCAAAAATGTTCCCATTTCAAAAGTTGTTCACCAAATTCAAACAAATGTTCATGTTTTCAAATTTTGTTGCGAGTTTCCATAAATGTTTCCATTTAAGGAATTGTTCGCAAATTACAAAAAATGTTCAGGTTTCAATTTTTGTTCGCGAGTTTCAAAAAATGTATGCAAGTTTTAAAAACTGTTCATGTGTTCAAGTTTTGTTCGGGAGTTTGAAAAAATGTTCCCAGTTTTCAAATATGTTCGAGTATCCAAAATTTGTTTTTGAATTTGAAAAATGTTCGAGTTTTCAAAAAGAAACTTCCACGTTTTATATTTTTGGGAGATTTTACAACAATGTTCCCATTTCGAAAAAACTGTTTGCATTTCTCAAATTGTTGAGTTTTTACAAATCTTATTCACAATTTCTAAAAGTGTTCGCTGTTTCATACACCCTTCACGATTTGTTTCTCAAAAATGTTCACGCTTCCAAAAATTTTTGGAATTTTTCGAAATTGCTCTCCGTTTCAAAATATGTTCTCAAGAATCAAAAATTGTTCGCGCTTCCAAATTTGTTCAGGATTTTTCAAAATTGTTCTTTGTTTTAAATTTTTTCTCAAGATTCAAAAAATGTTCATGCTTCAAAAAATAGTCCGCGCTTCCAAATTTGTTCTCAAGATTAAAAAGTCGTTCGTGCTTTAAAAAATGTTCAAATTCAAAAAATGTTCAAGTTTCCAAAAAATGTTTGGGAAATTCTAAATTTGTTAGTTTTCATAAAAAAATTTCACTTATTCAAAAAATGTTCATGTCTCAAAATTTGTTCACAAATTCAAAAAACTGTCCACATGTTTAATTTTTTCACATATTCAAAAAATTGTTCCTGTTTCCAAAATTTGTTCACATATTCCAAAAACTACTGTAGTTTTGGAAATTTATTCACAATTTTTTTTAAATCACGTTTTCAAAACCCATTTCCCTAATTCCAAAATTGCTCCATTTTTGTAAAAATAGTTTAATTTTGAAAAATGTTCAGTTTTCCAGTTTTGTTATGGTTTTCAAAATATGTTTTGCTTTTATGAAAAGTAGTTCATATATATATATATTCACGTATTCAATTTTTTGTTTCTGTTTGCTTTTAAAAAATTTGAGTCCCGTAATAATGTTTGCGTTTGAAAAAAAGTTTCTTTTAAAAAAATTATGCTTCAAATTTTAAAAGAAGTTTTAATGTGGCGCAGATTATAGTTCATATACTCCGGGCTGCCATTGTACATACTGAACCTCAGTTACTACAGCGGTTACGTACTCGCTTCTCTGGCGGGAGGACTTGAGTAGGATCCTTTCTCGCTAGTTTTATTTTTTGGAATTTGGCGGACTGGTTTTTATTTTTTGCCGCTGCTAGCAGTTTCGTTAAGTGTGGTGCTACCAATGCTACAGAGTAATTTGCTTGACGTGGTGGCTAGCACGTAGCGTGTATATGTAGCAGGTCGCCGGTTTGAGTCCTATCGGTAGCGCGATCATTTTTTTGTGAATTTTACATTCCGCGCGAGACAGTGAATGGGCCGGTCCAGTCGCACGCCTCCTGTGCGTCGCGTGAGCTATTCGCCGCAAAATGCGGCGTATAGGAGTTCTCTTGATCGCTGGTCAGTCTGTTTGCAGGGGAGCAGGAATCCAGACTCCTATAACAGCGCCGCCCTACTGCTAAAAAATAAAAAACAGCGCCGCTCTCCGATTCCAAGCTCGCGGCCGGGATACCTACGGCTTAAATTCACTCCTTCCTTTTCTCAGACTACCCATAATGGGAGTAACATAGATGGTAACACCACACATATTTATATAAAATACATTATGTGATAAGCAATTAATGAAGAAAAAGAGGCATGTAGTAACATAGCTAGTTACTAGTACCATTAGTAACATCACACATACCAAGACAAGATGAGTCTATAACCTAATAAATGAAGTGTTGCATGACACCACACATATGTTACTCCCTCCGTCTAGGTGTGTAAGTCATCTTACAAAAACCAAATAATTCCAAAACACTTAGGCACGGTGCATTAACTTCTACCTCGTTTCTTATTTCTTGACATATCAATCAATAAGATATGTGGGGTGTGCATAATTTTAATGACTTGAGACTACCAAACACGACATGCAGTGGTTAGTTCATTGCATGCAATGCTATTAATTAGCAAATAAACATTAAGTTCTCTCGTTTTCCCCTCCTTCTTGGTCATGGTGCACAACCTAAGATGACTTACTCACCTAGACGGAGGGAGTACTCCCCATTGTAGAGGTAGTAACATAGACTAGTAACATATGCATGTTACTAGTCTAAGTTACAACCATTGTGGCTAGTCTCAACGATTATAAGACTCCCTCCTGTGTACTAGTTCAGCTGTGGGTGCAGTTCGTGCTGCGGGAGAAAAACTTTGCCATTCGTGCGGCGGACGTTCGAGCGCCGGGAAAACCACCACCGTGTCCACTGCAGCTTCTTCTTCCTCCTTTCTTCTTCAGTCTCTGTGAGAGAGAGAAGTACAGAGAGCTCCGGTAAGCGAGGGAGAAGGCCACGGCAACAACAATTGGTATTCAGAGCTTCGGTTCGGGCGATCACCGGCGACCATGGCGCTCGTCCCACATGGCGGCGGCGCGGGCGGATCGGTGTCGATGGCGATGCCGATGCTCACGCCGGACAACTACACGGTGTGGGCGATCAAGGTGCAGGCGATCCTCGACGCCCACACTCTGTGGGAGGCGGTGGCGCCGGGCGACGCGACGGTGAACGGGAAAAAGTGCAAGACGGTGCGCGCGATGATCCTCGGTGGGCTACCGGAGGACGTGCTGCTGCAGGTGGCGATGAAGCTCACCGCCAAGGAGGTATGGGACTCCCTGAAGGTGAGGTTCGTCGGCGCCGATCGGGTGCGCGGGGCAAGGCGGGCGACACTGCGCGGGGAGTTCGATCGCCTGAAGATGGTGGACAGCGAGGTGCTGGATGCGTACGCCGGAAGGCTGGCAGGAATGACGGCGCGGTTCGCGAACCTCGGGGAGACGCTGGGCGACGCAGAGCTCGTGAAGAAGCTCCTGGACACGGTGCCCGATCGGCTGTTCCCCGTCGTCACCGGGATCGAGAAGTTTTGCGTCATCGAGGAGATGACCTTCGACGAGGCGCTCGGTGGCTGCGCGCGTTCGACGAGCGGGTTCGGCACCGTGGACAAGACGGCGGCGAGCGCAGCGGGGAGCAGCTCTCATGACGGCGGCGCAGTGGGCAGCGCGGGAGCATCGGCACGGCGGAGCTCGGGACAACGACGACGGCCGGAGCGTGGCGTCGGGCAACGGCGGCAACCGGCGCGGCCGCTGCTACGACTGCGCGAGCGCGGCCACTTCAAGAGGGAATGCCCCAAGCTGCGGAGGGCGCCGGCGGCGGAGCAAGCAATGTTGGCGGACGTCGGCGTCGAGGACGGCGGACTACTCTAAGCCATGGCTTAGGGGGAGTGTGTTGGGCAAATAAGCCACGGCCATGTACTGGGCATAGTCCGACTTGTGTCTAGGGTTAGTCTGACTAGTATCTAGGCTTAGTCCGGCTAGTGTACAAGTGCGTGCGTGTGCGGTGAGTGTGCTGGACGCAAGTCCGTCGCCGCGTGCAGTCCGTGGCAAGTGTGTGTGTGCGTGCGTGAGTCTGTTGACGAGAGTAGCGGGAGGTTGCGTAGCGATGGGTTGCAGCCGGCCGCGTAGGACGCGTTCGTGCGCGTCATGGGCACGCGCCGAGCTTGCGGTGTTGGAAATATGCCCTAGAGGCAATAATAAATAGGTTATTATTATATTTCCTTGTTCATGATAATCGTTTATTATCCATGCTAGAATTGTATTGATAGGAAACTTATACATGTGTGGATACATAGACAACACCATGTCCCTAGTAAGCCTCTAGTTGACTAGCTCGTTGATCAATAGATGGTTACGGTTTCCTGACCATGGACATTGGATGTCGTTGATAACAGGATCACATCATTAGGAGAATGATGTGATGGACAAGACCCAATCCTAAGCCTAGCACAAGATCGTGTAGTTCGTTTGCTCAGAGCTTTTCTAATGTCAAGTATCATTTCCTTAGACCATGAGATTGTGCAACTCCCGGATACCGTAGGAATGCTTTGGGTGTACCAAACGTCACAACGTAACTGGGTGGCTATAAAGGTGCACTACAGGTATCTCCGAAAGTGTCTGTTGGGTTGGCACGAATCGAGACTGGGATTTGTCACTCCGTGTAAACGGAGAGGTATCTCTGGGCCCACTCGGTAGGACATCATCATAATGTGCACAATGTGACCAAGGAGTTGATCACGGGATGATGTGAGTTACGGAACGAGTAAAGAGACTTGCCGGTAACGAGATTGAACAAGGTATAGGGATACCGACGATCGAATCTCGGGCAAGTAACATATCGATAGACAAAGGGAAGTGCATACGGGATTGCTTGAATCCCCGACATCGTGGTTCATCCGATGAGATCATCGTGGAACATGTGGGAGCCAACATGGGTATCCAGATCCCGCTGTTGGTTATTGACCGGAGAATGTCTCGGTCATGTCTACATGGTTCCCGAACCCGTAGGGTCTACACGCTTAAGGTTCGATGACGCTAGGGTTATAGGGAAAGTATGTATGTGGTTACCAAATGTTGTTCGGAGTCCCGGATGAGATCCCGGACGTCACGAGGAGTTCCGGAATGGTCCGGAGGTAAAGATTTATATATGGTAAGTCCTATTTTGGTCACCGGAAAAGTTTCGGGTGATATCGGTAATGTACCGGGACCACCGGGAGGGTCCCGGGGGTCCACCAAGTGGGGCCACCAGCCCCAGAAGGCTGCGTGGGCCAAGTGTGGGAGGGGACCAGCCCCAGGTGGGCTGGTGCGCACCCCCCCCACCAAGGCCCAAGCGCATGGGAGAGTGGGAGGGGGCAAACCCTAGGTCCAGATGGGCCTTGAGGCCCACCCTAGTGCCCCCCCCTCTCCTCCCCTTGGCCGCCCCCCTTGGATGGGATCTAGGGCTGGCCGCCTCCTCTTGGGGTGGGAACCCTAGAGGGGGGCGCAGCCCCCTCCCCCCTATATATAGTTGAGGTTTGGGCTGCCCAAGACACACGAGAACGTCTCTCTTTCGGCGCAGCCCTACCCCTCTCCCTCCTCCTCCTCCTCTCCCGCGGTGCTTGGCGAAGCCCTGCGGGATTGCCACGCTCCTCCATCACCACCACGCCATCGTGCTGCTGCTGGATGGAGTCTTCCCCAACCTCTCCCTCTCTCCTTGCTGGATCAAGGCGTGGGAGACGTCACCGGGCTACACGTGTGTTGAACGCGGAGGCGCCGTGGTTCGGCGCTTAGATCGGAATCAACCGCGATCTGAATCGCTACGAGTACGACTCCTTCATCTGCGTTCTTGCAACGCTTCCGCATCGCGATATACAATGGTATGTAGATGCACTCCCCTTCCCCTCGTTGCTAGATTACTCCATAGATTGATCTTGATGATGCGTAGAAAATTTTGAATTTCTGCTACGTTCCCCAACAGTGGCATCATGAGCTAGGTCTATGCGTAGTTTCTATGCACGAGTAGAACACAAAGTAGTTGTGGGCGTCGATGTTGTCAATTTACTTGCCGTTACTAGTCTTATCTTGTTTCGGCGGCATTGTGGGATGAAGCGGCCCGGACCGACCTTACAGGTACGCTTACGTGAGACAGGTTCCACCGACTGACATGCACTAGTTGCATAAGGTGGCTAGCGGGTGTCTGTCTCTCCCACTTTAGTCAGAACGGATTCGATGAAAAGGGTCCTTATGAAGGGTAAATAGAAATTGGCATATCACGTTGTGGTTTTACGTAGGTAAGAAACGTTCTTGCTAGAAACCTATACAAGCCACGTAAAAACTTGCAACAACAATTAGGGGACGTCTAACTTGTTTTTGCAGCATGTGCTATGTGATGTGATATGGCCAGAAGATGTGATGAATGATATATGTGATGTATGAGATTGATCATATTCTTGTAATAGGAATCACGACTTGCATGTCGATGAGTATGACAACCGGCAGGAGCCATAGGAGTTGTCTTTATTTTTTGTATGACCTGCGTGTCATTAAATAACGCCATGTAAATTACTTTACTTTATTGCTAAGCGCGTTAGCCATAGAAGTAGAAGTAATCGTTGGCGTGACAACTTCATGAAGACACAATGGTGGAGATCATGATGATGGAGATCATGGTGTCATGCCGGTGACAAAGATGATCATGGTGCCCCGAAGATGGAGATCAAAGGAGCAAAATGATATTGGCCATATCATGTCACTATTTGATTGCATGTGATGTTTATCATGTTATGCATCTTATTTGCTTAGAACGACGGTAGCATAAATAAGATGATCCCTCACTAAAATTTCAAGAGACGTGTTCCCCCTAACTGTGCACCGTTGCGAAGGTTCGTTGTTTCGAAGCACCACGTGATGATCGGGTGCGATAGATCCTAACGTTCGAATACAACGGATGTTGACGAGCCTAGCATGTACAGACATGGCCTCGGAACACATGCAAAACACTTAGGTTGACTTGATGAGCCTAGCATGTACAGACATGGCCTCGGAACACAAGAGACCGAAAGGTCAAACATGAGTCGTATAGTAGATGCGATCAACATGGAGATGTTCACCGATGATGACTAGTCCGTCTCACGTGATGATCGGACACGGCCTAGTTTGACTCGGATCATGTATCACTTAGATGACTAGAGGGATGTCTATCTGAGTGGGAGTTCATTAATCAGATGAACTTCATTATCATGAACATAGTCAAAAGGTCTTTGCAAATTATGTCATAGCTTGCGCTTTAGTTCTACTGTTTAAGATATGTTCCTAGAGAAAATTTAGTTGAAAGTTGGTAGTAGCAATTATGCGGACTGGGTCCGTAAACTGAGGATTGTCCTCATTGCTGCACAGAAGGCTTATGTCCTTAATGCACCGCTCGGTGTGCTGAACCTCAGCGTCGTCTGTAGATGTTACGAAACATCTGACATACACGTTTTGATGACTACGTGATAGTTCAGTGCGTAATGCTAATGGTTTAGAATTGTGGCACAAGAGACGTTTTTGAAACGTCGCAGAACATATGAGATGTTCCGAAGACTGAAATTGGGATTTCAGACTAGTGCCCATGTCAAGAGGTATGAGACCTCTGACAAGTTTCTTAAGCCTGCAAACTAAGGGAGAAAAAGCTCAATCGTTGAGCATGTGCTCATATTGTCTGAGTACTACAATCACTTGAATCGAGTGGGAGTTAATCTTCCAGATGAGATAGTTATGGTTCTCCAAAGTCACTGCCACCAAGCTACTGGAGCTTCGTGATGAACTATAACATATCAGGGATAGATATGATGATCCTTGAGCAACTCGCGATGTTTGACACCGCGAAAGTAGAAATCAAGTAGGAGCATCAATTGTTGATGTTTAGTAAAACCACTAGTTTCAAGAAGGGCAAGGGAAGAAGGGATACTTCATGAAACAACAAATCAGTTGATGCTCTAGTGAAGAATCCCAAGGTTGAACCCAAACCCGAGACTAAGTGCTTCTGTAATAAGGGGAACGGTCACTGAAGCGGAACTACCCTAGATACTTGGTAGATAAGAAGGCAGGCAAGGTCGACAGAAGTGTATTGGATGTGCATTATATGAATGTGTACTTTACTAGTACTCCTAGCAGCACCAGGGTATTAGATACCGGTTCGGTTGCTAATTGTTAGCAACTCGAAATAAAAGCTGCGGAATAAATGGAGACTAGCTAAAGGTGAGATGACGATATGTGTTGGAAGTGTTTCCAAGGTTGATGTGATCAAGCATCGCATGCTCCCTCTACTATCAAGATTTGGTGTTTGCGTTGAACATGATTGGATTATGTTTATCGCAATACGGTTATTCATTTAAGGAGAATAATGGTTACTCTGTTTATTTGAATAATACCTTCAATGGTCTTGCACCTAAAATGAATCTCGATCGTAGTGATACACATGTTCGTGCCAAAAGATATAAAATAGTAATGATAGTACCACATACTTGTGGCACTGCCATTTGAGTCATATTGGTATAGAACGCATGAAGAAGCTCCATGTAGATGGATCTTTGGACTCACTCGTTTTTGAAAAGAATGAGACATGCGAACCATGTCTATTGGTATATATGCATGAAGAAACTCCATGCAGATGGATCGTTTGGACTCACTTGATTTTGAGTCACTTGAGACATGCAAATCATACCACATGGGCAAGATGACTGAAAGGCCTCGTTTTCAGTAAGATGGAACAAGAGAACAACTTATTGGAAGTAATACATTTTGATGTATGCAGTCCAATGAGTGCTGAGGCATGCAGTGAATATCGTTATGTTCTTACTTCACAGATGATTTGAGTAGATGCTGAGTGTATTTACTTGATAAAACACAAGTCTGAATTATTGAAAGGTTCAAGTAATTTCAGAGTGAAGTTGAAGATCGTCGTAACAAGAGGATAAAATGTCTGTGATATGATCATAGAGATGAGTATCTGAGTTACGATTTTGGCACACAATTAAGACATTGTGGAAAGTGTTTCACAATTAATACCACCTGGAACACCATAGTGTGATGGTGTGTCCGAACATCATAACTGCACCCTATTGGATATGGTGCATACCATGATGTCTCTTATCGAATTACCACTATCATTTATGGGTTAGGCATTAGAGACAACCACATTCACTTTAAAAAGGGGCACCACGCAATTCCGTTGAGACGACACCGTTTAGAAAAACCTAAGTTGTCGTTTCTTAAAAGTTTGGGGCTGCGATGCTTATGTGAAAAAGTTTCAGGCTGATAAGCTCGAACCCAAAGCGGATATATGCATCTTCATAGAATACCCAAAACAGTTGGGTGTACCTCCTATTTCAGATCTGGAAGCAAAAGTAATTGCTTCTAGAAACGAGTCCTTTCTCGAGGAAAAGTTTCTCTCGAAAGAATTGAGTGGGAGGATGGTGGAGACTTGATAAGGTTATTGAACCGTCACTTCAACTAGTGTGTAGCAGGGCACAGGAAGTTGTTCCTGTAGCACCTATACCAATTGAAGTGGAAGCTTATGATAGTGATCATGAAACTTCGGATCAAGTCACCACCAAACCTCGTAGGACGACGAGGATGCGTGCTACTTCAGAGTGGTACGTGATCCTGTCTGAGATATCATGTTGTTGGACAATACTGAACCTACGAGCTATGGAGAAGCGATGGTGGGCCCATATTCCGACAAATGGTTAGAAGCCATGAAATCCGAGATAAATGGATCTTTAAGAAGAAGACGGACATGGACGGTAATGTTACCGTCTGTGAAGCTAGACTTGTGGCAAAGAGTATTTTCACAAGTTCAAGGAGTTGACTACCATGAGATTTTCTCATCCGTAGCGATGCTTAAGTCCGTCGGAATCATGTTAGCATTAGCTGCATTTATGAAATCTGGCAGATGGATGTCAAAACAAGTTTCCTTACCAGTTTTCGTAAGGAAAGGTTGTATGTGATACAATCAGAAAGGTTTTGTCGATCCTAAGGATGCTAAAAGGTATGCTAGCTCCAGCGATCCTTCCATGGACTAGAGCAAGCATCTCGGAGTCAGAATATAAGCTTTGATGGAGTGATCAAAGTTTTTGGGTTTATACAAAGTTTCTTAGAAACTTGTATTTACAATAAAGTGAGTGGGAGCGCTACAACATTTCTGATAAGTATATGTGAATGACATATTGTTGATCCGAAATGATGTAAAATTTCTGGAAAGCATAAAGGGTTGTTTGAAAGGAGTTTTTCAAAGGAAGACCTGGATAAAGCTGCTTACATATTGGGCATCAAGATCTATAGAGATAGATCAAGACGCCTGATGATACTTTCAAAGAACGCACACCTTGACATGATTTTGAAAGAGTTCAAAATAGATCAGCAAAGAAGGAGTTCTTGGCTGTGTTACAAGGTGTGAGTATTGAGTAAGACTCAAGAACTGACCACAGCAGAAGAGAGACAAAGGACGAAGGTCGTCCCCTATGCTTTAGACGTAGGCTCTACAGTATGCTATGCTGTGTACCGCACATGAAGTGTGCCTTGCCATGAGTTGGTCAAGGGGTACAATGGTGATCCGGGAATGGATCACATGACAGCGGTCGAACTTATCCTTAGTATGTAGTGGACTAAGGAATTTTCTCGATTATGGAGGTGAAAAGGAGTTCGTCGTAGAGGGTTACGTCGATGCGAACTTTGACACTAATCCGGATGACTCTGAGTAGTAAACCGGATTCGTATAGTAGAACAATTATTTGAAATGGCTCCAAATAGCACGTGGTAGCATCCACAAGATGTCATAGATATTCGTAAAGCACACACGGATCTGAAAGGTTCAGACCCGTTGACTAATAACCTCTCTCACAAGCATAACATGATCAAACCAGAACTCATTGAGTGTTAATCACATAGAGATGTGAACTAGATTGTTGACTCTAGTAAACTCTTGGATGTTGGTCACATGGTGATGTGACCTATGAGTGTTAATCACATGGTGATGTGGACTAGATTATTGACTCTAGTGCAAGTGGGAGACTGTTGGAAATATGCCCTAGAGGCAATAATAAATAGGTTATTATTATATTTCCTTGTTCATGATAATCGTTTATTATCCATGCTAGAATTGTATTGATAGGAAACTCAGATACATGTGTGGATACATAGACAACACCATGTCCCTAGTAAGCCTCTAGTTGACTAGCTCGTTGATCAATAGATGGTTACGGTTTCCTGACCATGGACATTGGATGTCGTTGATAACGGGATCACATCATTAGGAGAATGATGTGATGGACAAGACCCAATCCTAAGCCTAGCACAAGATCGTGTAGTTCGTTTGCTCAGAGCTTTTCTAATGTCAAGTTTCATTTCCTTAGACCATGAGATTGTGCAACTCCCGGATACCGTAGGAATGCTTTGGGTGTACCAAACGTCACAACGTAACTGGGTGGCTATAGAGGTGCACTACAGGTATCTCCGAAAGTGTCTGTTAGGTTGGCACGAATTGAGACTGGGATTTGTCACTCCGTGTAAACAGAGAGGTATCTCTGGGCCCACTCGGTAGGACATCATCATAATGTGCACAATGTGACCAAGGAGTTGATCACGGGATGATGTGAGTTACGGAACGAGTAAAGAGACTTGCCGGTAACGAGATTGAACAAGGTATAGGGATACCGACGATCGAATCTCGGGCAAGTAACATATCGATAGACAAAGGGAAGTGCATACGGGATTGCTTGAATCCCCGACATCGTGGTTCATCTGATGAGATCATCGTGGAACATGTGGGAGCCAACATGGGTATCCAGATCCCGCTGTTGGTTATTGACCGGAGAACGTCTCGGTCATGTCTGCATGGTTCCCGAACCCGTAGGGTCTACACGCTTAAGGTTCGATGACGCTAGGGTTATAGGGAAAGTATGTATGTGGTTACCGAATGTTGTTCGGAGTCCCGGATGAGATCCCGGACGTCACGAGGAGTTCCGGAATGGTCCGGAGGTAAAGATTTATATATGGGAAGTCCTATTTTGGTCACCGGAAAAGTTTCGGGTGATATCGGTAATGTACCGGGACCACCGGGAGGGTCCCGGGGGTCCACCAAGTGGGGCCACCAGCCCAGAAGGCTGCGTGGGCCAAGTGTGGGAGGGGACCAGCCCCAGGTGGGCTGGTGCGCCCCCCCCCACCAAGGCCCAAGCGCATGGGAGAGTGGGATGGGGCAAACCCTAGGTCCAGATGGGCCTTGAGGCCCACCCTAGTGGCGCCCCCCCCTCTCCTCCCCTTGGCCGCCCCCCTTGGATGGGATCTAGGGCTGGCCGCCTCCTCTTGGGGTGGGAACCCTAGAGGGGGGCGCAGCCCCCTCCCCCCCTATATATAGTTGAGGTTTGGGCTGCCCAAGACACACGAGAACGTCTCTCTTTCGGCGCAGCCCTACCCCTCTCCCTCCTCCTCCTCTCCCGCGGTGCTTGGCGAAGCCCTGCGGGATTGCCACGCTCCTCCATCACCACCACGCCGTCGTGCTGCTGCTGGATGGAGTCTTCGCCAACCTCTCCCTCTCTCCTTGCTGGATCAAGGCGTGGGAGACGTCACCGGGCTGCACGTGTGTTGAACGCGGAGGCGCCGTGGTTCGGCGCTTAGATCGGAATCAACCGCGATCTGAATCGCTACGAGTACGACTCCTTCATCCGCGTTCTTGCAACGCTTCCGCATCGCGATCTACAATGGTATGTAGATGCACTCCCCTTCCCCTCGTTGCTAGATTACTCCATAGATTGATCTTGGTGATGCGTAGAAAATTTTGAATTTCTGCTACGTTCCCCAACATGCGGATCGTGGCCGTTGGAGAGTGGAGCGTGGCGTCGTACGTGCGCGTACGCGTATGAGACTCCCTCATGTGTACTAGTTCAGCTGTGGGTGCAGTTCGTGCTGCGGGAGAAAAACTTTACCGTTCGTGCGGCGGGCGTTCGAGCGCCGGGAAAACCACCACCGTGTCCACTGCAGCTTCTTCTTCCTCCTTTCTTCTTCAGTCTCTGTGTGAGAGAGAAGTACAGAGAGCTCCGGCAAGCAAGGGAGAAGGCCACGGCAACAACAAACCGGTACGGAAGGTGGTGGTCGAGCATCTCCAAGACAACTCCTATGACCGACCTGGCGGGACCCAGCGACAGTGGCGCCCCTGGACGTTGTGCTCTTTGTTCAAAGTGCTGCGTCTATGAGGCCCCCCCTTCCTTCAGCCTTGGCTCCAAAGGGAAACCTCAGATCCACAGGATCGGGTGATGAAGGAGTCTTCTTCCTCCTTGGGGGCATCATCTCGGAGCCGGCTATGACCTGGAGACTGGTGGATGTCAGGATCTTGGCCGTGTGGTTTGCTAAGGTGGCCATTTAGGGGCGTTGATTGCTGTTTGGCAACGATAATGGCGTCGAGAGGAGCTTGGGTCGCGGCTCGGGCTCAGGCAGTCAATTCTTTCCGATGTGTCAAAGGTGCTCTTCTGTGGGTTGTTTGGTCGAGGTGGTGATGATGATTGGCACTCGGTCGTCGTTTGCGGTGGGCATGGTCATTGAAAGTCCAGCATATTTCCCTTGCAATGCTCGTCGTCAAAGTCAGAGTTGTCAGTTGTTCGTGCGTGTGGTCATCTGGTGGCATGTGGCATCATGGTTTCTGTGCAGCTGTTTGCGAGTTGGCTTCGATGATGGATCTCTGTGGTGAAGTCTGAGTCGCTTGTCCGGACAAACGGTGATGGCAATGACGCTCGCGGCTCCTAGACAGATGTCTTTTCCTCTTTGCAGCTCTGTGTATAATGTCGGTGGCCAGGTTGGCCGGTGGTGCCCATTTTTGTGGGCTGGGTTGTATCGGGTTTTGCTCGATTTTCCGCCAATTTACTAGGCAACTCTCGCTCTCTTCTTAATCAATGAAAATGGCAAGTCTTTTACCTCGTTTCAACAAAAGATAGTCTTAATAGACCTGCCCTCCGGCACTCACAATTCCGCAGCGCACATCAACCACATCTGCATAGGTCTTCTCTGCTCTTCATTGGATCCAAATATGGGAGAGTACTCAGGCAGGAGCTTAGAAGAAGGGGAAACATTTATGGAAGATGATTTGGAGCATTCGGGTGCTCCACCCCCTATATGAATATTAAATTCAAAAAACAAAGCAGGAAAAATAAAAAAAATCTGAATTTTGGGGATATCAAATCTGGGTGCTCAATCTACTCCCATGTGAAGTTTCATAAAAAAATACCAGGAAACGTATTCTCAAGTAAAAATGACAACAAATTTCTATGTATGAAAAAAAACTCTTTAGATGGATCGTAGGTTAGACTGTATTTTTTCTTCGCCACGGATATATTTTTTGGTATTTTCACGAAACATTCACACAGGAGTAGACCGGGTACCTAGGTTTGATATCCCTAAAATCCAGTTTTTTTAGTTTTCCTAATATTTTTTGAATTTTATATTCATATAGGGGGTGGAGCACCCAAGTGCTCCTGTGTATTACTGTATTTCCACCTTCACTTCATGGCGTGTATTCTTGTTTGTGCTGACTTTGCCTGCTGCAGCCTGCGGATCAAGCCACCTATATATTGACTGCTTTTGTTCCCTGTATTAACTATTTTTATGCGGCTTGTTTTATTACATGGCTCCAAAAAAGTATTAGTCTGGTAGTGATAAAAGGATAGATGAACTGGTAGAATCGCAGAAAGGATCAATTGCTAAGTTTTTCAAAACTAGTCATTCTTCTAGGGATTCTTTGCGATAGGCCATAGTAAATGTCAAAGAGAAAACATTTGAGAGTGTTGATGCTGCTGATGATGATATCATTATATCAATGTGGGTGATAATAATTCTAGTGAGCATGAAAATCTAGCTCATTCACCATATTCACAAATACCGTGTGTCGATGAACGACAACCATTCATTGTTTATATTTTTTATCCACGAAACTCGGGCAGTCTGCTTTTCTTTTCTTTTGAGGTGTGGACAGTCTGCTAGATGATAAGGTTAGGGATATTTTAGTTGAGAAGGGTCCTGTAAGAGAAAAGAATATTGTGTTCTGATCCAGGAACAAATGTAAGTTCATGCATTAACTTTATATCTCATGGTAACACAAAAGTTTTCCGTAGCAACCAGTTTTGCCAGGGTTATCTGGAGCTATATTGTTTCATCAATCAACATATACTATGTGCTCAATATTTACTTTACTTTAAAAAAAATAGCTTTTGTGTGTTAAGAAGCGCGAGTGCTATATCTTGCATTCAGCGAAGTGGAAAGATAAGCGCTACAGTAATCAGGCCGGCCCTTTAACACGCACCTAAAAGATAAAATAGAGAAGAAAAAGGTGAGCCGTCCAAGAGTCGATCCAACGATATCCTGGTTGAGAGACTGCATTGCTAGGCACTAGGTTAAGATTCCATTAGTGATAGATTCAACGGTGCGGTCCACTTGAAGGAAAAGAGCCGGTATTTCATAGATTTTCCCAGATTTTTTTAATTTTATTTTTCTTTGCGAGAAAACTTCCGATTTATTCATCTTCAATTATGGCAGTACAACGAACACTAGAAATAATAAAAATTACATCCAGATCCGTAGACCGCGACGACTACAAGCACTGAAGCGAGCCGAAGGCGCGCCGCCGTCATGGCCCCTCCCTTGCCGGAGTCGGGCACAACTTGTTGTATTAGACCGTCGGGAAGTCGTCGTGCTAAGGCCCCATAGGACCAGCGCACCAGAACAGCAACCGTCACCGATGAAGAATAACGTAGATCGAAAGGATCTAACCCGAAGACACACGAACATGGACGAACAACAACCAGATCCGAGCAAATCCACCGAGGATAGATTCGCCGGAGACACACCTCCACACACCCACCAACGATGCTAGATCCACCATCGGAACGAGGGCTAGGCGGGGGACCTTTATTCCACCTTCAGGGAGCCGCCGCCGTCTCGTCTTCTGAGCAGGACACAAACCCTAACAAAACTCGAAGGAAGAACTAACAACGAAGCCCTCCCGCCGGCCCTTGCCAAGATCCACCGTGCCCCCATGGCCCTAAGGCGACTGGAGACTAGGCGGACTTCCGGCGCCGCCGGCGAGAGGCACGAACCCTAGATTTGTTTTGGAGGAGGAGGAGGAGAGGATATCTCTGTCCGCTGGACTAATTTTATTTAATCAGTTTTATTTCTTTTTTCTTTTTTCCTTTTTTTTCTTTTTTTCTTCGCTTTTCTGTTTTTCATTTTTCTTATTTGTTTCTTTGGTTTTATTTTTTCCTTTTCTTTTATCTTTGGTTTCTTTTGTTTCTTTTCAGTTTTCATTTTTTGGTTTTCTTTGTTTCTTTTGGTTTTCGTTCTAAGTTTTATATATGTCAACAAGATTGTTCTAATACACGTTTAACAATTTTCCAATACAAACTTAACATTTCTATAATATATGGTCAACATTTTTTGTATACATATTTTTTAGCATTTTTCAAATACAAGATTTTTTTAATTACATGTTCAATATTTTTTCTGTACATTTTTAGCAATATTTTTAAATGCTTCATAAACAGTTTTCAAATAAAAATATTAATATTTTTTGAATACATGGTCAACATATTTTCTATACACATTAAACATTTTCCAAACGCCTGGTTAACATTTTTCAAACACTTATTAAAAAAATTAAAATTCTTGATTAACATAATTATTTACATGATCAAATATTGTCATTATTTTCTTAATACATGGTCTATATTTTTCTGTACAAATTTAACATTTCCCAGATGCTTTATTAACATTTATATATATGATAAAAAATTTAACATTTTTTAATGCATGATCAAACAAAATTCTAGACACGTTCAAGATTTTCTAAAAAGTTGATTAACATTTTTCAACTGTTTTTTGGAGTGCCTTTTGTAATTCACAACCATTTTATTTTATGGTCTATAGTGATGTTATTCATCACCCAGGGTGCAGAATAAGTTAATCTTCACCCGAGGTAATCTTACAATCACTTCATAATAAAATTACATTTGAAATTGAAATAATTACATTTCTATTAATTCACTACGTAAAATTTGGTATAAGAAAATAAAAATATAGGTCATAAGACAAGAAAATTTGAAGTTTATGTATATTTTACACTATATTTTTATGTTTGTAATTTTACATAATATAAAATATTTTTTATGGCGATTATATATTTTCTTACGGTCTCTTTTTACGTGAGAAATAAGATAAAACTTACGGAACGTAAAATTACAGTGCATTGGTGGTAAAATAGACGGGGGGGTGAAGAATAACTATTCCTCACCCAGTGTAGTGATGCTATTCATCACCCAGGGTGCAGAATAAGTTATTCTTCACCCGAGGTAATCTTACGATCACTTCATAATTAAATTACATTTGAAATTCAAATAGTTACATTCCTATTGATTCACTACGTAAAATTTGGTATAAGAAAATAAAAATATAGGTCATAACACAAGAAAATTTGTAGTTTATGTATATGTTACACTATATTTTTACGTTTGTAATTTTACATAACATAAAATATCTTTTACGGCGATGATATATTTTCTTACGGTCTCTTTTTACATCAGAAATAAGACAAAACTTACGGAACGTAAAATTACTGTGCATTGGTGGTAAAATAGAGGGGGATGAAGAATAACTATTCCTCACCCAGGGTGACGAATAGTCAATCCCTATAATGTGTATATATATATATATATACTTAGAATATTTTGAAGTATAAAAAAGTAAAATAAAATAAAAAAGAAAACATAAACGAGCTTGTGTGGCCTCCCGCGTGCGGGTTGTTCTTGTCTTGCCCTTGGGCCTCGTATATCTGTGGGCCGGTCCTAACCAACAGAAGGGAAGAACAACTACTCCCTCTGCCGCCAGCCGCAGGCGATCACCGGGGCTCAACCCTGGCTGCTCCTCCGCCCCACCTCCTTCTCTCCCCTACCTCTCTATGCCTGCCACCCGACCATGCTCCACGACCCCGCCGGCCAGTGGCCGCCTCGAGATGCGCTCGGCCACACATGACGGAGCACCCATGCGACTTTCCCATGGCACGCGGCAGCGACCCCGGGAAGCTCCCCATGGTGCGCGGCGGTGACCCTTGGCAGCTCCACTGGCGCGTGCTGGCGACTCCAAGCAGCGACCCTTGGCGGCTCCAACGGCGCATGGCGGCGACCCGGGATGGCGCCCCATGGCACGCTGCGAGGACTCCAAGTGGCTCCCATGGCGCGCTACGGCGACTCCAGGCGCTGACCACGACTGGAGGATAGCCGGGGAAGGAGGCGTTGGAGATGGCCAACATCGGCCGGGATTTACAAGGCCCATTTACTTTTTGAAAATGTTTGCATGGGCCTGATTACTTTTTTAAAACGCTTGCAGGGACTGATTGCTTTTCAAAATTTTTGTGGGGATTATTCTGTTAAAAATGAGGATATATTTGTAAATTTTAAGAGAAATGGGGGATTGAAGAAATTTTTTACAAGAGATTTTTTTGTTATAATATGAGGAAGATACATGTGGGCCCACATGTAAGTTAACGGTCAAACAAACGGTTCTCTTACATGCGGAAACCAACTGTCATAAACCTGGTCAAATGTTAACCAGTCAGTCATTTGGGATTTTTGAAACAGCAAACCACTGATATGGTCGGTATCTGCGACAAACAAAAATATGCTAGTATTTTAAAACACTAAGCTGAAAAGTGATAGTTTTATACTATTCACTTTGATGTACGACATGTCATAGTCTGATGTCGAGCTAGCCACCATTCAGAACCGTGCACCGACGCCTCCTTCTCCGATGATCCGGCCAGACTGGGCCACCGATAAAGACTAGATGGCCTTAGCAGTGAGATCGGTATTATGTCTGACTAACCGCCGGTTACATGCTGTTTGAGTTGGTGCAGAGCTGGCATGATTATTTCTGTTTTTTCTTGGTTTGAAACCGACTTTGCTAGACTAAGTGGCTGAGCTAGGTCGTGCTGGCATCACATGCGTCCCTCGCTTAGAGCCGTTCCTATCTTCTATGATTGGAGTAAAGTCAACGTTGTTTGCTTATATCAATATAGGTTGGCAACCAACAAGCCGTTTACCAGGCAACAACCTCGGCCAGGATGCATCTAAAGCTAGGCAAGGTTGCTGCTGCTCATCGCCGAAGAGCAAACACCTCCGTCGACTCCCTTCGATCTTTCTCCAGGTTAGTGCTACATGCGCAATCTTGCTTATTTACTTACACGTTGCACAACGTAAATCATTCATGGGGATGATGGACGGAAAATATAGTTAGTGGTTACTGTTGAAACGAGCTTTCAATCATATGCATGTGGTTGGCGTATATAGTTTCAATCTTTGCTCTTTCCTCTTTTCATTGATAAGTTCGTGTAAACAAAGGATCCACGGCAATTGATGCATACTCGAGCATAGCAAAGAAGAACGTCGCGGATAGGCCGGGGTGGCCATCAAGATGGATTACAACAGTATGTATTCTAGATTCTTCCTCCTTTTTGAAAAAAAAGTATTCAGATTTGAGAAAATGATAGACATTTTTCCGAAGGATAAAAAGCTGGTAGTGGCACATATGGAGATGTATACATGGTACAACTAATATTTGTAGAATTGTTTCTCTAGTTTTTAAATTGATGAGACCAGCGTTGGCTAAAATCTACACAGTGGCATTATCCCTTGATTTGAAGCGTTTTGGTGCTTCGGGGTTTGTGGGGTCGTTACGGGCCTGTTTGTACGTGTATGTTGTTTAGTTTTATTCTCTTTCTCTTTTTACTTTTTATTTTTTTCACATTTTAATTCATTAGCTCTTATTAAAATATGTGAACGTTAAAACATGATCAGTTTCAAAATTTCACATTTTTAAATTCAAGGTATTTTTGCATTTCACTTTCACTTTTAATGTTTGCGAATATTTTATAAAAGTGAAACATTATTTAATATGTGAATATTTTGTTGAAATCCATGAATATATCTTAAGTTCATGAAATTTTTCTAAAATTCTTAGTTTTTTAAATTTGATTTTAAAAATCCTTGAACATCTTTTAACTCGACTAAAATTTTCAAATTAAAAAATAGCCGATTTTTTCTGAGCTAGTAGTGATGCGAGCGGAAAAAACATTAAACAAGCATGAGGAAAGAGAGCCAAGCTGAGCGAAGGAGAGCTTTGTGTGCCGTCCCATGTTAGCATTATACCAGCAATTCTATTGTTTTAGCAAAGGAGAGTGATTTCAACACAGTACATGAGTGCATAATGGGGAAGAGACTGCTGTGAATGGGTTTCATTGTGTATGCTTGATTCTTTTTTTGAGAAATTTTCTGAAGCAAGGATTATGAGGACTTAAATTATAAGAAGTTTGACAACTGAGACCAATGGGCCTAGATCTTCCTTAGGACTGAGAAGAGGAGATGATTTTCAGCTTCTGAGTATGCAGGGCCAACGGCTCGAGAAACATATTACAACTAAAGATTCCTGTTTTGAAATGTAAGGCGTGGTTAGATTTCTGTAAGAGAAAATTTTGACAAAGAATTACTCTAGTAATACCTTAGTTTATGTGATATAAATTTTAAGTTTTTTTAGAGGAAAACTTCTGACCTATTCGTCTTTAATCATGTCAGTACAACAAACACCGGAAATAGTAAGCATTACATCCAAATCAATAGACCATGTAGCAACGAATACATGCATTGAAGCGAGTTGAAGGCGCCACCATCATCGCCCCTCCCTTGCCGGATCTGGGAAAAACTTGTTGTAGTAGACAGTCGGGAAGTCCCCGTGCTAAGGCCCCAAAGGACCAGCGCACCAGAACAACAACTGTCGGCAATGAAGAGTAGCGTAGATCAGAAGGATCCAACCTGAAGACACACGAACGTAGAAGAACGACGACCAGATCCAAGCAAATCCACCAAGGACAGGTCCGCCGGAGACACACCTCCACACGCCCATCGACGATGCTAGACGCACCATCGGGACAGCGGGGAGGCTGGGAGAACCTTATACTATCTTTAGGGAGCCGCCGCCGTCTCATCTCCTTGAGCAGGACACAAACCCTAATAAAACTCGAAAAAATATCCAAAAACGGAGCCCTCCTAATGGCAAGGGCCATGATCCACCGCGTCCACATGTCCCGAAGGACATAGGAGATGAGGTGGATGGGCGGCGCCGCCGGTGGGAGGAAGAGGAATCATAAGATTTTATTTTTGGAGAGGAGGCGACTGCATAGGATACAGTTCGTCACACGATATAAAATTAAGTTCATTAGTAAATACTGAAACAAATCTAGTGATACCAATTTCGTGCCATATAAACCACATAATAACACACTAATTCCCCGCCAAAATAAAATAAAAATATGAACACACTTTTATTTGGTTAAAGTCATCTCTTCAGTAAATCCATTAGACCTATATCTTGAAACAGAGGAAGTACTAAAAATGAATTTTACTCTCCCGAGAAAAGGATTTGCACATATACATTTTTTTAGAACGAAGGCTCACGAAGAGCCCCGCTTTGAATTAACAAAGCCATTAACCGACCAGGATCACAACCCCAAAACAAAGCAAATACCAAAAGGCGAATGAGAGGAAGATCATGTGCCACCAAAAGGCATGCCACCGCCACAACACCTGGCGCACACCTACATCAAAGTTGAACAACCAACCTTGTTCCCTAAACAGTGCCTTCAAGAAGGTTACGATGCCAAGAGTGTCACCGGCGCCTACTAGGATTGGGGTTTTCTCCCGGGAAGCAAAGGGGAAGGAGATGGGATAAATTTACCGGATAGGCGCCTCCAGGAAGGTGAGCGGCTCCCATGGGCGTCACTACTGTCGAAGCCAACAAGGCTGGCTTGAGATTCCTTGTGATCTAACATTCCCGTCACCAGAACTCACCCATCGAAGGACCGGAACAAACCAGTGTTTGGGGGGGGCCCCACCTCTGCGCCCTGGCCTGCATCCTTCGGAGAGCTCGCCATCAACACGGCCGAGAGCAGAGGCCCGTCTAGCGCCACCTTGCGCCCCTCCACCACCTTCATCGATAGCGCCTCGGGCTTGGCCGACGACTACCTTAGGCGGCAGCGTTGGGAGACTGAGGGGGAGGAGGGAGGCGACGGTGCATCTGGGCTTTAGTCCCAAACAAGTTAGGGTAGGCTAGAGGTGAAGCACATAAGATCTCGCGACCAACTCATGGCTCCGGCACATGGATAGCAAGCTTCCACGCACCCCTGTCCATAGCTAGTTCCTTGGTGATGCTCCAATCCTTCAGGTTTCTCTTAACGAACTCCTCCGACCTCTCTTGACATCCTCCGCACGCTTTAGCTGTCCACTATGAACTGGAGCTTCTGGAGGTCTGCACTAAATATGCTCAAACCATCTCAGACAATGTTGGACAAGCTTCTCTTCAATTAGTGCTACCCCAACTCTATCTCGTATATAATCATTCCGAACTCTATCCTTCCTCGCGCGGCCACACATCCATCTCAACATACGCATCTCCGTCACACCTAACTGTTGAACATGTCGCCTCTTAACCGAGATGGCAACACGATGGGGAGATTTTCTGCACATACACATTTTAGATTAACATAAGGCTATGATTAGGAGATATAAATCCCAGTAGACTGTGTTGTGCAAATGTAGCATACACCCCTTCGAGAACGGGTCTGGCTCAACATGTTTTCATTTTCCGTTTCTACCCTTTTTTCATGCAGTTAAAAAACAAATTCGCCATTTTGTTCATTTCATTTTTTACATTTTGTTGCCTCATTTATTTTTTGTATTTCTAATTTATACTGTATTTTCTTATGTGCATTAATATTTTCTATAAATAATTTTTTTATTCAATATAGGCCCATTTGTTTTTTAATAGACAAATATATTTTTACCAGTTAAGTAAGACATAAGTTATTTGCCATTTATCTATTCTGTGATTTCACAAATATATGTTCCATGCAGGGATTAACTATTCGTCACCCTAGGTGAGGAATAGTTATTCTTCACCCCCCTTTATTTTAACATCAATGCATCATAATTTTGCATTCCGTAAATTTTGTCTTATTTTAGACGTAAAACTAGAATGTAAGAAAATATATAGTCGTTGTAAAAAATAATTTATCTTACGTAAAATTGCAAATGTAAAAATATAATGTAAAGTGTACATAAAATGCGATATTTTTGGTCTTATGACCTATTTTTTTTCTTATGCCAAATTTTACGCAGTGAATCAATATGAATATAACTATATCTATTTCAAATGTAATTTATTTATGAAATGATCGTAAGATTATCTTGGGTGAAGAATAACTTAGTCTGCTGCCTGGGTGATGAATAGGCTTTCATATAATCAATATTATTTTATGAAATAAGAGTACATTTCCGTTGAGAATATCTACATTTGCTCAGAAATATTTGTTCATTTATAATTTTCTTTCCACTTTATTTTCCTATTTATTCATTATATTAATATTTCTTAATTTTTTCCTTTCATTTCATTGTTTGCAAGAGTCACAGACATTAGATTTCATGCAGATGCTTGAACATGCATGGACGTTTCTTATCTAATACGTGAAAATCATTTGTGGCATGAGTTATTCTTTTACTTTAATTTTTCTTCACCATTTTCATGACTTCTTTTAGTTTTTACTGGTTGGCAAAACATGACTCGTGTTTATTGTCAAAACATAGGAACATTCTTATTTTCTATACATGAATAAATGTCACAAAATATATGAACAGGGCTAAAGTAAATAAACTTATAATTAAATTTTAAATGGGAAAGTTAACATGAAAATAAAAGATTAGAAAAAAAGATACACCGAAGAAATTAGAAGGAAAAATAAAACAAAAACAATCTAGGGATATGGGCCAACCTAATGGGCCGACCCATGTACCAATGCTGCATGCGTCCCTCATGTATTTTGCGCTACCATCCCCCCCCCCCCCCCCTTCCCCCCTAAGGGACCCTCAATGCAGTTACTTTGGTGTTTCGGCCAGGCCCATGATGAGGGGTAGGGTCTTTTTCCCATTTTGGTTTACGGTCTCATCTGTTTATTTCCTTTCCTATTTTATTTTTTTACTTTCTTTCTCTCTTTTACATTTTTTCAAGTTACATTCTAGTTATAATTATTTCCCACCTTTGCCTTTGTTTTCATATTCTTTTGTTTCCTTTTGCTTTTTTTTTGACACATCACTATAGGTAAAGCACCCCACAATTTTAAAACTTTATTTCAATAATAAGAATATAATATGCACAAGGTTACTAGAAGTAACCAAAGAAAGGGGGAAAATGTACAAAATAAAGAAAGGTTACAACTCCGGGGGGGGGGGGGGGGGGGCACCTAACAAGCTCATCCTTAATCCTACCTTTAATTATATAGTAGAGCAAAGAGATATCATGGATGAAGGCACCTCTCCATCTGTTAATGCTTGGTCTATGATGCTTAAAAACCTTAGCATTACTAATGAACGAGATGTTCCAGCAAGCAATGAAAACCACCTCAGCACAAAAAACTGCTTTCCTAATTAACTACGTATCCTTTTTCTTTTGTGTCAAGTACATTAGTTTTCCATTTTTTTTTCTCTTTTTAACTTCTACATGGACATCTTGAGCAAAATACAACAATTTTATAAAAAACATGGATATTCATTCTTTAATATGTGAACATTTTGTAAGTGAATTGTGCTTTCATAAATGTGGAAACACTACTTTTTAAGTATTTTATTGCAAGTATTATTTTTTGACACAAGAGTAATTGATATACTTTTTGTTCTCTACTTTTGTGACTTACATTTTTTCTAAGTATCTCTTTTCTTTGTATTATTTCTAGTTTCTCAGTGTGCTGTGTTTAACAACTGAAACCATGTTGTACGTGTATCTGTCAAATAGAACATGAATGCATGGTTGGGCTAACTTTGCTAAAAAGAAAGTGTTTATGCACCAGTAAAAATATATTTATACTTATACGTAATAATGTTTAGGAATTTACATGAAGAAACTAATAATGTTGAAGCATAAAAGACTTTGGCGGTGTTTTGTTAGGCTTAAATTTGTCTTTTTGAGTTTGGCTTATAAGTATGAAAAAAACACCTATATTTGTGCTTTCAGCTTTGGACTGGATACCTTTACATTAAGGTATAAGTTAAAGCCAACGCTGAAAGCACAAACTAGGTTCTTTTTTGGTTTATAAGCCAAAATCCAAAATTCAAATTTTAATTCTGAGTGGGGCTACTTTTTTTTTGATATTTAACTGTTAGAAAATTCATCGTCTAGTTTCCAAAAAGAAAACAAATATGTGTATAGAAATGGGCCAGCTTTTTTGCTTTGGTTTTTGGGCCGGAATTTTTTCTTCATGCGTAGACTATGAATCGTCAAACATTTTATGGACAAATAAGAAACATTGTTATTGTGTCCATGCAAAAAAATCGAATATCATTTTTTTTCATTATACCGGGCTCCTTGGAGCCTGCTGCAAAACATCTCACGCATAGATATTGTCATAAGTCAAGCTTTGTATTTGTTGGGTCAAGTTTATAATGCAAAATATCAACATCAACAATATACACGCACGGGCTTACTTGATACTTCAAAGTTTATGGAGAAAATATATATATGATGTTTTACCAACTTTATAAGTATCTTTCTAGAGGAGCTTAATTAACATTTCAATATCACAAGCAGGTAACTGAAAACTTGATGAAAAGATTGCATGCAATGTGCATGTATTTATCACAGGAAATGAGCATTTGACGAGTGTGTACATGTGTTGAGATTGCATTGACATGTGTGCACACTTATCCCAAAAGTATGGCATGTATACAAAATATATGTTGTCCATTAACTGAAGAAACTATACACTAAGGTACGTGCCTACGCCTCATTGTCATAAGAATTCAAATCATATAGTGACAGTGAAAGCATGTGCAACTTATGATAATTATCTTCCTATGTACAAATTTATTGTATCCTTTGTTGTCTACATCATATTATGGTATATTAGTTCATGAATGGCCCTGCTTGCGATGTTGCTTCTAGCAGTTGTGGGAGCCATCTGATTTGAAGTACTGTGTGGTGGTTGTGTGTGTCTAGTTTGGTCTTAGTTTGCAATGCAGGAACATACAAGCACAAAAATAGTAAAATCATCAGAAATAAGATGCCATGTATATGAATTCTTACAAGAAGCAAAATCACATGACTAGTTTAATGGTTCCTTTGATTTATAGGATAGGGCAAACTAAGGATTGCCATGCCTTCCGATCTGTATACTGTTGAATTGGGACAAATATGTGTTTGTTGGAGGAGTACAAACTTTTCCAAGAGGTTAAAGGAGCCATAAACATGATTTTGGATATAAACCGCAGAAGATAAGTGCAAGAACTCGAGACACAAATAGAAAACATGAGGTAAAAGTAAATCCACATGTTTTGGTAATTTGTGTTTGCCCCTGATGAATAGTAGATTGAAAAAAGTGAAAAATTCAAAAAATTCTAATATTTTTTGACATAGGAGATGCTCAGGTGTCCAAGGAGCATGTAAAGTTTCACAAAGTTTGTACATTCTAGGACCTCAAGGCAAAAAAAAATTCATGTCCAAACTATGTTCCTTTTCAAAGTTTTGTTTCATATCCAATTCTTGTTTTTACCACGACCTCCCTGAATGTCCAAACACCACAAAACTTTGCACACACATCAAGCATTCGAGCATCTTGGATGCCAAAGAAATTTAGAACTCTTTGATTTTTACTAGTTTGTTTAAATTGACTATTCACGCCGAGCTACAGATGCACCTGGGCACCAAATCGCTGCACTCCACATCTTTATTTTGTTCAAATTACTGTGCGAATACCATAGGATCCGAAATGATTTGGGCTTGGATCCACATGGAGTCTTACAAATTTTCCTATAGAAATTCAACCCTATAAAGTCCTACGCCTTTCCTTGTTCTGAGCCAGGCCTCTACTTGAGCGCAAACTGAGAACTTCACTAGTAATAAACCTCGACACCACAATGAAGACCTCGTGAACATAGGTTGTGAGTAACAACGGTTGTTTATGCTGATAATAGCAACCAATTTTGAGATGCATAATATCCAACTTGCTGATGCATCGGAACAACGTGAACAATGCAAACATAATAATAACATGCATGAACTCATCTAAAAGGAGAATTCCTCATATTTTTCTTTTAGAAGTCATGAAATGAATAGATTGCATTTTTTATCTCAAAATTGTGTTTCATATTTTCTTCTAAAAAGACGGGCTCTTCGTGGAGCCTATAATCGATCCATCAAGTTTCCACAGACAGACCAATCATTCATGGAAAAAAATCTCACACTTCTAGTTCAAATTAAGTCTCTATTCCTCGTAGTCAAGAAACAAAGTTTTGATGTGCCTCCACAGACTTATACTGGTGGTGGAGATGACACGAAGAGCTTTCCCATCTCGTAGCTGTAGTCAATTACATCATCGGTTTGGACGGAGTGGATGCAGGTCATGTTGTATATCAGGTAGGAGTATACAACGATTTGCATTGTCGCGGATAGAATGCCCATGAAATTCGGTACCTACACACACAAAATGATAGTAATGAACCTAAACTCTCCAACAGCAGAAGTCTAGTTTTTTGCTTTCCGTAAGAGCAAATGTAGCATGCCTACATTGGAGATATTATTACACTTAGTACACCACAAAATAAGTCCATTCATAGAAATGTCATCTGTGCAATGGAACTCAAAATAAGAATGCAACATGGAGGAAAAACAAACTAGTTGTCATGTGTGGCGCATATGCACTAAGGAACAAATTGGTCGCACCAGGAGACAAATATAATACATACCACAATGTAGAGGTTCATGGGGACGGATATGAATCCGTAGGCAGTCCAAGAAGATGCACTAAACAGGGAGACGAGTGCCATGATCATTGGGTTCATGTTGTTGATTTTCTTGCTCATTATCACCATCACCTGCATTACAAGCTCAATCGGTTTCAAATCATCTATGAACGAACAATAGATTACACTTCACTAGCTGTAGCTTGCACTCACCAGGTCATATATAGGAACAATATGTGTAGATGCTCCAGATGTTGAAGCAATGACATTGACGAAAGTACTACTCCACCTATGCGTTAGCACCATAGAGAGTACTATTACTATCATTATCACAGAGACCATGCTGACTGTGAATAGAAGGACAAGGGCTTCCATGCGCTTCTTCCCTTTTGCAAACTTGATGTAGAAGTTGATGTAGAAAAAATGAGCGATGATGCCCATTCCACTGATGATGAAGAGCAAGAGCTTGTTGGGGAGATCCGTCGAGGCATACAATGACCACATCACACTATTGAAGAACGCGAAGAGGTGTGCATATACCATCCGATCTCCTATGGACCCTTCCTTCAATATAGGATTCACGAATGTGTACCTGCATGAAAAAGACACATGGATGGCCACCACTTAGGTAAAAACATGAAAATGTTTTCCACGAGTACATGAGTCCAACACCTATCCAAAGGTCCACATGATTCCAAGATTCGTACATGAGAGTGTTGCAGTTTACTCCCCTCGCATATTATAATATTTTGGGCATATATAGAACACAAAATATGCTATATACGCCCTCTCGACTCTCCTATATATATTAAATTCAAAATCCCCTTCCCCCATATGGTGTAATGTAGTATTGTTTAGCTTGACATAAAACCTTTGTGAAGATTTATTATCTTTGATTCTATGGAACATCATAGCGTAAGCACCAATCCCAACATTCTCGTCACAACATATACTTTCCCTTACTTGTAATTCCTTGGGAATGTGCGTGGCAAACTTTGTCGGGAGGAAGGTTGCTTTTAATATCCCCTTTCGGCATATCAATCATAGCACATTCCGTTCTTAAGAAAGATCTTTCCAAAATAATAGGAGTAATAGTGCAGCACAACACCAATTCTTTTTGGTAAATGGTAGATTGGTTAAATAAGTTATAATTATTTTTTGCTTCGGGGCTAAGATATGATCAAATGTTCTAAGAAACCGGATCTACTGTTCCTGTTGAGCACAACTAACACATAAACCATACGGTTTTCCCTACAACGTAGTAACATGCCATAGCTTCTAAAGTTGATAGAAACATGTGTACCTTTTTCTTTATTTCTTGTGATGCATTCTGTAATTTTTTTATGTCTATTAGTTACTCTTTTTAACTGTTGTTGTATAATACTTTAATGCAAATTGCACTCGCTTTGCATACAGGGTACACCGAAATATGACAATGCAATCAGGGCACTGTCAATGAAGAATTGCAATCACGTTTCTCTTTCCGCAGTACTTTGGAGAGTTCTTAAGATTACTTATTTTCCAGTTAGTGCAAGATTTAATTTTCTAAAAACCTTCAAGAGTAGGGCTATTTTTGGCACATCATGGCCAAATAGAAAGTATTGCAGATTACAATGATCCAATCTATCAGCAGTGTGCAATATCACTAGGTTAAGTTTTTATATACCTGCAATTTTTAATTATATAGTGCCATTTATTTGCCTAAGGATGTTTCAATAAATTTTTGAATCTGCATTTGCTTGAGGCAAGCTATCTTTTGTAGGTTCATGTCTTAATCTTTATTAAAATAAATTTTGTTTAACCTTTATGTAGGGTGTTTTATTTATTTTCATCTTCACCTTTTTTGAGAGAAAGGAGATGGTGGCTTAATAAAATATTTGAGCCAGGAAAGTTTTTCTTGAGTATATTATTATGATGAAGTAAGAGACTATTAGCACATGTATAAGTATAGTACTAGTGTGGGCGTGTGACTCTCTCATCCTCTTAAATATCATGGCTTCAGAGAGGTGTATTGTATAAAAAGGTGTGGTTTGATTCCGAGCATAAATGCTTACCTAGACTTCTCAAAGCGGATGCTACCCAATTTCTGCTTAAGAAAATCCTATTTTACTACATTATTAGTATCTTCCTACGGTTCTTCAAGTGAAATTAAGTTATTTTCTTTTTTATATAGGCCAGCCCGCACAGTCCAAAGGGTACTAAATCCCATGTCAAGATAAAAGTTCGAGGGAGACGTGCACCATGTGATGCTTAATTAGCGTTCAGCTGATTAGAAATTGCAATCAAAGTTAGACTTCTTGCACCTAGTATTTGTAGCATGCAGTGCTTTTACTTGGAGTGCCTTTTTCGTCATCTGGCTTGTCCAATTACACGTTATGACGATGTTTTTTAGTAAATGATCTGATTTATGAATCAATTAGACATAATACCTCTGATGGAACAAACTGAAATAAATAGGAACAACAAATATCCATGATAAACTAAAAATTACACCAAGGATCTTCTATATCATTCCCTCTAGTTTCACATTTTGTATATTGACTTTCCAGCATGACTCGGCTGAAATAATTGCAGAGGACTAAATTTACCCAAGCTGGACTAACATCAAACTTTATGAAAAGCCGCTTAGCCACCTATACCCTAATAGGTGAGAATCTGGTATCGTTCAACGCACCGTGGTGAGTGACAGACCACTTGCCTGGCAAGTCCTCAAATGGCTGACTTGTCATCGTATTATCAAAGAATAAGACGAGGAGAACAAAAGATTGAAATGCGAAAACTACTAACAAAAATTAACTTTACACCATCACCCTGGCGGCCACCAGCATCAAGGAGAGCCGAAACACTAGACGACGACCAAAAGATTTGTGGTTGTCGATCAGCAGAAGGACCAGAATATTACAAGCACTCTAATGCTGGCCATGACCAGCCCAAACCAGGAGGGAAACAGGGTCATGGGACTTTTATTCCGGACGACGTGTCGTTACCGTTCCATTGAGATATCGTCCCAATAAGGATACAGAAAACTTAAACTGTACCAGTACCTCTGTTTCTAAATAGTTCTTATATTTAGAAATAGAGGGTGTAGAAACTAAAATTACACTTCAACACTCGTGCATGTGTTCCCCCACCTTCTAGTGACGCCGGCAGAGACGCCCGGGTGCCGGGGGGGGGGGGGGGGGGGGGGGGGGCGCGAGAGAGAGCCAAAAATTGGACAATGTCGTCCAGCGTCCTAGATCATAAGTATGTATGTATAAACTGGTGATGGGGACGTACAGACACGTAATTATTTTTCGGAAAGGGTATAGGCACGTAATTGCGTCACTAGATCTGAACCACCTAAATGTCGTGGTCAAAACAGAAGCGATTCGAGTTTGTTAGCTGGTTTTGTGCACATGATAGTAAAATACTTCCTTACGTTTTTATATTATGGGACGGAGAAAGTATCATTTATTTATTTTCGGTTGGACGGCGAGTTGCCGAAATCAGACACCGTAGTCGTGCCCAGGGGATCCGCGAGGTGGACGGGAGATGACGCTGCAGGTGTTGCATGCGTTCCGCTGGGTAGCTGCGCGACCGGCCCGCGCGGACCGTTCTCATGGGCGGCCGGCGGGGTTCCGCGGGGAAGCAGGGGCCAGGGAGGGACGTAGCGGCAGGTGCCGCCGGGCAGCGATGCTGGACACCGACGAACGCTGGCTGCGCTGTATGGGAGGGGAGGCCTGACGGCTGACGCCAATCCAGGATGAGGCGCTTGGCAGAAATACGCGTACGGTGACGGCAAGAGATGCGGACGGGGACGACGCACCTCGGCGCCATCCTCGTCGTGGGCAAGTTTCCTCGCGGAGCAGGCTTTCCTGGGGAGGGAGGGGACGCCTGGTTCAATTCGCCAACTTCACCAGCAGCTCCGTCTGGTGTGGGCACGTACAGGCTCCAGGTGGGCACTGCGAGAAAAGGCTGAGGAGGACGAACGGGAGGCCATGAGCCCATGAGGCAGGGCCAGAGCGGCTTTGGAATGCAGCGGACGGGATCTACCCGCCGACAGCGGTGGCTAGCCGGCTAGGTACGTAGGGCTAACAAATTTTCCTTGTGCCTCCCCAGAAGAACTAGGATCTTTGGCTCTCGATCTGAATTTATATGAGACAGAAACTTACGTAGGAGCATAGAGGAGTATGACGGCGATAATGCTGCCGGCGATGTTGATGACGGTGAGGGAGCGCGATGCAGCGGACCGCTCGCCGGCGACCTTGCTCGCGACGTGGACCACGCCCACAGAGTAGCCATCCACCATGGAGAACATGCGGGAGACCATCGCCTAAACCAACGCAAGAGCAGCTGCGCCAAGGAAAGCAGCAACAGGAGGAGGAGGAGGAGGAGGAGGAAGAATAAGAAGAATAAGAAGAATAAGAAGAAGAAGAAGAAGAAGAGGAGAGGTCGGCGGACCTCGTCAGTGACGGAAAGAAGAGTTGGTGCACAGGCCACAGGGTGGTGGAAGAAGAAGATAATTGATAGATAGTCATATTGGCTGATAGAGAAAGAAAGGTAGCTATTTGGGCGTGCAAACACCGCCTCTTGCGCAGCTAGACTATTGAAGTCCTGGGTTACCGAATGGCAACTACCCACAAGAAAATTAAGTAGATTTTCTTTACTTCGTGGACCTGGACCCGGCTTCCTTATGAGGGACCTCAACTCATCTTGTATTAAAAGAACTTTTTTGGAAAAACTTATTTCCTTTTTTCTTGAAAAAGACTAAAATCTATTACAAGAGTTCATCAGAAGTACAAAGCACCCCCAACATGATAAAAATTACATCAGGGTCTTTGGACCATCAAACGATCACCGCCGCCAAAACAAGCTGCCAACGGGCCGCTGCCGTCACTCTCATACCAAAGTCGGGATGATCTTGTCGTTGGCAGCCGGAAAGTCCTCATGCGCATGCCCCTAAGGACAATGCTGGCCTTGATGTATGGCCAGCGGGGTAACGTCTAATTGAGATGATTTTCATATTTTCTCATGCCACCGAGATTTCAAACCCTGGTCCAACCAAATTTCAAATTATTTTGAAAGGACATTTGTCGGGGTGACGTCTAGTACTGAAATATGAAGACACAATCAGAGATGCTGACAAAGAAATCAAGAACACGACCAAGAAGTGACTGAAAGAGGAGGTGTACTGAGGATGTGTTTCCCGACGAAAGTGGCCGACGCCGCATAAAGCATGTTACCATGGGCGACGCCGACCATATCAATCGGCGGCCAAAGAAGGCGAGAATGAACGGAGGCATATATGGTACTGTGAAAGCTAAGTTTTTCGTTGGATCCATGTTCTTCAGAAAAATTGGGTTTGTTCCGAAGCCGACGTATGCATGATCGGGGCTCGGGGCACATGTTATTCATTTGGCGAGTTGACCTAATACCGTTCCGCCTAACATGCGTTTGTTATTGAGGTTGGGCAAATTATACCATAAACAATATCATGTCACTTCAGGTAACTTCTAACGGTGACTGTTCCCAGTGGATAAGCGTCGTGATTTGCGTCTCCTCTCTACCTTGTACTCCGTACCAATTATATATTCCTCAGATACTATGCGCTTCCAGTTTATGTGGTGCCCAGGCATTTTGAGTTTTAAATTTGTGCATCAATTTGACCAATGGTAATGATGAAGAGGCTGGGCTCAGGCCCCTTTGCCAAAAGAAAAAAAAACAGTTTAACCAATGAAAAATGGGTTGTGTACCATAAAAATTATACCATTGAATCGTAATTAAATAAAACATTTGGATGTTAGTTTTATTAGCAAGTCACTAGTTCGGATCAAAATCATGAAATACGATGCATCCATGTAAATCGCGGGAGGTATTCAAACTTTTACAACAAGTAGGCTCTCACCGAAAATTCACAGGGTCATGCAGGTGCGGGGGCACGCGTCTGCGGAAATGTCCGCAACCGTTGATCTATGCTATGATCCGAACAGGTTTTTCCACGGAAATTGGTTGAAAATGGATGAAAATTCTTCACCCTCTGAATACGAGACAATATGTGTTTCTTTTGTACAAACAGTACTCGGGTCGTTGTTATATGTCTTTCTACCTGTGTGTATGCTACATCATCCGGTTACATATATTTTTCAACTAGTTTCCTACACTGTTCATCTTTTTTCTTCCTTCATTCCTGTCTTGTTCCGCTCTTTAGTCCTAGTACTGTTTCCTCCTCTTCTTTCTATATTTCTTTTCGTTCTGTGTAATTACTTTTCTTTACGTGATGTGGATTCGTCTGTTCATCCTGTTCTGCCCCTTCGCAAATTCATGTCATCGTTCTTCACTTCAAAAATTGCTACTCTTTTTTACCAACTTTTGATTTTATCTTCCCTCAAATATCCATCCTTCGATTCTTCAACACTTGCAGGCTGGTGCTGTCAAATATTATTTTGTGGAAAGACTTTGATGCCTTCCTTATGAATTTTCCCCTACCAGATACCATTTCAATTTTGTTCTTCAAACTGCACTGATTTTTGTATGATTTGATTTCTTCAGTCCTAACATTTTCGGTCCCAAGTTATATTCTACGGGACTGACTTCCACTTTTTAGCAAACTTAACCAGCCAACAAGTCCTAAAATTTCTACCTAGTTTTGTACGTAGTAACTTGTGCCCATTCTGCTAATTAAATTTCTAATAATTTATTACTGTGCGCAGCCAACAAGTCATGACGCCGAGTTACCTAACATTTAGTTTTGTGGTGCGCACTCTGCAGACGTCTCAACTTCTTTCTCGCTCCACTTTTCCCCTCGTCTTGTTCCTTTTTACTGTCATTGTGTAGACCTGCTCTATTCACAACCCTACCGGATGTAGCTACCATTGCTTGCCAGAAGTCGATGGTGACAATCCTCGAAAAGGACTACAGCTACTGCAGGTGGACGTCTACGCTCCCCTCGCAACTCGCGGTATGGAAGAAAACCCCAATGGACCTCAATGCAGTTCATGAAATGGAGGTAAATCACCATGTATCCTTCTTAATCTCGTCCAAATCAGGTCCAACTACTTCTTTTCTACTAAACTGGTTGTTAGTACTTTTCTAGTGCCCAATTTGTTATGATCACAGAGACTTTTGCGAAGAGGACAATGTTCTGAAGAACAACTACTTCTCCCTCTTTTTCCACCAGATTGTAAAGAAAGAACAACAAGTTTCAAATAGTTATTCGAATCTTGTTCATTAGATGTCTAATTTATTTGTTAGTTCATTATAGGTTTTTCATAACTATGTTCTCCCTTATTGACTGAACAAGATGTAGATCCAACATTCTTTCAATTGTCTCTGATTATTTCATCGTGTTCCCAAAATATTGCCTATTAGTCCAGCCCACATGTCCTTTTAATATATCCTGATTTCATACAGATTCAACCTAGCTAGAACTCATACCAATATTTTACGTACTGCTAGAGCAATAGCTAAGGATACATAAGTTGTGTTTAGATACCAACTTCATATTCATGTCTACCTATCTATAATTTTCACGTCTTGTAACATCACACTTTTTACATTTCAATATTAAGCCTGTTGGAAACATGACCTAGAGGCAATAATATATGTATTATTTATTTCCATGTTTATAATTGATGATATAACTACGGAGATAATATTATATGCCCTAGAGGCTGACCACGCTAGTAGGCTACGGAGGCATATTGGGAATTGTATTTGTTATCCTTGAGATTGATAAAATATTGTTCCTGTCATTTGGTTTAATTTTGTGTTGTTTGTACACTGGCATATGCCCGCATTCTTTTCCCCGGCGCATGAGAGAAATCGAAGTCCTCTACCCTTCTCACGGAGCATATTAGATTTTTCTCGTGTCAAACAGCAACAATCTGTGGGAAATCAACACCATCAGAGGTAAACACTCAATTAGCCTTTAAATCCAAATTAGGAAAAAAATGAATTAGTGAACCAAAACAAGGGGTAAGCTGTTGGAAATATGCCCTAGAGGCAATAATAAAGTTGTTATTATCATATTTCCGTGTTCTTGATAAGTGTTTATTCTCCATGCTATAATTATCTTAACCGGAAACTCAAATACATGCGTGGGTACATAAACAAACACCGTGTCCCTAGTCAGCCTCTACTTGACTAGCTCATTGGTTAAAGATGGTTAAGATTTCCTAACCATAGACATGAGTTGTCATTTGATAACGACATCACATTATTAGGAGAATGATGTGATGGACAGACCCAATCATAAGCTTAGCATCTAATCGTGTCACTTAGTTTAATTGCTACAACTTTCGTAATGTCAAGTATATGTTCCTTAGACCATGAGATCATGCCACTCCCTAATACCGGAAGAATGGTTTGTCGGTATCAAACGTCACTTCATAACTGGGTGATCATAAAGGTGCTCTCCAGGTATCTTAGAAGGTACTTGTTGGGTTGCATGGATCGAGACTGGGATCTGTCACTCCATGTGACGGAGAGATATCTCTAGGCCCTCTCGGTAACACGATATCCTAAGTAGCTTGCAAGCATGTGACTAATGTGTTCAGTCATAGGGATATTGTATTACGTAACGAGTAAAAAGAACTTGCCGGTAATGAGGTTGAACTAGGTATGGCGATACTGACGATCGAATCTTGGGCAAGTAAAATATCGCGAGAAGGGAATTGTATACGGGATTATCTGAATCCTTGACATCGTGGTTCAAGCCGATAAAGATCTTAGTTGAATATGTGGCATTCATTATGGGCATCCAGGTCCCACTATTGATTATTGATCGGAGAGGTGTCTCGGTCATGTCTGCATGTTCTCGAACCCGTAGGGTCACACACTTAACGTTCGGTAACACTAGGGTAGTATTGGGATATTCGTAATGGTGAGTCCTAAGATAGTTGGGAGTCTCGGATGGTATCCGGGACATCACGAGGAGCTTCGGAATAGTCCCGGGGTAAAGTTTCTTATAAGGAAAGTGGTTTTCGGGGTTCCGGAAAGTGTTTGATTTTTCCTGGCATTTGTATCGGGGAATTCCGGAAGGTTCTGGGGGTCCACCTGTCTCGGAGGCCTACATGGGCTGAGGGCTGGCGATCTGGCCTACATAGATCAGGCGCACCGCACCCCACAAGGCCCATGCGGCCAAGGGGGGACCCTAAGGGGGAGGGGCGCCACAAGCGTTGGATGGGAAGAATCCCCCCTTGGTAGCCGGCCCTTGCCTTGGAGGAGGGGGGGGGGCAAGGCTGGCCACACCCCTCACCCCCTATATAAAAGAAGGGGAGGGGCTGGGCGCAGCCACCCGAAGCCCTGGCTGTCGCCCTCCCTCTCTTCTTCCACTTCCTCCTCGCTCTGCAGCCACTTGGCGAAGCCCTGCTAGAGTTCCACCATATACTCCACCACCACGCCATCGTGCTGCTGACCTAGATTTCATCTACCTCTCCCTCTCACTTGCCGGATCAAGGAAGGAGACATCACCGAGACATACGTGTGCATATCTCGGAGGTGTCGCTCGTGCGGTGCTCGATCGGATTGGATCACGAAGAGTGCGACTACATCAACCATGTTCGTTAGAACGCTACCGCTTTCGGTCTACAAGGGTATGTAAACTCACTCCCACTTATTGCTAGCATCTAGTAGATTAGATCTTGGGTGAATTCGTAGGATTTATTTTGTTTTCCATGCAACGATTCCCATCATAAGCACACCCGTGAAGGGAAAAAAGCAAATGGTCTTGGGTCAATGGAGTCGGAGACAAAGAGGCGAACTTTTTCCAAACATGGATTCATCACAAAATCTTTGTACCATCTGTGTACTTGGAATTCACCACAAATTTTCTGTACTTTTTTTTTTCAAATTTAGTTCGTCACACAACACTTGCACTACATTTGTATCATGCTGGGCATTAAAGATAAGCATTTGCATCAAGTCAATACATCTTTTCGGATGCTTTTATTACTACTAATATGTAGCCCTCACCCGAGAAGACCAGATCAGGAGTTAACTTGGTTTCAAACATACTGTATTAGACATCACCAAAGAACATTCAATCCATAAGGGTTCATAACAAAAGTACAAGTTGCATAATTACTTGCCCTCCTAATTAAATTATCTAGCAATACAGATGAAGTTAACTTATTTAATACCCAATGGAATGTATGTAACGTGTGCACTCTTACCATAAAAATTCAAAAATTGATTTCACGAGAGAGAGAGAGAGAGAGAGAGAGAGAGAGAGAGAGAGAGAGAGAGAGAGAGAGAGAGAGAGAGAGAGAGAGAGAGATGTAGAGAATTCCATGGATGGAAGTTGGACCAGATGAGTGGATCGAGTTCTTCATATGCATCGGTTAGCACATCACCAGTACATGCACTGCCAAAGATGACCGGGAGGAACAACAGTTGGGATCTCGCGAACGGGCCTGTAGCCTAGTGGTTGCAGCGACCTTAGTAGCACCCCAGGTCCTGGGTTCGACTCCCGGTGGGAGCGGATTTAAACAGGCCTGGGCAAAAATTTCTGGAATAAAAAGGACTGTGGGGTTGTTGCTCTACGGTAAGTAGTCTAAAAAAACAGTTGGAATCTCATCGCCCCATGATCCTCTCCAAACTCCCGAACCCCATTGTCTCAAGCCGCCCTCGCTGCTGCCGTCTCCACCTGATCCACTCCAACTCCCAAACCTCACTATCCCAGTCGTCGTGGAGCCCGTGTTCCTCCTAATCATAGCAATCGACTATGGTGACTCGCCGGTACACGTATAAGGGCAGCGGTGTTAGCAGGAACACGACACCGACTAACAGCATCCTTCGGCCGACCCCAGGGACGATGAAGGACGGCAGAGTTCCTTCCCTTCCATGATGTGACCCTCCCTCCTGACAGAGAGGTGGAGCAAATGGAGAGGAGTGGAGACAGGGCAAGACAGGGGTTTATGGGGACAAGGAAGGGGGTTTTGTGGTTAGCTGGCTGGGTCTCCGGCTCTTCCACACCGTGCACGCCTCTCCCACTAACACTCTTCTTTTTCTTTCGCAGTCATCTAATTTCACTTTAGATGACGTATGCTATCAAATACAATAGCCGAATTTGGAATTCAAATCACTTGTGAGAATCCCGCAAAAAAAAAATCATTTGTGAGAAGCAATGAGGTCGTGCATTCCATGCCCAAGTCCGTCTTAATTTTTGAACATTAATCGTGCGTGTGCCGCTAAGAAACTATCTCTATGCAACAGCAGAGTATCTCCAAATAGTGTACAAAACCTGGAAAAACTACGCGCGCGGGAGCGCCCACTTCCCGCGCCACCGCCGCACCCAGTGAAAAACGTAAAAACCGCTCGAGCTGAAATTTCGTCCCACCACTACTCCCGCGCCACGGCCGCCGAAATCTACCGTAGCCGCCCCGCTGCGCTCTCCCATGCCGATAATAGCACGAGCCCGATTCAATCTGACTTGCCGCCTGTCAGCCCCCTTCCTATCATGGGCTTCGACTCTCTGAAGGGGCGAACGGTATCGCCCGGTCCACGCGGGCGGCACGCCACAACTTCTTTTTTCTGCTTTCTGTTTTCATTTTGCTTTATTTTCTACTTTTGTTTATAATTTAAAATATTCTAAATATATACATTACAAAAAACACTCTACAAAAACATTTGAAAAATGTTGAACAAGTATTTAAAAAACGTTAATCAAGCATTCCAAAAATGTTGAATGCGTGTAGAAAATTGTAGATCATGCATTTAAAAGATATTATATATTTTGATCATGTATATAAAAATGGTAGTCAAACATTTGAAAATAAATGTTGAACAAGTATTTGAAAAATGTTAATCTAGCATTTGGGAAATGTTAAATGTGCATAGAAAAAATGTTGACCATGTATTAAAAACGATGAAAAAATTTGATCATGTACATAAAAATGTTAATCAAGCATTTGCAAAAATGTTGAACAAGTATTTAAAAAAATGTTAATCAAGCATTTGGAAAATGTTAAATGTGTATAAAAAATGGTGGCCATGTATTAAAGAAAATGATGAAGTATGTATATAAAAATGTTAGTCAATCATTTAAAAAATGTTGAACAAGAGTTTGAAAAATGGTAATCAAACCGTTTGGAAAATAATAAATGTGTATAGGAAAATCTTGACTATGTATTCAATAAATGTTAATCTTTTTTTAAAACTGTTAGTCAAGCATTTTAAAATAGATAAAAAAATTAAAAAAATATTGATCATGTATTCAAAAAACTTTAATCTTGTATTTGAAAAATATTATTCAAGCATTTGAAAAAAATTAATGAATAAATGTTGACCATGTATTACAAAAATGTTTAATTCGTATTGGAAAAATGTTAGACATGTATTAGAAAAAATGTTGTTTACATATACAAAAATGTAGAATAATAACAAGAAAGGACAAATAAATCTGAAGAAAAAAGAATTTGAAGAAAAAGAAACAAAATCCAGTAAAGAATGAAAAAACGGAGAAGAAAAAAGAACAGACACAAAAGAAAACAAAAAGGAAAAAGAAAAAGAAACCGATGTAAACCGGCTCGAAATCACCTCAAGTAGGACATGCCCCTACTATTGACCACCATAGGGACTTGGGTGGAGTGGCTAGCGGCGCCCGCGATCTCCGATCCCTACTTCTCTCCTTTCCTATGTTTTTTTACTTACTATGCGAGTCCGCTTCCTCCTTCTCGCTCCTCTCTCTGTGTGTAACCCCCAATCACTGTAACCGAAGCTTGTATCCCAAATCAATGAGAGATAATAGTAGATCAAGAGATCAAGAATGGCTACTAGTGGTACCTTAATGTTTCCCGTGCATCGGCTCCATCACGAGCACGGCGAGCTCATCGTATTTGAGGCGATGATCACGGCCTGCCTTTATCCGGAGCAGCAACACCGGGTAGGAAGTCCAAGGGCGAAACCGGGAGGTTGGCCGTCCATACGTGTTCGTGATACGGTCCCGGATGCAGACACCACGGCTGCACCTTGAGAACCAGTTTCTCAAGACGGGGTTCAGTTAACTGAAGAAGGATCGAGCTGCCAAGCCAAGGAACAGGTACAAGCACGGTCCGTCGATGACAAGGAACAGGCAAACCTCTAGGATCTCTTGATCAGCATGCCAAGCTCGTGAGAGCGTCTAGGGCTCGGCCATGGAGGCCGGAGAAGAACCATGATGTAAATGAAAGTGACCAATGAAACTTGCACATACGTCTCTGCCCTTCTAATCATTGATGGAATGTCCAACTCTACTTGAGGCCACACAAGAGGACCGCGCCGATCACCTGTAAGCCAAGGCGGCATCACAAGGCCGGGGAGAAGAAAACCACCAAGACCCAATTGGACAGATACGGAAGGAGAAAAATGAGCAGCACACCCAAAGCAATCAGTGTAATCTGGAACAACCATCTCATTTAGATACATTATAATTGAGCACTTTTCCTGCCCTCTCAGGCCATTAGCATTCTTATCCGTTGGATTGTCACTTTTAGGATTCCCTGTCCATCCGATATGCTTCTAATCGCACGTCGATCGCGCGACCAGGTTCGCGTAACGAGCGCTAACCTTCTCGGGCCGCTGCTCTGGTGGCTTTTTTCGGGGTCTGATGTTCAATTGGGCCTACTTGGCCCGTGCGATGCAAAAGTGGAAAACCCTAAAACATTAGACGCTCAAGACCCTGCTTTAGTTCGCTGCCAGCCTTGCGCGTGGCGGCGCCTCTCCATGGTCGAGCGACCTAGGTGCCGACTGATGTGAGAGCTTGGAGTCCCATGGCGACTGCGATGGGTTTCTACCGACGCGACGGACAACGCAGGCAGAGATAAGTCTACCTCCTTTCCACTAGCCCCGCCCTGCACGACGGCAATGGGCGCCGTTGGCAGCCTGTTAGACCTCTTCCCCGCTGGCAGGGGTGAACTGAGTTGAGGAGTGCTTCTTTCCTGGTGAGCCTCCTTCTCTCATATGTGGAATCCTTTTCATGCAACATATGCTCATTCAGTTTACAACTTAAACGGATGGTAGGGAAGATTGGCAGACCTCACAACTCATCTTTTGTTGGAGGTGCAGGCAATTTCGAGTTCGCGCGTGACTTAACACGCCTGCCCGTCATGCAACTGAGGGCCTAACTAGCCTCCTCGGCCTGACGAGAAGTAGTAGCACCAGCCGGGTAACCTGAGGCCCAGCAGCTGTCGCCCGCTGCCTACAGAGAACAGAGTATTTGCCCATGAGATGGATGCTTCTCTACGCTGTTTGTTTATAGCATTTCTTAAAAAATATCTGAGTTATGTTCTCATGTACATAAATGAAGTAGAGTAAGAAATAGAGTAGACGAGGGATGAGAAATCATATTTGCACGCATGTAATGTTTCAAGTCATTACACTCTTGATATCGTTCAGATTTTTCATTTATCCAATCAGTACTACACCTTATAAACTTATTACAATAGGCTACAATAATTTTCACTTTTCCTACAAAACAAACAAATTATTACGTTTACGTTGTAGGGTTTCTTCCAAAAATAATCACATATTGTATCCATGCTGCACTTTGCCGAGGATAACAATAACCCACCACCTGGTCGGCAAGTCCTAGCGGAAGTGGCTATTCATGTGAGATGGGCAGTGGCTTCACCTCAAGCGGCAGCATCAAGGAGGCCGATGCATAAACCACGCTCCTGGCGCCAAGGGTTTGGCATTGCATCAACATTGTATTCTGCCATGTGTTTGGCCTGTTATACAGTGGCGGTGCCAGGATCCAAACCTTGTGATGTCAAGCTTGATAATTGAATTTTTTTGTAGAAAAAATAAAAAGGAACACAAACATCATACTTTATTTCAAACATATTTGTTGTAGTAGTCTTTTTTGACAAATTTATCCATTTATCATTACCAAAATTAAGACTTAACAAGTGATAACTTTTGCTAACAGAAACAACATCTGAATTTCGTAATATGAGAATAGAAAATTGGAAGAGAAAGAAGACATATAACTTACAAACAGAATTGGAGGGGCCACGCTTTATACACTCGCCAGATGCAGTGCTACGAGAGTCGGAGAGACTGCCGGAGCAGCGGTCATGCTCACGGTGGTGATTCCGGGCGGCGTGCGGCCTCAGCGGTTGGTGTGCAGCAGGGGCACCCATGATGATGCGCTCCTCCCCACTGCGTAGTGTCCAATTTGCCATTACAGATTATACACAGGAAGGTGAAAAGGATGGAGGTTGAAGGAATGGTCACCGGATTTGAGGATTAGATTAGACGATCATTAGGGAAGTTATTTTTGGAAGTCAATTAGGGAAGTTAATAATGACGTCAGTAGCTTTCTTTTGCAATTTGGCCAACCAAAAAACTGATCCCAACTGGGCCTGTGTATGTTAATTTCGAGAACCTGTTTATTTGCGGGTGGGTACGCAGTCACGGACTCACGTATAGTCTGCGATACCAAATTCCTGTGTAGTCATTTGACTACACAGTTATAGCGTGGCTTCGCCACTGCTGTTATATACACCACATTCCTTGTTCTTCCTAACACATGTTCCTTAAGCCACTTTGACCATATTCCATGGATCAGGAAGCATTGTTACTGATGGTTGCAATTCATGGAAGGTGTTAAGTATTCTTACTATATATCATCCGGGCGAAAGAGAGATAGTTGAGCATTATTTGACAGCTACAATTGCACTATTTTTAACGAACTTTGCTTACCCTTGAAGACCTGCAATCTCATATGTTTTCAGATTTCTGGCTTCATAAATCTTAACTGTATAATTACTCATCTCATAGTATACATATCTGAACCTTTTTTCTCACGAGCAAACACATTAACAAAATAGAAGTTTGTTTTGTCCCTTTTTTTGTGCATATTTTGTTCTGATGAACCGTGAAAGAAGAACTTGTGTGAATAGACCAGTTGTGCCCACTCATTAAACTCAGTGTTGTTTATTAGTACACCAGGTTTGAGATAATGTATTGTTGAGTTCTGTGATAATTTTGGTGTAGAAATATCCTACAAAGTTGAGCAATCTATGTTGAAAATGAATGGCGTTGTGTGCAGGTTAAATCCACTACACTAACTAATGCTAATATGGGATTGAAGATGATTTGTTGGTTGACTAGAAAAATATTCAAAGGGAAGCAAGGTACATAGAACTTTTTTTTTAGTTCCTCCTAGGAGTTGATATCAGTGACATCCGACTTTCACTACATATCTTTTCAAGTATTTCATCACCCTTGACTCTGTAGAATTAAAATTTACTTGCAATGCTGGAACCAGGAGATGAATCTTCATATGCTTAATGTCCCTCATCGTAATTACTATGTTGTGATTGTTGTCGTCTACTATTTTATTTCTATTTCCAATATCTGTTTTTTAAAACTCATTACCTATATTCCTTGGAACACATTATGTCTTGCATTTCTTGATCCAACTGTAGTTTTTTTTGCAGGGTGACCCAACTATAGTCTTATCTATGTATTCATATTTTGTTAAATATTTGACTGTCCAAATTCTTATATTCTTACATATTTATATAGTTCTTTCGGTGAGACACATGCATGGCAACAAGTGCTTTGATGTGTGTCAATAATTAATGTTTGACCAATATATGGATTATTTTAATTTGCATGTTTCGTCTCTTCATATATCTATGTGTCTGCCTATGCTTATAGAAATTCCGACCATTCAATTGTAGAAATAGACGGGTGCGGCAACGCGCGCCATCATTGATCTAGTAAATGATAATTAGGCATGCTCTATTACAGACAGCCGCATTGCAAGTCTGCAAGCAGCGAAAGATATCCTGAATGAATGATGAACCAACAAAAGAATTTGAGCTCTAGTCAAAATGTTGCCGTTGCTAGCTGCTCCAGGTCTTGTTTTGTGAGATATTGCGCGGCATTGGCCTCGCCGCGAAACAAAACACCCGTGTAACCTATTCTATGATGTAGTATCATGCGGCAGTACATGAGAGAATAATCCACCAATCTCATGCTTGGTCCAGCGTGCACTACTTTATTTCTCTCTCACTCTCAGGGATAGGCATAGCAAAACAATCACTCCATGCTAGCTATATTCAGACTACAGGCCAAAGAACGTCTCAAGATGATGGTGTTCACTTCTCTTGAGTCCGAGGTGGCGTCGCTGTTGGTGTCGGTGTCGGCACCGCTGTAGGCTTCGGCGTCGTCGTTGGCCGGGGCTTGCATGACCTGCAGTCAGCTGGCGGTGGAGCTGGAGCTGGCGTGTTGTCTGCAACCGTCACCCTCACTGTCTGGCGCTTCCCATGTTCGGTACGAACGTCAAGGATGGCGTCCATTATGAGTATCTCCCAGTCGCCGCGCTGTAGAAACCGAAACCATGATTCTTCTGTGAGGAACGAAACAGATGCAAGAGAAATAAGAATTAGGCTGTCCTGCTAAATCAAAATGCATGATGAATAAAAGTATACAATAGAAAGAGGAATCGCCACTCTTTATCAACAAATATATCTGCTAGAACACCGCACAGCAGACAATCTGGACTTGCACTGCAATGCCGAGTAGGCCCGAGTAAAGTTATCTTGGAACTCTACCTCCACTGCACCATGTCATGCGCTGTGGAATCAACTTATTTTTATTGTAAATGTCAAATTAACTTCGTTAACTGAATCTTTGACAATTCTAATAAAATATTACTATGACAGCTATTGTTTACAAGATTTTTTTCACAAAGGATGAATTTTATTGACTCAAAATGAAACATTAAGCAGATACAAACACAATGAGCGCACATAGGGCATTTGCATAGCTAGGATGCACATTTTTTTTGACAATGGGTGAATTTTATTATTCAAAATGAAGCATCAAGAGGATACAAACACAATGAGCGCACATCCAGCAACTGCATAGTTAGGATGCACACAGCCAACTCCAACACACACACATAAAAAGTACGTCGACAAATAGCAAAGTTATAGAAGACCAAGTGATAGGAAGAAAAACCAAAGCGACCAGATTCGCGATCGATAAACTGCAACAAAGACCATATCTGCACAAATAATTTTATGACACCACACGGACGACGAGGGTCTTCAACAATGAAGTCTTCAGGAAGGGAGCGACGCTCAATGCCACCGTCATCGGATCCAACCATTTAAGGCCAGATTCAAGATTTTCATCCTGAAAAACTACTACGAGTACGTCCGAGCAATGCCTTCAACAAGGTTACATCATAAAAACGTCGCCAGTGCCAGGTACAACCAACTCAGGTCGGACCTAGATTTTCACCCCGGAGCCCGAGATCGGGTGCTCGCATGGCAGCACCATCAAAGTCACTCACGTGTTGTCGCCACTGCTTTTCCGCAATCACAACATCTACATGCAATGTACGACCGCCGCTGTTGCACCTGTTGGGAAACGCAGTATTCAAAAAATTTACCTATGATCACGCAAGATCTTTCTATGTGATGCATAGCAACGAGTGGGAGAGTGTGTCCACGTACTCTCGTAGACCGAAAGCGGAAATGTTAAGTAACGCGGTTGATGTAGTCGAACGTCTTTGCGATCCAACCGATCAAGTACCGAACGCACGGCACCTCCGCGACCCGCACACGTTCAGCTCGGTGACGTCCCTCGAACTCTTGATCCAGCTGAGGCCGAGGGAGAGTTCCGTCAGCACGACGGCGTAGTGACGGTGTTGATGAAGTTACCGACGCAGGGCTTCGCCTAAGCACTACAACGATATGACCGAGGTGGAAATATATGGAGGGGCACCGCACACGGCTAAAACAATGAACTTGTGTGTCTCTGGGGTGCCCCCTTCCCCTGTATATAAAGCAGGGGAGGAGGGGGTCGGCCGGCCTCATGGTGCACCCCCAAGGGGGGGAACCCTACTCCTACTAGGAGTAGGTTCCCCCCTTTCCTAGTCCTAATAGGAGGGGGAAGGAAGGGGAAGAGGAGAGAAAAGAAAGGGGGCCCGGCCCCTTCCCAATTCGGATTGGGCTTGGGGGGCGCCCCTCCTCTTGGCCTTCTCCTCTCTCTTTCACTAAAGCCCATGTAGGCCCATTAAGCCTCCGGGGGGTTCCGGTAAACCCCCCGGTACTCCGGAAAATGCCAGAACCTATCCGAAACCTTTCCGGTGTCCAAACATAGCCTTCCAATATATCAATCTTCATGTCTCGACCATTTCAAGACTCCTCGTCATGTCCGTGATCACATCCGGGACTCCGAACTACCTTCGGTACATCAAAACACATAAACTCATAATACCGATCGTCATCGAACGTTAAGCGTGCGGACCCTACGGGTTCGAGAACTATGTAGACATGACCGAGACTCATCTCCGGTCAATAACCATTAGCGGAACCTGGATACTCATATTGGCTCCCACATATTTTACGAAGATCTTTATCGGTCAAATTGCATAACAACATACGTTGTTCCCTTTGTCATCGGTATGTTACTTGCCCGAGATTCGATCGTCGGTATCACTATACCTAGTTCAATCTCGTTACCGGCAAGTCTCTTTACTCGTTTCGTAATGCATCATCCCGCAACTAACTCATTAGTCACATTGCTTGCAAGGCTTATAGTGATGTGCATTACCGAGAGGGCCCAGAGATACCTCTCCGACAATCGGAGTGAAAAATCCTAATCTCGATCTATGCCAACTCAACAAACACCATCGGAGACACCTGTAGAGCATCTTTATAATCACCCAGTTACGTTGTGACGTTTGATAGCACACTAAGTATTCCTCCGGTATTCGGGAGTTGCATAATCTCATAGTCATAGGAACATGTATAAGTCATGAAGAAAGCAATAGCAACAAACTAAACGATCATAGTGCTAAGCTAACGGATGGGTCATGTCAATCACATCATTCTCTAATGATGTGACCCCGTTAATCAAATGACAACTCATGTCTATGGCTAGGAAACTTAACCATCTTTGATTAACGAGCTAGTCAAGTAAAGGCATACTAGTGACACTCTGTTTGTGTATGTATTCACACATGTACTAAGTTTCCGGTTAATACAATTCTAGCTTGAATAATAAACATTTATCATGATATAAGGAAATATAAATAACAACTTTATTATTGCCTCTAGGGCATATTTCCTTCAGTCTCCTTCATTTGCTGCTTCCGAAGCAGCTATGTACTCCCCTTCACACGTAGATCCCGCCACGACATTTTGCTTAGAACTGCACCAACTGTCAGCTCCACCGTTCAATATAAATACGTATCCGGTTTGTGACTTAGAGTCATCCGGATCAGTGTCAAAGCTTGCATCGACGTAACCATTTACAACGAGCTCTTTGTCACCTCCATAAACGAGAAACATATCCTTAGTCCTTTTTAGGTGTTTCAGGATGTTCTTGACCGCTGTCCAGTCATCCACTCCTGGATTACTTTGGTACCTCCCTGCTAAACTAATAGCAAGGCACACATCAGGTCTGGTACACAACATTGCATACATGATAGAACCTATGGCAGAAGCATAGGGAATGACTTCCATTTTCTCTCTATCTTCTGCAGTGGTCGGGCATTGAGTCTGACTCAACTTCACACCTTGTAACACAGGCAAGAACCCTTTCTTTGCTTGATCCATTTTGAACTTCTTCAAAACTTTATCAAGGTATGTGCTGCTTTGTGAAAGTCCAATTAAGCGTCTTGATCTATCTCTATAGATCTTGATGCCCAATATATAAGCAGCTTCACCAAGGTCTTTCATTGAAAAAAATTCTTATTCAAGTATCCTTTTATGCTATCCAGAAATTCTATATCATTTCCAATCAATAATAGGTCATCACATATAATATTAGAAATGCTATAGAGCTCCCACTCACTTTCTTGTAAATACAGCCTTCTCCAAAAGTCCGTAGAAAACCATATGCCTTGATCACACTATCAAAACGTTTATTCCAACTCCGAGATGCTTGCACCATTCCATAAATGGATCGCTGGAGCATGCACACTTTGTTAGCATCCTTTGGATCGATAAAACCTTCGGATTGCATCATATACAACTCTTCTTCCAGAAATCCATTCAGGAATGCAGTTTTGACATCCATTTGCCAAATTTCATAATCACTAAATGCAGCAATTGCTAACATGATTCTGACGGACTTAAGCATCGCTACGGGTGAGAAGGTCTCATCGTAGTCAACTCCTTGAACTTGTCGAAAACCTTTCGCAACAAGTCGAGCTTTGTAGACAGTAACATTACCGTCAGCGTCAATCTTCTTCTTGAAGATCCATTTATTCTTTATGGCTTGCCGATCATCGGGCAAGTCAAGCAAAGTCCACACTTTGTTCTCATACATGGATCCCATCTCAGATTTCATGGCCTCAAGCCATTTCACGGAATCTGGGCTCATTATCGCTTCCTCATAGTTCGTAGGTTTGTCATGGTCAAGCAACATGACCTCCAGAACAGGATTACCGTACCACTCTGGTGCGGATCTTACTCTGGTTGACCTACGAGGTTCGGTAGTAACTTGATCTGAAGTTACATGATCATCATCATTAGCTACCTCACTAATTGGTGTAGAAATCACATAAACTGATTTCTGTGATGAACTACTTTCCAATAAGGGAGTAGGTACAGTTACCTCATCAAATTCTACTTTCCTCCCACTCACTTATTTAGAGAGAAACTCCTTCCCTAGAAAGGATCCATTCTTAGCAACGAATATCTTGCCTTCGGATCTATGATAGAAGGTGTACCCAACAGTTTCCTTTGGGTATCCTATGAAGACACATTTCTCCGATTTGGGTTCGAGCTTATCAGGTTGAAGCTTTTTCACATAAGCATCGCAGCCCCAAACTTTAAGAAACGACAACTTGGGTTTCTTGCCAAACCACAGTTCATAAGGTGTCATCTCAACGGATTTAGATGGTGCCCTATTTAACGTGAATGCAGTCGTCTCTAAAGCATAACCCCAAAACAATAGCGGTAAATTAGTAAGAGACATCATAGATCGCACCATATCTAATAAAATGCGGTTACGACATTTGGACACACCATTACGCTGTGGTGTTCCGGGTGGCGTGAGTTGCGAAACTATTCCGCATTGTTTCAAATGAAGACCAAAATCGTAACTCAAATATTTTCCTCCACGATCAGATCGCAGAAACTTTATTTTCTTGTTACGATGATTTTCCACTTCACTCTGAAATTCTTTGAACTTTTCAAATGTTTCAGACTTATGTTTCAGCAAGTAGATATACCCATATCTGCTTAAATCATCTGTGAAGGTCAGAAAATAACGATACCTGCCGCAAGCCTCAATATTCATCGGACCGCATACATCAGTATGTATTATTTTCAATAAATCTGTTGCTCGCTCCATTGTTCCAGAGAACGGAGTTTTAGTCATCTTGCCCATGAGGCATGGTTCACAAGTCCCAAGTGATTCATAATCAAGTGATTCCAAAAGTCCATCAGTATGGAGTTTCTTCATGCGCTTTACACCAATATGACCAAAACGGCAATGCCACAAATAAGTTGCACTATCATTATCAACTCTGCATCTTTTGGCTTCAATATTATGAATATGTGTATAACTACTATCGAGATTCAACAAAAATAGACCACTCTTCAAGGGTGCATCACCATAAAAGATATTACTCATATAAATAGAACTACCATTATTCTTAGATTTAAATGAATAACCGTCTCGCATCAAACAAGATCCATATATAATGTTCATGCTTAACGCTGGCACCAAATAACAATTATTTAGGTCTAAAACTAATCCCGAAGGTAGATGTAGAGGTAGCGTGCCGACGGCGATCACATCGACTTTGGAACCATTTCCCACGGGCATCGTCACCTCGTCCTTAGCCAATCTTTGCTTAATCCGTAGTCCCTGTTTCGAGTTGCAAATATTAGCAACAGAACCAGTATCAAATACCCAGGCACTACTGCGAGCATTAGTAAGGTACACATCAATAACATGTATATCACATATACCTTTGTTCACTTTGCCATCCTTCTTATCCGCCAAATACTTGGGGCAGTTCCGCTTCCAGTGACTAGTCCCTTTGCAGTAGAAGCACTCAGTCTCAGGCTTAGGTCCAGACTTGGGCTTCTTCACTTGAGCAACAACTTGCTTGCCGTTCTTCTTGAAGTTCCCCTTCTTCCCTTTATCCTTCTTCTTGAAACTGGTGGTCTTGTTGACCATCAACACTTGATGCTCCTTCTGGATTTCTACCTCCGCAGCCTTTAGCATTGCAAAGAGCTCGGGAATTGTCTTACCCATCCCTTGCATATTATAGTTCATCATGAAGCTTTTGTAGCTTGGTGGAAGTGATTGAAGAACTCTGTCAATGACACTATCAACCGGAAGATTAACTCCTAGCTGACTCAAGTGATTATGATACCCAGACATTTTGAGTATATGTTCACTGACAGAACTATTCTCCTCCATTTTACAGCTGTAGAACTTATTGGAGACTTCATATCTCTCAATCCGGGCATTTGCTTGAAATATTAACTTCAACTCCTGGAACATCTCATATGCTCCATGACGTTCAAAACGTCATTGAAGTCCCGGTTCTAAGCCGTAAAGCATGGCACACTGAACTATCGAGTAGTCGTCAGCTTTGCTCTGCCAGGCGTTCACAATATCCGGCGTTGCTCCTGCAGCGGGTTTTGCACCTAGCGGTGCTTCCAGGACGTAATTCTTTCTGTGCAGCAATGAGGATAATACTCAAGTTACGGACCCAGTCCGTGGAGTTGCTGCCATCATCTTTCAACTTAGCTTTCTCTAGGAACACATTAAAATTCAAAGGAACAGTAGCACGGGCCATTGATCTATAACAACATAGACATGCAAAATACTATCAGGTACTAAGTTCATGATAAGTTAAAGTTTAATTAATCATATTACATAAGAACTCCCACTTAGATAGACATCCCTCTAATCATCTAAGTGATCACGTGATCGAAATCAACTAAACCATGTCCGATCATCACGTGAGATGGAGTAGTTTTCAATGGTGAACATCACTATGTTGATCATATCTACTATACGATTCACGCTCGACCTTTCGGTCTCAGTGTTCCGAGGCCATATCTGCATATGCTAGGCTTGTCAAGCTTAACCCGAGTATTCTGCATGTGCAAAACTGGCTTGCACCCATTGTATGTGAACATAGAGCTTATCACACCCGAATCATCACGTGGTGTCTCGGCACGACGAACTATAGCAACGGTGCATACTCAGGGAGAACACTTGTACTTTGAAATTTAGTGAGAGATCATCTTATAATGCTACCGCCGAACTAAGAAAAATAAGATGCATAAAGGATAAACATCACATGCAATCAATATAAGTGATATGATATGGCCATCATCATCTTGTGCCTTTAATCTCCACCGTCATGATCACCATCATCACCGGCTTGACACCTTGATCTCCATCGAAGCATCGTTGTCGTCTCGCCAACTATTGCTATCACGACTGTCGCTACCGCTTAGTGATAAAGTAAAGCAATTACATGGCGATTGCATTTCATACAATAAAGCGACAATCATAAGGCTCCTGCCAGTTGCCGATAACTGTTACAAAACATGATCATCTCATACAAAAATTTATATACCATCACGTCTTGACCATAGCACATCACAACATACCCTGCAAAAACAAGTTAGACGTCCTCTACTTGTTGTGGCAAATTTTACATGGCTGTTACGGGTTTTTTTGACAGAAAGACTGTAAGGGAACCCCCTACAGTATAATTGGTGCAACAAACCCAAATTGCAAGTACCATGCCTTGAACCTGGATGGGTGGGAAGGCATCAGCCCCATCCCACCACTAGGCTATGCCTTAGTCTGCGGCTGTTACGGGTTTAGCAAAAACCGTTCTTACCTACGCATCAAAAACCACAACGATTTTTCGTCAAGTGTGCTGTTTAAACCTTCAACAAGGACCGGGCGTACTCACACTCGATTCAACTAAAGTTGGAGAAACAGACACCCACTAGCCACTTGTGTGTGAAGCACGGCGGTAGAACCAGTCTCATGAACGCGGTCATGTAATGTCGGTCTGGGCCGCTACATCCAACAATACCGCCGAATCAAAGTATGACATGCTGGTAAGCAGTATGACTATTATCGCCCACAACTCTTTGTGTTCTAATTGTGCATATAACATCTATGCATAGACTTGGCTCTGATACCACTTTTGGGAACGCAGTATTTCAAAAAAATTACCTACGATCATGCAAGATCTATCTATGTGATGCATAGCAACGAGCGGGAGAGTGTGTCCACGTACCCTCGTAGACCGAAAGCGGAAGCGTTAAGTAACGCGGTTGATGTAGTCGAATGTCTTCGCGATCCAACCGATCAAGTACCAAACGCACGGCACCTCCGCGATCTGCACACGTTCAGCTCGGTGACGTCCCTCAAACTCTTGATTCAACTGAGGCCGAGGGAGAGTTCCATCAGCATGATGGCGTAGTGACGTTGTTGATGAAGTTACCGACGCAGGGCTTCGCCGAAGCACTACAACGATATGACCGAGGTGCAAATATGTGGACGGGGGCACCGCACACGGCTAAAACAATCAACTTGTGTGTCTATGGGGTGCCCCCCTCCCCCGTATATAAAGGAGGGGAGGAGGGCGCCGGCCGGCCTCATGGTGCGCCCCCAAGGGGGGGGGAATCCTACTCCTACTAGGAGTAGGTTCCCCCCTTTCCTAGTCCTAATAGGAGGGGGAAGGAAGGGGAAGAGGAGAGAAAGGAAAGGGGGGCCGGCCCCCTTCCCAATTCAGATTGGGCTTGGGGGCGACCTCCTCTTGGCCTTCTCCTTTCTCTTCCACTAAAGCCCATGTAGGCCCATTAAGCCCCCGGGGGGGTTCCGGTAACCCCCTAGTACTCCAGAAAATGCCAAAACCTATCTGAAACCTTTCCGGTGTCCAAACATAGCCTTCCAATATATCAATCTTCATGTCTCGACCATTTCGAGACTCCTCGTCATGTCCGTGATCACATCCGGGACTCCAAACTACATTCGGTACATCAAAACACATAAACTCATAATACCGATCGTCATCGAACGTTAAGCGTGCGGACCCTACGGGTTCGAGGACTATGTAGACATGACCGAGACTCATCTTCGGTCAATAACCAATAGCGAAACCTGGATGCTCATATTGGCTCCCACATACTGTACGAAGATCTTTATGTGTCAAACCGCATAACAACATATGTTGTTCCCTTTGTCATCGGTATGTTACTTGCCCAAGATTCGATCGTCGGTATCACTATACCTAGTTCAATCTTGTTACCGGCAAGTCTCTTTACTCGTTCCGTAATGCATCATCCTGATAATCCCCAAGTGCAAGGAATCATTGTAGCAATTTCCAAAGGTGGAAGTGATAAGTATGGAGTGTCGAACCCACAAGGAGCTAAAGGTAAGATCAATATTCTCTCAAGCCCTATCTGCCACTGATACGACTCTACGTACACCGAGCGTTTGCTTCCAACTAGCAACGAGAAATAAAACTACATTGTGGGTATGAAGTGGATAACTTTGTATGATATCGGAGAGCTAAAATATAAAAGTTGGTGCTGTTATCATAAAGTTAGAATATATTACTACATATTATAAATAGCGAGTGTGGAATAATGGTGGATCGGTGTGCGGAATTGTCCTAGGCAACCGTTGACAAGACCGGTGATCACTATTGCAGTTTCATATGAGGGAGAGGCATAAGCTAACATACTTTCTCTACATGGATCATATGCACTTATGATTGGAACTCTAGCAAGCATCCGCAACTACTAAAGATCATTAAGGTAAAACCCAACCATAGCATTAAAGCATCAATTCCTCTTTATTCCCATACGCAACAACCCCTTTACTCGGGTTTGTGTTTCAGTCACTCACCAACCCACTATAAGCGAATCATGAACGTATTGCAACACCCTACAGCGGGAACCCCTCATGCTTGCGCGACACGGAGGGCACAATAGGACAGCATCAAAGTAAAACATACAATTCATACCAATCTAGATCATCAATCAACCCAAAGACAAAAGATATCTACTCAAAACATCATAGGATGGCAACACATCATTGGCTTATAATATGTGGCATAAAGAACCATGTTCAAGTAGGGATTACAGCGGGGTGCGGGAGAGTGGACCGCGTAAAAGAGATGAGGATGGTGATGATGATGGTGATGTTGATGAAGACGATCACCGCGGCGATGATTCCCCTCTCGATGGCACTCCGGTGCCACCAAGAGAGAGGAGGAGAGGTTCTCCCCCTTGTGCTTCCTCCTCCATGGCCTCTCCCCTCTGGTCCTTGGCCTTCATGGTGATGATGGCCCCTCCGGGATCCTCCTCCATGCCCTCCGGTGATGATGGCCCCCTCCGGCAGGGTGCCAGAGAGGGCCTAGATTGATTTCTCGTGGCTACAGAGGCTTGCGGCGGCGGAACTCCCGATCTAGGTTAATTTTTCGAGGTTTCTGTATTTATAGGAATTTTTGGCGTCAGTCTCACGTCAAGGAGGTGCCCGAGCTGTCCACGAGGCAGGCCCACGCGCCCAGGGGTGGGCGCGCCCCCCACCCTCGTGGGCAGCTCGGGACTCTTCTGGCCCAACTCCGATGCTCCGTGGTCTTCTTTTGGTCCATAAAAAATCATCAAAAATTGGCATGTCAATTGGACTCCGTTTGGTATTCCTTTTCTTCAAAACTCAAAAACAAGGAGAAAATAGAAACTGGCACTGGGCTCTAGGTTAATAGGTTAGTCCCAAAAATATATAAAATAGCATATAAATGCATATAAAACATCTAAGATGGATAATATAATAGCATGAATACTTCATAAATTATAGATACGTTGGAGACGTATCAGCATCCCCAAGCTTAATTCCTGCTCGTCCTCGAGTAGGTAAATGATAAAAGAAATAATTTATGAAGTGTGAATGCTAGCAGGTGCACTAGTTTGATCAATGATAGTTTCAGTCACCTTTTCTAGCATCATTATATGTCATAACAGTAGCTCATCTCATAAAACTTCTCATGATAAAGTAACAAGCTATTCACATGTTAAAGTATAGATCATAAACTTTCTTGAAAACTAACAAACCGTGTTATCAGTCATCAAACAATTACAATTCATCTTATTTTCAGGAAGAGTCAATGGCAGAGCTTTGATTTAGCAAACTCCACATACTCAACTATCATTTAGTCTTTCACAATTGCTAACACTCACGCGATATTTATGGGTTCAAAGTTTTAATCAGACACAGAGAAAGATAGGGGCTTATAGATTCGCCTCCCAACCTTTTACCTCAAGGGTAATGTCAACAATAATAGTTCATGATGCCTTACATCCAATTGGATATATATATATATATATCAGAATCTTTCCAACACAATGTGCTTGCCAAAGGATAAAGTGTAAAAAGGAAAGGTGAAAATCACCATGACTCTTGCATAAGGGTAAGAGATAAAAGTAAAAGATAGGCCCTTCGCAGAGGGAAGCAGAGGTTGCCATGCGCTTTCAGGGTTGGATGCACAAAATCTTAATGCGAAAGAACGTCACTTTATATTGCCACTTGTGATATGGACCTTTATTATGCAGTCCGTCGCTTTTATTTCTTCCACATCACAAGATCGTATAAAGCTTATTTCCTCGACACTAATCAATCATACATATTTAGAGAGCAATTTTTATTGCTTGCACCGATGACAACTTACTTGAAGGATCTTACTCAATCCATAGGTAGGTATGGTGGACTCTTATGGCAAAACCGGGTTTAAGGGTATTTGGAAGCACAAGTAGTATCTCTACTTAGTGCAAAGAATTTGGCTAGCATGAGGGGGAAAGGCAAGCTCAACGTGTTGGGCGATCCATGACAATATACTTTATTTCAGATATAAGAAAACATAACCCATTACGTTGTCTTCCTTGTCCAACATCAACCTTTTAGCATGGCATATTTTAATGAGTGCTCACAATTACAAAAGATGTCCAAGATAGTATATTTATATGTGAAATCCCTCTTCCTTCAATATTCTTTCATGAATTGTTCAAGTGACCAATTCTACGTTTGCTAACTTTCAATAAGTTTACTACCTATACTTATTATGTGTGAAGTCATTACTCCCCATGTTATAAGCATATGAAACATATATGACATTCAAATTTATATATAAAACCCCATGTTATAAGCATATGAAACATATATAACCATGTTATAAGCAGAGCTTCAAATTTATGACATTCAATTTATCCAACCGTTTACTCATAGGATATACATGAAGCACATGAATAAATGACAAACTAATCCAAAAGATATGAGTGAAGAACACTGAGTAGTCAAATAATTAACTAGCCATGGGAGGATTCTTTTTCATTCAATATTTCAGATCCAATGATTTTATTCAAACAGCAAGTAAAATTGAAAATACGCTCCAAGCAAAACACATATCATGTGACAAATAAAAATATAGCTCCGAGTAAGGTATACCGATAGTTTTGAAGATGAAAGAGGGGATGCCCTCCGGGGCATCCCCAAGCTTAGGTACTTGAGTCTTCCTTGAATATTACCTTGGGGTGGCTTGGGAATCCCCAAGCTTAGGGTCTTTCCACTCTTATTCTCCTCATATCGATATCTCACCCAAAGCTTGAAAACTTCAATCACACAAAACTTAACCAAACTTCGTGAGATAGGTTAGTATGATAAAGAGTAAACCATTTACTTTGGTACTGTTAAGGACAAGTTTCATAATTGTTCTCACACAATGCCTACTGTACCATATCATTTCTACAATTTATATTGAGAAATATAAGTCATAGAAACTAGAAAACAAGCAAACTATACAATGAAAACAGAATCTGTCAGAAACAGAACAGTCTGTAATGATCTGAACATAAACCATACTTCTGCTACTCCAAAAATTATGAAATAAATTGGTGGACGTGAGGAATTTGTCTATTAATCTTCTGCAAAAATAATCAACTAAAATGCACTCTTCTGTAAAAAATGACAGCTAATCTCGTGAGCGCAAAGTTGCTGTTTTTTACAGCAAGATCACATTGACTTTCTCCCAAGTCTTCCCAAAGGTCTTACTTGGCACTTTATTTAAAAAAAAGCTATAAAACATGATTAATACAGTAGCTTAATCATGTAAACACACAAAGACAGTAAGGGTAAATATTGGGTTGTCTCCCAACAAGCGCTTTTCTTTAATGCCTTTTAGCTAGGCATGATGATTTCAATGATGCTCACATAATAGACAAGAATCGAAACACAAAGAGAGCATCTTGAAGAATATGACTAGCACATTCAAATCTAACCCACTTCCTATGCCTAGGGATTTTGTGAGCACACAACTTATGGGAACAAGAATCAACTAGCATAGGAAGGCAAAACAAGTATAACTTCACAACTTTAAGCACATAGAGAGGAAACTTGATATTATTGCAACTCCTACAAGCATGTATTCCTCCCTCATAATAATTTTCAGTAGCATCATGGATAGCAATTTTGTTCTCATACTCAATTGTAACCTCTTCCGAAATAGTGGAATCATTACTAGCTAAAGTTGACACTCTTCCAAATCCACTTTCATAAATATCACACTAAGATTCAACACCCTCCAAAATAGTGGGATCACTAATTCCTAAAGTTGACACTCTTCCAAACCCACTTTTAAATTATAGTATTATTCATACTCCAAAAGATATAAGTGAAGTTCATGGAGCATTCTACAAGTAATATAGACTAACCAATATCCAAGCTCAAAATGTATAAGTGAAGCACATGAAGCATTCTATAAAACCATACTCAAAAGATTTAAATGAAGCACAAAGAGCAATTCTATAAGAACATACTTAAGTGAAGCACATGAAGTATTCTATAAATCAATGAATGGCGATCTCATGCTAGCATGGTTCTTAAAGGAAAAACAAAAACACAAAAGACACAAATCATGTGAACAAAGCAAAAACCGAGGTATACCGATATTTGTTGAAGAAGAAAGATGAGATGCCAACCGGGGCATCCCCAAGCTTAGATGCTTGAGTATCCTTTGAAATATTTACTTGGGGTGCCTTGGGCATCCCCAAGCTTGAACTCTTGCCTCTCTTTATTCTTCTCATATTGATAGCTCCTCGACCTTCGGACACTTCATCCACACAAAACTTTAACAAAAACTTGTGAGATCCGTTAGTGTAATAAAGCAAATCACTACCTTTAGGTACTGTAATGAACTCATTCTTTATTTATATTGGTGTTAAACCTACTGTATTCCAACTTCTCTATGGTTCATACACCCCGATACTAGCCATAGATTCACCAAAATAAGCAAACAACACGCGAAAAACAGAATCTGTCAAAAACAGGACAGTCTGTAGTAATCTGGAAGTTTAGCAAACTTCTGTAACTCCTAAAATTATGAAATAAATTTGAAAATTTGAAAATTTTGTACAGAAGTAATGTGCAAAAAGTTTCAGACCCATTTGACCTTCCAGTAAAAAATGTAAATTCATGCACTACAGCCAAAGTTTCTGTTTTTGTTCTGCACATAGTAAACAAGCACTCTAATCAACCCAAAACCAAAGCTTGGCATATTATTTTTATAATACAATGGATATATACAAGGGGATAATTATTTTACAGAGAAACTTCCATGAAAAATTCTACATTGTTTCCGTGAGCATGAACACAAGTGCTCAAGGTCGACTCTCACTTCTTCAATGCATAACTTTCCAATCACTTCTCTTTTTGAAAAACTTTTTAGGCATGAGAGGCAAGTAATTTTTTTGTATTTTCATTCTTTTAATTTTTTTTGTATGTTTCACCCACAACTAAATAGAAACAAAAAGGAAAAACAAAATCTACTTAGTGAAGAAAGCAAACAAGCACACACGAGAATATCAACCCCACGCTAATGCTCCCCGGCAACGGCGCCAGAAAAGAGCTTGATAATCCCCAAGTGCAAGGAATCATCGTAGCAATTTCCAAAGGTGGAAGTGATAAGTATGGAGTGTCGAACCCACAAGGAGCTAAAGGTAAGATCAATATTCTCTCAAGCCCTATCTGCCACTGATACGACTCTACTACACCGATCGTTTGCTTCCAACTAGCAACGAGAAATAAAACTACGTTGTGGGTATGAAGTGGATAACTTTGTATGATATCGGAGAGCTAAAATATAAAAGTAGGTGCTGTTATCATAAAGTTAGAATATATTATTAAATATTATAAATAGCGAGTGTCGAATAATGGTGGACCGGTGTGCGGAATTGTCCTAGGCAACCGTTGACAAGACCGGTGATCACTGTTGCAGTTTCATATGAGGGAGAGGCATAAGCTAACATACTTTCTCTACATGGATCATATGCACTTATGATTGGAACTCTAGCAAGCATCCGCAACTACTAAAAATCATTAAGGTAAAACCCAACCATAGCATTAAGGCATCAAGTCCTCTTTATTCCCATACGCAACAACCCCCTTACTCGGGTTTGTGTTTCAGTCACTCACCAACCCACTATAAGTGAATCATGAACGTATTGCAACACCCTACAGTGGGAACCCCTCACGCTTGCGCGACGAGGAGGGCACCATAGGACAGCATCAAAGTAAAACATACAATTCATACCAATCTAGATCATCAATCAACCCAAAGACAAAAGATATCTACTCGAAACATCATAGGATGGCAACACATCATTGGCTTATAATATGTGGCATAAAGCACCATGTTCAAGTAGGGATTACAGCGGGGTGCGGGAGAGTGGACCTCATAAAAGAGATTAGGATGGTGATGATGATGGTGATGTTGATGAAGACGATCACCGCGGCGATGATTCCCCTCTCGATGGCACTCCGGTGCCACCAAGAGAGAGGAGGAGAGGTTCTCCCCCTTGTGCTTCCTCCTCCATGGCCTCTCCCCTCTGGTCCTTGGCCTTCATGGTGATGATGGCCCCTCCGGGATCCTCCTCCATGCCCTCCGGTGATGATGGCCCCCTCTGGTAGGGTGCCAGAGAGGGCCTAGATTGATTTCTCGTGGCTACAGAGGCTTGCGGCGGCGGAACTCCCGATCTAGGTTAATTTTCCGAGGTTCTGTATTTATTGGAATTTTTGGCGTCGGTCTCACGTCAAGGAGGTGCCCGAGCTGTCCACGAGGCAGGCCCACGCGCCCAGGGGGGTGGGCGCACCCCCCACCCTCGTGGGCAGCTCAGGACTCTTCAGGCCCAACTCCGATGCTCCGTGGTCTTCTTTTGGTCCATAAAAAATCATCAAAAATTGGCACGTCAATTGGACTCCGTTTGGTATTCCTTTTCTGCAAAACTCAAAAACAAGGAGAAAACAGAAACTGGCACTAGGCTCTAGGTTAATAGGTTAGTCCCAAAAATCATATAAAATAGCATATAAATGCATATAAAACATCTAAGATGGATAATATAATAGCATGAATACTTCATAAATTATAGATACGTTGGAGACGTATCACATCCCTCAACTAACTCATTAGTCACATTGCTTGCAAGGCTTATAGTGATGTGCATTACTGAGAGGGCCCAGAGATACCTCTCCGACAATCGGAGTGACAAATCCTAATCTCGATCTATGCCAACTCAACAAACACCATTGGAGACACCTGTAGAGTATCTTTATAATCACCCAGTTATGTTGTGACGTTTGATAGCACACTAAGTGTTCCTCCGGTATTCGGGAGTTGCATAATCTCATAGTCATAGGAACATGTATAAGTCATGAAGAAAGCAATAGCAACAAACTAAACAATCATAGTGCTAAGCTAACGGATGGGTCATGTCAATCACATCATTCTCTAATGATGTGATCCCGTTAATCAAATGACAACTCATGTCTATGGCTAGGAAACTTAACCATCTTTGATTAAAGAGCTAGTCAAGTAGAGGCATACTAGTGACACTCTGTTTGTCTATCTATTCACACATGTACTAAGTTTCCGGTTGATACAATTCTAGCATGAATAATAAACATTTATCATGATATAAGGAAATATAAATAACAACTTTATTATTGCCTCTAGGGCATATTTCCTTCAGCACCACCATCCTCTGCGTCAACTCGTCGTCCACCGCTTGCGTCTCACCATCAAAGTCAATCATCGGATCTAAAGAGAGTAACCCTCACAAAGATCTTTCGGTGATACCGCAATCCGCCACGAGGCCGCCCCCATAGGCCGTACCGGTTGCTACCTCTTGAGCACTGCGATGGTTTTCCCTTGAAGAGGAAAGGGTGATGCAGCAAAGTAGCGTAAGTATTTCCCTCAGTTTTTGAGAACCAAGGTATCAATCCAGTAGGAGGCCACGCCCAAGTCCCTCGCACCTACACAAACAAATATAAACCTCACAACCAACGCAATAAACCGGTTGTCAATCCCTTCACGGTCACTTACGAAAGTGAGATCTGATAGATATGATAAGATAATATTTTTGGTATTTTTATAATAGAGATGCAAAGTAAAAATAAAAGGCAATAAAAATAGCTAAGTGTTGGAAGATTAATATGATGGAAAATAGACCCGGGGGCCATAGGTTTCACTAGTGGTTTCTCTCAAGAGCATAAGTATTATGGTGGGTGAACAAATTACTTATGAGCAATTGATAGAATTGAGCATAGTTATGAGAATATCTAGGTATGATCATGTATATAGGCATCACGTCCGCGACAAGTAGACCGACTCCTGCCTGTATCTACTACTATTACTCCACACATCGACCCCTATCCAGCATGCATCTAGAGTATTAAGTTCAAAAGAGCAGAGTAACGCTTTAAGTAAAATGACATGATGTAGAGGGATAAACTCATGCAATATGATATAAACCCCATCTTGTTATCCTCGATGGCAACAATACAATACGTGCCTTGCTGCCCCTACTGTCACTGGGAAAGGACACCGCAAGATTGAACCCAAAGCTAAGCACTTCTCCCATTGCAAGAAAGATCAATCTAGTAGGCCAAACCAAACTGATAATTCGAAGAGACTTGCAAAGATAACCAATCATACATAAAAGAATTCAGAGGAGATTCAAATATTGTTCATAGATAAACTTGATCATAAACCCACAATTCATCAATCTCAACAAACACACCGCAAAAGAAGATTACATCGAATAGATCTCCACGAGAATCATGGAGAACTTTGTATTGAGATCCAAAGAGAGAGAAGAGGCCATCTAGCTAATAACTATGGACCCGAAGGTCTGAGGTAAACTACTCACACATCATCGAAGAGGCTATGGTGTTGATGTAGAAGCCCTCCGTGATCAATGCCCCCTCCGGCAGGATGCAGGAAAAGGCCCCAAGATGGGATCTCACGGGTACAGAAGGCCGCGGCGGTGGAATTAGGTTTTCATGGATGCTTCTGTTGGTTTGGGAGTACGTAGGTATATATAGGAGGAAGAAGTACGTCGGTGGAGCAACATGGGCCCCACGAGGGTGGAGGGCGCGCACAGGGGGGTAGGCGCGCCCCCCTACCTCGTGCTCTCCTGGTTGCTTTCTTGACGTAGGGTCCAAGTCCTCTGGATCACGTTTGTTCCGAAAATCCTGTTCCCGAAGGTTTCATTCCGTTTGGACTCGGTTTGATATTCTTTTTCTGCGAAACTCTGAAATAGGCAAAAAACAGCAATTTGGGCTGGGCCTCCGGTTAATAGGTTAGTCCCAAAAATAATATAAAAGTGTATAACAAAGCCCATTGATCATCCAAAACAGAATATAATATAACATGCAGCAATAAAAAATTATAGATACGTTGGAGACGTATCAAGCATCCCCAAGCTTAATTCCTGCTCGTCCTTGAGTAGGTAAATGATAAAAACAGAATTTTTGATGCGGAATGCTACTTGGCATAATTTTTTTAATGTAACCCTCTTAATTGTGGTATGAATATTCAGATCCGAAAGATTCAAGATAAAAGTTTAATGTTGACATAAAAGCAATAATACTTCAAGGATACTAACTAAGAAATTATGTCTTCTCAAAATAACATGGCCAAAGAAAGTTCATCCCTACAAAATTGTATAGTTTAGTCATGCTCCATATTCATTACCCAAGAATGCTCTCATCATGCACAACCCCGATGACAAGCCAAGCAATTGTTTCATACTTTAGTAATCTCAAACTTTTTCAACCTTCACGCAATACATGAGCGTGAGCCATGGATATAGCACTATGGGTGAAATAGAATATAATGATGGGGGTTATGTGGAGAAGACAAAAAAGGAGAAAGTCTCACATCAACGCGGCTAATCAACGGGCTATGGAGATGCCCATCGATTGATGTTAATGCAAGGAGTAGGGATTGCCATGCAACGGATGCACTAGAGCTATAAATGCATGAAAGCTCAACAAAAGAAACTAAGTGGGTGTGCATCCTACTTGCTTGCTCACGAAGACCTAGGGCATTTGAGGAAGCCCATTGTTGGAATATACAAGCCAAGTTCTATAATGAAAAATTCCCACTAGTATATGAAAGTGACAAAACAAGAGACTCTCTATCATGAAAATCATGGTGCTACTTTGAAGCACAAGTGTGGAAAAAAAGGATGTAGCATTGTCCCTTTTTTTGGGCCTTCTTTTTTTGGCCTTTCTTCTTTTTTTGGGACAATGCTCTATGAATGATGATCATCACACTTCTATTTATTTACAACTCAATGATTACAACTCGATACTAGAACAAAGTTTGACTCTATATGAATGCCTCCGGCGGTATATCGGGATAGCAATGAATCAAGAGTGACATGTATGAAAAATTATGAACGGTGGCTTTGCCACAAATATGATGTCAACTACATGATCATGCAAAGCAATATGACAATGATGAACGTGTCATGATAAACGGAACAGTGGAAAGTTGCATGGCAATATATCTCGGAATGGCTATGGAAATGCCATAATAGGTAGGTATGGTGGCTTTTTTGAGGAAGATATAAGGAGGTTTATGTGTGAAAGAGCGTATCATATCACGGGGTTTGGATGCACTGGCGAAGTTTGCACCAACTCTCAATGTGAGAAAGGGCAATGCACGGTACCGAAGAGGCTAGCAATGATGGAAGGGTAAGAGTGCGTATAATCCATGGACTCAACATTAGTCATAAAGAACTGACATAATTATTGCAAAAATCTACAAGTCATCAAAAACCAAGCACTACACGCATGCTCCCAGGGGGATAGATTGGTAGGAAAAGACCATCGCTCGTCCCCGACCGCCACCCATAAGGAAGACAATCAAAGAACACCTCATGTTTCAAATTTGTTACATAACGTTTACCATACGTGCATGCTACGGGACTTGCAAACTTCAACACAAGTATTTCTTAATTTCACAACTACTCAACTAGCACAACTTTAATATCACTACCTCCATATCTCAAAACAATCATCAATCATCAAACTTCTCTTAGTATTCAGCACACTCATAAGAAAGTTTTTTTACTAGTCTTGAATACTTAGCATATTAGGATTAATTTTCCTACTTAAGCAAATTACCATGCTGTTTAAGACTCTCAAAATAATATAAGTGAAGCATGAGAGAATAATAGTTTCTATAAAACAAATCCACCGCCGTGCTCTAAAAGATATAAGTGAAGCACTAGAGCAAAAACTATATAGCTCAAAAGATATAAGTGAAGCGCATAGAGTATTCTAATAAATTCCGAATCATGTGTGTTTCTCTCAGAAGGTGTGTATCTCAAAGATGATTGTGGTAAACTAAAAAGCAAAGACTCAAATCATACAAGACGCTCCAAGCAAAAACATATCATGTGGTGAATAAAAATATAGCTCCAAGTAAAGTTACCGATGGAAGTAGACGAAAGAGGGGATGCCTTCCGGGGCATCCCCAAGCTTTGGCTTTTTGGTGTCCTTAGATTATCTTGGGGTGCCATGGGCATCCCCAAGCTTAGGCTCTTTCCACTCCTTGTTCCATAATCCATCAAATCTTTTACCCAAAACTTGAAAACTTCACAACACAAAGCTTAACAGGAAATCTCGTGAGCTCCGTTAGCGAAAGAAAACAAAACACCACTTCAAGGTACTGTAATGAACTTATTATTTATTTATATTGGTGTTAAACCTACTGTATTCCAACTTTTCTATGGTTTATAAACTATTTTACTAGCCATAGATTCATCAAAATAAGCAAACAACACACGAAAAACAGAATCTGTCAAAAACAGAACAGTCTGTACTAATCAGTAACTAACACCAACTTCTGGAACTCAAAAAATTCAGCCAAAATAGGACGACCTAGACAATTTGTTTATTGATCAGAAGCAATTGGAATCAATATTTTATCACATTCTGGTGATTTGTAAAAATTATTTTCGTGAACAGAAAGTTTCTGGAATTTTCAGCAAGATCAAATAACTATCATCCAAGAAGATCCTATAGGTTTAAATTGGCACAAACACTAATTAAAACATAAAAACAAATCTAACCAGAGGCTAGATCAAAGATTTATTCCTAAACAGAAGCAAAAAGCAAAAAACTAAAAATAAAGTTGGGTTGCCTCCCAACAAGCGCTATCGTTTAACACCCCTAGCTAGGCATAAAAGTAAGGATAGATCTAGGTAATGTCATCTTGGGTCTTTAATTTTTTAGCGGAGTTATGCTCGAATCCGGGAAGTTCTTTACGTTTCCCTTCATATTCGGAAATTTTGAGATCTAAAGAGTCCAACTGCTTATTGCAAAGGGTAATCAACATATTCATGCGGTGGAGATTCCCGCTAACACTCTTAAGAGGTTCAAGAGATTTTTGTAAAATCTTTGTTACTTCGCAAATTTTCTCAAAAACTTGCGTTTCTTCTTGGGTATGATGAGGCCCCTTTTGTTGAGGTAGTGTTCCCACTATACCTTCTATAATTTCATGCGCAATACTGGGATCAACTTCAATAAAATTGCCTTTGGCAACGCAATCCAAGAGTTGTCTATGAGACATATTCAATCCAACATAAAATTTGTGAAGCAAAATTCTAAAATTCACCTCTAGGGTGGAATTACGATAAAATTCCATCATTTTAAACCAAGCATCTTTTAAGTTTTCTCCTTGTCTTTGTTTGAAGTGAAGAACCTCAAACTCGGGAGACAAAGGAGTAGATAGAAGACTAGCCATTACGACAAAGCAAGCGAAAGAGGCGAACGGAAAAGAGGGCGAATAGAAACGGCAAGGGTGAAGTGGGGGAGAGGAAAACGAGAGGCAAATGGCAAATAATGGAATGTGGGAGATAAGAGTTTGTGATGGGTACTTGGTATTTGACTTTTGCGTAGACTCCCCGGCAACGGCGCCAGAAATGGCTCGTTGTCGGGAGTCAAATCTTGACTTGACTTGGTGTAGGCCTCCCCGGCAACGGAGCCAGAAATCCTTCTTGCTACCTCTTGGAGCACTGCGTTGGTTTTCTCTTGAAGAGGAAAGGGTGATGCAGCAAAGTAGCGTAAGTATTTCCCTCAGTTTTTGAGAACCAAGCTATCAATCCAGTAGGAGGCCACGCCCAAGTCCCTCGCACCTACACAAACAAATATAAACCTCGCAACCAACGCAATAAAGGGGTTGTCAATCCCTTCACGGTCACTTACGAAAGTGAGATCTGATAGATATGATAAGATAATACTTTTGGTATTTTTATAATAGAGATGCAAAGTAAAACTAAAAGGCAATAAAAATAGCTAAGTGTTGGAAGATTAATATGATGGAAAATAGACCCGGGGGCCATAGGTTTCACTAGTGGCTTCTCTCAAGAGCATAAGTATTACGGTGGGTGAACAAATTACTGTTGAGCAATTGATAGAATTGAGCATAGTTATGAGAAAATCTAGGTATGATCATATATATAGGCATCACGTCCGCGACAAGTAGACCGACTCCTGCCTGCATCTACTACTATTACTCCACACATCAACCGCTATCCAGCATGCATCTAGAGTATTAAGTTCAAAAGAACAGAGTAACGCTTTAAGTAAAATGACATGATGTAGAGGGATAAACTCATGCAATATGATATAAACCCCATCTTGTTATCCTCGATGGCAACAATACAATACGTGCCTTGCTGCCCCTACTGTCACTGGGAAAGGACACCGCAAGATTGAACCCAAAGCTAAGCACTTCTCCCATTGCAAGAAAGATCAATCTAGTAGGCCAAACCAAACTGATAATTCGAAGAGACCTGCAAAGATAACCAATCATACATAAAAGAATTCAGAGGAGATTCAAATATTGTTCATAGATAAACTTGATCCTAAACCCACAATTCATCGGTCTCAACTAACAGACCGCAAAAGAAGATCACATCGAATAGATCTCCACGAGAATCGTGGAGAACTTTGTATTGAGATCCAAAGAGAGAGAAGAAGCCATCTAGCTAATAACTATGGAGCCGAAGGTCTGAGGTAAACTACTCACACATCATCGGAGAGGCTATGGTGTTGATGTAGAAGCCCTCCGTGATCAATGCCCCCTCCGGCAGGATGCCAAAAAGGCCCCAAGATGGGATCTCACGGGTACAGAAGGTTGCGGCGGTGGAATTAGGTTTTCGTGGATGCTTCTGTTGGTGTGGGGGTACGCAGGTATATATAGGAGGAAGAAGTACGTCGGTGGAGCAACGTGGGCCCCACGAGGGTGGAGGGCGCGCCCAGGGGGGTAGGCGCGCCCCCTACCTCGTGCTCTCCTAGTTGCTTTCTTGACGTAGGGTCCAAGTCCTCTGGATCATGTTTGTTCCGAAAATCACGTTCCCGAAGGTTTCATTCCGTTTGGACTCCGTTTGATATTCTTTTTCTGCGAAACTCTAAAATAGCCAAAAAACAGCAATTTAGGCTGGTCCTCCGGTTAATAGGTTAGTCCCAAAAATAATACAAAAGTGTATAACAAAGCCCATTAATCATCCAAAACAGAATATAATATAGCATGAAGCAATCAAAAATTATAGATACGTTGGAGATGTATCACCGGTCAGCACAAGGACCAACACCAACGGAGGAGCACACACTAGTAGAAAAAGGACTTTATGTGAGGCCCATTAGTCCCGGTTTGGAAACGGACCGGTACTAACGTGACCATTAGTGCCGGTTCCAACGCCTAGGGGGGCGGGCATCATTAGTCCCGGTTCGTGTTGAACCTCTAGTACTGGTTCATGACACGAACCGGGACTAAATGGGTGGTGGCAGGCTTGTGTCAGGCTGGGGGCCCACTGGCACATTTAGTCCCGGTTCGTGTCACAAACCGGGACTAGAGGTGCACCTTTAGTCCCGGTTTGTATAACCAACCGGGACTAAAGGTGCTCCTATATAAACCCTTCGTCCAGCCGAGCTCTCTGTTGTTCCCCTTTCCTCTCCTCTCTGTTCTTCCCCTCTTCCTCGAGCTCATCCTCCATTTTTGCAAAAAAATTGTCAAGATTTGAAGCCACCCCATCCATCCAAGTGTTCACAAAGGTTAGCAACTTTATCCTTTCATCTCTCATTGCTAGATTAGCTCTTGCAATGCTCTATAAGTATTGATTTGTGGGTTTTAGTTTGGAAGAATTTATAGGGGAGTTCATTTGATTTTTATGCAATCTGAGCTCAAATTTACTTCTTTGTTTGCATGTGTAGGTGTGGTTTACGTAGTGCCTTCCCGTCCTCGTCCTAACCACCATCGATCGCCCATACCGTCCCGTTGCTGGCACCACCTTGGTGAGTCTCTTGTTCTTATCTTTTTTATAAAAAGAAAATTATGTATGTGTGATTTAGATAGTTACTGTATAATTTTCTTACCCGTACGTTGTTTGTTATATATAGTGGCATGGTTCTGATATCTGTCCCCGCCGGCCCTCGTCCGGTTTATGATTCGGATGTCATATATTCTCTTTTATAAGTACTTGTTGCATTTCATGTTTATGACAATTATGCCCATCAAGTTGACATAGATATTTTTATCTAGGAGGTATGGGAACTGGAAATTGCAACCGATCATCTTGTCCAGAAGTTAAATTTAGTTGAAAAAGAAAACGAGTATTTGAAAGAAAAATTAAAAGGATTGAAGATGAGAAGATGGAACTGGAGTTGTTTGTTGCCGATGTCGTCGATGATCACAAGATCAAGATGGATGAAATGCGCTTGAAGATTAGAAATATTAAAAAAATATGTCGTTAATCAAGAGGCTTGGTATCATTATGCTATTGGATCAATTGTTACCTTAGTTGCGGTCTTGATCGCATTTGTTGTTGCATTTAAATGCTTTAGCTAGAGAGTTTGTATGTTGTTTTATGAGAATAAGTGTGTATGAACATGTACTAATTTAGTCTTTTCGATGTTGTGTAATGAAGATCAGCCGTCAATGGATGTACAAAGACTGATGCTCTCCCCAATTCATTAATGGCGTGCATAGTTTTCTGCTTGCGGCTGAGGCAAACAAGCGTGCAGATGATTTTATGTGTTGTCCACGTGCTGATTATAAGAATGATCGAAATTAGTCTAACTCAAGAACCATTCACATCCACCTGTTTGAGTCCGGTTTCATGTCTGGCTATAACTGTTGGACCAAGCACGCAGAAAAAGGAGTCCTAATGGAAGAGAATGAAGAAGAAGAGGATGACGACAACTATCCTGGCCATGGGTACCATGAACACGATGGTACAACAACAACGGGGGAAGAAGCTGAGCCGCAATGCGGGAAGAAGCTGAAGAAGAGGCATTAGATGAGCCCGCTGATGATCTTGGTCAGGCCATTACTGATGCAAAGAGAAACTGCGCAAGTGAAAAGGAGAGGATTAAGTTGCAGCACATGTTAGAGGATCACAAGAAATTGTTGTACCCAAATTATGGAGCTGACAAGAAAAAGCTGGGCACCACACTGAAATTGCTGCAATGGAAGGCAGAGAATGGTGTATCTGACAACGGATTTAAAAAGTTGCTGATAATATTAAAGAAGATGCTTTCAAAGGACAAAGAATTGTCCGACAATACGTACGAAGCAAATAAGGTTGTCTGCCCTCTAGGATTAGAGGTGCAGAAGATACATGCATGCCCTAATGATTGCATTCCTCTACCGCGGTGAGTACGAGAATTTGAATACATGCCGGTATGCGGTGCAATGCACTATAAGATTAGCCGCAATGACCCTGGTGATGTTGCGGGCGAGCGCCCCAGGAAGAAGATTCCTGCCAAGGTGATGTGGTATGCTCCTATAATATCACGGTTGAAACGTTTGTTCGAAAACAAAGAGCATGCCAAGTTGATGCAATGGCATAAAGAAGACCGTAATAAAGACAAAAAGTTGAGAGTACCCGCTTACGAGTCGCAGTGGAGAAAAATCGAGAGAAAGTGGGACGACTTTGCAGATGACGCAAGGAACGTATGGTTGGTCTAAGCGCAGATAACATTAATCTTTTTAAGGAGCAGAGTAGCAATCATAGCACCTGGCCTGTGACTCTATGTATATATAACCTTCCTCTTTAATTGTGCATGAAGTGAAAATTCATTATGATATCAATGCTCCTTTGCAAGAGGTATCCTTAACTAGCGAGTCCACGGGATATCATATTTGTTCTTTTAGACGAACACAAACCTTATTAATTCAGCATGTTCATGAGAATATATACTATCGACATGGGGTTAGAGAGCCACAGGTGACGTCCCTCCCCAAAAGTACGAGAAATGGCAGTATATGTTTTTTTTGTGAAATCTAGAATAAATAAATGTGAACCATTTTTTAAATTTTGAAAGATGGATCGTGGATATGTCAGACAATTGTTTTTTAGTGGTGCCCGACCGTTGGTCGCAACGAGCCACTCAATGCTCATTTCTCATTGTAACCTTCGTCGGGACAGCAACCACTTTGTTTGTGGCATACTCTTCTCTGTACGACTGAGTCAAGTCAACGTCCCGTGTTTTTTTTTTTGCGTATAACGTTTCCTCCTGACATCGGCAAGGCGTACCTGCTCTAATTTGCCTGCACACGGTTCTGCTTCATCCATTGATTGGTGGCTTGTGCTCGCCTCCGAAGAGCAGACTACGCCATTGACTTCCTCCCATCTTTCTCCAGGTTAGTGTTATATACGCGATCTTTGCTTAATCACATCCTCTATGTATCTCGCAAACCATTCATGATGACGAGCAGCGAGATATAGTTGGCCGTATGTCACTGAATGATCGAAATTTCTAGCTATATGCATGTGGTTGCCGTGATTTGTCGTTCGCAAAAAATGTTAAAGGACGTGTTTAGTTGTCCGGATAGCTTTTGTCTGCACCGCATCGGGGATCCTGGGTGAGCGTCGCCTAGGTGAGCTGATGCAAGGATGAGCAAAGATGAGTGTTCGGTGAACTTGTATGAAATGGTTGTATGAGCTGCAGGTTCTTTCAATTACCGCTGAAATCAGTGAGGAACGGGGAGAACGTGTGGCAACGGGAACGAGGAGCACGCGGCCGCGCGGAGCAGCGCAGGGAAGGTGGCGGGGAGGTGGGCGACGTGGCGGCAACAAAGATGGAGAGCTTGGAGGTGGGCGGGAGGGTGGCGGAGGATGTGGAGGTGGACGGGGAGCGGCAGCGGCGCCGTGGGTTGGAGCGCGGGCGGGATGGGCGACGTGGTGAGGAGGTGGTTGGCGAGGCGGATGGCGATAGGATCCGTGCGGTCGGAGAGCGGCGCGGCAGCCAAGGACAGGCGTCGGATGGGCGCGGCCGAACGCAGATGGCAGTGGCGCTGGCTCCTGTTGAAGGGTGAACGGAGATGGCGGCGGTGCTTGACGAGATGCTATGGCGGAGATGTGGAGGCGGAAGGGAGACGACTAAAAGCAAATTAACAAGACTGCACGCGAGATACGTTATAATCCCGAGTTTCGCTCAACCTGACTGAGATGCCCCTCTTTGCGGCCAGGTCATGCTGCTTACCAAACAACCCAAGTATTGCACGGCGGGTGCGAGCAGAACCAAACACACCCTAAGTCCCTAAGGGCATGTACAACGGGGGCGCTTAGGCCCAATGCCAGGGTTTCATTCCTAGCCGTTTTGGTCTAACCCCGTCCGATTCTGGGATTCTCGCTAGCATCGATGCCAGCCTAGTCGTCGGGCGCCTCCTTCCTTTTTCTGTCCTATGTACGAGAAAAAATCTGCTTGTTAACACTTAAATAGGCGCCCATGCGTTGGCCCTTCAGACTCTTACATGGACGCAATCTTTAAAATTAATTGTTTATATTATCTAAGCGCCCATACATGAGTCTCTTCATTGTAGATGCCCTAAGAGTATCTACAGCCGGACTTGTAAATCCGGCCCCTCAAACGCCCACGGAAACGCCCGGGCGCGTCCACAGGCATTGATCAGGCACTCCTCACACATCTGGACACCTCAATTATCATATCTTAAATTCATACAAACTCATGCAACTACGTCGACGCACACGCGTCATTTGGCTACTCCATCACACTACACTAAACATGTCATCGGACTATCAAAATTTGGCATGTTTGGCTATGGTGGAGTTCATCCACGGCTGCCCCTGCCCTTCCCGGCGACCTTGCCGTCCTTCTCGCGGAAGTACCAGTCGAAGACACAGTACGGATCGGGCCGGATCTACTCATCGTCGGAGCTGTCCTTGCCGTCGCTGTCCTCCTCCTCCTTCGGTGGCAGTCCGGCCATGGCACGGACCACCCGATTCTGCTCTTGGGCAAGGGCGCGCGTCTTCCTCCGCTGCTGTTTCTTGACAATGCGGGCGCAGATGGCTTCCTCCGCGCCTCCGCCGCCGCCATTTCCGCCGTGATAGGGCCTCAGCGGCCCTTATCCTCTCCTTCCACGGTGGGCTGCCCATTCCCAGTGGGACTCATACTCTGCCCGACCGGTGATGGGGAAGGACAGGTGTTTCGGCCGAGACCATGAGGATCCAGCACCAGAGGACCCGAGCGCCCGATGAGCCGACGCTATGTCGTCGCGGCAGACGGATCTGTCCGTCGGCCGGGCGCTGTCCTCCGGGAGGGGCGGAGTGCAATGCGAACTGCCATTGCCTCCTCCAACCCACACGGGATGACACCCCAATCGACAGATCCGGACTGGTCGGTGTCCGATCCGCTGCTTGCCATGGCTGAGAAGGCCGGAAGTGAGCTCGGGTGGCAAAGGGGAGTGGAGGGGTGTGGAGTGAAGTGGCTAGGGTTTGCTCCAACGAGAGAATGGGGATGAATATAAGTGGGGTTGGGTGGGCCAGCATGGGCCGGTTCCGATGTAGCGGGCGTGCCCGGGTGCCCTCGTATCCGCTGCATATTTAGGCTGGATATGGAGGGTGCCGGTCAGCCCGGGCGTTTAAGGCGTCCATCTGGATCGAAAAAACATATGAGGTGGGTTTGAGAGGTTCGGCTGTAGATACTCTAACAACTTCCTGTGAGAAGACGATCGAATGGGCTCTTTGTCTTTTTTGAAGATACTTTCCTTGTCACGGGTGCTCGTATTGAGTCGTATACTCACCCGGTCATCCCTGTGAATGCATATAAATATATTCTATTTATATGAGCACCTCCAAGAGACTACGCCGAATAATAAAATTATCATAGGCGTCTCGTAGTCAACATGAATGTATTCTCCCACTAAACTCGTATCGCTAAAAAGTAAAATAAATTCTGAAAAATACGAGCACCGAGACTTGAACCCAGATGGGTTCAAGATACCACTACACTCTTAACCATCCAATCACAGCTCAAAGCGTGCCGGTTATAACTTTTTTTTTCTTGTCTATAGTTCTCAATTTAGTGATATAGACCACCGTTGGCTAGAAGCTTCGTGGATATGTTTGGCTGCTTTGCCTTTTTGCCGTCGGTGGATTTTCTCCTGCTCCGTTTTCCTCCTTGCATGCATCTTAATCCCTCTAGTCGTTGCTCTGTCTCCCCGACCAAACAGCGTGCTCCCACCACCAACGGTCGGGTCGAGACACCTTTTACATTGGTCCTTTGCTTTTCTCGATAAAGTGCATTTCATTGAATTGAAATACCGAGTTGATACTATCGCATCGTAGAATGCCCGACCTCGGCATAACTAGATGCATATAGCCAACATGTCCAGAAACCGAAAAAGGAATAGCAAAGGCTCAAACAGCTAGTAAGACGAAAATAAAGATAAAGCCAGCCTAAGACGTGGCGGATCCTATCCGAACATCAAACCGCCATTCATGAGGGTAGAAAACCTTCCTGGCCGTACGCTCCAGCCGAGTAGACACCGTCATAAAAAAGTCTCTATCCTCCGGCCTCTGCAGGATAGACCAAGTACGGAGCCATCACGAACATACATGAATAACCTGCATAGGAGATGAAACACATTTATTGTTAAAAACTATATCATTCCTGGTGAGCCACAATGCCCAACATAAGGCAGCAACCCCCACTAGAACGTGTGCAGAAAAATGTTTATCTATTCCCCTCAACCAATTGCCGAACATGTTCCGTGCACTACATGGGGATAAAGATTTGAAGCTATTTGAACAATGGCCCACACAGACCGAGCAAACTCGCACTAAAAAATAAGTGTTCAATAGACTCGTCATAGAAGAAGACACATTTTTTCATCCATTGCCAGTTGTGTCGTGCCAAATTATTCTTAGTTAAGATCACTCCTCTATTCAGAAACCAGAGAAATATCTTCACTTTTAGAGGGATTTTGAGCTTCCATAATTTCCTGTTATCAATCAGAACCTCGTTATGAACCAGTGTATCATACATGGACTTGACTGAAAACTTGTCATTCTGGTGTAATTTTCATCTAAAGATATTCGGTTTATCCGACAACTGAATGATCTCCAAACAGGTGAGCAAATCATTCCAAGCTGCCAGGCGAGGTCCTAGGACAATCTCGCTAAGCCATGTCCTTCTATAGTATTGGCGACCACTTCGATTCTGCACCTGCACCGTTAATCTCCTTCCGCGGCGAGCCGCACGTCCCTGTCTTTGGCCAGGTCCAGGCTCCTATACATCCACGGAAGTGCCTAGACGTCTGCACGGACAGCGTGGACTCGCCCCTCATACGTCTCTATCCGCCGCAGCTGTCCCCCTCATTTCTCACCCATAATTCATACAAATCCATGCAACACCAGTCACATGGGAGCAAATATTATACTTCCTCCATAAACTAATATAAGAGCGTTTGGAATATTAAAATAACACTAGTAGAAAAAGAGACTTCCATACGCCCCATTAGTCCCTAAAATAATCGAACCGCGACCAAAGGGGTCTTTAGTCGCGGTTCGGGAGGAGACCCGTGACCAACTATCTGGGCCCAGCGCGCTCGGTCGACAGCTGGCGGACGGGAGGGGCTTTAGTCCCGGTTGGCCAGGCCAACCGGGACTAAAGGTCCTCAGGCTGGCCCGAAGGCCTTTAGTCGCGGTTGGCCAGGCCAACCGGGACTAAAGGCCCATCCCTATATATAGGACTCAGCTCACTTCAGTTAGCCACAATTCAGAAGGGGGTGGTGGGTTTGCTTTTGGTTCCTCCTATGCACACAAGGTGTTCGATGAAATGCCTGAGAGCATGAAACAACATGATATGAAGTGTCCGAGCCACACTTGAGCTTTCTCATTTATTTTTCCTCCGCGATCGCGGTTAGCAACTTGAACCTTTCATGTGTCATTAATAAAATATGCATGTGTGTAGTTCATTGTTTAATTTGTATTATTTCTAGCTAGTTAGTTTAACAAATGCATGATGGTTAATTATATACTTTATATAATAATAATGCAGATGAATCGGCAATGGATGTACGGTCCCGACTCTCCGGCGAGTTCACTACGGGTTTGAAAGATTTCCTCATAGTGGCAAATGCGAACAAGCAGCGAGGTTTTATTATCTGTCCATGTGCTGTCTGTAAGAACCAAAGAAGAGAAGGTCATTTTTTGAATGCCTGAGCAGTATGAAGGTTCCGTCTGGCTTCTCGTCGAATATAAAGGGAATAATAAACATGGCGGACAAAAAGTTCCTAAACCTGAAGTCTCACGACTGCCACGTGATTATGACGCAATTGCTTCCGATTGCTTTGAGGGGGCTCCTACCGGAAAATGTTCGAGTAGCCATTGTGAAGCTATGTGCATTCCTCAATGCAATCTCTCAGAAGGTAATCAATCCAGAAGATCTACCACGGTTACAGAACGATGTGGTCCAATGCCTTGTCAGTTTCGAGTTGGTGTTCCCACCATCCTTCTTCGATATTATGACGCACCTCCTGCTCCACCTAGTCGAAGAGATTTCCATTCTCGGTCCTGTATTTCTACGCAATATGTTCCCCTTTGAGAGGTTCATGGGAGTATTAAAGAACTATGTTCGTAACCGTGCTAGGCCAGAAGGAAGCATCGTCAAGGGCTATGGAAATGAGGAGGTAATTGAGTTCTGTATTGACTATGTTCCTGACCTTAAGCCGATTGGTATTCCTCAATCGCGGCACGAGGGGAGACTAAGTGGAAAAGGCACGATCGGAAGGAAATCAACGATATGTATGGACGGTCATTCTATGACTGAAGCACACCACACAGTTCTGCAAAATTCCAGCTTGGTGGCTCCGTACTTCGAGCAACACAAGAATATTTTACGCTCGGACAACCCGGGGAAGCCTGAATCCTGGATTAGAAAGGCCCACATGGAGACTTTCGGCAGTTGGTTGCGAAAACATTTAATGAATGACAATGATGTTGGAGATCAGCTGTACATGTTGGCCAAGACACCATCTTCGACTATAACGACTTTCCAAGGGTACGAGATAAATGGGAATACATTTTACACCATCGCCCAAGATAAAAAGAGCACCAACCAAAACAGTGGTGTCCGCTTTGATGCAGCAACCGAGAATGGGCAAAAGGTCACATATTATGGTTACATAGAGGAGATATGGGAACTTGACTATGGACCCTCCTTTAAGGTCCCTTTGTTCCGGTGCAAATGGTTCAAGCTAACAGGAGGTGGGGTAAAGGTGGACGAGCAATACGGAATGACAATGGTGGATTTCAACAATCTTGGTTACCTTGACGAACCATTCGTCCTTGCCAAAGATGTCGCTCAGGTTTTTTATTTGAAGGACATGAGTAGCAAACCGAGGAAACGGAAAGATAAGAAAACGATCAGTACATCATGCGATGATCCAAAGCGCCACATTGTTCTTTTAGGAAAAAGAAACATCGTGGGAGTGGAGGACAAGACAGACATGTCAGAAGATTATAATATGTTTGGTGAAATTCCGCCCTTCAAAGTGAACACTGACCCAAGCATTAAGTTAAATGATGAGGATGCTCCATGGATACGGCACAATCGTAAGCAAGCAGGGACACAAGGGAAGAATTGATGTGTAATAATTTATGATCCCGTTAATCAAATGACAACTTTGATCAACTAAACAATCGTGTGCTAAGCTAACGGAATGGGTCAAGTCAATCACATCATTCTCCTAATGATATGATCCCGTTAATCAAATGATAACTCATGTCTATGGCTAGGAAACATAACCATCTTTGATCAACGAGCTAGTCAAGTAGAGGCATACTAGTGACACTATGTTTGTCTATGTATTCACACATGTATCATGTTTCCGGTTAATACAATTCTAGCATGAATAATAAACATTTATCATGATATAAGGAAATAAATAATAACTTTATTATTGCCTCTAGGGCATATTTCCTTCACGCCTAACCAGCTTCATCGGACACTAGGAGTCTGCATACTTTGCTAGAGGCCGCTACCGACTAGCCGAGCCGGATGTGATCTGACTCGCGACCAAGTGAACGAGAACCTAAGGTTTGCGCGCTTAAGGGAAGGAACATGTGAGGCCAGATCCGACTCCACGAGTCGGATATGATCGTACTCGGACTCGGATCCAGGCCGAACGGACTTTGGGCTTTAGGATCCATGGGAGCCCAAGTGTTGAGCCTGCGACGAATGCCTATATAAAGTGGAGGTGCGGCATACTCATTCGGTTGATCGCTTCGACGTTGCCACTGGGTTTTGGATGTGTTGCGAATAGCCACCTCCACTCGCCGCCGACTATGTGATCGGACCTAGCAGTCCGCCACACGGTGTTACTCCTCCGTGCACGAATACCGTTAGAAGTGGTGCACTTGCGCCGCTCCGGTGAACCTGTACGTGGGATCCGACGACCGGCCATTCGAGGGAGATCGAACGAGGAGGAGATGACTCTGGACACGCTGCCCCAACTCTACTTCCGTTGCACGGCACTGCGCATCTAGTTCTAACGATCCGTGATCCATTCCCTAGCATGTTCCTAATTGTTTTGCACGTAGAAAATTTTAATTTGCAGTCAACACACCCTACCATAGATCCCAACATGTGGGCCCATGGACTGGACCGGTCTGTCTTGTTAGAACCAGACCGGATAATCATCACTGAAGTGCACGGGAAATCTTCACGCCGGTAGGTCGACTGCACAGAAAACCTTTTTGGTGTGCAGTCCAGCCGAAATCTTTCAACCTTTTTGAAGACCGAGGTGTTTCATGTCACATCGGATGCAATCCAGCATTATAGCTCGGATGCATGAAGACACTAATCAGGAGACACTTTCATTGAACTAGTTTCAAGACCGAGGACTGAAGACGACACGCAGTTTGGATGGACTGTGGTGCTGCCAGACTTGAAGACCGGTTCAGGAGCTACCCATGGTGTCACGGCTAAGGGGCCTTTCATCACATTGACTCCCGACATGGTGAACTGGGCTGAGGACCCCTTGTTTGTTCTAGCTTGGACCACTTTCGGCAGCCCATGGCATACAAACAGAAAGATTTCAGAAGACTTGTTGTACAAGACAAGACACTGGATTATTTGAGGAATCTACCTCCCCATACATAGGGATTTTAGTGAGACTGGCATACGGGTCTCGTTTTTATAACGTCCCACTTAACTGTTCACTTTGACGGTGTTGTTGATTTTTGTGCCACGTGGACCTGACGACTGGATCTCATGTGTCATTAAATTGATGGAAATTTAAGCAATCGGTCATTTTAGTTTTCCAAAACGAGAAGTTAAAAAGATGTTAGGTATTTGCAAATAAAAAAATCAGTTTACACCATTTACTCGAGTCAAAAAAAGAAACTTTATGCTATTTATTCTATCTTTTTTTTTAAATTGAGAAATTTATTAAGGCGAGTATAGTGTATGTTGGGCCGGGCCTTGTGTTGTTCGGTTGATATGGCTAATACCGAACGAGTACTTCGGCTTCCTAACGACGATAGCGACGCTTCTATTTCTCAAAAAAAAAGAGACGATAGCGACGCTCCAGCGGTTAGCGATCTGAAAATCGTACCTAGAGTTCCTGTATATATTACTCCCTCCGTCCCATAATATAAGAGCGTTTTTGGCACTAGCGTAATGTAAAAAAAATGCTCTTATATTATAAGACGGAGGAAGTATATGCCAATAAAAAAGAAGCAGTTGTACAAACCGACTACAGTACTAGTACTCGTCTTTGTCTTCGGTTCCGTATGATTCAATTCGGGTCGGCTGCTCGGCTCGGGAAACCGAATGCCCAGGTCTCCTCATTAGCCCGGTCACGACAGCACCACGCGCATTCTTCTACTTCAATATATGGACTGGCTCAGTTGTTTGCTATATAATTTTCGTTCCTGGCATCCAGAAAGACTCATATTCTTCGTTTCCGAATGGATCCATTGTTCTGGGTTGTTGGCCTGTGCTATCACCGAAACAGCAGACGACGCCGTTGACCTCCTTCCATCTCCTCCAGGTAAGAGCATCTATACGCAATCTTTGCCTAAGTACTTGCTCTTTGAACCTCGCAAATCATCCATGGGGACGGACGGCGAAACATAGTTGGTCGTATGTCACTAAACGAACGAGATTTCGAGCTATATATGCACCCATGTGGTTGCCGTGACTTCCCTTTTGGAGGAAAGGTTAACAGCTTCTGTGAGAAGACGATCGCATAAGCCAAACTGAATCATACGTTAACAGCCTCTTTGTCTTCGTCTGTGTTTGTTTTGAGGCAGCTTACCACATGGGCCATGTGGTAGCCTCTTCGTCTTTGTTGGAAGATATTTTCTGTGTCGGGAAGGAGAGGAAGAACGTTGTTCTCGCCAACGTCCCATCTCTCTAGTTCTCAATTTTTTTGTGAGGGGTCTAGTTCTCAATTTAGTGATGTATATAGAACACCGTTGCCTAGAAGCCGGATCATGGATATGTCAGGCAATTGATTGTTTTATTTTGCCTTTTTACCGTCGATCCATTTTGTCCTGCTCCTCTTCCAATCTTTCTCGGGCCGTTGCTCCGCCATCCTGGCCAACTACCTGCTCCCGCCACCAACGATCGCTGGTGGTGTCCTCTGCTGTCATGCCCTGTCCTTCCGTCGCTCCTTTGCCACCTCGGCTACCCCTCTAAGCCCCGTCCCTCTCTAGTGTCGACCACCTCCGTCCGACACCTGCACCGTCATCCTTCTTCATCCCCGCGTCACTGCTTGTCCCTGTCTCCGGCAAGGTCCGGACTCACCCTTGCCGGAATGAGTTTTTGTGATATGAGAGTATAGGATACACCCTACGCTTTATTTGTGAAAAATATGAAATGAACAATTGAAATTGAAAAAAGAAAAATAAACCCTGTAAAGCAGTGAACGGAAATTTTTCAATAGTAAAAAGTAAAACAAAAGTAGAACGTGTACTATCCTGGGCTGACACACGTACGAGGATTGCGAGCATCGCTCGCGCGTATTCGACAGGAGATCGCACCGGAATGGGTATTCCACAGACAGGAGCAGGCCGCTCATCATTTGTCCACGTCCGCAGCCGTCCCTTCGTATTCAAACCTTTAACTTCACACACAAGCATGCAACGTGGATCAAACATGCAATTTTATAGTTCATGCATCACATAGGACATTGTTTATACTGCACATATCAAACTAGGACATAGTATAGGGGAGTTCATAATGCATGCCATCGGACTACCAAAATTTGGCATGTTCTACTAATTCATAGGACAATAGAGGAAGTTCAAATACTGTCGCCCTTGCCCTTGCCTTCGCCTTTGTCCTCGTGGTCATGGAAGTAGGGGTTGAAGACGCAATAGGGGTCAAGGCGAATCTGATTGGCGCCAGATCTACATTTGTCAAACGCGGCACCGGAGATGTTTAGATCCTCCCTTTTTTTGTTTTGGGGGGGGGGGGGGGGGGGGGGCGCCAGATCTACATTTGTTGCACGGGCGGCCGAGTCTTGCTCTACCGCGAGGGCACGGGCAACATGAGCTTGCCGCTACGCCGGGATCCAGGCACTGGCATCCTTGTCGCCGGCTGCCGCTATGACACGCCTATTCCCTTTCACGGCAGGCATGTCGTCCCTCGACCTCGGCATGCCTTTGCAGTGATGGCATCTGGCGCATCCGTGGCCTTGGGCTTGCAATACCGTGGATTTTGTAGAAACCACAGTTTTAAGTACTTTGTTGTGTTTGATATCAATAAATATACCGAAATAATAAATCCCGAACGTTCGGATTTTAAGCATGGCAACCAGAAATATTTTTCATGGCAACTTCAGTTCACGTGAGACTGGCAAGCATGGAATTTTTTTTGACAAAAAACAAACTGGGACAAAGTTGCCATGTTTTAACAACTGAAGTTGTCATGAAAAAACATTCGGGATGACATGCTTGAAATCCGAACGTTCATGATTTATCGGGGTCTTAAATATAACGCTTTTATATATTATTGTAACGCCAATATCATGTTTTTTTCCATAACTGACTAAAGGAAAATGTGGTTTTAGTAACTAGTCACCCCGTCCCATTATATAAGAGCGTTTGTAGTGTCAAACACTCTTAAATTATTGGACGGGAGGAGTAGTATTCATTGCACGGTCATTGAAATACCAAGATTACAGATTACTACCGATTTGAAAAGGTTGTGCTGCCATCCGCAAAAAAAAAAGTTGTGCTGCCAAACTATTCTTGTCCTCGTATGTTTTTCTCATTTTTATTTATGTTGGGCAATGATAGTATATATCTCAATTATTCACAAAGGGTTTCGGTGGGCACAACGGCCCATCAGCTGGCTCCACCCGTGGGCCTAGATCATTAGCTAAGATGGAGCTGTTGTAATAAAAAAAACTAAGATGGTGACCGATCCACACCAAGTCAAGTCAACTTTGGGCGCTTATGAATAAAGTTTTCGCCTGCAAACAAGGGTACCCGCTCTCTCTATCTCTCTGTCTCGCTCTTCTCCTGCGGAATGGGTCTAGCTTTCTGCGGTTGGTGACTTTGTGCTCACCACCGAAGCGCTCGACGCCCTTGACCTCCTTCAATCTTCCTCAAGGTTAGTGCTATTTACGCAAATCTTGCTTAATTACTTGCTCTTTCTGGCTTGCAAACCATTCATGAAGGAGCGGTGAAATATAGTTGATCGGCTGTCTCGAAATGATCGAGATCATAGTTGCCATGTTTCCGGTACGGTGGGAGCGAGGAACGGGAACGGGGGACGAGAGTCGGAGGCTGAAAAAAATAGGGTACAGCAGGGGTATACATCTCTAAAACGATTTTTTTAAAGCGAAAACGCGATCCAATCCATTCCAGTACGATGAATCCGGTACGGTACCATGGAACGAGGAACGTGAATCTGAATTTCTACTGCTGCATGCGCCTTTGGTCGCTGGATGCGGGGAGCAACTGGCTGGGAGGGACCGAGGGAGTACTTATATAGGGAACTGGCTGGGCTGGGAGCAACTGGCTGCATCGTCGATCCATGAAGACTAAAATAAATCATCTCCTTCCCAATGAAAAATTTATTAGCAGCCTTGGAGTAATGGAGAGCAGAACGTGGAGTTACTTAGGGGAGTGGAAAAGAACGGGGAAGAGAGTAAAACAAGGAGTTCGTGATTGATATGGCTGACCTTTTGCTTACTCGATCGATTCAAGAACCAACACTGTCGAGTCGCCGAACCTGAATCGATGATCCCAGCTGCGGAAACGCCGAATCCGCATCGAATCTTACCGAATCGACCCTCGTTCCCGAATCTGATTCTGGGTCGATGAATCCGGATCGAGGGACGGCCCACCGTTCCCCGTTTCCGGCTACTATGATCGAGATTTCCGACAGTATACACGTGGACGGGGTGATTTCACGGCTAACTGCGGCGTTGCCCACGAAAGCAAAGAAACTTTTGGCGGCAACCGCCGCTCGGATTATATAGCAACTTTGCTAATTAAGGCCAGGCGAGGGCGGAGGAAAACAGGGAAGCCGTTGGATCCTTGGTTTGGCAAAATCGACTTAAGTGAGATCGTTTTTTAGGCGCATATATTATGTCTGGTTTTACAAATTGAGTGACTAATACTTCTTTTTCGTTGGCCAAAAATAGGGAATAAGCTTCCTATAGTTTTGGGTTGACGAAGGACCCTTTCTAGAGTTAAACAACAGTTGGACAAATTTGATCCACACATGTAAAGTGTGGCAAATGATCCAAATCCCCACAACAGTTGAGGGAGAGAAGGTTTCTCTATGCCGAAACACCATGCCCTGGTTGTTGGTGCTGTCTTCAACCACTTTCTCCGGCTACTTCTCCTCCAGGTTGTGCAGAATGAAACATGCCAGAACAAACAACTTCTCCTTCAGGTTGTGCAGAATGAGACATGCCAGAACAAACTACTTCTCCAGGTTGTTTGATTCTACTTCGGCCATTTTCATCTTCCACAACCACTAATTTCGACATGCATGATGCATCGGAATGAATTGAACATTGCAAACACAACAGAGATCTGACTGACAGGAGCAGTTCAAACACTACGAAAGTGACATACATAAAACTGGAGTTGCAGGAAATCAGGAATAGTCCACAGAACTGAATTTCAAGTTTTAGTCCCAAATGAACAGATTTCAAATTTGTTTTTTTTTACTAAAAACTGTGTTTTCTGTTTTTTGTGGCAAGTCGGGTTCATACGGGAGCCTGCTATCGATCGATCAGTGATAGATCGACCATCCACCGAAATACTCTCATAGTTCGCTCAGAATTTAAAAGTTTTGAGTTGCCTCGTTGTCAATAAACACAAGTCTCAATTTGCCGCCGCAGACGGCAGACCTACACTGGAGGCAACGCGAAGAGCTTTCCCATCTCGTAGCCATAGTCCACTGCGTCATCAGTTTGGAAGGAGTAGATGCGGATCTTGCGGGATAGTATCAAGTAGGCGTACACACAGATTTGCACAGCGGTACACAGAATGCCCACGAGATTCGGTACCTGCACGCAAGGAAAAACAAGAATAAAAATATGTAGTGTGATGCTTGCGTGAATTGGAGATATTGTTGCACTGACTAGTTCAGAAAGTCTCCAGCATCTATCTTTCGTCCTTCGCTTAACATTTAGCTTCTCAAATGACACTGAGACCCCTTAAAATTTAACTACTCAAATTTTTCATGGAGTTGATCACAATAATCCATTTACGCAGCAATCCCCAGATGGAATCTCTAGCACTCCCCTTCAAATTTAACTCCTCAAATAACCCCTTACACTTCATTACTCAAAATTTGAGCAATAATAGTTTTGTGCACCTAGCCATTCCTCCAAGTTTACCTCCAAAACATAAATTTACACAAATAGTCTGTTCAAAAGCAATTTTAAATTAGATTTAGATAACTTAAGGGTTAATTACATATAACAATGCCATATTAAACATAAATGTACTGAAATTAAACCAACAAACACTTAATAAACTTGAATTATGAACTAAAACGAGCTAAAAAAAAGGCATCTGGTGAACATCAGAACCATGTGTGACGCCATAGAACTCCATACACTTATCCGGTGAAAGAAGCCATCTTCGCAAATCTACATCCGAGCTTTGATTGGAGGATTGTGGTCTAGAGCAGGAATATGACGGTGGAGAGGCGTGTTCGGGGTCTAGGAAGACGGCAACCTGGTGGCGCTATGGCCATGGTCACGAGGGAGGTGCGTGACAATCGCGACGCCTTTCCTGTCGTGACACAGAGTCTACTTTGTTACCGCTATTGTGCAAAGCAGGCCATCCAAGGCTGTCAGAACTGCTAGCTTCTCACCCAGGACTGTTAGATATACTAGGTTCTCTCACTAGAATCCACTTAGAACCGTGTCTCAAAAAAATAAATCCACTTAGAGAACTGGTAGCTCTCATCAGAATTCTCTCTAAGGAGACGTGGTTACTTACAAAGGGGGAAGTTTCATTACATATTTTGACTGCTACAGCCTACAGCTGTCGGGTGGTAGGTGTGACATATGCCAACGGGTGGCTTATCATTGTGGGAGTCAGTAAGACATCGCCGGTGCCTGGAAACGGGATAAGGCAAAGACATGCACGCCGGCGAATCTTACCCAGGTTCGGGGCTCTCCGTGGAGATAACACCCCTAGTCCTGCTCTGCGGGGTCTCCGCATGATCACTAGATCAACACAAGTAACTACAAGTGCTCCTTGAGCTGTTTGGCTAGAAGAAGAAGAAAGGCAAGGCTAGCTCTCCTCTTCTCTCTACGTGGTGTCTAAAACTATCTCAGAGATCAACCCTTTGCATGGGTGCCCTGGGGGTTTATATAGGCCTACCCCAAGGATACAATGGTAATCTGGCTGGGCGCGGGTCCCAGCCATCAGTGTTTGGGTTCGCCGGCTTCTCCGCCGACTGGTGGGTCCCGCCGGCTGCCGGCCTCTTGGTCGACAGGCCGGCCCCACCGCTTGGGGGTCTTGTCGGTGGCTGGTTACTGTTGCCTCGCCCTTGATGACGAGGGCTTTGTCGAGGTAAGCATGGCTATAGTGCCGCCGCCTGGCGGGCTCTCACTGTAGCCTCACCTCGTCTTGGCTCCCAATAGCCGGCTACGCCCCAGGCCGACTAGGGGAGGCCTGGCCGCCTTCGAGTGTCTCTCTGGCTGAAGGGGCCCGCCGCCCGCGGGCCGTACTGGCGCCTGTCGTGGGTGGCGTCACGGTCAATATGGCAACAGTGCCGCGCCGGACGGGGGATGGCTGACCCGTACGGCGCACTATGGCCATGCATGCTCCGGGATTCGGGGGTGGCAGGCTGTACTGTGGCCACGCCCCGTCTCATCACCGTTATATGGGTGCAGCCCTGGTGGGTGCAGTCTTGGCCGGCTTCCGGGAGTCGGTCTTCTTGTGGCCGGCGTCTGGGAGTCGGTCATCTTATGGCCGGCCTCTGGGAGTCGGTCTACTTATGGCCGGCTGCTGGGAATCGGCCATCTTATGGTTATCTTCGGGAAGGTTTTTTGAGGTCGGGTCGCCTTCCGGTAGTCGGCCTGTGAGATAGCCGATCAGGGGAATGCGGCCCTGTGTTTTGGATGCTTGAAGGCCCGATCGGCCTGATAATTTTTCAAAGAGCCAGGAGGAGTCGGTTAGGCTACCCGTGACCATTTACTCCGACAACAGCTTACATCTTACTTCAGTAGCTCTCACCCAGAATTCTCTCGAAGAAGTATATATATAGGCTGCCAGCTTATTACATAGGCTGTTCGGGTGGTGCTACAGTAATCAATAGCAAGGAAAAAATAGCACGCTACACAAAATAGCGCCGCCTCTGAAAATATGCTATTAACGTGATATAACGCGCTATAGGATGCTATTTTTTCAGTGATCAATACCCAGCCTGCCTGTGTCCTGTGTGCGCGCTGGAAACTACAACTCATCTTCCTCAACTACCAAGTCACCTATGACCAAAATGGTCTAAAAGGGCTGCTAGTCTGCTAGTACTATTGACACAATGATTATCCTAATATTATATTTTGCCAAACTCAAATTGGTTTCTACTTCTTCTATACATAATCTCTTTGCTAGTATATCACAAAATTAGCTCTAACAACGACGACTCGGGCGATTCGCAGGCTTCAGACTTTTGCCTCGGGAGTAAAGCCGGCAGCCAACACACCATGAACTCAGCGCGAGGTGCGCTGGGCTAACCTCGCTGACGAAGCCGGCAGTGACGCCGCGGCGGAGGAGCTCGTTGCCTTTGCGGGAGGGGTCGAGCGACACCTCGTCGGGTCTATCTACAAAGGTACGCCGTCCCCGTCCCCCCTTCTCCTCAGTCCGGCGTGGCGGCTATGTTTTTTGAGACATTGGGCCGGGCGTTGCGGTATAGCAGCCTGATGAAATCCAGGTGGCCCTTCAAAAAAAAAATCCAGATGGGTGCTACTGTCCTGCAGCATGGACGGCTCAGGGGGAAGCTTGGACTTTGTCTCCTTCAAGAAACACCCCTTCAACCTTTGCCAAAAAAGAAAAACGAAAAAAAAAACACTTCCACCCGGTGCTACGGTTTCTCCCTTCACAATGAGATGTGTGTCGCTTTGAGCACTCCGTCGATCCTTCTGTCACCGCCCTCCACTCGCCCCTTGTTGTAGTCCTTCCTCATCGTCATGCTGACGCGCGACTGGGACAACGGCCTCCTCTGGACCTAATGCCTTTTTTTAATGGAGGAGAACCCCCGGCCTCTGCATCTGGACGATGCATGCAACCACTTTATTAATTATTCACACAAGACCTTATAAAGTCATACAAAAATAAGACTAAAGTCACCGTCTAAGCAACATCTGTCGCTATTCCTATCCAGTTGATGAAGGGATGTTGATAGTCTGGGCCTAATACCAAAACAGACCTCGCAGCCAAACCTAACATCTAAGACCTGAGGTCCCAACCAGGACGCCTGCCGGGCATGGGGCACCCACAAGTCCGGCGCACTCCTCAACCTGGTCGCCTGCCGGGTATGAGGCCGCCGTAGCCACCTGCCACCAATCCATCTTTAGTGCTATACTGCTGCATGAACCTTGCCCGGTCTAACTGTAGTCGACGCCACCACGACGCCAGACAACGCCACCATCCTGCGCTCGTCCATCATCACACGCCCACCGGTGAGACCCCGCTGCTCCATGCCGCTGAGACCCGCCGTTGTCGACGTGTCAGATACCACGCCGCTCCTCCTCTTGTCCCCTCCAGCCAACACTTGCTCCAAAACGATGCCCCCAGGAGGGAGAACGACATCGAAACGTTGCCATCGTCCGATCCTGTAGATCCAGATCTAGGGTTTCCCCCGAAACTTCCAATTAGGTTGACGTGACCTGCAACGACGATGCCTTGAGAAGGGAACGACGTCCGAGACGCCGCCATCGTCCGCCATGACCGCGGTCAGGCGCGATTTTCACCGGAAGCCATGACCTCCCGATCTTGCGGTTGGCTGGAACGAAGCCCTCCGCCGAACCGGTGACGCCGCCGCCGATCCGGTCCCACCGCAGTGCGATGCCCCGATGGAGATCCCGATCGAGATCGAAGAGGACCCCGACCGAAACCCCGCCACCAGTGCCACCTCCTCCTAGCCCAGTCATCGCCGGATCCAGCCGTCCCCGCCTCCGGGAGACCAGCCGGACGAGGCGCCCCTTGTCCCCGAGCAGACGACCCGCGCCGCCGCCACGAGGACCAGAGGAAGGAGGGAGTGCCCCGCCGCCGCCCGCGCCGCACGGGCTTCGCCCAGCGGGCGCACTCCGGCGACGGCGAGGGAAAGGAGACGCTGACGAGGCGGCGGCGGCGGCTGATCTAGATCTCCCGAGACGCGCGCGCGGGGCGCGCCACGGGAGCGGGAAAGGAGCGGGGGGATGAAAGGCAAGTCCACTACCTAATGCCTCCTGGACGGCTGCATCATGACCGTCGCGTACCGGAGGCCGATGGCTCTCCCCCGACACCCACTGCCACTTACTTAAGGACTGCCGACGCTCGCTAGAGTGGTCTGCGTGCGAGCAGGAGTTCGGGCAGCAGGTAGAACGGGAACAAAGATGTGGGTCGCAGCCTCGCACGACGGTCACAACAGCTGGGATGGCCAGACTGACCGGTCTCGACCCACTCTACCTAGGCGCAACTCATCGTGTCATTCCGCCCAAGCGCATTGATTTGGGTCATGATTCCCCTAGGCCATTGGCATCCAGCAGCAACACCGAACCTAATCCCCACCCGGTGGGGGCCAAGTTCAAGAACAAAAAGAATGGACAGTGCATGAACAAGGATGTTCCCACACTACCCCAACCCCTCACGTGTTGTCGACTCCACTGATTCACGCTCCATGATTTAAAGGGAATCGGGTGATGTACTGGCTCAGAAGGAGTCTGGTACGAAAGTTTCCTGCTACAATTGTGGGTTACCCAACCACTGCTACTCGGAGGCAAATTTGACCTATACACGAAATCAAATCACATAATAAATTGTTCGTGAAGCTATTTCACGCGGCTGATCTTTTTGTGTGACGCCCGACACGAAGGCGCCACACTACACTGTGCAACGCCTCACAGATAGGCGCTACACGGCCAGCGTCGCATCCGTGTGATCCGAAAATTACTAAGTCAGTGTGCAGCGCCTGAGAGCGAGGCGCCACACTATACAGTGTAGCGCCTAGCTCCCAGGCGTTGCACTAGTGCAGCGCCTAGCTCCCAGGCGTTGCACTAGTGCAGCGCCTAGCTCCCAGACGTTGCACTAGTGCAGCACCTGAGAGCTAGGCGCCACGGGTCAGCCGCGTGAAATAGTTTCACGGACAGTTCATTCTGTGATTTGATTTCGTCTATAGGTCAAATTTGTTAAATTTGCCCTACTCGGAATGCAAGGAACTAACACGTTGCTACATCTGCATAGTTGAGTACAACACCGCGGTTGACTTTTGGCGCAGCTGAAGTCTATGACCTAGAGATGTGGGGCTGGGATTGAGGATTACAGATCTGTTTCATCGGCCTCTGTGATATCGTGTTGCCTGTTTCGGAGAATCTTGCCCTCATCAAGGTGCAATTTAGCAGCGCTAGTGTGGACATCATCTATGACGAGCTACACCCGGTGGATGATGTGTTCCCATGCAAGGTTAGAGAGTTGTCCCCCACCGAGTTTCTAGTGGCCTTCCCCTCCATGGAGAGTAGTATCCATTGAGAATTCCACCATTGATCCCGATGTCTCATCACACCTTGAGCCAATGAGGGTTCATCTCCATGGGACCATGGACCATGCTAGAAAGGGTCATATCATTAAGGCCATGTCCAAGTCCATCAACAATCTTGTGGTGGTTGATGCTCTCGCACTCACCTGGACCGGCCATATATAGAGCAAGTTCTCGTGCTAGAATCCCACAAAGTTATGTTATATGTTGGAGTTCTACTTTGGGGATGATGGTTGGATCATCACAATTGAGCTAGAGCATGAGGGGAGGCAGACCCCACCCCTTCGTCGAGACAATGGCTAAAATTGATGCCCCTACAAGGACAACGACAACGAAAACCATGACGTTCCAGACGATTATGGTGACTCTGACTCCCCCTGAGGGCTACTAAACTCTAGTCGACAGCCCCTCTGCTGCCCCTCATCTTCTCGCTTTGTTACCTTGCACCTTGGGCCCTACCTAGGTATCTTTGTCGGTGATTCTTGTGATGTCACATGTCCTGGCCTCGTCTAGTGCCCCGACCAAGCTAGCACCGATTTAGGGGCCGCACATGCTATGTCGTGACTCCCATCCCATTGCCATCAGCCTACCCCTCTAATGACCAGTATGGCTCCAATTTTACAGAGGTACATGTGTATTTGGATAAGCTCTCATATCTCACCATACTGAGTTGGTACCCCCACACCCTGCCACTTGCCCCCCCCCCCACCTCACGTCATTTAGCGGGACCAGGGAGGCCTCCACCAGTGACTTTGTCGCACCCGTTCCTCTGTTCTCCTAGTATGTTGGTACGGTTCACTTAGTCGCACCCTATGACTTTGCTATTTTTCCTCCATGAGATCACATCACTCTCATCGCCAGGTTTCGAGTTGTCGGCACTGATACTCGTGACCTCGTACTTGGACGCCTAGGAGCTATATATTTGCCCTCACTGGCGACCCTCCACCCCTGGCTGGTGTCAAGGCTTGCACAACTCCCTACCCTGCCCCCACCACCTCCACCCTCTCGCAAGAGTAAGAGACTAGTGGCGGCCAAGTTGGTCATGGTAGCGATCAAGCCTTTCCTCGCTCAACGTGTTGGCCAATGGACTGTGGCGCCCAAATTGGACCCAAGTACTTCTAGCCCCTCCTTCTTCCCCCCTCTCTATTTTTATTCGGTTCTCGTTCCTTGCTCTGACATATCTTGAACATTTGGAAAAGGTCATCGATGACTATCTGGTTGCCTTTAGGGATGAAAGGCAGTCGCTTGGAGAAAACCGCAGTGCTACAAGAAAAGGAGATCTATCCTTGAAACCCACTCAACTAGAGGAGGTGTCCCAATATGCGGCTCATATCCCCTATAGGGCTTCGGCAACCCGGCGACCCCCATAAAGGAGGTCTCATGGGTGGCTGCCTAAGTCCATGCCTAGGTTCTTAACTCACTTTAGACCTAGATAGGTCCCCAAAGGGGCTATCACCTTGTTGGTTTCCTAATGAAGGTTATATGTTGGAACATCAGGGGGATTCGTCCAGGAGGGCCTGAGCCACCAATTAATTGAATATATTCATCGGTAATTCAGGAAATGATTCATCAAGAGTTCTTGATCCTGAGTTGCAAAGTCTCAGTCACCATAACTTTGCTTGGAAATGGCAGGCTGACACTAGGCACTTAGGTAGCATTCTGGTAGGAGACAGGGAGGACAATTCTGAGATGGGCGATATGGACCCGAGAGAGTTCTTTGTTAGTAAGTTCCTCACCTACAGATAGACTAACCTTAGTTGGGAGCTTATTATTCCCTAAGTTTGACTGACCATCGCAGGTCGGCGGATTTATTAGCCGAGCTAAAAGCTAAGGTGGAGAGATACCTCCTACCAATGGTGGTGGGTGGCGTAGGAGGCAACTTTAACCTGCTCTGCTCCTTTGATGAAAAAAAAGCATCTAATATTGATGGTCCTTGTATGCATGTATTTAATGACTGCATCGTAGATCTAGTGCTTAGGAATATTACTAGTGTTGGTTCCCTGTACATTTGGATGAACAACTAGGTAGATTGTATTAGATGAGGGTCTAGTGTCAATTGAGTGGGAACTTTGCTTCCCCCCTCTATGGCCTAAAATCTATCACCTGGATAAGGTTTGACCATGCCCCCTCTTCTCCTCACCTCAACGCATATCCCCAATCCATGGTAGAACTACTTCCATTTTGAGAACATTTGGCTGCACCAGCCTGGGTTCAAGGAGGTGATTCAACTGAGGTTGGTGGCGAAGGCTGCTCCCCCTAGATATTTATATGTACTCCCTCCGTTCCTAAATATAAGTCTTTGGGGAGATTTTATTATGGACCACATACGGAGTAAAATGAGTGAACCTATACTCTAAAATGCATCTACATACATTCGTATGCAGTCCATAGTGAAATCTCTACAAAGACTTATATTTAGGAACGGAGGGAGTAGTTGATAGATTGCATCACTATCCAAAGGTATCATCCAATTTATGCAAGTATGGGGGTGCTAACCTAAGGGGGGCAATTTTTTCCTGTAAGGAAGAGCTACTTGGGAAGATCCGGGTCCTTTTGCTTCTAACACATCTAGCCGTGCCTCTGAAGTGTGACTTCATCCGTACACCCTTGAAGACTCCCTTACGGAGATCCACAAAGGTGAGGAGCTTTGTTGGTAGAAGTTGAGTCATCAAAACTGGCTCTTAAAGCATGACACCAACAGGACGAACTTCCACACAATTGTTAATTGGTGGAGGAGGAAGTGTGTCACTACATGCCTTTGGGTGGACAACGATTCTCTAGAGGAGGCTAGAGATATATCTCCTCACATCTACTTTTCTATAAGGAGTTTCTTAGCGAAACCCCAAGCAGGGGTTGCCGTACAGTTGGACTGCTGGCTAGCATGAGCTAGAGTATCGAACCTCGAGAATATGCCCTCCCATTATCTATTGAGGAAGTTATCGGTTGTACCATCGGAGATAATTCCAATTCAGCACTGGGTTTTGATGGGTTATCGCCACCTTCTTTCAAAAAATCTAGGAGAGTATCACCACGCCGTGCTCGTCCTCGCGCCCACGCTTGCGGGCGGCTATCTCCTCCAGGGTCCGGCGCTGCCGAACCATCTCGTCGCGGAGGTAGTCGTCACGCGCCCACCGTAGGGCCTCCTCGTCGGAGAAGCCGCGCCGGGCTATCTCCTCGTACTCCGCGGGGAGGCCGGGCTCCGGCTTCGGCCTGACGAGGACGAGGCGGCCAGAGGCGGGGGTGGAGTCGTCGATATGGACGCCGGAGCTGCGGGTGCGCTGGCTGACAGGCGTGTCCTGGGGCGGAGGCAGGGAGAGCCGGACGAGCGGCCGGACGAGGAGGAGGACGCCCCCGGGTCCATGCGCCTCGGCGTCCACGAGCTCCCACGTCGGGAGAGAAGGACGGGGGAGCGGGTTACTCCAGCCTGGGCGTGTTGCTGCCCTCGATGTACTTGAGGACGGCCTCCAGCGTGCGGCCGGGCACGCCCCACCATCGGCGGCGGCCCTCGGAGTTGAGCCTTCCGGAGGGCACGACGCCGTTGGTGGCCTCGAGCTGCTCGACGTGGCGGCGACGGAAGTAGGGCTCCCATAGCGGGCTGTCAGGGACGTACCGTGGACCTTCCCTCGCCGCCCGCGGCAGAGAGGCGCGGATACGCGTGATCTCCGCACGCCGCGCCGCCTCGGTGGGCGGTGGTGGCACCGGGACCCCGCCGGCGCTGATCCTCCACGCCCCGGGCACCCGCATGTCCGGCGGGACCGGGTACTCGGCCTCGTAGAGGAGCCGAGCTTCGTCCACGTGAAGGTGTCGGTGGCCGAAGCCGTTCGCCGCCGCACCATTGCCTGGGAAGCGCTCGGCCATGGTTGAACTGGAGAAGGCGAGAGGAGAGGGAAGGAACGGTGGTGGAACGGGGCGTCGTCTGTGCTTCACCGGCGCGCTGGGGACGGCTTATATAGGCGGAGGCGCCGCGCGTACGCGTGGCCGCTGTGTGTACGCGTGGCGGGCGAGGGACGTGCGGCGTCCCGTCTTCATGGCGCCGCCCATGAGGCGTCAATGGAGGAGGCTGACCGGCGCGGCAGCGCGCAGCAGCTTTGGCATTAACTCCGCCGCGGGAACCGAGACGATGAGGACGACGAAGCGGCAAGAAGAGCCGAGTTCGGTCTGGGTCCGCCGTCGAAAACTGGGCCCTTGGGGGCGCGACTGGGGCGATTTTTCGGCGCCGGCGGCCGAAAAATCGCCTGAGGGGCCTTGTTGGGGGCGCGGCTGGAGATGCTCTTAGATTCACTTTGTAGTGGGTCGGGATTTGATATTTGTCGGCGGCCGGGCAAGCAATTTCATGCCATAGCACAAGAATTCAGAATGTGTTAATTTTATTTTTGTAGGTCACTCACGTGGGTGTTGCTGGTGGTCACCTGGGGGTGCCCTATCAAATTTGCGGTCAGCCCAGTGTGCTACGGCCCCGGGTGTTAATTCCAGCCCATTCGGGATTTCGGATGCAATAACGTGCTTAGTCTTGAGTTTGTGGAATAACAGGCTGATGATTAGTTGATGACATATGGGAGCAAAAATGTGAGGTGCTTTGTTGAAGTAGCAGCAGCATCGAAGGGGATATTCCTGTTGTTTGTGATCTCACTGATTTCCTGCTTTTTTCCTACTGAATCTTGTTGTTTATTAGCAGATTCGACCTAAACCAAAGAAGAAAATAGACGTTTTTTTCTACGGATTCTGGACTGACTACTGAGTATTGACACTTGTCAAAATGTGATTGGAAGGAAAACAAACAGCCTGAAGCAAATTTTAAAATAGATATCTGAGCAGACTAAGACATAGCCTAGTGGTGGGAAGGGGCTGATGCCTTCCCACCCACCCAGGTTCAAGGCATGGTACTTGCAATTTGGGGTTGTTGCACCAATTATACTGTAGGGGGTTCCCTTACAGTCTTTCTGTCAAAAAAAATAGACGTCTGATGGATAGATACTCATAGTTACTCCCTACTAACATATTTATCTCAATATGCAACTACCTCACCTCAGCATGCAAGATGCACATGCACATGCAAAATGGCTAAAATGTTTTCATTACATTATGCAAATTGTATCCAATAAAAAATGGTAACTGCATTATTTTTAATTTTAGTTCTTATATTATTAATCTAAATATTCAAGTTCATACAATCAAATCTTGATGTAATATATGCAGGCTATTCCAACAGCAATACAAAGGGTATGATCTAGGTTTTTATTTTTAGGATAATATCACATGTGATGCTTAAACTTGCCACCAATGTTCACTTTAGTACCTAAAATTCAAAAATACGCCAAATTGTTTCTCGAAATTGGCACAAGCATGCAAATACCGTGATAATCCTATTGGTAGATGTATAACGCGTTGATTTGGCACTGTATATTGGTTAGCATGCACATGTGGTGTGGGACCCACTTCCAATGGATGCATTGCTTTATATATGTCTCTATGACCAGCGGGCCCCACATGTCAGCACAAAGGTAGTTAAAAATTATAACTCCTATAATTTGAACAAGTGTCTTGGCGCTAGCAAACCAGCTATCAGCCACTCGGCCCCTTATGATTTGTTGTTCACAAAGGATAAAGGACCTATCTATTGTAAGAAACATGATGTATGGTTTAAAGGGTTGCAGTCAGTGCAGCCCATATTACCATTATTTTATGTTTTTAGAATTTGTAAAAAGTACATAAATTATAATGGCAATAATAAAATTAAAACTCACACATTAGTGTGTTACAAATATAATTTATTCAATAAATAACTTATTTAGAAAAATGGTCACATAATTTTAAATAGTATTAACATATTATGGAATAAACCATATAAACTAAATTATGTTTCTGATTATAAAAATGTTTGTATAATTTAGAATACTACAAAAATTTATTAAATTACAATCCATAAATATTATTCTAATTATACAAACATTCGAAAAATTATGTGCACATTTTTACAATTCATAAGTTTGTTGTTTATGATTATTTTTGTATAACTAAAAGTATTCATACTTATGCAAAATTTCAAATATTTTCATAAATATTTACATCTGAGTATATTTCAGTTATATAGAAATTATGAATATGTGCACGAGTGAAAGTTATCACAAGTGAATATTACTAAACATGTGAATATTTTTAAAAATTACATGAACATTTAAAAAAAAGATATTTTATTTTTACGTATAATATTTACAGCACACGAATATTTGAGATTTTTTTTTACAGTGATTATAGTTGACAATTGTTTTTTACAAATATCTTTTTAGCAACTTTTACAACAAATTTCTAAAAAGAGCTAATAAGCGCAAAATGGGCTGCACTGACCGCGGCGCATCTAAAAGCCACAGTCGTGTGCCCAGACAGAACATTAAGTGCCCAGACAGAACATTAAGTGTCGTTATACAAATATATATACAAATACATTAAGTGGCTAGCACAGTGTCTGCGGCGTTGTAGAGGGCCCGCATTGCAAAAAAAATGTTTCAAAAAATGTGAAGTTCTTTTGTACAAATACGTTATGCAAGTTCTTCAAGTGTGTACAAGGTTCAATCAAGTAATCTGATTATTTGCATGCTACACAAAAAAGAGAACTATCTGGCCCAAAAACAACAAAGAAAAAAAATCCACTTTCAGTCTGTGTATTTATCTTTTTTGTATACATTACAAATGAACATATATGTCCATGAAATTTTTTATGTGTATACTACAAACATCATCTATTTATATTAAAGAAAACATATTTTTTTCAATATGTGGAAATAGTATTTTCTCTGAAAAACAATAAAGACCTCTATGGATCTCGGCCTCTATATGCACCTTTCGCTAGCGCAGCCGGCTTGCAAGCGCAACATCGCGAGTTCGTGTCCCATGGGTTGCATTTTTTATCGTTGATTTTTCCTTTGTGCTGACATATGGGCCCATTGGTCAGAGACATATATAAGGCAAGCCGTCTGTTGTAAGTGGGTCCCATGCCGCGTGTGCATGTTGATCAAAATATGGTGCCACGTCGGCACATTATACGTCTACAGATGAGATTATCACCATATTTGCACGCTTGTGCCAAGTTGTAGAACCAGTTGGGCTTATTTTTCAAATTCAGACACTAAAGTGAACATCGATGGCAAGTTTAAGCACCACTCATGATACCATCTAGGTTTTAGCGAGTTAAGGCATATTATTGGAAGGCTAGAGAGGCTTTACGTACCAGGACATATAAGTTGACGGTCGCGGATTTGAAACCGTAGACGGTCCAAATACATGCAGCGGCGAGGGAGAAGGATACCGTGATTATTCGGTCTATGTAGATGATCTGCTCCTTTCTCTTGATCACCATCAGCTGCACGCAGCATGCAGTACAACCTCGATAAGTTTCAATCTAGGGACAAACCAACAAACAGTATATGAATGAATCACGGCAGGCAGTGCATGCACTTCACCGGCCGCTGTACACTTGCCATGTCCCATGCAGAAGCAATATGTATGGATACTCCAAATGATGCGGCAAGGACACCGACCCAAGTACTACTCCACCTTTGTGTCATCACCATCCAAGGCACTAAGGCTGCCATTACAAGGGCGACCACGTAGGATGCCAATAAAAGGATGAAGGCTTGAATGCTCTTCTTCCCTTCCGCATAGTATATGTAGAGGATGTTGTAGCAAATCTGAAAGACCAAGCCCACTCCATTGACGATGAAGAAGTAAAGTTTACTCTCGAGAGAGTCGGAGGCGGCATACATTGCCCACATCACGTTGTTTACGAAAGCCAAAAGGCTTCCATATACCATCCGATCTCCTACAGACCCTTCCTTCCAGACAGGAATCACGAAAGTGAAACTGCGTGAACAAAGACAAACCGATGGCCAGTTAGGTAAAGACATACAACATGAGTTCATCAGGTCAAGGGTGAAACTATAAATCATTCATGAGTTCATCAGATTCGTGCATGTGAGTATTGCATATTACTCTCCCTCATACAGTATAATATTATGTGTATATACACCATACAAGTATGCTATATGTATGTATGTCTCCCCCGCCCCCCAAAGAAATGAAAATCTCCGACGGTGGGGAAGATGGTTACACACCAGGTGGATAGATCATGTGATGACTGCCACTGTGTTATAGCATCAGGAATGAAACAAATCTTTCACGTCAACGTAGCATGCTTGTTGGTCTGACCTTCAAATGGCAAGAGCAAGCCTGGTCTGTGATAATCACGAAAACCAGCCCCAATGCTGAATTTCAGTAAGCAACACCAATTAATTAAGCCTGACAGGCTTGAGCCCAGCCTGAAAAATTGGGCCGGGTGGTCGAACGGGGCTGCCCGCGCCATGCCAAGGTTGTCATGAATTTGTCCATTTGGGCCTTCGGGGTAATGCAGTGTGCACCAGCCACGCGGTGGTCGTTTTCTCAAAAAAAAAAAAAAAACACGCGGTCGTCGGAGCCTATGATGCGAGGCACTGGAACGGCTACACAGATGTACTCCCTCGGCCCCATAATATAAAAACGTTTTTAACACTATACTACTGTAAAAAAATGCTCTGAGACGGAGGAAGTAACTGGGAACAAAGCTGCAGCGCTTTCACGCAATGCCTGCTGCCGGGAAACACGTCCCCTACCCACGCAGCTAGATCTGGCTACTGTGCGGTCAGTGGGGCTGGGAAGGGCTGAGGGCCCGCATGTCATTGACTGGGGATGATGGGGACGGGCAGACGTGTAGGTGAGGCATATTTATCATTTCCCCGGCGCTAATTTTTTTAAATAATACATTTTTTTATTAATTTTCATAAATATTACGCTGGGTAATTTTTTTTTCAAAAATAATACACCGTCGGCCCGCTGCAGGCCGACTGGGCCTAGTCGGCCCATAGCAGGCCGATTGGACTCCTCTGGCCCCTGTCGGCCCACAGTGGGCTGATTGGGTGTGGAGCTAATTAGCTCGCCGTGGGCTAATTGTTTTTGCAAAAAAAGTAGGCATAAAAAATATGTTTAAAAAAATGTTAATTATGTAATTAAAAAATATTAAATGTGTATAAAAAAATGTTCCTGATGTATACAAAAAATGTACAATATATATGCAAAAAAGTTGACATAAAAATATGTTTTAAAAGTGTTAAGCATGTATTTATAAATTGTTAAATGTGTGTATAAAAAATGTTCCTTATTTATACAAAAAATATAGAATGTGTATGAAAAACAGTTGACACCAAAAAAATATGTTTGAAAAGTTGACATTTTTTCAAATACATGATTAAAAATTGTTAAATGTGTGTATAAAAAATGTTTCTTATCTATTAAAAAAATATAAAATGTGTATGAAAAAAAGTTGACACAAAAAAAATATGTTTGAAAAAAATGTTCCAGTTCCATACAAAAAGAGCAACCAATCATACTTAGGTCCGTGATGCTCCCATACCGGATCCGGAACTGGAACATTTTTTTATACACGTTTAACCTTTCATTCCAATACATGAAACATTTTTGTGTACTCGTTGAACATTTTTTTCAAATACATGATTAACATTTTTTTCAAACATAATTTTTTGGTGTCAACTTTTTTTCATACACATTCTATATTTTTTTTATAGATAAGGAATATTTTTTCAAATACATGATTAACAATTTTTTTCAAACATATTTTTTTGGTGTCAACTTTTTTTCATACACATTTTATATTTTTTGTATAAATAAGGAACATTTTTTATACACACATTTAACAATTTTTAAATACATGCTTAACACTTTTTAAAACATATTTTTATGTCAACTTTTTGCATATATATTGTACATTTTTTGTATACATCAGGAACATTTTTTTATACACGTTTAACATTTTTTAATTACATAATTAACATTTTTTTAAACATATATTTTTTATGCCTACTTTTTTTGCAAAAACAATTAGCCCACAGCGAGCCAATTAGCTCCAGTCGGCCTATAGCTGGCCGACAGGACCCAATCAGCCCACCGTGGGCCGACAGGGGCCAGTCGGCCAGCTGTAGCCCGACTGGAGTCCAATCGGCCTGCTGTGGGCCGATTAGGCCCAGTCGGCCTGCAGCGGGCCGACGGTGTATTAATTTTGAAATTGTTTTATCCAGCGTAATATTTATGAAAATTAATAAAAAAATGTATTATTAAAAAAAAATAGCCCCCCCAGCCGCCTCCGTTCTCGTCCCCCCCGTAAAGCCCTCGCTAAAACCCACCCACACCCCCCGCCCTTCTTACCTACATTTAGCCGTCCCCATGACCGGTGGGGCCGGGGTAGATGGGTGCGCGTCCGGACAAACCCCAGCGTGGTTCCAGACCCATTCGGCACTACACTGGGTTACCTGTGGCCGCACAAGTTTCTTACACTGACGGTAGGACCACGACGTATGCTGGGCCCACCTACCAGTCAAGCGTGGCGACCATGGCTTGTAGGTATAGCGCCAGAATATCAAACGTGTCACATTCCATTTTTCTGCCGGGCTTCGAAAACGGACTGACATGCGAGTCCGTTGAGGAGCGGACCCTACCGGTCAGCGGGCGAGTGGATGGGTGGGACGCGTGGGGCGGCGTTTTACGTGGGCAACAGCTCGGGCAGTGGGAGGGGAGACCATCCCAACCCCGCTTTGGGTCGGGGTTTTAGCGAGCTCGAGGGAGGCCGGCCGGAGGCGACGACGACGACAACGCCGACGCCGACACGGAGCGCGAGGGCCGGCTTTGTGCGTCCGGGCGGGAGTTGAAGACGGCGAGAATAGGCTGGGAGGTACTGTGCGGGGACGGCACGCTGGAGTGCATGGTGGAGGCGCCGCCGGCGCTCGGGGATGTCGATGTATTCCTCGATGCGGAGAGGACACGACGAATGTTGACTGTTGACTACCGCCGCGCCGGGAAGGAGGGACCTGAACCTAAGAGGTGGCAGCGCGACACAGCTGGTGGGAAGCTCGAGGCCACGAAGGCATGCATCTTGATCTGATGCGCATGGTGAACTCGAGCGGCATACTCGGCCGCTCCCGGCAGCCATCCCCGGCCTGGGCCGCGCCATGGTGTCTGATCGCGTTGGATCTCGGACGGGGGACGTGAACTCGATGGGCATGCTCGGCGTGACGGAGTGGTAGGCCGCCCCGGCAGCCATCCCCGGCCTGGGCCGCGCCATGGTGTCCGATCTCGGTGGATCTCGGACGGGGGACGTGAACTCGAGCGGCATGCTCGGCCGCAGCGGAGCGCCAGGCCGGCCTGCGGGCCCTGGATTCATCCGCGGCCTGCCGGCGCCACGCTGACCGATCGAGGGTTAACCAGGCGGTGGATCTCGGAAGGCGGCCCGTGTGGAAGCTTGTCCGGGCGGGTAGAAGCCGAAAGACGCTACCACGACGTTAGGGCTAGAACCTCCCTAGTCCCTACCAGGGATGAGCACTCAGGGGAGGACATGGCGCAGAGCGGCAAGTGCTTTGGACGCGAGCCGGGGTGGGTCTTGCCGGCGAGGATAGGGGTGGGTGTGCCGGCGGCGTGTCGACTGACGAAAGATACATCGGGAACTTACGTGGGAGATAAGATGTTGATGATGGCGATAAGGTTGCCGGCGACGCCGAGGACGGCGACGGCGGACGACCCGGCGGACTCCGTGCTACTTCCTGCGGCGACCTCGCTCATGGCCACGACCACAGCGATAATCACGAAGTCGTCGACAAGGAACAACACGAAGAGGACCATCAACGTGCTCCGCTTGATTCCGGAATCATTAAAGCGGGCCATCGCCTCGAGAAAGTGGTGGATGTATGAGGAAACTGGAATGAGGAGGACGAAGTTGGTGGTGAGAGAATCACAGTCTTATGGAGGCCGCAGGAAGCAATGGCGGAGCTGGGCCGCTGGGGGTATTCCTCGGAAATATCGAAGAATCCCTTCTCCACCGATTTTTATCGTCAACCGTTCGCTGGTTTTTTTCCTCCATGTGTCCACTCAACCGGTTCCCCTCAACCCCCTCAGCTTTCTCTCAGCAAACCCTATTTTCCTCCTGAAACGCATCTCATCGTCTCTCTCTCGGGGCGGTGGCGGCGGCGGCAATACGTGACGCAGGTGACAGCGAGCTCTTGCAGGTCTGCACCTCTTCTCAGCTATCTCTAGACGTACGCCCTGACATCTCTTCTCCCTTTCTGCGATCATTGGCAATGGTGTCACCACGGAACAAGGGGCGATGGCGGCCGGCTGTGCGAGAGTAAATTGAGAGTGGCCTCGAACGATCGGTGGCCTACTCTTGTTCCAATCTCGCGGGAACAAGACCAGTGGCGGCCGGGCCTGGAAGAGTCTCTCCTCTCCATACCACCATCTTCTCCCATGTCCTTCACCGTGGACCTTCTAGCAGCGCCCACAACTCCCTAATCCACCCTTTGCAGCAGGAAGGGTCGCAGCACTGGCCTAGCGACCCCTGATGGTGTAGCGGACAGCCCCTCCGGCTCCTAGGCGCCCGAGGTTTCCTAAAGCAGCAGATCGACTGTGCCCATGTGATCAGGTGATTCAGGTCTAATGTCGGGTGTGTTTGCTTATTCTTTTGTTCCTTGCCTACCATAGCATCAATAGGTAATGTTTATCGCAGCCAAAACTGTCGGCAGGCTTAATCTCGGACCACTTGTCATGGGATGAAGGTCAGCCCTACCCTCGGCAAGCTTAGAGGTCTGTAATGAGCTCCCATAGCACACAATGCGATATGTGAAAACTTTCAGTTTGGTGCTTCTGTTCCTTTGGTTGTAGTCTGAATTGTCATTTGTCAGAAAACCATGCCTTGCAGAGGTGTTGCTCAAACGGATCCGCTTCAGTTTTATCCAACTACAATCAATTTGCTGGCTAGGCTTGCATGATGCTCAAGTGGTGGCATTCAAGATGCATATGCAATTGTGATTGTAGTGTGATTGAATGCCTACTAATTACAGATATGCAGTTACAGGAAATGAATTGCTTTGATTAATTAGTTGCGTTATAGTGCATATTGTTTCTTAATATTTATCCTTGCCACTGGGATGCTATGTTCAATATTCGTGTGTTCTTCAGTTGTCGCTAACATAAGGCTGCCACACTATTTTTGCAAGGATATGGAAGAGCGCTCCCTGATGGTTAATGCATGGATTTTACGAAGAGAATGTCCGTGCATTATGAATACGGTTTCTTAATGCATAGTTGTTCACATGGAAAGGTTTTCGATGAAGACAAACTCTGAAGGTATATAACGCATACCCTCTTTTCTATTTCCTTTCTGAAATTCAGAAACAGTTTTCACTTGCCTACAACAGGTTCTCAAGTCAAAGCGTACATGAACGATGGTTGGCAGCTCATATTCCCCTCCAGATTTTTATGTAAAGGTATTGACAGAATCACTTGTGTTCCGTTACGAACATTATAGTGCAGCCCGGCCGAAAATAAGTACAAGAACCACTGGAATTCAAGGTGCGAATATACATAATTGAAAAAATGTAATTAATCTCATCCCTTCTATTTAAAAAGAACATATCACTGGATGTGAGTAGAGCGGCAGCTCATGTGTAGCAGGCCAGCGGCACTTCCTAGGCCAGTGATGCCGGTGTGCACTATTTGCTTCTGCAGGGGCGTGTAGGCGCACTGGTAGAAAAAAGCCCTTTAGTCCCGGTTCGCAACAGCCTTTAGTCCCGGCTGTGCAACCGGGACTAAATATGCGCGACTAAAGACCCCCCTTTAGTCGCGCCACTTACGGACCGCGACTAAAGGCTTTAGTCCCGGTTCTTGTGGCTGACCGGGACTAAAGGCCCGTCCACGTGGGCGCCCGTGGTCCGTCGGGACGGAGGACCTTTAGTCCCGGTTCTCGTGGCCAACCGGGACTAAAGGGCTCCTCCGCAGGTTTAGGGTTTTAACCCCCCTAAACCTGGTTTCTTTTTAGTTTGGAGTGTTTTATTTCTTTTATATTATATTTTGTGTTTTATTTTAATTTTGATAAAGTTTCAGTACACATATTTTACGCTACTATATACATGCATATGAAATTTCAAACAAGAAGAATTCAAGAGGAATATATAATATATATTCAATCTCGGGTGACCATATACAACTTCGAACAAGTTTCCATACACAATTAGGATGGATGACCATATACAACTTCGTACAAGTTTCAATCTCGGGTATGCATATAAATTTCTTCGTCCTCGGTATAGTGTTCTCCTTTAGGATTGATGACTTCCCTCATGAAAAATCCTGCTAATTCTTCTTGAATTGGTCGGAAGCGAGTTCTGGACTAAGCCTCCTCCGCAAGTTATCCGTCGCGTTCCGCACGCTATCCGATGCCTTCCGCTCCGTGGTGTGTCTCCGGATGTTCTCACAAACATAGTATCCACATAGATTGGTCCCCGGTGGCTGCTTATCCACATTAACTAACCTTCTGAAATCTAGCTCATGTTTGAATTCACCGACAATTTCTTCTGAGAACCGTCTCCAAACCCTACAGGGCAAAGAAAATTAAATGAATAAGGAAGTTATTAGTTACTTGATATTAGGAAATGAACGAAAGAGACCGATCGATATAGAGCTCAAATGATTGAAAATAATTACTTTTGCAGCATTTTTCTCATGTCGGCCCAACGCTTTGGATCCGAATCCATAGAGTCCATGATTAGAACTCTGGAGGTGTGAAGTTCAATATTTAGCAGAATCCAGTGGAACCTGCGGACACGTTACATGCACAGTCATGCATAACTCATCGATTAGACATACCATGCATGGAGTAAACAAAAGAGAATGGGCACAAGAGAGAAACACTCACCCAAAATGGTAAGGAAATAGAATATGACTTTTGAGTTGATGCTTTCTAAGAAACTTGTACAGGTCTTTCTCCACGTCTTCGGGGTGATGTTGTAACACATGTCCATTAACGATATGTGGGTCAATGAACCCAACATCATGGATGTTTCTTATTTTGCATTCCCAAATCTTCAATCTGCATAATAGCGTACGCAACAATATAGTTAGGACAATATATATATATATATATATATATATATATATATATATATATATATATATATATATATATATATATATAGTGCAGGCAATGAAGAACGAGATGAGGTAGAAATAAATCACTTACAGAACGTAGCAACTCAGCATAGATTTGTCGAGGTCACGCAGATTGAACAGCTGGAACAATTCACTCATATGAATTTCTACAGAGTACCGTTTGGTGTGATGCTCATCTGTAACATCCGCATAAACATATTCTTTGTCGGCCCATGTTATGAATTGCTTGTACCAACGTAGCAGATTTCGCATTTGTGGTGGTAGACTCTTTTCCCGCGCAGGCTCGACGAGAGGCCCATTCCGCACATATTGTAATGCTATCTCACATACTGGCGCATCCTCAAGGCCTAAGAAGGCACGAAGAGTCAAACCAATCTTGGACGCTTGTTTCATGGCACCCGGTACAGTCAATCCAAGTGCTGCCGCAGCTGCTATGATCTCGGGGTCCTCTTCCGGACCGGCTTTCACTATGAGCGGGGGGATCGATTGTTTCTTCTGCATCCCGAGCTGGTCAACTTGTTTCCCGCTTTTTTTTACTTTCTTCTTTCTCCTCCTTCAATATTTTTGCTTGCCTACGAAGTTCATGTCCATAGTCGTCAGGCATATTCAGCTCGGCTTGGGACGGTGTCGTCAAAAAATCCTTAGCCCACTTCTTTTGCTTCTCAGTGAATACTTGCTTGGGCTCAGGCTCTTTTTTCGCCTTCATATCCGCCTTCCATTTCTCATAATCAGCAGACGCGGCCAATTTGGTTTCAGCTTCACTAAGTTCCCCAGGCCTTGGGAGGAGAGGCTTCAGTGATGGCTCCGGTACCCTTGTGGTCTTAGGTACATAAGGGTCCGGGTTAATAGTCCAGGAGCGGGTTTCCTTGCTGTCCGCCTGCTTCCGCTTCTTCGCCGGAGGTGGATTGGGGGGCGTCGTACCCGCCGGAGGAGGATTGGGGGGCGTCGTACCCGCCGGAGGTTGTGGATCGGGGGACGGCGTCGAATGGCGTGAAGGAGGTGTAGGTGAACCACCACGACCACGACCACCGCCACCACCGCCACCACCACCACCACCATCGGAGGGGGGTGGACTTGCTAGCCTTGGCGCCTCGCCTGGAAACACTATGTACTTCTTTTTCCATAGAATGAACTGGCGCTTGACATCTCCAAGTCTTCTCTCCCCTTCGGGTGTAGGTTTGTCAATCTCCAGGTCCTCAAACCCTTGGACTATGTCTTCCACCGTGACACGAGCATAGCCATATGCAATGGGGTTGTTGTGGTGGAGTGCTCCAGGTGTACAGGGTAAAGCATTGCCGCTAGCTACCTTCGTGGAAACGTTCCCCACGGGATAATGCAGATCACATTCTTTCATCTCCTTTACATAATCCACGGGGTAGTGAGGCTCCGGTGCACGAATCTCGATCATCGGTGCACTAGCACCAGGCGGGGCATCCGTGGAAGCCACGCTGCTTCTCCGCTGCTGGCTTCCGCGATCCGCTTCATGATCTTCATGCGGCCCTGCAGCCGATTTTTCTTTCACTAGTTCATGCACGGTCTGCTTCAACTCATGGAGTTCCGATGCAAACTTCGTCATAAGATCTGCATCCCGGTCCGTCTTTCTCTTACGGCTTCTGTAACAGTACGGGTCATTGTCCTGGGAAAACCCTACTTTCCACGGAACTTTGCCTTTGCCTCGTACACGTCCTCCGTGTTCATCATTCCCGAGGGCTGTTGTCAGTGCGTCTTTCTCTCTGTTGAACTTGATCAAGCCCTCTTGAGCTTGGGTCATTGCGTCAATAAGGGCTTGGGTGGGAGCAAACTGTCTCTGCCGGTGAACACACACCCCTGTCTCCGGGTCTAGCGATCCCCCATGCCCGTACCACCAACTTTTGGCCCTTGGGTCCCATCCCTCTCTACCTAGAGGGATTCCTCGCACCCTCAGGTCCTCCTCCATCTTCTGCCACCTAGGCTCCGAAAGGCGGTATCCTCCTGGCCCCATAATATGATGGAACTTTTTCTTACTCGCATTATCCTTATTTTTTTTGATATTTCCTTGAAATGCTCCGATTGCTTTTGCCTCACAAATTCTGGCCAATCATCTTTCAGTTTCTCATGTTGTCCATTGAAATCCGGAGTCTTGCCCTTGTTGACATAGTCACGGGTTAAATTTTTCTTGAAGTTCCGGAATGCTTCGCCCATCTTCTGAAGAGCGAACTCTTTAACTAGCCTCCTCCTCTGACGTCCACCCGGAACCTCGTTACCGAATTCATCGACTTTGTTGTATTCCGGAGGTAGAATCAAATGTTCCATAAGCTTTCTCCAGCAATCCTTTTTCGTTCTCTTGTCGACAAAACTGAAACCAAGACGTGCCTTCTTTGGCTCCTTCCATTCCTGGACGGTGATCGGGACGTTGTCTCTAACAACGACTCCGCATTGGTTGATAAACTTTGAGGTGTGCTGTAGGGGCTTGCCGGTTTCACTGACAAACTCAATGGCATATGTTTCTCCTGTTTTCATCGCCTTGGATTTGCCACGCTTTGTCGTACTCGATCCGGAGGGCTAAAAAAAGAAAGAGAGTCGCGCGCGTTAATACATATGTATTCACATTTCAGTAAGTTTGTATCACGAGAGGTTCAATGTATATATATACCTCGCCGGAGGTGGTTGCTACTTGCAATTCGAGATCGTCGGTTGTTGACGGTTGACCTCCGTCGACAATGTCCGTTCCTTCACCTTCTTGATCATCGACAATCTCTGTTCCACCATCAAGGTTCAGATAAGAAGAGACTACATCCTCTTGTTGCTCATATTCTGAGCCCGGCACATAAGGAATCTCATTGTTGATGATGCCCATTAAATAACGTTCAGCCTCCGGATCCCTAAGCGGCTCGGTTCTATCGTCCGCCATATGTCACTCCTGCATGTAGTAAAAATTCTTTAAGTATAAAGGAATTAAAAAATAAGATTAAGGGGACATAGAGGAGGAGGAATTAAAAAATAAGATTCTTTAAGTAAAAATTCTTTTTTTCTTCTTCTTCCTTTCTTCTTCCTCTTTCTTCTTTCTTTCTTCTTCTTCCTTTCTTTCTTCTTCTTCCTTTCTTCTTCCTTTCTTCTTCTTCCTTTTTCCTTTCTTCTTCTTCCTTTCTTCTTCTTCCTTTCTTCTTTCTTTCTTCTTCTTCCTTTTTCTTTTTTCTTTCTTTCTTCTTCCTTTCTTCTTCTTTTTTTCTTCTTCCTTTTTCTTTCTTCTTTCTTTTGGTTTTCATTTGGTTTTCATTTTCTTCTTCTTCCTTTTTTTCTTCTTCCTTTTTCTTCTTTCTTTCTTCTTTCTTTTTTTCTTCTTCCTTTTTTTTTCTTCTTTCTTTTTTTCTTCTTCCTTTTTTTTCTTCTTTCTTTTTTTCTTCTTCCTTTGTTTTTCTTCTTCCTTTGTTTTTCTTCTTCCTTTTTTTTCTTCCTCCTTTGTTTTTCTTCTTTCTTTTTTTCTTCTTTCTTTTTTTCTTCTTTCTTTTTTTGTTTTCTTTTGTTTTTTTCTTCTGTTTTTTTTCTTCTTCCTTTGTTTTTCTTCTGTTGTTTTCTTCCTTTTTCTTTTTTTTCTTCCTTTTTCCTTTTTTCTTCCTTTTTCTTGTTTTTCTTTTGTTTTTCTTCTTCCTTTTTTTTCTTCCTCCTTTGTTTTTCTTCTTTCTTTTTTTCTTCTTTCTTTTTTTCTTCTTTCTTTTTTTCTTCTTTCTTTTTTTGTTTTCTTTTGTTTTTTTCTTCTGTTTGTTTTTTTTCTTCTTCCTTTGTTTTTCTTCTGTTGTTTTCTTCCTTTTTCTTTTTTTCTTCCTTTTTTCTTCCCTTTTCTTGTTTTTTTCTGTTTTTCTTTTCTTTTCTTCTTCCTTCTTTCTTCTTCTTCCTTTTTCCCTTTTCTTTCTGCTTCTTCTTCTTCCTTTTTCTTCTTCCTTCTTCTTCTTCTGCCGACGCGCGGAGGACGGCAGGCAGGGCCAGCGGGCGGCGGGCGGCAAGGCGTCGGGCGGCGGGCGGCAGGGCGTCGGGCGGCGGGCGGCGGGCAAGGGCGCAGGGCACGGGCGGCGGGCAAGGGCAGGGCACGGGCGGAGGCGGCGCTCACTGGGGACGGGGGCGGCGGCGCGCAGGGCTTCGGCGTCGGCGTCGGCGTCGGGGCAGGGCTTCGGCGTCGGCGTCGGCGTCGGGGCAGGGCTTCGGCGTCGATCGGCGTCGGGGCAGCGCTTCGGCGTCGAGAGAGAGGAGAATGGGAAGTGGCGAAACTGCTAAGTGCAGTATTTATAGACGCACCTTTAGTCGCGGTTGGGGAGGCGGACCGCGACTAAAGGTACCCTTTAGTCGCGGCTGGCCACACCAACCGCGACTAAAGGGTTTTGGCGCCGCTTTAGTTCCCGCGCAGAAAGACCCTTTAGTCGCGGTTGGGGACAACAACCGCGACTAAAGGGTACCCTTTAGTCGCGGTCCTCCTCCCCAACCGGGACTAAAGGGTCTGTGCTGGAACTGGCGCGGTGCGGTGGGATGTTTAGTCCCACCTCGCTAGCCGAGAGGCTTCGACAGTGGTTTATAAGCGCGGCTGCGCTCACCACTTCGAGCTCCTCTCAAATGCAGGCTTACGGGCCTATTCTGTCACTATGTGCCTGTGGGCCTACTGGGCCTTCTGCGGGCCTGAATCCTGGCCCATTAATGGGTTTCTAGTCGTATTCAGGCCATGGTGGCCCAGTAGGTGGCATATTTTTTATTTTTTGCCTTTTTTTTGTTTTCTTTTTTGCTTTATTTATTTTGTTTTGTTTTTCTTCTTTTTTTTCTTCCTTTTTTCTTCTGTTTTTTCTTCTGTTTGTTTTTTTCTTCTGTTTTTTTCTTATGTTTTTCTTCTGTTTGTTTTTTCTTCTGTTTTTCCTTTTTTCTTCTGTTTTTTTCTTCCTTTTTTCCTTTTTCCTTTTTTCTTCTTCTGTTTTTTCTTCTGTTTGTTTTTTTCTTCTGTTTTTTTCTTATGTTTTTCTTCTGTTTGTTTTTTTCTTCTGTTTTTCCTTTTTTCTTCTGTTTTTTCTTCCTTTTTCCTTCTTTCTTCTTCTTCCTTTTTCCTTTTAAAATCAGAAAAATAAAACTAATTCATTTTAAAATCTTAAAAATACAATTATATATCAAAAAATCAGAAAAATAAAACTAATTCATTTTAAAATCCCTTGAAGGTTTGATAAAAGGTTTGATACATCACTCAGTTCATCGACCAAATACAAAGTTTGGTACAATAAATTATTACACATCAATTCTTCCCTTGTGTCCCTGCTTGCTTACGATTGTGCCGTATCCATGGAGCATCCTCATCATTTAACTTAATGCTTGGGTCAGTGTTCACTTTGAAGGGCGGAATTTCACCAAACATATTATAATCTTCTGACATGTCTGTCTTGTCCTCCACTCCCACGATGTTTCTTTTCCCTAAAAGAACAATGTGGCGCTTTGGATCATCGCATGATGTACTGATCGTTTTCTTATCTTTCCGTTTCCTCGGTTTGCTACTCATGTCCTTCAAATAAAAAACCTGAGCGACATCTTTGGCAAGGACGAATGGTTCGTCAAGGTAACCAAGATTGTTGAAATCCACCATTGTCATTCCGTATTGCTCGTCCACCTTTACCCCACCTCCTGTTAGCTTGAACCATTTGCACCGAAACAAAGGGACCTTAAAGGAGGGTCCATAGTCAAGTTCCCATATCTCCTCTATGTAACCGTAATATGTGACCTTTTGCCCATTCTCGGTTGCTGCATCAAAGCGGACACCACTGTTTTGGTTGGTGCTCTTTTTATCTTGGGCGATGGTGTAAAATGTATTCCCATTTATCTCGTACCCTTGGAAAGTCGTTATAGTCGAAGATGGTTTCTTGGCCAACATGTACAGCTGATCTCCAACATCATTGCCATTCATTAAATGTTTTCGCAACCAACTGCCGAAAGTCTCCATGTGGGCCTTTCTAATCCAGGATTCAGGCTTCCCCGGGTTGTCCGAGCGTAAAATATTCTTGTGTTGCTCGAAGTACGGAGCCACCAAGCTGGAATTTTGCAGAACTGTGTGGTGTGCTTCAGTCATAGAATGACCGTCCATACATATCGTGGATTCCCTTCCGATCTTGCCTTTTCCACTTAGTCTCCCCTCGTGCCGCGATTGAGGAATACCAATCGGCTTAAGGTCAGGAACATAGTCAATACAGAACTCAATTACCTCCTCATTTCCATAGCCCTTGACGATGCTTCCTTCTGGCCTAGCACGGTTACGAACATATTTCTTTAATACTCCCAGGAACCTCTCAAAGGGGAACATATTGTGTAGAAATACAGGACCGAGAATGGAAATCTCTTCGACTAGGTGGACCAGGAGGTGCGTCATAATATCGAAGAAGGATGGTGGGAACACCAACTCGAAACTGACAAGGCATTGGACCACATCGTTCTGTAACCGTGGTAGATCTTCTGGATTGATTACCTTCTGAGAGATTGCATTGAGGAATGCACATAGCTTCACAATGGCTACTCGAACATTTTCCGGTAGGAGCCCCCTCAAAGCAATCGGAAGCAATTGCGTCATAATCACGTGGCAGTCGTGAGACTTCAGGTTTTGGAACTTTTTCTCCGCCATGTTTATTATTCCCTTTATATTCGACGAGAAGCCAGACGGGACCTTCATACTGCTCAGGCATTCAAAAAAAATGACCTTCTCTTCTTTGGTAAGAGCGTAGCTGGCACGACCTTGAAACCATTCCGGATGCCGGTCATCTGGGTCTTTCAAAAGTTGCTGGTCCTGCCGTGCTTCCTTTGTATCATTTGTCTTCCCATACACGCCCAAGAAGCTTAGCAGGTTCACGCAAATATTCTTCGTAACATGCATCACGTCGATTGCAGAGCGGACATCTAGGACTTTCCAATATTCTAGCTCCCAAAATATAGATTTCTTCTTCCACATGGGTGCGTGCCCGTCAACTCCCCGCGGAACTGATTGTCCGCCAGGACCCTTTCCAAAGATGACTTTCAAATCCTTGACCATATCAAATATCTCAGCACCAGTACGTTCCGCAGGCTTCGGCCGGTGATCTGCCTTGCCGTTGAAATGCTTGCCTTTCTTTCTTACGTTATGATTTCGGGGAAGAAATCGACGATGACCCAGGTACACGTTCTTCTTACAATTAACCAAACGTACACTTTCAGTCTCATGTAAGCAGTGCGTGCATGCATTGTATCCCTTATTTGTCTGTCCCGAAAGGTTACTGAGAGCAGGCCAATCGTTGATGGTTACAAAAAGCAACGCTCGTAGGTCAAATTCCTCTCCTTTGTGCTCATCGCAGACACGTACACCAGGTCTGGCCCACAACTGTAAAAGTTCTTCAACTAATGGCCTTAGGTACACATCGATGTCGTTGCCGGGTTGCTTAGGGCCTTGGATGAGAATTGGCATCATAATGAACTTCCGCTTCATGCACAACCAAGGAGGAAGGTTGTAGATGCATAGAGTCACGGGCCAGGTGCTATGGCTGGAGCTCTGCTCGCCAAAAGGATTAATGCCATCAGTATTTAGACCAAATCTTATGTTCCTTGCGTCAGCTGCAAAATCTTTGAACACTCTGTCGATCTTTCTCCATTGCGTTCCATCAGCGGTGTGTCTCAACTCCCCGTCGGACTTACGGTCCTCTTTGTGCCATCGCAACGACTTGGCATGCTTTTTGTTCATGAACAGACGTTTCAACCGTGGTATTATAGGAGCATACCACATCACCTTGGCGGGAACCCTCTTCCTGGGTTTCTCGCCCTCAACATCGTCACCAGGGTCATCGCCTCTGATCTTATAACGCAATGCAGTGCATACAGGGCATTCATTCAAATTCTTGTATTCACCGCGGTAGAGGATGCAGTCGTTAATGCATGCATGTATCTTCAGAACCTCTAAACCTAGAGGGCAGACAACCTTCTTTGCTTCGTACGTACTGGCGGGCAACTCGTTATTCTTCGGAAACATATTCTTCAACATTTTCAGCAAATTTTCAAATGATGAGTCACCTACACCTTCTTGTGCCTTCCATTTTAGCAAATCCAGTGTGCAGCCCAGCTTTTTCAGACTATTATCGCATCCTGGATACAACGACTTTTTGTGATCCTCTAACATGCGATCCAAATTCTCCCTCTCCTTGTCAGTTTCGCAGCGTCTCCGTGCATCAGCAATGGTCCGACCAAGATCATCAGCGGGCTCATCATGTGCCTCTTCTTCACCTTCACCTAACCCTTCCCCACCTTCAGCATCATCCTCCATGAAAGTATCACCGAAATGATCATGATAGTTGTCATCGATATCATCCCCTTCTTCATCTTCTTCCATTCTAACCCCTCTTTCTCCATGCTTGGTCCAACAATTATAGCTTGGCATGAAACCGTGCCGAAGCAGGTGCATGTGAACGTCTCTTGAGGAGGAGTAACCCTTCTGATTCTTACAGACAGCACATGGACAGATAATAACACCTTGCTGCTTGTTCGCATTTGCCACTACGAGGAAATCTTTCAAACTCGTAGTGAACTCGCCGGAGAGTCGGGGACCGTACATCCATTGCCGATTCATCTGCATTATTATTATATAAAGTATATAATTAACCATCATGCATTTGTTAAACTAACTAGCTAGAAATACAAATTAAACAATGAACTACACACATGCATATTTTATCAATGACACATGAAAGGTTCAAGTTGCTAACCGCGATCGCGGAGGAAAAATAAATGAGAAAGCTCAAGTGTGGCTCGGACACTTCATATCATGTTTGTTTCAGGCTCTCGGGCATTTCATCAAACACCTTGTGTGCATAGGAGGAACCAAAAGCAAACCCACCACCCCCTTCTGAAAATTGTGAAGTGAGCTGAGTGAAGTGAAGTGAGCTGAGTCCTATATATAGGGATGGGCCTTTAGTCCCGGTTGGCCTGGCCAACCGCAACTAAAGGCCTTCGGGGACCTTTAGTCGCGGTTGGCCAGGCCAACCGGGACTAAAGCCCCTCCCGTCCGCCAGCTGGATGGGCCTTTAGTCCCGGTTGGCCTGGCCAACCGTGACTAAAGGCCTTCGGGGACCTTTAGTCCCGGTTGGCCAGGCCAACCGGGACTAAAGCCCCTCCCGTCCGCCAGCTGTCGACCGAGCGCGCTGGGCCCAGATAGTTGGTCGCGGGTCTCGTCCCGAACCGCGACTAAAGACCCCTTTGGTCGCGGTTCGATTGTTTTGGGGACTAATGGGGGCGTATGGAAGCCTCTTTTTCTACCAGTGGCGGCAGCATACATCGTGATTCTCTGCTGCAATAACTTGCAATGCAAGGTCTTTGCTGTGAAAGATTCAGGGTATCTGGGAACGATTGCTTTTGCTTTTGCTTGAACTATTAGATAAGCACACACTGCCAAAATATTTTGGTTTGTGTAGGGATTACTCTTACAACTTACAAGATCTTCGGATGTTCTTTTGTCTTCCAAAGTTCTACTGTTTTTTTTTGCGAGTGCCAAAGGTATACTAGATTTTCCTTTTTTACTTTCACATCTTCAAATTAGTGGCTTGTGGATTGATGCGCATGGTTTGGCATCACTCTATGGTGCACTTCAGTGCACTGTTGGTATTATAACTACCACAAATACGAAAATACAAAGGTGAACATGAGTGCGCGCGCACCCATGTGAATAGTAAATTCATAAAAAATACTAGAGAAATTAAAAAAATTCTGAAATTTTGCGGTATGAATCTTAGTCGTTCATTCTACTCACGTGTGAAGTTTCATGATGTATTAACACCCATGGTATTCTTAGTGAAGAAAATACAAATGCGATCATACTATTCATTAAACAGTGTTTTTTAATATAGCTTCGATTTTGTCATTTTTGCCCAGATTACCACGGATGTGATTTCTTCGTGAAACATCATATGCGAGTATACCGGTTGACTATGTATATTTATAAAGTAAATTCAGATTTTTTTTGATTTTTCTAGCATTTTTTTGAATTTACTATTCATAAAGGATGCGCGCGCACCCATGTTCACCAAATCCGCGGCTACAAATATTGCTATATTGCCAATATAGTAAAGATGGGAATTGAAATATCGGACGTTGCTTTGTGTCATAGTTGAAAAAAGAATAAAGAAAAAATGATAGTTGATTGTGTACTCATTTGAAAATTTATGATCTCGCATCTCTTATTGCGGTTCTGTAGCACAATGCGAAAGCTATGCTAAATAAATCACAGTGATTACATATAAAATATTATATTTTTTTGCGAGGTACATATAAAATATTTATGTACCCTTTGCAACGCACGGGCAATTACCTAGTTATACGGTATAACGGCTAACTTGGTCTTGGCCCAACCCAAACGCACCACGGCAGCGACGCGGGGCGGCAGACACGAGCGAGCGAGCGTCTGGTCAGGCGCGCGAGGAGCCGACCGCTCGAGGATAATTTTCGTGTTTTGACCCTTTTTTGATAGTTGTTTCAGATCTAATCCTAGTTTGCAAAAATTTCGGGATCTGATCTTTTTCCTACCGCCAGTGTTCTTGGCGGTAGGGTATAACAACCTACCGTCAAGGTCTCTGGCGGTAGAAAACTTATCCACATCAGCAGCACGGACCCCTACCGCCAAACACGGTGGCGGTAGCCTATATAACCCTACCGTCAAAGTGTCCGGCGGTAGGTACGAATACACACTGTGTCTGATACTTAGGAAAAAATTGCGGTAGGGCATGCAACCCTACCGCCAGAGACCTTGGCGGTACACTGTTATACCCTATCGTCAAGGACACTGGCGGTAGAAAAAAGGCCAGATCTCGAAATTTTTGCAAACTAGGGTCAGATCTGGATCAACTTACGGAAAAGGGTCAAAACACGAAAATTGTCCACCGCTCAAGTGGGCATCTCCCGATTCCAGATCCAACGAATCTTCAGTTTCCCTATCCTTTTCCCCCAAACCTAGCGCTACCTGGAGGCTCTGGCGGCGGCGAGCGACTCTAGGTCCGGCGGCCGGCCTTCTCCTCCCTCGGTTACCCGCTTCCCCCCGTGCCGGCAATCTCCCGCGGCGACAGCGCCATCCATCAACTAGCAGGCTAAGGAACTTATTGCTGCCTTAGAGTTGGAAGAAGTAGAAACCGGGATGGGTTTGAATCAAGAAATGGGTATTGGAAGACCATGTGATACTCGTTAGGGCTCTTATTACAAGATTATCAACCATATTATCTCCATGTATCCCGCAGTAAGGCGTGTTCTCATCAAGATTGCAAAAGAGTATAACGGCACAGAGGCGGTAGCAGCAATGACTATGTTGACATCATTCCGGACATTTGAATTTGTTTTCATGGCACACTTGATGCAAGAAATATTTGAATACACCGATGACTTGAGTAGAGCTTTGCAAAAGAAAGATCAAGATATTGTTAATGCTATGGAGATTGTTGATCTCACAAAGCCGCACTTGCAATGCTGGTCATTGAGTCATTGATGTTATCATCTTGTTGTACATTTATTGTTCTATTGTATTGCTTTGGCATTTTTTTTAAAGAATACCCAACAGCAAATTCCTGGCTCCGCCACTGGCAGGAGGTTAAACAAACGAAACCTTTTGCTGACGTGATTGAAAGCTCACTCTTGGGGGAACTGTTGGCGAACCAACGCGTTGGTCACGCGAACGTTTCGTCGCAGACATACGGTGCCACGAATCAGTAACGACCACGCTTACTTAGAACCGTATGACGTGACAGAGCCACATGCATGCAGTGGCGGAGCCAGCCAGCTGAAGGAGCCGGGGGCAAAGTCTTTACACAACGTTGTTGCCCAGCATTTGCCCAAGTAAATTAGTAATGCTAATAATGGTTTCTTTGTATTGTTTAGTGAAGAATGGCCGGATTGATAGCGATGATCAGTGCAGTGCGAGACAAGTACACGATCAAAGGTTTAGACCGAGGTATGAGATTAATTCATATGCGAGTGCAAGTGGCTGCATATATGACGACATATTTTCAGTGCATATATATACAGTATATAATGTTTACCACCAACGATATACTAATCATCGTTCACGTGTGACGCGACCCAGCTTGAAGCAACAAAAGAAGAAGAAGAAGAAGAAGAAGAAGAAGAAGACGAAGAAGAACAAGATGATGATGATGATGATGATGATGATGATGAAGAAGAAGAAGAAGAAGAAGAAGAAGAAGAAGAAGAAGAAAGTCCATTTAGACTTTGAACAGGTAGTGGTTGGGTTGTTTGATCCTGTCTTCTACAGCTAAGGTTTACAGCGACGTATGAGCGTGCAAGTGGCTGTATATATGACAACACATTTTGAGTGCGCCTGATCATGCCGGCTGGCCAATAGGAGTGCCCCTGACTATAGCTAGAAAGGAATTATATTACTAGGTTGAAACGTCCAGCTTATATATAACATAATGCGCCTGATCATGCCGGCTGGCCAATAGGAGTGAAAAGTCAATGCTTTTTTGCATGTATGCACACACTATATATATTGCGGAGCGCGCGAGACCAACTACGTAGTAGTACTACCAACTAATCATGCGTTCACGTGCGACCCAGCTCAAAGCAACCAAAGAAACTAAGGGCAAAAGCCGCGACGTGACGTGAGCATGCTTGCAAGGATCAGTTTGGTCCGAGTCGGACCCGGCGAGCCTGAGGAGGCGGTCACACATGCATCCATGCACTCGCACTGTACATACCCTTGCAAACTTAATTACCGAGGAGTACAGTACATAATAGCACTGCACGTACATTGTGCACAATCCCGGCGGAATCCGATTAAGTTTGCAAAAGGATGCGACAAGGAACGATCGCACCAGCAGTCGCAGACTCATTAGGTTGCGTGGATGCGACAAATTCAACATGCTTGCGGGCGCTTCGCCACGCTCGGCAAACCCACCCGACGCTGCTAGCTGTGTGTCACCCGGATTTACGGACCTGGATACGATGGTTGTTGTCTACTAGTGGCCGGTGGCTAGTAATTTATTCCGATTAACACGTCATCACAGCCATCTCTTTCGAAAATAGTAGTAGTATCAGTGATTTAGTCTAACTTGAATTCTAGTCCCTCTGTTCCAAAATACTTGACTTCCTTTTGTCTAAAAATGGAGGTACCTATATAGTAATCAAATGAAAGTAATTAGCTTTGCTTCTTTGATCGAGAGAACCGTTCAAGCTGGTCCAATTCACCCCCTCATTCCCAAGTTTTTGTATTAGATTGTTCGTCACCTTCAATTGAAATTGGAGGAAATTCTCTTAGAAAAGGGATATGTCCCTTTTAATTAATAAATCGAGCCTTTAGTAGAATCTTTCATATGGACGCCATTCAACAAAATTTCATATGAATTCTGAGTTTTTTTAGAAAAAAAGGGCTCCAGCCCCAGTTTCATTTTTCCATAGAAAATGAAACCAACAGAGTATATCATTAATACAGACCGCGGGAGGAGATTGAGTATCTCTTCGGCATCAACTTTCAGGAATCTAAAAACAGCAAACATCTTGAGATACAGGAATCAAGCTAAAAGTTTTTAAGCTGAAAATGGACTAGCTACTGGCAATCCCCGCAGCGTGAGAAGGGACATGAGGACCATATTAACCCTCAAGGATCAAGCTCTCCTCCATGCGCCCATCCAGCCTCCCATCTTTTGCATAGAATATTATAGCCAGAGCTCGTTCCTCTTCAGCCTGGCTCTGGCCAGAGCAGCATCGGTGGTTTTCTTGCAGCGTCCCAGATAGCCACAATGATTATCTCCACGCGCTCTCTTGCTTTTCCTTTGCAAAGGATCTTCCATGAGTTGCAGTAGCCTGCAATCTTTCTCAAAACCACCTGCACACCCATCCAGTTTGTGTTATTAAAACACAGGTCATTTCTGCACCTCCAGATAGCCCAGAGAGTAGCTGATATAATAAGATTCTCAGCTTGCAAAATTTTATCTTTCCCCCACATTTCTGCCTCCCTACCAAAAGCAGGTAGGGGGAAGCAGTCTATAATGGAGTGGATAGTTCTCCAAATTTCCATAGCTACAGCACATTCAAAGAACAAGTGGTTGATATTCTCACATTCAGAGCAGAACAAGCAAGACAAGTCATTTAAATGTTGTCTCTTAATAAGATTCTCCCTAACCAGCAGCTTATTATGAGCTAGCAGCCACAAAAAGATGTGGATGTTGGGAGGGACATGAATTTTCCACATATCAGGTATATGAACTTGGCTAATGCCCCTAAAATTAATCATGGCATACATTGATCTAACAGAGTAAACACCATTAGACTCTAGTTTCCAGATTAAAGCATCATCCTCATCACTAAGGTTTACAGATTGCGCAATGCTCAACAGGTCATACCAAAGGAGAAGCAAGCTGTTATCCACACATCTTCTAAATGTGATTTTAAGGTTAACCCCATCCTACAGGCCAGCAATAGCCTGATTGTGTTCATTGGCAATACTATATAACTACCATAATTGAATGGCCAGGCTACACGACCCAAACCAATGATCTTCCCAAAATTTGACTCTTTTCCCATTGCCCACTTTCCATTGATACCCATGTTTAGCTGCTTTAGCAGCCCACAAAACCCCTTTCCAGAAAGGAGAAGAGTTAGTATCAGGGCAGGAGAAAAATATTGGGATTATTGGCTCTATACTTAGGGTCAATAATCTGTTTTCACATCTTATTATCACCATTATGAAATTTATAAACCCAGGAAGCTAATAGACTTAGGTTCATCTCAGCAATATTTGGGACCCCAAGCCCCCATATTGCTTTTTCTGGGTTACCAGTCCCCCAGTTGGCAAGGTGATACTTATGGTGTCCCTCATAATTATCCCAAAAACAATGAGCCATCTGTGAGTTGATCAAATTAATGGCCCACTTGGGGAATTTGATCATGCTCATCAGATATGTGGGTATGCTAGCTAGACATGATTGAACCAGCACCAGCTTCTTCTCATAACCTAGTAGTCTACCTCTCCATCCAGCAGCTCTTTTCAGAACCTTATCAATCACAGGTTGTAGGTCTTCTCTCCTGAGCTTGGTGTAATGTAGAGGGAAACCTAGGTATTTTAATGGAAAAGACCCCAGTCCACAGGATAGGGCTTGAGCTACCTTATGAGCATCATCCTCTTGAACATTTACGGGGAGCAGATCACATTTATAGAAATTTATTCTAAGCCCAGACATATGTTCAAAGCAAGATAGAAACCATTTCAGGTTTCTAGCTGAGACCAGGTTATTGCCTAGAAAAAGGAGGGTATCATCTGCATATTGCAGACTTGTCACCCCTTGTGGGAATATATTTGTCATCGAACCTGTCAGCATGTTATTTTTTGCTGCTTTATTAAGCATTCTACTAACCACATCTGCCACCAAGTTGAACAACATAGGGGAGGCAGGATCTCCTTGTCTCACCCCTTTAAAGGTCTCAAAAAAATCATTGTTACAATCATTAATCCTAACTCCTACTTAACCTTTGTATAAAATGGACTTGACTTTCATCATCCACTTGGGGCTAAAACCCCTTTGATACATAATTTTCAGAAGGAACTCTTTACTAACTCTATCATAGGCTTTCTCATAGTCTAATTTAAAGGCAAACCCCTCTTTATCATGTGTCACCTCATCATGAATAATTTCATGAGCTGTCACCACATTCTTCACAATAAATCTGCCTTTAAAAAGCAGTTTGGTTTTGTGAGATAATCTCATCACCAATATCTCCTAGTTGGTTAGCCACACATTTAGCAAAAAATTTAAAACTGCAATTGGACAAAGCAATTGGTCTAAATTTTTGTATAGTGTCAGCACCAGGTTCCTTTGGGATGAGAGTTAACAGAGAGAAATTTAACTATATAAATCTAAAGAGTCATTATTCCAGGCCTCCGCCATCAACATAAGATCATCTTTGATGGTCGACCAGAAATGTTGATAGAAGAGGAAAGGAAACCCATCAGGGCCAGGGGCCCCTTCAGCATAAGACGCAAAGACTGCTTTCCTCACATCCTCTTCAGTAATATCAGCTTCTAAAATTTTATTGTGGTCTTCAGAAACTTTTTCAGAAGGATCCCAAAAATCTTCATCTAATGAAATATCTAGGGTCTCCTCTCGGCCAAAAAGCTTCTTGTAGTAGTCTACAGCAATATCCATTATATCCCCAGTAGTCTCTACATGACCATTTGGGCCAACAAGCATATCTATTTGCTTTTTTCTCCTTCTATGGTTAGCAATAGCATGAAAATAGGCAGTATTTCTCCCTCCCTCTAAAATATTTCTCTCTCTGGATCTCTGTCTGGACTTAATTTCCTCCAATCTCCATATTTTTTGAAGATTAGAGGCAATTTTGTCCATCCTGTTTTTAGAGGGTGGGGAAAGTACTTTAGACTCAGACTCTATATCTAATAAATCATATTCAACAACAATCTGATGTTTGTTCCTATTCTGGGAAGCCTCATAGTTGGCATTCCAGCCTTTACAAACTCTTCTAAGCAACCTGATTTATATTGCCATCTATCTAAAGGATCTTTAATAGAACATGGAGCATTCCAGCATTTCTTCACCATGTCTTCAAAACCTTCAACTTCCAACCACCATTTTTCAAACCTAAACTGTTTGTTCTTTGGTGGCTGGATAGCCCCAGTGTCTACCATTAGAGGAGTGTGGTCACTACCCACTCTAGGGAGAGATTTGAGTTGTACAGCTTATCAATGAAGACCTTGTCAATATTAGCCATAACCAGCTTATCCTGGTTATTGGCCCAAGTAAACTTTCTATTAGAGTTTTTAAGCTCTATCAGACCATACTTGTTAACCCAGTCATTGAACAGGGTTACCCGATGCAAGTTAACAGCTCCAGTGCTTTTCTCTTCACTACTTCTGACCAGGTTGAAGTCACCCCCAATTATGGTGGGCCCCAACCAGGCATCTAGAATATTATGCAGCTCATTGATGAACTCTAATTTGAGGTTATCATAGGCTGACCCATAGACTGAAATAAATCTCTAATCAATTTTATTCTTCTTATCCTTAAGTATACAAGAAATAGAGAATTCTAAAATATCTACTGATACAATATCAAATTCCTCAATGTTAACCCCCACTAGTATACCACCAGCAGTGCCCACAGCAGGCAGCCAGTGCCAGGAGTACCTACCCTGAGGGTCAACATTGGCAATTTGGAAGTCATTAAAAGACTCCTTCTTAGTCTCAGAAAAGCCAATCAAGTCAGCATGGGTGTCTCTAATGAGCTTACCCACTGCCTTGAGTTTTTCAGGCTTATTCAGACCTCTAGCATTCCAAAATAGACTTACTACCATTATTAAAATCTAGTTTTCTACAACTACTCTTTCTTCCTGAGACAACCTCAGCCCATGTAAGGGCAGCTTCAGGGTGATCACTACTGTGATCACATCCTGCGGCTGATTTCTCAGATAGATCCAATCTTATTTCATCAAGATTCAAGTCTAAATTAGCAGGAAGGAAACACTCAGGGTGAGTGTCCTTGAATGCAGATAGCCTGCTTTCCTCCACTTGCTTCATAACTTGGATATTTTGAGAAATATTAATATCATTATCACCTAATTTCAAGCCAACTTTCTTTGCTTTCAAGAGTAAATCTTCATCATTAAAAGCAGAAAAGGAGTTATAGTTTTTGTTACCTTTAGGAACTTCCAAATCTTTTAGTCTTCTGAGGTCTTCAGCCTTTTGAATAGCATTCCTCCCATCTTTTTTGATCCTGGTGCTCACTCTGGATGCCACCACAGGGCCCCATTTGTGTTTTGTGGCCTTGGCTCCTCCAAGGTGGCACCATCCCCATCAGACTCTTCATCAAATTGCTCTAGAAGCTGAATAGCAATATTATCTTCAGGTTTCTTCTTCTTCACATCCTTCTTCATGCTAGAATCACCTTTCAGTCCCAGTATAGCACTTTGCACCTTTTTTTCTAGTGAATTCACTAGCTTCATTGGTGTTTTGGACTTAGTAGGAGCTTTCTGAGAGTTCTGAATTGGGCCCCCAGACTTTGGATTTTTGTTCTTGTCAGTTTCCATGTCCTTTGGGCCCTGCATTTGCATATCTTTTTTAGGACTCCCTTCCAGCAGATCTTCATCTGATTTTTCCCCACCACTAGTACTTGGATTTATATTGCCAGTGATTGGGGCTATATCAACAAGGAATGATATAAGGAATAATTCCTTGTCAATCTCTAGCCTTTCTGTTGGGATCTTAAAAATGTCCCTCACAGCAACCTGCACCTTAACTTTTTCATAGAAGCTTCTAAATATTTCATGCCAGTCAACATTCACCAAGATGCCCAAGATGTAAGTAATCTGAGAAATCACTTTCCAAGTAAGCTTATTAACAGGAATTCCAATCATGGTCACCCAAACCTCTTGCAGTTCAGCATAGGCTACCTCTTCACCATCCCATTTAGCAAAAGAGACAGTCACCCTTTCTTCTTGAGATTGATGGAGGGCAACTCAACCAAATCCTTCACCTTTTTATGGGGAGGGAACCTGACTAGGAATCTTTTCTCAGTTAACTGCCTCACTTGCCATGACCAATTGGTTTTCCATATCTCAGAGAAGTTGTTTTTCAGTTCTTCGGATGTGATAGATCCTTCTTCAATCACAACCACACAAACATTGGACATGTTCAGCCATTTTACTGCCTCCTTGTCATCTGATTCTATGTGGAAGAAGCCCAGCCCTGCATTAGCACTGCCATAGTATTGGGTAGTAGCTTGTGGCTTGTACCATTCTAGGCAATTGTCCATATGATGCCCTGTCTTGTGACAGATGAAGCATTTCTCGGGCACTGGACAGGTCCCCACAAAGTGAGCTGGCTCTCCACAGTTATAGCAAATGACATTTTTTAATTTTGGATCATAGTTGATCACAGCTTCATCATTTCTGTTCTGAGAGCTATCAGCCTTGTCACTGCCAGTTTTTCCTTGCTGTTCTTTTTGTGAATTGAAGCTCTTGCTTTTCCTCTTGTGTTGGTTCTGAGAATTCTGTTGTTGAGTGCTGGATTGTCCTTCTCCAAAACCTTGCATCTGGTTACCAGACTGTATCTGCTCTGAGGGGTGCCCATAGTGCATATGCTGCTGATGATGATGCATGATCGGCATCTGTTGCTGCTGTTGGTGCACTACAGGCAAACTAGGCAAGTACTGTTGCGGCCACTGATTGAACTGAGGGAATTGCATCCCCTGCCATGGTGGCATCCCTTGCAAATTGTCCGCCCCCCAAATTGATGCATGTTTTGGAAAGTACTTGGATGAATCTGCTGCACCACCTATGGCCCTTGTGGATTCAGGCCCCCAGACTGGATCGGGATATGACCATGGGCTTGGGGGTGTGTCTGGCCGACCGGGCGGTGCCCTTCTCCGCGGCCAGTACCACTCCCCCCACCTCGGCGAACTCCTCCCCTGCTGCCTGCCATCCCTTTGACCACTTCTGCGTATGTTGACTGATCAGTACCACCATGCCACAAATCCTTCGAGAAGCTGATCTTCTTCGCCCGAGCCTGCTTTCCACTCTCTCTCGTAGGATAGCAATCTTGTGGAATGAATTTCTTGGAGAGGAAGAGGTCTTTGCGAATCCAGACCAGCCCCCTTTTTGGAGGCGGAACCCTAGCCTTGTTTGGGGACGGCACAGACCAGAGCTGCCCAAATAACTCCACCACCTCCTCACCATCCTGAGGAAGCGACTTTTGAGAGTACATATTCCTTTTTTTGAAAACAGCCACCCCCATCAGCCTTTTGCGTCTACAGGCTAACTCTCGGGGCCCACTGGTCAGCATCTCCAGCCCGTTCCCTCAAAGCCGCATGTCGCCGGCAAGCACGAGCCCTCGCCGGAATTGCGCGGAACGGGGAGGGACGACAAGGAGTGCCTGCTCGTGATTCCAATCGAACCAATGGAACCGAGACCGCTCCAATCATCACCTCGCTTAGTCGCTCATTGCTTACCAGGGATCTCGCCGGAATGGGTGCCATCTCACCCTCTGAGTTCTCGACGTCGATGATGCTTCCTCGGCCGCCCAATCTAGCACCTGCTCTGGCTCTAGCGATGAGCCCAATCGGAACAACCTCTCGATTTCCTCCTCTGTCGCCCTTGCCATAATCCGCTCGACGAGGACCAGCTTCGCATCCCTCGCTTTCTCCGCCGCCCACTCCGCCGCCTTCTCCAGTCTGTTCGCCGTCTTCAGAAGCGCTTCCAGATCCTCCGTCGACGACCTCCGCTCTCTCGGAGTCCCGCTCATCTCGAATCAGATCTGGGTCGTTATGCAGCACGATCCCCAAACCGATTTCGGGGCCTGAGCGGTCGAGCGAGCGGAGCCTCGCGCTCCCCGCCTCCGAGAGCTCGCCGCCGGCGTAGGTTGCGGGGAGAAGGTGGTGGTCGGTGGGGAGAGTGGATGGGGAGGTAGGAGACGCGGTCATCACATGTTGTTGGAGACTATTTTCTTTTCCCTCTTTTTGTGGAGTGTGCTGTCATGTCTTCTGATTTTGGCCTGAGATACATGTACAATCAAGTTCAGAACAATCGGCTGAAACTGAAAACAAGTTTAACAATTAACTAGGCAGGAGAAAGAGCACAATTCAGGTCAACCGGGAATGTAATAAGCCTGTAATTTTTTTCTAACCATCACAATTGAGGTTAATTTTTCTTTCTAAAAAAGGCCACATGGTTTTTCTCTTTTCTCTCTTTTTTTAATTGATAGCTTACAACATATGAAATGTGATCCAACATGCAACCGGCACGATTGAATTAGTCGTGCCGGACTACGCGCGCATGACCACCACTTTCCTTGTCCAAGCAACCAGGGGGAAGTTTCGTATGCCTTTGCTTCGAGAAGGATATCAGAGTCGTCGCCGTTGGCCGGTGTACGTATGCCAGCTTGGACGGCGACGCGCATGGAACCCTGCTTGAAACAGTCACCTACTGAATATTACTAGATTGAGATTTCCGCAAAAAGAAAAGAAAAAGGATATTAGATTGAGATTCCGCTGCAAAAAAGAGAGAGAAGGATATTAGATTGAGATTTAAGGTTGCTTATTAATTAGCACGCTTTGGTTTCAACCGGCACGCATGTGCACAGAATCGGTTGCACCACGTACGTGCCACGCGCGAGTTAGTTAGCTAGCTAGCTAGAGTACAATAAGCTAGTCTTAATCATTGACCTTCTCTTCTCTTCTCCTTTTAGATAGTAGTTACGTTGCATCAGCAAATCAAAACAAATAGTGAGCATATTTTAATCCAAATATTAATTGTACCCCACTGAACTTCAAAGTTTTAAGTTCACATGACTCCTCGTGTGGAAAAAGAAAAAAGAGAAAATTAAGCAGACAGGTAGGTATATACCGCGCGTACACCGTAGTGACCGTGCACAGTGAATTAAACACCTACTTCCCCACTACTCCCTCCGTCCCATAATATAAGAGCGTTTGTGTCAAACAACGCTTTTATATTATGGGACGGAGGGAGTAGTTACTGTGGTGTCGCTGTCGGAAGAAAGCCCGTTTCAGTTAAGCACACTGTCATGCTGCCCCGAAACAACCTGCAGAGAAAAAGTTGGGTTCAGACGACTAGCACGAGAGCATGTTGCCCGCACCGATCGATCAATCGCATACATTCCATCACAAAATAACTTTTAATTTATAAACCACACCACTGAGTTGTATGAAGAAAGCGCACTGTATATATCACCCCACTCAACCTTCAAACATGGAGGCTCGCCCGACGGGTCTGCCGGTTCCTGGTGCACCGCCAACGGTGACGAGGTCGACAATGAGGAGTTCGTCCTACAGTCGCCGTTGCCCGACGGGTCTGCCGGCGATGCACATCTCCAGCTTGGTTGCTCTGTTGTCAAGGATGTGGAAGATATTGAGGGCCTTCACTGCAGGATGTGATGACGAGAAGACACCACAGAAGCTGCTTGGTCCATATTCAGAGTCGGCTTGCATTGCCGCTGCCGCCCTTGAAGCGGAGGCGGGCTAGGAGCATGTAGGACAGGGACGCCGTTCCGGCCGGGGTGTTCCCCCTGAGCCGTCGAGAGAAGGTCTCGTGCGTAGCCTCGCCTTCAAGCATTGGGCTCGAGGAACGTGCTTCCGTTGCCTCGACCGTGGCCACCAAGTCCATGCATGTCGTGAGCCATTCATATGTATTCGCTGCCGTCGCCCTGGTCACTGGGAGAGGTTTTGTCGTGCTCACTCTCCGGTTGCTCGCGACCGCTCTCCGGTCGCCCACGTGGGCTCTCCGGTCACTCACGCTCCTTGCCAGCGGAGCTGCTCCCCATTCGTCTAGCCTTGTTCTCTGCTGACCAGGAGTTGGGCAGAGGTCGTGGGTAACTCGTCACTGGGTGTGTCGGTACTGCCAAGGTCCCAATCTGGGTGTCGCCTGGATTCCAATGCAAGTGCCTTTTTGGTCTCTGCTTTGGAGTCCCGGTTTGCCTTGCTACGCACGGAGCTCCTTCAGGAGGTTGAGCTCCTCCACTCTGAGCTTTGCGACGCTCTTGCCAAGTTTTAGGTTGCATCGGTTGTGCCTTTGGTGCCTGAACTCCAATCTGGTTCCATTGATGAGGCGGATGAATGCTTCTTTGGAGATTTTTCTCCTCGTGCTCTGGATGCGACATCATCTATCCGTGGCAGTGTGGTCGTCACCGAGGTCGTGGCTCCAGTTCTGCAGATTATGCCTGAGCAGCTGCAAGAGCTTTGTGGGGAATCAACTATGGTGCAGCCGATGAAGTCAGGCTCAATGGAGTCCTTGGCCTCACCATCACTGTTAGAGTCCTGCCAGCCGCTCGCCTTTGTGGACAGTGGATGCTTGGATGGTTCTGTCACTCTTTCATCTATGCCCATCGAGCATGAGGCGTCCTTGAGTGGCGAGGTTAATGAGATTGGTGTGTTGGCGCCTATCTCTGAGGCCCTATCATGTGAGCAACTGGAGACGTCTGGGTCCATCGTGTCGGTTGTATCTATGGTTAATGATGTTCAGGCAATTAGTATGTTGGCGTCTGATCCTTTGGAGCCTAGCCAGCCGCTAGCCGTTGTGGAGGATGGAGGTTCTGATATCACGGTAAACCAGTCGCACGTGACTGTCAAGCAGGTTTCTGTGCATGAGAAGGTCGATGACATTCTCTTTGGGTTAGAGCTTCATAGCTTGCTTAAACGTTTGGAGGCGGCTAGCCCTAGATCTGGCAAGGCGATTGTGGAGGAGGATCTTAGGAGCAAAGCAAAGAAGAGTGACCCGCAGAAAAGGCGTCGGCGGCCGCGTAATGGATGATCTTCACTCTCTTGCATTGTCCTTATGGCCTGCATTGTCTTTGTGGATTTGGTGGTGCCCGTGGTCGCTAGCCAAGTTACCCTCATTTGGGGTGTCTTTGCGATGTAGTAGTGTGGGGTTACATGGTCGTGACGTGTTGGATATGGTTGTCGAGTGAGTAGTCCACATGTGATTGATTTGTATCGGTTTTTGCCTGGTTTTCCGTTAATTAACTGGGCAATTCTCTTCTCCTTAATTAATTGATGAGGCAAATCTTTTGCCTCTGTTTCAAAAAAAACATGAAAGCTCGCTGGCTTGATTTGGAGCAGTCCTCAAGACTAGAAGAATGGAGAGCTGAGATGACTATTCTAGTAGAGTTGCTCTAATCATGAAGGCAATCTGGACCCGCGGCATTATCTTGCCGCAGGCCATTGAGTTGTGTGCTTTGATCAGGTTCAAACTAAAAATCTGATTCAATTTCTTATGGATTCTACATGAAACAAATTAGATCCCGTCCACCTCCACTCCATATCTCGTCCCCATCTACCGTCCTCCTCCCCTCCGTCCCCCGTCCAGATCCCGTCCGCCTCCCGTTCACCCCTCCAGATCTCGTCCACCTCCCTCCCGACCCCTTTTGGCCTCCCGTCCGTCTCCCCTCCCGCCGCCGCCGGATCCCGGCTGGGGCAAAGCCCGTATGGGGGATGATGGCAGCGGCGGCGTGCCTGTGACGGTCGCATTGGCCGAAAGAAGCTTTTCGAAGTTGAAATTGTTGAAGAATTATTTGAGGTCAACAATGACTCAAGTGAGGTTAAATAGTCTGGCTATATTATGCATCGAGAAGAAATTATTGAATGAGATTGACATCGACCCCATCATAAGTGACTTTGCATCGAGGAATGTTAGAAGAAAATTTTAAGGTAATATGTATAAATTATTTGATACGCATACTGATATAATAATTTATATATACATTATTTTTTAGATAAATTTATATATGTACTTATATTATAATGACTTGTATATTAAGGGCCCCCAATTTTTAGTTCGCCCCGGGCCCCCGAAATCTCAGGGTCGGCCCTGGGCGTCCCTCCGTTGCGGCTTGGAGGCGTGGCTGATGGTGGATCTTGAGTGGGCGCCTCGGGACGAAGTGTGCGTGGCCATGGCGCCGATGATGCAGTGATGAGACCTCCTCTAACCTTTGGCTGTCTTTTCATCGTCGGTCCAAATAGATCTGGTCGGCGGGTGTTGCCTCGCGACGGCTTCCTAGCGACGGATCAAGTGGAGGAGGAGATGGTGGCCTAACTGCTGAAGCGGGTGAGGATGCCACCATCGCCGGCCGGCGCCCGCGGGTGTCGTTTTCCTCGTTGGAGGCGATGGCGAGGGCGTCCCTCGCTCCATTGTTTCCGGGGAAACCTCAGATCTGGAGGAGGCTACCATTGACGGCGGTGCCCGTGGGCGTCGTAGCCCTCGTTGGAGGCGTTGAGGGACTTGGATTGGATGATGGCAACATCTTCATCGTCACCACCATGGGGGCATCATCTTTGGCGACATTCATCGGCTGGACGGACATGTGGACGGCTTGGTGGTTGGGCGTCGGTAGCTGGTGGAGCGGTGCTTCGTCCTACACGTCGATGGCGGCGGATCTCGGCGGCGTGGCGCAGTGGAGACTCGTGTAGGAGGACGACACTGTCTAGCATCGTGGTGGCGTCGATGGCAGAGAGGCCTGGCAAGGTCGATCCATCAGTATCTGATTTGAGGATCGATCAGTGGATGAAGGAGGTGACGGCCATTGCAGCATGCGCATGTGGTGCCCACTGAAAGTGCGCCGGATCGGTGTGTAACCTAGTGCAGGTATATGGCTTGGATGGGGCATCCGGCATTAGATGTTAGGTGTTGGTGCGATGTCTGTTCGGTATTAGGATCGGACATTCGGCACCCCTTCATCACAGAGATAGGAGTAGCGACAGATATTGCCAAGATGGTGGCTTCAGACCTACTGATATATTACATTTGTAAGTGCTTTGTGAATAATTAATAAAATGGCTGCATGCATCGCCTAGATGCAGAGGCCGGGGTACATCATCCTTTTCGAAAAAAAAAAACATGAAACAAATTATATCGTCTGTTTTTGTTTTGGTCGATTGGTTGGAGATGGTCAAGCTTTAACTAGTTAGCCTGATTAGAGCCATTTTATATGTGCATGCCAAGTCAATGTTGTGTGCTTATCGATAAGTTGTCTTCTTGTATCAACAAGGCATACCTGCTATATCTCCGGAATGGAGCTGGCGTTCTCGGTTGTTGGATTTGCTCACTATCGAAGGTGGATGTGCTCATTATCGAAGGGCAAACGACGCACGCCATTGACTCACTCTGCATTCTTCTCCAGTTTACCGGATCATACACAATATAATCTTGTTTAATTACTACTAGAATCAACCTAAATGGTAATCCATGCATCGATCGATCCTCCGGTAGATGCCCTTCTGTGTTTGACCAGCCCGCCCTCCTGCTGTTGGTGATTTGGATTCCGGATTGGGCTGATCCGCCTTGCACACGTTGGCTGTTGGCTACCAGTGGGTGGGGGTGTCCACGTAGACACGGCAGCGGAACTCGTCAATAAAAAAAAGGTAAAATAAAATAGGCAAGCCAGTGGATGTGCACGTGTTGGCTGATGGTTTTTTTTTAACGGCAGCGGGAAGCATGATCGAAAATTCTAAAATAAATTCAGAATAAATGCGAGCATCATGACTTAACTCTGATGGACTGGAATTACCGCTGGCTGTCTAAGCATCCAACCACAGTTTGGTTCGCCGTTGACCGATGGTTTGGAGACCAGATCCACGGACGGGCGTGCCGGTTCATGTGCAGCTTCCATTGAATGGTGCCTTGGCTTTCCTGGAATCAAAACAATCACATGGTCAGGACTCTTGCCGTCGGTCGAGTTTCCCCAAACCAAAGCATCGCTTGGGTCTCTTCTGCCTAACGCTGCCGCTGATGTACGTAGTAATGCTGGGCCGGCGCTTGACGGAACGAGGCAGGCGATCCTATACGGTCCGTGCACGGGGAGAATCGGCAACACAGCAAAGCTGGGGATCTGCCCGACGGGCACGCTCCGGTCACGTGCCATGGGCAACGTTCTGCAGGTGCTGCATTTCCGCTGCCTGCAGGCTGCAGAAGCACCGGCGGCGTGCATGCACAGCCCGGTCCTCATCGACCAAGTGTACCGGTAGTAAGGCCAACTCCACCGCACGACCCCATTTTGTCCGGGTACGTCCGTTTGGGATAAAACGGACAAATCAGACGATCCAGCGGCAGACCCTATTTTATTTTTTCGTTCGTTTAGTGTCCGTTTCACCCCATCTTTGGACCAAAGTTTGTCTCGCTTTGAGGCAAAAGCGGATAGAAAACGGACGCCTCGGTCCTCCTCTTCGTCCGCTGTGTCCGGGCGTACCCCACATGTCACCCTCTCTCTTTTCTCTCCCCTGGCCCACCGTGTCCACCCACCCACCCACCAACGCATGCGAGGCGCGCAGCCGGAGCGTTGCCGACGCGGGCGACGCACGACCGGCTGCACGCGGGCGAGGCGCGCACAGGGGCATACGGGCGAGGGCGAGGCGGCGGCGGACGGAGCGACGGCGAGGCGCGGCGCGAGCGGGGCGAGGCCGGCGTGCACGCGAGGGCGGGGCGGGGCAGGCGAGCGCGCGCGCGGCGGCAGGCGAGGCCGAGCTGCGACGAGGCGGCCGCGCGCGGGGCGAGGCGAGGGCGCCCGCGGCAGCCGGGGGTGCGCGTGCGGGGGCGAGCGCGCGCGGCGGCAGGCGGGGCCGAGCCGCGGCGAGGCGGCCGCGCGCGTGCGGGGGCGAGCGCGCGCGGCGGCAAGCGGGGCCGAGCCGCGGCGAGCCGGCCGCTCGCGGGGCGAGGCGGGGCTGCACGGCGAGCCGCGGGCCGAGCGCGGCGAGGCGGGGGCGGGCGAGGGCGAGGCGTGGACGTCGGCGAGGCGGGCGGGGCGAGGCGTGGCTGGCTGCATGGCGGGCGCGAGCGCGGCGAGCCGGGGCGGGCGGGCGAGGCGGGCGCGGGCAGGGCGGGGCGATGGGAGGCCGGCAGCGCAACGGGCGCGAGTGCATCGAGGCGGGGGCGAGGCGGGCGCAGGCAGGGCGGGGCGAGGCGCGGGCGGGTGAGGCGGCAGCGCGGGCGCGGCGGGGCGAGGCGCGACGAGGCGGCAGCGCGGGCGCGGCGTGCAGGTGCGGGCGCGGGCGTGCAGGCGCGGGCGCAGGCGTGCAGGCGCGCGCGGCGTGCAGCGCGGGGTAATGTCTACTACGCAACCTTCTTCTTATAGACGTTGTTGGTTCTCCAAGTGCAGAAGTTTATAGGACGGTAGCAAATTTCCCTCAAGTGGATGACCTAAGATTTATCAATCCGTGGGAGGCGTAGGTTGAAGATGATCTCTCTCAAACAACCCTGCCACCAAATAACAAAGAGTCTCTTGTGTCCCCAACACACCCAATACAATGGTAAATTGTATAGGTGCACTAGTTCGGCGAAGAGATGGTAATACAAGTGCAATATGGATAGTAGATATAGGTTTTTGTAATCTAAAAATATAAAAACAGCAAGGTAGCAAGTAATAAAAGTGAGCGAAAATAGTATTGCAATGCTAGGAAACAAGGCCTAGGGTTCATACTTTCACTAGTGCAAATTCTCTCGACAATAATAACATAATTGGATCATATAACTATCCCTCAACATGCAACAAAGAGTCACTCCAAAGTCACTAATAGCGGAGAACAAACGAAGAGATTATTGTAGGGTACGAAACCACCTCAAAGTTATTCTTTCGGATCAATCTATTCAAGAGTTCGTATTAAAATAGCACGAAGTTATTCTTTCCGTTCAATCTATCCTAGAATTCATACTAGAATAACACCTTAAGACACAAATCAACCAAAACCCTAATGTCACCTAGATACTCCAATGTCACCTCAAGTATCCGTGGGTATGATTATACAATATGCATCACACAATCTCAGATTCATCTATTCAACCAACACAAAGAACTTCAAAGAGTGCCCCAAAGTTTCTACCTGAGAGTCAAGACGAAAACGTGTGCCAACCCCTATGCATAAGTTCACAAGGTCACTGAACCCGCAAGTTGATCACCAAAACATACATCAAGTGAATCAATAGAATACCCCCATTTTCACCACGGGTATCCCACGCAAAACATACATCAAGTGTTCTCAAATCCTTAAAGACTCAATCCGATAAGATAACTTCAAAGGGAAAACTCAATCCATTACAAGAGAGTAGAGGGGGAGAAACATCATAAGATCTAACTATAATAGCAAAGCTCGCGATACATCAAAATCGTACCAACTCAAGAACACGAGAGAGAGATCAAACACATAGCTACTGGTACATACCCTCAGCCCCGAGGGTGAACTACTCCCTCCTCGTCAGGGAGAGCGCTGGGATTATGAAGATGGCCACCGGTGAGGGATCCCCTCTCCGGCAGGGTGCCGGAACAGGGTCCCAATTGGTTTTTGTGGCTACAGAGGCTTGCGGCGGCGGAACTCCCTATTTAGGTTATGTTCTGGGGGTTTCTGTATATATAAGAGGTTTTGGCGTCGAGAACAAGTCAGGTCAATTCTTTTTGGCCCAACTCTTTTATTCCATGGCCTTCTTCTGGTCCAAAAATAAGCTCCGTCAAGTTTCAGGTCAATTGGACTCCGTTTGGTTTTCCTTTTCTGCGATACTCAAAAACAACGAAAAACATAAACTGGCACTGGGCTCTAGGTTAATGGATTAGTCCCAAAAATCATATAAAATAGCATATAAATGCATATAAAACATCCTAGAAGGATAATATAATAGCATGAATACTTCATAAATTATAGATACGTTGGAGATGTATCAGCATCCCCAAGTTTAATTCCTGCTCGTTCTCGAGTAGGTAAATGATAAAAGAAATAATTTATGAAGTGTGAATGCTAGTAAGTGCACAAGTTTGATCAATGATAATTTCAATCACCTTTTTTAGCATCATTATATGTCATAACAGTAGCTCAACTCATAAAACTTTTCATGATCAAGTAACAAGCTATTCACATGTTAAAGCATAGACCATAAACTTTCTTGAAAACTAACAAACTATGTTCTCAGTCATCAAACAATTGCAATTCATATTATTTTCAGGAATGGTCTATGTAAGAGCTTTGATTTAGCAAATCCCACATACTCAACTATCATATAGTCTTCCATGATTGCTACCACTCAAAGCATATTTTTAGAACAAATAGCATTCATCGAACACAGAGAAAGATAGGGGCTTAATGTTTCGCCTCCCAACCTTTTACCTCAAGGGTAATGTCAACAATAATAATTCATGATCAAATATATTTGAATGGCCATATATGCTTAGATCTTTCCCCATCACATGATGCTTGCCAACTAAAGAGTAGGTTGGAATGAGAAGGAATACTACTGACTCTTGCATAAAAGTAAAAGATAGACCCTTCGCAGAGGGAAGTAGGGATTTGCAGAGGTGCCAAAGGTCGAAGCTAAAATAGAGATGAAAATAATTTTGAGAGGTATGCTTTCATTGTCAACATAACGACCAAGAGTTCCCAATATCTTCCATACTAGATACATTATAGGCAGTTCCCAAACAGAAAGGTAAATATTTTACTCCCCCTCCACCAACAATCACACTGCACGGTCCGAAACAACGGGTGCCGTCCAACTATCAACAATCCTGGGGGAGTTTTTTAAAATTATTTGCGAATTTGTTTTTGATCTTTTGATCATAGGACTGGGCATCCCTGTTACCAGCCATTTTCTCGTGAATGATGAGCGGGGTCCACTCATCGTGAGAATAACCCACCTAGCATGGAAGATACTGACATCCCCTAGTTGCTACATGAGCGATTCGGGCATACAAAACAGATTATTATTTGGAGGTTTAGAGTTTGGCACATGCAAATTTACTTGGAACGGCAGGTAAATACCGCATATAGGTAGATACGGTGGACACTCATGGAAGAAACTTGGTTCAAGGAATTTGGATGCACAAGCAGTATTCCCGCTTAGTACAGATATTTTGGCTAGCAAAGGATTCTAAATAGCAAGCACCACATGTTAGAGGATCCATAACAATATAACTTCTATACAAATATACCCAAGCATAACTCATTATGTTGTATTCCTTGTCCAACTTTAACTAATTTGCTCAGGTTTGAAAATAATTAATGGGGCTCACAATCATAGAAGATGTCCAAGATAGTATATTTATATGTGAAATCTCTCTTCCTTCAATATTCTTTCATGAATTGTTCAAGTGACCAATACAATGTTTGCTAACCTTCAATAAATTTACCACCTCTACTTCTTATATGTGAAGTCATTACTCCTCATGGGAAAGGCATATGAAACATATATAATTTCAGATTTATGACATTCAAATCATTCAACCATTTACTCATAGGATATAAGTGAAGCACATGAGTAAATGACAAACTACTCCAAAAAGATATAAGTGAAGATCAATGAAGTTAAATAATTATGTAGCTTTGTGAAGACTCTCTCTCATTTAAGAATTTCAGATCTTGGGATATTATTCAAACAGCAAGCAAAACAAAATAAAACGACATTTCAAGGATGGCACTCATCATGCGAAGAAGCAAAAACTTAGGCTCAACCAATACTAACCGATAATTGTTGAAGAAGAAAGGTGGGATGCCTACTGGGGCATCCCCAAGCTTAGATGCTTGAGACTTCTTGAAATATTATCTTGGGGTGCCTTGGGCATCTCCAAGCTTAAGCTTTTGTGTCTCCTTAATTCCTCTCATATCACGGTTTCCTAAATCTTGAAAGCTTCATCCACACCAAACTCAACAAGAACTCGTAAGATAAGTTAGTATAACCCAATGCAAAAACCTTCTCATTTTCTACTGTAACAAATCACTATAATTATTATTCAACATTGCATAATAAATGCCTCTGCATATTTAACACTCCTATCCTCAAATAGAATCATTAAACAAGCAAACAATGCAAACATAACAGCAATCTGCCAAAATAGTACAGTCTGTAAAGAATGCAGGATTCATCATACTTCCCTAACTCCAAACATTATGAAATTCTACCACACTATAGAAAATTTATCAGAGCTCAGTATGCAAAAAGTTCCAACATTTTATCATATTCTGACTTTTCTAGGGAATATTTGCAACAGCGGTAAACTTTCTGTTTTGAAACAGCAACATGTATACTTGCAAAATAAGCATGGTAAAGGCTATCCTTGACATTTTTATTGAAAATAGAGATGCAAAACATTATTCTAAATAACAGCAAACAAATACTAACAAAATAAAATGACGCTCCAAGCAAAACACATATCATGTGGTGAATAAAAATATAGCTCCTAGTAAAGTTACCGATGAACGAAGACGAAAGAGGGGATGCCATCTGGGGCATCCCCAAGCTTAGGCTCTTGGTTGTCCTTGAATATTACCTTGGGGTGCCTTGGGCATCCCCAAGCTTAGGCTCTTGCCACTCCTTATTCCATAGTCCATCAAGTCTTTACTCAAAACATGAAAACTTCACAACACAAAACTTAACAGAAAACTCGTAAGCTCCGTTAGTATAATAAATCACCACTTAGGTACTGTTGTCAACTCATTATAAATTCATATTGGTGTAATATCTACTGTATTCCAACTTCTCTATGGTTCATACCCTCCGATACTACTCATAGATTCATCAAAATAAGCAAACAACACAATGAAAACAGAATCTGTCAAAAACAGAACAGTCTGTAGTAATCTGTATCAAACGTATACTTGTGGAACTCCAAAAATTCTGAAATAAATTGGTGGACCTGAGGAATTTGTCTATTAATATTTTGCAAAAATAATAAACTTAAAAGCACTCTTCTGTAAAAAATGACAGCTAAACTCGTGAGCGCAAAGTTTCTGTTTTTTACAGCAAGATCACATTAACTTCCACCCAAGTCTTCCCAAAGGTTCTACTTGGAACTTTATTGAAACAAAATCTATAAAACATGATTACTACAGTATATTAATCATGTGGACACACAAAAACAGCAGGGGTAAATGTTGGGTTGTCTCCCAACAAGCGCTTTTCTTTAATGCCTTTTTAGCTAGGCATTTTGATGACAATGATGCTCACATAAAAGATAAGAATTGAAACATAAAGAGAGCATCATGAAGAATATGACTAGCACATTTAATTCTAACCCACTTCCTATGCATAGGGATTTTGTGAGAAAACAACTTATGGGAACAATAATCAACTAGCATAGGAAGGCAAAAAAAGCATAACTTTAAAACTTTAAGCACATGGAGAGGAAACTTGATATCATTGCAACTCCTACAAGCATATATTCCTCCCTCATAATAATCTTCAGTAGCATCATGAATGAATTCAACAATATAACCAGCACATAAAGCATTCTTTTCATGATCTACTTGCATAGAAATTTTACTACTCTCCACATAAGCAAATTTGTTCTCATGAATAGTAGTGGGAGCAAACTCAACAAAATAACTATCATGTGAAGCATAATCCAATTGAAAATTAAAATCATGATGACAAGTTTCATGGTTATGTTTATTCTTTATAGCATACGTGTCAGCACAATAATCATCATAAATAGGAGGCATGCTTTCATCATAATAAATTTGCTTATCAAAACTTGGGAGGCTAAAAATATCATCTTCATTAAACATAGCATCCCCAAGCTTGGGACAAACATTAATTGCAGCAAATAAATTCTCAAAAACATGTCATTCTCATCAAACATAGCATCCCCAAGCTTGGGCCTTTTCATGTCATAAGAATAATCACTCTCATCATTAATAGTATGGATAGCACCAATAGTATAGCAATTATCATCATCACAATGAGTAATAGGAGAAACATCATTTGGGAGGGGTACCTTTTTACCTTTGTTTCTCCGTCTTTTCTTTTTCTTCTTCACATCATGTGTGGGTTTAATCCTTCTTTTGGAGCTCCTTATTAATGAGATTGGTTGAATAGAAGGCTCCTCCTCGTTACCTGATTCATCATAAGAAATAATAGGAAGATATTGGGAAGTCTCTTCCCTTTCATTAGTATTCTCTTCATCTTCTATTTGTTTTCTTGTCTTTGTGTAATTGGCAATATAAGGATTTTCAATGCAATTCACCGCACAATACATATAAATTTTCTCTAGATCAAAATCAAGAACTTTATCAAGGAAAAATTCTGGAATATCCTTAGTTAAACGTTTCATTTCTTCATAACCCACAAGCAAACTAAGTTCATTATGATGTGCAAGGGAAATCAAGTCATCACAATTTTTGGACACGATACGATCATGGAACAATTTGCATTGGGTATTTAAATGATCACGTTCATTGCAAAGTTCACAAGGATGGCAAAGAAATTTTAAATTTTCAGCACAAGCATCTAGCCTTTTTGCAACCATTTAGTTTCTAAATACTTATGCCTCTTGCAAAATATATCTTCCCTATTTGGTGTGTACTTGCAAACTCTATGCACTCCACAAAAGTTGACATGCTTATAAGAGACATTTTCATCATGACTAGTGCAATCATCATTAGTACTATGGATATTCAAAGAGTTCATACTAACAACATTGCAATTATGCTCATCATTCAAAGATTTAGTGCCAAACATTTTAATGCATTCTTCTTCTAACATTTTGGCACAATTATCGAAATCCTTATTTTCATGAAAGATATTAAAAAGATGAAGCATATCAGGCACCCTTAATTCCATTTTTTGTAGTTTTCTTTTATAAACTAAACTAGTGATAAAACAAGAAACAAAAAGATTCGATTACAAGATCTAAAGATATACCTTCAAGCACTCACCTCCCCGGCAACGACGCCAGAAAGGAGCTTGATGTCTACTACGCAACCTTCTTCTTGTAGACGTTGTTGGGCCTCCAAGTGCAGAGGTTTGTAGGACAGTAGCAAATTTCCCTCAAGTGGATGACCTAAGGTTTATCAATCCGTGGGAGGCATAGGTTGAAGATGGTCTCTCTCAAACAACCCTGCCACCAAATAACAAAGAGTCTCTTGTGTCCCCAACACACCCAATACAATGGTAAATTGTATAGGTGCACTAGTTCGGCGAAGAGATGGTGATACAAGTGCAATATGGATGGTAGATATAGATTTTTGTAATCTGAAAATATAATAACAGCAAGGTAGCAAGTAATAAAAGTAAGCGAAACGGTATTGCAATGCTAGGAAACAAGGCCTAGGGTTCATACTTTCACTAGTGCAAGTTCTCTCAACAATAATAACATAATTGGATCATATAACTATCCCTCAACATGCAACAAAGAGTCACTTCAAAGTCACTAATAGCGGAGAACAAACGAAGAGATTATTGTAGGGTACGAAACCACCTCAAAGTTATTCTTTCGGATCGATCTATTCAAGAGTTCGTACTAAAATAACATGAAGCTATTCTTTCCATTCAACCTATCCTAGAGTTCATACTAGAATAACACCTTAAGACACAAATCAACCAAAACCCTAATGTCACCTAGATACTCCAATGTCACCTCAAGTATCCATGGGTATGATTATACGATATGCATCACACAATTTCAGATTCATCTATTCAACCAACACAAAAAATTCAAAGAGTGCCCAAAGTTTCTACCGGAGAGTCAAGACGAAAACGTGTGCCAACCCCTATCCATAAGTTCACAAGGTCACTGAATGTAACGCCCGGATAATCAAGCTACAGTAATCCCACGCTAATGGTGCCACGTCACCATGGTTACTGTTGCTAATCTACCGTTAGTTCAAACCGTTTAAAAATTCAAATTCAAATTAATGTCAACGATAAAAGTTTTTCAAAATTTAAAACAAAAATGTTCGGGAGGTGCCATATTTTGCATAAGTAAATATGGTGTAATAAACACATTTTTATAAAATGCCTAGATAATTTAAAATGATTTAAAACAGAAAAGAAAATACAAAAGAGAAAACAAAAAAAAGAAAGAAATAAGAGAAACCCCCCGGGCTTCGGCCCAGCTGACCACAGGCCCAACTGGGCCAAGCAACCAGGCCACCCGCCGGCCCACCCTGCCCCCTGCTTATCCACCCACTCCCCCCACTCCCCACCGACACCCACTCCCCCCCGAAAATATCTCCCCCTCCCCCGATTGGATCGGGATCGAGAGGAGGAGACTGCCGACGCCGCCGCCCAGATCGCCCGACGCCGCCTCGCCCTCGCCGGCCTGCCTCCTCCTCCCCACCGGTCTGCCTCCCCCGTCGCCGGTCTTCTCCGTCCTCCTCCTCGCCCCCCGTTGCCCTGGACCCTACTCCCCGCCGTGAGCCGCCGCCTTTTCTCTCCTCCTCTCCCTCGTCCCGCAGCTCCACGCCAGCACGCGCGCCCGCGCCGTCCCGTGCCCGTACTCACGCCGTGGCCGCGCCCTCTCTCCCCCGTGGCTCCCTCGTCCCGTGCACGCACCGTCCGCACGCACACGGCACCCGCGCGCCGCGCCCCATCTCCCGGCCGTGCCTGCCCACGTCGATGCGCGCGCGCTCGCGCGCCCAGCGCCCCTCTGCCACCCCGGGGGCCGCGGCCTCCTTCCCCGCACCACGCCTGGGCAGCGCGCCCCACCGTCCCGCTCCTCGCGCCACCGCGTTGGCCTCGCCCGCTAACCCCGCGCCTCCGTTGCCGCCTGCTCACCGCGCGGCACTGCTTCGCCTTGCCCCCCACTTCGCCGCTGCTGCCGCTCCCCGCGCTCGCCCGCGACCTCCTACCCCTGTCCGCCGCGGCCACTGCCCGGTTGGCCGCACCTGTCGCCGCCCGCTCCGTTGCTTCGGGTCCGCCCCGATGGGCGCCTCACCCGCAACGGTGCCCGCTGCCTAGCGCCCGCTCGGGCGCACACCCGCACCCGAGCGCCCGAACCCGATAGGCCCCTATGGGCCTATGACATATGGGCCCCACCCACAGAACGTGTTTTAGAAAAAATATATATTAATAATTAAAATAAAATAAAAATAAATAAATAAAAATAATATCATTAATTAATTAAGATAATTAATTTACTTAATTAATCCTGTTAATGAATCTAATTAAGCCTAATTAATTAATCTAATCACTTAAATTAAAATTAACTAATCCTGTTTAGTTAACTAAGTCAATGACCAGTGGGAACCACACGTCAGCGACCCAGTCAACACTTCCGTTGACTGCTGATGTCATGCTGACATCATGATGACGTCAGCAAACACTGTTCTGGATAATGTTGTATTAAATTAATTAAATAAATGCTAAAATTAATTTAAATCTTTTAAAATTCATATAAAATAAACCGTAGCTCGAATGAAAATACTTTCTACATGAAAGTTGCTCAGAACGACGAGACGAATCCGGATACGCAGCCCGTTCGTCCGCCACACATCCCTAACGTATCGAACTCGCAACTTTCCCCCTCCGTTTCATCTGTCCGAAAATGCGAAACATCGGGGATACTTTCCCGGATGTTCCCCCCTTCGCCGGTACCACCTACTGCCGCGTTAGGGCACACCTAGCACCGCTCATTGTCATGTCACGCATCGTCATGCTTATGTTTGCATTGTATTTACTGTTTCTTCCCCCTCTTCTCTCCGGTAGACTACGAGACCGACGCTGCTGCTGCCCAGTTCGACTACGGAGTTGACGACCCCTCCTACTTGCCAGAGCAACCAGGCAAGCCCCCCCCTTGATCACCAGATATCGCCTATTCTTCTCTATACTGCTTGCATTTGAGTAGTGTAGCATGTTACTGCTTTCCGTTAATCCTATCCTGATGCATAGCCTGTCCTTCCTACTACTGTTGTTACCTTTACCTGCAATCCTACATGCTTAGTATAGGATGCTAGTTTTCCATCAGTGGCCCTACATTCTTGTCCGTCTGCTGTGCTATACTATCGGGTCGTGATCACTTGGGCGGTGATCACGGGTATATACTTATATAATCTATACATGACACCTGTGGTGACTAAAGTCGGGTCGGCTCGTAGGAGTACCCGCAAGTGGATCTTTGTGGCGGAGCGACAGGGCAGGTTGAGACCACCTAGGCGAGAGGTGGGCCTGGCCCTGGACGGCGTCCGCGGTTACTTCAAAATAACACGCCTAACGAGTTCTTGGTATTTGATCTGAGTCTGGCCATCTGGTCTATACGCACTAACCAGCTACGCGGGAACAGTTATGGGCACTCGACGTCGTGGTATCAGCCGAAGCTCTTCTTGACGTCAGCGACGGAGCGGCGCGCGCCGGATTGGACTGGAACGCCTGCTAGGCTAGGTCTGCTTCCGGCCGCCCTCGCAACATGCAGGTGTGCAATGGGCGATGGGCCCAGACCCCTGCGCGCATAGGATTTAGACCGGCGTGCTGACCTCTCTATTGAGCCTAGTGTTGGGGAACGTAGCAGAAATTCAAAATTTTCTACGCATCACCAAGATCAATCTATGGAGTAATCTAGCAACGAGGGAAAGGGGAGTGCATCTACATACCCTTGTAGATCGCGAGCGAAAGCGTTCAAGAGAACGGGTTGATGGAGTCGTACTCGTCGTGATCCAAATCACCGATGATCCTAGCGCCGAACGGACGACACCTCCGCGTTCAACACACGTACGGAGCAGCGACGTCTCCTCCTTCTTGATCCAGCAAGGGGGGAGGAGAGGTTGATGGAGATCCAGCAGCACGACGGCGTGGTGGTGGAAGTAGCGGGATCCCGGCAGGGCTTCGTCAAGCGCAAGCGGGGAGGAAGAGGTGTCACGGGAGGGAGAGGGAGGCGCCAGGGCTTGTGTTTTGCTGCCCTCCCTTCCCCCACTATATATAGGGCCAAGGGAGAGGGGGGGGGGGCGCAGTCTTGGCCCTTCCTCCAAGGAAGGGTGCGGCCAGGGAGGAGTCCTTCCTCCCCAAGGCACCTCGGAGGTGCCTTCCCCCTTTAGGACTCTCCCTTTTCCTTATCTCTTGGCGCATGGGCCTCTTGGGGCTGGTGCCCTTGGCCCATATAGGCCAAGGCGCACCCCCTACAGCCCATGTGGCCCCCCGGAGCTGGTGGACCCCCTAGGTGGACCCCCGGACCCCTTTCGGCACTCCCGGTACAATACCGATAAAGTGCGGAACTTTTCCGGCGACCAAAATAAGACTTCCCATATATAAATCTTTACCTCCGGACCATTCCGGAACTCCTCGTGACGTCCGGGATCTCATCCGGGACTCCGAACAACTTTCGAGTTACCGCATACTAATATCTCTATAACCCTAGCGTCACCGAACCTTAAGTGTGTAGACCCTACGGGTTCGGGAGACACGCAGACATGACCGAGACGACTCTCCGGTCAATAACCAACAGCGGGATCTGGATACCCATGTTGGCTCCCACATGCTCCTTGATGATCTCATCGGATGAACCACAATGTTGAGGATTCAATCAATCCCGTATACAATTTCCTTTGTCACTCGATATGTTACTTGCCCGAGATTCGATCGTCGGTATCCCTATACCTTGTTCAATCTCGTTACCAGCAAGTCTCTTTACTCGTTCCGTAACTCACATCATCCCGTGATCAACTCCTTGGTCACATTGTGCACATTATGATGATGTCCTACCGAGTGGGCCCAGAGATACCTCTCCGTTTACACGGAGTGACAAATCCCAGTCTCGATTCGTGCCAACCCAACAGACACTTTCGGAGATACCTGTAGTGCACCTTTATAGCCACCCAGTTACGTTGTGACGTTTGGTACACCCAAAGCATTCCTACGGTATCCGGGAGTTGCACAATCTCATGGTCTAAGGAAATGATACTTGACATTAGAAAAGCTCATAGCAAACGAACTACACGATCTTGTGCTAGGCTTAGGATTGGGTCTTGTCCATCACATCATTCTCCTAATGATGTGATCCCGTTATCAAGGACATCCAATGTCCATGGTCAGGAAACCGTAACCATCTATTGATCAATGAGCTAGTCAACTAGAGGCTTACTAGGGACATGGTGTTGTCTATGTATCCACACATGTATTTGAGTTTCCTATCAATACAATTCTAGCATGGATAATAAACGATTATCATGAACAAGGAAATATAATAATAACCTATTTATTATTGCCTCTAGGGCATATTTCCAACAGTCTCCCACTTGCACTAGAGTCAATAATCTAGTCCACATCGCCATGTGATTAACACTCATAGGTCACATCATCATGTGACCAACATCCAAAGAGTTCACTAGAGTCAACAATCTAGTTCACATCACTATGTGATTAACTCAATGTGTTCTGGTTTGATCATGTTATGCTTGTGAGAGAGGTTATTAGTCAACGGGTCTGAACCTTTCAGATCCGTGTGTGCTTTACAAATATCTATGTCATCTTGTGGATGCTACCACGCGCTATTTGGAGCCATTTCAAATAATTGCTCTACTATACGAATCCGGTTTACTACTCAGAGTCATCCGGATTAGTGTCAAAGTTCGCATCGACGTAACCCTTTACGACGAACTCCTTTTCACCTCCATAATCGAGAAAACTCCTTAGTCCACTAGATACTGAGGATAAGTTCGGCCGCTGCCATGTGATCTATTCCCGGATCACTGTTGTACCCCTTGACCAACTCATGGCAAGGCACACTTCACAGCATAGCATACTGTAGAGCCTATGTCTAAAGCATAGGGGACGACCTTCGTCCTTTCTCTCTCTTCTGCTGTGGTCAGGTCTTGAGTCTTACTCAATACTCACACCTTGTAACACAGCTAAGAACTCCTTCTTTGCTGATCTATTTTGAACTCTTTCAAAATCATGTCAAGGTGTGCGTTCTTTGAAAGTATCATCGGGCGTCTTGATCTATCTCTATAGATCTTGATGCCCAATATGTAAGCAGCTTTTATCCAGGTCTTTCTTTGAAAAACTCCTTTCAAATAACCCTTTATGCTTTCCAGAAATTTTACATCATTTCGGATCAACAATATGTCATTCACATATACTTATCAGAAATGTTGTAGCGCTCCCACTCACTTTATTGTAAATACAAGTTTCTAACAAACTTTGTATAAACCCAAAAACTTTGATCACTCCATTAAAGCGTATATTCTGACTCCGAGATGCTTGCTCTAGTCCATAGAAGGATCGCTGGAGCTAGCATACCTTTTAGCATCCTTAGGATCGACAAAACCTTTCTGATTGTATCACATACAACCTTTCCTTACGAAAACTGGTAAGGAAACTTGTTTTGACATCCATCTGCCAGATTTCATAAATGCAGCTAATGCTAACATGATTCCGACGGACTTAAGCATCGCTACGGATGAGAAAATCTCATCGTAGTCAACTCCTTGAACTTGTGGAAATACTCTTTGCCACAAGTTGAGCTTCATAGACGGTAACATTACCGTCCACGTCTGTCTTCTTCTCAAAGATCCATTTATCTCGGATTTCATGGCTTCTAACCATTTGTCGGAATATGGGCCCACCATCGCTTCTCCATAGCTCATAGGTTCATCGTTGTCCAACAACATGACTTCCAAGACAGGATCACGTACTACTCTGAAGTATTACGCATCCTCGTCATCCTACGAGGTTTGGTAGTGACTTGATTCGAAGTTTCATGATCACTATCATAAGCTTCCACTTCAATTGGTGTAGGTGCCACAGGAAACAACTTCTTGTGCCCTGCTATACACTAGTCGAAGTGACGGTTCAATAACCTTATCAAGTCTCCACCATCCTCCCACTCAATTCTTTCGAGAGAAACTTTTCCTCGAGAAAGGACCTGTCTCTAGAAGCAATTACTTTTGCTTCCAGATCTGAAATAGGAGGTATACCCAACTGTTTTGGGTTTTCTATGAAGATGCATTTATCCGCTTTAGGTTCGAGCTTATCAGCCTGAAACTTTTTCACATAAGCATCGTAGCCCCAAACTTTTAAGAAACGACAACTTAGGTTTCTCTAAACGGTGTCGTCTCAACGGAATTGCGTGGTGCCCCTTTTTAAGTGAATGCGGTTGTCTCTAATGCCTAACCCATGAACGATAGTGGTAATTCGATAAGAGACATCATGGTATGCACCATATCCAATAGGGTGCAGTTATGATGTTCGGACACACCATCACACTATGGTGTTCCAGGCGGTATTAATTGTGAAACACTTTCCACAATGTCTTAACTGTGTGCCAAACTCGTAACTCAGATACTCATCTCTATGATCATATCACAGACATTTTATCCTCTTGTCACGACGATCTTCAACTTCACTCTGAAATTACTTGAACCTTTCAATAATTCAGACTTGTGTTTCATCAAGTAAATACACTCAGCATCTACTCAAATCATCTGTGAAGTAAGAACATAACGATATCCACTGCATGCCTCAGCACTCATTGGACTGCATACATCAAAATGTATTACTTCCAATAAGTTGCTCTCTTGTTCCATCTTACTGAAAATGAGGCCTTTCGGTCATCTTGCCCATGTGGTATGATTTGCATGTCTCAAGTGATTCAAAATCAAGTGAGTCCAAACGATCCATCGGCATGGAGTTTCTTCATGCATATATACCAATAGACATGGTTCGCATGTCTCAATCTTTTCAAAAACGAGTGAGTCCAAAGATCCATCTACATGGAGCTTCTTCATGCGTTCTATACCAATATGACTCAAGTGGCAGTGCCACAAGTATGTGGTACTATCATTACTATTTTATATCTTTTGGCACGAACATGTGTATTACTGCGATCGAGATTCATTTTAGGTGCAAGACCATTGAAGGTATTATTCAAATAAACAGAGTAACCATTATTCTCCTTAAATGAATAACCGTATTGCGATAAACATAATCTAATCATGTTTATGCTCAACACCAAATAACAATTATTTAGGTTTAACACCAATCTCGATGGTAGAGGGAGCATGCGATGCTTGATCAAATCAACCTTGGAAACACTTCCAACACATATCGTCATCTCACCTTTAGCTAGTCTCCTTTTATTCCGCAGCTTTCATTTCGAGTTACTAACACTTAGCAACCGAACCGGTATCTAATACCCTGGTGCTGCTAGGAGTACTAGTAAAGTACACATTCATATAATGTATATCCAATATACTTCTGTCGACCTTGCCTGCCTTCTCATCTACCAAGTATCTAGGGTAGTACTGCTTCAGTGACCATTCCCCTCATTGCAGAAGCACTTAGTCTCGGGTTTGGGTTCAACCTTGGGATTCTTCACTAGAGCAGCAAACGACTTGCTGTTTCATGAAGTATCCCTTTTTGTCCTTGCCCTTCTAGAAACTAGTGGTTTTACTAACGATCAACAATTGATGCTCCTTCTTGATTTCTACTTTCGCGGTGTCAAACATCGTGAGTTGCTCAAGGATCATCATAACTGTCCCTGATATGTTATAGTTCATCACGAAGCTCTACTAGCTTGGTGGCAGTGACTATGGAGAACCATCACTATCTAATCTGGGAGATTAACTCCCACTCGATTCAAGCGATTGTAGTACTCAGACAATCTGAGTACATGCTCAACGATTGAGCCTTTCTCCCTTAGTTTGCAGGCTTAAGAAACTTGTCAGAGGTCTCATACCTCTTGATGTGGGCACTAGTCCGAAATCCCAATTTCAGTGTTCGGAACATCTCATATGTTCTGCGACGTTTCAAAAACCGTCTTTGGTGCCACAATTCTAAACCGTTAGCATTACCCACTGAACTATCACGTAGTCATCAAAACGTGTATGTCAGATGTTCCGCAACATCTACAGACGACGCTGAGGTTCAGCACACCGAGCGGTGCATTAAGGACATAAGCTTTCTGTGCAGCAATGAGGACAATCCTCAGTTTACGGACCCAGTCCGCATAATTGCTACTACCAGCTTTCAACTAAATTTTCTCTAGGAACGTATCTTAAACAGTAGAACTAAAGTGTATGACATAATTCGCAAAGACCTTTTGACTATGTTCATGATAATGAAGTTCATCTTATTATTGAACTCCCACTCAGATAGACATCCCTCTAGTCATCTAAGTGATATATGATCCGAGTCAAACTAGGCCGTGTCCGATCATCACGTGAGACGGACTAGTCATCATCGGTGAACATCTCCATGTTGATCGTATCTTCTATACGACTCATGCTCGACCTTTCGGTCTCTTGTGTTCCGAGGCCATGTCTGTACATGCTAGGCTCGTCAAGTCAACCTAAGTGTTTCGCATGTGTTCCGAGGCCATGTCTGTACATGCTAGGCTCGTCAACACCCGTTGTATTCGAACGTTAGAATCTATCACACCCGATCATCACGTGGTGCTTCGAAACAACGAACCTTCGCAACGGTGCACAGTTAGGGGGAACACGTCTCTTGAAATTTTAGTGAGGGATCATCTTACTTACTACCGTCGTTCTAAGCAAATAAGATGCATAACATGATAAACATCACATGCAATCAAATAGTGACATGATATGGCCAATATCATTTTGCTCCTTTGATCTCCATCTTCGGGGCACCATGATCATCTTTGTCACCGGCATGACACCATGATCTCCATCATTGTGTCTTCATGAAGTTGTCACGCCAACGATTACTTCTACTTCTATGGCTAACGCGCTTAGCAATAAAGTAAAGTAATTTACATGGCGTTATTCAATGACACGCAGGTCATACAAAAAATAAAGACAACTCCTATGGCTCCTGCCGGTTGTCATACTCATCGACATGCAAGTTGTGATTCCTATTACAAGAATATGATCAATCTCATACATCACATATATCATTCATCATATCTTCTGGCCATATCACATCACATAGCACATGCTGCAAAAACAAGTTAGATGTCCTCTAATTGTTGTTGCAAGTTTTTACGTGGCTTGTATAGGTTTCTAGCAAGAACGTTTCTTACCTACGTAAGACCACAACGTGATATGCCAATTTCTATTTACCCTTCATAAGGACCCTTTTCATCGAATCCGTTCCGACTAAAGTGGGAGAGACAGACACCCGCTAGCCACCTTATGCAACTAGTGCATGTCAGTCGGTGGAACCTGTCTCACGTAAGCGTACGTGTAAGGTCGGTCTGGGCCGCTTCATCCCACAATGCCGCCGAAACAAGATAAGACTAGTAGCGGCAAGAAGAATTGACAACATCGACGCCCACAACTACTTTGTGTTCTACTCGTGCATAGAAACTACGCATAGACCTAGCTCATGATGCCACTGTTGGGGAACGTAGCAGAAATTCAAAATTTTCTACGCATCACCAAGATCAATCTATGGAGTAATCTAGCAACGAGGGAAAGGGGAGTGCATCTACATACCCTTGTAGATCGCGAGCGGAAGCGTTCAAGAGAACGGGGTTGATGGAGTCGTACTCGTCGTGATCCAAATCACCGATGATCCTAGCGCCGAACGGACGGCACCTCCGCGTTCAACACACGTACGGAGCAGCGACGTTCTCCTCCTTCTTGATCCAGCAAGGGGGGAGGAGAGGTTGATGGAGATCCAGCAGCACGACGGCGTGGTGGTGGAAGTAGCGGGATCCCGGCAGGGCTTCGCCAAGCGCAAGCGGGGAGGAAGAGGTGTCACGGGAGGGAGAGGGAGGCGCCAGGGCTTGTGTTTTGCTGCCCTCCCTTCCCCCCACTATATATAGGGCCAAGGGAGAGGGGGGGCGCAGCCTTGGCCCTTCCTCCAAGGAAGGGTGCGGCCAGGGAGGAGTCCTTCCTCCCCAAGGCACCTCGGAGGTGCCTTCCCCCTTTAGGACTCTCCCTTTTTCTTATCTCTTGGCACATGGGCCTCTTGGGGCTGGTGCCCTTGGCCCATATAGGCCAAGACGCACCCCCTACAGCCCATGTGGCCCCCCGGGGCTGGTGGACCCCCAGACCCCTTTCGGCACTCCCGGTACAATACCGATAAAGTGCGAAACTTTTCCGGCGACCAAAATAAGACTTCCCATATATAAATCTTTACCTCCGGACCATTCCGGAACTCCTCGTGACGTCCGGGATCTCATCCGGGACTCCGAACAACTTTCGGGTTACCGCATACTAATATCTCTATAACCCTAGCGTCACCGAACCTTAAGTGTGTAGACCCTACGGGTTCGGGAGACACACAGACATGACCGAGATGACTCTCCGGTCAATAACCAACAGCGGGATCTGGATACCCATGTTGGCTCCCACATGCTCCTTGATGATCTCATCGGATGAACCACGATGTTGAGGATTCAATCAATCCCGTATACAATTTCCTTTGTCAATCGATATGTTACTTGCCCGAGATTCGATCGTCGGTATCCCTATACCTTGTTCAATCTCGTTACCAGCAAGTCTCTTTACTCGTTCCGTAACTCACATCATCCCGTGATCAACTCCTTGGTCACATTGTGCACATTATGATGATGTCCTACCGAGTGGGCCCAGAGATACCTCTCTGTTTACCCGGAGTGACAAATCCCAGTCTCGATTCGTGCCAACCCAACAGACACTTTCGGAGATACCTGTAGTGCACCTTTATAGCCACCCAGTTACGTTGTGACGTTTGGTACACCCAAAGCATTCCTACGGTATCCGGGAGTTGCACAATCTCATGATCTAAGGAAATGATACTTGACATTAGAAAAGCTCTTAGCAAACGAACTACACGATCTTGTGCTAGGCTTAGGATTGGGTCTTGTCCATCACATCATTCTCCTAATGATGTGATCCCGTTATCAACGACATCCAATGTCCATGGTCAGGAAACCATAACCATCTATTGATCAACGAGCTAGTCAACTAGAGGCTTACTAGGGACATGGTGTTGTCTATGTATCAACACATGTATTTGAGTTTCCTATCAATATAATTCTAGCATGGATAATAAACGATTATCATGAACAAGGAAATATAATAATAACCTATTTATTATTGCCTCTAGGGCATATTTGCAACCTAGGTGGGGCTGCGACGTGTTGATCTTCCGAGGCCGGGCATGACCCAGAAAAGTTTGTCCGGCCAAATGGGATCGAGCGTGTTGGGTTATGTGGTGCACCCCTGCAGGGAAGTTTATCTATTCGAATAGCCGTGTCCCTCGGTAAAAGGACGACCCGGAGTTGTACCTTGACCTTATGACAACTAGAACCGGATACTTAATAAAATACACCCTTGCAAGTGCCAGATACAACCCGGTGATCGCTCTCTAAGAGGGCGACGAGGAGGGGATCGCCGGGTAGGATTATGCTATGCGATGCTACTTGGAGGACTTCAATCTACTCTCTTCTACATGCTGCAAGATGGAGGCTGCCAGAAGCGTAGTCTTCGACAGGACTAGCTATCCCCCTCTTATTCTGGCATTCTGCAGTTCAGTCCATTGATATGGCCCTTTACACATATACCCATGCATATGTAGTGTAGTTCCTTTCTTGCGAGTACTTTGGATGAGTACTCACGGTTGCTTCTCTCCCTCTTTTCCCCCTTTCCTTTCTACCTGGTTGTCGCAACCAGATGCTGGAGTCCAGGAGCCAGACGCCACCGTCGACGACGACTCCTACGACACTGGAGGTGCCTACTACTACGTGCAGCCCGCTGGCGACGACCAGGAGTAGTTAGGAGGATCCCAGGCAGGAGGCCTGCGCCTCGTTCGATCTGTATCCCAGTTTGTGCTAGCCTTCTTAAGGCAAACTTGTTTAACTTATGTCTGTACTCAGATATTGTTGCTTCCGCTGACTCGTCTATGATCGAGCACTTGTATTCGAGCCCTCGAGGCCCTTGGCTTGTATTATGATGCTTGTATGACTTATTTATGTTGTAGAGTTGTGTTGTGATATCTTCCCGTGAGTCCCTGATCTTGATCGTACACATTTGCGTGCATGATTAGTGTACGGTCAAATCGAGGGGCGCCACAAGTTGGTATCAGAGCCGACTGCCTGTAGGAATCCCACTTTACACATCCTTGGCCTAAGTCGAGTCTAGACATTACAAAACTTTTACTAACATGGCTGTGTGTCTTACGGGCCCACGTCGCCATTGGGTGGTACTAGGATCTTTTACTCCTCGACCTTTACTCTGGGACTCTGAACTCTCTTCTACTCGGGTTAAACAAATTTACTAACTCTAACAGTAGGATCCCGTGACCGCATTCACCCCAAAGTTGGATAAGCCATAGTTATTTCTTAGAATAGTATTTTGAACAATTCACACACTGTCATTTGACTCCTTTGAAACATCCTTGCTTTCAGATGGAACCCACGAGGCAGGTCGTGCGCCACACGACGGCCATTGGTTCCTCGGGAGCACCTGCTGTGCTAGCTGAGATGATGACCTATCTGGGTTATCGCTGGCACCCTGAGTACACCGTCTACGAGGAGTACCAGGACTTTAACCAGGAGCAGTACCGTGCCATCGTCCACCTCTACTCGCGGGAGTATGACTCCACTACTGTGCTGCACACCGCTCATGGTGTTGGAGTGACCATCGATATGGCTGTCCACGATGCTGCTTATGCTGCTCTGACACGTCTTCGTGGAGAGTATCGGGAGTTGGACACCTCCCCTTTCAGGCGCATTGCTACCGCATCTGATGTTGGTGCGGAGGGATACTATACTGCTGCCTACTCCACTGCCACCCGAGAGCCCTTCTACCATCAGGACCTGGTTCTGCATGCTGATGGGCTGGATCGAGCTAACCGAGCTCTTCGCCACGAGTTGTACACCACCCGTCAGCACCTTTACCGTGCTCTGACGCTGTTGCACCCCTTTGTCCGATCTAGGGAGCTGCCCCGTTCTGCAATCTACCCAACCAGGACTGTGATGCCCCAGGGTGTCGGCTGGACAGATGTGGGAGGCCACTCTCCCGCACTTGGACCTCTTCTGCCACCTGAGCGTCAGGTTCTGCACCAGAGTATTCGTGGACCCCAGGTTGCTGACGTGGAGTTCCCGATGTGACACTACCAGCTTTCAGGCTACACCTACCTCCACAGTACCTCTTGAGACTGATGTAGGCTTGCTTGTTAGTGTTAGATGCATTTGCCGCGAGCCTGTGTGCCGCCTATGTTGTTTTAGTCTATGTACTGAACTCTATGCATGACCCCTTTTGTAAGTTATGCCGACTACTATGTAGTAGCTATCGTGCTCCTTTCATTATGCATGTTTCATCATGAATGATTCTTGTCTTTGCAAATTTCTCAATGTTGAACTACCCCTGTTATATATTAGCAGGATGGTTAGACCAGGTGGTCGTGGTAGTGGTGGCAATCCCCCACCACCACCTGAGTACATGGCTGGTATGATCCAACAGTTCGAACTGAACAACCAATTCATGGAAAATATGATGGCTCAGTTTCCTCGCCCCAATATGGACCAGCAGCCAACCCCAATAACTCTGCAGGATTTCATGCGCCTCAATCCAACTGTGTACCGCAGCTCAACTCAGCCTCTGGATGCTGATGACTGGCTCCGTGACATCACCTATGAGATGGAGTCTGCCGATGTAGCCCCTGCCAGCTATGTCACCTTTGCTTCCTTCTTCCTGAAGGGACCCGCAGCTCAATGGTGGGACAGCCACAGACGTACTCTGCCAGCTGGAACAATCATCACCTGGCCAGACTTCCAAGCTTCTTTCCGTGCCCGCTTTATTCCTCAGGGAGTCATGGACCGGAAGAAGCGTGAGTTCCGCAACCTCACCCAAGGCAACAAAACTGTTGAAGCTTATCAGCGGGAGTTTCTGGACTTGTCCCGCTATGCTGAAGAGGACATTGCAACTGATGCCCGTAGACAGGAGAAGTTCCGTGACGGCCTTCAAGCTGACATCAAGCTCGCACTTCTAGTGCATGACTTTGCTGATTTCACCACCTTGGTGAACAAGGCCATCAATGTCGAAACTGGTCTGCAGGAATACCAGAGCTCTCACAGGCGCAACCGTGACACGGGCTCATCTTCGGGCCCGCCCTCATAGAAGCGTAAGATATGGATCCCGAACAGCATGTACCGTCCAAATGCATCTGCCCCAAGGCAGACCTATGCTGCACCTCGTCTGCCTCCACCACCATCTAGGCAGTCAAGACTTCTAGCTCCACCACCCCAAGCTCCTGTTCCTACTCCCAATAATGGTTTGTGCTTCAGATGTGGTCAACCAGGACACCGTGCTAGAGAATGCAACCAGAACCAGAATCAACTGTCCCTTCCAGCAACTGGCCATGGAAGCAACCAGCCCCGCAGCAACAAGGCCAAGTCTTATGGTCGTGTTCATGCCAACCACGTTGATCTCATTGAAGCTCAAGACCAGCCTGCTACTGTGATGGGTACACTCCTCGTAAATTCAGTACCAGCATCCGTTTTATTTGATACAGGTGCATCACATTCATTCATGTCAGAAGATTTTGCATTCATGCATGGCATTAAAAGCGAAGACATGAATGCTTCACTATTAGTACACAGCCCTGCGGGCCAATGTCGAACCTCCATGATTTGCAATGACGTCCCCGTTGAAATTGAAGGACTGGAATTTCTTGTCTCTCCCATCATACTGAAGTCCTATAGCATTGATCTCATTCTGGGAATGAATTGGTTAAAAGCGCATACTGCTTCAATTGTTTGCACCACTAAGACCGTCCATCTGCTACACCCTTCAGATGAAATAGTTACTTACCAAGCTCATCTGGTGCAAAATGCCGAGGCAAGGCTCTATGCATTGAATGCACTGAACGCTGCACCACTCGAGGGCATTGAAAACATTCCCGTCGTGCGTGAATTCCTTGACGTCTTTCCTGAAGAACTTCCAGGGATTCCCCCTGCTAGAGCTGTCGAATTCATCATCGACTTGAAACCAGGCACCACTCCTATAGCCAAGCGACCCTACAAGATGCCGCCGCATGAACTCCTTGAGCTTAAGGAGGAAATCGACAAATCTCTTCGCAAAGGATTCATTCGCCCAAGTTGCTCTCCTTGGGGAGCACCTTCTCTCTTTGTCAAGAAGAAGGATGGGACAAACCGATTAGTTCAAGACTACCGTCCTATAAACCAAGCTACCATTCAGAATAAATACCCTCTTCCTCGGATCAATGATCTGTATGATCAACTGGCGGGTTCATCAGTGTTCTCTAAGCTCGACTTGAGGTTGGGTTACCACCATATCCGTGTTCGCGAAGAGGATATCCCAAAGACCGCCTTCGTGACTCGATATGGTTCATACGAGTACACCGTCATGTCTTTCGGTTTAACCAATGCTCCAGCCACCTTCTCTCGTCTGATGAATTATATATTCATGGATTACCTCGACAAGTTCATCGTGGTTTATCTGGATGATATCCTGGTATTTTCCAAGAACGAAGAGGAACATGCTGAACATCTTCGGCTTGTGCTGGAAAAGCTACGAGAGCATCAACTATATGCCAAGTTCTCTAAATGTGAATTCTGGCTACCCAGAGTAACCTATCTTGGGCATGTCATCTCTAAGGATGGTATTGCCGTCAACCCTGAACGAGTCCAGGCTATCCTTGATTGACTCCTCCCAAGAACGTTAAGCAAGTCAGAAGTTTTCTCGGTCTCGCCAGCTATTGCCGTCAATTCGTCGAGAACTTCTCCAAGATCGCCAGGCCTCTGACTAACCTGTTGCATAAGGGCGTCAAGTTCCAATGGACAGACAAATGTCAGGAAAGTTTCCAAGCACTAAAAGACAAGTGACTTCTGCCCCAGTTCTAGCTCCACCTGATACTAAGAAGGACTTCGTCATTTACTGCGACGCTTCCCGTCAAGGATTAGGCTGTGTCCTAATGCAAGACCACAAAGTGATTGCTTATGCCTCTCGGCAATTGCGCCCTCACGAAGAGAACTACCCAGTTCACGACCTCGAACTTGCTGCTGTCATTCATGCGCTGAAGCAGTGGCGACATTACCTTCTCAGTAATCGTTGCGAGATCTTCACTGACCACCAAAGTCTGAAGTATCTGTTTACTCAGCCAGACCTGAACCTCCGTCAGCAGAGATGGATGGAGCTTGTTGCAGACTTTGACTTGGGTATTTCCTATACGCCAGGAAAGGCTAATGTAATGGCTGATGCCTTGAGCCGCAAGTCTTACTGCAACCACCTCCAGGTTCACAAAGTTCAGCCCTTGCTTCTTGAAGAATTCAGTAAGCTGAACCTCCATATTGTTCCTCCGGGTGCACTCGCTCCCCCTCCTAAGGAGTTTCGCAAGATGAACCTCCGTGTTGTTTCCCAGGGTTCCCTCAATACCCTGGCCGTCGAACCAGATCTCTTGGACTTCATCAAGAGAATATAGGGATATGACTCTGAAGCCCACAAGATTAAGCGCTACCTTGCAGAAGGAAAGCCCTCATTCTTCACTATTGCTGAAGATGGCACTTTGTACTTCAAGGGCCGCCTAGTGGTGCCATGTGCAGAGAAAAACCTGGATATGACACAGGAAGTTATGAAAGAAGCTCATGATACGCCTCTATGTATCCATCCTGATAGTACAAAGATGTACCAAGACATCCGTCAGAGATTCTGGTGGTCTAATATGAAGCAAGACATTGCTCGTTATGTTGCTGAGTGTGACGTTTGTCGTCGTATCAAAGCAGAACATCAAAGGCCTGCTGGAACTCTGCAACCTATCTCTATTCCTGAATGGAAATGGGACCATGTTGAGATGGACTTCGTCACTGGATTTCCCAAATCACAGAAAGGTAATGATGCTATTCTTGTTGTCATTGACCGGCTTTCCAAAGTTGCACATTTCCTGGCGGTCAAAGAAACGATCACTGCTAGTCAGCTGGCAACGCTCTATATGTCCAGGATTGTTTCACTCCACGGTATTCCATTGGTTATCAGCTCAGACCGTGGCAGCTTATTCACTTCAAGATTCTGGGCAAGTTTCCAAGAAGCTATGGGAACTCATCTGTCATTCAGTACTGCGTTTCATCCTCAGTCGCAAGGGCAAGTTGAACGCGTCAACCAAGTTCTCGAAGACATGGTTCGAGCTTGTGTTATTTCCTTCGGCAAGAAATGGGAGGAATCTCTCCCGTATGCTGAGTTCTCTTATAATAATAGCTATCAAGCTAGTCTGAAGATGGCCCCTTCGAAGTGTTATATGGACGAAAGTGCCGAACCCCTCTGAACTGGTCAGAAACTGGGGAACGTCCACTCTTCGGTCCGGATATTATCCAACATGCCGAAGAACAAGTCCGCATTTTTCGTGAGAATCTCAAGACTGCTCAGTCACGTCAGAAGAGTCAGTATGACCGTCATCATAAAGACATGGTCTATCAACCTGGCGAAAAGGCTTATCTTCGAGTCACACCAATGAAGGGTGCTCACCGCTTCGGAATCAAGGGCAAACTAGCTCCTCGATATATTGGCCCATTCACTATTCTCGAAAGGAGTGGAAAAGTGGCATACCAACTGGAGCTTCCACCGAACCTTTCTCAGGTTCACGATGTGTTCCATGTGTCACAGCTCCGCCGTTGCTTCAAGGACCCAATCCGAGCAGTGGATCATGAAGTGCTCGAATTGCAGCAGGACCTCTCCTATAAGGAGCATCCGGTCCGCATTCTCGACCAAGATGAACGCTGCACACGTCAGAAGGCGATCAAGTTCCTCAAAGTCCAGTGGTCGCACCATTCAGAAGATGAAGCCACTTGGGAACGCGAGGATTGCCTGTGTGATGAATACCCCGCACTGTTTCCTTCTACCTCCTAAATCTCGGGACGAGATTTCTTGTAGTGGAGGAGTTTTGTAACGCCCGGATAATCAAGCTACAGTAATCCCACACTAATGGTGCCACGTCACCATGGTTACTGTTGCGAATCTACCGTTAGGTCAAACCGTTTAAAAATTCAAATTCAAATTAATGTCAACGATAAAAGTTTTTCAAAATTTAAAACAAAAATGTTCGGGAGGTGCCATATTTTGCATAAGTAAATATGGTGTAATAAACACATTTTTATAAAATGCCTAGATAATTTAAAATGATTTAAAATAGAAAAGAAAATACAAAAGAGAAAAAAAAGAGAAACCCCCCGGGCTTCGGCCTAGCTGACCACAGGCCCAACTGGGCCAAGCAAGCAGGCCACCCGCCGGCCCACCCTGCCCCCTGCTTATCCACCCACTCCCCCACTCCCCACCGACACCCCACTTCCCCCCCCCGAAAATATCTCCCCCCTCTCCCCCGATTGGATCGGGATCGAGAGGAGGAGACTGCCGACGCCGCCACCCGGACCGCCCGACGCCACCTCACCCTCGCCGGCCTGCCTCCTCCTCCCCACTGGTCTGCCTCCCCTGTCGTCGGTCGTCTCCGTCCTCCTCCTCGCCCCCCGTTGCCCTGGACCCTGCTCCCCGCCGTGAGCCGCCGCCTTTTCTCTCCTCCTCTCCCTCGTCCCGCAGCTCCACGCCAGCACGCGCGCTCGCGCCGTCCCGTGCCCGTGCTCGCGCCGTGGCCGCGCCCTCTCTCCCCCGCGGCTCCCTCGTCCCGTGCACGCACCGTCCGCACGCACACGGCACCCGCGCGCCGCGCCCTAGCTCCTGGCCGTGCCTGCCCCCGTCGATGCACGCGCGCTCGCGCGCCCAGCGCCCCGCTGCCATCCCGGGGGCCGCGGCCTCCTTCCCCGCACCGCGCCTGGGGTGCGCACCCCACCGTCCCGCTCCTCGCGCCACCGCTTTGGCCCCGCCCGCTGACCCCGCGCCTCCGTTGCCGCCTGCTCACCGCGCGGCACTGCTCCGCCCTGCCGCCCGCTTCGCCGCTGCTGCCGCTCCCCGCGCTCGCCCGCGACCTCCTGCGCCCTGTCCACCGCGGTCACCGCCCGGTTGGCCGCACCTGTCGCCGCCCGCCGGAGAGCGCCCGCCCCGTTGCTTCGGGTCCGCCCCGATGGGCGCCTCACCTGCAACGGTGCCCGCTGCCTAGCGCCCGCTCGGGCGCACACCTGCACCCGAGCACTCGAACCCGATAGGCCCCTATGGGCCTATGACATATGAGCCCCGCCCACAGAACGTGTTTTAGAAAAAATAAATAAATAAAAATATTAATAATTAAAATAAAATAAAAATAAATAAATAAATTAAAATATTAATAATTAAAATAAAATAAAAATAAATAAATAAAAATATTAATAATTAAAATAAAATAAGATAATTAATTTACTTAATTAATCCTCTTAATTAATCTAATTAAGCCTAATTAATTAATCTAATCACTTAAATTAAAATTAACTAATCCTGTTTAGTTAACTAAGTCAATGACCAGTGGGACCCACACGTCAGCGACCCAGTCAACACTTCTGTTGACTGCTGATGTCATGGTGACGTCAGCAAACACTGTTCTGGATAATGTTGTATTAAATTAATTAAATAAATGCTAAAATTAATTTAAATCTTTTAAATTTCATATAAAATAAACCGTAGCTTGGATGAAAATACTTTCTACATGAAATTTGCTCAGAACGACGAGACGAATCCGGATACGCAACCCGTTCGTCCGCCACACATCCCTAACGTATCGAACTCGCAACTTTCCCCCTCTGTTTCATCTGTCCGAAAATGCGAAACATCGGGGATACTTTCCCGGATGTTCCCCCCTTCGCCGGTACCACCCACTGCCGCGTTAGGGCACACCTAGCACCGCTCATTGTCATGTCACGCATCGTCATGCTTATGTTTGCATTGTATTTACTATTTCTTCCCCCTCTTCTCTCCGGTAGACTACGAGACCGACGCTGCTGCTGCCCAGTTCGACTACGGAGTTGACGACCCCTCCTACTTGCCAGAGCAACCAAGCAAGCCCCCCCCCTTGATCACCAGATATCGCCTATTCTTCTCTATACTGCTTGCATTAGAGTAGTGTAGCATGTTACTGCTTTCCGTTAATCATATCCTGATGCATAGCCTGTCCTTGCTACTACTGTTGTTACCTTTACCTGCAATCCTACATGCTGAGTATAGGATGCTAGTTTTCCATCAGTGGCCCTACATTCTTGTCCGTCTGCTGTGCTATACTATCGGGCCGTGATCACTTGGGCGGTGATCACGAGTATATACTTATATAATCTATACATGACACCTGTGGTGACTAAAGTCGGGTCGGCTCGTAGGAGTACCCGCAAGTGGATCTTAGTGGCGGAGCGACATGGCAGGTTGAGACCACCTAGGCGAGAGGTGGGCCTGGCCCTGGACGGCGTCCGCGGTTACTTCAAAATAACACGCTTAACGAGTTCTTGGTATTTGACCTGAGTCTGGCCATTTGGTCTATACGCACTAACCAGCTACGCGGGAACAGTTATGGGCACTCGACGTCGTGGTATCAGCCGAAGCTCTTCTTGACGTCAGCGACGGAGCGGCGCGCGCCGGATTGGACTGGAACGCCTGCTAGGCTAGGTCTGCTTCTGGCCGCCCTCGCAACATGCAGGTGTGCAATGGGCGATGGGCCCAGACCCCTGCGCGCATAGGATTTAGACCCGCGTGCTGACCTCTCTGTTGAGCCTAGGTGGGGCTGCGACGTGTTGATCTTCCGAGGCCGGGCATGACCCAGAAAAGTGTGTCTGGCCAAATGGGATCGAGCGTGTTGGGTTATGTGGTGCACCCCTGCAGGGAAGTTTATCTATTCCAATAGCCGTGTCCCTCGGTAAAAGGACGACCCGGAGTTGTACCTTGACCTTATGACAACTAGAACCGGATACTTAATAAAATACACCCTTCCAAGTGCCAGATACAACCCGGTGACCGCTCTCTAACAGGGCGACGAGGAGGGGATCGCCGGGTAGGATTATGCTATGCGATGCTACTTGGAGGACTTCAATCTACTCTCTTCTACATGCTGCAAGATGGAGGCTGCCAGAAGCGTAGTCTTCGACAGGACTAGCTATCCCCCTCTTATTCTGGCATTCTGCAGTTCAGTCCATTGATATGGCCCTTTACACATATACCCATGCATATGTAGTGTAGCTCCTTGCTTGCGAGTACTTTGGATGAGTACTCACGGTTGCTTCTCTCCCTCTTTCCCCCCTTTCCTTTCTACCTGGTTGTCGCAACCAGATGCTGGAGTCCAGGAGCCAGACGCCACCGTCGACGACGACTCCTACGACACTGGAGGTGCCTACTACTACGTGCAGCCCGCTGACGACGACCAGGAGTAGTTAGGAGGATCCCAGGCAGGAGGCCTGCGCCTCGTTCGATCTGTATCCCAGTTTGTGCTAGCCTTCTTAAGGCAAACTTGTTTAACTTATGTCTGTACTCAGATATTGTTGCTTCCGCTGACTCGTCTATGATCGAGCACTTGTATTCGAGCCCTCGAGGCCCCTGGCTTGTATTATGATGCTTGTATGACTTATTTATGTTGTAGAGTTGTGTTGTGATATCTTCCCGTGAGTCCCTGATCTTGATCGTACACATTTGCGTGCATGATTAGTGTACGGTCAAATCGAGGGGCGCCACACTGAACCCGCAAGTTGATCACCAAAACATATATCAAGTGAATCAATAGAATACCCCATTGTCACCACGGGTATCCCATGCAAGACATACATCAAGTGTTCTTAAATCCTTAAAGACTTAATCCGATAAGATAACTTAAAAGGGAAAACTCAATCCATTACAAGAGAGTAGAGGGGGAGAAACATCATAAGATCCAACTATAATAGCAAAGCTCGCGATACATCAAGATCATACCAACTCAAGAACACGAGAGAGAGAGAGAGAGAGAGAGAGAGAGAGAGATCAAACACATAGCTACTGATACATACCCTCAGCCCCGAGGGTGAACTAGTCCCTCCTCGTCATGGAGAGCGACGGGATGATGAAGATGGCCACCAGTGAGGGATCGCCCTCCGGCAGGGTGCCGGAACAGGGTCCCGATTGGTTTTTGGTGGCTACAGAGGCTTGCGGCGGCGGAACTCCCGATCTAGGTTATGTTCTGGGGGTTTCTGTATATATAAGAGGTTTTGGCATCGAGAACAAGTCAGGGGGGGTCTCCGGGCTGTCCACGAGGTAGGGGGGCGCGCCCAGGGGTGGGCGCGCCTCCCACCCTCGTGGGCAGCCCGGGAGTCTTCTGGCCCAACTCTTTTACTCCATGGCTTTCTTCTGGTCCAAAAATAAGCTCCGTCAAGTTTTCGATCAATTGGACTTCATATGGTTTTCCTTTTCTGCGATACTCAAAAACAAGGAAAAAACATAAACTGGCACTGGGCTCTTGGTTAATAGGTTAGTCCCAAAAATCATATAAAATAGCATATAAATGCATATAAAACATCCTAGAAGGATAATATAATAACATGAATACTTCATAAATTATAGATACATTGGAGACGTATCACGGGCGTGGCGTGCAACGGCGGCGGGGCAGCGCAAGTGCGGCAAGGCGCGGCGCCGGCTGCGGGCTGGACATGAGCAGGGCGTGGGAGAGCGCCCCGGCGAGCGAGCGCGAGTGGCCACGGCATGCCACGGCGGGCGCGGACGACAGCGGACGTTTTGGGATTAGTTGCTGCGGTGGGCGACTTGAATAGATGCCGGACACACATGTCCGGTTTCACACCCATCGCCACCCTAAACGGACAAAATCCGGACAAAGCGGACGTCCGTTTAGGGTCGTGCGGTGGTATTGGCCTAAGAAGACTCCTGCTTATGGTGTACTCATCTACGTGGTCAAAATGTAACCGAAACATGGGATTCAGAGCTCCAATGACGAGGGATTCTTTCAATAAAGGCGATCGTGCTGCTTGTTTGTGCTCGAGCTTGTTAGAGCATTTACAGCCCGATAGCCGGATTTGGCAAATCCGATCGCTCAAACATCCGTGGACAAGTCTGGCAGTGGCCGGTCACGCCTCAAATAATCTCTATCACAATCGGATACCCCATTTGCAAATCCTAAGGTTTATATTATACTTGCACAAACGTAGGTCATGTTGGACATGGTAAACTCATACGTCAAAAAATGAAGTTTATTTTAACTTGGACTATTTTGAAAAAAATGCGTGCAACCTCTCCAGACTAATAATCATTAATTAACGGACTGAGGATCATGATTAGCTTCGTACAGACCCAGTCCATCTGATTTAGATGCGTGGCCGAGACCAAGTAGCATACTCGCAACTAATGCATGGCTTTACATAATACAGAAAACTTATACAGGACTATTCAGACACCTAATTAATCACATGGTTTGACGTCATACGTGACGTACTCTTTTACTTGAACAGATCATCCACACGAGGACAGGGACATACATACATACATACATGACGAACATCGGGATTAATCACATGGTTATGACGAACATCAGGACATACATACATACATCCATATCTACGCATCAACACCATCCAATCTCTACCAATGCTTCCGCCGTTACCATGGACACGTACAGTGACGACGGCCAAGAGAAGGACAGGGTACAGTACATTTCTGTGCCTTTTCTCCTTGGCAAACCAAACCAGCGGTAGAAGATGATGTAGGAAAGCTAGAGGAGGATTCCCAATGCATTCATTAATGGCAATGAAGAAGGGAAGCCATCAGTGGAGTGTGGAGATGTTTCCTCTCTCTATTTCAAAAGTTATATTCTAGTATTTATTTATGCTCTTTTCATTCCTTTTACATGTTTTCTTTTTTCCCTATGTTTATTTTATATTTTTTTTCAAAAAAAACAACATGAATACTTTTTGAAGGTCATTAATAATTTTTTCAAATGCATGAGAATTTTTTAGAAATATATTATTTAATAAAAATACATCAACACTTTTGAAAATACATATTTTTTTAAAAAAATGAACACATTTAAGAATATAAAATTAGCTTTTATAAACACTTAATTTATTTACATGAATATATTTTTAAACACATAAATATATGTTTATTGCATTAATATTTCTAAAAATAAGATAACTTCTTTTATTTTCATGTTTATTATTTCAAAATATATGAGCGATCTTGAAAATTACATATTTTTAATTTTGATGTACGAATAACTTTCGAAATGCATGAATAATTAATTATTCATATTATCAACTATATTATAAAATATATTTTCTAATTAAAAGTCTACAAAATAAAATATTTCTCATTTTTATGGGCCTAAGCAATTGCGCATGGTTGTGGGTGTGCGTTTAAAAAAAATGGATGTGGGCGGGCATGGTGTGATGACCAGGTATAGGTGTTCTATAGCATGGGAGCACCTATATGTCGTGCATGGCGACAGTTTGCAGAGCAATAGCATAGGTAGCGAGGTGCCATTCGGGACTGTACTGAGGCCCAGTTCTTTTGGGCGATTCTCCCAGAATTGCCCCCCTCCCCATCTTCTTCCAGAATCGTCACTTCATATTTTTTTTACAATTCTACCTAGTTAAGGTCTAATTAGCTAGGATTGTAAAAAAATACTAAGTGACGATTCTGTGAGAAGCCGGGGAGGGGGACGATTCTGGAAGAATCGTCCTAAAGAACTGGCCCTCACTTGGTCCAATCAGCATTGTCGCCACTCATGCCGAGATGGTTATTGTACTGCCTAGATTTTCATTAGTTATTTTGGAAGAAAATGAAAATTATATCTTTAAAAATGTTATTTTAAAAAATTGCATGCGAACATTTTCTAAAAGGCAACACCTTTTAAACTTTTGTGAACATTTCTCAAATTTACGAACATTTTATGGAAGCATGAACATTTTTAAAAAAATTAACTTATTCTAAAAAAACTCTTATTTAAATATGTGGATCTTTTTTAAAGATACAAACATTTTTTTTCAAAATTATAAAATATCTTTTTGTAGTGCAAACATTTTTTAAGTTTGTTATTCTTTTTAGAAGTGCAAACCTTTTTTTTCAAATTCGCAAACATTTTTTGAAATATGGGAACATATATATAAATCACGATTTTTAAAAATAAAAGTGAATTATTTAAAAAAAATAAAAACAAAAAAAAATGAAGAAACGAAAGGAAACCAAAAAAATCTGTAAAGAAAACTGAAGAAAAAACTAACCTTGTATCCATCGTTTACGGCTAGGACTACTGGGGTCTCCAATCCCACCCGCTCCCCTAGCTTTCGTCTCTCAATGTGAGTGTCGGCCCAGCAGAGTGCTTTCGCCGTTGGTGTTCTTTCTGATCTCAATGCATTTCACCGCTCCACCGCAAATTCCCGTTGCCCCTACCGTACTCCAGCTTGGTAGTTTCCACCACCTGCCCAGGGTTGAGCCCTGGGATTTGACGGCGGACTTGAAAATCCACCTAGAGACGCTTTATGTCCAATCATTCCGGATAATGCTTGCATCCTCTGTCTTACCGCGGCTGCTGGCATAGAATTAGCCGACGCTTATTCCTCAGATACCGTCATTGTTTCTTCTCTGATAAAAGAAGTTGATGACCCATAGGCCTTCCACCTCCACGCGGCGAGCTCACGAACCCTCTATAGAAGGTTTCCAAAATTGGGTGGCTCCCACCCCTCTAGCGGGCCAGCCCATTTACGTTGTTCCGTGTTCTACTCTGTGCGAAGCAGCGGGGGTCTGACGCATAGAGCATGAAATTGAAATTCCCTTACAGCGGCACCCCTAACAACCCATAAGCAAAGTAGTTAACTAGCCGCCTTGATCCCTTCTTTAAAAGAACACCTTGATCCCTGATTCTCTTTTTCTTTGGTAAGGCCATCATGGCTAGCTTTAATAAAATTAAACAATGCTTACATCGTCTACGAGCTTACTCACAACATAGTCATGAGGCTCGTTGTCGGTGTCAAAACCGGCCGATCTCGGGAAGGGTTCCCGAACTGTGCGTCTGAGGATCGAAGGTAACAAGGGACAAAGGAGACACAATGTTTACCCAGGTTCGGGCCCTCTTAATGGAGGTAAAACCCTACGTCCTGCTTGATTGAATTTGATGAGTGTAGGGGTTACAAGAGTTGATCTGCCTCGAGATGGTAATGGCTAAACTCTAGATGTCTAGCCCATGTGAATTCTGATAGCCTCTACGGACTAAAACCTCCGGTTTATATACACACCAGAGGGGTCTAGGGTTGTACAGAGAAGATTTGTGCAGGAAGGAAATTACATATCCGGACACCAATCTTGCCGTCCACGCATAAGAGAGTCCTACCCAGACACGGGGGAAGGTCTTCCGCCTTGTATCTTCACGACCCATCAGTCCGGCCTATATCAAATAGCCCGGACACCCGAGGATCCCCTAATCCAGGACTCCCTCAGCAGCCCTTGAACCAGTCTTCAATGATGATATGTTCGGCACGCGGACTGTCTTCGGCATTGCAAGGCAGGTTCCTCCTCCTGAATACTTCTGAATAGAAGAACTGTATCTGGCTCTATATAATTGTTACAACCCTTAGCCACGAAGGCAAAATATCAAACAAAATAGTGTCTTTCCACTGACAACTATTTTCGGCGAAACGTCATGTTAGGTCTCTTAACATTTCAAACTGTTTTCACGCCTCCTGCTTCGCGTTTCGAGGCACAGCCTCCATTGGCACGTCTTGTCAAAACAGAGATCGTCTCCGCCCATTACGGGATCCTCATCAATACGGTGTTGGGTAATCCAACCGTGCCATTCGCATGACCCCTTGGGAACAGGCGAGTTTTAAGGCTTAAGGGGGGTGATAACCCACAAGTATAGGGGATCGCAACAGTTTTCAAGGGTAGAGTATTCAACCCAAATTTATAGATTCGACACAAGGGGAGCCAACGAATATTTGAAGGTATTAGCAGCTGAGTTGTCAATTCAACCACACCTGGAGATTAATTATCTGCAGCAAGTAATCAGTAGCATAGTAATATGATAGTTTTGGTAGTAGTGAGAGCAGCAACGGTAACAGTAACAGTGATAGCAGTAATTTTGTAGCAGGTGTAACAGTGATGATAGCACTAGTAACTTAGCAGAAACAATATAAGATAAATTCGTAGGCATTGGATCGGTGACTTGTTGGATGGTATTCATCATGTGACAGTTTTAACCTAGGGCGATACGGCACTAGCTCCAGTACATCAATATAATGTAGGCATGTATTCTGTAAATAGTCATACGTGCTTATGGAAAGAACTTGCATGACATCTTTTGTCCTACCCTCCCGTGGCAGCGGGGTCCATATTGGAAACTAAGGGATATTAAGGCCTCCTTTTAATAGAGAACCGGAACAAAGCATTAACACATAGTGAATGCATGAACTCCTCAAACCACAGTCATCACCGGGAGTGGGCTCGGTTGTTGTCACTTCGGGGTTGCCGGATCATAACATGTAGTAGGTGACTATAACTTGCAAGATTGGATCTAGAACATGGATATAATGATGATAACATAAATGGTTCAGATCTGAGTTCATGGCACCTGGGCCCAAAGTGACAAGCATTAAGCATAGCAAAGTCATAGCAACATCACTGTTAGAACATAGTGGATACTAGGGATCAAGCCCTAACAAAACTAACTCGATTACATGATGAATCTCATCCAACTCCTCACCGATGCATTGGGAATAACTCCTAGGTCGGCAATGAACTCCTTCATCCAGATTGCTTCATGTGCTGCCTCCGAGGCTGCCATGTACTCTGCTTCACATGTAGCTCCCGCCACGACGCTTTGCTTGCAACTGCACCAGCTGACTGCCCCACCATTCAAAATGTACACGTATCCGGTTTGTGACTTAGAGTCATCCAGATCTGTGTCGAAGCTAGCATCGACGTAACCCTTTACGACGAGCTCTTCGTCACCTCCATAAACGAGAAACATATCCTTAGTCCTTTTCAGGTACTTCAGGATGTTCTTGACCGCTGTCCAGTGTTCCATGCCGGGATTACTTTGGTACCTTCCTACCAAACTTACGGCAAGGTTTACATCAGGTCTGGTACACAGCATGGCATACATAATAGACCCTATGGCCGAGGCATAGGGGATGACACTCATCTTTTCTCTATCTTCTGCCGTGGTCGGGCATTGAGCCGTGCTCAATTGCACACCTTGCAATACAGGCAAGAACCCCTTCTTGGACTGATCCATATTGAACTTCTTCAATATCTTGTCAAGGTATGTACTCTGTGAAAGACCTATGAGGCGTCTTGATCTATCTCTATAGATCTTGATGCCTAATATATAAGCAGCTTCTCCAAGGTCCTTCATTGAAAAACACTTATTCAAATAGGCCTTTATACTTTCCAAGAATTCTATATCATTTCCCATCAATAGTATGTCATCCACATACAATAAGAGTAATGCTACAGAGCTCCCACTCACTTTCTTGTAAACACAGGCTTCTCCATAAGTCTGTGTAAACCCAAACGCTTTGATCATCTCATCAAAGCGAATGTTCCAACTCCGAGATGCTTGCACCAGCCCATAGATTGAGCACTGGAGCTTGCATACTTTGTTAGCATTCTTAGGATCGACAAAACCTTCCGGCTGCATCATATACAATTCTTACTTAAGGAAGCCGTTAAGGAATGCCGTTTTGACGTCCATCTGCCATATCTCATAATCATAGTATGCGGCAATTGCTAACATGATTCGGACGGACTTCAGCTTCGCTACGGGTGAGAAAGTCTCATCATAGTCAACCCCTTGAACTTGTCGATAACCCTTAGCGACAAGTCGAGCCTTATAGATGGTCACATTACCATCCGCGTCTGTCTTCTTCTTAAAGATCCATTTATTTTCTATGGCTCGCCGATCATCGGGCAAGTCAGTCAAAGTCCATACTTCGTTTTCATACATGGATCCTATCTCGGATTTCATGGCTTCTAGCCATTTGTCAGAATCCGGGCCCGCCATCGCTTCTTCATAGTTCAAAGGTTCACCGTTGTCTAACAACATGATTTCCAGGACAGGGTTGCCGTACCACTCTGGTGCGGAACGCGTCCTTGTGGACCTACAAAGTTTAGTGGTAACTTGATCCGAAGCTTCATGATCATCATCATTAACTTCCTCCCCAGTCGGTGTAGGCACCATAGGAACATCTTACCGCGCTGCGCTACTTTCCGGTTCGGAAGGGGTGACTATCACCTCATCAAGTTCCATTTTCCTCCCACTCAATTCTTTCGAGAGAAACTCTTTCTCCAGAAAGGACCCATTCTTGGCAACAAAGATCTTGCCTTCGGATCTGAGGTAGAAGGTATACCCAATAGTTTCCTTAGGGTATCCTATGAAGACGCATTTTTCCGACCTGGGTTGAGCTTTTCAGGTTGAAGTTTCTTGACATAAGCATCGCATCCCCAAACTTTTAGAAACGACAGCTTAGGTTTCTTCCCAAACCATAATTCATACGGTGTCGTCTCAACGGATTTCGACGGAGCCCTATTTAAAGTGAATGCGGCAGTCTCTAAAGCATAGCCCCAAAATGAGAGCGGTAAATCGGTAAGAGACATCATAGATCGCACCATATCCAATAGAGTGCGATTACGACGTTCGGGCACACCATTTCGCTGAGGTGTTCCAGGCGGCGTGAGTTGTGAAACGATTCCACATTTCCTTAAGTGCGTACCAAATTCGTGACTTAAATATTCTCCACCACGATCTGATCGTAAGAACTTTATTTTTCTGTCACGTTGATTCTCAACCTCACTCTGAAATTCCTTGAACTTTTCAAAGGTTTCAGACTTGTGTTTCATTAGGTAGACATACCCATATCTACTTAAGTCATCAGTGAGAGTGAGAACATAACGATATCCTCCGTGAGCCTCAACACTCATTGGACCGCACACATCGGTATGTATGATTTCCAATAAGTTGGTTGCTCGCTCCATTGTTCCGGAGAACGGAGTCTTGGTCATCTTACCCATGAGGCATGGTTCGCACGTGTCAAATGATTCGTAATCAAGAGACTCCAAAAGTCCATCTGCATGGAGCTTTTTCATGCGCTTGACACCAATGTGACCAAGGCGGCAGTGCCACAAGTATGTGGGACTATCGTTATCAACTTTACATCTTTTGGTATTCACACTATTAATATGTGTAACATCACGTTCGAGATTCATCAAGAATAAACCATTGACCAGCGGGGCATGACCATAAAACATATCTCTCAAATAAATAGAACAACCATTATTCTCGGATTTAAATGAGTAGCCATCTCGAATTAAACAAGATCCAGACACAATGTTCATGCTCAAAGCTGGCACTAAATAACAATTATTGAGGTTTAAAACTAATCCCGTAGGTAGATGCAGAGGTAGCGTGCCGACGGCGATCACATCGACCTTGGAACCATTCCCGACGCGCATCGTCACCTCGTCCTTTCTCCATTTATTCCGCAGTTCCTGTTTTGAGTTACAAATATGAGCAACCGCACCGGTATCAAATACCCAGGAGCTACTACGAGTACTGGTAAGGTACACATCAATTACATGTATATCACATATACCTTTGGTGTTGCCGGCCTTCTTGTCCGGTAAGTATTTGCGGCAGTTCCGCTTCCAGTGACCACTTCCCTTGCAATAAAAGCACTCAGTCTCAGGCTTGGGTCCATTCTTTGACTTCTTCCCGGCAACTGGCTTACCGGGCGCGGCAACTCCCTTGCCGTCCTTCTTGAAGTTCTTCTTACCCTTGCCCTTCTTGAACTTAGTGGTTTTATTCACCATCAACATTTGATGTTCTGTTATGATCTCCACCTCCGCTGATTTCAGCATTGAATATACCTCGGGAATGGTCTTTTCCATCCCCTGCATATTGAAGTTCATCACAAAGCTCTTGTAGCTCGGTGGAAGCGACTGAAGAATTCTGTCAATGACCGCGTCATCCGGGAGGTTAACTCCCAGCTGAGACAAGCGGTTGTGCAACCCAGACATTCTGAGTATGTGCTCACTAACAGAACTATTTTCCTCCATCTTACAGCTAAAGAACTTGTCGGAGACTTCATATCTCTCGACCCGGGCATGAGCTTGGAAAACCATTTTCAGCTCTTCGAACATCTCATATGCTCCATGTTTCTCAAAACTATTTTGGAGACCCGGTTCTAAGCTGTAAAGCATGCCGCACTGAACGAGGGAGTAATCATCAGCACGTGATTGCCAAGCGTTCATAACGTCTTGGTTCTCTGGGATGGGTGCTTCACCTAGCGGTGCTTCTAGGACATAATCTTTCTTGGAAGCTATGAGGATGATCCTCAGGTTCCGGACCCAGTCCGTATAGTTGCTGCCATCATCTTTTAGCTTGGTTTTCTCTAGGAACGCATTGAAGTTGAGGACAACGTGGGCCATTTGATCTACAAGACATATTGTAAAGATTTTAGACTAAGTTCATGATAATTAAGTTCATATAATCAAATTATTCAATGAACTCCCACTCAGATAGACATCCCTCTAGTCATCTAAGTGAAACATGATCCGAGTTAACTAGGCCGTGTCCGATCATCACGTGAGACGGACTAGTCAAGATCGGTGAACATCTCCATGTTGATCGTCTCTTCTATACGACTCATGCTCGACCTTTCGGTCCTCCGTGTTCCGAGGCCATGTCTGTACATGCTAGGCTCGTCAAGTCAACCTAAGTGTATTGCGTGTGTTCCGAGGCCATGTCTGTACATGCTAGGCTCGTCAAGTCAACCTAAGTGTATTGCGTGTGTTCCGAGGCCATGTCTGTACATGCTAGGCTCGTCAACACCCGTTGTATGCGAACGTTAGAATCTATCACACCCGATCATCACGTGGTGCTTCGAAACAACGAACCTTCGCAACGGTGCACAGTTAGGGGGAACACTTTCTTGAAATTATTATAAGGGATCATCTTACTTACTACCGTCGTTCTAAGCAAATAAGATGCAAAACATGATAAACATCACATGCAATCAAATAGTGACATGATATGGCCAATATCATTTTGCTCCTTTGATCTCCATCTTCGGGGCACCATGATCATCTTCGTCACCGGCATGACACCATGATCTCCATCACTGTGTCTTCATGAAGTTGTCACACCAACGATTACTTCTACTTCTATGGCTAACGCGTTTAGCAATAAAGTGAAGTAATTTACATGGCGTTCTTCAATGACACGCAGGTCATACAAAAAAATATAGACAACTCCTATGGCTCCTGCCGGTTGTCATACTCATCGACATGCAAGTCGTGATTCCTATTACAAGAATATGATCAATCTCATACATCACATATATCATTCATCACATCTTCTGGCCATATCACATCACATAGCACATGCTGCAAAAACAAGTTAGACGTTCTCTAATTGCTGTTGCAAGTTTTTACGTGGCTTGTATAGGTTTCTAGCAAGAACGTTTCTTACCTACGTAAAACCACAACGTGATATGCCAATTTCTATTTACCCTTCATAAGGACACTTTTCATCGAATCCGTTCCGACTAAAGTGGGAGAGACAGACACCCGCTAGCCACCTTATGCAACTAGTGCATGTCAGTCGGTGGAACCTGTCTCACATAAGCGTACGTGTAAGGTCGGTCCGGGCCGCTTCATCCCACAATGCCGCCGAAACAAGATAAGACTAGTAGCGGCAAGAAGAATTGGCAACATCTACGCCCACAACTGCTTTGTGTTCTACTCGTGCATAGTAACTACGCATAGGCCTGGCTCATGATGCCACTGTTGGGAATCGTAGCATAATTTTAAAATTTTCCTACGCTCACCAAGATCCATCTATGGAGTATACTAGCAACGAGGGGAAAGGAGTGCATCTACATACCCTTGTAGATCGCGAGCGGAAGCGTTCCAATGAACGAGGTTGATGGAGTCGTCCTCGCCGTGATCCAAATCACCGATGACCGAGTGCCAAACGGACGGCACCTCCGTGTTCAACACACATACGGAGCAGTGACGTTCTCCTCCTTCTTGATCCAGCAAGGGGGAAGGAGAGGTTGATGGAGATCCAGCAGCACGACGGCGTGGTGGTGGATGTAGCGGGGTCTCGGCCGGGCTTCGCCGAGCTTCTGCGAGAGGGAGAGGTGTTGCAGGGGAGGAGGGAGGCGCCCAAGGCTGTTGTGTTGCTGCCCTCCCTCCCCCCTTTATATAGGCCCCCTGGGAGGGGGGGCGCCGGCCAATCCCCATCTACATGGGGGGGGCCAGGGGGGACTTGCCCCCCAAGGCAAGTGGGGCCCCCCCCCAACCCTAGGGTTTCCAACCCTAGGCGCAGGGGGGAGGCCCATGGGGGGCGCCCCAGCCCACTAAGGGCTGGTTCCCTTCCCACTTCAGCCCATGGGGGCCCTCCGGGATAGGTGGCCCCACCCGATGGACCCCCGGGACCCTTCCGGTGGTCCCGGTACAGTACCGGTGACCCCTGAAACTTTCCCGGTGGCCGAAACTTGACTTCCTATATATAATTCTTCACCTCCGGACCATTCCGGAACTCCTCGTGACGTCCGGGATCTCATCCGGGACTCCGAACAACTTTCGGGTTTCCACATACTCATATCTCTACAACCCTAGCGTCACCGAACCTTAAGTGTGTAGACCCTACGGGTTCGGGAGACATGCAGACATGACCGAGACGCCTCTCCGGTCAATAACCAACAGCGGGATCTGGATACTCATGTTGGCTCCCACATGTTCCACGATGATCTCATCGGATGAACCACAATGTCGAGGATTCAATCAATCCCGTATACAATTCCCTTTGTCAATCGGTATGTTACTTGCTCGAGATTTGATCGTCGGTATCCCAATACCTTGTTCAATCTCATTACCGGAAAGTCTCTTTACTCGTACCACAATGCATGATCCCGTGACTAACGCCTTAGTCACATTGAGCTCATTATGATGATGCATTACCGAGTGGGCCCAGAGATACCTCTCCGTCATACGGAGTGACAAATCCCAGTCTCGATCCGTGCCAACCCAACAGACACTTTCGGAGATACCCGTAGTGTACCTTTATAGTCACCCAGTTACGTTGTGACGTTTGGCACACCCAAAGTACTCCTACGGTATCCGGGAGTTGCACGATCTCATGGTCTAAGGAGAAGATACTTGACATTGGAAAAGCTCTAGCAAACGAACTACACGATCTTTGAGCTATGCTTAGGATTGGGTCTTGTCCATCACATCATTCTCCTCATGATGTGATCCCGTTATCAATGACATCCAATGTCCATAGTCAGGAAACCATGACTATCTGTTGATCAACGAGCTAGTCAACTAGAGGCTTACTAGGGACACGTTGTGGTGTATGTATTCACGCATGCATTACGATTTCCGGATAACATTATAGCATGAACAATAGACAATTATCATGAACAAAGAAATATAATAATAACCATTTATTATTGCCTCCAGGGCATATTTCCAACAGTCGGTGAGGCCGGCATTAGAAACATATTGTGTGAACTCCTGAAGAATTCACACGGCCGTACTTTCGCCAACCTCCGAGGGTGGAGATCACTGTCAGAAGACTCCCCAATAACACCCTTGGAGTTCTTCTTAGAGCCAAACTTCCTAAAGATATTCATGTCCGCGTACAATTTTCTGAAAAAATTTGGGTGACAAAAAGTTGTCAACAAAACTTTAATAAATTGATAGCAACGACTCATAGGGATACATAGAAGCCATAGCAAGCATTCAGACAACTTAGAACTCTAAGAATTCAACATGCAAGCTCATCTACAACAGCACCAAGAGTAGCTAATTATTCAAAATATAAACCACTAAAACAAAAACTAATTTCACAAACGGTGGAGTCACATACCAAGCAACAATCCCTCGAAACAGTTTCGGAAACGGAGCTTCGAGCAAAGAGATCGAAATCCGTGGGTTTGAGAGCAAGAACACGGGAGAGAGAGCAATGGAGATTTTCTTTCTGGAGGTAAGTGATGACGTGGTCTAAAGAGATAAGTGAGGGGGGCCACGTGGGGACTACAACCCACCAGGGCGCGCCTGGGGGTCCTGGCGCGCCCAGGTGGGTTGTGCCCACCTAGTGCACCTCCCGCTGATGTTTCTTGACTGGTTCCTCCCTCTGATGTTATTTGCACCAGAAATTCAGAAATATTTAGAAAAAATCGTATAAAATTTCCAGAGCATTCTGAGAACTTTTATGTTTGGGTCATTTTTTATTGCACGGGAAATTCAGAAAACAGACAAAACATGGCATTTTAATTTATTTAACTAATAAAAACAGAAAACAAAAAGTAGGGACAAAAGGTAGTGCTTACTAAATTCATCAACTTCATACCGCTCAAAAATGATTCATTAATAAGGTTGATCAGGTCTTATTAACAACCACTTTCGATTAGCATGAAACCGAAGAACTTTTGTAAATCACTAAGCTACCTCAATAGGGATATGAATGTCCCCAACAATAAGCATTTCATATTTCTTTTTGACAGTAGGTAGAGGTATATGAAAACTTCCAATAGTGATTGTTGGAGATTTTTCAATAACATTAATACAATTCACTTGGAATTGTTTCTTCAGAAAGTGCACCATATGCTCATTGCCATTAATATGAAAAGTGACCTTGCTTTTATTGCAATCAGTAACAGCCCCTGCAGTATTCAAGAACGGTCTACCAAGGATAATCGACATGTTGTCGTCCTCGGGCATCTCAAGTATAACAAAGTCAATCAAAATAGTAACATTAGGAACAACAACGGGCACATCCTCACAGATACCAATATGTATGGCAGTTCATTTGTCAGCCATTTGCAAAGATATTTCAATAGGTGTGAGTTTATTCAAGTCAAGTCTTTTATATAAACAGAAAGTCATAACGCTAACACCAGCTCCTAAATCACATAAAGCAGTTTTCACATAATTCTTTTTGATAGAGCAAGGTATAGTTGGTATTCCCGGATCTCCAAGTTTTTTAGGTACTCCATCTTTGAAAGTATAATTAGCAAGCATAGTGGAGATTTCTACTTCCGACATTTTTCTCTTATTAGTGATGATGTCTTTCATATACTTTGCATAAGGAGGCATTTTCAAGATATCAGTCAAGCGAGTACGCAAAAAGACTGGCCTCAGCATTCTAGCAAAGCGTTCAAATTCTTCATCGTCTTTCTTTTTAGTTGACTTAGGAGTAAAAGGCATAGGTTTTTTAACCCACGGTTCTCTTTCTTTACCATGTTTTCTAGCAACAAAGTCTCTTTTATCATACCTTTTATTCTTAGGTTGTGGGTTATCAAGATCAATAGGTGGTTCTTTCTCAACATCATTATCTGGTTCTATTTCATTTGGTTGGGTATCCTCAGGAACATCAGCATCATCTTTTTCATTATTACCAGATTGAGTTTCAGCATCAGAGATAGAAGTTTCATTTTCATTATCAGGAGCTTTCTCTATTTCAGGTTCACTAGAAGTATGCAAAGTCCTATAATTTTTCCTCTTCTTTTTCTTTTTAGAAGGAGTAGGTGCACTAGTGTTATTTCTTTGTGATCTTGTTCAATTCTTTTTGTGTGTCCCTCAGGATAAAGTGGTTCCTGAGTCATTTTACCTCCTATAGTTGCAACTCTAATAGCAAAGTCATGTGTATTATTATTCATTTCATCAAGTAATTCTCTTTGTGATTTAGCAACTTGTTCTAGCTGGGTTTGTACCATAGAAGCATGTTTTCCAACAACTCTAACATCATTTGAAATTCTAAATAACAAGTCACTCAAACGAGCAATCATATCATAATTATATTTCAGTTGTTTCATAACATTTGCATTGAAGTGATCTTGTTTTCTAATATAGTTTTCAAACTCATAAAGGCATTGACTAGGATGCATATTGCGAGGATTATCATTATCATTGAACTTCATTAGAGAATTTACCTCTACCACCTTAGGCAGTGGTGTATTAATCCCTTGTATTTCTTCAATAGGAGGTAAATTTTTAACATCCTCAGCTTTAATACCTTTTTCCTTCATAGATTTCTTTGCCTCTTGCATATCTTGAGGACTGAGATATAATATACCCCTCTTCGGAGTGGGTTTAGGCGGTGGTTCAGGAAGAATCCAATCATCATAATTTTTCAATATGTTATTCAATAATTCCTCATCTTGTCCAGCAGTTTGTTCCCTGAAAATACGACTGGCAGAACTATCTAGGAAGTCCCTAGAAGCATTGGTTAGTCCATTATAGAAGATATCAAGTATTTCATTTTCCTTAAGAGGATGATCAGGCAAAGCATTAAGTAGTTGGCAAAGCCTCCCCCAAGCTGCTGGGAGACTCTCTTCTTTAGTTTGCACAAAGTTAAATATTTCCTGTAAGGCAGCTTGTTTCTTATGAGCAGGAAAATATTTTTCAGAGAAGTAATAAATCATATACTGGGGACTACGCACACAACCAGGAGTAAGAGTATTGTACCAAGCTTTAGCATCACCCTTTAATGAGAAAAGAAATAATTTGAGAATAAAGTAGTAGTGAGTTTTCTCATCATGAGTAAAAAGGGTGGCTATATCATTCAACTTAGTGAGATGTGCCACAACAGTTTTAGTTTCATAACCATGGAAAGGACCAGATTCAACCAAAGTAATTAACTCTGGGTCGATAGAGAATTCATAATCCTTATCATCAATAAAGATAGGTGAAGTAGCAAACTTAGGATCACATTTCATTCTAGCATTCGGAGATTTTTCTTTATACTTGCATAGTAATTTCTCTAGATCATCTCTATCCTTACAAGCAAGAACATCTCTAGTTGTTTCTTCATTCATAACATAACCTTCCGGTACCTTAGGAAATTCATATCTAGGAAGGCTAGTTCTAGCAGTTGTTTCAGGAGTTTCAGTTTCAAGCTCATCATCAACAACATCATGTTGTATTACTCTAGCAATTTGTGCATCAAGAAAATCACCAAGATGCACATCATCATTATCAAGCAAGGTACTAGCATCATCATAAGCATCATTCATAGTAGAAGTAGCATCATCAATAACTTGCGACATTAGAATTGATAGCATGTGGTGGTGTTGCAAGTTTACTTATAACAGAAGGTGAATCTAAAGCATAACTGGATGGCAGTTCCTTACCTCCCCTCGTCTTTGAGGGAAATATCGTAGTCTTAGCATCCTTCAGATTCTTCATAGTAATAATATGATAATAATCCCAAGTGACTTAACAAATATAGCTATGCTCCCCGGCAATGGTGCCAGAAAAAGGTCTTGATAACCCACAAGTATAGGGGATCGCAACAGTTTTCGAGGGTAGAGTATTCAACCCAAATTTATAGATTCGACACAAGGGGAGCCAAAGAATATGTGAAGGTATTAGCAGCTGAGTTGTCAATTCAACCACACCTAGAGATTAATTATCTGCAGCAAGTAATCAGTAGCATAGTAATATGATAGTTTTGATAGTAGTGACAGCAGCAATGGTAACAGTAACAGTGATAGCAGTAATTTTGTAGCAAGTGTAACAGTGATGATAGCAATAGTAACTTAGCATAAACAATATAAGATAAATTTCTAGGCATTGGATCGGTGGCTTGTTGGATGATATTCATCATGTGATAGCTATAACCTAGGTAGATACGGCACTAGCTCCAGTTCATCAATATAATGTAGGCATATATTCCGTAAATAGTCATACGTGCTTATGGAAAGAACTTGCATGACATCTTTTGTCCTACCCTCCCGTGGCAGCGCGGTTCATATTGGAAACTAAGGGATATTAAGGCCTCCTTTTAATAGAGAACCGAAACAAAGCATTAACACATAGTGAATACATGAACTCCTCAAACTACGGTCATCACCGGGAGTGGGCCCGATTGTTGTCACTCTGGGTTGCCGGATCATAACACGTAGTAGGTGACTATAACTTGCAAGATCGGATCTAGAACATGGATATAATGATGATAACATAAACGGTTCAGATCCGAGTTCATGGCACCCGGGCCCAAAGTGACAAGCATTAAGCATAGCAAAGTCATAGCAACATCAATCTTAGAACATAGTGGATACTAGGGATCAAGCCCTAACAAAGTAACTCGATTACATGATGAATCTCATCCAACTCCTCACCGACCAGCGAGCCTACGAAGGAATTACTTACTCCCGGTGGGGAGCATCATGGAATTGGCGATAGAGAAGGGTTGGTGATGACGAAGAACGAAGATCCCCCTCTCCGGAGCCCCAAACGGACTCCAAATCTGGCCTCCCGAGGAAGAACAGGAGGTGACGGCGGCTCCGTCTCGTGGATCGTGATAATTCTTTCTCCCTAATTTTTTTTTCAAAAAATAGGATTTTATAGCGTCGGAATAAGGGTCTGCGGGGCCACCAGGTGGGGACAACCCACCTGGGCGCGCCAGGAGAGGCGGGCGCGCCCTGGTGGGTTGTGCCCACCCAAGGGCCACTCTCTGCTAGGTCTTGGCTCCAGAAATTCTTATATATTATATAAAAATTGCTCGCAAAGTTTCGTTCCATTCCGAGAACTTTTATTTCTGCACAAAAACAACACCATGGTAGTTCTGCTGAAAACAGCGTCAGTCCAGGGTTAGTTTCATTCAATCATGCAAATTAGAGTCCAAAACAAGAGGAAAAGCGTTAGGAAAAGTAGATACGTTGGAGACGTATTAGGGGGCGTTTGATATTCACGGCCTATATAAGATGGTAAAGATTCCTTCTTTTCCCCACGCCTTCTTCCTTTTCCAGCCTTCCCATCTTCAACCTCCAGCACCCAAGCTTCAATCTTTCCCACCACCACTAGCTTCCCCAGCCATGTCGGGATCTAGTTCAAAGGGCTAGTGGGAGGCCTCCTCCGTCACCAAGAAGGACGTAAAGGAGCTCCGGGTGCAGGATATCTGTTAGCGGACATCGCGCACAGGCTCCCGGCCAAGGATCAAGTCATCCCCACTCCGGAGCCCGGCGAAAGGATTGTATTCATCCCCCACTTCCTCCGCATGCTAGGGTTTCCCCTCCATCCCTTCGTACGAGGCCTTATGTTCTGCTACGGGCTAGATTTCCATGATCTAGCCCCGAATTCTTTCCTCCACATCTCGGCGTTCATCATCGTGTGCGAGGCGCTACTCCGCACCCCCCCACACTTCGTCCTTTGGCTCAAGGTCTTCAATCTGAAGCCGAAGGTGGTCGACGGGCTGCATGCGGACTGTGGCGGCGCCATGGTAAGCAAACTCCCCAACGCCGTTTGGCCAAAGGGGCCCTTCATGGATACCGTCAAGGTGTGGCAGCTGGAGTGGTTCTACATCACCGAACCCCGGGACACCAGGTGGGCGGCCACTCCTGGGTTCAGATCCGGACCCCCAACGCGGCTTACCTCGTGGACCGCTAAGGGTCTGGACTGGGGATCCACGGCGGAAGTGTTGATGCTGCAAAAGCGCATCACCAATATGATAGGCAAGAACACCGGTCTCACTAACGTGATTCAGGTGATGCTCTTCCGCCGGATTCTTCCCTGCCAACTCCGGCCCTCTCCCATGTGGGAGTTCAATCCGGAAGATCCACGGACCTTGAAGTGCTTCTTCGGCACAACGCACGAAGACATCTGGAAGATGCTCTTCAAGGCCCAAAAAAGGTGGCCGAAGAAGACCGAAAACATCGGTCTTGACATCAGGAATCCGACCACACCGGTAAGTATGCTTTTCCCGAATATCTATTCGATCAATAAGTTTTTGGACATAATGAATTTTTTGTCCCTCGTTCAGGGCTGGATAGCAAAAGCGGAGCGGATCGCATGTCCGGCGCCGCTGCCCAAAGACCTGGCCACACCCCAGATGGCAGGGATGCTGGTCCCGGCGCCTTATCAGGTGCTGGAGAAGAAGGTCAAGAAGAAGAAGGGTAAAGAGGCGAGAGGTGGCCTCCGCCAAAAGTGTTCTTCGGAAGCAGCATCTAGAGAGACCGAAGCCCTCTCCTCCCACGAGGGAGATGAGGAAGAAGTGGAGGAGCAAGTGGGAAGCGACTCCCCTCTTAAACGGAGGAAGAAGAAGAGGGCGGCCTCCATAGACCCGGAGGGGGAGGCGCCCAAGAGGGGGAAGATTGCCCTCTCAGATGGTTCGGATTCGGAAGCCGAACCCGTCCCCAAGAGGCTCCCTAGGGTGAAGCCCTTGGCCGAATCGTAAGTACCAAAGGAGTTACCATATATCTTCAGTCCTCTATGTTTTTATAACATAACACATTACACCGTGTGTCTTTCAGCCCTGCTCGCGACCTCCCCAACCCTTTGATACGTCTTCGTCGTATCTATAATTTTTGATAGTTTCATGCCAATATTATACAACTTTTACATACTTTTGGCAACTTTTTATATGATTTATTGGACTAACCTATTGATCCAGTGCCCAGTGCCAGTTCCTGTTTTCTGCATGTTTTTTGTATCGCAGAGTATCCATATCAAACGAAGTCCAAATGCAATAAAATTTCATGGAGAATTATTTTGGAATATATGTGATTTTTGGGAGTTGGAATCACCGCAAACGGAGTCCCACACAGCCCACAAGACACCAGGGCGCACCAGAGGCCCCTTGCGCGTGGTGGTGGGTTGTGCCCTCCTCGAACATCGGTTGGAGCTCTACTTCGGGAGCAAGGAAGCTTATATCCGGGAAAAAATCATGTTAAAATCTCAGTGCAATCGGAGTTACGGATCTCTCGGAATATAAGAAACGGTTTTCGGCCAGATCAGGGGAGCGCGAAACAGAAGAGAACAGAGAGGGAGATCCAATCTCGGAGGGGCTCCCGCCCCTCCACCTCCATGGAGACCATGGACCAGAGGGGGAACTCTCCTCCCATCTAGGGGGAGGCCATGGAAGAAGAAGAAGGAGGGGAGCTCCCCCCCTCTCTCCCGGTGGCGCCAGAGTGCCACCGGTGCAATGATCGGGACGGCGATCTACATCAACAATATTGCTACCGTCAACACCAACTTTCTCCCCCTCTATGCAGCGTTGTAACACCTCTTTCCCCCCGCTGTAATCTCTACTTAAACGTGGTGCTCAGCTCCATATATTATTTCCTAATGATCTATGGTTATCCTATGATGTTTGAGTAGATCCATTTTGTCCTGTGGGTTAATCGTGATCTTGGTTGGTCTGATTGTAAATTTTATTTATGGTGCTGTCCTACGGTGCCCTCTATTCTCACGCAAACGTGAGGGCCCCCCACTGTAGGGTGTTGCAATATGTTCATGGTTCGCTTATGGTGGGTTGCGAGAGTGACAGAAGCTTAAACCCGAGTAAGTGGGGTATGACGTATGGGAGTAAAGAGGACTTGATACTTAATGCTATGGTTGGGTTTCACGACCTTAATGATCTTTAGTAGTTGTGGATGCTTGCTAGGGGTCCAATCATAAGTGCATATGATCCAAGTAGAGAAAGTATGTTAGCTCATGCGTCTCCCTCATATAAAATTGCAAGAATGATTACTGGTACTTGTTATCGATTGCCTAGGGAGAAATAACTTTCTTGTTGACACAAACCCTTTTACTAAACACCTAACTTTTATTATCTTGCAAAGTACTTCTAGTTTTATTCTTGCAAAGTAGTTCTAGCATCACAACTACAAAATAGTTTCATACTTGTTTTCGGTAAAGTGAACGTGAAGTGTGAATAGAGTTGTATCGGTGGTCGATAGAACTTGAGGGAATATTTTGTTCTACCATTAGCTCCTCATTGGGTTCGACACTCTTATTTATCGAAAAAGGCTACTAACAATCCCCTATACTTGTGGGTTATCACCCTCGCTATCTGAAGGGAGTTCTTTGCCACCCGAGATGGCAGAGAGCGAGACACCACCGCGAGCCCCTTCACCAATCACCGCGGACGACACCGAGGTGTTGTCCCGAAGGACCTCTCCCGGCCCCGGAGGGGCGAGCGAGGCTGCCAAAAAGGCGCCCGAGGGTGATACCTCGGCTGCCAAAGACATGGGGGGGGGGGACCCCATGGCGACCGACGGCAGGGCCCTGATCAATCCGGCTCCCAGCCGAACATCATTCCGGAGACCAATGTGGCTCTGGAATCAAGCGAGCAGCCCCGTTCGAACGAGGGGGAGCATCAGCTCCAACGGCAGCCTCCACTAATCCGGAGGCGCAAAATACTCTAGTGGAAGCACTGCAACATGCTGAGCACCGCACCCTGATGGGTGTGGTGGTAGAGAAGGTTCAGTCCACCAAGAGCGGGCTGAACGAAGCCTTCACCAGCCTACTGACAGGCTTTGAGGTATGCGACGTAATGCTCTAGACGCTATTTTATAGAGGGATATACCGGTGCATAGATAGTAGCCCCTGAGACTCTGTCTGGTTTGAAAAAGTCGGACAGAGAATCACATAGTATTCGGAAGAGGTGACGTACTTTTCTTTTGCATAACAGGCTTCCCTATTGGCGGCAACCGCCCAGGCCGCTGAAGTTTCTGAACTCAATCAGAAACTAAAGCTGGCTGATGATGAAATAGATCGCGTCAACAAGCGATTGGATGAGATGCAAGGTATGCACGTATTTAAAAGAGTTTGATCATATATCTGAAGTGATATGTAAATTCAGAGTTTAACACATGTATTGCTGTGATTATGAGCGCAGGTTGTGCGGCCGAGGTCGAGACCCTCAAGAGCACCCTTGCCCAAGCCAAGGAGGAGGCGAAGGCAAATAAAGCAATCGCTAACAAAGCGGTTGCGGAACTAAAGACCGAACAGGTCGCCCGCCGCCAGCATGAAGAGAGGGTGGCCGAAGTGGAGCAAGAACTAAAGGACGCCATCGGCAAGTGCGAGGCCCTGGAGGAGAAGACTTTGGCCCAAGTGGCTGAACTCGCCAAAGCCCTCCAGGAAGCCAAAGAGGCATGGATCGAGTCCCGAAGTGCTCGTTAAGAGATACGGCAGGCCGAATAGATGGCGGCTGGTAAGCCCTTTCTCTTGAAGAACATATTTGGGGGTCAAAGATATGCCTTGCTCACTCGGCTGTGGAGTTCTCCAGATGCCTTTGCGGATCTTCCGAGGAGTGCCACCGACGCCGCGCAGTTCTTCCAAGCCCAAGAAGGGAACTCAACCGAGAAGCTATTCTGGTCACAGTTCCTGGCGTAGGAGCATGCAGCGCTTCTGAACAACTATATGAAGCAACTGTGGAGCTGCATAGGATGTTCGGCTTGGCCATGAAGGATCTCATAGTCCGGCTTTGGCCAACCGAACCAATTCCTAGCAACTACTTCGGCTTGGTTAGGCGACTCGTCGATGTGCTGACTCAAGTTGAAGCTGTGAAGCGCTCGATGTGCATAGAAGGTGCGCGGATGGCCTTTGCTTGTGTCAAGATGCACTGGGCAAAGATGAAGGCCACCGACGTGGCGACCGAGGGAGTCCTGGATTAAGGGGTCCTCGGGCGTCCGGGCTATGTGACGTGGGCCGGACTAAAAGGTGTCTTCCCGTGTCCGGATGGGACTCTCCTTGGCGTGGAAGGCAAGCTTGGCGTTCGGATATGAAGATTCCTTCCTCTGTAAACCGACCTTGTAGAAACCCTAGGCCCCTCCGGTGTCTATATAAACCGGAGGGTTTAGTCCGTAGAGGCAATCAGAATCAGAATCATATAGGCTAGACTTCTAGGGTTTAGCCATTATGATCTCGAGGTAGTTCAACTCTTGTAAACCCCATATTCATCCAAGATAATCAAGCTGGAAGTAGGGTATTACCTCCATCAAGAGGGCCCGAACCTGGGTAAACATCATGTCCCCTGTCTCATGTTACCTTCGATCCTCAGACGCATAGTTCGGGACCCCCTACCCGAGATCCGCAAGTTTTGACACCGACATTGGTGCTTTCATTGAGAGTTCCGTTGTGCCATCGTCGGAAGGTTCGATGGCTCCATCTGTCATCTACAACAATGCTGCCCTGAGGGAGGACTTCCTCCCTAGCCAGATCTTTGTGTTCGGCGGCTTCGCACTGCGGGCCGACTCGCTCGGCCATCTAGAGCAGATCGACAGCTACGCCCCATGTCACCGGATTAGTTTTGGAAATCTGGATTAAGTCGCTGATATTCGAGGAGACTTGGTCTTCCAAGGGTTCACGATCCGAACCTTCGTTCTGGCCTTAGATCCGAAGTGCCTTACCAGGTCTGAAGACGGGATCCTTGAGCACGCCGGACACTCTGCGGCTATTGAGCCTAGTGCGGGAGAGTCGGAGGAAGTAGTGTCACCGGTCATCATCACGAAGCCGGATTCTTCTCCGAACACTGGCGCCCTCGGAGTCAGCATCGTGTGAGTTCGGCCAAGGAGTTTCCTTCCCGCCGTACTCCACGGACTCTCTTCTCCCTAGCCGAACCTCGCCTTTAAGTGAGGCTCTGGACTTAATGTGATCCCTCGTCATTACAGAGGGGCGACGTCCGAACTGCGCCCAGCCCGGACTAGGGGCTGAGAGCGGGGAATCTTACGTCCCACCCACCACCCACTTTATAGCCACTATCGAGGACTTAACCGACATGCTCGATTACGGCTCCAAAGACATCGAAGGTATGGACGACGATGCCGGAGAAGAGCAGGCTCAAAACCCGCCGTTTACCGGACGCTGGACGGCCACCTCTTCGTATGACGTGTACATGGTGGATACACCCAAAGAAGATAACGGCGATAACGAGAAAAATCTAGTTGAGGATACACCTCCTGAGATACAACCAAAGCGCCGACGTTAGCGGCGCTACTCTAAATCACGCCGTGGAAGAGACAGCAACACCGGCACCGGAGACAACAATACTCCGGATGAGGCCGAAGACCAAGAAGACTCCGTCGAGCCAACCTCCGAACAGGACGATCGGGAAGATGGGCAAATTGGCCCCGATGAACAGGCTGTAAACAAAGACTCGGAGGATAGTAATTATCTTCCACTCTCCAAAGATGAGGTGAGCCTCGGCGACAAAGACTTTATCGTGCCTGAGGAACCCCTCGAGCAGGAGCGCTTTAAGCATCGGCTAATAGCCACTGCAAGGAGCCTGAAAAAGAAACAACAGCAGCTTCAAGCTGTCCAAGATCTGCTCAATGACAGATGAACTAATGTCCTGGCAGCCGAGGAATACGGCCTCGGGTGCCCAACCAAGAGTTACCCGAAGCATAAGTTGCTGATGTCTACTACGCAACCTTCTCCTTGTGGACGTTGTTGGCCTCCAAGTGCAGAGGTTTGTAGGACAGTAGCAAATTTCCCTCAAGTGGATGACCTAAGGTTTATCAATCTGGCGGAGGCGTAGGATGAAGATGGTCTCTCTCAAACAACCCTGCAACCAAATAACAAAGAGTCTCTTGTGTCCCCAACACACCCAATACAATGGTAAATTGTATAGGTGCACTAGTTCGGCGAAGAGATGGTGATACAAGTGCAATATGGATGGTAGATATAGGGTTTTGTAATATGAAAATATGAAAACAGAAAGGTAACTAATGATAAAAGTGAGCACAGACGGTATTGCAATGCTAGGAAACAAGGCCTAGGGTTCATACTTTCACTAGTGCAAGTTCTCTCAATAATAATAACATACTTGGATCATATAACTATCCCTCAACATGCAACAAAGAGTCACTCCAAAGTCACTAATAGCGGAGAACAAACGAAGAGATTATGGTAGGGTACGAAACCACCTCAAAGTTATTCTTTCCAATCAATCCATTGGGCTATTCCTATAAGTGTCACAAACAGCCCTAGAGTTCGTAGTAAAGTAACACCTTAAGACACACATCAACCAAAACCCTAATGTCACCTAGATACTCCAATGTCACCTCAAGTATCCGTGGGTATGATTATACGATATGCATCACAGAATCTCAGATTCATCTATTCAACCAACACATAGAACCTCAAAGAGTGCCCCAAAGTTTCTACCGGAGAGTCAAGACGAAAACACGTGCCAACCCCTATGCATAGGTTCATGGGCGGAACCCGCAAGTTGATCACCAAAACATACATCAAGTGAATCAATAGAATAACCCATTGTCACCACGGTTATCCCACACAAGACATACATCAAGTGTTCTCAAATCATTAAAGACTCAATTCGATAAGATAATTTCAAAGGGAAAACTCAATCCATTACAAGAGAGTAGAGGGGGAGAAACATCATAAGATCCAACTATAATAGCAAAGCTCGCGATACATCAAGATCGTGCCAAATCAAGAACACGAGAGAGAGATCAAACACATAGCTACTAGTACATACCCTCAGCCCCGAGGGTGAACTACTCCCTCCTCGTCATGGAGAGCGCCGGGATGATGAAGATGGCCACCGGTGAGGGTTCCGCCCTCCGGCAGGGTGCCGGAACAGGGTCCCGATTGGTTTTTGGTGGCTACAAAGGCTTGCGGCGGCGGAACTCCCGATCTCTTCTGTTCCCCGATCGTTTTAGGGTATATGGGTATATATAGGAGGAAGAAGTACGTCAAGGGAGCCACGAGGGGCCCACGAGGGTGGAGGGCGCGCCCTAGGGGGGTGGGTGCACCCCCTACCTCGTGGCTCCCTCGTTTCTTTCGTGACGTGCACTCCAAGTCTATCGGGTAGCTTTCCTTCCAAAAATAACTTCTCCAGAAGGTTTCATTCCGTTTCGACTCCGTTTGATATTCCTTTTCTTCAAAACACTAAAACAAGGGAAAAAACAGGAACTGGCACTGGGCTCTGGGTCAATAGGTTAGTCCAAAAAATAATATAAAAGTGTTTAATAAGGCCCATAAACATCCAAAACAGATAATATAATAGCATGGAACAATCAAAAATTATAGATACGTTGGAGACGTATCAGCTGCTACCTCAATTCGACGACGAGGCACTGGAGCCCATACCATCAACGTGTAACGCGGCCGACCGACCAGCGCGTGGTCGTGACAAGACGGCAACTCAAGCCGAACACCAGCCCGCACTACCTCGCCGTAAAGGTAGAGACACAACAGCTCGGGGATATACGTACGACCTACGGCAGGACCTGGAAAATAGAACAGGTCAGACCAGATCAATCTACTGATCAAGGGGGTGTGCCCCGACGCGCGAGGACGGTTATCTAGCCGAACGCGACAAGCATAACCACGTCTGGGTTGAAAACCGCAGACGGACTCCATCTGAACTGCATCACGATTTGGCCCGATATAGAGGCGCCACACACCCCCTCTGCTTCACTGACGAAGTAATGGAGCACGAATTCCCAGAAGGGTTTAAACCCGTGAATATCGATTCATATGATGGAACAACAGACCCCGCAGTATGGATTGAGGACTTTCTTCTCCGTATTCATATGGATCGCGACAATGATCTTCATGCCATCAAATACCTCCCGCTAAAGCTCAAGGGACCAGCTAGGCACTAGTTAAACAGCGTGCCAGAAAACTCTATTGGCAGCTGGGAGGACTTGGAAGACGCCTTCCGCGACAACTTCCAGGGTACATACGTTCGACCTCCGGATGCCGATGACTTAAGTCACATAGTTCAACAGCCCGGAGAGTCGGCCAGGAAATTCTAGACTAGGTTGTTAACTAAAAAGAACCAGATCGTTGACTCTCCAGATGCCGAAGCCCTAGCGGCCTTTAAGCATAGCATCCGCGACGAATGGCTAGCCCGACACCTCGGCCAAGAGAAGCCGAAGTCCATGGCAGCCCTCACGGCACTTATGACCCGCTTTTGCGCGGGCGAGGATAGTTGGCTAGCCTGTAGCAATAATAATGCAAGCGAACCTGGCACCTCTGAAGGCAGAAATAGCAATGGCAAGCCCCGACTCAACAGGGACAAGCGACGAAGCAACAGTGACAATACCGATGACACGGCGGTTAACGCCTGATTTAGCGGCTCCAAGTCCGGTCAGCGGAAGAAGCCATTTAAAAGAAACAATCCTGGCTCATCCAGCTTGGACCGAATCCTTGATCGGCCCTGTCAGATCCAGGGCACCCCCGATAAACCCGCCAATCATACCAACAGAAGCTATTGGGTCTTTAAACAGGCCGGTAAGTTAAATACCAAAGACAAGGAGAAGGGGTCGCCAAGTGAGGACGATGACGAGGAGCCCCGTCCACCAAACACAGGGGGACAAAAGAAATCCCCCCCAAGTCAAAACAGTGAACATGATATACGTTACTCATATCCCCAAGAGGGAGTGCAAACGCGCGCTCAGGGACGTCTATGCGATAGAGCCAGTCGCCCTAAAGGTCAACCCATGGTCATCTTGCCCGATCACTTTCGATCGCAGGGACCATCCGACCAGCATTCGTCACGGCGGCTTAGCTGCACTGGTCCTCGATCCAATCATTGATGGATTCCACCTTACGCGAGTCCTGATGGACGGTGGCAGCAGCCTTAACCTGCTCTATCAAGACACAGTCCGCAAGATGGGCATCGATCCATCACGGATCAAGCCCACAAAAACTACCTTTAAAGGAGTAATACCAGGTGTAGAGGCCCGCTGCACAGGCTCAATCACATTGGAAGTCGTCTTTGGATCGCCGGATAACTTCTGAAGCGAAGACCTAATCTTCGACATCGTCCATTTTCACAGTGGCTATCATGCACTGCTCGGACGAACCGCATTTGCTCGCTTCAATGCGGTGCCGCACTATGCCTATCTCAAACTCAAGATGCCGGGACCACGTGGTGTCATAACAGTCAATGGAAACACGGAACGCTCCCTCTATACCGAGGAGCACACCGCGACCTTGGCAGCGGAAGTACAGAGCGGCCTTATCAAGCAGAATATTAATTCGGTGGCCAAGCTCCGGACACTATCAAAAGAGTCCGGACTACTCCGCGGCATGACAGTCCAGCTCGTCAGGAGTTCGACTAGCAATCCGGCCTCCGTCTCAGCCCCGACCGAATGGCGGCATACGTACCGCGCGTACATAACTACGCACTCAAAATACCATGGGCAAAGACGGAGGCATAACTCGATCGTGGTCCACAATACGGCTCGACCTTATTTGGGCACTCATACTTTCCCTTTTCTTTCCATCCTTTTCAGGTTTCTTTTCCACGGGCCCCTCACGATGGCTTGATCATCAATCCTTTCGAAGGATACACATACCAAGGAAGCAAGCCGCATAGACGCGTGGCCGAATATCCAGATGATATTCTTGAAGATCACTTCGCCTGTCTTCAGGACCCACACGTAGCTTCCCCTTGGTCTCGGCATGTTAAATAGCCTTGTTGCTTATCGCATCATTTGTACAAATATGCTTTGACGTAACAATTAAATTATAATGGAAACAGTTTCCGGCTCAACATATGCGGCACTTGTTTACTCCTTCATTATATTTCGCTATTCTTGTCGATTGCACCCGTACACTTTGGTACGACTTAACTCGCCAGGGGCTCCATTGTGCTCCGTGCGTTGGCAACAAGTTCGAACACTTTTTACAGTATAGTTTGGCGCCCTGAATATAGCATTCTATGCATCGGCTCTGAATCATGTCTTTGGTCAATAGTTGGGTTGCCCGGCTCCTGTGCTTGCTACCTTGCATTCCATCTCATCGGCTAGGGTAGCAAAGGGAGAACTACTGCGATTGTGTCTCTGGTTCATCCGGATAAACACCTCAGTAGAGAAAGCCGAAAACTGACTGTCATGATACGGTGAGATCTGGTCAGCTATTCAGAGGCTACACATAAATCCCTTGTGATTTTTTCTGCATTATGCGATGGATCGGCCTCCACCCGATCAGGTGTCTACAACACCCTAGTCCGGATACACAAATACTAACTAGGGGCTGCGCTTACACTCCTATTGTCAAACTCCTATGGCTAAGTGAGGGTGATAAAGCCACATAGTCCGATTGCCTGGTTCGCTGCGCTAAACACCTCCTTCAAGGACCAAACTCTTGGGTCACGTGTGTTTAGGTTCCAACCCGAACACCCCCGTATTACCTATGTGGGGGCTGAAGCCGACGACTGGCCAACTCTCAGATTTAATGAACGGCCGCACAGGAGGAATTTTTTTTCAAACAACAAGAAATATATTACATATAGGCTTTGTTCCATTACACAGGACTGGGTAACATGAATGTATTCATTCAAAGATAATGTCCTTCGCACACTGGCCCTCTACAATGCGGGATCCCTCCAGGACATCATCAAAATACTGTTCGGGCGTGCGGTGCTCCTTGCCCGCGAGCGGTCCCTCTGTCACGAGCTTGATGGCGTTCAGCTTCGCCCACTGCACCTTGACACGGGCGAAGGCCATCTGCGCACCTTCAATGCAGATCGACTGCTTTATGGCATCAAGCCGAGGGCAGGCGTCGGCCAGCCGCTTCACGAGCCCGAAGTGGCTGTTGGGCATGGCTTCGGCAGGCCATAGACGGATTATCAAATCCTTCATGGCCAATCTGGTCATCCTGTGCAACTCAGTCAGCTGTTTCAGCTGATCGCTGAGGGGCACCGGATGCTCTGGCGCAAGGTATTGCGACCAGAACAGCTTCTCCGTTGCGCTCCCCTCTTCGGCTCGGAAGAACTCTGCAGCATCAGCCACACTGCGAGGCAGATCCGCAAATGCTCCTGGAGAACTCCAAATCCGGGTTAGTAAGAGGTACCTTTTCTTCACAAATTTGCTCTGCATAATAAAGGCCTTACCCGCCGCAATCTTCTTGGCCTCTTGGATTTCCCGGAGGGCACCTTGGGCTTCAACCCGGGCCTCTTGTGCGCTTTGGAGGGCCTTAGCAAGTTCGGACTCTTGGTCCGCAATCTTGTGCTCCAAGGACTCGCATTTTTTATGGCATCCTAGAGCTCATCCTGAACCTCCCCGACCCTTGACTCGTGCTTCTCGCAGGCGGTTTGTTCCTTCTCCGCTTTCTTCTAGGCCTCGGCCAACGCGTTCTTGAGGGACTCCACCTCGGCTGCAGCTCCTGTGAAACATCATCATAACATGATCAACACAAACAATTCATATCATCTTCGATCTGCATAGGCCATTGCATACCTTGCTTGCCCTCTAGCTGTTTCTTGACACGGCCGAGCTCTTCATCGGCCTGCTCCAGACTCTGCTTCAGTTTGGAGACTTCGGCAGCATGAGAGGTCGCAGCTAGCATCGACGCCTGCTTATTTACATAGACACATATGATAAGTCTCCTACGAAAATTATTCGATCCTCTGTCCGGCCTTTCTTTTCGAACACCGGACAAAGTCTCAGGGGCTACTATCTATACTATGGCATTCTTTTTGCATAATTACATCACATACCTCAAAGCCCGTTAGAAGGCTGGTGCAGGCTTCGGTCAGTCCGCTCATAGCGGACTGAACTCTCTCAACCACCGTGCCCATAAGGGTATGGTGTTCCTCAACAATGGAAGCACTTTCCAGCGCTTCCAGTAGAGTATCCGGTGCCTCTGGATGGACAGAGGTCACCGGCGGAATAGGTCCACCACCTTCTTTCAATGGAGGCTGCTTACCTGATTCCGGAGCCGTATGGGCCTCTGGAATAGTATTCGGCTGGGGGCTGAATTGGATATGGCCCCCATCGCCAGTCTCCAGGGGGATCTGCTCCCCCATGTGTCCGGCGGCCGAGGTATCACCCTCTGGTGCCACCCTGACGGCCTCCTGCACCTCTGCCTGGCCTGGGAAGGTCCTTTGGGACAACACCTCGGCGTCGTCCGTAGCCTTGGGGGAGGAGGCCACCGGAAGTGACCCGCTATCCATCACATTTGGATCCAGCGAATCCCCGAAGATGAGGATCGCTGGCACTAGTAGAAACCAGGGCTTTGGTTGGGACCTAGCCAGCCCATTCGTCCCGGTTCTGTCACGAACCAGGACCCATGGGGGGCATTCGTCCCAGTTTGTGAGCCCAGGGGGTGGCCGGGGCCTCGTGGGCATTGGTCCCGGTTCGTCTAGACCCATTTGTCCCAGTTCTAGGCACGAACTGGAACCAATGGTCCTCGCTCCTGGCCCACAGCCATTGGTCCCGGTTCGTTCCTAGAACCAGGACAGAAGGGGGAGCTTTAGTCCCGGTTCCAGCCACGAACCGGGACAAATGAGTTGCCTATATATACCCCATCGCCGCAGCAGAGCACTCCACAGTGCTCTGTTTTTTGCTGGCCGGCGAGGGGAGGGCATTTGGGTGCTCTAGCTCACCTCCTATGCACATGAGGTGTTCGATGAAATGCCCGAGCCACACTAGTTAAGCTTTATCCTCTCGAAGCTCGACCTCCGAGCTCCATTTTTCCCGAGATTTGTCTAGGTTTAGCGGTCCGTCACGCCCCGTCCCCGTCTTCACCGCCGTCGATCGCCCGTGCCGATCTCGTCGCTGGTACCACCGTGGTGAGCCTCTTGTTCTTATCTTCTTTCTGAAAGAAAAAAATTCTTACTTTAGATAGATACTTGTCTAATTTTCTTACTTTTGACACACATAATTATATATAATGCACGTAGATGAACCAACAATGGATGTACGGTGACAGACACACCTCCGAGTACATTAAGGGCATACATAATTTTCTTGAAGTGGCTGAGGCAAACAAGCAGAATGGTTTTATGTGTTGTCCATGCCCTAATTGTGGGAATACGAAGTCTTACTCTGACCAGAAAATCATTCACACCCACCTGCTTTATAAGGGTTTCATGCCACACTATAATGTTTAGACGAAGCACGGAGAAATATGGGTTATGATGGAAGACAGCGAAGAAGAAGAGGACGATGGCAACTATGGTCCCCCTGAATACGGTGATGCTGCAACGGGGGAAGCTGCTGAAGATCAAGAGGAACCAGACGATGTGCCCGATGATGATGATCTCCGCCTGGTCATTGTCGATGCAAGGACACAATGTGAAAGTCAAAAGGAGAAGCTGAAGTTCGATCGCATGTTAGAGGATCACAAAAAAGGGCTGTACCCCAATTGCGAAGATGGCAACACAAAGCTCAGTACTGTACTGGAATTGCTGCAGTGGAAGGAGGAGAATGCTGTGCCTGACAAAGGATTTGAGAAGCTACTCAAAATATTGAAGAAGAAGCTTCCAAAGGATAACGAATTGCCCGACAGTACGTACGCAGCAAAGAAGGTCGTATGCCCTCTAGGATTGGAGGTGCAGAAGATACATGCATACCCTAATGACTGCATCCTCTACCGCGGTGCGTACGAGGATTTGAACGCATGCCTGGTATGCGGTGCATTGCGGTATAAGATCATACGAGATGACCCTGGTGTTGTTGACGGCGAGCCCCCCGGGAAGAGGGTTCCTGCGAAGGTGATGTGGTATGCTCCTGTAATACCACGGTTGAAATGTCTGTTCAGAAACGAAGAGCATGCCAAGTTGATGTGATGGCACAGAGAGGGATGTAAGAAAGACGGGAAGTTGAGAGCACCCGCTGACGGGTCGTAGTGGAGAAAAATCAAGAGAAAGTACTGGACTGAGTTTGCAGGTGACCCAAGGAACATATAGTTTGGTTTAAGCGCGGATGGCATTAATCCTTTCGGGGAGCAGAGCAGCAATCACAGCACCTGGCCCGTGACTCTATGTATGTATAACCTTCCTCCTTGGATGTGCATGAAGCGGAAGTTCGGTATGATGCCAGTTCTCATCCAAGGCCCTAAGCAACCCGACAACGACATTGATGTGTACCTAAGGCCATTAGTTGAAGAAATTTTACAGCTATGGAATGGAAACGGTGTACGTGTGTGGGATGAGCACAAACAGGAGGAATTTAACCTGCACGCGTTGCTGTTTGTAACCATCAACTATTGGCCCGCTCACAGTAACCTTTCAGGACAGACAAGCAAGGGATGCCATGCATGCACGCACTGTTTAGCTGACACCGAAAGTATATATCTGGACAAATGCAGGAAGAATATGTACCTGGGCCATCGTTGATTTCTTCCGACCAGCCATCAATGTCGAAAGAAAGGCAAGCATTTCAAAGGCGAGGCAGATCACCGGAAGAAGCCCGCCATGCGTACCGGTGATCACGTACTTGCTATGGTCAATAATTTACACGTAATCTTTGGAAAGGGTCCCGGCGGACTAGCTGTTCTGAATGACGCTGAGGGACATGCACCCATGTGGAAGAAGAAATCTATATTTTGGGACCTAACCTACTGGAAAGACCCAGAGGTCCACTCTTCAATCGACGTGATGCACGTGACGAAGAACCTTTGCGTGAACCTGCTAGGCTTCTTGGGTGTGTATGGGAAGACAAAAGATACACCTGAGGCACGGGAGGACCTACAATGTTTGCACGAAAAAGACGGCATGCCTCCAAAGCAGTATGAAGGTCCTGCCAGCTACGCTCTTACCAAAGAAGAGAAGGAAATCTTCCTTGAATGCCTGCTCAGTATGAAGGTCCCGACTGGCTTCTTGTCGAATATAAAGGGAATAATAAATATGCCAGAGAAAAAGTTCCTGAACCTAAAGTCTCATGACTGCCACGTAATTATGACGCAACTGCTTCCGGTTGCATTGAGGGGGCTTCTACCGGAAAACGTCCGATTAGCCATTGTGAAGCTATGTGCATTCCTCAATGCAATCTCTCAGAAGGTGATCGATCCAGAAATCATACCAAGGCTAAGGAGTGATGTGGCGCAATGTCTTGTCAGTTTCGAGCTGGTGTTCCCACCATCCTTCTTGAATATCATGACGCACGTCCTAGTTCATCTAGTCGACGAGATTGTTATTCTGGGCCCCGTATTTCTACACAATATGTTCCCCTTTGAGAGGTTCATGGGAGTCCTAAAGAAATATGTCTGTAACCGCGCTAGGCCAGAAGGAAGCATCTCCATGGGCCATCAAATAGAGGATGTCATTGGGTTTTGTGTTGACTTCATTCCTGGCCTTAAGAAGATAGGTCTCCCTAAATCGCGGTATGAGGGGAGACTGACTGGAAAAGGCACGCTTGGAGGGGACTCAATAATATACAGGGACGGGCATTCTTGGTCTCAAGCACACTACACATTTCTACAGAAATCTACCTTGGTGACCCCGTATGTCGATGAACACAAGAACAGTCCGCGCTCCAAACACCTGGAGCAGTGTGACGACTGGATTACATGTGAACACATCAGGACTTTCAGCAGTTGGTTGGAAACACATCTCAGAGGTGACAACACTGTTTGTGATGAGCTGTACTCGTTGTCCAGGGGACCATCTTCGACTGTTTTGACTTACAAAGGATACGAGATAAATGCGAATACATTTTACACGATCGCCCAAGATCAAAAGAGCACCAACCAAAACAGCGGTGTCCGCTTTGATGCAGCAACCAAGAGGGGAAAGGACACATATTATGGTTACATAGTGGACATATGGGAACTTGATTACGGACATGATTTTAAGTTCCCTTTGTTTAAGTGCAAATGGGTCAATCAGTTAGGAGGCGGGGTACAGGTAGACCCACAGTACGGAATGACAACAGTGGATCTGAACAATCTTGGGTACACTGACGAGCCGTTCGTCGTAGCCAATGATGTGGCACAGGTTATCTATGTGAAGGACATGTCTACCAAACCGAGAAAAAGAAAAGATAAGGAAGCGAATACATCATACGATGAGCCAAAGCGCCACATAGTTCTTTCAGGAAAAAGGGACATCGTGGGAGTGGAGGGCAAGACAGACATGTCTGAAGATTATGAAAAGTTCCATGAAATTCCTCCCTTCAAAGTCAAGGCTGACCCAAGCATCCTGATAAATGATGAAGGTTATCCATGGTTACGGTGCAATAAGCAAAGGACACAAGCGAAGAAAAAGTGAAGACTTTCTCTCCACAACTATTATGATGATACCATGCCAACTTTCAACCTTTTCGTATTTCATTTGAAATGCCTATTGTAACAGACGAGTTTCCGTATGAAACCCTGATATCTCGAAACAGATTGTCCGTTTTATACACGAAGTGCATCTAGTTTTTGCCGTAACCCTCTCAACTTTTTAGCACATGCTATGTGGGTGAAATGATGATACCATGCCAACTTTCAACCTTTTCGTAGTTCATTTGAAATGCTTTTCATTTTCAGGGTCTTATAGCTCAAAAAAATCAGTAAATGCATGAAAAATAACAAATGAAGTCAGAAAGGGTTGAAAATTGATGATGTGGCTTTGAATGTTGCATTTTGAACACACAAGAAGTCTAGAGTTGTAATAAGTTATTAAAAATAAAAGAGAGGCGCAATGCTCACCTGCACGTTGCTTAGCTTCAGGCCTTGAGGAAATAGTGTAGACTGCACGGAGCTATGTGTAGTTTTCGTCCGAAACCCTGATAGCTCCGTGCAGTCTACACCACTTCCTCAAGGCCTAAAGCTAAGCAACATGCAGGTCAGCATTGCGCCTCTTCTTCATCGTCTCTACACTCAGGGCTTATAAACCGCTGCGAGTGCCTCTCGCTTGGCGAGGTGGGACTAAAAAACAGCTGCAGCAAGAATCAACTAAAAAACTCTTTTACCGGTTCATGCCACGAACCGGTACTAAAGGTGCTCGTGGGGCCCCAGCCTTAGAACCGGTACCAAATGAAATGCCTTTGTAACAGCCTTAGAACCTGTTGGAAATATGCCCTAGAGGCAATAATAAATAGGTTATTATTATATTTCCTTGTTCATGATAATCGTTTATTATCCATGCTAGAATTGTATTGATAGGAAACTCAGATACATGTGTGGATACACAGACGACACCATGTCCCTAGTAAGCCTCTAGTTGACTAGCTCGTTGATCAATAGATGGTTACGGTTTCCTGACCATGGACATTGGATGTCGTTGATAACGGGATCACATCATTAGGAGAATGATGTGATGGACGAGACCCAATCCTAAGCCTAGCACAAGATCGTCTAGTTCGTTTGCTCAGAGCTTTTCTAATGTCAAGTATCATTTCCTTAGACCATGAGATTGTGCAACTCCCGGATACCGTAGGAATGCTTTGGGTGTACCAAATGTCACAACATAACTGGGTGGCTATAAAGGTGCACTATAGGTATCTCCGAAAGTGTCTGTTGGGTTGGCACGAATCGAGACTGGGATTTGTCACTTCGTGTAAACGGAGAGGTATCTCTGGGCCCACTCGGTAGGACATCATCATAATGTGCACAATGTGACCAAGGAGTTGATCATGGGATGATGTGAGTTACGGAACGAGTAAAGAGACTTGCCGGTAACGAGATTGAACAAGGTATCGGGATACCGACGATCGAATCTCGGGCAAGTAACATACCGATAGACAAAGGGAATTGCATACGGGATTGATTGAATCCCCGACATCGTGGTTCATCCGATGAGATCATCGTGGAACATGTGGGAGCCAATATGGGTATCCGGATCCCGCTGTTGGTTATTGACCAGAGAACGTCTCGGTCATGTCTGCATGGTTCCCGAACCCGTAGGGTCTACACACTTAAGGTTCGATGACGCTAGGGTTATATGGAAAAGATATACATGGTTACCGAATGTTGTTCGGAGTCCCGGATGAGATCCCGGATGTCACGAGGAGTTCCGGAATGGTCCGGAGGTAAAGATTTATATATGGGAAGTCCTGTTTTGGTCACCGGAAAAGTTTCGGGTGATATCGGTAATGTACCGGGACCACCGGGAGGGTCCCGGGGGTCCACCAAGTGGGGCCACCAGCCCCAGAAGGCTGCGTGGGCCAAGTGTGGGAGGGGACCAGCCCCAGGTGGGCTGGTGCGCCCCCCACCAAGGCCCAAGGCGCAGGGAGAGTGGGAAGGGGCAAACCCTAGGTCCAGATGGGCCTTAAGGCCCACCCTAGTGGCGCCCCCCCTCTCCTCCCCTTGGCCGCCCCCCTAGATGGGATCTAGGGCTGGCCGCCACCCCTTGGGGTGGAACCCTAGAGGGGGCGCAGCCCTCCCTCTTCCCCTATATATAGTAGAGGCAAAGGGGCAGCCCAGAAGACGAAGTTCATCTTCCTCTTGGCGCAGCCCTATCCCTCTTCCTCCTCCTCTCCCGCGGTGCTTGGCGAAGCCCTGCAGGATTGCCACACTCCTCCACCACCACCACGCCGTCGTGCTGCTGGACGGAGTCTTCCTCAACCTCTCCCTCTCTCCTTGCTGGATCAAGGCGTGGGAGATGTCACCGGGCTGCACGTGTGTTGAACGCGGAGGCACCGTTCTTCGGTGCTTAGATCGGAATCACCCGCGATCTGAATCGCTACGAGTACGACTCCTTCATCCGCGTTCTTGCAACGCTTCCACATCGCGATCTACAAGGGTATGTAGATGCACTCCCCTTCCCCTCGTTGCTAGATTACTCCATAGATTGATCTTGGTGATGCGTAGAAAATTTTGAATATCTGCTACGTTCCCCTACAGTGGCATCATGAGCTAGGTCTATGCGTAGTTTCTATGCACGAGTAGAACACAAAGTAGTTGTGGGCGTAGATGTTGCCAATTCTTCTTGCCGCTACTAGTCTTATCTTGTTTCGGCGGCATTGTGGGATGAAGCGGCCCGGACCGACCTTACACGTACGCTTACGTGAGACAGGTTCCACCGACTGACATGCACTAGTTGCATAAGGTGGCTAGTGGGTGTCTGTCTCTCCCACTTTAGTCGGAACGGATTCGATGAAAAGGGTCCTTATGAAGGGTAAATAGAAATTGGCATATCACGTTGTGGTTTTACCTAGGTAAGAAACGTTCTTGCTAGAAACCTATACAAGCCACGTAAAAACTTTCAACAACAATTAGAGGACGTCTAACTTGTTTTTGCAGGGTATGCTATGTGATGTGATATGGCCAGAAGATGTGATGAATGATATATGTGATGTATGAGATTGATCATATTCTTGTAATAGGAATCACGACTTGCATGTCGATGAGTATGACAACCGGCAGGAGCCATAGGAGTTGTCTTTATTTTTTTGTATGACTTGCGTGTCATTGAACAACGCCATGTATATTACTTTACTTTATTGCTAAGCGCGTTAGCCATAGAAGTAGAAGTAATCGTTGGCGTGACAACTTCATGAAGGCACAATGATGGAGATCATGATGATGGAGATCATGGTGTCATGCCGGTGACAAAGATGATCATGGTGCCCTGAAGATGGAGATCAAAGGAGCAAAATGATATTGGCCATATCATGTTACTATTTGATTGCATGTGATGTTTATCATGTTTACATCTTATTTGCTTAGAATGACGGTAGCATAAATAAGATGATCCCTCACTAAAAATTTCCAGAGACGTGTTCCCCCTAACTGTGCACCGTTGCGAAGGTTCGTTGTTTTGAAGCACCACGTGATGATCGGGTGTGATAGATTCTAACGTTCGAATACAACGGGTGTTGACGAGCCTAGCATGTACAGACATGGCCTCGGAACACATGAAAAACACTTAGGTTGACTTGACGAGCCTAGCATGTACAGACATGGCCTCGGAACACAAGAGACCAAAAGGTCGAACATGAGTCGTATAGTAGATACGATCAACATGGAGATGTTCACCGATGATGACTAGCCCGTCTCACGTGATGATCGGACACGGCCTAGTTTGACTCGGATCATGTATCACTTAGATGACTAGAGGGATGTCTATCTGAGTGGGAGTTCGTTAAATAATCAGATGAACTTCATTATCATGAACATAGTCAAAAGGACTTTTGCAAATTATGTCATAGCTTGCGCTTTAGTTCTACTGTTTAAGATATGTTCCTAGAGAAAATTTAGTTGAAAGTTGGTAGTAGCAATTATACGGGCTGGGTCCGTAAACTGAGGATTGTCCTCATTGCTGCACAGAAGGCTCATGTCCTTAATGCACCGCTCGGTGTGCTGAACCTCAGCGTTGTCTGTAGATGTTGCGAAACATCTGACATACACGTTTTGATGACTACATGATAGTTCAATGCGTAATGCTAACGGTTTAAAATTGTGGCACCAAAGAGGGTTTTTGAAACGTCGCAGAACATATGAGATGTTCCGAAGACTGAAATCCGGATTTCAGACTAGTGCCCACGTCAAGAGGTATGAGACCTCTTACAAGTTTCTTAAGCCTGCAGACTAAGGGAGAAAAGCTCAATCGTTGAGCATGTGCTCAGATTGTCTGAGTACCACAATCGCTTGAATCGAGTGGGAGTTAATCTCCCAGATGATATAGTGATGGTTCTCCATAGTCACTGCCACCAAGCTAGTAGAGCTTCGTGATGAACTATAACATATCAGGGATAGTTATGATGATCCTTGAGCTATTCGCGATGTTTGACACCGCGAAAGTAGAAATCAAGAAGGAGCATCAATTGTTGATGGTCAGTAAAACCACTAGTTTAAGAAGGGCAAGGGCAAAAGGGATACTTCATGAAACAGCAAGTCATTTGCTGCTCTAGTGAAGAATCCCAAGGTTGAACCCAAACCCGAGACTAAGTGCTTCTGTAATGAGGGGAACAGTCACTGAAGCAGTACTACCCTAGATACTTGGTAGATGAGAAGGCAGGCAAGGTCGACAGAAGTATATTGGATATACGTTATATGAATGTGTACTTTACTAGTACTCCTAGCAGCACCAGGGTATTAGATACCGGTTCGGTTGCCAAGTGTTAGTAACTCGAAATAACAGCTGCGGAATAAATGGAGACTGGCTAAAGGTGAGATGACGATGTGTGTTGGAAGTGTTTCCAAGGTTGATGTGATCAAGCATCGCATGCTCCCTCTACCATCAAGATTTGGTGTTTGCGTTGAGCATGATTGGATTATGTTTATCGCAATACGGTTATTCATTTAAGGAGAATAATGGTTACTCTGTTTATTTGAATAATACCTTCAATGGTCTTACACCTAAAATGAATCTCGATCGTAGTGATACACATGTTCGTGCCAAAAGATATAAAATAGTAATGATAGTTCCACACACTTGTGGCACTGCCATTTGAGTCATATTGGTATAGAACGCATGAAGAAGCTCCATGTAGATGGATCTTTGGACTCAATCGTTTTTGAAAAGATTGAGACATGCGAACCATGTCTATTGTTATATATGCATGAAGAAACTCCATGCAGATGAATCGTTTGGACTCACTTGATTTTGAATCACTTGAGACATGCAAATCATACCACATGGGCAAGATGACTGAAAGTCCTCGTTTTTCAGTAAGATGGAACAAGAGAGCAACTTGTTGGAAGTAATACATTTGATGTGTGCAGTCCAATGAGTGCTGAGGCACGCAGTGGATATCGTTATGTTCTTACTTCACAGATGATTTGAGTAGATGCTGAGTGTATTTACTTGATGAAACACAAGTCTGAATTATTGAAAGGTTCAAGTAATTTCAGAGTGAAGTTGAAGATCGTCGTGACAAGAGGATAAAATGTCTGTGATATGATCACAGAGATGAGTATCTGAGTTACGAGTTTGGCACACAATTAAGACATTGTGGAAAGTGTTTCACAATTAATACCGCCTGGAACACCATAGTGTGATGGTGTGTCCGAACATCATAACTGCACCCTATTGGATATGGTGCATACCATGATGTTTCTTATCGAATTACCACTATCGTTTATGGGTTAGGCATTAGAGATAACCGCATTCACTTTAAAAGGGGCACCACGCAATTCCGTTGAGACGACACCGTTTAGAGAAACCTAAGTTGTTGTTTCTTCAAAGTTTGGGGCTGCGATGCTTATGTGAAAAAGTTTCAGGCTGATAAGCTCGAACCTAAAGCGGATAAATGCATCTTCATAGAAAACCCAAAACAGTTGGGTATACCTCCTATTTCAGATCTGGAAGCAAAAGTAATTGCTTCTAGAGACAGGTCCTTTCTTGAGGAAAAGTTTCTCTCGAAAGAATTGAGTGGGAGGATGGTGGAGACTTGATAAGGTTATTGAACCGTCACTTCGACTAGTGTATAGCAGGTCACAAGAAGTTGTTTCCTGTGGCACCTACACCAATTGAAGTGGAAGCTTATGATAGTGATCATGAAACTTCAGATCAAGTCACTATCAAACCTCGTAGGACGACGAGGATGCGTGCTACTTCAGAGTGGTACGTGATCCTGTCTTGAAAGTCATGTTGTTAGACAACAATGAACCTACGAGCTATGGAGAAGCGATGGTGGGCCCATATTCTGACAAATGGTTAGAAGCCATGAAATCCGAGATAAATGGATCTTTAAGAAGAAGACGGACATGGACGGTAATGTTACCGTCTATGAAGCTCGACTTGTGACTAAGAGTATTTACACAAGTTCAAGGAGTTGACTACGATGAGATTTTTCTCATCCGTAGCGATGCTTAAGTCCGTCGGAATCATGTTAGCATTAGCTGCATTTATGAAATCTGGCAGATGGATGTCAAAACAAGTTTCCTTACCAGTTTTCGTAAGGAAAGGTTGTATGTGATACAATCAGAAAGGTTTTGTCGATCCTAAGGATGCTAAAAAGTATGCTAGCTCCAGCGATCCTTCTAAGGACTGGAGTAAGCATCTCGGAGTTGGAATGTACGCTTTGATGAGATGATCAAAGATTTTGGGTTTATACAAAGTTTATGAGAAACTTGTATTTCCAATAAAGTGAGTGGGAGCACTACAACATTTCTGATAAGTATATGTGAATGACATATTGTTGATCCGAAATGATGTAAAATTTCTGGAAAGCATAAAGGGTTGTTTGAAAGGAGTTTTTCAAAGGAAGACCTGGATAAAGCTGCTTACATATTGGGCATCAAGATCTATAGAGATAGATCAAGACGCCTGATGATACTTTCGAAGAACGCACACCCTGACATGATTTTGAAAGAGTTCAAAATAGATCAGCAAAGAAGGAGTTCTTGGCTGTGTTACAAGGTGTGAGTATTGAGTAAGACTCAAGACCTGACCACAGCAAAAGAGAGAGAAAGGACGAAGGTCGTCCCCTATGCTTTAGACGTAGGCTCTACAGTATGCTATGCTGTGTACCGCACATGAAGTGTGTCTTGCCATGAGTTGGTCAAGGGGTACAATAGTGATCCGGGAATGGATCACATGACAGCGGTCGAACTTATCCTTAGTATATAGTGGACTAAGGAATTTTCTCGATTATGGAGGTGAAAAGGAGTTCGTCGTAAAGGGTTACGTCGATGCGAACTCTGACACTAATCCGGATGACTCTGAGTAGTAAACCGGATTCGTATAGTAGAGCAGTTATTTGAAATGGCTCCAAGTAGCGCGTGGTAGCATCCACAAGATGACATAGATATTCGTAAAGCACACACGGATCTGAAAGGTTCAGACCCGTTGACTAATAACCTCTCTCACAAGTATAACATGATCAAACCAGAACTCATTGAGTGTTAATCACATACTGATGTGAACTAGATTGTTGACTCTAGTAAACTCTTTGGATGTTGGTCACATGGTGATGTGACCTATGAGTGTTAATCACATGGTGATGTGGACTAGATTATTAACTCTAGTGCAAGTGGTAGACTGTTGGAAATATGCCCTAGAGGCAATAATAAATAGGTTATTATTATATTTCCTTGTTCATGATAATCGTTTATTATCCATGCTAGAATTGTATTGATAGGAAACTCAGATACATGTGTGGATACACAGACGACACCATGTCCCTAGTAAGCCTCTAGTTGACTAGCTCGTTGATCAATAGATGGTTACGGTTTCCTGACCATGGACATTGGGTGTCGTTGATAATGGGATCACATCATTAGGAGAATGATGTGATGGACAAGACCCAATCCTAAGCCTAGCACAAGATCGTGTAGTTCGTTCGCTCAGAGCTTTTCTAATGTCAAGTATCATTTCCTTAGACCATGAGATTGTGCAACTCCCGGATATCGTAGGAATGCTTTGGGTGTACCAAACGTCACAATGTAACTGGGTGGCTATAAAGGTGCACTACAGGTATCTCAGAAAGTGTCTATTGGGTTGGCACGAATCGAGACTAGGATTTGTCACTCCGTGTAAACGGAGAGGTATCTCTGGGCCCACTCGGTAGGACATCATCATAATGTGCACAATGTGACCAAGGAGTTGATCATGGGATGATGTGAGTTACGGAACGACTAAAGAGACTTGCCGGTAACGAGATTGAACAAGGTATCGGGATACCGACGATCGAATCTCGGGCAAGTAACATACCGATAGACAAAGGGAATTGCATACGGGATTGATTGAATCCCCGACATCGTGGTTCATCCGATGAGATCATCGTGGAACATGTGGGAGCCAACATGGGTATCCGGATCCCGCTGTTGGTTATTGACCGGAGAACGTCTCGGTCATGTCTGCATGGTTCCCGAACCCGTAGGGTCTACACACTTAAGGTTCGATGACGCTAGGGTTATAGGGAAAAGATATACGTGGTTACCGAATGTTGTTCTGAGTCCCGGATGACATCCCGAACGTCATGAGGAGTTCCGGAATGGTCCAGAGGTAAAGATTTATATATGGGAAGTCCTATTTTGGTCACTGGAAAAGTTTCGGGTGATATCGGTAATGTACCGGGACCACCGGGAGGGTCCCGGGGGTCCACCAAGTGGGGCCACCAGCCCCAGAAGGCTGTGTGGGCCAAGTGTGGGAGGGTACCAGCCCCAGGTGGGCTGGTGCGCCCCCCCACCAAGGCCCAAGGCGCAGGGAGAGTGGGAAGGGGCAAACCCTAGGTCCAGATGGGCCTTAAGGCCCACCCTAGTGGCGCCCCCCCTCTCCTCCCCTTGGCCGCCCCCCTAGATGGGATCTAGGGCTGGCCGCCACCCCTTGGGGTGGAACCCTAGAGGGGGCGCAGTCCTCCCTCTTCCCCTATATATAGTAGAGGCAAAGGGGCAGCCCAGAAGACGAAGTTCATCTTCCTCTTGGCGCAGCCCTATCCCTCTTCCTCCTCCTCTCCCGCGGTGCTTGGCGAAGCCTTGCGGGATTGCCACGCTCCTCCACCACCACCACGCCGTCGTGCTGCTGGACGAAGTCTTCCTCAACCTCTCCCTCTCTCCTTGCTGGATCAAGGCGTGGGAGACGTCACCGGGCTACACGTGTGTTGAACGCGGAGGCACCGTTCTTCGGTGCTTAGATCAGAATCAACCGCGATCTGAATCGCTATGAGTACGACTCCTTCATCCGCGTTCTTGCAACGCTTCCGCATCGCGATCTACAAGGGTATGTAGATGCACTCCCCTTCCCCTCGTTGCTAGATTACTCCATAGATTGATCTTGGTGATGCGTAGAAAATTTTGAATTTTTGCTACGTTCCCCTACAGAACCGGTACTAAAGGAATCAACTAAAAAGCTTTTATAAACCTCTAGTATTATTGAAACTAAAATTATATAGAATTTATGCAACTAAAATTATCAAAGTACTTTCTGTTCAAAACATTAAAAGCAAAAAGAATTTTCATAAAATAAATACAAAAAGCAAAAAATAAAATAAAATAAATAATTATAAACAAAATAAACTTATATAAATAAGTAGAAACAAAATAAAATAAAATAAATTAGTAGAAACAAAATAAAATAAACTATAATAAAATAAAATAAAATAAACTATAATAAAATAAAATAAAATAAATAAACCTTAATAAAAATAAATAAAAATAGCAACAGTAAGTATTTTGTTGCAAGTGGAAACAAAATAGAAAAATAAAGCAACAAAGAAAACAAAAACACTGGAAAAAAATAAAAAAAATGCCACCTACTGGGCCACCACGGCCTGAATACGACTAGAAAACCACCCATGGGACAAGATTCACGCCCGAAGAAGGTCCCGAAGGCCCACAGGCAGATACAGTGTGTTTAGGCCCGTAAGCCTGCAGTTCAGAGGAGTTCGAAAGGGGAGGCACGGCCGCGCTTATAAACTGGTGCCGAAGCTCCTCAGCTAGCGAGATGGCACTAAACATCCACTGCGGCTGTGCTAGGCACAGGCTACTGCTCCCGGTTGGTGGCTCGAACCGGGACCAATGTCGACCTTTGGTCCCGGTTCGTGGCACCAACCGGGACCAATGCCACCCCTTTAGTCCCGGTTGGTGCCACCAACCGGGACCAAAGGTCTCTGCTTCCCGCCTTTTGGTCTGCTGAAAAGAGACCTTTGGTCCCGGTTGGTGGCACCAACCGGGACTAAAGGGGGCATTGGTCCGGGTTGGTGGCACGAATCGGGGCCAATGATCTGTCTATATAATCAACACTTGTGAAAATTTTCGTTCAGTTCTTCGATCCCGCCCCGACGACGCCGCCAGGCTGCCCCTCTGCCTCGCCGTCGTCGCCCCTGCCTCCGACGCCGTCCCGCGCCGCCCCGACGCCGTCGGCCCTGCCTCCTCTCGTCGCCCGTCACCGCGCCCCTACCCCACCATCGCAGTCGCCGTGCCCTGCTTCCTCGTCGCCGTCGCCGTGCCCTGCCTCCTCGTCGCTGCCCCCCCCCCTACAGTGAGCTCATTCTCCTCGAAGCCGGGCGCCCTATCTGCATATGCATTTTCTAGCTAATTAAGTTTAGATGTGTAGTTGTATTAATTTAGATGTGTAGTTGTATTAAGATGTTTAGTTGTTGTACTTTGTTCATAAAAGAATATGCAAAAGTTAGAATTTTTTTCTGTTCATAGATTTTTTTGGTGATATTATTGTTGAATATGCAAATGTTTGTATGTTCATATGCAAAGAATATGTCAATTTTTGCATAGAATTTTTATGATTTTTTTCTGTTGTAATTTTGTTCATAGAATTTTTATTTTGTTCATAGAATTTTTATGATTTTTTTCTGTTGTAATTTTGTTCATAGAATTTTATGATTTTTTTTGTTCATAGAATTTTCTTTGTCAATTTATGTATATGTTCATATTGTGTATGTATAGGAAAATTGTGTATGATCAAAGTCATTTATGTATATGTTCATATTTAGAAGAAAAAGCAGGAGAGGAAAAAGGAAAATAAGAAGAGGAAGAAGGAGAAGAAGACGAAGAAGAAGAAGAAGTAGAAGAAGAAGAAGAAGAAGAAGAAGAAGAAGAAGAAGAAGAGAGGAAGAAGAGGAGAAATAAATTCTATTTCTTCTTCTTCTCCTCTTTTTTTTCTTCTTTTTTTTTCTTCGATCTCCTCCTCTATTCCTTTCTTCTTCTCCTCTTTTTCTTCTTCTTCTTCTTCTTCTTCTTCTTCTTCTTATTTTTTATCGGGTATGTCGTTGTCGATATACCCCCTCCCCGATAACTTTTAGTAAGTACTACTTAGAAAGTATTTAATATAATTAGTTAGAAAAATAATATAACTAGTTAAACTAGTTTATTTTTAGTAAGTACTACTTTATTTTATTTATAGTAAGTGCTTAGTAGTTGAACTAGTTGATTTAATAAAACTACTTTATTTTACTATAGAAGTAGTTTATTTTTAGTAAGTACTACTTTATTTTATTTATAGTAAGTGCTTAGTAGTTGAACTAGTTGATTTAATAAAACTACTTTATTTTACTATAGAAGTAGTTTATTTTTAGCAAGAAAATTAATAGAACTAGTTTATTTTTTTAGTTCAAGCAATTATTCCCGCATCGACGTCGACGATGCCTATCTCGCATCCTCGTCGTCGACTCGGCGGAGGAGGCCTGCTTGATCAGAGGGGCCATGTCCGGGACTGGGCTCCGCCGGGCTGGTATTGGGAGGTGCTACCTTCCGGGGGCATAGGTTGGTGAGGAGCCAGCCCGTCATTGACCCGATCCTTGTTTGGTGGCGATCGCGTGGGCCAGTGACGGTGCCGAGGCTTCCGGACACCGCTAAGGTGGTACGTCACCGTGTCAGCGAGGAGGACGAGCACGTCCGTCGCTACATGGTTACGTTGGAGGGCAGGTTCGACAATACCTGGCAGGTTCTTCAGGGATCTCACTGGAGCTATGATCCTGTGATGGTTCCTTCTCTTTGGGTGTCCACTGCCCACGCCGATACCCGTCGGGCACTACGGTTCTAGCTGTATTAGCGATGCTATATGTATGATAGTATTCGAGGTGTATTAGTGATAATATTCGACGATGTACGGATGCAAGAGATGATGTAGTTTTGCTTATAATTGAATGCATGCTAATTTGAATATTACTTTATTTTATGATTTGGTTTTGCTTATTGAATGCTCAAATTGGAAAACTACTCCTACTTTGAATGCTAAAATTGGAGAGCACTATGCAAGGCGTATGCATTTGATTAGTTGATAGCTTATAGGGTTTTTGTTTTTGCAGAAATCTAGGAGCCCCCTCCATCATCCCTGCCGTCGTCCCCGTCACCGACCCCCCCTCCGACCTCGAGGTGAGACCAGCCAAATCTCCATCTCAATATGAGTCCTATAAGATATTTTGAAATGTTTTTGCTCATATTTTCAAGCATTGAAATGTAATGGCCATCAAGTTTGAATGCTCATATGATGTAGATAAAAACATGTATATTTCCGTTCCGGCAAATTTCAGGCGCTCGATATGTCCTTTTTTAGAAAGATAATTAAACAATATTTCGGGTTGCCTTTAAGTCTGTCGAGTCTCCACCATATATGAGAGGCCGAAGAATCCCGACTGTTGTCGTGGGGGTAGCTTCTCCTTCGTTCCCGTGTACTAGACAATTTGGTGTAATGCACTCGGGAACGAAAGGAGGAGCTACCATCACCGACGGTCGCAAATGTCAGAGAGGAATCGGTGAGGGAGAGTCTCCACCATATATATATGAGAGGACGAAGAATCCCGACTGTTGTCGTGGGGGTAGCTTCTCCTTCATTCCCGTGTGCTAGACAATTTGGTGTAATGCACTCGGGAATGAAAGGAGGAGATACCATCACCGACGGTCGAATATGTACACCACGTGAGCTGAGAGTTTTCAAGAAAAGACTCGACAGACCGATAGTCAACCCGTGATGAATAATAATGATCTAATTTAGGTTTTTAGTACATATATTTAATTGTACAAGTTTAATATTTGAATTATGAACATAGGAAATGTCGTACTCGGACGACGAAAGTCTCCCGGGGGAGTGCGACTGGTGCCACGACGACCGAGGTCTGTGCGACAGGCCTCACCTGGACGAAGATCGGTGCTTCAGCATTAAGCTCAAGGAGACCTTCGATGTTGAAACAGTACGCAATGACGACAAGTGTTTTTTTCGTAATTAAGCATGACTTTAACTATTTTAACGTGTAATTTTCAACTTTTACAATTCGACTAGCTTATCCCATGCCATGCAAGACGCTATGTCTTAGAGAGGATGGGTTTTGAAGACCATGAAAGTATGGAAACAAAGAAAATTCACCTAAGGACCCATCATGGTATGGATTTCGAAGTAAATCTGTACAATTCTGAGAGCGTAACCCTTTTTGGTTGCAAAAAATGGGAAGCACTTTGCAGGATGTATGGTTTTCATGAGGATATGCTTGTCACCATGGCTCTTGGTGATCCTGAAATCGAGCAAGACAATATGGACATTTGGGTCCTTGTTGATACGCCTCCAATTCTACCGCTATGTGAGTTTCTCAAACATAGTTATTAACTAATTTATATTGTTTATTTCAAATAGTTGACAGCTTATTTCCATTGACAGCTTATTTTCATTCTTCAAAGAATGTGTGGAAGATGGTAGACAAAACCCACTACACCGATGGCTCCGAATTAACTTATCAGGAGAAAAACCATCTGATCGCATTTTGTACTGATCTTGAGAATTACAATATCTACAATCAAACTCCTCAACATTATGGTCAATACGTGCCACTAGTGCACATGTTGAACTACGGTAACTACCATGGAGATACCCTGGTAAGATTTTTTACTATTACGACATCCGTGCATCCTTTGCATACTTCTAAAACTAGTACATCATTGCTAATTATGAAGTTATTACTATGTTTTTCAACAGAGAATCCCGATGGATTGTGTGCCTCATTTGATGTATCAGAATGGTAGCCTTGATGTTTTGAACATACATCCAGGTCATCCTACGAATCTCAACTGTCCATACCAGATTTCTAAAAGAAGTGGAGACATGCTAATCAAAGAATGGAAAAAATGTATGGATAGTCGTAAGGAGGTTCTTGGAAGCAAAAGGAAGCGAAGCGCAAGAATTGAAGACAGGATGATCTCCATTCTCCATAATGGAGAGTCAGGGTCTATATTGTTTTATGCTATTTTACCTTAAAGAGCGTATTTAGGTCCTACCTAATACTGATGATCATGTGCTAAGAACAATTAAGTAGGGTTGGCTCGATGACTATGAGGATGATGATTGTATGACTTGTTATTAATAACGAGTAGAAGTTGTATGATGATGATTAGTAGGACTTGTTATTATGATGATGCATGATGCGAGCATGAAGAGTTATTATATATCAGTGGGTGAAATGAACATGGATTGGATTGAAGTGAAGGCAACATGCATATGGTGCATGTCGAAAGTAGTACAATCCAAACTTGATCAAGTTAGGATTAGTACTACTTTCGACATGCACCACATGTTGCCTTCACTTCAATCTAAGCCATGTTTAGGCATAGCAGTAGCGTTGGTAAACCAAACACGAAGATAAGAGAGGACACTTCTCTCTATTAGCTACCTAACAACCTAAATTAACCCCCAAAACCCCTAAACCACCCCCTTTAAAAAAAACAAAAACCTCAGCTCCTGCCAGCTGCTGACGCGTGGATGCCTTTTGGGGACTCCTGCCTGGGCTCTCCTGCCTGGGCTCGCCATAGCGGCCACGTGGAGGCCCATCTGTCCCGGTTCGTGTAAGAACTGGGACTAAAGGCCTAGGGCTTTAGTAACGACCCTTTAGTCCCGGTTCCACAACCGGGACAGATGGGCCTTACAAACCGGGACAAATGGCCCTTTTTCTACTAGTGTGGGGACGGGCGTGAGCCGGACTGTAGCACATGATTTAACATATTAAAACCACGAAGTAAAGAAGCTGGATATATATGTTTATAAGTGCCCTTGATTACTTACGATTCGGCCAGGGGCTTCTCCCTGGGACGCCACTCGGAGCTTCTATCGCTGTCCAACACGGAGTCATCCGCAAGGGAGACCTTCCCCCTCTTGGACGCCTCTGCCTCTGCCTCCAGGTCCGTGGAGGCCGCCCTTTTCTTCCTTCCCCCTATCAGTGTCAAAACCGGCGGATCTCGGGTAGGGGGTCCCGAACTGTGCGTCTAAGGCGGATGGTAACAGGAGGCGGGGGACACGATGTTTACCCAGGTTCGGGCCCTCTCGATGGAGGTAATACCCTACTTCCTGCTTGATTGATCTTGATGATATGAGTATTACAAGAGTTGATCTACCACGAGATCGTAGAGGCTAAACCCTAGAAGCTAGCCTATGATTATGATTGTGTATATCTCTATCGACTAGCATGGCCTCGGTTTATATAATGCACCAGAGGCCTAGGATAACAAGAGTCCTAGCCGAATACGCCGGTGGGGAGGAGTCCTTGTCTTGATCACCAAGTCTTGTGGAATCTTCCTTGTATGCGGCCGCTATCCGAACTGGCCCATGAGTATACGTCCATGGGGGTCCTCGGCCCAATCCAACTGATCGGGAGACGACGTGATGAGTACCCCATAGTCTAGGACACCGTCAGTAGCCCCCTGAACCGGTCTTCAAGTTGGGGACGCTCCTCGATTCTTCCGAACTGTTCTTCATCTTCGGTTGTCGGTCTTGAAAACTGGTTCAACAAATCTTCTCATCTTCGATCTTGAGGATCGCCGAAGTGCAACCGACGAGTTTACACGTCGGGTATCCGAGGAGCCCCTTTAAGTTTCCGGCCTTTAGCAATGCCTTGTTATTTTTATGCCACACCTCGGGTTTGAAGTTGTTCCCGGGCGGCAGTGTCCTCTTGCGTCCAAGCCCCAACGCCGGACTGTATTCGAGGTATCTTTTGCTGCCGGGTACCAACGCCGGGCTGTATCCGAGCTCCATCGTCGGACTATATCCAAGCTCCAACGTCGGACTGTATCCAAGCTCCAACGCCGGACTGTATCTGAGGTGTCATAGATCACCTTGGTTCTAAAAAGTTGAAGGAGTTTAGCCGAGCTCAATGCCGGAAATGCCCTCTATGGAGCCAGCCACTGGCACCCGAGCTTTATGCCAGACTGCTTCCGAGGTGGTGCACCACACGACAACGGGCTGATTTTTTGTGAATATTTTTGATTGGTGCAATTTATTCTCTGCCGAGATATATATAGCCAGTATATGTATATCTAGTAGCCCTCAAGGTGTGTGTCGGTGTAAAATCCGAGATGCACCTGAAGGAAAATATGAAACCGCTGATCCTAGTAGCTTCTGAGACTCAGGTCGTGAAATCGGCCTGAGGATCAACTCCTAGCTCGGCAGCATACATAGGAATAAAAATGCAGTGTAATATATTAGAGATAATAGTGATCGGCGAACGGACCCCTGAGAGAGGGTCGTGAGAAGTCGCCGCAATATACTAGCTTGATGCCGGATAGGTCCATATGGTACCTATTATTGTCCGAAGACGCGTATGCGCATAGTTCGGTCAAGCCGAACACTGAGCACTTTGGATTCTCTGCATTGAATAAGCAATGCAGTAGCCCCCGAGACACTGGTCGGGTGGCAACACCAAATCAAGAGATCGATGTGCCCCTTTAATATTTATAAATAATGAGCACGAAGCCCAGTAGCCCCCGAGCCTTAATGTGGGCACGGGTGGCCGAATTAAGGATCGATATCCCAAGTAAAATCACAGATTATGTGTAATGATTCTATGTGTCCAAGTACTTTACATCATTATTTTGACTCCATTGTGACCGTTTATCAGTTGAAAGTGGCCCATCATCGGCTTCTACCCCTTGGTAGATACTACGCAGGGTGTTTCCACACTAACAAAACAACCCTTAGCCGACGTCTCGGTGCCCGGAGGCGGTTGTGTTAGCAGAAATGAGGCAATCAGATATGCGGGCTTTATAACATTCACTTAGTCATAGGAGCTTAAAGTTGGAAGGCCAGTTACTAGCCTCCGGTTAGTGTTTGGCGACAGTCGAGGTCAAGCCGTAAACACTTCGGCCAATTATGAACGGCCCATCATTTAACACAGTCATCGGATCGCTGACCAGTTTACGCTTATTGTGACAGTCAGTTTTCGGCTTTCTCCATTGAGGCGCTTAACCATGCTAGCTGGAAGCACAATCGCAGTGGTTCTCCCGTTGCGCACCTAGCCGAACAAAGCGGAATGTAGGAGGCAAGCATAGGAGCTGGGCAACCCAACTATTGACCAAAGATGCAATTCGAAACTAATGCATATACATCAATGTCCGAGAATGTTTTTGCCGAATCCCTAAGGGTGTCCGGCGCCGCACTACGAGACTAATGCTGGAAACACACAAATAGCTTAAAAGTGCCATAGGCTTGGAAAACCAAAAACTTCAGTAAAAACTGGACGCCCGAACTAGATCAAGTGTTCGGTGCCAAATCGAAAATTGGTCTTAGAAAAAGAAAACTGTGTTGCTGTCGTGCTTTACAATGACACATCCTATCTCTAGACTTCAAGTGGGTCAGCCTACGGCTTCTACCTCCTTATCCCGAAGGCGGAGTGCTTCTCCGAGGCTAGTTTAGCAAACTAAGTTCGAGTGGCTTTAGAGAGAAGCAAGGCTATCTGGCTATTGACCACACACTTGCGTCAAGAAAAGAGTGATAAATAATAATAATAATAATAATAATAATAATAATAATAATAATAATAACTTTGCAACGACTAAGAAGAAGAACACTTATTATAAAACGGCTCATTTAAGAGCCCCCAAGTGACTTGGGTAAAAGAATTTTATGTATAATGATTGTATGTACCGAAGTACTAATATCATATCTTTGTTCACCCGAACTTTAAACGCGTCTTAACCGACCGTCGACTTCTCCCTCTCCGGTCAAGTACCGAAAAGTGTTATGTACTCCACCTGTCGAAAATATCGACGGTGTTTCCGATAACCAGACAATCAAGCCATAAGGCTGTAACAGACAAAGCACGCTCAGGGAACTTATGCTATATTACTGACGAAGTGTAAGAAGCATCTTCGAAGAAAATAGTACCCCCACCGATACCTTTCTTCAGTTGCTCATTGTTAGTATGAGACTTGTGCAATAGATTTTTTGTACTCATGAGTTCCGTTGTGTGCCGACCATAATTGAAAACAATAAGAGCGCTAGCTTTCGGCTTCACCCAGTCTGAGGTCCGAGCTCGGATGACCCGATCGTGACAATCACAGAGGTGCTCCCTTTACTCCCTAGCCGAACAGTCGGGAACGTAGGGGTAAACACAGGAGCAACGCAACCCAGCTTGCAAATCGCTTAAGTCAATATGGTGCATATTATGGCGTAATACACGAACAAGGAACGAAGCCGTACAAGTATAATCATATGCAAGAGGAAAGGCTTCATGAAGGAAGCCCCCAAGTGAACTGGGTATTTGAATTGGTGTGTCACAAACAAGGTTATGACAAGGAGTTTTTTTCACAAACAACTTTTTGCCAAAAAGGTATAATGCTAGGTCGAACCGAACACAAGTTAAAAATTTAAAACTTTGAGCATGAAGGCAACTTAGCTGGTTAATGTGTTCGGCATTGATGACGCGGTCCGAGCTTGATGCGGGACAAGGTTCCATCCCCCAAGCCGGTCCCGAGGTGGCGGAGCCCGTGGTTGGGCTTGCTTCCTATTCCGAACGGACATTCCGGGCAGAAACAAATTTTAAGCTATAACAAATGCAGGTCCGAATCTGACATAGCACGGCCAATTCAGGCCGGCAGAGTGACGCCGAAGTCCCCGGCATGGGGTAATGAAGTGTTGACGAAGCCCCCCGTCCAGCCGAGGTGACGTGGTATGTCTGTACACCGAGTTGACGATACAGCCCGACCCGGATCATTTTCATGTGCACAAAAATAGTGCAAACCGGAGATAGTAGTAATAATAATAATTAAAAAAATTATTGCATAATAAATAATTTATGCAAAGTGAGTAATAAAAGAAAATATGGCCTGCGCGCCGAAGTGAATGTCGATGCAGGGATGGATTCATAGGTCGGTCCGAGTTCCGGATGCGGCGTGCGCAGGACTATGTATGGAACCTGACTGAACCACCATGCGGCCGTCGTTAGTGCGGCCATCATTCGATGGACCTGTGTACAGATGATGGAACAAACCAGAGTAATAATTTCTTGGGAAAAATAAACCCAAACAAGCAAAAATTACTAGGATTAATAGCACCTGGTTTATTTGTTGTAGCAATCCGAAGAAAGGTGACTCCCAAAATTGGGACTCGATCCGCACACCCATTGCCTGATGGGCGATAAAGCGACGGCATGGCGATGCTGGCAAAGGTTGGCTTGCCGAGGCAAAGCCCTCGGTCCAGCTAACGTGACAAAGCTGGTCGGCTAGTGACGCTGAAGTCTCCAGGGTAGGTTGATGAAGAGATGGCGAAGCCCCCGGTCCAGCCGAGATGTCGAAGCCTCGATGTCAGCCGATGAGTCGAAGTAGGTCGGCGTGATGGACATCAGCTTGAAGAAGCAACAGTGCAGCCCTGCTGATGCTGGTCGTGACATGGTCAATGCCGGCTTGATGAAGTGACCGTGCGGCGATGCCGGTGTGCCCGCTCCGTGTAATCCGTGGGGCGGCGATGTTGGTGATGATTCCTTCTCGATGCCGAACTCTTGTTCGGCTTGCCAAGATGATGATCCGAAAAAGTTGAGCTCGGCTCAATAAAGTGACAACGTGTCTAGCGTAGGTCGGCAGCCGTAGAGCAACGTTGTCGGGCTGGTTTGACACCAGCGCGATGGTGAAGATCATATTGGAAAAGAGTTCAAAATTAGCGGGATGTGTTTGGGAACAAAACACAATACCCCATACAAAACTTCCTTCAAAAAGGATGTCCGAAATCCCATTCATAAAAAAGATGAATTCGGGTCAGATTCGTTCTCGCGCAGAAAACAGATCCGAAAAGAGATGCACTAATCGGAAGGTTCCCGGAGTTTGGACGGTCGGATCGAGCTGAAATTTTGAGGGGTGATAGATATAGGAATTCCGCAGCCGATCAACGGTTGGATCTTCCAAAGGACGTCCGGGATAGAAGCTGGACACCATGCCCTAAACTCGTCCATATTCCCGTCCAGATTTGACAGGGCTCCGGTATATCGTGGATTGCCAGAGATTCCTCCATCGGAACTCGACAAAATTTTCCAGGGTTGTTGTAGACTCAATTCCGCACAATTCCACCGAAGCAATCATTAAAACGACACTTGAGGAGGCGGTGGCGGCAGATACAAGTTCACTGTCCAGAAAAATAGCACGGTCGCCCGAGGGCAATGTTGACATTGAGCCCCCGGGCTCCCTGGATGATTCCTCCATGATCTTGATAGAGATCGGAGTTGATGTTGATGAAGCCCCTCCTCCGAACTTGACGATCAGAGGTAGGGCGCAGTCCTTGGTCCAGCCAAGGTGACTAGTCGAGCCGGTGACGAAGAAGCCGACGTCGCAGTTGATCTGCAGTCGAGCCATTGATCCTTTTGCCGATCACACAGCAGAACTCTCAACGAAAGCACCAATGTCGGTGTCAAAACCGGCGGATCTCGGGTAGGGGGTCCCGAACTGTGCGTCTAAGCGGATGGTAATAGCAGGCGGGGGACACGATGTTTACCCAGGTTCGGGCCCTCTCGATGGAGGTAATACCCTACTTCCTGCTTGATTGATCTTGATGATATGAGTATTACAAGAGTTGATCTACCACGAGATCGTAGAGGCTAAACCCTAGAAGCTAGCCTATGATTATGATTGTTTATATCTCTATCGACTAGCCTAGCCTCGGTTTATATAATGCACCAGAGGCCTAGGATAACAAGAGTCCTAGCCGAATACGCCGGTGGGGAGGAGTCCTTGTCTTGATCACCAAGTCTTGTGGAATCTTCCTTGTATGCGGCAGCTGTCCAAACTGGCCCATGAGTATACGGCCATGGGGGTCCTCGGCCCAATCCAACTGATCGGGAGACGACGTGATGAGTACCCCCTAGTCTAGGACACCGTCACCCCCCTCAGGGGGCGAATCGCTTTCCTTCTCCTCCTCCACCTCGTCCTCGGCGGGGGAGGAGTGGGTTTTGGCATCTTCGGACGCTACGTCCGAAGTGCCTCTGCGGTGAAGTCCGCTTCTTGCCGCCAGGCCCTTCTTCTTGGCCTTCTTCTCCGGCGCCTGGTAGGGCGCCGAAACCAGCATCTTCGTTAGAAGTGGAATAGCTGGGTTTTCGGGCAACGGAGCCGGACACTGGATCCGTTCCGCCTTCTTTGTCCAGCCCTGAAAAGATAAATGGAGAAGCTTAGACATCTTCCTTGAAATGCACAGGTAGTGTATACACCTGGGAATACAAAAAACTTACGGGACTGGCTGGATGGGTCAGGTTATACCCACGGTCCTCTGTCGTCTTCGGCCACATATCACTGTCCTTGAATAGAACCTTCTAGATGCCCTCGTGCGTAGGGCTGAAAAACTATTGCATGGTTTGGTGCTTGGCCGGATCGAACTCCCACAAATGGCAGCTCCGGCTTTGGCAAGGAAGAATCCGGTGAAAAACCATCACCTGGATCACATTGACGAGCTTGATGTTCTTGTCCACCATGCTCTTGATGCGCGTCTGCAGTGCTATCACCTCGTCTGTCGATGCCCAGTCCAGGCCCTTCTTTAGCCAGGAGGTAAGCCGCATTGGGGCCCCGGACTTAAATTCGGGAGCCGCAGCCCAGGTGGCGTCACGGGGCTCTGTGACGTAGAACCACTGCTGTTGCCACCCTTTGACAGTCTCCACGAAGGTGCCTTTGGGCCATGTGACGTTGGACAGCTTGCTCACCACAGCGCCTCCGCACTCTGCGTATTGACTATCCACCACCTTCGGCTTCACATTGAAGATCTTGAGCCACAATCCGAAGTGGGGTGGGATGCGGAGGAAGGCCTCGCACACGACAATGAATGCCGGGATATTGAGGAAAGAATTTGGGGCTAGATCGTGGAAATCTAGCCCGTAGTAGAACATGAGTCCGCAGACAAAGGGGTGAAGAGGAAACCCTAACCCGCGGACGACGTGGGGAATGAATACCACCCTCTCATGGTGCTTCGGGGTGGGGACGATATACCCCTTGGCCGGAAGCCGGTGGGCGATTTCCGGGGCCAAGTACCCCGCCTCCCGGAGCTTCGTGATGTCCTTCTCCGTGACGGAGGAGGCCATCCACTTGCCTTGCGCTCCAGATCCGGACATGGTCGTACTGCTTTTTGAGGCGGAAAGGGTGGAAGCTTGGGCGCTGGAGCTCGAGAGCGGATGGGCAGAGAGGAAGAATGCGTGGGTGAAAGAGTGGATCCTTATCCCCTTATAAAGGCTGCGAATATCAAGCACCTCCCCCACTCGCCTTAAAACTCGTCTATTCCCCAAGGGTCGTGCAGACGGCGCGGTTGAATTACCCACACCCGTATTAATGAGAATCCCGCGATAAGGGGACACGATCTCTGTTTTGACAAGACGTGCCAATAAAAACCGCATCTTGAAATATGGAGCGGGAGCTAATAAACGGTTCGAAATAATGACCGGGCCGGGACGTAACGTCTCGCTACAAAAGTTGTCAGTAGATGGGACTTTTTAAATATTATGTTCTTTGCGGCTATATGTGGTGTTTGTTTTATAGAGCTGGACATGTTTTCTGTGTTTGGGGACTGCTTTGAAGTGTTCGGAGGAGGAACCCGCCTTGCAATGCCGAAGACAATCTGCGCGCCGGACACATCGTCATTGAAGCCTGGTTCAGGGGCTACTAAGGGAGTCCTAGATTAAGGAGTCCTCGGGCGTCTGGGCTATGTGACGTGGGCCGGACTAATGGGCCATGAAGATACAAGACAGAAGGCGTCTTCTCGTGTCCGGATGGGACTCTCCTTGGCGTGGAAGGCAAGCTTGGCGTTCGGATATGAAGATTCCTTCCTATGTAAACCGACCTTGTATAAACCCTAGGCCCCTCCGGTGTCTATATAAACCGGAGGGTTTAGTCCGTAGAGGCAATCAGAATCATAATCATACAGGCTAGACTTCTAGGGTTTAGCCATTACGATCTCAAGGTAGATCAACTCTTGTAAACCCCATATTCATCCAAGATAATCAAGCAGGAAGTAGGGTATTACCTCCATCAGGAGGGCCCGAACATGGGTAAACATTGTGTACCCTATCTCCTGTTACCTTTGATCCTCAGACGCACAGTTCGGGACCCCCTACCCAAGATCCGCCGGTTTTGACTACGACAGCGACCGCAGGCCCGCCCGAAGGCAAGGACCACCGCAAGCCGGAGAGATATTTTGAAGATGTCCTAGCGGGTGCCCGAATAGTAGAGGGTCAATGCTAAAAGGACGTTATCTTTGAGTAAACGTATCTGGGCTGTCAGAACTATGTTTTGTGAATCAAGGCTTGTAACATATATTTATGCCTTTATCTTGAGTTATTTTCCTCCTGTGCGGCCATTTTTTATTCTGATAGTTTGCCAGTCGTCGGCTTCAGCCCCCACGTAGATGCTACGGGGGTGTTCGTTATAGCGCGTGATCACACTTAATCCAACATCTTGGTCCGTAAAGGAGGTGTCCGCACAGTGAACCAAGCAATCAGACTATGTGGCTTTATTACTTTCACTTAGCCATAGGAGTTTGACGGTGGGGCTAAGTACTAGCCCCTGGTGCGTATGCGCCAATCCGTACTAGGACCTTTGTCGCATGACCGGGCGAAGACCAGCCCTTCGTATACCACGGAGTAAATCACGAATGATTTGGAGTAAGTCACCGAATCGCCGACCAGCTCTCGCTATATCATGACAGACAGTTTTCGGCTTTCTCTACTAAGGTATTTGACCGGACGAACCAGAAACACAATCGCAATAGTTCTCCCTTTACTACCTTCGTCAAACTATCGGGACGTAAGGTGGTAATCACAGGAGCCGGGCAACCCAATTATAGACCCAGGACATGATTCGGAGCTCATGCATATAATGCAATGCTCGGGACGCCGAGGAATACCCTATAGGTGTTCGGACTTTTGAAAATATGCGTAGCCAGATAGAGCCCCCGGCAGTTAGGACGGACAAAAGCATATGTGGCAATCTGAAGCAAGGAGGGAATACAAATGGTAAAATAAACCAATACCGAACATAAGTTGGCGATCAACTGTTTCCTTTATACCCTGATTAATACGTCAAGACGTGCTGTTACAGATAATGCCATGAACATCAAGGCTATTTGACATACCGAGAATTTGTACACAAGGAAAAGCGTTATACAGGGCCTAAAAGAAAAAGGTAGTCTTGAAGATCCCAGTAGTGCCATGTCTCACATCTGCGGTGTTTCTCCTTGGCGAAGAATCCTTTGAGAGGAGAAGTCGACGGTTGTTTATACGAAAAAAGGGGGGGCTCGAAAGGGCCCTTGCACGACCATCGGGTAGGTAGGTTTTTACGAAACCTGTAGTACGAGAGACAAAAAGAAAGAAGGAGAAAAGGTTAAGGTCCAAATAGGGTCAAACCGCACTATAGACCTTTTCTGTAGTGTGCCTCCGTCGCTGCCCAAGGTATTTTAAGTGCGTAATTATGCACACGCGGTACGTATATGCCGCGGTTTTATGGGGCGATCGGCGGAGGCGAAACTGCTATTCAAGCTCTGGATCCACCGAGCTGTCGTTCTACAGAGTGGACCGGACTCACTTGGCAGTGTTAGGGGCTTAACGACCGATGAATTGTTCGGCTTGATGAGGCCGCTCTGTACGTCGGCTGCAAGGGCCGCGGTGTACTCCTCAATACGGAGGGAGCGCTCCATATTTCCATTGACTGTGATAACACCGCGCGGTCCGGGCATTTTGAGCTTTAGATAAGCATAGTGCGGGACTGCATTGAAACGGGCGAAAGCAGTTCGTCCGAGCAGCGCGTGATAACCACTGCGAAAAGGGACAATGTTGAAGATCAAGTCTTCACTTCAGAAGTTATCCGGTGAACCGAAGACTACTTCTAATGTTAAGGAGCCCGTGCAGCGGGCCTCTACGCCGAGAATCACTCTGTTAAAGGTAGTGTTACTGGGCTTGATTCTTGACGGGTCAATACCCATCTTACGGACAGTGTCTTCGCAAATCAGGTTAAGATTGCTACCTCCATCCATAAGGACTCGAGTGAGATGGTATCCGTCAATGATTGGGTCGAGTACTAGGGCCGCCGAACCTCCATGATGGATACTGGTTGGGTGGTCCCTGCGATCAAAGGTGATCGTACAAGCCGACCATGGGTTGAATTTTGGGGCGACAGGCTTGCGCTCCCTCTTGGGGATATGTGTGACATATATCATGTTCACTGTTTTCACCTCGGGGGGAATTTCTTCTGTCCTCCTGTGTCCGGTGGACGGGGGTCGTTGTCGTCCTTGCTTTGAGGCCCTTTCCCCTTGTGCTCGGTATTTAATTTACCGGCCTGTTTAAAAACCCAACAGTTTCTTTTGGAGTGGTTGGCAGGCTTTTCGGGGGTGCCATGAATCTGGCAAGGCCTGTCTAGTATCTTATCCAAATCAGATGGACCATCTCTATTTCCTTTGAATGGCTTCTTCCGCTCACCGGGTTTGGAGCCACTGAATCCGGAGTTGACCGCCGTATCGTCAGTTTCTTCATTGTTGTTCTGACACTTGTTTTTGTTACGTCGTGGCCTTCCATTGCCATCCCTGGCTTCAGAGGTGCCGAGGTCGCTGGTTCTGTTGCTTCTACGAGCCAACCAGCTATCTTCGCCCGCGCAAAAGTGGGTCATAAGTATAGTGAGAGATCCCATAGTCTTCGGCTTTTCCTGACCGAGGTGTTGGGCGAGCCATTCGTCACGAACGTTGTGTTTAAAGGCCGCTAAGGCTTCGGTGTCCGGACAGTCGATGATTTGGTTCTTTTTAATTAAGAACCAAGTCCAGAGTTTGCGGGCTGACTCTCCGAGTTGCTGGACTATGTGACTAGGTCATCGGCGTCCGGTTGTCGGACATAAGTACCTTGGAAGTTGTCTCGAAAAGCATCCTCCAAGTCTTCCTAGCTGCCAATAGAGTTCTCTGGGAGGCTATTCAACCAGTGTCGTGCTGGACCTTTTAGCTTTAGGGGGAGGTATTTAATGACGTGGAGATCGTCACCGCGAGCCATGTGGATATGGAGAAGAAAATCTTCAATCCATACAGCGGGATCTGTCGTTCCATCGTATGCTTCAATGTTTACGGGATGAAACCCTTCTGGAAACTGGTGCTGCATTACCTCATCGGTGAAGCGCAAGGGGTGTGCGGCGCCTCTGTATCGGGAAACGTCACGACGGAGTTCGGATGACATCCGTGTTCGGTATTCGGCCCGAGTTTGGTTATGCTTATCACGCCAAGCTTGATGGTCGTCGTCTCGTGTTGGAGCATGTCCCCTTGATCCGTAGAATGATCTAGTCTGGCCGGCTCTATTGTCCAGGTCCTGTCGTAAGTCATAGGTATAGCCCGGAGCCGCTACTTCTTTGCCTCGATGGCGAGGTGGCGCAGGCTGGTGTTCAGCATAGGTAGCCGCTTTGTCCCGTCCACGTGGTGGTCGGTCTGTTTCGTCAGCATGATTATATCTTGCGGTATTGGCTCAAGGGCCTCATCATCAAATTGTGGTAGTAGCCTTCATTTTGGATAGCTCTTTGTTGGATGCTCAAGGTCGTATTCTTCGGTAGCCAGGACCTTGGTCCATCTGTCGTTGAGCGTATCCTGTTCGGCTTGAAGCTGTTGCTGTTTCTTTTTCAGGCTCCTCGCAGTGGCGATGAGCTGCCGCTTGAAGCGTTCTTGTTCGAGGGGTTCCTATGGTACGATGAAATCCTCGTTACCGAGGCTAACATCCTCCTCGGAGACCGGTAGATAGTTACTATCCTCCGAATCCTCGCGATCGACAGGTTCGTCTGGGTTGACTTGTCCTTCTTCCCACTCATCCTGCTCGAGAGTAGGCTCGACGGGGCGGTCGGAGTCCTCGGCGTTGTCCAGGGTGTTATTGTTGCCGGTGCCAGTATTACTGTCCTTTTCCCGATGCGATCGTGAGCGGCGCCGCTGACGTCGGTGCTTTGGTGGTGCCTCGACAGGCTTGTCCTCAATCGGGTCCTGCATGCCGTCATCGTCCTTTTTGGGCGTATCCACCATATACACGTCGTATGTAGAGGTGGTCGTCCAGCGCCCGGTGTTAGGCGGGTTTTGGCTTGGGTCGGCTTCGGCATCGTCGTCCATACCATCGATGTCTTCGGAGGCGTAGTGTAGCATGTCGGTTAAGTCCTCGACAGTGGCTACCAAGTGGGTGGTGGGTGGGATGCAAAATTCCCTGCTCTCAGCCCCTAGTTCGGGCTGGGCGTAGTTCAGAAGCGACGCTTCTATGATGGTGAGACATCGCATTATGTCCAGAGCTTCGTTTAGAAGTGAAAACTGGACGGGTGGCTGAGGATCTTCGGAGCTGGGCCTGATGGACGCCGCTCGGCCGTGCTCAATGGACGCAGACCTCAAGAGTTCAGAGTTAACGTCCAGAGGTGAGTCCGGCTTCCTGACGACAGGGAGAGCCCTGTTTGATTCCAGATATGCCGATAATATGGTTGCCTCTGGGTCTCCGGCAGGGAGCTCCGTAGTAGGAGAGGGTCCGGTGGGGTTCATACTCCCGTCTTCGGACAGGGTGGCCCGCTCTGGATCTAAGGCCAGGGCAGGAACGATAGTTGATCCTTGAACGAAGCCTGGTGGTTGTCACGACCGGTTTTTCAATAAAATAATTATTGAGAAACCAATCCCTTTTACGGACCAGTGAGGAAGAATTTCTTCTCACTGATAGACAATATATTGGTCACGGAAGAAAAATACCAGGAGTACTAAATATAATACAAGGTTGAGCAGAGACTGCCCAACAATTTATTACATGCACGCCGATAAAACAATACGGCGGATAGGGTGGCAAACTACTAACTCACGATAATGACGATGGTGGGGATATCACCGCGAGGCGAGTGATATGACTCCAGAAGACTACAGCTCTTCGAGCGTCGGAGTGAGGCTCGAGAAGACTTATTGCGGGTGGCGGAAGCGTAAACGATACAAGTGACCAATATCCGGGATCGCGCAGGACTGACTGGGACTCCTCTAGGCGTCGGACGCGCTATCAAACTCTTCATCCAAGAGATCGCCTTCGTCAACATCTGGCCAAATCAACAAGCCAGGTGAGTACTATGAAAGTACTCGCAAGACAGTTCGGACATAAGGTATAACAAATGCAAACATGAAGCACATGAATAAGTTAACCAGTGCGATCAGACACAGAGATAATAAATACTGGGTGCCAAGCGAGGGTCTGAATGACGCCTCGAGCGGAAGCTGCAGAATAGTAATACTGGTGCCAAACGAGTGTCTGAAAGACTCCTCGAGAGGAAAATGCGGAATAAAAATACAGGTGCCAAACGAGTGTCTGAAAGACTCCTCGAGAGGAAAATGCAGAATAATAATGCCACAGTCGGGCGTCGGGGCGACACCACATAAAGGGCTTATATCAGAAAGTAAAGACAGTGCATGCCGCAGTCGGACGTCTGAGCGACATCACATAAAGGGCTTATATCGAAAGTGAGAAACGAGTACACGCCACAGTCGGACGTCTGCGCGATGTCACATAAAGGGCTTATATCACAACTCATTAATACAATAGCTCGGAGACATAAATTATCACAAGCATGAGACACAAAATAAAGTTAGTCCATCCACTGGAATAACAATAAATCTGAGATTTTACCACTTGAGCTTGTTCACCGGGGGCAAGATTTTCACACGGATAGATTTGGATGTAAAGTCTACATTACTGATCATGGATACGATGATTTGGAAAGAATTGACTCTGCAGAGTTTGTACTTAACCACAGCCAACGGATTTCAGTAGTCACGGGGACTAGTTCCGTCTACGGTGTTCTGGAAGGAACACGTCTAACCAGTACACACCCAATTTAACCATCCGAAGCCAGGGATCACCCTCGGCAACATTCAGGAAAAACCCTGAGTCGGGGAGGCTACAACCTCGCGTAGCATGGGATCAAATTTCTATACGCGCGCTATAAGGGGGTGCCCCCCCTCTCGGTCCCAACCGGAAACACCCATGCCCCCTGACCGAATGACTGGCTTTAATCCTGGGCCAAGGTACCATCATCCCGGCCTCTCTGTTTGGTGTGTACACAGAAAGAGGTTACCAAGTTACTAAACCGTATCCTGGCAATGAGACATGTGGTAGCACGGAAAGGGGAAGGGACGATAACACGGCTCCAACCATGTTAACGTCGGAAAAGTCGGATGACACAAGGCTGGCATGCTACAACAGTACCACCTTGCTGCCCTTCATGTCACCACATGATTAGGCCACCTCTCATCAGAGGTCATCGCAACTTTGGAACATGCGGGAAAAGATCGATAACGTGGCTCCAACCACGTTAACGTCGAAGAACGTCGGATGACGCAAGGCTGGCATGCTACAACAGTACCACCTTGCTGCCCTTCATGTCACTACATGATTAGGCCACCTCTCATCAGAGGTCATCGCAACTTCGGAACAACCGGGTCGTTGCCTTACAAGCAACGAGGTACTTATCGACACTCACATGCCATGCACAAACTTTCACATGAACATGCAAAACATCTGCCATATCAAATGTTCAAACATGCTTGCCTGGTTCGGAGAAGTCGGAGTCTAGCTTGGCGAAGTTCGCGGCTCCGTCCCCTCTCCCGGAACCTACGGCAATCACGAAACGGGGTACTAACGTGAAAACCAACACATGCACAGAAACTTTGCCAAATATTTTTCAAATAAATCCCATAAAAAACTAGAAAAAATTTGGAGATTGACAGAAAAAGAATCACTCAAAAATACCTTTTCATTAAAAAGTTATAAAGGTTTCTGTCCAGGGACCTTTCTGTAATGAAACAGAAAAGTTCCAGGGTTTTAACTGAGAAAACAGAAAACGGTTCGTTTGGAAATGCGCAAGCGCAAGAGAGAAGACGTATTTTTCCCGAAGGCGCCAACAGAAAATGGTTCGGGGAAATAAAACAGAGGCTGACACGCGGGGCCCGCATGTCAGGTTTGAAAGCTCGCCGGCGCCCGAAGACGGCGGTGAACGCCGGCGTCGAACCACGGCGGGTTAGGAGAAACGGAGGGTACCAAGAGCTTCAGTGTCTTCTTCCGCGTCGGTGGGTGGTGGACTCGTCCAACGGGGAGCACCACGTCGACGGCGACACTATCTCCGGCGGACGGCGGTTCGGGTGAGGTTGGGGAACTTCGGTGGAGGGCTGCAAAGTACGAATTGAGGCGCGGGTCAGAACGGGTGATGCAAGGAGAAGCTACTGGCAAGAGAATGGGGGTTGCGGAGCACACACGGGGGCGAATCGGGCTGGACCCCGTGGCGGATCGCGGCGGCCGGAGTCGAGGAAGGAGACCCCCTCGCGGCTCTTCCAGTGGCTGGGCGTGCTCTAGGGGAAGTGTAGGGCTGGTGGGTGCTCGAGTTGAAGCTCGGGGCCCCTATTTATAGGCAGATCGACGGGGTGGCCGTGAACGGTGAATCTCCGGCGAGCAGTTACGGCGGAGCAGTGGGTTGGCAGAGGGTTTGAGCGGTCGGGCAGCATCAGTGGATGTTACGGGACTCGTTTAGCAGCTAACCGGAGCTGGCCCTGGCGTAATGGCGTCTGCCCACGGTGAGGTGACCGCACGGGCTCAACGGCGGCAGAGAGCGCGCTCCGCGCCCTGGGGTTCACGACAAGAGCGGCAGCGCATTCGGGGGAGTGGACGGCCATGCGGCGGGCTCCGGTGGTTTGGGCGGCGCTGGGTGGAGTCGGCGGCGCCGTGTCTCCCGCTGGCGTCCGCAAAGCCGCCGCCGGCGTCGGTCACGGGGCGGCGCACCTTCTGCTGCTCGTCGCCGACGCCCGCAAGATGCCAGGCACTCGTGCGGTGCAGGAACGAGAGGGCGAGGACGAGGGGCAAGGCGACGCGAGGGTACTGGCGAGATCGACGCCCGTTTCTGAAGAAAACGACAGCAGCCACTTGACTGAACTCTGAACTTACTGAATCTTGACAGTGACCAAGCATTGCAGGTGTTCGACAGTAGGTTCTGGTAAAGAGATAAATTTTTCTGGAGCTGTAACTTGGTGAGATGATCACTCAAAGCACCCAGGGGCTGCATGAATTTACTTGGAATTTTTGGAGAAAGTTTTGAATGAATTTCACCAAATTTGGCAAATCTGGTCCAAACTTGCAGCTGATGTAGTTTGAAATTTTTGAACTGGAGACCAGTGGATCTTCATGGTTCCAGGTTGAGGATTCAAAGGACTAGGAGGGGAAAGAAGTTTGGGGCCAAAAATCAAAACAGAAAGAGGAGTTCCTTTGTAAAACTCCAAGTGGTAGAATAGAAGACAGAAAATATTTGAATAGGATTTGAATGGAAAATAAATACATGGGGGGGGTTCAACTTGCTGGATTAGGTGCAAATCATGATCCAGAGGTGAGGGAGGAGTTAGGAGAGATCATTTGCACTTGGGCCATGGCAAAGAGGAATTGTTGAAAGTGGCAAAAGACTTTCCAAAAGCCATAGTGCATAATTCAAGAAGATTTACCAAAGGTTATTTTCTCAAATGAAAAAGAAACATTTTGTCTTGAGACCAAATGAAAAGCAAGAACCCCCAAGGTCAAAGGCAGATCTTGGGTGAATCCAAATAAAAATTTTGCCATAAAGAAAAATATTTGAGAGTGAGAGTTCTCTTGAATTTTTTTTTTAAATCACTCCCTTCAAGTCAAATAAAATCTTTTAAAAAATCCAAATAAAAACTTGGGTGTCACAACACCTACCCCCTTAGGAAAAATCTCGTCCTCGAGATTTCTGCTGATCCTCAAAAAGATATGGATACTCTGCTCGGAGGAAATCTTCCCTTTCCCATGTGGCTTCATCCTCAGTGTGGTTGCTCCACTGGACCCTGAAAAATTTTGTCGTTTTCTGACGGGTCCTCCGTTCAGACTCTTCTAAAATCTTTATTGGCCTTTCCCTGTAGGTGAGATCTGGTTGCACATCAATGTCCTCATGGGGTACATGTTTCTCCGGGTTACTCACACATTTCCTCAACTGCGAGACGTGGAATACGTCATGGACGTCTGACAGCTCCTTGGGTAGGTCTAGTTGGTAGGCTACCGTGCCTCTACGTGCCTTCACATAAAATGGTCCAATAAATCTTGGGGCTAGTTTCCCCTTTATCTTGAACCGTTGCAGACCCCTCATAGGAGATACTCGGAGGTATACGGAATCACCAGGTTCAAAGCTGACCTCACGATGCTTCTGATCATAGTAGCTCTTTTGTCGGCTCTGTGCTGTCTTGAGTCTGTCCCTGATTTGTTTAACCTTTTCCTCGGCCTCCTTAAGCATATCTGGGCCGAAGATATGGTTGTCACCTATTTCTGACCAATTCAATGGGGTACGACACCTCCGTCCGTACAATGCTTCAAAGGGTGCCATTTGCAAGCTGGCTTGGTAACTGTTGTTGTACGCAAATTCGGCATAGGGCAAACTCTCTTCCCAACTGGATCCATAGGTGAGCACACAGGCTCTTAGCATATCCTCTAGGATTTGGTTTACATGTTCTGTTTGTCCATCTGTCTGAGGGTGGTATGCTGTACTGAAAGCCAGTTGTGTGCCCAGAGCTTGTTGTAGGTGTTCCCAAAATTTGGAGACAAATTGGGTGCCTCGATCTGATATTATAGTCTTCGGGACTCCATGCAAGCAAACTATACGAGATAGGTAGAGCTTTGCCAGTCTTTGTGTGGAGTAGGTAGTCTTTACAGGAATGAAATGAGCAACCTTGGTTAGTCGGTCTGTGATGACCCATATGGCGTCATTTCCGCGTTGTGATCGGGGTAATCCGACAATGAAGTCCATTCCTATTTCATCCCATTTCCACTCCGGTATTCTGTTTGGCTGGAGTAGCCCTGCTGGCTTTTGATGCTCGGCCTTGATACGCTGACATGAATCGCAACAAGCAATAAATGTGGCTATATCTCTTTTCATACCGTGCCACCAAAATCTTTCCTGGATGTCCTTGTACATTTTGGTTCCTCCAGGATGGATCGAGTATGGGGCGGTGTGGCTTTCCGTTAAGATTTGTTGCTTGAGTTCCTCAATGTTAGGTACGCAAAGCCTGTCCCGGTACCATAATGTTCCTTCACTGTCCGTGACGAATTCTGAAGTCTTACTACGGTTCATTTTCTTCTTTATGCCTTCGATACTGGGATGTCCCTGTTGAGCCTTCTTGATTTGTTCCACTAGGGTGGGTTGTATCTCCAGGTTCGATACGGTGCCCTTGGAGACTAACATCATGTTGAGCCTAGCGAACTCTTGCTGAAACTCAGGCCTCAAGTTTTGATGACCGTCACTGTCTGGGCTGGGGTTTCGACTAAGGGCGTCGGCTACTACATTTGCTTTTCCTGGGTGGTAGTGGATGCCGACGTCATAGTCTTTGACCAGTTCCAACCAGCGTCGTTGGCGTAAATTCAGCTCTGGCTATGTGAAGATATATTTGAGGCTCTTATGGTCTGTATATATTTCACAGCGATTTCCCAACAGAAAGTGCCTTCACTCCTTGAGTGCATGTATAGCTGCTGCTAGCTCCAGGTCATGTGTTGGGTAATTTTCCTCGTGTTTTCGCAGTTGCCTGGAGGCATATGCGACAACTTTGCCGTCTTGCATTAGTACACATCCGAGACCTTTTCGGGACGCGTCACAATATACTTCAAAACTCTTGTGTATGTTTGGCACAGTTAAGACTGGTGCGGTTGTCAGCTTTTTCTTGAGTTCTTGGAAGCTCTGCTCACATGCTTCCGTCCATACGAATTTCTTGTCCTTCTTGAGTAGTTGGGTCATAGGTTTTGCCACAGTGGAGAATCCTTCAATAAATCTCCTGTAATATCCGGCCATTCCTAGGAAACTCCGCACATCTGTGACGTTGGCTGGTGGCTTCCAGTCCAGTATGGCTTTGACCTTTTCTGGGTCTACGGCTACGCCTTCTTGGTTCAGTATATGGCCTAAGAAACCAACTTGTCTTAGCCAAAATTCACATTTTCTACACTTGGCGTACAACTGATGCTTCCTCAATTCTCCCAAAACCATTCTGAGGTGCTCAGCATGCTCTTCGGGTGTCCTAGAGTAACCCAGAATATCGTCAATGAATACCACCACAAATTTGTCCATGAATTTCATGAACACTTTGTTCATGAGGTGGACGAAGTATGCGGGGGCGTTTGTTAGACCAAAAGGCATCACTGTGAACTCGTATAACCCATATCTGGAAGTGAATGCTGTCTTGGGGATATCCTCTGTTCGTACCTTCAGTTGATGGTATCCTGATCTCAAATCAATCTTTGAAAATACTTTAGCTTGTGCGAGCTGGTCAAACAAATCATTTATCCGTGGCATCGGGTATTTGTTTTTGATGGTGACCATATTGAGGGCTCGATAGTCTATGCACAGTCTCAGTGTCCCATCCTTCTTCTTGGCGAACAATACGGGCGAACCCCATGGTGAGGAGCTGGCTCGTATAAACCCCTTGTCCAATAATCCCTTTATCTGTTTCTTCAACTCCACCAATTCTGAGGGTGCCATTCTATACGGCTTCTTATAAATGGGAGCGGTGCCAGGTGCTAGTTCAATGCTGAATTCGATCTCTCGGTCTGGTGGCATACCTGGTAGTTCTTCCGGGAACACATCAGGGAACTCGCATACTACTGGAACTTTTCTCAGTTCTGCAATGTCCATTTTGTTCAGTTTTGGTTTCTGTGACCGCGGCCTTTCTTGAGCGGAGACTCTTATTGTCTTGCCGTGATGGTGAGTGAGAATCACTGTCCGATTGAAGCAGTCAATGAATCCTTTGTTGGTGGTCAACCAGTCCATCCCTAAAATGACATCCAGTCCTTTACTTTCCAACACGATGAGATTTGCGTGGAATTGTAGTCCTTCGAACTCAATGACCACTCCTTGGCAGTAACCTTGGGTGATTTGTTTATTTCCCGGGGACTTGATGATCATAGACTTTTCCAAGGGGAGTATCGGAAAACCATGTTGCGAAACAAAACTCTTCGAAACGAACGAATGGGAAGCTCCAGAATCAAACAAAACCCGTGGCAGGTACTGTGTTGACAGGGAACGTACCGAGCACGATGTCTGGGGCATTCTGCGCTTCTTCCCTGGTCACATGGTTCAAGTGACCCTTCCTGTGGTTGTTGTTGGGGTTGAAGTTGTTGCGCTTGGGGGCGGGATTGTTCCCACCATTGTTCGGCTTGGGTGCCGAGTTTCTTGGCTTCGGGCACTGTTTAGCATAATGCCCTTGCTGACCACAAGCATAGCAGGTGACCCCTGGACGGTATGTGAACTCTTTGTCCCTAGCATGAAACTGCCCGACGGGCCTTGGCTCAGTAGTCGTGGATCTCCTTGTATCTGTCCTTGGGACCTCAGCCTTGCCTCGGTTGCTGCGGGCAAGAGTCGTCTTGTCCCTCTTCCGCTTGCGGATATCTTCCAGACTACGGCGCTCATTTTCCAAGGTGATGGCCTTGTCCACCAGCGTCTTAAAATCCGGAAAGGTGTGTACAATCAGCTGGCATCTTAGTGCTGGTGCCAGGCCGTCCAGGAATTTTTCCATCTTCTTGTTTTCTGTCATGTGCTCGTCGTAGGCATAACGAGACAGCTGGGTGAACTGACCATTGTACTCTGTCACTGACATGCCTCTTTGCTTCAGGTCATCAAACTCTCTCTTCTTGATCTTTAGAATGCTCCTGGGGATGTGTGCCCCACGGAAACCTTCCTTGAACTCTTCCCAGGTGATGTTGTGCTCCCTGGGATGCATGTGTAGGAAGTTCTCCCACCATGCTGCGGCTGCTCCAGTGAGGTAGTGTGGTGCATAAAGCACCTTCTCATGATCTGAGCATTGAGCAATAATCAGTTTCCTTTCAATCTCACGAAGCCAATCATCGGCTTCCAGCGGCCTATCGGTGTGAGCAAAAGTTGAGGGGCGAGTCTTCTGCAACTCGGATAACTTGGAATGTGGTTGATAGTGTTCACGGTGGTTTCCCATGTTGATGACATGGTTCATCATCGCTTGGTGTTGTTGCTGACTCTGCTCGAAGAGACGGCATACTTGGGACAGTGCTGCTTCGCTGTCTTGTTGGCTGGACTGACCCTGAGTGAAGTTGTTGCTGGTCTGTGTCCCGTAAACCTCTTCTGGCTGATTGGGCATGGAGCGAGTCCATGGGCGAGACATTTTTTCCAGTCTGGGGTATTAGTTGCAAAACCCATGAGAAAAACTGTGTAGCACGAGGAAACTCTTGCAAAGGCAACACAAATGATTTTTCATGGAAGAGAAGTGCTTAACATAAAACTTTCATGCGAAAAGCAAACACACGATACAGCACTCAGGATGCGTGTACACAATCCTGACATGTTATTAAAACTAGCGTACTACTCCGGAAGGCAGCAAACACACCAATACAAACTAGCGTACAGATAAAAACAACACATCATACAAGCAGGCATAACACGCGGCTACTCGGTGCTCTCAGTCGGAGATGGTGAAGATTTCCTTCCCCTTGCCGATGGCAAGGCTCAGCGGTCCAGGAGAATCAACCTCCTCCTCTCTAGCTGGCTCCTGGCGTGCGATGCTGCGCTGCGGTGAAGGTGCGGGGGCGACTGGTGGAAGAGCGCGTGCGGCGGGCGGTGCGGCTCTGACTGGAGTAGGAGCGATGACTCGGTCGAACTCCTCAGTGGTAGGCAGACGGCGAGCAGTGGCCAAAACGGCCGGTGCATACGAGGCTGAAGACGAGACGAATGTCAGAGGCGGCGCCGTGTGGAGAAGCTCCTTCCTGCTGGCAGGACCACCCCGGACTAGGTCCATGCGGGCAGCCACAAGATCATCTACGAGGTTGTCGAAAGACTCCTCCAGAGCCTTGAGATACTCCACAACCATCTCGATGGCTTCGTCTCTTTCTCCCCGATGGCAGGCAATCGCATAGTGGCTGGTGTATGGCACATGGCATGGGAGGTAGCGGTAGCGACGAGTCTTCATCGTAGGAAGGATGTCCCGAAGGCGAGCTATCGCCTCGCGGGCAGCCATCTGCATGGCATGCCTCTCCGTAGGCATGGCCCTTCCCGTAAAACGGAAGTGGCGAGCAGCAGATCGTCCTCCCCTGAATTGCACCACAGCCTGGTGCATAGACACGTCGTCACTGAGCTTGTGCTGATAGAGGGTGAACTCCGGGCGAGCTGCTGGCCCGATCGCGAGCTTGGTGATGGAGACGAGGAGCTTGACAAACCCCTCGGGCACGTTGGTGAACACTCGATTCTCACAGCCGCTGCCAGCCATCTACAAAAGTAGGCAAAAATTCTGAGTAGTCATGTCATAAATTTTAGATGACCAACAGAAAATAGCTACAATTGCAAAATGCTGAAGAAGCACTAAAGACGCTAATAACCGATTAGCGATCGCACCTAGTGGCTTCCTACAGTCAACCTGGCTCTGATACCAAGCTTGTCACGACCGGTTTTTCAATAAAATAATTATTGAGAAACCAATCCCTTTTACGGACCAGTGAGGAAGAATTTCTTCTCACTGATAGACAATATATTGGTCACAGAAGAAAAATACCAGGAGTACTAAATATAATACAAGGTTGAGCAGAGACTGCCCAACAATTTATTACATGCATGCCGATAAAACAATACGGCGGATAGGGTGGCAAACTACTAACTCACGATAATGACGATGGTGGGGATATCACCGCGAGGCGAGTGATATGACTCCAGAAGACTACAGCTCTTCGAGCGTCGGAGTGAGGCTCGAGAAGACTTATTGCGGGTGGCGGAAGCGTAAACGATACAAGGGACCAATATCCGGGATCGCGCAGGACTGACTGGGACTCCTCTAGGCGTCGGACGCGCTATCAAACTCTTCATCCAAGAGATCGCCTTCGTCAACATCTGGCCAAATCAACAAGCCAGGTGAGTACTATGAAAGTACTCGCAAGACAGTTCGGACATAAGGTATAACAAATGCAAACATGAAGCACATGAATAAGTTAACCAGTGCGATCAGACACAGAGATAATAAATACTGGGTGCCAAGCGAGGGTCTGAATGACGCCTCGAGCGGAAGCTGCAGAATAGTAATACTGGTGCCAAACGAGTGTCTGAAAGACTCCTCGAGAGGAAAATGCGGAATAAAAATACAGGTGCCAAACGAGTGTCTGAAAGACTCCTCGAGAGGAAAATGCAGAATAATAATGCCACAGTCGGGCGTCGGGGCGACACCACATAAAGGGCTTATATCAGAAAGTAAAGACAGTGCATGCCGCAGTCGGACGTCTGAGCGACATCACATAAAGGGCTTATATCGAAAGTGAGAAACGAGTACACGCCACAGTCGGACGTCTGCGCGACGTCACATAAAGGGCTTATATCACAACTCATTAATACAATAGCTCGGAGACATAAATTATCACAAGCATGAGACACAAAATAAAGTTAGTCCATCCACTGGAATAACAATAAATCTGAGATTTTACCGCTTGAGCTTGTTCACCGGGGGCAAGATTTTCACACGGATAGATTTGGATGTAAAGTCTACATTACTTATCATGGATACGATGATTTGGAAAGAATTGACTCTGCAGAGTTTGTACTTAACCACAGCCAACGGATTTCAGTAGTCACGGGGACTAGTTCCGTCTACGGTGTTCTAGAAGGAACACGTCTAACCAGTACACACCCAATTTAACCATCTGAAGCCAGGGATCACCCTCGGCAACATTCAGGAAAAACCTTGAGTCGGGGAGGCTACAACCTCGCGTAGCATGGGATCAAATTTCTATACGCGCGCTATAAGGGGGTGCCCCCCCTCTCGGTCCCAACCAGAAACACCCATGCCCCCTGACCGAATGACTGGCTTTAATCCTGGGCCAAGGTACCATCATCCCGGCCTCTCTGTTTGGTGTGTACACGGAAAGAGGTTACCAACTTACTAAACCGTATCCTGGCAATGAGACATGTGGTAGCACGGAAAGGGGAAGGGACGATAACACGGCTCCAACCATGTTAACGTCGGAAAAGTCGGATGACACAAGGCTGGCATGCTACAACAGTACCACCTTGCTGCCCTTCATGTCACCACATGATTAGGCCACCTCTCATCAGAGGTCATCGCAACTTTGGAACATGCGGGAAAAGATCGATAACGTGGCTCCAACCACGTTAACGTCGAAGAACGTCGGATGACGCAAGGCTGGCATGCTACAACAGTACCACCTTGCTGCCCTTCATGTCACTACATGATTAGGCCACCTCTCATCAGAGGTCATCGCAACTTCGGAACAACCGGGTCGTTGCCTTACAAGCAACGAGGTACTTATCGACACTCACATGCCATGCACAAACTTTCACATGAACATGCAAAACATCTGCCATATCAAATGTTCAAACATGCTTGCCTGGTTCGGAGAAGTCGGAGTCTAGCTTGGCGAAGTTCGCGGCTCCGTCCCCTTTCCCGGAACCTACGGCAATCACGAAACGGGGTACTAACGTGAAAACCAACACATGCACAGAAACTTTGCCAAATATTTTTCAAATAAATCCCATAAAAAACTAGACAAAATTTGGAGATTGACAGAAAAAGAATCACTCAAAAATACCTTTTCATTAAAAAGTTATAATGGTTTCTGTCCAGGGACCTTTCTGTAATGAAACAGAAAAGTTCCAGGGTTTTAACTGAGAAAACAGAAAACGGTTCGTTTGGAAATGCGCAAGCGCAAGAGAGAAGACGTATTTTGCCCGAAGGCGCCAACAGAAAATGGTTCGGGGAAATAAAACAGAGGCTGACACGCGGGGCCCGCATGTCAGGTTTGAAAGCTCGCCGGCGCCCGAAGACGGCGGTGGACGCCGGCGTCGAACCACGGCGGGTTAGGAGAAACGGAGGGTACCAAGAGCTTCAGTGTCTTCTTCCGCGTCGGTGGGTGGTGGACTCGTCCAACGGGGAGCACCACGTCGACGGCGACACTATCTCCGGCGGACGGCGGTTCGGGTGAGGTTGGGGAACTCCGGTGGAGGGCTGCAAAGTACGAATTGAGGCGCGGGTCAGAACGGGTGATGCAAGGAGAAGCTACTGGCAAGAGAATGGGGGTTGCGGAGCACACACGGGGGCGAATCGGGCTGGACCCCGTGGCGGATCGCGGCGGCCGGAGTCGAGGAAGGAGACCCCCTCGCGGCTCTTCCAGTGGCTGGGCATGCTCTAGGGGAAGTGTAGGGCTGGTGGGTGCTCGAGTTGAAGCTCGGGGCCCCTATTTATAGGCAGATCGACGGGGTGGCCGTGAACGGTGAATCTCCGGCGAGCAGTTACGGCGGAGCAGTGGGTTGGCAGAGGGTTTGAGCGGTCGGGCAGCATCAGTGGATGTTACGGGACTCGTTTAGCAGCTAACCGGAGCTGGCCCTGGCGTAATGGCGTCTGCCCATGGTGACGTGACCGCACGGGCTCAACGGCGGCAGAGAGCGCGCTCCGCGCCCTGGGGTTCACGATGAGAGCGGCAGCGCATTCGGGGGAGTGGACGGCCACGCGGCGGGCTCCGATGGTTTGGGCGGCGCTGGGTGGAGTCGGCGGCGCCGTGTCTCCCGCTGGCTTCCGCAAAGCCGCCGCCGGCGTCGGTCACGGGGCGGCGCACCTTCTGCTGCTCGTCGCCGACGCCCGCAAGATGCCAGGCACTCGTGCGGTGCAGGAACGAGAGGGCGAGGACGAGGGGCAAGGCGACGCGAGGGTACTGACGAGATCGACGCCCGTTTCTGAAGAAAACGACAGCAGCCACTTGACTGAACTCTGAACTTACTGAATCTTGACAGTGACCAAGCATTGCAGGTGTTCGACAGTAGGTTCTGGTAAAGAGATAAATTTTTCTGGAGCTGTAACTTGGTGAGATGATCACTCAAAGCACCCAGGGGCTGCATGAATTTACTTGGAATTTTTGGAGAAAGTTTTGAATGAATTTCACCAAATTTGGCAAATCTGGTCCAAACTTGCAGCTGATGTAGTTTGAAATTTTTGAACTGGAGACCAGTGGATCTTCATGGTTCCAGGTTGAGGGTTCAAAGGACTAGGAGGGGAAGGAAGTTTGGGGCCAAAAATCAAAACAGAAAGAGGAGTTCCTTTGTAAAACTCCAAGTGGTAGAATAGAAGACAGAAAATATTTGAATAGGATTTGAATGGAAAATAAATACATGGGGGGGGTTCAACTTGCTGGATTAGGTGCAAATCATGATCCAGAGGTGAGGGAGGAGTTAGGAGAGATCATTTGCACTTGGGCCATGGCAAAGAAGAATTGTTGAAAGTGGCAAAAGACTTTCCAAAAGCCATAGTGCATAATTCAAGAAGATTTACCAAAGGTTATTTTCTCAAATGAAAAAGAAACATTTTGTCTTGAGACCAAATGAAAAGCAAGAACCCCCAAGGTCAAAGGCAGATCTTGGTTGAATCCAAATAAAAATTTTGCCATAAAGAAAAATATTTGAGAGTGAGAGTTCTCTTGAAATTATTATTTTTTTAAATCACTCCCTTCAAGTCAAATAAAATCTTTTGAAAAATCCAAATAAAAACTTGGGTGTCACAGTGGTGGATCCGACGGGCTTCTTTCATGTGGATGAGGAACAACGGTTGAGGCCAAGAACCCGTCGAAGATCAAGTCTCCTCGGATATCAGCGATATAGTTCGGGCTTCCAAACCTGATCTATGACTAGGAGCGTAGCTGTCGATCTGTTCAAGGCAACCAGTTGAGGGAGGAAGCCGCCAAACATGAAAATTTGTCCAGGGAGAAAGGTTTCCCCGGACACAGCATCGTTGTCGATGATCAAACGAGCCATCGAACCTTCTGCTGACGACACAGTGGAACTCTCAATGAAAGCACCAATGTCGGTGTCAAAACCGACTGATCTCGGGTAGGGGTCCCGAACTGTGCGTCTGAGGGTCGAAGGGAACAAGGGACAAAGGGGACACAATGTTTACCCAGGTTCGGGCCCTCTTAATGGAGGTAAAACCCTACGTCCTGCTTGATTGAATTTGATGAATGTAGGGGTTACAAGAGTTGATCTACCACGAGATTGTAATGGCTAAACCTTAGCTGTCTAGCCTATGGGAATTCTCATAGCCTCTACAGAACCCTTCGGTTTATACACACACCGGAGGGGTCTAGGGTTGTACAGAGTTGGTTTGTCGAGGAAGGAAATTACATATCCGGACACCAATCTTCCCGTCCACGCATAGGAGAGTCCTACCCGGACACGGGGGAAGGTCTTCCGCCTTGTATCTTCACGGCCCATCAGTCCGGCCCATATCAAATAGCCCGGACACCCAAGGACCCCCTAATCCAGGACTCCCTCACTCGTCCAACCAACTAAAGATTTATTACAAAACAAAAATTAGCTAGCACATGAGGTGCTTGATTACAAGAGCGATAACAATGCTTAAAAATGACCTTCCCGATCAAGGAACTAGTATCCACACATTCTGTGAAGATTGCCGCCGCTGAGTCCCACCATCTAGTTTGACCATTACAAAAGTTAATAACCTGCAAGGAGTCAGATTCCGCTTCCACCCAATTGACTGGGAGAGAATTAGCAAAGACTAGATCGTCTCTCATTGTCAGAGCTTCTGTAGTGATCACATCTGCAGTGAAAGGGATAAAATTGCATTGTGCCGCCACAAAGTTTCCTCTAACATCACTTAGTATGGCCACTATAGCCCCCGCACCTTCATCTGGGTAAAAAGCTGCATCAACATTCAGTTTAATAAAACGAGGGTCTGGCTTACTCCATTTTGCTTCAGGGGAGCTAGGGGTGCTCGAAGACGCCCTCTGATGATTGCATGCAATGGATAACACTGAGAGTGCCCATCTCCACTGAGGTGGAACCGATTCATTATGCATTATTTGTCTTCTGAGCCACCATAGGTACCAACCTCCCACAGCTATAACATGTTTGAAGTTCAATGCTGGATGCATAGCTACTTGTTGATCCGACAACGAGAGTATATATTCAAAGATGGCCAAATATGATCTTGAAGGAAATATGCCCTAGAGGCAATAATAAAGTTATTATTTATTTCCTTATTTCATGATAAATGTTTATTATTCATGCTAGAATTGTATTAACCAGAAACATAATACATGTGTGAATACATAGACAAACAGAGTGTCACTAGTATGCCTCTACTTGACTAGCTCGTTGATCAAAGATGGTTATGTTTCTTAACCATAGACATGAGTTGTCATTTAATTAACGGGATCACATCATTAGGAGAATGATGTGATTGACTTGACCCATTCCGTTAGCTTAGCACTTGATCGTTTAGTATGTTGTTATTGCTTTCTTCATGACTTATACATGTTCCTATGACTATGAGATTATGCAACTCCCGTTTACCGGAGGAACACTTTGTGTGCTACCAAATGTCACAACGTAAATGGGTGATTATAAAGGTGCTCTACATGTGTCTCCGAAGGTACTTGTTGAGTTGCCGTATATCGAGATTAGGATTTGTCACTCCGATTGTCGTAGAGGTATATCTCTGGGCCCACTCGGTAATACACATCACTATAGCCTTGCAAGCATTGTAACTAATGAGTTAGTTGCGGGATGATGTATTACGAAACGAGTAAAGAGACTTGCCGGTAACGAGATTGAACTAGGTAGCGGGATTGAACTAGTGATCTAAGTAATATGGATATGGCATATACTTGATCACTTAGCTAGGATCCATCCAGTTGAAACTAATATGCGGTTTCTTTCATAAATGATATAATAACTCATCATCATCATCATCATCATATTAATATAAAAACTCTTGCATCATATCATCACCAACAACAGTATATATTGGCTAGCAAAGATATCATCGAGTTCAACATGGTCATGATATTATAAGTGTTCATAACACCACAAAAGCAAATCACTCTTTGAGATTAAGTTCAGGACGAAGAACACGGACACGCATGAGAGGACAACAAGTACTAAGAGCATGATAACTAGCTAAATCACTCCTGCTGCTCTCTCTCAGGTAAAATAGCATAGAACATGTGTATAGCTCTCCTGATTCATCATATTGGAGCATGCAGATGAACCTGTCTCCTAATTGTGGGCTGCGCTTCTGATTGCTGCCCCCTAGTACTTCTCTGTGATCGTTAACAATTTTGCTCCAATCTTTCACTATTCAGCATTCATCGCTTTCAGAAATTCTGAATGCACTCATGTGCACTGTAGGATATCTTGGCCGTAAGCTAACAGTTGACATGTGACCTTTAGTCTCGATCCACTGAGGCACAACTGTCATCGGGAGTCCCTGTTGAAGAACATCGTATAGTAATTAATATACTTAGCAATGAAAGTTTAGCTTGAAAAATAATGTATGCAAAAGATGCACTGAGGACTAATAGTAAAAATCCATCTTTCCTAAATACATGTGACCGTAGTTCAATACGATCACTATTGGTCGCACGTTTTGAGTACTAAGATTTTCAAATTCAGGAAAATGATTTCTCTTAACAGCATCAAGATCCTCAAGCCATGAAACATAATGACTTATCTCCTCGCAGTTTAGTTCAGCTCCGGGACAGTAGTAGGTCCTGTCTATTAAGCGCCGGACATGTTTGCTTGAATGGAAATAAGTTGTCAATAGAAATTAGTTGTCAACTATTTTTGAATAAACAATATCAAAGACATAAATATGGTTGAGAAACTCACATAATGGTAGAACTGGAGGCGTCTGCACATCGACCCAGATGTCTCTATTACCTTCAATATCATCTTCCGGACGAATAACCATATCAGGCTCAAATGCATAAGCCTTGCATAGTGCTTGCCAAGTTTTGCATTCAAAATAGGTGTACGTGTCTGTATTGTATAATTTGACGTTGAAAGTATAACCATGCTCGGTCTTCAGGTAAACTCTCTTTACCTCCATAGTTTCCATAGCACTGAAACCTATCTTATCCAAGACAAAAATTCTTGCATGGCAGGGATGCGCTAGTAGAACAGTGAAAATTTAAAATTATAAGTTGAAGCAAATGAAGCATATATAAGTCATGCTTAATTACGAAAAAAAGACTTGTCATTGTGACTTACTGTATCCACTTCGAAGGTCTCATCCAGCTTAATGCTGAAGCGCCTATCATCAACAAGGAAATTTCTGTCGCACAGGCCGCGCTGGTCTCCACAGAATTCACACTTAATGAAATTTTTTCGTCGTCAGACGACATTTCCTATGTTCATATAGGTGAAACATTAAACACTTACTAGTTCTATTAATTCAACTACTTTTATTAGTTCAACTAGTTCTATTAATTCAACTAAGGATTTAATAAAAATCAACTTGTTCTATTAATTTTCTTACTAAAATAAAGTAGCTAGTTCTATATAGTAATATTTTAATTAGATCATCAAATCTCAAATATCCAAATTTTCTTACTAAAAATAAACTAGTTCTATTAATTCAACTAAGAATTTACTAAAAATAGACTAGTTCTATTAATTTTCTTACTAAAATATATATATAAAGTAGCTATATATAGTAATATTTTAATTAGATCATCAAATCTCAGATATCTAAATTTGCTTACTAAAAATAAACTACTTCTATTAATTCAACTAATTCAACTAAGAATTTACTAAAAATAAACTAGTTCTATTAATTTTCTTACTAAAATATATAAAGTAGCTATATATATAGTAATATTTTAATTAGATCATCAAATCTCATATACCTAAATTTTCTTACTAAAAATAAACTAGTTCTACTAATTCAACTAGTTCAACTAAGCATTTACTAAAAATAAACTAGTTATATTAATTCAACTAGTTCAAATAATCTCATATACCTAAATTTTCTTACTAAAAATAAACTTGTTCTATTAATTTTCATACTAAAAATAAACTAGTTATATTAATTCAACTAGTTCAAATCTCATATATATACCTAATTAATATCTAGCTAATTCATCTAAAATTGACATTAATATTTAACATATTTTCCATATAATTCATCTAACATTAACATTCTAACATTCTTATCTACGTAATTTATCTAACATTAATCTAAAAAACAGAAAACAGAAAATAAGTAAAAACAATATGTGTGTGTGTGTGTATGTGTGTGTGTGTACGAGCGGGGGGCGGCGGCGCGAGACAGCGATGCGACGGGGACGACGCAACGACGAGCGGCGGGCCGGGGGCGACGGCGCGATCGAGACGGCGACGTAGTACGGGGCGGCGGCGACGGGCGGCGGGGGCGACGGCGGTGACGGCGACGACGGGCGGCGGGGGCGGCGGGGGCGGCGAGGGCGGCGCGCGATGAGCGACGGCGCGGCGGCGGCGGCGATGTCGCGCGAAGTAGTTGGAGAAGAAGTGGTGGTCGGTGAAACTGAATTTTTCGAAAGTGCCATATATATAGGAGGGGCCTTTAGTACCGGTTGGAGCCACCAACCGGTACTAAAGGCCAATTTTCGCCAGGCCAAGGGGCGGGAAACTGCCCCTTTAGTACCGGTCCGTGGCTTTAGTACCGGTTGGAGCCACGACCCGGTACTAAAGGGGTGCGCTGGCGCAGGAGCGGTGCGGGCAAGTTTAGTCCCACCTCGCTAGCCGAGGGGCGCCCGCACCAGTTTGAAGCCCCGGCGCGGCTGCTGTCTCGAACTCCTCTCTATCGCAGGCTTCTGGGCCTAACTTCGGCGCGCTGCCCTGTGAGCCTGCTGGCCCTTCTGGGCCTGTATTTGCAAACCCTAGGTCTCGCATGCCCACTCGGCAGCGCCCCAACAATTTTTTATATAATTTTCTTCTATTTATTTCTAAGTAGTTTTTTTGCTGTATTTAGTTTCTTTGTGAATATAAAAAAAATTATATAGTTTTTTTCTTTTCTGCATTATTTATTTTCTGCTATTTATTTTTGAGTAATTTTTAAATAGTTTTGTCTTTTCTGTTTTATTTATTTTCTGTTTTGTCTTTTGCACATGCTATGTGGGTGAAATAATGATACCATGCCAAGTTACGACATTTTCAGAGTTCATTTTGTAGTGATTTTCAATTTCACGGTCATTTAGCTCTCTAAACAAATCGTTAAATGACTGAAAAATAGCAAATGATGTCAGAAAGTGTTGAAAATTGATGACGTCGCTTTGAATGGTGCGTACGGAATGCAAAAAATGTCTGGAGTTGTAATAAGTTTAAAAAAATGAAGTGCCAGTGTAACAGATGAGTTCTCGTCCGAAACCCTGATACTCCGAAGGAGATTGTCCGGTTTGTACACGAAGTGCGTCCAGTTTTTGCCGTAACCCTCTCTACTCTTTTGCACATGCTATGTGGGTGAAATGATGATACCATGCCAAGTTTCGACATTTTCAGAGTTCATTTTGTAGTGATTTTCAATTTCACGGTCATTTAGCTCTCTAAACAAATCGGTAAATGACTAAAAATAGCAAATGATGTCAGAAAGTTTTGAAAATAGATGACGTCCCTTTGAATGGTGCGTACGGAACGCAAAAAAGTCTGGAGTTGTAATAAGTTTAAAAATGAAGTTCCCGTGTAACAGATGAGTTCTCGTCAGAAACCCTGATACTTCGAAAGAGATTGTCCAGTTTGTACACGAAGTGCGTCCAGTTTTTGCCGTAACCCTCTCTACTCTTTTGCACATGCTATGTGGGTGAAATGATGATACCATGCCAAGTTTCGACATTTTCAGAGTTCATTTTGTAGTGATTTTCAATTTCACGGTCATTTAGCTCTCTAAACAACTCGGTAAATGACTGGAAAATAGCAAATGATGTCAGAAAGTGTTGAAAATTGATGACGTCGCTTTGAATGGTGCGTACGGAACGCAAAAAAAGTCTGGAGTTGTAATAAGTTTAAAAAAAATGAAATGTCAGTGTAACAGATGAGTTCTCGTCCGAAACCCTGATACTCCGAAAGAGATTGTCCAGTTTGTACACGAAGTGCGTCCAGTTTTTGCCATAACCCTCTCTACTCTTTTGCACATGCTATGTGGGTGAAATGATGATACCATGACAAGTTTCGACCCTTTCAGAGTTCATTTTGTAGTGATTTTCAATTTCACGGTCATTTAGTTCTCTAAACAAATCGGTAAATGACTGAAAAATATCAAATGATGTCAGAAAGTGTTGAAAATTGATGACGTCGCTTTGAATGGTGTGTACGGAACGCAAAAAAAGTCTGGAGTTGTAATAAGTTTAAAAAATGAAGTGCCAGTGTAACAGATGAGTTCTCGTCCGAAACCCTGATACTCCGAAAAAGATTGTCAAGTTTGTACACGAAGTGCGTCCAGTTTTTGTCGTAACTCTCTCTACTCTTTTGCACATGCTATGTGGGTGAAATGATGATACAATGCCAAGTTTCGACATTTTCAAAGTTCATTTTGTAGTGATTTTCAATTTCACGGTCATTTAGCTCTCTAAACAAATCGGTAAATGACTAAAAAAATAGCAAATGATGTCAGAAAGTGTTGAAAATTGATGACGTCGCTTTGAATGGTGTGTACGGAACGCAAAAAAAGTCTGGAGTTGTAATAAGTTTAAAAAAATGAAGTGCCCATGTAACAGATGAGTTCTCGTCCGAAACCCTGATACTCCGAAAGAGATTGTCCAGTTTGTACATGAAGTGCGTCCAGTTTTTGCCGTAACCCTCTCTACTCTTTTGCACATGCTATGTGGGTGAAATGATGATACGATGCCAAGTTTCGACATTTTCAGAGTTCATTTTGTAGTGATTTTCAATTTCACGGTCATTTAGCTCTCCAAACAAATCGGTAAATGACTAAAAATAGCAAATAATGTCAGAAAGTTTTGAAAATTGATGACGTCGCTTTGAATGGTGTGTACGGAACGCAAAAAAGTCTGAAGTTGTAATAAATTTAAAAAAATGAAGTGCCCATGTAACAGATGAGTTCTAGTCAGATACCCTGATACTTCGAAAGAGATTGTCCAGTTTGTACACGAAGTGCGTCCAGTTTTTGTCGTAACACAAGAAGTCCGGAGTTGTAATAAGTTATTAAAGATAAAAAAGAGGCACAATGCTCGTTAATTAGCTTCAAGGCTTTCGGAATAGTGCAAACTGCACTGCACATAACTCCGTGCAGTCTACACTATTCCTCAAGGCTTAAAGCTAAGCAACGTGCAGATGAGCATTGCGCCTCTCCTTCATCGTCTCTGCACTCAGGGCTTATAAACCGCTCCTCGTGCCTCTCTCTTCGCGAGGTGGGACTAAAAAACAGCTTACTAAGAAACTATAGTACCCACTACTAGGAAAAGGCCTACTAGTGACGCACCAGTTTTGCCTACTAATGGCGCACTACTGGTGCGCCACTAGTACCACGCCACTAGTATTTTTTACTAATGGCGCACCAGGCAGTGCGCCATTAGTATAGGCCATGGTGCGCCATTAGTATGCCTCCCAGGGGGCCATATTTACCCATGTGCTTTGCCATACTAATGGCGCACTGCAGGGTGATGCGCCATTAGTATCATTTGGCATACTAATGGCGCACGTTGGGGTGATGCGCCATTAGTATGTATATTAGGAATTTTTTTCTTTTCTGATATTTGCACAGATTACAAAATATATTATTGGACAGAATATAAACAGCACCACACAGCAACAGCAGATTCATCGAATACAATAGAAGATTAGCCTCCGAATACAATTCATCATATTAGTCTCCGAATTCAAAAGATCGAACAAAGATAGAACATTACAAGTCTCGAGACCGCGAGTAGCGAGTTTGTCGAAAGTAATACTAATCCTAACAAGTCCTACTAATCATCATCATACAACTTCTACTCGTTATTAATAACAAGTCATACGATCATCATCCTGATAGTCATCGAACCAACCCTACTTAGTTGTTCTTAGCACATGATCATCAGTATTAGGCAGGACCTAAATACCCTATTTAAGGTAAAATAGCATAAAACAATATAGACCAGTATTAGGCAGGACCTAAATACCCTATTTAAGGTAAAATAGCATAAAACAATATAGACCCTGACTCTCCATTATGGAGAATGGAGATCATCCTGTCTCCAATTCTTGCGCGGCGCTTCCTTTTGCTTCCAAGAACCTCCTTACAACTATCCATACATTTTTTCCATTCTCTGATTAGCATGTCTCCACTTCTTCTAGAAATCCGGTATGGACAGTTGAGATTCGTAGGATGACCTGGATATAAGTTCAAAACACGAAGGCTGCCATTCTGATACATCAAATGAGGTACACAATCCTCTGGGATTCTCTGTTGAAAAACATAGTAATAACTTCATAGTTAGCAATGAGTACTAGTTTTAGAAGTATGCAAAAGATGCACGGATGTCGTAATAGTAAAAACTCTTACCAGGGTATCTCCATGGTAGTTACCGTAGTTCAACACGTGCACTAGTGGCACGTATTGACCATAATGTTGAGAAGTTTGATTGTAGATATTGTAATTCTCAAGATCAGTACAAAATCCGACCAGATGATTTTTCTCCTGATAAGTTAACTCGGAGCCATCGGTGTAGTGGGTTTTGTCTACCATGTTCCGCACATTTTTGAACAATCAAAATAAGCTGTCAATGGAAATAAGTTGTCAACTATTTTGAAATAAACAATATAAATTAGTTCATAATTAACTATGTTTGAGAAACTCACATAGCGGTAGAACTGGAGGCGTATCAACAAGGACCCAAATGTCCATATTGTCTTGGTCGATGTCAGGATCACCAAGATCCATGGTGACAAGCATACCCTCATCAAAACCATACATCTTGCAAAATGCTTCCCAATTTTTGCAACCAAAATGGGTTACGCTCTCAGCATTATACAGATTTACTTCAAAATCCACATCATGATGTTTCCTTAGGTGAATTTTCTTCGTTTCAAAATTTTCATGATCTTCAAAATCCATCCTCTCCAAGACATAGCGTCTTGCATGGCATGGGATAAACTATACTCGAATTGTAAAAGATAAAATTACACGTTGAAATAGTTGAAGTCATGCTTAATTATGAAAAAAACACTTGTCGTCGTTGCGTACCGTTTCAACTTCGAAGGTCTCCTCGAGCTTAATACTGAAGCGCCGATCATCGTCCAGGTGAGGTCTGTCGCACAGGCCTCGACCGTCGTGGCACCAGTCGCATTCCCCCGGGAGACTTTCGTCGTCCGATGACGACATTTCCTATGTTCATAATTCAAAACTACATCATCACTGTTGGGTCCAATAAGATAATCCACAGTGTGGTGAAAACACGCCCTTCGAACTGGTTTGAGCAATTGGTGAATGGAGATGGTCTAAGATTTTCAGTAGTAAGAAGTGAAGTGGTAATTTTGAGAGCAAATGGTTAGGATGAGTGGATCCTCTTTCCTGTTTAGCTTTACAATAGAATATTGTTAGTCATGCACACTTGTGCATTTTCAGCCAGGCCCAGTGGAGTTGGCCTAAAAACATTTCTTTCTTTAAGCCTGCTACATCCATCTCAAGTATTTATGGTCAAGGGTTAGCAGGGCCATCCAAATAGAATATGTGGTATGGGCTTTTTTAGTAGGTCATCCTACCAGATTAGGGTTTATCGATGACGAGCAACTAACATTAGTAATAACTATGAGTAGATATCACACTTCTATATGTATAACACAAGAGGCAGTTGATCCTACTTAATTAAGTACTAAGATACCCCGGCCCATGCATTAGTCGCAAGTGCCCCATATGTCCTATTTTTAGCAAAGTCATGCTAAAATTCACGGAAAATTTCAGCATGACCTTTGCTGAAAATAGGACATATGGAGTACCCGAATTTGCCGGAACGGAAGCTAATCGACATTTCGGCAAACTCAAGGGCCTCTCGGGGTACAGCAGCAGCATCACAAGTTGACAAAATTCCCAAGTAGTACATTTCTGCAAGTAGAACACAAGCACCACTCATGGGCTAGTAGTAAAGCATTGATATATATAGCAGCAGTAGTAAATTAGATTGTACCACTCATGGTACATTTCTGCAAGTAGAAACACAAGCACCACTCAGAGCAATGGAGAGGAAAATCTGACAATAACTTAACTGAAACCAAAGAAAGACCAAGCAAACTATTGCAAGTACAGTACACTAACTACTTCACTAAACACAACTGCATAGCAGCCCTCTAAGTTGATGAATGTAGACTGATCTGCTAGCCGCTTCACACGAGGAAAACCTGGATATGCCAACATCATTCAGCCCTGAACCACAAAGGCGACCAAGCAGTTCAGTCAGAATGTAACATAGTTATCCTTTTCTCATGCCAACTATCGTGCAATTTATCAAATTCTAATGTTCCTAGCAATGACTATTACTAAGCTTTTGATGGGCACACGCAGTTAATTGTGCAGCAAAACTCCATGAAGTGTCCCAAACCGATGACACGGTCGTAGGGTGCGGCTTTAAATCAGGCCGGTTAATGGCCACGAACAGGGCTGTGACCGGCCGACCTGATTGCAAAGAGGATGTCCACTTGTAAAATCACCAAGGTACACTGCTGATGTGTGCAGAGTATTCAGGTGTTGAGGGAGGGCTTGCAAGATCCTTCCAGTCTCTTGTATATGTAGTAAAATTTTCCTGACGGTTATTGAATTCGGATCAATTTGGTTATTACTCTATCATCTTTGATCAATTATTAGCTGCAGTTTGAATCGGAAAGTCATGTGCACCCGTTAAAGTGATTTAGAAGTTACATGGTAGGACCGCTAATCGGAACTCATTTGATGAATCTGTTGTTGGACTGCTGCTGCCGAGGCTAGAGAAAATCCACCACTATAGCAGGCTACCTGTAGTTGTCGATTGAAAATCCAATGGATCATCCACTCTGCTATGTTGAGCCATTGCTTACCAAAAAGGGACTGGTGGGTGCCAGTCGACTGAATTCCCAATTTGGGTCAGTCGCTGTTCTTCATCATGGGTTACTATCACAGTTAAATCTTCGTGTAAATTACATCAATTTTAAAATCAGCACAACTACAAAACCTACACATTGACAACTACCAGTGAATCACATTGTAAATTCAATGAACTTGTAGTTGAAGAAACCATCAAAAAGCAAGATTCATACTGGAAAAGAAAACAATCAGAGATGGGGGATAGGGGAGAGGGAGGGCGGACGGGGTCAGCCGGAGGGGCGGGAAGGGGATGAGCATACCTGCGCTGGACGCAGGTGGGTAGGGCTGGAGCTCGCCCCGGTTCTGCTCGATGATGGAGTTCGTCCGATCCTGCAGAGAGAAGGGAAGGTGGAGGAGTCCGTCAAACGAAGCCATAAAGAGATGTGGGCGGCGGGAATGGAGGGGAGGAGGAAGGTCGAGGTGGACGCCGGCAGGTCAGGAGGGATTTACCTGGCCGCCGCTCGATTTGGCGCGTGGAAGACGAGGTGGGGCGGCGGGTAGACGCGGGGGCGGCGGCGTGGGGGAGCTGCAGTGGTGGGGGGCGCGGGGGCGCGGGGGCGGCGGGGGTGGAGTCCGGCGGGGGTCGGGGCGGCGGCGTCGTGGGTCAGGTGAGCGCGCGGGTGGACTGGCGAGGGAGAGGGAGAAATTAGCTAAGCGGGGAAACTTACTAATGGTGCACCCCGAAGCGGTGCGCCAGTAGAATGTTTTTTTACATAGCAATGGCGCACCCACGATCGGTGCGCCATTAGTAATCTTTTTTTATATAGCAATTGCGCACCAGCCAGAGGTGCGCTTTAAGTAATTTTTATTATTATTATTTTTTGTTGCATCTAATAATTTTTTAGAAAATGAATATGAATATGAAACAGTAATAATTTTTTACAAAAACAGTAATAATATTTTTTTAAATGTCATCAAATGTGTCATTTGAAAATATTTATGAATATGAAAAAATATCATCAAATTTATTATTTGAAAATATCATCAAATTTGTTATTTGAAAATATAATCAAATTTGTTTTTTTTTGCAATTTTAGTTGCATTCATTTGTGACGGTGGAGCGGGCCGGGGAGGGTGTGGGGGGGTCATCGACGGCGGTGGAGCGGGCCGGGGAGGGTGCGGTGGGTCGTCGGCGGCGGTGGAGCAGGGGAGGGTGCGGTGGGTCGTCGGCGGCGGTGGAGCGGGGGAGGGTGCGGGGGGTCGGCGGTGGCGGCCGGTGGAGCGGGGTAGAGGGTGCGGGGGGTGCTTGGCAGCGAGGGGGACCGGATCTGGCGAGGTGGGATAGCGATCGAGATCAAGTGTCCATGAAATATACACTAATGGTGCACCGGGGAACAGTGCGCCATTACTATATACACTGGTGCGCCATTAGTAGTGGCGCACTATGAGGCCGGTGCGCCATTAGTATGTTTGGAAAAATAAAAATAAAAATTGTTACTAGTGGCGCACCGTGTGTCTGGTGCGCCATTAGTGTCTTTCACACTAATGGCGCACCAGCACATGGTGCGCCACTGCTATATAGTAGTGGCGCATCACATGTCTGGTGCGCCATTAGTGGTCATTCCATCTATAGCCCTTTTCCTAGTAGTGACCGGTTCATGGCACGAACCGGTACTAAAGGTGCCCGTGGGGCTCCAGCCTGACCACAGCCTGACGCAGCCTCATTAGTACCGGTTCGTGACACGAACCAGTACTAATGATCTCCGCCCGCCTAGCCGTTGGAACCGGCACTAATGGACACATTAGTACCGGTTCAAAATCAAACCGGTATTAATGTGCTTCACATTTGACCCTTTTTCTACTAGTGGGAAGTCACTATTGCAAGATGGCATTCAGTTAACACACGTACAATTGACTGATCACTGTATCCTTTTTTGCTAATTTAATTTGAAAAGGCTATTGCAAACATTTTTTTTTCTGAAATTATATACTTTGTTTATTTCTAATGTGATTTTGTTACTGTTTGTATGGTATTTCTCTGTCTAAATTTTTTGTTACATAAATCAATCTGCATATATGTGTGCAGGCTATGAATCGACAAACAGCCCAGAAAATATGGCATGCTACATACCCTGTGACAGTACATTATCAGAAATACTTATATTTTTGATAAACGCATCTCTCATCCATCATGACATAGATGTGATGCGTTGCAAGTGTTCTTTTTGGTTCTCTCGCGATGCGTCGAGTACATGATGGATGATCTAATCGTTCAGTGTGTCATGTGTACTCAGTCACTTGTGTCATCTTCAGATTTTAGAAGTCAAAATTATAGCTTTAGCTCTATATTTAAGAATTTTTCTACGGCAAATGCAAGAAAAATAAAGCGTCCTTCTGCTCTCATTCTGAGGAAGTTCTGAAAAATTGAGGCATTTGTATGAATTTCTATTCTTCATTATAAATTATCCTTTCAAGTTTAGAAAATAAAACATGATATACTCTGTATGTCTCTGTTCTACACTACCACTACCATTTTATTGCTGCAAAACACCAATGAAAAAGTCATTACTATTTTCCACGTTTTTATACAATCAAGCTGAAAGAGCAATAAAATGATCTGTTTTTGACATCGCCTCAGATCTTACCGAAAGGCAATGTGCTTATAATGTACATCTAGATAACAATAATGTGTTTGGGAATGATTCATTTGTCGACGGTCAGCATGTGGGGTGTGAGGGACGATACTTATATAACTTAGTGGGCAAGGGAATGACGTCACAAAATTTTATCTAACATCTTAGGAGAAGATGGACACATGTTCCTATATTGCTTCTCTACAATTGCTTTCATCATTTGATCATCCATGTAATTTATAGCATCCATGCATAGCTTATCATTAGGCTGTTTGTATCCACTTATTCCTTTTGTTGACATGGCTAGGAGGCTACTATGAATGTCACATAGATTGTAATTTAACCTCCTTACAAATAATTAACGTTCAAACATTCCAGTGGAGGAATCTCGAGACTTAGGAATGGTGCCCCGACAATTGTGAGCGGCACAAAGGAAGGGTCGCCATCACCAAGGAAGTACGCTGACAATTGTGGACTCCAAAGAGGAACAAGCTCTATATTTAGTGCATTGAGTTGCTATTTTAAATTCTGAGAGGGGTTGGATTTTGTCGATTTCTAAGATATTGACTCGGAAGAATTATTATTTTGCTTGATGTAAACTCAGATTAATTTGTCATGTCATTTGAACCGAACAACCTTTTTGTGACTTCACTTCATGATTTTTGTGGGATATTTTTTTTACAGGTAGATTTTTGTGTGATATTCTGTCTCTTCCATGTACTAAGTGGACATATGTTGCCAGCTTATTTTATTTATCTATCAATTTGTTATATGTTGTCAAATTCCACCGAAGTGCATATGCCAGGATACACAACATATATTTAGATCCTCCACCATGTGACTTAGAGGAGATCCAGGAAAAGATGGAACTCAAAATCATCTCTGGTTATAGTTAGAAAATGCTCATCGGCATCTACACAATTTTCAGTGTATAATACAATTTAAGTCAATGTACCCAGGCCAGAATGAAGCATGACCAGCTGCTACGGTAATTAGTATCAGTATGTTCGTCCAGCCATGGCTATTACGGGCGTAGCAACGAGCTCACACAACCATCAATCACTGGAGGAAGTTGGGTTTTACCAGCTGGAGCAACGAGGGTGCCATCGGCAGCTCCGAGTTGCAGCGGGAGCCCCGGGAGCCACCGGTCCGCCGCGCCGTCAGCAGCAAGAGCCGCCCGGCCGAGCCGCCAAGCCGCCGCGCCAGGCCGCCGAGCTGTGGAGGGTACCGCCACGCCACCACCAGCAGCGGGAGCCGCCACTGATGGGGGCCTAGGTCCGGTCGTCGTCCTTCCTCGGCTCCTCGAGTCCAGTAGCTTCTCTCTTCAGAACAAACGTGTTGTTTCAGCACACATTGTATATACTGCTTTCCTATTTTATTTTTTATTATTTTTTTGTGGGATACTGCTTTCTTATTTTGCTACCACCTAATAGAAGAAGTCATGTAGATCATTTTCATCTATTTTCTTCACGTGTGATTTATTTTTACTTTTTATAATTGTTTATGAATGGTGGACAAAAACCCGCAGCCTTCTTCCGCTGCCCGAGCTCCCGGAGGAGCCGGCTCGGAGGGGGAGGCCTGTGGGGGCGGAGGGGTCTGGTCCGCGGCCACAGCCACAGCCACGACGAGCACGTGGACCCGGCGCCGCGTGACGGCGAGGTGGAGGGGGAAGGGCGAGAAGGTGAGCGCCTGGAACGCCATCGCGGGCGGTGCATGGGGAATGCAATCGCTTGCCGCCGTCGCCTTCAGCAGTGCAACTAGGTTGGAGAATGGGGATTATTTGGAATCTGAGTAGGGAGAGGTATGAGACATGTTTTTTTTTTCTCTCTTTCTGATTGTTGGCTACATACATAGGTATTTGAGACAAGACCAAATGAGTGGTGACTAGCATAGTAGGACGGAGCAAGAAGCAGCGACGACTCTGAGCTAGCTGCTAGCAATAAACACCCTCCACTCTTAATGGACCAAACCCAAAAAAACAGTGCAAAATAAAAAAAGACATGAAATATAATATTCCAAAAAATGACCGTCACCATAAAAATAATTCCATCTTAAATAATATTCCTGAAAATCTGAAAAAAACACCTTCTCAAAGTACAAAAATGATCATGTTTATTGAAAGAATATTCCATACGAACTAATGTTTCATAGGATGAAATGAAAATGAGGAGCTGAAATAGGTCATGACAAACATTCTTAGGGTACATAAAAATTTCATGGTCCGAAAAGAAATACTCAGTGTAACCTTATTTTTAAGGTTTGATCAGATTAAAAAAGTGTCGCATAATGGCACATGGAACATGTTATATTTAATTTTTCACCCGGTGCAACGCACGGGCATACCATGTACTTCTTTTTACTATGAAACCGTATTCCAAAACAGCCCACCAACAAAGCAGCAATAGCTAAACTATCAGGGCGGATCCTATTTCTCGCGAAGGTCGGCGGATAGCCACCAAACGCATATCCCCTCGCTGCATCTTTTCTGCTCCAGCCCACTTTTGCCTTTGCGTCGGACGGAGAAGGTAGAACTGCGGCAGATTTTTTTTAGAGACTCCCTTTCCAGTTTTGAGAAAGTTCTAGAACCTTCCCAAAATGGTATTATTTTTTTGCCCTCTGTGTTCTTGCTTCTCAGTTGCTTCATTTTCTTTTCTTCTATTATTTTTCTTTCTTTATTTTCTTTCTTTAAAATACAGGAATAGTTTTCAAATACATGAACAATTTTTTTAACATGGAAAATCTTTTTAAATTTCTGGACTTTTTTTCAAGTCGGAAAACATTCTTTCAAACTAGTGACAATTTTGAAATCCGGCACATTTCTCCAAATCGTGAACATGTTTCCAAATTCAATAACAACTTTTATAATAGGGGGCCTTTTTACAAATTCAAGATCATTTTTTAAAATATGGGAACTTTTTAAATTTTGAACACTTTTAAATTCATGAACATTTTTTAAATACGGGAACAATTTCCAAAATTGTTAAATTCTCAAATTTGTTAACATTTTTGGAAATTTCGAACAAGTTTTACTATTCATGAATATTTTTTGAAATCTAGGATATTTTTAAAAAATTCATGAAAAAAATTTAAAATCCTGAAGATTTTGAAAACCGTGAACATTTTCTTACATCAGAACATTTTTTCTAATGCATGCACAAATTTTGAAATACATGAATATTTTCTGATAGAGATAAAGGTGTCCTGATGTCTCGATGAGAAGTAGCTATCATTTTCGGTGGAAGAGTTTGATGATCCGACTACGAGCATGCAAAGACGTGTCGCCTTAGCAATTACTAAACCAACTCCGAGAGGTTATTGACCATGCCGGAGCATGATCAACCTTACCACAAGGGTCCATTTCCTGCATGCAAACGAAGAACAAACAAGAAATTAAGATTGCAATCTGAATATTGCGAATTTAAGAGGAAAGCTTTATTAATCAAAATGGGGTTCCATGATGTCTTGGTCTGGTCGAACACAAAAAAGGACGCGAGTTGTAGCTATGGTGATTTAATCTAAACAAAACCCAAATCTGAAACGATGTCCTAAGGGTTGTATTCTTAGGGAGACAGAGAAGAATTTCGTCCACCTTTGGCAAGGTGGGACTAAACTTTGTCCAAAGTTGTTTTCCCTATTAATATGGACTCTGAAAACAGCTTATTAAGTGCATTTTAAAATTACATGAGCGTGGCCCAAAGATAAGGTGGCGCGGCACCTAAAATAAACTATGGACTAATTTTATGAAAGGCCATGTTGCATATTTCATCCATGTCTTTGTATGTCATCATGGTGGCTTCACAGTGCTGAAAACTCTACTGAAAACTTTGTTCTTGTTGTCTTCGCGTGCGCCTTTATCTCCGCACTTGATCATACTCCAATATTCATCGTTCTTATCCATGCTAGGCCTTTCGAAAAAATGTGTCCAGTTTAGACAACATCATATTCTCATGAACATTAGAATTATTACCAAAAAAGAAAAGTAATTGGTCCAATATGTGTAGCAGTAGGGGTTGTCCTCATCATTTTCCATATTCACAAACATTTTTTGAAACTCGGAATAGTTTTTTTCAAATCCATGAATATTTTTCAAATTCATCAACATTCTACAAAATAGTGGAAAAAAAATCAATCCCAAACATTTTTAAAAAAGCAAAAACAAAACAAAAAGGAAACATACAAAAAAGAAGAAAAAACAGGGGAGCCTCGCCCCACATATGGGACGACCCAAAGCTAGGGCAGGGGGGGGGCTTCGGGTCTCCTTTCTATTCCCCGTTAGGTCAGGGAATAGGAGGTCACAACCCAATGAGTATGGATGAGTTTTGTTTTTCAAGAATCGACTATGGGTCAGCTTTATAAGGTCAAAAATCCTCGAAGGCCCAACCAGCTTTGGAATATGAAGGCCCACCATTTCTATACAAAATGCGAACCTTATTATAAGTGAACCAAATTCTGGTTAGATGATTAGGAGTGAAGTGGTACCACCAGCACACCAAGGATGAAACCCAGGTTTGCCGCTTCGGTGTCTCATAAAGGCAGAATATTCTTTCAGTGGGAGGCGACGTTCCCGTCGATAGCGAGGTGTCTCTAGTGACTTCAATAAGCTCAAGACCAGCTGGCTCAGTCTCTCGAAGGTTCTTATAAGGTAGGGTTGCGTGTGTGCGTTCATAAGGGTGAGTATATGTGTATTCCAGAGCATCTACATCTGTACTGCGTTTGTCAAAAAGAAAATTATTGTACTCAATGTAACTTGCAGGACGTATATATTTTTCCACAAAATGCAAGTAAGAGTTAATGACAACCAATCAACTTATACTCTAGAAGTTTATGTCAATAATACCCTAGAAGTTGATATTATGGTTTAAAGATCGTATGTTTTAAACTATTTGTTTGATCGTATGTTTTAAAGATCTCTATCATGGTATTTTGAGAATATCAAATATATAGTAACACACACGCACACACATGCTAATAATTCAATGAGTATCTTTGTTACAATATACAAATTAAATTTGGCGCAGTGCATACATACTTTTGCAATAATATGCATTCTGTTTTCGAAAAAATATGACTAAAATCAGCAATAATATCATATGGTTAGCTATGTCAACAAATAAACTCATAATCGATAAGACTAAAACAAGATAAAAATAGTACAAGCATAGAAGAAAAATTAGATTTATTTCATTTGGACATAATTAATTTATTTTATTGTTTGCGTTACTACCCAAACGAGATATCAAACTGCACAAAGTGAAAAAAAGAAGTTGTCATCTTTTGAACCAACGCCTACTCATCGGCCGCGCGGCGAGGGGCAAGCTGATCGAATACATGTCATCGACTACCTACCCCTTCGGTCGGCTCAGCTTCCAATGCACCATGGTGATCGGCAAGAACAGAGCACCGAGGATCGCCGAAGTCTCCTCGTGCGATCCGAGCAGCGCGGTCGTCGAGCTCCTGAAACCCGATGTTGTGACACCGGGCCTAAACGTACTTGCAGCATGGACAGGTCATCGTTTAGGTGAGAAATCACACGATTTCGACATCATATTGGGAAATGGCATGCCCGCACGTCGCAGACGTCGCGGCTCAGCCTAAGAAGAAACACCCCGACTGTACGCCGGCCATGATACGATCGGCGATGATGACCACGGCCAAGACCGTGGATAACACCGGGAAATTCATCGTCGACGACGAAGTCGACGATGGCAGCACCGCGACACCGCTCGTGGCAGGGGTAGGGATGGTACTTCCGCAGATCACGATGCGTCCGGGCATGGTGTACGACGCCGCGGTAATTCAAGCTGCAATAACGTATATGTAAGTTGTTGCAGTTAAAAAGCTCGTAGTTGGACCTTGGACCGGGTCGGCCGGTCCGCCTCACGGCAAGCACCGATCTACTCAACCCTTGGGCCGGCATCGCGCTCCTAGCCTTAATTGGCCGGGTCGTGTTTCCGGCATCGTTGCTTTGAAGAAATTAGAGTGCTCAAAGCAAACCATCGCTCTGGATACATTAGTATGGGATAACATCTTAGGATTCCGGTCCTATTGTGTTAGCCTTCGGGATCGGAGTAATGATTAATAGGGATAGTCGAGGGCATTCGTATTTCATAGTCAGAGGTGAAATTCTTGGATTTATGAAAGACGAACAACTGTAAAAGCTTTGCCAAGGATGTTTTCATTAATCAAGAACGAAAGTTGAGGGCTCGAAGACGATCAGATACCGTCCTAGTCTCAACCATAAACGATGCCGACCAGGGATCGACGGATGTTGCTTATAGGACTCCGCCGGCACCTATGAGAAATCAAAGTCTTTGGGTTCGGGGGGAGTATGGTCACAAGGCTGAAACTTAAAATATGTCGAGTTTCTTTGTACCCTTAACTACACGATTAAGCGGATGCGTCAGTTCGTTCCTGGACGGACGACCAATTGCACGACGAGTCTGCAAGGCGGCGTGAGTAACCTCAATTAGCCTTCTCTCATGGTGCTCTTCGGCAGCCGCACACGCATCCGCACGCTGACGCGAACGATGACCAGGGTGTCCGAGCAGCCAACCGAGACACACAAGGTGTCTGTCAGAGCGCTAGAGAGTGTAAGATAACCGTGACGCCGGCAACGTTTGTGTTCAAGCAGCAGAGGGAGAAGATGAGCGACAGAGTTGAGTGCTGCACACATGTGGTGAAGCCGGCTGGGGCATGGGACTTCTGTTCCATCTCATGGATGAGCCTTAACCACAAGGCGACCAGGCCCATCTACTTCACCTGGGGCAAGTGATCATAGAGAAAAGTGTATGAGTGTATTGCAGAGCATCTGCATTTATACCGTGTTTGTCAAAAAGAAAACTATTATACCCAATGTTCAAGAAATCGTTAACTGGTACCTGCTCGGTCGGTTTAGGAGTAGTGACTAATCGGTGAATCAGTCTATTAATTGAATTAATCAGACCATTAATCGTTAGATTGAATAGGAACTTTTATACCATACTCTCATGCTCCTAGTTATGTAGTATACCAAAACATGTTGCCATACACATATCGACGATGGCACGAGCCCGATTCAATCTGACATGGCTGTGCGCCAGCAGCACCGACGGCTCCATTGCGACCACGGCGAGCTGGTCGTGTTTGAGGCGGCGATCAGGGCCAGCCGTCTTCCAGAGCAGCAACAAGCTAGTGTTTGTGGCATGGTCCTGTATGCAGATACCGCGGCCGCGCCTTCAGAACCAGTTTCTGAAGACGGGGGTTCAGTTAACTGAAGGAGGAGCTGCCAAGTCCAGTCCGGTGTGACGCGCTGAGCACTTAAGCCAAGGAACGGGCACACCTGAGAGCGGCTGGAGGCCACAAAAGAGGACTGAAAACGGCGATCGTCGAGTTTGCAAACATCAAAACCGCGCACATCACCTCCAAGCCAAGGCGACATCGCGGGGCCACCGAATCCTCAGATACAGCAAGAGAGGCCGGGGAGAAGAAAAACAGCAAGAAGGGCAACTTGGACGAGAAAGAACGGTAGAAATGAGCAGGAGATCCAATCCAATGCAACGAGCGTATCAGAGTAATCTGGAACAACCATCACATAAACGATAGCTAGGCATGCAGCGGTATCAGAGTAATCCGCAACCGTGCAGCGGTATGTGCATTACAGACAGCCGCATCGCAAGTCCGCAGCCAGCAAAAGTTAAGATATCATGAATGAATGATGAACCAACAAAAGAATTTGAGATCCACTCAAAATTCTGCCCTTGCTACTAGCAAGTCACAAGACAGTTATAGTCTTGTGAGATAGATAGTATTCCGTGGTCTGGCCGCGCCGCGAAACAAACACCCGTGTAACCTATTCTAGGCTGCATCATCCGCCCAACGTACGAGAAAAACAATCCGATCTTCTGCTTAGTTGGTCCAGTGCGCACTACTTTATTTCTCGATCTCTCCCAGGAATGAGGCGTGGCGAAACAATCACTCCACGCTAGCTATGTCCACACCACCCACCAAAGAGCATCTCTCCAGATGAGATCGTCACTTCTCCTGAGCCGGAGGTGGCGCCGATGTAGGCAGCGGCGTCGGCACTGCTGTAGGCTTCGGCTTTGGCGTTGCCCGGGGCTTGCATGTCCTGCAGTCAGCTGGTGGTGGTGGAGCTGCCGTGTTGTCTGCGACCGTCACCCTCATTGTCTGGCGCTTGCCATCTTCGGCACGAACGTCAAGGATGGCGTCCATTATGAGTATCTCCCAGTCGCTGCGCTGTAGAAACCGGAACCATGATTCCTCTGCGTGGAAACAGATGATGCGAGATAAATATGAATCAGGTTGTCCTGGTGAATCAAAGTGCACGACGAATAAACATACAATAGAAATATATTTGCGAGAACGCAGCACAGCGGACAAGCTGGACAGGCACTTGAATGCCAAGTTGGCCCTAGTCAGGTCGTCATGGACCTCTACCTCCACTGCACCATGTCATGCGCTGTGGAATAAAATTTATTTATTGTAAATGTCAAATTAACTTCGTTAACAGAGCTTAATTCAATGTTCAAAGATCAAATCATATGCTCCTATTTTTTACCTAAAAACAAATGGTGTGCCATTCATCTTTCCAACATAGATCTACCCACTGTGTAGTGGAATTCAAAAACAAGAAAACTAGACATACTTACTACTACTAATTATAATGAAACAAAAAGGTTAGCCTGTCATTCTTACAGCGACAACTGAAGGTCAATTAAAGCCCTTAATAGTTCAGGCAGTGTAACAGTGAAAAAGCAAGCAACAGACTAAACTAAACATGCATGAATGTGTCCTGTAATAGGCCAATTATAGTACAACCCCTTGTATAAATATGCATTTAAGAGTTAACCTGCTAGATTCCACTGCAATCTTTCCCATCTAAACAAAGCTACCTGGTACTTTGGGCGCAAGTCCAGCCCACTGCACCTTTGGTCTATATAACAAAATCAGCCCAAAACATTTTTCATACTAAATCTGTTTTTTAAGAATTCTTTTGTAGCACTGTTAACAGTTTCCACATAAAAGATCCATGGGGTTGAACCAACTGTGTAAATACTTGTTCACAATTGGCTTGCCAGAACCCAAATCGGATAGTCAATCCAATCCCAGAACCCAAATCGGATAGTCAATCCAATCCAACCCAACCCCATCCACTCTACTACTAACATAGTTGGTATTCCTCTACACTAACAAGCTTTGGAGTCATAGACCTCGCAGGGGAGATAATTGATGAAACATTATGTTGTTAAATTAACATACCATTTCAGAAATGTAATACAACATGAAGAACCATAACACATGTAAAACAATAGTGACAAAATATTTGAATTACATGCATAATAATTGAATTACTCGTGTGTTCTGTTTTGCTATAACAGGGCCCAATGGCCAGAATGATCATATAGCAAGCAAATTTAACAAGAACACATGCCAAAAGACATCTTGATCTATTCCCACCAAATGCTATACAGTGAAACTATAATGCTACCTGGACACTAATGGCTCAAGTCATATCACCAACTGATCTGACACTAATATAGATATTGCTATTTTAGCTCTACATTTAAAATTTTACCAAAAATGTTCAAGGCAGTTAAGAATAAACAGTTAGTACTACCTACAGGTAGGGATGCAGGGCGGCACCCGATCTGCCCTGTTCCGTAGTTAAAACAGATCAGCTTAGGTGTGAATTTGTTTAGCGATTCGGTTGATTTTGAACTAATTCCTACTTTTGCGGGCTTATGCGGGACGCTGCCCTGCACCCCTACCGACAGGTATCAATGGTAGAAACTGCAGTTGATGACAGTAAAACATTGGTTAAATACTAATATATTGCTCCCAAATGTTCATGTCTAACTTTCTTGTTCAAGCTACCAACACTTAAAAATAAATCCCCCATCTGTTGTGCTAGAACAATCGATAATACTAAAGCAAAGGTGAGGTTTGAATACATTTTAAAGGCAAGGACCAACCCCCCCCCCCCCCCCCCTTCATGTACCATAGACTGGATAGGACAAGAACTATGGTGTACATTATTGTACCAATAAACATTCTGTCCGACCATTGTTGTTGCCTACTTAGCGAGGTGATCTAAAGGGAAAATGGGACTTAAACAGAACTACTTATATGGCAACTAAACTACTATAGTCTATAGTAATTCAACCACAATAGTCACATACCGACAGCATTCAAAGCTATCCAGCAAGACTAGGTATGTTCATGGCGTCATACCATAAAACAGATATCCCACATCAATCATATGGTTTCACTTGCGAGGTCCACAGGTAGTTAATGCTACATTTCCACGTTTCTTGCGCAAACCATATATCAGGGATATACCCAAGGGACGAGTTGGCGAAACCACAACATAGGTGGAGCTTATCGGCTTCATGGTATAATGCCAACAATGTGCCTTGCCCTGCTGTAGCCTGTAGTGCCACTCATATTCAGTATTTTGATCACTACTTCAGTTAAGTTGTCATACAAGTTTCCATTCCTGTTTTAGTCTCATATTTGATTTAGCTGGACTACCATCTTTATCACAATAATATAGGCGCTCATTAAGAAGACCACTAGAGAGACTAGGTATGGAAATTTGGGAACAAATAATATAATTTAAGCCTACATCTGTCCTAAACTGTTATGTAGTTATGTATGTATAAGCATGATGTGCAGTTGTTGACTTTGCCCAATAGTTGATCTTTATGGCCGTTGGTCGTTGTTGTGTTTTCCTCCAATATGACAGTTTACTGTAACTGTACTGTTTTTGTCACTATCAAATGCATAGCCTACAGTCCAATCACGCTTCATTCATTTATGAAATCAGAATTAGTTTGTTACAGTGTTGAAACAATCAGGGGCAACAAGGGTAGAAGTTGAGTTTCATTCTTTCTTTTACATTGTAAAAGGATTGTGAGAATACTGATGTTGCATAGTGAGCACCAGACTCAACCTTAATACCTATTTAGCATGGTCAAACCATGTAGCTTTTGTGAGCAAGTATCAGAATCTGGGTACGTAATTCAACAGTCTGCCCTTGAAACAATTGCTATAGCTATGATAACTGCTGGCAAAGATTTATCTGAATCATGCTTCATTCATTTATGAGAATAGACACAAAATTGTGATGTCAAGCTGTCAACCGGCACACACCTCCCAAGCGAACAGCCTTGAACTTGAGAAGCCCGTCGCCTTGGGGCCCCGACACCGGGAAAGTGCACGAGACGGAGCGCCTCGCGCGGTTCACGGCGATGGACGCGCTGTACCAGGGACCCCGCGTGATGGGCTCGCCGATCGCGCTCGCTACCTGCTTGTTCTTGGTAGCCTTCTCCATTGCCTGGCTGCAACAACAAGAGCAGCAAAAGCGGTTAGGCCTGGCCCCTCTTCTCCATCCCCTCTTCTTGGAAAACAACAAAATTTGACAAATTTTAGTACAAATCAACATCAGCAGCAAGAGCACGCATACTACAGAGAGATCAAGAACTGCACGCAGAGCGATACGAATACGTGGAAATGAATGCTAACAGGTAAACAAATCGGCGCAAAGTTGTGATCTTGGGCACATCTGGGTTCGACGTCCCGTCAACACAGGCAGAAATTACAGGGAGGCGAGCGACAGGGGGGGAGTGAGCTGGGGGTGGACCTGGAGCAGGAGAGGAAGACGGAGAGGTCGCTGAAGGCGCTGGCGGCGACGGCGCCGGTGAGCCCCAGCAGCGAGAGCGCGGCCGCGCGACGGGCCCACGCTGCGGCCCCCTCGTCCGACGGCGGAGGCGGAGGAGGTGATGGCGCAGGGGCCTTGGGCTTGGGCTGGGCGGAGAGGCGCCGGAGGAGGAGGGGACCGGAAGTGGAGGCGGCGTGGCGTCGAGCCGCCAACATTTTCGTCGGCGGCGGCGGCGACGGCGGGGTAGGAAGGGGGGAGAGGAAGAGAGAGACCCTACAAGCCTAGTTCCGCTGCACCCACTGGCTGCCTTGTGGGCCCTTTCGTTCTTATGATTTTCCATGTGGTCTAGTGGCTGCCACGTGGGCCCTTTTTCTAGGGGGACGTGGGCCCTATCTGACCCATCATTTCTTTCTCCAGAAGAAAATACCCCCTCTTAATCAAAAATTCAAAATATAAATAGTTTTTATACTCCCTTTGTATAAAAAAACTCATATTTTGATAGTGAGGGAGTAGTATAATAGCGTTGAAGCGGAGTATCTCCTGAGCTCAAATGATTTTAAAAAAATCTGAATTTTTTTTGTAGTAAACTTTAAAAAATGTTTTTGTGCTTGCCAAATTTCATTTAGAAAGAACATTCGTGGAAGTCGTGGCAAAAAAGGCAAAATCGATACTGCAAAAATGTTATTATTGAAAGCATTTGGAGTGTTGATTTTTTATGATTTCCACGAGTGTCCTCTAGTGATGAAATTTGGCAAGCATATAAAAAAGATTCAAAGTTCATCATAAAAAAAAATCAGGTTTTTTAGATTTTTTTTTTCATTTTGTTGTTCATACCGAGCTAAAAGAGGACTTTCGAGTTCCTTGCATCTAATAAACAGAACCTAAAAACAAAATCTTTTATGAGTATTCCCCCCAAGATAAAAATTAAAAAATGTTAAATAAAATTAAGAAACAATCTCTCCTGTCTGGGGCTGAGGGTTGGTTTTATTAATTTTATTACCTTTAGCAAACCACTACTACCTCCATTGTATTTTCAGTTATACATAAACGAGGACAAGTTGGGCCTATCACAAATCAAACTATGGTTGGATGGTTAGAAGGACGGTCGTATCCTTAGCCCACCAGGTTTCAAGTCCTTGACTTAACTGTGGTCGCATTTTCCTTGATTTATTTCAGGCATTCCGGCGATGTGCCTTAGTGGGAGGAGACATTTTAATAGGGGTAGGGTGTGCGTGTGTGCGTTCATGAGAATGAATGCATATATCTATGTATGAGCGTTTGCATCTGTATTGTGTTAAAAAAAGACAAATTAGACTTATCCATTAGTGGGTCAAAGAATTTTCTTTTCTTTCGTTTTCTCAGTAGTTGTGGTTTGAGCTGAGAGGTTGAGCTCCTTCGATGAGGCAGCGTGGCGCCACCAGAGGAGGCGGAGTGACCTACTCTAGCCAAGCAAGCTCCTTCGCTCAAGAAGAGCCAAGGCCCACAAGTGTGATATGCGATGAAGAAGTGCTTCCTCTGCATCATCTCTCTCGGACTACTGCATATCTCTTCTTCCTAATTTAATTTGCGCGTTATGGAGTACCTTCTTCTCTCTTTTTTTTCGAAAATGATGTGTAGAAGTGCTCCATGCATTTGTTTTTTCTTTTGTACAGGTCACAATTGAAGGTATTTCATCTTGAAATTATACACACGTATACATTTCATCCTTATATAGTTGCATATTCTTTTTAGATTTTTGGAACAGGAAAGTTTGAATGTTGAATTTTTCTAAATTTCGGGTTCCATGGAGCCCGGTCACCAAAACACCCAGTCCAACAGTTCCAAATAAAAAATAGTATATAAGTAATGAACATGTTACCACATTTCGGCATTAAAATACAATTTGAATTTACATTAACTAGTCTTTTTTGACAGATTTATTACATTAACTAGCGCAATGACCCCCCTCTGCCTCTCTATCCCTCGCAGCAGTCACGTGTGCAAAGATGAACTAGGGTGTGAGGCCTTGGCTTTGTTTGTACGTAGTTGTAGCCTTGTAGGTTGTGTAACCGAATTCGGTGATGTACTGGTCTCTTTGGTCTTTATTCTGTATATATGGTACCGATGAGGACGTATCCTTGAAGAAAAGAAAAGATGAACTAGCTAGTAATTTACATGATCTATCAGCTTATAATAACATTCATAAAGGAAATTACATAAATCTGTCTATCATCACCTCTGCATGTTTATCACCTTCACACATCCCAGCATAGCCCGACAAACAGACCTGATATTGCGAGCACACGGACTAATTTTATACGTCCAAATCAGGTGTTCAATTTGGCTCCTGGGAGAACAAGTCTAAACGCAACATGACAAATCAAACTGCAACAAAAGCATCATATTGCGAACTTGTTTCTTGCATGCGTCCATGGGTCGTCAAACGGGTAAAGGACTGTAGTAGGATGCTTTTTGAAAGCTCTTAATTATTGCGAACTTGTTTTCCGCACATAAAGCATCATATAATATATATTCCTCATGGAAAAAATAAATACGGGAGCCAATTAATTTGACTAGCTAGGCAGCGGGTAAAGGAGCATGGGTCGTCGCCGTCGCCGTCTCCACCGCTTGCAAGTCTTCCGAAGAAGACGAGGGTGGATTGTCACAGTGTCTCTTGCATGCGTCCATGGTTAGGTAGCAGCGGTTATATATCAGGCAGCAGTAGCAAAATTCAGTGGTGCAGTGCTTGTTCTCGCCGCACAGCCCGTTCGGAAAGTTGATCTTCTCGTCGTGCAGGTTGGCGATGGTTCGGCCTGCGGAGCAACATGCAGATGATGAAACATTTTCTTTCTTTTGAGAAGGAGATGATGAAACAATTGTCGGATTTCTTAACAAGGGAGAAACTTGTCTCAGGCAAGAGACGAAAAGAGAGATGCAAAAAAAAAAGAGAAAACAAAAATCGTACATGCATAGTAAGAAGTAACTTGATGAGCTTGTCTTTAAGACAAGGCGAGAAGATAAACCGGTGAGAGAAACAGAAGAGAGAATACAATAATGCATAGATCTTGAAAGATGATTAGTATCATCACAAAGATAAAACGGCGAGAGAAGTTGTGTAACTTTGATGCATATATATATACTTACATTGAGCGATGGTGGCGGAGCACAGGGGATGCAGAGACAGCAGGGCTAGCGCAAGGATGCGGATCGTGTGGCTGTCCATGGTCGTTGATCGATGAAAATCTATCTGTGTGTTCTCCTTCTACTACAAGATTGCTTGCTGTGGACGAAGAACTCGTGTGGCTGTGTGTGTGTATATATATATGCGAGTTTCAACAGGAGGGAGATCCGGCGCTATAACTCGTCTCGATCCCGTGCGAGAAAGATCAGGCGATCGAATTAACTAGGCAGATCGATTTGCTTCTTATTTTTTTCTCTTTCTTTAGACAAGTTTCCAATTTTTGGTGGTAGAATACGAACACTTAATATGGTAGTTACTGCTTGCCAAATTATCTCCGGTTTTTAGAAGTGTGTGTTTTCCGACTGTGATATGGCAATTATCACGCAACTTTTAGTCTTGAGCCCCTGGTTTTTCTGGACAAACTGGAGATGACGGCGGTGGGGTTGCATTGACTTGTCGTCGTCCCTGGTCTCATCCCCGCGAGCCCCACTCCAACCCGCCCCTGAACCGTCGTCCCCCATGCTGATCGCAAAACCTAGTCGCTTGCATGGTTGACGCTGGCAAGGGGGTAGGGTGCCGTAGCCCATCGTACACCTAGTCTCACCCCGGCGAGCCCCCAACTCCAACCTACACCCTGACGGCCTGACCGTTCTTTCATCTCCAGCTAGTGACGGCTTGGGTCATTGTTATGTGTTAGTTGGCTACCTTAGATCATTTTTGATTTTGGACCTTCTTAACAGGCGAACATTCACTGGCAGAGGGTGACAACTTCTTCAGCACAACATGTCAGTTTCTTCAGAAGAAGGCATTTTTCGTTTAAACTGCCACCTGTGTGATCTCGCGAAGTAACTAAAACTACCAGGATAAAGAGTTCGCTTGCCATCCTCCTTCTAGCTGATGTTCGCCAGATAACATTACCGTAATTTTTTGGTTGTATCACATTTTAATAAATTCATGTGTTGTTCTCGTGCATGACTAAACAATGAATTCGTATATCCTAAGAATAATGATGCCACCGAAATAGATTGATATGACATGCTAGTGACGTTAATGCATGCGTGATCAATGTGCATTAATTTTTGTGATTGTGAAAGTAAAATATATGTATCTTTGATCAAGATCATAGAATAAATCATTAACATTTGTAATACAAAATAATTAATATATGAAAATACTCTTCATGATAGCTCAAATGATACAAATTTTTCCTTATAGATATTAATATTTTTTTCTTTCTAAAAACTTGATCAAACATGTTTGATTTTTATAAAATAACTAATGCACCCTATATTTTGAAATGGAGAGAGAGTATCATATGCTTATTAACAGAAATGGCAAGAAGCTGGAGCATTTGGTCGGTAATAATCCTAGTTAATCCTGTACAGCAATCTACACCCTACACCCTGACGGCCTGACCGTTCTTTCATCTCCAGCTAGTGACGGCTTGGGTCATTTTTATGTGTTAGTTGGCTACCTTAGATCATTTTTGATTCTGGACCTTCTTTCTTAGCAGGCGAACATTCACTGGCAGAGGGTGACAACTTCTTCAGCACAACATGCCAGTTTCTTCTGAAGAAGGCATTTTTCGTTTAAACTGTCACCGTTTGATCTCGCGAAGTAACTAAAACTACCAGGATAAAGAGTTCGCTTGCCATCCTCCTTCTAGCTGATGTTCGCCAGATAACATTACTGTTATTTTTTGGTTGTATCACATTTTAATAAATTCACGTGTTGTTCTCAGAGCATCTCCAGCCGTTGAGCCCTTCGGGAGGCATTTTTTTCGCCGCTTGGAGGACTGCCGACGAAAAATTTAGTCTGGGGGTGAACAAACTTCCACTCGTTGCGCCCGCACCCTTATCCAGACGGCTCGACTCTCCTCTGCTCAGCCATGCCGCCTCCACCTCCATGGCCACCTGCTTCTGCTCCTCCTCCTCTCCATCCGACCTCGCTGGCAGCAGCGGCAGCCAGCTCCGCATCTTCCCAGGCCGCGCCCGCTCGTCCGTCCGTGCCCAGGCCGCGCCCGCCCGTCCGCGCCCAGGCCGCGCGCTCACGGGTGCCCTCCTTCCACGCAGCCGTCCTCCTCGCCCGTCCGTGCCCAGGCCGCGCTCACTCGCGGCCGCGCCCTCCCGTCCGCGCCGTCCGTCTGCGAGCACAACGACCACCCCCTCTGCGCCGGAAACTCCGACGGGCGGCTCGGGCGCCGTGGAGTGCGCGGGCGCCGCTCCCCCTGCTCGCTCGCGGGGGCGGCCCGAGGAGCTCGTCCGCTCGCGCCAGCAATTCCTCCTCCGCATACATGGGCATCGAGCTCGACCTTCATCTAACCATAAAAAACTTGTACTGTCTAGCTGGTCGCCCATGTTTTTTTACAAGCTTTATTGTTCCAGAGGTTGCTAGATCAAGTGCGAATAAAACGAACTATTTCTTGAGAGATTAGATGGGCCGATGGATAGGTTTTGAGCACGGGCGTAGTGTGTTCTTATATACTTTGTGCTATTTTAACACCAATGGGCAGCATAGTGGAGTGGTACTGTGTAGTCTGTAGGACGAGGTAAGGTAACGAGCTCGTTTCCTTGAGCGAACTCGCCCTTTTTTCCCGGATTTTTATGTCTTGCTTTGAGTGGCACGTGGCCTAGCGCCTGGTGGGCCGGCCCAGTTGTGCGTGGTCGTAACGGCGCGCTCGTTCGTACACAGGTTGCTTATCGAAGATATTAATGCAGAGGACGTACTTTCAAAAAACGATTATCATGCCCTTTATTATGAAGAGGTGAGGTATGGGGTAATCACAACCGTTAACGTGTTTAGGGGGTCTATCGAAGCAGAAGTGTAATTGCAATCGCTTCAGGGAGGGACCCATTGATTGAATCTGGTCCAGAGAATCATGTCTCTTATTTCAGTTAGAAAAACCAATGCGTAGACTAGACCAAACAAAATGTTGACTACGAATCTCCCAATAGATCAGTTCAATTTCAATTAATGCCTATTGCTATGCCTGCTGACTCTAGAAACTATACAAGTAACTTAACTTTGAAACACGGAAAATAGTTGAGGGTTAAGGTCCTACCAAACGAACTAAGCAGACTAATCAGTTCTAAGTTCTAACTTCTTGTATTGATTCTTTCCATTTTTACTGAACTGAAGGTAAAAACTTCATATCAAACATATCAAATAACAAGAGCTAGAGGCAGTGACGGCCACCGGCTTCCCTCAAATCAAAAAAAAACAAAGAGCTAGAGGTTACGTATTTATTTCACTTAGTGCCGCATGCCTCATTGTGGCTGGACAATTTCAATACAGAAATTATTAACTGCCAACCGAACCAATCGAGCAGGATAACTTGTTTCAATCCCAAACAAACGGAACTGAACTTGTTTTTATTGTTTCATACTTCATTTACATAGTTTGGAACTAACAAGTCTACATGTGGCACTGGTTAAAAGAAACTTGGTCAGTTCCGTAGCATGGAAATACAGCATACCGATGTGAATACTTCATCAAGCCTGTACACAGAAGGATTAATAAAATTGAGCGGCCCTTTTGCAGGCAGTATCAACATTCTGAAACAAGCAGCACAGCGTTCACCAAGAGAGACATCGGCATAACTACCACACAGAGCAAGAGATTTGCATATGGCCAGGATGAACATTGGCAAGTATCTTAACGATTCTGGATATATCAGTCTCCCTCCTATCCGATGTTGTACAACATATTGGTTCCGGTATTCCTTCAAACTTCTCACAAGCTTTAACTGTAATTGGTGTCAAACATTGTCCAGCTTATCCTACAGTGAGTTTTCAACAGCTGCAGGATAGTGATAATTAGTAAACTATAAAGTAATAACAATCAAATAGCATGTACATCGGCCTGGAATATTATGAAGCAGACCATCTGCGAGGGCACAACGACCCCCCAGGCCGGTTCCACGGTATCCGTCGATCAACCTGCCAGATGTCGGGCCTGGAAAATAATTTAGCCGACCAGCGGCATGAGAACCATAGCCCCCAGGCTGGTTCTATGGAATCTGTCGATCAACCTGCCATATGCCGGTCTGAAAATAGTTTAGCCGAACAGCGGCATGGGCGCCATATCACCAACGACATTTCTGCGGGATCCGTCAACCTGCATGGGCACCACTGAAGGAACCTAAACCGTCAGACCTCGAGGTAGGGGATACTAATCTAGGCGTCTAGGAACGACGTAAATAAGGACATAGGAGTCGCCATGGTGAGAGGCTCCTTAGCCGGGACACCATAAGAAGTGTCCAAAATCTTTCTACATAAATTTTTCATCACAGATTGCAATATCTGATGATCATATTCAGTGAGTGAAGGGGATAAAACCGAGAAAAGGAAAAATTTACCTGAGTGACAGTTCATCTAGCACCTTGCTAGGAAGAAACAATTGAGTACCATGCTTGCTCCGAAGAAGGTGGCAAAGACGAAGACAAGGACAAGGCGCGCGCCGGGGGGAGGGGGGAGGCTGCGTTAGGAACATCCTGCCATTGTTGTCGACCTATGCGGTGGCGGCGAACTCCGCCACAGCTCGGCTCCGGCGTCGGGGGCGGTCGGCTGGGTGGACGGTGGGAGCTTCCACATAGATCGCTGGTGGCCTCCAGCTCCTTCGTCGGCTGCGTTGGGCGTGGCGTGAGGATGCCATGATGCCCTCATGATCATCCCCTTCCCCTCTACTTGCAATTTTCCTCTCTTTGCTTTCTTGAGATGGCTATTTTCTTTGTCAAAAGTGGAACAATTCAGACCCTAGAACCTACGGAAAAGTAGCAAATGAAACTCTACTGCTTTTCAGCAACAAAATTTTAAATTATCAACAAGGCGTTCCTGCTAAAAATGCAATTCTTTTTTTTGAGGGGTAATTCCTTTTCTTCTAACTAGAGAAAGAAAGTACGGGCCAAAATGGGCCCGCAAGGCAGCCAGAGGCAACCTTACATCACTTAACTAGTTGTACAAGTTTCTAAAAAAAACTTGTTGTACAAGAACTTAGCCAGAAATTATTTGAAATATTTTTTTAATAAAATATGATGAATCAAAAGGCAACAACCATGTAGGGGGCATATTTCAAACTTGTTTTTCCACACCACACATTACATATATATGCCTTAAGGGACAAATAATTTTGACTAGGCTGGGAAACCAGAAGTTTTCATCGGCGGCGGCAGCGCTGCAGCTCGCATGTCCTGCGAAGACGAGGAGTTATTTTCACAGCGTTCGTGCAAATCCATGTTACTGTAGCAGCAATCATTTAGCAAACAACAATAGCAATATTTAGTGGTGCACAACTTTGCCTTGCCGCACAGCCGGTTCGGCAGATTGATCTTCTCGCCGTCCATGTCGAAGCCGATGGTTTGGCCTGTGGAATAGCATACATATGAACCACTTTTATATATGCAGTGTCTGTTGATTTATAGAGGCTATAAATTTACTGATTTTGTATATATCTCCAACTAAGGTATCAATTTGGCTCCCGGAAGGACAAGTCTAAACACAACATGACAAATCAACCTGCAACAAAGCTAGTATTCTTTTTGAAAGCTCTTAATTATTGCAAACTTGTTTTCGGCACAGAAGAAGCATCATATCATATATGCCTCGTGACTGAAAAAAAAAACATGAGCCAATTAATTTGACTAGGCAGTGGGTAAAGGAGCAGGGGTCGCGGTCGCCGTCTCCGCCGCTTGCAAGTCTTCCGAAGCAGACAAGGATGGATTGTCACAGCGTTTCTTGCATGCGTCCATGGTTAGGTAGCAGCGGTCATATATCAGGCAGCAATAGCAGTATTCAGTGATGCACAGCTTGTTCTCGGCGCACAGCCCGTTGGGAAAGTTGATCTTCTCGTGGTGCAGGTCGGCGATGGTTCGGCCTGCGGAGCAACAAGCAGATGATGAAACATTTTTTTTCAGAAGGAGATGATGAAGATGAAACAACTGTTTCGGGTCTGTTAACAAGCGATAAACTGGTCTCAGGCAAGAGACGGAAAGAGAGAAGCAGAAATCAAGGAACTTAAGAGAGAAGTGCTAGACTTCCACGTGCATAGTAATAAGTAGAAAAATCGCATGTGCGTACGCACTAACTTGCTGAGCTTGAAAGACAATTAGTATCATCATCACAAGGATAAATCGGCGAGAGATACTTACATTGCGCGATGGTGGCGCAGCACAGGAGATGCAGAGACAGCAGGGCTAGCGCAAGGATGCGGATGGTGTGCTTGTCCATGGTCGTGGATCGATCGATGAAAATCTATCTGTGTGTTTCAACTACAAGATTGCTTGCTGTGAACGAGAGCTCGTGTGCATATATACTTATCTATGGGGGTTTTGAGAGGAGGGAGAACCGGCGCTAGAACTCGTCCCGATCCCGTGAGGGAAAGAAAGATCAGACGATAGAATTTGGAAAGATTATGTATTTCTTTCCATGTGCGCTAGGCAGAACGATTGGCTTCTTATTTTTCTCTCCTTCTATAGAGTTACAAAATTTTGTGGTAGAATACGAACTGTAATATGGTAGTTACTGCCTGCCGGATTTATCTCCGGTTTTTAGAAGTGTGTGTTTTCCGTCTGTGATATGGAAATTATCACCTAACTTTTAGTCTTAACCTCTGGTTTTTCTGGGAGTCAAAAGCAAAGATTCGACTTGCTCCGTCCCAAAATAGAGAAAAGATTCCCATCAACTGGCCGATTACAACGCACCGTCGGGCGCCTTAGACGCGTGTCACGTGTCCTGTGTGAGGTGATGCCATCACCGTTCATCCTCCTTCTTATCCTCATACGTCTTCTACATCAAGCTTGCATGCTGATACAGATGCATCTCTCAATCCAAGGGTTGACCTCGTCCGTGACCAGAAGCACCCCATGGCACAACGGCCTACGAGTATGCACCAGCGGCTGGTTTGTAGATGCTCGAAGCCGGCAACTCGGGTGCTGCGTGCCGGCCGCCGGACTGCACCGCTCGAGTCCGCTAGGCACGCCGCCGTTGAAGCCGCGTCTGCCGTCGCTCGTCGTTCCACGTCACGACCATCTTGGAGGAGCATCGGCGTCCATGGCTGCCGCCTTCTCGAGCTGACATGCAACAACATATACCGCAACGTAATTTGTGTTACAATTCTTTTTGCAACATAACCATTCTTGCAAAAAAATGTAGACGTTTTTGCAACATGATCTCTGTTGCAAAAAAAAAACAATAACATAACCTCCGTTGCGAAAAAAATTGGAGATGTTTCTGCAACATGGTCTTTGTTGCAAAAACATGATGCAACAAGACCTCTGTTGCAAAGATTTCTGTAAAAAAAAAACTTGTGTTGCAACGGTTTCTACAACATTACCTTTGTTGCAATGGTTGAGGGTGTTGATAGCCGCTTGATGACGCCAGATCTGACGGCTCTCGACCCGGCTGATCTCTTAAACAGATCAGCTGGCGGACGCGTAGCAATCCCCCCACAAAAAAAATAAGTGTCTCAACTTTAACAACAACTAGATGATTCCCCGCGCGTTGCGTCGGGCACCTTAGATTAAAATTTGTTGTGAAGGATGCATGTGTTCTACATCAGAACTTCGAGTTAGGTAGCATTTAACTTATTCCATGGACGGATGTATTGAGAGTTAATTAAGTATTCAACTAAAAGATGAACTCAACTAAACTCCCTTGGGAGATGATGTATACTTGTATTCATCAAATTGACATACAATGATGGGTGCCATACAAAATTTGACAATAACAAAAAATTATGCAACAAAATATGTGTTCTAAGTGAAAAATCTTAGCTCATTCACCATAATTTCGTAGAAGAACATGATTATAGATCATCAATTTATATTTCAAGAGGACACATCATAGAAAGGATAAACAGTGAGAGTTTAGGTAATTAGTTAAACCCAGTTGGGAATGCAAACCGGTAATCTTAAGTCGATGGAATCTAGATTTGATCTATTCTACTATTGCTTCTTTTTGTAGACAAAACCCAGTGTTGCTTGTTTTTGGTAGGTTTCAGTTGAGGCTGAAAATCCTTGTTACGTGGTTCTCATGTCAGGCCTTGAAACTTGAACCAATGTGACCAAAGGCACAGGAATGCTCCAGTTTATTTTGTAGCATGATAGGAACAGATGCTTGCTAGACCTAACAAAAAGTGGAGAGGTCATAATTAAATGTATTAATATTGCTTGCAAAAAAGTATTCCAAATTAGATTGTGATAGCGAAACTACAACATAATACAGACTTACAAAAAATGAGCACTTGTTGGCCATCAAATATTGAGCCAAACAAAGCTACTAAGAAGATACACCTACCTTGGTATATTCAAATAGAATTACACGTACCTGTGGTGTCAGGAGGTATATATACAAAGCAGACGGGTTACTATTGTTTGAAACGGAAGCTTCTAATGTCACTAAAATACGAATGTTTTCTACTTGTTCCTAGGATCTAACCAGGGCAGTTAATAGGTTCCTCAAACTGAAAGCATGCCAACAAAAATATACATGATTCCACACACGATTTCTACTAAAGGATGTCTACAATTCAAGCCATCATAAGAGGATACGAAATCAGTTTTACCTCGTTCTTCTATATCTTTTCTAGGATTTTATTAGTTTGTTACAAATAGTTTATTCTTCGATGTGAAAGGATAGCAAGGTGTATCTTCATATGCTTTTCGTCTAATGCCTGAAACAAACACAATGAAGGTTATATCAGACAAAATTTGGAGAAAGTAAAAGCGCGAGAGAATGATAAACTGTTAATGTGACTGAAAAAATTCAGTAGGATCGTCGCTGAACCTTCTGTAATCTGAATAAACATATTTAAGATTCTAGGAACCCCTTGGTTGCTACATGCAAGAAGCAATGTGGCGTCTACAACTGCTGCACAAAAAGGAAGAATAAATGCAGCACGAGCCAAGTCTTGATGACATAGGGATGGTGATCATGCACTGGCTGGAACCTATCCCGTGAACAACAGCAGCAGCGATGATTTGCACACATATGGATGAATCAACCATGAAAGAAACCAGCCGATCCTGATGCACACGAAGAAAACAACCATGCAAGCAAGCATCTTGACGTGCATTAAAAGCACGGTTTGACTTTGTCGGGTTCATCGTCACAATATGCTTTCCTTCTGTGAATTTATGCTTTCACTTTGAATTTAAAACATATACACGAGGCGGTACTAAAGTAAAGTTCCCAGATATTGGCTCTTTTTGCTCAAGCACCCACGATCGGTTTCCCAGGCACGATCGATCCTTCCTGACCGATGCCTGGTCAAATTGTTCTGGCCCATGCGGCCCAATGAAGCCTGACGGCCCAGCTGAACAAGGATGGCCCGGTGCAGCCTGGAGGAGGCAAAAAATAACGGCTGGTTTTGTGATTTGAACACACGACCTGATGGCAAACAAATACTGTCAATACCAGCTAAGGTACCACGAACTATGCATTGTAAAGGAAGCCTGACCTGTATATTAGTCCCACCTCGGTCCCTTACACGCAATCCTCTCAACTTAAATGCGTCTTTGAATTTTCTGGATATCAAGGAGCCTTCTCAGGAATCAAAAAGGAAGGAAATAATTTGTCATGTTCAGATAAATAAGGAAGGAAAGGAGAATAAACCGGTCTTTTCCTCCACATGATTGGAAAGAGAATAAGAAGATGAATCCTGCTCGTGAAATTAAGGAAGGAACCAAAATTGAATCCTATCCGTGATGGTGCATCACATACTAGCGAGTGCTGATTACTTCCAAGCCAATGCATGTAACCAAGAAACAGTTACTTATGTAGAACTCGCATGTAAGCCAATGGGACGAGTACATGCACCCTGTGAAATCAGTTTTTCCATAGCTAAATTGATTACACTGGAAGTTACTATTCTACAAGGAGGAGGAAAGAGGTTTTTTTTCGATGTATGAAAGAGGAATTTCGTATTCCTACTATTCTGAATTTTTCAGCTGTTGATTTATTTCTATCCGACTTCATATGTGTTTTTGCATAACTCGAAGAGTGCTAGAGAGATATTTTGCAAGAATTGGGATCCTCAACGCAATGCATACCCTAATAGCATTCATGTTACCTTTTTTGTTCATCTCCAAGGTCAAAATCTTTTATTTTCATATACTACTTTCGGTGCAGAAGAAAACCGACACTCACTTAGACTAATTTGCATATCAAGCTAGGTATGCGAAGGAGGAACTCAAAAACTACACATGCAAGCTCACATTGATCAATCAATGTGAGCTCTTCTATAATATTAATTGTTGAATAGTTATGCAGAGGTGTAGCATTTTTGCAAAGATGGTTATGCTGAAAGTACATAATTCTTATTCATGGCGGGAATAATTGAAGTGTATCATAAATGAAAGAGTAAATTCCTTTTTACCCCTAAAGTTGATGCTTGTGACAGAAAACATCACAAAAGCGTACATTTAGGTTTTTGCTTATGTTTTAGGCCAAGTTTAGGCTTAAATCATTACATGCTTACTGGGATAGGAGAGTGAAGTGTTTTTTGTTTCTTACATAGCAATTGATGGACATATTTCGGTGGTACCTTTGGAATGTTGTTATGAGATGTTGGCGGTCAATAAACACAACAAAGTCTACCCTGTTGGGAAATATGCCCGTGCGTTGCAACGGGAGAAAAAAATACCACATCTCTAAGAATGATTCGAGACCCTTCACTCAGGTCCACGTTCTCTATTTTAACATAGCATCAACAATGTCGTCAATTATCCTCCCTCCCATCCTCCCCTCCCTTATGTGTGGTCTATAACTGCAATGCTTTAAGACTAAACTAATATTAAAAATCCTATTATCCACAATATTCTCACAATATGCAAAAGTAATATTTGATTGTAATATTCATTATTTATTATCCATAATATTCTCACAATATCCAGGAGTTTAAAACATAAGAGCCAGTAGGCACCAAACATGAATATTTCTTAAAAACACGGGGAAAATTCCACTCAAACAACTTTACAAGTAACAAAAAAACAAAGCAGGGCAGCATTATTCAAACTATTTTGGTTGAAAATATAGTAAACATGCATGTGTGTTGCAACGGGAAAAGAAAAATATCACATGTCTTTAATCCAATAACGACGCCACATCTATATTAATCTACACGGTGCTGGCATGGTTGAGCACAAAGCCTGGATGGATTTGAAACAGCCTCCGGCTGGCATCACGTGAGCAGCCGCACCATGCGCAGGCCGACCCTGCCGACGTATTTCCCTTGCGAGATCTACATCAATTTCTTTGGCTCGCTTTTCGTGCGGCTCCTCCCTGCTTACAGCCATTGATCGGTAAAGGCGAACTCCGGGAGTTGTTTGTCTGGTGATGTTGGTGATGATCACGACTACCGGCGGAAGTGGATGAATTTTGCCATAACTTTTGAGCTTGGAGGAACCAGACCAATTTATAACAGAAGCCTGATAAATCACTTTACAAACCAATAAATCTGCCCAATGACTAACACAGCTGATATGGCATAATTTTAGTTACCTAATGGCTGCACCTGCCAATAGGTATTGAGCCCCCCATTAAAATAAAGGAAGGACATGCACTGCTTGCAGATTTACTCTAATTAATCCAACAAAAGCGGAAGGACATGCAGTGTGCTGACTCACTCTGATTAAACGGCTGCTTGGTTGGCTTGTGTGTAAACCCGTACGTGAAAGAGAATCAAGCCGTTGTGTGACCCCGCTAGCACATTTTACTGAGTATCTTTTCGTGCTGCTTTTTCATACTGTCAATGTATTTATTTCTCAGCGATTTTGCTACGTCAAATGGGAATTTGCTGCATATTTACCAAAATAATATCTGGTTGATGTACATGCGGTTTTGATCGAGCGTCGACACACGACACTGCATGCCCAGTTAATGCTGCTACAAGAAGTACCCAATGCTCCAAAGCTGGACCACCGTTGTTGCTGTAAGGCGGACCGCATGCTGCAAAGCTCGACCACCATTGTTGTGAAGTCGGATGCCACTATTGCAACAACCTTCTTCTTCGGAGTCAATCACAGCTTACGCCTAGCGACAGCTATGTCGTGGGTACAACTGCATATAATTTAGTTTCAACAGTAGAAGTTTTGATGTATGTTAATTTTTTTTTCCGTTGCAACGCACGGGCATATGTGCTAGTCCAATGTAAACTAGAAAACTAAGAGACAGAGTTTGTGTACCAATGTGAGTAGCAAGATACGTGCCTCGGTGCCTAATAAGCCACGAAGCTATGGTTGCCCTTGCCGGCAAAATTTGGACGACTATTCGTGCCGAAGCCTGAAACACACACTTTCACAGAGCTCTCACGGATGAGGCTAGTCATAGTGGGAGTAACTTAGCTAGTAACATAGTGCAATTCGAGAAAATTCTGCTTATGTGGCAAGTAATTGATGAGAGGTGGTAACATAATATGTTACTGTAACATAGCGCTTTCCAAGACAAGATGAGTCTATGAGCTAATAAATGAAGCCATCTATGATACTACTCTCTCTCTCTCTCTCAGTTTACAAGGCGTGCGCGTGCCCCTAGGTCGTCAATTTGACCATTATAAAAAATATATCAATATAAACTTCAGATGTTCTATTTTCAAACGGTATAATTTTTGTGTTATATAGTTTATATTAGGATGATAAAATTGACAACCTAGGTATACGCGCAGGACTTGTAAACCGAAACGGAGGGAGTACTATTATGTTATTTTGCATTATGAAGGTAGTAACTTAGACTAGTATCATATGCATGACACTAGTCTAAGTTACTCCCCACTATGACCAGCCTGAGAGAAAGCATGGGAAAGCTGAAATTTGGAAGCGGACAGCTATATCAGAGTGCACGCCAATCGGAGAGAGACAACGATGAGGCGACCGCATGTTTCTACCTGCGAGCTAGCAGCGAGGAGCGAAGTGATCAGGCGTACCTTGCCTTGGTGGCTTCCCTATCTTGTGATTCAATTTGAGGAAATGGACTCCATCCTCCATCTGTTCGGTGGAGAAGACAAAGTGAATCCTGCATCTATTAGTGGAGAAGACGAAGTGAATCCTGCATCTATTGGTGAAGAAGACGAAGCGGAACTACCAAAGGAGATGAAGGAAGGGATGGAAAATCAATCGGTGGGGCTGTTACAATCGGGGAGATGATGGGGCTGTAGGACTGTAGCGCTCCAGCCGGAGCTCCGTTTCTTCTCAGAAAAAACACTGAAAACAAATGATGACGTGGATTAGTGAGGGCACTATGAATGTTGAAAATTGCACATGTGGCAGCATTGCTAAGATGGGTAGTCTGTATGTCAAGAGAAATAATATAGTGAGGATCAACTATTTAAATATTATAGATTATAGATATAGATGAGTTTTCGAACAGTGGTGCGCGAGCTTGAGGGTCTGGTGGGTATGGAGGTGCATGTATGGTCGGGAGAAAGAAAATGATGTGTGCGAAGAGAGGGGTTGAGGGATGGGATAAGGCCATAGGGGAAAAGCTACTCGCAAGCCCATTGGACAGTCTGTGGATTTAAAGCGTTTTCCTTGTGCAATTTACACCACTCCGAATATTTCTCAAAAAAAAAAACACCACTCCATGTCCTGATGCGCGTCTAGTATATTTTTTTGAAAGGAGGAAGACCTCCAGACTCTGCATCTCGACGATGCATGCAATCATTTTATTAATTATGTAAGTAAAACAATAGTAAGACTGAAGCCACCGTCTAGGCAATATCTGTCGCTACTCCTATCTAGTTGATGAAGGGATACTGATAGTCTGGGCCTAATACCAAACAGACCTGGCAGCCAAACCTACCATATAAGACCTGAGGCCCAACCAGGACGCATGCCGTGTATGGAGCACCCACCGATCCGACGCACACTCAGAGGCCGCCGCCGCCACCTGCCATCAATCCATCTTTAGAGTTGTACTGTTGCATCTATCTTGCCCGGTCTAGCTGCCGTAGACGCCACCACGACGCGAGGCAGCGTCACCTCCTGCGCGAGTCCATCATCGCACATCAGACGCCTAATCTCCAGGGCGCCATGCCATCGAGATCTGTCACCATCAATATGTATGATGAAGCACCGCTCCACCAAAGACATCGTCCACTGGTCCCTCGAGCCCGTGTACACCTCCAAGAATGACGCCCCCAAGGGGGAAACGACACAAGCGCGCCGCTGTCTTCTGATATATCAATCTAGGGTCTCCCCGGAGGTAGCAAATAGTGGTCTAGAACTTCTCCATGGCGATGCCTTCAATAAGGGAACGACGCCGTAGAGCGCCGCCACCGCCGGCTTTGGCATCTAGCCAAGAGTAGGTTTTCACCCAGATCTGTTCAAAAAACTCCATCCAGCTTCTTGTGCACGGATCGCCAAACCGCACATGTAGCCAGTAGCCGCTCCAAAATGATGACCACAAGAGATAGAACGGCGCCGAACGTCGCCATCGTCCGATCCGGGAGGCCCAGATCTAGGGTTTCCCTGACTGCGCTAATGATGCCTTCATCAAGGTAGTGAGGCCTCAAGACGCCGCCATCATCGTCGTCAAGGACTGTCTGGTTTTCACCGACAGTCATATCTCCCCACCTCACCGCCAACCGATCTGTGAATCTCCACCCTCAGCTCAAACCGCATCGAGGACCGGCAAGCCGTGACCCAGATACGGAGGCGCACAAGGAGGGAAGACCGTTCAGATCAGACGACGCCAGCCGTTGGGGTGGCCACCACCACGCCATCCAAAACCTCCACGGCGCCTCCACAGCACCGCCGCCACCATCCAGCACCACGCAGCCTCCACGCGCAGGGGCGCCGCGTCGCCTCCGTGGCCCAGATCCTGGGCCGCGCCTCTGCGCGATTCGATGTCCCGCGCCACCCGATGCGACGAGAGGGGATAGGAAGGTCTCCTCCACCGCCGTCGGACGCCGGTGCAAAGCCCGGCGGCTTCCTCCAGCGGCGAGGGAGGGAGATGAGATGCGCCTGGCGGCTAGGTTTGGGAGAGCCGCCCGAGTCGCCCGATGTGGAAAGTCTATTGGTTTGCGCGTCTAGTATAGCTAGGAAAGAATTAGAAGAAGAGACAGCTCCACGAATGCATCTGATTATTTACATAGACATACGTTCCGTGAGTCTCACTAGATCCCATGGGGTGCATCACCTCGCGCCTATCTCCGCCCGCCACCGCCGGCCTATGGACCGGCCAGCCGCCGGATCTGCTCCTTGAAGTCTCCGCCCGCCTGCGGCACGCCACCGACGTTGTCTGCTTCCATGCCGTCTGCAGGTCATGGCGTGACACGACGGCGCAGCTCGCCCCTGAGGCGACCGCGGCCTAGCTTGTGTTTCCCGTGGGTTTTAACGTCGTGGGACGGCCACCTCATGCACTCCAGCATTGACTTTCGTTGCGCTCCTGAGAAGCCAGCCTACCACCGGGGCCACGGCGACTTTATCTTCGCAGCCATTAGGGGCAGGATCTAGCAATGCCAGTCATGGCAACCTGGTGGCCAGTGTGGACGGCATGGCAACCTGGTTCTTCGCTGCTCGCCCCGAGCCGAGACTCATCGACATCTTTACCGGAGATGTCGCCCGCCTACCTCCCTTGCCGGATCAGACAAGGAAGGCAATAGACAATTTCCGTGGTGTCATCTACAAGGATCGCACTGTCTTTCTGTACAGCTTTCAAATTAGGTTCTGCTTGGATCGGTTCACTAGGTATACAGCATTTACGGCGGCTATGATGTGCCCTGGTGATGCGATATGGACTGTCGTAGAGAAGAGACTGAATTTGTTGCCAGAACCCTATGCCATGTATCATGACGGCAAAGTCCTGGTTTGGGATGATGATTCTTTCTTGTGCTTCCGGAAAGATGGTAATATCGACAACATATTCGAGTCAGGGGGGAATGTAGATCCGGATATAAATATTTCTCATGAAGACAACTACTTCCTGGAGTCCCACGGTGAGCTGTTGTGGGCATCCGTCATGGTGAAACGAGATAGGAGTCTGCATGGCTATGATAAGCCGTCAATGCGGGTGATGGTACGCGCGCTGCAGAAAGAGCCAGGAAGTGGCAAGAGGCAATGGGTGGCGTGGGAAGGTCGGATCCTCTGCAATCTCACCCTATTCCTTGGGTCTCCTGCAAGCTTTGCCACGCGTTTAGATATAGGTGAAGGTTGTGCCTATTTTGTCTTTAGGGGTGGCGTATTTAGATACAGTTTCGTCGCGAACAAGGCCAAGCCCGTGAAGTGGGTGCCTTTTGAATTGAGAGCTGTGAGAGTATGGCTCCGCCCCAACCTGACATTTGCTTCAACCTGTGAAATTCAAGAAAGGCTCGAGGCTCAAAAGAAGGCGTGGAAGAGTTAATTCCAGAGTCAAAAGTGTCAAATCATAATTTAGCAACTCTGATCTTGTCTTGTCTCGAAGTATTCTAGAAGCAAGTGTTGTTCTTGTTTGCGACCATCTATTTTGTTAATAATTATTACTTTCTTGTTGAAGGCGTTGAACCTTAATTGTTTATTGAATGTAAATTGTTAATTACATGTTTAAGAATTCCATAACTTTGCAATTTACCTCCCAACATGTGGACGTGTCATCGTTTAATGTGTTACCGGCATGATAGCCCGTGTTGCTACTCCTTGTCTCCTTCTCTCTGGGTGTACAGGGCTTACATTTGTTTCCAAGTCATATCACGTCACCATATCTTCCAATCTTCCTTTCGAATGACCACATAAAATTTAATCTCAAAATCATTTTCTTATTCTTATTCTTAGTCCGAGAAGAGTCGTTGATAAACTCTCCCCATAACCTTTTCATTTACACATTGCAAAGTCCAACGATCATATTCAGGGCATAATGAGGATAAAATCGAGAAAAGGAAAAACATTACCTCGGGGACACTTCGTCGAGCACCTTGCTAGGAAGGGAAAGGTGTGTGTCACATCAGTGATGTTGGTGCACCGGCGAGGCTGCCAAAGATGAAGGCGAGATGGAGGGAGAAGGGGTAGATGCGATATAGCCGATTCACATCCTTGTTGTGGACCTATGGAGCTGCCACGAATTCTGCCATGGCTTGGCTCAGCGTCGGGGGTGGTCGCCAAGGTGGACGTTGGGAGCTTGCATGGGGGGTCACATGTTTCCTCCTGCTCCCCTGGCGGATGTGTTGGGCGCGGCATTAGGATGTGGTGGCGTTGGCCTATGTTTGTTGTTGTTGTTGCCGCTCCCCCTTGTCATGCATTTTTTCTCTCTCTCTCTGCTCTCTTGAGTTGGCCACTTTTTCTCAAAGGCAGAAAATTTTAAACCCTGAAATGTAGACAGGGAAAAACCAACACATGAAACTCTATACTTTTTCAGCAACAAAATTTTAAATTAAGTAGAGGGCGTTGCGCTAAAAATGCCAATTTTTTCTCTAACTAACTAGAGAAAGAAAGTACTACGGGCCCTGAAAGGGCGCACGAGGCAGCCAGACGCAACTGGGATATTCTTCTTCTCGCCTTCCCTCTGCACCGCCAAGGAAAATGTTTGCCCTTCGCCGCCCCTCCGCCTACTCCACCAACGTCGTCCTCGTCCAACGATGGCGCGTGGGCATGGGCCGAGCGCGCGGCAAAGCTCTCCCTGCTGGGGCTCACCGGCGTAGGCGGCCGCCACCGCCTACGCCGTCAGCGACACCTCCGTCTTCCTCGACCGCACCAGGTCCAAATCCAACGCCCGCCCACTCGCCCGTTTACCTGTTATTCCTTTCCACAAGTTGTGCGGCGTGTATGTAGTTTATGATCTGATCTGCTAGCTCCTCGACCCTGCACTCAAATTTTGGTTCGTTTACATACAAAAAACAGGGTGGAGTATGTTTCCAACAAGGTAATGGAGATGGCTGCCCAGAACAAGCAGATAGCGAGCGCGATCGGCGGGCCGATGACGCCAGGGTTCTGGCACAACATTTCCATTGCCTGGAAGTGGAACCTCGCGAGGCATTACCTCTCCGGCACTCTCCAGGTATCCGGGCCCCAAGGAGACGGCCTTCTTACCTTCGAGGCGGTTCGCTCTAGAGGTCTGTGTTCTTTGCTTTCTTCTTTGTTGACATCTCAACTTACTTATGTGCGTGTCCAAGTGCTCATTAATTGGATTAGGAGCCTTACTATGTATCTTGATATTGTCGAGACTGTCCGCTATACTGTGTTCATGCATTGCAGATATACATGTTTATTGATAAAGAATGTTGATTCCTATTCATGTTTTATGCTGTGCCTTGAGTGCTTATGGATTCTGATTTAACATCACAACATCATTCTTATTTTTTTTTCGCATCATGTGTTTTTCTTTGCAGATAAATCCTGGTTCCGGTTTCTAAGATACAGCGACTGGGAGATACCCATAATGGATTCCATCCTTGATGTTCGTACTGAAGATGGGAAGCACCAAAGAATAAGCGTAAGGATTCCAGACAACATGACTGCTCCACCACCTCAAGAGAAGACACGTTATTTCGTCATTACTCAGAACATGATCGCTATCAAGAAGTGATTGTTTTCTATGCATTATCCGTGAGAGAAATAAGTAGTGCGCACATAAGTCTTACACCTTCTGTGTTTAAATATAAGACGTTTTGTCAGTTCAATTCAAACTGCCAAAATGTCTTATATTTAAAAACAGAGGTAGCCAGTACTAGATAAGTAGTCCACATAACGGATGGAGACCAAAGTGAGTGGGAGGTTGGATGATTTTCTGATGTACTGAAAGCTCAAATTCTTTTGGAGGTTCATTATTCATAATATCTTTTGCTGGTTGTGGACGCCTGTGATGCATACTTTGTACTACCAACTCTGCGGTGACCATATTAAGGCAAGTTGTTGCTGTGTTACTCTCTATTTGTTAGGTAAATTGGGTAGATGAACCTTACACCACATAACTAGTTGTGCAATAGAACTTAGCCAGAAATAATTTGAAATAAAAAGTTCTAACAAAATATGACAAATCAAACTGCAGCAACTATGTAGGGCATATTTGAAACTTGTTTTTCCACACAACGCATTACATATGCCTTAAGGGGCAAATAAATTTGACTAGGCTAGGAAAAGAGTAGATGTCGACGGCAGCGTCGCCGCACCTCGCATGTCTCGCGTAGACGAGTAGTGATTTTCACAGTGTTCCTTGCATGTATCCATGTTAATGTAGCAGCGATCATTTAGCAAGCAAAAGTAGCAATATTTAGCGGTGCATAACTTTGCCTTGCCGCACAACACTAGCTTGGCACTAACGTGATCTATGATTGTTGATGAGTAAGCTTGCTTGCTGTCAAGTGTCAACAGCTCACATATATATAAAAGGAGATAGTAAGAAGGGAGATCCGGTGCTATTAGTCGTCCCGATCCCATGCAGAATAAGATCAAGCAATTTATTATCTTAATTCAAGATCATTAAGAGCCACAAGTGTATAAATCAATTTCTTAATTTGTGAGATCATTTTTTTCCATTATTACACACAAATTCCTGAAACTTGGTAGCGAAATAAGAACTATGATATAGAAATTGCCGTTTCCCGGACTTATCGATTCTCCTGTTTTTAGATGCATATACGTTTCCAAACTGTGATGTGGAAATTGCAATTTGCTGGAGTTACCGATGTCCTATTTTTAGATGCGTATGTTTCCAAACTATGATATGGAAATAAGTTTTATAGTGCAGGAAACAATGGCACAAATGGCTTTGTCCTACCGTGCCGAGTCACCGACAGGTGGGAGCCGCTCAGGAGAGGAAGAAAAACTTGATCGTGTCGAGACACTGACAAAAGGGACCAACTCAGGAGAGGAAGATAAAAAAAATATCCCAAATCAAGCATATACAACTAACTAGTCGGTATAAGATTGCCTCGTTGCATCTAGGACGGAGTACTATTAAACCTTAGAAACTTTTGCCTAACGATAACAATGCATGGAATAGGTCGTGGGAACGAGATAAAGCACTTGCTAGGTCGGACAAGATAATGATTAAGCGCTCGAATTTGTATACACATGCTAAGGGGTGCCGAACATACATGCCAATCATTCTTGAGGATCCCATGCGGAGAGTTGTGGCAGCGTGAGTATGTTGTTGTTGTTGATGCTTTGGGCTGTGATTGGCACTTAGCAAAGGGGACAACTGTATTCATGGCCAACTGTATGGATCTAAATGTCACCAAGATGGAGCGACGGGGCTAGATCGGGAATAAGGTTAGCATGCAGATGATGAAGCAATTGTTTCTGACTTGCCAACAAACAAGAAACAAAAACAGAGCAACAAATATCTCTGTGTATACTTACATTTTGCAATGGTGGCAGAGGACAACAGGTGTAGAGACAGCACGCCAGTGCAAGGTTGCAGATCGTGTGCCTGTCCATTTTGATGGTCTTCGATCGATGAGAGAAAACACCTATGTGTTCTATGGAGTATTGTTAAAAAAAGACCCCAATAGCTGACGAACGTTCCTAGGAAGGGATGACATTTGCCTGGAAACCTGCCACCACGTGATTTTGATCAGATGGCCGTGGTGGCGTTCCCCGGGACCTACTCTCTAGGGAACATTCCCTAGATAACGTTACCGCAAAAAAAAATAACACTACTACAATTTGGGCATGTGTCCCTAGAACGAGAGCAATTCGGGCATGTGTCCCCCTGAAATACCGCCCAACAAAAAGTCCGGCAAAAATACCATTTTCCCTTTTTTTTTTGCCAAAAATTGTCACATTTGTAAGGTAACGATTAGGGTATTTTAAGCCAGATTATGGTAGGGCTGGCCCACCCGTCAGGGTAGACGTGGCAAAAAGTCAACACCATTAACTTTGACTATGATCTCTTGAAATGTAGCGACAGGAAACAAAGGCCGATTGACGTTGTTGGTGGCACAACATACTCAGCATACAAGCCCTAGAAACTTTTGGCTGCCGGTACAAACATATGGGATAGATCGTGGAACAAGATAAAGCACCTAATTAACACTCAAATTTAAGATACACACATGCTAACCCGGAGATTTGATCATATTCCATTGCATGTGCTTTTGATAATGTTCTCCTTTTTTGCGAGGAAATACTCTTGCTTTCATTAGCACCTTAATTTTTTATTGTCTAGAGCCCACTAGTTCGGTTAATTCGAGCACTTCATCTATAAGACAAGCAACTACAATAATTTTTGATTGATCGGAGCCTACTAGTTTTGGAGTACACTTATGTATTTCATTCGTTCATATTTTTGTTAAAAAATGGCATTCAGTCTATAAACTTCAATAGAAAAAACCGCTTTTTGACTGGATTTTACATACTTAATATGTTTTATTATTTTTAAAATTTAAATTGGGAACACTTATAGCATATTTATATTAGTTACTTTTTAGCTCCTGTTTACTAATTTCACACGTCTTTTTAACTGGATTTTACATGCTTCATATGTTTTAGTTACTTTTAAGCTCATGTTTGACATACGATCTGCCTCCTGGGATCATAATAATTTTAAATGCAACATGACAAATCAAACAACAGCAACTAGCAAGGGCATTACTCTTATTACAAACTTGTTTTCCCACACAGTAAGCCTTACATATGCAATAAGGGGAATAAATATGAAATATGTATGCCAATTTGACTACGCGGATAAAGGAGCAGGGGTCATTGTCGCTAGAATGTCTTGTGAAGACGAGAAACAACTTTCCTTGCATAGATCCATATCGGCGTAGCATAGGTTATTTATGTGATAGTAGTAGCAAAAATGGTCAAGGCAAAATTTTGCCTTGCCACACAGCTCATTTGGTAGATTGATTTTATCGTCGTCTATGGCCGGGATGGTTCAGCCTACGAAACAAGAAAAAAATCCATTAAAATACGAGCAACATGTCAGACATGATTTAGTATTGTAAAGTTGTGTATATACTTACTGGATACTTAGACTGAGTGATGGTGGCAAAGCATACGAGGTATAGAGACATCAAGGGCAGTGCAAGGATGTGGGTCGTGTGATTGTCCATCCCTAGCTCTCTGATGCAACACACGGCACTCGCGAGATGTGATGGCTGTCGATGATGAGAAAATGTGTGTGTTTTTGTACAAGCTTGGTTGCTTGTTGTTAACATATATAGGGCTTGTGTTTTACTCTATAGAGGGGGAGGCTGAGAGAAGGGAGATCTGATGTTAGAACTCGTCTTTCATCCACGAAGAACAAGATCAAGAAATTCAGTGTCTTTCCATAGTACTCCCTCCGTCCTTTGAAAAGTGTACTTCCAACTTTGTTGGAAAGTCAAACATTTTATGTTTGACCGTATTTATACAATAATACACCAACATTTATGACATCAAATTTGTAGTGTTAGATTCATGGTAAAATATATTTTCATCATATACCTATTTTGTTTCATAAATATTGATATATTTTTGCACAAGCTCGGTCAACCTTTAACATAGTTTGACCATCCAACAAAGTTGAAAGTACACTCTTTAAAGGCGGAGGGAGTATGTTGCTATTTCGCGTGTTATTATTCATTAAGATCCATGCGCACATAAATCAAGTTTTTAATTCATACGATCATGTTTTTCTCTTTTTTCAGACACAACTTTTCAAAATTTGGTCGCAGAATAAGGTGAGTGATTTGTGCATGCATGCGTACATTAAGAGAGAGAGAAGCCCCGCTTTTTTTGTAATTCTCCAGAATTTAATTTCCTTGTATATATGTCAGAGAGAAGAGTTACTCCAGGATACTCAAATAAAATTAGGAAGAATAGATGTAGTACTATAAACCCTGGCACTTTTGGCCACCAACATCAAGGCGTGGAATAGGTCGTGGGATAAAGATAAAGGCCTACATGCGCTTTTGATGGTATTGTTTTTCTTAATTTACTAATTTCATACATCCAACGCGGATATTCAACTTGATTTCCGGGGGCATGGGTCTAAAGGCAACATGACAAATCAGACTGCAACAACTAACTGGGCTATCAAGCTAGCTCTTAATTATTGCAAAGTTGTTGTTTTTTCGCACGTCAAGCATCATCACACATGTCTTGGGACAAAATAAATACGTGAGCCAATTAATTTGACTACGCAGGGGGTAAAGGAGCAGGGGTTGTCGCTGTGGCCGTCGCCGCCACCGCCGCTAGCATGTCTTGTGAAGACGATGGCGGGTTGTCGCAGTGACTCTTGCACACATCCATAGTTCTGTAACAGCGGTCGTTTAACAGGCAGCAGTAGCAGTGTGTCTCTCTGCACAGCTTCTCCTTGCCGCACAGCCCGTTCGGCAGATCGATCTTCTCGTCATCCGCACCGACCGTGATGGTTCCGCCTGTGGAGTGACATGCATATGATGAAACAATTGTTTTGGATTTGGTAACAATCAAGAAACATATCTCAGACAAGAAACAAAATGAGAAGTCAAAAACAAAAGAGAGAAGTGTAAGAATTACACGTGCATGGTATAATTAACTTGTTGAGCTAGGGTTAAAGAAGCTAGTATCGCAAAGATAAACCAGCGAGAGAAATAATATCTCTATTGCATATCTATTCGTAGATACATCGTGCGATAGTAGCAGAGAAAAACTACATGTGTGTATATATATACGTCCTAACATTTTGGGCTTGAAAGACAAAGTTGCATCGTAAAGAAAACTCTTGGAGAAATATATAAATATGTTGCATACTATACTTACAGTGTGCGACGGTGGCAGAGGACAAGAGGTGTATAGACAGCAGGGCCAGCACAAGGATGCGGATGGTGTACTTGTCAATGGTGATGGCCATCGATCGATGAGAAAAGATATCGACCGATTGCTTGGTGTGAACATGTACATGACTCGTGTGTTTGTATATATAGGGGATCGAGAGAAGGGAGATCCGGTGCAGAAAATTGGAAAGATTTAGTATCTTTCCATATAAATCAAGGAAACTCTTTGTAAGATTATTTCTTCTCCTTTTTTAGACAAGTTTCCTTCCAGAATTTTGTGGCGGAACGTGAACTTTTTTTTAAACACAGTACAGATGCAAGCGCTCATACATATGCGCATACACTCACCCAAACATATAATCTTGAGATTTACGAAGTCACCGTAGGCGCCTTGTCATCGACAGGAGCACCAGGACTTGAACCCTGGTAGGCTGGGAATACCACCGTCCCTCTAACCATCCAACCACAGGTTGGTTCGCGTGGAACGCGAACTGTTTGCCTGATTTATCCCGTATCTTCTGTAGATACATGTGAATTTCCAAATTGTGATATCAAATTCTTTTTTTAACAGAGTACAATGAAAGTCGCTCACATACACAAGCATACAATCGCCCCTATGAACGGATGGGGCTTGAAATTTTTCTTTGTTCAGTAATAACTTAATCTTGGAATAAAACACTTGTTACTTGTTATAGGAATTTGGAAAGTTATGGAAGGAGACCCATCATTTTGCAATGATTTTTATTGATCAATTAGAATTGACTTCTAGAACGTATAATTGTCTAAAAAGGGCCCAGAAACTAGAGTTGTGTGCATTATATGAGGAAATAATGAAATTTTTTCTAGTGCATTCCATATCTTTTTTACTAGATCAGGATTTTTGATTCATAATTTAGAATCAATCCATGTTAGGTCAACATTGCCTGCTCCCTCGTGATGCTCTCATCCGTGCTCACGTCTCTTCTTTTCCATGCGACAGCTACGCCAATCACTAGTAGAAAACAGGGCTTTGGTCACAGGGCAGTATTCACATTAGTCCCGGTTCAGTCACGAACCGGGACTAATGTGAGCATTCGTCCCGGTTCGTGCGGCTAAGGCATTAGTCCCGGTTCACCTGGGCCCTTTAGTCCCGGTTGGTGCCACCAACTGGTACTAATGGGATTTGAGGCATTAGTACCGGTTCATGGCACGAACCGGTACTAAAGGTCCTGTTTTCAAACTCTACCCCCCCCCCCCCCCCCCCGACCGCCTTTTCAGTTTTAGAAAAAACAAAAGAAAATGATAGAAATGTCAATAAAATAAAATAAAATAAGTTTCCCATGTGATATGTGGTCTAGTTGTTGGGAAAATTCAAATATGAATTTCGACTTTATTTGCAAAATCTCTCTGGAATTTGTAAAATGGGCATAACTTTTGCATACGAACTCGGATGAAAAAGTTTTTTATATGAAAAATCATCTACTCGAAAAGTTACATCCAAATTTTACAGGGGGAACCCCGTTAAACATTTGCAAAATCCTCAAAAACCTAACAGAAAAAAAGTTACGGGGCTTTTAAGATCTAGAGTGAAAAAAATCAAAAAAAAATTCAAACTTACTAGTGGCGCACCATTTGCTAGGTGCGCCACTAGTAACAGAAAAAAATATAGTTTCAATTTTTTTTTTCAGAAAAAATATGGTCAAATCTGGTCAAACTGTGGTCAAACAATGGTCAAACTAATTATTCCATAATATTAGTGTTACTAAATAATTATTTTAGTTACTTTGAATTTTGGTCAAATCTGGTCAAACAGTGGTCAAACTAATTATTCTAGAATATTAGTGTTACTAAATAATTATTTCAGTTATTTTGAATTTTGGTCAAATCTGGTGAAACTGTGGTCAAACTAATTATTCAAGAAATATTAGTGTTAGTAAATAATTATTGTTTTTTAAACAATAGTTTCAAACTCAAACAGTGAAATGTGTCACTTCATGCTCAAGCAAAATTCCTGAGGGTTAATAGGATTGACATCTTACAATTGTCATGAAAACAACAAGTGCAGACTTGGAAACGAGGGAGAATAGAACCCGGAAGTTAAGCATGCTCAGGCTGGGGGAGTGGGAGGATGGGTGACCGTTCGGGAAGTTAGATGATTTAGAATGATGAGGGGTGATTAGAGATTAGAGGATAAATTGAGCAGTGATGAGGGGTGATGATTAGAGATTAGAGGTTAAAAAAATTCAAAAAAAAATTTCAAAAAAATTTTTCAAAAAAAAAATCATAAAATTTCCTTTAGTCCCAGTTGGTGTTTCACCTGTTCCCGTATAATACTCAAACAACCACCGTACTAGAGTCTTAGTGCACAGCGATGTGGCCGGCGCATCAGCCGGCAGCGTGGGTCGTGGCGTCGATTGCGGAGAAGACTCCAGCTGACCCACAACATACGCGTTGACAACCATGGCGAGCACAGCGTGTCCGGCAAAGCTGTGGCACCAATGGTCATGTCGATGCCGGAGGCGAAGTCGACCACCGTGCTAGGAAGGCAATAAAGGTTGCACCCAACTCGGCATGGGTGGTGACACTTGCAGCATCACGTCCCATGCAGAACTATTAGAGTATATTCGGATCGTTAAGTTTTGGTAGTTTGAGTTGTAATCTATCTCTAGCATTTTTGGACTCCAAGACTTTGTACTTATATAAACAGCCCCTTGAGGCATCGATCAATACATTATCATTATTATCAAACTTTATGGTATTAGCTGCCTAGATTTCCGCCCTCGGCATGGCTTCACCGCCAAATTCCCCCATCGCTGCCGCCTCGACGGCTCTTCACCACGGCTGAGTTCCGTGCCGCCGGAGCTTCCCACCTATCCCCTTCCTACTCTACCCACAACCCTAATTTTCCCCAACCACCGCAGCTCTCCCTAGCCGACACAATCGCCGACGTCTCCCCTTTCATCCCGATCACCCTAGACCTCGCCGCCCACAACTTCTACCATTGGCGCCACCTCTTCCACGTCCACCACGGCTGCTGTGGTCTTCGCCATCACATCAACTGAACACTCCTTGACGCCGTCCCAAGCGGTCTGCGACTCCGGCGAGCCAGCAAGGCGGATCCTGGAGTGTGCATCACCATGCCCGACGAGGAGTTCCGCGCGCACGGGAACAGATCAAGTCGACTGCGGCAGGGCTCGACAACGCGAGGTTGTGCCGTTGTCGTTCAACGGCGAGAAGTGAAGTTGGTAGAACAGTGGGCCGGTGAGGGAGGGCACGCGTGGTGGTCGTCGGTCCTACCTGAATTGAAGCATTCCCAGTGATCATAACGAGCCACGAGCTGTACGAAGAACTCTAGTCCATGTTGAGGTTGACATTGGATAATGATGCGGTCACAACAACCCTGTGTCCCTGGCGGCGACAATGGAGTTGGCGACTACCACGTCGTCGAGCACAAGGTCGGAGGCGACCATGCGGACGGCACCGATGAACGGGATACTCACAGACCGCTCGATGTCCGGAACCTTCAGGTGCGCGAGTGATTCAGTAACTCGATTGGGGCACAAGCGGGGGTTTTGCGAAGTCGAATCTAGACTAGAAGATTACACGGTGGTTGTTTCATTGTTTGAGTATTACACGGGAACATGTGAAAATACTAGAGTCTTGGATCTTTATTTTTTATCAGAAAGAAGAGACGTGGGGGAGGAGAATTGGCGTAGCCGTCGGATGGAAAAAGAAGAAACGGGAGTACGGATGGGAGGATTACAGGGAGCAAGCAAGCCCGGTTCCCCTATGAACGCACGCATGCACACGTATCCCAATGAGCACCTCCGAGAGGCTGAGCCGGCATGCCACGCCTCATAGTCGAGGGAATGTTTTCTCTCACTGAACAACACATCTATGAGAAGTCTGAAATAAATCCAGCAAAATACCATCACCAATGTCAAGTCTAGGACTTAAACACTAATGGGATTGGGAAACCATTCTCCTCCTAACCATCCAACCAAAAGTTGGTTCGCTCATTGTTGGGGCTTTCCAGTACCTCACCATGACGTGGCCGGACCTCGCCTACGCTATGTAGCAGACGTGCCTCTTCATGCGCGACCCTTGGAAGCAACATCTAACACTGGTCAAGTGCATCATGCGCTATGTACGCGGCTCATTCACTCATGGATTGCACGTCCAACGCTCTGCGTCGCTCCATCTGGTAACCTACTCCGACACCGTCTGGACGGGCCGCCCCAACACCAAAGTATTGACGTCTGGCAGTGGGTAAAAGTGTGATAATTAAAGTATTGTGTTTTGGTTGCAAATTCTATGGACAGGTACATCACAAAAGACATTAACTAAGCAGTGGCAGAGGATGGAAAAAACTAAAGTGAAGGAACTCATAAGCACAAAAAATATATTATGTAACCGATGCGACACAACGCGGCCCACCACCAGCCATGAAGAAACGGGGCCGCACCGCGCCGTCCGTCAGATTCGGTGGCTGTCGTGGCTAGTGCGCCGCAGGGAGAGTACTCCGCGCGTGTTCCCCGGCGACCGCGCCGACCCACGGGCGCTCCTCTCCTGGGCGCGCGAGACGCAATGGTCTGTGGGCCAGCAGGATGGCACAGAAGAGGGGGGCTGCCACGCGCCGGTGGCAAGTAGGAGGACCTCTCCGAGGGCAAAGCACTGATGGTCCAGTTCTTGGAGAAGAAGCACGCTGTTTGTTCGTTGAAATGGTGGGACGAAATCTGGTGTCAGTGCCCCTATATATCTGAATCAAATCCCTCTAGTCCCTGTACTGTACTGAGATCTGAAAAATGTTCGGTGCTTACTAGTCCCACCGTACTAAATCAGGGAGAATTATTATGGATTGAAGGGAGTAATAACTAATCGGTGCTGGAATTTCTGCACATCATTCTTCCCTATGTAAAACCAGAGATATGCTTTTGGTCCGAATCAGAAGCATTTATTAGAGATCTTGTTTCATGGCACTCATCACGGCAGTCACTCGCCAGATTCATACACGCTCCACATGTATGTATGTATGTATGTATGTATGTATGATGGGAAAACAGACACACTTGTTTCGTGGAAACAGACACATTTGTTTTAGGCCTCACATTGCTTGTTGTACGATATAACTTAGCCACAAATAATTGGAAATAAAAAAGTTCAAACAAAATATGACAAATAAAACTGCAACAGCTATTTAGGGTATTGCAAACTTTATTTCTCCACACATCATGCATTATAAATGCCTTAAGGGACAAGTAAATAAATTCGGCTAGGCGGGTAAAAGGGCAGGGGTCACCGCAATGATGCTATACTACACACGACAATTGCCGAACTCATTTGGGACGAGGCCTCGCATCAAGCCATCCGTGCGTACTGCAGACCTGGTCAGCACAGTTTCGGGGGTCACCGTCGCCGCGGCTAGCATTTCATTAGAATGCGAGAAGAGATCCGGGCAGTTTCTATCGCAGCTCTCGGAACTTGTGTAGCACCAGTCAGTATTAATACAACAGATGCAACAATGAAAGGCGATGGAGCACTTTTTCTGGCAACCCAAGCTCATTTCATGGATATCGTCGTTGTCCACGCCGGCCGCGACGGTTCGGCCAGCCACGTGCGCATAAATGAAGAACTTAATTCGCAAGATCATCTTTTTTTCCTTTTTGTTGACACAAATTTCCGAAAATTGATGGTGGAATATTTATATAGTTTCTTGTATCATCAATCTATATATCTCAACTAATCTTAGAAATCTTGGAAAATTAACTAAAATTAATTTTAGAAATTGTGCAAACCTCATTAAATGCAATTAATTTTGAAAACATCATTAATTGTACTCCTTTCGATCAATATTAATTGTCGTTGATTTACTACAACTTATTAATAAATCAGTGACAATTAATATGGATCGGAGAGAGTAGAAATTATCTCTACTTCTAAACGTGGGTTGGTAGTCTCGCCTCACTTCCACCGACCCCTCAGCAAACCCTATATTATGCTCATGAGCGTCAGAAAGGGAACCTTTCCCTGAAGCGCAGCCAAGTTGGGCCGGCCCATTTGACGCGTGCTTTAACTCAATCAAATCGTCACTTTCCCAAAAATATATGTCACGATTAAATCATTTAAATCAAATCTTAACAAAATCCAAATTTTCCTACTACCGAAATCCAATCAAATCTTACCAAAACATCAACTACAATCATAGTTGGCCGGCCTGATGCGTCCACGCATTTTTTTTTGTTTTTTCGTATGTTTTGTTTTTTGGTTTCCTTTATTTCTGTTTCATTTTTTTTATGACCAATCTATTATTTTGTGCTCGGCATACTATGAGAATTGACAATTTACCAAAACAAAATCCAATCAAATTGACATTTTCCAACACAATGTCATGCATTAACTCAATCAAATCAAATTGACAATTTAGCAAAACAAAATCCAATCAAATTGACACTTTCCAAAACAATGTCATGCATTAACTCAATCAAATCAAATGTTAACAAAATCTCAACCAAAACCAAACATTCTTTGCTTTCCACTACTCATAACCAAAACAAATCAAATCCTAACGAAACATCAGTTATAATCAAAGTTAGCCGGCCCACTTGGCGTGTGCGCACGTTTTTTTTCTAAGTTCCATTTTTTGGCTTCCTTTTTTCCGATTCATTTTTTTATGACCAACATATTATTTTGTGCTTGACATACTATCAGAATTGATACGGACCTGATGTCCTGCAAGTGCATAGGGTTTAGTTGTAGCTTTTTCGAAGTAAGAGTATCGACTCCACAGGGAGCACAAGAATTAATCTTTTCATCTCCTGAAGGGTACGAATAGAGTGCCTGTAAATTGTTAGTTCTCCGAAGCAATAGTAACATGAAAAAAAAATGTTGAAGGTGCAAAGGTAAATAAATTAACATAAGTAAAAAACTAGAATTTTAAATGAGAGGCTTGAAACTCAAGCATCTTTCCATTTGTTTTGTCCTTCGTCTTTAGAAGTTCGAGCGTGAAACTCAAGCGGGTCACCTCAAGATCGCAACCGTCGTATAATGGAGTCTGCGAGTCTACCTCCAGTTGCGCCAGCTTGGCCTCCTATCTAGAAGCATCTCTGGTGCTAGTCGTATTCTTGCGAAGCAGGTCTCGGACATGAGGGTCCTCACGACTGAACTTAGTAGCAACAAAGACTACAGCATCTCCGCCTCTTCTCCGCTGTGTCCGGCCTCTGCTCCCCCGTGTCCAGCCTCTGCTCCGCCATGTCCGGCATCTTCTCCGCCGCCATGTTCGGTGCCCTCGTCTTTGGGTACATCATTGGCATCTCTTCGTCTAGCCCCATGTCGTTATTGGCTGCCATGTGGATGCCCTCATCATCATCTTCACTTATCCACCGAGTATAGCCATCCATGAAACCATGCATGAGCAGGTACATTTTTAAACTACCACACTCAAAGGGGTCCAAGATGATGATTACTTTGCATTTTCTATACGGACATAAAATCCTAGTCCGGTTATTTGCATACATGTCGTGCACCGCGGATCGCAACCATCTTTCCACCATCCTTTCACTGACCTTCATGACTGCCTGTTGATGTCTACTACGCAACTTATTCTTGTATACTCGTGTTGGGCCTCCAAGCACATAGTTTTGTAGAACAGTGGAAATTTTCCCTCAAATGGATGACCTAAGGTTTATCAATCCGTGGGAGCGTAGGATGAAGATGGCCTCTCTCAAACAACCCTGCACTCGAATACAGGAAATCTCTTATGTCCCCAACACACCAAATACAATGGTAAATTGTATAGGTACACTAGTTCGGCGAAGAGATGGTGATACAAGTGTAGTATGGATAGTAGATATAGGTTTTGGTAATCTAAAAATATAAAAACATCAAGGTAGCAAGTGATAAAACGGAGCACAAACGGTATTGCAATGCTTAGAAACAAGGCCTAGGGTTCATACTTTCGCTAGTGCAATCTCTCAACAGTGCTAACATAATTGAATCATATAACAATCCCTCAACGTGCGAGAAAAAACACTCCAAAGTTCTTATCTAGCAGAGAATATAAGATAAAATTGTTTGTAGGGTACGAAACCACCTCAAAGTTATCTTTTCCGATCAATCTACTGAGCCATCCATATAAGTGACACGAACAGCCCTAGAATTTATACTAAAATAACACCATATGATACGCATCAACCAACTCTAATGTCACCTAGATACTCTAATGTCACCACAAGTATCCGTGAGTCAATTATACGATACGCATCAAGCGACTTCAGATCCATAATATTCAATCCAACACAAAGAACTTCAAAGAGTGTCCCAAGATTTCTACCAGAGAAAGTAGGACAAAAACATACATCAACCCCTATGCATAGATTACCCCAATGTTACCTCGGGAATCCACGAGTTTAATGACAAAACATACATCAAATGAATCAATATAATACCCCATTGTCACCACAGGTATTCATATGCAAGACATACATCAAGTGTTCTCGAATCCATAAAAGTATTCAATCCGATAATAGTGAAACCTCATAGGTAAAAACTCAATTCATCGCAACAAGATAGAGAGGATGAAATACCATATGATCCAACTATATTAACAAAGCTCGCGGTACATCAAGATTGTGCCAAATCAAGAACACAAGAGAGAGAGAGAGAGAGAGAGAGAGAGAGAGATCAAACACATAGCTACTTGTACATACCCCTAACCTCGAGGGTGAACTACTCCCTCCTCATCATGGAGACCGCTGGGATGATGAAGATGGCCTTCGGTGATGATTTCCCCCTCCGGCAGGGTACCGGAACAGGGCTCCGGATGGTATTTTGAAGATACAGAGGCTTGCGGCGGCGGAGTCGAAGTCGAAGTTCTAGGGTTATTTTTGGTGGTTTCTCTATTTATAGGATTTTTTTGGCGTCGGTCTCAAGCAAAGATGGGCTAAGATGGGCCCACAAGCCACCACGGCAGCGGACCCCCTGGGCGCGCCCTGGTGTGTTGTGGCTACCTCGTGGCTCTTTTGGTCCTCCCACGAAGTGTCGGGGGTCTCTTTTGTTCCAAAAAAATCGTCAAAAAGTTTCATTCCATTCCGAGAACTTCTATTTCTGCACAAAAAACAACACCACGGTAGTTCTACTGAGAATAGCGTCAGCCCGGGTTAGTTCCATTCAAATCATACCAAAACCATATAGAATTGTTGTAAACATGGTATGAATACTTCATAAATTATAGATACGTTGGAGACGTATCACCTGCGCGGTATAATAAGCAAAAGAATTATTACCATGAATGCATATGCATACATGAAGGTCATACAAAAATTCGGCGTGACCTTCACACGAAATTCGCCGAAACAAAAATAAATTGACATTTTAGCAAAACATATGCAACTCATGTCAAGCACGATTCGACTAATACACATAGGCAGCATCTCATACCACATGAACATTCCTGCCGTCATAACGCATACACACATATTTCTAGTTTTGCAAAGCCCAACTTTTTACTCACCTATCCCGAGAGAGGGAGCAAAAGTAGTGGACAAAGATGCATGGCTTACTTCTAAAATGGGTAGATATAGTTGGAAGGAGATGCTCTACCTAACTAGTGGAGAGTCAGAGAGAGCTAGCTAGTGAGATAAAGGTAGAAGTGGAGAAAGGGAAAGAGGGAGAGACAAATAAAGTGAGGAAGAGAGAAACAGGTCATTAATGGAGGAGATGGTGGATGGGGGTATTAATGGGGAGCGAAGAGAGGTAAGAGAAGGAAGAGAAATAATGGGGAAGAACTAAGAGCATCTCCAGCCGTTGCCCCCCCCCAGAAGGCATAAAAATCGCCGCCTGGGGGCGAGCCGGCAGTAGAATCGGCTCTGGGGGCGGTTGGGCATCCAGCCATCGCCCATAGGTGCCGATATCGGCCCATTCCTGGCCGCTTTTCGGCCCACTTTCGGCGAAAAATGGCCCGATATCGGCGAGAAACGGCCCATATTCGGCGTGGTTCAGCCCATATTCGGTGGGCGGCGTCGGGATCGGCCGGTTGGCGGCCGAGCGCGCGGGGGGTGGGAGGCGAATCTGGAAGATAGGCTAGACTTTTCGCCTGACGGTGTGGGCCATACGTGCTATTCCCTTGCGCCAGAGCCCCCGAGCGCCCCCCAGTCGCCGGGTTCGGCTTGCGATCGCCGGGCCCAAAAACGGGCCGAGCCGGCGGATTTCGGCGTCCTGGGGGCGCGACTGGGGCGTTTTTTCGGCGCCGGCGCGGAAAAAGTCGCCTGGGAGGCCTGTTGGGGGTGCGGTTGGAGATGCTCTAAGTGAGGGAGGTAGAGGAGGGAGAGGGAAAGGGGAAGGGGGAGGGGGAGGGTGGGAGAAAAGGTGGCTACTACGCATAGCAGCAACGCAGGATGGGTACCAGCGCTACTGCTAAATTCTGTAGCAGTAGCGCGTTGCCAAAGGCCAACGCTGCTGCTAAGGGGGGCCCACCTGCTGGCACCGTGCACACATAGTGGTAGCGGTGTGCCACCGACACGCGCTACTGCTACAGGTATAGCAGTAGCACTGATCTTTGTCGAACGCTACTACTACGGGCAGCCCCGGTGGGCGACGATGTGACCACTAAGCAGTAGCGCCGGTCAGGAATGTAGCGCTACTGCTACGATTCTACCTGTGGCGCCGCTACTGCTAAGGTTCTATCTATAAGCTTTCTCCTAGTAGTGTCATCCACACGACACTTGGCTAGGAATTTCTTTTAAGTAAGACCTAGCGAATGGTGTCAGCATGGGGCCCTATCCTCCCTCCCTAATAGCGCCGCCACCCAAACCTGAGCCACCCCTGATGGTTGCATGTTAACTGATATTTGTTGGGATTACAAGCGTAGCAGTTTGTAACAACCAGTAAGTTTTTCTCATGTAAGAAATTAAGGTATCAATTCATGGAGGCAAATGTATCATGTTTCTTGTTACAAGCTCCATTTGTGTCCCCGACATTGATAACAAGGGTGTCAACCTTTATTGTCGTGCATTCGTGAACACATGTTTTTTAAATCTATAAATGACATGTTCAAATAAATAGTATGAATGAATTTATTACATTACACATATTAAATGATTTAACACGGGTATGAGCAGAGCTACGATATATGTTTAAGCTACTGAACCCAAAATATATTTAGAAAGATGTAATAAACTAAAATACTATAACAATTTTTGGTCCCAAATTCGGGATGGGCGTTGGTGGGCCTTGGTTTTCAGGCCCAGCCAATGGACAAAGATGATGGATGAGTCGGCCTATTTTGTTTGGCGCCAAACCCATTTTGTCTTTCCCGCCGCCCCATTGCCGCCGCCGCAGCCTACATCTGCACCTACCCACCGAGAGAGAGAGAGAGAGAGAGAGAGAGAGAGAGAGAGAGAGAGAGAGAGAGAGAGAGAGAGAGAGATTTCTTTCCGGATCAAGAGATCAAGAAGCTAGGCTGGATCTCGCTCGCCATGGTGGCCGAGCTCGGCCCGGGCAGGTTCTACGGCGGCAGAAAACATGAACTTTTAATAACATTGAAACAGAAAAGGAAAGAAAAGAAAAAAGTAAGAAATAAACAAAAAACGAAAAAGAAAAAATTAAAAAAAACTAATCAAAAAGAAACAGAAAAACCGATTCATGGTACCTTCTAGAAGGTTCCCAAATCAGAAAAAACCGGCCAGAAAACTCTAGAAGGTTCCCAAAACCAAAAACGCTCCGTGTGAAAGGTCGACACAGAATGTGTCAAATAGGATATTCTGAGTGCGAACTCTCCCGCTGAAGGTTTTGCCTCCTCCTGCGTCGTATTGGGGTGGCCCGATCACGCGTGCATAGCGATTAAAAATAGGAGAGGAAATGTGAGAAGCAGGGATGATCAATCCCTGGTCTCCAAGAAGATCACGGGTGCTGCTAGCCACTCGCCCAGGTACTTCTCAAGGTAAGTTGTAGCCACATGTCCTACTTGCGGCTCTTTGAGCCATTATTTCCTTTTTTGTATTCTTTTTTCCTTGTCCATTTTTTCTTTTTTATTGCATTTTATTTGTTCATCTTTTTTCAATTTCATTTGTTTATTTTACTTCTTGTTCTGGTTTTCTTTTTTCTTTTGGTTATTATTTTACATTTTTTGTACGTGCAAACAACATTTTTCTAATAAATGTCTAACATTTTTTCGATACAAATTAAATATTTTTCTAATACATGGTCAACATTTTTCTATACACATTTTAAACATTTTTTAATACAAGATTAACTTTTTAATACATGCTCAATATTTTTTATACATTTTTATAAATGCTTGATTAACAGTTTTGAAATATGGTCAGGATATTTTCTTCGCACAATCAACATTTTTCAAATGCTTTATTAACATTTTGAAAACATTAGTTGAATTTTTTTTAAATGCTTGATTAACATTTTCATATACATGATAAAAAAATCCTCATTTTTCTATTACTTTGTGTTTTTTCTATACATATTTAACATTTTTGAAACACTTGTTCGACATTTTTTAAATGCTTGATTACATTTTTATATACATGATTAAATTTTTTCATCAATTTTCTAATACTTGGTCAACGTTTTCTCTATACAAATTTAACATTTTACAAATGCTTGATTAACATTTTTTTTAAATACTTGTTCAACATTTTTTCAGATGCTTGACTAACATTTTTATATACATGATAAAAAAATTGTCATTTTTAATACGTGTTCAATATTTTTAATACTCATTTAACATTCCCAAATGTTGTATTAATATTTTTCAAATACGTGTTCCACATTTTTTTTCAAATACTCGGGGGAAGGTGACTCGGGCGTTCTCTTCCTCTAGCGGCGGTGGCGCCATCCGGACCTGGGGAGCTAATCTCGTCATTCTTTCCCTCAAGACCTCGGTGGCACGGGTGAGTTGCCGAGCGAAAGCTCTGCGCTTGGTCGCGGACAACGGCAACGCCTGCGGGCGCCCTTCTCTCCCTGATGACGTCGTTGTGGGGCTATCTCCTATCTCCGTGTTTCGTGGCCCGGCCATCTTGGGATCGGTGTTGTGTGAGGTTTACCCATCACTTTGTATCGTTTGGTCATGTACTCAGATGCGGGGCGAAAGCCTATTTCAAGAGAGAAAGAAGAAGGTTCTCGCTGCGACTTCTGCTTCTGCTGCCGAGGCGCCGGCGAGGGCATCTCTAAAGAGGAAGTTGGTGGCAGCTTGGGTAACGGCGAGGATGGCACAGAAGAGGACGGCTGCCGAGGCGCCGGCGGCAAGGAGGAGGACCTGTCCGACGGCAAAGCACTGATGGTCCGTTTCTTGGAGATGCAGCATGCTGTGTGTTCGTTGAAATGGTTGCAACGAAATCTGGTGTCAGTGCTCCTATATCTGAATCAAATCCCACCAGAAACATACGACTAGTCCCTTATCTCGGATGTGAAAATGTTTGGTGCTTACTAATCCCTGTACTGTACTCAGATCTGAATTGCAAAAAGATTTCAAGTGCGTTCCCATTCTCTTCTTTTGTTTTTTCATTTCAAAGGCAATCTATTCTTTTGTTGGTACTGAACATATGACAATCTTCCGTCCGTTTCATGCTTATGTTTGCCGCTACTGCCACCAACATTTTCTATACCAGCTAAAACCACCCTACTAAATCAAATCAACGACAATTAATATGGATCGGAGGAATAAATGATTAATCGGTGTGGGAGTTTCTGCATATTATTCTTCCCTATGTAAAACCAGAGATATGCTTTTGGTCCGAATCAGAAGCATTTATTAGAGATCTTGTTTCATGGCACTCATCACGGCAGTCAGTCGCCAGATTCATACACGCTCCACATGCATGCATGCATGTATGTATGTATGGTGGGAAGGCATCACATTACTTGTACGATATAACTTAGCCACAAATAATTGAAAGTATAAAAGTTCAAACAAAATATGACAAATAAAACTGCAACAGTTATCTAGGATATTGCAAACTTATTTCTCCACACATCACGCATTACATATGCCTTAAGGGACAAGTAAATAAATTCGGCTAGGCAGGTAAAGTAGCAGGGGTCACCGCAACGATGCTATACTACACATGACAATCGCCGAACTCTTCTGGGATGACACCTCTCATTAAGCTGTCCGTGCGTACTGCAGACCTGGTCAGCACAGTTTCAGGGGTCACCTTCGTCGCGGCTAGCATTTCATCAGAATGCGAGAAGGTGACCAAGCAGTTTCTATTGCACCTCTCGAAACTTGAGTAGCACCAGTCAGTATAAATACAACAGGCACAACAATTAAAGAAGTTGCACTTTTTACGGCAACAAATTATTTCATTGATATCGCCGTTGTCCACGCCAGCCGCGATGGTTTGGCCTGTCAAATAGCATACAAATCATGTTTCTCTCTGGATTGATAAACAAAACAAGAAACAACCAAAATTTTGCGAAGATATATAAATTAGATAGTGAAATAGCAATGTTGTTTGCGGATGCACTGCTTACATTGCGCTATGGTGGCGGAGCATAGGAGGTGTACAGATAACAGGGTCAGCGCAGCAATCCGGATCGTGTGCTTCTCCATCCTCTCCCCTGATGCAACACTACTAGGCACTGATGTGATGTTCTATGGTTCTATGGTCACTTGTAAGATTGCTTACAATCGAGCACATGGCTCGTACTATATATACAGGTAAATAGTGAGGAGAGATATCAATTTATTAGTATCTTTCATTTAAGAGCCACATGGGCATAAATGAAGTTTGTAATTTGCAAGATCATCCTTTTTCTATTTTCTTGACACAAGTTTTTGGAAATTGATGGCAGAATATTTACATATATCTTGTGTCATTAATCTATATATCTCAACAATTCTTAGAAATCTTGAAAACATATTAATTGTGATTAATTTTACTCCAAATCATTGAAACATCATTTATTGCAATTAATTTTGAAAACATCATTAATTGTACTCCCTTCGATCCATACTCCCTCTGTTCCTAAATATAAATCTCTCTAGAGATTTCAATATAGCCTACATACGGATGTATATAGACATAGTTTAAAGTGTATATTCACTCATTTTGCTCCGTATGTACTTCATATTAAAATCTCTAAAAAAGACTTATATTTAGGAACGGAGGGAGTATTAATTGTCGTTGATTTAGTACAACTTCATACTAACACTACTAGGAAAATGCTTATACATAGAATTTTAGCAGTAGCGCCTGTTTGGGCACCAACGCTACTGGTATTACCAGTAGCGCCGGCCAAAACGGGCGCTACTGCTACTGAATAGCAGCAGCGCTGGTTGGCGCGGGCCGCGCTGCTGTTTCGCGGGCCGCCGGGGCCAAAAGGGCAGGCCACTTAGCTGTAGCGTGTGATTTGCGCCAACGCTACAGCTAGTCGGCTTAGCAGTAGCGCTTGCCCATTACCCGCGCTGCTGTTAAGCCCACTCCCTCCCCCGCGCGCCCCCCGGCCTCATCACTCAGCTCACTCACACTCCACACTCCTCCCTCAATCCCCCGCGCGCCGCCGTCGACCCCCGCACGCTGCCGTCCCCCGCGCCGGCCCTCCTCCCTGCATCGGCCGCCCTCGCCCACGCCGGCCCTCCTCCCCGCCGGCCGCCCTCCCCCGCGTCGGCCTCCTCCCCCGCCGGCCGCCCCGGCCCCCGCGCCGGCCCTCCTCCACCGAGAGGTACTCCTTCCTCCTCCCTCCCTCCCTAGTTATAGTTATTAGAGAGTAGTTATTTTGAATCCTACGTAGTTGAAAAAATGTAGATTCTTAGAATAATGTAGGTTATGATCGAACCCTAGCTAGGACAGATTAGGTATGAACCCTAGTTAATTCGTATGAACCCTAGGTTTTTAAATTTACCTAGGTTTAAAGTTAGGGCAGAAATTTAGCTAGGTTTTAATTAGGTGTAGTTAATAGAATTTAGGTGTTTTAAGTGTATTTAAAAGAGTTTTAGGTGTTTTAGTTGTTTTAGGTGTAGTTAACAAAATTTTAGGTGTTTTAGTTGTTTTAGGTGTAGTTAACAGAATTCTAGGTATTTTTTCAGTTAAAGCAATTGTTGTTTTTTTTAGTTAAAGCAATTTTTCATGTTATATGCAAATTTGCAGTGGACATGTCATATTTTGAACATGTCATATTTTTCCGAGTGGCCTATGTTTTGCCAGAAATGTCGATTCGTTTACGTTCTGGCAAATTTCAGGCGCTCGATATGTCCTGTTTTTAGCAAAGGTCATGCCAAATTTTGCTAAGTGTTTATTAATTTTGTTTTCATAATTAAGCATTTTGTTCTCGATGCCGACGATGCCTATCCCGCATCCTCGTCGGCGAGTCGGCGGAGGACTCCTGGTTGAGCCGAGGGGCCATGTCCGGGACTGGGCTCTGCCGGGCTGGTACTGGGTTGTGCTACCTTCTGGTGAGCGTAGCTTAGTGAGGAGCCAGCCCGTCGTCGACCCGGAGCTTCTTTGGTGGCGGTCACGTGGGCCTGCATCGGTGGAGAGGCTTGAGTCCCCCGCGCAGGTGGTACATCATCGTGTCACGGAGGAGAACGCGCACGTCAAGCGCTACTTGGTTGCGTTGGCGAACGGCCGGTTCTCCAATACCTGGCAGATTCTTTGGGGATCTAACCGGAGCTATGATCCGGTGATGGTTCCTTCTCTTTGGGTGTCCACCGCGGCCCACTGAACCTAGAGGAGCTATTGTTCGAGATGTATTAGTGATATTATATGATGATCTTTGCTACAAACTACTATATATGTATTCGATGATGGATTATTAATTACCTATTAGTTATTTGCTTATTGAATGCAAAAGATGAGCGCGGTTTGTGCTACAAACTACTATATATGTATTCGATGATGGATTATATGATGATCTTTGCTACAAACTAGGTTCGATGATGATATTTGCTACAAACTACTACAAACTACAAATTTTAGGTGTTTTAGTTGTTATATGATGATCTTTGCTACAAACTACTATATATGTATTCGATGATGGATTATTAATTACCTATTAGGAAATGTCTGACGACGAAAGGGAATTCGCTATGTGCGAGTACTGCGAAGATGAGCTCGGTCTGTGCGACAGGCCTCACCTGGTAGAAGGTCGGCGCTTCAGCATCAAGCTCCAAGAGACCTTCGATGTTGAAACGGTACGCAACGACGACAAGTGTTTTTTGTTATTTTTTGCACGACTTCTCTGCTTCCTCAACGTGTAATTTCCGTCTTTTACAATTCGACTAGCTTATCCCATGCCATGCAAGATGCTATGTCTTGGAGAAGATGGGTTTTGAAGATCATGAAAGAATGGAGACAAAGATAATTCAACTAAGGACCCATCATGGTTATGATTTTGTTGTAAATCTATACAATTCTGTGAACTCATCCAATTTTGGTTGCCTGAATTGGGAAGCCCTTTGCAAGGCGTATGATTTTCATGAGGGTATGCTTCTCACCTTCGATCTTGGTGATCCTAACATCGACGAAAATAATATGACCATTTGGGTCCTTGTTGACACGCTTCCAGTTCAACCGCTGTGTGAGTTTCTTAAACATATTTACTAAGTAATTTATATTGTTTATTTCAAAATATTTGACAGCTTATTTCCATTGACAGTTTATTTTCATTCTTCAAAAAATGTACGGAAAATGGTAGACAGAACCTACTACTACAATGATGGAGCACAATTAACTTATAAGGAGCAAGATGGTCTTATCGCATTTTTTACTAATCTTGAGAATTACAATAGCTATTATCAAACTCCTCCACAGTATGGTCAATACGTGCCACTAGTGCACGTGTTGAACTACGGTAACATCAATGGAGATATCATGCTAAGATTTTCTACTATTACGACATCCATGCATCTTTTGCATAAATTCTTCTAAAACTAAACTACATTGCTAACTACAAAGTTATTACTATGTTTTTGAACAGAAAATCCCGATGGATTGTGTGCCACATCTGATGTTGCCGAGAGGTCGCGTTGATGTTATGAGCTTACGGCCACCACGGCCAGGTCAGCCGCAGTATCCACATCACTCATGTCCATACCGGATTTCTAAAAGCGAGGAAGCCATGATAATAAATGATTATAAAAATGTTTGAACCATCGTAGAGAGCTACTTGGAAGCAACATTGTGCGTAGGCCAAGACTTGGAGACAGGATGATCTCCGTTCTTTATTATGGAGAGTCAATTTTCCTTAATGGAGAGTCAATGCCTATCTCGTTTTATGATATTTTACCTAAGAGAGGGTAGAGTAGGTCCTATGAGAGGAGTAGGTCGTAGCTAGAATGTGTTATTATGTGCTACAATGTGTTGGAGTTGATGATGATGAGGAGTTGTGATTATGACTAGTGACCAACTTGTTATATGATGTCTCATTGACGAACATTGTTTGGTGGTGATGACAAGTGGTAATGAATATGCTATTTAAACAGACTAGTTCATGATGAGTTGTTATTGTATAAAAGATATATCTGTTTAAACATGTACATCGCCAAAATGCTAAAAAAAACATAAATGTTAGCAGTGGCGCGGGTCAAAATATTACCAGCAACGCTTGTTTACCAGTAGCGCTCCCAACTGCCGCGCTACTAGTACTTGAACTTACCAGTAGCGCTGGCTTAAAAACGCGCTACTGCTACAAAATAGCTATAGCGCTGGTGCCCGCGCTACTGGTAGCTTAAAAACCAGCGCTACTGGTAAGCTTTTCCCTAATAGTGTAAATGAGCCACATTAATATCAACCAGAGAGAGTAGAATTATATTTGTAAAAATAAACTCTCATTGCGCATCAAGATAATATCAAATTGAAGGTGTGTTGCATGTGCACAATTATGGAAATTACTCTTTGTCGCATTTATCTACTGTTCTTTCCTAGATACGTATGTTTCCGCACTGTGATATTGAAATCACTTTGTCAATACAGAAAACAGTACAAACAAAGTTTATAAGAATATATTTTTAAATCGGCCATGGCACCCGAGCTTCCATGTTCATCCACACGAGACTTACCTAAGAATTTCTTCTAATTAAGACCTAGCGAACAGCGCTGCCTCCGGCCCTATCCTCCCTTCCTAATAGCGCCGCCACCCAAACCTGAGCCACCGCTGATGGTTGCGTGTTAACTGGTATTTGTTGGGCTTCCAAGCGTAGGAGTTTGTAACAACCAGCAAGTTTTCCTCCTGTAAGAAACTAAGGTATCAATTCATGCAGGCAAATGTATCGTGTTTCTTGTTACAAACTCCACTTGTGTCCCCAACATTGCTAGCAAGGGTGTCAACCTTTCTAGTCCTGCATTCATTCGGGAACACATGCTTTTTAAATCTATAAATGACATGTTTAAATAAATAGTTCAAATGAATCCATGACACATGCTTTGAAGCTGTCATAGACTCCTGGGAAGTGATCTTCCTTCTCCTTGATGTACTCCCAGTCAACCCATCTCATGTCACATACAATTGGCTTCTTGTCAAGCAAAATTGTCTCATAGAAGTCTTGCTGTTCTTTTGTATGAAATCTGTAATCAACTGCAGTCCTCCTCCTCACAGCATAGGGATCAAACTATCTCCACAATCTCAGTCCAGCATCCTTTCTGATGTGCATGTCCTCAGCCACTGGATGAGCATCATTGTGGTCTGGGATCTTGGGTTTTAGTTTTCTAAAAATAAAGGATTCATCATCCTCTTCTTCAGCTTGAGGCACTGGGGCCTTGTTCTTCTCTTCAGCAGGTATACTTCTGGTGTTTCTCTTGGGCTTAGGAGGTTTCTGAGCTTGAGCTTTGGGAGCAGACTTGGGCTTTGATGCTGCAGCCTCTGATTTGATTGCATCTCCCATAAGCTTCTGAGCTTTGGGTGCTGGAGCATCCTCTTCTTCGTCTTCTTCTTCTGAATCTCTTACCATAGTTGATTTTCCAAGAACTTTTGCAGTTGTGGTTCTTGCCCTCTTCTTTTTCTTATCATCTCCTGCTGCTTCACCATCATCAGATTCTATGGTGAATTTCATTGTCTCTCCTGTTGCAACCTTCCTGGGCTTTGACATTGGGATTCTTCTGGCAGGTGCCTTCTTGTTCAAGCCTGGCTTTGTTGCAGCAGCTGTGCCATACTCTTTCTTCAGCACCTTCTTCTTTGATGTAGCTTCATCCTCAGCAGCCACATAGTCCTCGTCCTCAGATTCTGAGGTTCTCTTCTTTCTGGTTCTGGTGGCTGCCTTGGGCAAGTTGCTAGGTGTGCTTCTACTGCCATCATCATAGCTGCTTGAGGGATCTGAACCCTCACTCAATTGCACTTGTTCCTCGGATTTCTTCTGACTGTCACTCTGATCAGACATCTTGGCAATCTTACTGACAGCAAACCCTGTGAATAGATGTAGATGAGGTAGAGTGGATGAGCATCACAAAGTGCAGGTTTTTGCAAAACAGATGACTTCAAACTTAGTTTTAGTTCTCCACAGAAAGCATTTCGGAGCTACTGATCTGTTAAACTCGATGATACCGAAGCAATTTTGGAGCCTAAACTAGTGAACTCGGTCAGACCGAGTCACGGTTCGGTGGCACCGAGACTGCTAGGGTTTCACAGAGAATCGAACTCGGTCGCACCGATGTGCAGTTTTTGGTCAGACCGAAAACGCATGTGCTATGGCCTAATCCAAATCGGTGAGACCGATTTCTACAGCTCGGTCGGTCTGAGATGAGTTCGGCGGAGACCTAACCCTAAATTTTCAAATCAAATTTAACCTAAAGGATGTTTTCTGTGGATAGAGTGTTTGCATACGTGGTAAAGATCATGGCAAAGCAATGTGCTATGAATCAGAGTTAAGGAATTAGCACATAGAGTCGAACACATACCCTAGTTCGGCGGAGGTTCGCTACGGCGGCAAAGGAGGAGAAGATTTCCGTTGACGACGATGGAAACCAGCGGCGGGAGGTCGCTGGCGGCGAGGAGACGATCCGAAAACCCGAGGAGGCAGAGCAGGACACACACGCGGGCTAAGGAGTTTGAAGAAATTTCCAAAATCTCACCCGTGGGTTTATATATCCCGACCCTGTCGGTGTGACTGAGTGGAACAACTCGGTGGCACCGAGATGCAGAATCGCAAGCGGTTACTGCAACTCGGTGTGACCGAAAAGTTCAAATCAGTTGCACCGAGATTGAAAACCTAGATCAACTTAGTGATCTCAGTGTGACCGAAGTGGATGACTCGGTCAAACCGAAAAGCACAAAGAGGTTTTGGAAGTTTAAGTCTATGACGAATCGGGGACTCCGAGTGCTCCTCACACAGAGTGGTTCGAATTTGACTTGATCAAACTTTGTGATGTTGCATGAATAGAGTTTGAGACGAGAAGAGCATAGATAGCTAGAGGGAGTTCTTAGGCATTCTTGTCCATCCATTTGGCAAAAGAGAAAAAAACCAAACATTCAAAGCAACAAATGGATGTCCTCGAATGAGTAAAATATGCAATCAACATGCTCACACAATAAAATGACAAATGAAATATGTGACAAAGCATGCACAATCACTCTAGCATCTATCAAACAATTTGGCGATGACTAGGTCATCTATATATGAGTATATTGACTTAGGAGTCAAATGAGAACATTTGATCATAGGTCATACTCATCGTTTAAGCACAAGTGGGGTTACCACTTTTACATAAAGCATTATTGCGTTCACATCATTAGAGTTGCTCTAGCTCAATTGGTTAGAGTAAAGCTCCCCTAGATGTGATATCCCCCCTAAGAGGGATGAACTAACCTTGGGTTTTGCCGATGATGACTTCATGTAGGTGTTGAAGATGTAGATGCTCAATGTTGATGTAGATCATTTCGAGCAATCCATTGGAGTGAGTTGCACTTTCAATACCTACACGGGTTAGTCCCACAAGGAACAAACAAGGATATCCATAGACATATAGTGATGTTCACATAAGATGATGTCCATGAACGCATTAGGTTACCTTGTCCCTTGTCTTACCAACAAGAGGGTTTGTGACTCCTTGAACTAGTGCAAGATATGGAAGTTGTTTGCACATGTTGTTGCCAAAAGATATGAGTGAAGTATGTTGGCGAAGTCACCCTCAAGAACTCTATAGTTCTTCTTCTTAGGGATCCACACCATCTTGATGGGAATCCTTGGAGTTGTAGTCGTACTTGATGAAGTAGAACCTGATGTAGTCTTGGGAATCCACTTGACCAAGGCCTTGGGAGCTTCTTCAAATGCATCAATCTCCTCTTGAAGCTTGTCCTTGCCTTTTTGCTTGTGGTCTTGTGGTGGAAGATCATCTTGAGCTTGTGTTCCTTGGAAAGAAGTAGGATCATACTTCTCTTGTTGAGGAACAAACTTCGTCTTGGGGTATTGATCTTCTTCCCACTCAACTCCATTGGCATTGAAATTTCATTCAAAACCAACACCTTTATTCTTCCGTTGTCTTCCTTGCTTGCGTACAATTTCCTCAAATTGCTTACTTCCGACAAGACTCTGTAAACACCTTTCTCTATAATTCCCTTCAATAAGCTATTTTCTTGCTCAAGTGTAACTTGGCTAAGAGAATCATTAGTGGAATCAAGAGAACTACTAGAAGCAACAACATTGGATTTGGCATGGTTATTGTTACTACTAGATGAAGAATCTTTCTTACTCTTGTTGCTAGATTTTACTTGTGGCATGTAAGTAGATAAGAGTAAATGCTTGGCAATATAAGAAGAACTTTTCTTGCGAAGGTCATCATTGATTGCCTTTAAGAACTCATGCTCTTTCTCAAGGTTGAGCTTTTCAAAGCGTAGCTTCTCATGAGTTTTTAAAAGTTCTCGGTGATCTTCCAAGGAAGTTTCATGAGCTAACTTAAGAGTGTTTAGTTCTTTAGTTAGACGCTCAATCTCCTTCTTATCATCGTCATTCGTTTTATCTTGATCAGCATGATTAATAGCAAGTTCATCATGGTTTTCATAACTAGAGTTGTCAACAAGTAAATCATCATCTCCTAGCAAATCATCTTCATCACTATTGAAATCAACATACTCGACGTGTGATACTGATAACCCCCAAGTGCAGGGAATCATCGTAGCAATTTCCAAAGGTGGAAGTGATAAGTATGGAATATCAAACCCACAAGGAGCTAAAGGTAAGATCAATATTCTCTCAAGCCCTATCTGCCACTGATACGACTCTACGTGCACCGAACGTTTGCTTCCAACTAGAAACGAGAAATAAAACTACGTTGTGGGTATGAAGAGGATAACTTTGTATGATATCGGAGAGCTAAAATATAAAAGTAGGTGATGTTATCATAAATTTAGAATATATTACTAAATAATATAAATAGTGAGTGTGGAATAATGATGGATCGGTGTGCGGAATTGTCCTAGGCAATTGTTAACAAGACCGGTAATCACTATTGCAGTTTCATATGAGGGAGAGGCATAAGCTAACATACTTTCTCTACTTGGATCATATGCACTTATGATTGGAACTCTAGCAAGCATCCGCAACTACTAAAGATCATTAAGGTAAAACCCAACCATAGCAATAAAGCATCAAGTCCTCTTTATTCCCATACGCAACAATCCCTCTTACTCGGGTTTGTGTTTCAGTCACTCACCAACCCACTATAAGCGAATCATGAACGTATTGCAACACCCTACAGCGGGAATCCCTCACACTTGCGCGACATGGAGGGCACCATAGGACAGCACCAAAGTAAAACATACAACTCATACCAGTCTAGATCATCAATCAACCCAAAGACAAAAGATATCTACTCAAAACATCATAAGATGGCAACACATCATTGGATCATAATATGTGGCATAAAGCACCATGTTCAAGTAGGGATTACAGCGGGGTGCGGGAGAGTGGACCGCGTAAAAGAGGTGAGGATGGTGATGTTGATGAAGACGATCACCGTGACGATGATTCCCCTCCCGATGGCACTCCGGCGCCACCGGAAGAGAGGAGGAGAGGTTCTCCCCCTTGTGCTACCTCCTCCATGGCCTCCACCCTCTGGTCCTTGGCCTTCATGGTGATGATGGCCCCTCCAGGATACTCCTCCATGGCCACCAGTGATGATGGCCCCTCCAGGATACTCCTCCATGGCCACCAGTGATGATGGCCCCCTCCGGCAGGGTGCCGAAGAGGGCCTAGATTGACTTCTCGTGGCTACAGAGGCTTGCGGCGGCGGAACTTCCGATCTAGATTTCTTTCTGGAAGTTTGGGTATATATAGAAGAGTTTTGCATTGATTTCACGTCAGGGGGGTCTCCGGGCTGTCCACGAGGTAGGGGGGCACGCCCTAGGGGGTGGGCGCACCCCCCACCCTCGTGGGCAGCCCGGGACTCTTCTGGCCTGCTTCTGGTACTCCGTGGGCTTCTTCTGGTCCAAAAATGATCTCCGTCAAGTGGCACGTCAATTGGACTCCGTTTGGTTTTCCTTTTCTGTGATACTCTAAAACAAGGAGAAAACAGAAACTGGCACTGGGCTCTAGGTTAATAGGTTAGTCCCAAAAATCATATAAAATATCATATAAATGCATATAAAACATCCTAGAAGGATAATATCATAGCATGAATACTTCATAAATTATAGATACGTTGGAGACGTATCAGCATCCCCAAGCTTAATTCCTGCTCGTCCTCGAGTAGGTAAATGATAAAAGAAATAATTTATGAAGTGTGAATGCTAGCAAGTGCATAAGTTTGATCAATGATAATTCCAATCACTTTTCTAGCATCATTATATGTCATAACAATAGCTCATCTCATAAAACTTTTCATGATCAAGTAACAAGCAAGTCACATGTTTAAAGTATAGATCATAAACTTTCTTGAAAACTAACAAACAATATTCTCAGTCATCAAACAATTGCAATTCATCTTATTTTCAGGAAGAGTCTATGTCAGAGCTTTGATTTAGCAAACTCCACATACTCAACTGTCATTTAATCTTTCACAATTGCTAACACTCACGCAATACTTGTGGTTATGGAGTTTTAATCGGACACAGAGAAAGATAGGGGCTTATAGTTTCGCCTCCCAACCTTTTACCTCAAGGGTAATGTCAACAATAATAGCTCATGCTAACTTACATCCAATTAGATATATATATCAGGATCCTTCCAACATCCTGTGCTTGCCAAAGGATAAAATGTAAAAAGGAAAGGTGAAGATCACCAAGACTCTTGCATAAGGTAGAAGATAAAAGTAAAAGATAGGCCCTTCGCAGAGGGAAGCAGAGGTTGCCATGCGCTTTCAGGGTTGGATGCACACAATCTTAATGCGAAAGAACGTCACTTTATATTGCCACTTGTGATATGGACCTTTATTATGCAGTCCGTCGCTTTTATTTCTTCCACATCACAAGATCGTATAAAGCTTATTTCCTCCACACCAATCAATCATACATATTTAGAGAGCAATTTTTATTGCATGCACCGATGACAACTTACTTGAAGGATCTTACTCAATCCATAGGTAGATATGGTGGACTCTCATGGCAAACTTGTTTTAAGGGTATTTGGAAGCACAAGTAGTATCTCTACTTGGTGCAAAGAATTTGGCTAGCATGAGGGGGAAAGGCAAGCTCAACATGTTGGATGATCCATGACAATATACTTTATTTCAGATATAAGAAAACATAACCCATTACGTTGTCTTCCTTGTCCAACATCAACTCTTTAGCATGTCATATTTTAATGAGTGCTCCCAATCATAAAAGATGTCCAACATAGTGTATTTATATGTGAAATCTCTCTTCCTTCAATATTCTTTCATGAATTGTTCAAGTGACCAATTCTACGTTTGCTAACTTTCAATAAGTTTACTACCTATACTTATTATGTGTGAAGTCATTACTCCCCATGTTATAAGCATACGAAACATATATAAATTCAGATTTATGACATTCAACCATTTACTCATAGGATATACATGAAGCACATGAGCAAATGACAAACTACTCCAAAAGATATGAGTGAAGAACACTGAGTAGTCAAATAATTAACTAGCCATGGGAGGATTCTTTTTCATTCAATATTTCAGATCCAATGATAAATAGCAAGTTAAATTGAAAATACGCTCCAAGCAAAACACATATCATGTGACAAATAAAAATATAGCTCCGAGTAAGGTATACCGATAGTTTTGAAGACGAAAGAGGGGATGCCTTTCGGGGCATCCCCAAGCTTAGGTGCTTGAGTCTTCCTTGAATATTACTTTTGGGTGCCTTGGGCATCCCCAAGCTTAGGGTCTTTCCACTCCTTATTCTCCTCATATCGATATCTCACCCAAAGCTTGAAAACTTCAATCACACAAAACTTAACGTAACTTCGTGAGATAGGTTAGTATGATAAAGAGCAAACCATCCACTTTGGTACTGTCAAAGACAAGGTTCATAATTGTTCTCACACAATTCCTACTGTACCATATCATTTCTACAATTTATATTGAAGAATATAAGCCATAGAAACTAGAAAACAAGCAAACTATGCAATGAAAACAGAATCTGTCAGAAACAGAACAGTCTGTAATGATCTGAACAATAACCATACTTCTGCTACTCCACAAATTATGAAATAAATTGTTGGACGTGAGGAATTTGTCTATTAATCTTCTGCAAAAAGAATCAACTAAAAATCACTCTTCTGTAAAAAAAATGATAGCTAATCTCGTGAGCGCAAAGTTTCTGTTTTTTACAGCAAGATCACATTGACTTTCTCCCAAGTCTTCTCAAAGGTCTTACTTGGCACTTTATTGAAACAAAAGCTATAAAACATGATTAATGCAGTATCTTAATCATGTAAACACACAAAAACAGTAAGGTTAAATATTGGGTTGTCTCCCAACAAGCGCTTTTCTTTAATGCCTTTTAGCTAGGCATGATGATTTCAATGATGCTCACATAAGAGAAAAGAATTGAAACATAAAGAGAGCATCATGAAGAATATGACTAGCACATTTAAACATAACCCACTTCCTATGCCTAGGGATTTTGTGAGCACACCATTTATAAGAACAACAATCAACTAGCATAGGAAGGCAAAACAAGTATAACTTTAAAACTTCAAGCACTTAGAGAGGAAACTTGATATTATTGCAACTCTTACAAGCATGTATTCCTCCCTCATAATAATTTTCAGTAGCATCATGTATAGTAACTTTGTTCTCATACTCAATTGGAACCTCTTCCGAAATAGTGGAATCATTACTAGCTAAAGTTGACACTCTTCCAAATCCACTTTCATAAATATCACACTAAGATTCAACACCCTCCAAAATAGTGGGATCACTAATTCCTAAAGTTGACACTCTTCCAAACCCACTTTAATTGATAGTATTATTCATACTCCAAAAGATATAAGTGAAGTTCATGGAGAATTCTAAAATTAACATAGACTAACCAATATCCAAACTCAAAATATGTAAGTGAAGCACATGAAGCATTCTATAAAACCATACTCAAAAGATTTAAGTGAAGCACAAAGAGCAATTCTATAAGATCATACTTAAAAGATTTAAGTGAAGCACATGAAGTATTCTATAAATCAACTAAGGGCTATCTCACACTAGCATGGTTCTTGAAGAAAAAGAAAAATACAAAGGACACAAATCATGCGGACAAAACAAAAACTGAGGTATACCGATATTTGTTGAAGAAGAAAGATGGGATGCCAACCGGGGCATCCCCAAGCTTATATGCTTGAGTATCCTTTGAAATATTTACTTGGGGTGCCTTGGGCATCCCCAAGCTTGAACTCTTGCCTCTCTTTATTATTCTCATATTGATAGCTCCTCGACCTTCGGACACTTCATCCACACAAAACTTTAACAAAAACTTGTGAGATCCGTTAGTGTAATAAAGCAAATCACTACCTTTAGGCACTGTAATGAACTCATTATTTATTTATATTGGTGTTAAACCTACTGTATTCCAACTTATCTATGGTTCATACCCCCCGATACTAGCCATAGATTCATCAAAATAAGCAAACAACACGCGAAAAACAGAATCTGTTAAAAACAGAGTAGTCTGTAGTAATCTGGAAGTTTGGTAAACTTCTGTAACTCCTAAAATTATGAAATAAATTTTAAAATTTGAAAACTTTGTGCAGAAGTAATGTGCAAAACGTTTCAGACCCATTTGACTCTCCAGTAAAAAATGTAAATTCATTCACTACAGTCAAAGTTTCTGTTTTTGTTCTGCACATAGTAAACAAGCAATCGAATCATCCTAAAACCAAAGCTTGGCACATTATTTTTATAATACAATGGATATATACAAGGGGATAATTATTTACAGAGAAACTTCCATGAAAAATTCTACATTGTTTCCGTGAGCATGAACACAAGTGCTCAAGGTCGACCCTCACTTCTTCAATGCATAACTTTCCAATCACTTCTCTTTTTGAAAAACTTTTTAGGCATGAAAGGCAAGTAGTTTTTTTTTGTATTTTCATTCTTTTAATTTTTTTTATGTTTCACCCACAACTAAACAGAAACAAAAAAGAAAAACAAAATCTACTTAGTGAATAAAGCAAACAAGCACACACGAGAATATCAACCCCACGCTATTGATCCCCGGCAACGGCGCCAGAAAAGAGCTTGATAACCCCCAAGTGCAGGGAATCATCGTACCAATTTCCAAAGGTGGAAGTGATAAGTATGGAATGTCAAACCCACAAGGAGCTAAAGGTAAGATAAATATTCTCTCAAGCCCTATCTGCCACTGATACGACTCTACGTGCACCGAACGTTTGCTTCCAACTAGAAACGAGAAATAAAACTACGTTGTGGGTATGAAGAGGATAACTTTGTATGATATCGGAGAGCTAAAATATAAAAGTAGGTGATGTTATCATAAATTTAGAATATATTACTAAATAATATAAATAGCGAGTGTGGAATAATGATGGATCGGTGTGTGGAATTGTCCTAGGCAATTGTTAACAAGACCGGTAATCACTATTGCAGTTTCATATGAGGGAGAGGCATAAGCTAACATACTTTCTCTACTTGGATCATATGCACTTATGATTGGAACTCTAGCAAGCATCCACAACTACTAAAGATCATTAAGGTAAAACCCAACCATAGCATTAAAGCATTAAGTCCTCTTTATTCCCATACGCAACAATCCCTCTTACTCGGGTTTGTGTTTCAGTCACTCACCAACCCACTATAAGCGAATCATGAACGTATTGCAACACCCTACAGCGGGAATCCCTCACGCTTGCGCGACACGGAGGGCACCATAGGACAGCACCATAGTAAAACATACAACTCATACCAATCTAGATCATCAATCAACCCAAAGACAAAAGATATCTACTCAAAACATCATAAGATGGCAACACATCATTGGATCATAATATGTGGCATAAAGCACCATGTTCAAGTAGGGATTACAGCGGGGTGCGGGAGAGTGGACCGCGTAAAAGAGGTGAGGATGGTGATGTTGATGAAGACGATCACCGTGGCGATGATTCCCCTCCCGATGGCACTCCGGTGCCACCGGAAGAGAGGAGGAGAGGTTCTCCCCCTTGTGCTTCCTCCTCCATGGCCTCCACCCTCTGGTCCTTGGCCTTCATGGTGATGATGGCCCCTCCGGGATACTCCTCCATGGCCACCGGTGATGATGGCCTCCTCCGGCAGGGTGCCGGAGAGGGCCTAGATTGACTTCTCGTGGCTACAGAGGCTTGCGGCGGCGGAACTTCCGATCTAGGTTTCTTTCTGGAAGTTTGGGTATATATAGAAGAGTTTTGCGTTGATTTCACGTCAGGGGGTTCTCCGGGCTGTCCACGAGGCAGGGGGTGCGCCCTAGGGGGGTGGGCGCGCCCCCCACCCTCGTGGGCAGCCCGGGACTCTTCTGGCCTGCTTTTGGTACTCCGTGGGCTTCTTCTGGTCCAAAAATGATCTCCGTCAAGTGGCACGTCAATTGGACTCCGTTTAGTTTTCCTTTTCTGTGATACTGTAAAACAAGGAGAAAACAGAAACTGGCACTGGGCTCTAGGTTAATAGGTTAGTCCCAAAAATCATATAAAATATCATATAAATGCATATAAAACATCCTAGAAGGATAATATCATAGCATGAATACTTCATAAATTATAGATACGTTGGAGACGTATCAGATACCTTTGGGCCTTTAGCCATGAAGCATCTTCCAATTCCTTTATTTGGTGAGTCAAATATGTCGTAGGAGTTGGTTGACACAAGTGCTAGACCGGCAACACCTTCATCTTGAGTATATTCGGAGTCGAAGTGATAACTTCTTTCGGAGTGATGGTCGGAGTCGGAGCCGGATACCCATTCACCAACATGAGCTTGATGTCTTCGTTTTGTGTAGCTCTTTGATGACTTGTCCTTCTTTCTGAATCCTTGCTTCTCCGAGAGGATCTACGTTCATAACGATCATATCTACTCCTTCTCTCTCTTGGTGGTGATTCTTCTCTTCTACTTCTTATTTTGGGAGAATCTTCTCTTCTTTTGTCGGGAGTCGTACACTCATTGGAGTAGTGTCTGGGGCTTCCACAATTGTAGCAATTTCGTTCACGACTTGAAGATCTTTTGTGATTGTAGGACCTTGACTTGGAACTTCTTTCCTTGCTTCTACTCTTGTAGAACTTGTTGAAGTTCTTCACCATTAGGCTCAATTATTCATTGAAGGTTTGTTTCTCACTTGGTGATGTGGGAGCATCACATGAGGCTTTGTAAGCACCGCTTGACTTGTTGTGGAGCTCTTCCTTATCCTTAAGTGACATCTCATGAGCAACAATTCTTCCAATGACTTCTGTTGGCTTGAGATCTTTGTAATTGGGCATCATTTGTATCAATGTGCACACGGTATCATATTTTCCATCCAAGGCTCTTAGGATTTTCTTGATGATGAATCTATCAGTCATCTCTTCACTTCTTAAGCAGGCAATCTCATTTGTGATGAGAGCAAGCCTAGAGTACATTTTAGCGACACCTTCACCATCCTTCATTTTGAACTTGTCAAGTTGACTTTCAAGCACATCCAATTTGGATTCCTTGACGGAGTCGGTACCCTCGTGCATATAAATCAAAGTATCCCAAATTTCCTTTGCATTCTCAAGACGGCTGATTTTGCTGAATTCTTCAGGGCACAATCCGTTGAAGAGAATATCACAAGCTTGAGCATTGTATTGCAGCATCTTGAACTCTTCAGCGGTAGCTTCACAGTTCGGTTCTCTCCCATCAAAGAATTCACCTTGCAAGCCAATACACACAATAGCCCAAACGGCGTGGTTATGTCCAAGAATATGCATTTTCATCTTGTGTTTCCAACTAGAAAATTTTGTACCATCAAAGTAAGGACCTCTACGGTGGTAATTTCCATCGCTAGATGCCATACTCTCCTAGGTTGTGAAACCGAGGCTATGATCACCAAGAGCTATGAAAATCAAGGCGAATGGAGACCAAAGCTCTGATACCACTTGTATGATCGAAACTATGTCTAGAGGGGGGTAATTAGATTACTTGACCAGATAAAAATCTAGCCTTTTCCCAATTTTAAGTCTTGGCAGATTTTAGCAACTTAGTACTAGCTAGTCAAGTAAACAACCTACACATGCAAGTCTAAGAGTATTGCAGCGGAATGTAAAACATTGCATATGAAGGTAAAGGGAGGAGTTTGGAGGGAGCAAACGCAATGTAGACACAGATATTTTTGGCGTGGTTCCGATAGGTGGTGCTATCGTACATCCACGTTGGTGGAGACTTCAACCCACGAAGGGTAACGGTTGTGCGAGTCCACGAAGGGCTCCAACCATGAAGGGTCCACGAAGAAGCAACCTTGTCTATCCCACCATGGCCATCGCCCACGAAGGACTTGCCTCACTAGGGTAGATCTTCACAAAGTAGGCGATCTCCTTGCCCGTACAAACTCCTTGGTTCAACTCCACAATCTTGACGGAGGCTCCCAAGTGACACCTAACCAATCTAGGAGACACCACTCCCCAAAAGGTAATAGATGGTGTGTTGATGATGAACTCCTTGCTCTTGTGCTTCAAATGATAGTCTCCCCAACACTCAACTCTCCCTCACAAATTTGGATTTGGTCGAAAGATGTTTTGAGTGGAAAGCAACTTGGAGAAGGCTAGAGATCAAGATTCTTATGGTTGGAATGGGATATCTTGACCTCAACACATGAGTAGGTGGTTCTCTTTTAGAAAAATGTATGATGGAAGTGTAGGCATGTTCTGATGGCTCTCCTCACGAATGAGGAGTGGGTGGAGGGGTATATATAGCCTCCACACAAAATCTAACCGTTACACACAAATCACCAAACTCGGTGGGACCAAATAATGAAACTCGGTCAGACCGATTTAGTTCAAAATGTGAACGTTAGGATTTTCGGTGGGACTGACATGTCAACTCGGTGAGACTGATTTCATTAGGGTTAGGGCATTGTGAGACTGATTACACAAACTCGGTGAGACCGATTTTGGTAATAAGCTAACCAGAGAGTTGGTCAGGCAAACTCGGTGGGACCGATTCGCTCATCTCGGTGATACCGAAATGTTACGAAGGGGAAACAGAGAGTTTGCATTGCAAACTCGATGGGACCGATCGCTCATCTCGGTTGGACCAAAATGTTATGAAGGGAAATAGAGAGTTTGCAACCCCATCTCGGTGAGACCGAGATCCCTATCGGTGAGACTGAAATGACTAGGGTTTTGTGGCAGCGGCTATGTCAACTGAACTCGGTGGCACCGGATAGAAAGTTTCGGTGGGGCCGAGTTTGACTTTTGGTTTGGGACATATGTGGATATGAGTAAGTGGTTGAGGGTTTTTGGAGCATATCACTAAGCATTTTGAGCAAGTAACCCATTAAGCAACACCTCATCCCCTTTTAATAGTATTGGCTTTTCCTATGGACTCAATGTGATCTTGGATCACTAAAAGTATAATGTAGAGTCTTGAGCCTTAGAGCTTGAGCCAATCTTTTTTCCTTAGCATTTTGAGGGATCCACATTTCTAATCCATGCCATGCCAATCATTGAGCTTTCCTGAAATATTTATCTTGCAATAGCATTAGCTCAATGAGCTATATGTTGTTAATAATTACCAAAACCACCCAGGGATAGTTGCACTTTCAATCGTCAATCAAGCTTCACAAAAAAAATTACACTCCATGAAACAAAGCATGAGCTAACTAATCACGGAAGGCATTCACGATAGGGAGGGAGCCCGGAGCCACTGACGCGCCCAGGAACGAGCTCGTATCATCGCTCTGGAGGAAGGCTCCGTAGAGCCCAAGCCCCAGGAACCCCTCCGATGCTGGCGCTTGCGAGTTGAGGTCGTGACTGGCATGGATAGCAGGGCCGCTTGCCGACGACTGCGAACCGAATCTTTGGGCCTCTAGAAATAATGCAAGCCTGAAACTGAAATACCTAGAAAGGTGAACTGAATCTTTGGGCCTCTAGAAAGATTTGTTACCTCCTCAAGCAGCATCAAACAATTCCATGTGTGCACCACAAATCTATACCAAGTTTAACCAGGATCTACTTTTCCAAATCAGAATCAGCTCTAGAGCGAGCAAGATCAATGATATGGTTGTGAGACAGAGAAGGAATGAACGAACTCACCCCTCTCGTGACCTCACTAGTAGATGCGTGATACGTCCATTTTGCATCATGCTTTTATATCGATATTTATTGCATTATGGGCTGTTATTACACGTTATGTCACAATACTTATGCCTATTCTCTCTTATTTTACAAGGTTTACATGAAGAGGGAGAATGCCGGCAGCTGGAATTCTTGGCTAGAAAAGGAGCAAATATTAGAGACCTATTATGCGCAACTCCAAAAGTCCTGAAACTCCACGGGAATTATTTTCAGAATATATAAAAAATATTGGGCGAAGGAAGTACCAGAGGGGGGCCACCCACCATCCACGAGGGTGGGGGGCGCGCCCTACCCCCTGAGCGCGCCCCCTACCTCGTGGGCCCCCTAGCAGGCCTCCGGTGCCCGTCTTCTGCTATATGAGGTATTTTACCCTGGAAAAAATCATAAGCAAGCTTACGGGACGAAACTCCGCCGCCACAAGGCGGAACCTTGGGGGAACCAATCTAGGGCTCCGGTGGAGCTGTTCTGCCGAGGAAACTTCCCTCCGGGAGGGGGAAATCATCACCATTATCATCACCAACGATCCTCTCAGCGGGAGGGGGTCAATCTCCATCAACATCTTCACCAGCACCATCTCCTCTCAAACCCTAGTTCATCTCTTGTATCCAATCTTTGTCCCAAAGCCTCAGATTGGTACCTATGGGTTGCTAGTAGTGTTGATTACTCCTTGTAGTTGATGCTAGTTGGTTTATTTGCTGGAAGATCATATGTTCAGATCCTTTATGCATATTAATATACCTCTGATTATGAACATGAATATGATTTGTGAGTAGTTACATTTGTTCCTGAGGACATGGGAGAAGTCTTGCTATAAGTAGTCATGCAAATTTGGTATTCGTTCGATATTTTGATGAGATGTATGTTGTCTCTCCTCTAGTGGTGTTATGTGAACGTCGACTACATGACACTTCACCATTGTTTGGGCCTAGAGGAAGGCATTGGGAAGTAATAAGTAGATGATGGGTTGCTAGAGTGACAGAAGCTTAAACCCTAGTTTATGCGTTGCTTCGTAAGGGGCTGATTTGGATCCATATGTTTCATGCTATGGTTAGGTTTACCTTAATACTTCTTTTCTAGTTGCGGATGCTTGCAATAGGGGTTAATCATAAGTGGGATGCTTGTCCAAGGAAGGGAAGCACCCAAGCACCAGTCCACCCACATATCAAATTATCAAAGTAACAATTGCGAATCATATGAGCGTGATGAAAACTAGCTTGACGATAATTCCCATGTGTCCTCGGGAGCGCTTTTCTCTATATAAGAGTTTGTCCAGGCTTGTCCTTTGCTACAAAAAGGATTGGGCCATCTTGCTGCACCTTATTTACTTTCATTACTTGTTGCCCGTTACAAATTACCTTAGCACAAAACTATCTGTTACCGATAATTTCAGTGCTTGCAGAGAATACCTTACTGAAAACCGCTTGTCATTTCCTTCTGCTCCTCGTTGGGTTCGACACTCTTACTTATCGAAAGGACTACGATAGATCCCCTACACTTGTGGGTCATCAAGACTCTTTTCTGGCGCCGTTGCCGGGGAGTGAAGTGCCTTTGGTAGGTGGAATTTGGTAAGGAAAAATTTATATAGTGTGCTGAAATTTACTGTCACTTGTTACTATGGAACATAATCCTTTGAGGGGCTTGTTCGGGGTATCTTCATCCCGACCAGTAGATCAAAGAGTTGCTCCTCAACCTACTGAACCTACTGAAAAATGTTTACTTTGAAATTCCTTCGGGTATGATAGAGAAACTGCTAGCTAATCCTTTCACAGGTGATGGAACATTACATCCTGATTTGCACCTAATCTATGTGGATGAAGTTTGTGGATTATTTAAGCTTGCAAGTATGCCCAAGGATGTTATCAAGAAGAAGGTCTTCCCTTTATCTTTGAAGGGAAAGGCATTGACATGGTTTAGGCTATGTGATGATATGGGATCATGGAACTACAAACGATTGAAATTGGAATTTCATCAGAAGTTTTATTCTATGCATCTTGTTCATCGTGATCGTAATTATATATATAATTTTTGGCCTCACGAAGGAGAAAGCATCGCTCAAGCTTGGTGGAGGCTTAAGTCAATGTTATATTCATGCCCCAATCATGAGCTCTCAAGAGAAATTATTATCCAAAAATTTTATGCTCGGCTTTCTCTCAACAATCGCTGCATGCCCGATACTTCTTGTACTGGCTCTTTTATGATGAAGACTATTGAATTCAAATGGGATTTATTGGAAAGAATTAAATGCAACTCTGAAGATTGGGACCTCGACGAAGGTAAGGAGTTAGGTATAACACCTAAGTTTGATTATGTTAAATCTTTTATGGATACCGATGTTTTCCGTGAATTTAGCACTAAATATGGACTTGACTCTGAGATAGTAGCTTCTTTCTGTGAATCCTTTGCTACTCATGTTGATCTCCCTAAGGAGAAGTGGTTTAAATATAATCCTCCCATTGAAGTAAAAGTTGTCGCACCTATTAAAGTTGAAGAAAATACTATCACCTATGTTGATCCTATTGTTCCTACTGCTTATATTGAGAAACCACCTTTCCCTGTTAGAATATGGGATCATGCTAAAGCTTCAACTGTGGTCAACAGAAGTAATATTAGGACACCCAAACCCCCTGAGCAAATTAAAGTTGAACCTAGTATTGCTATGGTTAAATATCTCTTGGCTGATAATATTGATGGGCATGTTATTTACTTCTGTAATGAAGCTGCTAGAATTGCTAGACCTGATACTAAAAATAAACATAGAACTGTTGTAGGCATGCCTGTTATTTCTGTTAAAATAGGAGATCATTGTTATCATGGCTTATGTGATATGGGTGCTAGTGCAAGTGCAATACCTCATTCCTTATACAAAGAAATTATGCATGATATTGCACCTGCTGAGTTAGAGGAAATTGATGTTACAATTAAGCTTGCCAATAGAGACACTATTTCACCAGTTGGGATTGTTAGAGATGTTGAAGTCCTGTGTGGGAAAGTTAAATATCCTGCTGATTTTCTTGTTCTTGGTTCCCCACAAGATGACTTCTGTCCCATCATATTTGGTAGACCCTTCTTGAATACTGTTAATGCTAGAATAGACTGCGAAAAGGATGTTGTTGCTATTGGTTTGGGGGATATGTCTCATGAGTTTAACTTTGCAAAATTTCATAGACAACCCCGTGATGAGGAATTGCCTAGTAAATATGAAATTATTGGTCTTGCTTCTATTGCCGTGCCTCCTAATGATCCTTTAGAACAATATTTGCTAGACCATGATGATATGTTTATGAATGAAAGAAGGGAAATAGATGAAGCATTCTTTAAACAGGGACCTATTTTGAAACACAACTTGCCTGTTGAAATCCTAGGGGATCCTCCTCCACCAAAGGGTGATCCCGTGTTTGAGCTCAAACCATTACCTGATACTCTTAAATATGCTTATCTTGATGAGAAGAAGATATATCATGTTATTATTAGTGCTAACCTTTCAGAGCATGAAGAAAAGAAATTATTGAAAACTCTGAAGAAGCATCATGCTGCTATTGGATATACTCTTGATGATCTTAAGGGCATTAGTCCCACTTTATGCCAGCACAAAATAAAATTGGAGAAAGACGCTAAACCGGTTGTTGATCACCAACGACGGTTAAATCCTAAGATGAAAGAAGTGGTAAGAAAAGAAATACTAAAGCTTCTGGAAGCAGGTATAATTTATCCCGTTGCTGATAGTCAGTGGGTAAGTCATGTCCATTGTGTCCCTAAGAAGGGAGGTATTACTGTTGTTCCTAATGATAAAGATGAATTGATCCTACAAAGAATTATTACACGTTATATAATGGTAATTGATTTCTGTAAATTAAATAAAGCTACTAAAAAGGATCACTAGCCTTTACCTTTTATTGATCAAATGCTAGAAAGATTGTCCAAACATACACATTTTTGCTTTCTAGATGGTTATTCTGGTTTCTCTCAAATACCTGTGTCAAAAGAGGATCAAGAAAAGACCACTTTTACTAGCCCTTTCGGTACCTTTGCTTATAGACGTATGCCTTTTGGTTTATGTAATGCACCTGCTACCTTTCAAAGATGCATGATGGCTATATTCTCTGATTTTTGTGAAAAGATTGTTGAGGTTTTCATGGATGATTTCTCCATGTATGGAACCTCTTTTGATGATTGCTTAAGCAACCTTGAGCGAGTTTTGCAGAGATGTGAAGAAACTAATCTTGTTTTGAATTGGGAGAAGTGCCACTTTATGGTTAATGAAGGTATTGTTTTGGGGCATAAAATTTCTGGAAGAGGTATTGAAGTTGATAAAGCTAAAGTTGATGCTATTGAAAAGATGCCATGTCCTAAGGACATTAAAGGTATAAGAAGTTTCCTTGGTCATGCCGGTTTTTATAGGAGGTTCATTAAGGACTTCTCTAAAATTTCTAGGCCTCTGACTAACCTCTTACAAAAAGATGTTCCATTTATCTTCGATGATGATTGTGTAGAAGCATTTGAAATACTTAAGAAAGCTTTGATTTCTGCACCTATTGTTCAGCCACCTGATTGGAATTTACCATTTGAAATTATGTGTGATGCTAGTGATTATGCTGTAGGTGTTGTTCTAGGACAAAGAGTTGATAAGAAATTAAATGTTATCCAATATGCTAGTAAAACTCTAGACAGTGCCCAGAGAAATTATGCTACTATCGAAAAAGAATTTTTAGCAGTTGTATTTGCTTGTGATAAGTTCAGACCTTATATTGTTGATTCTAAAGTAACTGTTCACACTGATCATGCTGCTATTAAATATCTTATGGAAAAGAAAGATGCTAAACCTAGACTTATTAGATGGGTTCTCCTACTACAAGAATTTGATTTGCATATTATTGATAGAAAGGGAGCTGAGAAGCCCGTTGCAGACAACTTGTCTAGGTTAGAGAATGTTCTTGATGACCCACTACCTATTGTTGATAGCTTTCCTGATGAACAATTAGCTGTCATAAATGCTTCTCATACTTCTCCATGGTATGTTGATTATGCTAATTACATTGTTGGTAAATTTATACCACCTAGTTTCACATACCAGCAAAAGAAAAAGTTTTTCTATGATTTAAGACATTACTTCTGGGATGACCCACACCTTTATAAAGAAGGAGTAGATGGTGTTATTAGACGTTGTATACCTAAGCATGAACAGGAACAGATCCTACGCAAGTGTCACTCTGAGGCTTATGGAGGACACCACGCTGGAGATAGAACCGCGCATAAGGTATTGCAATCCGGTTTTAATTGGCCTACTCTCTTCAAAGATGCCCGTAAGTTTGTCTTGTCTTGTGATGAATGCCAAAGAATTGGTAATATTAGTAGACGTCAAGAAATGCCTATGAACTATTCACTTGTTATTGAACCATTTGATGTTTGGGGCTTTGATTATATGGGACCGTTTCCTTCCTCTAATGGGTATACACATATTTTAGTTGTTGTTGATTATGTTACTAAGTGGGTAGAAGCTATTCCAACTAGTAGTGCTGATCATAACACCTCTATTAAGATTCTTAAAGAAGTTATTTTTCCGAGGTTTGGAGTCCCTAGATATTTAATGACTGATGGTGGTTCACATTTTATTCATGGTGCTTTTCGTAAAATGCTTGCTAAGTATGATGTTAATCATAGAATTGCATCTCCATATCACCCGCAGTCTAGTGTCCAAGTAGAACTTAGTAATAGAGAGCTCAAATTAATTTTGCAAAAGACTGTTAATAGATCTAGAAAGAATTGGTCCAAGAAACTTGATGATGCTTTATGGGCCTATAGAACTGCATATAAAAATCCTATGGGTATGTCTCCGTATAAAATGGTTTATGGAAAAGCATGTCACTTACCTCTTGAACTAGAACATAAGGCATATTGGGCCATTAAAGAGCTCAATTACGATTTCAAACTTGCCGGTGAGAAGAGGTTATTCGACATAAGCTCACTTGATGAATGGAGAACCCAGGCCTATGAGAATGCCAAGCTGTTTAAAGAAAAGGTTAAAAGATGGCATGACAAAAGGATACAAAAGCGTGAGTTTAATGTAGGTGATTATGTGTTGCTATTCAACTCCCGTTTAAGATTTTTTGCAGGAAAACTTCTCTCTAAATGGGAAGGTCCTTACGTTATCGAGGAGGTCTATCGTTCCGGTGCCATAAAAATCAACAACTTCGAAGGCACAAATCCAAAGGTGGTGAACGGTCAAAGAATCAAACATTACATCTCAGGTAATCCTATAAATTTTGAAACCAATGTTATTGAAACCGTAACCCCGGAGGAATACATAAGGCACACTTTCCAGAACGTTTCAGACTCCGAAAAGGAATAGGTATGTGGTACGGTAAGTAAACCGACTCCAAAACAGTTCTAATAGCAATTTTTCTCCGTTTTATAATATTTAAGAAAATAGGAAAATAAGAAGTGGTCCGGGAAGGACACGAGGAGTCCACGAGGGTGGAGGGCGCGCCCTACCCCCTGGGCGCGCCCCCTGCCTCGTGGGCACCTCGTGTGCTCTCCGGACTCCGTTTTCTTGCACGATACTTCTTTTGGTTGGTAAAAATTCATTATATAATCTCCCGAAGGTTTTGACCACCGTACCATGCAAATATCCTCTATTTTTGTTTCGAGCTATTTTTCTGATAGATCTAGATCACCATGACGTCTCCAAGTGCCCCCAAGGACAAGTTCTTCGAGAAGGTCATCAACCCCTACCTCGCGGAAGTGCTGCAACATCCTCAAACCATTGAGATGCGTGAGGGGTTGCTGCACATCCGCGATGTTGAGGGACCAAGGAGGACCGAAAGCGTGGAGACAAGGCTTCACGCAATGGAGCAACAAGTTTTCAAGTGCCAGGAGATGGTGGAACGTGGACTCCACTCCAATCATATAATGATCACGGAGTTCACCAACAACCACAAGCTAGATGCCAAGAACATTGGGGAGGCCATCTTCAAGCTTCACGAGAAAATTGAGCGTCTCCAAGCCCAGATCTATGACCTGCAAAACCAAAACTGTGAGTATGAATATAGATTCAAGAGGATGAGTTTGGCTGCAGATTTGAGGATTCCGGAGACTCGATCATCCTTCTATGATGGTGAGCCTATGCCTTGGAAGATGGACGACAAGCCTACATCATCAACAACTCCATCATCGCCACCCCGAGGAAAGAGATATAATCACATGGGTATGGGCACTCCCCTTGGCAACTGCCAAGCTTGGGGGAGGTGCCCCGGTATCGTATCACCATCACACTCCTATCTTTACCGTTTTTCTTAGTTCGATCCTTTTGGTAATATCTTGATCTAGTAGAATAAAGTTTTGATATGATTTAGTTTTGAGTTTTGCCTTATGATCCTTCTATGTAATCGAGTCCGTGAGCTATATATAATAAAGATTAGTGTTGAGTCAAGGGCTTGATTATCTTGCTATGATCCTGAGGGAATTAAAGAAAAGAGAAAGAATAAAAAGAAATAAAGAGATCATATTGATCTTATGGAGAGTGATGACTTCACATATAAAGAGTATGATGAATAAAAGTTGTTGAGAGCTGACAAACGTAGTTTTGGTCATCGTTGCAATTAATAGGAAGTAATAAAGAAAGAGAGGTTTTCACATATAAATATACTATCTTGGACATCTTTTATGATTGTGATCACTCATTAAAATATGACATGCTAAAGAGTTGATGCTGGATAAGGAAGACAACGTAATGGGTTATGTTTTCTTATATCCGAAATAAAGTATATTGTCATGGATCATCCAACATGTTGATCTTGCCTTTCCCCCTCATGCTAACCTAATTCTTTGCACCAAGTAGAGATACTACTTGTGCTTCCGAATATCCTTAAACCAGTTTTGCCATGAGAGTCCACCATACCTACCTATGGATTGAGTAAGATTCTTCAAGTAAGTTGTCATGTTGCATGCAATAAAAATTGCTCTCTAAATATGTATGACTTATTACTGTGGAGAAAATAAGCTTTATACGATCTTGTGATATGGAAGCAATAAAAGCGACGGACTGCATAATAAAGGTCCATATCACAAGTGGCAATATAAAGTGACGTTCTTTCGCATTAAGATTTTGTGCATCCAACCATAAAGGCACATGACAAACTCTGCTTCCCTCTGCGAGGGCCTATCTTTTACTTTTGTCTTATACCTTATGCAAGAGTCATGGTGATCTTCACCTTTCCTTTTTACATTTTATCCTTTGGCAAGCACCTTGTGTTGGAAAGATCCTGATATATATATATATATCCAATTGGATGTAAGTTAGCATGAATTATTATTGTTGACATTACCCTTGAGGTAAAAGGTTGGGAGGCAACACTATAAGCCCCTAACTTTCTTTGTGTCCGATTAAAACTCCATACCCATAAGTATTGCGTGAGTGTTAGCAATTGTGAAAGACAAAATGATAGTTGAGTATGTGGACTTGCTGAAAAGCACTTATATTGACTCTTTCCGATGTTATGATAAATTGCAATTGCTTCAACGACCGAGATCATAGTTTGTTAGTTCTCAATGAAGTTTCTGATTCATACTTGACATGGTGAATAGATTATTACTTGAGCATAAGAAATCATATGACAATATTCATATATGTTGCTGTTATAAGAATGATCATGATGCCCTCATGTCCGTATTTTATTTTATCGACACCTCTATCTCTAAAGATGTGGACATATTTTTCGTTATCGGCTTCCGCTTGAGGACAAGCGAGGTCTAAGCTTGGGGAGTTGATACGTCCATTTTGCATCATGCTTTTATATTGATATCTATTGCATTATGGGCTGTTATTACACGTTATGTCACAATACTTATGCCTATTCTCTCTTATTTTACAAGGTTTACATGAAGAGGGAGAATGCCGGCAGCTGGAATTCTGGGCTGGAAAAGAGCAAATATTAGAGACCTATTCCGCGCAACTCCAAAAGTCCTGAAACTCCACGGGAATTATTTTCAGAATATACAAAAAATATTGGGCGAAGGAAGTACCATAGGGGGGCCACCCACCATCCACGAGGGTGGGGGCGCACCCGACCCCCCTAGGCGCGCCCCCTGCCTCGTGGGCCCCCTGGCAGGCCTCAGGTGCCCATCTTCTGCTATATGAGGTCTTTTACCTGGAAAAAAATCATAAGCAAGCTTACGGGACAAAACTCCGCCGCCACGAGGCAAAACCTTGGCGGAACCAATCTAGGGCTCCGGCGGAGTTGTTCTGCCGGGGAAACCTCCCTTCGGGAGGGGAAAATCATCACCATCGTCATCACCAATGATCCTCTCAGCGGGGGGGGGGGGGGGGGGTCAATCTCCATCAACATCTTCACCAGCACCATCTCCTCTCAAACCCTAGTTCATCTCTTGTATCCAATCTTTGTCCCAAAGCCTCAGATTGGTACCTGTGGGTTGCTAGTAGTGTTGATTACTCCTTGTAGTTGATGCTAGTTGGTTTATTGGAAGATCATATGTTCAGATCCTTTATGCATATTAATATACCTCTGATTATGAACATGAATATGATTTGTGAGTAGTTACGTTTGTTCCTGAGGACATGGATGAAGTCTTGCTATAAGTAGTCATGCGAATTTGGTATTCGTTCGATATTTTGATGAGATGTATGTTGTCTCTCCTCTAGTGGTGTTATGTGAACGTCGAGTACATGACACTTCACCATTGTTTGGGCCTAGAGGAAGGCATTGGGAAGTAATAAGTAGATGATGGGTTGCTAGAGTGACAGAAGCTTAAACCCTAGTTTATGAGTTGCTTTGTAAGGGGCTGATTTGGATCCATATGTTTCATGTTATAGTTAGGTTTACCTTAATACTACTTTTGTAGTTGCGGATGCTTGCAATAGGGGTTAATCATAAGTGGGATGCTTGTCCAAGGAAGGGCAGCACCCAAGCACCGGTCCACCCACATATCAAATTATCAAAGTAACGAACGCGAATCATATGAGTGTGATGAAAACTAGCTTGACGATAATTCCCATGTGTCCTCGGGAGCGCTTTTCTCTATATCAGAGTTTGTACAGGCTTGTCCTTTGCTACAAAAAGGATTGGGCCATCTTGCTTCACCTTATTTACTTTCATTACTTGTTGCCCGTTACAAATTACCTTATCACAATACTATCTGTTACCGATAATTTCAGTGCTTGCAGAAAATACCTTACTGAAAACCGCTTGTCATTTCATTCTGCTCCTCGTTGGGTTCGACACTCTTACTTATCGAAAGGACTACGATAGATCCCCTACACTTGTGGGTCATCAATGCGCCGCCACCGCCCACGACGGAGGGAGAGAAATGACCGGTGAAGAGAGAGCGGGGCGAGCTTCGGAGGCCGGAGGGAGAGGGCGGCCGGAGGAGGGCGTCGGAGGCCGGAGGTAGAGGGCGGCCGGAGGAGGGAGAGTGTGAGCGGTGGAGCGGCGCTTGGGCGGGTGGCACGGTGGGGAACATAGAGGAGTCGTGCGATGGGGGTTGATGTCTAGTACACAACCTTCTTCTTGTAGACGTTGTTGGGCCTCCAAGTGCAGAGGTTTGTAGGATAGTAGCAAATTTCCCTCAAGTGGATGATCTAAGGTTTATCAATCCATGGGAGGCGTAGGATTAAGATGGTCTCTCTCAAACAACCCTGCAACCACATAACAAAGAGTCTCGTGTGTCCCCAACACACCCAATACAATGGTAAATTGTATAGGTGCACTAGTTCGGCGAAGAGATGGTGATACAAGTGCAATATGGATGGTAGATATGGGTATTTGTAATCTGAAAATATAAAAACAGCAAGGTAGCAAGCGATAAAAGTGAGCAGAAACGGTATTGCAATGCTTCGAAACAAGGCCTCGGGTTCATACTTTCACTAGTGCAAGTTCTCTCAACAATGATAACATAATTAGATCATATAACAATCCCTCGACATGCAACAAAGAGTCACTCCAAAGTCACTAATAGCGGAGAACAAACGAAGAGATTATTGTAGGGTACGAAACCACCTCAAAGTTATTCTTTCCGATCAATCCATTGGGCTATTCCTATAAGTGTCAAGAACAGCCCTAGAGTTCGTAGTAAAATAACACCTTAAGACACATATCCACCAAAACCCTAATGTCACCTAGATACTCCAATGTCATCTCAAGTATCTGTGGGTATGATTATACGATATGCATCACACAATCTCAGATTCATCTATTCAACCAACACAAAGAACTTCAAAGAGTGCCCCAAAGTTTCTACCGGAGAGTCAAGACGAAAACGTGTGCCAACCCCTATGCATAGATTCCCAAGGTCACGGAACCCGCAAGTTGATCACCAAAACATACATCAAGTGAATCAATAGAATACCCCATTGTCACCACGGGTATCCCGCGCAAGACATACATCAAGTGTTCTGAACTCCTTAAAGACTCAATCCGATAAGATAACTTCAAAGGGAAAACTTAATCCATTACAAGAGAGTAGAGGGGGAGAAACATCATAAGATCCAACTATAATAGCAAAGCTCGCGATACATCCAGATCGTGCCATATCAAGAACACGAGAGAGAGAGAGAGAGAGAGAGAGAGAGAGAGAGAGAGAGAGAGATCAAACACATAGCTACTGGTACATACCCTCAGCCCGAGGGTGAACTACTCCCTCCTCGTCATGGAGAGCGCCGGGATGATGAAGATGGCCACCGGTGATGGATCTCCCCTCCTGCAGGGTGCCGGAACAGGGTCCCGATTGGTTGTTGGTGGCTACAGAGGCTTGTAGCAGCGGAACTCCCGATCTAGGTTTCTTTTCGGGGGTTTCTGTATTTATAGGAATTTTTGGCGTCGGTCTCATGTCAGGGGGTCTCTGAGTCATCCACGAGGCAGGGGGGCACTCCCAGGGGGTAGGGCGCGCCCTCCACCCTCGTGGATGGCTCGGGACTCTTCTGGCCCAACTCTTTTACTTTGGGGGCTTCTTTTGGTCACAAAAAAATCCACACAAATTGGCAGGTCAATTGGACTCCGTTTGGTATTCCTTTTCTGTAAAACTCAAAAACAAGGAAAAAAAAGAAACTGGCACTGGGCTCTAGTTTAATAGGTTAGTCCCAAAAATCATATAAAATAGCATATAAATGCATACAAAACATCCAAGATGGATAATATAATAGCATGGAACAAACAAAAATTATAGATACATTGAAGACGTATCAAGGATCCCCAAGCTTAATTCCTGCTCGTCCTCGAGTAGGTAAATGATAAAAACAGAATTTTTGATGTGGATGCTAGCTAACATATTTATCAATGTAATCTTCTTTATTGTGGCAAGAATATTCAGATCCATAAGATTCAAAACAAATGTTTAATATTGACATAAGAACGATAATACTTCAAGCATACTAATAAAGTAATCATGTCTTCTCAAAATAACATGGCCAAACCAAGCTATCCCTACAAAATCATATAGTCTAGCTATGCTCTATCTTCATCACACAAAATATTTAAATCATGCACAACCCCGATGACAAGCCAAGGAATTGTTTCATACTTTTGATGTTCTCAAACTTTTTCAATCTTCACGCAATACATGAGCATGAGCCATGGACATAGCACTATAGGTGGAATAGAAGGGTGGATGTGGAGAAGACAAAAAGGAGAAGATAGTCTCACATCAACTAGGCATATCGACGGGCTATGGGAGATGCCCATCAATAGATATCAATGTGAGTGAGTAGGGATTGCCATGCAACGGATGCACTAGAGCTATAAATGTATGAAAGCTCAAAAAGAAACTAAGTGGATGTGCATCCAACTCGCTTGCTCACGAAGACCTAGGGCACTTTGAGGAAGCCCGTCATTGGAATATACAAGCCAAGTTCTATAATGAAAAATTCCCACTAGTATATGAAAGTGACAACATAGGAGACTCTCTATCATGAAGATCATGCTGCTACTTTGAAGCACAAGTGTGGTAAAAGGATAGTAGCATTGCCCCTACTCTCTTTTTCTCTCACTTTTTTTGTTTTTTTGGGCCTTCTCCTTTTTTATGGCCTCTTTTTTCTGGGTTTTTTTTCGTCCGGAGTCTCATCCCAACTTGTGGGGGAATCATAGTCTCCATCATCCTTTCCTCACTGGGACAATGCTCTAATAGTGAAGATCATCACACTTTTATTTACTTACAACTCAAGAATTACAACTCGATACTTAGAACAAAATATGACTCTATATGAATGCCTCCAGTGGTGTACCGCGATGTGCAATTAATCAAGAGTGACATGTATGAAAGAATTATTAAGGTGGCTTGCCACAAATACGATGTCAACTACATGATCATGCAAAGCAATATGACAATGATGAAGCGTGTCATAATAAACGGAACGGTGGAAAGTTGCATGGCAATATATCTCGGAATGGCTATGGAAATGCCATAATAGGTAGGTATGGTGGCTGTTTTGAGGAAGGTATATGGTGGGTGTATGGTACCGGCGAAAGTTGCGCGGCACAAGAGAGGCTAGCAATGGTGGAAGGGTGAGAGTGCGTATAATCCATGGACTCAACATTAGTCATAAAGAACTCACATACTTATTGCAAAAATCCTTAGTTATTGAAACGAAGTACTATGCGCATGCTCCTAGGGGGATAGATTGGTAGGAAAAGACCATCGCTCGACCCCGACCGCCACTCATAAGGAAGACAATCAAAAAATAAATCATGCTCCGACTTCATCACATAACGGTTCACCATACGTGCATGCTACGGGAATCACAAACTTTAACACAAGTATCTCTCAAATTCACAACTGCTCACTAGCATGACTCTAATATTACCATCCTCATATCTCAAAACAATCATAAGGAATCAAACTTCACATAGTATTCAATGCACTTTATATCAAAGTTTTTATTATATCCCTCTTGGATACCCATCATATTAGGACTAGTTTTATAACCCAAGCAAATTACCATGCTGTTCTAATGACTCTAAAAATAATATAAGTGAAGCATGAGAGTTCATTTATTTCTTCAAAATAAAACTACCGTCGTGCTCTAAAAGATATAAGTGAAGCACTAGAGCAAACGACAAACTACTCCAAAAGATATAAGTGAAGATCAATGAGTAGTCGAATAATTATGTAACTATGTGAAGACTCTCTAAAATTTAAGAATTTCAGATCTTGGGATTTTATTCAAACAGCAAGCAAAACAAAATAAAATACAATGACGCTCGAAGCAAAACACATATCATGTGGTGAATAGAAATATAGCTCCAAGTAAAGTTGCCGATGAACGAAGACGAAAGAGGGGATGCCATCCGGGGCATCCCCAAGCTTAGGCTCTTGGTTGTCCTTGAATATTAACTTGGGGTGCCTTGGTAATCCCCAACCTTAGACTCTTGCCACTCCTTATTCCATAGTCCATCGAATCTTTACCCAAAACTTGAAAACTTCACAACACAAAACTTAACAGAAAACTCGTAAGCTCCGTTAGTATAAGAAAATAAATCACCACTTAGGTACTGTTGTGAACTCATTCCAAATTCATATTGGTGTAATATCTACTGTATTCCAACTTCTCTATGGTTCATACCCTCCGATACTACTCATAGATTCATCAAAATAAGCAAACAACACATAGAAAACAGAATCTGTCAAAAACAGAACAGTCTGTAGTAATCTGTATCTCTTGAATACTTCTGTAACTACAAAAATTCTGAAATAAATTGGTGGAAGTGAGGAATTTGTATATTAATCTTTACAAAAAGAATCAACTTAAAAGCACACTTATGTAAAAAATTACATCTAATCTCGTGAGCGCAAAGTTTCTGTTTTTTACAGCAAGATCACATTAACTTTCACCCAAGTCTTCCCAAAGGTTCTACTTGGCACTTTATTGAAACAGAAGCTATAAAACATGATTACTACAGTAGCTTAATTATGTGAACACACAAAAACAGTTGTTATTACTACAGCATTGCTTGTTTTAAGAATAAATTTTAATTAAAGCTAATTAAAATTAAGTAAAGTGACCACTAACACTTGTTATTACAGTACCAATACAGACCCGCTCGTGAACCGACATGTGGCCAGAATAGGTTTCTTAATGGAGGCGTTTGAATGCATCGAGGGTGCATGTTCTACCGGGCGTGCAGCGGGCGAGGGAGGGATAGTAACTGTTGTCGCCTGTACACACTCAGTTTACTGTTGAATCCAGTTCCCCAAGAGCTGAAAAACGAACTGCTACCGCCGCCTACCCACTCGTTCACTTGAAGAGACTCCAATGGCGATCCGATGGTTGAGCCTGCTGGATATGGACTTCAGCAAGGAGTTCACCTTCGAGTTCACCATTCAGTCCCATGGCTGCACCAAGTTGAATGTGATGTACACTAATGATCCCGACTCGGTGAAGCTCTGCCTCGCCGAATTCAAGCAGTACCTACAGGACGAGAAAGCACAAGGTCGCAGGACTAGACCTTGTTCCCATCCATTCATCTCCTGACAGGGACCAGCGGATCGCCGTCGCCCAGGTATGCGTGCAGGACGAGGTTCTCGTTTACCACTGCTGTACGGCCATCAGAGGTTCTGGAGCATTCGGCCGTTTCATCGGCAGCGCCGACTGCACCTTCGCTACGGTGGAGAGAAGGAAGAATGCGATGATTCAGCCATCTGGTGCAACAAGCTTGTCGACATCCAGAAGCATTACAAGATCATCAGCAACAGGCAGGAGAAGGACTCCGTGGTTGACCTCGCCGAGACCATCATCGACCCCTGCTACGCCAACATGAAAGAAGACAACGATACCAAGGACCTAAACACGTGGGAGGTACCTCTGAATCTAGCCTACATAACCTACACGGCCAAGGACGCATACACATGCTACGACATGTACAGGAAGATCTTGAACATGAGGGTGTGTCTACTTCCCGTAACCGATGAGTACACGGGCAGCCGCAGCGTCATGATCAAGCGTGCCAGGAAGGTCTAGATGTTGTACTTTATCTGTTTAAGCACCTTTATCATCTGAGTGTTTCATCAATTAGCCTATGTGTTGTAATTATTTGTTTTGTCCAAAATATTTCTTCTAACAACCCATTAACATGTTTGCTTTTTTTGGCTATTTTCTTTTGTATATAACTAGTTCACTCGGTTGTCGTGCTCTGAATCTCCTTCTTCCCAACGTATTCCCCTTCTCAGGTGGACCCAGCAGGTCTCGTACACAGACATCTGGGACCAACCACCTATCCATTTGTATTTCTTTATTTTGTTCAATCTTCGTCCTCTTCCTCTACAGCAGCTGGCAGCGCTGTTGTGCACGCCTCGGTGACCCATCATAGCCTATGGCGTCGGCCAGGCCATCCCTCTACTCCCACACATTGTCCGGCGGCGGCAGCTCCACCGGCCCACCCTGCACCCGAACAAGTCAACCCCCATACTCCCCTCCGCCCGCGTCTTCCCCACTTCGGTTTGTTCGGTCTGAGGTCTCGACGTCGTCCTCCGCCTTGGTGCTCTCGCCGCGGCGCCGCCGTCTGTTGTTCCCAACATGGTCAGCAAAACAAGAGGAATCGGGAGACGACTGTTTGTCGAGAGGCTGACAGTCCCGGGCCCACCAGGTCCATGCATGGCCTAGGTTTTGTTGTTTAACATGGGCAGCCCACGACATGTTTCAACTTTTTTTGGATCTAGTAGGTATCAAGCGGCCTCTGGGCTTCCTAGCCTAGCTTGTCTATAACATCAGCAACCCAAGTTATGTTTGTTTTTTTTTCAAAACGACGCACAGCTCAGTTCTATTTTTCTATAAGAATGCAAAACTGAACCTATGTTTTCCTTTCTATAATAGTATATATATTTATATTTATATCTTATTTTATTACATATATATAATAGAAACAACATAAGGTTCCGTTAAACCTGTCGTTCGTCCAACCATTTTATAGACCTTCCCACTTCCTTTATTTTGCGTTTTCATTAATCCTATACCTGAATTTTCTCCCAGTACTTTTCCCTAGAACCAACTCAACTGTCCCACGTCTAGCCTAAAAAAAATAATACCCCACGTCCTATTAACTCATCAAATTGAAATGATATTTTATTTCATAAATCGAAAGTTCTTACAAAATAATAATAATAATTGTTTATGTATAACTTGGCAAGATAACTCCTAGTGATTGCGTACATAAGCTTGCAAAGATTTTACTCACCAATGCAGTAATAGACGTGCAATCATGTGTTCATATTTTTATAACATTTCTCCGTCCAGCCCAACATGATATTTTCACCCAGCCCAGCAAGTCCATGGAGTTCGAGAAAAATGCAAATGGGCTTTAAATTCAACCATAATATATAAATAGGCTGCATAGATGCTACATCATTGTTTCACCCAGCCCACCAAATGGACTAAAAAACCAAATGGACTGGCTGACATGTGGGCCAGTAGGTCGAAGCCTAAGCACTTTCGCAAAAAATAAAAATACAAAGGTCAAAGCCTAAGCAAGGCGTTGGATTTACATCCAACGGTCGGCATTCTTCTTCAATCTCTCGTCTTCTTCCCCCAGCGCTGTCGGGACCGCCTGCTCCAGCCTCCGGCTTCCAGCGGCACTGTTTTGCGCGCCTCGCAGCAAAACGCTACCCCGCCGATGGCTAGGCCATCCCTCCACTCCTCCGCACCTCCTGTTATTCTCTGCCGAGTGTAGGCCCACCCCGCACCCGAACCAGTCAAGTTTCCCACTCCTCTCCGTCTGCGACTCCATTGCCCCGTCTTCCCCATCTCCGGGGCGTTCCAGTCTGGGGCCTCGCCGTCGTCCACCAGCTTGGTGCGCTCTGCACGGTGTGGTCAACGTGGTAAACCAATGAGAGTCATCGGAAGATGCCCGTACGTGGAGAGGCTGACAGTGGGGACGCACCACGCCCATGGAAGCATGCATGCAACTGCAACTGCATCCTTTTTACCTGTTTTCTCCCCCTGACAGCTGGGACCCACCAGCTACATCTTCGCACGCAAGGAAGTGTGTCCTTATTACAGGCAAAAAAATGATTCTTCCCCCTGACAGCTGGGACCCACCAGCTATATCTTCGCACGCAAGGAAGTGTGTCCTTATCCTCCCTGACAGTTGGGACCCACCCGGTCGAAGCGTACGTAGCATTGTCTGTGTACATACCGGTCGATCAATCTGTCTGCCATGATGAACCGTGGCCGAGTAAGGAGCCGTAGCAGTTCAGGCAGTCTAGTCAAACCCGTGTACACGTACCTACAGCCAGATGCCAAAAAATACGGCCACGTACGTACATACGGGCGGGGTCTCGAATGTGTACTCGCGCATACGTACAGCCAGGGCTTGTGTACATGGAGAGGCCACGGACAACGGCAACGGCGTCCTGTTCATCGGAAGCCAACCGGCTGGGTCGGAACGGAGAAACTGCGTCGTGTTCATGGGGAGGCAACGGAATGCGTCGTGTTCATCAGAGGCAATGGAATACGTCGCGTTCATCAGGAGCCAACCGGCTTGGACGGAACAGCCGAAACGAGGTCTGGCGTACCGCAGAACGGAGGAAACGGGTGAGGGAGTCCTGGAAAAAGGGGTCCTCGGGCGTCCGGTCTGTTATCCATGGGACGGACTGATGGGCTGTTAAGACATGAAGACCGAAGACCATACTCGTGTCCGGATTGGACTCTCCTTGGCGTGGAAGGCAAGCTTGGCGACCAACTATGAAGATTCCTTCTTAAGTAACCGACTCCATGTAAACCCTAGGTTCCCCGGGTGTCTATATAAACCGGAGGGGTTAGTCCGGAAAGGATATACACATTACCATAGTCATACAGGCTAGACTTCTAGGGTTTAGCCATTACGATCTCATGGTAGATCAACTCTTGTAATACTCATATTCATCAAGATCAATCAAGCAGGAAGTAGGGTATTACCTCGATAGAGAGGGCCCGAACCTGGGTAAACATCGTGTCCCCCGTCTCCTGTTACCATCGATCCTAGACGCACAGTTCGGGACCCCCTACCCGAGATCCGCCGGTTTTGACACCGACATTGGTGCTTTCATTGAGAGTTCCAATGTGCCGTCGGCAAAGGGCTCGATGGCCCCTTCGATCGTCAGTAATGACGTTGTCCAGGGAGAAACCTTCCTCCCCGGACAGATCTTCGTATTCGGCGGCTTCGTACTGCGGGCCAACTTGCTTGGCCATCTGGAGCAGATCGACAGCTATTCCCCTGGCCATCAGGTCAGATTCGGAAGCTTGAACTACGTCGCGGATATCCGTGGAGACTTGATCTTCAAGGGATTTGAGCCCACGGCGATCGCTCCCCCTCACCCCGATGAACGTGACTTAAATCTGTCATCGGATCACACCCAGGAGATGGTTCCTGCCGCTGCAACGGCCCTAGAGTCAAAGCAGATCGTGCCATCCGAGGCCGCAGAGTTCGCGGCGTTGGAGCCGCACACAGACTCAATGCCCTGCGATGTTCGCTTTAACGGAACTTCGGACTTGTCTCCAGCTATAAGTTCCGGACTGTGTACGCCTGCGAACACCGAGCTAGATCGGTTATCGATCTTCGAGTTTAGCGCCGCTGACGTTTTCCAGCACTCGCCTTAGGGTGACGTGCTAAAATCTTTAAAGAATTCGTCCTTGGAGAAGGACTCATAGCCGAACTATGTCTGGTTCGAGCTAGAGACAGATGACGAGGAATTTTGCTTCCCACCCGCCACCCACTTCATAGCCACTGTCGATGACTTAACCGACGTGCTTGACTATGGCTCCGAAGACATCGACGGTATGGACGACGATGCCGATAAGGAGCAAGGCCAAGACCCACCATTCACCGGACGTTGGACGGCTACCTCTTCGTACGACGTGTACATGGTTGATACACCCAAAGGATCTGGCGACGACAAAGAAGAGCCAGATACGAATAAAACCTCTGAGACGCAGTCCAAGCGCCGACGCCCCAAGCGCCGTTCTAAGCCTCGTCGCTCAAAGGACGGCAACACTGGCACCGGAGAAAATAGTACTCCAGGCGACGCCAAAAACAATGAAGACCCTGTCGGAGCTGCATCCGAACAGGAGGAACACGGCAACAGGCAAGACAACCCTGATGAACATGCCATAGAAGATGACTCGGAGGACGATAGTTACCGTCCACCCTCCGAGGAGGAGACAAGCCTCGGCAAGAAAGACTTCGTCGTGCCTGAGGATCCTCTGGAGCAGGAGCGCTTTAAGCTTCAGCTCATAGCCACTACAAGGAGCCTAAAAAAGAAACAGCAGCAGCTTCAAGCTGAACAAGATTTGCTCGTCGACAGATGGACTGACGTCCTGACAGCCGAAGAATACGGTCTCAAGCGCCCAGCCAAGAGCTATCCGAAATGCAGACTGCTACCTCAATTCGATGAGGAGGCACCGGAGCACATATCTCCCTCGCGTAATGCAGAACGACCACCACGTGGTCGAGACAGGGCGGCCGACCGGCCACCCCGCGGTCGGGATAAAGCGGCAACTCAGGACGAACAGCAGCTGGCCCCACCACCCCGTAGAAATAGAGACGGAAGAGTTCGGGGTCACAAATATGACCTTCGGCAGACCCTAGACAATAGAGCAGGACATACAAGATCGATCTACGGATCGCAAGGACGTGCCTCGAGGCACGACGACGGCTACCTATTCGGACGTGACAAACCTAACTACGCCCGGGCCGAATGCCGCAGACGGACTCCATCAGAGCTATGCCGCGATGTGGCCCGATACAGAGGTGCCGCACACCCTCTCTACTTCACAGATGAAGTACTGGATCATGAATTCCCCGAGGGGTTCAAGCCCGTCAATATCGAATCATACGACGGCACAACCGATCCCGCAGTCTACCTGAAAGCTCAAAGGAGATGGCCCGAGGAGATGACCTCCACGCCATCAAATACCTCCCATTAAAGCTCAAAGGACCAGCTCGACACTGGCTAAATAGTCTACCTGAAAACTCCATCGGCAGCTGGGAGGACTTGGAAGAGGCCTTCCTCGACAACTTCCAAGGTACATATGTCCGGCCACCCGATGCCGATGACTTAAGCCACATAGTTCAACAATCTGGAGAATCAGCCAGAAAATTCTGGACTAGGTTCCTAACCAAAAAGAACCAGATCGTCGACTCTCCGGATGCTGAAGCCCTAGCGGCCTTTAAGCATAGCATCCGGGACGAATGGCTCGCCCGCCACCTCGGCCAGGAAAAGCCGAGGTCCATGGCAGCCCTCACGGCACTTATGACCCGCTTTTGCGCGGGAGAGGATAGTTGGTTGGCTCGCAATACAAACACAGCCAACGAAACAGGCCCCTCCGAGGCCAACAACAGCACCGGCAAGCTCCGGCGCAACAGACACAAACGCCAAAGCAATGGCGATAACACCGATGACACTACGGTTCACACCGGATTCAGTGGCTCCAAGTCCGGCCAGCGAAAGAAGCCCTATAAAAGGAGCAGCGGAGGACCATCCAGCTTGGACCGCATACTCGATCGTCCTTGCCAGATACATGGCACCACAGACAAACCAGCCAACCATACTAACAGAGATTGCCGGGTCTTTAAACAAGCCAGCAAGGCAAACAGTAGAAACAAGGAATTGGAATCACAGAGCGAGGACGATGACGAAGGGCCCCAGCAGCCAAACACTGGGGGCAAAAGAAATTTCCCCCTCAAGTCAAAACGGTGAACATGATATATGCTACACACATCCCCAAAAGGGAACGCAAGCGCGCACTTAGGGACGTCTATGCGTTAGAGCCAGTCGCCCCGAAATTCAATCCGTGGTTGTCATTTCCGATCACCTTTGACCGCCGAGATCATCCAACCAGCATCCGCCACGGTGGTTCAGCCGCACTGGTCCTGGACCCAATCATCGACGGATTTCACCTGACACGAGTCCTAATGGACGGCGGTAGCAGCCTCAACCTTCTCTATCAGGATACAGTACGTAAAATGAGCATCGACCCCTCACGGGTCAAGCCCACGAAGACTACCTTTAAAGGAGTCGTACCAGGCATAGAGGCCCGTTGTACGGGCTCAATAACGCTGGAGGTAGTATTCGGTTCCCCGGATAACTTCCGAAGCGAAGAACTAATCTTCGATATCGTCCCATTTTGCAGCGGCTATCACGCCTTGCTTGGATGAACCGCATTCGCTAGATTCAACGCGGTGCCACATTACGCTTACCTCAAACTCAAGATGCCCGGTCCACGTGGCACCATTACAGTAAATGGAAATACGGAACACTCCCTCCATACAGAGGAGCACACTGCCGCCCTAGCAGCAGAAGTACAGAGCGGCCTTCTCAAGCAGCATTATAATCCTGCTGCCGAGCCCCTGGATACCATCAAGAGGGTCCGGACCACGCTGCAACAGGACAGCTCGGCTCGTCAAGAGACGAATTAACAATTTGACCTCTGTCCCAGCCCCGGTGAGGCAATGGCACTAATATCGCGTGTACAACGCACTCAAAACCCCATGGGAATTGACAGAGGCATAAATCGTTCGCGATCCACTGTACGGCCCGACCAACCCTGGGATCTGCACGCTTTTACTTTTTCTTTTTTAGGGTTTTCTTCTCTTTTCGAGGTTTATACGGGCAACCCACTTGCAGAACACACCAAGGAGGCAAGGAGCTCTGGCTCACGAGGGAATCCCCAGGTGGTCTCTACTCAACGATTGCCATACTTGCTTTTCATACCCGCACGTAGCTCGCCCTTGGTGGCGGCATATTAAATAGCCTTACTTGCTTATCGCATTACTTGTGCAAAGTACGCCTCGACGTACTAGTAACATCACAATGGTGAATACACGGTAGCGTCAGCTTGTTATTTCATTTTCCTGTTGCCTCACCTTTGTATTTCTCACTCTTTGCACACGTACACAATGGTACGTATTACCACGCCAGGGGCTCCATTATGCCCTGCATTATGGCAATAAAGTCTGGACACTTTTACAGTATAGTTCGGCACCCAGAAGTTATAGCATTATATGCATCGGCTCCGAATCATGTCTTTGGTCAATAGTTGGGTCCCGGCTCCTGTGCTTACTACCTTACGTTCCGCTGTATCGGCTAGGGTAGTAAAGGGAGAACTACTGCGATTGTGTCCCGGTTCTTCTGGACGAGCACCTCAATAGAGAAAGCCGAAAACTGACTGTCATGATGTGGCGAGAGCTGGTCAGCTGTTCGAGAGGTTGCAAATCGTTGGAGATTTTTTTCCGCTTCTTGCGAAGAATCGGTTCTTCCGATTAGGCGTCTATAGCGCCCCCAATTCGGTCTTCCGAATACCAAGGGCTTCGCCGACTTTCTCAATTGTCAAACTCCTATGGCTAAGTGAGGGCGGTAAAGGCTGCATAGTCCGATTGCCTTGTTCGTTGCGCTAAACACCTCCTTTAAGGACCAGAATGTGGAGTACAGAGTGTTAGATTTATCCCGAACACCCCCGTACTATCTACGTGGGGGCAGAAGCCGACGACTGGTCAACCCTCAGATTTCATAAATGGCCGCACATGAGGTAAAAGTTTAAATAAACAAGTATTATATTACATAACATCATCATTCCATATCACAGGGCAAGTTAATACACATGTTCTCATGGGAATATGATATCTTTCGAACATTGCTCCGCCACAAGGCGGGACCCCTCCAAGAAACCATCAAAATAGTGTTCGGGTCGACGATGCTCCTTGCCCTCCGGCGGTCCCTCGGTCATCAGCTTCTTGGCATCCAGCTTCGCCCAATGCGTCTTGACGCGGGCAAAGGCCATACGCGCACCTTCGATACAGACCGACCGCTTCACGGCTTCGAGCCGCGGACAGGCACTCACAAGCCGCTGCACAAGTCCGAAGTAGCTGCTGGGTACAGGATCGGCAGGCCACAGCCGGACTGTCAAGTCCTTCATGGCTAGATCTGCCAACCTGTGCAGCTCGACCAACTGCTTTAGCTGGTCGCTGAAGGGCACCGGATGTTCGGATCCCAGATATTGGGCCCAGAACAGCTTCTCTGTAGACATCCCCTCTTCGGCTCTATAATGCTCGGCCGCATCCGATACACTGTGCGGCAGATCTGTAAACGCCCCTGGAAAAACCCACATTTAGAATAAGTACAAGGAACGTTTCTTCTACATACTTGCTCTGCACGGTGAAGGACTTACCCGCCGCAATCTTCTTGGCCACCTGAAGTTCCTGGAGGGCGCTTTGGGCTTTGGCTCGTGCATCCTGGGCGCTCTGGCGAGCCTTCGCCAATTCAGACTCTTGCGCCTTACAATCGCGCTCCAAGGACTGAAATTTCTCTATCGCGCCCTGGAGCTGTTGCTGCGCCTCGCCAACCCGGGCCTCGTGCTTCTCGTGCAAAGCGCGTTCCTTGGCCGCTTTGTCCTCGGCCTCGGCTAACAACTTCTTAAGGGTTGCCACCTCGGTCGTGGCCCCTAATAAATTTTATGACACTTCAGTCCGGTCGGACTATTTCATTTTTTCAAAATATACTCACAGGTCACTGCATACCTTGGCTATCCTCCAGCTACTTCTTCACGAGGCTGAGCTCCTCCTCAGCCCGCTCTAGTTTCTGCTTCCGTCCGGAGACCTCCGCAGCATGAGCAGTGGCAGCCTGCAGCGATACCTGCTTATTCACATAGACAACTCATGTTAGACTCCTGCGATATTCATTCTTGATCCTCTGTTTGGCTTTTCCTCCCGAACACTAAACAGAGCATCAGGGGCTACTGTCTATGCTGTGATATTTTTCCTACAATCACATTACTTACCTCAAAGCCTGTTAGAAGGCTAGTGCAGGCTTCGGTCAGTCCACTTTTGGCGAACTGAACCTTCTCTATTACCGTGTCCATAAGGACACGATGCTCATCCACGATAGAGGCGCCTCGTAGCGCCTCCAGCAGATTATCCGGTGCCTCTGGTTGGACAGAGGTCACCGGTGGAACAGGCACATTACCTCCTTGGGGGGGAATGCCGATTGCTGGACCCCGGAGCCGTGTAAATCTCCAGAATGGTATCCAGCTGAGGCCCAAAGGGAACTCGGGCCCCGTCACCAGTCCCCGTGGGAACTTTCTCCCCTGTATGTCCGGCGGCCGAGGAGTCATCCTGGGACGTCACCCCGATGATCTCTGGAATCTCCCCCGGCCTGGGAAAGTCTTTTTGGACACCACCTCGTCATCGCCCTTGGGTGAGATGGAATGAGCAGGTGGCGGAGACATGCTAGCCATCTCCTTCGAGTCCAGCGAATCCTCTGTCGAGGATCGCGGGGACCCATCGCGTGCCGGACTGCAGTGACAAAGTTTAAAATATGTCAATCTTACAAACCAAGAAGGCCAGACGTTTGCAGATCCTGGTACTTATGAAGCGGCCCGAGGCTTGGTCCAGCGAGGTCGCTTCAGACTGCTATCAGCATCCCACGCGGAGTTATCTGCGAGGGAGCCTCTCCCCCTCTTGGGCTCCTCTGCCTCCAAACTCGTGGAGGCCTCCCTTTTCTTCCTTCCTCCCGCAGGGGGGGGAGTCGCTTTCCTCCTCGTGGCCATCTTCGGCGGCCGAGGGGTCTGTCTCGTCGTCAGACGAGACGACCAAGGTGCCCCTTCGGCGAAGGCTACTCCTGGTCCCCTTGGCCGTGGTTTTGACCTTCTTTTCCGGCACGTCATAAGGCGCCGGAAATAGCATCTCCGTAAGGAGCGGAGTTTCTTCGTCTTTGGGCAGCGGAGCCAGACAGTTAATCCATCCCGCTAAATCGGCCCAGGCCTGAAAAAGAAATTGATAAGAAGGCTTAGTATCCTTCCTCGAAGTATGTCCTTAAAGACTATACCTTGACGGCTTACCGAATGGGCCTGACGCTTTAAGCTGAGCCCGCGATCTTTGGTCGAGGGTGGCGATGTCTCGCTGGCCCTGAAGAGCACTTTCCAGATATCTTCATGCGTCGTGCCGAAAAGCCTTAGCAGCGTCTGGTGCTTGGCCGAATCGAACTCCCACAAATAACAGGTCCGGTGCTGACATGGAAGGATCCGGCGTGTAAGCATGACCTGGATCACATCGACGAGCTTGATCTTCCGGGTTATCATGTTCTAGAGGCACGTTTGGAGCCCAGTGATCTCTTCCAAAGACCCCCAGGTCAAGCCCTTCTCTTGCCAGGAGGTAAGCCGCATCGGGACTCCGGATCGGAATTCGGGAGCCGCCGCCCAGTTGGTGTCGCGCGGCTCGGTGATATAGAACCACCCCGATTGCCACCCCTTCACTGTCTCTACAAAGGATCCTTCGAGCCAGGTGATATTGGGCATCTTTCCCACCATGGCACCTCCACACTCGGCCTGTTGGCCGCGCACCACCTTTGGCTTTACATTAAAAGTCTTCAGCCATAGGCCAAAGTGAGGTGGGATGCGGAGAAAGGCTTCGCATACGACTATGAATGCGGAGATATTAAGGACGAAGTTGGGGCGAGGTCATGGAAGTCCAGTCCATAGTAAAACATCAGTCCACGAACAAATGGGTGGAGAGGGAATCCTAACCCATGGACAAAATGCGCAAGGAACACCACCCTCTCTTGAGGTTCGGGGGTAGGCACTATCTGTCCCTTGGCAGGGAGTCGGTGAACGATTACCTCGGCCAGATATCCGGCCTCTCGGAGCTCCTTGATATCTTTCGGCTTCACGGATGAAGTCATCCACTTGCCTCCCGCTCCGGATCCAGACATGGCTAAATGCTTTTTGGAAATAGGGGAAGATGGGAGCTTCTGCGCTGGAGCTCGAGGACGGAAGGACGGAGAAGGAGGGGGCGTGGGTGAAAAGCACGAATCCTTATCCCCTTGTAAAGGCTATGAATATCAGCCCCCCCCCCGTTGGTCATAAAACCCGCCTGTTCCCAATGGGCAGTGTAAACGACGCAGTTGGATTACCCGCGCCCGTATTAATGGAAATCCCGCAATAAGGGGACACGATCTCCGCTTTGACAAGACGTGCCAATAAAACCGCATCTCAAGACGTGGGACGGTGGGCTGGCCAACGGTTCGAAAAAAGGACCAGGCAGGTGTGGTGTCATGTTACTCAAAAGCTGTCAGCGGATAGAGCTCGTGTGAAATATATATTCTCTCTGCGGTTGTGTGTGGTACATGGCAGGTCCGGATACTATCATCGCATCCGAAGACTATCTTGGAGTTCGGAGAAAGGAGAACCCGCCTTGCAATGCCGAAGATAATCTGCGCGCCAGACTCCTCGTCATTGAAAGCCAGGTTCAGGGGCTACTGAGGGAGTCCTGGACAAAGGGGCCCTCGGGCGTCCGGCCTGTTATCCATGGGCCGGACTGATGTACTGTGAAGACATGAAGACCGAAGACCATACTCGTGTCTGGATTGGACTCTCCTTGGCGTGGAAGGCAAGCTTGGCGACCAACTATGAAGATTCCTTCTTATATAACCGACTCCATGTAAACCCTAGGTTCCCCCGGTGTCTATATAAACCGGAGGGGTTAGTCCGGAAAGGATATACACATTACCATAGTCATACAGGCTAGACTTCTAGGGTTTAGCCATTACGATCTCGTGGTAGATCAACTCTTGTAATACTCATATTCATCAAGATCAATCAAGTAGGAAGTAGGGTATTACCTCCATAGAGAGGGCCCGAACCTGGGTAAACATCGTTTCCCCCGTCTCCTGTTACCATCGATCCTAGACGCACAGTTCGGGACCCCCTACCCGGGATCCGCCGGTTTTGACACCAACAACGGGCCTTCTGTTCGACCGCGTACGGTCGAAGCGGGGTCCTGTTCATCGGGAAGGGTCTGGCGTACCGCAGAGTGGAGAAAACGGGCTTGTGTTCGATTGCGTACGATTGAAACGGGGTCCTGTTCATCGGGAAGGGTCTGGCGTACCGCAAAACGGAGGAAACGGACTTGTGTTTGACCGCGTACGGTCAAAACGGGGTTCTGTTGATCGGGATGGGTGTGGCGTACCGCAAAACAGAGGAAACGGACTTGTGTTGGAGCACCTACGGTCGAAACGGGGTCCTGTTCATCCACCATCTACTGCCTCGCTTCAGCCTCCACCTGCTACTGTTCATCCATCGTCGACTTCCTCCAGCCTCCACCTGCTACTGTTCATCCACCGTCGACTTCTTCCAGCCTCAACCAGCTACTGTTCATCCACGGGGTCCTGTTCATCCAACCTCCACCGGCAACTATTCAACCAGCCCTCCACGGGGGTCCTGTTCATCAACCCTCCACCGGCTACTGTTCATGGACCTCCACGGGGTCCTGTTTATCAACCCTCCACCGGCTACTGTTCATGGAGCCTCCACGGGGTCCTGTTCATCCACCCTCCACCGGCCTCCTCGATCAGGGTCATATTCATCCAGCGGCAACGGCCTCTACTACCACGGGATCATGTTCATCCAACCCCCACCGGGAACTATTCATCCAACCCCCAACAATACTCACTGTTCATCAAGAGGCAGCAGGTTCGATTGGCTTCAGTTAGCAGCAGTAGCGAAGGAATCACTCGGGTTCACTTAATAGCAAGCGATCGATCGGGGTTCAGTAACGTAGCTAGTGCAATCTCGCGGGTTCAGTTAGACCCCAACGCCTTGCTCGGGTTCAGTTAGAGCGCAACACCTCGCTGATCCGTCTCCAATGTATCTATAATTTTTTATTGTTCCATGCTATTATATTATCTGTTTTGGATGTTTTATATGCATTAATATGCTATTTTATATTATTTTTGGGACTAACCTATTAACCTAGAGCCCAGTGCCAATTCCTGTTTTCTTCCCTGATTTTGAGTCTCGCAGAAAAGGACTACCAAACGGAGTCCAAATGGAATGAAACCTCCGCACGATTTTTCTTGGACCAGAAGACAACCAGCACACTTGGAGATGAAGTCTGAGGAGCCACGAGGCGGCCACAAGGACGGAGGGCGCACCCAGGGGATAGGGCGCACCCCCCACCCTTGTGGGCCCCTCGGGCATACCCTGACCCAATTCTTGCGCCTATATATTCCCATATATCCCCAAACCAATAGAGGCATCCACGAAAACACTTTTCCACCGCCGCAACCTTCTGTACCCATGAGATCCCATCTAGGGACCTTTTCCGGCACCCTGACGGAGGGGGATTTGATCACGGAGGGCTTCTACATCAACTCTATTGCCCTTCTGATGAAGCGTGAGTAGTTTACCACAGACCTACGGGTCCATAGCTAGTAGCTATATGGCTTCTTTCTCTCTTTAATTCTCAATACCATGTTCTCCTCGATGTTCCTGGAGATCTATTCGATGTAATACTTTTTTGCGGTGTGTTTGCCGAGATCTGATGAATTGTGGATTTATGATCAGCTTATCTATGAATATTATTTGAATCTTCTCTGAATTCTTATATGCATGATTTGATATCTTTTTAATTCTCTTCGAACTATCGGTTTGGTTTGGCCAACTAGATTGGTTTTTCTTGCAATGGGAGAAGTGCTTAGCTTTGGGTTCAATCTTGCGGTGTCCTTTCCCAGTGATAGTAGGGGCAGCAAGGCACGTATTGTATTGTTGCCATCGAGGATAAAAGATGGGGTTTTCATCATATTGCTTGAGTTAATTCCTTTACATCATGTCATCTTGCTTAATGCGTGATGCCTGCTAGAAACTACGTCGGTATTTCCCCAAAGAGGAAGGGATGATGAAGTACAGCGACAGTAGGTATTTCCCTCAGTGATGAGACCAAGATTATCGAACCAGTAGGAGAACCAAGCAACACTACGTAAACAGCACCTGCACACAAATAACAAATACTCACAACCCGATGTGTTAAAGGGGTTGTCAATCCCTTTCGGGTAACGGCGCCAGAAATTGGCAAAAGGATGGTGTAAAGTTGTAATAGGTTGGATAAATAGATCGCAAATAAAATAAAGTGCAGCAAGGTATATTTGTATTTTTGGTTTAGTAAATCTGAAAATAAAAGCAAATAAAAGTAGATCGCAAAGGCAAATATAATAAAGAAGAGACCCGGGGGGCGTAGATTTCACTAGTGGCTTCTCTCGAGAAAAATAGCAAACGGTGGGTGAACAAATTACTGTTGGGCAATTGATAGAACTTCAAATAATCATGACGATATCCAGGCAATGATCATTATATAGGCATCATGTCCAAGATTAGTAGACCGACTCCTGCCTACATCTACTACTATTACTCCAGACATCGACCGCTATCCAGCATGCATCTAGTGTATTAAGTTCATGGAGAAACGGAGTAATGCAATAAGAACGATGACATGATGTAGACAAGATCTATTTACGTAGAAATAGACCCCATCTTGTTATCCTTAATAGCAACGATACATACATGCCGGTTCCCTTTCTGTCACTGGGATCAAGCACTGTAAGATCGAACCCATTACAAACACCTCTTCCCATTGCAAGATAAATAGATCAAGTTGGCCAAACAAAACCCAAATATTGGAGAAGAAATACGAGGCTACAAGCAATCATGCATATAAGATATCAAAGAAGACTCAAATAAATTTCATGTATAAAAAGATAGATCTGATCATAAACTCAAAGTTCATCGGATCCCAACAAACACACCGCAAAAAGAGTTACATCATATGGATCTCCAAGAGATCATTGTATTGAGAATCAAAAGAGAGAGAGGAAGCCATCTAGCTACTAACTACGGACCCGTAGGTCTACAAAGAACTACTCACGCATCATCGGAGAGGCGCCAATGGACATGATGAACCCCTCCGTGATTGTGTCTAGATTGGACCTGGTGGTTCTGGAACTTGTGGCGACCGGAATTGATTTTCGTCGACTCCCCTAGGGTTTCTCGAATATTGGGGTATTTATAGAGCAAAGAGGCGGTGCGGGAGGCCACCGAGGTGGGCACAACCCACCTAAGCGCGCCTGGAGGCCCAGGCGTGCCCTGGTGGGTTGTGCCCCCCTCGGGGCACCCCTAGGTGCTTCTCTGGGCCATTGGATGTATTCTGGTCCCAAAAAATCCACAAAAAGTTTCGCTGCATTTGGACTCCGTTTGGTATTGATTTCGTGCAATGTAAAAAACATGCAGAAAACAACAACTGGCACTGGGCACTATGTCAATAGGTTAGTACCAAAAAATGATATAAAATGACTATAAAATGATTGTAAAACATCCAAGAATGATAATATAACAGCATGGAACAATAAAAAATTATAGATACATTGGAGACGTATCAGCATCCCCAAGCTTAATTCCTGCTCGTCCTCGAGTAGGTATATGATAAAAACAGAATTTTTGATGTGGAATGCTTCCTAACATGTTCATCACATATTGTTTTCTTTATAGCATGGACATTTGGACTTTTATATGGTTCAAAGCAATAGTCTAGTTTTGAGATGATAACTTAAATACTCAAGCATATGAAGAAGCAACCATGTCTTTCAAAATATCAACGCTAAAATAAGTTATCCCTTGCCCATCATGTTCAATCATTGATCCATTCATGAAACACACTCGCATATTAGCTACGCCCAATGCTCAAGTACGATCATAGTGCCCCTTAGTTGGTGCTTTATAAGAGAAGATGGAGACTCAAATTAAAAAAATGCATAAAGTAAAAGAAAGGCCCTTCGCGGAGGGAAGTAGGGATTTGTAGAGGTGCCAGAGCTCAAAGCGACAAAACATAGAGATAAAAACATTTTGGGAGGCATGCTTTTCCCACCAACGATAACGACTTAGAGTTCCCAACACTTTCCATGCTAGATATATCATAGGCGGTTCCCAAACAGAAAATAAAGTGTATTCCTTTTTCCACCATACTTTCACTTTCCATGGCTAACCGTATCCACGGGTGCCCTCCATACCAACACTTTCCAAGGAATTTATTATTTGACAACATAAAGTAAATTCATTTTTCATATCGGGACTGGGCATCCCTAATACCTTTGCCTTACTCTCGTGCAATGACAAATGAATAAACACTAATCATGAGAATAACACATCTAGCATGGAAAATATTGGCCACCCCTCACCGCCTCGCGAGCGGTACGAGCACACAAAAGAGAAGTTTATTTGAAAATTAGAGATGGCACATACAAATTTGCTTAGAACAGCAAAAGAATACCGCATATACATACGTATAGTGGACTCATGTGGCAAAACTGTTTTAAAGGATTTTGGATGCACAAGTAGAGATCACACTTAGTGCAAAATGAAGGCTAGCAAAAGATTGAGAAGCGACCAACCAAGAAACGAAAAATCTCATAAGAGAGCATTAAGCATAATTAACACCGAATAATGCACCACAAGTAGGATATAATTTCATTGCATAACTACTGACTTTTGTGCTTGCATAGGGAATCACAAATCTTAACACCAATATTCTTACTAAAGCACAATTACTCATCAACATGACTCACATATCATATCATCATATTCTCAAAAATATTACAAGGAATCAAGTTTATTTTGTCCAATGATCTTCATGAAAGTTTTTATTATATCCTTCTTGGATATCTATCACTTTGGGACTAATTTTCATGTGTTGCTTTTGATAAGGTCAAACAAATATAAGTGAAGATCATGAGCATAATATTTCTTTCTCTCAAATTAATTTAAGTGAAGCAAGAGAGAATTTCTTAAAAAATTACTAACTCCCAAATAAATCTAAGTGAAGCATGAGAGCATTTCTTCAAAAAATACTAAAGCACACCGTGCTAAAAAAAGATATAAGTGAAGCACTAGAGCAATTCCATAGCTCATAAAGATTTAAGTGAAGCATAGAGAGCAATTCTAACAAGTCATGGCATAATTTTGGCTCTCTCAAATAGGTGTGTCCAGCAAGGATTCAAGACTTAAAATAAAAAGCAAAACAAGCAAAGACTCATATCATACAAGACGCTCCAAGTGAAACTCACAGTATGTGACGAATAAAAATATAGTTCCGAGTAAAATACTGATGGTCGTTAGAAGAAAGAGGGGATGCCACTTGGGCATCCCCAAGATTAGTTGCTTGCATCTCTTTGGATAATATCTTGGGATGCTATGGGCATCCCCAAACTTAGGCTCTTCTTACTCCTTATTCCTTCATCCATAGTAACATCACCCAAAACTTGAAAACTTCAATCACAAAAAACTCAACAAAACCTTCGTGAGATCCGTTAGTATAAGAAAGCAAATCACTACTATAAGTATTGTAGAAAAACAATTCATATTTTATTATTGCATTATATATACTATATTCCAACTTTTCTATGGCAAAAACTCTTCAAAGAAAACCAAAGAATAATCAAAACAAGCACAAAATGCAAAGAAAACAGAATCTGTCAAAAACAGAACAGTCTGTAGCAATCTGGATATTTCGAATACTTCTGTAACTCCGAAAATTCTGAAAAATTAGGAACACGTGAACAATTTGTATATTAATCTTCTGCAAAAAGAGTTGGTATTTTATCACGCTCCTGTTAAAAATGAGAATTATTTTCGTGAGTGCAAAAGTTTCTGTTTTTCAGCAAGATCAAATCAACAATCACCCAAAATGATCCTAAAGGCTTTGCTTGGCACAAACACTAACTAAAACGCAAAAAACACAATCATAACAGTATCATAATTGTGCAAACACTCAAGACTAGAAAGCAAAAGACAAAAATAAATTTTATTCATTGGGTTGCCTCCCAACAAGCGCTATCGTTTTACGCCCTTAGCTAGGCATAAAGCAAGGATCTAAGTATTGTCATCTTTGTTTCTAGATCCATAAGATGCCCTCATGATTGATTCATATGGTGGACTAGTTCTTGTTCTAGGGAAGTGTTACATACCCTTAGTGGAAATTGAAACTTAATGTTGCCTTCTTTCATATCAATCACGGCACCAATATAACGTAAAAATGGTCTACCAAGAATAATTGGACAAGACAGATTGCAATCAATATCAAGAACAATAAAATCTATGGGCACATAATTCCTATTTGCAAGAATAAGAACATCATTAATTCTTCCCATAGGCTTTTTAATAGTAGAATCTACCAAGTGAAAATTTAAAGAACATTCTTCGATATCGGTAAGACCAAGCACATCACAAAGAGATTTCGGAATTGTAGAAACACTAGCACCCAAGTCACATAAAGCAAATTTAATCTTGACTTTGATAGTAGGTTCCCACTCATCATGTAATTTTCTAGGAATTGAAACTTCTAATTCCAATTCCTCTTTCAAAGCTTTCATCATAGCCTCAACAATATATACAATAAGTTTTCGTATATCTATCCGGCGCTACTAGCTACATATATAAAATATAAGATCTCTTACAATCCCTAACATCTGAAGTCAAGTTCCACATGGTATTCTCTGGCTGGATTGATGACGTGGTCAGGAAAGAATCCCGCCAATTCCTCTTGAATTGCTCGTATCCGATCTTTTGGTAGGAGTTCATCCCGCATCTGCCAGATCTAAATTGAAGAAGAGGGTCAATACATGTGTATAAATGAAACTCAACACAAATGATGGTAATAAAATAAAATTGTGAATATTTTTGCTTACGCACTTCATATTGTTTTACAGAGTAGCCCCGCTTATTAGAGGCCGTCGCGTTGTAGATGAACTCGCAAACATAGTATCCACAGATATCATTCCCGGCTTCCTACAACAAGCACTTTACGAGAAATAGAGGTCAATCAAACTGATAAGCAAGCATGCTAAATGGTATTGATGAAACTAGCTAGAATCAATGGGAGATGCGCGGAACTAGGTAGTACTTACTTTCGGGTGTTTAAATCGCAGCTCGGTCGGCAGTCCCGAAGAAATTGCGGTGAACTCTTTCCAAACCCTGCCAGACAAAGAAAATAATTACTTGATATCAGGAAATGAACAAAGTTGTCGATATGGTGCGATAATGATCGATTAAACTTACTTCTGGAGCATTCGAGTCATGTCCGCATAGTCCTCGGGATCTTTTCGTCTCGTGTCTAAGACGGTTACTTCTCCCCGCTCAAGCTTAATCTCTAGGAGAATAAAGTGGAACCTGCGCACGCATGCATAACTCATCAGTTACATTACTATAACCTTGAGCAATAAGGGAAACCGAATATGCACAAGACAGTAACACTCACTTGAAGTTGTAAGGAAAGAGTATTTTATCTTTGCTTTGATTTTTGAGCAACGATTGTAGCAAGTTGTCCTCGGTTTCTGAGACATTGCGTTTAACCATCCATTCATGTATGACATTTGGGTTAATGAACCCAATGTCATAGATTTGTGCTTTTTTGCATTCAACGATCTTCAATCTGCATAATATAGTGAGGATAACTACAATGAAAGTGCTGAGCTATATATAGAGACTTAATTACAGAAGTAGTACTTACAGACAGTAGCAAGCCACGAGTGATTTGTCGATGGCCTTTTGATTGTAGAACTAGAAAAACTCATCAAAATCAACAGTAATTAGATCTTGTCCAACGAAGTCATGCTCCTCTTTAATTCTCATTGTCAAAGCATCCTTCCCAGACTTGCTGCAGGTTTCCATGTACCATTCATGGAATATTCGCATCATTGTTATTAGAGCAGGACTTCCATCTTTGACAAGAGGCTTCCCGTACTGGTATCTGAATTGGTCCACTTCCATTGTATCAAAATGTACATCATCGCCCAGGTAATCACCAGGATTGGTACCGGGCACCATCCCCGGCAAATTTGCGACAATATCGCTAGACACCTTGAGCGGGGGGCACGATTGGTTCGCCTGTTCGCCGAGCTGGGGAATTTTTTTCCCACTTCTTCGTTCTGCTAACCTTTTGTCACTTGAAGTAATTCCCGACTGGCGCGCATCTTCTAATGTCTTTTTAAGAGCGCGGACATGGTTGTCATCCGGTGAAGGCGGTGGTGGTCGCTTCAGGGCATCGATAGTGCGCTTCGCTTTCACCGGATCTATCGTCTCCTTCGGTGATGGAGGTTTCTTTGCAAAAAAGTCCCTCACACTACTGGAATCAGCTAATTTGCCATCTGCCAGATCTTTGCCGTCTGCTAGCTGACGGCAAAGAAGCTCTTTGCCATCAGCTACACATAAACAGACGGCAAAGAAAAGGCTGACGGCAAACACACTCTTTGCCATCTGCCTGGTCTTTGCCGTCTGCCAGCGGACGGCAAATAATCTTTGCCGTCCGCTGGCGGACGGCAAAGAGTGTGGTGGCCCCACCCCCCGCTCGTTTGAAAAAATCCTAACGGCCCACCTCTTTGCCGTCCGCTAGCGGACGGCAAAGAGGCAGAAAGGCGGACGGCAAAGGCTGGCGGACGGCAAAGAGGGCACTTGCCTAACGGCAGGTACCCCCCGCCCGTTACTCACTTCGTCCTCGCCTCGCCCTTCTCCTCCCACCCCGCCGCCGCCGCCGCCGCCCGCCGCGCGCCGCCGCCCCGTCGCCCCCGCCGCCCCGTCGCCCCGCCGCCCCGGCTCCCCGCCGCCCCACCGCCCCGTGGCCCCCCCCCCCCGCCCTTGCCCCCCGCCGCCCCGCGCCCCACCGCCGCCCCGCGCCCCACCGCCGCCACGGCCCCCCGCCGCCTCCTCCACTGCCCCGCCCCGGCCCCCCGCCCCCCATCCCCCCGCCGCCCCGGCCTCCCGCCGGCCGGGCCCCCGCCGCCCCGCCTCCTCCACCGCCCCGCCCCGGCCCCCCGCCGGCCGGGCCCCCGCCGCCCCGCCCCGGCCCTCCGTCGCCGGTCCCGCCCCGGCCCTCCCCCACAGTGAGCCCCTCCTCCCTTTTTTTCTGTTTTTTTGTTTTTTTTTCTGTTTTTTTGTTTTTTTTCTGTTTAAGTTTAGGTTTCATTAGTTTAAATAGTTTAGTTTTAATTAGTTTAGGTTTTTAGTTTAGGTTAGTTTAGGTTTAGGTTAAGTAGAAGGGGGAAGAAGAAGAAGAAGAAGAAGAGGAGGAGGAGGAGGAGGAGGAGGAGGAGAAGAAGAAGAAGAAGAAGAAGAAGAAGAAGAAGAAGAAGAAGAAGAAGAAGAAGAAGAAGAAGAAGAAGAAGAAGAAGAAGAAGAAGAAGAAGAAGAAGAAGAAGAAGAAGAAGAGGAGGAGGAGGAGGAGGAGGAGGAGGAGGAGAAAGAAGAAGAAGAAGAAGAAGAAGAAGAAGAAGAAGAAGAAGAAGAAGAAGAAGAAGAAGAAGAAGAAGAAGAAGAAGAAGAAGAAGAAGAAGAAGAAGAAGAAGAAGAAGAAGAAGAGGAGGAGGAGGAGGAGGAGGAGGAGGAGACACCCCGAAGCCCCGACCCCGAAACAGCACCCCGACCCCGACACGGCACCCCGACACCGACACGGCACCCCGACACCTACACGACACCCCGACCCCCGACACGACACCCCCGACACCCCGACCCCGAGAACCCGACCCCGACCCCGACCCCGACCCCGACACCCCAACCCCGAGCCTGACCCGACACCCCGACCCCGACACCGACACGGCACCCCGACCCCGACCCGGCACCCCGACCCCCGACACCGACACGACACCCCGACCCCCGACACGACACCCCCGACACCCCGACCCCGAGACCCCAACCCCGACCCCGACCCCGACACCCCGACCCCGAGCCTGACCCGACACCCCGACCCCGACCTCGACACCGACACCCCGACCCCGAGCCTGACCCGACACCCCGACCCCGACACCGACACGGCACCCCGACCCCGACCCGGCACCCCGACCCGACACCCCGACCCCGAGACCCCGACCCTGAAAAGGTGTTCTTTGGCCTTCCAGAAGCCGATGGGGTCATATATTTGTGAATTATTAGTTAGGTCATATATCTTTCGATTTTGTTATGAAAAACATCATATATAATTGTGTTGATCGGGTAGTTTTAAATGTGCAGTTGTTTCATCGCTGCGAGGTTTGGTGTTCGACGACCTCGCCGTGCGTTTGACGAGCTCTGCCCCTTCGTTCGTGGGTGAGCACAAATGACATGTCCTCCTCCCCCATTAATTATTTGATCTATTCCGATGAAACTTGATAGCTAGATATATATGTGTCTTGAATCATCAGTATGCGTAACCAATATGTGTCTCCCGTTCGAAAGCGTCATAGTTATAAATATGCATGCATTTGCATATTTATAACCTTGATTCTTTCGAATTGTCCAACGCTATCCATGGACAGCCCGAGTATGTTTAGATTGGGTTCGTTTTCCCATATGCTTTGCTCCGGATCCGACGCATAAATTTCGTCAGTGCCTCCCCTGTTGTTCTCCGGGTACACATCCTCTCTGTTTATTGCAGAGACGTGTATCAGGAGAACAGCGGGGAGGTGCTGCCGAAATTTTGCGTAGGATCCGGGGCATAGCATGGGAAAACGAACCCAATCTAAACATACTCGGGTGGGATTAGGACCTATCATTACCTATTAGAGTGTAGGTTGCATGGACGTAATAAAATTGACAAAGTAGATCAACTGATGAATACATACATGGTGAATTATATATATATATATTTGTTGTGTGTCTAGTAGCTCTGAAAGTCAAGATGAGTGATCGTGCGTGGATGTACACCGGTCACACTGGTCAGAACAAATGGAGCACTGAATGGTTCACAAAAACCAAGGGGTTTGTGCGAGCCGCATTTGCAAATGGCCAGAGGAAAACCTGGTGCCCCTGTTTACGGTGCGGCAATTGGGAAAAGAGGACAGAGGCTGAAATGGGCAAACACCTGCAGAAGAGTGGTTTTACGCCCGATTATACGGTGTGGACATTTCATGGTGAGTCTGCCCAACGTGACCGAGCTGAGGTGGATCGTCGTCGCACCGACGAGCATGGTACCGGTATGGAAAACATGGTGCAAGACTTTGATGATGCTCAGGATTCGGACGAGGAGATGGAGGAATCTGCAAAGGCCTTCAATGAAATGTTGGAGTCTTCAAAACGTCCGCTCCATGAGCACACTGAGCTTTGTCAGTTGGATGCCATCTCACAAGTAATGGCTCTGAAGGCTCAGTTCAACTTGGGCAGAGAATGCTACGATGCAATGATGACAGTATTTGGACGCTTTCTACCCAAAGGCCATGTAATGCCTGCAAACCTGTACCAGTCGGACAAAATCCTCCGTGCACTGAAGATGCCCTATGATAAGATACATGCCTGTGAGAAAGGATGTGTCTTGTTTAGGCTTGACTATGCGGACTTGAACTGTTGTCCCATTTGCAAGTCTTCCAGGTATGTTGTGGTAGACAACGGTATGGGTGAGAAGACACAGACCAAAATCCCCGTTAGTGTTCTTCGGTATATGCCAATCGTACCAAGACTTCAACGTCTTTTCATGGTCGAAGAGACGGCCAGACAGATGACATGGCACAAAACGGGCAAAAGAACCGAACTAGATGCAGATGGGAATCTGATGATTGTACACACATCTGATGGTGTTGCGTGGAAAAAGTTTGATGAATTACATGGTGACAAAGCGGCAGATCCGAGGCATCCTCGAGTCGGCATCAGCACGGATGGGTTCAGTGTGTTTGGTATGACGGCAGCCCAATACAGTTGTTGGCCCGTATTTGTCTTTCCACTCAATCTCCCCCCCGGACAGATTATGCAAAGAAAGAACATTTTCCTGACGTTGATAATTCCAGGGCCCAACTATCCGGGGAAAAATATGAATGTGTACATGCAACCGCTTAAGGACGAATTGCAAGAAGCCTGGGATAATGGGTTCAAGACATACGATGCCTACAGCAAACGGAACTTCATAATGCGTGTCTGGTACATGTACTCGACGCATGACTTGCCGGCGTATGCGCTATTCGTTGGCTGGTGTGTGCATGGAAGGTTCCCGTGCCCCACATGCAAGGGAGCTCTTGAGTTTCGTTGGCTTCAGGCCGGTCGCAAGTTTTCTTGCTTCGACATGCATAGAGAGTTCCTGAATCCTCGCCATAAGTTCAGGAAAGACAAGAAGAACTTCATCAGAGGTAGAGTTGTCAAAAACTCTGCACCACATGCATTGACAGGCCAACAGACCCTGGATCAGTTAAACGCTCTCGAGCCAGATCCCGAGCGTCCAGGGTACTTCAAGGGGTATAATTCTCAGCACGCCTGGACTCACAAAACATGCTTATGGGATCTGCCTTACTTCAAAGACCTCCTTTGCCCACACAACATCGACGTGATGCACACTGAGAAGAATATCGCCGAGGCACTTTTTGGTACATTGTTCGGCATAGATGGGAAGTCAAAGGATAATACTAAGGCTAGAGTCGATCTGGAGGCGCTATGTGATAGGCCGTTACAAAACATGAAAGAACCGAAAGGAAAGCAGAACTGGACGAAGCCAAAGGCATGGTTCAATCTTGGAAGGCCGGCTATGAGGGAAATTATCTTGTGGGTGAAAATGCAGTTGATGTTCCCCGATGGGTATGCAGCGAATCTACAGAGGGGAGCCAGTCTTGATAAATTGAAGATATTTGGTCTCAAGAGTCATGATTGGCACATATGGATTGAGCGGGTAATGCCGGTGATGTTGCGTGGCTTCATCCCTGAGGATGAATGGCTAGTACTGGCAGAACTCAGCTATTTCTTCCGTGTTCTTTGTGCGAAAGAACTATCGCCTAGCGTGCTAGAAGAAATGGAAGAGTTGGCGCCGGAGTTGATCTGCAAGTTAGAGAAGATCTTTCCACCGGGCTTCTTTAATCCAATGCAACATTTGATTTTGCATCTCCCGACCGAGGCAAGATTGGGGGGGCCCGTGCAAAATCGTTGGTGCTACCCAACTGAGAGGATGCAGAAGACGCTTCGACAAAAATGTAAAAATAAACGTAGAATTGAAGCATCGATGGCTGAGGCATTCATCACTGAGGAGGCGGCAAACTTCGTGACAGCACACTACGAAGCCAAAAATCGTCATTTGCATAATCCGAAGCCTCGGTACAATGCTGACGACCCTAAAAAGGGTGGATCCAACCTCAGCCTATTCAAAGGGAATCTCGCACCAGCCAGTGTTTCAAATCCAGTATCTTTGGATAACGAACAATGGCGGACCATTTCGTTGTATATCTTCAACAACCTGATAGAAGTGCGGCCGTACATCGAGTAAGTTCTCGGTACATAGTTTCGCAACTTCTATTTCCTTTGAACTGCTCTTATTCCTGGATATTTCATACAGTCGATACGTCGCCTTATTCTCGTATGGAGCGGTGATCCAAAAGGATTCTGTCGAAGAGTATGAGCTTCTCGCAAAGCAAGGTGGCGGCTATCCCGGTTTCATCTCTTGGTTCAAACAAACGGTAATTTCTATTAGACTTGTAGGCTAATTTGTAGGCGGCTATCCCGGTTTCATTCGCTAATTTGTGTGTAATGCAACAATCCTTTCATATTAAACTTGTAGGCTAATTCAGAGTCTATGGACGCCGAATTGAGACAAGTCGCTAATGGTTTTGACTATAAGGTCCGTTCATTTGACAAATACGACATCAACGGGTATCGCTTTCGTACCTATGGCAAAGAGCTATCTATGGCCGACCGAAAGTCTACAAATTGTTGTGTACCTGCTATCGGCGAAGGAGGTACCGAGTATTATGGGAGAGTTGAAGCAATTTATGAACTTCTATTCTATGGTGAAAACCCACCGAATGTCGTAGTCTTCAAATGTTATTGGTTTCAGCCGAAGGAGACTAGAAGAACTCATGAACATATAGGGCTAGTTGAAATCAACCAAAGCACCCATTTAGATGTTCCTGATGTCTATATTACGGCTCAACAGGCGACCCAAGTATTCTATCTACCGTGGGCCTGCCAAACTAATCCAAATCTGAAAGGTTGGGAAGTCGTTTATGAAGTGCCGCCACGTGCTAGACTATCTCCCCCAAAGGAAGAGGATTATGAACCTCACATTAACCCAGACACATATGAAGGAGAATTCTTCCAAGAGACACGTCTTTCCAAAAAGCGTTTCAAGAACCGCTATACTTCACCCCAAAACATTGAAGTAGACAGTGACAGTGAATCCGACATCACCCCAGAGGAGGAACAAGAAGAGCCGGAACAAGAAGAGGTTACTGCTGCGGATGACCTGTCATTGCTTGACCGATTACGTCAAGGTGGCCTTGCATATGTTGATGCCACTGAACCCTATGAGCCCGTCATTGATTATAGTGATGATGATGATTATGCATTTATTGATGATACTGATCGAGATTATTAGTAGTGTCAGGTATTAATTTTTTTAATGTTGTACTTGATGATGATACACTTAAGTGATACACATATTATTATTCATGTCGGTCTTTTTTTTATGTTGTACTAATTTCGTTTACTGTTTGTCATGGCAGGTGTTGAAAGATGGTGGGCGCTGGTCGGGAGCGCGCCAAGGCCCCTTCTTCCTCGGCGCGTGGTCTGAGGTCTTCGATTCCAGACGTACCTCTTCGCCGAGCGTTGCTGGACAGTATGTCCACACCGCCGGGCCCTTCTTCGTCCACCGCGGTGCCCAGCAGGGGACGAGGTAGGAAGAGAGGAGGTGGGGCACGTGGTCGCGGGAGAGGAGGTAGGGTGACTGCTAGGGAGCCTTCCTCGCCGCCACCCCCAGCTGTTTCACCCGAGCACGTGACTGCTAGGGTGGACTCGTCCGAGGAGGAGGCTACACGGACTCCGGTCCACGAGCCTCCGGTCCACGGGTCTTGGGCCCACGAGCCTCGGGTCGACTGGCCTTCGGCCCACGAGAGTTCGGCCCACGAGACCCCGGAGGAGCACACGTCCGGATGGGGTACCTGGCCGGATCAGCCCGAGGAGCCGAGTGGCCATGCTGATGATGGCGGGGAGCCGACTGATCTTGAGGAGGAGGGTGGCACCGTCTACCAGCGTGGTGCTACACGACTCCCGTCCGTGCCGGCGACTCGCGAGCAGAGGTGGTTGATCTTCCCTGATGGGGAGAGGTACGTAAGTGCATTTAATATTTTTGTACCTTCTGCATTCACGTTTCTTCAAATAACTAATGCGTTGGCCTTGTCATGCTGCAGGGGTTGGGACCACCATCATAGTGTCCGCCGGCCCAACTCCGTCCTTGGAGTTCTTTGCCGGCAAAACTTCCCGGGGTTTGTCACGTTGCCTGGTGAGGGTCGGCTTCCAGAGCTTGGGTTGAGCTGGGAGCACTACGTGGCTGCCCCGGCCCCGCCGGATGTCATTATCGACGGTGTCGTGTGCGACACGAGGGCAGACATGGTGATCAGGACGTTCTGGGTAATTTCTCCTTTACACATTTCAAAATCTTCAACTAGCTAGTTATTAATTGTACTAATCAATATTGTCTCATTTGATTGCAGACATTCTACAGGTGTGAGGAGGGATACGAGGAGGAGTGCGCAAATGTTATCGAGAACGTCTGCAAGCGCCTACTCCAGAACTTACGGCACGAGGCTCGGGTGCAGGCTGTTCGAGACTACTACGCCTTGCGTGGTATCAAGAAGACCAAGCCGGCGTGCCGCGATAAGTTCCTGAGTAAGGAGCAGTACATGAAGGTAATTCTTAAGGCCTTCTACTTAAGTTCCTTCATTTAGTAATTCTTAGCCGTAGCGCTCAAGTTTCTATTTGCTAACTTAGGCGCCTCCGAGATGGTGTGCGGATCGGATGGATTGTTGGGAGGTGTTGGTCGATGAGTGGTGCTCACAAGAATGGCTAGCCCTCCACAACCAGGCCAAGGACAAACGTGCCCAAATGGAAGGTGTGCCACACCATCAAGGCAGCTCCAACTTATATCAGTTCGGGCGCAACTGGGTATGTGGTTTGCTTCATGATTCATGCAATTCATTCATCATGCTAGCTTGAGCCCTTTAGTTACTAATTTTCATTGTTTCTCTCTTTCAGGCACGCCACAATAAGGCGGATAAGGTGCCAGAGGTGTACGACCTGTATGCCATGGCCCACACTGGCTCTTACAAGAAAGTCAAGGCTTTCTCTCAGTCTGACCTCGATGATGCAAACAACTTCACCAACAACTCCTCCCACAACAAGCTCGTGAGATATAGAGATGAGGGGAAGGCGAGGAAAGGGGAGGACTTTAACCCGAGCCAGGGTCCCATTGATCCAGAGCTGGTGATGATATCTGGTGGCGGGAGGTCCCATGGCTCCATAGCCATTGGAGATGGACTTATCCGTTGTCCTAGCACTCTCCCAGAGATCAAGGCGCGCCAGTCGAGCTCCGCTCCTGAGATAAGGCCTCGTGAACGGCCAGTGCAACTCGCCATCAAGGTTAGTGATACGTACTCAGCTATCTTTCTCCATTACATTGTGTGCGCTTCCATCAATGATTACAAATGGTCATGTGAGTGGTGTTGCAGGCTGCTATACAGAGTGAGAGAGATAGAACGGAGAAACTTCTGGCGGAGGCGGCGGAGAGGCAGCGGGAGTTGGAGGAGAGGACGACAAAGATGATGGAGGAGGAGAGGGCACGGAATGACATGCAGGCAAGGGCCATGTACGAGCTCCTTGTGGTAAGTTTCTTCTGCAGATTAGCCAAAACATTCATGTAGTGTTTGTCTCATTACTAACTAGTATGACTGAGTCGTCAAAACCAAATGTGCAGTCTGTGTGCGAGAAGACCGGTCAGACCGCTCCGCCGATGCCAGTGATTGCTCCTGGGACCACGGTGAGTTTAATTTGAATGGACATTACTTGCTAGTCTTAACATTTGAGTGTCATAATGCTAACGAGACATTGGAAATGATCTTTGGTGCAGCTTAACTCCAGAAACGCATCGCATGATCCTTCTCCAGCTACCGGCACTAGCCAGCCCGCTCCTACACCTCCCTGATCACGGTAAGTTTCTCTAGTGTTTTGCTTAACAAATGCATAAAGACCTAGACTTAGCTTTATTTCCTCCAATATGCTTACCATAATGACCTAGAGTTAGCTTCTTTTCCTCCAAAATGACTTAATAAGCTTACTGACCTCATAAACCATCCATTTTACCTAAGTTAGCTCTAAAACGATATGTACTTAGCTTACTTATGTCAAAAATTGCATAATTAGCTCATAAACGACCCATTTCACCTAGGTTAACTCATAAACGACCCATTTCACCTAGGTTAGCTCATAAACGACCCATTTCACCTAGGTTAGCTCATAAACGACCCATTTCACCTAGGTTAGCTCATAAATGACCCATTTCACCTAAGTTAGCTCAAAAAGATCCATTTCAACTAAATTAGCTCATAAATGATCAATTTCACCTAAGTTAGCTCAAAAACGATCCATTTCAACTAAATTAGCTCAAAAATGATCCATTTCAACAAAGTTAGCTCAAAAACGATCCATTTCAACTAAGTTAGCTCAAAAACGATCCATTTGACCTAAGTGAGCTAAAAAAGATCCATTTCACCTTAGTTACCTCAAAAACGATCCATTTCAACTAAGTTAGCTCAAAAACGATCCATTTCAACTAGGTTAGCTCCAAAATGACCCATTTCACCTTACTTAGCTCAAAAACGATGCCCTTCACCTTAGTTAGCTCATAAACGACCCATTTCAACTAAGTTAGCTCATAAATGATCCATTTCAACTAAGTTAGCTCATAAACAACCCATTTCAACTTAGTTAGCTCATATATGATCCATTTCACCTAAGTTAGCTCATAAATGACATATACTTCTTGTTCTAGTCTTCTTCTTGTTCTAGTCACCTATTTCTAACTTTCTTATTTACCATTTTGCAGATTTCATTCACTTGATGGAAGCTAGCTTGCTATGATGGAGTGCCTTTGATGAAACTTTGCATTGTATCTAGCTTGCTATCTTCATGACACTTTGCATTGTAATATATATATGGATGGAACAATGTGTATGGATGGAACTTCCTTATGTATGAACAATGTGTATGGATGAAACTGATGTGATATGTGATATGTGCTGGATATGTGATATGTGATATGTGCTGGATATGTGATATGTGATATGTGCTAGATATGTGTTGGATATGTGCTGGATATGAAACTTATATATGTGATATGTGCTGCAAATTGTGGGATTTAATAAAAAACAGAAAAAACAGACAATATGCAGGCTCTTTGCCGTCTGCCACCGACGGCAAAGAGCCTTTGCCGTCTGCCGCGGACGGCAAAGAAGCCACGTGGCAGCCAACTGTGCTTCCTGGGAGCTGACCCATTTGGTCAGTTTGCCTACAGTGGCAGACGGCAAAGACTTTGCCGTCCGTGGCAGACGGCAAAGAACCTGCACTTTGCCATCAGTGGCAGACGGCAAAGAACCTGCCATCTAGTGACGTGTACATGACATCATAAGGCGGACGGCAAAGACCAAAGGCTCTTTGCCGTCTGCGGCGGACGGCAAAGGTCTGCCGTTAGCCACTTAACGGACTGACAGCGCAATTATTGCCGTCCGCCCTCTTTGCCGTCCGCCGCGGACGGCAAAGAGCCTTTGCCGTCCGCCGCCAGGAAGCAGACGGCAAAGCAGCTGTTTACCGTAGCCTTCTTTGCCGGAGCCTTTTGCCGTCCGCGGCTGATGGCAAAGGTCTTTGCCGTCCGCCTTTCGAGCCTTTGCCGTCCGCCATGGCAGACGGCAAAGTAGCTGTTTCCTGTAGTGTCACTTGGGCTTGAGAGATCTCTGCATTTTCCTCATCGGTCCTCTCGTATGGTAACTTATCTAGAGGCTTGAGAGATGGACCGTATGTGTATTGCCTCCTGCCTCTAGCTGTACTGCTAGCCGCCGAAGTGGCGGTGTCTCTCTTCCGTCGTTGTTTACGAGGCGGAGTGCTCCGACGCGCCGGAGCAGCCGAAGCGGCGGCGTTTGTCTTCCGCCATTGCTGACGAGACGGAGGAGGAGGCGGACTGCTCGGACGCGCCGGAGGAGGCGAAGGAGGAGGCGGAGTGCCGGCCTCACGCGCCAGAGCAGCCGGATAAGGAGGTGGAGTGCCCTGATCACTCGCCGGAGGAGGAGGAGGAGGAGGAGGAGGCGGAGGTGTCCAGTTCGGAAGCTTGATGTGCTCCTTCCGCCATAGACATGGAGTCTTCAGAGCAAGACCCAGCTGAGTCTCCCCTTCACCTGTAGGGTGGTCAAGCTCGAGCTCCTCAAATCCCTCCGTTACTTCATCCACCATCACAACAGCATAGCCATGTGGAATCGGACGGCAGTGAAAAGTTCCGTCGGGTTGAGGAGGTGCAACAGAGCCGGCAGCCGCCTTGACTTTGAGTATCTGCCATTACATCATAAGCTGGCAATGTTGAGCCTCCGTGATAGCATCCATGGGGTAGCTAGGAGACGTGAAGTCAGGCTGCTGAACGAGCTCGGTGGAAGCCACGCTGCTTCTCTGCTGAGATGGTGGGGTAGCTTCTAGGGTAGCTCCAGCAGCTCGCTGGCTCTCAACTTGTTCTTCTAGCTTTTGTACTCTTGCATTCAGCTTCTGCATTTCGCTCAGCTCCAATTTCCTCTTCCTCTCCCGGGTTTTGTAACTGTCTGCGCCGGGAAACCCAACCTTCCACGCAACAGAGCCTGGCGTGCCTCGTGTTCGTCTAGGGTGCTCAGGATTCCCGAGGGCCTCGGTCAGCTCGGCATTCTCTCTGTCGGGAATGAACGTCCCTTGTTGCGCTACAGTAATACACTTCTGAAGCTTCTTGACGGGTATTGCAAGTTGCTCGTCCGTCCAAACGCACTTCCCTGTTTCAGGGTCCAAGGTTCCCCCAACCCCGAAGAACCAAGTCCTTGAACGGTCTGGTCAGTTCAATGTCTCTGGTTCGACCCCTTTAGCAAGCAGGTCACTCTCAGCTTTGTCCCACAACGGACGGGCTTTGAGGTAGCCACCTGACCCCGTGCGATGGTGAAACTGCTTCTTTGTAGCATTTATCTTGTTTGTCTCTGACATCTTCTTACTCTTGTCTGATGTCTTGTAGGCCACAAATGCGGGCCAGTGATCTCTTATCTTCTCAAATCGGCCGGTGAATTCTGGAGTCTTCCCTTTGTCGACATACGTTGATTTCAACCCATTCTTCCACCTCCTAAATAGATCTGCCATCTTCTTAAGAGCACACGCCTTGACCAATGGCTCTATAATTGGCTTATTCGGATCCTCCTCTGGCGGTAGGGTGAAATTTGCCTTCAGCGAGGTCCAAAGATCATCTTTCTGTCTATCGTTGACATAAGGAACTTGAGGGTCTTCGTTCTTAGGCTTCTTCCATAGCTGGATGCTGATCGGGATCATGTCCCTAACAATAGCCCCGCGCTGAGCAGAAAATGCTTCCTTGGTCCGCATGGGTTCAATCGGTTGGCCATCGTCCGAGATTGCTGTGATCGTGAACCTTTCATCCTGGTGCAACCTTTTCTTCGGGCCTCATCTCGTTACCGAAGTTTGGATCGATCCGGAGGGCTATAAAAGAAGAAAGAAGAGTTAATATATGTGCATACCAAAACAATTAATGCATCAATTAGCTAGTCAGCACAGGATTAATTAATATATATACCTCGCCGGACTTTGCAACAGCTCCCTCCTCCATACGGTCACCAGAGCCATCATCATGGTCTCCTTCTTCCACCGGCATTCGGTCACCGGAGCCATCATGATCATGTCCTTCCTCCTCCATTGTTCGATCACCGGAGCCTTCACCCTCTCCTTCCGGACCATCGGTGTCGTTGAGATGCGACAAGACATCACCTCCGCTGAGGATTATGTCCCCCAACAACTATTCTGTTTCCAAGTCTCATTGCTCCATAGTTTCTGCAAATATTACAACATGGCAATTAATATACAAACATGAGAGATGGATATATTAGTGGCAAACATAGACCTAGCTAGCTAATCACAACAAGGAATATTAATTAGTGGCCTCGATGCTTCTACAGTTTGGGGTGGCCTCGACAACGCTTCTAGGGTTTGGGGTGGCCTCGACAACAATGCTCTTTTAACTTGGTAAGTTTGGGTGGCCTCGGAAACGCTTCTAGGGTTTGGGGTGGCCTCGACGTTCTAGGGTTTGGTCGGGCGAGAGGGGGTTGATCGACGTCCCCCCTCATGTTGAAGAGTTACCGGAGTTCTCTCATGAATGTCCGACGTCCAGACCGCCTCTCTCATGAATGTCAAACACGGGATTTGACAAAATGGCGCCATTCTGGATGTGCAGAAAATGGTCCATATTTTTCCTGATCTCATCTACCCTTCTATATGTCACATTGTCTAGTGTCAAAGGATTCAAGAAAACCATGGCTTCATCATTAGCCGGAAGTAACAGGCGCATAACGGTACGAAGCTCTCCAAAATTATTTTGGTACGACGTCCCGGATAGGATAATTAGCTTTTTGGTACAAAGTTCAGCAAGAGCGTTCCGAATATCGCTATTTGAAAGGCCTTTGCTGAAATTCGTACAAAAAAGCGAGTTATTCTATCCGGAACTGCGTTCCGAAACAACTTTGAAGAGCATCGTAGCATCATACGCCTGTTACTTCCTGCTAATGATGTAGCCATGAATTTCTTCAATACTTTGACAGACAACGTGACATATAGAAGAATATATATAGATGAGATCAGAAGAAAAAAAATTGGATCAACTTGTGCACATCCATAATGGGGGCATTCCTGATAAATCTCGACCCTCGACCCCTCGACGACCCTCGACCCTTGACCCCTCGGCGACCCTAGACCCTCTACCCCCTAGTTCCTGACCCTCGACCGCTCGGCGATCCTCGACACCCTCGTTCCAGATAAAAAATAAGAAGAGGAAGAAGAAGAAGAAAAAAGAAGCTATTCCTTCTTCTTCTCCTCTTTTTTTTCTTCTTCTTCCTCTTCTTATTTTTTCTCCTCTTCTTCCTCTCCTCTTCTTCTCCTTCTTCTCCTCCTTCTTCCTCTTCTTATTTTCTTTTTTCCTCTACTTCTTTTTCTTCTTCTTCCTTCTTCCTTCTTCCTCTTTTCTTCTTTTTCCTTATTTTCATTTTTCCTCTCCACTAACCTAAAATGCACTAACAACAACTAACCTAAAATACACTAAATCAACTAACCTAAAATGCACTAACCTAAATCAACTAACTCAACATATGAATTTATAAAGTGCACTTGATATGTTTCGAGGACTCCTCCCCCCAAACACGAGAACATTTTAACTTAGTAAATTTCTATGAACAAAAGAAATCATCATCGAACAAACTTAATATGATTTTAACATAGAACATTCATCGAGCAAGATCATCATGAACAAAAATATCACACTAATTTCTATGAAAAAATTCTCTTCCATCTCATATCATCTCCACGAAACATCTATCTATCACATCTAAAATAACATAGCACATTTCAAAATTTGAAACATCATGCATATTACATTTCATCCATCTATCTATTCTTTAAAAAAAAACATAGCACATTTCCACATGACATCTCATACATCTCACCTCATCTCATCTAAAAAAACAGAGCACGTATATCTATCTATCCATCTAACATGCATCCATCTATATATCTATCTATTAGATCCATCTATCTAATAAAAAATTAATAAAAAAGCACTGGCATATGAAAATCCATCTATCTATCCATCTAACAGAGCATATGAGCAGTGGCGGCGACGGTAAGAGCACGCAGCGGCGCCAACCATGAGCACGGGGAGGGGTGAGCTCACTGAGGGAGGTGATGCACGGGGAGGCCGCCGGACATATTGGGCACGGGGAGGAGGGCTCGGGGACGATGGCGAGCCCGGGGCGGCACTGGCGGCACGAGCTCGAGGGCGGCGCGGGCTCGGGGGCGTTGCGGGCTCGGGGCAACGCGAGCTCGAGGGCGGCACAGGTTCGGGGGCGGCGCGGGCTCGGGGGCGGCGACAGCGAAGAAGGTCCGGCGACGAGGCCGAGCGGTCTCGGGGGCGGCGATGCACGGGCAGCCTGGCGGCGTCGTCAAAGGAGAGGACGAGGAGATCGATCGAAGCAACTGAGAAGAAAACTGCTAAGTGTTGCTTATATACACAAAGCATTGGTCCCGGTTCGTGGCACCAACCAGGACCAATGACCCCCTTTAGTCCCGGTTGGTGCCACCAACCGGGACCAAAGCTCAGTTTTCAGCAGCCCAAAGGGTGGGAAACAGGGACCTTTGGTCCCGGTTGGTGGCAGCAACCGGGACTAAAGGGGGCATTGGTCCCGGTTGGTGCCACGAACCGGTACCAATGCACCCCTTTCGTCCGGGTTGGTGCTACCAACCGGGACCAAAGGCCTTGTGCTGGCGCGGTGCAGTGGGATGTTTAGCCCCGCCTCGCTAGTTGAGAGAGCTTGAGAGTGGTTTATAAGCGTTGTTGCGCCCACCCTCTCGAGCTCCTCTCAACAGCAGGCTTTCGGGCCTAATCAGTCACTCCTTGCATGTGGGCCTAATGGGCCTGCTGCGGGCCAGAATCCTGGCCCATGGTTGGGTTTCTAGTCGTATTCAGGCCGTGGTGGCCCAGTAGGTGGCATTTTTTATTTTTTTTTCCAGATTTTTTTCTTTTTTGCTTTATTTATTTTATTTTGTTTCTACTTAGCAAAATACTTACTGTTTTTCAGTGATGCTTTTTGCTTTTAGGTAATAAAAATTATAAACTTTCTGCTAGTGCCATTAGTTTTCCAATTTGAATAGTTTAAATTTGAATTTTTTGAAATTTGTGTGAATCACTAGTTTGTGAATAACTTTACTATAAAATAGATTTTTGAGTGAGTCTTTTTCCTGCTATTTAACATTACTGTGTTTTGTAGTTATATTCAATTTGGTAATTTTTAGGTTATTTGAAATGTCTCTTTTGATCAAAAACAGATTTTGCTATTTTAGTTTGCTATTAAAGTTTCAAACAAAAAATTCTTTATGAAAAATCTTTTGCTATTAATGTTTTGAACAAAAAATACTTTGATAATTTTAGTTGCATAAAATTTATATAATTTTAGTTTCAAAAATACTATAGGTTTAAAAAAGCTTTTTAGTTGATTCCTTTTGCTATTAGAGTTTCATTAAAGTTTTCTAGTTCATTCTTTTTGCTATTAGAGTTTCATTAAAGTTTTCTAGTTCATTCTTTTAGTTCATTATCTTTGCTATTAGAGTTTCATAAAAGTTTTCTAGTTCATTCTTTTTGCTATTAGTTCATTCTTTGAGCTAAATGACCCTGAAATTGAAAAGCACTTCAAATGAACTCTGAAGAGGTTGAAATTTGGCATGGTATCATCATTTCACCCACATAGCATGTGCTAAAAAGTTGAGAGGGTTATGGCAAAAACTGGATGCCCTTCTTGTACAAAATGGACAATCTCTTTCGAAGTATCAGGGTTTCGGACGAAAACTCATCTGTTACAAAGGGATTTCTTTTTTTTGAACTTATTTGAACTCCAGACTTTTTGTGTGTTCAAAATGCACCATTCGCAGCCACATCATCAATTTTCAACCCTTTTTGACTTCATTTGTTATTTTTCATGCATTTACTGATTTTTTTTAGCTATATGACCCTGAAATTGAAAAACACTACAAATGAATTCTGAAAAGGTTGAAAGTTGGCATGGTATCATCATTTCACCCACATAGCATGTGCTAAAAAGTTGAGAGGGTTACGGCAAAAACTGGATGCACTTCGTGTACAAAATGGATAATCTCTTTCGAAGTATCAGGGTTTCGAACGAAAACTCATCTGTTACAAAGGGATTTCTTTTTTTTGAACTTATTTGAACTCCAGACTTTTTGTGTGTTCAAATTGAACCATTCATAGCCACATCATCAATTTTCAACCCTTTCTGACTTCATCTGGTATTTTTCATGCATTTACTGATTTTTGTAAGCTAAATGACCCTGAAATTGAAAAGCACTACAAATGAACTCTGAAAAGGTTGAAAGTTGGCACGGTATCATCATTTCACCCACATAGGATGTGCTAAAAAGTTGAGAGGGTTACGGCAAAAATGGATGCACTTCGTGTACAAAATGGACAATCTCTTTCGAAGTAGCAAGGTTTCATACGGAAACTCATCTGTTACAAAAGGCATTTCATTTCTTCACATGTAACTGCAGTGATATTCTAGATCAAAGGAATCATCATAATAGTTGTGGAGAGAAAGTCTTCACTTTTTCTTCGCTTGTGTCCTTTGCTTATTGCGTCGTAACCATGGATAATCTTCATCGTTTTACGGGGTGCTTGGGTCAGCCTTGACTTTGAAGGGAGGAATTTCATGAAACTTTTCATAATCTTCAGACATGTCTGTCTTGCCCTCCAATCCCACGATGTCTCTTTTTCCTGAAAGAACTATGTGGCGCTTTGGCTCATCGTATGATGTATTCGCTTCCTTATCTTTTCTTTTTCTCGGTTTGGTAGACATTTCCTTCACATAGAGAACCTATGCCACATCATTGGCTAGGACGAATGGTTCGTCTGTGTACCCAAGATTGTTCAGATCCACTGTTGTCATTCCGTACTGTGGGTCTACCTGTACCCCGCCTCCTGACAGATTGACCCATTTGCACTGAAACAAAAGGACCTTAAAATCATGTCCGTCGTCAAGTTCCCATATGTCCACTAGTAACTATAATATGTGTCCTTTCCCCTCTTGGTTGCTGCATCAAAGCGGACACCACTGTTTTGGTTGGTGATCTTTTGATCTTGGGCGATCGTGTAAAATGTATTCCCATTTATCTCGTACCCTTTGTAAGTCAATACAGTCGAAGATGGTCCCCTGGCCAACGAGTACTACTCATCAGAAACAATAGTGTCACCCCTGAGATGTGTTTCAACCAACTGCCGAAAGTCCTGATGTGTTCACATGTAATCCAGTCGTCACACTGCTCCGGGTGTTTGGAGTGTAGAATGTTCTTGTGTTCATCGACATATGCGGTCACCAAGGTAGAGTTCTGTAGAACTGTGTAGTGTGCTTGAGACCAAGAATGCATGTCCCTACATATTATTGAGTCCCCTCCTAGCGTGCCTTTTCCAGTCAGTCTCCCCTCATAGCACGATTAAGGGAGACCAATCTTCTTAGGGTCAGGAATGAAGTCAACACAAAACGCAGTGACATCCTCTGTTTGATGGCCCATGGAGATGCTTCCTTTTGGCCTAGCGCAGTTATGGGCCTATTTATTTAGGACTCCCATGAACCTCTCAAAGGGGAACATATTGTGTAGAAATACAGGGCCCAGAACGACAATCTCGTCGACTAGATGAACTAAGACGTGCGTCATGATATTGAAGAAGGATGGTGGGAACACCAGCTCGAAACTGGCAAGACATTGCGCCACATCAGTCCTTAACCTTGGTAGGATTTATGGATCGATCACCTTCTGAGAGATTGCATTGAGGAATGCACATAGCTTCACAACGGCTAATCAAACATTTTCCGATAGAAGCCCCCTCAATGCAACCGGAAGTAGTTGCGTCATAATCACGTGGCAGTCATGAGACTTTAGGTTCTGGAACTTTTTCTCTAGCATATTTATTCTTCCCTTTATATTCGACAAGAAGCCAGACGGGACCTTCATACTGAGAAGGCATTCAAAGAAGAATCCTTCTCTTCTTTGGTAAGAGTGTAGCTTGCAGGACCTTCATACTAGTTTGGAGGCATGTCGTCTTTTTCGTGCACACGTTGCTGGTCCTCCCGTGCCTCCGGTGTATCTTTTGTCTTCCCATACAAGCCCAAGAAGCCTAGCAGGTTCACGCAAAGATTCTTCGTCACGTGCATCACGTTGATTGAAGAGCGGACCTCTAGGTCTCTCCAGTAGGGTAGGTCCCAAAATATAGATTTCTTCTTCCACATGGGTGCGCGTCCCTCAGCGTCATTCGGAACAGATCACCGGGACCCTTTCCAAAGATTACCTGTAAATCATTGACCATAGCAAGTATGTGATCACCGGTATGGATGGCGGGCTTCTTCCGGTGATCTGCCTCGCCTTTGAAATGCTTGCCTTTCTTTCGACATTGATGGTTGGTCAGAAGAAATCGACGATGACCCAGGTACACATTCTTCCAGCATTTGTCCAGGTATATACTTTCGGTGTCATCTAAAAAGTGCGTGCATGTGTGGTATCCCTTGTTTGTCTGTCCTGAAAGGTTACTGAGAGCAGGCCAATCATTGATGGTTACAAACAGCAACGCATGCATGTCAAATTCTACTGTTTGTGCTCATCCCACACATGTACACCGTTTCCATTCCACAGCTGTAAAAGTTCTTCAACTAATGGCCTTAGGTACACATCAATGTCGTTGCTGGGTTGCTTAGGGCCTTGGATGAGAACTGGCATCATAATTAACTTCTGCTTCATGCACAGCCAAGGAGGAAGGTTATACATACATAGAGTCACGGGCCAGGTGTTGTGATTGCTGCTCTGCTCCCCAAAAGGATTAATGCCATCCGTGCTTAAACCAAACCATACATTCCTTGCGTCACCTGCAAAGTCCTCCCAGTACCTTCTCTCGATTTTTCTCCACTACGACCCGTTAGCGGGTGCTCTCAACTTCCCGTCTTTCTTACAGTCCTCTCTGTGCCATCGCATCAACTTGGCATGCTCTTTGTTTCTGAATAGACATTTCAACCGTGGTATTATAGGAGCATACCACATCACCTTGGCAGGAACCCTCTTCTTGGGGCGCTCACCGTCAACATCACCAGGGTCATCTCATCTGATCTTATACCGCAATGCACCACATACCGGGCACGTGTTCAAATCCTCGTATGCACCGCGGTAGAGGATGCAACCATTAGGGCATGCATGTATCTTCTGCACCTCCAATCCTAGAGGGCATACAACCTTCTTTGTTGCGTACATACAGTCGGGCAATTCGTTATCCTTTGGAAGCTTCTTCTTCAATATTTTCAGTAGCTTCTCAAATCCTTTGTCAGGTACACCATTCTCTGCCTTCCACTGCAGCAATTCCAGTACGGTACCGAGCTTTGTGTTGCCATCTTCGCAATTGGGGTACAACCCTTTCTTGTGATCCTCTAACATGCGATCAAACTTCAGCTTCTCCTTTTCACTTTCGCACTGTCTCTTTGCATCAACAATGACCCGGCGAAGATCATCATCGGGCACATCGTCTGGTTCCTCTTGGTCTTCAGCTTCCCCCGTTGCAGCATCACCGTATTCAGGGGGCACATAGTTGTCATCATCCTATTCTTCTTTGCTGTCTTCCATCATAACCCCTCTTTCTCCGTGCTTGGTCCAAACATTATAGTGTGACATCAATCATTGTAAGATCTTCATCACTTTTATGAAAGCAATCACTAGAAAACGCTTTTTCTAAAAATTATCTTCTAGCTCTAAGCATAGCGGTTCTTTTCTTACTTTCATCCATAGAAACATAAAGAGCTTTAATTGATTCCTCTACCTTAGGCACAAAAATTTTCATCTTGAGATTTTCCACATCATGAGAAATTCTATCAACACGTCTAGACAAATCATCAATCTTATTCAACTTTTCTTCCATTGTAGCATTGAAAACTTTTTGAGTATTGATAAATTATTTAATATTATTCTCAAGATCAGAGGTGTTCCTATTATTATTATAAGAAGGATTACCATAGGAATTACTAGGAAAAGGCCTAGGATTAAAATTACCTCTATAAGCATTGTTATTGAAATTGTTTCGCGAGATAAAATTCACATCTACGGCATCACTATTTTGCTCAATCAAAGTAGACAAAGGCACATCATTAAAATCAATAGGAGCACTTTTATTAGCAACCAACTTTTTCACTCAAAGAAGAGATTTCTTCAACCGTATTGACTTTTTTACTAGTAGGAGCTCTTTCGGTATGCCATTGTGAATAATTTGCCATGATATTATCAACCAATTTGGTGGCTTCACCCAATGTAATTTCCATAAAAGTACCACCCGCGGCGGAATCTAAAAGATTACGAGAAACAAAATTTAACCCCGCGTAACAAAATTGTATGATCATCCAAAGATTTAACCCATGAGTTGGGCAATTCCTTAGCATCAATTTCATCCTTTCCCAAGATTGTGCAACATGCTCATGTTCAAGTTGCTTGAAATTCATGATCTGGGTTCTAAGGGAAATAATTTTCACGGGCAGAAAATACTTAGTAATAAAAGCATCTTTGCACTTATTCCAAGAATCGATACTATTGCGAGGCAAAGAAGAAAACCAAATTTTTGCATGCTCTCGCAAAGAAAACGGGAATACTTTCAAATTCACAACATCATTGTCCACATCTTTTTTCTTTTGCATATAGCATAATTCCACGAATTTGTTAAGATGGGACGCGGCATCCTCATTATGAGTACCGGAAAATTGATCTTTCGTAACAAGATTCACCAAAGCGGTATTAATATCACAAGTCTCCGCACTAGTGGCGGGAGGAGCAATCGGAGTGCTAAGAAAATCATTGTTGTTGGTATTTGAGAAATCACACAACTTGGTGTTCTCTTGAGTCATTGTGACTACGCAACAAGATTGCACTCAAAAATAGATCCGGCAAGAAAACGGCGAACGAAAAAGAGGAAGAATAAAACGTCAAATTTTTGTGAAGTTGGGGACAGGAAAACGAGAGGCAAATGGCAAATAATGTAAATTGCAAGGAGATGAGATTTGTGATTAGGAACCTGGTAGATGTTGATGATTTCTCCCCGGCAACGGCGCCAGAAATTCCTTTTGATGTCTGCTAGAACTACGTCGGTATTTCCCCAAAGAGGAAGGGATGATGCAGTACAGTGACGGTAGGAATTTCCCTCAGTGATGAGACCAAGGTTATCGAACCAGTGGGAGAACCAAGCAACACTACGTAAACAGCACCTGCACACAAATAACGAATACTCACAACCCAACGTATTAAAGGGGTTGTCAATCCCTTTCGGCTAAAGGCGCCAGAAATTGGCAAAAGGACGGGGTAAAGTTGTAATAGGTTGGATAAATAGATCGGAAATAAAATAAAGTGCAGCAAGGTATTTTTGTATTTTTGGTTTAATAGATCTGAAAATAAAAGCAAATAAAATTAGATCGCAAGGCAAATATAATAAAGAAGAGACCGGGGGGGCGTAGATTTCACTAGTGGCTTCTCTCGAGAAAAATAGCAAACGATGGGTGAACAAATTACTGTTGGGCAATTGATAGAACTTCAAATAATCATGACAATATCCAGGCAATGATCATTATATGGCATCACGTCCAAGATTAGTAGACCGACTCCTGCCTGCATCTACTACTATTACTCCACACATCGACCGCTATCCAGCATGCGTCTAGTGTATTAAGTTCATGGAGAAACGGAGTAATGCAATAAGAACGATGACATGATGTAGACAAGATCTATTTATGTAGAAATATACCCCATCTTGTTATCCTTAATAGCAACGATACATACGTGTCGGTTCCCTTTCTGTCACTGGGATCAAGCACCGTAAGATCGAACCCATTACAAAGCACCTCTTCCCATTGCAAGATAAATAGATCAAGTTGGCCAAACAAAACCCAAATATCGGAGAAGAAATACGAGGCTATAAGCAATCATGCATATAAGAGATCAAAAAAGACTCAAATAACTTTCATGGATAAAAAGATAGATCTGATCATAAACTAAAAGTTCATCGGATCCCAACAAACACATTGCAAAAAAGAGTTACATCATATGGATCTCCAAGAGACCATTGTATTGAGAATCAAAAGAGAGAGAGGAAGCCATCTAGCTACTAACTACGGACCCGTAGGTCTACAAAGAACTACTCACGCATCATCGGGGAGGCACCAATGGATATGATGAACCCCTCCGTGATGGTGTCTAGATTGGATCTGGTGGTTCTGGAACTTGCGGCAGCTGGAATTGATTTTCGTCTACTCCCCTAGGGTTTCTGGAATATTGGACTATTTATAGAGCAAAGAGGCGGTGCGGGAGGCCACCGAGGTGGGCACAACCCACCTGGGCGCGCCTAGAGGACCAGGCGCGCCCTGGTGGGTTGTGCCCCTCTCGGGGCACCCCCCCCCCCCCCCCAGATGCTTCTCCGGCCCACTGGATGTCTTCTGGTCCAAAAAAATCCACAATAAGTTTCGCTGCGTTTGGACTCCGTTTGGTATTGATTTCCTGCGATGTAAAAAACATGCAGAAAACAGCAACTGGCACTGGGCACTATGTCAATAGGTTAGTACCAAAAAATGATATAAAATGACTATAAAATGATTGTAAAACATCGAAGAATGATAATATAACAGCATGGAACAATCAAAAATTATAGATACGTTGGAGACGTATCAATGCGTTACTCCGTTCTTTATGAACTTAATACTCTAGATGCATGTTGGATAGCGGTCGATGTGTGGAGTAATCTCTACTATTAAAGGGGATCGAACGTCGTGATGGTTCGACCTCCCCTTGTGGTTCGACCACCACGTTCCATCCCCCGCCTCGTACGACCATCTCCTCCCTTCGTCCGACCTCCTCCCCGCGTAACGAAATAGGGCGAGAGAGAAAAAGAAACAGAGGGAAAATGAAAAGGAAACCACGAGCACACAACCCGACGATCCAATCCCCGACGCCCTCGCCCCGAGAGGCCGAGAGAAATCTCCCTGCTTCAGGTTCCGCCCTGCGGTCTTCCAGTCGCCGTCGATTGTCTCTCGTCTCGTCCAGTCCATGGGACTTTCGCCATGCCCGCGATGCGCCAGGGCCGGGATCAGTACAGCGCCTGCACAGAGTGGTATGAGCGCAGCGCAGCCGTCGCCTCCTCTCCACCTGCCGCCGGTGAGGACTCTGAGGATGGCTACCGATGACGGTTTGCGCCTTCCCTTGTCGTTCCTCCCATGACCTCCTCCTGTTTCTCACTGCCACTCCTCCTTCTATGATGATCAGGTCTCTTTTCATCATACAGGCAAGGAGACCATCGATCGGAACCGGTGCATGATGTGTGGCATGCCATTGGAGAATAGCGAAGCAAGTCCATGGATGAAGAATCCTTAGCACCGGCCTATGTGGCAGCATTAAACAGTTCGTGTGAAGGGACTCATCATTGCTTTGACACTGATTCAGTAGGAATCACCAGTTCACCACCGCCGCCGCCGTTGAAAGCGTGTAGAAATAGTGTTTTTTTTCTATTCTCCTCATTGGTGTTCCCGTCCCTTCATATCGACTCATGCAGATTCCCGACATGTCCGTAGTTTTGTTTGTTCAGATGCAGGTTCTCTCCTAGGTTTGGTGGTGCAGAAGCCAGCAGCGTTGGCGCGCTGCAGCCTGCAGGTCATGGATGTGAAGAAGCAAGCACGAGGCCGGGCTGTCTAGCAGCAGGACACTGTATTTCTCAATCCTAAATCCCGCTCTCCTTTCTGTATTTTTTGTCGCTTGATCTGGATTGGCGATTGGGATCAATTAGAAAATGTAGACCAATGTAGGAATTACTCTTGCTGTATATTGTTAATGTAGCAACTAAAACGAGTAAATTACCTGATGCATCTCATTTGGACGGAGAACATATTTATATTTGGAGGAAGAATACACATGAGAACAGAAAACATCTCTCCCTCTCACACAGTAACAATATTTATAGAGATGGTAGAAAGACGTCTTGCAGACATTTGAACAAACATGCATGAGCAAAACACTAATTTTCATGCAGATGCAAACATCAGTTCTAAGCAACGGAAAAATATATGTTTTGGCGAGTTCCCAGTTTCCTACACGCCTAACATGGTTGCATATTTAAGTCGAAAGAGGGATCGACCTTCAACGTTGCCTCGTCAGGTTGTTTAGTTCCAGCGAGGTCTAAATCCATTCCCCCGTCTTGTGTCGATTGCCTTCTTAGTACTAATGTTTCCCCTTAGTGACATTGTCTATTTGGTGTCTTTTTTTGTACAAAATTACTTCATGATGTTCATCCTGCTAAGCTGCAAGGGTAATAGTGCTTCCAGTATTTGTAATTTTGAATCACAGTCATGGATCAGATGGCTTAGTAATTAGTATGTGACAGAGGCTCTTTGCTCCAATCAATGTCGAAGATCAAATAGCTTAAGCTTTCCGTACACAATGCAATGTAACTAGAATAGTAGTCTTTATCTTTTAATCACTTCCCCAGTTATATTTCTTCTAGAATTTAGTTTACTTTGTGATTTATTGGCATTTTGTTAGATGATACATGCTTCTAATTACAGTACAGATCAGGTCCAAAATCAGGATACATGACAGCTGCAAAGCAAATATATCAAAGTTGCTCGGGTGGATCCATTGTGGTTCAAGACTTCAAGTTGCTCAGGTGGATCTAATCAAGACAACTTTTTGACCATCTTCCATTTCAACTGCAGCAATGTGGGGTGGTGCATGTGGAGTAGGAGGCAGAAGAGAAGATGGAGAAGGTGGTTATTCCGGCCTTACGTTGAGTGTTCAATATGGGGTATATGAAAATACTTGAGTTGAAGAAGATCCAGTACTGGAGATAAATGATTGAGGAGACGCATGACTTAAATAAAAAGAGTTGTGAGAATATGAAATGAGGAAATTACTGTTTCTGATTGAGTCTTAATCTAAAGACGACATTTGTATGACGCTTGCATTCACGAATTGAAGAAACTGCTGTCGAACACCTTTGTTGGTTGCAATTATCCTACAAACATCATCATTTCAAAAGTAGCAACACATATTTTATTCTTAAAAAACATATGTATTCCATCTAAAAACATATTTTTATTCCGTGGCAACGCACGGGCAGCCAACTAGTAGCAGTAGATGCAGAATTGTTTCGGTCTACTTGACACGGACGTGATTGATACGTCTCCAACGTATCTATAATTTTTGATTGTTCCATGCTATTATATTATCTATTTTGGATGTTTTATATGCATTAATATGCTATTTTATATTATTTTTGGGCTAACCAATTAACCTAGAGCCCAATGCCATTTTCTGTTTTTTCCTTGTTTTAGAGTTTCCCAGAAAAGGACAACCAAACGGAATCCAAACGGAATGAAACTTTCCCGATGATTTTTCTTGGAACAGAAGACATCCAGAGGACTTGGAGTACACGCCAGGGAAGCCACGAGTCACCCACGAGGACGGAGGGCGCGCCCGGGGGTAGGGCGCGCCCCCCACCCTTGTGGGCCCCTCGTGACTCCACCGACCTATTTCTTCCACCTATATATTCTCAAATATTCCAAAACCTACCAGGAGAGCCACGAAACCACTTTTCCACCGCCGCAACCTTCTGTACCCGTGAGATCCCATCTAGGGGCCTTTTCCGGCGTCCTGCCGGAGGGGGATTCGATCACGGAGGGCTTTTACATCAACATCATTGCCTCTCTGATGAAGCGTGCATAGTTTACCTCAGACCTACGGGTCCATAGCTAGTAGCTAGATGGCTTATTCTCTCTCTTTGATTCTCAATACCATGTTCTCCTCGATGTTCTTCGAGATCTATCCGATGTAATACTCTTTTCTGGTGTGTTTGCCGAGATCCGATGAATTGTGGATTTATGATCAGCTTATATATGAAAATTATTTGAACCTTCTCTGAATTCTTATATGCATGATTTGATATCTTTGCAAGTCTCTTCAAACTATCGATTTGGTTTGGCCAACTAGATTGGTTTTTCTTGCAATGGGAGAAGTGCTTAGCTTTGGGTTCAATCTTGTGGTGCTCGATCCTAGTGACTGAAGGGGAACCGACAAGTATTGTATTGTTGCCATCGAGGATAACAAGATGGGGTTTTCATCATATTGCTTGAGTCTATCCCGCTACATCATGTCATCTTACTTAATGTGTTACTCTGTTCTATGAACTTAATACTCTAGATGCAGGCATGAGTCGGTCGATGTGTGAAGTAATAGTAGTATATGCAGGCAAGAGTCAGTCTACTTGATGCGGACGTGCTGCCTATATTCATGATCATTGCCTTAGATATCGTCATAACTTTGCGCTTTTCTATCAATTGCTCGGTAGTAATTTGTTCACCCACCGTAATATTTTCTATCTTGAGAGAAGCCTTTAGTGAAACCTATGGCCCCGGGTCTATTTTCCATCATATAAGTTTCCGATCTACAATTTTATTTTCCGATTTACTTCCTTTGCAATCTTTTACTTTCCGTTCCATAAACCAAAAATACCAAAAATATTACTTTACCGTTTATCCATATCTATCAGATCTCACTTTGCAATAACCGTGAAGGGATTGACAACCCCTTTATCGCGTTGGGTGCAAGTTGGTGTTTGTTTGTGCAGGTATTCGGTGACTTGCGCGTTGTCTCCTACTGGATTGATACCTTGGTACTCAAAAGCTGAGGGAAATACTTACTCTACTTTGTTGCATCACCCTTTCCTCTTCAAGGGAAAAACCAACGCAAGCTCAAGAAGTAGCAGGAAGATTTCTGGCGCCGTTGCCGGGGAGATCTACGCCAAGCCAAGACGTACCAAGTACCCATCATAAACTCTCATCTCTCGCATTACATTATTTGCCATTCGCCTCTTGTTTTCCTCTCCCCTACTTCTAAAATGATTTTTGAAAAGATTTTCCTTTTCTTCGCCCCTCTTCCATTCGATCTTTTGTTTGCTTGTGTTACCATGTGCCTTCTTTTTACTTGCATCTTCGCTTGCTAAAAGTTTATGGATCCTCATCCACTTGCTAATCTTTTAAAGAGATCCAATTATGATGAACCAATTCCTAGTGATTTGAGTGCACTAGATTATCTTTATGAGGTTTTGCTTGAAATCCATGAATCTGAAAATTGTGATGAAGTGCTTTATGAAGTGATTCATGATAGATCTTTGAATAAAAAGCATGATTGCAATGATGTTATTATAAATTCTATTAATGTCAATTGTGTTAATGATATGCAAAACCCTAAGCTTGGGGATGCTAAGATTGCTATGTCTACTACTTGTTGCAATGGTCATGATTGGGGTGATTCTTCTTATGATCTTGAAAATTTATTTAAGCCCCATGATGAATATGATATTGATAATAATGTTTGCAATAATATTGAAAGTGGGTTCGGAGAGGTCATGACTTTATTTTATGATAATCCCACTATTTTGGAAGAGTGTCAACTTTGCATGCATGTGGTTCATAAAGAGAATATTTTATGTGATAGTTATATTGTTGAGTTTGAATACGATTCCACATGTAATTATTATGAGAGAGAAAAATATGGTTGTAGAAATCTTCATGTTACAAAATTACCTCTTGTTATGTTGAGATTGCTATTGTTTCTTTCTTCTTCCTTGCATATGGTGGTTTTTGCTTGTCTTGATAATTTGTTTGCCTATAATATGCCTATGCATAGGAAGTATGTTAGAATTAGATGTGTTTTTCACATGTTTTATGATGCTCTCTTTATGTTTCAATTGCTATCTTTCATGTGAGCATCATCGAAATTATCAATGCCTAGCTAAAAAGGCTTTAAAGAAAAGCGCTTGTTGGGAGACAACCCAATATTTATCCTTGCTGTTTTGCAATAAATAATTCATCTAGCTCTGGTTAGATGTGGTTTTGTGTTTTAATTAGTGTTTGTGCCAAGTAAGACCTTTGGGATAGCTTACGGTGATAGTTGATTTGATCTTGCTGAAAAACAGAAACTTTTGCGCTCAGTCCCAGAATTGTTAAAAATCACAGAAGCCTGATAAAATACTGATTCTTTTGGAAGAAGATTAATAAAGAAAATTCTTAGGTCATCCTAATTTTTCAGAATTTTTGGAGTTACATAAGTATTCGAAATATCCAGATTGCTATAGACTATTCTGTTTTTGACAGATTCTGTTTTCTATGTGTTGTTTGCTTATTTTGATGAATATATGGCTAGTATCGGGGGGTATGAACCATGGAAAAGTTGGAATACGGTAGATATACACCAATATAAATAAAGAATGAGTTCACAACAGTACCAAAAGTGGTGATTTATTTTCTTATACTAACGGAGCTTACGAGATTTTCTGTTGAGTTTTGTGTTGTGAAGTTTTCAAGTTTTGGGTAAGGATTTGATGGACTATGGAATAAGGAGTGGCAAGAACCTAAGCTTGGGGATGCCCAAGGCACCGCAAGGTAATATCCAAGGATACCAAGAGCCTAAGCTTGGGGATGCCCCGGGAAGGCATCCCCTCTTTCGTCTTCGTCTATCGGTAACTTTACTTGAGGCTATATTTTTATTCACCACATGATATGTGTTTTTCTTGGAGCGGAGTCTTTGCTTTTTAGTTTGCCACAATCATCCTTGCTGTACACACCTTTTGAGAGAGACACACATGAATCGTGATTTATTAGAATGCTCTTTTGTGCTTCACTTATATCTTTTGAGCTAGGCAACATTGCTCTAGTGCTTCACTTATATATTTTTAGAGCACGGTGGTAGTTTTATTTTATAGAAATTGATGAACTCTCGTGTTTCACTTATATTATTTTGAGAGTCTCTAAATAGCATGGTAATTTGCTTTGGTTATAAATTTAGTCCTAATATGATAGGCATCCGAGAGGGATATAATAAAAAACTTTCATATAAAGTGCATTGAATACAAAGAGAAGTTTGATTCCTTATGATTATTTTGTGATATGAAGATGGTGAGATTAGAGTCATGCTAGTGAGTAGTTGTGAACTTGAGAAATACTTGTGTTAAAGTTTGTGATTCCTCTAGCATGCACGTATGGTGAACCGTTATGTGATGAAGTCGGAGCATGATTTTTTTATTGATTGTCTTCCTTATGAGTGGCGGTCGGGGACGAGCGATGGTCTTTTCCTACCAATCTATCCCCCTAGGAGCATGCGAGTAATACTTCGTTTCGATAACTAATAGATTTTTGCAATAAGTATATGATTTCTTTATGACTAATGTTGAGTCCATGGATTATACGCACTCTCACCCTTCCACCATTGCTAGCCTCTCTTGTGCCGCGCAACTTTCGTCGGTACCATACACCCACCATATACCTTCCTCAAAACAGCCACCATACCTACCTATTATGGCATTTCCATAGCCATTCCTAGATATAGTGCCATGCAACTTTCCACCGTTTTATTTATTATGACACGCTCCATCATTGTCATATTGCTTTGCATGATCATGTAGTTGACATCGTATTTGTGGCAAAGCCACCGTTCATAATTCTTTCATACATGTCACTCTTGATTCATTGCACATCCCGGTACACCGGCGGAGGCATCCACATAGATTCATATTTTGTTCTAAGTATCGAGTTGTAATTCTTGAGTTGTAAGTAAATAAAAGTGTGATGATCTTCATTATTAGAGCATTGTCCTATGTGAGGAAAGGATGATGGAGACTATGATTCCCCCACAAGTCGGGGTGAGATTTCGAACGAAAAAAAAGAGGCCCAAAAATGAGAGAAGGCCCAAATAAAAAAATGAGAGAAAAGAGAGAAGGGGCAATGCTACTATCCTTTTACCACACTTGTGCTTCAAAGTAGCACCATGATATTCATGATAGAGAGTCTCCTATATTTTCACTTTCATATACTAGTGGGAATTTTTCATTATAGAACTTGGCTTGTATATTCCAATGATGGTCTTCCTCATATTGCCCTAGGTCTTCATGAGCAAGCAAGTTGGATGCACACCCACTTAGTTTCTTTTTGAGCTTTCATAAACTTATAGCTCTAGTGCATCCGTTGCATTGCAATCCGTACTCACTCACATTGATATCTATTAATGGGCATCTCCATAGCCCGTTGATATGCCTAGTTGATGTGAGACTATCTCCTTCTTTTTGTCTTCTCCACAACCACCGTCTATTCCACCTATAGTGCTATGTCCATGCTCACGCTCATGTATTGCGTGAAAGTTGAAAAAGTTTGAGAACATCAAAAGTATGAAACAATTGCTTGGCTTGTCATCAGGGTTGTGCATGATTTAAATATTTTGTGTGATGAAGATGGAGTATAGCCAGACTATATGATTTTGTAGGGATAAGCTTTCTTTGGCCATGTTATTTTGAGAAGACATAATTATCTTGTTAGTATGCTTGAAGTATTATTGTTTTTATGTCAATATTAAACTTTTTTTTGAATCATACGGATCTGAACATTCATGCCACAATAAAGAAAATTACATGGATAAATATGTTAGGTAGCATTCCACATCAAAAATTCTGTTTTTATCATTTACCTACTCGAGGACGAGCAGGAATTAAGCTTGGGATGCTTGATACGTCTCCAACGTATCTATAATTTTTTATTGTTCCATGTTATTATATTATCTGTTTTGGATGTTTTATATGCATTAATATGCTATTTTATATTATTTTTGGGACTAACCTATTAACCTAGAGCCTAGTGCCAGTTTCTGTTTTTTCCTTGTTTTAGAGTTTCACAGAAAAGGAATACCAAACAGAGTCCAAACGGAATGAAACTTTCGCGATGTTTTTTCTTGGACCAGAAGACATCCAGAGGACTTGGAGTACATGTCAGGGAAGCCACGAAGCACCCATGAGGACGGAGGGCGCGCCCCCCACCCTTGTGGGCCCCTCGTGACTCCACCGACCTATTTCTTCCGCCTATATATTCTCAAATATTCCAAAACCTACCAGGAGAGCCACGAAAACACTTTTCCACCGCTACAACCTTCTGTACCCGTGAGATACCATCTATGGGCCTTTTCCGGCGTCCTGCCGAAGGGGGATTCGATCATGGAGGGCTTCTACATCAACTCTATTGCCCTTCCGATGAAGCGTGAGTAATTTACCACAGATCACGGAGGGCTTCTACATCATTCGAATCCCCCTCCGGCAGGGTGCCAGAAAAGGTCCCTAGATGGGATCTCACGGGTACAGAAGGTTGCAGCGGTGGAAAAGTGTTTTCTTGGATGCCTCTGGTGGTTTGGGAATATATGTGAAGATATAGGCGAAGGAATTAGTTCAGGGGAGTCACGAGGGCCCCACAAGGGTGGGGGCGCGCCCTCCCCCCTTGTGGCCGCCTCGTGGCTCTTCCGACTTGATCTCCAAGTCTCTGGGGTGTCTTCTGGTCCAAGAAAAATCATCGTGAAGGTTTCATTCCGTTTGGTATTCCTTTTCTGCGAAACTCAAAAATAAGGAAAAAAACAGAAACTGGCACTGGGCTCTAAGTTAATAGGTTAGTCCCAAAAATAATATAAAATAGCATATTAATGCATATAAACATCCAAAACAGATAATATAATAGCATGGAACAATCAAAAATTATAGATACGTTGGAGACGTATCAAGCCCCTCGAGCATCGGGACGAAGCGCGGGCCGGCGCACAGGGAGCCTCGTCGAGGTAGAAGCCAAGGAGGACGGGCGGGTGCAGCTCGCAGAAGCGGCGAAGGAAGGCCGGCTCGGAGGCGAGGCCGGGCCAGCGCCTGCAAGTGGCGGTCGCAGCGCAGACGATGCCACCGGGGCGGCCGACGCGGAGCAAGATCTCGACCAGGAGGTCGTCATCCTCCAACACCCTGGACACGACCGCCTCACCATCCATTGCTCCGTTGGTCTCGTCGCCGGTGGGGTTTGGTCTGGGCGCAGGCAGGCAGAAAGGGGATCCTTTTTGTTGACTGCTACTCTGTTTTTTAGACGTTGCTAGGGAGTGCTCGGGCGCCATGCATTTATTTGGGGTTAAAAAAAAAATTAAAGCCATAACTTTTGATTCGTTTATCAGAATTCAAATCTGTTTTCACAGTTGGGTTTCTCATGAAGAATTCTTCAAAAGTAGATCCCTTATGGGTAGGTTTCATCAAACTTTTTTTGTGAACAACTTTGGATGCAATGGAGGCAGCTTTAGTGCCATAGGGAAGCAACTTCTTCTTTTTGGCCTAATAGGACTGCCTATTAGGTTGGTTGCATAAAAATGAGAAACGTCACACAAAACGTGAGGCACCTTTAGTGTTACATACAAGAAACTTCATTGCACTATGTGTATTTGTGAATTTTGCCAACGTTATCCTAACTTGCCTATCTTGGCTGCTCCGTTGCCTATTGTAGATGGTCCGTTGCCTGCGGTTGATGCTTAGTTGCCGATAAATACTATAAATTGCCTATCATTGATGCCTAGTTTTTGGCTATTGGTAGGTTCCTGTCATTGCTGCTCAGTTGGCTAATTTTGCAAAAAATAGTTGCCTACAATATTGTGAAGTAGTTGCTATCAATGTATTTCTAAGTTGCTTACAATCACTCTGAAGTTACCCAGATTCAAAACCAAGTTTCATACCATAACCATGCTTTCAAAAAAAGTTGCCTACCATAACTAGAAGTAGCGAACAATAGAGCATCAATGGTAGATGACTTCATAGTATTATAGGCAATAGAAATAACGACATACGAGTATGAACAATAGACAACTTAGAAGTACCGGTGAAGAAGTTAGGAGAATGTTAGAAAAAGTTAATTAGGACACAAAAGGTAGTGAAGTTTCCTATTTTTAGCACTAAAGTTGCCTCTCATAGAAGAAAAATTACTTATGAAGGTGATGTGATGTTGTCTCTATTTCGAAGTTGTTCACTATTACTAGCTAGTTAGTTGCTTATTGTTGCTTAATTAGTTACTTCTAATGAAGTGAAGTTGCTTATTGTTGATTTTATTAGTTACTTTTAATATAGTAGAAGTTGATTTTATCTAGGCGTGCGGGTGTAGTTTTGAAGAGGTCGTCACGACTTGGCAGAGTCCCCTGAAAAAGGGAACCACAAGGATCTCATACCATCCATTCTCACATGGTTTCAAAATTTGGAATCATCATAGACAAGTTAAGTCCCACAAAAACTTTCGAGGTTGTAGGCAACTTAGGTCCTTTGATAGACAACTTCCATAGTATTGTAATTGAGGACCACTACTTCGTAGCGATGTTGCAACTTGGTTTCTTAGGTAGACTACTTAGAAGCCATGTTAGACAGCTTTCCACTCTACGGTAAGCAACTTTTATATTATGTTAGGCAACTAAACTATTTACAGCTTAGTTTCTGATATATGCAACTTAGCAACAATGATAACCATCTAATTCACTACTATACACAGCTAATTGTGAGGCTACTAAGCGAATTCACTAATATACACAGTGCAATTCATCTAGCATTAAAGTTACTTCTGTTTATTACTGAAGTTGCCTCATATGGTATCTAGTTTTAAAGATCTCGTCACAAGGAACCCAACGGTCAAAACGGTTCTTCGTTATGTCACTTGGTTCAAAAGTTGTAGCTTTTTGAAGAAAAAAACGGAATAAATAGGTGACGTCGACACATGCAGGCACACAGATGTTGTCTATCCACATGAACGCGGATGCATCCGTGCACACTGCCACTATCTAATTTTTTTCATACTCACTTGCGTCATACCTGTGCTGACTCTTTTCATTTGGAGGTGGACGAAGTGTACGCCAATTTCTCGGCAGCGCGTGCACTCATGATGACAAGAAAGCGCAGCTACACTTTCTAGCATTTAGGCTGTTTTTTTCAGTTCAGTCGCATGCTTACTTTTTTGCGGATGAGCTGCTTACATTTGCACTGTTTATTTAAAACATGTACCATGGTAATTTATTTAAAAATAATAATTTCCGACCAGTATTGAAATCCTTTGTTGCTATATGTAGATTGCCCAAAAATGAATTCGGGTCCGTCGACCGAAGACGGCACGGTTTGCTGCGTCATGGTGGAGGCTTGACAGGCGTATGGTAGGGAGCATGTTCGCATTACATTCCTGCTTGGATTGGACCAAGCAGCCGAAAGAGGAAGAATAAAGAACCATTCTCATTGGATCTTAATCCAACGTTCTAGAAATCGACCACCGCATTTTTCCCAGCTTCGTCATTTGACCATATTATTTGTCGGCCACATTCGCTTGTGAATTGAAATGCCAGCTCCCTTGTTTTTTTCTTCATCGGGAAACAATAGGAAAGAAACCTACAATTTTTATCTATTCTAACTGTGAAAAAGATCTTCTTAATGGAAAGCTCCTAGATTTAGATCAAGAAAATTTGCAGAAGTAGGTTTTATTGATTTTTTGTACATTTATCAAAGTTTGAACATTTTTTGAAAATTACGAGTACTATGAAAAAAAAATTGCCATAAAATGAGAACAATTTTTCTAAATTGAGAAAAATTCTTAAAATTTCGAAATGTTTTGCATAAAATCAACATAAACAAAATTTGAATTTCGTGATTTCTTCAAATGCGATTTTTTTCAGTTGTGAGCATTTTTTTCAAATCATGAACATTTATTGCATTTGTGAGAAAAACAAAACTATGAGACTTTTTGAAATTCCATTTTTAAAAATCCAACCTAAGTTTAATGTTTTTGAACATTCATGAACTTTTTGTACAATTCTGAAATTATTTAAACATTTTAAAACACGAAAAAATAAAAGACAAAAGACAAAAGGAAGACAACTGAAAACACTTGCCCACAATTTGACGCATCGAGCATCAAATACAAAAAGGCACTATTTCTCGCCCGTTGTGAGTTCTTTTATTTTAAGACAGTCTCTTGCAAGCTGAAGGTGGCTCTTGCCTACAGAACATGGTTTATTTTATTGGAAGAGTTTTCCGGACACGTGTTTGCTCTTGACCCTTCTGGTCGGTTCCACATGCGTGCGTTGTATTCACCATATTTGTAATCAATGAAACATATGGTTACCCTAAAAACAAATGTGGCCCAGTTATGCATTCAGGCAACTCATTTCCTACCTTTTCCCACTTTCCTCGTTTTATTTTTCTCTATTTTTTCGGATAAAATACAAGAAATATATATTAGAGACACATGGGAATTTTCTATAAAAAATAATGTACTTTGAAAACGTATCAGATTATTTTTTAAAGGGTTTCACACATTCATGCAAAATGTTTCTACACTTGGAAAATGTTCATTGTCTATTAGAAAATATTGTGAATAATTTTTAAAACAATTATGCATACTATATAAAAATGTATAGAAGTATTTTTCTTGTATTTACAAAAAAAAAATAGTGTAGGCTATCGCTGCTTTCTATTTTGGGCCCTGTTCTTGCTCTTGGATCACTGCAGATCAACAAGCTATTGAACTACTCCTAGAAGGCATGATGGGACATTCCCAATCTGTTTTAACATTTGTAGCACAAATGTGATATAAATAGCACACCCACACAATTGGGATTTGATGAAATAGCTAGTCAAAAAATGTTCATCGCATACTAAAAAGAGTTATCATGCATTAGGAATTGTTCATGATGCACTAAAAAGATTTACTATATATTAAAAAATATTTATAATGCATTTTAAAAAGTTTATTGTGTAGTTAGAAAATGTTCATCATGCTTTAAGTTTTTTATGACAATAAAAAATCCATACCATTCAAAAAATATGTTAATCACATTTAGAAATGTTAGAATGTTAAAACTTGTTCATCAAAAAAATTAGAAAATTTTATTGAAATTTTAAAAGATTGTTCTTAACTTTTTTTGAAAATAATGTTCATGACATATAAACAATAGTTACCATGTATTTAAAAAAATATTCAAACATGTATTAAAAAAGTATTTAATGTGAATTGAAAAAATATTCAATGTGCGTTTGAAAAATGATCAATGTGTATTTAAAAAAGAGAAAATAAATGGAAATAGAAAAAGGAGAAAATAAATAAATAAGAAAAGGAAAAACAATAAAATGAAAAGCCAAAAGAAAATGAAAATACAAAAAAAATTAAAATGATTAAAAAATCGGAGGGAACCTTCCAAAACTATAACACCACATCCACATGGTCGGGTCACGACCATGTCGAATAGCCAGAGGCGAGAGCTACGTTCGTCTCGCAAGAGGCGACATATAGCATTTGCCCTTGCACATAGGTTCCCCGAGTCTTGTCCATGATCCATTGCGACGGTGAAAGACAGTAGGCGGCAAGCGCAAGTGGCAGCTCCCCATGGCAGTTTGAACTGTTTCACCGCACAACGCCCGATGACAATGCCGAGCGAAAGCTATCGTCCTACATGAGTTCTTTCTCTTTGTGCAATATATTCTACTTTTTTTAATAGTGCGGCTTTGATTTACTAATTTAGGCTATGCTTATTTGCACGTTTTTATTGCTGAGTGTACATAGAAATAAATAATTGTTTTTTCTGATTGGTTCTTCATGCCATACGAAAGTATTATATTAATTATGTATTGAAGAATATTAATTACAAAGATATAGTTGAATAATCCATTTAAGGTAATACTAGAAAAATGATGTTTTTGGTATAACATGAGGCGGATTTATTGCTTTACAATTCACTTTCAGTGTAGTATTGACATAGTCACATCGGGAAAAAAGGCGCTTGTGTCGCTCTACCTGGAGGGGGGAGGGGGTAGAACGGGTGAACTCATGTCGCTGCCCCTCTTTCCTTCCTACTATCCCGCTCTGGAACAGTCGGATTAGGCTGGCGGCGAGCTCCTCCTGGTGTGGCGTGTCGCCTTGGCCGACATGGCAACTCACGAGCGACGGATCTGGTGGTGTCCTTGCTCGGTGGCTCATCAGGGGGATTGAGTGTGCAGGTTTGGGTACGTCAGGACTCATGATTTGATTTGGGGGAGGGACTCACAAGCACTTGCATGTGGTGGCTGCCTGCGGGTGCCCGCCGCCGCCATCTTAGTAGTCGTCACCATCGCTTATAACCATTCCCGCACCTCTTGCCCGCTGGTCGATGGCCTCGCCTCCTTAGTCTCACACCATCTTCGTTGATTGCGCCATCTCGTCACATCTGGACCTCTTTCAGCGTCTAGGTTGAGACTGTATTCCGGTTAGAAGAGGAGACACGCTCTATACCGCATGTCGAGTGGTGCCTGGCGGTGTTGGACGCCTTGTAACCATTCATGCACCTCCTGCCCGCTGGTCGATGGCCTCCCCTCCTTAGTCTCTCACTATCTTTGTTGATTGTGCCATCTCGTCGCATCTAGGCCTCTTTCAGCATCTAGGTTGAGGTTGTGTTCCGGTTAGAAGAGGAGACGTGCTCTGTACCTCATGTCGAGTGGCGTCGGGCGGTGTTGGACGCATCGACGGTTTCAATCGGTGGAGTTGGATCGTTTCCTATTTTTGGTTGATGTCTGTCAGCACGGTCAGAATTGCCAGTTTCCTCCCCACCGAATCGCAAAATTACAGATTCACCCCTCGTTCTTTTTTTCCTTTCCTATAAACCCACGTCAACAAAAGAGACGGACAACACCGTCGTAGTAGTTGTCACCAACGCCTTATAGCCATTCCCGCACCTCCTACCCGTTGGTCGATGGCCTCGCCTCCTTAATCCCTCACTATCTCCGTTGATTGTGCCATCTCGTCTGTCTCTTTCAGCATCTAGGTTGAGTCTGCGTTCCGATTAGGAGGAAGCACGCTCTGCACCACACGACCGAGTGGTGTCGGATAGTGTTGGACGCAACGACAGTTTCAATAGGTGGAGCTGAATCGTTTCCTATTTTTGGCCGAAGTCTGTCCGCGGGATCAAAATTGCCGGTTCCTCGCTACCGAATCGCAAAATTACAGATTCATCCCTCGTTCTTTTTTTATTTCCTATAAACCCACGTCAACGGGTGAGGTGGACAACACCATCGTAGTAGCCGTCACCATCGCCTTATAGCCATCCCCTCACCTCCTGCCCACTGGTCGACGGCCTCGCCTCTTTAGTCCCTTGCCGTCCATGTTGATTGTGCCGCTCGTCGCGTCTGGGCCTCTTTCAACGTCTAGGTTGAGGTTGCATTCCGGTTAGAAGAGGAGACGCGCTCTGCACCGCATGATCGAGTGGTGTCGGACGTTGTTAGACGCATCGACGATTTCAATCAATGGAGTTGGATCGTTTCCTATTTTTGGCAGGGTCAAAATTGCTGGTTTCCTCCCCACCGAATTGCAAAATTACAGATTCATCCCTCGTTATTTTTCCTTCCATATAAACCCATGTCAACGGAAGAGGTGCACAACACCGTCGTAGTAGTCGTCACCATCGCCTTATAGCCATCCCCTCACCTCCCGCCCTCTGGTCGATGGCCTCGCCTCCTTAGTCCCTCGTCATCCATGTTGGTTGTGCCGGCTCGTCGCATCTGGGCCTCTTTCAACATCTAGGTTGAGGTTGCATTCCGGTTAGAAAGGAGACGCGCTCTCCACCACACGATTGAGTGGCGTCGGGCGGTGTTGGACGCAGCGACGGTTTCAATCGGTGGAGTTGAATCATTTCCTATTTTTGGCCGAAGTCTTTCAGCAGGATCAGAATTGTCGGTTCCTCCCCACCGAATCGCAAAACTACAGATTCATCTCGGGTTCCTTTTCCTTTTCTATAAACCCACGTCAACGAAAGAGGCGGACAACACCGTCGTAGTAGTTGTCATCGTCACCTTATAGCCATCCCCCCACCTCCTGCCCGCTGGTCGATGGCCTCACCTCCTTGGTCCCTCGTCATCCATGTTGGTTGTGCCGGCTCATCGCATCTGGGCCTCTTTCAACGTCTAGGTCGAGGCCGCGCTCCGGTTAGAAGAGGAGACACATCGACGGTTTCGATCGGTGGAGTTGGATCGTTTCCTATTTTCGGTCGGCGCTTGTCGGTGGGGTCAACATCGCCAATCTCCTCCCCACCAAATCGCAAAATTCTAGATTCATAACTCAGTTATTTTCTCCTTTCCTACTAAACCCATGTCACCGTAAGAGGTGCACAACACATACACAAACTTGTACGCAACATTGCATCTTTCATGAGGGCCTTTTTTCAATGCAATCCATCCACATCCATCCATCCACCCAAACAAAGATGACATACAAAGTTGGAGCTTTTCGAAGGGTTCAAAGATAAAAATCGAAGCTTTTCGCATAGAACAAAAACCGCCGTCTCCGGAGCAAAGGAAAGACGGGGCCTTTCACTCCTCTTCCTCTCCCCCTCTCCAGAGTCGTCCTGAGTCCTGACCTACCCAAGCCTCCAATCCAATCCAATCCGGCCGCCGCGGCGTGGCCTAGCCTCGCCGCCGGCCACTCACCCCTCCGCCCCTCGCCCGCGTCGCCGTCCCCGTCCTAACCCCCATCGCCGTCTCCGCCCGCAGCCTTGGGCGGTTACTATTTGAGGTATGGCCCCTTGGCTGTCCGGCGGTTGCTTAATCCCAAACTAAACCGGCGCAAATCGGTGCCCGGCGTCCAGATCTGCCCGTGGATCTGGGCGATTCCGCGACCTCCATGGCCTTGGAATCGCCGCCTCGTTCTCCCCGGGATAAGGTTGGGGATTTTTTGGTAGCATGGGACGGGGGTTATTGAGGTGTTAGGGTTCCATGGAGATAGATCGGGACTTTTTTGTTGTTGTTGGATCATCTCCATGTGCTCGCTAAAAGTGGTAAACGAAGCAACCTGATGTGCAGTCATTTGCTGCAAGTTGAAGAAAAATAAATCTGACACTTTAGAAGGGGGGACATTAATTCAAAGAAAATGCGTGCCGATTAGTGGGAAAGCCATGCGAGATTTAAGTTTGTTTGAGCATCTGTAACCATGGATGACAAACCTTTTTCATTGTGCAATGCAAATACAGGATCGGCGCCGGAGTCTGAGTTGAGCGCTTTCCGCAAAGGTTTCGGATTGCCTGTTTGGGTGTTCTTCAAGATTGAGCCCAGGTGAGAACTTCAAAATGAATGAATTGTATACAGCTGTTGTGCATGTCCAGCTGCACCTGGGTGAATTCAGTAATGCTATGAGCACAGCTTCGATCATGATTAGTGCTATTTTGAAGTGTCAACACATCATAGGTCTCAACCAGCTTGTTCCGGTGGATGCAAAGATCATGCCGTGCTGCATAATGTAATTGAGTAGCACTAGGGATAGTTTTGCAATAATGCTATGTATTTATTGTATGTCTTGATTCATTTTAAGGTACTCCAGCTCCTTGATCTGTTCCACTGGGTCAAAAATTTTAAGCAGGTGATGGTACATCATACAGGCTGTGCTTGATGTGAATATTGGAGATAGTACTTGCTAGTCTTAGTACGAATGATATGAGTCTGTTGAGAAAGCTAGCATTGGTGTGTGGGTGATTAGGGAAACATGTTTGTTGAGAATTCTGACATTGTCGTGTGAACTGTAGCATGGGTCTCAGCCGTTATCATTTCAATCAGTTTTTTTGGTGCTGCTGGTGAAAGATGTACTGTTCCATTCACTATTGCAAAGTAATATAAAGAATACTGTTATGTTACTTCGGCAAATGAAAAATGTTGTTTATGTTTTTTAAGGTAAACATGCTGTATATGGTTAAAATTATCTACATCGTTTGTCCTAGTATTGGACATGGATAACTTTTATAACTTTCTGATGATATATCTTATAATTTACTAATTACTACTACTCCCTCCGTCCCGAATTAGTTGTCTCAAATTTGTCTAGATACGGATGTATCTAGACACTTATACATCCGTATCTAGACAAATCTGAGACAACTAATTCGGGACGGAGGTAATACTCCCTCCGTCCGAAAATACTTGTCATCAAAATGAATAAAAAGAGATGTATCTAGAACTAAAATACGTCTAGATACATCGCCTTTTATCCATTTTGATGACAAGTATTTCTGGACGGAGGAGTAGTATTTTAAGGTGAACGGAATCTTATCAACCGTTTCCTTTACTTATTTGAAGATCATACGATGAGTTACTAAAACAAGGATAAATAAGTTCAAATAACATGATTGCAATTACACCTTTCAGTGCTTTTGCACATGTAGTTTGTGCTGCCACTTCATCAGACTAGGACATATATTGAACCGGAGCACCTAATTATACAGGTCTTGGACATAACAGGGGGCTAGGATATATCAAATCATCTAGTCTCTTGTATTAATCTCATCAGTTCTTGTTAAGAGTTTATTTCACCGCTCTGGTTAGTGTAATATGATTGCTGTTGGTTGAACATATGAATCAATTGGATAGTTAGATTCAATATCTGCAAGGTGCAAATTAATTATCTTAATTGATTGAAATCTTAACTGTATGTAAATTTTATATATAACTTGGACCGCATTGACTGAAGCTCAAACTTGTTAGTTTATTGATAACTTGGATGAGCAGAAAACATATAAATCAATTTCGTACCTTCACTGTTGAAGCTGGTTAACATAAGTTTTTTTCCCTTTGGCTGCCTTTCTGCTTTCAACATTTTCTGAGTCTTGTGTATATATCTCGAATAATTAGACTCAGTAAAGATGTAATCATTCCTAGATATGTTTCGATGTTAAATTGACTAGTTATGTTCTTCTAATTGGTCCCAGAACAGCATGTCCAAGATGCCAAATCCAGAGAAGAAGTTGTTCAGGATGCCAAGCGCAGATGCCGAGATGGCTGCACTGCACAAGGAATGGGATGATGCTCGGTGTCCAATTTGCATGGACCATCCTCACAATGCTGTGCTTCTGTTGTGCAGTTCTCATGACAAAGGATGCAGATCCTACATCTGTGATACAAGCTATAGACACTCAAATTGCCTAGACAGATTCAGGAAAATGAAAGTGAACCGCATGGACAGTTCATCACAGCCAAGCTCTTCCTTGCCTGGAGATACAAGTAACCAAAATGTTTCAGAGAGATCCCGTCTCGGTCCCAGTAGAGGGAGCCCCAGGCTGTTAATAGATGTACCTGAATTCCGTGAAAATCTCAGTCATGAACATGTCCGTAGCCCTGCAGCCGTATCTGGACAGCAAGAAGGAACTAACTATAATCAAGGTCCAGTAACATTGGAAGCTCTTATGGGACAAGTGACTGGGCAAGTTGAGTCAGCTGAGGCATCCAACTCGAATGAATTGATGTGCCCACTGTGTAGGGGTGCTGTGAAGGGCTGGGAGATCATCAAAGATGCCAGACAGTACTTGGACGAGAAGCCAAGAAGCTGCTCGCGGGAAGCATGCGCATTTTCTGGTACCTATGGTGCGCTCCGTAGACATGCCAGGAGGGTGCACCCCACTACCAGGCCTGCTGATGTGGACCCGTCAAGGCGACGCGCATGGCACCGCCTGGAGAACCAGCGGGAGTATGGTGACATAATGAGCGCAATCAGGTCGGCTATGCCTGGGTCAGTTGTGCTTGGAGATTACGTCATTGAAGGTGGGCCAAGTGCAGACGAGCGTGAAGACGGTGGGCCAAGTGAGCGAAGCGGGTCTCTGTTGACGACGTTCTTTCTATTCCATATGATGAACAGTGGTCCGCTGAGATCAGGAGATGAGCCAAGATCCTCATCAAGGGCCCTGAGAAGGCAGAGGCGCCGCTATCTGTGGGGAGAGAACTTGCTAGGCCTCCAATATGACGACGACGATGATGAGGACGAGGATAGCCTAGACGAGGAGGTTCAGAGGCCCAGGACTCGCAGGAGGTTTGTGAGGTCAAGGTCGGAGGAGCGGCGCTGACGCGTGGGCGACCATGGTAACTAAATCCTTCATCCACCATGAAGTTCTTTACCCCGTGAATTAGCGATGACCCCTTGCGCGTGATCTTTTGCCATTCCAGCCAGGGCGCTGGGTGACGTGCTGCTTCGAATGCCTAAAGTGCAGCACGGATCCTTGCACTGGAAGATCCAAGTCAACCGTGTCGCGTTTAAAGGGTTGGATGGTTGACCGCACAAGGCATGGCCATCCTCAGGGCATATGCTGGAACATGTGCTCGCTCGCTGTTGTGACCGAAGCTGCTCTCAATGCACCTCGCGTTGTTTGCTCAGCGCGTTACCTATATCCGTATCTATTGTATATATAGTGTTGGAAGCTAGTACCATTTACTGAATTCGTGCATGTACTGTCTTGCACTTGGTATCTTTGTTCAATTGAAGCTGGTAGGGATTGCATTTGGCCCTGATGGTTTTATGTGTTATGCTGGTTGTTCTATCTGTTCCGGTTATCGCGCTCCATGGTCTCCTGTCACAAATCTTTGGAGTGCCTAGTGTTGTTGGCTGATGGTTGTCTCTTTTCATTCTATTGGAACCCTTGCAGGATTATGCTCTGCCTGCCGGAAGTGGAGTTTTGAGCTCGGTCTAAAATCGGGGAAAAAATCAATAAATAAATGAATAAAATTCTGAATTTTTTTTTGGTGAAAACATCGACAAAAGTTTTACGTGCTCATGAAATCTCATCTTGAAATCACATTCTTGGAAGTCATGGCAAAGAAAACAAACTGATGCTCCAAAAGTGTTATTTTCGAAAGCATTTTGGAGTGTTCTTTTTTTTGCCACGACTTCCACGAATGTCTTTTCAAGATGAAATTTCGTGGGCACGTAAAACTTTTGTCAATGTTTGCACAGAAAAAAATTCAGAATTTCTTGACTGTTTTCTCTTTTTTCCTTTCTAATTTTCCTGTTCATATTTGAGCTCGGGAGCTGACTTTCCCTGCCTGTTCTGTTATTTTGCCTATTTGGAAAATAGAGGTTGACCCTGCTCCGGTCTCTACTTGCGAAAGTCCTCTTCCTACTCTGAGCTCCGGATGAACAGTAAATTCTAGGAAAAAAATTAAAACTTATATAATTTTGTTGGTGCAAACTTCAAAAAACACATTCGTGGAAGTCTTGGCAAAAAAAAGGAGCACTCTAAAATGCTTTCAAAAATAGCATTTTTGGAGCGTCGATTTTGTTTTCTTTACAACGACATCCAGAAATGTCATCTTCTGATAAATTTTTGCAAGCACACAAAACATTAGTCAAAGTTTGCACCAAAAATGTTCAGATTCTTTGAAATTATTTTACTATTATTTTTCGATTTTATTGCTCATTAGAGAGCATTTGAGCTCGGGAGTAGATACTCCGCCTTAGTTGACCTTTTTTAAAAATGTGCTTCCCTATTTGGCCTATAGAAAAATATTTCTTCCCAATTTGACACTATTAGTAATTTTGTTCCCTATTTAACACTTACATTTGAAATATGTGCAACTAATTTCACTTTGTGCCAGTACGTGTTAGTATGTCACATAGTGCACTAATGGTAAAATGGTTTTTCACATCACATTTAACATTGGTAGTGGCAAAAATGGACGGAAATGTCATAGGAAACAAGCAACTGGTAGGATCAAATAGGGAAGAATTTCTTTTTTGGGGCCAAAAATGGAAGCACGTTTTAAAAATGGGCCTCTAACATATACTTCCTATGTTGCAAAATATTTAATCCCTCCATTCCAAAATATTTAAAGTTTTAGTTTTGTCATAAGATAAACTTCTTTAAATTTAATCATGTTTATAGAAAAATATACAAACATCTACAACACCAAATTAGTTACACTAAATTCATCATATTATATATACTTCGTGTTATAGATATTACTAAATTTTTCTATAGACTTGTCAAACTTGAAGGAGTCTAGAACTTCAAATATTTTAGATACTCCCTTCCTGTCAGAACAGAAGACCCAGCCGTATTTTTAGATCATTAGTTTGACAAAAAAAAACTGAAATATATATTAATAACCAGTACACCATCAAATACTTTCTTCAAATATGAATTCAATTATATACTCCCTCCGTTCCGAAATAGATGACTCAACTTTGTACTAACTTTAGTACAAAGTTGGGTCATCTATTTTGGAACGGAGGGAGTACCTTTCATACAATATAATAGACAAACCATTGGTTAAATTGATGATATGTAAACACATGCCAAGTTTTGCCTATATACCGAAGCATGATCAGTAATATATTTGATCCTTTTAGCTTGACAATTCATCATAAATTGTTCTTATTTGCAAATTTTCACGCACTCCTCCATGAATTATTTGCCGGGTACTACGTATATTTTCCCTTTAGCAAACATGGCAAGGAAAATAAGCTCACAGAAAATGATAAACCCTAACAGGCATGCTACGTGCAGCCTTAGATATCATTTGCTGGTTCAATCCTTCTTGTCAACCAAAATATTCCATCAGCCACATACAACCAACCAAACGGACACACATGGCAGTCACCATAAGATTGTTGTACCGATTTGTAAAACTATCTTACCCCGACGACGGAAACTAGATATATATGGTATGTGTTTACCGGCAAACTATATATGGTCCATACAAAGTACAAACATTCTATAGCATATTTCAGGTTAACTTGTGTAGTAGCGCCCACTCGTCGGATCAAACGTTTCTCGTTCGACCGCGTCAATGGCTCGTTAATTTTTTGCGACATGGTGAAGAACCATCCGGATTAGTCCCAAGGCTCGTGGAGGTTCAGGCTCTCCATGTTCGCCTCGATGTCTCCCTGCGCACAGAAACAGGCATGGTCAGGAAATATGGCATGACAATGCAATGCAGCTGCAGGGTTCGGGTTCACTGTAAACGACCGCAGCAACTAGACAGTTTCCGCGGGGGTGGGGGGATCACCATACATTATATTTCAACCTTTCATACTGTAGCTTGTATGTTACTAGAATTGATGGATCATCAATAATACACATACTGGATTGAGATGGTGCAGACGACAACATTAGCCTGAACTTTCTGAATATTGACTGACAGCAATTAAATAACAACCGCTCTCTTAGGGAATATATGTGCATGTTCTCGGGTTCTACATCGTTTTTTAGATATTTGCCGGTTGCTACATACTCCCTCCGTCCCAAAATAAGTGAGACACTTATTCTGGGACGGAGGGAGTATATCTGAAGAACAGCTACAGTCAAAACGTTCACAAAATGCCCATGGTTCTCTTAAAATAACAGGACAGCAAAATATTACTCTTTCAATGTCTCCATCCATACAAGTATTACTTAGTAGCTTACCACACTACTGTAAAGAAAAAGATGTGCATACCATTGATTTCAAGTCATCTGTTCCAAAGTACGATAGTCTGGCTTCATGTAACGAGTCTGCATTTATTCCCTTGCGTGCACAGCGAGTGTTTTCCTTTTCTTCATAGAAGTCAAAGTCATCCAGAATTGATGTTCCATGGCGATAAGCCTTGAAAATTTTCAACACTTCCAGACCCTGGGGCAGGCCAATCTACATAGAAGAAATAAAGGATAAGATGAAAAGAAGAGAAAATATGTACAATGAGAACCTGAAGTTAAGTTGCAACAAAGCATATGACAAGAAATAAACTTGATATTAGTCGATTTATCGACAAATACAAACATAAGAAAGCAGTAAACTGCACGCGTTCCCATGTGCAATTATTTGCAGCTAGATTGCTACTAATCTCCACTGCGGCACTGCACCGATATCCAAGGTGTCTCTGGTGTATGGCGTGATGAGTTATCAGGAATTATCAGTGGATTTCGATATTTTACCCTTTTTAAACTTGCAGACACTTTTTAAGTTTGAAAGGTCGTAGGTGAGAGGTTGAACTAAAATTATTTGTCCAAACTCCATAGTTGCATCTCCTAACTGAATATTAGTTGCTACTCAGCTGCACATATGAATATTAGTTGCTACTCGGCTGCACATTCTTTGCAGTTAAGAACTAAATTTATCATTTACCGCCAACAGGCCAATACATATGCAATATTGATTTATTTTGATATGCTTGTTGTGTTGAACACAATAGTACTTGGCATTTGGAACTGAGGAGTTCAAATAGAATGTGAAATGGATGCACGGCATAGGAGATAACATTTCAACCTAGCAAAAGAAAACAAAATAGATCCATGTAGTTCTACTAGGATTCTGCTACTTTACTATACCTGCACTAGAAAATCGCTCGTGTTATTTTTTAGAAGAAACACAAAGTCAGGAAAGAGAGAAGTGGCCGTGTAAATGACAAAGGAAAGGCAGTAGTGTTAGCGCTATGCAACTAGTAGCATGTTAGATGGATCCAAGTAATATACTGATAATCGCATAGGAGTAGCACCTTTGTTCACAGGAGGAATTTACATAATCCTGCTACTCTGAACCACCCAAAGTAGCAACTTTTTCTTGAACAATTATTTCTTTCGAAAAAATTTACGGTGCAGAACAAGAAAGGCGAATCATGGTACCTCTTGAGTGTCCCTGCTGAATGTAACAGGTCTGTTGTCATTATTTTCTAGAGTGATATGTTTGAAGAGCCTATTTGGAATGTCCTTTACAATGTGCCAAACAACAGGGAAAAAGCCATTCCATTTATTTTGTTGCCAGAAGTCCATGGTCTTCTTGAAATCAACAGGACCTAACATCTCAGCCAATCCTACAAACTGCCCACTGGTATTAACCTGAAACAGAGAATACAATGAAAGGTTGAAACACCTGTCTCAAAAAAGAAAAAGAAAAAACAGTTCGTACAGCAGCATTACAACGAACGATATATTTCATCGTTTCATTCGAAAATAGTGAGGAGCATCAGTGAATTAAATGCATCTGCTTTGGATAAAATCATTGCTCAGGGCCTCTTTGATTCGCAGGATTCTAAAAACACAGGAATATGAAAAACATAGGATTAGAATGTCATGCTCATCTCAATCCTACAGGGTTTTGGTTTGTGTTATGACCGGCATATACTACAGCCCAGGCAGTTAGGGGCCTGGCCCAGTTATCTTATCGTTATTAGGGGCTTAGCCCAGTTATCGTATTTGGAGATTATATAAACTCATGTAAGGACCCGTTTTGAGATTAAGCAGAAGCAATCATATTTGCTCGGCTTCCCGAAGGGAGCCGGGAGACCTAACCCTAGCCGCCGCACCCTGCTCTCCCTCTCTCTCGCACACGTGACGACGGCGCCCCAGCGCCGGCGACCTCGCCCTCCTCCTCGCCAAGCCCCCTTCCACCCCTACAACCTACGAGCTAGACCTGGTAGGATCCCAGCTCCTATCAGTTTGTTTGATTGCATCATAGGAAAAACAAAGGATTCTTTCAGAGGTTTGAGTGGATGCTAGAAATCCTTAGGAAAAATTCATATAGGATTCAATCCTATGAATCAAAGAACCAACATAGGAAAAATTCCTAGGATTCTAATCCTCCAAAATTCCTATGAAAATCCTTTGAATCAAAGGAGCCACCAATCTGATGGCAAGCCTGTGGAGGGCACATTTCAGGGAAATTTGACTTCAGGAACTGGAAATACAGCACATATTTGATATAATAAGCCTACTGAACAAACAAAACAAAGGGTAGAATGCATATAAACATCACACTAGTAAGTATTACCTCCGAACCAAAATATAAGACATTTTTGTAGGCTAAACTAGCCTACAAAAAGCGTCTTAGAATTGTTTACAGAGGAAGTAAATCTTAATAGTGAAATAGGCTATCATTAACTACTAGTCTTGCTTGATTATCTCAGTTGAACATATAAGTTATGTGATACCAGGGCACTTAAATGCTTTTGCTGCTCTGAAGTGGAAAATAATAAACAATTAGAAGAAGGGCCTTTAAATATTACTCACCGAAAACAAGAGGAAGACAGGACATTTTGTACCCTTTTCCTTCATTAAAATCTGGGCATCATGGAAAGCGGTATCCAGCTTACTGTTCCCATTTGGTGTACTTGCCCAAACATTGTATTTGATACCTTTATGAATATCATCTTCACTATATGACTTTATCATGAAGAACTTGGCCTGTTCATACTGAATTGAAAAGTCTGATTTGTTAAATTGGTCTCTACGGACCAATGGGCTCAAGATATCTTTCTTCGCAGTCGGTGTTGATGTGTTATTCACTTTGCTTGCACGGGGACCACAGACTTGGTCCCTTATTTCCTCAGAATTTCTCGGTGGGTTATCCCTCCTGCCATTTCTGTAGTTGCTAGTGCTGTTTACAACTCTATTAGACACCCGTGGTCTTGTGCCAGTATGTCTGGTTGCAGTCATCTTGACTTGCTGATTACTAACAATACCATGGGCAAAACTGTCTCTTGGCTGCCTGTTCCCACGAAAAGGACCTTGCTGGTAGCTTGATAATCGACGTGCCTCAGCATCATGGCACCTCTGACCAGAATACAAAGGTATCTTATCTCGGCAGCGCCAATGGTGAGACATTGTTGGAACCTCCTCACCATAACCTTGTCTACTTGAGAACGAGGGGATGTCTGCACCATACTGCTGCCACTGTCTTGGGTATGAAATGCCATTAGACTTTTGAGAAGACAGAGAAGGGATCTCATCACGATAACTCTGTCTACGTGAGAGGGAGGGGATTTCAGCACTGTAGTTCCAATGATTTGAGCGTGAAATGCCATTAAACTTCTGATTAGACAGAGAAGGGATTTCATCGCCATAACCTTGCCTACTTGAGAGCGAGGAAATTTCAGCACCATAATGCCATTGGCTTGAGCGTGAAAGCACCCCACTGCCATTACACCTCCGACTAGACAGAGAAGGGATCTCATCGCCATATGTCAGCCCTCCAGGTAGTGAAGAGCCCCGGCCCCCATTTTCGAAGCACCATCGACTTGAAAACGAAGTAGCCTCGTCAACACAGCGGCCCCCTCTGGGCATATCAGCTATCTGTATCAATGAGAATTCGTCAACAAGGGATATATCTATACACAAAAAGGTTTTGACTGTTTACTACATATGTCAGATACACAACAATATATGCATGTAATCTTTGCTTTCCAGTGCAACTAATGGTCCAAAGATATACCTCACTGCGGCATTCAATAGATTGACCATTGCAGTTTGCGAAGGGAGTAAATCGATCCAATCCTTTGTAGTGCTGCTCTGAGTGACAATCGAAGCTACAATCAACTTTAGCTGCTTCAGTATACGATCTTCTCATGTGAGGACCAGTAGTAGGACATGACGCAAGATAATCATGCCTTGGCGCAAAGATATCACTTTTGGTTCCGCCTTTTGCCATTACATGACCTGATGCATCTCGATTGCCTGACATCGCTTCCAGTGATGAAGAAGAATCCCAAGAACAGCTCGATAAAGGAAGGTAAGGGCGCTGCCTATCATATTCACTTTGTGGTGACATTGCTTCCTTGGGATATACATGTGACCCAATGTCAGTAGCATACTTGCACTCCGAAGACTCTGCTTCATAATCCTGAGAAGGGAGGAGTTGTTTGAATCTCGGTAAACAAAACCATCCAGTGTAATATAGAGCATGTTATTCACAAAGTGCATGGCTTCATTAAAACATACTTTACTTTGCACATACTTGTCGAACAAGTGAACAATAACTCTATTCATTGTGCTATGTTAAACAATGGCACATCTGAGCACATGCATAAAATGCAGCAACATCTCGCACTTAAAAGACCCATGAGAATGTGAATGCATATTCCGCTCCTGAATTAAACTGAGTGTTCATATCATACTGACAACAAGCTGAAATGTCAAATAATCTTGGTAATAAATACAATGTCCCTGGGTGTGTTATGCTTGAGTAATTAAAGATTCAATATATTTATCTAGTCAGTTGGACTATAGCAAATATTTTTAGTTCAGAAAAATAGAACCCAAATTAGAGAAGAGGTAGTGTTTGATTCATTTTTTTTATAAAATAGACAGTGCTGTAAAAATGTACGAGTAAACAACAAAGGGTATACACTCATACCAGAAACGACAAAGCCCTGTTTGCATGAGAAAGAAAATCGGCATCCTCTTCACTCTTCACACCGTCCCCTGCAGGATGAGAAAGGAATTGACAGCAAAATAAGAACCAAGAGCCGAAAGGTTGCCTAGAGACTTGATCAGATTATAACCGGTACACATACACGGCCAAGGCGAGGAATCGTCGTCTCCCTCGGCAGCCGCATCACTCCAAATGTTTTTCCTCGTGAAGATGGAGGCGCCGTTATCTGCTTCTGGCGTTGCTGCTGCCGCCGAGGCGGGCGGATCAAAGGCTTCCTTCATCTGCCAAACAAATGCGGCTTAGTAAATGCAAGAACTGATGCATGTATCATTGGATAACACTATGAAGTCCTGGTTCATTTGTGAAGTGCTGCAAATGGCCAGTTCAAGGGTGAAGTACTCAGCATGTCACAACAGCTACATATCCTTGGATCATTTGCTTGTACTTGTAAAAAAAATCCCTGACGACGGACGGCCGTGTGCATGCGCATAACTTGACACACATTACATGCAGGATGCAGGCAAATGCTTCTGGTTTGTTTTGCTAGTATACAACAGTCATCATCACCTCACCTGGTCATCAGGTGGATCTATCTAAGAAGATGCCACATTCATTCATTCATTCATAAAGGTGGCATCAAGCAGCCATCAGATGGCACCCCCTGGTACAGGTAGATGGATGTTTTTAATAAGACCAAACCCTGACAGACACGGGGCAGATATTCTAGTAGTACCGATAAAGACCATCAGCCATCCATCCAGCCAGTGGGTCAGTGAGTGAGTGAATCGATCCACACTGCCGCGGACAAAATCTGACCCCGCCGGAAGACGAACATTGGAGTCTTTCTTGGCCGCACGCATTCCCGGCGGCCGTCGCCCGGCCTGACCGTCCGTCTCGATCAGCACGCGCACACAGTGCTGGGGGGGACTTGATGAGGAAAAAAAAACAAGCCGCGCCTGGCACGGAACCCTAGGACGGACGGACGGATTCGGGGGCGGGGCGGGGGAAACCGCCGGCCGGACGCATTGGATTGGATTGGATATATAGACATAAAAGGAAAGAAGAAGAAGAAAAGGCGGCCGCGCGGCGGGAACTGGTGGAGAAAAAAAGGGGGACGGGCCAGCACGATCCGGCGTACCTGTGGGCGAGGGGACGGAGAGGCCGGCGGCCGATCGATCCCCACTCCGTGCTAGCCCAGTGCCAGCGCCAGCGGAAGAAGAGGAGAGGGACCGCCGCGCCGAGGGATGCACGCACGGCGCCTGGTCTCAGCTTGCGGGAGATGTCGCCGGGGGGATGGATTTGTTTGGGGAAGGGAGGAGGGATTTGGGGAGGGGCCGATAAGACGGGACGGACGGAGGCGAGGAAGAAGGGAAGAGTGGGAGCGAGCGGAGAGTGCGTGCGTGCGCCTCCCTCGCCGAGCTTCGGTTACCCTTCCTGCGCTACTCGGGCCCGGCCCGGCCCGCCCACACGACCCTCGGCGGTCGTGCAGCAGAGGAAAGCCAACCATCATCATCTACTGGACCGGGCCGGGTCGTTCTCTGGGTATAAAGAAGCACGCTAGACTTCCCTTTTTTTTTTAAGGTGACCAATGCCTTTTAAGAGACCACGGAAACAGGAAAGAAAAGATTTGCAGTCTAGCAAGAAAGCGGATGCGCTAACGCGCAACGGCTTTCGCGCTAGCTGCTCAATCGGTTGCTTGTTTTGCTCTAGCCAGCCGAGGGGTAAGACGAGATCCTACGATTCACTTTTGTATCTTTAACATTCCACTTCACTCCACAAGGGGGATCATGCATGGATGAAGCAAATCATGACAAGCTGGGCCTACTCCTTCCCAACCTTCTCGACCTCCACCGCGTTTTTGATTCTTGGCGATTTGACGGTGCAGCGGCCGACAGGGGGTCGAGGGAGAGGCGGGATGGAGAACTATATATGGCGAGGCGAGAGGCCGGCGTCAGACGTTTGAAGGGGAGTCGAGTGAGACAAGACAAAACGAGCTGGCTCGATTCGTTTTTTTCGTGCGTCGGTGTTGGGCCCAAATGATAGTTTGCATGTAATTCGCTGCTCTAATAGGGGTAGGGACTTAGCATGTCTATTTAATCCCAGTTGATTCTAAAAAAGAAGTTAATTACAATTTTACCCTAAGAATAGTTCATTCCAATTCAATAAGTTGAGAAATGGTCCAGATTTTTGCCGCAAGACTTTTCCTTCAGGTGCTGGCTGTTAGGGTTTTTCCTCACGTCTATGTTGAGATTGTCTTAACCTTGCTGATTAAGGAGCGGCCTTTGCACCGCTTCCCGGCCTTGGAACTTTTGTTAGGGTTTCCTGATTTGTTCATGAGTTTCTCTTGCGATGGCGCTTCGTCGTCTGGTATGGCGGAGTAGGAGGATTTAGAGAGTATGGTGAAGATCATGTGCCTCAGTGCCTGACAGAGGAGGATCTGGTCGAAGTGATCGTCAATGAGGATGCCTTGCCGCATGAGGTTTGGATCAAGCCGCTGGATGAGAATCTATATAGTATGCAATTCTCCTGGCTCGGAGATTGGGAGAAGGTGATGAATGGTGGCTCTTGGACCTTTCGCGGCAATAGCATTCTCATGGCACCATATGATGGTTTCACTAAGCCGTCGACCATTGAGCTCAATCACCTGACACATGTGGATCCAGATTCATGATTTTCTAGATGGGTACAACCATTTGGTGCCCTCCCTGGCTGCAAAGGTCGGGGAGTTCTTTGCTACTAAGGGAGCTCCTTTGATTTTGCAGTTTTTTTCTACACTCGACTAAAGATTGATGTGTGGAAGCCACTCGCTGGTTGGGGGAAGCAAGAGGGAAATCTACAGGGTAAGAGACTCCTGGATTAGTGCGTTGTTTGTGGGAAGTTTGGTCGTGTATAAAAGGAGCATGTTTTGACGGGGTTTATTCACTGTCGGCAGTCATTTTCCAAGACATCCGAGTTGCGTGGGGATGGAACCCTAATTACCGAGGTGGCAGAAGAAGGTACCGAGAAGGGAGACGCGAGGGCAGTCAGGCTGGTAGCGGCTCCATGGATGAAGACATGGAGTATGACTCTGAGGGTGACCACACTTCACGGGTGGTGATGATCCAGAGAAGCTTGATGCAGATCTGAACAAAAATAGGGGGGTCAAAGCAAGAGGATCCACTTTCCGCAACCATGCATGGGAAGATGGCGGCTATTGTACGCTCTCTTGCTAGTGCTCTACAAGCCTTACCAGCTCCACAGGTTCTACCAAGCCCTTCCTCAATCCGTGACTCAAATAGGGTGAATATGGGACAAAGTGAGAAGTGAATGACAAGTACAAGAATGGATTGGCGGGTTCCCGAGGGTGGAGGGGGGGTGGTCCTGCCAGGACCAATTAATCTTCTAAGTAGGGATTGTCGCGATTCAGGCAAAGCCAGGGTAGTTCGAGAGCTTCGTGAGATCACGAGGAAATTTCCTCCTGTCGTGTTCTTTGCATTCTTCAAACTCAAAAAAGCAAGTAACATGTAGAGAATTTAGCAGGTACTCTAGGCTACATGTTAATGTTTATGCAGTTGGTAGCACCAGTAGGAGCGGTGTAATTTGTGTGTTTCGGAATAATGGTATAAATATGCAAGTTCTTGGTTACTCTCGTTACCATGTTGATCTTTCAGTTAATGAGGCTGTCAAGACCCATGAAGACTCATATGTATCTATGGGGGAAGCTCAAACTCAAGATATATAGAAGAGTTGGGACGTCCTCAAAAGTATTGTTGCTGAAGGTGATCTTTCATGTTTATGCATTGGAGACTTTAAAAAGATCTTGCAGACCAATGAACAGGAGGGCATTGGGCACATGAGTCAAGCCCAGGTCCAAGGTTTTGTGATTGTGTCGATGTTTGTGGCCTGGTTGAACTTGGGCATCATGGTTACTTCTGGACTTTCAAATAAAGGGGGCTGGAGGGGTCATACACTGAGTTTGGTTCGATATAGCTTTGGGATTGGTGTAACAGAACACTCAGTTCCCTCTTAGTTCTCCGAGACATCTTACGGGTGCCCATTATGTTACGTGTTGCGGATGGGGCTGATTGTCAGTAGCAACACGGTATTAGGTGATGTGGGAGTCTCATCTGAAGCTTCAGAATACTGTTCATTCAAGGTGGACATCTCCTCCTCCTTGCGCGACGCAGTTACACACAAAAAATGCAAGGGCTCACGGGTCGTCTTGACAAATGAAATTATAAGTATTTCAGCAATGTCTGACAGGAAATAGAAAGGACTCGAATCTGAAATGGAGACATTGAAAAACTTACCGACCAGGGTTGGATCATCACATGCCAAGATCAAAATCAATGATCATTTGGTCGAGCTCTATCACCATGAGAAGGTTATGTGGCGTCAACGCTCGAGAGTAGTTCAGTTAATTTGGGACTTAATAGAAACACGCGTAGTGTCGTAGCCTCTGAGATTCAGGTCGGAAGAAAAATGGCTGACCTGAGGATCGAGAAATCTTCTTCATATGACCTGAATAAGTCAAACTGATGGGCATTAGCCCCCGGTCTTATACTCGTTTTGATGGTGCTTCTTCGCATCGTCGGGAGCCGTGTGGAGGGTATTGTGTCTCCAGATCCGATTCTCTGGGTTGGGGTTTTTCCTCTGCAAGTTTCTCTCGATGGAGCCATCTTAAGGAGCGGATTGGGCGGCTGTGCGCATTGGTCCTCTGGCTCTAGTCCGAACCGACGAAGGTTGGCTAATTTCGGAGAGTTGCGTTCTCTAAGTCTGTCTGGCCGAACCTGGGGGCGTTACACATGCCCTTCCTGGTGGTTTCTTCTCTGGAACGGCGATTCGCTACACAGATCGTGGCTGCCGCATCTTCTGGTCTACATCGATGAGTTTCCCTGCCGCTGCTTCAGTAAGCTCATGGAGTTTCAAGAAGTTTACTCCACTAAGACGGAGGCCCGAAGGCGGTACCAAGCTTTCTCATGATGTGTCCCGGTGAATGCAGGGGTAAGAAGACTTTGCCAACCCAATGATTTGGATGTATTTTCCGATTTCTATACGAGTGTTCTTGCAAGGGTATGTGTGCTATTTAACACGTGGCCCTTGGCCCTTGCCGCAGATCAAGGTATAACGTACGCACATACCGAATTTTAGTAGATGGCTGGATATTTTCAGAAAACACATTGACCATGTGATCTCGAGACCCCAATAGGAATTTCCACGTTTCGGTGCGGCTTAATATGATGCCGACACGTCACCCCAGCACATGGACACACGCACGCCCTTGCATGCATGTCACTTCAGATATGACTCGCCGGATATACTCCGGCAGGAGCACCGGCATACGGCGCCCATGCTAAAGCTAAACCATCCTGATCCTGCAGTATGATGTGCACAACGGAAATGTGTGTGGATCGGCCACTACTCGTGATGGTGATCCATGCAGCAGCCGTCTCTTTCTGCTCCCAACAAAAATATAAGGTTTTCAGATAACGAAAGGGACTCACCGGTCTGCATTTTCCAGACTGAGAAATGCGCATATATACACAACAATCTTGTGTTGTTAGTGTTAGAAGGGATAGGGAGAGAATTGATGGAGGGCAAGAAGTCTCTCCTAGAGATAAGGTAGGAGACGGATTATAAATCATATAATACCAAATACAAGTAACCCAAATATATCTCTAACATCCCACGCAGTGGTAGCGGTAGCGTTGCGAACAACAGAAGCGTCGCGGACGGTCAGACTGGAGAGAATAGCAGCCGACGGCCTGACACCTCCCCGCGGTCGCAGCGGGAGCGTCGAGGACGGTGTTGCGTCGCGGACGCATGGACTGTAGAAGAAGCCGATGAGTTGCTAAAGCGAGGTGATAGCCCTTTGTGCCATTGTCTGAGGTAGCCGAGAGCATGCGTAGTGTAGCCGTGCAAGGAATGCCGTGGTCGATGTCGAGTCAGGGTGGCCGGTGTCGAGGAAATCGCCGTGGAGCCACGGGTGCAAGGAGGCGCCGAGTTAGTCATGGGCGCAGTGGTGTCGAAGTAGTGGTGCGCCAGAAAGAAGACGATGTTGACGAGGCATAGCGCCGGGTTTGCCAAACCCGGGGACACGCCATGGACGAAGGCACGCGGCGTTGTTGCCACCACGGGGCATGCGTAGACGGACGATGGGCCACTCCAGGCTTGCCAGGCCTGGGAACACATCGGGGACGAAGGCACGCGTCGGTGTTGCCAGCATCGCACATGCGTATATGGGGACCTGCACAAGCTGTACGCCACTGATACGTCTCCAACGTATCTATATTTTTTGATTGTTCCATGCTGTTTTATTATGAATCTTGGATGTTTTATAATCATTTATAGTCATTTTATATCATTTTTTGGTACTAACCTATTGACATAGTGCCAAGTGCCAGTTGTTGTTTTTCCATGTTTTTTACATCGCAGGAAATCAATATCAAACGGAGTCCAAATGCCACGAAACTCCACGATGTTTTTTTATGGGCCAGAAGGAAGGCAACGGGCCATGGTTGCACCAGGGGGGTGCCCCGAGGGGGGCACAACCCACCAGGGTGCGCCAGCGCGCCCTGGTGGGTTGTGCCCACGTCGGGTGCCCCCCGGACCGCCTCTTTGCTCTATAAATACCCCAAAAATCCCAGAACCCTAGAAGCGTCAACGAAATATTCATCCAGCCGCCGCAGAGTCCAGAACCACCAGATCCAATCTAGACACCATCACGGAGGGGTTCACCACTTCCATTGGTGCCTCTCCGATGATGCGTGAGTAGTTCTTTGTAGACCTTCGGGTCTGTAGTTAGTAGCTAGATGACTTTCTCTTTCTTGCTGAATTCTCAATACAATGGTCTCTTGGAGATCCATATGATGTAACTCTTTTTGCGGTGTGTTTGTTGGGATCTGATGAACTTCGAGTTTATGATCAGTTATATCTTTTTTATATCCATTAAAGTTATTTGAGTTTCTTTGATCTCTTATAGCCTCGTATTTCTTCTCCGATATTTGGTTTTGTTTGGCCAACTTGATCTATTTATCTTGCAATGGGAAGAGGTGCCCTGTAGTGGGTTCGATCTTACGGTGCTTGATCCCAGTGACAGAAGGGGAACCGACACGTATGTATCGTTGCTACTAAGGATAAAAAGACGAGATCTAATATCTGCCGCAATAGATAGATGGATCTTGTCTACATCATGTCATCGTTCTTATTGCATTACTCCATTTTTCCATGAACTTAATACACTAGATGCATGCTGGATAGCGGTCGATGTGTGGAGTAATACTAGTAGATGCAGGCAGGAGTCGGTTTACTAATCTTGGACGTGATGCATATGTAATGATCATTGCCTGGATATCGTCATGATTATTTGAAGTTCTATCAATTGCCCAACAGTAATTTGTTTACCCATCGTTTGCTATTTTCTCGAGAGAAGCCACTAGTGAAACCTACAGCCCCGGGTCTTCTTCCTCATATATTTGCCTTGCGATCTACTTTTCCTTTGCGTTTTTGTTCAGATCTATTAAACCAAAAATATAAAAATACCTTGCTGCACTTTATTTTATTTGCGATCTATTATTTAAATCTATTACAATTTCCTCCCATCTCCTAGCCATTTCTGGCGCCGTTACCTGAAAGGGATTGACAACCCCTTTAACACGTCGGGTTGCGAGTGGCTGTTATTTGTGTGCAGGGGCTGTTTACGTTTTGTTGCTTGGTTCTCCTACTGGTTCGATACCTTGGTTTCATCACCGAGGGAAATACCTACCATTGATGTGCTACATCATCCTCTCCTCTTGGGGGGAAATACCGACGTAGTCCTAGCAAACATCATCAGCCACGTCGGAGGAGTCGGAGGGGCCAACAGAGGAGGACTCGACGACGGTTGCGGCGCCAATCGGCATGGGGCCTATGTCACCAACGGTGGTCGAAGTAGACAAAGTGGTCGGGGAAGATGACGGCGATGCTAGCAATGAACTGGTGTTGGACAAAGATGAAGGCCGGGGGTGGACGACAGTGCAACACGTGTGAGCGAGCGGCAGCGGCGCCGGCGCGGCGGCGATGCTCGAAGTAGGTGGGGAACAAAGCGTGACGAAGACCGGTGCGGACGATGGCGTTCCTGCGCCAAGGGAGTCGATGGGTCATGCGGGGACGGCAGAGTGGACCGCATGCCATGGCGCTACGGCCCGAAGGGGCGACGCAGCGGCAGCGTGCAGGTCGCGGCGACAATGGGAAGACCTTAGGGCGGCGGTGTGGACCGCATGCCGCGGTGCTAAGTGGTGTGCGGGTCGTTGCAGCCACGGGGACGGCCTCGGGCGGCGGCGGGGACCACTCTAGCTGCCCTGCACTGCAGCGTTTGATGCTTGTTTTTGGAATAGGAATCCATATCCCTTGTCTCAAAATAAAGTCGTCTCACCTTGTAAGCATTGGAATTCATTTTGAAGGACAGGAGCTCATCATCGAAGACGCCCCTTCACTTCAAAGGTTGCTCCTTAATTGTTGTTATAAACCTTCACAATTAACTGTGGTCTCTACGCCTAAACTGGAGACCTTGGGTGCAATTAGTGATCCATTTGAATGGTCCGAGATGGTGTTTGCCTCCACACCTATTGAGGTATTGTATATTATTCACGTACACTTTTGTAATTTGCATTTTTCATTTGTGCGCATAAGTTAAGTATCATCTTGGGGTACACTTTCAATGCTAATATTATGTTCTATGCTCAATGAAGCGCTTGTCCATCCTATCAGTGGTGGTGGATTCTGTCAAGACCTTATATATCACTATGTGGTGTTTTGATCTCAACATCATTATTGCCTTGCCGCAATGCTTTTTATGTCTGGAGAATTTGTATATGAAGGTGATGATTTCACGCACATTGAAAGCCCATATATAATGTACTATAATTAATCATTCAACTATCACTCTTTCAACATAATCTTTTTTAGACATTAACTGTTTTCAATCTTCATCTCTATTTAGGCACTAACACATGGGAAAAAGGTATAACCAATTGATGGTTAAAGAAGCACCGGGATTTTCTCAGATCTCATGACATTCGTTTGAAGACGGTAACACTGGAAGGATATGCATCCAACAATGCAAACACTAGCTTTGTCACATTCTTCATGTCGAATGTGAGGGCACTATTGTCCGTGAGGATTAAGTTTTTCAACAAGAAATTTCTTACGGCTGCAGGTGTTGAACAACATAAAAAGAAGTTTCATGTGGACCTAAGGGCTTCTGATCGTGCTCGGCTTCTATTTACAACAACTTGTCATCATGGACCAGTAGAATTTCTGGCCGTTGATCTTGATTTTATGGATCAGACCGATCCATTTGATTGTGACTGCCGAAAACTTTGGTTGAGTTAGATGTCATTGTCCTGTTCAATCTGGATTTTGTCTAAACCTAATGAGCAATTAATCCTCGTGCTTTTGTATTGTTTGTTCGCTGGAGTTAGATATTGTTGCCCTTTTCAACTCGGCTTTGACCCATATTTTCTTTCATATTGGGCCAATGGCTTGCCATTTCTTTAATTAATACATAAATATTATAAGCATTCACAACATAGGCAAAGAACATCACTCTCGCGGGATCCTTGAGATCTTTGTTCATTACAGAACCACAAGTTTTTAGTGCCCACCAACACCCACAAACTTATTTTCAGCTTGCACACCAAGGGCTACAATTCTTAATAAGAAAAGCTGCATGGTAGCCACATATTTGGATTTATCATTTGGGACCCACGAGGAAAAAGCCTATCCAGGGCAGTGCCGACTCGACAGTAAACATTGAGAAACCTGGTTTTAAAATTACTATAAATCCAAAACTCGCCTTAAAATCATGAAACTTGGCATGGTGTTATGTTATAGCACCAACATGTTGTGGTAAAAAACTAGTCCAATTTGGGTCAAGTTTTGGTACAATCTTCTTACAAACCGGAGCCATTCTAATTATTGTGGTAATTTCTAGCTTATTTCTCTTTTTATTGGTTAACCCGTCAAATACTTTTTATATATAATAGATGTGTGTGCCCGTCTAGCGCACACACGTTAATTTATCTAACTGTTTCAGTTACTGTGGCTAATCGCAAACAGTTCATCCATGTAAAGTGTATGCCATCAATCGCAGACACTTTGATCTGGCTGACCGGTTTCTATTCTGTTGCCTAATCGCAAAAAGTTAATCCTTCTGAAGCGTATGCCCTCAATCACACACACCTTGATCTGGCTGACCGTTTCTTTTGTGTTGCCTAATCACAAACGGTTCATTCGAGTGAACCGTATGCTCTATATCGCACACGCCTTCATCAGGCTGCCCATTTCTTTTGTTCCGCCTCATCGCAAATAGTTCATTGGACTGAACTGTATGCCCTGGATCGCACACGCAACTAAAATCTGAACCGTGTTTGATGGCTCCGCCATCGAAAACGTTTTGCACCTTTTTTGACGGTTCTTTTACACCACCGTTTGTGATTATTGCACCGCACACAGTTTCGTCGAAGGGTCTCTGATCGTAGTGTCGTGTTAGCAGCATCCTGCGGTAGTGGGTACTAACCTAGTCGACCGATAGTCCTCGGGTTGGGCCAGTGGGCCCACACTCTCACTAAGGAGGACTCCGGAAGCTACACGCCTGGAGGTGATCAAGACTGTGCCTGTCGAAAACTTGACATATACTCCAAGACATCTCCTACCGCCTCCATGCGATCCCCTGGATACCGACCATGTAACCCTAGATGCCCTACCTTGTGTGTATATAAGCCAAGGGGTTTAGCCCGTAGAGGGGACTTCAACACAATTGCATTCACCTAGCCCTAGAGTTAGAATTTAGAACACAACTTACGATCTCGAGGTAGATCAGCTCTGTACTTGATACATCTCCATCAATATAAACAAGAGCAGGACGTAGGGTTGTACCTCCACCAAGAGGGCCCGAACCTGGGTAAACATCGCCTTCCTTGTTCCTGTTACCACCGATCCAAGATCCACAGCTCGGGACCCCCTACCACGAGGTCTGCCGGTTTTGACAACGACACTCGGTATTTCGCAGGAGAGGCGCGGGCGAAGAGGGGGATGATTTTTGTGCGACCAGATCTTTGGCTTGGAAGCAACATTCAATGGGCCTTTCTATTAAGTTTGGGGTAATTTGTACTTCTGGTGAACCTTTCGAACGGCTGGTGGCGCACGGGTATGCCCGATCTCTCGCGGGAGAGACGCGGGCTAAGAGGACAAAGTTTTCTGTGCGACCAGATCTTCGGCGTACCGGCAACATTCGGTAGGCCTTTCTACTAAGTTGTACTTCCGGTGAACTTTCAAACATATTAGTCTTTTCACCCAAAAAAATTCCAGTTCTCTTCTAGGGTATTTCTAACTTTGTTACATGCTAGAACCAAGAAGGTATCAATTAGAATCAGAGGTCATGAGTTATCTTTTCTTTTTCTTGAAAAGGAGGCTCACCCTCGGCCTCCGACTCCGAGAGGTCTCGAGCTGGAGACCTTCTGTCGACAATCATCGTCTTAGCCATCAGAGAACCCCACTTACAATCGACTTCCTAGACATGATTGGGAACTTCACTTCTTACAATCCACGTCTTGGACACGAGAGAACAAGACGTGAGTGGAAGTGTCGAAATGCGAGCATATCGCCAACATTCGCCATCGCCTCGAGCTTCTGGGTGCATATATGCAATCGACACCGGCCACTCGATCCAAGAGTGATTCTCAAGAGATTATACATCACTACTGTGGACCAAGTCTTTTTTGCGAGGGATCAGTGTGTGTGGACCAAGCGTAACAGGTGGTCTTAGTACATATCGCTGGTTCCCATCCAGATACAAGAAAAAAGGCCGTGACTCTTGTTCATTGAGATTGGAGGTCCCCCTTGTTCTGCACAGTGCGCCGCTGCTGCAGCTGCAATCACTGGAGTTGAGTGCCCCATTGCAACATGAGAAAAAGTGCATCCTGCTCCTGTGCTGTGCAGAATATTTCAGGGTAGGGCCGTTTTTCATCGTTGACAAGTCCCTTTCCGGTGGATCTCCTGCTTCCCATCTTCTTCACTTTTACTATTATTAACAATCAAGCTAGGGATCAGGGATGAAAAGGAGAACAAAATGAACAAAGATTGAAGTTATGAAGTCCATTTTTGTAGAAAAAACAGAGCAAGGTCCTGTAATAATAATATGAATCAAACCGGTTTTCCAAATAATTGAAAATATTATGTGCGGCTGTCCCATCGACAAAGCCTACGGTCGGACCAGCGAAAGTGTGGAACCAGCTACTCGACCGGTTCGCTCATCGGTCCGGTTTCGAAAACTATCGGGCCCGACATCACCAGCTAGCATGAAAAAAGGGGGGGAAATGTGAACTTCCCAGCACCACCCAAGGAATTCGGACAAGTTGATGGGAAACAAAGGGGTTGAACTTTTTCTGCCATGCGGCAACCAAATCTGTCGATGCAGTGAGTGATGGATAGCTAGCTGGTGATGGAGAGATCTGAAATGGCCTGTGATTCACTGGGGTCTCCTCTTGTTGCTGCTGGGCCTGGGATGGGATCTTCCTCCTAGTTTTCCCTGGGATCTTCTCAGTGCTCAGTGGGGGCTTCACGCCCATCTACCTGGGATACAACCCACACCCAGCTCACGCATAATTATGCTCTAGTTAATTATGCCCAGATCGCCATCACATTTCTCTTTTTGTTGTTGTTGCTGTTGAGAGATTATTCATTCATCACATAAACTCAGCTCATCTCTAATGATTTTCTTCTTCTTCTTCTTTCTGTATTTTGTTGATTTGTTCATGGGTTTGATTGGAGAAATTAACTAGGACTTTTGATTCTGGGATGATTATTGTTGGCTATTAATAGGGACAGATCAGAGCAAACGGGGATCGGGTTGTACCAAGTATCATTCTATAAAAGAAACTGTGGAGTGGTTTCAACTGAAACTTTTGCATCATCCCTTTTGTGTATACAAACAGCAGCAGCTAGCCCAAAGAGATCACCACAATATCGATCAGCCGGTAGTATATATGCACCTAATTAGCAACTATGGCATAATAATTGGGGTGCATGCCTAACCCCCATGATTAAGTCCACCTTTCTTTTTGAGAAAAGAAGGAAGATATTGAGCTTGCAGGTAACTAACTGTACTAACTGTGCATGTGAAACTTGAGAGTTTTGACTTTCAGAGCTAGGTGTGCATGCATGCATGCATGCAGATGCAGAGCTGTGAGAACTAAGTAACCAACTGTGGCTTAGCTAGCTGATCAAGCGATTTGTTTAGTGATTGACTTTGGGGTTAATGACTGGTGGAATCTTGGCAGAGGGCCACCAGGCAGCAGGTGGTGGCAGCAGCTGGTGGAGCATGAAGCAGAGGCAGGGTGAGAGTGAGTGAGATCTGGTTGATTCTGATTTAACTTCCCAGAGCACCAGGAGCCAGCCAGGGCAACTGGGATGGCCATGGCCAGATCCAGTCAGACAGCCAAAGGACAAGAGCCAGGGGATTCCACATCCCACACCACCACCCTGCTCTGCTTCCTCTTCCCCCAATGAATTCCTTGGCTCCCTCAAAGGGACATCACTACTGCTTCCTCAGTAAGTGGTTTATCAGATGCTGATGCTGATGCTAATGCTAATGCTAATGCTACTAGTAACCCTAGAGAGAGAGAGAGAGAGAGAGAGACTGAGATCTAGAGAGAGAATGAGAAGGAGCTGTAAAAATGGTGTCGACAGAAAATTATTGGCGAAAAGGAACTGTAAATTTTTGTTTTCAAGGAACTGTGAATTGTTTTCAAGGAAAATAATCGGTGAAAAAGAAAGGCTGTAAAAATTATGAGACAAGAAGAACATGTTACTAACAACATTGGTCATGTATATTCACTGAGGGAGGGTTACACAAAGACAGTAAAATAAAAATTGGAAAAAAAAGGTATTTTTACAACATGGTCAAATGAGCCTCATCTTTCATCACTGGGTAAAGCTAAGTGTCTGATGACTGTCGCGCTGTACAGCAGTGACCATGGCGCCCCTTAGCTACAGTAATAAAAATCCCGGCCCTAGGGGCTCACTCCGCTTCCCCACTGACAAGAGGGCTCCGCTTGTAGTATATCCTCCTACCCTTACATAGTGTATAACCTAGGTAATTAACATCTTTTTTTTTCACATCACACTCACTCACTCACTCACTCTCTCTCTCACTCTTACTCTTACTCTTACAATGAACGAAATCAACATCTTCATCATCAACAAAGTAATCAAGGGGATTTGGTTAGTCGTCGCCATCGTCGTCCGGCGTTGTGGTTGTTTAGAAGATGACGGAGATACAGCGCCTGTGGCAGGCGCCGGCGGCCCGCTTGGTGGTGGGCTTGGTCTCCTCGCGCCACACCTGCCCGAGGTCCTTGGCGATGCGGACGGCGTCGGCGGACGCGCCGGAGAGGCCGCGCCGGGTGAAGCCGACGGAGTAGAGCCCGGACTGGCCCTTCCACCCGTTGGGGAAGGCGGTGGTGGGGTACCCGTCCTTGCCGAAGAAGTCGGTGCCCTGGAGCCACTGTGGCACGTTGCTGCGGTACCCGGTGGCCATCACCACGGCGTCGAGGTCGAGGGCAGTGCCGTCGGTGAGCTCGGCCCTGCTCTTGGTGAAACGGGACACCCCGGGCACGACGGTGATGTCGCCGGACCTGATCTTGGCGAGCGCGCCGGTGTCGAGCACTGGTGTCTTGCCGTACTTGTTTTTGAGCGTGAGCGGGCCGATGGCCGGGCGGCGGATGCCGAATCCGGCGAGGTTTCCGAGGATGAGCCAGGAGAGGAAGACCATGACCTTGTCGACGAACCAGAGCGGGAGCCACGCCATGAGCAGCGTGGCGAGCTCGAAGGTGGACTTGCCCATGACCTCGCGCGGGAGCACGTGCACGGCGTCGCGCACCACCATGGACGGGAGCGCGCCGTGGTCGCAGAGGTCGAGGGAGACCTCCATCCCCGAGTTGCCGCAGCCGACGACGAGGACGCGCTTGCCCTTGTACTTCTCGCCGGACTTGTACTCGCTGACGTGGGCCACCTCGCCGGCGAAGCCGTCGAGGCCGGGGATGTCGGGCACGACGTTCTCGGCGTTCTCGCCGGTGGCGACCACGAGCCAGCGGCCGATGTACTCCATCTCGCCGGAGGCGGCGGAGGAGGAGTGCACGCGCCAGAGGCCGGAGGTCTCGTCGTAGCGGGCGGACTGCACGGTGCTGCCGAACTCGGGCTTGACGTCGAAGGTGGCGGCGTAGCTCTCGAGGTAGTCGATGAACTGGCGGCGGGTGGGGTACTCGGGGTAGTCGGCGGGGAAGGGCATGCGGGGCAGCTGGCAGAACTGCTTGGGGAGGTGGAGCTTGAGGCGGTCGTAGGTGCGCTTCTGCCAGAGCGAGGCGATGCAGTCCTCGCGCTCCAGGATGATGTACGGCACGCCCTGCTCCCGCAGGCTGGCGCCCACGGCGAGCCCCGAGGGCCCGGCGCCGATGATGATGGGCCCGTTCACCCACACGCACCGCGGGGAGAAGAGGCTGTCCAGGCGATCGCTGGGGAGGAGCACCATGGCTAGCTGCTTGATGGGTTGCTTTGGTGCTGCTGGTTGAGAGAAGGTGGTGAGGATGCTGAGAGGTTGAAGAAGGTGTTTGCTGCTGCTGTTGTTGTTGCTGCTGATGTGTTGTGTGTTGGTGGTTTGGGAGGAGGGGCTGATGGTGCTTAAATAGGGGAGGAGGGGAGGAGAGAGAGAGGTTAGAGAGAGGAGGTGTGAGGAGAGAGAAAGCAGGTTGGGTGTGTGCTGATAGGTAGAAGAATCATGGAGGGAGCAAATGATACTGGGGGATTGATAGGATCTAAGTGCCATTTTTCAAAAACCCCAACTTCTTCTTAGTTTACTAATATGAACTTCTCTCTAGGGATAGATACACTTATGAGAGAGAAATTCGATTTTGGTTTTTGAATTTATTTTTTCTAGAGATCAGAGGGGACTGCATGGTGCAGCATGCAAGATTCTGGCGGGTGAGGACACATGCAGGGATACCATTACCCGTGGAGAACATGCAGGAGGCCACACCACCACCACCCGCCCGCCCGGCGGGGACGGCCCCTTGTTTCCAGCTCGGGGAGGTTGAAGAAGCACGCCGGCCGCCGCGCGCTTATCTGCTGCTGCGTGCACGCTGCCGCATCGAGATCTGTGCCCTTGCACGCCATGAGACTGGCATTACGGACTAATCTGGTCAATTAAGGGAAAAACCATGCACGACGTCAAGGGTTAAGTATACTAGTCTTGTGTCATTAATTACGACTGTCATCTTACATGTGGGGGCAGCAGAGGAGGATGACAAGTGGGACCTTGAGGAAAACTCTGGTGGACTCGTGATGCCACTGTCCTCCTAACCATCCAACCATAGGTTGGTTGGCATAACATATTTTTTTTAGAAGCTTTAAAAGTGAGAGAGTTGGCTACGTACATTGAGTAAAATAGAAGAAACTTCTACTAAATGGAGTAAAACTTGTCACAAAAAGCTTTAAGGGTAAAACTAGAATGAACTCTTTGAAAGGAAGCATGACCCCGCCATGGTGACCTGATTCCGATCAAGTTCAGAATAATTTTAAACTGAATTCAAATTTACTAGATACCGAAAGAATTTTCAAATGTTACGAAATTTCAAACATAGGTCGTGTGGCATCTGAGAATGTAGAGGCCGGAAGGCTCACACTTCCTTTTGGAAAAAATGTTACTGCTTGTTTTTATTCTCATTGGTCCATGTTATTCTTTTCTTTACGGAAAATCCAATGGCCATATATTAAGCAGAATAGACTCTTACAAACACGTCCCTATAAAAATGAAAAATACACACAAAAAATTTTTGGAGGGGGGGGGGGGGGGGATAACGAAGTTTTCTTCCTTCTACATCCATAGGTGGCGCACCATAAGCAAAGTACGTTGTCACCTCAAGGCCTCCGTCCCAGTAGAGCAAATTTGTTTAAATCCAGGAGCTTGTAGAAGCAGTGGCCGAAAACTCGTCGATGTAGACCATAAGATGCAATACAGTATGATTAACCCAAGGGATTAAGCGTGCCGTGCGCATCCAATGCAACATGTAAGAGAAACTACACATTCTTTAAAAAAAATTAAAATGCTCCTAAATATCAGTTGATAGGTTGAATCTAAGTAGTGTGTGAATTCATTGCCGGTTCAAGGGTTTGGATCCCCCATAAATATGGGAGGTCATGAAAAGAAATGAGCATTAGTGCGACGCTGAGTGAACCTCGGCCGTCGGATCATGGAGGAAGGAACGGCTAGCACGAATAGTGGTGCCAACTTGTCATGTTGACCAAATAGTCCACAAGAAACTAATTATTAGCAAATAAGTACACAAAACTAAACACTTGTTGCCATGTTGTTAAAGTGACCCAGCATCCAAATTAGCCAGTCACCAACTTCCAAGTGGGCAAATCACTTTACAGTGCAGCGCCAGCATACGTACACACACGCACGCCGGCTGCATGTGAGAGGCCCTATGCCTTTTGGCGCGCTACTCCCCACGGCTAGTTAATCAAGCTACGTGTAACCACTAATATCTTCACTCTCTGAGGATGAGCTCGCCACCTCACTCACTTCACTGACACACCAACTTTTTTGGCTTAGCTAAGCCATCACATTAGCTCATGTTAATTAATCACCCAAAAAAATTCCCTATGGCATAGCTAGCTCCAGCTCGTAACTTTTCCCCATCCTCCAATAAACTAGGAAAAGGCACAGCTCAAAAGCTCAATTTGGCGCACGGCCGGCCCTTGTGTTCGTCGTGGGCATCTGTTATTGCCAAGTGGTCTACACGGTTTACGATGCGCGTAGGCTTTTTTGGAGCTAAACATAGTTTTTTCTTTTGTTTGGTTTGGTTTAAAAGGTGGCATGGGCATATTTGGTTTACACGGTTTACGGCGCGCGTATGCTTTTGTTGAATGGACATAGTTTTTTAGTTTTGCTTGAAAAGATGTGTGAAATATCCGTGTTTTGTTCGGAATATGGACATTCTTCACGTGTGGAAGTGTATTGTTTAGTGTGTGTTTTTATGGTAAGATCTTGCTTTTAGCAGCAATTTGACTTCCCGGCTTCATAGAGCCTAATATTTTGGAAAATGTACTTAGAAATTGAAGTCCAAAAAAGTGATACATAAATGGATTTTCTGCATAGTTGTATTACTTCAAATATATTAATTTATAGGTTTAAAAGACAAATTTGCTGCTAAAAATAATAATAATAAAAAGTTCCTATATTTTGATCCACACATTTGCCTTTTTTGTGTGTGTACAATACGGACTAAAATGATACGGTGATGAAAGTTTCCAAATACATACTACACATGTATGTGCTATGCATATTTTTTTTATTTTAGGATTATATTTTTATTCTTTTACCTAAATAGAGGCCAGCGTAGCATTGACTCCATTTCCACTTTTCGCATGTTCGCACGTTACAATGAGATAAGCCGACATGTTAAACTTTAAGCCATGTTTTGACGATGTATGCCTATTCTAATCTATTGTTAGTGTCATGTTCCATATGGCAATTCTATTAAGGTGTTAACGAATTGCTAATACTTAGTTCACAAAGATATTCTTAGGCCTCAGTGAACCAAGCTTAGACACTATATTGCCTTGTAGATTTTGTTTATTTGGGTGTAAAATCCATTTCTATTGCTTAATTCTTGCAATACAATCCATCGGCTCACTCGATAAATCTTAGTCGACTCATGCTTATAGCTAGATACACTACTTTTGAACGGCCCACATATCGCTCTACAAGGGTGACAATGGCGATGAACCCCAGCCATCAGCGACCCAACTCCTCCTTTCTCATCTCTCCCTCACCGCTAGCCGGTGAGGCCCACATGACAACGACATTGGTGGCAGGGTCTTCCTCGCTAGTCATAGCGTGGGAATCGGTGTGTGGGCAGCCGTTCTTGTCCCTAGCCGCCGGCGGCGAGGGCCACACTGGCGGATTGGGTATCGGCACAACCGAATCTGGCATGGAGTGGTGGCAACGGATTGGTCATTTGTGGTGGTTCTCGTGCAACCATTTGAACACGTTACATCGTCGAGCATCATTCTTTGGGCGGTGTAAGGTGGTGTAGCATGCGGCGCCGTGGATCCCCCCCCCCCCTCCTCGCCGCCGCAAATCGACTTGGCGCATCTAGTGGCGGAGGTTGTTAGGTGCCATCGACGGAAAGGTGGTGTGGTAGTGGTTGGAAGCGACATTGTGTCATCTTCTCTCCCAGGGAATTTGCCTTTGACTAGCTACCCCCCCCCCCCCCCCCAGGCGGTTTAATAGACTTTTCATTACTTCCAAAATGGGAAATGATGTTAATTGTAAGCGTATTATATTATTTGGATAAACATAAGTTCCAAATTCAAGTGGCACCTGCTGAGCAGCTTCACTGCACACTGTGTGCTCCCTTGGAAGCTGCAAAACTACGTCCTCTGCCGATCTTGCTAGCTAGCAATCAACCAAACCATTAGCCCTTTTGAACAAAAGGATGATCTTATATGATTTTGACTCCATATTTTCTTCCACAAAACTAATGAGAGCGTCCAAATTTTTGCAGCTCCAAGCAGCTTCCTCAGACTGGCCACATCGCACGATCACAAAAGAAGGCCCTGCCACTAAACAAAGCCGCTTACATCTCTCCCATACCATGCAACCACGGCTATGTCATCACCATTATCTACAATCACAAACTTTAGCTAATATAAATCATGGTCAATTGACTTTCCCTCAAGATATTGGTTAAGTACCAAAGTGTACATTTGTTTTATTGATGGCTTTATCTGGCGCGTTTAGAAGTACTACTGTGCCCATACCTAACCCTAGAATTTGTATGTTTTATATTTTGTTCTCATCCTTGAGGCCAAAAGCTGCAGTTCACATCACACACTACCCTTGATTTCTTTGCACCTAATATTCCCAGCCGTCCTAACTCTTTAGCTGGTTTCTACAGATTCTTGCGCGTCCCGGAAGAAACATTACACAACAAGAACGAACGCGTTCGAGAAGCTAGAGCACAAAGTTTTCATTTACAGATCACCTGCAAGGAGGCCGGTGCATGCATATGCATGTACACTTCCATTTGCAACATGGAGTATCTACATTTTTAATTCCTTTAGAACTTAGCAATATTTTTTTTCACAAGTCTATATGCATTCCATTGTCCCGCATTGAATCTTGCAGCCAAAAAAAAGTGCACCAAATGAACGCTTTGTATTTATATCAAGTAGATACATTACATTTTATTGGAAAAAAAAACTAGATACATTACGTGGAATGGATACAAGTCTTCCATTTCTCCAATAAAAAACACACAGTTGCTCGCATGATGTCAGGTTAATGAAGGGCTAATTTATGCATGCCAAAGCTTTATTGGCTTCCTTCATGGCATTAATATGGTATGTTGTGAAGACTCGAGGAGCAATTTTCTCAAATAAATACAACTAAAATCATAAGTGCAATCATAAGGTTGGTGTGCCAAAGATCTTCCAACAGGTGTCGATCGAGCTAGGTTACGGTTCATGAACTCGCATTGATCGCCATGCTTAATCTACATCAAGAGAGGTCCCCATGTAGTACCCACGATCTTATTAGAGAAAACTAAACATCATTAACCAAATGCAATGTAGGTACGCTTTCGGCCTCAATACACAGTTGCCAATCGACTCGATCGAGGTTAACACCTCCTAGACCCCATCTTTTTTCACCATGGTGTTTTTATGGTCGCGTCGAGTGAAAGGAGAAGGGTAGACAAACATATGAAACCCAGTGCACAGGTGTGCATGCATGAGCCATGCATGCATATGCATTTGCTTGGATACAACAAAATTAACCATGTACTTGTCATCGATCCAATGTATGTGCACCAGATGAACATATGCATCTCAGTGTGAGAGGGGAGCATGTGCAAGGGACCTTGTTTCTCTACACTCACACTCCTTTCCATGGCTCAAAAGGAGATAGCTAGCTAGCAGCATGCATGCACAGTTGTTTTAGCTAGCTAATCTCTTCGTTCTAGAAAGCCAGCCGCCCCTTTTGCAAACCCTAGAAGAAAACACGTAGAGCCTACCCTTGCCAATAGCATGGCCAATTTTATAACCTGATCTGACACCTCATCGATCCATGCATGATATCTGCAAATTGGCAAGTTGATGCAAGATTAACATTAACAATCGTTGGTTTCGATGCTTAATCATCCTACCCCCTCTATCTCCAGCCATGAAAAGTGAGCTCAAAGCCAATGGGTTTCAGCATGCCCTAGGTCACCACGTATGTACTTACACAGCTAGCTCGGCGTGGTCGGTAACTGCCTCGGAAACCGTGTTAAGCTGTTGATTGCGCTTAGCCTTTTGAGCTAGCCGTCCTTAAAGCTTGTGTAAGGGTATATAACTAAACCCTGGCCAGCTAGGGTTTTAGCGCCGTTCATGAGAGTTCCGACTATAGAGCACGCGTTAAAAGTCCTTTGGAATGATTGCCGAGAATCGCCGACCTATACGGATAGAAGTATATGTTACTCGATCGATGAAGCTTTCTACTCTAGGGAACATCATTGCAAAAATTCATTTGGTGTTGGAACTTCGGAGTAGTACTTTGTATATTATTCCTAGGGAATGAGATCCTTTGTACCATCAGTGAAGAAGAACTAATGGTTCTTAGCACTGGATTCTTACTCTTTGTACATGTACAAGCTAGTATATATCCTAGCTTGCAATGAATGCAGAAAATTCTTACATAATTCAAGAATGCTGATACTAATTTGAATTCCCATCTTTTATTTTTTTTCTTTGTTTTTAAATCACATGTTCTTCACATGTACAAGAAACACAAAATAACCATATATAAGTTTCACATATAGTTGAGTAATAAATGAAGTCGTCCGGATGTGGAATAAGCTTTTAACTCAAAGAGGGAAATATTTTCTTCATTGTAGCGGTACAATCCTTCTATAATGTATTGTAACATATCTTCCTGATGAATCAACCTCCGTCGCCCTAAACCAAAAAAAAAAAAACCCGTCGCCGTCCATATAAGGCGAGATGAGCTTCTTTGAGCCTTCATAGCTCACATGGCAATTGCTACGTGCTTGCCCTGGTATGGGTATGAGATTAGCTCAAAAGTGCAAATCACCTATGAGAGAGTCTTTTTGATAAAATAAAACGCTTAATTGAATAGCCTTTTCAAAAGTGCAATCGCACCAATGTTTTTTAGGGACTTCGTGATGCGCGTTTGCTACTTGTTTTATGAGAAGCTTTGCATATAGACAATTTTTAATCCTTGTTCAATATTCTGTGGGGCATCAAGGCGAAAAAAGTAGAGGGAGACTGGCCCTTTTCATGGAGAGTAATGCTAACTACGTAGTACTATGCAAGAACGTCTCCATCAACACTTAATTAGGTTGTGCTTGAAATATTTGATACCACAATATGTCCCCACCACATTTATGAATTTGATGATAATGATGATCATAATGAACAACTCCCCTGGTTCAAATTCAATGTATGCAACTGAAAGAACACTATTAAAATATTTATAAACCACAAGGCAAATGGTACAAGTCACGTCCTACTTTTTTATTAGTTGACTTTTCCTCTTCTATAAATAATTATAACCAAAATTATGAAAATGTTGAAATGATTAATGAAACTATAATGTATAATATAAAACAAATTAGATTTGGTTTTTATAATCAAGATTTAGCAGCCATCATCTAAGTTAACAAACTAGCTAGTCGGGAAGTCCTATAGTTATTTTCCCCACCTAGGCATTACCGGAGAAAAAAAAATCCTCGTCTAAGATTGTTCATCCTCCATTTTTTTAGTTGAAAAGCCATCTTTGATAGCAGCAATCACATGTTATCCCAACAAGAAGCCATTTGTGCAGACGTCTCTAGCGGTTTCCACCGAGAGCTTCTACATTTCACCACCCAATGTAGATAGCTCTTGGCAAGAACTTGCACAGATAAGATAAAAAAAAGGCTATTTCACAGACCATCTGCGATTGACAATGCAAAACAAATGTCACTTAGATAGAACGGTATGTGTATGTGGGTTTTGGGGTCCAGATTTGCACTATAACTTGCAAAGGGTAGCCCTAATTGCGCCGCCTCCCCTCTCTCATCCGGCCTCAATGGTTCCCATCTTCCCTCCTCCTACGATGGTGCCCCCATCCAACCACCATCACCACCACCCTCGTGCAAAGAAGATCAGGTGGTAGTCGTGCCCTCCTCTGCCACATCGTATTGCCCGTACTCCCTTCTTGAGTTCTTGGTACCGTCTCGCGGGGCACACATGACTTGATTCAAGGTCGTGCACGTCGTGCAACCACTTTCACTCGATCCTTACCTCCTCCTTTGACTTTCTTATGCATGTTTGTGTGCCGCTCGGATGTGGGCACATATATTTTTTATATGTTTTTACACATATATAGCTTACCATATTGTGGGCACTTTCCTGAAGTTTTCATAGCTAAAACTCATTCCATGTATTTACATAATTGTATATAATCTAGAGTATTTGCAATTTATGCAATCTGAAATAAAGTTAAATACTCAAAATAAACATAATTACTAGAAAGCGGAACAACAAGCTTCTTGGATAAAAGGCATTTTATTGATTACAAAAAGATCATATCAAGGTGATACAATAGCATAGAGTTCATACCCCAGCCTCAGCATAACTAATTGCACATAACCTCAATCAAACAATGACGCAAACCATAAAAAACGTGAACTGACATAGTATAGCAAAAACAAAATAGCCTAATAGGCCAATCCAAAGACTAAATCGCCATTAACAGGGCTACAAGCTGAGCTGTGCATGACATCTCTGCAAAAGACTAAACAACGATTTTCGGCCTTAGATGAACTTGATCCTTTTTATAGCTAGTAGCATTAATCCCTTGCCAGTTGAAAATCGTCATTATTTAATTTCTAATCCATGAGATGAGGTGTACTACACAAGGGACGGATCGGGCGCCACATATAGCAGACTCCGAGCTGAGTCATGCATGCAGCAGCTAGCTAGGCTAATTCCCCTTAGAATATTACCAGTACGTAATCAATTAACTACTCCTTAATGAAGCTAGTTGGGCATTTGACGCGCCGCCATGTGATCTCCTAATAATTGGCATGCACTAGCTACATGCAAATAATTTAGTCAACCAGCTAATTGTTGAATCATGCCTGAACATGGCAGGGAGAGGGAGCTTAATTAGTCAGTTTGTTGTACTAATCATCATCGATCACAACCAAGATATTGATCCAGTGGCTATATATCATGCATATACATCCATCCAACTTGGTCTGAAATCGGTCAGGGCTGGGTCACACCCCTTGCATATATTTTAACTCATTTATATCTGCTCGAGTCCCATCGGATCTTAAGATAATGGGGAACTTTCACTTTTATGAGATTTGTAGTTGGCACCAAATTGAGGGTTTAGTTTGATGATTGTGGAATGTTCTATCAGTAGTTTAGATTCTAGCTAGCTACAGGTGCAATTATTATTATTCTGGGTTAGTTCATCCCATATGCCTTCTCCGTTTTCTCTGATGTATACTATGTCTTTTTGAATTTTGTATATATGTTCTATCAATGAATTGATACATAGTGGTTTGATGTCATTAATTCAATTTTAATTTTAAAGTTACTAAATTATTGACGCAAATGTGAATCTAATAGAAAATTCGAACTGGAGTTCTAATGCAAACTTGCCCGTATATATGTTTTTACAAAAATGCAACTTGTTTAAGTAAACAAAAAAATATATGTTCAAATTTGTTCACTATGCATGTGGCTCTAAAAGAAGTGTAAGGCATTATGTTGCATATCTTGGAATAGGTAAAGCTGTTTAATTTATTTTAGTACAAACTGAGAACTTGGTCGAGTAATTTTACTTTTGACAACAATAATCACTAAACGATGACAAACTAGCAGCTGCTGGAGAAAACACTAACAAGTTGTCTACTCGAAAGATGAAAGTTTATTTAGTAGATCCTGCTCTACAGTAAAATAAATTTCACAAGATTATATGTATTCACGAAAACTGGAAGTAGTAAATACTCCCTCTGTACCATAATATAAAAACGGTTTTCAAGCTAACATAGCTTGAGAAAAGTTCTTATATTATGGCGGAGGGAGTATCATTTACATTTTTTTATATCATATTTCAAGCAAAAATTATACTCCCTCGATCCCAGTTTATGTGGCTCCCATGTATTTTGACATTAAGTTTGACCAAGCAGTTTGATCCACAAAATGTGGGTTGTGTGCCATAAAAATTATACCATTGAATGCATATTTGAAATATGTTTTCAATGGTATAACTTTTATGACATATGACTTATGAATTATTGGTTACATTGATGGTCAAAGTTAAATCACAAATATGAGGATGCCATATAAACAGATATGGATGGAGTACTCAAAATCGTGCGCTGGATACTCCTAGTGTCAAACACGTCTTATACTTCTGGATGGAGCGATTATGAACCCATTACTTATATGTGCCTTAAATTTGGAAGAAATAGGTGATTAACTAGTGGATAACCAAGCAGAACACTCATATCTACACCTTGCACATGGCATCATGTGTTCCCAAGAATCATTTCTTCCAAAGCACATTCACAACCCCAGTCAGTCCCCCAACATCTAGGTAAAGCCTCCCCCAAATTACACTAGGACCAGTCCGGCCATATGTGGCCGCTTGTTTTCGTTCTTGATGAGATGACCTCATCCTCCCTCATTGACCGAAACTTGTCGCTTTCCCCGAGACGTTTGACCTCGCACCAACTGTTTCTTTGGTCGGTTGTAACGGTTTAACTACCATGTGTTAGCTAGTATTAATTAAAGTTCTCCCCTCATTTATCAGTTTCAGCATTTGCGCTAGCCACTAACCTTCTGTGATTCTTGAGTTGTTTTAGGGCCTGGTTTCAATGGAAGAAGAAGAAAAGAGTATAATCTGACACAAACTTAGTTCAGTTCGGCGCTGTGGCAGTCTTTAGTTTATTTGGGTCATATGCAGCCTGAAGAATCTCAGTCAGATGATGAGGTGCAGTGGCAGGTTTGTCATGTGGTAGCCTCTCAGGAGTCATGGCCTCCACGCATCAGCATTAATTGATAGAAGTGTTGTACTTATTTTAAATTTATTTTTCAATTTTTATGTTCACAAGAATATGCAGTATGACAAAGTAGACAATTATCTCCACCTTTACCATCAGAAAAAAAAAACTGCAATGATTAAATTTGTTAGCATGGGTTCCACTCAGAGAAAATTTGGTGATGAGAAACAGTGTTAATTCTGATTTAATTTATAAATTATAATGATGCTTTGCTAAATTATGTGACTATATATGCTAGAGGAGATATGGAACCGAAGTGGTTCTGGCAAAATATCAACCACTTGTAGGTGCACCACATGACCACATGGTGAGCATATATTGGTATTCATTTTGTAGTCGTATTTAGTAGTAGATACATTTGAGCTATTTTATTGTGGATAACCCCATTCTTCCGGTGTTCATAATGAACCTGTAGTCTTTGATATTAGGATAAGTGCTTGTTTATTTTGGTCAATGCAATTGGTAGGATTCTCATGTGCTTGGTTCATTCCCTCTTTCCCTAATTGGGAACTGTACAATTAACCTGCAAGATATGAACTGCTTCAGAAGCTATGTGCAAAAATCTAGCATCAGATCTGCTATGTGTAAAATTCAATTGCAATTTGCACCACATTCAGATTCAAAGTCCATGCCTAGGGTTAAGAGAGAAGGATGGTGCATGCATGATACCTAGCTTGGAGACAAAAAATCCAACGGTTGATTGTGTTCGAATTCGATCCGGTAGCGTACTTGTATGTAGCCTCTCCAGAGTTTTCAATACAGGGTGCTCACGGTGCCTGTCAAATTATATGACATGACCAAAATTCCAGAAGAATAATCCAAAGACTAATGCAGTATCATCCACAGCTGGAAGCAAGTTATATTCCTGCCACTATATACATGGTGGATTCTCCACTATACCATGATCCCATTTCTTCAGAGTATATTCTGCTACTTGAGATCATCTTTGATTCATATTAGATCAGCTGGCAATTTACCGGCTTCATGAGAAGGCGACACATCCGAGACCCATGAAGTAAATGTCAGGAACATATCGACATAATTGATGGGATTGATGCGAAAGAGATCACTCGCGCAAAACTGGTAGGCTGGCGACGGCCTCAGCATATACTTATATATATTGTATCAGAATATATGCGGCTTGCAATCATTTCTGATCAAACATTTTTACGGCTGACAATTAATACAGAAAAGCATATAATTCTGCAACGCTAGTTTGATACTATTAGATGTATCATGAACACACTTCATGGTGCATGCTCTGTTTTATTCAAGACAACATATTTTCACACGAACTGAGAGATAAAGTGAAAGTTTCAAGATCATGTCGACATCGAAAACGACCTACAGAACGACACAGGGGGAAGCAGATATACGGAAGATCATCGTTTCGTTGTGCACACACGGCAACTACGAGCTGACGAATAAGTGTGATCGATCGCTGTGAGCCGTTGGAACAAAGTCTCCCAGTGCATCAAATCAATCACAGAAAGCTAGAAGCTGTGCCCTCCAGTGGTAGTGGAAGAAGGTACACACAAGAAAAAGTGACAAGAGGTTGCAATGGTCTGGCGATCTAGCTGGTCTCAAAAGACAGGGGCAGATCATGAGTAGCAAGTCCCTTCAGCAACATCACTGTCCCCTGGATGCCAGTGCCAGGATGATCCATCCATCAGCTGGTACCCAGAAACTGAGCTGCTTGAGTGTTTAATTTGCAGTGGGAATTAGTGTCTAGAACAACAACTAGTGTTGTTAGTGCTCTGTCACTAGCTACCAGGCCAGGTGCAAGCTCTGGAGGCACTGCTCAAAAATGGTCACTAGATCCTGTCAGATATTGCATCTTTTTGACTTGTCAATTGATACTGTGTGGCCTGGGGGCAAGGACAAGACATTACTACTACACAGATCTTGATTTGCACTCAAGCTGATGGATGCTTACTGCATTCAACAATCTAATCACCATATATATGTATCTATTGCTTTTACACCCACTTTTCCCAAAGTAAAAATAGTGCTACTGATTCCATGACATCAGTCACAAAAATTTCAATGTGTTGAGTCAAATATGTATTGATTGTTTCTCAGTGTTGGTTAATCACTAATTAGGAAACGTTTCCGGTGTTGTCACTGTTAAAAGGGAATGGGACCCTGATGCATGCTAGTTCAAGTCTGAAAACTTCTGAACCACTAAACCAGCACTTCAATTAATACTGGAGTCTAATGTAACACCACACAAAACTTATCATCTCCTGTTTATTTTTTTCCAAAAGAAAACAGAATGGCGATCTTATTCCTCTGTATCCAAATCTTGCACAAGATCTGCAACGCCATGTTGGTTTCCCATTGACCAGCACAAATCCATGTGACAACCCAGAGCAAAGAACCCTGTCATCACTGACCCAGCACTACTAACCCAAGCCACCCCAGTCCCGGACGGGCGGATGCCCGCCACATGCGCACCGGCAGCCAAGTGGACGCCCCAGATGCGGCCCAATATATAGATTCCATTGCGCATACACATAGTATATTGCCACCACTGTATGTTCCATGTGGCAGAGTCGGCTAAGCCATGCAGCAGGAATCAGAAAAACCCTTCAAAAAATGCAGCAGGAATCTTAAACCCCAACCGATTATTCCCTTTTCCATAATTCTTTTGCTGGGAGTATCTCAGCACACAGATTTGCAGGAATGAGATCACAAGTAGAAGGGATCATATCCTTTCTGAATATCTACCTATGTTTGTTAACTAAATGATTCCCTGATGATAAAACTATGGGAGGAGATGATCCATGCTTGCTTCGCCGGCCCATGCATTTTGTCAGTCAAACATATTTGCTTCCATGTTAATTTAGCCTTGGGGTTGATGCTAATCGCGTGGCGGCATGGCTCTCGTGATGTTTAAAAATTAGGGCTGAGGATATGAGCATACGTGTCACAATGGCAGCGCCGGAGAAGCGAGATTAGTGAGGGTTTAGATGTTGACGGCCGGTCAAAATGAGTATCTGAATGTGTCGTCGAAATCAACGACATTTAGTCACTGCCTCAGGTGATGATTAGAAGAGTTGAGTTGGATTAATCTAGTTTCCAGTGAATGTTCGGTAACAATCACCGGCCAAAGTTTCATTCCAAACAAAGTGTCGTCGAAATCAACGACATTTAGTCACTGGCTCAGGTGATCAAAGTCCAAAAGAGTTGAAGTAATGTAGTTCCAGTGAATGTTCAGTAACAATCACCGGCCAAATGTTTCATTCTGACTTGTGAATATTTTTTCACACACAACATCACCATAGATATCTGGGCTTGACTCCTTTCACTGCAAGACACTGCACTGCATCACTTGAGAAAAACCAAAATTTTGATGGATTTCTGTTTTAATCCAATATCAATGAAGGAGTTACCCATCCGCGCTTTTTGGACGCTTCACATAAAAGTTATGTGGTTTTAGAGAGAGTATATGAAGTTTTCACGTTGTCCAATGACACTTCAGCTTTATTTTTCGTTTTAACTTTAAATGTTAAATATGGTTTCATAGGAGGTTTTTTCTTTGTTCCGAGTGGACATGTAGAAAATCTCGCTGCATTGCTCAGATTCTACAAGGAAAAAATATTAGTTCAAAGGGGCCTTAACTAAGGCCGAAATTAATTCTGAAGTAATTGTTCGTAATCAGTCACTTCACCATTTCAGGGGCATTTGGCCAGGAAATCCTGATTTGACGCTTATTGCTTCAAATTGTCTGCAACTTGCTCAGGCCCCCGGCGCATATGCCAATTTTTGGTTTTATCCCAATCTTTGGTTCTGAAAGGTTTTCTTTGGGGCTTTTGTAGTTTTCTCTTTTTGGTTTTATTCCCAGCTTTTTCACTTCCATTTTTCAGTTTTCCTTTTGGTTTTTCATTTTCCACTTTTCTTTCCTTTCTCCTTTTTCATCTTTTCTTTTTCTACTTTTTACCTTTTTAAAATTCATAACATTTCAAAAGTTACAAACATTTCCTAAAACCATGATCATTTTAAAAAATACAGAGACTTTTTTAAAATTAAAGAAAAATTTAAAATCGGTGAACATTTTATAAAATACACAGGCATTTGGAAAATTCTTGAACATTTTTTAAAATACCCGAACATCTTTAATAAATTGTGAAAAAAATCAATTTCTCTGCATTTTAAAATTCTTGAAGATTTTTTAATCTTACAATAATATTATTAATATGTAAAAAAAATCCAGCAGTCGGCTTTTTATAGAAAACGGAATAACCAGAAACGAACAAAAGAAAATTGGTCAGAAGAGAGCTACACGCATCGTCTAAGTGGGCCAGCCCACAGACCTTTTGACGCACAAAGTGTCCAATAGGAGAACCTATTCGGCCAACTAATCTTGTATATTTACATTAACCACATCAGCCCATCAAGGAGATATGGTTACCGTAGCGACCTATAGCGAGGTACCCCTGGAATGGATTTAAGCCCAACAAAAATTCCCATTTTTTGGACAGGAACCTCAGCTTTCGTTTATTTATTCTTGATCAGAAAACTTGACGCAAATTGTTCATGGCAACAATTCATATGATCAAGATAAATGCGCAACAGATTCATGGTGAAGGTGCTAACCTTCACAGTTTTATATCACAACAGGCACAAATTACTACAACAGATTTAGGCAAATGTTCACGATCCTCGCAATCCTTTGGTTCCGGAGATCCTCCTACTCAACCCTGCAGGCATAGGGTTAACAGTGAGCATCAGCAACACAGTATTTACATCTGGAGACAGGGTCAAATCAATATAACCAAGAGATATTTGTTTGCCATTAAGGATTGAAGAGCCTAATGGCTAAATCCAACCGAAGGTTGTGCTCAAGCTTGTTCAAATGAGCTAAAGTGGCTACAAGATATCTAGTATTAGTGGTGAGTTATTATTTTTAGCCAAGAGTTGCGACTGGATTTAAGATCATGTCAAAGTCGCTCATTTGAGCCAGAAATGGCATCTCAACCACCATCTCAAATTTCTACTAGGTATTGTGACTACCACAGATTTTCTGATAGAATATGATGCATAAAAATAATCATGAACCAGAATCAAATGAACATGTAATTAAATATGTTGACTTGACTCATATTTCGTGATAATATGATTGTGTCGATAATATTGACACAATCAGCTGCCACAACAGTTCTACGTGGTCTAAAGGAAGATGACAGGTATATAATACTGAAAGATGATACGTTCTCTTGTGCATACTGCTAAACTTCATACAATAGATTAACACGTCACTAAAATAATGAGATGATAATTTTTAATTTATTAAGAACAGGAGAATTTCCAGATTAACTGTTGTATTTCCAAATTTTGACTTTCTTGTAGCACCATGATTCCAGATTAAAGATTTCAATTCAGTACACAACTACCAGGAGCAGTGGCCGTGACCGATCAATTGTGGCAGTGGTGCTAAGATGAATGCAATACAAAAATGATTGAGCAAAGATGAGAAGGCACATGAGAGCACACTGCTGCCAGGAATCTGCTGGAGGCTCGCTGTGCGCGAAGATGGGAGCAGGAGATGGCTGACAGGAGTTGAAGGCGAAGGCCTGATGGGCGCTTTTGTGCAGGGGAGATCCAGTTGTTGGTAGGGTCATGCTCGCTATTCATGTTGATCAATCTAGGATGCAATGCCAGCGGCTGCTTGGGACAGCGAGGATGCGAGGACAACTGTCATGACACTTTGGGGGTGGTGTGGACACAACGGCTCTGGTGGCTTCGAACTGAGACAACAGCAACCACGGCTTTGAATTGGGATGACAGTGTGGCTTGGTCTGAAAGGAGAGGACAGCGACAGGTTGGGCAATGAGCGTACTGTGGTTACGACGACGATGGGCAAGTGAAAAAGAAAAGCGAGGAGGATATGTGCAAGAGATCAGGATGGCAAATGATTTGTCTCAGTTCCACCTACAAGAGTCGTATCTAAATCTAGGTATGGTTTCCTCCATGTCAAAAAAGATATTTAATTGTACCTCCACATCAGGTTTAATCCTATGTGGCAAATTTAACGGAACAGGTTGGAGCACTGGGAGTGCCCTAAGCGCTGGGACTTTATGACAGACCCTATTGGAACTAGCAAGTTTTTGATGAAAACAAGGAAACCCAACAAGTTTTGGTTTTCTCAAGGAAGATTTTCAGAATATACAGACAATATAACTAAATGCCACCAAAAACTAAACTAGTCTCGAACCATTTGAGATCTAAAAGGTCTTATAAAAGTTTACAGAGGAAGTAAAAGCTAATTTAAAATCTATGGTATCCAATTCTCCACATATAAGAAAGAATCTTGTGCTAAACCCTGAGTAGGAAAAGACAGCATGGAATCATTGGTGGTGAAAAATAAGTCATAGCTAGCATCGGGTTCTGCAGGTAAAGTAAACTGTAAAAGATTAAACATTACTGACCTGGTTGAGAAGTGAAGTTACAGAACAACCTTTGTTTCCGATTTCTTGTATACCTGCAAATATGTTCCCTAAACAACCTCTGTTTCAATATCAGGAGTATAATCTGGAAAACTCCGTAGTACCTAGTAAAGTGCAGTAATTGCTGTCAAGATCGTGGAGAAAGGAATATCAGCTTATAAGAAAGCAAACTGGATAGTATATTCATCATATACCTCATACAAGTACCACGAGATGTAAGCATCGGTAGCAGCATACTCAAGTTGCTTTTTTGAGAGAACAAAAGACTCCCAGTTTCCCATTCTTATGTTGCCAGGCTTTGGCAACTTATAGACATGAAGTTGCAGGTGGTAAAGAGCATTGCAACATAGCAACAAGTTAGTGCAATGAAAACAATAAATCAGTAAAAGAATATAAACCAAGCAGGTTTATCTAGTAAAAAATGTTTACATTTCATAGAAACTTCAGAGTTTGTTCTGCTAAACAATAACTGAAATTGTCTCAACCACGGAACTACCCCATCAGGCATTGCCACAATACAGAGATATAGACCAAGCATGCAAATATCAGCAACCAGAAGAATTTCAATTTAATAATTTACTGATCATAAAAAAGCTTGTATTCCCTAGGCATCTGGGTGTTCTGCCTACCAAATCATAATTGAACCTCTATCGTTCAACCAACCAAACTTCCTTGATACATAAAACACATAAATGAATAAATGCCTGAAGAGTGTTTCTTTCCAGTGCTAACAGAACTGGATAAAAAAAAAGCCATACTAAATAATACTCCCTCCATCCCAAAATGTAAGATCATTTTTTGACAATATCTTAGTGTAAAAAATGATCTTACATTTTGGGACGGAGGGAGTAGCTAATACAATAGGAATTACCTCTTTACATGTGATCATTTCGGTTAATGCAGCGAGACTCCATCTTTTATAAGGCCCAGCTAACTTGACATTTGCAACAGTTGACAAATCCATCAATGGTTGTACATGTACTTCATAATCATTGAACATTTTCCTTGCATCGTTGTCTATACATACTCCAACCTGCATAGACAAGACAACAATGTCTTACATGACCAAATGGGGCAACCCGTTTCTAGGGGGAAGAGCATATAATCTATGGAGAAAGAAGCAAATGTCTTATGAGGAAAACCAAATTACGCACTTTAACGGATGAACTGTCCTCCAAAAGAGACTTCAATATAGGAGGTACTCCACTGTGAATGATATGCATGAGATAACAATGAGTTTTGTCCAAGCATAACTGCATTAGCGCGACTTTACAAGGCGGTTCTCCTGCAAATTCCATGGCAATGGCTGTTCCGTCAGAGTAGATCATTTGCAGGAGTCAACTTAAAAACCATTGATCCAGAAACCCACATTTTGCAGTTTGAGGATGCAACTAAACATTAGGCTATGGGCAGAACAGCAAACCTCTTCTGGGAAAGGGTTTCCACTCGAGGTCGAAACCAAGGGAGACCGGGCCAGAGGCCTTCATGCTTTCGATTTTGCGTACAATCTCCCGTGTAGCTTTCTCCACTTCAGCTCCAGTCCGGCAGTACACTATCTTGCCGCTGAATGATACCTGTTGGTACCTAGCCTTCACACTCCCTGTGGCGCAAAATCCAGCGGAGACAGGATTCAGATGTCAATCCCACAAGATGATTAAGACAGATAAACATACACTACCACTAGGTGCCAGTCTACACCAACCAACCAACCCACCCTATGAACCCTACACTGTCGGTGATGAAACTGAAGTACTGAACCCTAACAGAGTATGACACATGAACAATCAGACAGAGCTGCCATTTTACCAAAAACTGGGGGATTTTCTTCCAAGTGATGAACTGCAAGTTCTTGGATGCACATTTGGATGGGTGGGCGGGTGGAACGATGAGTTCTTGGGTTCTTTGCTTTCGGGAGGAAGGGGAAAGGGGGGAGCCGCACCTTGGCAAGTGGGGGGCAAGAGGACCCACGACGGCGAGGAGGCGCTCGCGGCCGCGGGGACCGGGTTGGGTCGTGGGCGGACGGGGGCGGGGGCGGGGGCGGCGGGGGTTTTGGACCAGTCGGGGAGGCGGCGGCGCTTGGCGGACTCGGCGGCGTAGGCGGCCTCGATGGCCTGGAGCTCCGCCTCGGCCTCGGCGTCCCAGTAGAAATCGTCGTCGTCGTCGACGGGGCAGGGCAACGCGGGAGGCGCTGCGGGCTCCATGGCGGCCGGATCCGGTGGACGACTCGCCGGCGCCGGTGGTGGGACTTGGGAGTCTCGAGGAGGGGGAAAGATCGAGTTTTTTTTTCTTCCTGTATATTGCCAATTTTAAGATTGTGGAGGGACTGAGGGGGAACATTCAGCTACTCCGTTGGGTACTTTTTAGAGCAACTCTAACGGGCTTGTCCGCCTTTTGTCCGTTTGGGTCAACCGCCCGCCTGGTATCCGCCCTGTTTTATATTTGGGTCGGCAGTGCGTCTAACGCGCCGACCCATTTCATGTCCGCACTCAATTTTTTTTTAAAAGCATGCGGCCATAGATCATGCCAGCGGCCATGTCTCATGCCGGCTTCAAAAAATATCACCACACGGTTCATCCTGGCGCACTCACCAGCGGCCGGCACACATGCCAGCACACAAAAAGGGGTGAGACTTGAGTTCGACCATGCCATCGCGGCTCGTGGTCACGCCAGCACACAAGCCGGCATACAAAAAAAAAAGGAAGGCGATCGCCGCCACGAGATCACTCGTCGGTGAACTTGAGCATGTCGGCCTGCACCTTCTCGAACCACGGCCTCTTCCTTGGCGACATGGTGTTGAGATCCAACTTCATGATCTTCACCCCGGTTGCCGCCGCGACGCGGACGTTGGTGACCTCCTGCTGCGCCGCGACGGCTTCATCCCTCGCGTCCGCTGCGTGCCTCCGGCCCTTCCTCTTGGCTGACTCCCTTGCCCGCTATTCAGGTGTCAGCGCCTTCTTTGGCTTGTGTGCAGCGGCGGTCTTGCGTGGGGCGCGAGGCTTGCCTTTGCCGGAGGGGGCGGTCGTCATGCCGGACGAGGCGAGGGAGGCGAGGCCGGCGGCGGCGTCGAGGTCGAGGTCGTCATCCATGGCGGGGGTGGGGCGGGAGCGCGCGCGGGCAGGAGGGTTTTCGGGGAAATGGAGGGAAATGGTGGAGGCTGCCACCGACCAGCGGGCCCGGGGGGTAGGCGCGCGCACGCGCGTCTGTCTCGTGTCCGTGCCGGTGCCGGCTCAAAAATGGGCCAGGAATGGGTCGGCATGCGGACGCCAAGCGGACGCGCGTCCGTTTGGATCGGCCCGTTGGGCCGCCTTTTGTGTCCGCGCCGACCCAAACGGACGCCAGCGGACGAAATGGGTCGCCCCGTTGGAGTTGCTCTTACTCTTCGTATTAGATTTGTGTCAAGTCAAAATTTACAAAGCTTGATCAAATTTATATTAAAAATTATCGATATCTACAATGCCAAACTATGTCACTATACTACCTCCCCTACACATGAAACTGCCACACGAGCGTCCAGGTTGCGCTTGGCTCTTCGCCTCTTCGGGAAGTTGAACAATGATGGTACTACTGCAGTGAAGTACTACTAGTATGCTTCTGGCCATCTGACACCGAATGAACTGATGCATGTCCACCGCGTGCGGGAGGGAGAGCGTGTAGCGAAAACTTCTTCTAGTACTGCGAGCCACCACGCTCATGGGCGAGGGACAAGGCGTTGTAATCAAACTTCTCCTTGTTGTACGAGTTGACGTGACACATCAAAGCAGTGCACTCGGTATATTTCAATAATTTGTGTTTACCGATGCATTAATTACAACGTATGCATGCATGTCGTGACTTTCCTTTTGATACTTGCATGTGTTGATTTAATGCACCTTGAAGTAGTATGAATATGTGACGGGAAAACTTTGTAATGCCCTAGCCCTAAAGCGAGATATGGTTGTGCACGAGGAGGGCGAGATCATGCCGACGGAACAGGACCCGGCGATGGAGCTATCTATGGTCTCTATGGACCTCACCTTGCTCCACTGCCCCTTGTGCCTCTGCCCCTTGAAGCCTCCAGTGTATGAGGTTCGAATACACCTCGTCCGTTCGGCTGATCGAGCAAGGTGCAGATTTCTTGATTGATGTGTTGTTCAATTGATTTGTGCAGTGCAAGGGAGGGCACCTGGCCTACGCGGACTGCCGCGGCGAGCCTCTGGAACCAGCGGCAGTGCCAGAAGTGCGAGCCCGGCGGCAGCTTCGACGTGAATATGCCCTAGAGGCAATAATAAAGTTATTATTTATTTCCTTATATCATGATAAATGTTTACTATTCATGCTAGAATTGTATTAACCGAAAACATAATACTTGTGTGAATACATAGACAAACAGAGTGTCACTAGTATGCCTCTACTTGACTAGCTCGTTGATCAAAGATGGTTATGTTTCCTAGCCATAGATATGAGTTGTCATTTGATTAACGGGATCACATCATTAGGATAATGATGTGATTGACTTGACCCATTCCGTTAGCTTAGCACTCGATCGTTTAGTATGTTGCTATTGCTTTCTTCATGACTTATACATGTTCCTATGACTATGAGATTATGCAACTCCCGTTTACCAGAGGAACACTTTGTGTGCTACCAAACGTCACAACGTAACTGGGTGATTATAAAGGTGCTCTACAGGTGTCTCCAAAGGTACTTGTTGGGTTGGCGTATTTCGAGATTAGGATTTGTCACTCCGATTGTCGGAGAGGTATCTCTGGGCCCTCTCAGTAATGCACATCACTTAAGCCTTGCAAGCATTGCAACTAATGAGTTAGTTGTGGGATAATGTATTACGGAACGAGTAAAGAGACTTGCCGGTAACGAGATTGAACTAGGTATTGAGATACCGACGATCGAATCTCGGGCAAGTAACATACCGATGACAAAGGGAACAACGTATGTTGTTATGCGGTCTGACCAATAAAGATCTTCGTAGAATATGTGGGAGCCAATATGAGCATCCAGGTTCCGCTATTGGTTATTGACCGGAGACATGTCTCGGCCATGTCTACATAGTTCTCGAACCTGTAGGGTCCGCACGCTTAACGTTTCGATGACAGTTATATTATGAGTTTATGTTTTGATGTACCGAAGGTTGTTCGGAGTCCCGGATGTGATCACGGACATGAGAGGAGTCTCGAAATGGTCGAGACATGAAGATTGATATATTGGATGACTATATTCGGACACCGGAATGGTTCCGGGGGTTATCGGATATATACCGGAGTACCGGGGGGTTACCGGAACCCCCCGGAGGCTATTGGGCCTCATGGGCCCAATTGGTGGAAGAGGAGAGGCGGCCAAGGGGCAGCCGCGCGCCCCTCCCCCCCAAGTCCGAATTGGACAAGGAGGGGGGCGGCGGCCCCCCTTTCCTTCCCCCCTCTCTCCTTCCCTCTCCTCTCCTAGTCCACAAGGAAGGGAGGGAGTCCTACTCCCGGTGGGAGTAGGACTCCTCCTGGCGCGCCTCCTCCTGGCCGGCCGCACCTCCCCCCTTGCTCCTTTATATACGGGGGCAGGGGCACCCTAGAGACAAAAATTGATAGTTTGATCGTTTAGCCGTGTGCGGTGCCCCCCTCCACCATAGTCCACCTCGATAATACTGTAGCGGTGCTTAGGCGAAGCCCTGCGTCGGTAGAACATCATCATCGTCACCATGCCGTCGTGCTGACGAAACTCTCCCTCAACACTCGGCTGGATCGGAGTTCGAGGGACATCATCGGGCTGAACGTGTGCTGAACTCGGAGGTGCCGTGCGTTCGGTACTTGATTGGTCGGATCGTGATGACGTACGACTACATCAACCACGTTGTGCTATTCCGCTTTCGGTCTACGAGGGTACGTGGACAACACTCTCCCCTCTCGTTGCTATGCATCACCATGATCTTGCGTGTGCGTAGGAATTTTTTTGAAATTACTATGTTCCCCAACATTGTGCAGTGCAAGGGAGGGCACCTGGCCTACGCGGACTGCCGCGGCGAGCCCCTGGAACCAGCGGCAGTGCCAGAAGTGCGAGCGCAGCGGCAGCTTCGACATGCGGAACACGGCGATGGACGCCGTCCTCTTCTCGGTGAGGGTGGAGTGCCCGCACGAAGGCTGTGGGCTCTACGTCACTTACCACAAGCTCGCCGATCACCAGAGCATGTGTCTGCTCGTGCCCTGCAAATGCCCAGTGCCCGTCTACGGCTACGAAGGCCCGCCGCCGGCGCTCGGCCACCACATCAGCACCGTGCATCCCATGTCCGCACATAGGATCCAGTGCGGCAAGGTGCTCCAGCTGCAAGTGCCAGTGTCCGAGCCACGGCTCTTGCTGTTCGCGGAGGTGGACGGCCGCGCGTTTTTCTTGGTCGGCGGCGTGCTCGACATCGGCGCGCCTATCGCCGTGTCGGTCGTCTGCATCAGAGTGGGGGCGTCTCCACTGCCGCACTACGCGGCCAAGCTGTGGGCGAACGGCCCACCGGGGGAGCCCAAAGGCAGGACCGACGTTGTCAAGGTGGAAATCGAGGTGACAAACAGTAAGGATACCGGCGACGTCGTCGTGCAGGAGCTGACCTTCTTCACAGTTCCGCCCAAGCTGCTGGTCGGGGCTGGGTTGTCGAGGACGGTGTCCCTCCACATTCAGATTGACAAGCTCGCCTCCTAAATGATTCTACAGTGCCTTCTGTTTATCTTAGTAATATGCTAATATAGGGGTTAGCTCGGTCTACTTTAGCTTAAAAGATGGTGGGTTTTGGTGGCGATGCGGCAATTACTTCGACATCAGATCAGCAGTTAAAGTAATTTCCAACAGTCAAATGGATATTTTGTGTGTGTTGGATATAAAGATCCTTTGGGTAAGAAGTATAAGCAGCTTATATGCTTGTTTCAGGAAGTGTTGCATACTTGTGCGAGTTGACGCGACACATCGAAGTAGTACTACTACTAGTAGTACTCACCCGACTACGCACCAGGGCAGACGAAGCTCGTGTCGTGTTGGTGTTGTGTACGGTCCGCACATTAACCAAAACCTCGTGCCTCCAGCTTAGCCTCTGCGTTTTAAACTTCTCAATCTCAAGGCCAAGGAGCAACAGGAACCTATGATAGAGCCAATCGGATGATTGAGAACACTACAATTCGTAGCTACAGATGCGTGTGTGAGAGAGGACGAGTGCGTGCGTGCACCTCTTCTCTTCGTGTATAACGTACTAAACTCAGAGTACAAGTGTATGTGGGTGGCATCGACCTAGGGAGCTAGAGATGGTGCGTGCGAGAAGTCCCGGGAGACTAGGTGTGTGTGTGGGAAAGAGGGAGAGAGATGATATGTGTCGATGTAATGCGTGTGAAAAAAGACTCGTCTATAGCTGCCACGAGGCTATTCCCGTCGAACGCCCCAATAACCGTAAGATATGTATCCGACGGTGCCAATTGCACGTACACAACACTGGATAAATAAGTACCATGGCATATTACGGCCGAGAAAACGTGCCCACGTTACGCCATCCGGGAATAGTGCCGCACTTCAAAACTAGAACCGTCAATAAATTTTGAGTTTGCGTCTCGTCACATTCCAAATTACTACAACGCTATATTTAATTGCAAACATATTCACACCGATCACAACCTAAACGGTCTCCCACTTAGGAGCGTATTAGTACTCGATTATAAATATTACTATGCCAAGGTGACTGCACATTCCTCCTCAACCCCTCATCCACAAAAACAAACAAGTCATTCAGCATCGTTCCCTTGCGTCTGCCATGGCCAGCATGAGTTCTGGGTCGAGAGATTACCACCAGGGAGAGGCGAGCATGGAAGCGGAAGCACGAGAGATGTCCCGTCTCACCGCGAAAGCAGCCGACATGTCCCGCCGCATGGCAGTAGCAGCACAAAGGTCCCGCCGCCCCGCCGAAGTGTTGGGGAACGTAGTATTTTAAAAAAATCCTACGATCACGCAAGATCTATCTAGGAGAAGCATAGCGACGAGCGGGGAGAGTGTGTCCACGTACCCTCGTAGACCGAAAGCGGAAGCGTTTAGTAACGCGGTTGATGTAGTCGAACGTCTTCACGATCCAACCGATTCAAGTACCGAACGTACGACACCTCCGTGTTCAGCACACGTTCAGCACGATGACGTCCCTCGAGCCCTTGATCCAGTTGAGGACAAGGGAGAGTTCCGTCAACACGACAGCGTGGCGACGGTGATGATGAAGTTACCGGCGCAGGGCTTCGCCTAAGCACTACGATGATATGACTGAGGTGTGTAACTGTGGAGGGGGGCACCGCACACGGCTAAGAGAAGACTTGGTGTGCCTTTGGGGTGCTTGAGGGAGTCCTGGATTAGGGGGTCCCCAGGCGTCCGGGCTATGCGACGTGGGCCGGACTAATGGGCTATGAAGATACAAGATAGAAGGCCTTCCCCCGTGTCCGGATGGGACTCTTCTTTGCGTGGATGGCAAGTTTGGCATTCGGATGTGAAGATTCCTTTCTCTGTAAACCGACTCTGTACAACCCTAGGCCCCTCGGGTGTCTATATAAACCGGAGGGTTTAGTCCGTAGAGGCAATCACAACCATACAGGCTAGACATGTAGGGTTTAGCCATTACGATCTCGTGGTAGATCAACTCTTGTAACCCCTATACTCATCAAAGTCAATCAAGCAGGAAGTAGGGTATTACCTCCATTAAGAGGGCCCGAACCTGGGTAAACATCGTGTCCCCCTCCTCCTGTTATCTTCGATCCTCAGACGCACAGTTCGGGACCCCCTACCTGAGATCGACCGGTTTTGACACCGACATTGGTGCTTTCATTGAGAGTTCCTCTGTGCTGTCGACAGAAGGTTCGATGGCTCGCTCGATCATCTACAATGATGCTGTTTCGGGGGAGACTTTCCCCCGGGCCAAACTTTCGTATTCGGCGGCTTCGCACTGCGTGCCAACTCGATTGGCCAACTTGAGCAGATCGACAGCTATGCCCCTGGTCATCAAATCAGTTTTGGGAACCTAAACTATGTCGCCGATATCCGAGGAGACTTGATCTTCGAAGGGTTCGCGACCCCGACCACCGCCCTGGCCTTAGATCCAGAGCAAACTACCAGGTCCGAAGACGGGAGTTTAGAGCCCGCCGGACTCCGTGCAATTATGGAACTTGCTACCGGAGATCTGGAGGGGGCGGCGTCATCGGCAAACCCAGAGACGAACCAAGCTCCCCTCGTCGCTAAAGTGTCGGACTCTCCCTCGGACTCTAAATCCGAACTCTTGAGGTCCGCGTCAAGCGGGCGCGGCCAGGAGGCTCTCGCCCCGGTCAGCCCTGCGGACTCTCGCTGTCCAAACCTCGCTCCTAAACGAGGCTCTGGACTTAGTATGCTTGAAGTATTATTGTTTTTATGTCAATATTAAACTTTTGTTTTGAATCTTATGGATCTGAACACTCATGCCACAATAAAGAGAATTGCATAGATAAATATGTTAGGTAGCATTCCACATTTTTGTTTTTATCATTTACCTACTCGAGGAAGAGCATGAATTTAGCTTGGGGATGCTTGATACGTCTCCAACGTATCTATAATTTTTGATTGTTCCATACTATTATATTATCTGTTTTGGATGTTTTATATGCATTAATATTCTATTTTATATATTTTTGGGACTAACGTATTAACCTAGAGCCCAGTGTCAGTTCCTGTTTTTTCCTTGTTTTAGAGTTTCGCAGAAAAGGAATACCAAACGGAGTCCAAACGGAATAAAACTTTCGTGATGATTATTCTTGGACCAGAAGACACCCAGGAGACTTGGAGTGCAAGTCAGAAGAGCCTCGAGGCGGCCACAAGGGTGGAGGGCGCGCCCAGGGGGTAGGGCGCCCTCCAACCTTGTGGGCCCCTCGTTGACCTCCTGACCTAGATCTTCCTCCTATATATACTCTTATACCCCAAAAACATCCAGGGGAGCAACGAAACCACTTTTCCACCGCCGCAAACTTCTGTACCCGTGAGATCCCATCTTGGGGCCTTTCCCGACGTCCTGCTGGAGGGGGATTCGATCACGGACGGCTTCTACATCAACACCATTGCCTCTCCGATAAAGCGTGAGTAGTTTACCACAGACCTACGGGTCCATAGCTAGTAGCTAGATGGCTTCTTCTCTCTATTTGATTCTCAATACAAAGTTCTCCTCGATGTTCTTGGAGATCTATTCGACGTAATACTCTTTTGTGGTGTGTGTGCCGAGATCCAATGAACTGTGGATTTATGATCAGCTTATCTATGAATATTATTTGAATCTTCTCTGAATTCTTATATGCATGATTTGATATCTTTGCAAGTCTCTTTGAACTATCGATTTGATTCGGCCAACTAGATTGGTTTTTCTTGCAATGGGAGAAGTGTTTAGCTTTGGGTTCAATCTTGCGGTGTCCTTTCCCAGTGACAGTAAGGGCAACAAGGCACGTATTGTATTGTTGCTATCGAGGATAAAAAAGACGGGGTTTTCATCATATTGCTTGAGTTAACACATCTACATCATGTCATCTTGCTTAATGCGTTACTCCGTTCTTTATGAACTTAATACTCTAGATGCATGATTTGAATATTTTGTGTTATGAAGATGGAGCATAGCCAGACTATATGATTTTGTAGGGATAAGCTTTGGCCATGTTATTTTGGGAAGACATAATTGCCTTGTTAGTATGCTTGAAGTATTATTGTTTTTATGTCAATATTAAACTTTTATTTTGAATCTTATGGATCTGAACATTCATGCTACAATAAAGAAAAATTACATGGATAAATATGTTAGGTAGCATTCCACATCAAAAATTCTGTCTTTATCATTTACCTACTCGAGGACGAGCGAGAATTAAGCTTGGGGATGCTTGATACGTCTCCAACGTATCTATAATTTTTGATTGTTCCATGCTATTATATTATCTGTTTTGGATTTTTTATGCATTAATATGTTATTTTATATTATTTTGGGACTAACCTATTAACCTAGAGCCCAGTGCCAGTGTCTGTTTTTTTCCTTATTTTTTATTTTCATAGAAAAGAAATACAAAACGGAGTCCAAACGGAATGAAACCTTCGCGATTATTTTTATTGGACCAGAAGACACCCCAGAGACTTAGAGATCAAGTCGGAAGAGCCACGAGGCGGCCACAAGGGGGGAGGGCACGCCCAGGGGTGTAGGGCGTGCCTCCCACCCTTGTGGGGCCTCTCATGACTCCCCTGACCTAATTCCTTCGCCTATATATTCGCATATATTTCCAAACCACCAGAGGCATCCACAAAAACACTTTTCCACCGTCGCAACCTTCTGTACCCATGAGATCCCATCTAGGGACCTTTCCCGGCACCCTGCCGGAGGGGGATTCGATCATGGAGGGCTTCTACATCAACTCTATTGCCCTTCCGATGAAGCGTGAGTAATTTACCACAGACCTACGAGTCCATAGCTAGTAGCTAGATGGTTTCTTCTCTCTCTTTGATTCGCAATACCATGGTCTCCTCGATGTTCTTGGAGATCTATCCTATGTAATACTCCTTTGCGGTGTGTTTGTCGAGATCCGATAAATTGTGAATTTATGATCAGGTTATTTATGAATATCATTTGAATCTTCTTTTAATTCTTTTATGCATAATTTGATATCTTTGTAATTCTCTTCGAACTATCGGTTTGGTTTGGCCAACTAAATTGATTTTTCTTGCAATGGGAGAAGTGCTTAGCTTTGGGTTCAATCTTATGGTGTCCTTTCCCAGTGACAGTAGGGGCAGCAAGGCATGTATTGTATTGTTGTCATCGAGGATAAAAATATGGGGTTTACATCATATTGTTTGAGTTTATTCCTCTACGTCATGTCATCTTACTTAATGCGTTACTCTGTTCTTCATGAACTTAATACTCAAGATGCAGGCAGGAGTCGGTCGATTGGTGGAGTAATAGTAGTAGATGCATAATCGTTTCGGTCTACTTGAGACGGACGTGATGCCTATATTTCATAATCATTGCCTTGGATATCGTCATAACTTTGCGCTTTTCTATCAATTGATCGACAGTAATTTGTTCACCCACCATATTATTTGCTATCATGAGAGAAGCCTCTAGTGAAACCTATGGCACCCAGGTCTATTTTCCATCATACAAGTTTCCGATCTACAATATTACTTTCCGATCTACTACTTTTGCAATCTTTTACTTTCCGATCTATAAACCAAAAACACCAAAAATATTTACTTTATTGTTTGTTTAGTTTCATCTATCTCTATCAGATCTCACTTTTGCAAGTAACAGTGAAGGGATTGACAACCCCTTTATCACGTTGGGTGCAAGTTGTTTGATTGTTTGTGCAGGTATTAGGTGATTTGTGCGTTGTCTCCTACTGGATTGATACCTTGGTTTTGAAACTGAGGGAAATACTTATCTCTACTTTGCTGCATCACCCTTTCCTCTTCAAGGGAAAAAACAACGCAAGCTCAAGAAGTAGCAGGGCTCCCGGGGGTCGCCCTGGCGGAGACCGGCGACGACATGTGGAGGTACATCCTGGACTGCCGGAACCGCGGGGCTCTCACCCTACGCAGTGACGTTGTGCCCTGGGAGAGGCGTGGTCGCCCGCGTGCCGCCCCCGAGCTCGCGCGACTACAATGAGATCTTTTCCAGAGAAGGAACCGACGACATGTCGTACTTCCATGTGTCCATGGCGTCACAACCGGAGGCAAGTCAGGGGGTGAGCCGGAGGTGAGCGGTCAGAGGAGGTGGGTGCTTGGGAGGAAGAAGGGAGAACGCTCAACCATCGGATTGAAATCCAACGACTAGGAAAACCGACTGACGTGTAGAAGTTGAACACACGGAATGATAGTAGTGAACGGAGGGAAAGATTCCTCTATTTTTCTTCCTAAACGGTGCAGAGAATTCTCACCTCTCTCGACTCGTAACTAGAAAGTTATGGAAGGAGACATATCATTTTGCAGCCAATTTTTGTAGGCAACTTACAAAATATTACATCCATGTCATATTACTTTGTCTAAAAATGGATGTATCTACATAAAACAAAGCATGTCTAGATACAGACACAAATCTAAGATAAGTAGTCCCAGGCATGCTTTTTCATTTTCCCACTGATTTTATTTTAGCGAAAATGCTACACTAACGTAAACTATTACGTGAAGTTACGAAACCTTCCTTCCCCACGTACTAAACACCCCCCTATTTTTATGGTGGGTCCTGTGCCCCATTAAGCCCAATTAAACATTGCCACATCATATTTAGCACGTAAACGAGAGCAACTAGTTAGAGAGTGCTCCTTCGGGAGTCTCGCAACGATTACTTGTGGGTGGGCTAAGAGCGCGCCACCCCACGTGTCGCGCTCTGGGCGGTCCCTCCAATTTTTTTTTTCACGCGCGTTTTTGGCTTTTTAATGATTTTTCCTTTTTTTCGACTTTTTGGTCTTTTGGACATTTTTTTACACGAAAAAACGTGTCATTTTTTTCATGAGAGGTATGGTTTTGCTTTTGTGAGAGGCACAACCATGCCTCTCAGAAACGAAAAAACGTGTTTTTTCTCTTTCAGGAGAGGCACGGTTTTACTTTTGCAAGAGGCACAATCATGCCTCTCGAAAACGAAAAAACGCGTTTTTTTCTCTTCCGTGAGAGGCACGGCCATGCCTCTCGAAAACGAGAAAAATGTGTTTTTTGTTTTTTTCCTTCTGCGAGAGGCACGGTTTTGCTTTTTGCGAGAGGCACGACCGTTGACCGTACATTTTTCGGAAAGAAAAAAAAACCGTGCTCCTGATTTGGTTTTTTTCATGAAAGAAAAAGTTCGTCAAAACCTATCAACATGTGATCTAATTTTGAAGATATCGACACGAGGAATCCAACGATGAAAATGGTTCGAGACTTGGACGCACGGTTTAAGAAGTAAAACGTTTTAAATAAACAAATCTAAAAAAAAGAAAACTCACAAGTTGCGACAAATGACGCATCGTAAAGCACCTATTTGTCATAATACGAGGAGGTTGGAGTGATTACGTGGATGTAGTAAAGCTCTTACTCTCTCCGTTCCAGAATATAAAGGTGTATTGGTTTTTGTGCAAGCCAACCATTTAAATGTTTGATCAAGACCCTAGAATAAAATAACAACATTTGATATGCCTAGTAGATAAAATATGAAACTACTTTTCATGATGGATCAAATGATATAAATTTCGTATCGTGAATGTTGATATATTTTTCTAAAAACTCGGTAAAACTTGCACTCATTTGACTTTTCAAAAAATAAATACAAAGAAACGTAGGGAGTATTGTAGTGCAAAACGGCTCTCCGCTTGAGTCAAGTGAGGTTGCGGACGCACGTGTGGGGGTTCAACCTTGGTCTCCGTCGCCGCCCCTCAGATCTGGTACCCTTCTTCCCCGGCGCCCGCCGCGGTGAGCTCTCCTCCCTCCCTCCCTCCTCCCCTGCCCCCGCTTCCTCCCCTTCCCCGGCTGCCCCCACGCGCGCTGAACTGAGCTCCGGCCGCCGGAGATGCCCCGTCAGTCAACGCCCTCGGTACTCGTTGTCGCAGGTGCACGCATTTCCGTTCGTCGCAGATCGTAGACCATCGATGCTACCAGAAGCGAATTATATCAGGCCCGCCCCTGGAACTCGTACCTTGATTCCACTTTCGCCAGGACCTGTTCTGGCCGTTCAAATTCGACGCTGAATCTGGCTGCACTCTGCCTGATAGCACGATTATTTTCGCTGAATTTTACCTTTAACACCGTTGTGCTGCTGCACGCCTAGGCTAACTCAGCTAGATGCCGCCTGTGCAGTATTGGCAGAGAGGCCATGGGATTGCACACATTCGACAGTAGTTGTACCATGGTTGTTGCTGATGTTTTTTCTTCTTGTTTCGGAATCCGGGTGGTTTAGCAGCGAGCGGCAACCTGATGCATGGACCCTAGTAGTGGGAAGGAAGGAACAAAACTCGACCCTTAAGATATGTTTTGATTGTTCATAGATACATTTCCGTTCATCGCAGATTTCTTTGCCGCATCCTTCTGTAGTAGCAATGCTAGAGGCACCTTATTTTCCCAAAATAATAAAAAAAGAAACAGTTTGTCTTCAGGCCCGCCCCTGAAATCGGCATATTGATTGTACTACTTCTACGAGATATGTTGAGTCTTGACCGTTCAAATTTGACACTGTGAATGTAGCTGCACTCTGCCTGATAGCACGATTATTTTCGCTGAATTCAGTTGTAGGAACAATGCTGTTTCCACATAAATGACAGACGGGCACGGGATTGCACAAATTTTGACATTGCTTATTATACCATGGCTCTCGCTGATTTTTTCTTCTTGTTTTGAAATTTGGGTGGTTTAATTAGCAGCGATGTTGGGTGACAACCTGATGGACAAGGTGACCACGATGAGCAAGCGGCTGAAGGTCACCGGGACGAAGGTCGGCAATAGATGACGGTTGGCATGAGCTTCAAGATGAGGGAGCTCTTCCAGGGGCAGGAAAGCGTTAAGGGGCCTGACTTGGCCATGAACCTGGAGATCTGTGTCTCCCAAAACTACTAGCTAGCTAGCTCTCAGCCTCTCCCATAATCGATGGAGCAGCAGAGCAACTCGTGTATATATGCTCGTGTGAGAGAACAGAGGAAGACTAAACAAACTACAGCTACAGTGCAAGCTGCGGTCACATGCACACACACTTGAAATGGAGTAGTAATAGCTCACATAGTACTACTTTGCTGCTGATAGCTTGATTAAAGTGAAGGAGTCCAACTCCTTATATAGGAGCACAAACTGACTATAGTCATAGCTGACCTCACTGCTTACATCATAGGTCCTTCGATGACCTTCTACTACTAGTTACAACACGCTACAATTTTTTTATCTACTAGCTACTAAGTCACATAAGTGCAGCCGATCTGCATTCCTTTCAGGGTTTAATCCCACAATCTCCCCCTCGACCCTGTCGAAGGGGCTTGACGTCGATGATCCCGACCTTGTCACTGTTCGTTTCCAAGAGCTGCGTGACAAGGTGGGGATCATCGACGTCAAGCCCCTTTGACAAGGTTGAGAGGGGAGGGGGGGGGGGGGAGATTGTGGGATTAAACCCTGTCAAAGGAGTGCAGGTCGGCTGCACTTACGTAACTTACTAGCTAAGGTAGCTAGTAGATATTTTTTTTTATTGTCATGTAGCTAGTAGTGAGGTCAGCCAAGGACCTATGATGTAAGCAGTGATATCAGCTAGGATCATAGTCGGTTTGTACTGCTATATAAGGAGCTGGACTACTTCACTGTAAATCAAGCTATCAACAGTAAAGTATTACTATATGAGCTAATACTACTCCATTTCAAGTGTGTGCGCGTGTGATCGTAGCTCACATTGCAGCTACATATTGTTTGGTCTTACTTTGTTCTCTCTCACGAGCAAACATGAGCTGCTTTGCTCTGCTCCATCGATCAAGGGAGAGATCGAGAGCTAGCTAGCCAGTAGTTTGGGCTGACAATCTGTGACCTGATCACTGCGGGGAAGGTGGACAGCATGGAGCTGGTCAAGAAGCGGCTTGTGCTGAAGGATGCAAGAGTCCAGTTTCTCTCCGTGTTCCTTCTCGAGATCGTTGCCAAGAACTATGAGAAGGTTTTCTCCGAGGTTGCTGCGGAGAGGGTTCTTGATGAGATGGTCAGGTTGGTTGATGATCCGCAAACTGTGGTGAATAACAGGAACAAGGTGCTTATGCTGATTGAGGCGTGGGGAGCGTCCGGTGAGGAGCTCCGCTACCTGCTGGTCTACGAGGAAACCTAGAAGGTATGCAGAAACAAGTTTCCATTTTGTTATTCACCAATGTACTATACCAATACATGAGCCGCGTGTTATCGAAGTAATTTAGGTCTACAATTAATGTTATAAAGAAAGGGGTTGTTTGACGTTTGGAGTCATTTTTGGCAAAGAAACATTACTGAATATACAGGTGTGGAACCTAGAGTGTACTGAAGCAGTCATTTCTGAAACTCGCATGCTGCAAGTCAACGGGGACAAATGGGAAGCATTAAATTCAGAACAAATTGAACTTCATCTTAAATTTTGATGATGGAGTGATAATGTGGAAGCAACGGTTAAGTAGAAGCACATGCCATCAATTAGTTGGTGCTTTTCAAAGTTTATATAGATAGAGGAAAGCACCCGGCTTTATCTCGAATTATCATCACATGAAACAACTTCAGAATGAAATTTTTGTTTGAATTGCAGAAGATAAAACCGGGTGCATGACAGTGAATTTTTAGAATTGTACATTCAGCTCCACTAACATACTATTTTTTAGCTTCCGCCATTCTGCACTATTAACAAAACGTAGCTTCGTCAGTCCGAAGGAAGAGTGACAATCTTGGCACTCTGAGTCATTCCACTAATACCATTTGGTCATTCCCAATACTATACCATCCCCTTAATACCTTTAAGTAAGAAAATACAGTAATATGCAATAAGCTCGTACTTTATCATTTTTTACTTTTGTGCTTTAATTGGATTCATACTTTTGTGTTTAGAAGTGAAGAGTGATAGTTTTGTGGTGGTCTTCATTTTTATGCTGTCAGCGCTTAAATTCACGGCTTCATGGTTGAAGAAATTGTAGTGAACAAAGTTTGCAGCAGCATTAACATCTACTCAAGAAATTTTGGAGTCAAATAATTCCTTGGCTCAGTGTCCACTTTGATGGCAGTACTGTAAATCCATATGATTTATCTTGCAGTGAAAAAATATTTTTGCTTTAATATTTTCACCAAAGAACTGGCTATGGACAAGGGTGCGTGGAAGCTTGCTATCCATGTGCTAGAGCCATGAGTTGGTCGCGAGATCTTATGGGTTTCACCTCTAGCCTACCCCAACTTGTTTGGGACTAAAGGCTTTGTTGTTGTTGTTGTTTGATGTGACAACAAGAGCTTAGCCCCCATATTTACTCCACCACGCTCAGTTTCTGAAGCTGAAGTTGGTGCAAACTTCACGCAGAGACCTTTGAAGATGTGCTCATGCGTACATATACTGCCGAAGAAACAAAGGAAGCTTTTCATGTTGTGCGTAACAGCATAGAGCTTCTTTCAACTGTTCTTCCATCTTCCCCTCAGCAGGATGCTTTGCAGGTAACTGAACTCTGTGTAACCTCCTCCCTGCTTCGTATACATACCTTTTGACTGCAGTACACTAACTCACTTCACACTATAGCTGGTATGTTTCTTCATGGAGCTTTTTCAGTGAACATTTTCTTTAACTACCTGTAGCGCATCATTATTTATTTAGGTCTGCTGCCAGTGCTTTGGTTACTTTATTCTATTGCATGCTCGTAGTACTCTGTTTAGGAGATGCTATGAAGTTTATTTTTTTCACCCTCTGTTCCTGAATGTGTTATTCGAGCATCCAAATTTTGTTTCTAAATACATATCATCTACCACCAATTCTCTGAGCCATCACAAGTCTTAGTTGAGATTACATTACAAAAACTGGTTTTGCTTTTTTGCCAGCCATTTAGCTATAAGTCAGAATTGAAAAGGCATTCAATGCTTAATTGAGCATGATATGACAGTTCCCTGATATCTATTGCATTCACTGCGAAGTACAGTTTTTTTTTGAAAGCAAGGCGTGCTTTTAAAATACACGTATGTGCTTTGCATGTTGTGTAACATTGACAAATTACTTTAGTAGTCAGTTTATAATTCACGTGTTATTTTACTGGTTTGAGGTAGATTTTTGTGTATTTTTCAAGTTTAGGTTTCCGCATCCTAGCAGCGTGGGTAACCCCTGCGACAGGGTTGGGGATAACTCAGATAGTTAAATGATCAATACATATTCTCTGTCTTGACTGTAAACCACACATATTCTCTGGTCCCAGCAACGGGCTTGGCTATCTGACGCGCGCGTGTTGGAGCAGCCGGTTTCAGACAACGTCAAAACTTTCCTGTTTAAGTAATTGAGGGGAGAAGGTTTGGCGCACCGGCCCCCCACCCGTTGAAATCAGGGGGGCTGAAAAGATTAGGATCGAGCGTTGTAGCGCTCAGGCACGTAAGAGTTGTTAGATGTGTATAGTCTCTTTTCGGTTTATCCCCATTGTATAAGGGGTTTTCTGCACTTTACCACACATGTATATGTATTGGCCTTTGGCCTTCAGTAAAGTCAGTTGCCCATTCCTAACATGGTATCAGATGCTTAGGTTCCTCTCCCGCTCCCGCACGCTCGCAGCTCCGTGCCTTGCTCCCCCGTCGCCGGCCTCGCTCCCCCATCGCCGGCCTAGCTCCCCCGTCGCCGGCCTCCCTCTACCTCGTCGCCGGCGCCGGCCACATCCTCCCTCGCCCCCGGCTCTCTCCATCCCCGCCGCCACGCCGTCTCGCCCCGGCCTGCGCTGCCCCGAGCTCGGCCGCGGCCTGCCGTCGCTGTCCCGCGCCGCCCCGAGCGCGGCCGCGGCCTGCCGTTGCCGCCTCGCGCCTCCCCGCGCCTTCCCGTGCTCGGCCGCGGCCGGCAGCCACCTCCCCGCGCCTCCCCGCGCCCTGCCGCCCCTGGCCGCCTCCTGTTGCAGCCGGTGCTGCCCAGGGCTGGCCCCTCCCACGCTCGCTCTTCCCCCCTGCTTCCTCCATCGGGGCTGGATCGAGCCAGCGCGAGCCCGATCCCGATCTGGATCGGGGTCCCGTTGACCAAAAAAAGAAAAAAAAAGAGAGCTCCTCATGTCTTCTTCGGGCTATGTCGCCGTTCCTCGGTGCTCGGTGATCTTCGATGGCACCAACTATGCCGAGTTTGCGGGGTTTATGCGTATCCACATGCGCGGTCTCCTTCTGTGGGGTGTTCTCTCTGGCGAGGTCCCCTGTCCGCCTTGCCCTGTGGCTCCTACCCCGCCAGCACCGCCGGTTCTTGCTGCTGATGCTTCTCAGGCTGATCGCGATGCCGCCAAGGCTCTCGATGATACTGCAGTTGATGCCTATGATCAGCAGATGTCAGCCTATTCGGATGCTCTTTCTGCCTATCGTGATGATCTGTCTGCTTACACTCAGTGGTGCAATGATGATGCTCGTGCTGCTGCCGTTCTTACTGCGAATGTCCTTCCTCAGTTCGCCTTGGAGTTCATGGGACTTGGCACAGTTACAGCGATGTGGTCTTATCTCTGTCAGCGCTATCAGCCCTCTGGTGATGCTCTCTACCTATCTGTGGTGCGTCAGGAGCATGCACTCCAGCAAGGTGATTCCTCTGTTGATGAGTTCTATTCACAGTGCTCTGCCATCTGGCGTCAACTTGACTCTCTTCGGACCGTCGTTTGTGGAACTTGTCATTGCTATCAGACTACACGGTCCGATTTGGAGTTTCAGTGGGTTCACGAGTTCTTATCTCGTCTTCGCTTTGAGTTCGAGCCTCGCCGTGCTCACCTGCTCGCTCGTGGTCGTGTTCCTATCTCGGAGGTACTTGCTGAGCTTCGTGCTGAAGAGACCCGCCTACGCTCTGCTGGGTTACTTGTGGTTCCATCAGTGTTGGCCGTCCGAGCTCCTATGCCACCTGCTCGCCTCACCGCTCCACCGCTCCTGCCTACTCCTTCAGGGGGGTGGGTCATCCTTCTTATGCTGAGAGGGGCCGGTCGCGCCGTGACACCTTCTGTGGCTACTGCTCTCGGCCAGGTCACCCAGAGTCTGATTGCCGTGAGAAGAAGCGAGACCAGAGGCGCTCCTCTTCCAGTGGGACTCCTGTATCCTCCTCAACCCCGTCACTCACTGACCAGGACATTATGAGGCTCAAGCGTCTCTTAGCTTCCTCAGGCTCTTCGTCGACCGGTTCCGCTGCTGCTGTGACTGCAGCCACTGCTCCACCACCGCAGGCATCTACACAGTCAGGTACATCTTCGTGGGTTCTGGATTCTGGAGCCTCTTTTCATATGTCTTCTGATTCTTCTATGCTGTCTTCTCTCCGACCTCTTGATTCGCCTGTTAATGTTCTTACCGCTGATGGCACACCTCTTCCTGTTGCTAGCGGTGGTCTTCTTTCCACTCCATCTTTTTCTGTTCCTAGTGTTTCACATGTTCCTCGCCTCACCATGAATCTTTTTTCCGCTGCCCAACTTACTGATTCTGGGTGTCGTGTCATTCTTGATACCGACTCTTGCTCCATTCAGGATCGTTGCACCAAGGCTTTGGTTGGTGCTGGCCCCCGGCGCCGTGAGTCAGAGGGCCTTTGGAAGGTTGACTGGCTTTGTGTTCCTTCCGCTGCCACCACTTCAGCCAGCTCCCATGCTCTTGTTGCCTCTTCGTCTGCGTTCTTCCAGCAGTGGCATCATCGCCTTGGTCACATATGTGGCTCTCGCTTGTCTTCTTTAGTTCGTCAGGGCCTCTTAGGGTCTGTATCTGGAGATGTTTCTTTACATTGTAATGGCTGCAGACTTGGCAAGCAGACCTAGTTACCTTATCCTACTAGTGAGTCGGTATCTCAGCGTCTTTTTGACTTAGTTCATTCTGATGTATGGGGTCCTGCTCCCTTTGTTTCGAAAGGTGGTCACCGCTACTATATCTTGTTTATTGATGATTTCTCTCGCTACACTTGGCTCTACTTTATGAAATCTCGTAGTGAGGTTCTCTCTATATACAAACGTTTTGCTGCCATGGTTCACACCCAGTTTTCCACGCCCATTCGTACTTTTCGTGCTGACTCCGCTGGTGAGTTTATCTCCCAGCTGTTGCGTGGTTTTCTTGCGGAACAGGGTACTCTTGCCCAGTTCTCATGTCCTGGTGCACATGCTCAGAATGGCGTTGCCGAACGTAAGCATCGTCATCTACTTGAGACGGCTCGTGCTCTGATGATTGCCGCTTCTCTCCCACCCCATTTTGGGCTGAGGCTGTTTCTGCATCCACCTATCTCATCAACATACAGCCATCGACTGCTCTGCAGGGTGGTATTCCTATGGAGTGTCTCACTGGTCGCTCTCTTGAGTACTCAGCTCTTCGTATGTTTGGATGTGTGTGCTATGTCCTTCTTGCCCCGCGAGAACGCACCAAACTGACTGCTCAGTCGGTTGAGTGTGTTTTTCTTGGCTACAGTGATGAGCACAAGGGCTATCGCTGCTGGGATCCTGTTGGGCGTCGTTTGCGCATCTCGCGTGATGTGACCTTTGACGAGTCTCGCTCTTACTACCCACATCCTTCTACCTCGAGCTTCTCTGTGGACGATCTTTCTTTTCTTCTTCTCCATGATACACCCTGCTCTGTGCCTCCTCATGTTTTTCCTCCTCCGCCTGCACCTCTCCTTCCTTCTGCTTCACCACCGACACCATCTTCCCCATCCTCCTCCTCCAACTCTCCACCATCATCTCCAGTCCGTCGCCCTTTCTCACCATTTCCTCTTCACTATACTCGTCGCCCTCGTTCTGAGGATGTTTCCCCTGATGCGCCTTCCACCTCTGGTGCACCTCCTTTCACGCCTCCCCCGGTTCATAACCTCCGTGCTCGGCCTCGCCCCCGCCTGATCGCTACTCTCCTGATCAGTACGGTCTCTCTGTTATTGCTGAGCCCACTTCCCATCGGTCTGCCATGACTCAGCCTGAATGGCAGCTTGCGATGGCCGAAGAGCTTGCTGCCCTTGAGCGCTCTAGCACATGGGATCTGGTTTCCCTCCCTTCCGGTGTCCGTCCCCTCACCTACAAGTGGGTCTACAAGATTAAGACTCGCTCTGATGGTTCTCTTGAGCGCTACAAAGCGCGCCTTGTGGCCCGTGGTTTTCAACAGGTGCAGGGACGTGATTATGATGAGACATTCGCTCCTGTGGCCCACATGACCACTGTTCGCACTCTTCTTGCTGTTGCTTTTGTTTGTCATTGGTCTATCTCTCAACTTGATGCCCAAAACGCCTTTCTCAATGGCGAGTTGCGTGAGGAGGTTTACATGCAGCCACCACCAGGGTACTATGCTCCTGACGGTATGGTCTGTCGACTTCGCCGCCCCCTCTATGGTCTTAAACAGGCCCCTCGCGCCTGGTTTGAGCGCTTCGCCTCTGTGGTGACTGCCGCTGGTTTCTTGCCCAGTGATCATGATCCCGCGTTGTTTGTTCACACGTCTCCTCGTGGTCGGACTCTTCTCCTTCTTTATGTTGATGACATGATCATCACTGGTGACGACTCTGACTACATTGCCTTTGTTAAGGCCCGCCTTCACGACCAGTTCCTCATGACTGATCTTGGTCCTCTTCGCTATTTTCTTGGGATTGAGATCTCCTCGACCTCTGATGGCTTCTACATCTCTCAAGAGAAATATATTCAGGATCTTCTCGCTCGAGCTGCTCTCAGTGATGACCGCACAGTTGTGACTCCTATGGAGCTCAACGTTCAGCTTCGTGCTTCTGATGGTGACCCTCTTCCTAATCCCACTCGCTATCGTCACCTCGTTGGTAGCCTTGTCTATCTTGCTGTTACGCGTCCTGACATCTCCTATCCTGTTCACATCCTGAGTCAGTTTGTTTCAGCCCCCACCTCTGTCCACTATAGTCACCTCCTCCGTGTTCTACGATATCTTCGTGGCACGATCTCTCAGCGCCTTTTCTTTCCCCGCTCCAGTTCTCTTGAGCTCCAGGCTTACTCTGATGCTACCTGGGCTAGTGATCCCTCTGATCGACGCTCGCTGTCTGCTTATTGTGTCTTTCTTGGTGGCTCTCTTATTGCCTGGAAGACAAAGAAACAGACTGCAGTTTCTCGCTCGAGTACAGAGGCTGAGTTGCGAGCCATGGCTATGCTGACGGCTGAGGTGATCTGGTTACGGTGGTTACTTGATGATTTTGGTGTCTGTCGTGGAATTATCACGGCAGATGTCCTCGTGCAAGGACTTAGTCGTGGAGCCATCGCAGCTAGGAAGCTTAAAGGGGTTAAGCGGGACAAAGGACACGAGGATTATACTGGTTCGGCCCCTTACAGTGAAGGTAAAAGCCTACGTCCAGTTGAGGTTGTATTGATTAGGGTTTCGATGACCAGGAGCTAAACCGCCCTGCTTGGTTATCGATTTGATCTTACTTGTCCCTGAATCGCCGCCGGGTCGTCCCTTTATATAGAGAGGTTGACGCCCAGCGGCTCTCAGAGTCCCGGCCGACTTATAACAGTGTCCGGCTCGGACTCTTAACTATTCTTGCCTTACACTACAAGTTTCACCATAACGACGGTTTATCACTACGGGCCTTAAGCCATCTCCGGGTCTTAAGCCCATTACTGACCCGCCGTCCTCAAGCTTGGTACTGGGCTTCACGTGATGAGCATTATGACGTAACCCGGCCCCTCCTGGGCGGGTGACTCTAATGGTTATATCCTCAACATTAGGCCCCAGATTGATTTGAACCGGTTCATGTCAATCTTCAATCCCTTTAAGAGAAAATCGTCCGGCTTCTGCTTGTGCGAAGGTTATAACCCGCCATGACGTCATCTTCTGGATTCCTGGTAACCCGCCATGACGTCATCTTCCATTAAACTCATTTTTTTATTCTGTCATATCCCTACGGATCTTATCCTAATAACCATCCCGAGAATCGAGGCGTTTCTGCGGCAAGATAATCATGTCTCCAGCCTCCTCATTTCTCGCGCCCATTTATGAGCCGTCCCTTATAAATAGGCCCGGCCCATAGGCCTTCGTCACTTCTCGACCCCTCGTCTTCCTCCTCTGACGCCCCAGAGCTTGAGCTCCGCCGCCGCCGCGCCCCTTGTCTTCCTCAACCTCGGCCGCTGCATCACCCTGAACTGGTCCAGAGAAACGGCGGCAGCCTCCGCAGCTCATCAGCGCCAGTAAGTTCTTGCCACTCCATACAGTAGATTCGCATTAGGGTTCTGTCGTTCTCCCCTGTTCTTCGTAGTTCATCTCGAGTTCTTCACAGTTCTTCCACCGCGGCCTCTTTTGATCCGGAAAGTAGGATAGAACTCCTGCGGTAGTGGTTTCGCACCCATTTCCCATACTAGCAGATCCCTCTTGCTTGCAAAAAGACCTCATTAAAACTTATGAACTTCTCTGTGCCAGTTTTTAGGTCTAGAAATTTTTCCTTTCTAAACGACCGTTTGATCCAAAATAATCCCTGCAATCTGTGAAACTTGTTTGTGCAACACTTAGACAAAAACTGCCTCTGTGAGCCATGGCGGCTCATATCGCCGGCTTAAAATAGGCCATGCTCTGTGAAATTTCCGGCTTACTCATAATAGAGTTAAACAACTTAAATTGCTTATAATACCCACGGCAGCTTAAATAACCTGACACAATTAGTCATATATCATTAGGCCCCTTCATGAACCGCCGTCCTGAATACTGAACTGAAATTTTTCTCCGGCTTAAATTTGAACCGGAAATTTTCCTTTGTCATAGGCTTCCATTTTCCACAATGCCGCCCAAGGCTCCCAAGGCACCCATTACGTGCAACTGGGTGAGGTCCAACGTTACTGAAAGCACCTTAGATGACTTCGTAAAAACGGGTTACCTGCCCAAAAAGGAGGTCATGTCCTACCGTGCGCTTGACCCGTCCGAAGAGAGACCTCAACCAAAAGATGGAGAGGTTATTGTATTTGCTGACCACATGAGCCGAGGCTTTGCTCCTCCTGGCTCAAAATTCTTAAGAGATGTTCTGAACTTTTTCGATCTGCGACCTCAAGACATTGGACCCAATTCCGTGTCGAACATTTGTAACTTTCAAGTGTTCTGTGAGGTATATCTTGGAGAGGAACCCAGCCTGCTACTCTTTAGGGAGTTATTTTACCTGAACCGCCAGAATGAATGCGCCAACGGGCCTAGCTTGGAACTTGGTGGAATATCAATTCAACGACGGAGGGATTGTCTCTTTCCTTATGCTGAGCCGCCAAGCCACCCAAAGGACTGGAATCAGACATGGTTCTACTGCCAGGATACTTCTCCGGCTGATGAGAACCCTCTGCCCGGCTTTCGCGCCCTGCGTCTGGAGTCAAACCACCCCCTGCCAGACAAATTGTCTCAAGCTGAGCGTCAACCACTTATCCCCACCATCAACAAAATCAAAGCTCTTCTGGGAAACGGCCTTAACGGCGTTGATCTGGTCCGGGTCTGGATTGCTTGGCGGGTGATCCCTCTAAGCCGCCGCCCCAGCTTAATGTGTGATTACACCGGCCGGAAGGATGATCCTCTTCGGCATAGCCCCAACGACTTACCTGAAGACGTCATTGATGACATGACCAAATCCCTTCTGAACGAGAGCTTAGCAGATTGCGGGAGGACCGGCTTAAGTCCATTCTGCAAAGCTAACCCGGCTCCGGCGGTAAGCTACTGATCTGAGCACTTTACTTTTCATTTTAACAATTTTCGTCTTTAACTTCAAGAAACCTTTGTTGTATTTTCAGGCTAATGATAAGTTCTGGAAGGTCAGGTATGACCATGAGGCTGCCAAAAAAGCCAGGAAGGCTAAAAAAGCCGTCAGGAGAGCCGCTCCCCGCAAGAAGGGGAGTAAGCCTAGCGCCTCAGACCTGCTTCTTTGTTTCTTATGCTCTTCTTTGTTTTTTGTTTGTTCTTAACCACCTTATCGACACTGATTATCAGCAGGAGGACACCGGAGCGAGTAACCCGGTGACTGAAGAGGTAACTATACTTTCCTCCGACTCGGAGCCCTTGCCAAGGCAGAAAGTCCGAAGAGTAACCCGGAAAGTAAGATTTTCACATCCTTTAGCTTATCAAGATCCTCAATTTCTTTTGAAGCGACAGATTCATGAGAGCCGGAGGCACACCCGGACCAACAAGGATGCAGACCTCTCCTCCGGCTTACCTGAAGCATCAAGGAAGCGCCGGACCGAGGTTATCTCCAACTTATATTCTTTTCATCCTTTGGCGGGCGTCACTCGTCAACCGCTCAATTCTTCTGACTCAAACTATCAGGAAACTTCACCTTCCTCCGGGGACTCCATGCAATCTAACTTGCCGGCTTTCAAGACCGCACCCGGGTAATGATGATCAGCTTATGTTGTGCTTATCTTACTCATGTTTTTGCACTAACCTTTTGACTTTCAGTGCACAAGCAAAGCTCAGCAAGAGGGCAAAGAAAAGTAACCCGGTCGAAGAGCCGGTCTTGACTGAACCCAACGCCTCTGCCTCTGAGCCGCCGTTCGCACCAGCTCCAGAAACCACCGCTCCAACTGAAGAACAGGCCATGGGGGGTTCTGACAACCCGGAGATTCCCAGCCCAGCTCAACCGGCCGATGACCCGGATGTGGTGATTACCCGGACCGAATATGTTGAGCCGGGAAGACCCACTGTGCTGGCTAGATGCTCTGCTAAAGAAGAACTGCTAGAGCGCCGCAGGGCCAGACTGGATATCACAGACTATGCTAACTTGAGCATTGGAGATATTGTTGCTGGTTATATTGGTCAAGTGCACAACAGCCGGGACCTGGAAATTGACATGGTGAAGCAGATACAGCAAAAATCTGAGGTATAATTCCCTTGTTTACTCCATAGTCATCCTTACCATATTAGCCCCCAAGTCTATTACTTATGACAGAATATGTTGTAGACTTAATACCGGCTTACCTATTAACACTCAAGGGCCGGGTTAAATAGCCTAGGTGAACCGGTCTTTTACCTTATGTTTTAATCAAGTAATGGAGCAACTTTGCCCATTAGCCCCCAAGTGCCAAGCACCTTTGCCTGCAGAGTGCTTGGGACTTATTTTCATGAACCGGCACTGTAAATAAAGCTTCTCAACCTACATTAGCCCCCAAGTGCCAAGTGTCTTTGCTTGCAAAGTGCTTGGGACTTTAATATTGCATGATAATCACTCAAACTGTAACCCGGAACTTGTACAGGCTGCTTGCAAAAAACTTGAGTCGGAAATCTCTGATCTGAAGACCCGCCTGAAGACTCAGGAAAAGGAGACCTAGAAGGCCAACGCCAAGTTTGAGTTCAGTGTCTCTGCACAAGAAAAACTGAAGAAAAAATTTGAAACAGAAAGAAAAGCCTGGGCCGATGAGAAGACTGCCCTGCTCAGCCGGACTGAACAAGCGGAGGCTGCTCTTACTGAAAGAACCGCTGAACTCTCCGGCTTAAAACGCCATGTATCGCAGATGGTCGCCGCAATCTTCGGTAAGTTACTCTGTAAGCTTTTAACAAGTTTACATCATTTACGTCTGATAAGTCCCACCATTGCCATCAGCTCACCTGACTTTGTAATGCAGGTCCCAGGAGTTCCAACCTCAACCAGAACGTGCTGACCAAGCTGAAGGCGGTTTACACTTTGGTGGAGCAACTTTACACCGGGTCACAACGTGCTTTAGCCATTGTGGCTCTGTCCAATGAAGTTCCCACTCACCTGGCAGATGTACTCAGGCGGCTTGCCGTACTTCCTCAGCGCTTCCAAGAGCTGAGACGGGCTTCTGCAAGAGCCGGGCCAAGGCGTTTCTACCGGAACTAGACCCGGCCGACATCGCTCTTGGATATCCCAGCCTGAAGGAAGACGGCACCCCCTTTGACCAGAAAGACTTTGCCGCCTGTGTGAAGAGCGTTCGCCCGGTGGCCACCTTGATTGGGAATGACACAGACCTTACCAAGTATCAGCCGGGCTATGACGCGGAGAATCAGAGGATCCCAACTCCACGCTATGAAGCAGTCAGCCTGATCCCTCCGACTCGTAAGCATACCTTCGCCCCAGAAGTTGACCCGGCCGGGTTAATTGATGATGAGGCTCAATTTGAAGCTTTGAGCGGCATTGACTGGAAATCATCAACCTTCCAGGTCATGGAAACAGCCGGAGGAGCGGAGAGGGATGAGCCGGAAGCTTCAACCCAACAAGCACCTTGACTACTTAGGCAGCTCATGGTTACGCCTTATAAACAATGCCTCACCTTTTGGACTCGGGGAGTCCTGTAATAGAGTAGGAAAAACAGTTAATTTTGTCGTGCCATCGTGCACGTGTGCAGCGCTTAACTCCATTGAAGCTGCTCTTTCATGTTCCTCCGGATTATGTTTGATCATTTACTTTCCTTAAGCTTGAAGAACTGTCTTTAATTATTCTGCATAGAAAAATAAATCACAAGTCTCTAGACGGCTTACCGCATGGAGAGTCATATATCTTACATATAACCCGGAATATAAACCAAGGTCATAAAAGACCGGCTCTCAATCATACCTTCGGGATAACCACAATAGCATACCTGCAAGCCTTGCAAGTACACCTCCGGCTTATGTAACCCAAATAATGAGGTTGAGAACGCAACTCCGGTTCATCAACACCTATAATGCCTATTGTGTGCTATCAACATTATTAATCAAAGTTAAGCCAGCGGAGTAAGAACCGCCCTTGCACACTGTTGATATGATCAAAAGAACTTGTTGCAAACCAAAAGATCAAAACTTAGGGGCTTCTGGTTCGAATACGACCAGAGAACCGTCCCAAAGGGGTTAAGCTTAAGATTCGAATGCGATCATATAGCCCCCAGTGGCTTTGGCGTTGCCTATCAAGAGGGTACCGACAGCTATGTTCTCTTGGGTTCGGATACGACCCATGTTTGAACAGGAAGCCCCCAAATGACCTTAAGAGTTGTTTAACGACGCTGATTCGAATACGATCCACGTCGGTTCCCAAAGGGGGTTGAGCCATGATTCAAATATGATCAAGAAAAACTCCCCAATGAGCTCGGCAATTTGCCAATCAAGTGGGTATCGACAGCTATGTTCTCTTTGGTTCGAATACGACCTATGTTTGAACAGGAAGCCCCCAGGTGATCATATTGTTAACGGCTAGATTCGAATACGATCGTAAGCCGGATCCACCTCCAAGTGACCATGTAATGTTGTAATGGAAATAACACATTTACCTTTGGAGGAGAAAAGGACAGAGGTCCTGCTTTATTATTTATCATAATATATAGATGGCTATAGAAATATGTACATTATGAGAGCCGGTGGCTCAAGTGTAATAAGGCCGAAGCTGAGCTATGTTCCACGGCTGACGGGTCTCTTCCTCCGACTTACGTGAATCTTTGTGCTCCCGAACATCAATAAGGTAGTATGACCCGTTGTACAAGTTCTTGCTGACCACAAAGGGCCCTTCCCAAGGCGGGGATAACTTGTGTGCATCTGTTTGATCTTGGATGAGCCGGAGCACCAGATCACCTTCCTGGAAGACCCTGGACTTAACCCGGCGGCTGTGATAGCGGCGCAGGTCTTGTTGGTAAATCGCCGAGCGAGCTGCTGCCACATCACGCTGTTCGTCCAACAAGTCAAGAGCATCTTGGCGCGCCCGCTCATTATCCGCCTCAACATAAGCCGCCACTCGAGGCGAGTCATGACGGATGTCGCTAGGGAGGACCGCCTCCGCTCCATAAACCATGAAGAAAGGCGTGTAACCCGTAGACCTGTTAGGAGTAGTATTGATGCTCCATAACACGGAGGGTAACTCCTCCACCCAACAACCCGGCGTCTGTTGCAAAGGGACCAAAAGCCGGGGCTTGATGCCCTTCAAGATTTCCTGATTGGCTCTCTCAGCTTGACCATTGGATTGAGGGTGAGCAACTAATGAAACATCAAGCCGAATATGCTCTCGTTGACAAAACTCCTCCATGGCGCCTTTAGACAGATTGGTACCATTGTCAGTTATAATGCTGTGTGGAAAACCAAAGCGAAATATCACCCTCTTCATGAACTGAACCGTTGTGGCTGCGTCACACTTACTAACTGGCTCTGCTTCAACCCACTTTGTGAACTTGTCGACCGCCACCAAGAGGTGGGTCTTCTTATCCTTGGATCTTTTAAAAGGCCCAACCATATCAAGCCCCCAGACCGCAAATGGCCAAGTAATTGGAATCATCCTCAATTCTTGAGCCGGCACATGAGCCCGTCGCGAGAACCTCTGGCAACCGTCACATTTACTGACCAAATCCTCTGCATCAGCATGAGCCGTCAGCCAATAAAAACCATTACGAAAAGCCTTGGCCACAAGGGATTTTGAGCCGGCATGATGGCCACAATCCCCCTCATGAATTTCACGTAAAATTTCTTGACCTTCCTCAGGGAAAACACAACGCTGGAAAGTTCCAGTGACACTGCGACGATGCAGCTCGCCATTGATAATTATCATTGACTTAGACCGCCGGGTTATTTGTCTGGCCAAAGTTTCATCCTCAGGCAATTCTCCCCGGGTCATGTAAGCCAAGTATGGTATTGTCCAGTCTGGGGTAATGTGGAGAGCCGCCACCAACTGTGCCTCCGGGTCAGGAACAGCCAAGTCTTCCTCTGTAGGCAACTTAACAGAAGGGTTATGCAAAATGCCCAAGAAAGTATTAGGCGGCACCGGCTTTCGCTGAGAGCCCAGCCGGCTTAATGCATCAGCCGCCTCGTTCTTCCTGCGATCGATGTGCTCTACTTGGTAACCCTGAAAATGTCCGGCAATGGCATCAACTTCGCGGCGATAAGCCGCCATGAGAGGGTCCTTGGAATCCCACTTGCCTGACACTTGTTGGGCCACTAAATCTGAGTCGCCAAAGCACCTTACCCGGCTCAAGCTCATCTCCTTAGCCATCCGAAGACCATGGAGCAAGGCCTCGTACTCAGCCGCATTGTTAGTACAGGGAAACATCAACCGTAGCACATAGCAAAACTTGTCACCTCAAGGGGAAGTTAATACAACTCCAGCCCCTGAGCCTTCCAATTGCCTAGACCCGTCGAAGTGAATAGTCCAGTATGTATTATCCGGCTTCTCTTCAGGCACCTGCAGTTCTGTCCAATCGTTGATGAAATCCACCAATGCTTGAGATTTGATAGCAGTGCGTGGCACGTATTTCAGACCATGAGGCCCAAGTTCTATAACCCACTTAGCCACTCTTCCTGTGGCTTCTCTGTTTTGGGTGATATCTCCCAGGGGAGCAGAACTAACCACAGTGATAGGGTGACCCTAGAAATAATGCTTAAGCTTCCGGCTTGCCATGAATACCCCATAAACAAGCTTCTGCCAATGCGGATACCGTTGCTTGGACTCAATGAGTACTTCGCTGACGTAGTAAACCGGCCGCTGAACCAGATACTCCTTACCTGCTTCCTTACGCTCCACCACCACAGCCACACTGACAGCCCGTGTGTTAGCGGCTACATATAGCAATAAGGGCTCCTTGTCAATAGGAGCAGCAAGGACTGGGGGCTCAGCCAGCTGTCTCTTCAAATCCTCAAAAGCAGCATTAGCAGCATCATTCCAGATAAAGTCATCTGTTTTCTTCATCAACTGGTACAGTGGCATGGCCTTTTCACCCAAACGGCTTATAAACCGGCTCAAGGCAGCGATGCGGCCCGCCAGACGCTGGACGTCGTTTATGCACGCCGGCTTAGCCAGAGAGGTGATTGCTTTGATCTTTTCCAGGTTAGCTTCAATGCCTCTGTGAGAAAGCAGAAAACCCGAGCTTGCCTGCGGGAACACCAAAAACACACTTGGCCGGGTTAAGCATCATCTTGTAAACCCGAAGATTGTCAAAGGTTTCTTTAAGATCATCTACCAAGGTCTCCTTCTCCCTGGACTTAACCACAATATCATCCACATAGGCATGAACGTTGCGCCCAATCTGGTTATGAAGACAATTCTGCACACAACGCTGGTAAGTCGCCTGTGCACTCTTGAGTCCAAAAGGCATAGACACATAACAGAAGGCTCCAAAGGGAGTGATGAACGCCATCTTCTCCTGGTCCTTAACTGCCATTTTAATCTGATGGTATCCAGAATAAGCATCCAAAAAACTTAAGCGCTCACAACCCGCCGTAGCATCAATAATCTGATCAATACGGGGGAGAGCAAAAGGATCAGCCGGACAAGCCTTGTTTAAATCCGTGTAGTCCACACACATCCGCCAGGTGCCATTCTTCTTGAGCACGAGCACCGGGTTAGCTAACCATTCTGGATGAAAAACTTCAACAATAAACCCGGCCGCCAAGAGCCGGGCTACTTCCTCACCGATGGCTTTCCGCCTCTCCTCATTAAACCGCCGGAGGAATTTCCTGACCGGCTTAAATCTCGGATCAATGTTGAGAGTGTGCTCAGCGAGTTCTCTAGGTACACCTGGCATGTCAGAAGGTTTCCACGCAAAGATGTCCCTGTTCTCACGGATGAACTCGATGAGCGCGCCTTCCTATTTCGGATCCAGATTGGCACTGATGCTGAACTGCTGAGATGAGTCACCTGGAACAAAGTCAACAAGTTTAGTCTCATCAGCTGATTTAAATTTCATTACCGGCTCATGCTCCGTGGTTGGCTTTTTCAAAGACGTCATATCTGCCGGGTCAACATTGTCCTTGTAAAACTTCAACTCCTCTGTGGCACAAACAGATTTCGCGTAAGCCGCGTCACCTTCCTCACACTCCAAGGCTATCTTTCGGCTGCCATGAACCGTAATGGTCCCATTGTGACCCGGCATCTTGAGCTGCAAATACACGTAACACGGCCGTGCCATGAACTTGGCGTAAGCCGGCCGCTTCACTGACCTCCAGCAACTCCATGGCCATCTCGTAACTCTCGATCCATGCTCCGGGTTGTAAATCAGTCGTGTAATTAGGCACCTTCCTAGGCCCTTTGAAATCTTTGGGCAGACGTTCATTACGGAGAGCCGGCACCAGACAAGGGACACCTCCAGTCCTCGTAGGTATACCCGCATCGACAGAAGCCGTCGGATAAGCCGGGGGTGGCTGGTAAGCCGTCAACTGAGGCGCCTGCTCCGCCTCTTGCCGTGCTCTGTCTTGGTCTACCGCGTGAAAGGCTCCGTTATGAGCCGGGCCGTGGCCAGGAGGCAAGTCATGGCGTCGGACATTGCTTGAGCCGGTCGCTGAGACCATGTGTCTGCTATAACTCGGGCTCCGGCCTGGACGAGGGGTTGAATGAATCCTGTCCCGGCTATAAGAATATGCCTCTTGCTGCGCCAGAGCCGTCTGAAGGAGTTCCCTGACCCGGCGGGTTTCAACCGCCGTTGGAGAGTCGCCATCGATTAGGAGAGCCTCCAGTCGCGCCGCCGCGGCGACCATGTTTTCCAACGGGTTGGCATAATGACCTGGTGGTATTGGCACGTACTGAGGCGGGGCAGCGTTCACCCGGGGAGGCCCCATCACTTGGGGCTGAATTGACGTTCCAGCCCCGGGCGTCGTGATCTCTGGCGGGTTACTGGGCCCTGCACCAGGCGTGTTGAAGAGGTTTTGAGGATCGTAAACCGGAGGGAGTCGAGATTGGGCCTTTTGATGCCTCCTTCTCATGACCTCATTGGACGCGTTCTGATCCATCGTGAGCCGGAAAGACTGTGCCTGAATCAGCTGAGTCTGGGCGTCGAGAGCCGCCCTCTCTGCAGCCATCCTGACCCCTTCCGCCGCCAGATCCTCCTTGGCTTTTGCTAGATCCAACTTTAACTGTGCCACCTCCGCGTCATGCCGAGCTTGATCCGCTGGGGCGACCGTAGCGGTTAACAGGGCCGTCATCTTGTCTGTGAGATCCACCAGCACCTGAGCCGGCGAGGGCACAGGGCTTCCTGCCCTGGCGGCGGGGTTTTGAACAGGTTGTGCGCCAGCCATGAAGATTCCAACCCGGCTCGGCGGCTCGAAGGGGTCCGGAATACTGTCGCCATCGGAACAACCCCTGAGCCTGCCATATTGAAGTTGGTATAACGAGTCGGTCTCCTCTGTGGATGACTCGCCATCAGAGCGAGCGGCCGTCTCCTCGCCAGATCCAGATCTTTCAGAGAGTCCTCCATGGACGCATCCCACGAAAGCATGCTTCAAGGCAGGCAGGGTTCGGGCGGGTCGTGCACGCTGAGCCGTCTCGATGAGATCGGCGCAGAGGTCCGGCTCAAGGCCCGGCTCACCAATCTTGCCAATAAAGACATGGATTCCGCCGAAGGGGACCCGGTACCCGTACTCGATTGAGCCGGCGTCGGGGCCCCAGTTTGCATCGTCGATGTAGAGCTTGCCGCGACGACTCTTGGTCATCCGGCCCACAGCGTATCCCTTGAGCCCTTCGAAGCTGCCCTTCAAGAACTCAAATCCACCGTGCGCCAGCCCCACGGTGGGCGCCAACTGTCGTGGAATTATCACGGCAGATGTCCTCGTGCAAGGACTTAGTCGTGGAGCCATCGCAGCTAGGAAGCTTAAAGGGGTTAAGCGGGACAAAGGACACGAGGATTATACTGGTTCGGCCCCTTACAGTGAAGGTAAAAGCCCACGTCCAGTTGAGGTTGTATTGATTAGGGTTTCGACGACCAGGAGCTAAACCGCCCTGCCTGGTTATCGATTTGATCTTACTTGTCCCTGAACCGCCGCCGGGTCGTCCCTTTATATAGAGAGGTTGACGCCCAGCGGCTCTCAGAGTCCCGGCCGGCTTATAACAGTGTCCGGCTCGGACTCTTAACTATTCTTGCCTTACACTACAAGTTTCACCATAACGGCGGTTTATCACTACGGGCCTTAAGCCATCTCCGGGTCTTAAGCCCATTACTGACCCGCCATCCTCAATCTTGGTACTGGGCTTCACGTGATGAGCATTATGACGTAACCCGGCCCCTCCTGGGCGGGTGACTCTAATGGTTATATACTCAACAGTGTCTCTGCTGCTACCTCGACTCCCTTACTGTCAGACAGTACTGGTGCTATCAGTATTGCGCGTGACCCAGTGAAGCATGAGCTCACTAAGCACATCGGTGTGGATGCCCACTTCGTGCATGCTGCTGTGCAGGATCAGACTCTCGCTCTTCACTACGTGCCCTCTGAGTTACAGTTGGCTGACTTCTTCACGAAGGCACAGACTCGAGCGCAGCATGCCTTTTTCCTCTCCAAACTCAGTGTTGTTGATCCACCATGAGTTTGAGGGGGGGGGGGGGTGTTAGATGTGTATAGTCTCTTTTCGGTTTATCTCCATTGTATAAGGGGTTTCCTGCACTTTACCACACATGTATATGTATTGGCCTTTGGCCCTTAGCAAAGTCAGTTGCCCATTCCTAACAAGAGTAAACTCCCCCAGCAACCTCATTGCTTTCAATACGAAATTGGAATGTACACTTCCAATTCAGAGGAGCAGGTGTTTGGTTTTGTCACTTTATTTGATGTTTCTTTTGGTGGATTTAGTTGCTTTGGAGCTTGGATGGAGCCGATGAAATGTAGCGTATGTCAAGCTTGGGTTTAAAATAAAAGGGCCATGTGTATTTCTAGATCGCCAGTTTGACCAACGAAATGCGAGTTATATGTCACAAAAAAAACATCATTAGAAACTTCTTTCAAATGAATTCAGTGGTCATCTTTTTTCTTTGGTAGCATATACAAATGAGTTAATTAAACAAGGAATAATGGAAGTAGTACTAGTCGGTTTACAATGGGGTGGCAACACCAAATTCACCAACAAATACTAGGTACCAAATAAAAGGGGACGGTATTAGCTGTTCAAGGAAATACAGCGCCACTAACTGTAGTACTCATAAATGTATAGACGATGATACAACAGAGGCTAATAGGCAAGTAATTGAGTGGAGTATGTAGTAATGAACTAAGTCCTGATCGATCCATCTTAATTTGCAGATGGCTCAAATTCCAAAAGATTTGCTCCTGGGACGGTTTGTCCTGAGAAAAGACTGACACTGAGGTTCTGTTGCGCGGAGAGCATCCAAGCGAAGGTGATGAGCTCTCCCCCAGCACTCAGCCTTCGGGCATGCTCTTCTGGCCGGCATTTTCCGGCTGCGTAGACCAGCATCCTCACCCACACCTGCTCCAGTCTCTCAAGCTCCGCGTGGATGCCTCTTTGGCTTTCCAGCACCCCTCTTTGCAAGTGCCAGAAATCATTTCTAAACACATAAAATCTCCCCAACTCATAAAGAAAATCCTCGATGCTGGATGCATTGTTGGCCCACCGTGAGGCCTTGGCCAGTAGATCCTGCACGTTGGCGCTGGTGGGTAGCATGGCAGGGTGCGTCACCATCAGGTACACCATGTAGTCAGATAGTCTCTTGCAGGTATCCATAAGACATTGCCGCCTTGCTGCCTCTTGGTCTTGGGTGGTGGGGTTGCTATATGTCACCATTGTCGACTTGGCCGCCTTCTAGCACCACGTCTGTCCAAACGTGTAGCGTCAACAAGGACTCCTCGAAGGAGAGAGACAATAGTACTTTATAAGTCCTTGGAACAGGGATGGATTGAGGTACCCCCGACGCAAAGCCTACCAAGCCGTGGATGAGATCCTTGATCTCCCTCGTGACTTGGGTGTGCTTGGTGTTGCTTATCTTGTTCCATGCATCAGTAGCTCCAAACACGCCTGCCATCTTCTTTGCCATGCTGATGGTTCTATTCCACCTCCTGTGGCCTTCAGCTGACATGCTCCTGCTGGAGCTAAACAAGTTGTACTGCCCCATTGAGTTTGACCACCATGGCTTGGTCTCTGGTTGGATCTTCATGAAGATTGGCCATGCCACTCGGTTGAGCAGCACACGACTATACCATCCAGCTCGAGCTTCCAAGAATGGCCACTCCCACGGCGACATCATCACGATGAAGAATGAGCAAGCTTCGAGGAAAAATGTTCCAACAAATAATGTATAGGTGATGGCAGCATCAATTCCACTTCTTCTATAGTCGTCCTTGTATGCAACTGTTGTGTGCTCCTCAGCATTGACACTACTACTCATCATCATCTTGACGTAAAGCACAAAGGCAACCACTGTGGAGGCGAGGGAGACACACCGAAGGATGGCGCCGGCCGTTGTTTGAATCACCCGGGATTTCGTGAAGAGGCTGTCATACATTATACTAAGCTCAATCTCCACTCTCTTGAACTTGTCTTGTGGATGCTTCAGAGCATAGAGATGTCCATGTAGAAATTTACCACGAGTGTGCTCTTCGATGTCGTAGATAGCCTGTCCAGCGAATATACCCCGCACGGCTCCCTTGGTGTGAAGAGCAGCATACTTGATAATTGCTTGATATGTCCGAATATATTTTCCACTTTCCTCTACTTCCAGGGATGCCTTCTTTGCTTCTCCGCTAGTGGAGGTCCTCAGGCCTTTCTGGCTCCCCAACTTGAGTGCCCAAATCCTCTCTCCGTACTTCATGATCCCGGCAACAAATAGAAATGCAGCCTGGATAACAAGTTGGTAGTGTGCCAATGCCACCGACTTCCACAACACATACATGACCAGGCATGCTTGGCCTAGCAGGTTCAGCAGGTGCCTCAACCACAGCTCATTGTCCTCCAATGAAAAGGCTGTCACGGTGTCCTGCCCTCCAAGGTGGATAAGAAGGAAAGGTGCCCACAAGAGCCTGAGCTGATGTGCTGGTCTTGGTTTATGATGATCATTGTCATTTGTGGTGCAAGTGGTAGACAACTGGCGTGAAAGGTGGCCCAGCGCATATGCCGCGATGAAATCAGCTGACAGGTAAGACAGCCATATTGAGGTCGTAAGCAGCATATGGCAGTGGCGGCGCCGAAGGCCGCCCGAGAAGAAGAGGAATAGTTGCAGAGCAAAGCTCAAGAGAATCAACACATGGATTTCTGAACTGCTGAATACTTGCATAACGGTAGTGTGCATTGAAGCTTCTGCCATGGACGCAAGTACTCTAGCTTGATCGGACCAATGCTGGTTAGCTAGCTCTCTCGATCTAGATTTGCAACTGCACGCACATCAGCGGTATCTGCAAATTAGGTGCAATCAGCTAGCTAGCTTAGGTAGCCTATTTATAACCAAGAAAATAACGTACGGTGGATAGCAGAGAATTAATTCATGATGACTAAAGTACTTTTGTCAGATTATACACCAGGTATCATTTTTTTTTGAAAAATTCTTGCAATCCGTTTAGGAGCTGTTTGGACATACAAATGTGCAGTTGAGAATGGATTAAATGCAGCAACTGGATTGGGATCACATATTTCCACTGACTATCTACCCCTAAATCCAAGGCCACACCCTAATTTAAGGGCCTCTTTGATTCTCAGGATTTGTAGAACACAGGAATAGGAAAAACAGAGGAATAGAGTGGCATGTCATCTTCAATCCTACATGATTAGTATGAGTGTTTGATTGTGCGCCGCAAAAAAACATTGGATTCTTCACATGAGGTTGGAGTGCATGAAAATTTCCCTATGAAAACTAGTTGAATCCTATGGAAAAATTCATATGGATAGTAATCCTCGAATCAAACAACCCATGTTGGAAACATTCCTAAAGATTAGGATCCTCCCAAATTCCTTTAGAAATCCTTTGAATCAAAGAGGGCCTAAAAGTATAGGGGTAAAAACCAAAATTCACTCTTATTCGTATGATTATGACCTTGTTGATGCAAATTTGGGTCTTGAATTACTTGATTCTCAGCACAAACCTAGCGAAATATAATGTACTAGTATGTGAAAATTACTGGAACTGGTTGCTCGAAAAAATCACTGGAACTGGCACATCAAGGGATACCTGCTGACTCCGAGCAGTACCTCGCATGCGTTCGTGGACTTCTTATTTTTGAGGGATTTTATGTGTGCCTATATCATCTGATCATATCCAGACCATAACGCTTTCCTCCAAGTCACCATATATACATATGTGCTCAATATATGAGAGGAGGTGAGATGAGATGAGATGAGATGAGATGAGATGAGATGCCTAGCAGGGGCTGCAAGCTAGGGCCTTTATTCCTTTCTCTTATGTTTAGACAATGTATGTATGGATTCTGTTCCTTTCTTGTACGAGTAGTGAGTGGTAAACTAGATGCTCTGAGAATTGCTTGGTATGTAAGGGACGTCTCAATAGTTTATGGCAGAGTATTTCTTGGCTGGCTGTATGCCTTCTTACCTGGAGGGGAATTTTTTTTACATACGTTGCATGGCTGATACTCCCTCAGTCCCAAATTGATGGACATGGAGGGAGTATTTGTTGGGGGAATTTGGTGTACTCGGAGTAAAGTCGCCTTTGAGAACCATGTGATGCGCACTCCGATTGAAACCATGCATCTTTACCGCTTGCTCGTTCTTGTCTTACTGGACAGGTTTGCTGAAGAACGAAGAAGGTATTGCTGTGAAGGCGGGGGATCCAGGCAGTGCTGAGTGAAGCAACGTAAATCTCTGTCGAATCAGCGGCGGGCGGACGTCGATCCTTGTGTGATGTGATCGGGCCGTGTCTCTGGGCTTGGCGGCTTGAAGTTCCTGGATGTTTCAGTGGAGCCTGATGATTCGAGGTGGTGAATATCCAGCATATATAGTTCTCTCTCACGCGCGACGGTCTTGTTTTGCTGGGTCTTTTTTGCTCTTGTTGCTGTCTAATGGTGTATTCTGTGAACTTGGTGCCCTTTTGGCTGTGGGTGCTGAAAAAGGTGTTATCAGGTTTTTGGCCCGTAGGTGTTTTGAGTCGAGCATCTTGTTTCCTGTTTCTGTTATGGTCGTGGCCTCGTGGGTCGCTGGCGTTTTGTATACCAGAACTTTATACTGTTATCTTTCCGTTGATCACCGCCAGCGGCTATAGATTAGGAGGGTTCATGGTCTTGTATTTTTCTGAATTTATTTCATGACTTTCGACGATGTATGTTTAGTGAAGGAGATGTGAAGACTTCGTCAATCTTAAAATGATGTATCGGCTATTCATTTAGCATGGCCCTAGTTTGGAATTCAGTTTTAACCAATAGAAAAGGTCATCTCAATAACTCACGTTTATGTTTGCCATCAATCTTTTTTCTTCGGATTTGGGAGCTGTTCGGCAATCCACCAGCTTTGCAAAATCCGTGGACCACCTGTTTTCTCGCTGCCCAATTTTCAACTGCAGCTCCGGGAGCGGAGGGGCTCCGAAGAGGCCCTTGTGTTGAATTTGTTAATAGTTTTCTTAAAAAATCATTACTGTTCACGCGGGTCCAGAACGACTCTTCTCTTGAGTGAGTCTATGGCCGCACGTGTTGTGGGAAAGGAACTGTGAGGAGCAGAACATGAGCACCGGCTGCTGACCTGCTTATCTTCGTCTCCGCCGCCGCCCGCCAGGTCTGGTTTGCTCTGCTACCCCTTCCTCGGAGCCTGCCGCGGTGTTCTGTGGCGGATGCGGGAGAGAATTTATGGGAACCCGCCGCGGTGTTCACGACGGACTGGTCCCCCTGTCTGCGGGAGAAAATATGTGGGTCGTCGTTAGAGATGCCTTGGTCAAGGGTAATTTCGTCTTAACATGTTGTAACTATGTGCCTTGGTCACTGTGATCAAAATTATACTACCTTACACCGGAGGGAGTATTAGTGTTCAGGCAGGTCCAAAACGGCTCTCCTGAATGAGTAGGGGACTGCGCTTGGGTGCCTTAAGGTCTTGTGCCTATGACATGCGGGTCTAACAGGTGGCTGGCCCACATGTCAAAGGCACGGAAGCTGCGTCCGTGAGTAGGAGTGCTCTCTCGAGTGAGTCTGCGGCCGCACGTGTGTGGGAAGGGAACTCGGCAGGAGCAGAAGAGGAGCCGCCGCCCCGCCGCTGACTTGCTTCTCTTCGTCTCCGCCGCCGCCGCCGCCGCCCGCCAGATCTGATCTGGTCTGCTACCCCCTTCCCCGGACCCCGGCCGCGGTGAGTTCTCCCCCCTCCCACCTCCGTCTTGGTTTCCTCCGGCCGCCCCCCGCGCGCGCCGTTTTGGAGCTCCCCCCTCGGTCAACGCCCTCCTCTAGTCGTAGGCGTTCGATGCAGATTTGCTAGCTGCCAGTAGAAGCAGACCACCTGCCTCTGGACCGGACCAGCCCCTGGTAGAGGAGACATGTTTCGACTCTTCAGATTTGACACTGAACCTAGCTCCTGCACTCTGTTCAAATTTGACTCGATTTGTTCTCTCTTGTCTTGGGCCCTTTTGTCTCTTGTTCATTCAAATTTGACATGTACTGTAGCACCACAGAGTCTATGACTACTCCTCCTCGCTTAGGGCAACTGAAGCAGCAGAGGCCGGAGGGATTCCCTCATTTTTCCAAAAACAGTTTGTCTTTCAGGCCCACCCCTGAAACTGGTGTCTTGATTCTACTAGTGTTCAAATTTGACACTGTGAATCTAGCTGCACTGTGCCTGGTAGCGCCGCTGAATTCAATTGCAGGAGCTATGCTGCAGCACATAATTACCGAAAAAAGGCTTCCACCCCGCTTTATATATAAAGCAACACGGCCCAACTGCAGCACATAATTGACAGACACAGGTCATGGGATTGCACAAGTTTGACATTAGTTATTATACAATGGCCCTTGCTGAATTTCTTTTCTTGTGTTGATGATGAAAAGGATTTGTCTTTACGCCTCGCCCTTGAAATTGGTACCCTCATTGTACTACTGCTAGGTAGCACATGTCTTGACTGTTCAAATTTGAAACTGTGAATCTAGTCCAGATGTACTGTGCCTGACAGCGTGATTGTTTTTGTCTAGGTAGCACCGTTATTGCCAAGTAGCAATGCTAGAGGCATCTTATTTCCCGAAATCAGTTTTCCTGCATGCCAGCCCCTGAAATTGGTATCTTGATTGTACTACTGCCCCTGAAATTGATATCTTGATTTTACTACTGCCTACTGCTAGGAGATGTCTGGCCTGTTCAAATTTGATACCGAATCTATCTGAACGGTGCCTGGTAGTGCAATTGTTTTCACTGAATTCAGTTGTAGGAACAATGCTGTCTGTAAATAATTGACAGACAGGCCAAAGGCCATGGGTTTGCACAAGTTTGACATTGGTTATATATATACCATGGCCCTTGCTGAATTTTATTTTCTTGCTTTGATGATGAAAATTCAGGTGGTTTAATTAGCAGCGAAGAAGATGGGCGACAACCTGATGGAGAAGGTGACGGCGCTGAGCGAGCAGCTGAAGATCACCGGGACGGAGGTCGGCAAGAAGATGACGGCCGGCATGAGCTCCATGAGCTTCAAGATGAGGGAGCTCTTCCTGGGGCAGACTCCAGCCGACAAGATCGTCGAGGACGCCACCTCCGAGACCCTGGAGGGGCCCGACTGGGCCATGAACCTGGAGATCTGCGACCTGATCAACGCCGGGAAGGTGAACAGCGTGGATCTGGTCCGCGGGGTCAAGAAGCGGCTCGTGCTGAAGGATGCAAGGGTTCAGTTCCTCACCCTGTCCCTTCTCGAGACCGTCACCAAGAACTGCGAGAAGGTGTTCTCCGAGGTCGCCGCCGAGAGGGTTCTCGATGAGATGGTCAGGTTGGTGGATGATCCACTGACCGTGGTGAATAACAGGAACAAGGCGCTTATGCTGATTGAGGCTTGGGGAGAGTCCGGCGAGGAGCTCCGCTACCTGCCGGTCTATGAGGAGACATACAAGGTACCTGAAGAATTGTTGTATCACATTCTAGTTGCCTGATTCTGTCTCGTAGCAATGAGAGTCTATATTTTCATTTCTTGGTCAATGAAAAGTTGGCCCAAATAGCGTGATGTGCTTTGCAATGTAAGTACAGAAAACAATAATTTAGGACCAAAAGGTTGAAGTAACTGAAGATACCTGCATGAATGGGTAGCCAGCATGTGATTTTTGGTAGGATATCGACAGATTATGGCTGAGACGTAGGATGAAAAGAAGATCAATATATATATAAGAGTCTTAGCTCAAGATGATGAACAGAACAGATACAAATTACCCAGTTAGAAGAAATACTGTGGATTTATAGAATGGTAATGACATAGTACATCTCTGAAATTTGGCTACTAGTCAAATAAAAATGCTCAGTACTTTCCTTCAGAACTCAACATAATGCTAGAAATACACACAATTTGAGCAGTTTTATGGGTATATTGACCTACTAAATTAACCTTTATATTCACATATAGATAAAGCAGTAGTTGAGGAATGCATGGTTAATTTGATTGCATTATATTGGCTTCACCCCTTTTGGTTGTCACCTGAAAACTATATGTCATGACTATTTCAGAAAAAAGACGCAAACCATATAGAGAATAACTAAATTATATTCTACCAAAACATCAACATGTTATAGAAGTAATTTAAGTCCATAATTACTGTGTGGAACCTAGGGGGTACTGAAGCAGTCATTTCTGAAACTGTCATGCTGTAGTCAACAGGAACAAATAGTAGGCACTAAATTCAGAAAAAAACTGAACTTCATCTTAAATTTTGATGATGGAATGATAGTGTGGAAGCAACAGTTAAGTAGAAGCACATGCCATCAATTAGTTGGTGCTTTTCAAAGATCGAAGATAGAGGGAAGCACCCGGTTTTATCTCGAATTATCATGAGATGAAACAACTTCAGAATGAAATTGTTGTTTGAATTACAGATAAAATTGGGTGCATCACGGTAAATATTTAAAATTGCACATTTAGATCCACTAACATACTATTAGCTTCCGTCAATCTCCACTATAAAAAAGAAGCTTCCGTCAGTCTGAAGGAAGAGTGACGATCTTGGCAGCATGAATCATTCCACTGTTATCATTTGGTCATTCCCTATACTGTACCACCCCCTTAATACCTGTAAGTAAGAAAGTACAATACTATGCAATAAGCTCAGTGCTTTGTTACTTTACGCTTCTCACTTTTGTGCTTTAATATGTTTCATACTTTTGTGTTTTAGAAGGGAAGAGTGATAATTTGTGGTGGCCATATTTTTCACGGCTTCATGGTTGAAGAAATTGGGGTGAACAAATTTTGGCAGCAGCATTGACATCTACTCAAGAAATTTTCGAGTCAAATAATTCGTTGTTTCGGTGTCCAGTTTGATGGCAGTACTGTAAATCCATATGATTTATCTTTTAAGTGAAAAATATATTATGCTTTAGTAACCAAGGCAGTGGAGTGGACAACTAGCTAATATATATTTTCTGTAGAGTCTGAAATCAAGAGGAGTGCGGTTTCCTGGACGCGACAATGAGAGCTTGGCCCCCATATTTACTCCACCACGCTCAGTTGCTGAAGCTGAAGCTGGTGCAAACTTCACGCAACAGACCTTTGAAGATGTGCATATGCATACATATACTGCCGAAGAAACAAAGGAAGCTTTTGATGTTGCGCGTAACAGCATAGAGCTTCTTTCAACCGTTTTTTCATCTTTCCCTCAGCAGGATGCTTTGCAGGTAAACTGGACTTTGTGTAGCTTCCTCCAAGTTCGCATAAATACCTTTTGACTGGAGTACACTAGTTCACTTCACACAATAGCTGGACTGGTTCTTCATGGATTTTTTCCGGTGAACGTTTTATTTAAATACCAGTAGCGCATTATTATTATTTGGTTCTGCTGCCGGTGCCTTGTGTTATATTTATTCTATTTCATGCTCGTAGTACTCTGTTTATGAGATACTCTGAACTCTGAAGTTCCACTCTGTTCCTTAATATGTTCTATTCAAGCATTCAATTTTTTTTTCTAAATGCATATCATCTACCATTCCAAGACAACATCACTGCAATTTTCTGAGCTATCGCAAGTCCTAATGGAGCAAGTTTGCGATACATTACAAAAACTGGTTTTGTCATTTTGCCAGTCATTTAGCTATAAATCAGAATTGAAAAGACACTCATTAATGCTTAATTGAGCTTGATGCTATGTTCCTTGACAGTGATTGCATTCACTGGAGGTATATTTGAACTTGTGTGAAAGCAAGGCGTGCGTTCAAAATATTGTGCAACATGGACTACTTACTTCAGTAATCAGACTATGTTTTACATGTTAATTTTACTGGTTTGAGGTAGATTTTTGTTACAAATGGTGAAGAGCTAGTATTATGTTTTGACTAGTTCTGTTACTTGCACAGGACGACTTGACGAACACCCTTGTGCAACAATGCTACCAATCCCAACACACCATCCAGAGATTCGTGGAGACGGCTGGGGACAACGAGGCCATGCTCTTGGAGGCCCTGACCGTGAACGACGAGATCCAGAAAGTGCTATCCAGATACGAAGAGATGAAGAAACCCGTGGCGCCAGCGCACGCGGAACAAGAGCCGTTGGCCATACCGATCGCCGCAGAAGCGGAACATGAGGATGCCACTGCCGTCGGGAGCGAAGAGGCCCTGGTCAGAAAACCGGCCGGTTCTCGAGCAAAGCCGGATGGAGACGACGGTATGCTCGATGACCTCGACGAGATGATATTCGGCAAGAAGGGAGGGGACAGCAGCTCCTCCCAGGAGGATGCAGATGGGGCCCAAAAGCAGGACATGAAGAAAGATGACCTGATTAACCTCTGAACACCAGTTCCTGGGATGAGAAGGCACTGCGAGTTTTAGACTACCGCAGAATGGCGTCTGACTGTATTTCATCTAGTAGAGGATTGGGCATTCATTAGGGTTCAGGTCGTTCGTCAACTTATTTGCTGCACCCGATCGATCATCGGTAGCTCAGTAGTTGTGCTCCGCGGTTTGTCGCGTTGATCAGTCACTTATCATCTTCTGGTTTCGTGGATGCATCTCAAATCAATCTATGTAGTCCTTGTCAAATTCTGCATCAATATAGTCTTACACCGAATGTTTTTTCGACAGTTGTTGGAAAACAATTATTGCTGCCACTTCTCCAGTTACACTTGCACATATTATGTTTGGCTGGATATCATATTGATAATTTTATCTTAAGGCCTCACATCATAAGCCTGAGGTATAGATATGCCATCACTAAGCCTATTTCTCGCTAACTTTTTTTTTGAGGCAACCTATTTCTCGCTTATTGCGAGTTTGAGTTAGCGCTCGCCTACAGCAGCCAGTTCGTGGGTCACGGCCATCAAGCGATTTTTCTTTCATATCGGTTTTCCTTTCATTTTTGGCGTCTGCGCTTGATTCGAGTGCAGTGGGTTGGGTTCTGTTTTGTCAGAGACTCGCAACCGGCCTGGTATGCTGCTTCTCAAAACCATTTTTTATTTTCAATTTTTTTATTTCTGTTCGTTTCTTTTCCATATTTCCTTTTTACTATTTATATTCTCATCTTTTTTCCTTTATTTTAGCTCCCGTTTTTTGTTCTCGTCCAATTCAAAATTGTCCGTCATGTATTTCAAAAATGTTCAGCATGCGTTTGAAAAATACATTTTATATAATTTTAAAATGTGTTCATATATTAAATAAAAATATACATGTATCTTTTATCTGAATGATTATGTAATTAAAAAATTCATGTATATTACTCTAAAAATGTTAACGTATTTTTAAAAATGTCCTTTCATTTAAAAATGTTCATGTGGTACTTAGAAAATATTAATCCTATATTAAAAATTGTTCATCACTATTTAGTTTTTTTGCTGTGTATTACAAACTGGTTCATCATATATTTAGAAAATGTTAAGCATAAAACCAAAAACAATTTACTGGGCATTACAAAGATGATTATAGTGTATTTAAAATATTTAATTATTTAATTTTAAATTTATTTCCCCCTATTTATTTTCTTTTCTAGTTTTTGCCTTTTTCTTGTGTTTTTCACTCTTTCCTATGTTTTTGGAGTTCTCGCTTTTCAATACATAATTACCATTTTCAGCATGATGTATATTTTTAAAATATACGATGAATATTTTAAAATACCTGATAAAACTATTTTTTAACATGTTGAATATCGTATAATACATGCTAAACATTCATAACATGCACAATGCAGATTTTTTAAAATTTCGTGAATATTTTTTTATGAATATGTGGGAAGCTAGAAAACAAATGAAAAAAAATCGAAAAATAAAATAAATTGACACCTTTTTTGTATATAATTCTTTAAAAAAAGTGCTCATCTATCTCTAATATGAATTCATGTATTTTAAACTCAAAGAATGGATAAAAAGAAACGAAAATGGTAAAAGAAAGTAAAACAGAAAAAAAAGAGAAGTGAATGCCTATGGGCTTGGCCCATGTGCCGCTGCTTTGCAGGCCCAGCATGACCTACGACCTTGTTTTCTCATAACCATAAGTGATTCGGACATGCTAAATCTCAGTCGACTTAGACTTCGCGAAGTCTCAGTCGACGCCCCGTCCGTTGGATTGTTGGATGCTCCAAGACTCGTGCAACTGCACTACCAGCCCATTTGTTTTTTTTTTCTGTTTGTTTCTGGGCTGGGCCCTGTCCTTTTGTTCTTCTTTGTCGGGACTAGCCTCGGCAAGGTTTCGGCCTTTTATTCATTGTTTGTGGCAGGTTTCTTATCAAAAATAATTATGTGTCGCAAATTTAAACACCCGGGGCTTAGGAGGGGAAATTCAAAGGGCGTCTTGATGTTGCTTTTCTTTAGGTGACCTATTTTTTGATTTTTTTTACAATATAGTTTTCATACATTTCAACTGCACATAGAGTGTCAAGCTTGTATTTTTTTATTTTGAGTAATTTATCCAAATACGACTAATTTTATACATGTTTATTTTCCTTTTCTTTTTGCAGCTATACTTCTTTTGGCTTACACGTTTATTATAAATTGTTTTCAAAATGTAAATAAGAATAAACAATAGTGTATGTTTTTCTTTTATTTGGTTTATTTTTTTCATGGTTGTACTTGTTAGTAGACTAAAGTTCTACTCCGGTGAGGGAGGGACGATGATGAGGCCCACCATTGACTCATTCTGCTGCTTATAGTTGTCGTTAGGTGGTCTACATGCATGGATGCAATTTTTCTTACTCCTGGTTTTCTTTTGTAACGCCATGATGTTCTGATGAATAGATGGATGTTTTTACCGCAATAAAAAGTTGCATGTACTTTTTTTGTTGGCTAAAGTTGTTTTTACAAATTGGTTGTTGCTGTCGAGGTAGAGGCAGAATGCAACTAAAGGTAGGGTTGGCGATATTTTTAAAATTTTCTTTTTGTTTCTAAAAAAACTTCTACTAACTTGCCGTGCACCCTAACATAAGGAACACTATGTTGGTAGAAATGAAACTTCTACTAACTATTTGTTTTTTTGCCTACATGTGGCATATCTGACTCTCATGCCTAATTGCACAAGTTGCAACTATACGCAACACGTTCAATGCACAACTATATGTGTTGCGGCCCTTTTTTAGGATCAACATGTGACGTGACCTTAGGAGGCACTAGTTAGACATTTAGCAGTGGCGTTTTTCATTTCTGTTCCTTTTTTGTTTTGTTTTTCTCCCACTGCACGAGAATAATATTCCAAGAAAATCTTCGGGGGAGGGGTGTCCTTTTTTTTTTCTCCAGTTGCATGTCCACTCTCGACACGAAATCACCCCTAAAGGTGGCAGTTGCATCTCCACCCTCGACATGCAATTGGCCCAGCTGTGTGTGTTGTGTGTGTCTGTGCGCGCGCGTCGCTAGGGGAGGTCCCAATGTCAGTGTTTTTCATTTCTTTTATTTTTATCTCCCACCACACAAGAACAATATCCCAAGACGACCTCCACCCCCCGTGCACTGGGGAATTTTCCTTGTTCCCCGGTTGCATGTCCACCGTTGACACGCAACTGCCATCGGATATGGCCCGTTGCATGTCTACCCTTGACACCCAACTGCCCCTGACCAGTTGCATGTTTATCGACATGCAACAACCCCCATGTGTGTGTGTGTGTGTGTGTGTGTGTGTGTGTGTGAGGTAGTGGCTCAATGATGGCGCTTTTATTATTCATTTTATTTATCCCACCGCATGTGGCTCTATGGTGTTTTGTGGGAGGAGGGGAAGTGGGGGGTAGTTGCATGTCTGCAACTAGGCATGCAACTGCAAGTGTCGGTACCGGCTGCAACGACATGTCTTCAACATGACTGCAACTCAGTGGTATTTTGTTGGGGGGAGGGCCAGTGGTGTTTTTGCCCCCGACTGCAAGTACATGTCTACCCGCTGTAACTGACCTTTTTGTTTCGGTGGGCAGTGGGAGAGGAGGCGGTTGCATGTATGACACTAGGCACACAATTGCAAGTGTCGCCCCCGCCTGCAATTGCATGTGCACCCATCCGACTACAACTGGCCTTTGTTTTGTCGGAGGGTGGCGAGAGAAGGGGAAGGCAGTTGCATGTATAACACTAGGCATGCAATTGCAAGCGTCACTCCTAACTACAATTGCATGTGCACCCACCTAACTACAACTGACATTTGTTTTTTCGAAGGCGGCGGCACGAGAGGGGTAGTTGCATGTTTGACACTAGGAATACAACTACAAATGTCGTCCTAAACAGCAATTGCATGTCCACCCTCTCGTGTGCAGCTGACATCTTGTTATGTCACAGGATGGTAAGAGAGGGATGGGGGTAGTTGCATGTCTCACACTGCACATGCAACTACAATTGCATGTCTACCTATTCAGTTGCAGCTGACCTTTTGTTCGTCGGTGGGAGGTTGTACAAGGGGGGCGGTTGCATGTCTCACACTAGCATGCAACATAAAGTGTGACCCCTGACCGCAATTGCATGTGCACTCATCCGACCGCAACTGACTTTTTTTCGGAGGGCGGCGAGAGAGGGAGGGTAGTTGCATGTCTAACACTAGGCACACAATTGCAAGCGTCGCCCCCAACTGCAATTGCATGTGCCACCACCCGACTGCAACTGACATTTGTTTTGCCGGAGGGCGGCGGAGGGAGAGGGGGAGTTGCATGTTTGACACTAGGCATGCAACTGCAAGTGGCATCCTCGACTGCAACTACAGGGCCACCCTCCTGACTGCAACTGACCTTTTGTTATGTCGGAGGATGGCGGGAGAGGAAGGGGTAGTTGCATGTCTGACACTAGGCACATAACTGCAGTGTCACCACCTACTGCAATTGCATGTCTAGTTATGTGACTGCAACTCATCTTTGTTTTGTCGAAAGGCGGTAGGAGAGGGGGGCAACTGCATGTCTTTTTTTTTTACCAAGAGTGTGGAGGGACCATTTTCATTGTTGTTTTTATTATGTTACATAAAAAAGTTATAGTATCTTCTTTTTTGCATTTCTTTTTTTTTGTTACTTAAATTAGTTATAAAGTCCCACTTATTTTTGTGTGTGTGTGTCTAAACTGTCGATGAAACTAACGAAGTAGCCAAAGTTTTTCCATTTATTTTTGTTGTCCAGTCCCCTTGTTTACATCTGATAGTTAGAATATATTTTTTGTTAGACTTTTTTTTATCTGCTGCACAGTATATTTTCAAACTCTATAAGAATTTATTTATTTTTGTATATTTTGAACTCTGTAAAAACAGGTTGACAGAGGTTTTAATTGATGTGGCAAGTCATTTTTAGTCTTGCAAATTTGTTCAGACATCGTAAGTAGTAGCTGCTGGGCATTTGTTCTGATTATATATTTTTGTTCAGATTTTGATTTTTGAAATGCGCATCTGTCCAGTCTCAGAGTGGTGTCGCTAGCAAATTGTGTGCCAGGGCATGATATCCTGAATTACTATCAGTTATAATCAATACTAATTGTTTTTTGTCAAAAATCATAGCAGTTGTTTTTTTTATAAACACTGGTTTATAGCTGCTGGGATTTTTTTTTTTCATAATCACACAAATTTTACAAAGCTACGGAAATTTTCCAGCAAACCAGCACATATATGCATAGTTGATGCTTTTTTTCATTTTTTTTCCCAAGCGTACCAAACAAGCACACAGACACATACAGCGAGTTGAGTGCTCCTTAGTACAAAGATCAAGCACTTAAACACATATCGCCTGGGCCTATTCTTTTTCTGTTGAGTACCTTTTTTGCTGTGTCAAAAGAAAACAAATAAACAGTCTGCCCAAATACACAAACACAGTAAAGAGCCCGGCCCAAAATAAAAAAATAAACAAACAGAAAAAGAAAGCCCAGAACCTAAGCCGAATATAGTCCAGCAGATGACGAGCTAATAAACGGGCCTAATCTCTCTTAGATGACGTCAGCCGACTGAGACTTTGCGAAGTCTCAGTCGACTGAGTCTTAGACAATCCCTAAGTGATTTTGTAGTTGGCATAAAAGCCCACTCGATCACCATAACCAGCACATTAATAATTCTACTAAAATCCCTCCACTTGCTCTTCTTTCCCTTTCTATTTCCACCCGCACTGGGCCGCTCGTCTTTCCAGCTTGAGACATGCATGCCGCCCCTCTCAATCCACTTGCCAATTTCCATGCTCTCAACACACATTTTATCTCTCCCATCACTTTTCGCATCGATTCTGCTGGTTTCCTGTGCTGCTGCTTGTCGACGCGAGCTCTCCTCGGTCCACTATCTCCATCCCATGGAGGTGTTGATACCTAGTCATGGCTCCAATCCAGCAGATGACGTGGATTTATGCTAGGAATTTAGTGATCGGTCACTGTAGAAAAGTAGACAATGAGACGTGCTTTGATTATAGAGTTGGACGAGTGCTGCATTTCCTGGAACCCTTGCTTGCTTCTCCCCGTGTACTAGTCAATATAATACATCGATCCGGTGACAAAGACGGCTAAGGCTAGCTTTGAAAACATCCCTGGCCAACCACCACACCCGATCTACACACCCCTCCTGTAGGCAGGCGTTTAGCCCGCCCCTCGCTTGACCCCGTGTATTTGACTACCTACCAGCTTCGTATAGTCTATTTCCGCTGCCACACTATATTAAGCCTCTGTTACAAGTGTTCAAATCCCGGTGCTCGCATTTATCCTGTATTTATTCAGGATTTGCGGCGATACGCACGCTTTCAGTGGGAGGAGACGTTCTCGTCGACTACGATGACTTCGTAAAATCTGAAGATGATATGCCGGCTCAACCTCTCGGAGGTGCTCATAGGGGTAGGGTATGCGTGTGTGCGTTCATAGGGGTGAGTGTATGCACGTTTATATGAGCGCTTGCGTCTCTACTGTGTTCAAAAAATATCAAACCCTCCGCTAATACCAAGCCCAACTTTGCTCTATACTCACATTATACACACAGTACAATTATTGCATTTTTTGTCACGAAAAAGGGGTCCTCCTGTGGTTATATGTGCATGGACTAATTCCGATAGAGATTGTTTCTCATATGTATTTCATCAATTTTGATTGGAATATTTGGATCAATGCTAAATAGGAATACAACCAAACAAGTACTACTTAAACAAGTCATACTAATGTGAAAAATTAAAAACAAACACATGCATATATGCATCGTGGATATGATATGGATAACTTTTTACTAGATCTGAAATGGATGATGAGGAGCTGTACAACACTAGTGCACACGTACCCCCAAGGTGCTAATAGTTTATGTGTTTGTATTGATCGGTTAGCCCATAATAGTTCATCTACAATTGAAAAAAACATCAACAAAGGAATGAAAAAAAAACTCGCATGAGCAACCAACATCTATCTAGCTATGACATCGCGCTTTATTACTCTTTTACGTTTTCACATGTCTAGGGTTAATGTACAAATCAACATAATCTCTGCGAGTGTGCATAGGCATTATTTAGCCATGCATGTGATGTTCATTGAAACATGTGTTGGTTGCCAAAGGTTTGGGAGACGTTGTTGATGCCTGAGTAGACCTGCATCTGGGTGAGTATGTGCTCAAAGTTGTCATTAGACTTCTCAATTGGGTGCGTGTGGGTGCCCTCGTATGTCGTTACCACCACACCTTCGTCCCGCGATAGCCGCTGCACCTGCTTCTTCACGTTGCATCCTTGGTGCGTGCACCGGTAGTAGCTCCTGCATGTAACAAACAAGTTAGTACTTTATAAAAGGCTATTGTGCTATAGGGATCATAAGAACAACAACAAAGCCTTCTAGCAATAAGTTTGGGGGGGGGGGGGGGGGGGGGTAGACTAGACTTAATTAGAGTAGGGAGATCCTACATAGATACGTATAAGAAACTAGTTAGGCTACATGTTAAAAGTCCTGCATGGATGATCTACAAAGGAGCTTTCCACGTATGCTTGTTGTATTTTGTCTCAGCAGTTTGTCCTACAATTGTATATATTTTGCAATCTTTGTTCCACACTTGCATTCCTCTCGAACTCTTGTGCTCTTTTTCTTCCAATGTTATTCAGTTTTACAATCCATTGAGGTTCACAAAAGTTACCAAGCATTATCAATCGGTATATGTTCTTAGATATATGACTAATAAATGATTAAACTAGTAGCAAAATGATTTCATCATTTGTTGCTTTAGTCCCTTCCAATTCAATTGACATTAATATACTTTCTATGTTGGGATGGTTCATAACTGTTCATGAGATTACCGTGATGTGCCATATCACCAATTTTTTAAGATCTAATTGTTCTGGAAAAAGCCTATATCACAATGGTAAATCGTTGTTCTTAAGGATTGAAGTATAATAAATATTTGGTAGTTGTCATTTGATCTCATTTTTTGGTCTGCCATAAATATTTGTTACTTTAAGTATTATATTATTTTTGAAAGTGTATAGATTTAATTAAGACATGCATCAACATACACATAAGTCATCTATTTCTTGCGCTGATGTTAGCGGAGACTATCTATCTATCTATCTATCTATCTATCTATCTATCTATCTATCTATTATGTTATTATTAAAAGAAGAGGAAAATAAGCCACCATCTTCGTCCAGATAGGCTAAACTAGTCCTTCCATTATATGTGGTAATGTCTTTGGTCTAAAGTCAGTTAACAATTAAACATACATATCAATATCTCATAAAGGTTGTTATATCAAAGCAATCACAAATCAGCACATTGTGTATGACAACGGTAGAACATGGATAACATCACCTCTAACATCAGCAAGAATTTGAATTGACAATGACTTGGGAATTAATTGGACAATGGTTTGCTCGGATCTGTCTTTGGTGGATTTGCTCGGATCTGTTCGTCGTTCGTCTTCGTTCGTGTGTTTTCAGGTTGGATCCTTTTGATCTACACTCTTCATCCGCGGCGGTTGCTGTTCTGGTGCGTTGGTTCTACGGAGCCTTAGCACGACGACTTCTCGACTGTCTACTACAACAAGGTTTGCCCGGCTCCGGCGAGGGAGGGGCGATGACAGCGGCGCGCCTTCGGCTCGCTTCAGTGCTTGTAGTCGTCGCTAGGTGGTCTACGGATCTGGATGTAATTTTTATTATTTCTAGTGTTCGTTGTACTACCATGATTGAAGATGAATAGATTGGACAATGGTTTACATACGAATAATAATTGGACAATGGTTTACATACGAATCAGACTATGATGTGCATGCATTATTTCTAATCAACTATACAATATGACCCTTTCTACTATACTACAATTTATTTTAGCAAGTATATAAGTTAATCATTGATAGATGTTTATTGTGCTATTCTCTCAGTTCATGCAAAACAATAGGTAAAGATATATGACTATTAGTATTAGGGTTACAAATAGCTAAATTTAAGAATGAACTTCTTGACAGAAGAGTAGTATATATAAATAGTAGGTAAAGATATAGAACTCTTTTCACATACATAGTTTGATCAGAAATAAAACATAGCCAAATTTGATATTCGTACTACATTATTATGGTGACATATAGCTAAACACATTTAATTGTTTACTCAGAGTGATTGGGTCTATACGTACAATTAATCTGAAAATGAAAATGTAGAACCAATTTTTAAAAAACTATTTGATTTCCATTTGGTATCATGTAGTTTGCAATGATAGAGGACCAACACCAAACACAACATGTCTTAGATATCTCAATATGCATGGATTAGTTTGGTCAGAAATAAAATAGAGCCAATTGATTTTCGTACTCCATTATTATGGTCACAAATGGGTAAACCAATATTTTTTTTACCAAAACAAATGGATTTATATGTAAAATCAAACTAAACTGAAAATGTAGAATAGAACTAAAATAAACTATTTGAATTACATCTGGTATCATGTAGTTTGCAGTGACAGAGGACCAACAACAAACTCATCATGTTTTAGATGTGTCAATATGTATGGATTAGTTAGAAGGATCAACATGCATGGATTTAACTAAGGTATATATGCTTGAATTGCATGTCATTTGCAGAGTTCACGACAGTTGTAATTAACAATAAAATAGTACATTTTCTTGTACTAGACCTGGAAGCTAAATATTATTGTTCTGCAACATAAAGTTTGGAAGTCAAGTATGTAGTAAAGTTGTCTCGGTTATGTTGAAAAACATTAGTCACATACTATGAAGCAAAGGGAAGAAATATGTTATAGAAAATTTTCACAAAAATATAACTGCTAATTATACTCAAACCAATTGATTCCCATTCAATACCATGGAGTATGTAGTGACCGAGGATTAACATCAAGCAGTTACACACCAAGCAGCACACATCTGATGTATTGACATTCTTGGATTTGTTAAATGTATAAACCTTAGTGAATTCAATTATATGGAAATTAAGTTTTAATCAAGTATAAAAGAGTCAAGCTTGGTAATGTTTGAATTGTCAGTCACTTTCAAAGTTCATGGCAAATTGGAGCTGAGACTGAAAGAGTAGATTTTGAAGAATCCAGTAGTGTATGCGTATACGAGGACTACGTGCAAGACATGGAAAGAGTTAGATTGTTTTGAATGTGTGATATATATGTAAGTGGCATATCATACGAATGAAGCTAAATACTATTGTGTAAAGATTGAAATGAACAAATCATGTTGAGTATATGATAGTTTTTTTGGTTATGCTATAAATGTGTGTCAGGATAGCAGAAGCTGCGTGAAATGAAATTGCCTATTATATATAGAAATTCCCACTCAATATGAACTGATAATTATATTTGTTTCTAGGAAACCTATAGGAGAGGCCATCAGATATACTAATTATGAACTTAGGTTCTAGTACATGTGCGTCTTCGCCGACATGATGACACCGAAGATCTACCACTCACCATGTGACTTATTCTTGCTTCCTTATTGATAACTACGTTAACATAGATGAGCAATTGAAAAAAATTAAAAAAAATAATGTCCATCATGAGAGAAAAGAAAATATGATAAGAGGGGCTGAGAGAGAATATTGATAAAAAATGTAGCAAGCAACAAATCATGTAAAGTATATAGCAAAGTCATTTTAATTATCCTTAAAATGTAAGTCAATGCATTGTAATTAGCATTAGTGTCTAAAAATATCAACAATATATCACACTGTCATATATTTTGCTTGAGAGGAATCCTGGTGTGGCTGCACTTTTCTAACATCAGAGCAGCGATTAACGTATATAAGGCTTTTATATAAAAATAGAATAATTTTATTCTTCACTATTTTTTCCATAGCACCATCATTTACAGTTTCATGTATGATAATTTCTAACATCAGAGCAATCCATGTATGCAAGAAATCTAGCTAGCCGCGCAAATGCGCGGATCACTCCGCTAGTTGCCTAGTACTAATAATATATGCATAACTCAGGGCCCTAGAGGGGAAAAGGCCAGACAGCGTCTGTAGTCGGTAATCCCAGAGAGACAGTCTTTTGTGCTCCAGGTGGCATGCTAATATGGTGACTTAATTACAGGATAATCTATAGACACAAGGATTAGATAATGTGGAGCGTTCAATCCACCTCTAACTGGTGGTTCAAATTATTCCTAGTCAAATACGATCACCATCAGCTCTCTATTTATTGGCGATGCCCATCAAAATCACGTGGAACTTAGCTAGCTTTTTCGCCTAGACTAGATGATGAGGATGAGACATGTCGTTATCCCATGTAGGCAACCACTACCAGAGCTTGGAAGATTCACTGGGACTCCATCTCACCTACTTTCTTCTTCATGCCCATCAAAAACATGAAATGAAATTGCACGCCAAACAAATGGAAAAAGGAACCCAAAAGGAGAAACAATCAACAGGAGTCCCAAATAGCATCCAGAAGTATATCAAGCATCAAAACAATCTGATCATCAGTCAGGATCAGCAAGTCAAGGTGTCATATGAGAAATTAGGGCACGGGTTTACGAACCTGGGGAAGTTGTTGTTCTTGACGGCCTTCTGCCCGTACTTCCTCCACCGGTAGCCGTCGTCGAGGATGTCGACCTGGCTGCGCGTCTGGAACGCGAACCGAGGCCGCCGCTCCCTTTTCTCGCCTTTCTTCCTCCCGACAACGACGTCCGCCTCGCCGACGCCCTGTGAACTACTTCCCGCACCATCATCACCACCACCATCCTTTGAGTTGGAGGGCTCCTCCTGCTTGGCCCCCGGGAAGAGGCCTTGGTTCAAGCCGCCGCCCCCGCTGGAGTTATTGCCAGCTGCTTGACCATGGTGATGGAGATGGTCATGGCTGCTCGCTCCTGCCACGAAGTGGTATGAATTGGAGGTGGAAGATGAGGGCTGCGTCCCAAAGAGAATGGGGTAATTCTCCATGGCCGTGCTATGTTGAGCTCAAGCTAGAGGTAGAGAGAGAGAGAGAGAGAGAGAGAGAGAGAGAGAGAGAGAGAGAGAGAGAGAGAGAGAGGGGAAGTAGCTGAAAAGAGTTTCACAAGTTACACCCAGGGTTATATAGTAGGCTAGGATAATCGTGCCTCACTTTGACCCGTAGTCTGCTGAAGGCGGCTTCCTCGATCTGCCTTACATATACCACGGATCACATGCATGCGTCATGAGAGAGGGAGGGAGAGAGAGAGAGAGAGAGAGAGAGAGAGAGAGAGAGACAGAGAGAGAGAGAGAGAGGATTCCTGGAGCTGGGGGTTGTCGTAGAGGACACGCAGATGGATGGACAAGGCCGGAATGGTAAAAAGACTGTTTGCATGGTGGGATCGATAGCGAATGCGCACGAGTGCCATCCTCGATTTGACCATTCCCGTGATATTGTTGAAGCGCCGGACCAGAGACGAACCTTCCCCTTTTTTTTGTTTATTATGTGCGTGTGTAGGAATTATTAATAGCGTTGCAGATTGGTCGTCAAGCTCAGGTCATTGTGTGTTGAAATGTATTCCACCAACTCGTGAAAAGGAATAAAGCTAGAAAATATAGGCGCCCTGCAGTGGGTGTGGGGGCAGCTGAAAAATCAAAGGGCCTAGAAGCTCCAAAATAGTCTTGAACCACGTGCGTTGCGTGATGTGCTCTAATTTCTAGGATTTTTCACTGTGGGGTCAGCTTGATTAGTTAGCTTAATCACGCATCTGATAAAAAAAGTCATGTTCTAACTTTTGGAAGCATGATTTTTTTTGTATACAGAACATAACAATCACTCTTAATATTTATGTAGCAACTAGTTGCCCTAGCTTGATAATTAAATTGGAGAATAAGCCCGGTTTACTTGAACTTTAATACTCCCTCAATCCATAGTACTACCTCCGTCCTGGTTTATTAGCCCCCTTTTATTCTGTACCAAATTTTGACCTTAAATTTAACTAACAAAATAATAATGCATGTCACAAAAATAATATAATTAGAAACTATGCTTAAATATGAATCCAACTATGTAACTTTTGGTGGCATGCATTAATATTTTGTTTGTTAAATCTCTAGTCAAAATTTGACATAAAATACAAAGAGGATATATAAACCGGGATGGAGGTAGTACTTGTCGATGGTTTAGTACAATTAAAGTTTATTGGAGGGAGTAGCTAGGTTATAGCAACACCATGCTTGACTGACAAGGCAAGGCACTATCTACTATATTAAACTAGACTTTACCCTTCAGGATATCGTTGCAATATATTCCAATTCTATTTGATTGGATGGATTATAGATATTTTGATCAATAATATGTGAACTAAAATTTAAAATACATATGCTTTACTATTTACTTATTGAGGTGACATTTTTTCATGCATGTCTGCACGTTTAGGTGGCTTTTTGCCATGCATGTTTGCATGTTGATGTCACATGTGTGCTTGTTGAGATAAATAGCTTAGTGGGGATCACCTACTTAGTTATGTAGGATTACTAAAACAAGAGCCAAACGAGTCACCACTTTCTTCCATGCAGACTGAATAATCTGCATAAATAATTATATGGTGGATCATAATTATAATTGATGATATTTAAAAGTGAAAATAAAAACACATTGTTTGCATCATAAAGTTCAAATCTAGCCCCGCAAATGCGTGGGTCACCTTCTCAGCCAGCATCTTTTGTGTTCTCATGGGCGTTGAATAGTTACTTCAAAACAACACAAGATTAAGAGCATTCAACTATTAGGGAAATATGATTATAGGGGTAATTCTTTCTACCAGGAATATTGTAACTGCCAGAAAAAAAATATGCATGTTAATGCATCAGCTGGGAAATATTTATAAAATGGGAAATTTGTCTGCCAGCTAACATATTAATTATGCTTTATGGTAAAAAATGTGGCGAGAACCACGGCTAGTCACTGTGTCTCCTAAGCATTATGATATGGCTTCGAACCGCAAAATTACCCCAATGAGCAACTTTTCTGACAGATTTTCTGCCCCTAAGAGCATCTCCAGCCGTTGGGCCCCCAGGAGGCGCTAAAAATCGCCCCCTGGGGGGCGCACCGGCGCAAAACGCGCGCTGGGGGCGTGATGCCACCTAGTCGCGGCGCTCACGGATTTTTTTGAAAATTAAAGTGCGGCACAAACATGACGCAAATTCAACCATTTTCGGCGAGTTCATACATATTTCGGCGAGTTCAAACCAAATTCAACCAAACAAGGCACAAACACGCCAATATTTTACAAAAAAAGAAAAAAACACACTACTAGGCCCGCCCGCCGTCTCCCTCGCCTCGCCGCCCGCCGCCCGCGCAGTTCTACATGCCGAGGAGGCTGTAGAACCGCGTGTAGTCGCCGCCGCCGCCGCCGTCGTCGTCGTCGTCGTTGTCGTCGTCGTCGTCGCCTCCGCCACGGCCGCCGTCCCTGCTGCAACCCTCCCCCGGTTTGGCGCGGCGGGTTGGACGGTCCGGCGGCGTCCTCGTCGTCGTCGCTGTCGAGGATCACGACGCCGTGATCGTCCTCGCGCCCACGCTTGCGGGCGGCGATCTCCTCCAGGGCCCGACGCTGCCAGACCATCTTGTCACGGAGGTAGTCGTCGCGCGCCCACCGTAGGGCGTCCTCGTCGGAGAAGCCGCGCGGCTATCTCCTCGTACTCCGGGGGGAGGCTGGGCTCCGGTTTGGGGCGACGAGGACGAGGCGGCCCGAGGCGGGGGTGGAGTCGACGATGCGGACACCGGAGCTGCGGGTGCGCCGGCTGACAGGCGTGTCCTGGGGCTCCGGCTTGACGGGGCGGAGGCAGGGAGAGCCGGTCGACCAACCGGACGAGGAGGAGGACGCCTCGGGGTCCATGCGCCTCGGCGTCCACGAGCTCCCACGGCGGCGAGAGAAGGACGGGGGCTCGGGGTACTCCAGCCTCGGCGTGTTGCCGCCCTCGATGTACTCGAGGACGGCCTCCAGCGTGCGGCCGGGCACGCCCCACCATCGGCGCCGCCCCTCGGAGTTGAGCCTGCCGGAGGGCACGACGCCGTTGGTGGCCTCGAGCTGCTCGGCATGACGGCGGCGGAAGTACGGCTCCCAGAGCGGGCTGTCGGGGACGTAGCGCGGCCCCTCCCTCGCCGCCCGCGGCAGGGAGGCGCGGATACGCGCGATCTCCGCACGCCGCGCCGCCTCGGTGGGCGGTGGTGGCACCGGGACCCCACCGGCGCTGATTCTCCATGCCCCGGGCACCCGCATGTCCGGCGGGACTGGGTACTCGGCCTCGAAGAGGAGCCGAGCTTCGTCCTCGTGAAGGTGACGGCGGCCGAAGCCGTTTGCCGCCGCGCCGTCGCCTGGGAAGCGTTCGGCCATGTCTTTGAACTGGGGACGGCGAGGGGAGAGGGAGGAAGGGGGAGAGAGGGCGCGTCGGCGGTGGAGACTCTGTGCGTGCCACCGGCGCGCTGGGGGTCGGCTTATATAGGCGGAGGCGCCGCGCGCACGCGTGGCCGCCGCGTTTACGCGTGGCATGCGCGGGGACGCGCGTCATCACGCCTTCACTGCGCCGCCCGTGAGGCATCAATGGCGGAGGCTGACCGGGAAACGAGGCGATGAGGACGATGAAGCGGCGAGAAGCGAGACGAGTCGCTGGCAAGGAGGGCCCGCGGCTCTTTCACGCCAAAAATGATTCGCCCGGCGCCCCCGAGCGCCCCCAGCTCGCCGGGGTCGGGTTGGGTCCGCCGGCGCCAATTTCGGCCCGAGCCGGCGAAAATTGGGCCCTTGGGGGCGCGACAGGGCTGATATTTTGGCGCCGGCGGCCGAAAAGTCGCATGGGAGGCCTTGTTGGGGGCGCGGCTGGAGATGCTCTAACCAAGTGCCATGTTGTAGTGAGTATTTACCTATAATGAAAAATTTATCAGTTGCATTCATGATGCATCACAATTTTCTAGAAAAAATACTTTGATGTTATTTCCATCTCAAATAGCCAGTTCAAGAAATAGGAGTCATGCATATATTTGTTGTGCAACTAACTACTTTTATGTATCTTGGAAAATGATACTAAAATGGAATAATATATCTTTCTTGTGCAACTAACTATTTTTTATCTCGGAAAATGATACTAAAATGATAATATATATTCTACTTTATATGGTCATTGAATACTTTATCTTTTGAATTTGAAGATTACTTTGTAAGAAAAACACACACTAATACATGTCTAAATAAACAGGAAATAAACGGTGCACAATCTCCCTTTGTGGCGCCGCTATATTTCAACTTGTGTTATGGGCTCCAATTTACCGCCCCCTCCTCCCCCTCCCCCTAGAAGGAATCAAAACAATATTTGATTATCCATGAAGTATGGTTATTTAACTTTTTTGAGAAGGAAGGAATCAAAACAATATTATTAATTATAGTTAATGCAAGGCAAAAGGGGCCAAAATCACCAATAAGTAGAGTAAACGAGCTGGAAAACAATGGTGGGAGCAACTAATTTGTGGCCATGCTCGTGCCATCCACCCCGCTCCAATCCAAACTAATTCTTACTACTCACAGTATATAACAACCAAACCATGTATAGTTGTCAGGAACACGGAAACAGCAAGAAGATCGTGTGTGCAGTCCAAGTCGTGCCGTGTGCCGCGTCGCCCTCTTCTAAGTAGTACTACTGCTGCTAGCTAAGCTAAGCAGTACACAAGTTAACCTAACATCATGCGTCAGCGATGCCTCAAGTCGTGCTTTGACCAACCTGGATCTGGATGCATGCATGCATGCTGGTAGTTGCAACAGGTTGGGTCACATTCATCAGGCATTGCAAGCCCGAAATTTCTTTACTTCTCTGGACTTGCTATTTCTCAGTTGCCCAAGAATTCGTTCTGCTCGCGTCAGTCGATTCCGCGTGGAGGCGCAGCTCATAGCCCCACACTGAGATTGGGGTGATGCGGTCGGCCTTGGCAAGGCCGAGACAGGACCGATCATCACCGGAGACGGGGCCAACGTGGTTTGCCATGCCGTTGTCATCGCAGGAGGCGAGGACGAGGGTTGGTGGAGGGTTTTTTTTTTCATCTTCACAGCTGCTTGGATGAGACAGCGGCCGAGCTCGTGGCGGGGCGAACCTTCTCGGGTAGACAGAGCCGGAACACGACCACATTTTGGTGCTTCCAAAGGTGCCAGAAACACAGATGGGCGAATTAATGTAGAAGCAGTTTTAGGAGGGATCCCCACGGGGTTGAACTGGCAAAGGGAAGCAAAGCATGCAGATTGCGCACCTAGACAACCATAGGGCCCTCAGTGAAATTTCAAAATCCTCAACCAAGCACCTTGAGTCCAGTTTGTTTGGTTCTTTTTAGATACTAGTACTAATGTACGTGCAATGCACGTTTATATTAGGTAGGATATTAGTTGCACGTTATACTCCTTCCGTTCCTAAATATTTGTCTTTTTAGAGATTTTAAATAGACTACCACATACGGATGTATATAGACTATTTTAGAGCGTAGATTCACTCATTTTGCTCCGTATGTAGTCATTTGTTGAAATCTCTAGAAAGACAAATTTTTAGGAACGGAGGAAGTATTAGGTAAGATTTATCTGTTGCACGTTGGTATTTGGTCAGATATCAATTACTTTTTCGCGGGAATGGTAGGATCTTAATTACATGGCAGATTTCAAGGGATTGTGTTGAGTCAAAAAGTGTTTATAACCAATGGCAGTGGTGGGTAATTACAGCGTTAAACGTGTTTGGTGCTCAACATTGGAGAGCGATTTAAACCGCTAGATAACACGAGATGGTTTGGATCTGCCCATTTGAGTTTTTTTATATTGGTATAGATAAACGAGAGTTTATCTACAAGTGACCATAAAGTACGTGTCGTCTGGCCACCGCATCATAACATTGCCCATAGCGGTGAGATTATTACAAAGTTAATTATGTGGATAAAGCCGGTCGACCAAGGCCAACACATAAGAAATGAAATGATAAAATTGGTCAATTATGACTAAGTGCACTTAGACATCACAAAGTCTGGTGCGCTGCCGTCAGGTGATTGGCAAGCTAGCAAGCGCTTCCGAGCACTCGTGAACTGAGCGTAGCAGATGGGTAGGTTCTTTGTGGTGGAACTTGCTCACCCGGCTTCAAGTCTTAGATTTGGCATGGATGGTCACATTTTTTGAATTTACTTTAGCCTTTTTCAGCGCTATTTTTCCGGTGGTACAACGTCAATCTCAAGTTCTGCTGCTCAGTCTCTCGAACGTGCTCATATGAGTTGGCGTTCAACCAACTCAACCTTTGGAAGATGCTCATATGAGAATCCGTGCATGCGAGATACGCTCATAGAGATGAGTGTGCATGCATGGATGTAAGCATCTATGTCTATACTATGTTTGTAGAACAAGGGCCTCTGAGCGCTCCAACAAGGGCGTACACCAAGAGCGAAGCTAGTACACAAGAAAATGCTTTATCTTTTCTCTTTGCACCAAGATTACAACTTTACGAGACAACCCCTTAAAGAAACTGAAATTGCAAGGCAGTCCTCAAGAAATACACCATTTCTCCATACCGCACATTGGCAATGGCGCGCCAAATGTTGCCGCCGCTGAAACATGAGAGTAGTATCCATGAAGACAATTGTAAAGTCACCGATCTTTGTTGAGAAGAGCGAGCGGCATCGACCCCAAATGATCCACTTCCTCGATAAAAGCACGACGCTGGGTCGAGCACACATAGCTGTCCACTCAAATTAGTAGATTTCGCACCCCTGCTGCCAAAGCACAACTGACCTGAACACAACTCGGAAGCGCCACCTTGAATGGCCGAGCAGACCAAATACACGGACAACTCCCCCTTGCTTAGACCACAAAAGGGGAAAATACAAACCTGTCGACCCAATCCTGTAGTTACATCCGATCGCACATTTGCCGCCTGAGCTTGAGTGAAACTTATTGAGCACCACCTCCAGAAGGACCAAGAGACGGACAACACATACATACTTGTCCACTCAGTCTTGTCGCTAGATTCGGCATCTCACATGCCACCAGCGCTAGAGGAAACATTCTTGAAGGACGATGCCACCCCCACTGGAAGGGCCGAAGTAACGGAGAGGCGAGACTTACCTAATGGGCCGAACAAGGTTAGCTACAGCTTTCGACGGTAGAATGGAGCCTCCCCGCATTCCACCACTGATAGAGCCGATGGAGGAGAGGTGGCAACACGGTATGCGCAAGGATCATGATAATTTAATTATTAAGAAAATGAGATATCAGAGCTCCTAGCCTATCCCAGATAGACAATTACTGAAAATATTGGTGATTCTTGTGTTCCCCATCCAGTTTCTCTTACCAACGTTATATCTTGTACTAGGGGGATATGCACGCTTTGCCCAGCCAGAAATATAATGTTATTGAACACAGTGAAAGGCCATTGTATAGTACCATGGGGATCAGGTGGCAGACAGCCAGTGACAGGTAAATCACCAGTCTCCTCCTCACACCATGACTGAGATCATAACATGATGTGGGGGCGTAAAGGGAATGACTCCCCGATATGAGGGCAACGTCGGTCTTGTCTAGGGGAGGGAAGAGGATGAATATTTCTGGTATGAGGCCAACGTCGGTCCCCGATATTTCTGGTATACGTTGTATCATGATTAATGATGAATAGATTAAAAGTTTTGCCGCAAAAAAACAATGATACTTTGGGACATGACAATATGTGCGTAGTACCAGGCCCTTATCGTGATGTTATGTGAAGAATCAATCCAGATATGCGACGTTGAGAGCCGTCAACAAAGTTTGTTTGACGTACTATATGGATCCTACTTGGCATGGCGGCTAAGAAAAGTCTGGGCATGCATGCATGTACCTGGCTTAGTTTGAGCCAGAAGAAACGAAAGCTCAAGTAACTTGTGAATTGCCTGCTGATTGATGACTTCTCATCACTTCTAAGAATTGATGGTTTCTTAATTTGATCAAGCAGAATGTCAAACGTAATATAATATACCTCCGTTCATATTAATTACCATTCAAACAGATGTATCTAGATGTACCGCTCCGTCCCATATTAACTGTCGCTCAAACGGGTGTATCTAGCACTTAAGTACGCCTAGATACACCCGTTTGAGTGGCAGTTAAATAAGATGGAGGGAGTATATCTATATGTCGGAAGAGAAGTTCTCTAGAGGCCTAGAGGGGCAAGATATATACTTGGCACATGGACAGACATAAGCTCTCCAAAAAAGATTCCGCTAATAAATGATGGGTGCCAATGGCCAGCAAAAGTTTGCTGGGAGGGGTAACATTTGCAAACATTGTTGCTGGCAGTTTGACGCACGGCGATTTCTTCAGAGACGTATGACATTCTCTGGAAAGAAGAAAATTTCGGCAAAAAGGGGCATAAATTGCCATCTCCTACCACCTAAAAATGCCATATAAAATGTTCGCTTGCCATCCACCTCCTAGGGAACATTCGCCAGTTACTATTTTCGTAAATGATAACAACATGTTGTTGTTCCTTGTCATAAGATTTTATTATTTAAGCGACATATATATACAAAGGTTCAGAAATAAAGTGTAATCAGTATTTTCCCCCAAGAATGGCCTTAGATTTATTTATCAATCCAATAATAAAGGCACCCCCAATAATAAAGAAAAAAAATACCGAGATACATGTGGTGATCACCTTCTTCCTCCCAAATGGATGTGGTGATCACCTTCTTCCTCCCAAATGGATCGATGGCGCATCACCGCCGTCTCTTCAATGCCGGAGCCAGAAAGGTATTGTTGATCACGGACGAAAAGTCATCAAGGCCACGATACGGCGCCGGAAGATCCACAGATCCATGACCCCAACCTAGAGGTCGTACAAACATGACTAAGATGAGGCAGGAGAACCAAACCTCAAAGGGAAAACCATCGTCGTCACACCGACAAATCCCGCAAACCCTAACCTCATCGGCCATAGAGGTGGGCAGGAATCTATGCCAACAATATATCGACACCACGACAGCCGACACCATCAACATGGTGAGACTCAAGGAAAATTATTTTCTAAATCGGCACCACTGCCACCATTGCAAATAGTCCTTCGAGTCTTCCAGCCCTTCAATCCTGAGCAGTTTATAATCAGTGATGTGTGCGCTATAGCAGTAACAACTGACAAGAAACGTTATCTTCAATGGATAAACTTCCTTAAGCCCTAAGGAAAAAGAAGAAAAAGGAAGTGGAACCATGCATACTCGGGTCTCTGTCTCTAGCTCACGGTCTATAAAACTAGCTGATGAAGCTTTCGCAACACTCTGATCTTTATCTCATCAGATATATAGAGCAGCACAAGTAGTATCTTCGTTATTAAGATAAATCAAGGCGAAACTTGGGTTCGTGTACTGGAAATTCAAAGGTGCAGTTGGGAACCCATTTTTCCAGGCGAACAATTTTTTTTATTGGATTCTAGGATAAGGTCAATGTAGGTGTATTTTAGGTCAACATGTGTTTTCCTTAATAAAATAAGGTCTCTCTTGGTACAGAAATACATATTAATACCTACTCTCTCCACTCCATAATATAAAAACGTTTTTGACACTATTATGGGACTGAGGGAGTAGAAGCTTGCGTTTTGTGTGTGCATAAATATTCTGACCCCACAGTACATTGCCCGGTTGGTGTACACATGAGAAGTTCAAATGTGGCCATAGACTATGACAACCTGGAAACTGCCTGAAACTAGTCTCAAGCTGGAAGAACCAAGGAAAGCCGGGCTAGGTCTCGCCTCGTACCAGACGAACCGGGCATTTCGAAAATTCATGTCAATCCCCATTTTCTACCCCAACATGTGCCCTTTTAAAGTGAAATTTAGGCATTTTCTCATGCATGCTTGACACCTGCCAGGTACTGTTGGAAATATGCCCTAGAGGCAATAATAAAATGGTTATTATTATATTTCCTTGTTCATGATAATTGTCTATTGTTCATGCTTTAATTGTGTTATCCGGAAATCGTAATACATGTGTGAATACATAGACCATAACATGTCCCTATTGAGCCTCTAGTTGACTAGCTCGTTGATCAATAGATGGTTACGGTTTCCTGACCATGGACATTGGATGTCATTGATAACGGGATCACATCATTAGGAGAATGATGTGATGGATAAGACCCAATCCTAAGCATAGCACTAGATCGTGTAGTTTGTTTGCTAAAGCTTTTCTAATGTCAAGTATCATTTCCTTAGACCATGAGATCGTGCAACTCCCGGATACCGTAGGAATGCTTTGGGTGTACCAAACGTCACAACGTAACTGGGTGGCTATAAAGGTGCACTACAGGTATCTCCGAAAGTGTCTGTTGGGTTGGCTCGGATCGAGACTGAAATTTGTCACTCCGTATGACGGAGAGGTATCTCTGGGCCCACTCGGTATTGCATCATCATAATGAGCTCAATGTGACTAAGTAGTTAGTCAAGGGATCATGCATTACGGAACGAGTAAAGTGACTTGCCGGTAACGAGATTGAACGAGGTATTGGGATACCGACGATCGAATCTCGGGCAAGTAACGTACCGATTGATAAAGGGAATTGTATACGGGATTGCTTGAATCCTCGACATCGTGGTTCATCCGATGAGATCATCGTGGAACATGTGGGAGCCAACATGGGTATCCAGATCCCGCTGTTGGTTATTGGCTAGAGAGGTGTCTCGGTCATGTCTGCATGATTCCCGAACCCGTAGGGTCTACACACTTAAGGTTCGATGACGTTAGGGTTATAAGGAAGGTTTGTATGTGATTACCGAATGTTATTCGGAGTCCCGGATGAGATCCCGGACGTCACGAGGAGTTCCGGAATGGTCCGGAGGTAAAGATTTATATATGGGAAGTCACCATACGGTCACCGGAAATATTCGGGGGTATACCGGTATTGTACCGGGACCACCGGAGGGGTTCCGGGGGTCCACCGGGAGGGTCCACCTGCACCGGAGGTCCTTATGGGCTGTAGGTGGAAGGGAACCAGCCCTTAGTGGGCTGGGCGCCAACCCCCCTAGGGCCCATGCGCCTAGGGTTTGGGGGGAACCCTAAAGGGAGGGCGCCCCCCTTGCTTGGGGGGAAAGCTCCCTCCCCCTTGGCCGCCGCCCCTCCTCTAGATCTCATCTAGAGGGGCCGGCCCCCTTCCCCCTTCTCCCTATAAATAGAGGGGTGAGGGGAGGGCTGCAGCACCACATCCAAGGCGCAGCCCCTCCCCTCCCCAACACCTCTCCTCCTCCGCGTGTGCTTGGCGAAGCCCTGCCGGAGAACTGTCACTCCACCACCACCACGCCGTCGTGCTGCTGTTGGAGCCTTCTTCCTCAACCTCTCCCTCCTCCTTGCTGGATCAAGGCGTGGGAGACGTCACCGCTCCGTACGTGTGTTGAACGCGGAGGTGCCGTCCGTTCGGCGCTTGGATCATCGGTGATTTGGATCACGACGAGTATGACTCCATCAACCCCGTTCTCTTGAACGCTTCCACTCGCGATCTACAAGGGTATGTAGATGCACTCCTCCCCTCTCGTTGCTAGTAAACTCCATAGATTGATCTTGGTGATGCGTAGAAAATTTTAATTTCTGCTACGATCCTCAACAAGGGCATCATGAGCTAGGTCTATGCGTAGTTTCTATGCACGAGTAGAACACAAGTTGTTGTGGGCGTCGATTTTGTCAATTTACTTGCCGTTACTAGTCTTATCTTGATTCGGCGGCATCGTGGGATGAAGCGGCCCGGACCGACCTTACACGTACGCTTACGTGAGACAGGTTCCACCGACTGACATGCACTAGTTGCATAAGGTGGCTAGCGGGTGTCTGTCTCTCCCACTTTAGTCGGATCGGATTCGATGAAAAGGGTCCTTATGAAGGGTAAATAGAAATTGGCATATCACGTTGTGGTTTTGGCGTAGGTAAGAATCGTTCTTGCTAGAAACCTATAGCAGCCACGTAAAAGTTTGCAACAACAATTAGAGGACGTCTAACTTGTTTTTGCAGCAAGTGTCATGTGATGTGATATGGCCAGAAGGATGTGATGAATGATATATGTGATGTATGAGATTGATCATGTTCTTGTAATAGGAATCACGACTTGCATGTCGATGAGTATGACAACCGGCAGGAGCCATAGGAGTTGTCTTAATTTATTTATGACCTGCGTGTCAACTGGAACGTCATGTAATTACTTTACTTTATTGCTAACCGTTAGCCATAGTAGTAGAAGTAATAGTTGGCGAGACAATTTCATGAAGACACAATGATGGAGATCATGATGATGAAGATCATGGTGTCATGCCGGTGACGATGATGAACATGGCGCCCCGAAGATGGAGATCAAAAGGAGCAAAATGATATTGGCCATATCATGTCACTATTTGATTGCATGTGATGTTTATCATGTTTTATATCTTATTTGCTTAGAACGACGGTGGCATAAATAAGATGATCCCTCGCTAAAATTTCAAGAAAGTGTTCCCCTAACTGTGCACCGTTGCGAAGGTTCGTTGTTCCGAAGCACCACGTGATGATCGGGTGTGATAGGTTCTAACGTTCGCATACAACGGGTGTAAGCCACATTTACACACGCAATACACTTAGGTTGACTTGACGAGCCTAGCATGTACATACATGGCCTCGGAACACAAGAGACCGAAAGGTCGAGCATGAGTCGTATAGCAGATACGATCAACATGAAGATGTTCACCGATGATGACTAGTCCGTCTCACGTGATGATCGGACACGGCCTAGTTGACTCGGATCATGTATCACTTAGATGACTAGAGGGATGTCTGTCTGAGTGGGAGTTCATTAATAATTTGATTAGATGAACTTAATTATCATGAATTTAGTCTAAAATCTTTATAATATGTCTTGTAGATCAAATGGCCCACGCTAATGTCAACCTCAACTTCAATGCGTTCCTAGAGAAAACCAAGCTGAAAGACGATGGTAGCAACTATACGGACTGGGTCCGGAACTTGAGGATCATCCTCATAGCTGCCAAGAAAGCATATGTCCTTGAAGCACCGCTAGGTGAAGCACCCGTCCCAGCAAACCAAGACGTTATGAACGCCTGGCAAACACGTGTTGATGATTACTCCCTGGTTCAGTGCGGCATGCTTTACAGCTTAGAACCGGGGCTCCAAAAGCGTTTCGAGCAGCACGGAGCATATGAGATGTTCCAAGAGCTGAAAATGGTTTTCCAAGCTCATGCCCGGGTCGAGAGATATGAAGTCTCCGACAAGTTCTACAGTTGTAAGATGGAGGAGAATAGTTCCGTCAGCGAACACATACTCAAAATGTCTGGGTTGCACAACCGCTTGTCTCAACTGGGAGTTAATCTCCCGGATGACGCGGTCGTTGACAGAATCCTTCAGTCGCTCCCACCTAGCTACAAGAGCTTTGTGATGAACTTCAATATGCAAGGGATGGAAAAGACCATTCCTGAGGTATATTCAATGCTGAAATCAGCGGAGGTGGAGATCAAAAAGGAACATCAAGTGTTGATGGTGAATAAGACCACTAAGTTCAAGAAAGGCAAGGGTAAGAAGAACTTCAAGAAAGACGGCAAGGGAGTTGCCACGCCCGGTAAGCAAGCTGCTGGGAAGAAGACAAAGAATGGACCCAAGCCTGAGACTGAGTGCTTTTATTGCAAGGGAAACGGTCACTGGAAGCGGAACTGCCCCAAGTACTTAATGGATAAGAAGGCCGGCAATACCAAAAGTATATGTGATATACATGTTATTGATGTGTACCTAACCAGCGCTCATAGTAGCTCCTGGGTGTTTGATACCGGTGCGGTTGCTCATATTTGTAACTCAAAGCAGGAGCTGCGGAATAAACGGAGACTGGCAAAGGACAAGGTGGCGATGCGCGTCGGGAATGGTTCCAAGGTCGATGCGATCGCCGTCGGCACGCTACCTCTACATTTACCTGCGGGATTAGTTTTAAACCTCAATAATTGTTATTTAGTGCCAGCTTTGAGCATGAACATTGTATCTGGATCTCGTTTAATGCGAGATGGCTACTCATTTAAATCCGAGAATAATGGTTGTTCTATTTATATGAGAGATATGTTTTATGGTCATGCCCCGCTAGTCAATGGTTTATTCTTAATGAATCTCGAACGTGATGTTACACATATTCATAGTGTGAATGCCAAGAAATGTAAGGTTGATAATGATAGTCCCACATACTTGTGGCACTGCCGCCTTGGTCACATTGGTGTCAAACGCATGAAGAAACTCCATGCAGATGGACTTTTGGAGTCTCTTGATTATAAATCATTTGACACGTGCGAACCATGCCTCATGGGCAAAATGACCAAGACTCCGTTCTCCAGAACAATGGAGCGACCAACCAACTTATTGGAAATCATACATACTGATGTGTGCGGTCCAATGAGCGTTGAGGCTCGCGGTGGCTATCATTATGTTCTCACCCTCACTGATGACTTGAGTAGATATGGGTATGTCTACTTAATGAAACACAAGTCTGAGACCTTTGAAAAGTTCAAGGAATTTCAGAGTGAGGTTGAGAATCAACGTGACAGGAAAATAAAGTTCTTACGATCAGATCGTGGAGGGGAATATTTGAGTCACGAATTTGGCACGCACTTAAGGAAATGTGGAATTATTTCACAACTCACGCCGCCTGGAACACCTCAGCGTAATGGTGTGTCCGAATGTCGTAATCGCACTCTATTGGATATGGTGCGATCTATGATGTCTCTTACCGATCTACCGCTATCATTCTGGGGTTATGCTTTAGAGACTGCCGCATTCACTTTAAATAGGGCTCCGTCGAAATCCGTTGAGACGACACCGTATGAATTATGGTTTGTAAAGAAACCTAAGTTGTCGTTTCTTAAAGTTTGGGGATGCGATGCTTCTGTCAAGAAACTTCAACCTGAAAAGCTCGAACCCAAGTCGGAAAAATGCGTCTTCATAGGATACCCTAAGGAAACCATTGGGTATACCTTCTACCTCAGATCCGAAGGCAAGATCTTCGTTGCCAAGAACGGGTCCTTTCTGGAGAAAGAGTTTCTCTCGAAAGAAGTAAGTGGGAGGAAAGTGGAACTTGATGAGATGACCCCTCTCGAACCAGAAAGTAGCGCAGCACAAGAAAATATTTCTGTGGTGCTTGCACCGACTAGAGAGGAAGTTAATGATGACGATCATGATCAAGTTACCACTGAACTTCGTAGGTCCACAAGGACACGTTCCGCACCAGAGTGGTACGGCAACCCTGTCCTGGAAACCATGTTGTTGGACAACGGTGAACCTTCGAACTATGAAGAAGCAATGGCGGGTCCAGATTCCAACAAATGGCTTGAAGCCATGCAATCCGAGATAGGATCCATGTATGAAAACAAAGTATGGACTTTGACAGACTTGCCCGATGATCGGCGAGCGATAGAAAATAAATGGATCTTTAAGAAGAAGACGGACGCGGATGAAAATGTTACCATCTATAAAGCTCGACTTGTCGCTAAGGGTTATCGACAAGTTCAAGGAGTTGACTACGATGAGACCTTCTCACCCGTAGCGAAGCTGAAGTCCGTCCGAATCATGTTAGCAATTGCCGCATTCTACGATTATGAAATATGGCAAATGGACGTCAAAACGGCATTCCTTAACGGCTTCCTTAAGGAAGAATTGTATATGATGCAGCCGGAAGGTTTTGTCGATCCTAAGAATGCTGACAAAGTATGCAAGCTCCAGCGCTCAATCTATGGGCTGGTGCAAGCATCTCGGAGTTGGAACATTCGCTTTGATGAGATGATCAAAGCGTTTGGGTTTATGCAGACTTATGGAGAAGCCTGTGTTTACAAGAAAGTGAGTGGGAGCTCTGTAGCATTTTTCTTATTATATGTGGATGACATACTATTGATGGGAAATGATATAGAATTCTTGGAAAGTATAAAGGCCTACTTGAATAAGTGTTTTTCAATGAAGGACCTTGGAGAAGCTGCTTACATATTAGGCATCAAGATCTATAGAGATAGATCGAGATGCCTCATAGGTCTTTCACAAAGCACATACCTTGACAAGATATTGAAGAAGTTCAATATGGATCAGTCCAAGAAGGGGTTCTTGCCTGTATTGCAAGGTGTGAGATTGAGCACGGCTCAATGCCCGACCACGGCAGAAGATAGAGAAAAGATGAGTGTCGTCCCCTATGCCTCGGCCATAGGGTCTATTATGTATGCCATGTTGTGTACCAGACCTGATGTAAACCTTGCCGTAAGTTTGGTAGGAAGGTACCAAAGTAATCCCGGCATGGAACACTGGACAGCGGTCAAGAACATCCTGAAGTACCTGAAAAGGACTAAGGATATGTTTCTCGTTTATGGAGGTGACGAAGAGCTCATCGTAAAGGGTTACGTCGATGCTAGCTTCGACACAGATCTGGATGACTCTAAGTCACAAACCGGATACATGTACATTTTGAATGGTGGGGCAGTCAGCTGGTGCAGTTGCAAGCAAAGCGTCGTGGCGGGAGCTACATGTGAAGCAGAGTACATGGCAGCCTCGGAGGCAGCACATGAAGCAATCTGGATGAAGGAGTTCATTGCCGACCTAGGAGTTATTCCCAATGCATCGGGGCCGATGACTCTCTTCTGTGACAACACTGGAGCTATTGCCCTTGCCAAGGAGCCCAGGTTTCACAAGAACACCAGGCACATCAAGCGTCGCTTCAACTCCATTCGTGAAAATGTTCAAAATGGAGACATAGATATTTGTAAAGTGCATACGGATTTGAATGTCGTAGATCCGTTGACTAAACCTCTTCCACGAGCGAAACATGATCAACACCAGAACTCTATGGGTGTACGATTCATCACAATGTAACTAGATTATTGACTCTAGTGCAAGTGGAAGACTGTTGGAAATATGCCCTAGAGGCAATAATAAAATGGTTATTATTATATTTCCTTATTCATGATAATTGTCTATTGTTCATGCTTTAATTGTGTTATCCGGAAATTGTAATACATGTGTGAATACATAGACCATAACATGTCCCTAGTGAGCCTCTAGTTGACTAGCTCGTTGATCAATAGATGGTTACGGTTTCCTGACCATGGACATTGGATGTCATTGATAACGGGATCACATCATTAGGAGAATGATGTGATGGACAAGACTCAATCCTAAGCATAGCACTAGATCGTGTAGTTCGTTTGCTAAAGCTTTTCTAATGTCAAGTATCATTTCCTTAGACCATGAGATCGTGCAACTCCCGGATACCGTAGGAATGATTTGGGTGTACCAAACGTCACAACGTAACTGGGTGGCTATAAAGGTGCACTACAGGTATCTCCGAAAGTGTCTGTTGGGTTGGCTCGGATCGAGACTAGAATTTGTCATTCCGTATGACGGAGAGGTATCTCTGGGCCCACTCGGTATTGCATCATCATAATGAGCTCAATGTGACTAAGTAGTTAGTCATGGGATCATGCATTACAGAACGAGTAAAGTGACTTGCCGGTAACGAGATTGAACGAGGTATTGGGATACCGACGATCGAATCTCGGGCAAGGAACGTACCGATTGATAAAGGGAATTGTATACGGGATTGCTTGAATCCTCGACATCGTGGTTCATCCGATGAGATCATCGTGGAACATGTGGGAGCCAACATGGGTATCCAGATCCCGTTGTTGGTTATTGGCTAGAGAGGTGTCTCGGTCATCTCTGCATGATTCCCGAACCCGTAGGGTCTACACACTTAAGGTTCGATGACACTAAGGTTATAAGGAAGGTTTGTATGTGATTACTGAATGTTGTTCGGAGTCCCGGATGAGATCCCGGACGTCACGAGGAGTTCCGGAATGGTCCGGAGGTAAATATTTATATATGGGAAGTCACCATACGGTCACCGGAAATATTCCGGGGTATACCGGTACTGTACCGGGACCACCGGAGGGGTTCCGGGGGTCCACCGGGAGGGTCCACCTGCCCTGGAGGGCCTTATGGGCTGTAGGTGGAAGGGAACCAGCCCTTAGTGGGCTGGGCGCCAACCCCCCTAGGGCCCATGCGCCTAGGGTTTGGGGGGAACCCTAAAGGGGGCCCGCCCCCCTTGCTTGGGGGGCAAGCTCCCTCCCCCCTTGGCCGCCGCCCGCCCTCTAGATCTCATCTAGAGGGGAACGGCCCCCTTCCCACTTCTCCCTATAAATAGAGGGGTGAGGGGAGGGCTGTAGCACCACATCCAAGGCGCAGCCCCTCCCCTCCCCAACACCTCTCCTCCTCCGCGTGTGCTTGGCGAAGCCCTGCCGGAGAACTGTCACTCCACCACCACCACGCCATCGTGCTGCTATTGGAGCCTTCTTCCTCAACCTCTCCCTCCTCCTTGCTGGATCAAGGCGTGGGAGACGTCACCGCTCCGTACGTGTGTTGAACGCGGAGGTGCCGTCCGTTCGGCGCTTGGATCATCGGTGATTTGGATTACGACGAGTACGACTCCATCAACCCCGTTCTCTTGAACGCTTCCGCTCGCGATCTACAAGGGTATGTAGATGCACTCCTCCCCTCTCGTTGCTAGTAAACTCCATAGATTGATCTTGGTGATGCGTAGAAAATTTTAATTTCTGCTACGATCCCCAACAGGTACTTCATCTTTTCTGTAGCAGCACAGATAAGTCTTGAACTTCAATAAAATAACGGAACATTTACATTTTTACCCCTAACTTGAACACACTACTGATATTTGCCCCTAATTTTTTGTTCTGCTCAAATTTGCCCCTAAAAAGCATTTTAGGTCACCCGAATACCCTTTCGTCTGGTCAAAGACGTTTGATCATTACTCTGAAGATTCATAACAAATTCGTATGCACTCAGAAAATTGTAAATAAGATATTAAAATGTTCAGTAAAACATCTTATATATGTGCATGTCATTCGCATTTATGACAAGAGTCTTGTCTAATCTTTTTTTACGGTTAATAAGATTAATGATCTATTTAGGGTGAATGCAAATGAATGCACATATAGGTGGTGAATGTAAATGGCATGCACGTCCAGATGATGTTTTCTGAACATTTTGATATCTTAATTGTATGTCTCCGAGTTCATATGAATTTGTTATAAATTTTCAAATTAACGGTCAAACGACTTTGACCAGACGAAAGGGCATCCAGGTGACCTAAAATGCTTTTTAGGGGTCAATTTGAGCACAACAAAATATTAGGGGTAAATGTGAGTAGTGGCCGGGTTCGAGTTAGGGATACAAATGCAATTGGCCCTAAAATGAATTCAGCCATGAACAACTCACTGACGATTGGGGGGGGGGGGGGGGGTGTTAACGAGTTGCCCGGCTCGTTTAGCTCGTGATATCTAAGCTCGGTAACCTTAACGAGTGAAAAATCTTGTTCTGTTCGGCTCAGTTCACTTGAAGTTCATAACCTCAAGAGTGCTCATTGACATATATTACCACAAGCTTCTAGCAGACATCCAAATTCTCAAATATTTTGTCACAAATCAAATTCCAGTTTCTGGAACTAACTAAACACTATGGTTGATTATATTGAATAGATGGGTTAGGCTACCATGAAATGTTGCCACTTAGGGTAAGAATCTATGGTGCACTGCACTGTTTTGTATTTACTGGAGGGCAATAATAGCCCTACAATCCTTTATTACAGAATTTTTTGACCAAGCCTATTTAAATCCGCTCCCATCAGGAGTCAAACCCAGGACCTGAGGTGTACTAAGGTCACTGCAACCACTAGGATTCACGATGATGCATTGCATCGACGGGCTTAATGATCTGCTCATCAAATTTGTTAGATCATTCATTAATATTGTCGAGCTTAACAAGCTAAAATCAGTGATTGATTTGCTTCATTAAGGCGCGGGCCACAAATTTAATGACCAATCTATTTTTGTCCATCCCTATTGAAAGGATCGATATGGTTGACTGGGGGAGTGAATAGGCAACTACCAATTTTTAGCTTTTCTTCACAAATTAGGTTTACCAATAAATAGGTTGTCTAGATGTGTAACTAGGTGAGCAACCTATATGATGCTAAGAACAACTACAACAAGTACAAGCAAAGGATACAACACAAGTAAAGCTTGCACAAAGTAAAGGTAAGAAATAACCACAAGTGGAGCCGAAGGAGACAAGGATGTGTTACCCAAGTTCCTTCCCTTTGAGGGGAAGTACATCTCTGTTGGAGCGGTGTGGAGGCACAATGCTCCCCAAGAAGCCACTAGGGCCACCGTATTCTCCTCACACCCTCACACAATGCGAGATGCTGTGATTCCACTAGTGGTGCCCCTGAAGGCGGCGACCGAACCTTTACAAACAAGGTTGGGGCAATCTCCACAACTTAATTGGAGGCTCCCAACAACACCACGAAGCTTCACCACAATGAAATATGGCTCCGAGGTGACCTCAAGCATCTAGGGTGCTCAAACACCCAAGAGTAACAAGATCCGCAAGGGATTAGTGGGGGGAATCAAATTTCTCTTGGTGGAAATATAGATCGGGGCCTTCTCAACCAATCCCTAGAAAATCAACAAGTTTGATTGGCTAGGGAGAGAGATCGGGCGAAAATGAGCTTTGGAGCAACAATGAAGATTGGGGGAGGAAGAGGTAGGTCTTCTTGAGGAAGAAGACCCCCTTTTATAGTGGGGGACAAATCCAACCGTTATGCACTGCTCTACCCGCAACAAAAAGATACTACCGCTCCAGGAGCGGTACTACTGCTTTCTACAGGAAGCACCGGAGAGTGAAGAAACAGGGGAGAACAGAGGAACGGGCGGTAGTAGCAGCGGTGGCAAGGGCGGTACTACCGCCTCTACTACCGGTCCTACTTCCGCTTGTTCTCTAGGGGCAAATAGGTAGCACGGTAGAGACCCGTAGGCACTACCGTAAAACCCGAGACGAAAAATCAAGGCCCCAACCACGAGTGGTAGTACGAGCGGGACTAGCAGCGGTACTACCGTCAATAAGCGGTACTACCGCTGCTGCCCGCGGTACTACCGCTTGCAGCACTCCACCACTTCTGCAACACAGAAGAAGGACAACTGCAAAGAGGCGGAAAGTGGCGATTGGTGCAATATGAATGTGTACGTATTGAATCCACCCAAACCTTTTCGAAGCGGACCCCCTCTTGATAGTACGGTTTTCCCTACGAATCACGTCCACCAAAAAGAAACGCAGGAAAGAAAACCGTCTTCACTTGAAACTCCGAGGGACACGAATCGTCTTGTGCCAATTGCTTGATAGTTTGAAATGCTCAATGCACACGATTAGTCTGCGAACACATTGTCATCAATCACCAGAACCACTTAGGGAGAAATATGCTCTAACACCTATCACGTACCAAGAAAAAGGTTTAGAGGTGTTTCTATAAGCTTTATGTATTAGCACATGAAGCCGCCAATCATAAGTGGCTCTACATAGATTAGCTTGTTAAATCTTGATTATACAATACTCATTTTAATATGAAGAAAAAACATAGAAAACTAAATCCCACAATTTTATGAAAAAAAGAGGAAGTACATCTTAAAAAACGAAACAAGAGAAGTAGGGGTTGTTTGGTTGCTACCCACGTTCACTCAGCCAAATCGTGGGCATACCAAAAAGTTGGCGACTGATTTGCTAGCCGAGGTTTCGCCAACGATTTGGCGTAAAAACAGATGGGATGAGTGCAGGCGGGCTGGGCTGTGCCAAAAATTTGGAACCCATCCAAACAGAACCCCAAGCCTCGGCCAACACAAATATTTTGGCTGGGCAGACCATGGCTTCGATCCAAATGGCCCTGTAGTATTTTAAAATGTGAACTAATTAAGCATTAGAATGTATAACATTCATGACCTTTTTATAAAGTGCAATATTTTTTGAAAGACATTCGCAAATTTGAAAATCTTCTTGGATTTAATAATATTCCTGATTTTTTAAAATAGAAATTTGAAATATCATTATTGAATTTAATTTATTACAAAGTTTTAAAACTATTCAATAATTTTAATAATGTTCACAGATTTAAAGCTCGTTCATGAATTTAAAATTAGAAAAAAGGAAAAACAAAAAATAGTGAAGGAAAAATAATGGAAAACAAAATAAACTGAAATAGGGAAAAAGAAATGAAAATAAAAAATGAATAAAATTAAAAAGGAAAGAAGGCATACTAGACCGACAGAGAAAACAGACACACAGAAAACCCGCTAAAACCTTTACAAAATCTAGATGCACAAGGGTGCTGCTTTATTCACAAGAAAAATGCTATTTCACGCAGCAAGCGTGGAATAATTCTAGGACCTGACGCGCACCCTCTCTGGGCCACATTCTCTGTATGAGTGGGCCCAGTACGTTTTTGTCACACCGTTTTTAGGAAGGTTCTAGAACCTCCGTGAACCAGTTTTTTCTCCTTTCCTTTGTTTTTTTCTTCTGGGTTTTTCGATCTTTTATCTTTTTCATTTCCCCTTTTTCTTTTCTGATTTCCTTTCCATTTTTATATTTTCTTTTCAATTTAACTTTCAATTTCAATTTCTGTTTACGTTTTTTTCATGTCCGTTTTCTATTCTCTTCTTATTTTTCATTTTTAGTTTATTTCTACTTTTCTACCTTTTTTATTTTCTTTATTTTCTTTTCATTTTGTGAACATCTTTCAAGTTCGTGAATATCTTTTACAGTCATTGACAGTTTCTGAATTCATGAACGTTTTATGGTTCGTGCACTTTTAAATATTTTGAACAATTTTTAAATTCGCAATATTATTTCACTAATTCGTGAACATTTTTTGAAATCTTGAAAATTCTCGAATTCGAAAAGATTTTATACAAATTCAGGAACATTTGTTGAAACTCCCTGAACATTTTCTTACTCGATGCTGATTTTTGGAATTAAGGTGAAATTTTTCGAAATTTAACAACTTTTTTGGAATTCATGAACAAATTTTGAATCAGCCCATTTTTTCGAATCGATGAACTTTTTAGAGATCTGAGTTAAAAATTATTGTTAACATTTTCATATTTTTTGAAGTCAACATTGTTTGAATCATGAACGTTTTATGAAATTCTTCATGAATAGTTTTTGTTTTGTGAACATATTGCAAATTCAAGAACAATTTTTGAAATTATTTTTGTTGAAACCTCTCATTTTTCCGATTTGGAGATGAACAATTCTCAAAGTAAAATAAATAAGTAAAAGAAAAATACAATTAAAGAAGAAGAAAAATAGGGCTGCCAAGTGCCCACACATGGGCCGGCCCAAATCATGCACGGAGGAGGGGGGGGGGGGGGGCTGCGCGTTCGCTGATTATCCAGAGAGCAACTATCCAAGGGGGTTACCCCTTGCGGGGCTTCCCCAAGGGTCCTTTTTTTTGCGCATTCGCAAGGTTCACTTTCTTGGAATGCGAGTGCGCCCAGCTGTCAACATGTCGCGTGCTGAGCGCTTCCTCTTAATTTTATTTTTATTTGTACGTATTTTTTGGATTTTAAATGTTTTTTGGTTCTTTTGGCTTTTTTGTTTTTGCCTGTTTCTTTTTATCTTTTTTCCGAAGCATACGTGTGCTTCTTGGGATAAAAATCTATGCTTTAAAGAGAAGCACAAATTGCTTCTCGTGAAAGCACATATTTCTTGAAGTACATCTGTGCTCCTCGAAAAGGAAAAAAAAAGTGCTTCCATGAGAAACACAGAGTTGCTTCTGCAAGATGCACAATTGTGCTTGTTGGAAAGGAATTTTTTTCTTCCATGCGAAGTACATTTTTGCTATTCGTGGAAGCAGAGATTTGCCTCCGCGATGTGCTTCTCGGAGAAAAAACATTGGAGCTTCTTGAAAAGGAAAAGAAGTAAAAAATCGCAACCATGCTTCCTGGCTCTATTTTATTTGGTTGCCGGGTTTTTCGGTTTTCGTTTTTATAGGATTTTTTGTTTCTCGTGGAAGCAGAGATTTTTTTTCAGATTTTTTTTTCTCTGGCCTTTTCCGAACTTTTCCATCAAGACCTATTAACGTGGGATCTAGTTATGAAGATCTTGACGCGAGAAATCCAATGATGAAACCGGTTAGGAATGCGGACGCACATTTCAAGAGATATATATTTTTGGAATAATTGGAACTACAGAAAAGCAAAGAAAAAACCATGTTGCGACAAGTGGTGCACATTGTCAGCGCCTAGGAAGATGGGTGTGACCTTTGTAAGGGCTACCGTCAGTTGATGATTTTGGAGTATCCAGCGCGCTGGAAGAATTCTATTCCGTGCATGGCGCATAGAATAGTTATGTCGGGCACCCGATAGTTGCGGGCTGAACGATATCCGCAGGTTCTTTTGTGCTCCCTTAATTTTTTTGCTTTTTTTGTTTTCTCTCTTTTTCCTCTTGGTTATTTCTGGTTTTTCTCCTTTACCCCTTTTGGTTTTTATTCTTTACTTTTGTACCATATTTTCTTTTCCCATGTTATTTTTGAACACGTGATGAACGTTAAAAAATATGATAAACATTTTAAAAATACACCAAACATGTTTTCATTTCTTATTCATTTTTAGATGTTCGTTTCCTTTTAAATGTTTTGTTTTTATACACGCAAACTTGAACAATTTCTTAGGCAATGAACAATTTTAATGAAACTATGAAAACTGAAAAAATATGTGATGACCATTTCTTGGCTATACAATTGCCATACCTCAAGTAGGCAATTCACATATTTTGAATACGTGAAAATTATTTTAAAATTTTGACAGCAGTTCTTTAATACAGGATTGACATTTTTTCATATGGGTGAGAAACATTTTTCATATACACATAAAAGGGTGAGCGGCAAGGCACGGAATAGGATGTCTCATCCAAGAGAGGAGGAGCGTCACATGGGTTCATGACCGGGGGGCGGTCTCAGTCGGGAAAGAAGGGTGTGTTGATGTGGGAGAAAACTAGTGAGCTCAATATAATTAACAACGACACTGGTGCTTAGTTTCCGTCTATAGAAAATCACCCAAGTCTTTTTCTTATATAAAAGACATAAGTACGTAGAAGAAAATCCACACCTCACATATATATGCATGTCTTTAGTGCTAAAATTGGAGCTCGGTCCCTAAAAGGAAATTTGGAGCTCGGTCGTCGTGTGGGTGGGCGTTTTGGCCGGTCATATCATATAGAAATGCATGCAAAAAATTTGGCATGCACGGAGCTCTAATGGCTCATGGCCTCACAATCACATCACCAGATCATGGCCATTGCCTTGGCCTATATATAATAATCACATAATGAAACGCTGGCATCTCGATCAACACCAGCATTCATCGATCGTCTGTCACAAATTAAAGAGAAATCGACTACAAGATATGATGGCAGCCAAGCGAAAGGCTAGCGTTGTCAGGTCCCTGCTCCTCCCACTTGCCTCAGCGAGTACTCCAAGCTCTGTGGCACGGGCGAGAAGAAGGACGCCGCGTGCGCCACCATGGTCGACAAGGCCTGCGGGGGCACCGAGAAGGAGGCCAGCAGCGTCGCCCACATCTAGCACTTGTTTGCCGAGCTCTCCTCGGTCGGTCAGAAGGTGCTTCAATTCAATATGCTGTCCACGTCTGGTGGGCAGGATGCCCTCAAGGAATCCGTGGACAAGCATGGCGGCTGCCCCGGCAACAAGACGGTCTATCTATATTCTGCCCAATGCAGCGCGGACTGCAACGAGGCATGCTCTAACCACTGCGACATGGACTGCCCCTACATAGCCGCAAGATTTGGCTACATCATGGCTACACCTGCCAATAAGAAAGCCATCGACCAAGACATGGAATGCTTCAAGCGTTGCTCAAAGGAAAAGGATGCCACAAATGACAAATGCCGCGTTGCATGCAAGCTGGCTGCCTCGCTCCCTTGAAAATGCATACTCTCTCTTTTTTTAACCCATGCTTCATTCATCTCTCTTTTTTTTTTAAACGTGCCGTCTTATTCTCGTAAAATCTATCTATCTATCTATAAATAAAAGAGCAGCAAGTAAACCTTTTACTTTTCTCTCTGAGTCGTCTCAACTCACTTGTTTGAATTGCATCACAACATATATCTCCCTGGCATGCTGAAATGAGAGGATATATCTCTACCTTCACATTACCGTATATATAGGGTAACGTCTTACGCGACATATATTGGGTACATACAAGCAGTGACGTATCAAGAAAGAAAATGAAGGGTGGGCCCAAAGTTTACGCTCGGAAAACTGGACCCTCTTTTGAAGAAAAAATCCTTTTGTGCAGAAAAACTGATTTTTTTTTTCTAGATTACTACCGGAAACATGTACTCCCGCTGTTCCACAATCATTTCTGCAACCTAGTTTAGGTTGCTAAAACGTCTTACATTGTGGGACGGAGGGAGTGGTATTTACTAGGTTTTTTTTTTGGATTTTGTGAAAAATATCAAATTATGAACAAAAGTTTGAATTATTTAGCAAAATATCCACTCTCCTTTCATTAGGACACTCAAACTTCTTATGCCCCCTGCCACCACACCTGAACCACACAATATCACTCGTACGAGAGTTAGAAGCACGAGACGATTCAACCTTGGATTGAGTTACTTCCTTCGTAGCCGACTTAGAATCTGATTTGAAACCACTATTACCACCACCTTCTCGCTGATAATTACGTCGCATCGAGTTTGATAAATTATCATGACCACCACGACGCTTTACTTGCTGCTCTGCTCGAATGGCATGGTCTAATAACCCCTATAATCCATTATATTCTAGCATATCGACACGATCTCGTATCTCTGATTTCAAACCATGCATGAATAGTGCCATTGTAGCCTCTTCTTGCTCCTCTACCCCTGTACGAATCAATAATATTTCCATCTTCTTATAATACTCCTCAACACTAGAGTTACCTTGTCAAAGCTGCTGCAAGCGTGTGTACAAGGTCCTAGTGAAGTGTCCCGGAACAAAGTGTCTCTTCATAATACTCTTCATCTGATTCCAAGACTCCGGACGTCCTCCCGCGCGACATAGTTGGTTCCACCATATTAAAGCATAGCCCGTGAACTCAATAGATGCAGCACGAACCTTTTTCTCCTCGGTGTAACGCTGTCCATCAAAAATCTGATCCACGTGCATCTCCTACTCCAAATAATCATCCGAGTTGTCTTTGCCGCTAAACGACGGTATGGAAATTTTTATTCTTCCAATACCATCATCTTCGTAGGCGCGCAGCGGACGTTCATGTCCTCCCCCATGGTGTAGGCCACCTTCATGATGGTTATAAGCACGCCGCACATGCTCATAATAACTTCCAGCCCCCTCAGACTGATGGTCTTGATGCTCACCATTGTTGCGAACTTGTTCGCCTACCCGCTGTCCAGATAATTACCGATGACGACGCGATGCAGCAGACCCATCACTAGGTGGTGAACGTGGTCTCAATCGATGAACGGCCTCAGTCAAATCAGCAATCTTTTTTCCTAGACTTTCCTCAACCTTGTCGATGCGTCTCTCCACTCGATTGAGCACATAGTCACGAGTTGCCTCCAATCCTAGCACAATAGCCGATGCAATACTCTGATCATAGGTGGGCAAGGGCAGCTCGTCTTCTACATCTCCTTCATGTGCACCGTGCACACTTGAATTTGATTTCTATGAATTCACCATTGCGGCAACTCAAGTAGATCAATTCAAAAAACCAGAGAACAAAAATTGTACCGTGATAAACCTTACTCTGATACCACTTGATACAACCCGACTAGATGGCGAGTCGTTCGTTCGCCCAATCTTTCACGGTACAAGAAGATCAGCGACGAACCACGACGAACAATTCTCGTAATAGCAGAAATAGACGGCGAACTAGCAGATCGGTTCTTTAGATCAAGCAATAAGCAAGAAAACCAAAGAATAAAACTTACGAACAGAATCAAACAGATCGAACCGCGCACGTAGCAGCAACTAAATCTCTCAAAGATTAGCAAACAAACGCAGGTATTTGGCATACCCAAACATGGTACTTTTCAGGTATTTTTCTCAACTCCAAATAAACTCCCGTACAAAGGCCAAAGCCTGCCTGTTATATAGGCGCAACCCCACCTGAGCAAACCGGCCTCAAATAGACCAAAAAGATATGACTCTTATCTCTTTCCTATTCTAACTAACCATGATTTAACTAATTAAAAATCCGGCAGCGCTGATCACTATAGATTCCCAACAAACTAGTCTCTACTTTTAATGAAGGAGTTGGTGAATCGTCTCCGCGGTTTATTTTCGCTGGGTTTTTTTCGTCTCTCCTCCCACCACCCCCTCCCACCCTGGTCTGCGGTTTATTTTTGCTGGGTTTTTTCGTCTCTCCTCCCACCACCCCCTCCCACCCTGGTCTAGTTTATTTTTCTCTCCACTCTTTATTACAACCAGAACTTTCCTAACGTATAACAAATCACGGATCTAACTTCCTTAAATTATGCAAATCAATCGATTCCTTTTATTGGTTCAATTTGTCTTAGGAAACAAATGACAGATTTTCAGAAAACAAATAATATATTTTAATCTAACTTCCTTAAATTATGCAAATCAATCGATTCCTTTTATTGGTTCAATTTGTCTTAGGAAATAAATAACAGATTTTCAGGAAACAAATAATATATTTTAATCTAACTTTCCTAACTTATCTAAATCAATCTATTTCTCTTATTAGTGAAATTTGTTTTAGGAAACAAATAACAGACATGTCACAACTTTCCTTCCAATAAATAGTTTCTTAACATTTGCAAACTTTCCTAATTAGACACGGCACAAACGGGCAGGTACTGATATCACGTTACCAAACAATATAACCCCATTTGCATAGAAATCAGTTCAAAAATCCTAACTTTACTAAATTTTTAACAACCAATATTTCCTATGTTTTTCACCTATTGAAGGAAATCACCCCTCCATCGATATTAGCATTTTTTTGACTGAGATCTCCGGGTTATGATTTTTTTGCAATTCTTTCCAATTGTGACCTCTCCTTCCACTCCGGCTCCTTCTCGCATAAATACCTCCACCACAGCCAGGTGACACCGCCCCAGACCTCCTGCCTCTCCACACCTTCTCCGCCACCTCCTTCTCGTACTCCATTAACAATCCCTCCGCCACATTTGTCCACGGCGGTGTCAAGGGCATGGCGCAGCAGTGTACCAGCGGTAGAGCAGGGCATAGCAGCAGGAAGCAACACGTAGCAGGCGAGGCGAGCGGCCGACGGTGGAGGGCAGAGATGCGGCCGGCGTGGCTGAGGGGGCGGCCGTCAGAAGATGGCCATGACTGGAGGCGGCGCGAGGCAGGGGCGCGACAGCGGGGCGAGCGAAGGGATAGGCGGCAGCAGACGGGGCGAGCGCAGCCAGCGAGAGTGTGGCGCGCGGCCAGGGTGTGTGTCGCGCGGCCAGGGTGTGTGTCGCGCGGGGCACAGTGGTGCGGTGGCTGCGGCGAGTTCGACGGCAGCGGCGGGCACGACCGACGCGGTGTAGCACGGACGTGGGCATGGAGAGGGAGTGGCCCCGCGGGCGCGGAAGAAGAGCGGCAGGCTCGGGCATGGGCGTGCATAGGAGAGGGCATGTGCCACGGGGTCAATCCGAGGAGCTCGGTGGCTACCCCTACAATGGCCATGGCGGACGGCGGTTCTCGTCCACGGCGAAATACCTAACGAGAGCAAACGAGAGGGGAAACAGGGGAAAGGCAAGAGGAGATCATGGCGGTGTCAATGGCGCCCTAGGGGTAGACATGGGAGCTCGGGGCGGCGCGGATCAAAAGGCAATGTCGCGGTGGCCCAAGGTTGAGGAAGACGGCAGCGGCGTCGATGCGGGGGTGCTGGACATGATCTCGTTGGCGCAGACGAAGTAGCGAAGGCGTTCGGAGCTCCTCGACAAGCTCCTAGCCCGCAGGGAGGGCAGTGGCCATGTGGATGGGGTTGGTCATGGTGGCCGTGGCGTCTGACTTCGTCCAGATCGACGGGATCGAGCGAGCGAGGAGGAGAAGTGGATTTGGGAGGGGCATCGAGGAGGAGTGAGGCCATGGGGGCAAGGAAGGAAGGGCGTCACCCTTATCCATTCCCCTTCGATGCCAGCGAGGTGGTCGGGCGGGAGCCCGGCTCTGTAGCGACGCGGCTCGGGGAACAGGAGAAGACGACCGCGCGGGGACTGGACTGCTGAGCCGATTCGGTGGCAAGGCCCGGGGGCAGGGCGAATCCCCTTTTACATCGTCCTTTTGGTTTTTCAATGTATTCTAATCTGTTTCTTCTTTTTAGCACCGTTTTCTATTTATTCTTATCAACTAAATGATCTCTACTCCTAATGTCTCAGTTGATAGTCTCCGTTCCGGGTTTATTTTCGTCCCACCTCCCGAGTGAGGGAGAGGGGGAGATAGAGTGAGGAAGAGGGAGGGAGGGTGTGTGTGTGTGAGAATTTGATGGTAAAAAAGGTCGTCAATGTCACTTAATATGTATGAGAATATTAAATATAATATTAACATAATTGATATTGAACTTTTAAAGTTAATGTGGCCCCGTTGCAAGTTCTTCTAGTACTACTAGTACGTAACTTGGCTGAACCAACATGGGTCGGACTCCTACAAGTAATTGCTCACGCAAGGAAATCTAAAGAAACAAATTATGTTGCAAGGAAATATATCTCATGTTGGTTTGGGGCTTTCGATCTTCACGTCCACATACTCTGCACGCACAATCAATATAATTGCTGCATGGTGTTCTGAACGTGGGTTCTAGATGTGAATTAGACAAACTGTTGATCTTTTGCTTCTCTAGTTCAGCCTCTGGCACTTCCATACAAATAGAGCCAACCTGCAATGTATATGGAATAGCACTCTCTATGGTCACATCAAGTAATACTATTTACTAGATTTTTTCTGGATATTTTGAAAAACATCAAATTTTAAACGGCTTGCAAACCAACTATGCAAAGTCTTCATTATCTTCATTTCTACAAATAATAACAAGGATACAAATTAGTTCGTGAACTTATTATAACTAGAACTAGCTAGTAGCTACCGACTAGAATAAACTAGCTAAAGCCTACACCAAACATATGATTGACATTTGACAACACAACACCGACCCATAGCCAGAGTCTACAACACTGAATAAGTTTGTCAATGCCAAGGACAGAGAAGAAATTAGAAAGAGAGAAGAATCTATGGCAACTGAGGTAGGAGAGCCTCAGAGGTCCTCCCTGGGCCTGGATCCCTGGCAAGCTCCGAAGGCCTGGGCGACGGCCGACATGCGACGGCTGTGAGCTGTCTGCCTACTCGTGCTGGTTCCCTGGTTGGCGGCGAGATCGGAGCTCGGATAGTGTGGCGGCGACCAGCGGGATGCCAAGGTTTGCGTGTTGTGGCGGCGTCCGGCGGCCGGTGGGGTGGCAAGCTCCGCGCCTCCGCCTCCTCCGGCCTTCCGGTCGCTAGGTCGTCGAGAGAGTGTGCGTCGTGCGGGTGCGCCTGCTATCTGCCCGTGGCCTCGCGCCAGCCTTCATTGGTTGGGCCTGTCGATGCTTAGTAGTAAAAAAAATATTCACGATTTTGGAGGGTAGACTTGAACCTATCCAAGCCTCGCCGCTAGATTCGCCCCTACATACAAGGGAGGTGGACGTGTGTGCTATTGTGTTTGAGTTAGGCATAAAAATACCTTTTTTTTTTGAAACTAGGCATAAACAGACTTGTAGGATGGCTTTTTGAGATAGCGAACCTCCCGGTAATTCTAACCAATTTCAGCTAGAACGATTAAGAGAACTACTCATCAATCCACTCAGCCACGCATGCACTAGTGCAAAGCCGTCTTATGCAAACGGTTTAATGCTAACCGATCTGGTCTAGAACTATTAAGAGAATGATGAAGAGAAAAAGAAACAGGGAAAATGGAAAACAATGAAGGAAAAAAGAATGGAAACAAAACGAACTGAAAAGGGAAAAAAGAAATGACAATAAAAAATAAATTAAGAAAATTTTAAAACAAAAGAAGGCACATTAGACCGACAGAGAAAACACAGAAAAATACCGCTAAAACCTTTCCATATGGGCTGGCCTAGAAGCACAAAAGGGTGCGGTTTTACACAAGAAAAATACTGTTTCGCGCAGCGAGCGAGGAATAGAAAATTTCAGTGGAGCCATGACGTGCACGACCAGGCCTTGCCTTGCAGACGAGAGAGAGAGAGAGAGAGAGAGAGAGAGAGAGAGAGAGAGAGGGGATCAAGTAAGGCGATTGTTATTTGACGCGAGAGCTCTTTTTTGCCGCTTGCGGGCGGCAAATTGTAGAGCCTTCGTTGAAGGTAGTCATGAATGGGCTGGCCCATTTGGAGCTATCAATCAAGAGGCGTGGAAAAAAAATCCCACTAAGTGTTGCGCGAGCGAGAACTCGCGACCTCCTTCTTGTGATCGAGCGCAACTAATCGATCGAACTTGCGAGTTCCAGTGATAGACTCGTGGTGCCATAGTTTATGTATCGAACATCTTTTGAAAAGTTCCGAAAAATACACATTGACCATTTTGTAAAAGTGCGTTCAACATTTTCCTAATATGTGATGAACTTTTTTTAATATACGATGAACTTTTTTGAGGAAATATCAATATATGCATTGAACAATTTTTGAATACGCTGTGAACATTTTGTAATATACGTTGAACAGTTTTCTAATACACGTTGTACATTTGTGTAATATACACTGAACAAATTTCTTTAATATATGCTGAATTTTTTAATATGCAGTGAAATTTTTTGTAATACATAGAAAAAAATAAATGAAAAAACGAACCAAAACCCAAAAAGGAAAAAGGAACCAAATCAGAAAAACGAAAAACAGAAACAAAACCAGAAAAGAAAACAAAAACGTGTAAGAAGAAAAAAAAACAACGGAAGAAATAACAGCGAGCGAAACAACCACGCGAACCGGGAAATAGGAATTGCCATTTGGCGCATAGATCGCGGGATAGCGTCATTAGACGTACCATTATGGTTGATCTAAAAAAACACGTATCATTATGGTTATTTTCCATCAGTTTAGGCAAGATTCTAGAACCTTCAAAAATCACTTTTTTACCTTTTTATTTGTTTTTTCTGGGTTTTTCTTTCTTTTAACGTTTTCATTTTCTTTTTCTATTTACTTTTCTTTTTAATTTTCTATTTTGTTTTTATTTTCCTTTCTTTGTTGTCCTCTTATTCCATTATTTTTATTTTATCTCATTTGTGAAAATCTTTGAAAATCCTGAATAATTTTTATAATCATGAAAATTTACGAATTTGTGAACATTTTATGGAATCATGAACATTTTTGGATCCTTCTGGATCTGTTTGGCCGGTCTGCATTCGTCGTCTTTGTTTGGGTATTTACAGGTTTGATCCTTCGGATCTAAGACTTCACGGGTGATGCTTGTTGCTCTGGTGCGTTGGTCCTATGAGGCCTTGGCACGACTTCCCAACCGTCTACTACAATAAAGTTTGCCTGGCTCCGGTGACGGATGGTCGATGACGGCGGCATGTCTTCGGCTTGCTCCGGTGTTTGAAGTCGTCGCTAGATGGTCCACACACACGCGCGCACACACACACACACACACACACACACACACACACATATATATATATATATATATATATATATATATATATATATATGTGTGTGTGTGTGTGTGTGTGTGTGTGTGAAGTAGAGAGTGTCAAATCCATCGAGTTTAGAGCAGGTACGGGTATGAAATCATATAATCCATACCGGCGTACGCACGCAAACATTTGGTTGAACTTGTTACAATGTTGAAATATTATTTTTATTTCTGTCATCCGCAGGGCACGGCCAGACGGATACTCGCAAAGAGGGCCAAACCATGGCAGCCGGACAACCGAAATTGTAGAAAAGGCAAGCATACCCTCACGACAAATGACCCCAAGCATTAAAACGCACATATCGACTCGATCAACCGGCTTAGCTCCGACTGCATACAACACCGATTGGATTCAGACGGGTCCCGCCCATATCATGCGCCAATCAGGAGGAAATGTACATAACAAACATCTGCTGACTGCTCAAGTCGACCGAGTACCATTCGGCGGTCCAGCCATTCGCCCGCTTTGTAAATCCAAACAAAACTAACCATGGATCACCCCCTTAGCACTCAGATTGTTGCACACCCCGCTGCTGAAACTACCGCGAGGGCGGCGAGGCGGGCGCGGAGCGAGAGTGCGAGGGTGAGGGCGAGGGCGGGGGTTTTCTGCAAAAAACATGCCACGTCGGCACCTGACGGGCGGGCCCCGCTAGTCAGATACACCGTCAATACGTGTTTATACACAGTTTAGACCTATTTGCAAAAATCTAGAGCAATGTTGGTACTGACACGTAAAAATTAGCAATCGTGGTACCAATCTGCATGTGACGTCTCAATTGTGGTACTTCTGTGCAATTAACTCTCTGGAACCAAATCGATAGACCAAATCGTGACCTACGTGAGGAGCGCCTCTGTACTGAGCGACGGCCGCCGCCCGCCACTCGTAGGATCTTCCGCTGCCGCCGCCGACCAAATCTAGGGATCTTCCGCTGCCGCCGCGGACCAAATCGAGGGATCTTCTGCTGCCGCTGTCGTTGCCGTCGGCTGGAGCATGGTCGCCGCCTTCCCCTCCCTTGGCTGGAGCTTGGCCGCCGCTCACCGCTGCGGTTAGGGCTCGCCGGCTGCCGCTGGCTGGAGCTCGGCAGGTCAGTGCATCCTCACCCTTCTCTCTCTCTCTCTCTCTCTCTCTCTCTGAACCTTACTCGTCTCTGCAGGCTGCAGGTAACTCAAGACGCCGCCGCCGGTGACTCAAGATACGGCTGCAAAAGTTGGTTGGATTCTGAAACATTTGATCGATGCCTGTTACCTATTGTGTGAGATTTGGGGAATTTTGTGTGAAATTTTTCATCTTGGACATGAATCATGTGCTGCTGTGCATCTCTGCTTTTGTCATTGCTCACCTCCTCTGTTTTTAATAAAGTGATTATGACACTGCTCACCTTCAGAATAGCATGTGAAGTATTCTTAGTTGTTCCAGAATAGCATGGATGATTTGGTTAACTATAATTATCTAGCTTCTGGATGATTTGCCTATATTCTTGAGGGGTCATATTGTTCTGAACCTTTTATTATGTTTGTCACATGCAGGTTTCATCATTCTTGTTCTCTTCATACCAAGCCTTTCATACTTTGAAGGTGTTGTGATTTGGGACAGAAGGAAGGCAGGACAGGAGGTGTTTGATTGGTGTGATAAACAGGCTTGAACCATGTCTGGGAATGTGTCGGACAGCTCAGGTATTGGTGAATCAGCTGATGAGTTGTTGCAAACACCACATAGTAGGCGGGCTAAAGTCTGGGAATACTATGAGCCAGATTTGGTAGAGGTGGACAATGTCCAGAAGGCTGTGTGTAAGTATTGTTCCATGAAATTAGCATGCAAGTCCGGGACGAGCAGCCTTAGAAACCACATTGGTGAGTCATGCCCCAAAATTGATGATGAGTCCAGAAATAGGTTTCTTGCAACAATTAAGAAAAAACCATCAGATGTGGGGTTTGTTTTCGATCCTCAGAGAAGTCGTCAGCTCATGATCAAATATTGCATCCACGCCGAGGTTGCATTCAGGAGGTTTGACGACCTTACTTTGAAGAGTGGATGGACCCGATGCAGCCCACCTTTAAAGTCATTCGGCGCCAGACTGTTCGCAACGACTGTGTGGACGCATGTGAGCAAATGAAGGATCAGCTGCGCATTGAGTTCGAGTCTCTTGATTCCCGTGTTTGTTTGACCTCGGACATGTGGACCTCTGTACAAGAACTAGGCTATATGTGTGTTACCGCTCACTACATTGATGGCAATTTCAACCTGAAGAAGAAGGTCATATCCTTCAAAAAAGTCAAGTATCCGCACACAAGTGCGGCCATTGAAGAGACTTTGTGCAAGTGTTTGAATGAATGGGGCATCAAAAGGAAATTGTTTACTTTGACCTTGGACAATGCAGCAAACAATAAACCAGCAGTTGACTCATTTGTGCAACATCAAGACCATGGCATGTTGTTTGGTGGTGTGGATTTTCATGTAAGGTGTTCGGCACACATCCTTAATATCTTAGTTCAAGATGGAACAAGATATGTGCACAAGACCATAGAAAAAATCCGTGAACTTTTAAGGCATATCGCTTCTTCGCCATCAAGAATTCAATCCTTCAATGCGATTGCCACAAATTTGGATCTTCCTGAAAAGGCTGGTGGCATAAATCTTGATATTCCAAACCGTTGGAACTCTACATATCTAATGATTGGAGAAGCTCTGGAATACAAGGGAGCCCTCAATAATTATGCAAGTGGAAATGGTGAAATAGCACCGAACGATGTGGAGTGGACTAATGCTGAAGTAATGTGCGCATTTCTAAAAGCTTTTGAAGAAGCGACAAAGTTAGTATCAGCCGATAGAACACCAACATCCCATCTTTTTTTGCACATGGTGTTGTGCATCCGCCAAGTGCTAAGGGACCCTTAGTGGAGCACTAGTGGCACTATGTCAAACCTTGTCTATGCTATGGGCCAAAAGTTTGATAAATACTGGAAAGAGTCAAAACTGAATGTTGCAGTTGTCATCGCAACGGTGTTAGATCCAACCAAGAAATCTGACTTCTTGGAATTCTTCTTTGAAAAGTATTGTGAAAATGTGGATGATATTGAGAAGTGTCTAGAAGGTGTAAAAGACATGATGAGGTCGTATTATGAGAAATACGAGGAAGCTAGAAGAACCACCGAGCACTCGGTATCTCGGCAAGTCAGCGCCAATATAGGATCACCAGTTCTTGGCAAAAGGAGGTTGGAAGAAGAGTTTGCTCAATACAAGTCAAGAAGGAGGTCCTACATGCAACCAAAGTCTGAGCTGGACATGTATTTGGAGGAAAATTTCGACAGCTCCAGGGGAAGTTTTGATATTTTGATATGGTGGAAAACACATGCTGAAAAATATCCCGTGCTCTCAACCATGGCTCGTTATTTCCTTGCAATACCTCTTAGCACCGTGTCATCTGAATCAGCATTCAGTTGCAGTGGAAGGACTTTAGGAGATTCCCGATGCTCGATGACGCCCGAAATGCTTGAGGCTTTAGTTTGCGGAAAAGATTGGCTTATCAAAATTCCAAATAATGAAGGTATGATATTATTTTCCTTGTTGGTCTGGAAACCTCTTTACTAGTAGACCGAGAAAGCTTTATGTTGCTTAACATGTACTTTGAAAGTGCAGGCCCAAGTGGGACAGCACAATGGAGAAAAGGTCTTATGTTAACAAATTGGTAAGTAAAATATATGGACATTTGCATAGATTCAGTTTTAGACCGTCTCATGTCATGGCTGTAATGCTAATGTTCTGGTCTAAATCTTCATCATGTTGCCGAGAGGTTCCGGTCTAAATCTTCATCATTATGTCAGCGATACATATTGTAGATTATGAAACAACTAGTACTACTAGTAGTATAGTTAACTGTACTGGATGCCCCAAGTTATATTCATTTGCACTTTAGTACATAAATACAATACCTTTCTTGTTGCCAAATTTGACTGATTATGCACAGAGAAATTGATGTGCCAAATAGAGTGATATTTGGTCAATTCTCCTTGGACTTTGAGTGATGGTTCACACTTCACCTCAGCAAACTAGTCTCAAGTGACATAATGTTCTTTGGTCAAAATACTCTGCTTTCCCGTCACGAAAATTCTCTTCATTTGACCACATACTAACAGTGTATAGTGACAGGGATGTGATGGACGTCCGATTTTTCTTTGTTTCTTTAGAAGCATCCATAGGGAATTCTTGCTTTCCATGTGAAGATAAAAACTAAGCGTAGCAACCATAGAAGTGATATTCTTCTAAGCCTGCAAATGTTTTGAATTGCTATATATCATTCTGATGTACCTGCTAATACACTCAGGTATCAAGAAGAAAGCCGGGGTAGAATAAACCATTCAGAAAAGGGAGATGGATGTCCAGCAACTATGTAAAATGCATTCTGTAACTGAGTTATTGTGTAACATCCAGCATTCTGTGTAATAATTTTAGACCCCATGCTGTAACATCCAACGGCTACTTAGTTAGTCAGCAAGCTATCCTTTTCCTAGTAAAACTGGGTTGCCATTCTTATTCCTTGTCCATGGATTGAAACTATGGGTTAAATCCATAAATGGCATATGGTTTGGATTGGTCTGGGTGGAAAACGCATGTAGTTTGGTTTGGTTTGGATGCTAGCTTAATTATTTTGGTTTGGTTTGGTTTGGTTGCTGGAGGTGTAGTCATATGGTTTGGGCTGGGTTTAGTTTGGATGTCAAACTATTCCCAGGTTTACCCAGAACAGATTACCCCTGTAGTCCAAAAGTCATGTATCTCGGTGGGTGTTGTCTTTTCCCCTTCGCCGATCGATTCACAATTTGTACTAACGAGCATGGTTTTTAATAGTGTTATAGCATGCTTTAGAAGAGGTCCTGCGCTAAGTTTTTCTTTTATCTAAACACATGAGCAAATATTTTAAATAGCTCGATATAGCACCGCTATAGCATTTAGAAGAGGTCCGCTGCTAAGAGGCTTAGTGCGCTATTTAAAACTTTGCTGACGAGTCTGAGTTTCCCTTCTGCTTTCTTTGGTATGATCGAGAGATGCATTAGGAACAGCAGCGTCTGTGTCGCAGAGGTAGATCCAGGGTCACAGTGTGGGGCTGAGCTAATAAGCAATATATAAATATGCAACAAAAGGATCGGAAGAAAAAAGCAAGACATTAATAGCACGATTCATGGTCCTACTAATAAATAGCATCGATTACATCTAAGTTGAATGACTGTCCAAACCAAAGAGATATACAAGTTCATTAAAGTTTAATTACAACATGAGCTAATCGATGTTTCAGAACTACACATAGCATCACTACTTTCGACTCGACTCATGGGACCGGAGCGTGGATGAATCCGCCGTCTGTCGTGATGGTCATGAAGTCGCGGGCGTTGTCAGCCTGCATTTGTAGCGTTGTGTCCATCTCACTGTTGGACGGTTGATATTTGAGGTAGAACTGCCCCGAGGTACGAAGGACATCTTGATGGATGATTTCTGCAAACTCCGACTGGATGCGGAAGAATTCTTGTCGGATGTCCGCGTCCTGGATTGCCGCCAAGCTTGCGGCCCAATCTTTGAGATTATTTGGTAGCAGAAGGTGATTATGGTCCCGTACGATCGCCCGCATGTGATGGAGGGCGTAGTAGGCATCCTTCTGACCGCCAGGCGGCTGCTTGACGCAGGGGAACGTCGTATTGTGGGTGAACACGTGCCTGCCGTACCTACGAGCTGGCCTCTTAAAGGTGCCTCCAGATGCGGCGTAGCCGGGGAGAGCATCATCAAGAACTTTCTTGATATTTGTGTAGTCTATCTTGGAGTCACGGTCCGGGTCGAAATACGTGGCCATGGAATATTTCGGGCTTAAGGGGATGAGTGTGCAATGTGTGTCACTGCACAGAACACGGAATGTTAGAAAAAAAAGAACGATCGAAATCTAAGAAATCATATGTTACGGGGCGGTTAGGGGATGACTTACTCGGGAAAGTAATGCACGAGGAAGTTATCCTTATCTGGGTTTGCCAGAATGACGCCTTCGAGGTGTGAACTCGCGACTTGCCGGTCCCCAGCGCTGCCCAAGATCTTGGCACGCATGTAGAAGGGGTCGACTATCACAATGTCCGGGGTCTTGTCTCTAATGATCCGCATCTCCATACTCAGCGAAAACAGCCGAACGAAGGTGTAGTGCAGCGGATGAAGGTTAAACATAGCAAAGATGTCATCAAACCGCAGGACGATCGTACCCCCGACGGCGCTATCCACAAAGCCCTTGCCCTCTGGCACCTTGGCCACGAAAACCGGGTATGCCACATCATTCTCTCTGAGACGCCGCTTCTCCAAAGAAAGAACACTGTCATGCAGACTCCGCATAGCACCGGTTGCAGCATTGAGCATATTTGTCGATAGCATCGCCCTACCCGCCACATGCACCCTCCTCGAGATATCCTTAGGTGAAGGTGGCCCGTCCTGAGCACGGATCGTACTCGGTGCCGGCTGGCTCGCACCGGCGCCCTTGTTAGTCTTTCGTTTCCGTCCCTTCTTCCTGATCTGCTGTAATGGGATCGAGTTCTGCTCACAGACCGCCTTCTTGAGCGTGTTGGGGCTGATAATATTTCGCACCTCAGCTATCTGAGGCTCGGTGAAGGCGGCAGCTGGAGGCGTCTCCTGAGAACTGAACGCCAGACGACGCCTGTTGCAATCGGGTTTCTCCGCCGTACCAGCTAGAACGCGGTCGTCTTTTTCAGGGTTGGGTTCTTGAGAAGGAGGCCCGCAGAACTCGTCACCGTACCCATGTTCGGCAAAGTACTTATCGACGTTGGTAAATGTACCGTCGTCGTTGTCGTCGTCGTCCGGATCCTGTGCCATATGCATGTCCGGATCCTGTGCCATAGGGATGTCCGGCATGTCCGGTAGCGTTGCGGCGTTCTTGCCATGGCTTGGCGCTGGCACGACTGGCGGTCTTGTCTGTGGGGTGGTGTCCCTCGCCCCCAAACGAATCTGGCTCTTTGGCCAAAGCAGGGGCCAGCTTACGCATGCACTGAGGGTCATCACATCATCTTCGTCGGCCCCAGCGGGTCGAATCGGAGGTAACAACTCGTCGCAGCCTGATAGCACCCGAACCAGTTCAACCCTATACAAGGTGGGTGGCATCGGATTACCGTGGAACACGCGGTTGCCCGGTTGAACGATTCTGCCCTTGGTGACATCGACCAACTCGCCGCCCATGAAGTGCAGGAGAGTGCAAGGAACATCGGCGGCGCCCTGCGAAAACATGTAGGGCGTCAGGGATGCCCAGTCAAAGGCAAGGAGATGAAGTCATCGGCCGAGAGGCTTAGTTACCGTGATGCCGTCGAGCTCGGCTAATGTTGAGGCACCGCCAACGGCGGGCGTGCAACTGACGGAGGGGCCGCTTGCTGGCGAGGTGCCGGCCGGCGTACACCCGGGTGCATTAAGCTCCAATGCCCATGCCGGCGCCGGAGACACGAATACCGCCTCCGCCGGAGACACCAATGGCGCCTTCTGCGCATTGTGCGAGTTGCTGGCCGTGAAGCTGGGAACCGGGGGAGGCCCCTGTTGGCCGCCCGCAATCCACGTCGTCAGCCCCTGAATCAAGGTAGGCACCATGGCGGTGAGCGTCGTTCCCAGTTGTTGTTGCACTTGCTCTTGGACAATCTCCGGAATCCGCGCCACTTGTGCCTTGAGTTCTTGAACCTCGCGCGACTGGCTTTCCGAGCTGGTCTTTTTCTCCTTTCGCCCACCAGCGGTATAGTATGACGACCATTTTGTGGACAAGCCGTTGCCGGCCACACGACCAGCTGACGACGGCTTACTGAGCTTATCCTTGTTTTTCACTACGTTCAACGCCCTATTTAAAGGGGTGTCAAAAGGGGAGCTCTGAGATGACCCCGCGCTACTGCTTTCAGCCTCCTGCGGAAGGAATGTGAACCATTTAGAAATTTGGCTTCATTAATTAGAATGCAACCATATGGAGCTAATTACGCGGGGTGTATTCCTTACCAGAACAAGCTCAAGCGCCCTGGTCTTCGGATCCGTGGTAAGCTCCTTTGTTACCGGGTCCTCCTTGTACCGGGCCCTGACAAAGTTCCTGGTCTGCTTGTCACAGAATTTCTCGAAGCGGGGCGGTAGGCCTTGCTCGGCACGCTCCGCGTCCTCCTTGTCCCATATAGGCTCCGCCACTCTGTAACCGCCGGGACCGAGTTGGTGGACCCCTAAGTTCAACTGCCGCATTTCTTTCCCCCACTGACTTGATTCGGAGGTTGCGCTGCTCTCGCACTTGATCTTGAACTCCTTGTAGTCATCTTCGCTGATCAAAGGATATTTCGCCTTGATCTTCTCATAACTATCACCTTTTTTAATCATTGCCTTCACCGTGCTTCTCCAAGTAGACAGGGCCATGCTCATCCTCGTGAGGGCGGCACTGTTCACTTCATTCCCTGAGAGGTGTGTGTTTGCAAAGTCAACGGGGAACTTGCAGCTTCGTGAAGAGGAGGCTGCGCAAATTCCCTCGGTCCTTATGCCTTAGGTTCTCGGTGTTGATCGAGACGGTGCTCCGGAGAATGCACCCGAGCTGAACCGAGTACCCCTTGACTACTTGTTTGGGCGCCGTTGGATGCCCGTCGGAGTTCACTTCAGTAAATTCCTCCTTGACGGTGCCGAGCACGCTCGGGCGCCGGTCCTTCCGTTGCCTCTTCGGTTGGCTGCCATCTGTGCGTGCGCCGCCATCATTAGTGGTGGCATCCTCCCCGACGCCACTAGGGGTTGTGTAGTCAGGATCGGTGTCTTCTGCGGCGTCCTCATAGCGGCGAGGTTCTTCCTACAGCTCCTGGGACAGCTCCCAGAATTGCTTGCCGCCCGAACCACCGGCCTCATCGTTGTGGGCCATGTTTCGCTCTAAATAGGAAAAAAGTTTGGTCAAAAAGTTGGTTATTGTCAAGGAACAAGATCGTGGTCTCATCATTTAGGGTTTGTCGACACCGAGGCATCCTAAAAGCTAAGCTTTTATCATTTAGGGTTTGTCGACGCCGAGGCACCCTAAAAGCCTAAGCGTACACCATTTAGGTTCTCATCGACACCGAGGCACCCTAAAAGCTAAGCTGGGAAGGAGAATTCTAAGTTGGGCCTAATCACTTGGCTCTATTGCCACCTATGGTTTAATGCAGCAAGAATAAAGGGGCAGTTGATCCTACTTAATTAAGTACTAAGACCCCGGCCCATGCATTAGTCACAAGTACCCCATATGTCCTATTTTTAGCAAAGTCATGCTAAAATTCACGGAAAATTTTAGCATGACCTTTGCTGAAAATAGGACATATGGAGTACCCGAATTTGCCGGAACGGAAGTTAATTGACATTCCAGCAAACTCAAGGGCCTCTCGGGGTACCTGCAAAATCATCACGACACGATGGTCGGAGACAAAACCCAACAAACTAGCAAAGTTACTGACGTGTTTACAGAAATTGTTTTCTGTAAAAGATGACCATCATCTTTACAAGTCTTTCTCAATGTGATCAATTGATGGATCAACACGTAAAACATGTCCAATAACAGTTCTGAACTCCTGCCAAACAGTAAAACTGAACACAACATATGATCATCTTTACAAGCCTAACAGTTCTTTACAAACACGTAAAACATGTGATCATCTTTACAAGCCTAACAGTTCTGAACTCCTACCAAAACTGAACACAACATATACCAAGGAAAATCAACACTTCTAGATTCATATCAGACTAACAGCCAACACTGCATAACAGTTCTGAACTTCTGCCAAAGCTGAACACAACATATACCAAGGGAAATCGACAGTTTGGGGTCACAGTTTGCCCCCAAATGGACAGTTAACAGAAAGAAAAAATAATAATACTTGCATGTTCAAAGAAAAGCACAGGAACTTTATAGCCCCTTTTCTACTTTCTTTTATTCCATAGGTGAGCAAGAAACTTTGGTCTTGTAGTTACAGTCCTACAGAACAAAGCTAACATAATTCTAGATGCCGCACATCATGTCCAGAAGATCAAAATGGCATAGGGGGCTGATGATTCAAGATACAATTGTGGAACAATCACAGCAGTAGTAGGAAAGTAGTAGTTCACAAAGATTATGTTTCAACTAGTGTGTTAGAAGGCTGGTATATGCAACTAGGGTGTTAGTATCTTTAGTGGAGTATACAATGCAGAACCAGGCACAGAGAATTATACAGTATTAGTTTGGAAAAGAATGAAGCTGCCATCCTTTTTATTAACCTATTAAGCTTATTATTTGGTCACAGAAAGCAGTACTACTTCCACTACTAAAGTACAACAATAGAATAAACTGTGCATGTGTACTTGGTAGCTCACTCACATTACTAGTTCACTTACAAAAATAGCACTATAGTGTTCCCTCGCACATTTGTACTAGCATATAGAGATTTTCGAATACCAGAGGAGTAGGAGCAGAACATGTATACCAGAGGAGTAGGAGTAGCACTATATGTGGACTTACTCGATCAGCAAACAAACTCTCCTTCTTACTGGTCTTGAAAAGCGCCAACTGAAACTCCTCCTGCTCCACGTCAACGCACAAGCATCACAATTCAGGTTATTCATCACTCATCATATAGTACTGCATTATCTGAATCGATGAGAATAGTATGAAATCAATGCTTTCCATACCAAGGTTGTGTGTAATCATCTTTCACACTTATCTACAAGACCACAACAGTTGCCGATAATTACCAACTCCTGACAGTTTCAGACTACAGCAGTTTCAGTTAACTGTTTTTTAGACTACAACAATTTCAATGAACTTGCAAGATGGAGCCAACAAGTAACAGTAAAGCACACATACTAAATGACATTGGAGAAATAAAAGACAACAGTACGGCAGCTCCAGCTACTTCGCATAGGTTCAAACAGATCCAAAAGTGTGTTTATGGGGTAAAGGGGATTATTATGCAGATTCAGACATGTAGGCTCCAACGAATTTATTGTGGTAATCAGGATAAATGCAGATAACAGTGCTATGCAACAAATTTAAGTCACATCAGCTGTCTACACAAAAGAACATAGTAGCATGCAGGGTCATCGCACAACAAGGCAGCAAATATTACATTTTACAGGAGATGAAGCATACTACAAACAGTGGCTAGAACTGCAGATTTACAAATTAAAGGACACAAACTCAAGCAAGCTTCCTGAACAATACCCTGACAGAAAACATAGGACAAGCAATGAATTTCTATAACTAGCAGAGATCATGTGCAGCTGCAGTGACTATCATTTGTATTCTTGTTGCTAAAACTTGCCAAGTTTATGTCTAGGTAAGGAGTAGAAAGAAGAGGAGCTCATTTGACAGTGCTGCCTTGATTCAATGGAGCCTAAACTCCACAAATAGCAATTCATTTGTATTTGACATAAACAAGCCAATTCATTTGTATTCTCTTCTCTTCTCTGAATGCACTCCTCTCTCCACAAATTCAGAATCAACACTATAGTAGTAGCAGGTATCTTCTTGGCTTGTTGGCTTGTATGGAAGCTTGTGTTATTGCTTACTAAGGTACTGAACTGATCAGAACTTCAGAACAGTGAGCTTTACATACTAATTTCAGAGGGATTTGAACCTAATTTGACCTAAATTCGAGAGGGATTTGACCTAAACCTAGCAAAAGAGAGAAGAAGAGGGCATGGCCGGGAGGGAGGAGAGGAGGAAGAGAGGCAGAGGGAGGAGGGCAATGAAGATTACCTGACCACGATGAGGTGGTGGCCGGAGCGGAGACGACGGAGGGCGGAGACGGCGAGCTTGGGGGAGGCGGGGATAGACGGCGGGGAGGTCGCGAGGTGCTCGGGCATCCTCTCCTGGTGGACGCGGGGGCGTCGTCGGGGACGAAGACGTCGACGCTGTGGATTTTGCCGCCGCGGGAGGCGATGCAGTCGGAGATCCGGGACGGTGAATTGCGCACGGAGGCCAGGGGAGTCAGTCAGGGGGAGGCGGGCTTACGGGCGGAGGAGGACGGGCGGAGGAGGAGGGGGGCTTACGGGCGGCGACGCAGTAGGGGCGGCGGCGCAGTGGGTCGGGCAGTGGGTCGGAGAGATGTGAGATTGGGAGAGAAGGACGAACGCGAGATGGACAACACACACAAGGGGGAAGGTTAGTAATGGCGCACCATCTAGGGGTGCGCCATTAGTAACTTTTTTTTTTCTGATAGCAATGGCGCACCCCCTCTGGTGCGCCATTAGTAACTTTTTTTTTCTAATAGCAATGGCGCACCCTTCTCTGGTGCGCCATTAGTAACCTTTTTTTTTCATTATTTTTTGTTGCATCTAATAATTTGTTTTTTATCAAATTTATTATTTTCATGAGGACTAGAACAGAAGATATCATCAATTTTTTTTTGAAACTATCATCAAATTTGTTTTTTTATTTTTAATTGAAGATATCATCAAATTTGTTATTTGAAAATATCATCAAATTTGTTATTTAAAAATATCATCAATATTGTTTTTGGATTTTTAGTTGCATTCATTTGTGAATTGGTAAAACATTTATGAATATGAAAAAATATCATCAAAATTTCAAAAAATATTCATGAATTCAAAAAGTGCCCATGAAATTTAAAAATATTCATGAGTTCAAAAAATATTAACAAATTCAGACTATGATTACAATCGAGAAATGAAGGCTACAATTTAAATACAATCGATCTTAGCTAGCTATCTGTTCACAATCTTCTTGCCCTTATTTTTTGTAAATGGAGTTCTTCTCTTGAACGGACGTCCTTTAGGTAGGGTGGTCCTGCTTCTTCTTGTGGTGTATGCTGATACTTCATCGTCGTCGTCATGTTCCATCTTCGGGTCGCCGTACTTGTCGAAGTCTTGCTCATTGGCGACTCCATCCATTCCGATGATCTTCCTTTTGCCTCTCCTCACGACAACACGACTGGGCTTTGACGGGTCGGTAATGAAGAAGCATTGGTCCACTTGGGAAGCCAGTACCCATGGCTCATTTTTTGCGGTGACGTTCACGCCTGCGGTCTTGGATTTGGCTTCGGGTATAACCATGGTGGTGAAATACCGGTCTTCTTTTATGACGCTCTTGGCCCATCTGACACGGAACGTCGGGACCTTCTCTCCAGCGTAGCTCAGCTCCCAGATCTCCTCGATCCTTCTGTAGTATCTGTCCTTGTCGTTACCGGTGTAGGATTCCATCGTTACCTCGGAGTTCTGATAACCATCGCTCTTCATGTCCTTGTCCTCGGTGTAGAATGTGTAGCCGTTGATATCGTATGCCTCATACGTCATCAGGTTGTGCTCGGCGCCCTGTGACAAGGCGAATATGAGTTGTTCTTCCGCGGAAGAATCCTCATGTAAAGGGTACGACAGAAGCTTCTGCTTGAACCAACGCGTGAAACATGAGTTGTGCTCTTTGATTATATCTCCGTCCGTCCTCTGTTGGCCACGGTCATTGTACGTCTTCTCAATAAAGGTTTTGTGCTCTACCACCCAAGGATCGACCACGTCTATGTGTTGTAGCGCGACTAGGTTTGCTCTTTCAAAGTCGGCGAGTCGACCCTCGAAGTCGACATGCATTTCGCGGCGACCCTCACGGTGACCCCATCCAGCGAGCCTGCCGAGGTGCCTGTTGACGGGCAGACCAACGGGGTTCTCGATGCGTAGATAATTCGTGCAGTAGGAGATGCACTCTTCGGTCAGAAAGCCCCTGGCTATGCTTCCCTCTAGACGTGACATGTTGCGAACGTATCCTTTGATGACACCATTCATCCTTTCGAACGGCATCATGCTGTGCAGGAACGTCGGCCCGAGTTGGATGATATCCTCCACGATATGGACCAGCAGATGCACCATAACGTCGAAGAATGTGGGCGGGAAGTACATCTCAAGCTCGCATAGTATCACCACGATCTCTTCATGTAGCCTTCTGAGTTGCCTCACGCCAACCGACTTCCGAGAGATGACGTCGAAAAAGTTGCATAGGCCAAATAGCGTTTCACGGACGTGCGCGTCCATGATCCCACGGATTGCAACTGGAAGTATCTGCGTCATCAGCACGTGACAGTCGTGAGACTTCATCCCGCTGAACTTCTGCTTCGCTGAGTCTAGGTATCTGCTTATCTTCCCCGCGTAACCGTAAGGAAGTTTTACTCGTACGAGGCAGGTGAAAAACTGATCGATCTCCTCCGCGACGACTTTCCGTGTCCTGCTTCGCCTCATCATCATCATCATCATTAGCGTGAAACTCCTCCCTGATGCCCATTGATTTCAAGTCTGCCCTTGCTTTCGGCCCATCTTTGGTCCTCTCTGGCATGTTGAGCAGGGTACCAAGCAGACTCTCGCACACGTTCTTCGTGATATGCATGACATCAAGGCTGTGAGGCACACGGTGGATCTTCCAGTACGGCAAGTCCCAGAAAACAGACCTCGTTTTCCATACCTTCAGCAGCGGCTCTAGCGCCTTTCGCTTCTTTCCCGGCTCTGGCGCCTTTTGCTTCTTTCCCGGCAGTGGGCAATCTTTCCAATTTTTCAACAGCTCGTCTATTTCCTCGCCGCTCCTCGTACGCGGGCGTCTTCGGGGTTCGGTTTCACCATCGAACAGATCCTTGCGTTTCCTCCACGGGTCATCGTCGCGAAGCCACCTTCGATGTCCCATGAACACGGTTTTCGAAGACCCGGGATCTCTATATAGCTAGCGATACGTTGTGTCATCCATGCACCTGATGCATCCAGAAAATCCGTGGACCACCTGCCCCGCGAGATATCCGTAACCGAGATAGTCGTGCACCGTCGTGAGCAGTGCGGCTCTCATAGGGAAATATTCTTTCTCTGCGGCGTCCCACGTATTGGCTGGCGTTTTCCACAGCGTGTCTAGCTCCTCTTTCAGCAGCCCCAGATACAGATTGATGTCGTTCCCTAGTTGTTTCGGTCCTTCAATTAGCATACTCATGTGAATGTACTTCCTCTTCATGCACAACCAGGGGGGAAGGTTGTACATCCACACAAACACAGGCCAGGTGCTATGTGCGCTTCTCTGGCTACCAAACGGATTGACTCCATCGGTGCTCGCGCCCAGCACGATGTTCCTTGGATCCTTCCCAAATTCTGGGTGTTCGAAGTTCAACGCTTGCCACTGGCTCCCATCCTTAGGGTGACTCAGCATCTTGTCTTTTTTATTTATCTCCAGATCATTTGCGTCATCTTCTCGCTTCTTCTCCTCCCTATCCGCGTGCCAACGCAGGAGCTTTGCTACCTTAGGGTCCGCGAAATACCGCTGCAGACGAGGAGTGATCGGAAAGTACCACACCACTTTTCGAGGAGCTTTCTTCCTCTTCTTGTATCGAGTGACGCCGCACACCGGACATATGGTAGACTCCGCGTGCTCGTCCCGATAAATGATGCAATTGTTCATGCACACATGGTATTTCACGTGCGGTAAATCCAGAGGACACACGATTTTCTTCGCCTCCTCGAAACTGGTCGGGCACTTGTTCCTCTTGGGAAGACGTTCGTGCCAGAATGACATGTTCTCGTCGAAGCATGCGTCGGTCATTTTGTGTTTTACCTTCATCTCCAGAGCCATGAGCGTTACTTTCAGGCGGGTATCCTCGGGCATGCATCCTTCATACAATGGAGTAACCGCGTCTATCTCCAGTTGATCCAGCTTGGCTTTTTCTCGGGCGGCAGCTCTTGTGTTATCCGTCTGCTTGAGAAGAAGCTCTTGAATATGAGGGTCCTGCACCCAGCCCATCGATGGTCCATCGTCGTCTGCTCCGCCGGCATCTTCATCTTCATGATCATGCCCTTCGTCTGCTCCGGCATCTTCCTCATCATCATGTCCGGCATCTTCTACATGATGACTGTGTACAGCATCACCGTCGTGATCATGTCCTAGAGATTCTTCGTCTTCTCGCCCGCCCGAGCCGCGGTGGTTGTCTTGCTGCCCTTCCTCATTTCTTGCCCGGCCCCCATGGACGACTTCATAGTCATCTTCATCACCTTGCCACCGATAGCCATCCATGAAACCACGCAAGAGCAGGTGGTCCCGCACCTGCCCGGAATCCGGGTCCGCAATAAGGCTCTTCAGCTTGCATCTTCAACACGGACATCTTATCTCCGTCTCGTTCTTTTGAAGCATCTCGGCCTTCGCGGAGCTCAAAAACCTATTCACGATGCCTTCGGTCATCGTGCGGACCATGGTCGCCTGCGGGGTAGAGCAAAACGATATTTTAGAACCAAGAAAAAAATTTGGCATGACTTCCCCTAAAAATAGGACCAAAAAAATGCATAGTGCCAAAATTCTCGCCGAAACGGAAATAAATCAACATTCCGGCAAAATATTGGCAACTATCGCATTTCAAATACCGGTACCTGCAAACACAAACATATATGCAACACCACAAACATATCCAACACCACAAACATACATAGATCTAGCTAGGCCATAAAAAGTGCATGTGCACGTTGTTGGAGGGAGAACAACATAAAGATGGCTTCCCCCTTACTTACCTATCAAAAAAGGTAATTTAACCACTTAATTTGGATGAATTTATGGTGCAAATGAGGTGAGGAGGAGGAGGCAGCCGAGACAAGCTTGGAGGAGGAGGTGGAGAGAATGAAGTGGGGAAAATGAGTGGGTAGGTGTGGCTGTTCAAAATATCTAGCTGGTCCCAGGTTACTAATGGCGCACCACCTACAAATGCGCCATTAGTAACCCTGGTTACTAATGGCGCACCTGCTGGTGGTGCGCTATTAGTAGTTTTGCAAAAAAATAATAATAAAAAAATACACTAATGGCGCACCAGGGCACAGTGCGCCATTACTAGTTTATACACTGGTGCGCCATTAGTAGTTTTGCAAAAAAAAATATAGTAGTGGCGCACTATGAGGCTGGTGGCGCACTGTGCCCTGGTGCGCCATTAGTATGTTTGGAAAAATAATAATTTTTTTATTACTAGTGGCGCACCGTGTGTCTGGTGCGCCATTAGTGTCTTTCACACTAATGGCGCACTAGCACATGGTACGTCACTGCTATATAGTAGTGGCGCACCACATGTCTGGTGCGCCATTAGTGGCCATTTCATCAATAGCCCTTTTCCTAGTAGCGTGGTGGCCGGTAGGTGGAGAAGAAGGCCGTGATCCGCATGACAAAGAGGCGAGCTGTGCGTCATGTGCGGAGCAAGATCGGATCGCATGCAAGTAGATAGAATTCAAAGCCAGGAGTGTTTGACATCGGAGCCGAGCAATGAGCAGGACCTCCTCCGCCTCCTGCTCCAGTGTCCTTTGACGGTAGCATTTGCATACCATTTATTTCAAGCCTTTGGATCTACGTGCTTGCATGGAAGTAAATTCTATCCTGAAGATGACATGCGTGTCCTTGCAAATTGTTTTTCTCCATTTCTCCATCTAGATGACACGCGTGCTTAGCTTTTTCTCCATCTACTCCCTCCGTACCTAAATATAAGTCTTTGTAGATATTTCACTATGGACTACATACGGAGCAAAATAAGTGAACTATACTCTAAAATGCATCTATATACATCCGTATGTGGTCCATAATGAAATATCTACAAAGACTTATATTTAGGAACGGAGGGAGTACGTGATAATATCTTTTTCTTCCAAAAAAATACATGCTATTATCTGTTACACTTGAAAATACTTATTGTTGGGATGGATCTGCTCATGTACACTCCCTCCGTTCCTAAATATAAGTCTTTGTAGAGATTTCACTATGGACCACATATGGAGCAAAATGAATGAATCTACACTCTAAAATGCATCTATCTACATCCGTATGTGGTTCATAGTGGAATCTCTACAAAGACTTATATTTAGGAACGGAGGGAGTATGTTTTAAATCCTTCAAAAATTCCCGCAGCTACATGCGGGCTTTTATCTATTTAGGCATATGTCTCTATAATGATAGGCGGCGTGCAAATCATGTGCAATTTACTAGTATGTATTAGTACTAAAATTATATCGTCGTGTGTGCGTTGTCGTTTTGGCCGGTCTTATAGAAATGCATGCAACAAATTTGGCATATATGGAGTCTAATGGATCATGGCCTCACAATCATATCACCCGACCATTGGCCATCGGCTTCGCCTAAATATAAACATAATGCAACGCTGGCATATATCTCGATCAACACCAGCATTCGTCGTCTGTCACAACTCACAAAGAGAAATCGACAAGAAGATGGCCGCCAAGCGTGAGGCCAGCGTTGCCGGGCAGCTGCTCGTCGTCGCCCTCGTGGTGGTGGCGGCCCCATCATCCGTGCCGGTGGCCAGGGGGGAGGCGAAGGCCGCTTGCCTCAGCGAGTACTCCAAGCTCTGCGGCAAAGACGAGAAGAAGGACGTGGCGTGCGCCACCATGGTCGACAAGGCCTGCGGCACCGAGGCCAACAGCGTGGCCTTCATCGAGCGCTTGTTTGCCGAGCTCGCCACGGTCGGCCAAAAGAAGCGTGAATCAAACACCCTGCCCACGTCCGGGGGGCAGGATGCCCTGAACGGATCCGTCGACAAGCATGGCGGCTGCCCCGGCAACAAGACGGTCTATGCATTCTCCTCCCATTGCGCCGTGGACTGCGACATGGCATGCAAGGATCCTGCTTGCTCCGACCGCTGCTACATCGACTGCCCCTACACGGCCGCGAGGTTCGGCTACATCATGGCCACCCCGGCCAACAAGAAAGCCATAGGGGAAGACATGGATTGCTTCAAGCGTTGTGCAAAGGAAAAGGATGCCACGAATGACAAGTGCCTCGTTTCATGCAAGCTCATTTCTCCTGCCCTCGTCTCGGCCCCGCCCCATGGCGCTTGAAAATGCATTCATTTGTTCTACATTCATCTTCTCACATGTACTCATATCTGGACTCAAAGGAAAAAACATGTATTCATATCTCTCTCTCTCTCTTTTTCTCTGAGCCTCAACTCGCTTGTTTGAATTGCACCCGGAACGTCTCCCTCGCATTATGAAATGAGAGGATCTGTCTAACCTCGCATTACCATACATATATTTTCTAGAAAACAGTATGATTGAGCTAGCTAGGAGCAACCATCAGATATATATAGGTGAACGCACGTCATAATCATATTGTACTGTCCTGCATTTTCCTCACCTATCACTAATTTTCCTTACAAGAAACAATGAGATGTCCTTGCATGACTGTGTCTCGATTGTGCTCCATCAATCAACATGGAGACATTTCCATGTGAAGAACACATTGTCTGTACTGATTTTCCCTACAATAGGAGGTTATGTTTATGAAAAATAATCTTAGGAGTTCATTTTTTATTTCTCGAATCACCTGCTTATAGATTCTTTTCTTTTTGAGTAAATGATTAGGCCAAAAAGCCACTATTCTGAATATTAGTTCACATAATTTTATCTTACAAGCCTATTTTTTATAAGCACTATGGTGTTGTTCTTGTGTTAGGATGTCGGGTGTAAATGTTTCAGAGATCGCAAGCAATAATATGTCATTCGAGTTATCGAGGGACTGAACAATTATTTGGTCATGTTCTAATGATTTGTTCTTTTGCTATTTGTTTATTGGCACATATGCTAACTTTTAAATAAAAAACTCCACAGTTTCAGTATGATAATTGTTCACTTATACTTTTTGTTTTGTGATTCACCAGAAACTTATAATTTATACTTGAGCCCTTTTACGGTGATTGGGGCGGTACTGGGAGTACTTTCAAGTACTTACCCCTTCGATTTTTATTAGCCGTCTGATCTGGTGGGGGATTAAAAATGAATTAACTTAATTAGTTTAATCAGAGAAGGGCATAATGGTCCAGGGTAAATTTTTTTTTTCAACCGATCACGTCCACGACCAGAACCACGTCTAGATCTAGTAGCTCGGTCAAGTCCTCCTTCTCGTCCTCTTCCTTCTGTCCGACGAGCCCGGCGAGAGGAACCAATTCACCGTCGTCGGCGTCGTTCTCGTCCTCCTCCTGGTCCCCTTCACTATAAAAGACGTGGTCGGCGGCAGGAAGAAGAATAAGGCGTGACATCTGCGGCGGCAGTGTCGGTGGCGACGGTGGCGGCGGTATAGGAGAAAGCCCCCCACTGATCCCATCGCTTCCGGACTTGCATCTTAAGGTATGAATCGTCTGAATCTCAACTTACTTTGATTCGTAGCCTTCACTTCCTACTTAGATTTGTTTAGTCATCATCGATTTAGGTTTCCCTAGTGCATGCAATTCAATTTAGCAGTACTTACATCTCTGATCACGTCTGATTTTTATTAGCCGTCCGATCTTGCGGGGAATTAAACTTGAGTTTATTAGAGTCATCATCCATGCTAGGATAGTACTTGTTGGGCGTTGATGATTGGTTTCCCTCACATGTCAAACGAGCAAAGTCTTTTCCATGCACTTGTCTTTGCCTATAAGCTATTTTACACCTGCAACATTGATAAACAGAAAGATGTTGATGATTGGTTTCCCTCACATGTCATATGCAGGAAGACATGGCGTATGCAAGTGATGAGAGTATGTTCGAGTATCTAAATGTTGTCAGCAAGATGTTTGATAGTGAGGCTGAAGGCTATGAATTCTACAACAAATATGCTCTTGAAAAAGGTTTTAGTGTGAGGAGAAGCTACGTTGAGTGGGATGGATCCAACAAATACATAATTTTAAGGAAAATTGTGTGTAGTCGTCAAGGGTTTCGCGAAGAGAAGCACATGAAAAGAAAGATGGAAGATAGAAAGAGGAGGCCACGAAGTTTAACTCGTGTTGGGTGTAATGCTAAATTGGTCATTACTAGACAGGAGGAAACCGGTCGGTGGTTTGTCAAGGATTTCATCGATGAGCACAGCCATCCTCTAGCCCCACGGGATCTTTCTTGTCTGCTGTGTTTGCACAGATGAATTAGCGATGAGCAGAAAGCGGACATTGCGGACATGGAAAAATGTGGGATCCGCAAATACCGTATTATGGATATTTTGTGCTTTCAATACGGTGGATTTGATAAGGTTGGATGCATAAAGAGGGTCATTTATAATTTCTGCCATGCTAATAAGCAGGAGACAATCAGTGCCGGTGATGCACATGATGGCGAGGCGAGAGCGAGATGTGGATTTTTTCTTCAAGTACTTGGTAGACAAGCATGGCCATCTGAAGGGACTGTTCTGGGCTGATAGTCAATCGCGACTTGACTACGAGGCTTTCGGAGACGTGATTGTTTTCGATAGCACATACAGAACCAACAAATACAATCTGCCATTCGTGCCGTTTGTCGGGTTGAATCACCACCGCAACACTGTTATTTTTGGCTGTGGTATAATTTCTCATGAAACAAGCCAAGCATACGAGTGGATGTTGCGGACCTTTTCTGATTGCATGGCACAGAAGCATCCGATATCTGTGATCACAGATGGGGACCTTGCAATGCAGAGAGCAATCAGGGTGGTCTGGCCAGACTCAAACCATAGACTATGTATATGGCACATTCAGCAGAACATTGTACGCCATCTGCATGATGACGACGTAAAGGAGGAATTCAGATCTTTCATTTATGATACTTCTTCCATTGAAGAGCATGAGATAGAATGGATACACTTCTTACAACGGAATAAAGTAACCAGTGAGGAGTCTTGGCTGCATCAGATGTATCAGATGAGAAAGTTGTGGTGTGCTCCATATCTTGAGGGGCGTTGTTTCCTAGGATTGAGCAGCAATCAGAGGAGTGAGAGCTTGAACTCTGTGCTACATACACATCTTGAGGGTAAGATGTCGTTGTTTGAAATGCTAGAGCACTATGAGCGTTGCCTTGCGTCGCGACGGATTAACGAAGCTCTCCAAGACGTCGAAGCCTTGCAGTCCGTTCCATTTACAGAGGAAAATGCTTCGCCGCTTGAGAAACACGCCGCAACAGTTTTCACACCTAGTGTCTTTAAGATGGTCTTATGGAGCATAGATGCTGTCAGCAAATGTCAGATCAGAGAGATACTAGATGGATCAGAAGATTCCACTTATGTTGTGTCCAAGCAGGAAAGAATGGATAAAAAGTTTGGAGTGCGCATTGAAGAGCAAGGAGGTCTTCTGCACAGGGTGAGTTGTTCTTGCCGTAAGCTGGAATGCGCAGGCACACCATGTTCCCACATTTTTTACATATTGGGGATTTTAAAACAAACAATTCTGCCCAGTTGTTGCGTTCCCACTAGGTGGACTATGAATGCAAAATGTGCATACGCACCTACCAGAAAAAACCAGATGTATGACTATTCGGTAAGCCTGCAGAGGTACCGCGAGTTGCGAAATTGTAGTCACGCCGCAAGTTTCAAGGCATGCCACTCTGATGAGGACTATCACCGTCTAAAGATGCTTTTGGAAGCACAACATCATGGCAAGCAATCAAGTTTTGAACAAGCTGACAGCAAGGAGTCAACTAATGCTCAGCATAACAGCATTAGGTTTGGCCCGTTGATGCCGCACTCGGAGAAAGTTGATAAGGTTCTGGATCCCGTGCATGTGCCAGGCCGAGGTGCACCGAAGAAAAGGCTGCAGGCAAAGACAAAGAAGTCAAGATCACAGAATATGTGTGGCTATTGCAAGAATCCTGGTCACAATCGACGTAAATGCGCTAAATTGCTAGAGGTACAAAATATGTTCATATTTATTTTTTGCATGTGTTTTACTCATAATTGATGTCCATGTGATTTATTCTATTCTTCTGTGTAGGATCTCGAGGCTGAACTGTGATGTCTACATTCAGCATGAACCGACGATGAGCCAGAGAAAGTCGTGTGCCATTCAGCTTTGTGTGACGTGGTCTTTACATTCTATTTCAACGTGACAGTAATTTAGTGAAGTGCGGTTGTACTGCCATGTTACTGTATTAGTTCGACATCTTTCGTTTCCATTTTCTGTGTGTATCATTTGATGTCCAACTTTAAGAATGATGATGTATTTCGAACAGGAATAAGGGCTAGCATGGAGCACTTGTTATTGTCGAGTAGAATAATTTTTGTGATGTATTTCTGCACGCACGCACGGCCGCCAGACGGATCTCCCGCGCGATCCCACGGTCTGCATGGCTCATGCATCGCAGGCCGTTTTCCTACGTCGACCCAAACACCGGCCCATCCGAGGTTGTAGCTCCGGACGGCCCACGTCACGTACGATCTCGCGCGTTGTTCTCGTGTAACTAAAAATAGTCCCACCTCGCCCCTCGACCAGCTCCTTTACCTGCTTAAATACCTTCATCGAGGTGATTTTAGCAAGCGTTGGTCCTCATTGTAGGATGAATGTGATTCTTCACCCTTACTATGGTTGTCATGCATATTCATAATCATCATGCATATTCTTCATTTAGAGATCATTAATGACTGATGTATTTTTTAAATAAGCGGGGCCCAGTGGGGTGTGCTTGGAAATATTTGAGAAACCTCCATGCACGTTCATCTTCGCTGCATGCAAATCGGGCGGCAGCCGCTGTGCCAGCAGCTGTCAAGGCCTTGATGAATCACTATTCACATGCAGGTCCTCGACTCTTGCATGCAGGTGCCTGGTTTTTGCATGAAGGTCCTTGGGTCGCATCATTGGTTGAGGAAGTATCTCTAGAGTGTTTCGAACTGACATTGCCCAGGGCATAAAAAATCAAAAACATACAAAACCTTGGAAACCTAGCATTGTTTGTGCAAGAGATCATGTGTGCCAAAATTGAGGTGATTTGGAGGTGGTCGAAAAAATGCCCGCATTTCGGAGGGACCATTTGGTCTAACTTAAGCCAGTTTTTGAAAAAAGGTGAATTTTTCCACCGCCTCCAAATCACCCAAATTTTCTTGTACATGGTGACACACATGTGCCAAACATGTGTATGAAAGAAATTTTTGAAAAACATTATTCTACAATGCCCCCTTGAGGCATAGACCGATGTTTTCAGCAGTCAGTCTAGAGGGCATTATAAATTTAAAAAAAAATCAGAAAAATACAAAACCTTGGAAACCTAGCATTGTTTGTGCAAGAGATCATGTGTGCCAAAATTGAGGTGGTTTGGAGGTGGTCGAAAAAATGCCCGCATTGCGGAGGGACCATTTGGTCTACTTAAGCCAGTTTTTGAAAAAAGGTGAATTTTTCCACCGCCTCCAAATCACCCAAATTTTGTTGTACATGGTGACACACATGTGCCAAACATGTCTATGAAAGAAATTTTTGAAAAACATTATTCTACAATGCCCCCTTGAGGCATAGACCGATGTTTTCAGCAGTCAGTCTAGAGGGCATTATAAATTCAAAAAAAATCAATGCCCCCTTGAGGCATAGACCGATGTTTTCAGCAGTCAGTCTAGAGGGCATTATAAATTCAAAAAAATCAGAAAAATACAAAACCTTGGAAACCTAGCATTGTTTGTGCAAGAGATCATGTGTGCCAAAATTGAGGTGATTTGGAGGTGGTCGAAAAAATGCCCGCATTCCGGAGAGACCATTTGGTCTAACTTAAGCCAGTTTTTGAAAAAAGGTGAATTTTTCCACCGCCTCCAATTCACCCAAATTTTCTTGTACATGGTGACACACATGTGCCAAACATGTCTATGAAAGAAATTTTTGAAAAACATTATTCTACAATGCCCCCTTGAGGCATAGACCGATGTTTTCAGCAGTCAGTCTAGAGGGCATTATAAATTCAAAAAAAATCAGAAAAATACAAAACCTTGGAAACCTAGCATTGTTTGTGCAAGAGATCATGTGTGCAACATGTCTATGAAAGAAATTTTTGAAAACAATTATTTTACAATGTCCCCTTGAGGTATAGACCGACGTTTTGAGCATTAAATCAGGGTGTGTACAACTCTAGCTTGTTTTTGCCAAAATGCAGCATGATGGACAGGCTGCAATGGAAATAATGGTGACAAATGAAAAAAATGAAATAGACAAAAAAAGCCCGCCTACTTGCCCGCTTTCACAATTCAACGGCCTGCGTACGACTAGTAACCCAATCATTTATTGGGCCAGGATGCAGAGGCCCGCCAGATTGTGAAAACAGGTAGCAAGTAGGCCCCATAGGGCAGGAACGGAGACGGTTAGGCAATGTGCTGCCCGCTTTAGAAAGGAACTTGAGAGGGAAAGCTCAGCCCGCTATATAAACCGGTGCTAGCTCCCCTCGCTCGGCGAGGTGGGACTAAACTCCCTGCACCCCTGGGATGTGCCCGGCGCGAAGCTCGCTTGGGCCTAATTCGGGTGGGCCGTCCCACTCCAGCCTCACCCGCTGGGTCGCTGGATGGACCGTTGGGCCATCTCGTTGTCTGCGCCTGAGGCCTGCATGCATGGGAAGAGCGGCGACGTGGGTTTGCATGCGCGGGTGGCGGACGTGCATGCATGCGAGCGAGGCGATTAAAACCTTGTTTTCACACTTTTCGATTCAACGTGGCAATTAAAACCTTGGTTTCACACTTTTTTGATCCACCCGCATGTATTCAACGTGGCAATTAAAGCCTTGGTTTCACACTTTTTTGATCCACCCGCATCTATTCAACGTGGCAATTAAAGTGGCATATGGATCGTTCGACGCGGCTAGTTTGAACGTAAGCGCGGTCGGTTCCCTTCCCCTTTCCCTATTTAAACCACCAGCCCTCACCTTCTGCACACATCCATTCGCGCCGCCCTTCTCTTCTTCCCCAAACCCAGAGCACTCTCTGAGCGAGCCGCGAGGATGCAGTACAACGGCCCCACCTACCGGCTCCCACCGACCGTGCCGGAGAGACAGTATCCGGTCGGCGTCGTCGTGGAGAGCATGCTTCGCGTGTGGGCGTTCTCACGCTGGAGGGGTGCAAGGGGCTTTGCCCAGTGGTTCCTCCGTGCGGGCTTCGCCCACCTCCCGGCGGGCTCGCCGGTGATGTTCCGACTGCATGAAGTGCGTCCAAACTCCTGGTCTCCGCCGATAGGGCTCACCGTCACCTTCACCAACAGATTTGATGCGTACTACCTCCTCGGCAAGGTGTTTTGGTGTGGATGCGAATTCATCGCATTCACAACCCACAACATCTTCACAAACTTCGACTGCGTCTTCCCCACCCGCGACGGTATGCACACCCTCCCCTACTACATCGGCGAGGACGGGATGGAGAGGAGCACTGGAGAGGAGGCGCAGTGAAGATGGTGGTGAAGGCCCGGTCTCGTCAGCTTGTCTTGCCTTAGGGTGTTAGGGCAAGTTTTTTATCTTTTAAATATTTCTATTAAGAGCAAATCATGTTGTTGGTTCTACCGTGAACTTTATCTATCCGAACTATGTTATGATTTCTACCCGTCTATTTGATATGTTGTTGGTTATCTGTGTTTTGCTTGCTATTTCTATCTTCTTCCCTTGATATTTCTATCTTATTTGACGTCAAAACCAGCAAGTTTTGGGGTTAGCTCAGATCTCACGCGGCCCACGGGGGTGCGCGCTTGATGGAAAAAATTGGTGTCATTCAACTTAGCCGTTCGGGTAGCAGGGGATGTTCCATCTGGGAAGACGGATTTTTTCGGCATGCTTGAAATGGACCCAAAATTTTTTTGAAACCCTTGTACCAACATGACAAGCATGCATGCCAACTGGAAATTGTTTTGCAACGTTGCATGGTTTTGTAGGCTATAATGATTACACGTGTAGATGAAAGGCACGAAAAAACAGTTTCAACAAAGACAACATCAATGATTTTTTTTACAAGTTTTATAGATGGAAACTTCTTTAGATGCAATGCCATCTCACAAACAACTCAGAAACAACTGTATGATTGATCATAAAACTCATGCATTGTTGTTCAAAGAACTGTCTCATGAATAAATTGTACCATAATTGCGAACATAGTGTGAAACAGAAAAAAAATGTTTGTTTGCAACAAAATAATCCTGGTTTGAAGCTTAAACTGGTTGAAAAACAATTGAGCCTACTCCATATGGTCTTCTGCACTGCCAAAATCCAGTGACCTCTTGCGTTGCGACGTTGGAGATTGCGTCGGGCTTGGCGACGACCCATGTGCTTCAATCTTTTTCTCTTTAACATCAATGTAACCATACAACTGAAGTTGTTCTTGTTCTTTCTCCGCCAACTCTCTAGCAAGACCCTCCATTTCTTGGATTCTCACTTCCTGTAGAAAACCATAGGAATTGTATTAGGAAGAACTTAAAAATGACGTAGCCATAAACTAGATGCATGTAACATGTAAAATTTGAACCTCTGGATCAATGTCATGCTCGGGAAAACGACCCGTAGTTCTATTGTACACAATGTACAGGTGACATGTCTTGCTGCCATTCAGATCAGAAAGCATTTTTTTACATCATCTGGTCCTGCAATCAAGAACATTCCTTCTGGCAGCTTCCACGCAGACCCGGGTAAGAAGTAGTACAGTTCTGCTCCCAGTTTGCAACCAAAAGTATCTCTCATTTCACTCATAATGAGATCGTAGGTCACTTTGGCGGGTTCAAAAATTCTGACTTCTGCCGGGTGTTCATCAAAGTATGCTCTCGGGACATGTGACATCTCATCATCCCTACTAACAAAAAATTCCATGACCAGCACCTAGTATCCCACATCAGAGTTAATACATTAAATGAGTAAAGGGGCAAACATAATTTTTTATGTGCATAGCAAAATTGCGGTGTTGTTACCTGCTTTTGTGGAATGTATCCTTCATGTGGAGTGACTGGGGATTGTGCCATCTCAAACCTTCTCACCTTGTTATGTGGAATGTATCCTTCATGTGGTGTGACTGGGACTCTGCCATCACACGTTTCTTATCCTGCGTATGAAACGTCGACAGTGGGTTTACACACAAATTTTAAAAGGTCATACCATATCTTGGGTATGGCATCGTTGGGAGGTACTTACAAGGGGAGAATTGAAGATATGTTGTTGGGGTGGAGTGATGTGGCATTGAACGGGTGACTCTATCGCACTTTCTCGAGTGGATGGCGACTGTGCCGTCTCATGATGCTTAGCCTACATATAATCGCCGACATAAGGTTGCCACAAATTGAAGATGTTTGTATCATAGAATACTAAGGTCCTTAATATATACAATCGGTGCGAAATACTTACAGGGGGAGAAAAATTGAAGACATGTTGTCGGGGTGGCCGTGAGATCGCACGGGCTTCTAACATATGTCCTTCCAAACGGACCTTCTCCAGCATGGTCTTATAATCCATGTCCGACCGCTCCTGTAGCAGCTTGCTGTCCATATCCGAACGTGCCTGCAACACATAGGCATCCATCCTGACTCGCTCTGTCTGTATAATACTGTCCACAAGCTTCCGGTCCTTCTGCAACGTTTGATGCATTTCCTTGTAGCCAAGGAAAAACTTTTTTTCCATGTCCTCACAGTCCCGCTTATACTTTTCTTCAATCTCAAGACGCATCTTCGCCATCTTACGGGAAAACTCCTCACGCTCCTCCTTTATCATCATGTCCACGTATGAACGTTCTTTTTTGAGTTTCTTATCTACCTCAGCGCGATCCTTTTGCACCTTCAAGTCAATCTCCCGGCGCGCTTCATGCAAAGACTTGTCGTACTCGCATGGTTGTTATGCGCCTCTGAGACCATGGTCCCTACAACAACACATATACCCATAGTATGAAAACTGTATCCACAACCTCATCCAACTAATTCCTAACAATACCACCGAGAAAATATATTCATAACCAGTTCGTACGAACAACTACTACAAACTATCAATCAAAAAGCTCTTGCATGACATCCTGTACTCCAATTAGACCAGAACTACTCAACTATGGCAAAGGCTGTATTTTCTAATCTCTTCGGAAATGACTTCTTGGTCCAATCAATGGAAAAAATAATCAGCACTGCAATCGAAGATGGGAGGAGCCGTGGAGGAGACCTTTTTAATCCGACGTCGGCGTGGTCGCTTCAGAAGCGATGGCGCGATCCCGGCGATGGCTATGTGAGGAGAAACAAGGTAGATGGGGGTGGTTAGGATAGGGTTGATATGCGGTAGAATGGGAAGGTATATATCCGTGATTGTAGGGATAATTAGTTATTTCGAAGTAATGCGCTTTGATGCAATTTTTTTTAAGGAGCACGATCTTTTGGGGGCTTCCAAAACATGTGCACTGACCGCGGGTCCAACCACATATCACACAAGCCCGAGCCATCGCCGTGCCGGTGCCAACCCGCGGCCCACCATTGCCTCCCTTTCCCTTGCCCCACCAAATTGTTATTCTTCTCCGGCGACGAAGCCTGCCATCGCCGGCGGACGGTGAGAGACGAGAGATGTCCATGTCCAGTTCAGCCTCTCCATCATCATGGCCGCGGTATGGTTCACTACCGATGACCAGATGCCCCGACTTCCCACGCATCGCGCCACTGAAGCGTTTGACAACCATATCGGAGAAGAATGGAAACCATGGGCGGGAATTTGTGAAATGCGAGAGCAAACCAGAAGCGGGGAAGGTTAAATCTATGTTCTATTGTGTCTTTTTGCTATGAATTCTGACCCCAGATTTATTTATATTTCCTCGGAATTGGTATTTAGGGTTTCCCTTCCCTTTTTCAGAACCTGAAAACATGCAAGCATTTTGAGTGGCTGGATGAATACGTTGAGAGGCTTCAAACGGATGGCTTAATTGATTTGAGGCACGGGGCAACCCTAGAGGTAGATCTGCCATCGGCGGTGGATAATAAGGGCTATGCCAATGTTCCTCCGATGGTGGCGGATGCGGAACTCAAGGTGGAATTGAAGAAGATCAACAAGAACTTAAGGCAGTTGATCGATCTGAAGAAGCACGCAAATCTGATGGCCGCGGGATTTTATTTTTCAATAATTGTTGTGGGATTTGTTTACTTGTTGATCATCAGTCGTTAGTAGTTGTTAACAAATTATTTCAGTCAGCTTCTGTATAAGCAATGTCATGTGTGCTTAATGCCTTGTATGACCAGACCAAGGAAAAGCTCATTTGAAATCTATTGGAAAGGACAAATAAAATTGAAAACTGATTTCTTGTTTCCAAAATAAAATTTGTAACTTATGTTCTCTAAAAAAGGAAGAGCAATAAATTCCTTCCACGAATTTCAAGAAATAATTGTCAACCCATTTATTACGTGATATGTTTGGCGCAATTAGTGGCTAACTGGTTTTTTTTTGAGGAATAGTGGCTACTTGGTTTGATACATGCCAAACGTTACGTTCAGATTAGTTGCATTATTTCGTTCATTTTTTACCCAAAAAATCTATACAAAGTGTTAATTGGACAATGTGAACAATGTGGCATGTACCCTGAACCCTAACCACCCCCCCACCACACACACACACAAAACCGTAAAAACATTCAAAATTTTGCCCCACATGGAAACCATTATGCATGAATTCTCTATGGGGTCATGGGATGCCATGATGAAAGTTTGGGATCATTAGTACATGTACACGCAAGTACGATCTCTGACACGCGCATTTCCGGTCCCTGTACATGTACATGTAAACCAACCCAACATCGATCCGGTTCAGTGGATGGATGCATGCTCTATGTGGCACGAAGTATGTCGGTCGAGCCAGTCGACGGGCCAGATCGATGCTACCGGAGGGATTCCATTGTAGACCAACGCTCGACCTATGTCCGGTGTGTGTGATAGGTCCAATGTAAGACAAACATAGTTCCGTCAACCCTAAAATCGTAAACACTGATAACCCTAACCCCCCCCCACTAAACCGTAAAAACATTCAAAATTTTGCCCCACATGGAAACCATTATGCATGCATTCTCTATGGGGTCATGGGATGCCATGAAGAAAGTTTGGGATTATACACGCAAGTACCTCTGACACGCGCATTTCCGGCCTAGCATGTCAACACCCCGAAAGCACTAGCTGGGTTCCTCACCTGTATGAAACCAACCCAACATCGATCCGGTCCAGTGGATGGATGCATGCTCTATGTGGGACGAAGTTTGTCGGCCGAGCCAGTCAACGGACCGGATCGATGCTACCGGAGGGAATCCATTGTAGACCAACGCTCCACCAATGTCCGGTGTGTGTGCTACGTCCACTGTAAGACAAACATAGTTCCGTCGACCCTAAAACCCTTAAACCCTAAACCCTGATAACCGTAACCCCCCCACTAAACCGTAACAACATTCAAAATTTTGCCCCACATGGAAACCATTATGCATGCATTCTCTATGTGGTCATGGGATGCCATTAAGAAAGTTTGGGATCATTAGTACATGTACACGCAAGTACGATCTCTGACACACGCATTTCCGGGCTTGCATGTCAACACTAAACCCTAAACCCTGATAACCCTACCCCCCCCACTAAACCCTAAACCCTGAACCCTGATAACCCTAACCCCCCCACTAAACCCTAAACCCTAAACCCCTAAACCCTAATAACCCTAAACCCCTAAACCCCTAAACGAGTTGACAAGATTATCTTATTTTTTTATATCATTTATCCAAATCTCACATAACTCACGCGGCCCACCCCTCCCTAAATCCCGCGATTACAGCTCCGCATTCTAACCACCCGGGCCGTCCGCACCTCCCACGACCGCTGCAAGATCAGATCGGAGACGCCGGTCGCCCACGGAATACAGGAGTCGGCGGCCACCACTCCCCGCCCACCGCCAACGTGATCTGAGGGGTCGGACGTCAGTGTTCTTCTCGCCGCCTCCTCCTCGCGTGAACGCGCTGTTTTTCCTTTGCGCCGTCGACCACGCTATACCGGCACTTATAGTTTGCGACGCACTAACCGCCGCCATCTACTCGGCGGCACCGTCTCCGAGAGAAGGTATTACCTGATCGTAACTCTTTATAATCGTTGTCGGCCGCTCCTTTAGTAGTTGAACCCTCATAGGTTTTGCACCCAAATAGGTTCTCTGCTTAAACCCATAAGTGGATCATATGTTAAATGACCCAGTTAATTTTGTTAAAATTAATTCGCTGCTAATTTTGTTATACATTTTCCAATTTTGTTCAGATTAATTGAGCCGGATTTTATCATTGCATATTAGCCAGCAATGTCAGTTTCAGATACGAACCTTCATAATGGAGAAAAGCCCATCTCCGAAATTACCGATGCGGTAAGTAATTGACTGTTTGTGTACAATCGTTTCGTACACATAATTCATGTGTACTCAGTATAATTTAATGGCATGTAACAGGAACTCGGCGAAAAGCATGGTCATATGAAGTTAGTATGCTCACAGACAAGGTTCGGAAAAACCATGAAACTGTTGTCACCAGACCACAAAAAGTACATCATATCAGAAACCAGTCTTGGCGGTCTAACCCAGATGCATGAAGTGACTCTACGACGCATAATGTTGGTTAGACTAGCCAAGAGCATAGATATGGACACCCAATCCATTACCATCGGAAAAACGCCAATTCCTATAACGAAAGAGGACGTGCAGTGTATATTTGGCATTCCGATAGAAGGGCAGGATATAGAGCCACATCTGGAAATGCAAACCGACACAGAATTGTTTACCGCCTATGCAAACAATGGGCAAATTTTGATTTCTGACCTTGAAACGGCGATCCGAGCTTCCAAAGCCCCAGACGGCGATTTCCTGATACGGTTCATTCTGTACGCAATTGGTACTGTTCTAGCACCAACAGCACAACATTATGTGGACTCGAAATATCTCAACCTTGTTACAGATCTTCAAAACCTTCGGAAATTTAACTGGGGATGTTTCACACTTAATCACTTCTTCAAGTCCGTTCACAAGTTTAGAAATCGAGATCACATAAATCTACAAGGAAATCTAATTCTGCTCCAGGTTAGTGCTAGATCACTACTTAATGTCCTTTAATTATTGTTCTGTTGCATATCTGTATGGTGATGAACTAATTTATTGTGTAGTATTGGTACTGGGAGCACGTGCGTAGTGGCCGATTGATGTATGCTTCTAGACCCCCACCATTGATCGCACGATGGGACGAAATGACGGCTACTTTAAGAAGCGATACTTACGACAAAGGAGGTCTTCATAACGGGCTGGTACCTATCTACAATTGAACTTTCTATATCCGATTTTTTATTTGGTACTAATGGTTCATTATATTTTATAAAAAAAGGCTGTCATGGAAATTTGTGCTCCTCAACGACCGTCTGAGAATTCTAATAATTTTCCAAGAAAAAATGATGAACATGTGCATCAACATGATTCGTATCGAGCACCATCACAAGGACAGCAATTTAGTAGCCAGCAAGTATGTACTCCAAAGACTATTTGTTTTTGCAATATCACAAATAGGTGTCATGGAACCTCATTCATTTAGCTATTGTTATCAACGGGGTTTTATTTGGTTTACACAGATTGACATGGTAGTTGAAGCCATGAATGCACGCTTAGCTGATCATGAAAAGAAGGTAGGCAGGAAGTTAATGGAAATTGAGCACAGATTTGATGTCAAATACCAGACCCTAAGTGAAGACTTGATCGACATGAAGACTAAAACTGGCACTAATCCTAGGTTGTCGAAGGCCGAGGACGAAATTAAAGACTTAAGGAGGGAACTACATGTATGTCATACTATGCATTTTGTATTTTGTATGAATATGTTCCTTCATGTTCATTATTGTTTGCATTGTTACAGGAATTAAAATACGAATTTACAAGCAACCGACAATCAGTGTCACAGAAAGGAGGCGTGCAGGTGATCTTTATGGCCCAACACGTTAATATCTAAAAGTAACAAACTAATGATGAACTACCTTTGTTCTTTGTAGGATCAAGTCAATGTGTGCAATTCATCACTGATAGGAACTCCTAGGGCTAGCCAATTCACGGCAGGGACTTCGACTACACCAAGTGCAAGACATGTGACGGAAAACAATGAGAATCCAGAATTAACTCCGATGAAGCCTGTCTTTGGTAATGATTACAAGTTCACGGATGAGGACATAGAGACAGCCGTTTACATCCGCGGAACATACGACCCTGTTGAAATAGCTAGAATCGGAGACATTACCTTCACAGCAGAAAAACTGAAGCGAAATTTGGACGAGAAATACATTTATGGTGATGTAAGCCCATTATACTCTAGTCTACATCATTACTGCAACAACTTTCTTATTATTGTATGATTGAAAATTTGGCAGGTTATTATGGCATATGCTCGCATTAGCCAAATTGAGAATGATACTACCTCAATCATATCCCCTGAAGAAACCGAAAAGCTGTTACAAATGAAGGGGGTGGTTCCTGTTGGACGTGCAGCCTCATGGTTAGCTCGTGTAGCAGAAAAATTTGTAGGGCGCCGAAAGGTACATGTTTTCCTCACTTTCATAGTTTATGTACACACTGTACACGACAAATTTCAGTTCTCAACCCAACCCAAATTTTACTGCAGGTGCATGTCCCACTGAATGTACACCAAAACCATTGGATGCTAATGATGTTTAATTTTGACAAAAAAGAAATTCAGACTCTGAACTCCATGAATTATCATTGCGACAAGACCAAGGAAGATTCTCTTGTAAGTGTTCTCTTGCTGCCTCTTTTGATCCGCATGGCACATGAGCTCCCAAAGTACCGTAACCCTATGTATAACTCGTCGTACCCTAGGTGGACTCGATTCAGTTCTGCATCGACGAAGCTGTCAAGAATGGGTTGATATCACCAGCTAAGAACATCAATTTTGCCGAATGGACCAAAAAACGCTATGAGAACATACCACAACAGACCGATGGGTAGGCATGGCCTCATAAATTATTATTTGCCTACACGAATAAGATTACTGATCTTTAACTAAACATCGCAGGACTTCCTGTGCGGTTTGGACACTGCAGTACATGTTGTCATGGAACGGGGATGAAATGACCGATATTTTCAACCAGGTAATTGAATGCCTAATTAACATTTGTACTTTGTTTAGCTTGAAAGCTATGCTGACGTAAGTTTCGGTTATCAAATATAGGCAAGGATAGATATTTTCAGGTGGAAAATATGTACAGCCTTACTGCATTCAAATTGCAACGCGCTTCGTCTCGAATCATATAAGTTCCCCATAACGGTTAGTGCTACATCAAGAATATATCATTTATTTCATAAGTCTCATGATTAGAACTAACGCATCACTCTCTCTTATACAGAAGGAGGTGTACGATGCCCAGCAAGCAGTTCTACCTGATGGTTCAGAAGACGACGTACAATTAGTCAACAATCCTGATGGTTCCAACGAACCCGACACATCCAACTCCCAGAAGGATACCGGTGCACCCAACTCCCCCAAAAGTGGTGCACCCAACTCCCCAAAAAGGAAGAGAGCACGTGGACGCCCGAGAAAGCTAGTCAATCCCGAGGAAGCAGCAAAAACAAAGAGTCTTAAAGAACTGAAACTTAAATTTGACAGCAAGACCATAGCCAACCAAGTGTCTTCGTTACCATTGAGGTCACGCAGAGAGCATAAACCAGCACCAGCTTTATTGAGCCCATTCAAACACAAATAGGTAGCATCAATTGATAAATGCTCATGCTCATGCTCTACTTTTAGCATCATTTCATACACGTTTAGTTCTTATCAGAAAGTGGAAATAGGTACTTTTGGCAATCATGAGCATCCTCTACTTATAGCAATATCTAATGCATCATCAGTACAAAGCTTGATTTGGCAATAGGTGGAATCGGCCGCGGAGTTACCGAGAAGCCGCGGGTGCCGATTTGACTTGACACACCCACCCGGCCGTCCCCATTCCACGTGGGGACGTGGCGGTCGTGCACGCGGTCGTGCACCTCCTGCGGTTTGCCATCAATTGCTATCGGTCTCACAAGTGGGTCCCCTTGTCATCCACACAACCGCGCCACCACATGTACCACATTTTTCTTTCTCCCCGTCTCGACCACTCCACATCTTTCTTTCTCCCCTTCTCGACCAGCGCCGCCGCCGCCGCCATCTCCCGACGACCCCTCTCTTCGCTGCCGGTGCGCGGCCGCCGCCAACTCCGGCAAGTACGTGAGATCTCCCCTCTTCTTCCCTTCCCCAACCGCGTCTCCCTACGGAGGCGGATCTGAGCCGATTGGTTTGGACTGAAACTTAGTTTTTGGATTGGATCTTGATTTGGTTTCTAAGGTTTGAACCTTTGGATTCAATCCAAAAGTTGAAAACGGTTTGGACTGGGTTGGATGACGAGCATGTATAGTTCGGTTTGGTCTAGATTCTAAATGAAAATATCTGGATTGGTTTGGTTTTGATGTGTGCCGTGGATTGGACTGGTTTTAGTTTGGATGCCGAACTATTCCCAGGTTTAGATGAGACGGGCATTGCCATTGTCATTGGCATTGCTTTATTACGTAGATGATAGTAAATAGATTGATTGGCCATTGCCAGTATAGGTTATCACTATGATTTATTATATGTATGATCTTTGTATTGTACTATGTACAATTCAACTTAGAGTTCAACATGTTCTGTGTAGAATGGAGGAAGCACCATGTGGACACTGCAACTCACGGTGCCGGACCAGCCTTTCTACTGCCACGCTGTTCGGCATCTACTTCCAGCCTTCTTTTGTTGTTGCAGCGGTAACAATTTATATGAACCTTCTGACAGTACATTCTTTTTTTTTTGCTATTTCCACTAATGTATTGTGTCTGTTATTTGTTTTTATCTTACACAGATCGTACCATGCAATGTGAGATTGGCATTCAATGAGCTCATCGGAGACACCGTGACCTTCGACGCTCTTGGGGGCCCATACACTATGCAGGTCGAGAAGGGGCGAAAGATAACCCAGATAGGAGGAGATGGTTGGGATCGTTTCATCGCCCGCATGCGTCTTAGTGTGGGTGAATTGATCAGCTTCTCCTTCAGAAGAGATAGGCCCAGGATTTCTGTTATCTATCTAAATTTGATTCCGGATAGTGAGGATGAAGTTCATGAGGAGGAAGATGGTGCTGATTCAGATGATGACGATTCAGATGATGATGAGAACCCACTTGTTGAATACCTGTATGCCCAAGGACTCAGACTGGGCGACGAGGAAATCGGCAACCTCTGGGACATGCTTCCGCTACGTGAAGACTACCTAGGGAAGCCATTCGTGACCCGCCTCACAAGGACGAATGTTAAACGGCATATCATGGTATGTTACTTAGTGTGGTAATTACATGATATGCATGCTTAGTTAGTGTAGTAGTTCATATGATATGCATGTTGTAGTACTGTGATGAGAGGCCTAGTTTAGAATTCATTTAGTGAAGAATTTTATGACATGCATGTAGTGTAGTAATATGCGATGATATGCTTAGTGTACGCAGTAATCTAATGATATGCCTAATTACTGTAGTAATTTGATGCTTGACGTATAGTGTAGTGATGTGATGATATATATGCTCAGTGTTGAATCCAATGATATATGTGTCTTGAAGTGTATGCTTTGTTGATAATTGCACGTGACATGATCATATATCATGTCAACTGTTTTCAGAAATTACCTAAGAGGTTACTTGATAGCTGTGGCATCGACCCGGACGAAGAAGGCATGGCTGCTGGACTACGCCTTACTAGAACGGGCTCCATCACCAGCTGTGCCTATGCAGTGGACACGGACGGTCGCACTGTCTTGAGCAGGGCAGGGTGGAAGAAGTTCCTTCGTGCCAAGAATCTTCGGGTAGGACAGGCCATCCTACTCACTGTTGCGAACACCCGTCGCCATGACTTGAGGATGATGATCACCATCCACCTCATTTAGAACTGGGGTGAGCCATGTATCAATGTGAAATGAACTTGTTATGTTAGCTCTTGTTTGCGAGTACTTGTCGTGTATTACCGTACCTATATCTACTCATATCTAGGTACTATTGCTTGTGATGGATTGCAACTATTATTAACTGGTAACTAATGCTCTACTAGCTATGATTATTCCACTGTGTTACATGGTAACTGTTATATATGTTTGCTGAAGCTTCCGAAGAAATTTACATACATTTTCTGAAATTCGAGAACATTTTTTTAATTTTTGATTTTTTTAGATTTGAACTTTTTTTTAAAAAATGGGTGAACACTTTTGAATTATATTTTTTCATCAACTTCAAAAAATATTCGTATTATTAAGAAATTGCGAAATTTTTTAAAATTCACGCTTTCTTAAGAAAAACATAAACATATTTTGAATTCAGGAACAATTTTTTAAACGATGAACTGTTCTTGAAATCAGGAAAATTTTCCAAATTCAGAAATATATTTTTGAAATTGTGAACATTTTTAAAATTTCCTAATATCTTTTACGAATTCATGAACATTTTTGAAAAATTCATACATTTTTCAAAATATTTTGAACATTTACTAAAAATTCATGAACATTTTTTTAACATATGAACACTTTCTGAAATCACGAACATTTTTTGAATCTGTGAGATTTATCATGTCCTGAACATTTTTTCAAGCCATGAAGAACTTTGGAATGCGAACATTTTTTCGCAATTTGCAACTTTGTAGAAATCCTGAATTACTTTCAAAAGGAAAAATAGAAAACAGAAAAAATAAAAAGGAAAAACGAAAGGGGCTTCCCGCCCCTCACATGGGCTGGCCTTAAGGGCGCACGAGGGACGGCGGGTGCACGCTTCCTTGGTTTCGGGCGTGTTGGTCGTCATATAGGATCGTATGCCCGGCCGTATACGTATTTGTTTGTATACGGTGGCCTTTCGTGCACGCGTGAAGCCGCCCGCGCGTGGGGCAGCACGTGTCACGGGTAGTTGCCAAAACTGTCCCATCATATAAATGTGGACGGCAACCACCTCCGGCCGCATCGCCCACCATTTCCCCCCCCGCATCGTCTCCCTCTCTCCACTCCCCACTCCCCAAAACCCTCTCCTCTCCAACCTCCTCGTCTCCCTCACCGCATCCTCTCCATCGCCATGGCGGACGCAGGAGGCGAGCGCCCCGATTGGGGCGCAGATCTGGTGGAGCAGGCGCGGCAGGTCGCTGCGGGCACCTTTGTGAGGGGGCGTGCCGGCGTCCAGCGCGGTGCTCCCTCCGCTGGAGATCTGGAGAAGGCGGGGCCGGGCCGCAGCAGCGCGGTCCAGCCAGATGCGCCCGCTCTGGCGATCTCCGGCGAGGCACAGAAGGTGGAGGCGGGCTCTGGCGAGGCGCAGAAGGTGGGGGCTGGCTGTGGCGAGGCGCACGAGGTGGAGAAGGCGGAGAAGGTGGAGGTCGGCTCCGGCGAGGAGGAGGCGGAGCAGAAGGTATCTGCTTATCACTTTTAGTTGGTAGTTTTTAGATTGTAGTGTTTGTGGCCAGAACTTTGTTTGGTTAGATTTGTGCATGGCCTTGTGATTTGGAAATTGTCTACCTGAGGTGATTAGATGGTGCATTAGTTTGGTTGTAAATATAGTGAAGGATGTGCTCATGTACTGGGTGTTGTCATGTTAATCCAAAAGAGCTTCTCAAGGGCTGGATTTTTTTGTGCTGGATTGGGGCTTCTGAAGGAGAGGGGAAGCGTGGTTGAGGGGAAGGGGCAGTCTATGCTTATTTAGTTTGGGTTAGTTGTGGAATTTTGTTGTTGCTTCAGACATATTGACAGCATTGAACATCCTCTGCAATGCCGTTGCTTCAGAGATAAAAGCATCTTGGGGTTTTTTCAGATGCTTATTAGATTAGTAGTTGAATTTTTGCTTGTTAGATTTTAATTAGTATGAGGTTGAATACCTTATTTAAGGGGGAATTTAAGGTCAGATAGATGTCATATGATTATTAGATCTGTAGTTCAATGCTGCTGACATTTATGATTATTTGATTTGATCTGTGGTTCAATGATACTGGATGGAAACATATTTGATTTGGAATGCATTAATTTTGATGTGCCAATGAATTGATTTAGATGATACAAGATTCATCTATAGTATAATTTGTTGTTGTTTTGGTAAGTAATGAAATTTTAGATGTTTGTTGGAGATGTATGCATTTATAGTTGAAGTTGTACCTAATTAACTACTGCATTATGTTAATATGTGTAGGAGCTTTGCTGCATTATCCCAAAAACAGTAATCTGTGCATATTGAAATTTGTAGTTGGCTTCTGTAATTAGTATATACTATATGTAAAGTGTGAAGTAAACATTCCAAGGCAGGATCCTAGCAACAAAATATACTATATGTTTCCATTAAGTAGTGTGGGGGGGGGGGGGAATTCCCTCAAAAGAAAAGTGTTGGGTAAATTCAGGGAATGTCAAGAATCCAGCTTGCATTTTCATTAGCATTTATGAAGGAAATCATTTGTCTTTTGATTGATTGCTTAGATTCTTTATTTATAAGGAAAGCATTTGGTCACTTGCAACATACCAATGTGGTTCACATTCACAATTTTGTTTGTAATGACATTCTGTTAACTGCAATTCAATTCATTGTAATTGATGTGCTTGTTTGACAATATAGCAGGAGGAGGAGGATCTTGTGGGCAACAAGAGGAAGTGGGAAAAGACTGGGTTCTACCCATATGACTCTGATGAAGATGAGTCGTACGAGGTAAGGCCTAGTTGAAATGTTATTTGTGCATTGAGTTAGTATTACGTGTTTATAGTTTTTTGAATGCATAATGTATTAATGTCAGTCATTAATGTGTGCAGTATGAATCTGGAGATGATGTGGACGAGGGGAACGTCGAGTCCTTTGAAGAGAAGGAGGTGCAGAAGATCAGGGCCCAAGGATCTGCCATGTACTACAACTGGAGGAAGGACAAGTACAGGTGCCCCTACTGCAGCAAGCCCAAGCCCAAGTCTGGGTTGCAGGAGCATCTGATGGAGCATTGTCGGGCTACATCCATCAGCAGTCATGACTACAAGATCAGTGCTCAGCATTCTGCCCTCCACAAGGTCCTGAAAAACCCTAACATGTAGTTGCCCTAGACCCTGGTTGTCGTATGATGGAGGAAGCCTCAGTTCTTTTGGTGAACTTTATGTGGTATTCTGATGGTGGAAACTTTTAGTGGTAATGTAGTATGAACTTTATCTAAGTGTAGTACTGTCATGTGTGGTCTAAACATATCTAATATGCTAGTGGTCTGAACTTCGAGGTGTCTGCATCAGCAAGTGTGCTGTGTGGATGCTGCTATCTATGGTAGTAATATATATTGCTATCTATATTTGTGTCCCTTAAATTTGCCATTATGGTTCCTTAGATGTATGATTTGCTTGAATTTAGCTGCTGCAATGATCAGACATGCCGCATCAGTGTTGCTTCACTGATCAGGCATGCTGCAAACACTTGGTGAAAACATGCATATTCATATCAGCAACATTGATATGGCATCGGAGTACTACCCAGTACTTCGTATTTGTCTGCTGTTAGATCGACATCAACGAACGGTTCTAAAAAAGCCCAACCACTCTAAAACATGAGTAAGCCAACATCCCTACAAAAATTATTTCACTGCTTATGTCTATTTTTTTGCTGAATCATTAGGAAGCCCTAAATATTTGGATGCAAGATCACCGACATGGCACTACTGAAATATTTCAGTGTCTACATCTCTGTACTGAAAGTGCATTACTGAAATATTTCAGTGGCTACGTGTGTGTGTACTGAAACAGCACCACTGAAATATTTCAGTTGCTACATGCGTGTACTGAAACAGCACCACTGAAATATTTCATTTCGTACGTGCGTGTACTGAAAGTGAACCACTGAAATATTTCAGTGGGTACGTGCATGTACTGAAAGTGCACCACCGAAATATTTCAGAGGCTACGTGCTTGTACTGAAACAGCACCACCAAAATATTTCAGTGGCTACGCGCGTGTACTGAAACTGCTACACCGAAATATTTCTGGGGTTGCGTGCGTGTACTGAAACTGCAGTACTAAAATATTCAGTGTCTACCCGTGTGTACTCAAATTGCATTGCACTACTGAAATTTTTCAGTGTGTACCCGTGTGTACTGCAATTGCACTACTCAAATATTTCAGTGTGAACCTGTCAGTACTGAAATATTTCAATGCCTACAACTATCTACTAAACTTGCAGTATTGAAATATTTCAGTGTCAACCCAGAGTCTATCACTCTAAACTGTGTACTGAACTTTTCTGGAGGCACTGCTTGCAGCCAAAATATTGCAAGTTCAATTTACACAGATTGCATCACGTAATTTGAACACAACTCTTGAGGTGACAGACAAAATTTCCTATCATGGATACAACTCCAGCACATCAAAACGTAGCAAGTAAACATAGCAATGCTATATGCCTAGACTCATTACAGCCTCGTCGATCAAACTAAGCTGCCATCCAGAGGCTACGGATTCAAGTACACAGGTAGCAAGAACATATTGCAGAGAATCAAATTAAGCAAGTGGCAAGTAATGATGAATGAAATTCAGCAATCTTACCCTAAACATAGCTACGGCCGCCGTTCAGACGAGGAGAGCGGCGAGGGAAGCGTGGAGAACGGCGGGGAAGCGATGTCGCGACCACTGTCCTCCTCCTCTTGCGCTTCGGAGTCATCTCCGACTCGGTTGGAGGCTCCACAATCTGCAACGGCACCTCGTGCACCGTGGGTTCCTGATCCAGTGGATGCTCTACCCTGGATCTGAACGCCCACCACCTACGCCTGGTCCACGGGCTGGACGAATCGGCCTGCTCCATCGCCCAGAGGAGGATCTCGACCTTGTGCATCGGTTGTGCGGGTGGGGTGGGGGGGGGGAAGCTTTGCCCTCTCCCTCCTCGTCATTTGCTTCAAAGTGGCCATTGCCATCCAGTTCATCTGCAATATGTTGTGAAACCAAGAACGGATCTCCGTCAACCTGGCCATCTTGACCTGGTCGCCGCCGGCGATCTCCATGAAGTCGGTGTTCTCGCCGCCGGCGATCTCCACGAAGTCGGCGTTCTCGCCGCCGCCGATGTGCTCGATCTGCTGCTCCATCGAGGATCTTGCGTGGATGGAAGAGGGGGGTGGATGTGGAAGATGAGAAGAGCAAAGTTGCGGCCACGAGAAGGAGGAGAAGGCTAGGAGATGGCCGCGGTTGCAATGGTGATGGAAGAGGGGAAGGAGCACGGCGGTGGCTTTGCATTGGAGGAGAGGGGCGGCGGTTTTGCATTGGAGGAGAGGGGCGGCGGTTTTGCATTGGACGAGAGGGCCCCACCTTGTCATATATTTCCTAGGACTAAAATGCCCCTAGACTAATAGTACTTTCGAGTACTTTCATCCGCGTACTTTCGAGTACTACGTATGTATGCGCCGTTAGATCGAGACAAACGAACGGCTCCAAAAAATGCCAACTACTGTAAAACTTGTATTTATACTTTTGTTCGCTTTACATGCCAGTTTTTGTTTCGACGGGGATTTATAATTATATTGGTATTCTTCTCACTGCATAGAGAACGTCCATCATTTAATCATTGTTTCATTTCTGTCTAACCATTTCCGAAGAGATCTATCAAAAATATCATTGTGTCCTAACTAAGTTAGGCATATCATCATTCTTTGTTGTCTAATTACGCAGAGAATAAATAATATAGAACATAACTTGATAATAGGTATGAATACTCCTGACTTCTGGATAATGGTCTTTTCAAATAATAAAAGTTGATTCGATGGCTGAACTCTTGCCCTACTTTTACAACCTCCAACTATAAAACTGGTTAGAGCACAACCTTTAATAACTTAAAAAAAAAGACAGCCCGGTGCACGTATAGCTCCCGCTTGTGCAAGGTCAGGGGAGAAGGGTCCGACCACTTTGGGTCTATAGTACACATACCTTTCCTATATTTCTGTAAGAGGTTGTTTTCAGGACTCGAACCACCGTCATCATCGGGGATGTGTTGGTTGATGAGTGAGTCGACGTACGGATGATGGCCATCACATGGTCGTCGAGACTCCTGCCGTGCAGCGACGAAAGGGGGGTAAAGTTCGCCCAACCGGTTGTGTTAAGCCAGTTGTCGGCATAGCCGTCCCCACTTCCTGAGCTTGGCCCGCATGGAGCCAGGCGGGCCTTGGCCCTTGCCGACTTCGTCACCAAAGCACAAGCACGCGACAACCAAGAACACGGCGGCAGAGAGGTGCTCACGAACGGCCATCACTTGTAGTTCCTTCCCCAATGCAGCAACGAGGCCCTGGATGGCATCTTGCTGAAGCGGCGTGATGTGCCCGAGGCATGGTGGGCGGAGGGTCGGCGGTCATGTTGCACCGGGGAGCACGCCGGAGCGGGCCGTGGGGCACGGAGAGTAGGCTCCAGTGCTACCAAGAACGGCGCGACTAGGCGGTCCAAGAAGTTGTTGGCATTTGGCAAGGTCGACGATCTTCTAGATCACCACCGCAGCTGGAGGAGGGGCACCGGCATGCCTAGTGCTAATGTAGCTACGCCGCCGGATCAGTACGGAGAGGCACAAGAGAACAAGGGCAAGGAGCACAAGGAGCTCCGTTGTTGGTTTACGTGTGAGTGACTGTGCACGCCTTTATAGAGAGAGGGGCTAGCGCTACTAGCTAGTGGTTAGGAGTGATATAACATTGGCATGCATGACCACTTAAACCTAGCAAATGATTAATGGGGTACTTTGCAGAGCTAAAGCTAAGGTTGGTTTTGTGCAGTGTGTTTCATTATTTGCACTTCATCGCATTAGAAGAATGCCACTACCAAAATTGTTCTTCGGAAAATGCCACCGCGAGGTTCATCTACTTCGAAGCATGCCATTGAGCCCTATACCAAACTCTAAAAGAGTGGTGGTTACATGCCTGCCCTAAATGTGGTGGTTTTTGTGCTTTTAGGCACGAAGTGATGGTTATATGATAACTTAGCCCAACTGTGGTTATATGATAACCTTGTGAGACAGTCGGATGGTCCAGAATCCAGATCGCCATGTAACCGCCCTAGCGAAAGGAAATGGGGGTGGTAAATGCTCCTAGCTTGCAAATCATTACAGGCAAGACTTAAGCAGAGAGAAAATGTACACAAGGTTGCGGGACAGCCAGGAATAGAAGAATTGAACAAAACAATGCATGAATACGGTAAGCTGATCTTAAGAACGTGCAGCTTTTTAGAGAATTTAATGACAACCTCTTCTCCAAGCATGCGGGCTATAAGTGAAAAACCCACAATGATTTAGCAGGTAAGTGTGCTCTTTTTCAGCTATCAACACCAGGACCCACAGTAAAAACCTCAACAAACCAGTGAATCCAAATTTCTCTCCCTTCAATCACCTCCTGTTTGGGTAGGCAATGGCAATGCAGAATACCAACAGAGCCTGACAATTTTTTATTTTTTATTTTTTTGCGGTTCTGACAATTATTTTTTTTGTAACTAACAGATTCTAGGGAGACAAATAGCAATGCAAGACCAGTTCAATTTGAAGACATGGCATCCAAGCACCCATCCTCAGATGATATAATAAATATTTTAAATGGAAATTCACTCGAATTAGAAGCTGTCCTGCTTTCAAGCCCAAATGGAAATTCAACGACAAATGGGGTGAATACCTGTGTCCAGTTCTTCTTGGTCTAGCATTTTGACAGTGAGCTTTATTTCTCACATTGTATACCTTAATTCAGTAGCATGCATCCTCCGAGACAATTACTGAATATATGGCAACATCAGGCATGATTTGGAAGGAACTATTATCTTGCTGTTGCTGGCATTTATCACTTAGCTAAGAGCCCAAAAGTAACAGCATACCAGGGTAGCAACATACACAAAAGACCCACCAGTGGTACTGCCAACTCCAGGATAGCGCTATGAACTATCTACACGACATCGATCTAGCTGGGGATTCCCCGCCACTTACCATTGGCAACTACCTATTCACAGGTGTGCTGAAATTCTCTAACCAAAGTCACCGCCGTGCGGCAACATGATCTCTCAACACACACAAAAGACTCACCAGTACTACGGCCAACTCCACGACGCAAAATACTCGCCATCTACACTGCATCTAGAAGGGCGTTCCCCACCACTCACCATTGGTAACTACTTATTCACAAGCGTAACGATGACGTGCTCCCACCCACCAAACTCACCGCGGCACGGCGGTGGACAGATTGTTCGCTTCCGCCTTGAGCCTCGAGATCTCCATGGCATTGTTCATCCTCCGTGCGACGGCAGACCTTATTACGCCGCGGACAAGATAGGCATGTAGTTCAAGGTGACGGACAGCCATAGCCAGGGCGCGAAGTAGCGTGCCCAGTTCTAGGACGTCGGCTTCTTCGCGAGCAATCTCCTCCTCCAGCTTTCTCAAAGCTTCCCGCAGTTCGGCACGGCTATTCTTCATGTGAATTAAAGCTTCCACGCGCGATCTCAGGTCCCCGACATCGAAACCACTTGCCTCGAGATAAGCCAGGCACTCCATCTTCCGCTCGAGTAGCTCATCGTCGTCCTGAACGCCCAGCCTGTTTATGCTTTCCGCCAGATCAGCAAAAGAGATCATCAGACCCAGTGCCAGTCCTTCATGGAGCTCTGGAACGTGCTGCTGGAACTGATGCAGATTTGGCCGCTGTGGCGTTGTCCTGAATATCTCCAGTGCCTCAAGCTGTGCCCACAGTGGGGAGGTCTTCACAATTGGAAGCTGCTGGATTGCCGAGGATTCTGAACCACTCGTGTGCATGATACTCTCATGCACAGCCACAGTTTCCGCAGACAAGGGACGGCAAGAATCATGTGTTCCATTACCTTCGTGTGATTGTGAACCTGGAAATGGAAGGTGTCATTGATATAAGTCCTAGTAACATTGTGAACATTGTGAAAGTGTTGCTGACTATTATGTAGTCAGTACACATTGCTGACTGTTAAATAGAAGTTAAATAGTCAAAAACTTACGGTCTTCAGAGAAAGAGATAATGTTGCTGCCTTCTTCAATGCCTTTAGCACCTATCCCTTCCATTGGCTGCATTTAGTATTTACAAATGTAAACAAAGTAAGAGCAAATGATATTTTTAATGATCTTACGACCAGTTTAAATAGCTAAGGGGATGCGATAACAAGCAACAGCTCACAGTTTCAGGTTTCTCCACTAGAGGCACTGCTGTTTGGAAAGAAACACATCCCTTCATTTGTCTGAACAGTACAGCCCCAGTTCCAGCAGTTGACTGCTTATCCTGACCGCTTAATACTTTTTTTGACCCTTTAATACCGGTAAAACATGAGCTAATAAGCGATCGCGTTCCTAATGGCAGGCCCTGTGGAATAGGCCTTGATTGTCCAAACGCTCCAAACAACGAAGCCTGAATGTGAGAAGATGATTGTGCAAGATGACAGCTTGTAGCAGGTGAAGATGAAGAACTCAGACGGCCAAATGATGCCATTGGTGGCAGTGAAGGAGGTGACAACTCAGATCTTGGTGCCAATACTGCATTTCCCTGCTTATGATTAATTTCAATGTTTTCTTTACAAACAGATGAAAGAGGAGAAATTTGTTCTGGTATCACATCTCCATTCTTCAACTTCTTTTTGTCTCGATGAGAACCAGGTTCATCACTGATTTTATCCGATTCATTATCCAAGTCAGCGGAAATTGGCCTTTTTGGAGAAGTTAATTGAGGTCCATTAGCAGATTCCTTCATTTGTCTGAACAGTACAGCCCCAGTTCCAGCAGTTGACTGCTTATCCTGACCGCTTAATACTTTTTTTGACCCTTTAATACCAGTAAAACATGAGCTAATAAGCGATCGCGTTCCTAATGGCAGGCTCTGTGGGATAGTCCTTGACTGTCCAAACGCTCCAAACAACGAAGCCTGAATGTGAGAAGATGATTGTGCAAGATGACAGCTTGTAACAGGTGAAGATGAAGAACTCAGACAGCCAAATGATGCCATAGGTGGAAGTGAAGGAGGTGACAACTCAGATCTTGGTGCCAATACTGCATTTCCCGGCTTACGAGTAATTTCAATGTTTTCTTTACCAACAGACAAAAGGGGAGAAATTTGTTCTGGTAACACATGTGCATTCTTCAACTTCTTTTTGTCTCGATGAGAACCAGGTTCATCACTGATTTTATCCAAATCATTATCCAAGTCAGCGGAAATTGGCCTTTTTGCAGATTCCTGAAATGGAAAGGGTATTCAAGACATGTTTGAGGTAATGCTGAATAACATCATTTGTGTTATGGAATGCAGAACAGGGACTGAATAAACTCGCATATTCCGAATTCATTTGCAGCAGCTTCTGGTATGAATAAACATGCAGATACATATGGCTATCATGATGGGATCATGTCTATCGGTTAACCGAGCCAAAGATTAAAGAACAAACAGATGGAAAGTGTCGTTAACACTGATGCAAACAGTGCCCAATGAAGGTGAGACTAATGAGTAACATAGTGCAAACAGTATAGTGCTAAGAGCAGCCAAAGCATGGTAATATTGACAATTTTTATTGAAATCTGAAGTACTAAAACTATGAATGCTCCTTGATCAAATACACCTCAGAACGCTATGTAATACATGCAACGACCGCACTAAATGGCATTCTGATCTCCATCAAGGAAAGGAATGACCGAAGACAAAACACAGAATATACAGATGTACCTTCTTCAAGCAGGGTACCCATTTTTCACCGTCCCAGTCACAGAGTGGCCTGAGCTGCGTAATTTCAACCCTCAGCGCATCCATATCGATCTCATCAAGATCTGTCTTGTGACAATCCAACATTACTACATACTTCTTGTCGATCCCAGTACCTAAGACCTTCAGAATAACACCAGGCCACCAGCTATCTTCATGGAGGACCTCAACATGAGAAGGAGAAAATCTGTACTTTGAGTCAATACGGATGATGCCGCGTGCTGGACGAATATATTGAGAATCCAGAATCTCAGTAGCTGATTTCCCGTCCTTTCCATTATGCATATACTTTACTAAGAAATTTGTAGCACCAATCACTTTAAGAACAGTAGCTAGATTCCAGGATTCGCCAAAGTTCGTTCCAGATTGACTCACTTCAACTTGGTCTCCCTCGCTGAAAAAAGGGGATGCATTGTCCTGCCCACAACAGGAGTAAGTAAACTGTTACTTCTTTAACACTACTATCAGGAAAAAACAATGCCTTTTTTTAACAGATTTCCTAAATAAAATTAGCTCTTGGCCACGCATAATCCTTGTTTAAATTCAGTAAACATGAAAATTTAGCTATAATTCATCCAAGAAAGTTTAGAAATTTACAGAAGCGAAAAATCATGTTTTAAAGTTGACGAAGAAAATGCTACACGCAACAATCAATTTGGGCTACCCACAAAGGAGAAGAAAAACAATATATCTAATCTGGTGAAGGTACACTCAGGAACGTAAAAATACTAAAGCAAAATTAATGATTTTAGCCATAGGCCGAGATCTCGGCAATGGCCATTCCATCGAGCAGGCTGTGTGCGGAAACATATGAGATGGTTATCACTAGTTTTCAAGAAACATACGAGAGCAGTGCCCATTTCAGTATTTGTTACTGCTTGACCGACAAATGGCCAGTCGAACGAACTAGGTAGATAGCTCAGCCCAAATTAAGAACATAATGTTGGCACCAATCAATCAATAGACCCAACAAGTAGTTGAATTGAAAATGATAAAACACCAGACGGATAATTCCACACGACACATCCTTGATGGCGGCTCGAGATTCGCCGTATTCGGCATTCCATCGAGCAGGCTGCGCACGGAGAAGAGCTCAACAGAGTAAGGCATTATGCCGAGCAGGTGGTGCGCAAGGCAGGCTTGCAATGGGCCATGGCGATTTCATCCATCCATAATCAAACAAATCATCTGGATGAAGGTTAATTAAGACGAAAAGGAGCCGGACTCACCGCCTTGGCAGCGGGGACCCAGCGGCCGCCGACGAACTCGCGGTGCGGCCGGAGGTCCGCCTCCTGGAACTCGATGGTCTCCCGCGAGGTGGGGAACGCGACCTGGTACACCCGCCTCAGCCGGCGCCGCAGATCCCCTCCGGCCACCGCGGGCGCCGGGGCGACGGCGGAGACCACGCCGGCCCACCACCCCTCGCTGTGCAGCGCCTCCACCATGTCGTGCACCGCGAACCGCCTCGGCGTGGCGCGCGGGGGGCGCGGGCGCACGCAGGCCGCCGCCACGGCCTCCTGGAGGGGCTCGCCGTCGTCGCCCTCTAGCGTGGAGTAGACCACCGTGTAGCATTTGTTGCCGGCGCGGTCGGAGGAGGAGGAGGGGAGGTGGCCGGCGACCGTGGCCTCGTAGAAGGAGCCGGCGAAGCCGGGGTCCTCGCTGCGCACCTCCACCTCCGCGCCCACCGGCAGCATGTCCTCGAGATCCGACGAGGAGGAGGAGGAGGAGGGGCTCGGTGGGCGCCTCCTGTAACGGTGACGCCCCATGGGAGCTGCGCTGGGAAGGTGATCGCCGCGCTCGTGGGTTGGGTTCTTGGGGGAGGGAGAAGGTGGCGGAGGCGACGATGCCGGTGTGGGATGGGGTGGTGGTCACTGTCTTGTGGGGACTCGTGAGCTGAGTTGGACTCCACTTCCGAGGCCAGTTTCTGGTTGTGACGCGTGGAGTGGCTCCTGGTCGGCGTGGTATGCTGACGTGGCACATTAGGGTCCCACTTTCTAGCAGCCGATGAAGCCGCGAGTTAGACATCGTTCGCCCAGCCGTGTCGAGCCGGAACTGTCAAACCCACCCGAATCGGAACCGGCCCACCCCCAGCCCTCATTCTCTCTTGCTCGACTTGTCTTTATCTGCTCCCACTCTTGCGCCGCGGCCCCCTCATCCCACATCTCCGGCCGCCACCGCCGTGTCGCCTTGGTGTCCTCGACTGATGAGGACAGCAGCGAGAATTCTTACTAGTACACCAACTCAGCTTTTGACGAAGGCGTCGTCCAGGTCGGTTGCTAGAGCTAGGGTTAGGGTTAGGGTTTGTATTTGGGGATTTTTCTGTTGAGCTTGATCTGAAGTTTTCTTCCCAAATCTTTTGCTCTCCTTTGCACACGCAGATCCCTGCTACCACGGAGGACTCCGATTTCGAGGGCCCTGAAACTGACATTGTTGTTTTGTGCCACGAACACGAGAAGCAGATAGAGAGGCAGGTTGCTTTCGAAGGTATTCTCACTGGATGGAGATTCCTTGCTTGTGCTGAGAAGGTATGTGCCAAACTTGTGCTAATGCTGCTCTGTCTTAATTATTTTGTCATTGTTTAGCTTTGATTTTCTTTTGTAGGAGGCAGATCTGGCTTGTTTAGTTTGGTTGTCTAAATAGGTGGTTAATGCTTAGTGATGTCATTGTTTAAGTGAGGTCATTGCTTAAGTTAGGCTATTGATTGAATCCATTCATTTTGTAGTTGGCAGATCTGGCTAAGTGAGGTCATTGTTTATATGGTAGCATGTGCACAGGGTTGTGGCATGTTCCTTTGTTTTGTAATTTTGATTATAGTGTGGATAAGTGAGGTCTTTGTTTATAAGTGAGCATGTGCATATGGATATGTTAAATATGTTATTAAGTACTGGTTGCCTACCTGCTGTTAGTAAACATGTGCATGTGCTAAGTGAGGTCTTTGTTTATAAGTGAGCATGTGCATGTGCATATGGATATGTGAAATCTGTTATTAAGCACTCATTGTTAACCTTTGCCTAATTGCTGCTACTGGTTTTGTTAATTATGTTGCCTAGCTAGTTTAACAAATTAAGGCCTATCTGGTTTGTTTAATAGGAGAGTAAGAACTGTGGACTAGTTGAATGGACTTATCCAGCTTGGCCAACTACAATGGAGAATGCATTGGCCAACTTATGGGAGATGTATGAAGAGTGCCAGGGGAACAAGATTGAGGAAAATCAGATGAGCTCATTTGTTGTTCATAGTCTGACACAAGAGAAGATCAAGTTGCAGGCGAGTTATGAGAGGTTGGTTAAAGATGTCAATGCCCTTTTGGATGCCCAGGAGCAGAGGGCTCAGATGGAAAAGAAACCTGATGAGAGCAAGCTGCAGGAGAAGTATGACATGGTGAAGAACCCGACAGCTGCTAAAGCCAGTGTCATTAAGAACATGAAGTTGAAGCTAACTGAAGAGAAGAAGAAGATGCAAGCCACCATTACCGGGCTTGAAAAGGCTGTGGAAAAGAACAAGGTGAAGCTGGTTGGGATCAAGGCCATCTTAGAGGAATGAGCCACTGAAGTATCATTAGGCATTGCTTGCCTTTTGTATAGTGTGGTTTAGCATTGCTGCACTATGGTTATTGGAGCATGGGTACTATGTATGGATATAGTAATATGCTAACTATTTAGTAATGGCTGTGTAATGTACTTATTTAGCACTTGGCAGTATGTATGGATCTAGTAATATGCTACTTATTAGTTATGGTTATGTATGGATCTTGTAATATTATGTTGGATCTAGTAATATGCTACTTATTAGTGATGCTGCTTGGATGAATATAATATTATGTTGAATGTGATGCTGCTTAGATGAATGCTTTATTTGAGTGGTTTTGTCGAGGTCGAGAGACCCTAGAATCTAGTTGGGTGGTTTCGTCGAGGCCGAGAGAGACCCTAGATCTAGTTGGGTGGTTTCGTCGAGGCTGAGAGACCCTAGAATCTAGTTGGGTGGTTTCATCGACATCGAGAGACCTTAGAATCTAGTTAGGTTGTTTTGTCGACGCCGAGAGACCCTATAATCTAGTTGGGTGGTTTTGTCGAGGCCAAGAGACCCTATAATTTAGTTGGGTGGTTTTGTCGAGGCCAAGAGACCCTAGAATCTAGTTGGGTGGTTTTGTCGATGCCGAGAGACCCTAGAATCTAGTTGGGTGGTTTTGTCGAGGCAGAGAGACCCTAGAATTTAGTTGGGTTCTTTTGTCGATAATGAGAGACCCTAGAATCTAATTGGGTGGTTTTGTCGACGCCGAGAGATCCTAGAATCTAGTTGGGTGGTTTTGTCGACGCCGAGAGACCATAGAATCTAGTTGGGTGGTTTTGTCGACACCGAGAGACCCTAGAATCTAGTTGGGTGGTTTTGTCGACGCCAAGAGACCTAGCATCTATTTGGGTGGTTTTGTCGACGTCGATAGACCCTAGAATCTAGTTTGGATGGTTTTGTCGACGTCGAGAGACCCTAGAATCTAGTTTGGTTTCAAAGCCAACACAAGTAAAGATAACATAGGTTTCAAAGCCATCACGAGAAGATAACATTGGTTTCACAACCAACACAAGTAAAGATAAGTTTCTGCCAACATAGGCAACACAAGCAGTACTTCAACACAAGTAGCACCCCCAACACAAGTTTCAAAGCAAACATAAGTTTCTGCCAACATAGGCAACACAAGATGGAATACTTCTAGTTACCAGAAGCATATAAGTACTCCTTCATCTTGTAGGTACTAGTCTTCTTCCTTCCAGTCTGCCGAGGAGGTAAAAAAGTTCCCCTATGGCTTGCAGCAGAGGTAGAGGTTGTACCAGCAGTGGTTGCTTTCTTCCTTGGAGACCTCCTTGGAGGAGCAGAAGGTGCAGGGGCAGTATTCTTCCTGGGAGACCTCCTTTGAGGAGTAGAAGGTGCAGAAGCTGCAACTGCGGTTTTATTCCTGGGAGGAGCAGTAGGTGCAGTAGCAAAAGCCGTGGTTTTCTTCCTGGGAGGAGCAACACCAGTAGTGGTGCATGGAAATGGCCTCTTGTTGATGCAACAGTTGTTGATGATATGCTTGTTGAAGCATGTGACCTGTTTGGCTGCATTGCAAGAACAAGTAAGGTGCATAAAGAAAACTGCTGCTTGATGATATGCCTGATATGTCTCCAACGTATCTATAATTTTTGATTGTTCCATGCTATTATATATTCTGTTCTGGATGTTTAATGGGCTTTATCATACACTTATATATTATTTTTGGGACTAACCTATTAACCGGAGGCCCAGCCCAAATTGCTGTTTTTTTGCCTATTTCAGTGTTTCGCAGAAAAAGGAATATCAAACGGAGTCCAAACGGAATGAAACCTTCGGGAACGTGATTTTCGGAACAAACGTGATCCAGAGGACTTGGAGTGGACGTCAAGCAGTAGACGAGGAAGCCACGAGGTAGGGGGCGCGCCTACACCCCCTGGGCGCGCCCTCCACCCTCGTGGGCCCCTCGTAGCTCCACCGACCTACTTCTTCCTCCTATATATACCTACGTACCCCAAAAACATCCAGGAGCACCACGAAAACCTAATTCCACCGCCGCAACCTTCTGTACCCATGAAAACCCATCTTGGGGCCTTTTCCGGCGCTCTGCCGGAGGGGGCATTGATCACGGAGGGCTTCTACATCAACACCATAGCCTCTCCGATGATGTGTGAGTAGTTTACCTCAGACCTTCGGGTCCATAGTTATTAGCTAGATGGCTTCTTCTCTCTCTTTGGATCTCAATACAAAGTTCTCCTTGTTTCTCTTGGAGATCTATTCGATGTAATCTTCTTTTGTGGTGTGTTTGTCGAGATCCGATGAATTGTGGGTTTATGATACAGATTATCTATGAACAATATTTGAATCTCCTCTGAATTCTTTTATGTATGATTGGTTATCTTTGCAAGTCTCTTCGAATTATCAGTTTAGTTTGGCATACTAGATTGATCTTTCTTGCAATGGGAGAAGTGCTTAGCTTTGGGTTCAATCTTGCGGTGCTCGATCCCAGTGACAGAAAGGAAAACGACACGTATTGTATTGTTTCCATCGAGGATAAAAAGATGGGGTTTATATCATATTGCTTGAGTTTATCCCTCTGTAGGATCGAAAGTATGTCTAGAGGGGGGGTGATTAGACTACTTGACCAAATAAAAGTCTAGCCTTTTCCCAATTTTAGTTCTTGGCAGATTTTAGCAACTTTGCACAAGTCAAGCAATCAACCTACACATGCAATTCTAAGAATATAGCAGCTGAATGTAAGACAATTGCATATGAAGGTAAAGGGAGGAGTTTGAGGAAGCAAACGCAATGTTGACACGGAGATTTTTTATCCGTGGTTCCGATAGGTGGTGCTATCGTACATCCACGTTGATGGAGACTTCAACCCACAAAGGGTAACGGTTGGGCGAGTCCGTGGAGGGCTCCACCCACGAAGGGTCCACGAAGAAGCAACCTTGTCTATCCCACCATGGCCGTCACCCACGAAGGACTTTCCTCACTCGGGTAGATCTTCATGAAGTAGACGATCTCCTTGCCCTTACAAACTCCTTGGTCCAACTCCACAATCTTGACGGAGGCTCCCAAGTGACACCTAGCCAATCTAGGAGACACCACTCTCCAAGAGGTAACAAATGGTGTGTTGATGATGAACTCCTTGCTCTTGTGCTTCAAATGATAGTCTCCCCAACACTCAACTCTCTCTCACAGGATTTGGATTTGGTGGAAAGAAGATTTGAGTGGAAAGCAACTTGGGGAAGGCTAGAGATCAAGATTTATGTGGTTGGAATGGAATATCTTGACCTCAACACAAGTGTAGGAGGTTCTCTCTCAGAAAATGTATGTTGGAAGTGTAGGCATGTTCTGATGGCTCTCTCCATGAATGAAGAGTGGGTGGAGGGGTATATATAGCCTCCACACAAAATCTAACCGTTACACACAAATCACCAAACTCGGTGGGACCGAATCATGAAACTCGGTCGGACCGATTTGGTTCAAAATGTGAACGTTAGGATTTTCGGTGGGACCGACATGTCAACTCGGTGGGACCGATTTCGTTAGGGTTAGGGCATAACGTAATCTCGGTGAGACCGATTACACAAACTCGGTGAGACCGATTTTGGTAATTGACAAACAGAGAGTTGGTCAGGCAAACTCGGTGGGACCGATTCACTCATCTCGGTTGGACCGAAACATTACGAAAGGGAAACAGAGAGTTTGCATTGCAATCTCGGTGGTACCAATCGCTCATCTCGGTTTGACCGAAACGTTACGAAGGGAAACAGAGAGATTACAATCCCATCTCGGTGAGACCGAGATCCCTATCGGTGAGACCGAAAAGACTAGGGCTTCTGGCAATGGGTATGTCAACTGAACTCGGTGGCGCCGGATAGAAAGTTTTGGTGGGGCCGAGTTTGACTTTTGGTTTGGGACATATGTGGATGTGAGAAAGTAGTTGAGGGTTTTGGAGCATATCACTAAGCACTTTGAGCAAGCAAGCCATTAAGCAACACCTCATCCCCTCTTGATAGTATTGGCTTTTCCTATGGACTAATGTGATCTTGGATCACTAAAATGAAAATGTAGAGTCTTGTGCTTTGAGCTTGAGCCAATCTTTTGTCCTTAGCATTTTGAGGGGTCCACTTTTCTCATCCATGCCATGCCAATCATTGAGCTTTCCTGAAATATTTATCTTGAAATAGCATTAGCTCAATGAGCTATATGTTGTTAGGAATTACCAAAACCACCCAGGGATAGTTGCACTTTCAATCTCCCCCTTTTTGGTAATTGATGACAACATATAGATCAAAGCTTCGACAAATGATAATAAGATTGAAAAACATCGTCGCTTTGAGAAGTATGTGATAAGCAAGAGGTCCCCCTAAATTTGTGCATTATTTAAAATTTTTCTTTTGAATGCAAATGCACAATCGATTAGGATCATGGGTTACTCTTCCATGTCACATACATCTTGGTGGAGCGCTCAAAATGATAGAAGTTAAAAGCTTGCACTCATCACCAAGCAAGTGAATGATCATATAAGGATATAAGAGATAATATCATCCAACAAGCATTAAGGGTAGCTTATGATCAAACACATGATCAAACAAGTATCTCACAAGGACATAAAGTATATCACACAAGCACACAATCAAGAAGTTCAACCAAAAAAGCAAGAGATAAAAAAAGCAACACTCTCTCTTGAAGCCTATGATCTATACATTTTTCTCCCCCTTTGGCAACAAGTTACCAAAAAGTTCAAAAATGCATAGTGCTAAACGTTTCTCAGGCTTGGTCTTCATGAGGTGGTGTAGAGATGACTCCAAGGACGAAGGCTTCAGATGATGTAGCTGGAGCTGGTGGAGTGGCTGCTGGAGGTGTGGCTACTGGAGGTGGCACTGGAGCTGTAGCTGCTGGTGCTGATGCTGTAGCTCGAGTATCTGTCACTGGTACTGCAGCAGATCTCTGTCCTCTGGGCACTCTAGCAAAAGCATCTGTAGTAAACTTGCCCTTCTTCTCCTCTGCTTCCTCCTAAAGCTTCTCAACTGCAGTTTGGATCTCAGTTACCTTCAGATCAAGATTATAGAATTTGGTCTCTATAATCCTCTCCAAGATCTCCTGGTTTTGAGTCAGGGTGGCCAAGCCCTTCTCAATCCTCATGGTGGATTGGATCAGATATGCTAACTGATCTTGCTTGCTCTTCAGGAAGACTTGAGATGCCTCTTCAGTAGTTGGCATCTTTGCAGCTTTCTATGCCCTTGCCTTCTCTCTCTTCTCATGTGCTTGAGCTGATGATGGTTCATTCTCAGTCATGACTACAGTGTTGTCTTCAAATTTAGGGTAGATGGGCAGGTGCTCCTTATCCAATAGATATTTGCCCGTGCCCATCTTTGAGTTGATGAGCTCCTGAATGTGTGGGGGCATACCCACAACTTCTCTTTTGATCAGCTGCTGTCCTTTTGATTGTTTCCACAATCAGACTCATGACTTTGAATTTTTGAGGCACATCAAACAAATGTAGCAAGTTGATAGCATGTCCTCTGATCATCTTGTGATCACCTGACTTGGGTAGCAATGTATGCCTTAGGATCCAATTTATGGTAGGCAGACCAGACAACAAGAAGTGGACAGATCCAAACTTATGATTCTCCAAAGCATCATCTGGGATCTCTCTGTACATGTGTGCCATAGTGTTGTGGTCTTTCTTCTTCTCAGCATAAACATCCAAGTCATCTTCATTTTCTTCGGGAGCATTGATCAACTGAGCCCATTCTTCAACAGAAGATTGGTACCTTGTACCTTCAGACATCCAAACGATCTTCCCATCTGGGTAGAAGTGGGCAGTGGAGTAAAACTGCATGATCAGCTCATCATTCCACTTGGTGAGCTTCTGGGCAACAAATGTCAACGCCACATGCCTTGAAGCCATCATATACACCTGGATAGTGATCTTCATTCTCCTTGATGTACTCCTAGTCAACCCATCTCATGTCACACAGAATGGGCTTCTTGTCAAGCAAAATTGTCTCATAAAAGTCTTGATGTTCCTTAGTGTGAAACCTGTAGTCAACAGCAGTTCTCCTCCTGACAGCATAAGGATCAGACTGTTTCCATAATCTTAGTCCTGCATCCTTCCTGATTTTCATGTTTTCTGCAACAGGATGTGCATCATTGTGGTCAGGGATCTTGGCTTGAGCTTCCTCAAAACAAGTGAGTCATCTTCCTATTCTTCAGCAGCCTCAGGCACTGGGGCCTTGTTCTTCTCCTCAGCTGGTATACTTCTGGTGTTCCTCTTGGGTTTTGGCTTTTGAGCTGGAGCAGCAGCCTTGGGAGCAGTTTTGGGCTTAGATGGAGCAGCCCCTGATCTGATTGCACCTCCCATGAGCTTCTGAGCTTTGGGTGCTGGTGCATCCTCCTCCTGTTCTTCTTCTTCTTCAGAATCTCTCATCATGGAGGGCTTCCCAATAACTCTAGCAATGGTCTTCTTGACCCTTTCTTTCCTCTTCTTGCCTTCACCTCCTTCTTTGGGTTCAAGAGTGAACTCCATTGTTTCTTGAGTGGAGGCTCTGGCTTTTGACATTGGAACTCTTCTTGCTGGAGCCTTTGTTTTCATTCCTGGCTTTGTTGCAGCAGTTGTGCCATACTCCTTTTTCAGCACCTTTTCCCTTGAAGTGGATTCATCCTCAACAGCCACATAGTCCTCATCTTCAGAATCAGAAGTTTTCTTCTTCCTTTTCCTGGTAGGTACCTTTGGCAAGTTACTAGGTGTGCTCCTGCTGCCCTCATCATAGCTGCTAGAGGGATCAGAACCCTCACTCATCCGCACCTGCTGTTCAGACTTGTTCTGGTTTTGACTTTGGTCAGAAATCTTGCGGGCAAACTGTCAGCAGACCCTGTGAATAGATTATAGATGAGGTAGAGAAGATGAGCATTCACAAAGTACAGGAGTTTTGCAAAACAGATGACTCAAAAACTTAGTTTTAGTTCTCCACAGAAAGCATTTCGGAGCTACTGATTTGTAAACTTGGTGATACCGAAGCAGTGAACTCGGTCAGACCGAGTCACAGTTCGGTGGCACCGAGACTGCTAGGGTTTACAGAGAGTCGAACTCGGTCAGGTCGAAAATCACATGTGCAATGGCCTAAGCCAAATCGGCGAGACCGATTTCTACAACTCGGTCGGTCCGAGATGAGTTCGGCGGAAACCTAACCCTAAATTTTCAAATCAAATCTAATCTACGGGATGTTTTCGTTGGACAGGATGATCTCATATGTGGCAAGAAACATGGCAAAGCAATGTGCTAGGAATCGGAGTTAAAGAATAGCACAAAGATCAAGTTCATACATACCCTATCTCGGCGGTGAACTTGCTACGGCGGCAACGGCGGGGCAGATTGCCGTTGATGGCGGCGGAGACCAGCAGCGGGAGGCCGCTGGCAGCGAGAGGATGATCCGGAGACCCAAGAAGGCAGAGCAGGTTACGCGCGGGCGAAGGGTTTTGGAAAAATTTCCAAAATTTGACCCGTCGGTATATATAACCTGACACTGTCGGTCCGACCGAGTGGAACAACTCGGTGGCACCGAGATTGAAAACCTAGATCAACTTAGTGATCTTGGTAGGACTGAAAAGGATGAATCGGTCAGACCAAAATGCACAAAGAGGTTTTGGAAGTTTAAGACTATGACGAATCGGGGACTCCGAGTGCTCCTCACACAGAGTGGTTCGAATCTGACTTGATCAAACTTTGTGATGTAGCATGAATAGAGTTTGAGACGAGGAAAGCATAGATAGCTAGAGGGAGTTCTTAGGCATTCTTGTCCATCCATTTGGCAAAAGAGAAAAAGCCAAACAATCAAAGCAACAAATGGATGTCCTCGAATGAGTAAAAATATGCATTCAACATGCTCCTCTGGAGGAAATATGGTCAGGAGAAGGGACACTCTTTGGCTGCTTGGCCCCTTGTCTGCAGGCCCAAGATGAAGGGTGGGCTTGGAATTCTGAATTTGGGACTACAGAATGATGCTCTGCTCCTTAAGTACATGAATAAATTCTATAATAAAGCAGATGTGCCATGGGTCCGTTTGGTGTGGGACTCATATTACTTTCAGAGAATTCCTCATGACACTATTCTTTGTGGCTCATTCTGGTGGAGGGACATTTGTAAATTAATGGACAAGTATCGGGCTGTTACCTCTGTCACTGTTGGCAAAGGAGATTCTGTTCTATTTTGGTCTGATCATTGGGAGATTGACCAGTCTTGCATTCCTCTGCAAGAAAGGTTTCCAAGGCTTTTCTCTTTTTGCCTGCAGAAGAATCTTTCTGTCATGGAAGTGATACACGCAGGAAATTTGCAGCAAATGTTTTCATTGCCACTGTCTGAACTGGCTTTTAGGGAGTTCAATCAGCTTTCAAGCTTGTTATCTGAGACTTCCTTAGACAATGGTTGTAATGATATCTGGGCTTGGAGACATGGGAAAAAGGCAGAGTACTCGGCAAAGAAGTACTATGATTTTGTTCACCAGCCTGTTATTGCCAATCCTATACTAAGCTGGGTCTGGAAAAGCTGCTGTACCATGATAATTAAAATGTTTGCTTGGCTGGTAATTATGGACAGAGTTAACACCAAGGATATGATTCATCGACGCCATTGGAGAATTAATGATGGACCTAGTTGTGTCCTATGCCCGACTGGAGTAATTGAGGATAGGAATCATCTATTCTTCCAATGTAACTTCAGTATGAGAATCTGGAACTACCTGCAAGTTTCCTGGTTAGATAGCAATGATATGGTGCAAATTGCCTTACATGCCAGGAAGGAGTTTAATAAGCCTTTTTTTCTCAGAGGTGGTTTTTCTTGCATGGTGGAATATTTGGAAAGTTAGGAATGACAGGGCTTTTAGGCATGTCAACCCAACTTTTAGGCAGTGGAGAAATGGGTTTATTCATGATATTACTCTTCTTTCACATCGGATCAAGACCAGATACAAGGAGGCTCTGCTCAAATGGATTGATTTCCCGCCTCCTTGAAGGCCATCTATTTTGTAACTTCTTTCTTTCCTAGTTGTAGTTTTTAGTGCTTTGTTTAATTTCTTAGAGTACTATAGCTTTTCTTGTATAGCCTTTCTTTCTTTTTGTTCCCCCTCTTGAGGAACTTTGTACTTATTCTTTGTTCTTTATTAATAAAATGCTGTGGGGTGTAAGCCTTGCAGTCTTCCAGGTAAAAAAAATATATGTGACAAAGCATGCACAAACACTCTAGCATCTATCAAACAATTGGCGATGACTAGGTCATCTATATATGAGTATATTGACTTAGGAGTCAAATGAGAACATTTGATCATAGGTCATACTCATCGTTTAAGCACAAGTGGGGTTGCCACTTTTACATAAAGCATTGTTGTGTTCACATCATTAGAGTTGCTCTAGCTCAATTGATTAGAGTAAAGCTCCCCCTAGATGTGATATCCCCCCTAGGAGGGATGAACTAACCTTGGGTTTTGTCGATGATGACTTCATGTAGGTGTTGAAGATCTAGATGCTCAATATTGATGTAGATCATTCGGAGCAATCCTTTGGAGTGAGTTGCACTTTCAATACCTACACGGGTTAGTCCCACAAGGAACAAACAAGGATATCCATAGACATAGAGTGATGTGTACACAAGATGATGTCCATGAAAGCATTAGGTTACCTTGTCCCTTGTCTTACCAAGAAGAGGGTTTGTGACTCCTTGAACTAGTGCAAGATATGAAAGTTGTTTGCACTTGTCCTTGCCAAAATGATGAGAGTGAAGTATGTTGGCGGAGTCACCCTCAAGAACTCTCTAGTTCTTCTTCTTCGGGATCCACACCATCTTGATGGGAATCCTTGGAGTTGTAGTCGTACTTGATGAAGTAGAACTTTATGTAGTCTTGGGAATCCACTTGACCAAGGCCTTGGGTGCTTCTTCAAATGCATCAATCTCCTGTTGAAGCTTATCCTTGCCTTTTTGCTTGTGGTCTTGTGGTGGAAGATCATCTTGAGCTTGTGTTCCTTTGAAAGAAGTAGGATCATACTTCTCTTGTTGAGGAACAAACTTCGTCTTGGGGTATTGATCTTCTTCCCACTCAACTCCATTGGCATTGAACTTTCGTTCAAAACCAACACCTTGATTCTTCCGGTGCCTTCCTTGCTTGCGTACAATCTCCTCGAATTGCTTAGTTCCGGCAAGACTCTTGTAAACACCTTTCTCTATAATTCCCTTCAATAAGCTATTTTCTTGCTCAAGTGTAACTTGGCTAAGAGAATCATTAGTGGAATCAAGAGAACTACTAGAAGCAACAAAATTGGATTTAGCATGATTGTTGTTACTACTAGATGAAGAATCTTTCTTGTTCTTGTTGCTAGACTTCAGTTGTGGCATGTAAGTAGACAAGAGTAAACGCTTGGAAATGTAAGAAGAACTTTTCTTGCGAAGATCATCATTGATTGCCTTTAGAAACTCATGCTCTTGCTCAAGGTTGAGCTTTTCAAAGCATAGCTTCTCATGAGTCTTTAAAAGTTCTCGATGATCTTCCAAGGTAGTTTCATGAGCTAACTTAAGAGTGTTTAGTTCTTTAGTTAGACGCTCAATCTCCTTCTTATCATCATCATTCGTTTTATCTTGATTATCATGATTAATAGCAAGCTCATCATAGTTTTCATAACTAGAGTTGTCAACAAGTAAATCATCATCTCCTAGCAAATCATCTTCATCACTATTGAAATCAACATACTCGGGGTGTGCTACCTTTGGACCTTTGGCCATGAGGCATCTTCCAATTCCTTCATTTGGTGAGTCAAATATGTCGTAGGAGTTGGTTGGCACAAGTGCTAGACCGGCAACACCTTCATCTTGAGTATATTCGGAGTCGGAGTGATTGTTGGAGTCGGAGCCGGGTACCCATTCACCAACATGAGCTTGATGTCTTCTTTTTGTGTAGCTCCTTGATGACTTATCCTTCCTTTCCGGATCCTTGCTTCTCCGAGAGGGTCTTCGTTCATAACGATCATCTCTACTCCTTCTTTCTCTTGATGGTGATTCTTCTCTTTTACTTCTTCTCTTGGGAGAATCTTCTCTTCTTTTGTAGGGAGCCGTGCACTCATTTGAGTAGTGTCCGGGTCTTCCACAATTATAGCAATTACGCTCACGACTAGAAGATCTTTTGTCATTGTAGGACCTTGACTTGGAACTTCTTTCCTTGCTTCTACTCTTGTAGAACTTGTTGAAGTTCTTCACCATTAGAATCGATTCTTCATTGAAGGTTTGCTTCTCACTTGATGATGTGGGAGCTTCACATGAGGCTTTGTAAGCACCACTTGACTTGTTGTGAAGCTCTTCCTTATCCTTGAGTGACATCTCATGAGCAACAATTCTTCCAATGACTTCCGTTGGCTTGAGATCTTTGTAATTGGGAATCATTTGGATCAATGTGCACACGGTATCATATTTTCCATCCAAGGCTCTTAGGATCTTCTTGATGATGAATTTATCGGTCATCTCTTCACTTCCTAAGCCGGCAATCTCATTTGTGATGAGAGCAAGCCTAGAGTACATTCCAGCGACGCCTTCACCATCCTTCATTTTGAACTTGTCAAGTTGACTTTGGAGCACATCCAATTTGGATTCCTTGACAGAGTCGGTACCTTCGTGCATATCAATCAAAGTATCCCAAATTTCCTTTGCATTCTCAAGACGGCTGATTTTGTTGAATTCTTCGGGGCACAATCCATTGAAGAGAATATCACAAGCTTGAGCATTGTATTGTAGCATCTTCAACTCTTTCGCGGTAGCTTCACGGTTCGGTTCTCTCCCATCAAAGAATTCACCTTGCAAGCCAATACACACAATAGCCCAAACGGCAGGGTTATGTCCAAGAATATGCATTTTCATCTTATGCTTCCAACTAACAAAATTAGTACCATCAAAGTAAGGACCTCTACGGTGGTAATTTCCCTCGCTAGACGCCATACTCTCCTAGGTTGTGAAACCAAGGCTATGACCACCAAAAGCTATGGAAATCAAAGAAAATGGAGACCAAAGCTCTGATACCACTTGTAGGATCGAAAGTATGTCTAGAGGGGGGGGGGTGATTAGACTACTTGACCAAATAAAAGTCTAGCCTTTTCCCAATTTTAGTTCTTGGCAGATTTTAGCAACTTTGCACAAGTCAAGCAATCAACCGACACATGCAGTTCTACGAGTATAGCAGCGGAATGTAAGACAATTGCATATGAAGGTAAAGGGAGGAGTTTGAGGAAGCAAACGCAATGTTGACACGGAGATTTTTTATTTGTGGTTCCGATAGGTGGTGCTATCGTACATCCACGTTGATGGAGACTTCAACCCACGAAGGGTAATGGTTGCGCGAGTCCACGGAGGGCTCCACCCACGAAGGGTCCACGAAGAAGCAACCTTGTCTATCCCACCATGGCCGTCGCCCACGAAGGACTTGGCTCACTCGGGTAGATCTTCACGAAGTAGGCGATCTCCTTGTGCTTACAAACTCCTTGGTTCAACTCCACAATCTTGACGGAGGCTCCCAAGTGACACCTAGACAATCTAGGAGATGCCACTCTCCAAGAGGTAACAAATGGTGTGTTGATGATGAACTCCTTGCTCTTGTGCTTCAAATGATAGTATCCCCAACACTCAACTCTCTCTCACAGGATTTGGAGTTGGTGGAAAGAAGATTTGAGTGGAAAGCAACTTGGGGAAGGCTAGAGATCAAGATTTATGTGGTTGGAATGGAATATCTTAACCTCAACACAAGTGTAGGTGGTTCTCTCTCAGAAAATGTATGTTGGAAGTGTAGGCATGTTCTGATGGCTCTCTCCACGAATGAAGACTGGGTGGAGGGGTATATATAGCCTCCACACAAAATCTAACCGTTACACAAAAATCACCAAACTCGGTGGGACCGAATCATGAAACTCGGTCGGACCGATTTGGTTCAAAATGTGAACGTTAGGATTTTCGGTGGGACCGACATGTCAACTCGGTGGGACCGATTTCGTTAGGGTTAGGGCATAACGTAATCTCGATGAGACCGATTACACAAACTCGGTGAGACCGATTTTGGTAATTGACAAACAGAGAGTTGGTCAGGGAAACTCGGTGGGACCGATTCGCTCATCTCGGATGGACCTAAATGTTATGAGAGGGAAACAGAGAGTTTGCATTGTAATCTCGGTGGGACCGATCGCTCATGTCGGTTCGACCGAAACGTTACGAAGGGAAACAGAGAGATTACAATCCCATCTCGGTGAGACCGAAAAGACTAGGGTTTCTGGTAGTGGCTATGTCAACTGAACTCGGTGGCGCCGGATAGAAAGTTTCGGTGGGGACGAGTTTGACTTTTTGTTTGGGACATATGTGGATGTGAGAAAGTAGTTGAGGGTTTTGGAGCATATCACTAAGCACTTTGAGCAAGCAAGCCATTAAGCAACATCTCATCCCCTCTTGATAGTATTGGATTTTCCTATGGACTCAATGTGATCTTGGATCACTAAAATGAAAATGTAGAGTCTTGTGCTTTGAGCTTGAGCCAATCTTTTGTCCATAGCATTTTGAGGGCTCCACTTTTCTCATCCATGCCATGCCAATCATTGAGCTTTTCTGAAATATTTATCTTGAAATAGCATTAGCTCAATGAGCTATATGTTGTTAGGAATTACCAAAACCACCCAGGGATAGTTGCACTTTCACCTCTACATCATGTCATCTTGCTTAAAGCGTTACTCCGTTCTTATGAACTTAATACTCTAGATGCATGCTGGATAGCGGTCGATGTGTGGAGTAATAGTAGTAGATGCAGGCAGGAGTCGGTCTACTTGTCACGAACGTGATGCCTATATACATGATCATGCCTAGATATTCTCATAACTATGCTCAATTCTATCAATTGCTTGACAGTAATTTGTTCACCCACCGTAATACTTATGCTATCTTCAGAGAAGCCACTAGTGAAACCTATGGCCGCCGGGTCTATTTTCCATCATATTAATCTCCCGTCAACGAGCTATTTCTATCGCCGTTTATTTTGCTTTCTTTACTTTTAGTATTTATCATAAAAATACCAAAAATATTATCTTATCATCTCTATCAGATCTCACTTTTGCAAGTGGCCGTGAAGGGCTTGACAACCCCTTTATCGTGTTGGTTGCTAGGCTCTTATTTGTTTGTGTAGGTATGAGGGACTTGAGCGTGGTCTCCTACTGGATTGATACCTTGGTTCTCAAAAACTGAGGGAAATACTTACGCTACATTGCTGCATCACCCTTTCCTCTTCAATGGAAAACCAACGCTGTGCTCAAGAGGTAGCAAGAAGGATTTCTGGCGCCGTTGCCTGGGAGTCTACGCACAAGTCAAGACGTACCAAGTACCCATCACAAACTCTTATCCCTCGCATTACATTATTTGCCATTTGCCTCTCGTTTTCCTCTCCCCCACCTCACCCTTGCCGTTTTATTCGCCCTCTCTTCCGTTTGCTTCTTTTTCGCTTTCTTCTCGTGTGCTTGTGTGTTGGATTGCTTGTTTGTCACGATGGCTCAAGATAATACTAAATTGTGTGACTTCTCCAATACCAACAACAATGATTTTCTTAGCACTCCGATTGCTCCTCTTACCGATGCTGAGTCTTGTGAAATTAATGTTGCTTTGTTGAATCTTGTCATGAAAGATCAATTCGCCGGCCTTCCTAGTGAAGATGTCGCTACCCATCTAAATAGCTTTGTTGATTTGTGTGACATGCAAAAGAAGAGAGATGTTGATAATGATATTGTTAAATTGAAGCTATTTCCATTTTCGCTTAGAGATCGTGCTAAAACTTGGTTTTCGTCTTTGCCTAAAAATAGTATTGATTCTTGGAATAAGTGCAAAAATGCTTTTATCTCTAAGTATTTTCCTCCCGCTAAGATCATCTCTCTTAGGAACGATTTTATGAATTTTAAGCAACTTGATCATGAACATGTTGCACAAGCTTGGGAGAGAATGAAATTAATGATACGTAATTGCCCTACTCATGGTTTGAATCTGTGGATGATTATCCAAATTTTTATGCCGGATGGAATTTTGCTTCTAGAAATCTTTTAGATTCGGCCGAAGGAGGCACTTTTATGGAAATCACTTTAGGAGAAGCTACTAAACTCCTAGATAATATTATGGTTAATTATTCTCAATGGCACACTGAAAGATCTATTAGTAAAAAGGTTCATGCGATTGAAGAATTAATGTTTTGAGTGGAAAGATGGATGAACTTATGAAATTGTTTGCTAATAAGAGTGTTTCTTCAAATCCTAATGATATGCCTTTGTCTACTTTGATTGAGAATAATAATGAATATATGGATGTGAATTTTGTTGGTAGGAATAATTTTGGGAACAACGCTTATAGAGGAAACTTTAATCCTAGGCCGTTCCTTAGTAATTCCTCTAATAATTATGGTAATTCCTACAACAATTCCTATGGAAATTTTAATAAGATGCCCTCGGAATTTGAGACTAGTGTTAAAGAGTTTATGATTTCTAAAAAGAATTTCAATACTTTGCTTGAATTTTTTTTGCTTAAAGTTGATGAATTGGCTAGGAACGTGGATAGAATTTCTCTTGATGTTGATTCTTTGAAACTTAGATCTATTCCACCTAAGCATGATATCAATGAGTCTCTCAAAGCTATGAGAATTTCCATTGATGAGTGCAAAGAAAGAACCGCTAGAATGCGTGCTAAGAAAGATTGCTTTGTAAAAGCGTGTTCTTCTAGTTTTTATGAGAATAAAGATGAAGACCTAAAAGTTATTGATGTGTCCCCTATTAAATCTTTGTTTTGCAATATGAATCTTTATAATGATGGGACTGGAGATGAGTCAACTTTAGTTAAAAGGCGTCCTAATAATTTGGAGTTTTTAGATCTTGATGCAAATTTTGGTAAAAGTGGGATTGAAGAGGTCAAAACTTTAGATTTCAGTGAACCCACTATTTTGGATTTCAAGGAATTTAATTATGATAGTTTCTCTTTAATAGATTGTATTTTGTTGTTGCAATCCGTGCTAAATTCTCCTCACGCTTATAGTCAAAATAAAGCCTTTACTAAACATATCATCGATGCTTTGATGCAATCTTATGTAGAAAAACTCGAGTTGGAAGTTTCTATTCCTAGAAAACTTTATGATGAGTGGGAACCTACAATTAAAATTAAATTAAAGATCATGAATGCTATGCTTTGTGTGATTTGGGTGCTAGTGTTTCCACGATCCCAAAAACTTTGTGTGATTTGCTAGGTTTCCGTGAATTTGATGATTGCTCTTTAAACTTGCACCTTGCGGATTCCACTATCAAGAAACCTATGGGAAGAATTAATGATGTTCTTATTGTAGCAAATAGGAATTATGTGCCCGTAGATTTTATCGTTCTTGATATAGATTGCAATCCTTCATGTACTATTATTCTCGGTAGACCTTTCCTTAGAACGATTGGTGCAATTATTGATATGAAGGAAGGGAATATTAGATTCCAATTTCCGTTAAGGAAAGGCATGGAACACTTCCCTAGAAATAAGATTAAATTACCTTATGAATCCATTATGAGAGCCACTTATGGTTTTCCAACCAAAGATGGCAATACCTAGATCTATCCTTGCTTTTATGCCTAGCTAAGGGCGTTAAACGATAGCGCTTGTTGGGAGGCAACCCAATTTTATTTCAGTTTTTTTGCTTTTTGGTTCTGTTTAGTAATACGTTTTTGATCTAGCCTCTGGTTAGGTTCGTTTTTGTGTTTTAATTAGTGTTTGTGCCAAGTAAAACCGTTAGGATAACCTACGATGATAGTTATTTGATCTTGCTGTAAAAACAGAAACTTTGTGCGCACGAGATTAGTTTTCATAAATCACAGGAGCGTTCTTTTCAGTTTATTCTTTTTGCAGTAGATCAATAAACAAATTATCTAGAACTTCCTAATTTGGTGGAATTTTCTGCGTTCCAGAAGTTTGCGTTAGGTACAGATTACTACAGACTGTTCTGTTTTTGACATATTCTGTTTTTCGTGTGTTGTTTGCTTATTTTGATGAATCTATGGCAAGTAAAAGAGCTTATAAACCATAGAGAAGTTGTAATACAGTAGGTTTAACACCAATATAAATGAATAATGAGTTCATTACAGTACCTTAAAGTGGTGGTTTGTTTTATTTCGCTAACGGAGCTTATGAGATTTTCTGTTGAGTTTTGTGTTGTGAAGTTTTCAAGTTTTGGGTAAATATTTGATGGATTATGGAACAAAGAGTGGCAAGAGCCTAAGCTTGGGGATGCCCATGGCACCCCAAGGTAAAATTCAAGGAAAACCAAAAGCCTAAGCTTGGGGATGCCCCGGAAGGCATCCCCTCTTTCGTCTTCGTCTATCGGTAACTTTACTTGGAGCTATATTTTTATTCACCACCTGATATGTGTTTTGCTTGGAGCGTCTTGTATGATTTAGTCTTTGCTTTTTAGTTTTCCACAATCATCCTTGCTGTACACACCTTTTGAGAGAGACACACATGATTCGGAATTTATTAGAATACTCTCTGTGCTTCACTTATATCTTTTGAGTTATATAGTTTTTGCTCTAGTGCTTCACTTATATCTTTTAGAGCACGGCGGTGATTTTATTTTATAGAAATTATTGATCTCTCATGCTTCACTTATATTATTTTGAGAGTCTTTTAGAACAGCATGGTATTTTGTTTTGGTTGAAATTAGTCCTAAAGTAATAGGCATCCAAGATAGGTATAATAAAAACTATCATATAACGTGCATTGAATACTATGAGAAGTTTGATACTTGATGATTATTTTGAGATATGGAGATAGTGATATTAAAGTTGTGCTAGTTGAGTAATTGTGGAATTGAAAAATACTTGTGTTGAAGTTTGCAAGTCCCGTAGCATGCACGTATGGTAACCGTTGTCTAACAAATTTGAAACATGAAGTGTTCTTTGAGTGTCACCCTTTGTGTGGAGGTCGGGGGCGCGCGATGGTTAATTCCTACCAACCTCCCCCCTAGGAGCATGCGCGTAGTGCATGGTTTTGATGACTTGTAGATTTTTGCAATAAGTATGTGAGTTCTTTATGACTAATGTTGAGTCCATGGATTATACGCACTCTCACCCTTCCATCATTGCTAGCCTCTTCGGTGCCGTGCATTGCCCTTTGTCATCTTGAGAGTTGGTGCAAACTTCGCCGGTGCATCCAAACCCCGTGATACGATACGCTCTATCACACATAACCTCCTTATATCTTCCTCAAAACAGCCACCATACCTACCTATCATGGCATTTCCATAGCCATTCCGAGATATATTGCCATGCAACTTTCCACAGTTCCGTTTATTATGACACGCTTCATCATTGTCATATTGCCATGCATGATCATGTAGTTGACATCGTCTTTGTGGCAAAGCCACCATGTATATTATTTCATACATGTCACTCTTGATTCATTGCCCATCCCGGTACACCGCCGGAGGCATTCATTTAGAGTCATATCTTGTTCTAGTATCGAGTTGTAATCATTGAGTTGTAAATAAATAGAAGTGTGATGATCATCATTCACAGAGCATTGTCCTAAAAAATTAAAAAAATGAAAAAAAGAGAAAGGACAAAAAAAAAGGGAAGGCCCAAAAAAAAAGAAATAAAAAACGGGCAATGCTACTATCTCTTTTTCCACACTTGTGCTTCAAAGTAGCACCATGATCTTTATGATAGAGAGTCTCTTGTTTTATCACTTTCATATACTAGTGGGATTTTTCATTATAGAACTTGGCTTGTATATTCCAACAATGGGCTTCCTCAAATGCCCTAGGTCTTCGTGAGCAAGCAAGTTGGATGCACACCCACTTAGTTTCATTTGTTGAGCTTTCATACATTTATAGCTCTAGTGCATCCGTTGCATGGCAATCCCTACTCCTTGCGTTGACATCAATTGATGGGCATCTCCATAGCCCGTTGATTAGCCGCGTCAACGTGAGACTTTCTCCTTTTTTATCTTCTCCACACAACCCCCATCATTATATTCTATTCCACCCATAGTGCTATGTCCATGGCTCATGCTCATGTATTGCGTGAAAGTTGAAAAAGTTTGAAAATTCTAAAGCATGAAACAATTGCTTGGCTGAAACCGAGGTTGTGCATGATTTGAATATTTTGTGTGACGAAGATGGGACATAGCCAAACTATATGATTTTGTAGGGATGAACTTACTTTAGCCATGTTATTTTGAGAAGACATAATTGCTTAGTTTGTATGCTTGAAGTATTATTATTTTTATGTCAATATTAAACTTTTATCTTGAACCTTTCGGATCTGAACATTCATGCCACAATAAAGAAACTTACATTTAGAAATATGCTAGGTAGCATTCCACATCAAAAATTCTGTTTTTATCATTTACCTACTCGAGGACGAGCAGGAATTAAGCTTGGGGATGCTTGATACGTCTCCAACGTATCTATAATTTTTGATTGTTCCATGCTATTATATATTCTGTTTTGGATGTTTAATGGGTTTATCATACACTTTTGTATTATTTTTGGGACTAACCTATTAACCGGAGGCCCAGCCCAAATTGCTGTTTTTTGCCTATTTCCGTGTTTTGCAGAAAAGGAATATCAAACGGAGTACAAACGGAATGAAACCTTAGGGAACGTGATTTTCGGAACAAACGTGATCCAGAGGACTTGGAGTGGACGTCAAGCAGCAGACGAGGAAGCCACGAGGTAGGGGGGCGCGCCTACCCCCCTGGGCGCGCACTCCACCCTCGTGGGCCCCTCGTAGCTTCACCGACCTACTTCTTCCTCCTATATATACCTACGTACCCCGAAAACATCCAGGAGCACCACGAAAACCTAATTCCACCGCCGCAACCTTCTGTACCCATGAGATCCCATCTTGGGGCCTTTTCCGGCGCTCCGCCGGAGGGGGCATTGATCACGGAGGGCTTCTACATCAACACCATAGCCTCTCCGATGATGTGTGAGTAGTTTACCTCAGACCTTCGGGTCCATAGTTATTAGCTAGATGGCTTCTTCTCTCTCTTTGTATCTCAATACAAAGTTGTCCTTGTTTCTCTTAGAGATCTATTCGATGTAATCTTCTTTTGTGGTGTGTTTGTCGAGATTCGATGAATTGTGGGTTTATGATCAAGATTATCTATGAAGAATATTTGAATCTCCTCTGAATTCTTTTATGTATGATTGGTTATCTTTGCAAGTCTCTTCGAATTATCAGTTTGGTTTGGCCTACTAGATTGATCTTTCTTGCAATGGGAGAAGTGCTTAGCTTTGGGTTCAATCTCGTGGTGCTCGATCCCAGTGACAAAGGGAAACGACACGTATTGTATTGTTGCCATCGAGGATAAAAAGATGGGGTTTATATCATATTGCTTGAGTTTATCCCTCTACATCATGTCATCTTGCTTAAAGCGTTACTCCGTTCTTATGAACTTAATACTCTAGATGCATGCTGGATAGCGGTCGATGTGTGGAGTAATAGTAGTAGATGCAGGCAGGAGTCGGTCTACTTGTCACGGACATGATGCCTATATACATGATCATGCCTAGATATTCTCATAACTATGCTCAATTCTATCAATTGCTCGACAGTAATTTGTTCACCCACCGTAATACTTATGCTATCTTGAGAGAAGCCACTAGTGAAACCTATGGCCCCCCGTTCTATTTTCCTTCATATTAATCTCCCGTCAACGAGCTATTTCTGTCGCCGTTTATTTTGCTTTCTTTACTTTTAGTCTTTATCATAAAAATACCAAAAATATTATCTTATCATCTCTATCAGATCTCACTTTCGCAAGTGGCCGAGAAGGGCTTGACAACCCTTTTATCGCGTTGGTTGCATGGTTGTTATTTGTTTGTGTAGGTACGAGGGACTTGAGCGTGGCCTCCTACTGGATTGATACCTTGGTTCTCAAAAACTGAGGGAAATACTTACGCTACTTTGCTGCATCACCCTTTCCTCTTCAAGGGAAAACCAACGCTGTACTCAAGAGGTAGCAATGCCTGTGACCTGTGCATAAATAAAATTGAGGTGCTTATCTAACCTGATGCTTGTTCCTTCTCATAGAAAGAGATGGCTTCAGAGGCTTGGAGCAAACACTGTATCTATAACCTACAAGATGGCAGTTGCTGCAAGTAATAGATGCCATCCTACTTGTATACTTTGGTGCTGGCTTCTCAAATTGATTTTTCCTCCTCTTTGTTTGCTGCTTCCCTACCTTGTCCTTGAATACTGGAGGCTCTATGTCCTGAGTTCTTGTCCTTGGCCACAGATTTGCACCAGATACATGAAATATGATATGACTAAATGCCGATTTATACATTTCCTTCTTGAAAAAATTAGCCACAAAGTCTTTAGGTTGTTCCCATTCCTTCCTGTTGCAGCAAGGATCTGTTGACCTGTTGGAAGCTTGATAAAACAACCGTCTACCCTTGCAATGTGAAAAATGTGAGCACTTGGTGTATATAAACACTTAAAAATTTACAAAACATATTGTACCTACCTTCTTTGCAAGCATTAAGACAAAATAACAGGTGATGGAACCTAGGGGTTTTGCTTGGGTGCTCTGGCAGGTACTTAGTGGTCACAACACATCTACTGCCTCGGTTTGTATCTAACACAGCCTACAAATAATCTCTAAGTCTAGTGTGCTGCCCTCTTTGATCTCCTTCGACAACCTTCAGCGCTTGCTTCCTAGCCCTGTAGGCCATATGAGTGGAGATCTCTACTCCATATTTCTTCTTCAAATTCTGCATAATTGTGGTGACTGGTGTGCCAATGTCAGTTCTGATCATGCTCCCACACTGCCGTGCAACCCATTTTGTAGTGACCTTGGTGTTCTCTACTACTGCTGGGCATGCGTGCAAAAAATTAGCCTTTCTTATGCAAAAAGTAGTCTCATTTGCAACAGGAGAAGCTGGAATGTAGAAAGGGCATTTGACATTAGTGCACACAACTATGATGATGTCATTGTAGTTTCTATGGAACTCACAATTCCAGTTCTGACTTATGTGAAATGTCTGAAGTGCTCTCCTAAATTGGCACACATTAAGGAAACAAAGTTTTCTACAATACTGCTCCTCTGGGTTCTCTCTTCCTTCACTGTACCAGGTCCTGGGCAAAGGTTGTTTTCCTTTGCTCTTTCTTCCATTGGGTAGAACAAAAAGCAAGTTCTTCAGCTACATCATCATATTCCTTCTTCAAAACACCAGGACCTCTCTCCTTATTTGATGATGGTACTCAAGCATCCTCGAACCTATGCTCCAAGCTAGAATGTGACCTATTGGTTGACCCTTTAGCTCTCTTCTTCTTTGGTGTCTCCTCTTGCTCCACAATCCCCTCTTCTTCAACCTCTCCTCTCCTAAACCTGCTCCTCTTCCTCAAACTGCTCATCTTTCTCCACCTGCTCATCTGGGTCATACACTTCATCCACATCAGTGTCTCCTTCAAAATGAAGTAGTGGGTCCTCTCTCTGCTTCCTCATCTCATTAAACCTCTGAAGAAAGTCATCATCTGCCTCCAGATCAGAATCATCTTCAGTTAGAAGGATTGGTAGCTTTTTCCTAACCATTTGCACCTGCTCGGCTGATTTTTAATGTTTCCTAAATTTGGCAATATTTGTTCTCCTCTTTAGCTCCATGAGTGTCTCTGGCTCATCCTGATCTGCTGCATTGCCTTCATCCATAGCAGTCTCTAAATCCATACAATGGTTTGTGCTCTACTGTGTGGAGTAGAACTGCAGTGGCTCTGGCTGCTTCTATTTACTGCATTTTGATGGTGATCTGAAGAGAACTCCTAGGTGATTGATCTCATACACATGTTTCTCTCCTATTTGACTCAAAGGAGCCTGCTCCTTTTACAGATAACCTGAATTCAAATCTGAAGGTCTTGGATCAGTGGCCCTAATCACTTTCAAGTTCACTACCTTCTCATCTATACTAGCAATATGGTCAAGCATAGCATCCACTTTTTCATCATCACAAATTTCTTCCAATCCAGAAATACCCACACCAGGATTTCTCACAAAATACATGTAGTCATTTATACCATATCCCTCTGTCTCTATTAGTGCTATCATATTATAAAATGTGATGTCTGAAATGCACATTGATCTCTCCAAGTTGTCTGTGTCATGGAAGTGCATTCTAACTTCCCAAACATCATCATCCAAACTGCAGACAAAGAAAGTAAAACAATCTTAATCAACACTTCATAATTAACAGAGCACTACTCTAAATAAAGCAGCATATTAATAGAAACTACTCTAATTAAGAGTGCCTACAAATCAACTCTACTTAACGGAGCACTACTCTAATTAACAGTGCCTACAAATCTACTCTAATTAACACATCATATTAGTAGAAACTACTCTAATTAACAGTGGTCTATTACTCAACTATAATTAACAGAGCACTACTCTAATTAATTAACACATCATATTAACAGTGCCTACAAATCAACTCTAATTAATAGCAATTAAAAAGAAATTGCTATGGCAGTAGAAAATACTATGACAGTGGACTAATTTTCCCTAAAGTCCAAATTAGGGTTTGTGGTGGCCAAGCTAGGGTTTAACAGTGCCTACAAATCAAAGCTTGACATAGGGTTTCAAGCTAACAACAACAAAAAATATTAACTTTCACCCAAATTCGAATAACCCTAACCCTAAGCATGGAACCGATCTAATTAAAGTTCAGAAATTAAAAGAACCTAGGTTAGGGAAGAGGACAACTTACTCGACACCGCCGAATGAAGAGGCCCACTTGTGTGACTTCCCGTCAGAGTGGACTTAATGGCCCTGGCCCAAGCTTGTGCTGCCACGAATTCGAGCGACGACTGGTGGCTGCTGTTTTGAGAAGAGGCGCTAGGGTTTGAGCTCCCGCAGATATCCCACTCCGATGGCCTATCGTCTCCGCCGCCGCCAGACCCGCCGCTAGCGCCGCTTGCCGTCACCATGTCTATGGAGAGGAGAGAGTGCGCGTGGAGGAAAAGAGTTGGGAGGTGAGGGCAGGGAGGGAGAGTGAGAAGATAGTCGCACACGGCTGGGTGGACGCCATCTAACGCCGTCTAACGGCTCGGACGAGTGAACAGTGCTGCCACGTCGATAAAGGCAGGACCCACCTATCATAATCTTGTTTAAATAGAGCGAATCAGACGACTATTTTTTTGCAAAATATTAAGCCCACAATTAGTGGTTTTTGGTACAAACCCGTAGAACTGTTTCTGCAACCTTAGCCTTCAATGTCGATGTTTTTCACAATTCACTCCTCCCCAGAGTGTTGGTATGGTCGCCAGCGAGGCAGAGTTGGACATGGGACACGAGCCGGCTCTCAGGACTCAAGGCGTCGCCGTCTCCCATGCCCTACTCTTCCTCGTCGGAGCCCGAAACCCTCACAGTACCTGTGGACGTCAGATCAACGAAGGATCTGTCCTGGGATGAGCCGGCGACATCCAGCATGACGCCGTTGCGGCGCCCGGGCTGGTGCACCATATGGGGCCGCCGAAGAATGTGACTCCACCTCGCCAACATCCATCACCGTAAGGGCTGTTGCCGCCTCCTGCGCCCGCTGCCTCGCACGACAGGCACGCCGCACCATATTTGCATCGGACGACGACCATGGTGCGTCTTCTGCCTTGGCGCATCAAAGGAGGGGTTATGCTTTCGCTACCGCGTTCGGATGCTAGATGGACTGCACCGCCTCCGATGAGGCAACAATGCCACACCTGGCCGTAGATCCATCCGCTATGTGGGCAGACGCAATGGATTCCTGATGAAAGGAGTCTGAGCATTGCCGTCTAGTGGTATCCTCCCATGAGCGACGAAGCACAAAACATACGGTCATCTCCTCCTCAAGGCCGCGTGGGATGACCTCGGGATTGATGGATCTGGAGATGTAGGATTTGGATCCACTACCAACCATGCCAGAGAAGGTCGAAGATCGCCAACGGGAGGTTGGGGGCGGAGTGGAGTGGCTAGGGTTTTGGTCCGGGGAGGGGATGGGGATGATTATATGTGGGGTCAGGTGGGCCAGCGTGGGTCTGGACCGACGTGGTTGATGCGCTCGGGCGCACCTGGGCTGTTCGATATTTACCCCATATTTGGGCTGGATATGAGGGGTGCTGGTCAGCCTGGGCGTTTGAGGCCGGCGCCCGTCTGGTTCGGTGTTTTTTGACCGGTCGCTGACTGGACCGTCCACCCGGACGTATAAGGGGGGTTTGGGGCGCCGGGCCGTAGATGTTCTTAAACCCCCTCTTTCTCGCGTGGAGAATCAGCAGTAAGAAACTGGACCGCAAGCAGTAAAACCCTATCCGTACCCCCGAGAACCCCTAATCCATGAATTCCCCAACCTCGTGTTCTAGTAGACGATGGGAGCAGATGATTTGCTAGAATTTTTCGTTTAACCACCTGATTTAACCTTTCTCTGTACATGGAGACTGGCGGGAAAGAACCCCCCTCCCCGCGGCAAAGCCCCAATGGCCATGCTCGTTAAAGATGGACCAAGGCATTGACACTTTGAGAGCAAAACTCCTGCCGGCAGAAAAGGGGCGTGCAGACTGATACGTCTCCAACGTGTCTACTTTTTCTCATACTTTTCCTGTTGTTTTGGACTCTAATTTGCATGATTTGAATGAAACTAACCCCGGACTGACGCTGTTTTCAGCAGAACTACCATGGTGTTGTTTTTGTGCAGAAATAAAAGTTCTCGGAATAAAGTGAAAATTTGCGGGGATTTTTATGGAATAAAAGAAGATTTTTGGAGCCAACAACCACCGGAGAGGGGCCCCTGGGTGGGCACAACCCACCAGGGCGCGCCCCCTCTCCTGGCGCGCCCAGGTGGGTTGTACCCACCTAGTGGCCCCGCTGATGACCCCCCTGATACTATAAATTCACATTATTCCAGAAAAAAATCAGGGAGAAAGAATTATCGCATTTCACGAGACAGAGCCGCCGCCAAGCCCTGTTCTTCCTCGGGAGGGCAGATCTGGAGTCCGTTTGGGGCTCCAGAGAGGGGGATCTTCGTTCTTCGTCATCACCAACCAATCTCCATCGCCAATTCCATGATGCTCCCCACCGGGAGTGAGTAATTCCTTCGTAGGCTCGCTGGTCGGTGAGGAGTTGGATGAGATTCATCCTGTAATCGAGTTAATTTTGTTAGGGCTTGATCCCTTGTATCCACTATGTTCTTAGATTGATGTTGCTATGACTTTGCTATGCTTAATGCTTGTCACTTTGGGCCCGGGTGCCATGATTTCAGATCTGAACCATTTATGAATTTATCATTATATCCATGTTTTAGATCCTATCTTGCAATTTATAGTCACCTACTACATGTTATGATCTTGCTGAGTTACTACTGCAGCTGTTACTGTTACACTTGCTACAAAATTATTGCTATCACTGTTACTGTTACCGTTGCTGCTGTCACTACTATCAAAACTATCAAACTACTGTGCTACTGATCACTTTGCTGCAGATAATTAATCTCCAGGTGTGGTTGAATTGACAATTCAGCTGATAATACCTTCAAATATTCTTTGACCCCCCTTGTGTCGAATTTATAAATTTGGGTTGAATACTCTACCCTTGAAAACTGTTGCGATCCCCTATACTTGTGGGTTATCACAGACCAAGCTCCCGGCGACGAGAAATTGAATGGACTTGAGCCCAAGCACTCACCGATAAACGGACACGCCATCCTTATGGCTACAGCCAAGGTCGTGTCTACTGGCCCCGATGTTGTCGCCAAAAGCGCTCAAGGTTACTCTCTCTGGTGTGTGCATCCAGCTGGTCCGAGTTGTGTGGTATGATGTATATGCATGTAGATTTTGTGGTCAAATTTGGCTTGGAGAAGGATTGAACACATGCATTGGCTACATAATAACACTTGCCATGCGAAGGCATGACCATTGCACTCTACTGTTGGACCTGCGGGATTGTTGATTGTGTCATTCCGTTGGTAGAGCTATTTTTAACTAAAAGTGTTGATCATTATTCATAAGACTTATATTAAAGTGTTGATCATAAGACCAAGGTTTGGAATTTCTAGATATCTTATGACTGAGGGTGGTTCATATTTTATTTATGGTGCATTTAGAAGGTTCTAGCTAGCATCAACTTATCATCATTAGTCTAGTGCAAGTAAAATTAACTAACAGAGAGATAAAATTAAGCGTGCAAAGGACAATCAAATAGGTTAAGGAAGGATTGCTCAAAGAAATTAAATGATTCACCCTGTGTTTATAGAACTACCTATAAAAATTCTATGGGCATGTCACTTTATAAAAGGATTTGCGGAAAACATGTTATTTTCCACCTGAACTGAGCACAACGCTATTGGGTTATCAAGCAATTGAATTATGATTTTTAAATTAGCTGTAGAAATATTATCTGATGTTAGTGCTTTTAAAGAATGGAGAAACGAGACCCAAAATGCTAAGTTATTCGAATAAAAGTTTAAAACATTGCAGGATCGGAGAATACAAAAGCTTAAATGTGAAATGGGAGATAAAGTGCTTTTTGTACAAGTCTCACTTAAGTCATTTTGCAGGCAAACTTTTATCCAAATGGGAAGATCCATATATTATGCAAGACATTTATAGGCCCAGTGCTAACAAAACCAAAACAAATAGTAGACCAAGGGTAGTGAATGACCAGAGGCTGAAACACTACATTGCCGGCAATACCCTTGAAGTGGTCACTGATATTGTAGTGGTAAATTGTCCAGAAGAATTACTAGATGATCAACACCGGAATCTTCCAAAACCATCAAAAAATTAGGTACATGAAAGGTACAAAAATGGACTCTCAAAACATAGATGGCATCATTTCAATCCTAGTCAAAGATATTGTTCTATTTGCTCTAGAATTAGTAGTAATATAGAAATCAATTATTTTTGAAGAAAAAATATGTCAATTCATATAAAACATAAAATAAAAATGCATTTGATGCAGTTCACCTCCACAAAACTCAAACCAGATAAAATTAATTAATACCCCAACTTGTATACCTTTCTTCGAAAAGGAGGTTAAACCTCCGGCCTCTGCATCATTGTGATGCACACAACCATTTTTTTATTAATTATTAATCATCGGACAGAGCAAAGGCAACCACGGCTAACCACTACAAGATAAATGAAATAAAGACCTATGACACTTCTTCAGCAACGCCTTTGAGAAGGAATAAGCGCCCTCACATCATCCTCACCGCATCCCACCAAAAAACATCCAAGGAAATGATTTTCATCTTGATTGCTGAGACCAACCGCTGAAGGTCAATACATCAGTAAGGAGTCAACGCCTTCAACAAGGTAAGGACGCAAGATCGTTGATGCTGAGCCCAACCAATCAAGGCAAAAACAAGAGTTTTCACCCCGGACATGAAGCGATGTTCTAATCATCACGTTGAAGATGAATCTCTTGGTAGTCATGAATCTTTTACTCCACACTAGGAGGGAATGGCACTAGCAGATGGGTGGGACATATTTCCACCAAAGACCATCACCCAACTACCATGGGATAGTCCATGACTCGACACTGATCTGCCCGCGACCACTCCACACTTCCAGAAACTAGCCTGCAGCAGCCCTCGTTACCCCAGGGCCATGGCCTCAGCATCCTCTTTGTGATAAGATGCAGACATCGATGTGCTTGAGGCCGCCGGTGCGTCCTTGCCCCGTTAATGATTGTCGTTGCCGCTGCTAATGGGAGCCTCGAAGTGCACATCACACTGCCCGTGCATAACCTACTGTGTGCAGGGTCATCGCCACCACCATAGCATCGCGTGTTACTGAACCTCCTATACGTAGCCATCAAGGGGTGCATGAGCACCGCTTTGGTGCACACCACCACGATCAACCGCGCATGTTAGCAGACGTGAGGGAGGGGCGCCCCCTGACTGCGATGATCGCCATAGTCTGCATTGCCCCCCTTCATGAGTGGTTGTCGCACACCATCAATCTCTTCTTTATCCTGGTTACCATAGATGGCATCTTCATGTGATCCTTATACCTACATATTAGGCTACCCTTAGTTGGGGCCGGGGAGGGAGGCGATTTCAACGTCCTCCGCATCGCCCAAGTCCTGCCCGCCGATCAGTCAAGCTTCTCCTCCTATGCTCTGGAGCATGGCTGCCTCGCTCCTCTCATCCTCCTTGTTCATATCGTCCTCCACCCCACCCCGTCAGGCCACCAACGGAACCGGCGCACCTCCATAGGAACAATTAATGAAGGATATTGTGCTCGCATATGAGAAGTTCCACCTCGACCCATGGCGACACATGACCAAGAAAGCTCCCCCCACCCCGATGAGGACATGGATAAGAGGAAGGAGGCCCCATCGAGGAGTTGAAGCATGGCCGCCAATGTAGCTGTGGAGGGAAAGGTCACCGATTTTCTTTCCCAAATCAACGGGTTTCACTTTCCACCCCATCAACCCCTCACGAGAAAGTAAATTATCACGAGCTAGATGCTTAACTAGTAGCTAAATTATTGATATAAACTATAAATAAAACAATATATTTAAGGACTTAAAATTCTCGATATTTCCATGTGGAACAGCAAGATTATTTAACATTTAGACCATACCATGAAATTTAATCATGATCCCAAAATAAAACAAATGGTGGCAAATATTTTCACTCTTTATAGACTAAGCATCAATAACATAGGAATGCTATTCAACTCTGACTTGGGCCAATTCTTCCAACAAATCATGAGAACTAGAACATCCAACCCCATGGGCCAAAGACGACATAACTAAGGCCCTATTTTGAGTGAGTTTAATTGGAACCAAATAACAGAGAGCACACAAAGTTACGTTCAACTGAAATAGGGCCTAAAGGCACAAATTTTACCTTTGTTTTGGACCAAAATTCACAACGAACCTTGCTTGTGATTTAGGAAGGCAAACTCTTTACTCGAGAGGGGGTGCTAGTCGGAAAAAAGAAAGCATGCACAAGGATTACCTTAAAGAGCTCAGTGAGGGATTTATCGTGTAGCTTAGTATCCCAAAGAATGAGCCAAAGTTGCTCTGCCAGTGTGATCTTTTGGCCCTTCATGGCTTGCACCAACTTTATATTATCTTTGCTGCCTCCTGATGACCCACAAGTATAGGGGATCTATCGTAGTCCTTTCGATAAGTAAGAGTGTCGAACCCAACAAGGAGCAGAAGGAAATGACAAGTGGTTTTCAGCAAGGTATTCTCTGCAAGCACTGAAATTATCGGTAACAGATAGTTTTGTGATAAGATAAATTGTAACGGGTAACAAGCAATAAAAGTAAACAAGGTGCAGCAAGGTGGGCCAATCCTTTTTATAGCAAAGGACAAGCCTGGACGAACTCTTATATAAAGCAAGCGCTCCCGAGGACATATGGGAATTGTTGTCAAGCTAGTTTTCATCATGATCATATGATTCGTGTTCGTTACTTTGATAATTTGATATGTGGGTGGACCGATGCTTGGGTGCTGCCCTTCCTTGGACAAGCCTCCCACTTATGATTAACCCCTCTCGCAAGCATCCGCAACTACGAAAGAAGAATTAAGGTAAACCTAACCATAGCATGAAACATATGGATCCAAATCAGCCCCTTACGAAGCAACGCATAAACTAGGGTTTAAGCTTCTGTCACTCTAGCAACCCATCATCTACTTATTACTTCCCAATGCCTTCCCCTAGGCCCAAATAATGGTGAAGTGTCATGTAGTCGACGTTCACCTAACACCACTAGAGGAAAGACAACATACATCTCATCAAAATATATAACGAATACCAAATTCACATGATTACTTATAACAAGACTTATCCCATGTCCTCAGGAACAAACATGACTACTCACAAAGCATATTCATAATGATAATCAGAGGAGTATTAATTATCATTAAGGATCTGAACATATGATCTTCCACCGAATAAACCAACTAGCATCAACTACAAGGAGTAATCAACACTACTAGCAACCCACAGGTACCAATCTGAGGTTTTGGGACCAAGATCGAATACAAGAGATGAACTAGGGTTTGAGAGGAGATGGTGCTGGTGAAGATGTTGGTGGAGATTGACCCCCTCTCGCTGAGAGGATCGATGGTGATGACGATGGCGATGATTTCAGTCCAGAATTCCAGCTGCCGGCATTCTCCCTATTCATGTAAACCTTATAAAATAAGAGATAATAGGCATAAGTATTGTGATATAATGTGTAATAACAGCCCATAATGCAATAAATATCAATATAAAAGCATGATGCAAAATGGACGTATCACCTCCCACAAGAGAAAGAGAGAATATCAAGATAAAGGAGGAGGAGTAGGAGGAGTAGGGCATGTGGAGATGGAGGAAGGAAGTTTTTTTATTTCAGAAAGGAAGATCACTAAACAAGGTCGCTACAGGCTTTTCATGTACTAAGATGCCTACTCCTGGTTCAGTTTAAGTACTCCTCCCCCTTTATCTCATGGTTATACTTATTATTTTCTCCATGGTTTCTTATTAGTAATGTCATAATTTATTTTAGCTATTATAACTATTTGCGCTATGTGCGGTGGTTCTCATTGGCTTTTCGTAAATGTATTGTTCTTATTCCATTTTTTGTTACTGTAAACATGGTGCATGTTGCGAACTAACATTGGCTCAATGTCATTTGTGTGGAATTGGTTTTACTGCAGTAACTTTATGTCATTTACACTTTTGATGACATTAGTTGATTTTGGTAATACAAATATGTAGTTGGACCGATATTTTTGCAAAGCTGCTTAGGTCGTACATAAATTCTTGCTATATAATCTAGATGAAATAATATATTTAGGAACTAAAATCTCATTCTTTCCATGTGAAACAATGATAATCCCAAAGTACACGGAGTTATTGTTGCACTTTCCAATATGGATGTGGAACTATGGAGTGTTGATACCCTGAAGTAGCTAAAGGTAGGTTTCCTAATCTTTCATATTTTGTATGCCACTTACGCAACTATTCGTGCACTTAACATTTACCATGCCCAAATTCTCTATAACTAAGATAGGAGTAAGGAGAAAACTAAAGTGTTTAGAAAGATAAAATAAAAGTCATGTGATGTTATGTATTAGTTGAGAAAAATAAGAATATAGAAAGTCTTTGTGTTTTTTTTGCAGGGGATGTTTGTGGTTTTGAAGGTGGTGGTGGAATTGTCCATAGGCAATTGGTAATATCATTAAACCAGTACACATGCTTATTACAATTATTATGCGGGGGCGACTTGTGCTAACATGCTGCCATATCATGGTCTCACATGTAAATATGATTGAATTCCTAGCAAGAAGGCATACCTACTAAGAATAATTAAGACATAAAGTCCGAACGGTAGCCATATCTTCCTCTAGGGTTCCTCTCAAATCCCCTATGCTATTGTTCATAAACTCAGGGAACGGTAATTTCTGTCACTCCGGCCTCCCATCCTAAACTTCCCATAACACATTGATTTCCCTAAAGTGTGATCTAGTATACTACAAACCACTACATTAGCACCATAGGACATCACCATAGGAATTCATACAAATTGTACCCATAAATCTAGATCACCAACACCATAGTACAAACATAACTACTCGAACATCATAACTATGAACCAACTAGTTCATTGCATCAAAAAACATGTTTTAGTAGGATATCACAACGTTTAACAATGGTGAACCCACTGGTCCAAGGTAAAATATGGTGTTGGAGGCAATGGAGATGATGATGGAGGTGATTGTCCTCGGCGGCCTGCAGAATGGAAGTTGAAGCCCCCCATCCACATTCTTCCTCCTTGGGCTTGTCCATCGGTTGGAGATGTCTTTTCTGCTCTATAGATGGCGACTGTAGGGCTGCCATTTGCACCCCAAAGTGTCCCCCCTCATAAAAATAGGGGTTCCAATCAATATATAGGTGTATACTTTCAATCTCGGTCATCCAACCCATATGGATGTAATCCTAGGGCCCTTGGTCATGCTTAGACACCTCCAAAGACTTTCTTATCGCCTTGTGAGTCCACAGGATCAAAGCAAATTAAGACCCATGTAGTTTGGTAGGAGTTAGAGTCAATCCCATCGCGCCTAGTTTTGGATTCCTGAAAATGACAGTTTTTTACAATATTGGAGTGCACGCCCAGTGTGCATATGGACTTGTAATTGGGGGATTCCAAGTGCTAAGGTTTTTTGATAACATTGTATTACTTTTCACGTTTCGACTTTCTTGGTGTGATGTCATCTTTAGGGGTGGGCATGACCATCTTTATGCAGTGGTCCTTCAGGGAAAGATTTCCAATAACTCATAGTTTCACCAGACTTTGAAGTTTTCGATAGTTCATTGATTTTACATGAATTTCCTATACACATAAGGGAAAACAAGAACTTTTGCATGTGTTTCCACTATTAGCAGGTTAGTCCAATAGTTTGCGTAAATAATAAGATATTGGCATGAAACATACAAAAATCATAGATACGTTGGAGACGTATCAAACAATGAGACATTTTTTAACATTTAGACTATACCATGCAATCTAATCATGAATTCCCAAAATAAAACAAACTGATCAATATTTGCAGTCTTTATATACTAAGCACGGATTGCAGACAAATGCCATTAAATTATCACCGATTTTGGCGAATTCTTCCACATCATAAGAACTAACACATCCAACCCCACTGCCAAAGGACCACATAACCAACGACCTATATATGTTGAGATTAATTTGGAAAAGATAGCATAGATCACACAAAGGTATATTCAACGCAAACATGGATTAAAGGCACACATTCTACCACTGTTTCTGGCAAAAAATCACAAATAACCTCACTTGTTAATTAGGAAGGCCAACTCTTTACTCAAGAGGGGCCGCTAATCCTAAAAAGGAAAGAATGTACATGGAGTAACTTAGAGAGCTTAGTGAGGGATTTCTCGCATAGCTAAGGGTCGCAAAGATTGAGCACCAAATAATTTATTTTAGCTTTTAGAACTATTCCGGAAATGTGCGGTGTTGCACACTGGGTTTCTTAATTGTATGATGTTTATTCTAATTATTTTGGTAGTGTAACAATCATGGTTTGTGCGGTGAGAGATCTTTGTCTTAATGTAATTTACTACATCTGTAGCAAAATACTTGTAGCTGGGGAAAACTAGTACAAGTTTCCCCAACTAAAAGTATTTTGGTATGGAGGGAGTAGTATGGAATTGATTTTACTATATTAGTGTCGTTTACACTTTTGACGACAACATTCTGAACGAACGAAATGACATGGGTAAGAACTGTTCTATGCCACGAGCATCGGTAGTCATTATCAATCAGTTCACATGCTTTACTTATTTGTTGGGGACTTGTTGTCAATGTGCGCCTCAGGTTCGTCCTGGTAGACTGGTCTTTCTTCTCGCAGACCATCAATTTAGGTAAGGATTTTGACTATGGAATGGGTTCTACCAGAGCATCAGACCTACCTAGAGTGGATTGTTCCTCAACATAGGTACTTGCCATGTATTCGTCGCATTTTGTTTCCACTTACCTGCAACATGTTATGCCAAGATGCATGAATGATGGGGAAATATTCTTACATACCAAAAATGTATTGTGAATTTTGGATTGCAGACATGTCATCGACCGCTTTCGTTCAAGCTGTGTAGCTAACTAATTTCATCGGGGAAGTTCTTAACTAGAGAGATCTCATTTGCGGCATTAATTATCATGATTATGTATGTTAATGTAGGCATAGTTTTTGTATTAAATGTATCGCCGCCAAGTTACTGCTGTGGCGGTATTGTAGGTCAGGGTTTCACGCCCACTTCAGATTAAGAGGGCCCTGAGGTGCGCAGGAAATACCACATCATTGGCTTGACAAAGCAGTCTAGAAGAGATTGAAGGTTTGAATTATGGACGGTGAAACAAAGACTATGAGGGACTACTTTCAAGAAACCTACAAGCTGCAACTACATTACAATTTCTCTCCTGCCTACAAGTTGGTACAGAGCAGAGACTTAACTTTCTCTGAATGGTGGTTTGTGCAAATGGACTTGACCTTCTCTATACTTTCATTTGCTCTACACCGAGCACTTTCATATGTTCTGAACATCCGATGTACTTTCTATTTGCAATGTACCTTGCATATGTTCTAATAATAAACTTGCGATTGCGCTTCAGGTCTGCAATATAGTTTCAGTACAGCGGTACCAAAAGAAGTTGGATGATAGCCAGGTTTCTATTATGACATGATAGCCTGTCAGGGTCCAGCTGAGCGTGATGCCTCCATTGGCAAGGCGATTTGTTCAGCTGTATTTTCTATGTGTGATCTTTTGCTAGATGAAAGGACCGAGCAAAGTTTGTTTCGAACATTGTATCCCATGTTCCTTTTTGGTTAGTCTGTTCGGGGTAACAAGTATAATACCGCCGAACATGCAAATGAGTTCGGTATATAAGTTGACAACAACCCAACTTTTTTTAGGCTAGAGTTCTGTCTGATCCTATGGTAACTAAACGCACTTCCAATATTTCCAGTGCTCTTCTTTGCCATCTTGTACTGCTATTTCTCTGATCATCTTGAGGACAGCGACAACCGGGTCTGCCCCACCGCCATCCGTTTCCGCCTTGCCTAGGCACACCATGCATCTGGCCCACCTCCCTAGCTAAACTAGCCATCCCCTCCATGGCGAGACCGTGTACTGGTGGTGGACAAGGTTTGCAAGAGGCAATGTGATTTCTTTTAGCTTTATTTGTTTCTCCGACTTCTATTTTTCAATATCACAAAGAAAAATTAGGCAACGTCCGCCATACCCCAACACGCGTCCAGACATTACAAGTGACGCACGCACCCAAAAAGGTCGGTGCAAGTCTTTAGTTGCTCACCAGAGGGCGAACGGATAGAAATTGCATTCCAGCGGCTGCTAGACATATGCTAGAGCTCCCACACACAGAGGAGAATATGGAGTACAGGGCCAACGAATGTGCTTTATTGTGGAATCGTCTATATTGTAGTATGTTTATGTCACTTACACTTTTGATGACACTTTAGATGTTCAGTAATACAAATATGTAGTGGGACAGACATTTTTGCAAAATATTTATAGTTGCTTTAATCTATTGTGTTCTCGTTCACTTCACCTAGGAGGGCCTATGGAGGGGATGATGCATAGTCACAGCCAAAGGTGAATTGGGGGCGAGACCTCCGATACGGTTTTAGGGGATCGAGTGGTTTTTTCAAATCCATCGACTCCTCAGGAGAAAGGGAATTATTGCTAGCTAGTTTCCTAAGTGGTACCTGAATTCTTGCTACAAATTGTAAATGGAATATTGTATTTAGGGAGTAAAATTCCCTTTATTTCCTTGTGGACAAAAGGATTTCTTAAAATTTAAACCATACCATGCAATCTGATAATGAATTCCAAAATGAAACAAACGGGAGCAATATTTGCACTCTTTATAGACAAATAATTGGTTGTTGAGGAATGCACTAATATGGGACAATTCTTCCACCAAATGAAAAGAACTAAGGCATCACTAGTAGAAAATGGAGCTTTATTACCGGTTCGTAAGGGCCTTCAGTGCCGGTTCTGCAACCGGCACTAAAGGGTGGAGACTAAAGCCCCACCCCTTTAGTACCGGTTCAGCACGAACCGCCACTAAAGGCCCACCACGTGGCGTGAGCTCGCGCCGTGGTATGGGGGACCTTTAGTACCGGCTGGTAACACCAACACCAACCGGTACTAAAGGTTTTTTCTTTTGATTTTTTTTTAAAATTTTGGAAAAAAATAGATTTTTTTTTGATTTTCAATTTTCTGAATTATTTGACGATTTAGTCTCTAATCACCCCTCTTAACTGCTCAAGTGTGGATCACTCATTCCAAATCGTCTAACTTCCCGGCCGGTCACCCATCCTCTCACTACTCCAGCCTGAGCATGCTTAACTTCAGAGTTATATTCCCCCTAGTTTCCAAGTCTGCACTTGTTGTTTTCCTGACAATAGTAAGCTGTCAATCCTATTAACCCTCAGGAGTTTAGCTTGAGCATTAGGTCACACGTTTCACCGTTTGAGTTTGAAACTATTATTCTTAAAAAGCAATAATTATTTAGTAACACTAATATTTCTTGAATAAGTAGTTTGACCACAGTTTGACCACACTTTGACCAGATTTGACCAAAATTCAAAAAACTGAAATAATTATTTAGTAACACTAATATTCTTGAATAATTATTTAGTAACACTAATATTTCTGGAATAAGTAGTTGACCATAGTTTGACCAAAATTCAAAAAATCTGAAATTTGAGCGTATCTTTTTTTCCTTTTAGAATTTGAGGATTCTAAAAATTTGCAAACAGGCCTACGGCGGTCAAAATCGGATGCGGATTTTCGTGCTGAACATTTTGATATATTATACTTTTTTTCGACATCGTATGCAAAAGATATAGTCGTTTTACTTTTTCATCACACTTTTTTTGCAAAACATGTCCAAATTTAAGTTTTTGAATTTTCCTAACTTGTAGATGTAGTAACATAACTACATCTACATCTCGAAGGATTTTAATTTTTGAAGTTTTTACCATTTTCTTTTGTTTTTTCAAAAACTGAAATGGCGATACACCGGGGGGGGGGGGGGGGGGTAGAGTTTGAAAATGCCCTATAGTCCCGGTTTGTGTCTCTAACCGGGACTATAGGTTAGACCCCTTTAGTGCCGGTTCGTGGCATGAACCGGTACTAAAGGTTAGCCCTTTAGTACCGGCTTGTGCCACAAACTGGGACTAAAGGGGCTCGTGGGGCCCCGGCCTGCCGCCACCCCTTTAGTACCGGTTCGTTGCACGAACCGGTACTAAAGGTTCAACTCGAACCGGCACTAATGCATAGCCGTTCGAACCGGGACTAATGTGTCTCACATAAGGTCCTTTTTCTACTAGTGCATGTAACACCCCGGGCGAAAAGAAGAGATATCTATGGCCATATTTGGAGTGAAATTAATTTGAGCTAAATAACAAAGAGCACAAAAGTTATATTTAACACAAATAGGGACTAAAAGCACAATTTGCACCACTATTTTTGGCCAAAATTCACAACAAACCTCACTTGTGATTTAGGAAGGTCAACTCTTTACTCAAGAGGGGATTATAATCATAAAAAGTAAAGGATGTAGGAGTACCTTAGAGACCTAGTGAGGGATTTCTCACGTATCTTAGGATTGCAATGATTGAGCACCACTTGCTCTGCCAATGACATATTTTTGCCCTTCGATGGTTGCACCAACTTTATATTGTCTTCACTACCTCCTTCAAGAGAAGATTAAAGAAATCAAGAACATCGAGGATGAGTAGTATGAGTAGTAGGAGGAGGGGTGTGGAGATGGACGAGGGTTAAATTTTCATTTCATATAGCAACATGAATAAACAAGGTCGCAATAGCAGGTTAAGTTTAGGTACTCCCCCCTTCTATCTGTTGGTCATAGATAATACTTTCTCCATTGTTTCTTATGAGTAACGTAATAATTTGTTTTAGCTTTTAGAAGAATTTGGGGAATGTGCGGTGCTGCATACTGGCTTTTCTTAATTGTATGATGTTTATTGTAGTTATTTTGGTAGTGTAACAAACATGGTTCGTGTTGCGAAAGAACTTTGGATCAATGTGATTTTGTGTGGAATCAGTTTTCTGTCATTTACACTTTTGATGACATTTTACTTTTTTGGTAATACGAATATATAGTGGGATCGACATTTAGCAAATTATATTGTTTATAGTTGCTTTTCTCTATTATGTTCTCATTCTATTCACCTAGGAGGTCCCATGGAGTGGTCGATGCATGACCGCAGTCACAGGTGATTTGAGGGCGAGATCTCAGATCATGTTTTCTCGGATCGGCTGGTGTTGTTTTCCACCCAATCATCCCCTCATAGGAAATGATTGCTACCGACCTGCTATCTAGTAACTAAATTCTTGCTATGAACTATCAATGAAATAATATATTTAAGGAGAGACATGTTCGTCAATTCCATGTGGAACAACAAGATTTATACCATTTAAAACATACCATGCAATCTAATCCTAAATCCCAAAATAAAACAGATGGGATAAATATCCGCACTCTTCAGAGACTAAGCATTGACTACAGAGGAATGATATCTAATTCTCACCGATTTCGGCCAATTCGTTCCACCAAATCATGAGGATCGACACATCCAACCCCGCTTGCAAAAAGAAGACATAACTAAGGCCCTATTTTGAGTGGAATTAATTTGAAAAAATAACAGAGATCCCACAAAATTTAATTCAATGCAAACAAGGCCCAAAAGCACATTCTTAACACCGTTTTGGGCCGCAATTCACAAAGAACTTCACTTGTGCTTTAGGAAGGCTAAATGTTTACTCCAGAGGGGGACGTTAGTCATCAAAAGGAAATGATGTACCAGGAGTACCTTAGAAAGCAGAGTGAGGTTTTTTTTGCGTTGCTTGGGGTTGCAAATATTGAGCACCAGGTCTCTACAAGTTTCATCTTTTGATCCTTCACCGCTTGCTGCAACTTTATATTGTCTTTGCTGCCTCTCGCAAGCGAGGCAGAGAATATCAGGGACATAGAGGAGGATGAGGAGGAGTAGGAATAGGACGAGGAGGGGGTGTGGAGATGTAGGAAGGATGGTTTTACATTTCAGGTAGCATTGTCAATAATGAGGGCCCACACAGGGTATTTCATGTACCAAGATGTCTGCTCTGGGTTCAATTTACGTACCCTTCTCACTTTCTCCTTTGGTCGTGGATGATTTTTTCTTAATGATTTCTTATGAGTAACGTAATAATTAATTTTATTTTTAGAACTAATCACGCAATATGTGGTGCTAGACACTGCATTTTCTTAATTGTGCTTTTAGGTTCTATTTGGATTGAATGCAACTTTATGGTTCTCTCTCGTGTTTAGTTCAAAGTAAACTATCAAACATGGCCTTAGTGATGTTGATGGTCCAGTGGGGTTGTTTAGTTCATAGTAACTCAATCCAAACATGGCCCGGAATGCATACTGGTATACAACATAGTTGTCAGGGATATGAATCCATTCCAAAGCGGATTTGTTTTTGCTTGTAGACAATGCTTCTTTGACGAAGAGACACAACACTCTTTGTATGTTACAATCTAATTTGTCACTAGTGACTGATTAATTCAGCAATGGTTCTGAACCATTGATTCTATGTTCATTTATTAGTGTGCATAATCATCAAGGAAGACCCCATTTTGTTATATAATGTTGTTTCATCAAATTTTAGAAGAGGGAGATGTTTCCAGATCTAGCTCCTTTGATGTGGTACTCATTCGGCACAATTGCCGCATTGGTCCAGGTATGTCATAATCATTTGCTCCTTCTATATTTATGAATTTATGTGAGCATGGGTGAAACCACAAAAAACAATGTTTTGAACCTTTTATCCTGTTTATTAAAAAATAGTTTGATATCGTAATTGGCCATTCTTGGTCATATTCAGTCTTCTTGTAGTAAGTGATAATATCGGTTATTATGAAGCTTTGAATGTCCAATCTTAGTTTATCTCACTGGTCTATTTGGCTACTTGAAACATAAACATGGGATTGTCAGAATCTACAATGCACTTTCGCCTCCAATTTTTACATTGGCTGCATCAACCCGAGTCTGCAATGTGTGCACTTTGGAATAAATAAAAGCATAATGGAAGAATATTTGATTACTTGTTGCTGTCATATCATGGTTTAATGTTCGACAAATGAATTTTTAGTGCATATTTGTTCTTAATTACCTTGAACTTCACACAATAATTTTGTAACATATTTCTTTAACCTCTTCTATTTCTATTTGTTATTGCAGTGCATTGCATCACACCCTGAGACCAGAAGCCCTTTCAAAGAAGGTATTGCGAACCACTTCACGTATTAGATTTTAATGCATTGTTGGTGTGCTTTGTCAGTTATCGTACGCTTTGGCTAAATATTTTTGCTAGCTACTATCTTAGTAGTTGATTTGTAATACTTTCATATCTGCTTTTTGTAGATATACTTCCACCAAGTCATCTCAACGACTATTATACGTAACATTGTTATTTTCCTTGTAACACCTCTTTTGCTTATAATAATCCACACAAGTTAAGTATCATGAGCTTGTCTCTTGTTGAAGGTGAAGTCAAAGTAGAAGCAAATCCTAGAAATAAACCCCATATGAATGAACACTCATTTTGCTAATATGTATGACCATTGCCTACTCATTTTGCAGGTGTCCACTTTCATTCTCCTAAAGCTTCTGCTAAAACGAAGTTGGTTTCCCTACTGTTGTCACGCTCCTTTCTATGCTATTGCTTTTGCTTTACAAAAAATGGTTTCGTCACGAGATGACTAGCCTTCGGCAAGGTTGCTGAAGTGCACTATCCGGTGTTACCTTAGGCCGTTTGATTGTCCTAGGTTTGTACCTGCTGTCATTCCCGTTGTTGAGATATTTTTTTCACGCCCATACCTATCAAGTAGTGCCAATGTTGTTTTCTTCTTCTCTCCAGTGAAGGGGCCGTGCGGTGCTTAAAACAAGGCCTCCTAACACTAGTAGAAAAAGGGTCAAATGTCAAGCACATTAGTGCCGGTTTGCTTTTGAGCTGGCACTAATGTGTGCATTAGTGCCGGTTCCAACGGCTAGCCAGCCGCTTTCATTAGTACCGGTTCGTGGCCGACCTTTAGCACCGGTTCGTGCCACGGACTGGTACTAAAGTGAGTGGTGGCAGGATGTTGTCAGTCCGGGGCCCCTCCAGCACCTTTAGTACCGGTTCGTGGCACGAACCGGTGCTAAAGGTCGTCGTACATAAACCCTTCGTGCACCCGAGCTCGCTCTGTTCTTCCGCTTTCCCCTCTCCTCTCCGTTCTTCCCCTCTTCCTCTCGAGCTCATCACACATTTTGCCCAAAATTTGTCAAGATTTGAAGGCCCCCATCCATTCAAATGATCACAAAGGTTAGCAACTTTGTCCTTTCATCTCTCATTGCTAGATTAGCTCTTGCAATGCTTTGTATAGTGATTAATTTATGAGTTTAGTAATTTGGTAGAAAATATATGTGCTAGTATTTGATTTATATGCAATTTGTGGTCAAAACTAACACTTAGTTTTCATATGTAGGTGTGGTTTACTTAGTGCCTTCTAAATCTCCGTCGTAACCACAGTCGATCGCCCGCACCGTTCCGTCGCCGGCACCACCTTGTGGTGAGCCTCTTGTTCATGAATGTTTTACATTACCAAATTGATGTTTGTGTGATTTGGATATATAGTTACTCGTACAATTATCTTCCCCATACGTTGTTTGTTATACATAGTGCCATGGTTTTGATATCCGTCCCCGTCGGCCCTCGTCCTTGTTATGATTCGGATGTGGTATATTCTCTTTTAAAACTAGTTGTTGCATTTCGTGTTTATGACAAATTATGCCCATCAAGTTGACATAGATATTTTTGTCTAGGAGGTTTGTGAACCGGAAATTCCAACCGACCCTATTATCGAGAGGTTAAATTTAGTTGAAAGAGAAAATGAGTATTTGAAAGAAAAATTGAAAAGAATTGAGGGGGAGAAGATGGAATTGGAGTTGCATGTTGCCGATGTCGTCGATGATCACAAGATCAAGATGGAGAAAATGCGCTTGAAGATTAGAAAGATTAGAAAATATGCCATTGATAGTGAGGCTTGGTATCATTATGCTGTTGGATCAATTGTTACCTTAGTTGCGATCTTGATCGCATTTGTTGTTGCATTTAAATTCTTTAGTTAGAGAGTTATTTGTTTGTTGCATTTAAGTCTTGTATGAACTTTATGTATGAACTTGTATTAATTTGGTCTATTCGGTGTTGTGTAATGAAGATGAGCCGACAATGGATGTACGATGACCGATGCTCTCCCGAGTTCATTAATGGCGTGCAAACTTTTCTGCTTGCGGCTGAGGCAAACAAGCGGGCGGATGGTTTTATGCCTTGTCCATGTTTAGTCTGTAAGAATGATCACAATTACTCTACGTCAAGAACCATTCACGTCCACCTGTTTAAGTCCGGTTTCATGCCCTACTATAATGTTTGGACCAAGCACGGAGAAAGAGGGGTTATGATGGAAGACAATGAAGAAGAAGAGGACGACGACAACTATCCTGGCCATGGGTTCCCTGAATACGATGATACAACAATGGGGGAAGAAGCTGAGCCGGCAATGCGGGAAGAAGCTGAAGAAGAGGCATCAGATGAGCCCGCTGATGATCTAGGTCGGGCCATTGCCGATGCAAAGAGAAACTGCACAAGTGATTTGGAGAAGAAGAAGTTGCAGCGCATGTTAGAGGATCACAAGAAATTGTTGTACCCGAATTGCGAAGCTGACAAGAAAAAGTTGGGCACCACACTGGAATTGCTGCAATGGAAGGCAGAGAATGGTGTATCTGACAAGGGATTTGGAAAGATGCTGGTAATGATAAAGAATATGCTTCCAAAGGACAACGAATTGCCCGAGAGTACGTACGAAGCAAAGAAGGCTGCCTGCCCTCTAGGGTTAGAGGTACAGAAGATACATGCATGCCCTAATGACTGCATCCTCTACCGCGGTGAGTACGAGGATTTGAACGCTTGCCCGGTATGCGGTGCATTGCGCTATAAGATCAGGCGCGATGACCCTGGTGATGTCGAGGGCGAGCGCCCCAGGAAGAAGATTCCTGCCAAGGTGATGTGGTATGCTCCTATAATACCACGGTTGAAACGTTTGTTCCAAAACAAAGAGCATGCCAAGGCGATGCGATGGCACAGAGAAGACCGTAGGAAAGACGGAAAGTTGAGAGTACCCGCTGACGGGTCGCAGTGGAGAAAAATTTAGAGAAAGTACGGGAAGGAGTTTGCAGATGACGCAAGGAACGTATGGTTTGGTCTAAGCGCAGATGGCATTAATCCTTTTGGGGAGCAGAGCAGCAACCATAGCACCTGGCCTGTGACTCTATGTTTGTATAACCTTCCTCCTTGGTTGTGCATGAAGCGGAAGTTCATTATGATGCCAGTGCTCATCCAAGGCCCTAAGCAACCCGGCAACGACATTGATGTGTACCTAAGGCCATTAGTTGAAGAACTCTTTCAGCTGTGGAATGGAACAGGTGTACGTGCGTGGGATGAGCACATGGGGGAAGAATTTGACCCAAAGGCCTTGCTGTTCGTGACCATCAATGATTGGCCTGCTCTCAGTAACCTTTCAGGACAGACAAACAAGGGATACCGCGCATGCACGCACTATTTGGATGATACCGACAGTATATATTTGGACAATTGTAGGAAGAATGTGTACCTGGGACATCGTCGATTTCTTCCGAGCAGGCATCGCGTAAGAAAGAAAGGCAAGCATTTCAAAGGTGAGGCGGATCACCGGACGAAGCCTCGCCACCGTACTGGTGTTGATGTACATGATATGGTCAAGGATTTGAAGGTAGTCTTTGGAAAGGGTCCTGGCGGACAACCTGTTCCGAATGACGCTGACGGACGCGCACCCATGTGGAAGAAGAAATCTATATTTTGGGACCTGCCCTATTGGAAAGATCTAGAGGTCCGCTCTACAATCGACGTGATGCACGTGACGAAGAATCTTTGCGTGACCCTGCTTGGCTTCTTGGGCGTGTATGGGAAGACAAAAAATACACCTGAGGCACGGGAGGACCAACAACGTATGCATGGAAAAGACGACATACATCAGGGTCATGCCAGCTACGCTCTTACCAAAGAAGAGAAGGAAATCTTCTTTGAATGGCTGCTCAGTATTAAGGTACCGTCTGGCTTCTTGTCGAATATAAAGGGAATAATAAACATGGCAGAGAAAAAGTTCCAGAACCTAAAGTCTCATGACTGCCACGTGATTATGACTCAACTGCTTCCGGTTGCATTGAGGGGGCTTCTACCGGATAACGTTCGATTAGCCATTGTGAAGCTATGTGCATTCCTCAATGCAATCTCTCGGAAGGTAATCGATCCAGAAATCATACCAAGGTTAGAGAATGATTAGGTGCAATGTCTTGTCAGTTTCGAGTTGGTGTTCACACCGTCCTTCTTCAACATCATGACACACGTCCTAGTTCACCTATGCGAAGAGATTAGCGTTTTGGGTCCTAGATTTCTACACAATATGTTCCCCTTTGAGACGTTCATGGGAGTCTTAAAGAAATATGTTCATAACCGTGCTAGGCCAGAAGGAAGCATCTCCAAGGGCCATGAAAATGAGGAGGTCATTGAGTTTTGTATTGACTTTATTCCTGACCTTAAGCCGATTGGTGTTCCTGAATCGCAGCATAAGGGCAGACTGGATGGAAAAGGCACGCTAGGAGGGAATCAAAAAATATGTATGGACGGACATTCTCTCACTGAAGCACACTACACAGTTATACAGAATTCTGCCTTGGTGGCTCCGTATATGGACGAACACAAGAATTTTCTACGCTCCAAACACCCGGAGCGGTCTGATGACTGGATTACACGTGAACAAACCAGGAGTTTCGCCGGCTGGTTGCAGACACGTACCATGCATGACGCCTCTATTGAAGATGACATGTACTCGCTGTCCCAGTTACCATCTAAGAATATAATGACTTTCAAAGGGTACGAGATAAATGGTAATACATTTTACACGATCGCCCAAGATAAGAAGAGCACCAACCAAAACAGTGGTGTCCGCTTTGATGCAACAACCAAGACGGGAAAGGAAACATATTATGCTTACATAGAGGAGATATGGGAACTTGACTATGGACGTGATTTGAAGGTCCCTTTGTTTCGGTGCAAATGGGTCAATATGACACGATATGGGGTAACGGAAGACCCGTAGTATGGAATGACAACAGTGGATCTCAACAATCTTGCGTATGCAGACGAACCATTCGTCCTAGCTAATGATGTGGCACAGGTTTTCTATGTGAAGGATATGTCTACCAAGCCGAGAAAAAGAAAAGATAAGGAAGCGAATGCATCATACGATGAGCCAAAGCGCAACATAGTTCTTTATGGGAAGAGAAACATCGTGGGAGTGGATGACAAGATAGACATGTCAGAAGATTATGAAAAGTTTGATGAAATTGCTCCATTCACAGTGAATATTGACCCGAGCATCCAGTTAAATGATGAAGATTTTCCATGGCTACGGCGCAAAGGGACATACGCGAAGAAAAAGTTTCACACCCAAAGATCTGGGATGTGATCGGCTTCACTATCATCAATTTCTTCTGTGTTTCACACCCAGGAGGGAATCTCTGTAATAGTTAGGGTAGTTATGTGTTTTGGCATTTGAAACACGAAGAAATTTTATGTGCAAACAAATTCTTTCATGCATTTACTGATTTTTTCAGCTAAATGACCCTGAAATTGAAAAGCATTTCAAATGAACTCAGAAAAGGTTGAAAGTTGGCATGGTATCATAATTTCACCCACATAGCATGTGCAAAAAAGTAGAGAGGGTTACCGCAAAAACTGGATGCACTTCGTGTATAAAATGGACAATCTCTTTCGAAGTATCAGGGTTTCGGACGAAAACTCATCCGTTACAAAGGGATTTCATTTTTTAAATAACCTAAGCATTACCAAATTGTATATAATGATAAAACACACTAATATTAAACATAAGAAAAAAGAATCACTGAAAATCTATTTTCAAAGTTAAGTTATTCACAAACTAGTGATTCACACAAATTTCAAATAATTTGAAATGTAAACTATTCAAATTTGTAAACTACCGGCACTAACAGAAAGTTTGTAATTTTTTGTACCTAAAGCAAAAATATTCCCAAAGAAACTCTAAATATAGCAAAAAACAACTCAAAAATAAATAAAGCAAAAAAATAAGAAAATAAAAAAGCCCACCTACTAGGCCAGAGCGGCCTCCATACGACTAGAAACCCAACCTGTAGTTGGGCCAGGATGCAGGCCCGCAAGCCCAGTAGGCCCACAGGCAGAGTAGGAGAGGTAGGCCCAGAAGGCCTGCTATTGAGAGGAGCTCAATGCAGTGCCCGCGTCGGGGCTTATAAACTGGTCCTGGCGCTCCTCAACTACCGAGGTGGGACTAAACTTCTGCGCCCCTCGCCTGGCAGCGCACACCCTTTAGTACCGGGTGGTGGCTCCAACCGGTACTAAAGGGGGGTCTTTAGTACCGGTTGGTGCCACCACCCGGTACTAAAGGGGTGCGCTTGGGCTGGCCAAATTTGACCTTTAGTACCGGTTGGTGGCTCCAACCGGTACTAAAGGCCCATCCTATATAAGCAGCACTTAGAAATTTCGTCAGTTTTCATCTGCTTCTTCTCCTCTGCCCCGTCGCCCGCCGCCCGCCGTCGCTGCCCCCGTCGACGCCCCCGTCGCCACCCCTCCTCGACGCCCCCGTCGCCGCCCCGTCCCCATCGTCGCCGCCCCGATCGTCCCCGTCCCCGTCGTCGCCGCCCCGTCCCCGTCGTCGCCGCCCCGTCCCCGTCCCCATCGTCGCCATCCGCGTCATCGCCGCCCGTCGCCGCCCCCCGTCGCCTCGCCTCGCCGGTGAGCGCCTGCCCCGGCCGCCATGTCCACACACACACACATTGTTAATTAGTTGTAAAATTGTTAGTAATTTTTATGTTTTTAGTTATAGAAATATTTATAGAAATGTTAGAAATTTTCTGTTTTTTTAGTTATAGAAATATTTAGAGAAATGTTAGAAATTTTTCTGTTTTTTAGTTATAGAAATATTAGAAATGATAGTTATATAGAAATGTTATAAATTTTTCTGTTTTTATGTTATAGAAATATTTATAGAAATGTTAGCAATTTTTCTGTTTTTTAGTTATAGAAATATTAGAAATGTTATAGAAATATTAGTTATATATATAGAAATGTTAGAAATTTTAGAATAGTTTTAGTTAGATGAATTAGATTAATGTCAAATTGTTGGAATTTGCATATAGAATTTTAGTTATCACAATCCAATCATTTAAAAAATGTTACTTTTTGCGGGCATATAGTATTTGTTCTCGACGATGCCCGGCCCGCATCCTCGCCGTGGACCCGTTCGCAACGATGTCCGGCAGACCCATGTCCGGGATTGGGCTCCGCCGGGCTGGCACTGGGAGGTGCTACCTGGAGGGGCGCGCCGCTTGGTGAGGAACCCGGCCTCGGGTCCCGTCGTCGATCCTGATCTCCTTTGGTGGCGTTCGCGTGGGCCACATTCGGTGCAGAGGGAGCCGGCCCCGCCGGAGGTGGTGCGTCGTCGTGTCAGGGAGGAGGACGAGCACGTCCATCACTACATGGCTGCTACGGACGTCAGGTTCTCCAATACCTGGCAGGTTCTTTGGGCAGATGACCGGAGATATGATCCTGTGATGGTTCCTTGTCTTTGGGTGTCCACCGCCCGCGCCCCAGGAACCGCGAGTGGCCTAGATTCTTCTATAGTATTCGATCTTTATTAGCTACCTAGCCAGTGATGTATTCGAGATTATATATTATTCGAGACGATGTATTCGAGATTATATATTATTCGAGACGATGTATTCGAGATTATATATTATTCGAGACGATGCATATTATGTACTATATGATTCAGGTTTTCCTTATTGATTGCATCCATGCATTGTAATTTGAATACTTAATTGTTTTATATTTCTTCTGTATTAGTTAAATAAAAGCTATGGCGGATAATACCGGCAGAGAGGGAGAAGAGGCCCTGTTCGAGATCATACGCAGCCCTAGCAGGCCAGATGATCTGAATGAAGCAAATGACGGCTCCCAATATCTGAACAATACTGGGGAGGGTGATGATAAGATATTTGATCTCGACGACCGAGCTGATGAAGTCATGAACTATGATTATGATTATGATGACGCAGACAATGATTATGATGATGAATACAATGTTGATCTTGAAATAACAAAGACTACCGGCGAGGTATATTTATATAAGCAGGCATCTAGTGATCATCACATGTTTTTTTATTTGAAGATATGTTAACGAATCGATCTTTCTTCTTTCAGCCCTCCGGATCGAGCAAATCTGCTTCTACAGACAGCAGGACAAAGTGCGGCCCGAGCAAAAAGTTGAAGGAGGGTGTAAAGTACAACATCGATTCCATCAAAGCTAGTGGCGAACCCCTCATGCCTAAGAACATTGCGAGCAAGTTCGTTCATCAGTGCGGAGTTCTTGTGAAGGACCAACTCCCGATCTCCATTCAAGAATGGAAAGAGCCAAAAATTAAACGCCCAGATGTTACTTGGGTTGATGACAGAGCAAAACAAAAGCTTTGGGAATCTCTGATGGAACATTTCACCCTACCAGATTATTTCACTGATGCAGATGTGCAGAAAGTCAAGGACGCTGCTCTTAAGAAGATGGCAATTGCATTCAACACCCACAAGAAAACTGTATGGGCCAACTACCTCGCTGCAGAAAGGAAGACTCCAGAATTCAAGGGAACACTGGAGAAGCAAAGAGAACACTGGCCCGCTTTCGTGAAATTCAAGGAATCAGAATTATCTAGGGAACGGTCGAGAAAAAACAAGGCCAATGCCGCAAAAAAGACGCAGTTCCATAGGCTGGGTCCAGGTGGCTACGCGGTGGCAATGCCTAAGTGGGATAAGTCTGAGCAAGAGATGGAGGATGCAGGGGTCACTCCGGTTACTAGGAGCTGGCCCCCCAGGTGCAGAACTTGGTTCTATGCGCATGGGGGGGCGTTGGACCCGAAGACAGGCCTGGTTTCGAAGAAGGCAAGTCTAAACGGAGCAGAACAAATGTTACTTGACGCAATAGAAGATGCTCGAAAGGGGGTGTTCACGCCCAACAGAGAGAACGACGAGCTTACGCGCGCCCTGGGAAATCCTGAACACCCGGGAAGAACACGAGGCAAGGGCGTTATTCCCTGGTATGAGGGCTTTTCGGAATGGAACAACGACTACAGGACCCGTGCAAGAAAGAAGATGGAGGAGGAGAAGAAGAGGAAGCTGGAGGAGGAGCAGAGGAAGCAGGACGCGGAACGCCTTCAAGGCCTAGAAGCAAGGCACGCGGACTTGGCACTCAAATTCCAGCAGCAGCAGCAGCAGATCGACTCACTTAGCCAGGAAAGGGGGTCTCAGCAGCGGCAGCAGCAAGCGGATGATCATCCAGCATTGGATAGCACCGTCCCATCCATGCCGAGAAGCAACGTTGGTTCCGCCCCGGGCGACACACTGCTGGATACATACCCTGTGGATGACAACATAGAGAACACTAACTGTGAGCTACACTACAAAATGAAGAACATATCCATGAAGGTGGCGAACGCCGTTGCTTTTACAATTACCCCCGGAGCAACCTTCCATTGCGCCCCGATTCCAGAGGGCCATGCTCGTGTCTTGGTTGATGAGGTGGTGGGCCCATATTCGGGGCTAGAGCTTGACATTCCTGGAGGTGACGACGAGCAAACACTGGGAGAGGCCATACATCGTTTCATCCTATGAAAAAAGGATTGCATCATCTTTCGAAGTCCACCGACACCGCGTCTGCCGACTCCTCCTCGAAGTCCGCCACCGTGTCAGTAGACTCCCGCTCCTCCAAGTCCGCCACCATGTCAGGCCACACCTCCTGCTTCAAGTCCGGCACAGCGTCAGGCCACACCTCCTGCTTCAAGTCCGACACCGTGTCAGGCCACACCTCCTGCTTCAAGTCCAGCACAGCGTCAGGCCACTCCTCCTGCTCCAACTAAGCCACGTCAGCCGTCTCCGCCGCCTAAGCAATCGCAGAAGAGACACGCCACAGCTATGGTGCGTAGCGGTACGAGTCGAGGTAGTACAGAAAGTACAGGCGGAGACAAGCGATATAAATATGGTCCAAGCAGCCTCGCTCCTCTTCCTCAGAGGCCTTACGACATGACCGAGGAGCAAACGATGCAATAGTGCGGGCCGAAGTGGACGCTCATTTTTGACCTAAACCGGCAACACCGCCGAGGGAGAAAGTGCCTGAGGAAAAGATTGACCACTTCATTCGTATGGCTAGACCACCAGCTCCCAAGCCTGTTGACTCAGACTATGAGTGCCAAATCAAGAAGGCACATCGAGCACGACTACAGAAAGAAGCGAGCCCGAGCTCGAGCCAACAAGCAGCTGTCAAAAAATGCGGGAAAACCGTTCCCCAGCTGGGAGAACAGGCGGCGCAATCGACCCCTCCCCCCCCCCCCCCCCCCCGCTTGTTGTGCCAACAACACATGAGAGTACGCGCGCCCAATATTATTGTGGGCAAACCGTTTACGTTCCCGAGCTGGGCGATGTGGTAATAACCGAGGAGCATATAATGCAGGCTGAAATGCTCAAGATCACTGTTGGACAACTCCTCGAGATCGAGCCCATGCCTCCGCTTAGAGAGGAGGAAATAAAACGGAAATATGTCCGGGGCCAACCTTTGGTCGAGCCCGAGGAGGTCAAGAACCTCCCAACGAGAATGTATGAATTGCATGATTGGTACATGAAAATTACCAAGATTTCCAATCGAGAGTCCCTCATGGTGCAAGTCGAGGAAGATCATTACTTCCCTCAGAACTATTTCAGTTATTCAATCAAGATGCACTCGACAAATCTATCGTCAGTTGCTATTGTCTGTAAGTGATTTCTTTCTGTAATTTAAGTCTCAAGCTAGCTCTAGTGCTCATTGATTGATCATTAATTACCTGTAATTATATATCCTCACTATATATTCTTTTCTGTGGTATTATGCAGGATGAAGATGTATGAAATGAAAAAAGCTGGACGCTATGGCATTGGGTTCATTGACCCAAATACCGTTAATGAATACACATGGAAATTGGAATGGTGTAGACAAGATGTAGAGAAATGCATGCTAGAGTTCTTGAAGCGCCTCAATAGCAATGAAGATATACTACTTCCTTGCAACTTCGAGTGAGTCACACTGTCTTGTACTACAAATTCTGTTTTTGCTTACTAGCTAGATGTTAATAAGTGTATAGGGTTTAGGGTTATAGTTGATTAGTGTTATGCACATGCCCGCTTAATTTATACATGCAAACGTATGCGCATGCAGCTTCCACTGGATCTTGTTAGAAATTAAAGTTGACGAAGGAAAAGTTGAAGTACTGGACTCACTACTTAAAAAAAATAGTGACTACAGCATCGTGAAGGGGATAGTCGACAGGTTATTTCAATCATTATTAACTATATCTCAGCCTATTTAGTTCGTCATTTCCTGATATGAACTATTTTTAATAACCCCTTTATTAATTTTCTTTGCCGGCGGGCAGGTCTTGGGCAAAGTACATCAAGGTGACTCCAGGAAAATGGCGACAAAAGCTATGTTGGTATCGACCCAAGGTAAGTAATTAAGTAGTACTAGCTAGCTAGCTACCATCTCTTTAATTCTTGTTTCAATACCATTAATTAATTAACATGCTTGATTAATTATTATCTGATTAAATTCTATTGTCGTAAAGGCCCTGAAGCAGGCGCCGGGGACTGAAGTGTGTGCATACTACGTTTGCGAGAACATTCGCATGATGGCGTCCGAAAGGAGCAGATCTGATAGACAGGACTGGGTACGTTTGCCAGAAAACTATTCACAAATCTTACATGATTGTCGATATCTAGTCACACAACTAATACACATGCATATTGATCTCCTTCTTAACAGTTCAAAGAGGTGCGGGACAAGCTCCTATCAGAGGAGCGCATACGAGCACTTCAAGAGGAAATAGCGGGATTTTGCTCGACCAGGTCATAGATCCCAAAGGAGAATACTATTACCCGCTACCGCCCCCATGAACCACTTGTCATCGTGCTCCGAAGGCACCAAGGCAACATGTAGGAGAAATTGTATAAATATATACATGTGTATGTGTGAATAATTAATGGTGGTTGTGAGACATTCGATTATATATATATGATCAGTTCTACGAGGAAATCTATTTATATATATGCATAACGTGTACAATATGTAGTATCGTAAAATACCAGCAAACAAAAAAGAATTAAATAGAAAACACAAAATTAATGAAAAATAAAAATTAAAACCAAAACCCCCCCAAACATTTAGTACCGGTTGGTGCTACCAACCGGTACTAATGGTCTACCAGCACCCGGGCCTGGGTCGTGCCACGTGGTGGCACTTTAGCGCCGGTTCGTGCCGAACCGGTACTAAAGGGGGGGGGGCTTTAGTCTCCACTCCATAGTGCCGGTTGCAGAACCGGCACTAAAGGCCCTTACGAACCGGTGATAAAGGCCTGTTCTGCACTAGTGTAACGTGCTACAAAGTGGGACATTCAATGACTATCTCATGGTGAGTATCGATACTTGGCTGTAATGCTACCAAAAATCATTTTGTCCCACTGAATTAAATGTCGCAAGATTGCATCTATACTCTTCTGTCCTCACCGTTCCCCCGTTGCGACGCATGATATATCTCGGTTCATTCGTTAAGGAGGTCCCATGGAGGGGTTGATGCATGGTCGCCACCCAATGTGAATTGGAATACAAGATCTACGATCCGGGTTTTTTCGGACCGTATGTTTTTGTGGGACTAACATTTTTGCAAAATATGTTGTGTATAGTGGCTTTTGTCTATTATGTTCTCGGTCCATTCACCTAGGATGTCCCATGGAGGAGCTGATGGATGGTCACCACCCAAGGTGAATTGGAAAATGAGATCAACGATCCGGTTTTTTCGGATCGTATGTTTTTGTCCCACTTCATCATCCTCTCAAAAGAAAGGAAATTGTCGCGCTAGCTATTTTCTTAACTGGCACCTAAATTCCTTCTATAAACTATAAATAAGACAACGTATTTAGGGACTGGAATTCACGTTATTTCCTTGTGCAACTAATATGATTTTACCATTTAAACCGTACGATAAAATCAACTCCCAAATCCCCAAATAAAACATACGGAGCAGTTGTTTCACTACTTATAGACTAAACACCAAGTGTGATGCAATACTATTTAATTCCCATCTATTTTGCCAATCTTCCACTAAATCATGAGAACTGGACATCCAAACTCTCTATCCAAAAGACGAGATATCTAAAGACCTATTTCGAGTGATATTAATCTGAACCAAATAAAAGAGAGCATACAAAGTTACATTCAATGCAAGTAGGCCCAAGGCACATATTTTACCACTGTTTTGGCCCGAAATTTGCAACAAACCTCATGTGTGATTTAGGAAGGCCATCTCTTTAGTCGAGAGGGGCTCTAACCAGATAATGTAAACAGTGAGCAATCATTACCTAAAAGAGCTCAGTGAAAGTTTTCTCGCAAAAGTTAGGGTCGCAAAGACTGAGCACCAGTTGCTCTGGCAATGTCATCTTTTTTACGTCCGCTACTGAAGGAACTTTATATTATCTTTGCTGCATCCCTCAAGGAAAGGGGAGAAAACCAGGGACAACCGAGGAGGGGGAGTATGAGTAGTAGCAGGAGGGGGCGTAGATATGGAAGAGGGATGTTTTTTTCAAAAAGCAACATCAATAAATAAGGACAAGATATGGCTTTTCATGTCCCTAGATCTCTGCTTTGGGTTCATTTCAAGTACTCCTTCCCCTTTCTCTCTTTCTCATAGATGATATTTTCTACAGTTTTTCTAATGTGTAATGTAATAATTTTTTTGGCTTTTAGAACTATTCCGGAAATGTGCAGTGTAGCACACTGGGTTTCTTTATTTTATGATGTTTATTCTAGTTATTTTGGTAGTGAAACAAACATGGTCCGTGCTGTGAGAGAACATTGTGTTAATGTGATTTAGTATGGAAACAATTTTACTATAGTAGTGTCATTTACACTTTTGAGGACAACGTGCCGAACGAACGAAACGACATGGGTAAGAACTGTTCTCTGCCACGAGCATCGGTAGTCGTTATCAATCAGTTTGCATGATTTTCCTATTTGTTGGGGACTTGTTGTCAATGTGCGCCTCAGGTTCGTCCTGGTAGACTGGTCTTTCTAGCGGACAATCAATTTAGGTAAAGATTTCGAACTATGGAACGGGTTCTACGAGAGCATCTGACCTACCTAGAGTGGATTGTCCCTCAACATAGGACTTGCCATGTATTCCTTGCATTATGTTTCCACTTACCTCCAACATGTTATGCAAGATGCATGAATGATGGGGTAATATTCTTACTTGCCAAAAAATGTATTGTGAATTTTGGATTGCGGACATGTCATTAACTGCTTTCGTTCGAGCTGTGTAGCTAACTGATTTCATCAGGGAGGTTCTTAAGAAGAGAGATCTCATTTGCAGCATTAATTATCTTGATTGCGTATGTTAATGTATGCATACTTTTTGTATCAAATGTATCGCCGCCAAGTTGCTACTGTGGCGGTATTGTAGGTCAGGGTTTCACATCCCCAGTGCAGATTAAGAGGGCCCTCAGGTGCGCAGGAAATATCGCATCATTGGCTTGACAAAGCAGTCTAGAAGAGATTTGAGGTTTGAATTATCGACCGGAGAAACAAAGACTATGAGGGACTACTTTCAAGAAACCTACAAGCTGCAACTACATTACAATTTATCTCCTACGTACAAGTTGGTACAGAGCAGAAACCAAATTTTCTCTGAATGGAGGTTTGTGTAAATGGACTTGATCTTATCTATACTTTCATTTTCTGTACACCGAGCACTTTCATATGTTCTGAACTTCCGATGCACTTTCTATTTGCAATTTACCTTTTATATGTTCTAAGAATACACTCGCGATTTCCCTTCATGTCTCCTATATAGTTTCGGGACAGTGGTACCAAAAGAAGTCTGATGATAGCCAGGTTTCTAATATGATCGTCATAGCCTATGAAGGAACTGCTGGGCGCGATGCCTCCATTCGCAAGGCGATTTGTTCAGCTGTCTTTTCTGTGTGTGATCTTTTGTTAGATGAAAGGACTAAGCAAAGTTTGTTTGGAACGTTGCATTGATCCTAAGTTTCCTCTTGGTTAGTCTATTCTGGGTAACAAGTATAATACCGCCCAACGTGCAAATGAGTTCGGTATAGAAGTTAACAAAAACCCAAGTTTTTTTAGGCTAGAGTTCTACCTGATCCAATGGTAACTAACCCCACTTCCAATATTTCCAGTGCTCTTCTCTGCCATCTTGTACTCTATTTCTCTAATCAGCTCGAGGACAGCGACAACCGGGTCTGCCTCGCCGCCATCCGTTTCCGCCTTGCCTAGGCACACCATGCATCTGCCCCACCTCCCTAGCCAAACTAGCCATCCCCTCCATGGCGACCCCGTGTGCTGGTGGTGGACAAGGTAGGCAATGTGATTTCTTTTAGCTTTATTTTTTTCTTCAACTTCTATTTTTAAATATCACAAATAAAAATTAGGCAACGACCGTCATACCGTAACACGCGTCCAGATATTACAAGTGACGCACACATCCGGACAGGCCGGTGCAAGTCTTCGGCTGCTCACTCGAGGGTAGACGGATAGAAGTTGGAGTCCAACGGCTGCTAGAACTATGCTACAACGCCCACGCACAGAGGAGATTATGGAGCACAGGGCCAGCGAATGTGCTTTATTCTGGAATCTTCTTTATTGTAGTATGTTTATGTCACTTACACTTCTGATGACACTTTAGATGTTTGGTAATAAAAATATGTAGTGGAACAGACATTTTTGCAAAATACACATAGTTTCTTTTTTCATAGTGAATAGCAAAAAACTACCACATTACGGGCTATCGTTCCAAAAAACTACTGCTTCTTTTAATTTTTCAAAAAACTACCACAAATGTGGTGGGCTGTTCCAAAAAACCCAAGTGGCCGAACAGTTATAGTTTAAGTGGGTTTATGACATGTGGGCCCCGCCCGTCAGGGTTTTGTCGGCCACAATGTTTGTTGTTTTGAACTGCTTGGAACAATTAAGTAATGTGGTGTCATACTGTTGCCTTTACTATTTTGATTTGATATGAGCATGAGTATGTTATTGATATCATATGCTGATTATTGTTTGATATGAACTGATTTCATATGTTGATCATTGTTTGATATGAATTGATTTCTTATGTTGATCATTGATTGATATGGATTGATTTCTTATGTTGATCATGGGTTGCGAAGCTACTGCTCCCCAGCCAGTTGTCAACCTCCGAGTACTCTCTGCCGTCATCCCCCATTCCACCTCCACCCGTTGAGTGGCCGTCGTTGACTGGTTTCGCCGCGGCCGACGCCATCGCCTAGGTCGGAGAGGGAGACACGGTGAGAGAGAGTGAGAGAGGGGGAGGGGAACAGAGGAATGGCTCGGTCGTCTACCACTTGTTCGGGATGGCTCGCTCGTTCGCCCTAACGGCTATCACCCACGCGCCGTCAGCCCTGTGGCTGACAAAGCCCCGACGGACGGGGCCCACATGTCATAAACCCACTTAAACTGTAACCGTTCGGCCACTTGGGTTTTTTGGAACAGCCCACCACTTTTGTGGTAGTTTTTTGAAAAATTAAAAAAATTAGTAGTTTTTTTTCCGATAGCCCGTATTGTGGTAGTTTTTTGCTATTCACTTCTTTTTTCACGATAAACAATAGGGTAAAAACCCCCACTGCAACTTTTATATGCATAGTTGCTTTAATCTATTATGTTCTGGTTTACTTCACCTAGGAGGGCCTATGGATGGGCTGATGCATGGTCACTGCCGAAGGTGAATTGGGGGCGAGATCTCCGATACAGTTTTAGGGGATCGACTGGTTTTACCAAATCCATCAACCCCTCAGGGGAAAGGGAATTATCGCTAGCTATTTTCCTAAGTGGTACCTAAATTACTGCTACAAATTGTAAATGAAATAATGTATTAGGGAGTAAAACTCGTTATTTCCTTCTGGACAAAAGAATTTATTAAAATTTAAATCATACCATGCAATCTGATAATGAATTACAAAATAAAACAAATGGGAGCAATATTTGCAGTCTTTATAGACACAGAATTGTTTGTTGAGGAATGCTCTGATTTGGGACAATTCTTCCAACAAATCATAAGAAATAAGGGATCTAACACCTCGGGCCAAATAAGACATATTATGGCCATATTTGGAGTGAAATTAATTTGAGCCAAATGACATAGAGCACAAAAGTTATATTGAACGCATATGGGGACTAAAGTCATAATTTGTACCACTATTTTGGGCCAAAATTCACAACAAACCCCACTTGTGATTTAGGAAGGCCAACTCGTTACTCAAGAGGGGATTATAATCATAAAAAGTAAAGGATGTAGGAGTACCTTATAGAGCCTAGTGAGGGATTTCTCACATATCTTAGGATCGCAAAGATTGAGCACCACTTGGTCTGCCAATGACATAATTTGTTCCCTTCGATGCTTACACCAACTTTATATTGTCTTCGCTACCTCCCGCAAGAGAAGAGGAGAAAAATCAAGAACATCAAGGAGGAAGAGTATGAGTAGTAGGAGGAGGGGTGTGGAGATGACGAGGGTTGATTTTTCATTTCATAAAGAAACATGAATAAACAAGGTTGCAATAGCAGGTTAAGTTTAGGTACTGCCCACCTTTCTCTCTATTGCTCAGAGATGATACTTTCTCCATGGTTTCTTATGAGTGACGTAACAATTTGTTTTAGCTTTTAGAAGAATTTGGGGAATGGGTAGTGCTGCATACTAGTTGTTCTTCATTGTATGATGTTTATTATAGCTATTTTGGTAGTGTAACAAACATGGTTCGTGTTGCGAAAGAACTTTTGATCAATGTGATTTTGAGTGGAATCATTTTTATGTCATTTACACTTTTGATGAAATTTTACTTGTTTGGTAATACAAAAATATAGTGGGATCGACATTTAGCAAAATATGTTGTTTATAGTTGCTTTTCCCTATTATGTTCTCATTCTATTCACCTAGGAGGTCCCATGGAGTGGTGGATGCATAACCGTCAGCACAGGTGATTTGAGGGCGAGACCTCTGACATGTTTTCTCAGATCGGGTGTTGTTGTTTTCCACCCAATCATCCCCTCATAGGAAATGATCGCTAGCGACCTGCTTCACTAGTAACTAAATTCTTGCTATAAACTATCAATGAAATAATATATTTAAGGACATATATGATCGTCATTTCCATGTGGAACAACAAGAATTATACCATTCAAAACATACCATGCAATCTAATCCTGAATCCTAAAATAACACAGACAGGATAAATATCTGCAACCTACATAGACTAAGCATTGACTACGGAGGAATGATATATAATTCTCACCGATTTTGGCCAATTCTTTCCACCAAATCTTGAGGATCGACACGTCCAACCCCGCTTGCAAAAAGAAGATAAAACTAAGGCCCTATTTTGAGTGGAATTAATTTGAACAAATAACAGAGATCTCACAAAATTTAATTCAATGCAAACAAGACCCAAAGGCACATTCTTAACACTGTTTTCGGCCACAATTCACGACAAACTTCACTTGTGCTTTACGAAGGCCAAACCAAATGTTTACTCCAGAGGGGGACGTTAGTCATCAAAAGGAAATGATGTACCAGGAGTACCTTAGAGAGCAAAGTGAGGGATTTTTTGTGTTGCTTACGGTCACACATATTGAGCACCAGGTCTCTACAAGTTTCATCTTTTGATCCTTCACCGCTTGCTTCAACTTTATATTGTCTTTGCTGCCTCTCGCAAGCGAGGCAGAGAAAATCAGGGAAATAGAGGAGGAGGAGTAGGAGTACGAGGAGGAGCGGGTGTGGAGATGTAGGAAGGATGATTTTACATTTCAGGTAGCATTGTCAATAATGAAGGCCCACACAGGTTATTTCATGTACCTAGATGTCTGCTCCGGGTTCAATTTACGCACCCTCTTACTTTCTCCCTTGCTCATGGATGATTTTTTCTTCATGGTTTCTTATGAGTAACGTAATAATTAAATTTTAATTGTAGAACTAATCATGCAATATGTGGTGCTAGACACTGCATTTTCTTAATTGTGCCTTTAGGTCCTATTTGGATTGAACGCATTTTTATTATTCTCTCTCGTGTTTAGTTCAAAGTAAACTATCAAACATGGCTTTAGTGATGTTGTTGGTCTAGTGGGGTTGTTTAGTTCATAGTTACTCAATCCAAACATGGCCCGAAATGCATGTTGGTACACAAAATAGTTTCCAGGGATATGAATCCATTCCAAAGCGGACGTTTTTTTTGCTTGTAGACAATGCTTCTTTGATGAAGAGATAGAACACTCTTTGTATGTTACAATCTAATTTGTCACTAGTGACTGATCAATTCAGCAATGGTTCTGAACTGGACAATGGTTGATTCTATGTTCATTTATTAGTGTGCATAATCATCAAGGAAGACCCCATTTTGTTATATAATGTTGTTTCATCAAATTTTAGAAGAGGGAGATGTTTCCAGATCTAGCTCCTTTGCTGTGGTACTCATTTGACACAATTGCCGCATTGGTCCAGGTATGTCATAATCATTTGCTCCTTCTATATTTATGAATTTAGTGTGAGCATGCGTGAAACCACAAAATACAAGGTTTTGAACCTTTTATCCTATTTATTAAAAACCAGTTTGATATGGCAGTTGGCCATTCTTGGTCATATTCAGTCTTCTTGTAGTAAGTGATAGTAACATTTATTATTAAGCTTTGAATTTCTAATCTTAGTTTATCTCACTGGTCTATTAGTCTACTTGAAACATAAACATTAGTTTGTAAGAATCTGCCCTGCACTTCTGCCTCCAACTTTAACGTTGGTTGCATCAACTCGAGTCTGCAATGTGTGCACTTCGGAAAAAATATAAGCATAATGGAAGAATATTTTATTTCTTGTTGTTGTCATATCATGGTTTAATGTTCGACAAATGAGTTTTTAATGCATATTTGTTCTTAATTACCTTGAACTTCACACAATAATTTTGTAACATATTTCTTTAACCTCTTCTGTTTCTCTTTGTTATTGCAGTGCATTGCATCACACCCTGGGACCAAAAGCCCTTTCAAAGAAGGTAATGAGAACCACTTCATGTATTAGATTTCAATGGACTGTTGGTGTGGTTTGCCAGTTATCGTACATTTTGGCTAAATATTTATGCTAGATAGTATCTTAGTAGTTGATTTGTTATACCTTTATATCTGCTTTTTTAGCAGATATACTTCTACCAAGTCATCTCAACGACTAGTATATGTAACATTGTTATTTTCCTTGTAACACCACTTTTTCTTATAATAATCCACATAAGTTAAGTATCATGAGCTTCTCTCTTGTTGAAGGTGAAGTCAAAGTAGAAGCAAATCCTAGAAATAAACCCCATATGAATGAACACTCATTTTGCTAATATGTATGACCATTGCCTACTCATTTTGCAGGTGTCCACTTTCATTCTCCTAAAGCTTATGAAAAACGAAGTTGGTTTGCCCTACTGTTCTGACGAACCTTTTTATGCTATTGCTTTTGCTTTACAAAATATGGTTTCATGACCAGATGACTAGCCGTCGGCAAGGTTGCTAAAGTGCATTATCCGGTTTTACCTTAGGATGTTTGATCATCCTAGGTTTGTACCTGCTGTCATTCCTGTTGTTGGGGTATTATTTTCACGCCCATACTTAACAAGTACTTCCATTGTTGTTTTCTTGTTCTCTCCAGTGCAGGGGCCGTGCGGGGCTTAAAAAAAGGCCTCCCAACATGCTACAAAGTGGGATATTCAATGACTATCTCATGTTGAGTATTGATACTTGGCTATATTTCTACCAAAATTCATTCTGGCCTAACGAAGTAAATTTCGCAAGATTGCATCCATACTCCTCTCTCCTCCCCGTGCCCCCATCACGACGCATGATATGTTCTCGGTTAATTCACCGAGGAGGTCCCATGGAGGGGTTGATGCATGGTCGCCACCCAATGTGAATTGGAAGACAAAATCTACGATCTGGTTTTTTCGGACCGTATATTTTTGTGGGACAAACATTTTTGCAAAATACGTTGTGTGTAGTGGCTTGTCTCTATTGTGTTCTCGGTCCATTCAGCTAGGATGTCCCATGGAGGCGCTGATGGATGGTCACCACCCAAGTTGAATTGGAAGATGAGATCTACGATCTGGTTTTTTCGGATCATATGTTTTTGTCCCACTTCATCGTCCTCTCAAGAGAAAGGAAATTATCGCGCTAGCTAGTTTCTTAACGGGTACCTAAATCCCTTCTATAAAGTATAAATAAGACAACGTATTTAGGGAATGGAATTCTCGTGATTTCCTTCTGGAACTAAATATGATTTTAGCATTTAAACCATATGATAAAATCAACTCACGAATCCCAAAATAAAACATACGGAGAAGTAGTTTCACTACTTATAGACAAAACACTGAGTGTGATGCAATGCTATTCAATTCCCATCAATTTTGGCCAATTCTTCCACTAAATCATGAGAACTGGTACATCCAAACCCTCTATCCAAAATATGACATATCGTAAAGCCCTATTTCGAGTGATATTAATCTAGACCAAATAAAAGACAGCATACAAACTTACATTCGATGCAAGTAGGCCCAAGGCACATATTTGACCAATGTTTTGGCCCAAAATTTGCAACAAACCGCATGTGTGATTTAGGAAGGCCGGCTCTTTAGACGAGAGGGGGCTCTAACGAGATAAATTAAACGGTGAACAATTATTACCTAGGAGAGCTCAGTGAGAGTTTTCTCGCAAAAGTTAGGGTCGCAAAGATTGAGCACTAGTTGCTCTGGCAATGTCATTTTTTTACGTCTGCTGTTGAAGGAACTTTATATTATCTTTGCTGCATCCCTCAAGGGAAGGGGAGAAAACCAGTAATAATCGAGGAGGGCGAGTATGAGTAGTAGCAAGAGGGGGCGTAGATATGGAAGAAGGATGTTTTTTTTCAGAAAGCAACATCAATAAATAAGGAGAAGACATGGCTTTTCATGTCCCTAGATCTCTGCTTTGGGCCATTTTAAATACTCCTACCCCTTTCTCTCTTGCTCATAGATGATATTTTCTACAGTGTTTCTAATGGGTAACGTAATAATTTATTTTGGATTTTAGAACTATTTCGGAAATGTGCTGTGTTGCACACTCGGTTTCTTAATTGTATGATGTTTATTCTAGTTATTTTGGTAGTGAAACAAACATGGTTCATGATGTGAGAGAACTTTGTCATAATGTGATTTAGTATGGAGTCGATTTTACTATAGTAGTGTCATTTACACTTTTGAGGAGAACGTGCTCAACGAACGAAACGACATGAGTAAGAACTGTACTCTGCCACAAGCATCCATATTCGTTATCAATCAGTTTGCTTGCTTTTCCTATTTTTTGGGGACTTGTTGTCAATGTGCGCCTTAGGTTTGTCCTGGTAGACTTGTATTTCTTCTCGCGGACCATCAATTTAGTTAAAGATTTCGAACTATGGAACGGGTTCTACTAGAGCATCAAACCTACCTAGAGTGGATTGTCCCTCAACATAGGTACTTTCCATGTATTCCTTGCATTCTGTTTCCACTTACCTGCAACATGTTATGCCAAGATGCATGAATGATGGGGAAATATTCTTACTTGCCAAAAATGTATTGTGAACTTTGGATTCCAGACATGTCATCGACTGCTTTCGTTCGAGCTAACCGATTTCATCGGGGAGATTCTTAACTGGAGAGATCTCATTTCCAGCATTAATTATCTTGATTATGTATGTTAATGTATGCATAATTTTTGTATCAAATGTATCGCCGCCAAGTTGCTGCTGTGGCGGTATTGTAGGTCAGGGTTTCATGCCCATTGCAGATTAAGAGGGCCCTCAGGCGCGCAGGAAATACCGCATCGCTGGCTTGACAAAGCAGTCTAGCATATATTTGAGGTTTGAATTATCGACGACAGAAACAAAGACTATGAGGGGCTACTTTCAAGAAACCTACAAGCTGCAACTACATTACAATTTCTCTCCTGCCTACAAGTTGGTACAGAACAAAAACCTATCTTTCTCCGATTGGAGGTTTGTGCAAATGGACTTGATCTTCTCTATACTTTCATTTGCTCTACACCTAAACTTCGGATGCACTTTATATTTGCAATTTACCTTGCATATGTTCTAGTAATACACTTGCGATTGCGCTTCAGGACTGTAGTATAGTTTCAAGACAGCGGTACCAAAATAAGTTGGATGATAGCCAAGTTTCTAATGTGATCGTGATAGCCTGTGAAGTTCCAGCTGGGTGCGAGGCCTCCATTCGCAAGGTGATTTGTTCAGCTATATTTTTTGCGTGTGATCTTTTGATAGATGAAAGGACCAAGCAGAGTTTGTTTCGAACATTGCATTAATCCCATGTTTCCTTTTGGTTAGTCTGTTCTGGGTAACAATTATAATACCGCCCAAGGTGCAAATGAGTTTGGTATAGAAGTTGACAACAACCGATTTTTTTTGGCTAGAGAGTTCTGCCTGATCCAATGGTAACTAACCCAAATTCGAATATTTCTAGTGCTCTTCTGTGCCATCTTGTACTGCTATTTCTCTGATCAGCTCAAGGACAGCGACAACTGGGTCGACTGCCCCGCCGCCATCCGTTTCCGCCTTGCCTGGGCACACCATGTGTTCGCCCCACCTCCCTGGCCAAACTAGCTATCCCCTCCATTGCGAGCCCGTGTACTGGTGGCGGACAAGGTTTGCAAGAGGAAATGTGAATTCTTTTAGCTTTGTTTGTTTCTTGGACTTTGATTTTTCAATATCATAAAGAAAAATTAGGTAAGGTCCGCCATCCCCCAACATGCGTCTAGACATTACAAGTGAAGCACGCATCCGAACAGGCCAATGCAAGTCTTCGCCTGCTCACCAGAGGGCACACGGATAGAAGTTGCATTCCAGCGGCTGCTAGACATATTCTAGAACGCCCACACACAGAGGAGAATATGGTGTACAGGGCCAGTGAATGTGCTTTATTGTGTAATCGTCTTTATTGTACTATGTTTATGTAACTTACACTTTTGATGACACTTTAGATGTTCCGTAATACAAATATGCGTACTTGCTTTAATCTATAATGTTCTCGATCACTTCACCTAGGAGGGCCTATGGAGGGGCTGATGCATGGTCACCGCCGAAGGTGAATTGAGTGCAAAATCTACGATACAGTTTTAGGGCATCGAGTGATTTTTTTCAAATCCCTCAACCCCACAGGGGAAAGGGAATTATCGCTAGCTAGTTGCCTAAGTGGTACATAAATTTCTGCTACAAATTGTAAATGAAATAATATATTTAGGGAGTAAAATTCCCGTTATTTCCTTGTGGACAAAAGGATTTATGAAAATTTAAACCATACCATCCAATCTTGTAATGAATTCTAAAATAAAACCAACGGGAGCAATATTTGCAGTCTTTATAGACAAAGAATTGATTATTGAGGAATGCTCTGATTTGGGACAATTCTTCCGCCAAATCATAAGAACTTAGGCATGTAACACCTCGGGCCAAAAGAAGACATATGTATGGCCATATTTGGAGTGATATTATTTTGAGCCAAATAACAGAGAGCACAAAAGTTATATTGAACACAAATAGGGACTAGAGGCATAATTTGTACCATTATTTTTGGCCAAAATTTACAACAAACCTCACTTGTGATTTCGGAAGGACAAGTTTTTATTCAAGAGGGGATTGTAATCATAAAAAGTAAAGGATGTAGGAGTACCTTATAGAGCCTAGTGAGTGATTTCTCACGTATCTTAGGATCACAAAGATTGAGCACCACTTGCTCTGCCAATGACATATTTTTTCCCTTCAATGCATGCATCAACTTTATATTGTCTTCGCTACCTCCTGAAGAGAAGAGGAGAAAAATCAAGAAATCGATGAGGAGTAGTATGAGTAGTAGGAGAAGGGTTGATTTTTCATTTCATAAAGCAACATGAATATACAAGGCCGCAATAGCAGGTTAAATTTGGGTACTGCGCATCTTCTCTCTGTTGCTCATAGATGATACTTTCTCCATGGTTTCTTATGAGTAACGTAATAATTTGTAGCTTTTACAAGAATTTCGGGAACGTGCAGTGCTGCATACTGGCTATTCTTAATTGTATGATGTTTATTGTAGTTTTTTTCTAGTGTAACAAACATGGCTTGTGCTGCAAAAGAACTTTGGATGACTGTTATTTTGTGTGGAATCAATTTTATGTCATTTACACTTTTGATGAAATATTACTGCTTTGGTCAAACAAATATATAGTGGAACCACCATTTAGCAAAATATATTTATAGTTGCTTTTCTCATTCCATTCACCTAGGAGGTCCCATCAAGTGGTGCATGCATGACCGTGGCCATAGGTGATTTGAGGGCGAGATCTCCGATCATGTTTTCTCGGATCGGGTGGTGTTGTTTTCCACCCAATGATCCCCTCATAGGAAATGATCGCTAAGCACCTGCTTAACTAGTAACTAAATTCTTGCTATACACTATCAATGAAATAGTATATTTAAGGATAGATATGATTGTCATTTCCATGTGGAACAACAAGAATTCTATCATTTAAAACATATCATGCAATCTAATCCTAATCCCAAAACAAAATAGATGGGATAAATATCTACACCCTTCATAGACTAAGCATCGATGACAGAGCAATGATAACTAATTCTCACCGATTTCGGCCAATTCTTTCCACCAAATCATGGGGGTAGACACATCCAACCTCGCTTGCAAAAAGAAGACATAACTAAGGCTCTATTTTGAGTGGAATTAATTTGAACAAATAACATAGATCCCACAAAATTTAATTCAATGCAAACAGGTCCGAAGAGCACATCTTAACACCATTTTGGGCCACAATTCACAACGAATTTCACTTGTGCTTCAGGAAGGCCAAATGTTTACTCTAGAGTGGGACGTTAGTCATCAAAAGGAAATGATGTACAAGGAGTACCTTAGAGACCATAGTGATGGATTTTTTGCATTGCTTAGGGTCTCATATATTGAGCACCAGTTCTCTACAATTTTCATCTTCTGATCCTTCACTGCTTGCTCCAACTTTATATTATCTTTACTGCCTCTCGCAAGAGAGGCAGAGAAAAACAGGGACATGGAGAAGGAGTAGGGGGTGTGGTGATGTAGGAAGGATGGTTTTACATTTCAGGTAGCAGCGTCAATAATCACACTGGTGTGCGTCGGTCCTAAACAAACGGTTTTTAACCCCTTTCTGCGACGGCATTTGGAACCGTCGCCAAGTGAGTGTGTGCGATAGGGTGTCCTTCCCACACGACCCAGAAATCATCGGGGATAGGCCCTCCTGGGACCCAGGCTGGGGCCGTGTGCGATCGGGCGAGGCATCGAAACCCAATCATTTCCGTAGGTATGTACATCCCACACGGTAATCCGAGAAAATCATTTCCGTAGGTATGTACATCCCACACGGTAATCCGAGAAAATCATTTCCGTAGGTATGTAAATCCCACACGGTGAATCCCAGAAAAACATTTCCGTTCGTATGTATATCACACACAGTTAATCCAGGGAATACGTTTCCGTTCTTATGTACATCCCACACAGTCAATCCAGGGAAAACGTTTCAGTTCGGACGTAAATCCCACACAGTTTTATGTGTAGGCTCGTGTGTGAAAGGTGTAACTATCACACACGGTCTTCCTTGGTTAATTGTTTGCTTTTATCAACTATATCACACACGATTTGATGAAGAAAACTGTGTGGCATTGGGCTATCCATCGCAAGCGCTTTTACTGCTAAAACCGTTTGCAAAGGTCCATGACACATTTAGCAGGTTTTTTAGTTTACAATTAATAATTCCAGTATTACGCAAATTCACATTTCATATCGAACAGCTGTTTTCCAATTTCATATCAGGCACATAAATATATTATAACATCACAGTACGGTAGCTACATGAAAACAGCACAGTACAACATATAGCTAGTTCAACTTCATAAGAACAATATATTCATTTCCCTAATCGAGATCATCCAGGATTGTCTTATCCACCTCTGCTTTCAGTTCAGTAAGAACCCGTTTTGCACGGGCCAACTGGGAAAGTTCCTCCTACTTCGCCAACACCATCTTAGCAAAGTCTGATTTAAAAAATCTGAGCTCATTCTCCACCTTCAACTTTTTATCCCGCATCTTGAAATATGCTTCAGCGTTGACAAGACTTCCTCTAAGCCTATGTGTGCTCACTTCCTCATACATGCTCCAGAGCTTCGTTAGGCACATCTTCAAAGACTGTGGCCACTCTTGATCAACCCACTCCAAGTAAGAACACTTCCGTTCATCCTATCATATTTAAAACTAGATCAGTAACAATTGTGGGGGAAATGGGTTTATAGCAACATAGAAAATCACCAATGCTTATTTTGAAAAACTGAAGAAACATGTTAATTATGACATATCTTCTCAAAAAGATCAATGTGCAAATGAAATAATTGGTATTGAGACAACAACCAAATTCCGGAATATCAGAAGCTATAATTAACTACAACGACGCTACAAGTTCTTACTCATGTACAATAAATAACAAATTTACCATTTTATGAGGAAGGTAAATATAACTGCAACAGCATAGCGACAGTGTTTGGATGACATCAAATTGATACTAACAGGTGTGTACATGCACAAATTTAGTAACATAGAACTAATAGCACTAAGGCCGTCCACTATGTATGCCAAAACTAGTGTAAAGACAACTGTTGCTACATCTCACACCGGTGCCCTGAACTGGCGAGCCGATGCAGCGGAAAAAAATCAGGGACCCAGACTCCGGAGCACGTAGTTGCTCCGATGCCCAGTTCCTTCGTGCCATAAAGATTTAGTATTTTACTGCTTGGCTGCTCGGATGTGTGGACCAAAGTTGGCTGCACAAACTGCTGAAGCGGTGCCAAATAATTTTCTAATGGCACCGCTGATGAGATGGCAACAATTTAAGATACTAGGTACAAACTGTGACACTGTCTTAGGATGCGTTTGGTTGAAGGTGTGGTATGAATGGGTTGGGACCGTGACAGTGTCTGAATCACATCTAACAAATGATTTGTAACAACGGAAGAGGGTCTAACCTTCTCTGCACATGCCAGAAACTTCCTCCCAGTGTCCACAGAATCAAACGTAAGTAGCTTTACGCATGAAGATTGATGGTGACAACGAGCAGATAGATCTTCAGCCACCCCGCTCCATTCGTTGCCACTGATGGTCTTAGGGAGCTACAAGAGGAAGAAACAACTCAAATCGACCTCCGGGTAAAAATCCTTCATTCCAAGTCATAGCCCGAGAGAGAGAAGAGAGGCATACCCGGGTGGTGAAGGAGTAGTCGCCGGAGGAGGAACCGCTGGAGATGTCTTTGAATAAGACCATGGCGACCCCGGCGGTAGGATGTGAGATGGCGAGAGCGAGGAAGCGGTTATGGCTTAGCAAGGAAGGAAGGAAGGAGGACACAGGGGAAATGTGACTTGTGGTCGGGGAGAAAAGGGGGTGGGGAAGGGGGGCAGGGGAAGATATTTTGGCGGTAGGCCAAAATTTTGGAAATGTCGAGGGAAACTTTGCACGATTGTGTGCATCGCAAATGATTCTTCTGCTTTACGCGCATGGGATGAGTTTGATAATTCAAATTTTGGTCTCAAGGCATGGGCACATTCACTTTGAACGCGCGCGGTGCCGCCAAACCATTCACTTTGAACGATTGTGTGCATCGCAAACGATTCTTCTGCTTTACGCGCATGGGATGAGTTTGATAATTCAAATTTTGGTGGAAATTTCCCCGGGTACGTCATTGCATAATTTAACATCGCTTGCTAATTTGGGCACACAAAAGAGCGTACAGCAGACATACCACACTTACTGAATCGAGCAATTTTAGTAATTACACTGAGGCAATTGACCTAAACATTGCTCTAACAAAAGACCAGCATTAAAAACCAAGCATAAGTACGCATAGTTAAAAATCCGCCGCCACGCCAGCCTATGCATCGCCGGTGTGAGATGAGACGTCGATGACTTGTCCTGGCGACATGCCGCCATTGGTGGACTCCGCGTCCCCCCTGCTGAAGTCGACCGCGTCCTCGTCCTCGTCCTCGGCGCCGCCCTCAAGGTTGTAGTACTCGTAGTAGTGGTTGCGCCAGAGATCGCGTTGGTACTCCACCGCTGATTCCTCAATGGACAGACTCCTCTCTACCTCGACCACGGCCACACGCAACTCCTCCTCCCGGCGCGCCTTGATCTTCGCCGCCTGCTGCATCTCCAGCTCCCGCTCGGCGACCTCATGAGGAAGCAGGTGCTCCATGGCCACCGCCGCCTTTTCAGACGGGGTTGCATGCTGGAGTCCGAGGTGGCCTGGAATATCTTGGCGTGTGCATCCTCGATCTTGGCGTGGATGGCCTCGACTCGGGCCAGGGCGACATCAGCGGCATGGACGGCAGCTCGAGCGCTCTCGGTGTTTGCAGCCGCCGTCGCAGCAGCAGCAGCAGCCGTCTCGGCTGCTGCAGCTGCCCTGTCGGCTGCCGCAGACGCCCTCTCGGCGGAAGCGACCGCTCTCAATGCGGATGCGGCGGCACTCTCGGCGTAGGCGGCCGCGCTCTCGGCGCAGGCGGCGGCGCTCGGGGGGGGGGGGGGGCGGCCATCGTACGGGTCTTCATGAAGCGTTTCCACGATGTCATCTTTGCAAGAAGGGGGTGTGGGAATGGGGATCAGGATTCATGGATTCGGGAGTTGCCGGCACTAGAGCATACGAACCGGCGAAGCTTAAGGAGGGAGACTTAAATAGACCCAGATATTTTCATCGCAAACGGTTCCTAGAAAACAACTGTGTGTGATGTTGTAGATATTTTTTATTAGCTGTGAAAGACGAATTTGGAATAAAGTGCCAACGGATGGTGTTTTAAATGAACAAGAAATGTTTTAGTACTAATACAACTGTCATGTCAAATTTTGGAAAATTTCAGGGGTCATTTGACCTTCTGAGACATTTAAGTGATTTTCTAGCCATTTAATGACCGTAATTGAAATTTGAACTACATGTACATGCAACAGCTAACCATAACGGTTTGAAAACTCATATTTCATGTACTTTTGTTTGATTTAATTCCATGTGCAGTAAATTGGAAGGAATTTTCAAACATATTGGTCTAACGGCTATGACACAATTAAGCATGGAGTGACATGGCATTTTAATTCCAAAATAAAAAAATCAGAAACATATGAAACCTTGGTTGATGTAATGTCATGCCACCAAGATGATGTGGTAAAAAAATTGGCATGTTTGACCAAAGTTTGGACACACACCCCTCACAAACCGGAGCAACTCACAAGAAGGCTCGTGGTTCCGAGAGGGAACAATGCATGTTTGATGACGAACGGGAGATTGCTTCCTCTTACGGCCTTCAAATTTTTTTCTACGTCTAACGTGCAGTACTACAACTGTAATGTGAAATTTTTGAAAATTCTCGGGGTCATTTGACCTTTTAAAGACATTTAAGTGATTTTCTAGCCATTTAATGACCGTAATTCAAATTTGAACTACATCTACATGCAACGCGTAACCAAAACGGTTTGAAAAATCATATTTGTGTACTTGTGTGCGAGTTAATTCCATGTGCAGTAAACTAGAAGGAATTTTCAAACATATTTGTATCACGACATGGACACATATGCATGAATACGTATGCATGGAGTGGCATGGCATTTTAATTCCAAAAAAATAGAAACACATGAGACCTTGGTTGATGTAATGTCATGCCACCAAGATGATGTGGTAAAGAAATTGGCACGTTTGACGAAAGTTTGGACACACACACCCCTCACAAACCGGAGCAACTCGCTAGAAGGTTCATGGCTCCGAGAGGGAACAATGCATGTTTGATGACGAACGGGAGATAGCTTCCTCTTACGGACTTCAATTTTTTTTCCTACGTTTACGTGCACTAATACAACTGTCATGTGAAAATTTGGAAATTTAAGGGGTCATTTGACCTTTTAAAGACATTTAAGTGAGCTTCTAACCATTTAATGACCGCAATTCAAATTTGAACTACATCTACATGCAACGCCTAACCATAACGGTTTGAAAAATAATATTTTTGTGTACTTGTGTGCGAGTTAATTCCATGTACAGTAAATTAGAAGGAATTTTCAAACATATTGGTGTCAAGGCATAGGCACATGCATGGAGTGCATGCCATGGCATTTTAATTCCAAAAAATTAAAAAATGATCAGAAAAACATGAAACCTTGCTTCATTTAATGTCATGCCACCAAGATGATGTGGTAAAGAAATTGGCATGTTTGACGAAAGTTTGGAAACACACCCCTCACAAACCGGAGCAACTCGCTAGAAGGTTCGTGGTTCCGAGAGGGAACAATGCATGTTTGATGACGAACGGGAGATAGCTTCCTCTTACGGCCTTGAATTTTTTTCTATGTCTAACGTGCACTCCTACAATTGTAATGTGAAATTTTGGAAAATTCTAGGGGTCATTTGACCTTTCAAAGACATTTAAGTGATTTTCTAAGCATTTAATGACCGTAATTCAAATTTGAACTACATCTACATGCAACGCCTAACCAAAATGGTTTGAAAAATCATATCTGTGTACTTGTGTGCGAGTTAATTCCATGTGCAGTAAATTAGAAGGAATTTTTCAAACATATTGGTCTCACGACATGGACACAGGCATACGTATACATGGAGTGACATGGCATTTTAATTTCAAAAAATAGAAAAATGATCAGAAACACATGAAACCTTGGTTGATGTAATGTTATGCGACCAAGATGATGTGGTAAAGAAATTGGCATGTTTGACGAACGTTTGGACACACGCCCCTCACAAACCGGAGCAACTCGCTAGAAGGTTCGTGGTTCCGAGAGGAAACAATGCATGTTTGATGACGAACGGGAGATAGCTTCCTCTTACGACCTTCAATTTTTTTCCTACGTTCAACGTGCAACTGTCATGTGAAAATTTGGTAAGTTTCAGGGGTCATTTGACCTTTTAAAGACATATAAGTGATTTTCTAACCATTTAGTGACCCTAATTCAAATTTGAACTACATCTACGTGCAACGCCTAACCAAAACGGTTTGAAAAATCATATTTTTGTGTACTTGTGTGCGAGTTAAAAAATCATCAGACGATGTAAATATTTGGTGTTCAAAAAAGAAAATGTAAAGATCTGGCAAGACAACCGGCCCCCACACGATTGGCACTATCTGCGGATTGAGGTTTGGTAGGTGATTGGCAGGGATCATTAATCAGACACGGTTCTATATTGGAAACCGTCAGCTATTATGTTCACACACGGATTTGCTGCGGGAATTGTGTGTAATTCAAACTATAGTACTCGTAAATTCCGGGACCGACGTGTGTACTGTCCCCGTCGATCTAGATTCCGGCCGCCAATAAATGCTACCTTGCTCACGTCGTCCCGCATGCATTCTCATCTACATCCTCCCCTCGCTCGCCCTCTCTCTCTCTCTCTCAAATCTCTGCCATGGCGCCGCCGGTCTGCCCACGCGCCGACGAGGAGTCGCCGCCCCCCCCGAGGACGCTCACTCGATTAGCAGCGACGAGGACCCCTACGCGCCGCCTGACGAGGTTGCGCCGGACCCCCCAACTTTGGATTGGTTTTGGGGCCAGTACAATCTTTGTCTGTGGAAGTCGCTGCCGCCAGCTGAGAAAGCCAGGCGAGTGGCGTTCAAGAAGGAGATGGCGGAGGAGGAAGCCAGGTACCAGGCGGCCTGTGAAGCCCGTGATGCCGCCTGGAAAAAGGAGGCGGCGGAGCATTGGGGGCGGGCGCATCGTCGTGCCGAGGAGGTGTACGAAGACGGGTACTTCGCGAGGAAGGTCATAGGCGTTGGGCGCCTCGTCGCTGCATGGAGGTGGGCCGATAAGCTCCAGCGTGCCACCGATGAGGAGCTCCGGTGGGCACCCAACGAAATGGCAAGATCGGCCGCGCGCGTCCGCCAGCAAGAGGTAGATCGGTACGTCAAGCGCTGCGAGGCGGAGGAGTCGGAGTAGTGCCTCCGCACTGGGAAGACGCCGCGCACCAGGGAGCTGCTGGCGAGGGGCTGCCGGAATACTGGCCCCGGGAGGGATTATTAGTTTTAGTATTGTTCGTTTTCAATTTTATGCATTGTACCTAGTAGTTAAGTATCATCATGTATATGTGATGATTATATATATATATATATATATATATATATATATATATATATATATATATATATTCTGTGATGATCTAATGAAAAATTTATATATATATATATATATATATTATGAATTCAATTTTCTGTCTATTTTTGTATACTAATTTGAATCTAGATGTTATCATCCACATATACAGAATGGAAAGCGTATATACACATATTGAAACAGAACATATAAGAATGGAAAACAGAATACACACATTGAAACAGAGCAATAAACAGAGCAATACTATGATTGCTGTGAATACATAGCTATCCACGTTGAAACGACTTTCCAAAATAAAACGCGTCCATGAGACCATGACCAGCAGCCCTTGCCTAGGGTAGCTCTTGGATCTGCCTGAACTCGTGCAGGCGTTCGTCCAAGCGGTCGACACGCTCGCGGTACATCTGAAGCGCGATCTCGAGCTCCAAGTTGGCTATTTCATCGGAGATCACCAGCTCGAGGATGCTACGGCCATGTTCTTCTACTGCGCCCAGGTGGACACCTGGGCCAAGGAGGCGGTCGAGCCTACGGACCAGCGCGTTGGCATCCAGCGGGCCGCGGACAAGGCGAATGGCGGCACCCACGCGAACGGCGCGGCGGGCGTACGGTGCAAGTACGGTGCGGCCGGCCTCTGGTGCAAGTACAGCGCTGAGGGCCTCTGCCCACTCCTAGCGAGGAATGGGGGTACTGACGGGACGTATACCCAGCTGCGACGCCGTGTCGACAGCAGGCAAGCGCCGATGGATCCTCTATTGCTGTGCAGGGCGCCGCGCCTCTCGCTCTACGGTGCTCCAACGGTCTCGCCGTGCGGCCAGCCGCAGCCTATCGGCGCGGACGCGCCTAGCTTGCTCTGCGGCGCGCCATCGACCATGTTGTGCGGCAAGCTGCAGCCTGTTGCCGCTGACATGCCTATCTAGATCCCCGGCGCTCAAGCGCCATGCGCCAAAGGTCTGCTCAACCCTGGTGATGATGCGCATCACGGCGTCGTCCATCGCGTTGTCGGAGAGCTCCTCAGCCTCGACGGGCCATGACGCCTGCTCGTTTTCCTCGTCGACGAGGTTGATGGCAAAGGCGGCGCTTTCGTGGGTTGGCATGCTTGGAAAAGGTGGATGTGCTACAGGCTGTGCTTGTCGCCTTCCTGCGTCGTGCGCCCCCTATGCGCAATATAGCAGGGTGGCGGGAAACAGGTGAGGAAATGGCGCGAAACGGTGGCGTGTTCATAAAACGCCATCAATTAATGGAAACTTAGCATCGAGCTAGCACAAGTTGTAGATGATGATCAGATGAACACGGACCACACTAGGGAACCCGTCGGTGATGAATTCATCAATCCCAAACGGTTGAACACTAATAAGCGTTTTCCCACAACACACACGACCTATTCCATCACAAATAGGTCGGATGGATCAACTGTATCCCACGTATCGCACATTGTCAAATTAACATGTGTTAGAAAATATAAAAACAAGGACCTCGAGGTTAAATTAGCTGAGGGAATGGGGCATTTCGGTCATTTGACCAAAATGACCCATCCCATCAGCTAATTTAACATCGACACAACTTCCCATCCAGTCACCCATCCGACGGCTGCTCCAGCCTGAGCACACTTAACTTGATAGTTTTCTTACATGAGCTATTGGTGGAACAACTAGTTCTTGCTGATAGGAATGCATCTTCACATCCTTATGGCGTATCAGGATGACCGCCCGTCCCACAATGGCCAATAGATATTGTGTAGACAGAGCATATCACATACGTCTTATTAGAAGCAATAGTCTGCGTTATTATCGGTCTTCGCACACATTTCTGATTACAGACCTGTTTGCCGCGTATCACACACATCTTGTTATATTGAACCGTTTCTATTCTCTTGCCTAATCACAAACAGTTCATCTGAGTGAACCGTATGCTGTATATCGCACACACCTTCATTTGGCTGCCCGTTTCTTTTGTGTTGCCTAATCACAAACAGTTCATCCGAGTGAACCGTATGTTGTGTATCGCACACGCCTTCATCTAGCTGCCCGTTTCTTTTGTTCCTCCTTATCGCAAACAGTTAATTGAACTGAACCGTATGCCCTTCATCGCACATGCAACTAAAACCTGAACCGTGTTTGATGCATCCGTCATCGCAAATGTTTTATACATTTCTGACGGGTTTCATACACCACCGTTTGCGATTATGGCATCGCACACAGTTTCTCTAAGGGTCTCTGATTGTAGTGTCGCGTTAGCAGCATCCTGCAGTAGTGTCAAGGCCCGCATAGGGTATTTCATGTACCTAGATGTCCACTCTGGGTTCAATTTACGTACTCCTCTCACTTTCTCCCTTGGTCATGGATGATTTTTTCTTCATGGTTTCTTATGATTAATCTAATAATTAGTTTCAAATTATAGAACTATTCATGCAATATGTGGTGCTAGACACTGCATTTTCTTAATTGTGCCTTTAGGACCTATTTGGATTGAATGCAATTTTATTGTTCTCTCTCGTGTTTAGTTCAAAGTAAAATATCAAACACGGCCTTTACTCCTCTCACTTTCTCCCTTAGTGTAGTAACGTGATGATATGCTTGGTGTAGTAATGTGATGATATGCTTATAGTGTAGTAATGTGATGTGCTTAAGTAGTAATGTGATGATATGCTTAGTGTAGAATTTGATAATATGCTTAGTCTAATAATGTGATGATATACTTATAATGTAGTAATGCGTGATATGCTTAGTGTAGTAAAGTGATGACATACTTAGTGTAGTAATGTGATGATATGCTTACTGTTGTATCTGGTGATATATGTGAATTGAAGTGTATGCTTTGTAGATAACTGCGCATGCATGACATGCTCATTTATCACATATGTTTATTTTCATAAATTACCTAAGAGGCCATGTGTGAGTTGTGGCATCGAGCCGGATGAAGTACGCATTGCTGGACTACGCCTTACTAGAAGGGGCTCGATCACCACCTGTGCGTATGCAGTGGACATGGACGGTCGCGCTGTCTTAAGCACGGCGGGGCTGAACAACTTACTTGGTGGCAAGAATCTCCGGGATGGACAAGCCGTCTTTGTCACTATCAGGTACACCCCGCGCCATGACTTGAGGATGATGATCTTCATCGACTTCATTTAAAAGTATGTGTGTGGTCGGGCCATCAATAATAAATGAACTGCTTATTAGCTATTAGTTAGCTCGTGTTTGTGAGGATGATTGTCGTTTATTAGCACTATCTACTATTGTTTGTGTGATTGTCACTTATTAACTCATATTGTTCTATTAACTAGTATTGTCCTACTGTGTAATGTTTTACATGTGCTTAAATTTAATGAAAAATGATAAATGTTACAGGGTCGGGAAAAAAATACTTTTTTGGCTGCACGAAACGTCTGTGGCGTGCAAAGTACATTGCACGTCGCTAGGAGAGCGATTGTAGTGGTCGCGTTGCCCACATGGCACGCCGACAACACGTACAATACTATTGATGTGGGCTCAAACGCCACCACTATTTTTTAACAATGGCGCCATATTGGTGGCGTCTGGTGTCCACCCCAGAAACGCCATTTTTGCCACACCATAGGTAGGCTTCTCGGCACTAGTGCTCCATCTCTTTAACTGGTCTTTTATTTCCTTTGTGATTTCATTGGGGGCGACTTCTAAATATAGAGTCAAAAAGTTTTATTTGTTGTGCGTATTACCTAAAATTTATCACCTCTAATTCAAGCATTTCATTTTCAAGGAAATCCTATTTATTATGCATCTAATGGTGTTGCATGGAAATGGTGAAAAATTGACTAACATGAACTTATAATGTGATGGAATATCTCAACTATGAACCTGATATTACACATGTTTCTTCTTTCCACGTGTTTCCTCCAGGGGTAATTCTCTATGTGCTTCCATGCATTTTTCTGTGTGTTCATTGATGTTCTCTATATTATCCCTGTTACTATGGTAATCATCTCTTTTTCAGTATTGTAACAAGATCATGCTTTGTATGCATTCATTCTTCAGACGATTAAAAACCTAGGGTGCCCCATCGTCCATGCAATTGATGTGGATGAAAGAGTGACCAATGGGTATGGATGTATCCTACTGCTTCAGCCACAGATGACGCTCATCCACCCCTGATTCCAGGCAGTAACAACACTAGCCTATGCAGATCAAGCTTATTTTGGGAGATCGTTTCAAATTTGTGTGCCTCTTATTTTGCTCATATGTACATGTCCACCTTACTTTTAGTATGTACTCAAGCTATGGGCCTATTATCCTTCTTTTATATAATATGCGAACCATGCATCTCTTTATATTTCCTACGGTATTTGAAGGGCAAGATCATCGAGTGGTTTTGTTTTCCACCCCATCAGCCCCTCACAAGAAAGGAAATTACCGCTAGGCAGATGCTTAACTGGTACGTAAGTTTCTGCTATAGACTATACAGTGAAATGCACTACTAGTACATTAACTCAAATTGATTGCATACTTTTGGCCACGGACTCAGAAATTGATCAATTTAGGCCATAAACTCAGTAATTTGATCAAATATGGCCAAAACCGATCGGGGAGTGAAAAAATCGACTACGTGGCTGCCATGTTAGCGCTCCCTAGACTGCTCGTGAACTTATTATTTTTTACAGGTATCTATTGGTAAAATCATCAGTTTTTTCTCACAAACCATGTTGATAGCGTGTGGGCGAAAAGAATATACAAAACATGTTGTTGCCTACGAATCGAACCATCGCCCTTTGGGATTGACAGCCATCTCACTAACCAGTGGAACATAAAGAAATTTGTGTTGTACTATGCACCCCAGACTTTATATTAGATTGATACATTTGAATTTAACATTAGTAAGTTTATTTACAATCTGCTCCCTAAGGTCGATTTCCTTCTGCCTTAGCTGTGTCAACTTCCTTCTTTTGACGATCATATCTATTCCCTGTTAACTAGTCTCCTTCCTTTGACATTAGTTGTTTAGAAAGCATTTTTGTTGAAAATAAAAATATACACAAGCCTTTTCTCGTTCAACTTCCTTCTTTTAGCGATCATATCAAGACCCTATTAAATAATTCCCTTCCTTTGACATTAATTGTGTCAAAAGCACTTCTTAAAAGAATAACTATTTGGATCAGAATAACTACTTGGATCACGATCAGCGTGGGGCGATCGGACTTTCCTGAGATCCCCGATCGGTAAAAGAAAAGAAAAAAAACCACCCACCCGCTAGCCACAACCCCTCCCCTAACCTCCCCCGATCCCATCTGGCCCCTCCCCCCGAACTGCATCGCCGCCGCCGCCTCCCTCCCTGCCCCGCGCCGCCGCCGGGCCCCGAACACCTCCTCCCTTCTAATGGCAAAAATGGGGAAAGGAGTAGCTTCAGTTTAAAAAATGCAGCAGCTTCAGTTCAGTGTGTAAGAAAGGAGCAAAAAAGAAAGGTTGCTGGGCTCGTTTGATTCACTATGTGCATAAAAATGGGGAAAGTTAAACTTCATTATTATTGCTTGCTCCTCCAGTGGCCGGATCTCGCCATCATGACCACTCAACTCGTGTTGTCGGCGACCTGCCAAAGCCTAAGCGACGACCTGTCCGAGGCCTAAGCATGAACGTCATGCTTGAATCTTCTCCAAATGGATATTGCCTGCAACGGGGAGGGGCAAGCCTGTAGTCCAGCACTATGAAGGGAGGAACTGCTTCTACTTTTCTTCTGAAATCTCAATGCCATGTCTTGATTTTCAGAGGTAGTTTTTGGTTTGTACCAACCATTTAAGATGGTATCTCATCTGAATGTGGTATACATGCAGGCCAGCGTTCTCGAGTGGCACAGCGCAGCCATTTGCCTAGCGGGTCAAGCAGGTCGTCAAGGGACAGCTAGATGTCGCTGGCCACTTGTTCTACAATCAGAGGTAGTTTCTTTGATTTTGCTAAACTGATTCCATTCTTCTGATTTCTTGCAGCAGTTCAATGTATATTACACAAGAAGAAAAAACTAACACTAGGTTGCAGATGTTGTGTTTTGTAATTGTCCTAGGCTTACAGCCAAGACGACGTCCTCCACATTTCCTACCAGCTCCGCCCAATCACAGCACTGGCGTCGACCCCAGTGCGGCACCTGAGTCCGCCATCCCGCATCCGCCTGCATACGCCAGTGCGCCGCCACTAGCGACCTGCCCAACCCGGCAACCCCCCTGGCCTCCTACAAACTGCTGCTGCTCCCTGTACTTTTTTGGTTGCACTAGTAGAAAACAGGGCTTAGGTCACAGGGCAGTTTTCACATTAGCCCCGGTTCAGTCATGAACCGGGATTAATGTGAGCATTGGTCCCGGTTCGTGAGCCCAGGGGGCCGGCCAGGGCCTCGTGGACATTGGTCCCGGTTCGTATGGACCCTTTGGTCCCGGTTGGTGGTACAAACCGGGACCAATGGACCACGCTCCTGCCCACCACCCTTTAGTCCCGGTTCATACCACAAACCGGGACTAAAGGGCTGGTCTTAGTCCCGGTTCATACCACAAACCGGGACTAAAGGGCTGATCCTAGTTGCGGCAGTGTTTAGTCCCACCTCGCCAAACGAAGGGCGCTCACACCAGTTTATAAGCCCGTCCCTCTCTGCCTTTTAAAGTGAAAAAATAGATGCCCTTATACAGGGAATTTGACCTAAATTCACTGTAAATTTCATAAAAATTTATTATGAATTTAGGTTGAATTTTCTCTATAAGCGCATCTATTTTCATTTTTTTATATTTATAAAATAAATAAACCTTATAAAATAAGTAAGACTAAATAAACCTTAATAAAATAAAATAAAATAAACTATAGTAACTACAATAAATAAACCTTAATTAATTAAGTAAAAATAGCAGCAAGTAAAATAAATAAAAATAGCAGCAGTAAAATAAATAAAAATAAAATAATTAAAGTAAAAGACATAAGTAATTAGAAATAAAATAAATAAGTTTTTTGTTGTAAGTAGAAAGAAAACCTTTTCAGAGTTCATTTGAAATGCTTTTCAATTTTAGGGTCTTATAGCTCAAAATAATTAGTAAATGCATGAAAAATAACAAATGAAGTCAGAAAGGATTGACAAATGATGATGTGGCTTTGAATGGTGCATTTTGAACACACAAAAAGTCAGGAGTTCAAATAAGTTTTAAAAAATGAAATCCCTTTGTAACAGACGAGTTTCCGGATGAAATCCTGATACTTTGAAAGAGATTGTCCGTTTTGTACACGAAGTGCATCCAGTTTTTGCCGTAACCCTCTCAACTTTCTTGCACATGCTATGTGGATGAAATGATGATATCATGCCAACTTTCAACCTTTTCAGAGTTCATTTGAAATGCTTTTCAATTTTAGGGTCTTATAGCTCAAAATAATTAGTAAATGCATGAAAAATAATAAATGAAGTCAAAAAGGATTGACAAATGATAATGTGGCTTTGAATGGTGCATTTTGAACACACAAAAAGTCAGGAGTTCAAATAAGTTTTAAAAAATGAAATCCCTTTGTAACAGACGAGTTTCCGGATGAAATCCTGATACTTTGAAAGAGATTGTCCGTTTTGTACACGAAGTGCATCCAGTTTTTGCCGTAACCCTCTCAACTTTCTTGCACATGCTATGTGGATGAAATGATGATATCATGCCAACTTTCAACCTTTTCAGAGTTCATTTGAAATGCTTTTCAATTTTAGGGTCTTATAGTTCAAAATAATTAGTAAATGCATGAAAAATAACAAATGAAGTCAGAAAGGATTGACAAATGATGATGTGGCTTTGAATTGTGCATTTTGAACACACAAAAAGTCAGGAGTTCAAATAAGTTTTAAAAAATGAAATACCTTTGTAACAGACGAGTTTCCGGATGAAATCCTGATACTTTGAAAGAGATTGTCCGTTTTGTACACGAAGTGCATCCAGTTTTTGCTGTAACCCTCTGAACTTTCTTGCACATGCTATGTGGATGAAATGATGATATCATGCCAACTTTCAACCTTTTCAGAGTTCATTTGAAATGCTTTTCAATTTTAGGGTCTTATAGTTCAAAATAATTAGTAAATGCATGAAAAATAACAAATTAAGTCAGAAAGGATTGACAAATGATGATGTGGCTTTGAATTGTGCATTTTGAACACACAAAAAGTCAGGAGTTCAAATAAGTTTTAAAAAATGAAATACCTTTGTAACAGACGAGTTTCCGGATGAAATCCTGATACTTTGAAAGAGATTGTCCGCTTTGTACACGAAGTGCATCCAGTTTTTGCCGTAACCCTCTCAACTTTCTTGCACATGCTATGTGGATGAAATGATGATATCATGCCAACTTTCAACCTTTTCAGAGTTCATTTGAAATGCTTTTCAATTTTAGGGTCTTATAGCTCAAAATAATTAGTAAATGCATGAAAAATAATAAATGAAGTCAAAAAGGATTGACAAATGATGATGTGGCTTTGAATGGTGCATTTTGAACACACAAAAAGTCAGGAGTTCAAATAAGTTTTAAAAAATGAAATACCTTTGTAACAGACGAGTTTCCGGATGAAATCCTGATACTTTGAAAGAGATTGTCCGTTTTGTACACGAAGTGCATCCAGTTTTTGCCGTAACCCTCTCAACTTTCTTGCACATGCTATGTGGATGAAATGATGATATCATGCCAACTTTCAACCTTTTCAGAGTTCATTTGAAATGCTTTTCAATTTTAGGGTCTTATAGTTCAAAATAATTAGTAAATGCATGAAAAATAACAAATGAAGTCAGAAAGGATTGACAAATGATGATGTGGCTTTGAATTGTGCATTTTGAACACACAAAAAGTCAGGAGTTCAAATAAGTTTTAAAAAATGAAATACCTTTGTAACAGACGAGTTTCCGGATGAAATCCTGATACTTTGAAAGAGATTGTCCGTTTTGTACACGAAGTGCATCCAGTTTTTGCTGTAACCCTCTGAACTTTCTTGCACATGCTATGTGGATGAAATGATGATATCATGCCAACTTTCAACCTTTTCAGAGTTCATTTGAAATGCTTTTCAATTTTAGGGTCTTATAGTTCAAAATAATTAGTAAATGCATGAAAAATAACAAATGAAGTCAGAAAGGATTGACAAATGATGATGTGGCTTTGAATGGTGCATTTTGAACACACAAAAAGTCAGGAGTTCAAATAAGTTTTAAAAAATGAAATACCTTTGTAACAGACGAGTTTCCGGATGAAATCCTGATACTTTGAAAGAGATTGTCCGTTTTGTACACGAAGTGCATCCAGTTTTTGCCGTAACCCTCTGAACTTTCTTGCACATGCTATGTGGCTGAAATGATGATATCATGCCAACTTTTAACCTTTTCAGAGTTCATTTGAAATGCTTTTCAATTTTAGGGTCTTATAGCTCAAAATAATTAGTAAATGCATGAAAAATAACAAATGAAGTCAGAAAGGATTGACAAATGATGATGTTGCTTTGAATGGTGCATTTTGAACACACAAAAAGTCAGGAGTTCAAATAAGTTTTAAAAAATGAAATCCCTTTGTAACAAACGAGTTTCCGAATGAAATCCTGATACTTCGAAAGAGATTGTCCGTTTTGTACACGAAGTGCATCCAGTTTTTGCCGTAACCCTCTCAACTTTCTTGCACATGCTATGTGGATGAAATGATGATATCATGCCAACTTTCAACCTTTTCAGAGTTCATTTGAAATGCTTTTCAATTTTAGGGTCTTATAGCTCAAAATAATTAGTAAATGCATGAAAAATAACAAATGAAGTCAGAAAGGATTGACAAATGATGATGTGGCTTTGAATGGTGCATTTTGAACACACAAAAAGTCAGGAGTTCAAATAAGTTTTAAAAAATGAAATCCCTTTGTAACAGACGAGTTTCCGGATGAAATCCTGATACTTTGAAAGAGATTGTCCGTTTTGTACACGAAGTGCATCCAGTTTTTGCCGTAACCCTCTCAACTTTCTTGCACATGCTATGTGGATGAAATGATGATATCATGCCAACTTTCAACCTTTTCAGATTTCATTTGAAATGCTTTTCAATTTTAGGGTCTTATAGTTCAAAATAATTAGTAAATGCATGAAAAATAACAAATGAAGTGAAAAAGGATTGAAAAATGATGATGTGGCTTCGAATGGTGCATTTTGAACACACAAAAAGTCAGGAGTTCAAATTAGGTTTAAAAAATGAAATCCCTTTGTAACACACGAGTTTCCGGATGAAATTTAAACTATTCAAATTTGGAAACTAATGGATTAACAGAAAGTTTATAATTATTCTGAGCTAAAAGCAAAAAGAATAAAAAAAATAAAGCAAAAATCAAAAGAAAATAAATAATTCAAAAAACAAAAAAATACTAGAAAAAAAATAAAAAAATGCCGCCTAATGGGCCACACAGCCTGCATACGATTAGAAACCCATCTGCACATGGGCCAGGATGCAGGCCCGCAGGACCAATAGGCCCAACATGGCAATGACAAAGGTAGGCATGTATAATGCCTGCATATTAGAGAGGAGCTCAGCACCTGAGCTGCAGCGCAGCTTATAAACAGGTGCTGAGCTCTCTCAGCTAGCGAGGTGGGACTAAACTTCCCACCGCACCGCGCCAGCACATTAGTCCCGGTTGGTGGCTCCAACCGGAACCAATGCTCCCCTTTGGTCCCGGTTGGTGCCACCAACCGGGACCAAAGCCCTCTGCTTCCCGCCCTTTGCGCTGGTGAAAAGAGGCCTTTAGTCCCGGTTTGTGGCACCAACCGGGACCAAAGGGTGGGTATTGGTTCCGGTTGGAGCCACCAACCGGGACCAAAGCCTTATAAGTAGCACTTTGGAAATTTTCTGATTTCCATCGCCAGTGTCCCCCCGCCCGACGACGCCGCGAGCTCGATCTACGCCGCCAGGCTGCCCCGTCGTCGTCGCCGTCGCCCACGCCATCGCCCGTCGCCGTCGTCCTCTGCCCCCCCCCCCCCGCCGCCGCCGCCGTCGCCGTCGGCCTCCGCCGCGCGCCCCCGAGCCGTCGCCCCGTATACGTCACCGTCGCCGCCCTCCGCCCCCGGCCCGCCGCGGTCGCCGTCGCCCTCCGCCACCCTGTGAGTGCCGCCCCGATCCCCTCCTCCTCCTCCCTGTAATGGCCGCCGCCGCTGCCGCCGCGCCCCCTAGCTATAGTACTGTACGTAGTTTAATTTAGATTTGTAATTTAGTTGTATTAATTTGGATGTGTAGTTAGATGTGTAGTTAATTTAGTTGTTGTAATTTAGATGTGTAGTTTAGATTTTTCATATTTAGAAGTCATTTATGTATGTTCATATTTAGAAGAAAAAGAAGGAGAGAAAAAAGGAAAATAAGAAGAGGAAGAAGGAGAAGAAGAAGAAGAAGAAGAAGAATAAGAAGAGGAGAGGAAGTAGAGGAGAAATAAATAAGAAGATGAAAAAGAAGAAAAAAAAGAGTAGAAGAGGAAGAAATAGAGGAGAAGAAGAAGAAATAGAATAATATATTATTCTATTTTTTCTTCTTCTCCTCTATTCCTTCTTCTTCTCCTCTTTTTTTCTTTTTTTTCTTCGATCTTCTCCTCTATTCCTTTCTTCTTCTCCTCTTTTTTTCCGTCTTCTTCCTCTTCTTATTTTTTATCGGGTATGTCGTTGTCGATATATGTACCCCCCTCCCCGATAACTTTTAGTAAGTACTACTTAGAAAGTGTTTAATAGAATTAGTTAGAAAAATAATAGAACTAGTTAAACTAGCTAGTTTATTTGTAGTAAGTACTACTTTATTCTATTTATAGTAAGGAAATTAATAGAACTAGTTTGTTTTTTTAGTTAAAGCAATTATTCCAGCATCGACGTCGACGATGCCTATCCCGCATCCTCGTCGTCGACTCCGCGGAGGAGGCCGGCTTGATCAGAGGGGCCATGTCCGAGACTGGGCTCCGCCGGCTGGTTTTGGGAGGTGCTACCTTCCGGTGGGCGTAGGTTGGTGAGGAACCAGCCCGTCGTTGACCCGATCCTTGTTTGGTGGCGCTCGCGTGGGCCAGTGACGGTGTCGAGGCTTCCGGACACCGCGGAGGAGGTACGTCACCGTGTCAGCGAGGAGGACCAGCACGTCCGTCGCTACATGGTTGCGTTGGAGGGCAGGTTCGACAGTACCTGGCAGGTTCTTCAGGGATCTCACTGGAGCTATGATCCTGTGATGGTTCCGTCCCTTTGGGTGTCCACCGCCCGCGCCGATGTCCGTCGGGCGCTACTGTTCTAGCTGTACTAGCGATGCTATATGTATGATAGTATTCGAGGTGTATTAGTGATAATATTCGGCGATGTACGGACGCATGGAGATGATGTAGTTTTGCTTATAATTGAATGCATCCTAATTTGAATACTACTTTATTTTGTGATTTGATTTTGCTTATTGAATGCTCAAAGTGGAAAACTACTCCGATCCTACTTTGAATGCTAAAATTGGAGAGCACTATGATTAGTTGATAGCTTATAGGGTTTTTGTTTTCGCAGAAATCTAGGAGCCCCCCCGGTCCCTCCATCATCCCCGCCGTCGTCCCCGTCACCGCCCCCTCCGACATCAAGGTGAGACCAGCCAAATCCTCATTTAGAAAGATAATTAAACGATATTTCGGGTTGACTGTAAGTCTGTCGAGTCCACCATATATGAGAGGACGAAGAATCCCGACTGTGTTGTCGTGGGGGTAGCTTCTCCTTCGTTCCCGTGTGCTAGACAATTTGGTGTAATGCACTCGAGAACGAAAGGAGGAGCTACCATCACCGACGGTCGCAAATGTCAGAGAGGAATCAGTGAGGGAGAGTTCCACCATATATATATGAGAGGACGAAGAATCCCGACTGTTGTCGTGGGGGTCGCTTCTCCTTTGTTCCCGTGTGCTAGCTAGACATTTTGGTGTAATGCACACGGGGACAAAGGGAGGAGCGACCATCACCAACGGTCGAATGTATACACCACGTGAGCTGAGAGTTTTCAATAAAAGACTCGACAAACCGATAGTCAACCCGTGATGAATAATAATGATCTAACTTAGGTTTTTTAGTACATATATTTAATTGTAGATGTTTAATATTTGAATTATATATGAACATAGGAAATGTCGTACTCGGATGACGAAAGTCTCCCGGGGGAGTGCGACTGGTGCCACGACGACCGAGGTCAGTGCGACAGGCCTCACCTGGACGAAGATCGGCGCTTCAGTATTAAGCTGGAGGAGACGTTCGATGTTGAAACGGTACGCAACGACGACAAGTGTTATTTTTTCGTAATTAAGCACGACTTCAACTATTTCAACGTGTACTTTTCATCTTTTACAATTCGGCTAGCTTATCCCATGCCATGCAAGACGCTACGTCTTGGAGAGGATGGGTTTTGAAGACCATGAAAGTATGGAAACAAAGAAAATTCACCTAAGGACCCATCATGATATAGATTTTGAAGTAAAGCTGTATAATTCTGAGAGCGTAACCCATTTTGGTTGCAAAAATTGGGAAGCATTTTGCAAGATGTATGGTTTTGATGAGGGTATGCTTGTCACCATGGATCTTGGTGATCCTGACATCGAGCAAGACAATATGGACATTTGGGTCCTTGTTGATACGCCTCCAATTCTACCGCTATGTGAGTTTCTCAAACATAGTTATTAGCTAATTTATATTGTTCATTTCAAAATAGTTGACAGCTTATTTTCATTGACAGCTTATTTTGATTGTTCAAACAATGTGCAGAACATGGTAGACAGAACCTACTACACCGATGGCTCTGAGTTAACTTATAAGGAGAAAACTCATCTGGTCGGATTTTGTACTGATATTGAGAATTACAATATCTACAATCAAACTCCTCATCATTATGGTCCTCCATACGTGCCACTAGTGCACGTGTTGAACTACGGTAACTACTATGGAGATACCCTGGTAAGATTTCTTACTATTACGACATCCGTGCATATTTTGCATAGTTCTAAAACTAGTGCATTATCATTGCTAACTATGAAGTTATTACTATGTTTTTCAACAGATAATCCCAGAGGATTGTGTGCCTCATTTGATGTATCAGAATGGTAGGCTTGATGTTTTGAATATACAACCAGGTCATCCTACGAATCTCAACTGTCCATACCAGATTTCTAAAAGAAGTGGAGACATGCAAATCAAAGAATGGAAAAAATGTATGGACAGTCGCAAGGAGCTTCTTGGAAGCAAAAGCAAGCGAGGCGCAAGAATTGGAGACAGGATGATCTCCATTCTCCATAATGGAGAGTCAGGGTCTATATTGTTTTATGCTATTTTACCTTAAAGAGGGTATTTCGGTCCTACCTAATACTGATGATCATGTGCTAAGAACAATTAAGTAGGGTTGGTTCGATGACTGTGAGGATGATGATCGTATGACTTGTTATTAATAACGAGTAGAAGTTGTATGATGATGATTAGTAGGACTTGTTATTATATATGATGATGCATGATGCGTGCATGAAGAGTTATTATATATCAGCGGGTGAAATGAACATGGATTGGATTGAAGTGAAGGCAACATGCATGTGGTGCGTGTCGAAAGTAGTACAATCCAAACTTGATCAAGTCCGGATTAGTATTACTTTCGACATGCACCACATGTTGCCTTCACTTCAATCTAAGCCATGTTTAGGCATAGCAGTACGTAGCGTTGGTAAACCAAGCACGGAGATATAAGAGAGGACACTTCTCTCTAATAGCTACCTAATAACAACCTAAATTAACCCCCCAAAACCCCCAAACCCCCCCCCCCTTTCAAAAAAACAAAAACCTCAGCTCCTGCCAGGTGCTGACGCGTGGATGCCTATTGGTCCCGGTTGGTGGCACCAACCGGGACCAAAGGCCCTCCTGCCTGGACTCCCCGCACCGGCCACGTGGACGGCCTTTAGTCCCGGTTCGTGTAAGAACCGGGACTAAAGGGCTAGGGCATTAGTAACGACCCTTTAGTCCCGGTTCCAGAACCGGGACTAAAGGCCCTTATGAACCGGGGTAAAAGCCCCTTTTCCTACTAGTGATGAAGTTAGGTGATGTAGCTATCTTTGGATGTAGCAACACAACTATGGATATTGTGATGATGCTATTAGTCCCGTGTGTCTGTGTGTGCGTGTGTGTGTGTGTGTGTGTGCGTGTGTGTGTGTGCGTGCGTGCGTGTGTGTGTGTGTGTGTGTGTATGTGTGTGTGTGTGTGTGTCTGTGTGTGTGTGTCTGCGTGCGTGCGTGCGTGCGTGATGCAGATATAGAGTACTGGCTGGTGGGCATGTTCAGTTGTTTCTCCAAGTGCAAAAAACCGGTGTATTCGTCCACTGGTTTCAGTTTCACAGGTTGGTTTTCTCCCAAGTTTATCTCCAAAATGCATCAACGCTGTGGAGATTTTCCCTATTTCTAGAAAGTAAAACCAAGAAGGTCAAATTAAAAGAACACATCAGTTCGATGCTCATTAAAACTTTTGGATTTTTCTTGATTTTCTAAAAAATAACCAAATTTTATAAAAGTTAGATTTTCCTCGTTTCTAAAAAAATAAGAGAGAAGGCCAACTCAAAATAACAGAGCAGTCCAAAAAAAGTTTATAAAAAATGGATTTAAAAAACTAGAAAATTTGAGATAACCGAGAGGTCAAAAAAACGTAGAAGTTCAAATTTCACAACCCTAGAAGTTCAATTTCAAATAACTGAGAAGGTAAAAAAACTAGAAGTTCAAATTTAAAACCTAGAAAATTGTTTGCTTATGTAAAACCATATTTTTCTAAGAAGTTCAAAGTAAAAAAATATTCGAAGGTAAAAAAAAACTTAGATGTTTTGTCGTTACTAAATAATTAAATGAAGAAGTTCAAATAAAAAAGGAAAAACTAAAAAAATTAAAAGAATTTTCTCTTTTTTAAACCGAAACACAGAGAAGTCCAAATTGATAATTGTCGGAAGTTCACGTATTGCATGCTGTGCATTTCATATGAGAAAAAAAGAATAAAAAAGGCAAAGTTTAAGTGCTCTTCCCTCAGAAGTTCAAAAATTCTTGTTATTAAAGAAAACTCGGATTTTCCTCGTTATTAAAGAATGGAAACAAGAAGTTCAAAAATTAAATAACAAGAAGTTCAACTTTCAATAATAGAGCGCTTCAAAATTTCGTAAAAAAAGATTAAGGAATAAAACCAGGAAGTCCATATTAAAAAGATGGAGAAGTTCGATGATTATAAAAAACTCAGATTTTCCTCGCTATTAAAGAATGGAAACAAGAAGTTCAAAAATAAAAAACAAACGGATGGAGAAAGTAAAAAAAAATTATTGTGAGACAGATTTATACAAAAGGAATATCATTTGTGTAACATTGACGAATGGATGAGAAAATTACAAACGAAAATACGTCACAGAAGTTCAACTGAAAACAGCAGGAAGTTCAACTACTACAGTGGATGAATTTCATATGAAAAACCTTTAAAATCGTCGCGAGTATGAAAAAACGATCAACACGGGAAAGTTGCGTGTTCACAGCAGCTTTCCACTGGTATATCACTTGCTCAATTCCGGTGAGTGTTCCGGTGAGTGGATGGAGAGCTATGGGCAAAAAAGCACGTGAAAAACAGAGTGAAGTTTAAGTAGACATGATGAGAAGTTCAGGTTCTTCACGCGGTGCATTTTCGAAGGATCTGTTTTGCGATAAAGGCAGAACGAATGATCCTGCTGTTTTCGAAATTACTTGAAAACAGTATGAAACGGACGAAACCATCAACATGAAAAAGTTTCACATTTTCCTTAGCTTTTCAATGGTATATTATTTGCCCCATTTCGATAAAGTTTGTAGAAATTATGGCAAAAATACGTTTTTAGCCATTTTCAAAATTTACTTAAAACAGTAAGGAACTGAGAGAAACAATATATACAGAATAGTTTCGCATTTCCACAACCTTTCCAACGCCATATCATTTGCTACATTCGGACGTACGGTTAAAAAAATAGCTCGAAAATACGAAGTCGGTGGAACTTGTACCGTTTTCTAAATTACTTCTAAACCGTTCAAAATTAGGAAAAACTTTCAACATGAGAAAGTAGCGCATTTTCATAGGCTTTCCAACGCCATATCATTTGCCTCAATTAGATTAGCCGTTTAGAAATGACATCGAAAATACGAACTCGGTTGTTCGGTTTGTGAAATCTTATGATTTTCCAAATTACTCTTTAACCATAGGGGATTAGAGAAAACTTTCAACATGTGGAAGGAGCGGTTTTACAGCAGATTTCCAACGCCATATTATTTGCCTCATTCCGATAAACGGTTTAGAAATGCGATCGATAATACGATTCACGTTTTTTTTATGAAAAAAAAACGATTTTCAAAACTGCTCTTAAACCGATTACATTTTGCCAAAAATTTAACTTGGGTCATGAAACTGGTGTCCATAGCTTTCCAACGGTATATCACAGGCACCATTTGGGCAATTTTGGCGAAGTTCAACCTAGCACTAGGAGAAGTTCATGTCGAACAACTCAGGCAGTAAAATTGCAAAAAACGCAATTTCATCACGACCCGAGAACAAAATCCGCCAACGAGCGGGATTCCTATTTAAAACCGGCATTTAGTTGCTAAAAAACGTTTCTAGATTGCACTAACATCGTATAGAACACGACTAAACAGAATAATTCGCGAGGGAAGCCACGGTTGCGAAGATAGCCCGAAGGTCGGGTTCGTACAGAGGGAAGTCCAGGCGCGTTACTCAGGAAGTTCAGGTTGTGATCAGAATATTATTCTGATCTCGTGATCAGAATAGTGAGTTTTTTAGCAACTATCAAATTTTATCTACCACCAGTGGTAGTTACCACCACTTGAGTTTTGTATGTTGTATGTAGTATCTATCAAATTGGAGAATATGTACGTGTATTATGTAGTATATAAGATTGTTTAGGTACTATATATATACTACTTTTTTGGTAGTATATATCGTATTTTGAGTATGCTCCTTTTTACGTATAAATATATACGTATTTCACAAATATAATAAAAACCATGGGCCAACTTGCAATTTTTTCATGTAACTCACTTTGGAGTATCTTATATATAATATATGAACATACTTAAAATGATAAAGTAGAATATATATTACTACATGGTAGTATATGAGACATGTGGGGTAACTACCCCATGTAGGGCCTGGTTTCGAGGCTCACAACGCGCAATGTTTTTTGCCCCTTTTCTAAAATGAGTGTAAAAGGAAGTTTGTAAAAAAGACCTTCTATGTATTACCACAAGTGTAAGCTACCAAATGCATGCTAATGTGGCAGTCAAATGGCCGGGTTTTTTCTCTCCCGAATCGGTTTTGGCCTAATTTGATCAGATTAATGAGTTCATGGCCTAAATTGTTCAATTCATGAGTGTGTGGCCAAAAGTGTGCAATTAGTTTGAGTTAATGGATTAGTGGTGCATTTCCCTCTAAACTATAACTAAAATGATATGTTTAAGGATTGAATCTCTCGTTATATCCATGTGGACCAACACAATTATTTAGCATTTAAACAATACCATGTAATCTAATCATGAATACCTAAATAAAACATACGGAGGCAATATTTGCACTTTCTGTAGACTAAGCATTGATTACAAAGGAACGTTATTAAATTCCCATCGATTTCGGACAGTTCCTCGGCCAAATCATGAGAACTGACATATCCAACCCTGCTGGACAAATGACATAACGAATGCATTATTGGGAGTAAAATGAATCTGATCCAAATAAACGAGAGAGCACAAAGTTGCATTAAATTCCAGCATGGACTAAAGGCACAAATTTTACAACTCTTTTGGGAAAAAATCACAAGAAACCACACTTGTGATTTAGAATGCGAACTCTTTACTCAAAAGGGGCACTAAAAAGAAAATGGAAAGGATGTGCAAGGACTAACTTATAGAGCTCACTGAGGAATTTACCATGTAGCTTAGGGTCGCAAAGATTGAGCACCCGTTTCTCTACCAATGTCATTATAATACCCTAGATTCTCACTCCCTAAAAATTCTTTTTGCAAGTTTCTGCTTCTGCCTTTTTTTCTTCTGGTGTTCTTGGATTTTCTTGCAACTTGGTGTGCTCATTGACTTGCCTAGTTACTCGAGCGTAGCTAAAACACACAAGCTACCTTGACTCTAGGTAATTTATTCTCAAGATTTTATCACTAAAACCCCAAATCTCGGTTATTTTGAATTAACCACTAGAGGCAACTGTTGGACTAGGACCCTCTTTTTTTCTTGCACCACCACTAACCCAATTTTTTTTATGGATTCTCCTACAAATATATTCAGCATTTGCACTCTAACCGCAAGGTCCATAGATGAAGTTTTGACCAAAGCATCCAGTTAAATTTCTGACATCGCCGAATGATGTTCACCAGGGATGAATAGGCGCGCTGGAGCCCCATCACCATTGGATCAAGCGACACCAAATCCATTCCCCTTAGCCTTTTTATCTTCCCATGCTTGGTATGGTGAAAGTCTTCAGGATTTTAAGTTCTCATGTGGTCTCATCTTGGTGGTTCAGCAAGCTCCATGTGCTCCTCCTAGTCGCAATGACGGAAGTGAATGGAGCGGAGGAGTTTGGGTGTGGTGGGGGAGAAACTTCTTGAGAACAACAAAGGTAGAGCGTGTGCGATGCATGTAGAAGGAGGAAGGTGGTGGCCTGTGGGGATAAGACCTCTATTTGGCCTAGAAAACCTCTCTAACTCGAGGAGCTCCTTTTCTCACTTAAAGCTTAGCAGACCATCTCCCCACCCCTCCTCAATTTCTAATCATTCACTAGCATAGCACACCTTTTAGTTGATTTAATTTAATATCAGTATCTTTTTTAACCGGGCATAAACCCCTTACCATTATAAACATACCAGAAACACAAAGTTTGTCCAGCATCGGAGAGAACAAGGGACCGGAAAGGGGAGAAGAGAGTTGAAAGCAGTACCAGGAAACCCAATACGTGTGCTCACAATCAACACACACATCATCAGGCGAAAACCTCGTAGCACAACAAAACTATCCTACAAGAACTTAAACAGTTTCCAGCTTCAAACAAGAACATGCAACTATCATCATGAGCGATACTAGCAGACACCATCCATGACACAACAACCTCCATGAAGATCCACACACAAAAGAGTTGACACCAGCATCGCCCAACGAATTATGTATCCCTAGTTGGCTCCAGGCCCCTCGTGAATCGCCGTGCAAATCCCCATCATATTGGTAGTGTTGGTCCTGAGAAGTGTGGCTCCATACTTTATAGAATATGAGTCCCCATCCTTATGTAGACACGCCCATCATCCATCAAATTGAGTTGCTAAGATATGTAGGAAACAAATAGAGACTGTAACTTTTCAGATAAAAGATACTGTATTTTATTTAGACACAAAAGAGTTGGTAAGATTTAGACACAAAAGAGTAGGTAAGATGGGTACATGAGCGAACGCATGCACCACGAAGCGGTACTCGTTTCTTGAGCAGGTCGTCACCTGCCAAGCAACGCCCACTCCGTGGAAACCTCCAGGCATTATCGCGAGTCGCCGTCGCGGCTCACGGCGGCTTGCGTGAAAGCCGGCCAACCTTCCTCAGGCCCAGGCACCCCTGGGGCCAAAGCCCGGTTCGCTCTGCCACTTTTTCCTTCGGGTGCATTTTTTCGTCCGGATGCATCCCCGTCCCGATCGACCAACGGGGGCGAGAGCGCCACGTTCTCCGGCCTGCGAGAACGGGCTGAACCTACGAGCGTCGTCCACGACTCAGAACGCGCTCTGGGCTTTGACACGCGCTGCAAGCTCACCACCCACCCTAGCTAGCCGTGTGGGACTGATTAATTAGTCGTATTAGCTTGGTTCGTGCAGGAGCTAAGCCAGAACGTTTCTTTTTTTTATTACTCTATAAACACACTTTACTTTACTACTCAACAATGTTCATAGGAAAACAATTAAGATCAGGGGGATTGGAAGCCAAAGACAGCATCCAAAATCCAGACCAAAAGCATGTTCAGCAAGGCTATGTACTTTGGAGTTGGTCTCTCTTACTTCAAAGATAAAGGCACAATGATAAATCTAGCCATCATATGTTGCTTTTATCTCCTTGATGATGCTTGCATATGTCCCTCCGCTATCTCTGCGTATCTCATTTAGAACTATTCCAGTATGCCGACTCATTTCGTCCGCGCGTGTTCGTTTGGGTCGAAACGGATAGAAAAGTCGGCAGAGTGCGTCGACCCAAACAGACGCGCATCTGCTTTTTGTCCGCCTGCAGACCCATTCCGGCCTAAATTTGAGCCTCATTTGCGTAGGCGTTGACACGAAACGGACGCGCATCTGCTTTTTTGTCCGCCTGCCGATCCATTCCGGCATAAATTTGGGCCTCATTTGCGTAGGCGTTGACACGAAACCGACGCGCGCGACGCCCGCCTACTCCTCCCCCTGGCCCGCTTGTCATTGCCACAGCCACCCCCATTTCCCTCTCTTTCCCAAAAAAACACCCGCTCGCTATGGACAGCGAGACGACCCTTGACGCCGCCGCCTGCCTTGCCTCCCTCACCTCCTCCGGCATCGCCCCCCTCGCCTCCGCCAAAGGAAAGCCCCGCGCCACCTGCAAGATGTTGGCGCCGCCCAAGAAGAAGCTGTTGACAGCAGGTGTTTTTCTCTGAAATTTGCAAGAAGCTCAAATATTAGAGGAGCTCTCGCCCCAAAAAAATCAATATTCAAAATTTTGTGCAATTTTTAAGAAGTAATTTTTTTAGAGCTCCTTGGATTTGATTTTTCTCTGAAATTTTCCAAGAAGCTCAAACATTTGATATAGTTTGTTGTTTCCAAATTTCAGAATTTTTGGATTTTGGTTTATCACATACTTTCAAAGTTTGCAACCGGTTTTCTCTGAAATTTTTCTCTGGAATTGTCCAAGAAGCTAAAAAAAATGTTTTCTCATATCAGAATAGTTCTTGTTTGCAACCGGTTCAAATTTCAGTTCATAAGCAGAGAAAGCAAAATGCATGTCACGGGAGCTTATTTCGGTTCATAAGCAGGATGTGGTGTATGGTAAAAATAAGTTCATCTTGCTTGAGTTGCCCCTATGGCAGAGATGGGGCAGCGACGAGTGATGCCATATTGCCGGTGTGGCACTCGTTTCCAGCGAGACCGTTCGGCCCTTCCGCCGTGCCGTCCTTGTCCAGGATTGCGCTTCAGAAAAGCCTATGAGGATACATGCAAATTAAAAAGAGTTGCATTCATGATTTTGAAATAACTTTCATGTATCATTATGTTTCTTCATAGAAACCATCTCTCTCTTTTTTTTTTTGCTAGCAGAACGAAGCAAATCAGTGTTATGCATGAGACATGTGACACAAGAATATGAAGCACTAAGATGATATTGGGGACCTGAATGAAGCAAATGTTTGGGTAGTTGGATACGTTTAATATGAACGGACGATACGATGGAGAATCTTAATTTCGAGTTAATACGGGTGCAACAGGGAAGTAAATCGGCTGGTCGGCAGAAACACAGTCTTTGTATGTTTAAAATGAACAATTTTAATTGAAACAAATATTTTCTCGTATCAGAATAATTTTTAGTTAGCAAATTTCAGTTTTTTATTTTTGAAAATAAAGATAGTGCATTTTCCACCTTATATATTTCAAAACAGCCTCGGTGACCAGAGGGTCAATTACATGATGGTTATGTTGACACTGCATGGAGTATGCAGTAGGCCACAACCTAGCCTTGGGAAGAGGAAAAAAACAAAGTAGAGAAAGAACAAAGAAAGGGAAGGCCAGCCACATATTTGAGGGGATTAGAGCTAAGTATAACTAGCCTGGCACCCCAAGTGTTGATAGCTTGTCTATCTTTATGTCGTCTACCACGATTGCTCCAGAGCTTGAGAGTGTCCGAGACAGCAGTAATAAGATGACTGATAGTGCAACTCTTGTGATCGAAATATGCGCGTTTCAAGAATTACATAGAGTGACAACACAAGCTGCTAAGAAGATATGCCATCGTGATCCAAAGCTGACTCTAGCATCATCAGACTGAATGAAGACGCACACATCCTATGAGTAGTAGGTGAGGTCCTGTCGCCCAGTGCGAGAGAGCGGATGCCGCCTGGCACCGTAGCAGAATATGAGAAATGGTTTCAGTTGCCGGACACAGGTCGCAACCATCATGGGGAGCAATGGAACGCCAATTCTTCTTGACCATGTTATCTCTAGTGTTCAACCGTCCATGGAAGACGAGCCCAGGGCCGGACCACAGATTTAGGAGGCCCTGGGGCAAGACATCAACAAGGGGCCCTTTTTGACTCGAAAGCTTAAAATATTTTCTATTTGAAAAGCAAAGTAAATATCTAGTGCATAGCATAGACGATGATCTTTGGACTTTAAAAATGAGAGTACAATTTATTTATTGATAAGGTGAACAACACCATGATAGTAGTGAAACAATGTAGTTCCACATTAACTCGCTTTCCTTAATTTGAACAACAGAGACTTTATTTTGTTCTGCAAAACATATAACCTTGTCCAAACTGGTTGCTACTTAAAAAAAATTGTGCTACCATCAGATAAGAAGTTAGCACATGTACGTACATTTGTTTCTGAATCTTTCCCAGTCCGCCATGTTCTTCACTCCCAAGAAATTTACGCAGATAATTACTCAATTCTTCCAACTTTGTTGTTGTGGATTTGAAAAGCTTACTCAACTTTTTGGAATTATAAGTTTGTGAAAAATGTCTAGAATTACTATCTGGAGGGACCACAATATCATTATGTCTAGAGTTACTATTTCAACTAAAAAACCCTAGCCTTATCATTCAGATTGTCGTAATTTGGCGGATCAAAAATATTAACAGTGCATCATTGCTGTTCATCGACACTCGGTGTGGTCTTTTTACCAGATAAACACTTTCTAGACGACATGACAGTAAACAAGAACAGTTAGCACAAAATAATTAATACAGGAACAAACACACCTAAATATGTATTGATGTGGATGTAGGTTGCCGTAGTCAGAACGAACGAGAAGACCACACCAAGAACTGAATAATTTCCCCCGTTCTGCAGTTCTTCTAATCTCCTGACTCCCGCAGACTCTCTCACACTTAGATCCAGTTAATATCTGAAGAACACCTATGCAGGTAGATGCGGATTCGTCAGAGCAGGAGGGCAGAGCGATTTAATTGAGGAACGGGATTATGGAAAGGAAGAAAAGAAGAACACCTACCATCTCCACATCTCCAACATCTAATTGATGGGGAACGAGAAGAACACTGAGAAAGGAAGGAGAGCTGATTTGGGAACGGATTTTCGCCTTGAATCTCCATTAATGGCCGACGGCGACCTTGGAATCGGTAAGGCATGGGAGCGGCGGCGCTGTTATGGGAGTCAGGACCTTGCGAAGTGGAGGGGTCGAGGAGAAAGATTGACGATGGGTTTTGCCCCACCGCTGAATCGGCCCTCTCCTTTCTCGATATATTTCTTGGGCTTCGTATACGTACGAAGGAATACTCTCGGGCTGGGGCCCCTGCCTTCCGGGGGCCCAGGGCAGGCACCCCGTTTGCCCGGCCTATGGGCCAGGCCTGGACGAGCCATGGGAAAATCCGGTGTTTTGATGGAATAATGCTATCCCAGATGAAGGCTGGAAAAGGCCACACAACTCCCCTGAAGGTCCAGAGGCTGTAGAAGTATGTTGTGGTTGCCTCGGAGTTGTGTATAGATGCAAGTTTCTGGTCTTTACTTGAGTCATCCAAGAGAAGCAACTTTCAGTTCACAAGTAGGGGAAGGAAACTGCATGTCCTTAGAGCTTATTTGCTAGACTAGTTATATTCCATTAAATCTAGGCTAAGATTTGTTTTCATTTCAAATTTTAGCCGTGAGGTACCGTGGCAAGACACGTGGTCTGGGTGCAATTGAATCGCTCTAAGTGGTCATACATTGCTGACTCGCAACAGACTGTTATTTCATGTGAAGGAACAAAAAACTAAGCTACATAAAGGCATCTCTAGCCGATCCCCTAAAAAGCAAAAGAGGAGTAAAATTTCAGCTTTACACTTTTAAACCGCACCTAGCCGAAGTCCTAAATTGGTTAGAGGATTAAAAATTTACATCTCCGACGAAAATTTGGTCCGTGGCTCCTAAAATTAGTCAACTCTGCCCAGCCGAGTAAACTTCCCAACACATCTTTCTCCCACCCGCACGACGCCATAGTTCCTGCCGTTGCCTCCCCACGCACCAACATCGCCTCTGATGACAGCAACTCTAGAGGGAATGTGTTGCCAAGACCATTCCGCCACCATCGCCGCCGATGACCGCAACTCCGGACAGAATGGGTTGCCAAAACCCTTCCACCACCACCGCCGGCACATCGCTGCCGTAAACCACCCCCGCACCGCCGCCCGCACCGAAGAAGTGGTTGGGGATAAAAAAATCCCGTCCGGTCCACCACACCGACTTCCCAAAAATTAAATAAATTACCTATACTAAATGTGTGAGGTGGCATTATAAATATTATCCAAAACTGAATTTAAGGTTCTAAATAATTCCAAAGATATCATTGTGCCCCAAAGCAACCAAATAAATTTAATGCTAGTGAAATCTAGCTAGGCTCAAGCATGAAAGGCAAATTTTTAATTTACCCTATTTAAATAATTCACATTCCAGAGTAAGATTTTTTTTATGTGACGGTTATCCTCTCATATCAAATTTATTGTCGGATCTGCTGCCAGCTTATGTAGCTTTTGACATTCCAATTTTTGTAAGCCTAACTTACGTATGCTCCAAAATATGAATCAATGGTAGTAATGAGATGTTAAAATAAGAAATTACAGGATTCGCCTAATTTTATTACCCCCTTAATTAGTTTTTGCATTTTAATTGTACTACTAATTGTTTACTTGCAATGGACGTTAACATTAGGCGGTATATTAGTTGCACGCACATATTAGGTAGGATATTATTTGTGTGTTAATGTTTTGATTAGTGATTTTTGGTATGATATTAATTGCATTCTTAAACATGTTGAGCGCTCGTCGGTCGTTGGATTTACCTGGTTTGATGGCCGAGATTACTAGAATCTAACTCGTTGGGTCTTTTTATACTTCTATATATATATATATAGATATACGAGTAGATATATATATTGGGTGACATATCAGTAGTTCCATCAACAATTGAAGTCATATAGGTCATACGTAATTGCTCTCTTGAGCTGCTTCCATGGCGTTCTCCAAGAATGTCATCATACTCGCCACTCTCCTCCTCGCCGCCCTCCTCATGGTTGCGGATGCTCAGCCAACACCTAAGATAGGTATGCACATCGGTACATGGATGCATGCACATGTCCTTGATCAACAAATAAAACCTAATTTGTCTCGTTTGATTTGATGTGGTATCTTGACGAATGGTTGCAATGATGTATGATCTGCAGATTGCCCGTCGTCGTGTAACGCTCGTTGCGCGAAGAACTGGAGGAACAAGATATGTAACAAGGACTGCAATATCTGTTGCGACAAGTGTAACTGCGTCCCTTCTGGCACCAGGCAGGAGACCCGTAACGAATGCCCCTGCTACGCCAACTTGGTCGACTCAAAGACCGGCAAGCTCAAGTGCCCGTAGTTGATCAATTCTCCTTCCAACACTAGCACTAGTAGAAAAAGAGGCTTCCATACGCCCCCATTAGTCCCTAAAATAATCGAACCGCGGCAAAAGGGGTCTTTAGTCGCGGTTCGGGAGGAGACCCGCGACCAACTATCTGGGCCCAGCGCGCTCGGTCGACAGCTGGCGGACGGGAGGGGCTTTAGTCCCGGTTGGCCTGGCCAACCGGGACTAAAGGTCCTCAGGCTGGCCCGAAGGCCTTTAGTCGCGGTTGGCCAGGCCAACCGGGACTAAAGGCCCATCCCTATATATAGGACTCAGCTCACTTCACTTAGCCACAATTCAGAAGGGGGGTGGTGGGTTTGCTTTTGGTTCCTCCTATGCACACAAGGTGTTCGATGAAATGCCCGAGAGCATGAAACAAACATGATATGAAGTGTCCGAGCCACACTTGAGCTTTCTCGTTTATTTTTCCTCCGCGGTCGCGGTTAGCAACTTGAACCTTTCATGTGTCATTGATAAAATATGCATGTGTGTAGTTCATTGTTTAATTTGTATTATTTCTAGCTAGTTAGTTTAACAAATGCATGATGGTTAATTATATACTTTATATAATAATAATGCAGATGAATCGGCAATGGATGTACGGTCCCCGACTCTCCGGCGAGTTCACTACGGGATCGAGGATGTAGAACAAAACAATCGGTCTGAATTTTTAAAATGAATTAGTTTTATTTTTCTGGATTTTTTATATATTATTTGTATTTTTAAGATTTTAAAATGAATTAGTTTTATTTTTTTGAATTTTTTGATATATTACTTGTATTTTTAAGATTTTAAAATGAATTAGTTTTATTTTTCTGAATTTTTTGATATATTATTTGTATTTTTAAGATTTTCAAATGAATTAGTTTTATTTTTTTGAATTTTTTGATATATTATTTGTATTTTTAACATTTTAAAATGAATTAGTTTTATTTTAATGAATTTTTTGATATATTATTTCTATTTTTAAGATTTTAAAATGTATTAGTTTTATTTTTCTGAATTTTTTGATATATTATTTGTATTTTTAAGATTTTAAAATGAATTAGTTTTATTTTTCTGAATTTTTTGATATATTATTTGTATTTTAAAATGAAAAAAGACCTTTAGTCGCGGTTCGTGACACGAACCGCGACTAAAGGCTCTTTCCGCGCGGGAACGAAAGCGGCGCGAAAGAACCTTTAGGCCCGGTTGGGGAGACCAACCGCGACTAAAGGGTACCTTTAGTCGCGGTTGGTGTCCCCAACCGGGACTAATGCTCTGTCTATATATACAGCACTTGGTAAATTTTCCCCCACCTCCCATTCTCCTCTCGACGCCGACGCCCTGCCCCGACGCCGACGCCCTTCCCCGACGCCGATCGACGCCGACGCCCTGCCCCGACGCCGACGCCCTACCCCCAGTGAGCTCCGACGCCCTGCACTACCGCCGCCGCCCCTGCCCTGCCCTGCGCGCCGCCGCCACCGCTGCCCCTGCCCCTGCGCGCCGCCGCCGCCGCCGCCCTTGCCCTGCACTCCCGCCGCCGCCCCTGCCCTGCCCTGCGCGCCGCCGCCACCGCTGCCCCTGCCCCTGCGCGCTGCCGCCGCCGCCACCGCTGCCCCTGCCCCTGCCCCTGCCGCCGCCTGCCTGCCGTCCTCCGCCTCCCGCCGACGCCTGCCGTCCTCCGCCGCCCGCCGCCGCCTGCCTGCCGTCCTCCGCCTCCCGCCGACGCCTGCCGTCCTCCGCCGCCCGCCGCCGCCTGCCTGCCGTCCTCCGCCTCCCGCCGACGCCTGCCGTCCTCCGCCGCCCGCCGCCGCTTGCCGTCCTCCTCAAACAAAGAAAAGGAAGAAGAAAAGGAAGAAGAAAAGGAAAAAGAAAAGGAAGAAGAAAAGGAAAAACAAAATAAGAAAAGGAAAAAGAAAAGGAAAAACAAAATAAGAAAAGGAAAAACAAAATAAGAAAAGGAAGAAGAAAACGAAGAAGAAAAGGAAAAAGAAAATAAGAAAAGGAAAAATAAAATAAGAAAAGGAAAAAGAAAAGGAAGAAGAAAAGGAAAAAGAAAATAAGAAAAGGAAAAAGAAAAGGAAGAGAAAAGGAAAACCAAAATAAAAGGAAAAAGAAAAGGAAGAAGAAAAGGAAAAAGAAAAGGAAGAAGAAAAGGAAAAACAAAATAAGAAAAGGAAAAAGAAAAGGAAGAAGAAAAGGAAAAACAAAATAAGAAAAGGAAAAAGAAAAGGAAGAAGAAAAGGAAGAAGAAAAGGAAAAACAAAATAAGAAAAGGAAAAAGAAAAGGAAAAACAAAATACTTGGCAGTGCTCAGACAAAAACTTCTATGCAAATTAGTGCTCAATAATCTTATTTTTTAATTCCTCCTCCTCTATGTCCCCTTAATCTTATTTTTTAATTCCTTTATACTTAATTAATTTTTACTACATGCAGGAGTGACATATGGCGGACGATAGAGCCGAGCCGCTTAGGGATCCGGAGGCTGAACGTTATTTAATGGGCATCATAAACAACGAGATTCCTTATGCGCCGGGCTCAGAATATGAGCAAGAAGAGGATGTAGTCTCTTCTTTTCTGAACCTTGACGGTGGAACAGACATTGTCAATGATCAAGAAGGTGAAGGAACGGACATTGTCCACGGAGGTCAACCGTCAACAAACGACGATCTCGAATTGCAAGTAGCAACCACCTCCGGCGAGGTATATATATACATTGAGCCTCTCGTGATACAAACTTACTGAAATGTGAATACATATGTATTAACGCGCGCGACTCTCTTTCTTTTTTTAGCCCTCGGCCGGATCGAGTACGACAAAGCGTGGCAAATCCAAGGCGATGAAAACAGGAGAAACATATGCCATTGATTTTGTCAGTGAAACCGGCAAGCCCCTACAGCACACCTCAAAGTTTATCAACCAATGCGGAGTCGTTGTTAGAGACAACGTCCCGATCACCGTCCAGGAATGGAAGGAGCCAAAGAAGGCACGTCTTGGTTTCAGTTTTGTCGACAAGAGAACGAAAAAGGATTGCTGGAGAAAGCTTATGGAACATTTCATTCTACCTCCGGAATACAACAAAGTCGATGAATTCGGTAACGAGGTTCCGGGTGGACGTGAGAGGAGGAGGCTAGTTAAAGAGTTCGCTCTTCAGAAGATGGGCGAAGCATTCCGGAACTTCAAGAAAAATTTAACCCGTGACTATGTCAACAAGGGCAAGACTCCGGATTTCAATGGACAACATGAGAAACTGAAAGATGATTGGCCAGAATTTGTGAGGCAAAAGAAATCGGAGCATTTCAAGGAAATATCGAAAAAAATAAGGATAATGCGAGTAAGAAAAAGTTCCATCATATTATGGGGCCAAGAGAATACCGCCTTTCGGAGCCTAAGTGGCAGAAGATGGAGGAGGACCTGAGGGTGCGAGGAATCCCTCTAGGTACAGAGGGATGGGACCCAAGGGCCAAAAGCTGGTGGTACGGGCATGGGGGATCGCTAGACCCGGAGACAGGGGTGTGTGTTCACCGGAAGAAAAAGTTTGCTCCCACCCAAGCCCTTATTGACGCAATGACCCAAGCTCAAGAGGGCTTGATCAAGTTCAACAGAGAGAAAGACGCACTGACAACAGCCCTCGGGAATGATGAACACGGAGGACGTGTACGAGGCAAAGGCAGAATTCCGTGGAAAGTAGGGTTTTCCCAGGACAATGACCCGTACTGTTACAGAAGCCGTAAGAGAAAGACGGACCGGGATGCAGATCTTTTGGCGAAGTTTGCATCGGAACTCCATGAGTTGAAGCAGACCGTGCATGAACTAGTAAAAGAAAAATCGGCTGCAGGGCCGCATGAAGATCATGAAGCGGATCGCGGAAGCCAGCAACAGAGAAGCAGCGTGGCTTCCACGGATGCCCGCCTGGTGCTAATGCACCGATGATCGAGATTCGTGCACCAGAGCCTCACTACCCCGTGGATGATGTAAAGGAGATGAAAGAATGTTATCTGCATTATCCCGTGGGGAACGTTTCCACGAAGGTAGCTACCGGCAGTGCTTTACCCTGTACACCTGGAGCACTCCACCACAACAACCCCATTGCATATGGCTATGCTCGTGTCATGGTGGAAGACATAGTCCAAGAGTTTGAGGACCTGGAGATTGACAAAGCTACACCCGAAGGGGAGAGAAGACTTGGAGATGTCAAGCGCCAGATCATTCTATGGAAAAAGAAGTACATAGTGTTTCCAGGCGAGGCGCCAAGGCTAACAAGTCCACCCCCCTCCGATGGTGGTGGTGGTGGTGGTGGTGGTGATGGCGGTGGTGGTGGTCGTGGTGGTTCACCTACACCTCCTTCACGCCATTCGACGCTGTCCCCCGATCCACAACCTCCGGCGGGTAAGCAGCCGCCGCCCCCCAATCCTCCTCCGGCGGGTACGACGCCCCCCAATCCTCCTCCGGCGGGTATGACGCCCCCCAATCCACCTCCGGCGAAGAAGCAGAAGCAGGCGGACAGCAAGGAAACCCGCTCCTGGACTATTAACCTGGACCCTTATGTACCTAAGACCACAAGGGTACCGGAGCCATCACTAAAGCCTCTCCTCCCAAGGCCTTGGGAACTTAGTGAAGCTGAAACCAAATTGGCCGCGTCTGCTCATTATGAGAAATGGAAGGCGGATACGAAGGCGAAAAAAGAGCCTGAGCCCAAGCAAGTATTCACTGAGAAGCAAAAGAAGTGGGCTAAGGATTTTTTGACGACACCGTCCCAAGCCGAGCTGAATATGCCTGACGACTATGGACATGAACTTCGTAGGCAAGCAAAAATATTGAAGGAGGAGAAAGAAGAAAGTAAAAAAAGCGGGAAACAAGTTGACCAGCTCGGGATGCAGAATAAACAATCGATCCCCCCGCTCATAGTGAAAGCCGGTCCGGAAGAGGACCCCGAGATCATAGCAGCTGCGGCAGCACTTGGATTGACTGTAGCGAGTGCCATGAAACAAGCGTCCGAGATGGGTTTGACTCTTCGTGCCTTCTTAGGCCTTGAGGATGCGCCAGTATGTGAGATAGCATTACAATATGTGCGGAATGGGCCTCTCGTCGAGCCTGCGCGGGAAAAGAGTCTACCACCACAAATGCGAAATCTGCTACGTTGGTACAAGCAATTCATAACATGGGCCGACAAAGAATATGTTTATGCGGATGTTACAGAGGAGCATCACACCAAACGGTACTCTGTACAAGTTCATATGAGTGAATTGTTCCAGCTGTTCAATCTGCGCGAGCTCGACAAATCTATGCTGAGTTGCTACGTTCTGTAAGTGATTTATTTCTACCTCATCTCGTTCTTCATTGCCTGCACTATATATATATATATATATATATATATATATATATATATATATATATATATATATTGTCCTAACTATATTGTTGCGTACGCTATTATGCAGATTGAAGATTTGGGAATGCAAAATAAGAAACATCCATGATGTTGGGTTCATTGACCCACATATCGTTAATGGACATGTGTTACAAAATCACCCCGAAGACGTGGAGAAAGACTTGTACACGTTTCTTAGAAAGCATCAACTCAAAAGTCATATTCTATTTCCTTACCATTTTGGGTGAGTGTTTCTCTTTTGTGCCCATTCTCTTTTGTTTACTCCATGCATGGTATGTCTAATCGATGAGTTATGCATGACTGTGCATGTAACGTGTCCGCAGGTTCCACTGGATTCTACTAAATATTGAACTTCACACCTCCAGAGTTCTAATCATGGACTCTATGGATTCGGATCCAAAGCGTTGGGCCGACATGAGAAAAATGCTGCAAAAGTAATTATTTTCAATCATTTGAGCTCTATATCGATCGGTCTCTTTCGTTCATTTCCTAATATCAAGTAACTAATAACTCCCTTGTTCATTTAATTTTCTTTGCCCTGTAGGGTTTGGAGACGGTTCTCAGAAGAAATTGTCGGTGAATTCAAACATGAGCTAGATTTTAGAAGGTTAGTTAATGTGGATAAGCAGCCACCGGGGACCAATCTATGTGGATACTATGTTTGTGAGAACATCCGGAGACACACCTCTGAGCGGAAGGCATCGTATAGCGTGCGGAAGGCGACGGATAACTTGCGGAGGAGGCTTAGTCCAGAAGCTCGCTTCCGACCAATTCAAGATGAATTAGCAGGATTTTTCATGAGGGAAGTCATCAATCCTAAAGGAGAACACTATACCGAGGACGAAGAAATTTATATGCATACCCGAGATTGAAACTTGTTCGAAGTTGTATATGGTCATCCATCCTAATTGTGTATGGAAACTTGTTCGAAGTTGTATATGGTCACCCGAGATTGAATATATATTATATATTCCTCTTGAATTCTTCTTGTTTGAAATTTCATATGCATGTATATAGTAGCGTAGAATATGTGTACTGAAACTTCATCAAAATTAAAATAAAACACAAAATAAAATATAATAGAAATAAAACACTACAAATTAAAAAGAAACCAGGTTTAGGGGGGCTAAAACCCTAAACCTTCGGAGGAGGCCTTTAGTCCCGGTTAGCCACGAGAACCGGGACTAAAGGTCCTTCGCCCCGACGGACTCCTGGCGCCCACGTGGCCGGGCCTTTAGTCGCGGTTCGTAAGAGGCGCGACTAAAGGGGGGGGGCCTTTAGTCGCGCATATTTAGTCCCGGTTGCACAGCCGGGATTAATGGCCTTTGCGAACCGGGACTAAAGGCCTATTCTCTACCAGTGTAGTAGGAAAAGGGGCTTTTACCCCGGTTCATAAGGGCCTTTAGTCCCGGTTCAGGAACCGGGACTAAAGGGTCGTTACTAATGCCCTAGCCCTTTAGTCCCGGTTCTTACACGAACCGGGACTAAAGGCCGTCCACGTGGCCGGTGCGGGGAGCCCAGGCAGGAGGGCCTTTGGTCCCGGTTGGTGCCACCAACCGGGACCAATAGGCATCCACGCATCAGCACCTGGCAGGAGCTGAGGTTTTTGTTTTTTTTAAAGGGGGGGTTTGGGGGTTTTGGGGGGTTAATTTAGGTTGTTATTAGGTAGCTATTAGAGAGAATTGTCCTCTCTTATATCTCCGTGCTTGGTTTACCAACGCTACGTACTGCTATGCCTAAACATGGCTTAGATTGAAGTGAAGGCAACATGTGGTGCATGTCGAAAGTAATACTAATCCGTACTTGATCAAGTTTGGATTGTACTACTTTCGACACGCACCACATGCATGTTGCCTTCACTTCAATCCAATCCATGTTCATTTCACCCGCTGATATATAATAACTCTTCATGCACGCATCATGCATCATCATATATAATAACAAGTCTTACTAATCATCATCATACAACTTCTACTCGTTATTAATAACAAGTCATACGATCGATCATCATCCTCACAGTCATCGAACCAACCCTACTTAATTGTTCTTAGCACATGATCATCAGTATTAGGTAGGACCGAAATACCCTCTTTAAGATAAAATAGCATAAAACAATATAGACCCTGACTCTCCATTATGGAGAATGGAGATCATCCTGTCTCCAATTCTTGCGCCTCGCTTCCTTTTGCTTCCAAGAAGCTCCTTGCGACTGTCCATACATTTTTTTCATTCTTTGATTTGCATGTCTCCACTTCTTTTAGAAATCCGGTATGGACAATTGAGATTCGTAGGATGACCTGGTTGTATATTCAAAACATCAAGCCTACCATTCTGATACATCAAATGAGGCACACAATCCTCTGGGATTATCTGTTGAAAAACATAGTAATAACTTCATAGTTAGCAATGATAATGCACTAGTTTTAGAACTATGCAAAATATGCACGGATGTCTTAATAGTAAGAAATCTTACTAGGGTATCTCCATAGTAGTTACCGTAGTTCACCACGTGCACTAGTGGCACGTATGGAGGACCATAATGATGAGGAGTTTGATTGTAGATATTGTAATTCTCAATATCAGTACAAAATCCGACCAGATGAGTTTTCTCCTTATAAGTTAACTCAGAGCCATCGGTGTAGTAGGTTCTGTCTACCATGTTCCGCACATTGTTTGAACAATCAAAATAAGCTGTCAATGAAAATAAGCTGTCAACTATTTTGAAATGAACAATATAAATTAGCTAATAACTATGTTTGAGAAACTCACATAGCGGTAGAATTGGAGGCGTATCAACAAGGACCCAAATGTCCATATTGTCTTGCTCGATGTCAGGATCACCAAGATCCATGGTGACAAGCATACCCTCATCAAAACCATACATCTTGCAAAATGCTTCCCAATTTTTGCAACCAAAATGGGTTACGCTCTCAGAATTATACAGCTTTACTTCAAAATCTATATCATGATGGGTCCTTAGGTGAATTTTCTTTGTTTCCATACTTTCATGGTCTTCAAAACCCATCCTCTCCAAGACGTAGTGTCTTGCATGGCATGGGATAAGCTAGCCGAATTGTAAAAGATGAAAAGTACACGTTGAAATAGTTGAAGTCGTGCTTAATTACGAAAAAATAACACTTGTCGTCGTTGCGTACCGTTTCAACATCGAATGTCTCCTCCAGCTTAATACTGAAGCGCCGATCTTCGTCCAGGTGAGGCCTGTCGCACTGACCTCGGTCGTCGTGGCACCAGTCGCACTCCCCCGGGAGACTTTCGTCGTCCGAGTACGACATTTCCTCTGTTCATATATAATTCAAATATTAAACATCTACAATTAAATATATGTACTAAAAAACCTAAGTTAGATCATTATTATTCATCACGGGTTGACTATCGGTTTGTCGAGTCTTTTCTTGAAAACTCTCAGCTCACGTGGTGTATACATTCGACCGTTGGTGATGGTCGCTCCTTCCTTTGTCCCCGTGTGCATTACACCAAAATGTCTAGCTAGCACACGGGAACAAAGGAGAAGCGACCCCCACGACAACAGTCGGGATTCTTCGTCCTCTCATATATATATATGGTGGAACTCTCCCTCACTGATTCCTCTCTGACATTTGCGACCGTCGGTGATGGTAGCTCCTCTTTTCGTTCTCGAGTGCATTACACCAAATTGTCTAGCACACGGGAACGAAGGAGAAGCTACCCCCACGACAACACAGTCGGGATTCTTCGTCCTCTCATATATGGTGGAGACTCGACAGACTTACAGTCAACCCGAAATATCGTTTAATTATCTTTCTAAAAGAGGATTTGGCTGGTCTCACCTCGATGTCGGAGGGGGCGGTGACGGGGACGACGGCGGGGATGATGGAGGGGCCGGGGGGGCTCCTAGATTTCTGCGAAAACAAAAACCCTATAAGCTATCAACTAATCATAGTGCTCTCCAATTTTAGCATTCAAAGTAGGATCGGAGTAGTTTTCCACTTTGAGCATTCAATAAGCAAAATCAAATCACAAAATAAAGTAGTATTCAAATTAGGATGCATTCAATTATAAGCAAAACTACATCATCTCCATGCGTCCGTACATCGCCGAATATTATCACTAATACACCTCGAATACTATCATACATATAGCATCGCTAGTACAGCTAGAACAGTAGCGCCCGACGGACATCGGCACGGGCGGTGGACACCCAAAGGGACGGAACCATCACAGGATCATAGCTCCAGTGAGATCCCTGAAGAACCTGCCAGGTACTGTCGAACCTGCCCTCCAACGCAACCATGTAGCGACGGACATGCTGGTCCTCCTCGCTGACACGGTGACGTACCTCCTCCGCGGTGTCCGGAAGCCTCGGCACCGTCACTGGCCCACGCGAGCGCCACCAAACAAGGATCGGGTCAACGACGCTGGTTCCTCACCAACCTACGCCCACCGGAAGGTAGCACCTCCCAAAACCAGCCCGGCGGAGCCCAGTCCCGGACATGGCCCCTCTGATCAAGCCGGCCTCCTCCGCCGAGTCGACGACGAGGATGCGGGATAGGCATCGTCGATGTCGATGCGGGAATAATTGCTTTAACTAAAAAAACAAACTAGTTCTATTAATTTCCTTACTATAAATAGAATAAAGTAGTACTTACTAAAAATAAACTAGCTAGTTTAACTAGTTCTATTATTTTTCTAACTAATTCTATTAAACACTTTCTAGGTAGTACTTACTAAAAGTTATCGGGGAGGGGGGGTACATATATCGACAACGACATACCCGATAAAAAATAAGAAGAGGAAGAAGACGCAAAAAAAGAGGAGAAGAAGAAAGGAATAGAGGAGGAGATCGAAGAAAAAAAAAGAAAAAAAAGAGGAGAAGAAGAAGGAATAGAGGAGAAGAAGAAAAAATAGAATAATATATTATTCTATTTCTTCTTCTTCTACTCTTTTTTTTTCTTCTTTTTCATCTTCTTATTTATTTCTCCTCTACTTCCTCTCCTCTTCTTCTCTTCTTCTCTTCTTCTTCTCCTTCTTATTTTCCTTTTTTCTCTCCTTCTTTTTCTTCTAAATATGAACATACATAAATGACTTTGATCATACACAATTTCTATGAACAAAAAAAATCATAAAAATTCAATGAACAAAATTACAACAGAAAAAATCATAAAAATTCTATGAAAAAATTGATATATTCTTTGCATATGAACATACAAACATTTGCATATTCAATAATAATATCACCAAAAAAATCTAAACTACACATCTAAATTACAACAACTAAATTATCTAATTAACTACACATCCAAATTAATACAACTAAATTACAAATCTAACTACACATCCAAATTAATACTACACATACAAATCTAATTACAACAACTAAATCTAACTACACATCCAAATTAATACTACACATACAAATCTAATTACATCCAAATTAATACTACACATACAAATCTAATTACAACAATCTAATTACAAATCTAACTACACATCCATTATAGGGAGGAGGAGGAGGGGATCGGGGCGGCGCTCACAGGGTGGCGGAGGGCGGCGGCGTGGGTGGCGGAGGGCGACGGCCGGCGACCGCGGCGGGCCGGGGGCGGAGGGCGGCGACGGTGACGTACGGGGCGACGGCTCGGGGGCGCGCGGCGGATGCCGATGGCGACGGCGGTGGGGGGCGGAGGACGACGGCGACGAGCGATGGCGTGGGCTCGGGGGCACGGGCGACGGCGACGACGACGGGGCAGCCTGGCGGCGTAGTCGTCGGGCGGGGGACACTGGCGATGGAAATCAGCAAATTTCCAAAGTGTTACTTATATAGCAAAGGCTTTGGTCCCGGTTGGTGGCACCAACCGGGACCAATCCCGGTTGGTGCCACCAACCGGGACTAAAGGCCTCTTTTCACCAGCGCAAAGGGCGGGAAGCAGAGGCCTTTGGTCCCGGTTGGTGGCACCAACCGGGACTAAAGGGGGGGCATTGGTCCCGGTTGGTGCCACCAACCGGGACCAAGGGCCTTGCGCTGACCGCGGACAAAAGTTTAGTCCCACCTCGCTAGTTGAGAGGGGCTCGGAGTGGTTTATAAGCTCCACTGCGGCTGCCCTCTCGAGCTCCTCTCAAATGCAGGCTTATGGGCCTAATGTCAAACTGTGTTGTCTGTTGGCCTATTGGGCCTTCTGCGGGACTGAATCCTGTCCCAGGTTGGGTTTCTAGTCGTATTCAGGCCATGGTGGCCCAATAGGTGGCAGTTTTTTAAATTTTTTGCATTATTTATTTTCTTTTGTTTTTTGCTTTATTTTTTAATTCTTTTTGCTTTTAGGTCAACAAAATTATAAACTGTCTGTTAGTGCCATTCGTTTTAGAAAACATATAAACTTTCTATTAGTGCCATTAGTTCTTTATGAAAATTCTTTTTGCTGTATTTAGTTTTTTTATTTTCTTTTTTGCTATATTTATTTTGTTTTATTTCTACTTACAACAAAAAACTTATTTATTTTATTTCTAATTACTTATTTATTTTACTTTATGATAATTCTTTCTGCTATTAAAGTTTCTATCAAAAAAAGTTCTTTATGAAAATTCTTTTTGCTTTTAATGATTAAAAATAAAAAAGAGGCGCAATGCGCGTTGATTTGCTTCAAGCCTTTCGGAATAGTGTAGACTGCACTGCACATAGCTCGATGCAGTCTACCTTATTCCTCAAGGCTTGAAGCTAAGCAACGTGAGCATTGCGCCTCTTCTTCATCGTCTCTGCACTCAGGGCTTATAAACCGCTCCTAGTGCCTCTCAGCTAGCGAGGTGGGACTAAAAAACTGCTTAGCTAGTAAGAAACTCTAGTACCGGTTCGTGCCACGAACAGGTACTAAAGGTGCTCGTGGGGCCACAGCCTCATTAGTACCGGTTCGTGGCACCAACAGGGACCAAAGGGTGGAATTGGTCCCGGTTCAAAATGCACCATTCAAAACCACATCATCATTTGTCAATCCTTTCTGACTTCATTTGTTATTTTTCATGCATTTACTAATTATTTTGAGTTATAAGACCCTAAAATTGAAAAGCATTTCAAATGAACTCTGAAAAGGTTGAAAGTTGGCATGATATCATCATTTCATCCACATAGCATGTGCAAGAAAGTTGAGAGGGTTACGGCAAAAACTGGATGCACTTCGTGTACAAAACGGACAATCTCTTTCAAAGTATCAGGATTTCATCCGGAAACTCGTCTGTTACAAAGGGATTTCATTTTTTAAAACTTATTTGAACTCCTGACTTTTTGTGTGTTCAAAATGCACCATTCAAAGCCACATCATCATTTGTCAATCCTTTCTGACTTCATTTGTTATTTTTCATGCATTTACTAATTATTTTGAGCTATAAGACCCTAAAATTGAAAGCATTTCAAATGAACTCTGAAAAGGTTGAAAGTTGGCATGATATCATCATTTCATCCACATAGCATGTGCAAGAAAGTTGAGAGGGTTACGGCAAAAACTGGATGCACTTCGTGTACAAAACGGACAATCTCTTTCAAAGTATCAGGATTTCATCTGGAAACTCGTCTGTTACAAAGGGATTTCATTTTTTAAAACTTATTTGAACTCCTGACTTTGTGTGTGTTCAAAATGCACCATTCAAAGCCACATCATCATTTTTCAATCCTTTCTGACTTCATTTGTTATTTTTCATGCATTTACTAATTATTTTGAGCTATAAGACCCTAAAATTGAAAAGCATTTCAAATGAACTCTGAAAAGGTTGAAAGTTGGCATGATATCATCATTTCATCCACATAGCATGTGCAAGAAAGTTGAGAGGGTTACGGCAAAAACTGGATGCACTTCGTGTACAAAACGGACAATCTCTTTCAAAGTATCAGGATTTCATCCGGAAACTCGTCTGTTACAAAGGGATTTCATTTTTTAAAACTTATTTGAACTCCTGACTTTTTGTGTGTTCAAAATGCACCATTCAAAGCCACATCATCATTTGTCAATCCTTTCTGACTTCATTTGTTATTTTTCATGCATTTACTAATTATTTTGAGCTATAAGACCCTAAAATTGAAAAGCATTTCAAATGAACTCTGAAAAGGTTGAAAGTTGGCATGATATCATCATTTCATCCACATAGCATGTGCAAGAAAGTTAAGAGGGTTACGGCATAAACTGGATGCACTTCGTGTACAAAACGGACAATCTCTTCCAGACGCATTTTATTTATATTTATTTTACTGCTGCTATTTTTATTTATTTTACTGCTGCTATTTTTACTTAATTTATTAAGGTTTATTTATTGTAGTTACTATAGTTTATTTTATTTTATTTTATTAAGGTTTATTTAGTTTTATTTATTTTATTAAGGTTTATTTATTTTATAAATATAAAAAATGAAAATAGATGCGCTTATAGAGAAAATTCAACCTAAATTCATAATAAATTTCTATGAAATTTACTGTGAATTTAGGTCAAATTCCCTGTATAAGGGCATCTATTTTCACTTTAAAAGGCAGAGAGGGACGGGTTTATAAACTGGTGTGAGCCCCCTTCGGTTGGCGAGGTGGGACTAAACACTGGCTGCAACTAGGACCAGCCCTTTAGTCCCGGTTTGTGGTATGAACCGGGACTAAAGGATGGTGGGCCAGGAGCGTGGCCCATTGGTCCCGGTTTGTACCACCAACCGGGACCAAAGGGTCCATACGAACCGGGACCAATGCCCACGAGGCCCCGGACGGCCCCCTGGGCTCACGAACCGGGACCAATGCTCACATTAGTCCCGGTTCGTGACTGAACCGGGGCTAATGTGAAAACTGCCCTGTGACCTTTGCCCCGTTTTCTACTAGTGCAAAGGCATGCATTCATCTACATGCAAGCCTGCTACCTGGCTTGAATAAGTTATCTCTTTTTTTACTTGTCCCAATGTTCAACAATCTCTCTGGCCTTGTAAACCAAGAAAAGTGCGTACATATATATTATCGACATATTGGTACGCTCTATCAAAGTCATACACAATACAACCATCAACCATGGTCTCATTTTGGATCTAGTAAAAATGGTTTTTGTCATGATGAAACAATCTTTGAAGTATACCAAACACTACAAAAGGAGTTGGTTCTAGTTATTATTATCGGCCCATCGATCCAGGCTGGTAATTATGCTGTTGTCTAGAAAGCTGGTGCCATATATCTGGATTCTTTTTTTTTCGAAAAGGCTGTGGTTGTGTATAAAGTTTTGTTTTGTTCAAATGCTGATGGGGTGCTGTATTTTGGAATTTATGAAATCATGCATCCTTTGAAGTGCAATGTGTTTCAAACTATGTATGATGTAATTTTTGAACATATGTATGATGATTAGAGCATCCTCTGATTGTGCTTTTTTAATTCATCCAGAAGAGCAAACTGTTATGGTGTGAGTTGTCCCCATAGCAGAGTTAGTGTTTGGCAAAATATGCTCATCTTGCTGGACCAGTTGCAGAGTGAGCTCGGATGGGCCCAGGTGTATATCAGAATCTGGAAAATCATGCTTCCTTTGGAGGGCATGAATGAATGAGTTTCAAATTGTCGTGGTGTTTGCTTTCTTAATCCAAACAGAAATACAACATGATGTAATTTTTGGGAGGGGCGTTTTGGCTCCCGAGAGCATTTCCACCCGGATAAACAGTACCGAAAAAAGTGGTCAAATGTTTTCAAAAAAATCTAATTTTTTTGTGGATGTTCGTGTTAGTGTCTCAAGCATGCTTGAAAATTTCCGTGCAAACGGAGCAGTAGTGTTTCGCCGGTGAAGAATACAAATTTGGGGTGACATTTTGGGGTAACATTTTGTGTTCAACCCCGCAAAAAAAACATTTTGTGTTCAAATTTGTTTTTTTATTTGCACAGGCCAAAATGTTTAACCTTTTGCCTAAAACTTTGCAGGTAGCATTTGGATATGACTATAAATGCATAAAAAATTTGTTAGGATTTTTTTGAAATTTTTCAAAAATTATTTTTCCTGTGTAGGAAAACATGCTCTCGATAGCCAAATTGAATTTCCGGCAATTTTCGATCATTTAGCTTGACATGTGTCGGTTGGTCTGGTTGTGCTTTCTGAATTCAACCGGAAGAGCCAACTGTCATGGAGTTTGGTCAAATAATTTAACCTTTCTTGAGTGGCCTTTCCTATAGTAGAGGTTGTGTTTGGATAGAATAAGTATCTCGCTTGGGTTCCCCCAACGGCAGAGCCGGGCGGTGGTGAGTGAGTTTGGGCGAGCCCAGGCGGATGCAATCTTGTCGGTGCGGTTCCCCTCTCCGGTGAGCATGTTTGGCCCTCCAGGACGAACGCACAAAAAAAGAGTTGCTAGCCATGCGCCATGATGTGAGTGAGAAAATATTCATGATTTTCAAAGAACTTTCATGTACCATTAAGTTTTTCTATAGAAACCATCTATATTTCTTCCCCAGCATAACAAAGCAAATCAGTGTTTGTCGGTACCGAGACAGCTGGGTTCATGGACCCAACTACCCACGAGCCACGTTCGCTCCCTGGTTAAAACTCAAGAAGACAGAAGAATTACTCATCACAGGTTTTCCACCTCTAAACCAGTGATGGTATGCAGATATTCGTCAATAGTTACATCAACAACTTCTTCAAGGAGCCTAGGCTCATAGTTTCCATCCAAGCCCACCAAAGGTAGAAAAAGCAAGAAAGAACCATCTGGCAACAAGCCCGGATGGCCAAGACCCAAGAACGACTACGCCCAGCAACGACCGACCCCAGCTGGCCCGCACTCAGTAAGCGTGGACAGCAAGCTATCGTCCCCCATGCGTGGCGCGCCTGTTCTATGCACATAGAGCTTTTACGCCACAGGATGGGAGGTCAGGCGTGCCAATAGAGGGACAAGACGTGAGGGATGAATCATCCCCCACACTCCAGCGCATGGTGCATATAACTATACATGGATGTGCCGCGCACCACACAAGTAACACAACGGGCGGTGGTGACAAGACATGTGTTCAATCTGGGAGCCAAGAAGGCGCAGACACTTCACCAAACATTTAATGCACATACCTACTTGGTCAGACCTAGGTAACTTCCTTAGTAGCGAAGCTATTGTGGTACCCCTTGAGCTATAAAAGAAGGACCTAGCTACTAAAGGAAGGGGGGAAAGGAAGGGAAAGAAAAAGAGAGGGAAAAAAGGTTGGACACTTGGTAGAACACAAGTACGAGCACAATACTTTTCCCTTTCCCGGGAAGGACTTGGAGCTCTCTATCCACTAAAGAAAACGACAAATGTTTAACTAGGTGGTTTTGCCGAAAGTAGACTTTGTTTGTGAAAAGTGTTTTGTATGCTTGACAAATTTCATCACGAAATGACATTCGTGGAAATCATGGCAAGAAAAACAAAATCAGTACTCCAAAATGCTTTCAATAATAGTATTTTTGGAGCATCAATTTTTTTGTCACAACTTCCACTAATGTATTTATATGATAACTTTTTGCAAGCACCCAAAACATTTGTCAAAGTTAGCACAAATAAATCATAATTTTTTGAATTTTTAACTATTTTGTCGATTTTATTGTTCATCAATGAGCATTTGAACTCGGGTGCATATACTCCACGGTTTGCTTGCTTCATAGTGTGTAGTTGGCATTTCAACATCAGGCCCTTCTCTTTCTCTATGTGGATCGTTTGCTATAATTTGCACTAGATGGTTATGATACATGCATATCCTGCTCTACTACTTTACGACCAAGAAACAAAAACACTCACATCATGGCAATTCAAGATAGATGTGAACATAAAAGGTGGAACTTCTGACGGACTGCTTATCCACTTGGGTTAGGGGGTGTTTGGTTGCAAGGGACTAGACTTTTTTTAGTCCCAGGGACTAAAAAAAAATACCCTTCAGTAGAATCTTTTTCTAGTCCCTTAAGAAAAAGTCCCTCCTGTTTGATTACATAGGGACTAAAAGGAACTTTTTCTAGTCTAGTCCCTGTAACCAAACAGGGCCTTAATAAAAAAATGGCAAGGAATGGAAGTCTTTGACCAATGCCCTCTCCGTGCGATGGAGCCGGAGGATACGTTTCATGCTTTTTGCAGATGTCCTAGGGCGGCGGCGCTTTGGCAAGTGATGGCGGATCCCTGCTGCTACGACATTCCATCAGACGGGCATGGAGTGGCTCGCCCAAACTCTTTGTGACCTTCCTGAAACCGAGAGGATGGAGCTCATGATGACTCTTTGGCGCTGCTTGAACGTATGCAATGAGATGACGCATCATAAGCAGCTGCCTCCGGTCGAAGCGTCAAAGAGGTTCCTTCTCAGCTACGTTGATTCACTCGTGGGCGTCCAAAACAATCCGAGTGCAGACCCGGCGAAAGACAAACAAGTGGTTGATGCGGTGGCGCCGAGCAAAGCCTGTACCGCATGCTCAGGTTGCGGACGAGACGCGATCACGATGGACTCGTCCGGCGGATGGGTGGACCAAACTCAACGTCGATGGGTCGTTCTGCGCTTCCACCGGAATGGCCGGCGCCGGAATGATTCTGCGAGACAGTTCGGGTAGGATCATCTTCTCATCATGTAGAGAACCGAGGGCATGTGCAGAACCTTTAGAAGCCGAACTTCTATCCTGCACGGAGGGTTGGAACCTTGCTTTGCAGTGATGAACAAAACTCCCTTTCATCCGCCAAAAAAAAAAGTGGAATTTCATCAGAATTCCATAAATTGACAGCGGAAATAAGGTGCCAATACAGCAGCACATCTACAGTTAGAAACTCCTTTTCACCAGAATTTCATCAGAGCAAATCTGGTTCACCCTTCCAGCTAGAAATAGAATTAATTCATCATTCAGTCAGACAAACATCTACAGTTGCTCGCTTTTGTCAGTGTGTGAAAAGACACAGCACAGTGACCGTAACATGGGAGATGTAATTTGTCCGAATGCGAATATATTCAACAAATTAAGATGCCGACACAGCTGATGCTTTCTCATTGAGCACAGCACACATACTTCATTCAAGTCCAATTCACCATGCAAGTACGAACTGTTTCTTACTACCACAAGTAAATTGCAGGATTTTTTGTCCCATCAGAACAAGATTGAAAATACAACAGCAGTTTCGGCATGCCTGTAGCCAGTTCGAATTCCAAACAGAATTTCCCCCCTACTTATCCTAAGCTGCTATTCTACATCTATCTCACACAGTACAAAACAACAGTTTACATCATCTACAACAGGGATCACCATCAACAGACATGCCTTACAGTTTGGGTACAGACTCACCTTACAGTTTCTTCAATACTACAACAAACAAGCCACGGGTGTGTGGCATCCTAAATCTGATCCATGTCTCATGCGGCCGCACATCTCTTCCACCCACCAAACATCGAGCTGATCGTCCCTCCGCCTTGCTGACGCGCAAACCGCGTCACGACCTTCCGCACGGAGGCGTCCCACGCCCTGGCCATCGCCTCGATCGACTGGGGTTCCAGGAGAGCGTCGAGGGCGTGCCGGAACACCACATCCGCCAAGGCAGAGATGGCGCTGGAATTCTTCCTGCGCGTGGGCGAAGAAGCTATTGTCAAGCAGCTGGGGCGGATTTGGACATATCTGACGATCAGCAGTACGAAGTAGAAAAGCATGGTCAGGCTCAACTCACCTTGGCACCTCATCTCCTTCGTCATTTCTGAGCACCGGAGAGCTCCTGGGATAATCTGCTGGGACGAATAGCTTAACCGGCAAGACAAGACACTGCATCAATTAGTCAGAGAAACAGTCAGTGCATTGGAGCGTAACATGTAGCAAGTGTCTGAACTCTGAAATCCAAAGTACCGCTTCAGATGTGGCAAAGACAGATTTAAAGGTCGGCGAAAGCGACACGGCACTGTAGGACAGTTTGATTGTTGTCCCGCCATCACAGCGGGGGATCCCATCCATACCACAGTAATCAGATATGCTGAGCACTGTATCGATCAGTGTGCTGTTGATAGATTTGATTTCTTCCAACAGAGCCTCATTACTAGCATTCTGTCCAGTGACAAGAATTGTCGAAAGTACATATGTTAGACTGTTGCAAAGTGACGACAAAGAGAAAATCAAGTGCGTGCTCCAATAGATATGAGAACAGATAGCACTGGATTTTTCGGAAACTTAAGAAACTAATGATCAATTGTCTTACCTGTATTTTCTGCCTCTTAAAGTTTACCTCACTGCTTGATCCAGAGTCTGAGGCCCCACACTCAAATGACATGCAACTGCCATCCATGCTTCCCAGCGGTAGTGATTGAGATCGCGACCCTGTATGATTGAAAACTCGCTTCATTTTGTTCACAGTATTACATCCACCCTGCTGCTGCAGGGAGTTGCAATCCAACATTGTGCCGATTTTCCCATGTGGTACAATGTCGCTCATGCTGAGGAAAGACCGAATTGAATTAATAGAGCTGTGTAGCGCTCCAGGCGATGAAGATCTTATCTGAGGTTACATACAAAATAAGCACAGAACTGTCAGTATAATTAATTGCAACAATTCATGAACTGTGACTGAGCTCAGCCATGTGGTACACTTACCGCATCCATTAGCCGGTCAATGGGCCTCTTAGTCACCGGTGTTCCGTCTCCACCTCGCGCCTGAACCTCTCCATGACCAGCTGCTATGTCTGCCTGAAGTGGTGAGGCTGGTACTATCGGTTCAGTACGAGTGACTTGGTTAGAACCATTTGCTTTTGGTGGCGGTGCTGCTGCTGCATTGTCATCCATCAAGAAGGCAGTTATGCTGTCAACGTCCATTGAGATTATGGGCACTGGAGCACAGGGTGACGCTGGTGCTACCACTGGATTTGCAAGTGGTGAGGGCCTCAAGGACTCGAGCATACTGGAAGACCAAGACTGCAATGAAGACTGCAATGATCCTGGTGAAGAGAAAGAAGCACTTTCTATTCCTTGCAAGTAGTTATCATTGCTCTGTTGATGAGGTGTTGTTGTTCTAGCCATAGTTGTTTGCCTCGGCTGCAAAATCCTTGCATCTGCAGGTTGCTTTTGCTCTCTACTGCAAATGAAAAAGGATAAACACATTAAATAAAGGGAGTAAGAGTAAGCAGAATTGCTAATGACGTTGGTTACCATACAATGTTAAACAAAAAGTGAGTACTGTTTGAGCTATTAAGGATGACATGCTTTGTTGACAGTTCCAACTAGCTATACAATATATCTTAGAATTCTATTTTGATATTTCAAAACAAATATCTCCAGATTTGTCCAAGCTATTGCTTTTACCTACCTTGTACCACCAGTGATTGGGGATGCATTGCCAGTAAGATTGATGGCTTTACGCTGCTCATCACAATTCTGCAACTGATATCCTGTATTCATCTTTGCATGGCAAGTTTTATTCCTCTCCAGAAGAGCCAGGAAATGATGTATGAGTTTTTCGTACTTGGGGAGGTCCACCTTCAAACCATCGTGCACATCACTCTTCTGCAACGACATTAAATTCAGTATCCTTCTGATTGATTTCTTGAAATCTGCTTTGCGTATGTATAGATTAGCTTTTGCTTCAGGTAGTGATGAGAATTGTTCCTGTATGGAGATTGAACCAAGGGTTTAAGTCACAGAGATGCGCAAAACCATCAATGAATGAAGAATCATCTCTAGCAAAAGGACAAGTGACCTCTGTTAGTGTTGGAAGAACGACTCTACGATCCAGTTCCAAAAACTGAGGAAAATAAGCATCTTTCCAAGACTTGATCTGCAATGAAATATTGCAGCAATACAATTAGGCCGAGCTGTACAAATTTAACAAAACAACCATCGACAACTCATCAACATGATTTAGTCATTCAACTAGGATGGCTTCTGCATTAAACTACAAGGTCAGGTAAACACAACATCCCATTACATGTACAAGAACCTTAATTAAATTGGGTTTACTCAAGCAACTGTGCATAACTACCACATATTAGGAATATATTTATAGAAATAATACACATATACAAAATAGAGGATTCTCTCACCTTACAAAATATTTCCTCGAGATCATATTCTCTAGTACTTCCCATCATAGCTGAAATATCAGACACAGTGACTTGTGAAAAACAAACCAATCAAAGGAAAACAATGATTTGAGTTTTATGGCATTCACATTTTTTTGTTAAATAAAGCAGCTTAAGTACCTGGAATCTGAGATTGCTGAGCACCTGGAATCTGTTGTACAGGTGGAGTCATGGGCTCAGATACCTTGAATGGTGGATGTAAGAAACCTGTTTGCCTAGCATCCTCCTGATTATTCCGTATTCTAAGCTGACCAGGCTGCATCTTGGAGACATCAGCTTGTTGTGCTCCAAGCATTTGGTACCTTTGTGTGCCCATCTCTTGTTGGTTGGCTCTCAAAATTTCATTCAACCTTGTAATCTGCGGCTGTCGCACTCCAATAGCACTATCATTTTGGCCAAGTGGGTGATTGTGCTGAGAATTTGGCCGAATAACTGGCTTTGACCCACTTGCTAGGCTGTAGCCAACAAAATTTGTAGCCTGCGGTTGCCTGGCCATGTACTGGCTCTCACTCTGACTGGCTCCTGACTGCATCGGCCATGCACCAGACTGGACACCCGGCCCTGCTCTAGTGATTCCCATGGGTTGAAAGTTTGGATAATGATCCTGACCATGATGCTTTTTCTCAACCTCAATCTGCATGTTTGACGTGCAAGGGTGAAGCATGTTCTGGTTTGGCACTAGGCCTGAAGTTTGAGGTGCCATAGACTGAGAAGTTGGCCTTCGACTAGCCACCATCACTGCCTCTGGCATTACAGAAGAACTGCCTCCATGTAAAGCCTGTGCTTCAATAGCCTGTTGCAATTGGCTTTGTAACTGCGCTCGTCGTTGTAGCTCGTCAGTTTTATTTCTCAACATAGTGACCACCTTGTCAGATATTTTTTTCACGTACTCTACCTGGACAAATGGAAAATTAAATTAAATCATGACAGCATGACACAGAATCAAATTAAAAATGTGAGCGAACTAAAAAAACATCTCATGCATAATTGCAGCTTTGTAACATTGCTTCCTCGCATTGTCTAATTAACTAGCAGAAACATATAATTGGACAGCATGCCACATAATGGATCAAATTTAAAACGTGAGCAAGTAAAGAAAACATCTAATGCTTCCTTGCGGTTTCCAATTAAACAGAAAGGAGAGATCCGTGGGCAATAGCACCCAGGACATATTTTTATAGAAGGAGCTCACCCGGGTGAGGCGCCAGAGATCCGCTCCCGACGGGAGTCGAACCCTGGGCACGCCACTGCAACCCTTGCCACTAGGCTACTGCCTAGTACTCTCCGTTGCCCAATTAACTAGTAGAAACACATGAAACGGCTGTCCGACTGGTGCAAGGAAGCACGAGCGGATAAACGCACCTTACTGTTTGTCCCCCTGAAGGCATCCTCCTCCAATCTGGCAATAAGTGTTTGGGCCTCCAGGGAATTGGGGGAATACTTGGGCTGAAAATATGTGGCCAATTTGGTAGGTCTGAAAAAATTTAGAAGGAAATGGGGTTAGGAAACATCCAAGCCTGATGTGGTATTATAATATAACAATCTGATAACATGAGCTCAACTCGTATGCAACTTAGCAGAACAATTTAAAATTCCTGAATTACTCAAATTGTTCTCACAATTAACCATATGAATACTAGCAAACCCGCCAAATGGCAGCGTAGAACAGTTTCCATGGTCTGCATAACCAAACTAGTCTCATTATACTCCAAAAAAAACAAATAACGAAAAGATTCGTTAAACCGCTGAGACACATGGTGAAATGAAGCAATAAGATAAATGTATTTGACTGGAGCCCTAACCAACTAAACAGCATTATTACCAAAAACATCATGTAACGGAAACCCTCCTGCCTCCAGATGAAACCCAAACTGAGGTCCAGACCTGCTGACGAACCCGGTGGCCACCCTAGGCACCCGGCTGATTCGCCAAACACCCTAAGCCCTCGACCAATCAGTTGGATAATCGGCCAAGAAAGGCCTACAGATAATTGACCAAGAGGGCGAAACCCTAAGCCCTCGACCAATCCGTTCGACCCATTCGATCAAACCACCCAGACCCGGACGGAGACCAAGAATCCCCCGGAAATTCGAGCTACCAAATCATCATAAGCATGCCAAAATATTTGTCAGACAGTTTAGGCACATCGTGAAATGTAACAATAACAACAGTGTATTCAGCTGGAGGCCTAACCAACACATCAAGTAACGGAAACCCTCCAGATCAGAACCAGTACTACCAACGAACCAATCTACCTAGCCTCGTACAGAACCCATCTAGTCGATTCATCGAGCAACGAAAGCAGACGCAAGCAGGGATTGTCGAGAAACGGCTGCAGAAGTGCAGATAATCAGCCGAGAGAGGGAAACCCTAAGCCCTCGATGCGACCAATCCGTTCGATCCCACTCGATCCGACTACCCAGATCCGGACGGAGACCAGGCGCACGACCACCCAGATCCGACCCCCGCGAAATTCGAGCTACCAGACACACGATCGGGGCGGGATCAGGTCGAGGGCAGACGCGGCGCGGACTGAGGAGAAGGGGGAGGAGAGAGGAGCGGCGGCTGCTCACAGGTAGATACGGCGCATCCTGGCTCGGAAGTCGGGCGTCTCCGCCTCGATCCAGTGGCGGCCACCGCCACCGCCTCCGCCGCCCGTGGCCGCCATCGGAATCGCTCGCCGCCGCGGCGGCGGTGTCGTGCCAGGGAAGAGAAGATGGGGAGCGTGTGAGATTTGTCTGCCGACGCAGTCGCTTTCTCACCGCATCGAACCGAGAGAGTATTTATACGCGATTGGTTTGGGGGGTCTTGCTATTAGATCAGGTCACCGCTAGGGGTGAGCCACCGGAGAAGGAAAAAATCTCACCGTAGAAGCCATTGGCCCACCATCTAGCTAGTGAAAGAATTGCCTCGTTATATATCCTATAAAAGGGGTGGGGGATGCAGGGGATCGCCAGAATTCTTCTCCGTCGCGTCGGGGCTTAGAGGGATGGCCGGGGCGGTGGCCAGCAACAGTGCTAGGTGGAGGTTGAGGGGACGACAGGGCGGCGACCGCGGGGGGAGGCAGGTGGATGGGGCGGGGTAGGCCGGCAACTGCAGAGGCGGGGATGATCGGCTCATGGGAAGAAGAAAGCAGTTGGGAGGTGGAAGACGACGCGTAAGCCGTTTGATGAAGATCCGGCGGCAAAAAAAGAAGGGGCTGACGCGGGAAATAATTTCAGGTACCTGACTTTTAGTCGGTCCCTTGGTTTTCAACGAGTTCCATAATTTGGACTTCCAAAGTTCCAATCACACACATTTTCTTTATTTTTGGGCCTGGTTCGATTCTTGACACTTTACTTGAAACTTGAGTTCCGAGTCGGGGCGAGTTCTGATGTAAATCGACCATAAATCCACAACGCGGGAAAATCGAGTTTTGAAATTGGGCAACGTGATGGATCACATCTTTCGGCCTCTTTGCGCCCGTTCGATGTTAGCCACATGGGGTCAACCCTCTTGCCTCGTATGACCACTTCATCTCTCACGTGTGTTATGTTACATTTTCGAGAAAACCCCTGATATTATGGGGAAAACGAATTTGGGATAACCTACGGTAAACTTTAGGATTAGTTTTGTAGGGTTATTCGTATATCTTTTTCTGGTCAATTTGGCACTATGTGTGTTATGTTGATTTCTTTTTCATGCGGCACACCCTATAATTTGCGAGTGGCTCCGCCACAACACCATTTGAAGGAAGGAATTATGAAGACCCCCATTTGTTGAATCCATGGAAAATCGAGCAACCTAGCACATGCAAGGATCCAACATGTTGAATAAAAAAGTGACTATCCAATTGCAAAAGCAGGTCGAATGAGGAAGGCCTATCGGTCAAAAAGATTAGGATTCAGCAAGTTCGTCTCTCGGAAATGAGTTCTTTCCGATTGGAAAGAAAATATCATGGTCACTGTGCATGGCACTAGTTCACTGATTAAATCTTTAGGCACTTACAGAGGCATGTTTGAAGAAACCTCGGCCTACATACTGGTAAGTGAGGGGAGATTTTGAGAAAGTTGAACATGGCAACATCGCACTATATACCCCCCCCCCCCCCCCCCCCCCCCCCCGGCCCCAATACAATGATCTGTTAAGTGAATCCAACTTTTTTGAAGATTTCTCGGAAACTCGGGAGGTGAAAAGGAAAACAAAGTGACACAAATTGCTTTACATAGCAGAACATGTGGATCATGGATACACGCAACGAGGGCCCCTGGTTGTTTAGTCTCAACATAAGTCATGTGTCTTGTCAAAATAAAAATCATCTCCAGTTTAGTAACACAATCCGACGAGCCCCACTTCGGACTCATTCCCCATAGTCCATGTGTTTCTTCCAACCTCGATGCGCTTGGAGGGCTTCGGTGTTTTGAGGCTGAGTTTTTGAAAACCTTTTCTCTCCCGTTAGGGTTTCCCCCGCCGCCGCCGCGGCCCTCCCCCGCTCCCGCCGCCCCCGGGCGCCGGCGGGCGCGCCCCGGCTCCCCCTCCCCCTCCCCTCCTCCCCCGTACCCCCCGCGTCGCCTCCCCGAGCGAGGCGACCCGGGGCTCCCCTTCCCTCCCCTCCCAGCAGCCCCCCTCCTCTAATCCCCTCCCGCCGCCGCCGGTGTAGGCCTCCGGGCCTGGCTCGCGTGATGCCGGCGGCGGCGGCCCCGTTCTTTTCCTCCCCGCGCGGCGTTGTGGCTCGGGCGATGGCGCCGGCGGCGGTGCACCCAGGCCGGCGTCGGATCCGGTGGCGGCTCGTCTTCGCAGGCGGCGCAGCTCCGGGTGGCGAGGTGGCGGTGGCGTGGCTGCTTGGCTGCGGGGCGGCGCGATGGCTGGCGGCGGAGCCCTTCCGGCCCAGATCTGGGCCCTTTTGGGCCCCATCTGGGTCTGGGTGGGCCTGGCGTGTGCTTTTCGGCGTCATCTCCGGCAGACGGAGGTGTGGCTTGGGCTGGGGGTGGCGGAGACGGTGGCGCGTGTACTGCAGCGCAGCGACGGGAGCTTCACGAGCCCGCTTCGGGCTCGGCCGGGCAGGGGTGCCTGGTTTGCTCCTGAGCTACGTCCGGTCGGTCACCGCCGAGGGTGGTGGAGGTTGTCCCCTCCCACGTGGCCGCTGACCCTGCTGCTCCTCGTTTTCGGTTGGTTTCGATCCCGCCGGTCTCGCTTCGCTTGTCACGGTGAGACGGCGTTGGTGACTGCGAGTCCGTGGTGGCGCATATTGGTGGACGGCAAGTATGGTGGAGCGCGATGGATCGTCTGGGGTTGTGGTTGGTTGGAGGTTGGGAGAAATCCTTGTCGGCTTGTTCGGCACCGACGCGGTGACGCCCGTGGGCGCCGCCGTGCCTTCCTGAAGGGCGTCGGATATCCCCCTTCCCTCCCACGGCCCTTCGCGTACCGGGGGAAACCCTAGGCCATGTCCGGTAGCAGCGTCGTTGTCGTCGCGTTCCTTCTTGAAGGTGTTGCTTGGTATGCGGCGTTTCGTGGTGCTAGGAGCGTGGTGGAATTCTCCGGCGGGCGCAGTGGTTGCGAGTCATCTTCATTTTCGTTGATCCGTCGTTGTTGGCATTTTTTTCCTTTTGTTTTTCTCTTTCTTTTCTTTTGGGCGTGCTTGTGCTGCTTCCGCCCCAGCACCTATCGTTGGTTGTATCGATGTTGTTGCTTTGTAATACAAAGCGGGGGGAAACCCTTTTTCGGTAAAACCTTTTCTCTCATATAAATCCACAACGCGGGAAAAACCGAGTTTTGAAATGGGGAGGTGATATGCGTCGGGCGAGGCGATGGATAACATCGATCGGCCTCTTTGCGTACGATTGATGCGAACCACCCAGCGTCAACCCTCTTGCCTCGAATGACCACTTCATCTCTCACTGTGATGTATGTGATGTTCAAATTTTGAGAAACCCCCCGATATCATGGGGGAAATGATTTTGGGAGAACCCACAAAAAACTTGGGTTTCTTTTAATGGGGTTATTTGTATTGCTTTTATGGTCAATTTTTGTGTTATGCCGATTGTTTTTCCAGGTGGCTCACCATATAATTTGTGATTGGCTCTACCAATTTCAATACCATTTGAAAGAATTGTGAAGACCCTCATTTGTTGAATTCCACGAAAAGTTGAGCAAATTAGCAGATACAAGGATCCAACATGCTGAATAAGAAAATGACTAGCCAATTGCAAAAATAGATTGAATGAGTCGTAAATTCAATGTTGAATAAACAACAATGAAGACCTATCGGTCAAAAACAACATCATTCAGCTCCTTCTTGACAAGAAGGCGCTTAGTCAAGTCAGTTTCTAAAAAATGAGTTGTTTTCGATTTGGAAATGCAAATCATAGTCACGGTGTAGGCATTGGTTGGCTAATAATTTTTTAGCCACTTACAAAGGCATGTTTGAAGAAGCCCCGGCTCCGAACCAGTAGGGGGGGGGGGGTCCCACCACCACACACACACACACATAATGATATGTTAAGCGAAACCCAGGAGGTCAAAGGGAAAACAGAGCGACACAAATTGCTCATGTAGCGGAATGTGCGGCTTATGCCATGTGGGTCATGGAGACATGCAACGAGGCCCCTTAGTTGTGTTAGTCTGGTGTGACATAAGTCATGCTTCTCGCCAAAACAAAGACAGAATAACTACAATATCCAATTTAGTAGCACCATCCGACGAGCTCTGGTTTTTACTCATTCCCCATAGTATAGGTGTTTCGGACAGGCTTGATGCGCTTGGTGGGCTTCATTATTGAGCTGTGCTCAAGGTCCATGGTGGAAGAAAAAATTCCAAAAAATGATGCGATGAGAAGTAGTCTAGGAGCCCCCTGAGAAGGAGCAGGTGGGAGCACTAAATGTAGGAGCGTCGGAGTAGGTGCCGAGGTGGGGCGAAAAAAGCATGGTTGCGTTGGACATGGTGAGGAGGCGACTTTTCCTCTTGCGCGCGATGGAGCGGGTGATTTCTGTGTACGACCAATCGACCTATATATATTGTTTTCCATAGATCTTTTCACATAAATGCTAATCTTCTATATCTAAATAGCTAGGCTCCACTAACTATTTCTCTCAACATGCAAGCATGCCACATCTCACACAACAGCATGAGAAAAGGCCCACCCACACTTCCATATGTGTCTCAACATGCAAGCATGCCACTTCATCATGACATTCATGGAAAAACACTCATCTCAACATGCAAGCATACATGGGAATTTTCACTATATAGTAATCAAACATAATAGACTATATGTATTTTTAGTTTTAGCTTTATATATTATCATTTCAAATATTCATGTTTCATACAACGAATCACATTGAAATATGTTGCAAAATATTCCCGCAACAACGTGCGGGGTATCATCTAGTGTAATACATGTGAGAGGAAAATAGATGGATTTTATTTCGAAAATGCATAGGAGCTCTCAGCTGCTAAACAACCTGTAAAAATAAAAGATCCAAAATTTCGGGTATCAAACCTGGTCATTCATTCTACTCACGTATGAAGTTTCGTGAAGAAATGGCTCCACGGTATTCTTGGCGAAGAAAATACAGTCCGACCAACGATTCATTCAAACAGTTTTTATTATTGTAAACAAACATTTTTCTTTTTGCTGAGAATACTACGGATGTCAGTTCTTCATGAAACTTCACAGGGTGTAGAATGGTCGGCCAGGCTCATTTGATACTCCAAATTTTTAGGATTTTTTTTTATTTTTCCTACTTTTTGGGGGATTTTACTATTCATACAGGATGCGTAGCACCCCCCGAGCTCCTAATCCGTGGCCCTTCTATGCGCTAACTCTATATAGCATGTAGTAGGAACTTGTTGAAATGTTTGCGTTCATGGAAGCAATATGGCGTGTGCCACATCCTGCCTTGTGCCGCTGCGAATGTCACGTCGTTCCTGCATTTCAAAGCAAGCAAGTCGTTGTAGTATAGTGGTAAGTATTCCCGCCTGTCACGCGGGTGACCCGGGTTCGATCCCCGGCAACGGCGCATTTTTCATTTTTTGGCCCACTTAGATCGGGCCCATTTTGCATCCGATGGGGCGGGTATCCTGGGCCGAAATCATAGGAGCTTTGTATAAAACATTTGATTTCGGTGGAGAACGATGAGGAAATAAATAGATTTCACATGGAAAAATGTTTTATTCGGTAGACACAACACACAGGGGTTACATATATTTGCTGACTCTGTAAATGCACTTTTGAGAAATTGTAAGCTTATTCGATATCAAAATGTTTTATTCGGTAGACACAACACACAGCAAAATGTTTTATTCGATATCACCATACACAAGATGCATGCGCCCATAGAGCATGCTTTCTCCTGCTTATTCAACTGTACTTTTCTAGAGTAAGCTTATTCAACCACTAGTGGCACGGCGGGACGAGGCATTTTGCTGGTAGGTGCACTTCCGGTGTCTTCGCCTCGTGGAAGAACGGCCGGGGAGCTGCATGTGCAAAACTGTCAAAGGATAAACCAATTAATTGAACAGCTCCATACGTACAAAAAAAGAACAAAATAAAACACATATGTAGTATTTCAAGAAATAATCAAATATACATGAAAACAAATTAGAACTCCTACCTCGGCCAGCGCCATGGATGGTGTAGCTGCTACTCATGATCACCACACATATGAGAAGCATGGCTTGCGCAAACACGACCAAACTGCGAGCTCCGAAACTAACTTCGATCGAGGACGCCATCTCTAGCTTGTAACCTGTGAAACTACTCAAGTTTCCTGTGAGAGTTCCTTTTTTGGAATAAGTTGGATCGGCAAGTGTTTATATAGTGTTGTAAGGCTAGTTGGTCTTGAAGTTGGCGTCAGCAGGTCAAAAGTTGGATACCGGCCGGGCAGTCCACATTTTGCATTACTTATTGTCAACACCCATGATGTCGACCTGTTGGACCATAGAAACCTACAATAAGGATAAGGAAAGTGACCTCCACCACTGAAAGTGTATGGGGAAATGACCTAGAGCAATATTAGTAGCATCATTTGATAGAGCAATACGTATTCCCAGTTTCCCACCAATATCATATCCCATTTTCTACTAATATTTGAATACCTAAGGATGGTGTATGTAACATGAAATGGATACATGCAGAAGTTTTGATGACTGCTTAAATGTATAGTACTTGTAGTACCTTGCTTGCTGGAAATAATTAATCTTGTTTGAATTAGATATACTAGCAAACATGCCCGTCATTGAACTGGGAGAAAAAAGTTCATCCCTTATAGACACCCGACGTCACCTACAATTCCCTTAAAATCTATCACAATGCTGCACGACAAATAATATCATAAGTGGTGTTGCGCAAAAACATAAAGGTGGGATGATTTTAAATGTGTACTCAAAGTGTTTATAATTTATTAGACAACAAAAATATCTACCTAGTAGCCGCTATCTCCTTACGCCTTTGTTGTCGTTCCTCCTTAGTGATGCCCAACAAATATTGCATTAGGATGAAAATAGAGAAGTATATTTTAGTACTCAACGATAACTTGTGGATAAGAGCATTATTTTTGTCTTGCTGACATATATGTTTCCAAATAAAATTGAAGTCAAGAATTTTAGAAATGATTGACATGCAAGATGATAGCATATTTGAAATCTACACATTTTCTAAGGAATTTTCATATATAACGTGTTAAATTTCGAGTTAGGATTTGAAAGATATCAATATTTTGAAAAGTATTTCAATCTGTCCGACAATAAAACTAAACAAATAAGAAAAAAATTGAATTTAGAAATAATTGACATGCAAGATAATAGTATATTTGAAATCTACACATTTTTCTGAGGATTTTTCATATATAATATGTTAGATTTCGAGTTAGGATTTGAAAGATATGAATATTTTTAAAATTATTTAAATATGTCCGATAAAAGAAAAATAAGAAAAGGTAGAAAAGAGGGCAAGCATGAATTCGAACCTGCTGGGTCTCTCAATTAGAAGTGTACCGCTCTTGCCATTGCACTACTTGTCTCTTTATAATCCTTTAGCGGGTTATTTGTTAATAAACCAAAATCTGGTGGAGCGAGTTGTGCGAATTGTTTTTTTTTTCTCACTTACCAGTGGCATAGTGGTAATAAGTGGTAACTTTAGAGGCAATTTTTATGACGTAACGCCAGAAGCAATAGTGCCTTTATTATTAGGTAGAGATATGGAGATGTGTTCTTTTCCACATGAATCTGGCTGAGGAAAACCGTAGCGTTGGCATGATGCAGGTTACACAGCTTGCTAGGTCATAGCCAAAATACTACAACAGTTACATGGGTGGTTGCGGTAATGTCTAGTATTGGAATTGATAACTATCCCGGTAAAAACATATGAATAGCCAGGGTAATTCTTATATTATGGAGTGATAACATTCGACCTATAAATGTCATTGAAACGGTGCAAAAAACTTCCAGTTTTTCATGCCTGATAAGTTCGGTGTGAACAGGTTGGTAACTTATGTAGTCGAGGCATGGTAACTTTTGACCCCTAAAAAAGTCATCGAAATCTAGTTTTGAAGATCACGTCACCAATGGATTTATTGGTGAAAATGGATTTTGAATAGGACCAATGCTTTGAGCTACAAAACATTTTAAATTTTTGAATTTAGATGAAAATCTTTGTTGACATCAGTTTTTTGTCTTATACATGCATGCAATGATCCAAGTGTGCTTGCAGGAGGAGGCGTTCGGATCTGTGTCTAAAGTCAGAACGATCGGAAGTTAGCAAGCTGCTCTATTGTTTCATATTCCTGTCCATCTGCTAGGAAAAAAAAATATAGTTGTGCGGCAGAGACTTTGAGATTGAACAAAATAATACTACATAGATGTCCGATACGGTTTACGAAATAAAACACTATTGAAGAAAAATGCAGGAGTTTCAGATCTTCGACTGGCATACAGCATGGATGCTAGAATCCTGTGAATCCCATGTCCTTGAAGAAACCCAGTCTCATGTATTCCATGAGAATAGCAACAATGGTCGTTATCTCTGCGCCGTTGCTGAGCCTTCTAGCATGGGAATCTGGTCTGCAACGGTAGCTCGTGTAGCACAACATCTCCACCCACACTTGGGCAATGAGGTCCATCATTTCAGCACCTGCAGCACGTGTGTCTAACGCCTTGCCGATCAGCTTTTCGCCAAGCTGACATGCTCTGTCATATGTTAAATTAGTTACCAATATCTCAGGCGTCTTAGGAGGCGGAGTGGCAGTGTTAGTGTTGAGTGCTTGCCCGTGCTCCCGTATTAACCTGACATTAGGGCAATGAGGTCCATCATTTCAGCACCTGCAGCACGTGTTGAGTGCTAACCTCAGCCGAGCTGTATTTGAGATGATTGATCGCCTTGTTGCACAATTCGACATAGCTCTGGCGACTAGCATTGTCAGGCAGCATGTAGGGACGTGCGGCAAGCAGGAACATCATGTAGTTGGAGAGCACCTCGATCGCCTTAGCAAGAGCACCTCGGTCGATGATGGAGTATTCCGCATCATACCAGCTGAGGTAGACATGAGTGGCAATGTGCCACACGAGGATGCTCTCGTCCAGTGGGATGTCCACGCTCCACCAGGCCAGTTCCTCTTGCGATATTCCCATCCTCTTCAGCGCCGCCCGGCCCCGTGAGTTGTGGATGTGATCTGGACTCTCTTTGTTGACGTCCTTGCTTCGCTGCAGTTGTTTCTCAAGCATCTGGCTGAAATCTGCCGGGACGGGGATGGACGACGTGTAAACCAGTGTATTCCACCAGTCCTCACGTCCCATCCGTCTTGCGATTTTGCTGCTCCGGCTGTTCCTGCTGTGGGTGCACAGGTGGATAAAGTTGTGTTGCCCCATGGAGCCTGACCAATGCCTTATCGGCAGTCCTGCTTTCCGCATTGCACATCTCACGAGACAGCGGGGGCAAGCAACCACAACCCAAATCAATGTCTGAAATAAACATGTGTAAAAATATATAGTGTCATCATCTTTGCCAGGATTGGCCATGCTCGCTTCTGCCCAGCTGGAGAACATGGCTCGAAGCAATGATGTGATCTCCAGTACGACGGCGCCAGTAAGCAAAACATAGGTGGCAGCGACATCTACTCTGTTGTAGTAGTCGCCATCTTTTTGACTGAATCGATGGAACAACATGAATGCAGCGACAGTGGCCATCGGCGAGATGACATGAATGCAACGCCCACGCCAAGTGTGGATCACCGGGGCCTTGCTGAAGAAGACCTCATACATGAGCGAGAGCTGCACCTCGGCCACCTCGTACATTCGCTCCCAATTATAATCTTCCATCATACTCCTGTGGAACGCCACAAGAGGCAACGGGCCCTTCAACAAATGCATAGGGATTCTTAATAGCTGGTGAGCTACCAGAACTTGGCCATCGCGATCAGCACCACATTGCAACGAGAGCGGGTGTTCAATATGCACTCTGCCAAAACTCTGGTAATTCTTGCCCGGCAGGTTACTAGTGCTAGCGCAGTTGAGCGCCCATACTCTCTCCCCGTACTTGATGACACCAACAACAAACATGAGGATGGCAGCCGGACGGAGCAAGGTCCGGCGAGCCACGATGGAGGACTCGTAGAGGACATAGCCAGCTGCCAGCACCTGCACCGTGAAAGTCTGCAGGTGCCGCAGCCATAGCCGGTTGTCCTCGACGGAGTAGGCGGTGATTTTGTCCTGGCCGCCAAGGTGTAGCAGCAAGAACGGAGCCCAGAACGCCATCAGCTGGTGCTTAGGCAACCACTTGCTGCTGTTCACCGACATGTGGCCCAGAGCGTATATTGCCGTCGTGTCGGCCAGCATGAATGCTGACCAGACGATGGCTCTTAGTATGCCTGAGTCTCTGCGATGACGGATCTCGGCCGAGACGAGGAGAATGACCTGCAGTACGAAGCTTAGTAGCACCAGCGCTTGGATCCCCCATTCCTTCCAAAACATCACCAACATCTCTACTCCTCCGGCCATTAATTACCTATCCACTGAAATTGATACAGCAACAATGACCACGATGATTAGGTACTCATAATTCAATGTTTCCAGATTTGTACTCGTATATACTACTCCCTCTGTTCACGTATATACTACATACGAAGGACTTAAATCAGTGAACAAACACACTTAAATATGTCTACATACACCCGATTCACAAAAAGATTAGAACATATACTACTAGCTAGTTTTTCCCTAATATCCGTGAATGGAGGAAGTATCTATTCATTTTCATGGGAAGAAAAAAATATGTACTACTAGCTAGTTTTTCCTTTGAAAAGATACCACTAGCCATATACGCACCTCCACCGTGTGGCTGTGTGTGGGGTTCTGCGTGAACAAATACAACAACATACTACTATACGTAGTGCACTCAATGTGCGCACATAAAAATATTTCAAGGGAAATGGAGAGAAGCACATAGAACTTACATCGATCGCACGAATCGTCGCAAAAGGGACGGGTGAATGTAAGGCGAGCGATAGATGATCCACGCGCTTGGCACAAGATCAGCAGAACTGAGGTTGAGCGGGGGAGAGAAGAGAGTTACGTTTGGGGAGAATAATTAGGGCTCCTCACCTGCGGGATGATAATGCCAGGTTATATATACACTCTCTTCGTACGTATTATACTTAAGAAAGACCAAAACCCTGCTACTCAAGCAAAGAATATATCCACTTTAACATAAAGTAAAAGGAAAAGAGCTCAGCAGCTGGATAGGCTGGCAAAAGTTGCCACATGTCCATCTTACTAATTCATGCATGTTACTTGAGCATCTCTCACGTGTCCAGGATTCAGTTTTATTTCACCCAATTGATCCGGAGCCTGCCTTCATTTTATTCTTGCAACTTTTGCCCGCGCATCATATTTCTTCTTAAAAAACAATTAAGATGCCGAGGGTTTTAGGCCCTTTGCCGAGTGTTCCTGGCACTGATATGCATCCAGTAGTGTGGTCTGAGAATGATTACTCCTCAAAAATTGAATTCAACCAATTGGTATCTTTTCTATTACTGATATGCATCCTAAAAATAATGTATTAAAAAAGAAGGTATGCACCCCAGTAAAAACAAGTACTATGAAATTTCAGATGGAAATTAGTTTTACAGCACGAATTGAAGATTGGGCATAAACTCTTCCAGCTCGACGCAGTGTGATATCAATTGGCAAATCATTTGTTGCACGTAGGTGATATCAGCACGTAGTCCGAATTAAAATCTAGACAGTTAGTTGTAAGTAGATGATATTCGTTTAGTATGCAAGAGAAGAAGAAGCTAGGCATTGTCGTTGTTGCAAGGCAGAATCATATGTGCGGGCACAGGACAGCCAAAAAGCTCCGACGTCAAAGCATATCATCGATGCCTTGCTTGTCATTGGAGCATATCGACCATTGATGCCTTACTCAGTACAGTATATCCTCTGTGTCTTCCTTCTTTTCCTGCATCAAGCCTGTAGGTCTCTCAACTTTCAAATTTGTACGCTATGAGTTCAGAAGACAACCGTAGCTGAGAACAAAGGAGAGCTTAGAGCATCTCTAGCCAATCCCTTAAACACCATTAAAGGAGTAAATTTGAGCGCTAGCCGTACTCTTAAACTGTTAGAGGAGTAAGGGATTTAAGAGTCACACCCCAACAGCCGTCCAAGTACCCCCACCCCCCTCTCACTACTAGGAAAAGACTTATAAGTGGCCTCAAATTGATGGCGAGCACGTCCAGTTACCCGCCACTGGAATCAAAAGAGTAGTGGCAGGCAGATATAACTACCCGCCACACATAAACTCTTACAAATTTGCTCGCATGATGAAAACTATCAGTGGCGGGCGCTATAAACGTGCCCGCAACTGGTTTATCAAGCAACAGTGGTGGATGAAACTTATGCCCGGCACAAAAAAATTGGTAACCTGCGCCTATACTTGGCCATGGGAAGCCCGGCCCGACCCGGCCCAGCCCGACGCTGCCCCCGGGCCGGGCTCGGGCCTAGATTTTGAGCCCGAAGGCCGGGCCGGGCCGGGCCCGGGCCCGTCTTTTTTGCATTTCTCTGAAGGTCGGACCGGGCCGGCCCGGAGCCCGACGGGCTTTTACGTGTTCGGGCCGGGCTTGGGCCCAGAAAACAGGCCTGATGGCCGGGCTTGGGCCTGGGTTTTTTTCGTCGGGCTTGGCTAGGCCCGGCCCGAAGCCCGGCCCGGCCCGAAGTATGGCCAGGTATACCTGCGCCAAACAAATTCTAAATATCCAGAAATCAGATGTTGCGGGCACTAACTGCCGCCCGCCACACATAAGTTAGGTCCAAAAATTCCTCAGTAAATCATATGTACTAAACCTAAGGTAGTCTCAAAGAGGGTCCACAAATTCCTAAGGAGATGATATTTACTAAACGTAAAATAGCTCGTTTGTCTGCCACTTCGGCGGAGAGCGTGTCTGGTTTGTACACGAGGTGCATCCAGTTTTTGCCGGAACGTTGTCAAATTTGTACGACACACTACAGGTGTCAAATGAAGACACCATGCCTAGTTTCATTCTTTTTCGAGCTCGTTTGCATTCTCAAAGTTTTTTGCCACTTTTAATTGCTGGAATGTCAATTAATGTCGTAAAAATAGAAAACCAACTCAAAAAGTGGCAAAATTTGAGCATGGGCTTCCCAATAGTGTCTATTACTCATGGAAAAAGTTTGAAGTTGAACATTAAAAAAAGAGTTGTGTGTGTAAGGCGGCGGTTTTCGCTTGAAACCCTTACACTTCAGGGAAGAGTGTCCAGTTTGTACACGAGGTCCATCAAGTTTTTGCCGTAACACTGTCAAACCACACACTATAAGTGTCAAATGAAGACACCATGCATGCCTAGTTTCATCTCTTTTTGAGCTTGTTTGTACGCTCAAAGCTTATTAGTTGATGGAATGTCAATTGATGGCGCGAAAATAGCAAACCAATTCGAAAAGTGGCAAAATTTGAGCATGGGGCTTCCAACAATGCCTATTACTCATGAAAAAGTTTGAAATTAAAACCATTTAAAAGAAATGAGTTGTGTGTGTAAGGCGGCGGTTTTCGTTCGAAACCCTTACACTTCAGGGGAGAGTGTCAAGTTTGTACATGAGGTGCGTCAAATTTTTGCCATAACACTCTGAAATTTTTACCACACTACAGCTATCAAATGAAGACACCATGCCTAGTTTCATCCCTTTCTGAGCTCGTTTGCATGCTCAAAGTTTTTTGCCCTTTTTAGTTGCCGGAAAGTCGATTAATGCCGCGAAAATAGCAAACGACCTCAAAAAATGAAGAAAATGGAGCATCGGGTTTCAATAGTGCCTATTACTCATGGAAAAAGATTGAAGTCAAAATGATTTGAAAAAAATGAGTTGTTTCTTTAAAGGGGCAGTTTTCCTGATACTTGGTGGGAGAGTGTCTAGTTTATACACGATGTGCGCTAAGTTTTTTTCATAATGATCTTAAATTTGTACCACACCCCCTTAGATGTGTCCAATGAAGATGGCATGCAAAGTTTCACCCCTTTTGGAGCTCATTTGCCTGCCATCTCGGAGTGAAGAGTGTTCTGCTCTTTCTAGCAGCCGTGGGCTCTTTCTTCTGCCTACCGCTGCTAGGTGTAACAGCCGCGTGGCAGTCCTTTGATTGCACCCACCACTGCTACTCCCGCGTGGACGACGGTTCAATTTTTCTACGCGAAACCACCTCTCTCGTGACACCAAAAGTTGAACTGAAACTTGAAATCACAACTCCCCCACTCTCTCAAATCGCCCCGGCCCCATTGCCGCACAACCCCTCCGTTGTGGCCGTCCTCGTCCGCCGCAGCCCCCTCGCCGCCGTTGTCATGGACTTCACCGCGGGCTCCTTTGCTCTCTGTTGCGCACCCGCATTCTCACTACTCAACCATGGCCTCCTCCGCGAGAAGCGGGGGGCTCACACGACCACCACAGCCCAACTTCTCTTCCGCTCAGCCCACTCTGGATCCCTCCTCCTCGTCGCGCTTCACTAATGTACAGGTAACTAAATGTGTAGATATACATATGTCTAGATCCTAGATGAATATTTGTATTAGATTTACATGTTTATGGATTATAGATGAACTTTATATTTGATTGACATGTTTATATATTATAGATGAATTTTAGATTTGATTCGCAGGTTTATAGATTATAGATGAACTTTAGATCTGATTTGCATGTTTATAGATTCACATATTTAAATATTATAGATGAATTTTAGATTTGATTCACATGTTTATAGATTATAGTCGTCTCTTATCCATACGGACTCTCACATGCATATTTATTTGCAGTGCTCAAACCATGCAGGGCTTCAAAAGCGTGTAGAAATTATGGTGAAAGGTTGATTAATATTCGTTTCGCAAAATTTCAGACACTCAATGTTCAATACTTTTAGCACAAGTCATGCCCAATATTTTCGTCCATCCATACTCTTTAATATATGTTGATGTTTCATATATGTAAATATTTTGTAGCCTTTTATTCCAGTCGTCTCGTATCCATACGGAGTCTCACATGCATATTTATTTGGAGTGCTCAACCCATGCAAGGCTTCAAAGGAATACCAAAATTATGGTGAAAAATCGATTAATTTCCATTTCGCAAAATTTCCGACACTCAATGTTTACGTTTTTTAGCACAAGTCATGCCCAATTTTTCCGTCCATCCTACTCTTTAATATTAGTTGATGTTTAATATATGTAAATAATTGGCACGTAATGACGGACCTTAGCTGTTTATTCTTGCATTGACATAAGTCATGCTTCTGTTCAGAATAAAAATTATCTAGTTTAGTAACACGATCTGACGAGCCCTGCTCTAGACTCACTCCCCATAGTATAGGTGTTTCTGCCAACCTCGATGCGCATGGAGGGCTTCAGTGTTTGATTGCGAGTTTTTGAACCCTTTTTCTCTTATGTAAATACACATCATGGGAAAATCAAGTTTTGCAATTGGATGATGCGATGGATCACATCCATCAACCTCTTTTCGCCCGCTCGATGCGAACCACACGGGGTTAACCCTCTTGCATTGTATGACCACTTCATCGCTCGCATGCGACGTGAATGATGTTACAATTTGTAGAAAACCCCCAATATCATGGGGAAAACAAGTTTGGGATAACCAACAAGGTTTTTTAGGATTCTATTAATAGGTTTATTCATTTTCCTTGTCTAGTCAATTTGTGTGCTATGCTCAGTTTTTTTCTGGTGGCACACCCTATACTTCGTGAGCGGCTCTGCAACTTTTAATACCAGTTGAAAGAATTATGAAGACCCCAATTTCTTGAATTCCACCGAAAATCAAGAAAACTAGCACATACAACGACCCAACATGCTGAATAGGAAAATGACGAGGAAGTCCTATCGGTCGAAAACAAGATCATTCAACTCCTTCTTGACAGGAAGGCGCTTAGTCAAGTCCATTTCTCAAAAAATGAGTTGATTTTGAGAAATGCAAGGAGAAATGCAATCTGGTGTGCCTAATGCAAGGAAAAATGAGTTGATTTCTCATGTAGCAGAGTGTGCCTAATGCCATGTGGGTCATGTAGCAGCGTGTGCCTAATGCCATGTGGGTCATGGAGAAATGCAAGGAGGACCCTTAGTCGTTTAGTCTGGTGTGTCATAAGTCATGCTTCTCGACAAAACAAACACATAAGAAAAACAATCTCCAGTTTAGTTACAACATCCAACGAGCTCCGCTTTGTACTCATTCCCCATAGAATATGTGTTTCCGCCATGCTTGATGTGCTTGGAGGGCTTCAGTGCTGAGCTCTAGCTCAAGGTCCATGGTGGAAGAGAAAATTCCGAAAATGATGCGAGGAAGAGCATTCGAGGAGCCCTTAGAAGGAGCAGGGGAGGAGAGCGCTAATTGTAGGAGCGTTGGAGTAGGTGCCGAGGTGGGGTGACAAAAGCGTGGTTGTGTAGGAACTTGTGAGGAGGCGTTTTTTTTTCCTTTTTGCGCGCAAGGGAGCGGGTGATTTCTCTGTACGACTAGTCTCCCATATGAATTGTTCTCCATAGATCTTTCCACACAAATGCTAATGTAATACATGCGAGGAAAATAGCTGGATTTTATTTCGAAAATGCATAGGATTATATACATGATAATAAAATCGTCATTAGAAATAGGAGCACTAAATATAGGATTTTATTTCGAAAATGCATAGGATTATATGCATGCATTATATTAGAAAATAGATGGATTATATACATGATAAAAAAATCGTCATTTTTAATACATGTCAACATTTTTTGTATACACATTTAACATTTCACAAATGGTTTATTAACATTTTTTAAATACGTATTCAACATTTATTTCAAAAAATGCTTGATTAACATTTTTATATAGATGATAAAAAATTCATCATTTTTAATACATGATCAAGAATTTTTCTATACACTTCCAACATTTCCCCGAATGCTTGATTAACATTTCTCAAATACTTATTCAAAAAAGCTCAAATACTTGTCCAACATTTTTAAAATATGTTTTAAGAGTTTTCTAATATATATTCATTATATTTTAAAGTATAAAAAAGTAAAAAAATAAAGCAAAACAGAAAAGAGAAAAAAGAAAAAGCAGCAGAATGAGCCTGTGGCCTGGCGCGCATGTGGGCTGGCCCATCTCGGTCGCCTTTTACGCCCATGGGAAGTTGAACTCGCTAAAGGCGAGATATAGGGGCGCCCGAAATTAGGGGCCTGGTGTGCCTTTTTCCTTGTTCGGCCCACTTAAAGCGGGCCTATTTGCATGCGATGGTCTAGTTATCCTGGGCCGAAATACAGAGAGATGGAGGCTGCTGTTTCTCTTTTGGGCAAAAAAAGAAAAAAGAAACATTTCAAAAGAAAAAGAGAACGTGGCACTGATCTCATGGGTCCATTTTTTATTTTTATTTTAAATATGTGACTTTGTACTGTATACAAATGCAAGCACACGGCGGGATCTACTCTATTCTAGCTGGTGGAGCCGTAAGGATAGTTGCAGCAGATTACACGTAATGCATGCAAAATGAACGCAATTTTTTGGCACCCGTGAGACCGCATGCCATCGTGGCAGCCCTCTGAAGTTGATAGAAAACGCTCCTCTCCTTTCCTTCGAGACACTGCTCATCATACTATTCATCCTCTGCCGTCAAATTAAGCCTTCGGTTTGGAGCCTAAAGGGGACGAGGACTTTGCCTTACGGGAAGGAAAAGAGTAACAGATTTTCAGTGCAAGGGAACTTCAAAATCAACTTTAAGAATAGTTTGTTTTGAGTAATCTGGCATGCATGGTGGTTAGTAGCCCGAACTATGTTTGGGTAGCTCTTGATAATCTCGGGCCGCCTCGTTGTTCAGAGAAAATCATAGGTGCTTCATGTAAAGCATTTCATTTCGGTGGAGAACGACGAGGAAATAAATATATTTCACATGAAAATTGGAGATGTGTTCTTTGCAATATGAGTCTACAGTTGAGCGAGTGTTCTTGGTATCGTTAATTATGGTTACCCGTGATTATCACCACTCCACTTTTTTTTATAGTCAGAGTAGTCCACCTGCAGTATTGTAGACTACCAATATTGTAGGGAAGGAGAAGGCCCATAGCCTGAAAATTTGAACTTAGGAAGCTAAAAATTTCATTCGCCCAAACAATTAACTTTAAGACACCCTTTGTTCTACTCGTATAGTCACAACAGCTGTTGTTAGATAACCTTCCAAGTGCACCTTCGAGAGTTTGTACATATTAATTACAATAGCACGCTGAGCACGAATTTCATACGATGGTGCAACTGTCAAATACCCACTGGAAAATCTGTATAACTTTTTAGCTCTATCTACGCTTTTAGCAGTTACAGCGGGAATTTCGTAAAGAAATCCTTCGGTTTAAACAGTTAAAACATGAATTTTATAAGGAAATTGCTCAGCGAAAGCAGCTTATTGCTTGAGGAAAGGCCTTCATAGTACAATACTTATCTGGGTGAGAAAGTACATCAAAATATAATTTGACAGGATAAATAAGGAACAACAGGACACAAACAATCCCTACCCCGAAGACTAATTTCGAAGTCCCTCCTTATGGCTTGAGGAGAGGCCATAAGATTGTAGGCTTTGAACAAAAATATTAACCGCACAAGGGTTATCCCCTTCTTGAAGAAAAAAAAAATTCAGTCGTATAAAAGCTGGGTAGGCAACCAAAGCTCTTGGGGATATATGGAGAACTGAAGGTTTCGGTCTACCAAGAATAAAAGCGAGAACTGCTTCATGGATTGGTCGGAGAAGGACTTGTCAAGTGGCAGTAAAGATGTCCCGGTCAAATCGTCTATGTTCCATACGTATGGAATGTATGTGTTTCAAATCTCAGGTGACATGTGTGCTGGTCTTTTCCAAATGACGAGGAGCGTCTGGTGGCACGAGGAGAATGATGGGTGATGTACCCCTTGGATGGGAGGAGATAAGTTGTTCCAACAGAAGAATCAAGGAGGGATCAGCTTAAGAAATCTAAAGTTTGTGAGCTATAATTGTTGAGCGCTAGGATCGTGCCAAAACCATCTGAATAATGTTGGACAATCTATCCCAACTCTATCATGTATATTATTCTAAACCGATCATTTCTTGTGTAGCTATCCATGTCAACATGCGTTTCTATGCTATACCTAACTATTAGACATGTCGTCTTTTAATTGGCTAACATTCTGCCCTGTACATCATTGCAGTCGAATTGTTATCTTATAAAACATACTACCTTTTAGCAGTGGCGAAGCCACACATAGGCTGTGTAGTCACTTGACTACACAACTCTTTTAGAAAAACGTCATATAGCAAGTATAGATCATGCAAAAAAAAAAATCTGTACATTTGACTATAATATTTTGAAGTGACTCCACATGATTTTATTCCTTTTAGCTTTTGGTGTTGTTGGCACTTTGCGCTCCAAAGGCTCATGCCCATAGCAGAAACCATCACCAAAATGACATAGTGCCTAGGCCTCGTCGCAGAGACCGATAAGACAACATGCCTAAGCCTCACTGTAGAGACTGGCGAGACCACCACCTCCAACTTCCACTCCAGTGGGCTCCATGAGCAGCCAGGAAACACTTCCAAGGAGGAGACGATGCCCTGTCATGTGGCCTAGTGAACCTGGCCTAGGGCTTCCCCAACTGCCCGAGAAGGGAACAAGAAGGAAACAATAATGCCTTCAAGGAAGAGATGACACCCATAGGAGACACCGTTTGCATCAGTTGCCCCCAGGCAAGGATTCTCCGTGACCTTGTTTGCAACAATAGAAGATTGCTGAACAAGCGCAAACTGGAGGGCGTGTGCGAAGCATGTCACTGGCTCGGGCCACCGCTACAAATAGGAGAGTGCCTCACATTCCCAATGAGGAGGGAGATGACGGCGATTGCTGCCGCCACAATGGTCCACAACCTCTGTCGTGGAATTGTCACGTCAGATGTCCTCGTGCAAGGACTTAGTCGTGGAGCCATCGCAGCTAGGAAGCTTAAAGGGGTTAAACGGGACAAGGGACACGAGGGTTATACTGGTTCGGCCCCTTGCGGTGAAGGTAAAAGCCTACGTCCAGTTGAGGTGGTATTGATTAGGGTTTCGACGACCAGGAGCTAAACCGTCCTGCCTGGTTATCGATTTGGTCTTGCCTGTCCCTAAACCGCCGCTGGGTCGTCCCTTTATATAGAGAGGTTGACGCCCGGCGGCTCTCAGAGTCCCGGCCGGCTCATAACAGTGTACGGCTCGGACTCTTAACTATTCTTGCCTTACACTACAAGTTTCACCATAACGGCAGTTATCACTACGGGCCTTGTGCCATCTCCGGGTCTTAAGCCCATTATTGACCCGCCGTCTTCAAGTTTGGTACTGGGCTTCGCGTGATGACCATTATGAGTAACCCGGCCCCTCCTGGGCGGGTGACTCTAATGGTTATATCCTCAACATTAGGCCCCAGATTGATTTGAACCGGTTCATGTCAATCTTCAATCCCTTTGAGAGAAAATCTTCCGGCTTATATTTGTGCGAAGGTTATAACCCGCCGTGACGTCATCTTCTGGATTCCTGGGAACCCGCCATGACGTCATCTTCCATTAAGTTCATTTTTTTATTCTGTCATATCCCAACGGATCTTTATCTTTAATGGCCATCCCGAAAATCGAGGCGCTTCTGTGGCGAGATAATCACGCCTTGGCCTCCTCGTTTCTCGCGCCCACTTATTAGCCGCACCTTATAAATAAGCCCGGCCCATAAGCCTTCGTTCACTTATCTCCTCCGTCGTCTTCCTCCTCTGTCGCTCCAGAGCTCGAGCTCCGCCACCGCCGTCGCGCCCCCTGGTCTTCTCCAACCTTGGCCGCTGCATCACCCTGAACTGGTCCAGAGAAACGGCGGTGACCTCCGCGACTCATCAGCACCCGTAAGTCCTTGCCACTCCATAGAGTAGATCCGCATTAGGGTTCTTGCCGTTCTCCCCTGTTCTTCGCAGTTCGTCGCCATTTCTCCACAGTTCTTCCTACACGGCCCCCTTGGATCCAGAGACCATATAGAGCTCGTGCGGCTGTGGTTTCGCACCCATTTTCAATAGTAGCATGTCCCCTTTACTTGCAAAGAGATCTCCTTAGAGCTCATGAACTTCTCTGTATCAGCTTTCTAGGTCTAGAAATTTTTTCTTTCTAGTCGATCGTTTGATCCAAAATAATTACTGCGATCTGTGAAACTTGTTTGTGCCACACTTAGTCAAAAATTGCATCTGTTAGCTATGGCGGCTCATATCTCCGGCTTAAAAGAGACCACGCGCTGTGAACTTTCCGGCTCATTTATGATAGAGTTTTGAACAACTTGAATTACTCACGATGCTCACAGCGGCTTAGATAACCCGACACAATTAGCCATATGTCATTAGGCCCCTTCATAAGCCGCCATCTTGAGTACTGAACTGTAAACTTCCTCCGGCTTATAGTTAAACCGGACATTTCCTTTTGTCATAGGCTTCGTCTTTCACAATGCCGCCCAAGGCTCCCAAGGCACCCATCACGTGCAACTGGATGAGATCCAATGTTACTGATGACACTTTAGCTGATTTCGTGAAGACGGGTTACCTGCCAAAAAAGGAGGTCATGTCCTATCGTGCCCCTGACCCGTCGGAAGAAAGACCTCAACCAAGAGATGGAGAGGTTGTGATATTTGCTGATCACATGAGCCGGGGCTGTTGGGAATCGTAGCATAATTTAAAATTTTCCTACGCTCACCAAGATGCATCTATGGAGTCTACTAGCAACGAGGGGAAAGGAGTGGATCTACATACCCTTGTAGATCGCGAGCGGAAGCGTTCCAATGAACGTGGATGACGGAGTCGTACTCGCCGTGATTCAAATCACCGATGATCGAGTGCCGAACGTACGGCACCTCCGCGTTCAACACACGTACGGTGCAGCGACGTCTCCTCCTTCTTGATCCAGCAAGGGGGAAGGAGAGGTTGATGGAGATCCAACAGCACGACGGCGTGGTGGTGGAAGTAGCGGGATTCCAACAGGGCTTCGCCAAGCGCTGCGGGAGGAGGGAGATGTGTCACGGGAGGGAGAGGGAGGCGCCAGGGCTTAGATCTTGCTGCCCTCCCTTCCCCCCACTATATATAGGGCCAAGGGAGGGGGGGGGCACAGCCTTGCCCCTTCCTCCAAGGAAGGGTGCGGCCAGGGGGGAGTCCTTCCCCCCCAAGGCACCTCGGAGGTGCCTTCCCCCTTTAGGACTCTCCCTTTTTTTCTTATCTCTTGCGCATGGGCCTCTTGGGGCTGGTGCCCTTGGCCCATATAGGCCAAGGCACACCCCTTACAGCCCGTGTGCCCCCCGGGGCTGGTGGACCCCCTTGGTGGACCCCCGGACCCCTTTCGGCACTCCCGGTACAATACCGATAAAGTGCGAAACTTTTCCGGCGACCAAAATAAGACTTCCCATATATAAATCTTTACCTCCGGACCATTCCGGAACTCCTCGTGACGTCCGGGATCTCATCCAGGACTCCGAACAACTTTCGGGTTTCTGCATACATATATCTCTACAACCCTAGCGTCACCGGACCTTAAGTGTGTAGACCCTACGGGTTCGGGAGACATGCAGACATGACCGAGACGCCTCTCCGGTCAATAACCAACAGCGGGATCTGGATACCCATGTTGGCTCCCACATGCTCCACGATGATCTCATCGGATGAACCACGGTGTCGAGGATTCAATCAATCCGTATGCAATTCCCTTTGTCAATCGGTATGTTACTTGCCCGAGATTCGATCGTCGGTATCCCAATACCTAGTTCAATCTCGTTACCGGCAAGTCTCTTTACTCGTACCGCAATGCATGATCCCGTGACTAACGCCTTAGTCACATTGAGCTCATTATGATGATGCATTACCGAGTGGGCCCAGAGATACCTCTCCGTCACACGGAGTGACAAATCCCAGTCTCGATCCGTGCCAGCCCAACAGACACTTTCGGAGATACCCGTAATGCACCTTTATAGTCAGCCAGTTACGTTGTGACGTTTGGCACACCCAAAGCACTCCTACGGTATCCGGGAGTTGCACGATCTCATGGTCTAAGGAAAAGATACTTGACATTGGAAAAGCTCTAGCAAACGAAACTACACGATCTTTTATGCTATGCTTAAGTTGGGTCTTGTCCATCACATCATTCTCCTAATGATATGATCCCGTTATCAATGACATCCAATGTCCATAGTCAGGAAACCATGACTATCTGTTGATCAACGAGCTAGTCAACTAGAGGCTTACTAGGGACATGTTGTGGTCTATGTATTCACACATGTATTACGATTTCCGGACAATACAATTATAGCATGAATAATAGACAATTACCATGAACAAAGAAATATAATAATAACCATTTATTATTGCCTCTAGGGCATATTTCCAACAGAGGCTTCGCACCTCCCGGCTCAAAATTCTTTATAGATGTTCTGAACTTCTTCGATCTGCGGCCGCAAGACATAGGACCCAATTCCGTGTCAAATATTTGCAACTTTCAAGTATTCTGCGAAGTATATCTTGGAGAAGAGCCCAGCCTACTACTCTTTAGGGAGCTGTTTTATCTGAACCGCCAGAACGAGTGTGCCAATGGGCCTAGTTTGGAACTTGGTGGAATCTCCATTCAACGACGGAGAGATTGCCTCTTTCCTTATGCTGAGCCGCCAAGCCACCCAAAGGACTGGAACCTGACATGGTTCTACTGCCAAGATACCTCTCCGGCTGACGAGAACCCTCTGCCCGGCTTTCGTGCCCTGCGTCTGGAGCCAACTCACCCTCTGCCAGACAAACTATCTCAAGCTGAGCGTCAACCACTGATCCCCACCATCAACAAGATTAAGGCTCTTCTGGGAAATGGCCTTAACGGCGTCGATCTGGTCCGGGTTTGGATTTCTTGGCGGGTGATTCCCTTGAGCCGCCGCCCCGGCTTAATGTGTGATTACACGGGCCGGAAGGATGACCCTCTGCGGCACAGCCCCAACGATCTACCTGAGGACGTCGTGGATGACATGACCAAGTCCCTCTTGAACGAGAGCTTAGCAGACTGCGGGAGGACCGGCTTAAGCCCCTTCTGCCAAGCTAACCCGGCTCCGGCGGTAAGCTACCAATCTGAACACTTTACTTTCCATTTCAACAATTTTCGTTTTAACTTCACGGAAACCCTTGTTCATTTTTTCAGGCTAATGACAAGTTCTGGAAGGTCAAGTATGACCATGAGGCCGCCAAAAAAGCCAGGAAGGCTAAAAAAGCCGCCAGGAGAGCCGCTCCTCGCAAGAAGGGGAGTAGGCCTAGCGCCTCAGAGCTGCTTCAGTTGGATGATAGCTCCGAGTCAGAGGTAGCCCTTGATTCGTTAGAATTTTCTTTTGTTTTTCATCTGTTTTTTAACCACCTTATTGACTTGATTATCCGCAGGATGATACCGGAGCGAGTAACCCGGTGACTGAAGAGGTAACTATACTTTCCTCTGACTCGGACCCCTTGCCAAGGCTGAAAGTCCGAAGAGTAACCTGAAAAGTAAGATTTTCGCATCCTTTAGCTTATCAAGATCCTCAATTTCTTTTGAAGCAACAGATTCATGAGAGCCGGAGACAAACCCGGGCCAACAAGGATGCAGACCTCTCCTCCGGCTTACCTGAAGCATCAAGGAAGCGCCAGACCGAGGTTATCTCCAAATTATATCCTCTTCATCCTTTGGCGGGTATCACACGTCAACCACTCAACTCTTCTGATTCAAATTATCAGGAAACTTCACCTTCCTCTGGTGACTCCATGCAATCTAACTTGCCGGCTTTCAAGACTGCACCCGGGTAATGACGGTCATCTTATTTTGTGCTTTATCTTACTCATGTTTTTGCACTAACCTTTTGACTTTCAGCGCAGAAGCAAAGCTCAGCAAGAGGGCAAAGAAGAGTCACCCGGTCGAAGAGCGGTCTTGACTGAACCGGAGGCTTCTGCTCATGAGCCGCCGTCTGCATCAGCCCCTGAAACCACCGCTCCAACTGACGAGCAAGTCATAGAGGGTTCTAATGACCCGGAGATCCCCAGCCCAGCTCAACCGGTCGATGACCCGGACGTTGTAATCACCCGGACAGAGTTTGTCGAGCCGGGGAGACCCACTGTGCTGGCTAAATGCTCTGCCAAGGAAGAGCTGCTAGAGCGCCGCAGGGCCAAGTTAGATATCACCAACTATGCTAACTTGAGCATTGGAGATATCGTCTCCGGCTATGTTAATCAGGTGCACAACAGCCGGGACCTGGAGATTGACATGGTAAAGCAGATACAGCAAAAATCTGAGGTACAACTCTCTTGTTTACTCCATAGTCATCGTTACCATGCTAGCCCCCAAGTCTATTACTTATGATAGAATACGTTGTAGACTTAACTTCCGGCTTACCTTCATGAACCGGCAATTTCCAATAGAATCTTTCAGCATACATTAGCCCCCAAGTGCCAAGTGTCTTTGCTTGCAAAGTGCTTGGGACTTTAATGTTGCATAATAATCACTCACACTGTAACCCGGAATTTGTACAGGCTGCCTGCAAGAAATTTGAATCTGAAATCTCTGAGCTGAAGAACCGCCTGAAGACTCAGGAAACTGAGACCCGGAAGGCCAACGCCAAATTTGAGTTCAGTGTTGCTGCACAGGAAAAGCTGAAGAAGAAATTTGAAACAGAAAGAAAGACTTGGGCCGAGGAGAGAACTGCCTTGCTCAGCCGGGCCGAACAAGCAGAGGCTGCTCTGACTGAGAGAACCGCCGAACTCTCCGGCTTAAAACGCCATGCGTCACAGATGGTCTCCGCAATCTTCAGTGAGTCATTTTGCCAGCCTTTAACAAGTTTACATGTCTTATGTCTTATAAGTCCCACCATTGCCATTCAGCTCACCTGACTTTGTTAAACAGGTCCCAGAAGCTCCAACCTGAATCAGAATGTTCTGACCAAGCTGAAGGCCGTGTACACCTTGGTGGAGCAACTCTACACCGAGTCACAGCGTGCGTTAGCCGTTGTGGCTCTGTCCAACGAGGTTCTGACTCACCTGGCGGATGTACTCAGGCGGCTTGCCGTTCTTCCTCAGCGCTTCCAAGAGCTAAGAAGGGCCTCTGCAAGAGCCGGAGCTATAGCTGCGCTGAGCCGGGCCAAGGCCTTTCTCCCGGAGCTAGACCCGGCCGACATCGCTCTTGGATACCCCATCCTAAAGGAAGACGGCACCCCCTTCGATCAGAACGATTTCGCTGCCTGTGTGAAGAGCGTGCGCCCGGTGGCCACCCTGATTGGGAATGACACCGACCTTACCAAGTATCAGCCGGGCTATGACGCGGAAAATTAGAGGATCCCCACTCCACGCTATGAAGCAATCAGCTTGATTCCTCCGACTCGTAAGCATACCTTCGCCCCAGAAGTTGACCCGGCCGGGTTAATTGATGACGAGGCTCAATTTGAAGATTTGAGCGGCATTGACTGGAAATCATCAACCTTCCAGGTCATGGAATCAGCCGGAGGAGCGGAGAGGGATGAGCCGGAAGCTTCGACTCAACAAGCACCTTGACTTTTAGGCGGCTCATGGTTACACCTTAAAACAATGCCTCACCTTTTGGACTCGGGGAGTCTTGTAATAGAGTAGGACAAACACTTAATTTTGTCGTGCCATCGTGCACGTGTTGAATGCTTAACTCCATTTAAGCTGCTTCTTCATATTCCTCCGGGTTATAATTGATCATTTATTTTCCTTAAGTTTGAAGAGCTGTCTTTAACCATCCTGCATAGAAAACAAATCACAAGTCTCTGGGCGGCTTACCGCACCGAGAATCATAGACCTTATATATATAACCCGGAATATGAACCAAAGTCACCAAAGACTGGCCCTCAATTATATCCTCGATGTAACCATAATAGCATACTTACAAGCCTTCAAGTATACTTCCGGTTTATGTAACCCGAATAATGAGGTTAAGATCTCAACTCCAGTTCACCAGCATCAATAATGCTTACTATGTGCTATCAACGTTGTGAATCAAAATTAAGTCGGCGAAGTAAGAGCCGCCCTTGCACACTGTTGATATGACCAGAAGAACTTGTTGCAAATCAGAAGATCAAAACTTAGGGGCTTCCGGTTCGAATACGACCAGAGAACCGTCCCAAAGGGGTTAAGCTAAGATTCGAATGCGATCATATAGCCCCCAGTGGCTTTGGCGTTGCCGATCAAGAGGGTACCGACAGCTATGTTCTCTTTGGTTTGAATACGACCCATGTTTGAACAGGAAGCCCCCAAATGACCTTAAGAGTTGTTTAACGACGCTGATTCAAATACGATCCACGTCGGTTCCCAAAGGGGGTTGAGCTATGATTCAAATATGATCAAGGAAAACTCCCCAATGAGCTCGGCAGTTTGCCAATCAAGTGGGTATCGACAGCTATGTTCTCTTTGGTTCGAATACGACCTATGTTTGAACAGGAAGCCCCCAGATGACTATATTGTTAACGGCTAGATTCGAATACGATCGTAAGCCGGATCCACCTCCAAGTGACCATGTGATGTTGTAATGGAAATAACACGTTTACCTTTGGAGGAGAAAAGGACAGAGGTCCTGCTTTATTATTTATCATAATATATACATGGCTATAGAAATATGTACATTACGAGAGCCGGTGGCTCAAGTGTAATAAGGCCGAAGCTGAGCTATGTTCCATGGCCGACGGGTCTCTTCCTTCGACTTACGTGAATCTTTGTGCTCCCGAACATCGATGAGGTAGTATGACCCGTTGCACAAGTTCTTGCTGACCACAAAGGGCCCTTCCCAAGGCGGGGATAACTTGTGTGCATCTGTTTGATCTTGGATGAGCCGGAGCACCAGATCACCTTCTTGGAAGACCCGGGACTTAACCCGGCGGCTGTGATAACGGCGCAAGTCTTGTTGGTAAATCGCCGAGCGAGCTGCTGCCACATCACGCTGTTCGTCCAACAAGTCAAGAGCATCTTGGCGCGCCCGCTCATTATCCGCCTCAACATAAGCCGCCACTCGAGGTGAGTCATGACGGATGTCGCTAGGGAGGACTGCTTCCGCTCCATAAACCATGAAGAAAGGCGTGTAACCCGTAGATCTGTTAGGAGTAGTATTGATGCTCCATAACACGGAGGGTAACTCCTCCACCCAACAACCCGGCGTCCGTTGCAAAGGGACCAAAAGCCGGGGCTTGATGCCCTTCAAGATCTCCTGATTAGCTCTCTCAGCTTGACCATTGGATTGAGGGTGAGCCACTGATGAAACATCAAGTCGAATATGCTCTTGTTGACAAAACTCCTCCATGGCACCCTTAGACAGATTGGTACCACTGTCAGTTATAATGCTGTGTGGAAAACCAAAGCGAAATATCACCCTTTTCATGAACTGAATCGCTGTGGCTGCGTCACACTTACTAACTGGCTCTGCCTTAACCCACTTTGTGAACTTGTCAACTGCCACCAAGAGGTGGGTCTTCTTATCCTTGGACCTTTTAAAAGGCCCAACCATATCAAGCCCCCAGACCGCAAATGGCCAAGTAATTGGAATCATCCTCAGCTCCTGAGCCGGCACATGAGCCCGTCGCGAGAACCTCTGACAACCGTCACATTTACCGACCAAGTCCTCCGCATCAGCATGAGCCGTCAGCCAATAAAAACCATGACGAAAAGCCTTGGCCACCAGGGACTTTGAGCCGGCATGATGGCCACAATCCCCCTCGTGAATCTCACGTAAAATTTCTTGACCTTCCTCAGGGGAAACACAACGCTGGAAAGTTCCAGTGACACTGCGATGATGCAGCTCACCATTGATAATTATCATTGACTTAGACCGTCGGGTTATTTGTCTGGCCAAAGTTTCATCCTCAGGCAATTCTCCCCGGGTCATGTAAGCCAAGTATGGTACTGTCCAGTCTGGGGTAATGTGGAGAGCCGCCACCAACTGTGCCTCCGGGTCAGGGACAGCCAAGTCTTCCTCTGTAGGCAACTTAACAGAAGGGTTATGCAAGATGTCCAAGAAAGTATTAGGCGGCACCGGCTTTCGCTGAGAGCCCAGCCGGCTTAAAGCATCAGCCGCCTCGTTCTTCCTGCGATCGATATGCTCTACTTGGTAACCCTGAAAGTGTCCAGCAATGGCATCAACTTCGCGGCGATAAGCCGCCATGAGAGGGTCCTTGGAATCCCACTTGCCCGACACTTGTTGAGCCACTAAATCTGAGTCACCAAAGCACTTTACCCGGCTCAAGCTCATCTCCTTAGCCATCCGAAGACCATGGAGCAAGGCCTCGTACTCAGCCGCATTGCTAGTACAGGGAAACATCAACCGTAGCACATAACGAAACTTGTCACCTTTAGGGGAAGTTAATACAACTCCAGCCCCCGAGCCCTCCAATTGCCTAGACCCATCGAAGTGAATAGTCCAATATGTATTATCTGGCTTCTCTTCAGGCACCTGCAGCTCTGTCCAATCGTTGATGAAATCCACCAATGCTTGAGATTTGACAGCAGTGCATGGTACGTATTTCAGACCATGAGGCCCAAGCTCTATAGCCCACTTAGCCACTCTTCCTGTGGCTTCTCTGTTTTGGATGATATCTCCAAGGGGAGCAGAACTAATCACAGTGATGGGGTGACCCTGGAAATAATGCTTAAGCTTCCGGCTTGCCATGAACACACCATAAACAAGCTTCTGCCAATGTGGATACCGCTATTTGGACTCAATGAGCACTTCACTGACGTAGTAAACCGGCCGCTGAACCGGATACTCCTTACCCTCTTCCTTGCGCTCCACCACCACAGCCACACTGACGGCTCGTGTGTTGGCAGCTACATACAGTAATAAGGGCTCCTTGTCAACTGGAGCAGCAAGAACTGGGGGCTCAGCCAGCTGTCTCTTCAAATCCTCAAAAGCAACATTAGCAGCATCATTCCAGACAAAGTCATCTGTTTTCTTCATCAACTGGTACAGTGGCATGGCCTTTTCACCCAAACGGCTTATAAACCGGCTCAAAGCAGCGATGCGGCCTGCCAGACGCTGGACGTCGTTGATGCACGCCGGCTTAGCCAGAGAGGTGATTGCCTTGATCTTTTCCGGGTTAGCTTCAATGCCTTTGTTAGAAACCAGGAAACCCAAGAGCTTGCCTGCGGGAACACCAAAAACACACTTGGCCGGGTTAAGCATCATCTTGTAAACCCAGAGATTATCAAAGGTTTCTCTAAGGTCATCTACCAGGGTCTCCTTCTCCCTGGACTTAACCACGATATCATCCACATAGGCATGAACATTGCGCCCAATCTGGTTATGAAGACAATTCTGCACACAACGCTGATAAGTCGCCTGTGCACTCTTGAGTCCAAAAGGCATAGACACATAACAGAAGGCTCCAAAGGGAGTGATGAACGCCGTCTTTTCCTGGTCCTTAACTGCCATTTTAATCTGATGGTATCCAGAATAAGCATCCAGAAAACTTAAGCGCTCACAACCCGCCATAGCATCAATGATTTGATCAATACGGGGGAGGGCAAAAGGATCAGCCGGACAAGCCTTGTTTAAGTCCGTGTAGTCCACACACATCCGCCAGGTGCCGTTCTTTTTAAGCACGAGTACCGGGTTAGCTAGCCATTCTGGATGAAAGACTTCAACAATAAACCCGGCCGCCAAGAGCCGGGCCACCTCCTCACCAATGGCTTTCCGCCTGTCCTCATTAAACCGCCGAAGGAATTGCCTGACCGGCTTAAATTTCGGATCAATATTGAGAGTGTGCTCAGTGAGTTCTCTAGGTACACCTGGCATGTCAGAAGGTTTCCATGCAAAAATGTCCCTGTTCTCACGGATGAACTCGATGAGCGCGCCTTCCTATTTCGGATCCAGATTGGCACTGATGCTAAACTGCTGAGATGAGTCACCTGGAACGAAGTCAACAAGCTTAGTCTCATCAGCTGACTTAAATTTCATTGCTGGCTCATGCTCCGTGGTCGGCTTTTTCAAAGATGTCATATCTGCCGGGTCAACATTATCCTTATAAAACTTCAACTCCTCTGCTGCACAAACAGATTCTGCATAAGCCGCCTCACCTTCCTCACACTCCAAGGCTATCTTTCGGCTGCCATGAACCGTAATGGTCCCATTGTGACCCGGCATCTTGAGCTGCAAATATACGTAACACGGCCGTGCCATGAACTTGGCGTAAGCCGGCCGCCCAAATATAGCATGATACGGACTTCTTATCTTAACCACCTCAAAGGTCAATTTTTCCGCCCTGTAGTTGTACTCATCCCCAAAAGCCACTTCCAGCTCGATCTTACCAACTGGATATGCCGACTTACCAGACACCACACCATGGAAAACAGTATTGGACTGGCTGAGGTTCTTATCAATCAACCCCATACGACGGAAGGTCTCATAATAGAGGATGTTGATGCTGCTGCCTCCGTCCATAAGCACCTTAGTGAACTTGTATCCCCCCACCTGAGGAGCCACCACCAGGGCTAGGTGACCCGGATTATCAACCCGGGGAGGGTGATCTTCCCTACTCCACACAATAGGCTGCTCAGACCATCTTAAATAGCGTGGTACCGCCGGCTCAACAGCATTCACAGCCCTCTTATGAAGCTTCTGATCTCGCTTGCACAGACTGGTGGTAAACACATGATACTGTCCACCATTGAGCTGCTTTGGGTTGGTCTGGTATCCCCCCTGCTGCTGTTGATGACCCTGGCCGGACTGCTGGTTAAAGCCCCCTTGAACATTCTGAGGATTGAAACTTGAGCCGCCGCCCGGGCCATGAAAGCCGCCGGCGCCTGAGCCGCCGCCCGAGCCATTGTTGCCATTAAAAGCATTGGAATTCTTAAAGGCCTTCATGATTGCGCAATCTTTCCATAGATGAGTAGCTGGCTTCTCCCTAGAGCCATGCCTTGGACAAGGCTCATTCAACAACTGCTCAAGCGTCGGGCCTGACCCACCGGCTCGGGGAGGTGGCCTCCCCTTACGTCGCTGGTTGTTGCCCTGTGAGCTGGCGTTGGCCACAAACTCTATGCTGCCATCAGCCTTACGCTTGCTGCCTCCTTGGCTCGCCGGGTTATGCTGAGGACCCTTGCCATTGCCGTTCTTCTTTCCCTTCCCTGTCCTTTCATCATCAGGCGCGGGGTCCTTGGTACTATCAGAGTCGGCGTACTTGACGAGAGCCACCATCAGCGTACCCATATCATTGCAATCGCGCTTGAGCCGCCCGAGTTTCATCTTCAGGGGCAGGAAGCGACAATTTTGCTCCAACATTAATACTGCAGAGCCGGCATCCATCTTATCAGACGAATGTATTATCTCTTTGACCCGGCGAACCCAATGGGTTGTAGACTCACCCTCCTGCTGTTTACAGTTAGTCAAATCCACAATTGACATAGATTGCCTACAGGTATCTTTGAAGTTTTGGATGAACCGGGCTTTCAGCTCAGCCCAAGACCCGATAGAATTCGGTGGCAGCCCTTTCAACCAAGTGCGGGCAGTCCCATCTAACATCATGGTGAAGTACTTGGCCATTGCCGCTTCGCTGACCTCCAGCAACTCCATGGCCATCTCGTAACTCTCGATCCAGGCTCCGGGTTGTAAATCAGCCGTATAATTAGGCACCTTTCTAGGCCATTTGAAATCCTTGGGCAGACGTTCATTGCGGAGAGCCGGCACCAGACAAGGGACACCTCCAGTCCTCGTAGGTATACCCACGTCGATGGAAGCCGTCGGATAAGCCGGGGGTGGCTGGTAAGCCGTCAACTGAGGCACCTGCTCCGCCTCTTGCCATGCTCTGTCTTGGTCTACCACGTGAAAGGCTCCGTTATGAGCCGGGCCATGGCCAGGAGGCAAGTTATGGCGTCGGACATTACTTGAGCCGGTTGCTGAGACCATGTGTCTGCTATAACTCGGGCTCCGGCCTGGACGAGGGGTTGAATGAATCCTGTCCCGGCTATAAGAATATGCCTCTTGCTGCGCCAGAGCCGTCTGAAGGAGTTCTCTGACCCGGTGGGTTTCAACCGCCGTTGGAGAGTCACCATCAATTGGGAGAGCCGCCAGCCGCGCCGCCGCGGCGACCATGTTTTCCAACGGGTTGGCATAATGACCCGGTGGTATTGGCACGTACTGAGGCGGGGCAGGGTTCACCCGGGGAGGTCCCATCACTTGGGGCTGAATTGGCGTTCCAGCCCCGGGCACTATGATCTCTGGCGGGTTACTAGACCCTGCACCAGGCGTGTTGAAGAGGTTTCGAGGATCGTAAACCGGAGGGAGTCGAGATTGGGCCTTTTGATGCCTCCTTCTCATGACCTCATTGGACGCGTTTTGATCCATCGTGAGCCGGAAGGACTGTGCCTGGATCAGCTGAGTCTGGGCGTCGAGAGCCGCCCTCTCTGCAGCCATCCTGATCCCTTCCGCCGCCAGATCCTCCTTGGCTTTTGCTAGATCCAACTTTAACTGTGCCACCTCCGCGTCATGCTGAACTTGATCCGCCGGGGCAACCGTAGCGGTCAACAGGACCGTCATCTTGTCTGTGAGATCCATCAGCACCTGAGCCGGCGAGGGCACAGGGCTTCCTGACCCGGCGGCGGGGTTTTGAACAGGTTGTGCGCCGGCCATGAAGATTCCAACCCGGCTCGGCGGCTCAAAGGGGTCCGGAATGCTGTCGCCATCGGAACAACCCCTGAGCCTGCCATCTTGAAGTTGATACAATGAGTTTGACTCATCCGTAGACGACTCGCCGTCAGAGCCGGCGGCCTTCTCATCACCAGATCCAGATCCTTCAGAGAGTCCTCCATGGACACATCCCACGAAAGCATGCTTCAAGGCAGGTAGAACCCGGGCGGGTTGTGCACGCTGAGCCGTCTCGATGAGATCGGCGCAGAGATCCGGCTCAGGGCCCGTCTCACCAATCTTGCCAATGAAGACATGGATTCCGCCGAAGGGGACCCGGTACCCGTACTCGATTGAGCCGGCGTCGGGGCCCCAGTTTGCATCGTCGATGTAGAGCTTGCCGCGACGTATCTTGGTCATCCGGCCCACAGCGTATCCCTTGAGCCCTTCGAAGCTGCCCTTCAAGAACTCAAATCCACCGTGCGCTGGCCCCACGGTGGGTGCCAACTGTCGTGGAATTGTCACGTCAGATGTCCTCGTGCAAGGACTTAGTCGTGGAGCCATCGCAGCTAGGAAGCTTAAATGGGTTAAACGGGACAAGGAACACGAGGGTTATACTGGTTCGGCCCCTTGCGGTGAAGGTAAAAGCCTACGTCCAGTTGAGGTGGTATTGATTAGGGTTTCGACGACCAGGAGCTAAACCGTCCTGCCTGGTTATCGATTTGGTCTTGCCTGTCCCTAAACCGCCGCCGGGTCGTCCCTTTATATAGAGAGGTTGACGCCCAGCGGCTCTCAGAGTCCCGGCCGGCTCATAACAGTGTCCGGCTCGGACTCTTAACTATTCTTGCCTTACACTACAAGTTTCACCATAACGACGGTTATCACTACGGGCCTTGTGCCATCTCCGGGTCTTAAGCCCATTATTGACCCGCCGTCTTTGAGTTTGGTACTGGGCTTCGCGTGATGACCATTATGAGTAACCCGGCCCCTCCTGGGCGGGTGACTCTAATGGTTATATCCCCAACAACCTCCGTGCCGGTTCTGCCACAAGCAGCAGCGAAGCCGCGCACCGACACCAGCATTGCCACTCCCCTCACGCAAGTTCCTGGGCCAACAACCGTGAAATACTAGCCCACGGTCGATGCCGGCCGCATGGAAGAGAACCCCGGTGTTGTCCGCAACAACGGCGATGAGGAGGGGCAAGGGGGAGGGAATTGTCGGTTAGGTTACTATTCGTGTCGCTCGAGCGAGCGGCGCGGGACAAAGGGTCCTCGTCTCAAGTAAGCAAATTTTATGTAGTAAATGGTCGTTAACCGGCATTTTTTTAATCAAAAAACGTGGGATCTACCTCCTTGGCTTGCTAACTCTTTTCTCCTAGTTAAGCTACCTCGCAAAACGCGTGCACTTGCTTCGTACATAATGTCTCCATTTGCCGCTTCTTCACCAGTCGGCCTGGATGCATGGCCGGCAACTAAATAATTGCACATGGTTGGCAGTCACTCTCTGCAAGACTAAAATAACATAGTATGTTAATTTTTTTTATATTTGCTTATCTTAATGATTAGTAGAGCGTATGCCCTTTACGTCAGAAAAACATATAACCATACGTTTGTGTGCGTACGTGCGTACGTATGTGTGTTGGCATCTTGTTCAGTAGAGGAGGGAAATTTCCTTCTGCACAAGTGCGTATAAAAAGCCTTCCATCGCTCCACCAGTACCACCAACCCAAAATAAGGCATCTCAGGCTCCAAGCGCAATGGCGACTCACTTTGCAGTAGTTCTCCTGACAAGCCTCCTTGCTCTTGCAACTCTTGCCAACTGCAACGTAGAAGGTACGTAGGTACATGCACATGGTCATATATTTGCAACTCTAGTTTCCAAGAATACTTACGCTAGTTTGTAAGAGATCTGAAGGCGACATCCTCTACGAGCAAATGCAAGCATGGGAGGACCCCAGCAACGTGCTCCAAAGCTGGGATCCAACCCTTCCCGATCCCTGCACCTGGTTTCATGTCTTTTGCTCGAGCGACGGTTCCGTTGTCCGTGTGTAAGTTCACTTTTCTTTCTCTTTCTCCAGCCTTGTTTAAAGGATAAGTATGCCTCTGAATGCTTGTTTCCACTGTGCATGCGGCGCAGGGATTTGGGCAAGGCGGGCATCTCAGGCCCCCTGATTCCGGAGCTGGGAGGTCTTCAGCATCTTCAGTATCTGTAAGAAGAACTGCAACCTTGCTGCCAAGCAGAGACATTGCTGCTGCACGTACACTACACCAGGGATTGACCTCCTCGTCTTTGCATGCAGTGAGCTGTACGCAAATAACATCACCGGATCGATACCAGCGACCTTGGGCAACCTGACAAGCCTGATCTCTCTTCATCTCTATGACAACCTTCTCACTGGAGCCATACCGGCCTCGCTCGGGGCCGTCCGGACGCTGCGTTATCTGTATGAGTTCTGGTCACATTACAAGTATTACACAAAGATGAAGAAATGATATTTAGCATGCATTGCATCATTGTATGTTAAACCACCAATACAAACAAGGTGCAATCTTCTAAGTACAAAATGACAAGTTTTGTTTCTTCCTTGCAGGCGGCTGAACGGGAATATGCTGACTGGCACAGTTCCGCCGGAGATTCTCTCTCTTGTTCTTGTGGGGAACTTGGCTGAACTGTGAGTAGTGCAGCTCATTTCAAACATCACATTACTTTTACTAATGTTCCTATTTATTCCCGGTCAGTTGAACCGAGACACCATATTTCTTATTCATTATCTTGCAGAAATGTTGCCAAAAACAATCTGGAAGGCACTGTCAGATCATCTCGACGGCGGAGAGGTATATAAGCATATATGCACTCGTGTATTTATTTGTGGCCGGGAGAAGTTCTAGTGCGACAAGGCTGATGCTACCTCGCTAGCAATAATGCATGATAGCACCACTAAAAAATCATAAGAAAATCTGAAAATTTGCGTCTAGACACTACTGTACAATGATCTTTGCATTGCAATAAATTTTATTTTGAAAGATAACATGTATTAGGTGATATATAAAGCATAAACTCTTCTCCCCGCCAAAGAAGGATAAACTGTTCCATAAATATTAGTGGTACGCCCAATATCTCTTCATAGCAAAAAAAAACTTCTCATACTATGAATGGGTAAACTAAATTTGTATCTGAAATTTTCTTAGATGGCATATGAATTTTAGGCTACAATTTTGAATATAGATTTGGTAGTGCTCTTGTGTGATGTTGCACTCCTTTTGCGATCTACACCTTTGATGGTTTAGGCTTTCCATGTGGTTATTCCTTTTGTATATACATTTATTTGTGTGTTCACTCAGCTTGGCATCCTTGCAGTGGCCTTCATCATCCAGGATACACTCAAGACTGCAAGCTAAGCAGGATCTAGAAATAATGGAACTGGAAGCACAAATCGAAAAGATTCGTCTTTTAGAGCTGTTAGCCGTAGGGACAGCTGAAGTTTATGGACCTAATTATATCCCATTATTTAAAGAGGAACCCATGAGGTTACCTCTGTCCCCGCAAAATGAAATGAGTATGAACGTATGAACCAGTACAACTTTGTTTAAGCATGAACATTTGAAATGAATATGAACATATGAAGTTTTTTTTCGAAAAGGAGGTTATCCCCCGGCATCTGCATCGGAGTGATGCATGCGGCCATCTTATTAATAAGCAAAATATTCGACAAAGTCTCCAAGTCTTAAATAATAAAATGGTTCACAAAGAGCAAAAGCATGAAAACGAGATAGCCACAACCGGCGGAAAAAAGATAGATAGGAAACTAAACACCTATCCTATTACATGACCGCCATCCAAACCGGTTGAAGATAGCCCGTGCTACCGTCTCCCAACAGATAGACCCAGTAACCATACGCTCCCTGGCATCCGTTGGAGTGAGTAGCGAGCACATACGGATCAGTGTAGTGGCCCGAAAAATAACCTGCAAGAAATGAATATGTGTTGTTCTGTTAAAAACCAAATCGTCCCTGCAGTTCCATATAGCTCATAATAAAGCACATGCTCCTACACGAATATGTTTCGCGGTTTCTGACTCAACTCCATCCAGCCACGTCCCGAATAACGTGTGGATGGTATTGGGAGGAGTAATGTTAAACGCTATGTGAACAGACCGCCATAAAATTTCCGCCATTGGGCAATCAAGAAAGAGATGTTTGACAGATTCATCATGTTCGCAAAAACTACATCTTCGCGATCCTGTCTAGTTACGTTTTGCCAAATTGTCCTTAGTTAGAATAACTTGCTTGTGGACAAACCACATAAACACTTTAATTTTTAAGGGCACTTTGACTTTCCAAATGTGCATAGAACGGGGGATAGTGCCAGAATTGATAATATCCAAATACATGGATTTCACTGACAACACTCCATTCTGAGTTAGTTTCCAGTGCAACTGGTCTGGCTGTTGAGAGAGGTGAACATCCATCAATTTTCTCACAAGATGGAGCCAGGCTTCCCAATGGTTTCCCACTAATGTCCTCCTGAATTGAATATTTAGAGGGTTGGACTATAATACTATTGCAACGTAAGCATCTCTACGCTGAACAATATTATAGAGAGAAGGATTTGGAGAGCTAGAGGCGTCTCCCCTAACCACGTATCCTCCCAGAATCTCATAGAAGTACCATTACCAACAATGAATTTTGTCCTTTGGAAGAAGGCTGATTTCACTCTCATCAGTCCTTTTCAAAACGGCGAGTCGGTCTGTCTGACCATCACCCAAGATAAGGTTCTAGACTGAAGGTACTTATTACGCAGGATCTGGGCCCATGTGGCATCGGTCTCTCCAGATAGCTTGTACAACCACTTGCTGAGAAGACATCTGTTCTTCACCTCTAAATTTTCAATGCCAAGACCACCTTGGTCTGTTGGCCTACTGATAATATCCCATTTAGCAAGTCTGTATTTTTGTTTTAACTCATCACTCTGCCAGAAAAAACATGATCGGTAGAAGTCCAGTCTTTTCTGAACCCTAACTGGTACCTCGAAGAAGGACAATAGAAACATTGGCATGCTCGTGAGCACCGAATTAATGAGAATAAGTCGGCCTCCATATGACATAAGTTTGCCCTTTCAGCAGTTTAGTTTCTTTTCAAATCGATCCTCAATGCTCTTCCATTCGCTGTTAGATAGCTTTCGATGGTGAATCGGTATGCCCAAATATGTAAACGGCATCGACCCTAATTCACATCCAAACAGTTGTTTGTAAGCTTCTTGTTCGTCTTTAGCTCTCCTAAAGCAGAACAATTCACTTTTATGGAAGTTCATCTTTAACCCTGATAACTGTTCGAACATGCATAACAGAAGCTTCATGTTTCTTGCTTTAGCCAGATCATGCTCCATAAAGATGATAATATCATCAGCGTACTGTAGAATGGATACTCCTCCGTGCAGTAGATGCGGGACGAGCCCACCAACTTGAATGAACATATGAAGTGAGTATATGCAATGACATATGAACATATGAAATGAGTATGAACATATAAATACTAAGTGCAGGCTGCACGGGTCGGTAAATCCTCTCACCTCGCATGGCCATTGCATCTCTTCAGCTCGACGTGCGTGATGTTGAAATATTGGGGAAGATGCAAATATCATAGGAAAAGCGGGTTCAGGATAGACCGCCCGAAACTTTAAGGTTGTTTTAATAGGTTCATTCGTGTTTCGTTTTTCTATCAATTTCTCGCTATGTGTGTTATGTTTATTTTTTAGGTGGCGCGCCCTATAAATGTTCGGTGGCTCCACTTTCAATACCATTTGAAAGAATTGTGATGACCCACATTCATTGAATCCATGGAAATTGAGCAAACTAGAATACGAGGACGCAACACGCTGAATAAAAAAATGACTATGCAATTGTAAAGGCAGGTTGAATGAGTCGTAAAATCAGGGTTGAATAATCGACGAGGAAGACCTATGGGTCAAAAACAGCACCATCAGAATTGCTTGCCGGAGCGGAGCTACGATGGCAGGGATTCTGAGCTTCGGCGTGGCAGCTTTGCGGCAACGAGGGGTCCGCGAGCTAGGGAAATGAGAGGTGAACAATTGGTTTAAGGATGGGATCAGTGGGGTTGGTCCAGGGGCACGGGCATCGTGGCACGTGGGGCGCGTCGGGGGGTTGAGAGTGACCCTCATGTGTGGGTGTCTGTGGGAGAGGGGGGAAGGAGCTGCTTGGTGAGGCTGAGCCATGGCCGTCTGGCCTGCACACATGTGGGCGAGGGTTAGTTATCGGCTACTCAGGGTTAGCTAGGCTGGGTAGGTTAGGTCTGTGGTTTTTTTTTTCAAGAAGCATAGTTGTGCCTCTCGCGGGAAAAAAGAAAACATGTTTTTTTTGCGCAAATATATTTAGTTTTTTCTCCAGAACTTAGAAAATACCGGGCAAAAGCGAAAGAAAAACCCATCCAAAACACGGAAACGCATATGGAAAAATAAAAATAAATAAAATCCTAACAGAGCGACCAACACGCGACACGTGGCGGCTGCTGAGACCTTGCCAAGTGACGCACTCTAGTTGCTCCCCTTACTCCAACGGCCTTGGCACCAAGCCGTCGCCCGTTGCCGGGTAGACTCCCTCGTCAATGGTGGTCCCACGCCAAAATGCGTTGAGCTGTTTTGGGTAGTGTTTTTTTCCCTAAAATGTGAAATGTTCTTATAATTCCACACGGTGATAATTTTTTTAGATTGGTCGAATAATCTAAATACCTGTGTCACCTGCAAATAGAGAACAATTGAATAATTTTTATTTTACACGTGATCTAAATTGGACAACATTTTACCTATATGCAGTTATGTACAAATGGATTGCCACATCCAGAGTTTATATACATCATCAGACAGAATTATTGCACAATGGATCGTAGGAGGAATACATTCATAGACTCAGATATGTAACTAATCCTCCTTTTTTTATAACCTTGCCTGTTCAGCTGTTCTACAGACTAGCTAGGGAACATACAAACTAATTCGCGGACTAAGTTGGAATGCTGGAGTAATAATGGTAGCCCTAATGCGTTGGTCTTTGGTCAGACTAATATACATCCTCCAAAAAGGCACCGCCCTCGTCCCCATAATTGCGCATGCGTCGTGGTCGTGGGCTCTCAGTGCTCATATCTGGGGCTGAAAACTCAAGATCGTAGTCGTCAGTAGAATCATGTGGGAGCCTTAAAATCTCAAACTTAGAACACCTTGACATTAACTCATCTCCCATCTCAACATGGAAACAATGGCGAATGTCAAGAGAATCTAATTGCACACAGCTATCGAGGATGGCTGCCAAACCAGTTGTGCTAATAGTCTGAGCAAAGAGCTGCAAGGAACGTAGCCCACGCATCCGGGTGATGCCCTCAACTTCGCAATCAACCGCGCCCCAGACAGGCCGTTTAATGAAACATGAACTGCTGAGACGGAAACGCTTCAGGTGCGGGCAAGAGTATCCAACCGCGAAGCATGTGGAAGAGAACTTGCGGACACCACAGTTTGAGATTTCTAGCTCCTCAAGCATAACTAAATGTGATATGTTATAGCAGATCCTATCATTGATCCAAATACAGTTGATGAGTCGAAGACTCTTCAACAAGTGCGCCCTGCAAATAAATTAATGTATATAAACCTGATCCAAATTACTCTGATGTACATGTCATATTTGAAATGGATATAACAGAAAGGTGTAGGAGCTCCGGGGTGCCTAGGCACCCTCTATAAACAGTAAATTCAAAAAATAGAAAAGAAAAAAACTGAAACTTTGCTACATCAAAGATGGTCAAACTTTGTAGGTTCTTACAAGTTTTGATGTTCAAGTATCATGTAGAGAAAGGTGCACAAACGAGTTTTTTTTTGGCATGAAAACTTGCAATAACCTACAAAGTTTGATCATATTTGATGTTGCAAAGTTTCAATTTTTTTTGAGTTTTTTTACTGTTTATAGAGAGGGTGCCTAGGCACCGGGAGTTGAAAAACCACTCTCATGGATATAAGCATTCCACGTGTAAATGATAATTTGCCATAGGAATATGTCTCGTGTAGTCAAGTGAAGAGACGAACTTACGACTCTACCAGGAGAGGTATGGCCTCTTCATCGATGGCGCCCTCGCTGTACACCGCCTCACAGCTCCCACGGCTGCGCCGGACGGCGGCGCAGCCCATCTCGTGGAAGCGCCAGACGGAAGAGGGGTCGGGGAGATGGCTTAACCGCAAATCTATGCGGCGCCACAAGGACGGCTCGTCGCGGGCAGCCAGGTGCCAGGGACGACACACCAGCTCAGGTCCCCGGAGAACGTCCACCTGGTGCAGTTTCTCGAGCACCAGTAGAAGCGCATCACGCGGCAGGTCCGCCCAGTCTCTGGTAACCGCCTGTGGCTTTGTCTTCTTCTTCCACTCCGGCGGCGGCCAGAGGCCCGGAGGGCGGCCCTCGAGGAGGAGTGAAGATGAGGGCGAGGGCGTTGCCATGTCGTCGTGCACCTCCCACTTCCTCCCTGGCTCTGCTTCGTCCCTCCACTCGAGGAGGCATGCACGAGGGCGAGGGACGGCTTGGGAATCTGACACCGTCTCCTTATATGCAGAGAATGGCCGCAGAGGAGGTGGTAATTAAGTGCTTACTGATCGATCAAAGGTCGGCATCAACGTCGGCGTTACGTTCATGTGGTCATCTTTCGAAGTTTAATTTTGTGCTACACGCTAAGAAAGTGACGTTGATTACTTCATTCTTTGTTGCTGGCTGAGCTGCAGCGTTGTTATCGAGGTGTGTATCCAATGTGAGATATGAACACGTCAATTGGAGTATATTTTTTCGAAAAGGGGCATTTTATTACTTAAAAGGTTTAAGCATTACACCCGGCCTCTGCATACTACGATGCACACAGCCAAATAAAGTCTTCTCGCACAAACGAAAATAAAAAGGCGAACTACAAATAAACATGTAGAGTATGTATAACGCCTAAAACGGAGGTGGGCCAATCCTAAGATCATGCTGCCACCCATGTTGGGTAAAAGTAATCCTCGCCGTATCCTCCAATCATGTACACACCTCCGTAAACAGGTCTCGATTCTCCACACGTTGTAGAGAGGACCATAAACGAAGAGTCCCGGTACATCTGTAGATAACCTGCATCAGAGAAGTACCTTTATCATTAAAAACCTTAAACCTGTAATCAATCCCATGTAACCAGTTGCCAAATACATTAGCAACACAACAAGGAGGATACAAGCCAGAAGCTATCTGGATGACTGACCATATAGAACGTGCCAATTTGCATTGGAAGAACAAATGTTTTATTGTCTCATCATGGTGACAAAAGATACATTGCGGACTACCATGCCAATTTCTCTTAATAAGGTTGTCTTTAGTAAGAATGACTCCGCGACGAAGATACCATGCAAAGATTTTATTCTTAAGAGGTATCTTCATCTTCCAGATCTTCTTGTTATTATCAACTGGCACATCAGACTGGATTAACGCTCTATACATTGACTCCACTGAGAATTGGCCATTCCTATGGAGGTTCCATCGGAAAACATCAGACCCATGTGACAATTGCACCGTGGACAACCGCTGGAGCAGGATGTTCCACGATTGTAGTCTGGGTCCAATTAAATCTCTTCTGAATGTCACATTTGGCGGAAATGATTCCATTACCGTGGCAATAGTATCACCCTTGTGGCGCACAATGTTGTATAGAGCTGGATATTGTACCCGGAGTGTGGTATCTCCTAGCCACTTGTCCTCCCAGAATCTAATTTCCGAGCCGTCCTTAATCGAGAAGGATCCATAGCCAAAAAAATATTTCTTCGTAGCCATTAGACCCGCCCAAAAATGGGAATCCCCAGGCTTCCAGTATACCTGGGATACCGCCTTGGAACCCACATATTTCCTCCTTAGGAGGGTTTGCCATACACCATCTTCCGTCAGTAATTTAAACAACCATTTACCGAGGAGGGCCCTATTCTTAATCTCAAGGTCATGAATGCCCAACCCACCTTGGTCTTTGGGACGGCAAACCACACTCCATTTGGCCAGTCGATATTTACTTCTCTCGCTATCTCCTTGCCAAAAGAATCTTGATCGGAAATAATCCAATCTATGTAAGACTCCTTTCGGCAACTGGAAGAAGGAAATCATATATAGTACTATATTACTTAGTACTTAATTTATGAGGACCAATCTTCCACCCAGAGACAGCAGTTTACCTTTCCAACTGCTAAGTCTTTTTTGCAGTCTCTCCTCGACGTGTTTCCATTCAGCATTTGTGAGTCTCCGATAATGTATCGGTATCCCCAAATATGTGATCGGAAATTCGCCCAACCTACATCCGAATAGTTCAGCGTAAAGGTGGGCCTCGTTTTGAGCGTCGCCAAAGCAAAACAATTCACTTTTATGAAAATTGATCTGGAGACCCCAGAGTTGCTCGAATGCTGATAAAATCAGTTTCATATTTCTCGCTTTCTCGAGGTCATGATCCATGAAGAGAATCGTATTGTCGGCATATTGAAGTATAGAGAGACCACCATCAACTAGGTTATTTACTATCCCAGCAATTTGGCCATTAACCTTGGCACGCTCAATCATGACCGCTAGCATATCCGCCACTATATTAAATAGCATGGGCGATAACGAGTCACCTTGTCTCAATCCCTTCTTCGTTTGGAAATAGTGCCCAACGTCATCATTGACCTTAATGGCAACGCTACCTCCAGAAACGAAGTTATGGACCATGGCGCGCCACTCTGCAGAAAATCCTTTCATTCTGAGAGTCTGTTGAAGAAAGGGCCACTTGACTTTGTCATAAGCTTTTTCAAAGTCTATTTTGAGTACCACCCCATTCAGCTTTTTCCGGTGTAGTTCATGGACTGTTTCATGAAGGATAACAACTCCATCTAGGATGTGTCTGCCTTGCATAAAAGCAGTGTGTGAAGGTCGAACCACATGTTCAGCAACCGAATTTAGCCTTATAGTCGCAACCTTCGTGAATATTTTAAAACTAACATTAAGGAGGCAAATAGGTCTATATTGTTGTATCCTTTTAGCCTCATTAACCTTAGGTAGTAAAATAATCTCACCGAAGTTTAAGCGAAACAATTCAAGTTGGCCAGCATGAAGGTCGCTAAACAAAAGAAGGAGATCTGGTTTGATGACATCCTGATACGTCCATTTTGCATCATGCTTTTATATCAATATTTATTGCATTTTGGGCTGTTATTACACATTATGTCACAATACTTATGCCTATTTTCTCTTATTTTACAAGGTTTACATAAGGAGGGAGAATGCCGACAGCTGGAATTCTGGGCTGGAAAAGGAGCAAATATTATAGACCTATTCTGCACAACTCCAAAAGTCCTGAAACTCCACGAAAGTTGTTTTTGGAAATAATAAAAAATACTGAGCGGAAGAAATACCAGAGGGGGCCCACACCCTGGCCACGAGGGTGGGGGCGCGCCCTACCCCCCTGGGCGCGCCCCCTGCCTCGTGGGCCCCCTGTTGGCCCTCCGGTGCCCATCTTCTGCTATATGAAGTCTTTCGTCTGAAGAAAAATCAGAAGCAAGCTTTCGGGACGAGACTCCACCGCCACGAGGCGGAACCAATCTAGGGCTCCGGCAGAGCTGTTCTGCCGGGGACACTTCCCTCCGAGAGGGGGAAATCATCGCCATCGTCATCACCAACGCTCCTCTCATCGGGAGAGGGCTAATCTCCATCAACATCTTCACCAACACCATCTCCTCTAAAACCCTAGTTCATCTCTTGTATCCAATTCTTGTCTCCAGGTCTGGGATTGGTACCTGTAGGTTGCTAGTAGTGTTGATTACTCCTTGTAGTTGATGCTAGTTGGTTTATTTGGTGGAAGATCATATGTTCAGATCCTTTATGCATATTAATACTCCTCTAATTATGAACATGAATATGCTTTGTGAGTAGTTACGTTTGTTCCTGAGGACATGGGAGAAGTCTTGCTATTAGTAGTCATGTGAATTTGGTATTCGTTCGATATTTTGATGAGATGTATGTTGTCTTTCCTCTAGCGGTGTTATGTGAACGTCGACTACATGACACTTCACCATTATTTGGGCCTAGAGGAAGGCATTGGGAAGTAATAAGTAGATGATGGGTTGGTAGAGTGACAGAAGCTTAAACCCTAGTTTATGTGTTGCTTCGTAAGGGGCTGATTTGGATCCATATGTTTCATGCTATGGTTAGGTTTACCTTAATAGTTCTTTTGTAGTTGCGGATGCTTGCAATAGGAGTTAATCATCAGTGGGATGCTTGTCCAAGTAAGGACAGCACCCAAGCACCGGTTCACCCACATATCAAATTATCAAAGTACCGAACGCGAATCATATGAACGTGGTGAAAACTAGTTTGACGATAATTCCCATGTGTCCTCGGGAGCGCTTTTCTCTATATAAGAGTTTGTCCAGGCTTGTCCTTTGCTACAAAAAGGATTGGGCCACCTTGCTCCACTTTATTTACTTTTGTTACTTGGTACTCGTTACAAATTATCTTATCACAAAACTATCTGTTACCTATAATTTCAGTGCTTGCAGAGAATACCTTGCTGAAAACCGCTTATCATTTCCTTCTGCTCCTCGTTGGGTTCGACACTCTTACTTATCGAAAGGACTACGATAGATCCCCTATACTTGTGGGTCATCAAGACTATTTTCTGGCGCCGTTGCCGGGGAGTGAAGCGCCGTTGGTAGGTGGAATTTGGTAAGGAAAAATTTATATAGTGTGCTGAAATTTACTGTCACTTGTTACTATGGAAAGTAATCCTCTGAGGGGCTTGTTCGGGGTATCTTCACCCCAACCAGTAGAGCAAAGAGTTGCTCCTCAACCTACTGAACCTACTGAAAATGAAAATGTCTTACTTTGAAATTCCTTCGGGTATAGTAGAAAAACTGCTAGCTAATCCTTTTGCACGAGATGGAACATTACATCCTGATGAGCACCTAATATATGTGGATGAAGTTTGTGGATTATTTAAGCTTGCAGGTATGCCCGATGATGTTATTAAGAAGAAGGTCTTGTTGGAAATATGCCCCAGAGGCAATAATAAAATGGTTATTATTATATTTCCTTGTTCATGATAATTGTCTATTGTTCATGCTTTAATTGTGTTATCCAGAAATCGTAATACATGTGTGAATACATAGACCATAACATGTCCCTAGTGAGCCTCTAGTTGACTAGCTCGTTGATCAATAGATGGTTACGGTTTCCTAACCATGGACATTGGATGTCATTGATAACGGGATCACATCATTAGGAGAATGATGTGATGGACAAGACCCAATCCTAAGCATAGCACTAGATCGTGTAGTTCGTTTGCTAAAGCTTTTCTAATGTCAAGTATCATTTCCTTAGACCATGAGATCGTGCAACTCCCGGATACCGTAGGAATGCTTTGGGTGTACCAAACGTCACAACGTAACTGGGTGGCTATAAAGGTGCACTACAGGTATCTCCGAAAGTGTCTGTTGGGTTGGCTCGGATCGAGACTGGGATTTGTCACTCCGTATGACGGAGAGGTATCTCTAGGCCCACTCGGTATTGCATCATCATAATGAGCTCAATGTGACTAAGTAGTTAGTCACGGGATCATGCATTACGGAACGAGTAAAGTGACTTGCCGGTAACGATATTGAACGAGGTATTGGGATACCGACGATCGAATCTCGGGCAAGTAAAGTACCGATTGACAAAGGGAATTGTATACGGGATTGCTTGAATCCTCGACATCGTGGTTCATCCGATGAGATCATCGTGGAACATGTGGGAGCCAACATGGGTATCCAGATCCCGATGTTTGTTATTGGCTAGAGAGGTGTCTCGGTCATGTCTGCATGATTCCCGAACCCGTAGGGTCTACACACTTAAGGTTCGATGACGCTAGGGTTATAAGGAAGGTTTGTATGTGATTACCGAATGTTGTTCGGAGTCCCGGATGAGATCCTGGACGTCACGAGGAGTTCCGGAATGGTCCGGAGGTAAAGATTTATATATGGGAAGTCACGATACGGTCACCGGAAATATTCGGGGGTATACCGGTATTGTACCGGGACCACCGGGAGGATCCACCTGCCCCGGAGGGCCTTATGGGCTGTAGGTGGAAGGGAACCAGCCCTTAGTGGGCTGGGCGCCAACCCCCCTAGGGCCCATGCGCCTAGGGTTTGGGGGGAACCCTAAAGGGGGGCGCCCCCCTTGCTTGGGGGGCAAGCTCCCTCCCCCCTTGGCCGCCGCCCCCCTCTAGATCTCATCTAGAGGGGCCGGCCCCCTTTCCCCCTCTCCCTATAAATAGAGGGGTGAGGAGAGGGCTGCCGCACCACATCCAAGGCGCAACCCCTCCCCTCCCCAACACCTCTCCTCCTCCGCATGTGCTTGGCGAAGCCCTGCCGGAGAACTGTCACTCCACCACCACCACGCCGTCGTGCTGATGTTGGAGCCTTCTTCCTCAACCTCTCCCTCCTCCTTGCTGGATCAAGGCATGGGAGACGTCACCACTCCGTACGTGTGTTGAACGCGGAGGTGCCGTCCGTTCGACGTTTGGATCACCAGTGATTTGGATCACGACGAGTACGACTCCATCAACCCCGTTCTCTTGAACGCTTCCGCTCGCGATCTACAAGGGTATGTAGATGCACTCCTCCCCTCTCGTTGCTAGTAAACTCCATAGATTGATCTTGGTGATGCGTAGAAAATTTTAATTTCCGCAACGATCCCCAACAGGTCTTCCCTTTATCTTTGAAGGGAGATGCATTGACATGGTATAGGTTATGTGATGATATAAGATCATGGAACTACAAGCGATTGAAATTGGAATTTCATCAGAAGTTTTATCCTATGCATCTTGTTCATCGTGATCGTAATTATATATATAATTTTTGGCCTCGCGAAGGAGAAAGCATCGCTCAAGCTTGGGGGAGGCTTAAATCAATGTTATATTCATGCCACAATCATGAGCTCTCAAGAGAAATGATTATTCAAAAAATTTATGCTCGGCTTTCTGATAACAATCGCACCATGCACGATACTTCTTGTGCTGGCTCTTTTATGATGAAGACTATTGAATTCAAATGGGATTTATTGGAAATAATTAAACGCAACTCTGAAGATTGGGATCTCGACGAAGGTAAGGAGTCAGGTATGACACCTAAGTTTGATTGTGTTAAATCTTTTATGGATACCGATGTTTTCCGTAAATTTAGCACTAAATATGGACTTGACTCTGAGATAGTAGCTTCTTTCTGTGAATCTTTTGCTACTCATGTTGATCTCCCTAAGGAGAAGTGGTTTAAATATCATCATCCCATAGAAGTAAAAGTAGTTGCACCTATTAAAGTTGAAGAAAAGACTATCACTTATAATGATCCTATTGTTCCTACTGCTTATGTTGAGAAACTACCTTTTCCTGTTAGGATAAAGGATCATGCTAAAGCTTCAACTATGGTTCGTAAAAGCAATATTAGAACTTATACACCTCCTGAGAAAGTTAAAGTTGAACCTAATATTGCTATGGTTAAAGATCTCTTGGCTGATAATATTGATGGGCATGTTATTTATTTCTGCAATGAGACTGCTAGAATTGCTAAACCTTGTGCTAAAGATAAACATAGACCTGTGTCAGGCATGCCTGTTATTTCTGTTAAAATAGGAGATCATTGTTATCATAGCTTGTGTGATATGGGTGCTAGTGCTAGTGCAATACCTATTGACTTATACAAAGAAATTATGCATGATATTGCACCTGCTGAGTTAGAAGATATTGATGTCACAATTAAACTTGCCAATAGAGATACTATTTCACCAATTGGGATTGTTAGAGATGTTGAAGTCTTGTGTGGGAAAACTAAATATCCTGCTGATTTTCTTGTTCTTGGTTCCCCACAAGATAGCTTTTGTCCCATTATATTTGGTAGACCCTTCTTAAACACTGTTAATGCCAAGATAGACTACGAAAAGGATGTTGTTACTATTGGTCTAGGTGATATGTCTCATGAGTTTAATTTCTCTAAATTTTGTAGACAACACCGTGAAGAGGAATTGCCTAGTAAAGATGAAATTATTGGTCTTGCTTCTATTGCCGTACCTCCTAATGATCCTTTAGAACAATATTTGCTAGACCATGAAAATGATATGTTTATGAATGAAAGAAGGGAAATAGATGAAGTGTTATTTAAACAGGGTCCTATTCTGAAACACAACTTGCCGGTTGAAATCTTAGGGCCGGGGATCCTCCTCCACCCAAGGGTGATCCCTTGTTTGAGCTTAGACCATTGCCTGATACTCTTAAATATGCTTACCTTGATGAAAAGAAGATATATCATGTTATTATTAGTGCTAACCTTTCAGAGAAGGAGGAAGAAAAATTACTGAAAACTCTGAAGAAGCACTGTGCTGCTATTGGATATACTCTTGATGATCTTAAGGGCATTAGTCCCACTCTATGTCAACACAAATAAATTTGGAGAAAGATGACTAACCAGTTATTGATCGTCAACGACGGCTGAATCCTAAAATGAAAGAAGTGGTAAGAAAGGAAATACTAAAGCTCCTTGAGGCAGGTATAATCTATCCCGTTGCCGATAGTCAGTGGGTAAGCCCTGTCCATTGTGTTCCTAAGAAGGGAGGTATTACTGTCGTTCCTAATGATAAAGATGAGTTGATTCCGCAAAGAATTATTACAGGTTATAGGATGGTAATTGATTTTCGCAAATTAAATAAAGCTACTAAAAAAGATCATTACCCCTTACCTTTTATTGATCAAATGCTAGAAAGATTATCCAAACATACACATTATTGCTCTCTAGATGGTTATTCTGGTTTCTTTCAAACACCTGTGTCAGCTGATGATCAAGCTAAGACCACTTTTACCTGCCCTTTCGGTACTTTTGCTTATAGACGTATGCCTTTTGGTTTATGTAATGCACCTGCTACCTTTCAAAGATGCATGATGGCTATATTCTCTGACTTTTGTGAAAAGATTTGTGAGGTTTTCATGGACGATTTCTCCGTTTATGGATCCTCTTTTGATGATTGCTGGAGCAACCTTGATCGAGTTTTGCATAGATGTGAAGAAACTAATCTTGTCTTGAATTGGGAGAAGTGCCACTTTATGGTTAATGAAGGCATTGTCTTGGGGCATAAAATTTCTGAAAGAGGTATTGAAGTTGATAAAGCTAAAGTTGATGCTATTGAAAAGATGCCATGTCCCAAGGACATCAAAGGTATAAGAAGTTTCCTTGGTCATGCCGGTTTTTATAGGAGGTTCATTAAGGACTTCTCAAAAATTTCTCGGCCTCTGACTAATCTATTACAAAAAGATATACCATTTGTCTTTGATAATGATTGTGTAGAAGCATTTGAAATACTTAGGAAATCATTAATTTCTGCACCTATTGTTCAGCCACCTGATTCGAATTTACCTTTCGAAATTATGTGTGATGCTAGTGATTATGCTGTAGGTGCTGCTCTAGGGCAAAGAGTTGATAAGAAATTAAATGTTATTCAATATGCTAGTAGAACTCTAGATAATGCCCAGAGACATTATGCCACTACTGAAAAAGAATTCTTAGCAGTTGTATTTGCTTGTGATAAGTTCAGACCTTATATTGTTGATTCTAAAGTAACTATTCACACTGATCATGCTGCTATTAAATATTTTATGGAAAAGAAAGATGCTAAACCTAGACTTATTAGATGGGTTCTCTTGCTACAAGAATTTGATTTGCATATTATTGATAGAAAGGGAGCTCAGAACCCCATTGCAGATAACTTGTCTAGGTTAGAAAACGTGCTTAATGACCCACTACCTATTGATGATAGCTTTCCTGATGAACAATTAAATGTCATAAATGCTGCTCATACTGCTCCATGGTATGCTGATTATGCTAATTACATTGTCGCTAAATTTATACCACCTAGTTTCACATACCAGCAAAAGAAAAAGTTTTTCTATGATTTGAGACATTACTTTTGGGATGACCCACATCTTTATAAAGAAGGAGTAGATGATGTTATTAGACGTTGTGTACCTGAGCATGAACAGGAACAAATCCTACGCAAGTGTCACTCCGAGGCTTATGGGGGACACCACGCTGGAGATAGAACTGCACATAAGGTATTGCAATCCGGTTTTTATTGGCCTACTCTCTTCAAGGATGCCCGTAAGTTTGTCTTATCTTGTGATGAATGTCTAAGAATTGGTAATATTAGTAGACGTCAAGAAATGCCTATGAATTATTCACTTGTTATTGAACCATTTGATGTTTGGGGCTTTGATTATATGGGACAGTTTCCTGCCTCTAATGGATATACATATATTTTAGTTGTTGTTGATTACGTTACTAAGTGGGTAGAAGCTATTCCAACTAGTAGTGCCGATCATAACACTTCTATTAAGATGCTTAAGGAAGTTATTTTTCCGAGGTTTGGAGTCCCTAGATATTTAATGACTGATGGTGGTTCACATTTTATTCATGGTGCTTTCCGTAAAATGCTTGCTAAGTATGATGTTTATCATAGAATTGCATCTCCTTATCATCCACAGTCTAGTGGTCAAGTAGAATTGAGTAATAGAGAGCTCAAATTAATTTTGCAAAAGACTGTTAATAGATCTAAAAAGAATTGGTCCAAGAAACTTGATGATGCATTATGGGCCTATAGAACTGCATATAAAAATCCTATGGGTATGTCTCCATATAAGATGGTTTATGGAAAAGCATGTCACTTACCTCTCGAACTGGAACATAAGGCTTATTGGGCTATTAAAGAGCTCAATTATGATTTCAAACTTGCCGGTGAGAAGAGGTTATTTGACATTAGCTCACTTGATGAATGGAGAACCCAAGCCTATGAGAATGCCAAATTGTTTAAAGAAAAAGTTAAAAGATGGCATGATAAAAGAATGCAAAAGCGTGAGTTTAATGTAGGTGATTATGTATTGCTATACAACTCTCATTTGAGATTTTTTGCAGGAAAACTTCTCTCTAAATGGGAAGGTCCTTACGTTATCGAGGAGGTGTATCGTTCCGGTGCTATAAAAATCAACAACTTCAAAGGCACAAATCCGAAGGTGGTGAACGGTCAAAGAATCAAACATTATATCTCAGGTAATCCCATAAATGTTGAACCCAATGTTATTGAAACCGTAACCCCGGAGGAATACATAAGAGACACTTTCCAGAACGTTTCAGACTCCGAAAAGGAATAGGTATGTGGTACGGTAAGTAAACCGACTCCAAAACGGTTCTAATGGCAATTTTTCTCCGTCTTGGAATATTTAGAAAAATAGAAAAATAAGAAGCAGTCCGGGAAGGACACGAGGCCTCCACGAGGGTGGAGGGCGCGCCCTACCTCCCTGGGCGTGCCCCCCTGCCTCATGGGCACCTCGTGCGCTCTCCGGACTCCGTTTTCTTGCACGATACGTATTTTGGTCGGTAAAAATTCATTATATAACCTCCCGAAGGTTTTGACTCCTGTATCACTTGTCCTCTATTTTCATTTTGAGCTGTTTTTCTGACAGATCTAGATCATCATGACGTCTCCAAGCGCCCCCAAGGACATGTTCTTCGAGAAGGTCATCAACCCTTACCTCGCGGAGGTGCTGCGACACCCTCAAACCATTGAGATGCGTGATGGGTTGCTGCACATCCGCGATGTTGAGGGACCGAAGGGGACCGGAAGCGTGGAGGCGAGGCTCGAAGCATTGGAGCAACAAGTTTTCAAGTGTCAGAGGATGGTGGAACGTGGACTCAATTCTAATCACATGATGATCGCGGAGTTCACCAACAACCACAAGCTGGATGCCAAGAACATTGGGGAGACCATCTTCAAGCTTCATGAGAAGATCGAGCACCTCCAAGCCCAAATCTATGACCTGCAAAACCAAAACTGTGAGTAGGAATATAGATTCCAGAGGATGAGTTTGGCTGCAGATTTGAGGATCCTAGAGACTCGATCATCCTTCTATGATGGTGAGCCTATGCCTTGGAAGATGGACGACAAGCCCACATCATCGACAACTCCACCACCTTCCTCACCAACAAGGGAGATATAATAACATGGGTATGGGCACTCCCCTTGGCAACTGCCAAGCTTGGGGGAGGTGCCCCGGTATCGTATCACCATCACACTCCTATCTTTATCATTTTTCTTAGTTCGATCCTTTTAGTAGTATCTTGATCTAGTAGAATAAAGTTTTGGTATGATCTAGTTGTGAGTTTTTCTTTATGATCCCTTTATGTAATCGAGTCCGTGAGCTATATAATAAAGATTAGTGTTGAGTCAAGGGCTTGATTATCTTGCTATGATCTTGAGGGAATTAAAGAAGAGAAAAAGAATAAAAAGAAACAAAGAGATCATATTGATCTTATGGAGAGTGATGACTTCACATAGAAAGAGTATGATGATTAAAAGTTGTTGAGAGTTGATAAACATAGTTTTGGTCATCGTTGCAATTAATAGGAAGTAAAAAAGAAAGAGAGGTTTCATATATAAATATACTATCTTGGACATCTTTTATGATTGGGAGCGCTCATTAAAATATGACATGCTAAAGAGTTGATGTTGGACAAGGAAGACAACGTAATGGGTTATGTTTTCTTATATCTGAGATAAAGTATATTGTCATGGATCATCCAACATGTTGAGCTTGCCTTTCCCCCTCATGCTAGCCAAATTCTTTGCACTTAGTAGAGATACTACTTGTGCTTCCAAATACCCTTAAACCCAGTTTTGCCATGAGAGTCCACCATATCTACCTATGGATTGAGTAAGATCCTTCAAGTAAGTTGTCATCGGTGCAAGCAATAAAAATTGCTCTCTAAATATGTATGATTGATTGGTGTGGAGGAAATAAGCTTTATATGATCTTGTGATGTGGAAGAAATAAAAGCGACGGACTGCATAATAAAGGTCTATATCACAAGTGGCAATATAAAGTGACGTTCTTTCGCATTAAGATTTTGTGCATCCAACCCTGAAAGCGCATGCCAACCTCTGCTTCCCTCTGCGAAGGGCCTATCTATTATTATTATCTTCTACCTTATGCAAGAGTCATGGTGATCTTCACCTTTCCTTTTTACATTTTATCCTTTGGCAAGCACAGGATGTTGAAAAGATCCTGATATGTATATCTAATGGATGTAGGTTAGCATGAACTATTATTGTTGACATTACCCTTGAGGTAAGAGGTTGGGAGGCGAAACTATAAGCCCCTATCTTTCTCTGTGTCCGATTAAAACTCCATAACCACGAGTATTGCGTGAGTGTTAGCAATTGTGAAAGACTAAATGATAGTTGAGTATGTGGACTTGCTAAAAAGCTCTGACATAGACTCTTTCTGATGTTATGATAAATTGCAATTGCCTCAATGACTGAGATTATAGTTTGTTAGTTCTCAATAAAGTTTCTGAGTCATACTTTGCATTGTGAATAGATTATTACTTGAGTATAAGAAATCATATGACAATATCCATATATGTTGCTGTTATAAGATTAACCATGATGCCCTCATGTCCGTATTTTATTTTATCGACACCTCTACCTCTAAACATGTGGACATATTTATCGTTATCGGCTTCCGCTTGAGGACAAGCAAGGTCTAAGCTTGGGGGAGTTGATACGTCCATTTTGCATCATGCTTTTATATCGATATTTATTGCATTTTGGATTGTTATTACACATTATGTCACAATACTTATGCATATTCTCTCTTATTTTACAAGGTTTACATAAGGAGGGAGAATGCCGGCAACTGGAATTCTGGGCTGGAAAAGGAGCAAATATTAGAGACCTATTCTGCACAACTCCAAAAGTCCTGAAACTCCACGAAAGTTGTTTTTGGAAATAATAAAAAATACTGAGCGGAAGAAATACCAGAGGGGGCCAACACCCTGGCCACGAGGATGGGGGGCGCGCCCTACCCCCTGGGCGCGCCCCCCTGCCTCGTGGGCCCCCTGTTGGCCCTCCGGTGCCCATCTTCTGCTATATGAAGTCTTTCGTCCGAAGAAAAATCAGAAGCAAGCTTTCGAGACGAGACTCCGCCGCCACGAGGCGGAACCTTGGCGGAACCAATCTAGGGCTCCGGCGGAGCTGTTCTGCCGGGGACACTTCCCTCCGGGAGGCACTACTAGAAAAAGGGCTATAGATGGGATTGATACTAATGGCGCACCAGACAAGCGGTGCATACTAATGGCGCACCACCTTCTGATACGCCATTAGAGTTGAAACTACTAATGGCGCACCAGGCGCAGGGTGCGCCATTAGTATCAAATTTTTTTTAACTAGTGCGCCTGTCCAAACATACTAATGGCGCATCCAGACACAGTGCGCCATTACTAGTTGTACCTGGCCCAAGGTGCGCCATTAGTATCAAAAAAATTTTTAACTAGTGCGCCTGTCCAAACATACTAATGGCGCATCCAGACACAGTGCGCCATTACTAGTTGTAACTAGTAATGGCGCACCTGTCCCAGGGTGCGCCATTAGTATCAATTTTTTTTTAAACTAGTGCGCCTGTCCAAACATACTAATGGCGCATCCAGACACAGTGCGCCATTACTAGTTGTAACTAGTAATGCCGCACCTGGCCCAGGGTGCGCCATTAGTATAAAAAGTTTTTTTTAACTAGTGCGCCTGTCCAAACATACTAATGGCGCACCACCAGAAGGTGCGCCATTAGTAACCTGGATTACTAATGGCGCATCTAGAGTTGGTGCGCCATTAGTAAGTGGGCAGCAACAAGATATTTTGGACAGCCTCTCCTACCCACACTCACTTTCTCCCCACTTCATTCTCTCCACCTCCTCCTTGTCTCGGGTGCCTCCTCTTTTTCACCTCATTTCCACCATAGATTCATTCAATTTAAGTGGTTAAATTACCTTGTTTTGATAGGTAAGTAAGGGGGGAAGCTATATTTATGTTGTTCTCCCTACAACAATGTGCACATGCACTTTTTATGGCCTAGCTAGATCTATGTATGTTCGTGGTGTTGCATATGTTTGTGGTGTTGCATATGTGTTTGTGTTTGGAGGTGTACCGGTATTTGAAATGCGATAGTTGCCAATATTTTGCCGGAATGTTGATTCATTTCCGTTTCGGCGAGAATTTTGGCATTAAGCATTCGTTTTGGTCCTATTTTTAGGGAAAGTCATGCCAAATTTTTTGTTGGTTCTAAAATATCGTTTTGCTCTACCCCGCAGGCGACCATGGTCCGCATGATGACCGAAGGCATCGTGAATAGGTTTTTGAGGTCCGCGAAGGCCGAGATGCTTCAAAAGAACGAGACGGAGATAAGATGTCCGTGTCGAAGATGCAAGCTGAAGAGCCTTATTGCGGACCCGGAATCCTGGCAGGTGCGGGACCACCTGCTCTTGCGTGGTTTCATGGATGGCTATCGGTGGCAAGGTGATGAAGATGACTACGAAGTCGTCCGTGGGGGCTGGGCAAGAAATGAGGAAGGGCAGCAAGACAACCACCGCGGCTCGGGCGGGCGAGAAGACGAAGAATCCCCAGGAGATGATCACGACGGTGATGTTGTACACAGTCATCATGTAGAAGATGCAGGACATGATGATGAGGAAGATGCCGGAGCAGACGACGGGCATGATCATGAAGATGATGATGCCGGCGGAGCAGACGACGCTGGACCATCGATGGGCTGGGTGCAGGACCCTCATATTCAAGAGCTGCATCTCAAGCAGACGGATAACGCAAGAGCTGCCGCCCGAGAGAAAGCCAAGATGGATCAACTTGAGTTAGACGCGGTTACTCCATTGTATGAAGGATGCAGGCCCGAGGATACCCGCCTGAAAGTAACGCTCATGGCTCTGGAGATGAAGGTAAAACACAAAACGACTGACGCATGCTTCGACAAGAACATGTCATTCTGGCACGAACGTCTTCCCAAGGGGAACAAGTGCCCGACCAGTTTGGAGGAGGCGAAGAAAATCGTGTGTCCTCTGGATTTACCGCACGTGAAATACCATGTGTGCATGAACAATTGCATCATTTATCGGGATGAGCACGCGGAGTCTACCATATGTCCGGTGTGCGGCGTCACTCGATACAAGAAGAGGAAGAAAGCTCCTCGAAAAGTGGTGTGGTACTTTCCGATCAGTCCTCGTCTGCAGTGGTATTTCGCGGACCCTAAGGTAGCAAAGCTCCTGCGTTGGCACGCGGATAGGGAGGAGAAGAAGCGAGAAGATGACGCAAATGATCCGGAGATGGATAAAAAAGACAACATGCTGAGTCACCCTAAGGATGCGAGCCAGTGGCAAGCGTTGAACTTCGAAGACCTAGAATTTGGGAACGATCCAAGGAACATCGTGCTGGGCGCGAGCACCGATGGAGTCAATCCGTTTGGCAGCCAGAGAAGCACACATAGCACCTGGCCTGTGTTTGTGTGGATGTACAACCTTCCCCCCTGGTTGTGCATGAAGAGGAAGTACATTCACATGAGTATGCTAATTGAAGGACCGAAACAACCAGGGAACGACATCAATCTGTATCTGGGGGCTGCTGAAAGAGGAGCTTGACACGCTGTGGAAAACGCCAGCCAATACGTGGGACGCCGCAGAGAAAGAATATTTCCCTATGAGAGCCGCGCTGCTCACGACGGTGCACGACTATCTCGGTTACGGATATCTCGCGGGGCAGGTGGTCCACGGATTTTCTGGATGCGTCAGGTGCATGGATGACACAACGTATCACCAGCTAGATAGAGATCCCGGGTCTTCGAAAACCGTGTTCATGGGACATCGAAGGTGGCTTCGCGACGATGACCCGTGGAGAAAATGCAAGGATCTATTCGATGGTGAAACCGAACCCCGAGGACGCCCGCGTACGAGGAGCGGCGAGGAAATAGACGAGCTGTTGAAAAATTGGAAAGACTGCCCACTGCCGGGAAAGAAGCAAAAGGCGCCAGAGCCGAGAAAGAAGCGAAAGGCGCCAGAGCCGCTGCTGAAGGTATGGAAAACGAGGTCTGTTTTCTGGGACTTGCCGTACTGGAAGATCCACCGTGTGCCTCACAGCCTTGATGTCATGCATATCACGAAGAACGTGTGCGAGAGTCTGCTTGGTACCCTGCTCAACATGCCAGAGAGGACCAAAGATGGGCCGAAAGCAAGGGCAGACTTCAAATCAATGGGCATCAGGCATGAGCTTCACACTATATATGATGATGATGATGATGATGATGATGATGATGATGTAGGAGATATGCCCTAGAGGCAATAATAAATGATATTATTTATCTCCGAGTTCATAATTATGTTTATGTTCCATGCTATAACTGCTATGGTTCTCGAGTCTGCAATAACCACGAGGCTCGGAGGAAGACTCATATGCACGTGTGGAATAATAAACGGTAAAATGTATTCCTAGTCTGGCCTCTAAGACTAGCTCAAGTGTTGCATGATGGTTATGTTTTCCTGATCATGGGCATGTCTATGTCAGCAACCTTGAGGGCATAATGTTAAGAGAACATTTGTGTTGAATCGACCCGGCATGATGTTATGCTATAAGATTCATTCGTCACAAGTTTATTGGTACATAACACAGAGATGGTTAACGTTTGCATGATTCCTTAGACCATGAGAGTATCGAGTTTCTTCATGCTTGCTTCATGAACTTTGGGGTTTGTTAAACGTCATCCGTAAATGGGTGGCTATTACGGCGGCTTACGGGTTCATGGAAAAGTGTGTCAAGTAACTTGATAGCTCAAGATTGGGATTTGCTCCTCTGACGATGGAGAGATATCTCTGGGCCCTCTCGGTGTTACGGTATCCATCATCGTCTGGCCAGACACTTTGTGATTTGATCACGGGGATGCCGGAACACGATAACGAGAAAAGAGAACAATACCGGTAACGAGGTAACTAGCATAGTGGACAAGTTGTTGATCCACGGGAATGCCAACATGTCTCACCTCGGGTATTTGTAACATATCGCGAAGCAACAGGAATAGCACACGACAACTGGAGGTTCACTCGAATATTTATTCGTGTGGGTATAGGGGTCAATATGGGTGTCCACGGCTCCGATGTTGATCATTGATCGGAAGGGGTTCCGGGTCATGTCTATACTTCACCGAACCTATAGGGTCACACACTTAAGGGTCATCTATCTGCTGAATACTAGACAGGGAGTCTGAGAGAAAATCACCGAAAAAGTTTCGGACACCGAAAAGTTTCGGACAGCGGAATCGTACCGCAGAGAGAGGTCATCGGATAAGTTTCGATGATACCAAAAAGTTGTTTCGGGATACACCATTAAGTCAAATTGGTTTCGGCACATGCCTGATAATTCTTGGAGGATGCCAGAATCATTCTGGAAGCTTTTTGGAATTTTCTGAGATAAAAACCGGAAATGTTCTGGAGCTGCCGGAGCCACTTCATATGCGTTTCGCAGATGAAAATCACTAAAACCGGAATTGTTTCGGAACGCGTTGAAAATCATTTTAGTGGGTACTGGAAATGTTCTTAGCCCACATAAATATTTTCAGTTCGATCAGACGCTGAAAAATGTCGTCGTGAATAGTGAAAATCAGCTTTATGGTTACTTTATGGAAAGCCACCTTTTGGGGCTTTGCTCCAAAAGATCTTGGGGATGACATGGATGGATAGGAGCCATTTTTTGGGCCCCTCATGAGGGTGTGGCCGGCCACATGGGGTATCCCCCCTTGGGGACCCTCTTGTTCCTTGGTTTCACTCCTAGGTCCTTGTGGAAGGACTTCATTCATGTGCATTTTGGGTTTTTTGTGAAACTACCCTACCCCCTTGGGATTTCCTATAAATAGAGGTGGAGGGGCAGCCCTCCACACTCATCCCTTGCACTCATACACATGCCATGCATTATCTGGCTTCTTCTCTCCCTCCCACGAAAAGAGTTTCGTAGAGCCGTAAGGCTGTCTGGGTTCCGGCAGGAACTAGTTCTGGACGGCGAAGCCCTGCTGGATAGATGACACCGTATGTGTGCAACTCTGTAGAGAGATCGTAGTTTCGGTCTTAGTTCGTGAGTGCCTCCCGAAGGGCTGTCCGTGTGACCGTCCGAGTTTCGAAGGTCCTCCCGAAGGGCTGTCCGAGTGACCGTTCGAGTTTCGAAGGTCCTCCCGAAGGGCTGTCCGCGACACCGTCCGGGGGGGCTGTTCGACCGCCTCCCGGAGGGCTGTCTGAGGAGCAGATGAGGGTACACATCCTCGCGGTTGGGAGGTTGTAAATCCTAGCTGCGGGGATCTGCACCGCCGATCGTCATCGACTCTACTTCCCGCTGCGCTACGAGTCGGTAACGAAAAAAGATCAAACCATGTATGCAGTCTCCATAGTGGTCCTGGGCTGGTGCGTAGGTCGGAATTTTTTTGTTTTCTGCTGCGTTCCCCTACAGATGAGGCGAAGCAGGACACGGAAAGTCGTCGCAAAGGCAAAAAGGCCAAGAAGACCGGAAATGACTACCCTCCCGCGTGCTTCACTCTAAGTCAGGAGGAGATCGAGCAGTTTTTCACCTGCCTCGTAGGAGTAAAACTTCCTTACGGTTACGCGGGGAAGATAAGCAGATCCCTAGACCTAGCGAAGCTGAAGTTCAGCAGGATGAAGTCTCACGACTGTCACGTGCTGATGACGCATATACTTCCAGTTGCAATCCGTGGGATCATGGACGCGCACGTCCGTGAAACGCTATTTGGCCTATGCAACTTTTTCGACGTCATCTCTCGGAAGTCTGTTGGCGTGAGGCAACTCAGAAGGCTACAGGAAGAGATCGTGGTGATACTATGCGAGCTTGAGATGTACTTCCCGCCCGCATTCTTCGACGTTATGGTGCATCTGCTGGTCCATATCGTGGACGATATCATCCAACTCGGGCCGACGTTCCTGCACAGCATGATGCCGTTCGAAAGGATGAATGGTGTCATCAAAGGATACGTTCGCAACATGTCACGTCCAGAGGGAAGCATAGCCAGGGGCTTTCTGACCGAAGAGTGCATCTCCTACTGCACGAATTGTCTAGGCATCGAGAACCCCGTTGGTCTGCCCGTCAACAGGCACCTCGGCAGGCTCGCTGGATGGGGTCACCGTGAGGGTCGCCGCGAAATGCATGTCGACTTCGAGGGTCGACTCGCCGACTTTGAAAGAGCAAACCTAGTCGCGCTACAACACATAGACGTGGTCGATCCTTGGGTGGTAGAGCACAAAACCTTTATTAAGAAGACGTACAATGACCGAGGCCAACAGAGGACGGACGGAGATATACTCAAAGAGCACAACTCATGTTTCACGCGTTGGTTCAAGCAGAAGCTTCTATCGTACCCTTTACATGAGGATTCTTCCGCGGAAGAACAACTCATATTCGCCTTGTCACAGGGCGCCGAGCACAACCTGATGACCTATGAGGCGTACGATATCAACGGCTACACATTCTACACCGAGGCCAAGGACATGAAGAGCGATGGTTATCAGAACTCCGGGGTAACGATGGAATCCTACACCGGTAACGACAAGGAGAGATACTACGGAAGGACCGAGGAGATCTGGGAGCTGAGCTACGCTGGAGAGAAGGTCCCGATGTTCCGTGTCAGATGGGCCAAGAGCGTCCTAAAAGAAGACCGGTATTTCACCACCATGGTTATACCCGAAGCCAAATCCAAGACCGCAGGCGCAAACGTCACTGCGAAAAATAAGCCATGGGTACTGGCTTCCCAAGTGGACCAATGCTTCTTCATTACCGACCCGTCAAAGCCCAGTCGTGTTGTCGTGAGGAGAGGCAAAAAGAAGATCATCGGAATGGATGGAGTAGCCAATGAGCAAGACTTCGACAAGTACGGCGACCCGAGAATCGAACATGACGACGATGATGAAGTAGCAGCATACACCACAAGAAGAAGCAGGACCACCCTACCTAAAGGACGTCCGTTCCACAGAAAAACTCCATTTGCGAAAAAGAAGGGCAAGAAGATTGTGAACAGATAGCTAGCTAAGATCGATTGTATTTAAATCGTAGCCTTCATTTCTCGATTGTATTTCATGGGCACTTTTTGAACTATCATGAATATTTTTAAATTTCATGGACACTCGATCTCGATCCCCCTCCATCTCGATCGCTAGCTATCCCACCTCGCCAGATCCGGTCCCCCTCGCCGCCGAGCACCCCCCGGTCCACCGGCCCCCCGCACCCCGCGCACCCTCCCCTGCTCCACCGGCATTACTGTTTGATGATATTTTTAAAAAAATTATTACTGTCTTATAAAAAAATATTACTGTTATGATTTAAACAAGTTTGAACATATTTAAACACAAATAAATATCAAACAGCATTTTAAATGCATAAAAAAAATTGTGGAGCCTGGGAATCAAACCCAGGACCTCCTGGTGTGAGAACTGGCTGCTGACCAGTCGAGCTAGTAGAGGGAACTTGGTGTGGGTCAGGTAAGGTGGAAGATAACCTGTTGGCTCGAGCAGAAATCAAAAAAAAATACTAATGGCGCACCAGGGTGGGGTGCGCCATTAGTATGGATGTACTTATGGCGCACCAGGGTGAGGTGCGCCATTAGTATGGATGTACCTGTTGGATAACCTATCCCCTCTCTCCCTCGCCCTCGCCCACGATCCCCTTCCCCTCTCCTCTCCCGACGCCGCTGCCCCGCCGCCTCGACGCCGCCCCGTCGTCCTCGTCTCCGCCCCGACGCCGCGACGCCGCTGCCCCGCCGCCTCGACGCCGCCCCGTCGTCCTCGTCTCCGCCCCGACGCCCCGACGCCGCCCCGTCGTCCTCGTCTCCTCCCGGACCTCGTCGCACCACCACCAACATCCACAGCGTCGACGTCTTCGTCCCCGACGACGCCCCCGTCTTCTACGCCCGCAGGTACCCCATCCAAATCACCCCCGCCTCCATTTCCCACCTCTCCCTCTCTGCTCCTAATACAACAATCTGTCCCTATGCGAGCAACCACAGATTTTAGCAAGTTTGTTTCTGTTGCTGTGGCGTATCAACTGCTTATTACTTATCCGTTCCGTTTTAAAATTGAATTGCTTGGCTGCGCCATGTGCCCGACAGTTTTAAAATTCGGTGGACCTTTTCCACGCTTGCTTCTGCTAATGTATGACCTGTTTCTGTTTCCTCCACCGGAGAATGAGAATATTGTTGTTGCCTGACCTTAGTGAGGTCAACCTTGAGAGCGATGGGTATTATAATGGTTATTATTATGGGATTCATAATTAATAAACGTACGTTTTCATTGGCTTGTTTATATATTATCAGTGCTTGGGCTGTAACGTGCGTCCCCCTAGTAATGGAACACGGAGCATATACTGATGCTAGTACTAGTTTAGTGATGCACCAAAAGGACAGTTTCAGCAACTCACTTCATGCCTATTTTTGGCTTGGCTACTCTTTGTGCTTTATTGTACCACACTACAGTTACCACTGTCTGGTGTAGCTGCTGCTCTGCTTATGGCAATTCGTAACGTCCGTGCTAATGTGTTTGATCTATTGATCTCAACTAGTTTGTATTTAAGGTTATATATACTGGGCCCCTTTTACTTTCCACCATGGATAGCAGTAATCTGCACACTGTTTTAACATTTCAGCATTCTGAATTTCAATAACTCAGTTGTGAGCACTGGTATCCGATGGCACTAGCACTCGTCTATTTTCAGTGCTACAACTAATTAACATGATTTCATACTGCATATATGTATTTAAGTTATGCTGGGTCCCTTTTACTAGGTCGTATTTAAGTTATGCTGGGTCCCTTTTACTCTCCACCATGGGCAGTAGTAATCTGCAGACTGTTTTAGCATTTCAGTATCCTGAATTTGAATAACTCAGTTCTGATGGCACTAGCATTGGTCCATCTTCAGTCTTGCAACCAGTTAACAGGATCTCATACTGCACATATGTACATTCCTTTTATGTATCAAGGTGGCAAAATGTTTGTTTGTTCTGTAAAATAGCATGGCAAATTTTTATCTAAGAGTTTGTTCTATTTGTATTTATCTAAAGATTAGCATGGCAATTTTCTACATGGCACAATCTTTTAGCATGGCAAAATATAGGATGATAGCATCCTAATTTTTTTCATATGGCAAATATGAAGAAAAGCATCAACTTATACCTGAGGAAAAAATCTGAAGCTAGTGACCTGTGCAAAAAACAGAAAATTAAAAAATCAACGGCTAATATTAACTCAGTAGTGTCTTAAAATTTCTCAATTTTGTTTTCCAAAAAATAACCTCTGGGTGTAATGAGCAGATAATGAAGATCATATTTGTGTTTCCAAGTAAATACAGTACCTCCTGCTGTAACTGCTGAGTTCTGAGACATCACTCTTTTCTTTTAATTTTCAGAACATTTACAGTCTTGCTCACTACTCTGATTCTTCTTTATCAGTGGATGCAAAGTCAAAAACAAGAGCTTTTAGGACTTCATGTTTTGAAACCAGTTAAATCATATAGTTTCTGTTATTTTTTCTCATGCTCCTGTTCTCTGAACATATTAGCTGGAAGCATCACATAGTTTGTTAGCTTTTTACAGACAAGTGTGCTTTGATTTTTGTTTAAGATTGCAGCTATCTTCATGTTGTTTGTTCCATAAATATTCTTATATACCATCAAAATAACTTCTGTTAATTATGTTCAGTACTGATGAATTTTTCATTGACTATTTTGAACACTGTCATTCTCAAGTTAAGTTTGTACTCTGTAACCTCATAACCTCATAAAGAGCAATATATTTGTTTGGCTGTCTTCTGTTAACAATATTTACCCCGGTTCTTTCATGTGCAATTAGTTTCATTACACTGAAAACTAAGTTTCTGATTTATTTTGTTATACAAGTGTATTTAGTTACTTACTTACTCCTGGTAGCTAATAAGTGGTTACTCTTTGGACTTTGGTGGTGTATGTATAAAAAAACAGTAGCAAATAAAAAAAAGCAGTAGCAAATTAAAAAAAACAGTAGCAAAAAATTAGGTATAAAAACAGTAGCAAATATAGCTAGGGCAATTTTGTTTAGGTATAAAAAACAGTAGCTACAATTTGTAAAAAGCATGAGCAACTGAAAAATCATCCTGAAATATAGCTAGGACAAACTTCAGTATTTTTTTTGTTTGTAATAGAAACTACAGTAGTAAATATTTCCTGAAGTAAATATTTTCAGTCATTACAAATATGATACTGCTTGGAGATGATACTGCTTGGTGTATTTTCCATGTTGTGATGGAGGCCTTTTTTGCCTTGTCCACCCAAGAGGCCCTTGAGTTTGCCGGAATGTCGATTAACTTCCGTTCCGGCAAATTCGGGTACTCCATATGTCCTATTTTCAGCAAAGGTCATGCTGAAATTTTCCGTGAATTTTAGCATGACTTTGCTAAAAAGAGGACATATGGGGTACTTGTGACTAATGCATGGGCCGGGGTATCTTAGTAGGTAATTAAGTAGGATCAAGTGCCCCGGCGTACTTGTGACTAATGCATGGCTTTTAGGGTGCCTCGGTGTCGATAAAAACCGAAATGATGAAAGCTTAGGCTTTTAGGGTGCCTCGGCGTCGAAAAACCCTCAATGATAAAAGCTTAGCTTTTAGGATGCCTCGGTGTCGACAAACCCTAAATGATAAGACCATGATCTTGTTCCTTGACAATAACCAACTTTTTGACCAAACTTTGTTCCTATTTAGAGAGAAACATGGCCAACAACGATGAGGCCGGGGGTTCGGGCGTCGACAAGCCATTCTGGAAGCTGTCCCAGGAGATGGAGGAACAACCTCACTTGTATGAGGACGCCGCCTTCCCCACCGATCCTGAGACCACTGATGGTACCGCCGAGGATGACCCCACTGATGCCACCACTGATGGTGCCGCCGAGGATGCCACCACTGATGATGGCGGCGCACGCACAGATGGCAGCCAACCGAAGAGGCAACGGAAGGACCGGCGCCCGACCGTGCTCCGCACCCTCAAGGAGGAAGTTACTGAAGTGGACTCCGACGGGAATCCAACGGCGCCCGAATGAATAGTCAAGGGGTACTCGCTTCAGCTCGGGTGCATTCTCCGGAGCACCGTCTCGATCAACACCGAGAACCTGAGGCATCCTGACCGAGGGAATTTGCGCAAACTTAGGGGAACACACACTCGGTCCCGACGGTTACAGAGTGGCAGAGCCTATATGGGACAAGGAGGAGGCGGACCGTGCCGAGCAAGGCCTACCGCCCCTCTTCGATAAATACGGTGACAAGCAGACCAGGAACTTTGTCAGGGCCCGGTACAAGAAGGACCCGAAAACAAAGGAGCTTACCACGGATCCGAAGACCAGGGCGCTTGAGCTTGTTCTGGTAAGGAATACACCCCCTCGTAATTAGCTCCATATGGTTGCATTCTAATTAATGAAGCCAAATTTCTAAATGGTTCACATTCCTTCCGCAGGAGACTGAAAGCAGTAGCGCGGGGTCGACTAAGAGCAACCCTTGGGACACCACTCTAAATAGGGAGTTGAATGTAATGAAGAACAAGGATAAGCTCAGTAAGCCGACGTCAGCTGGTCGTGTGGCCGGCAAAGGCTTGTCGACAAAATGGTCGTCATACTATGACACTGCTGGGCGAAAGGAGAAAAAGACCAGCTCGGAAAGCCAGGCGCGCGAGGTTCAAGAACTCAGGGCACAGGTGGCGCGGATTCCGGAGATTGTCCAAGAGCAAGTGCAACAACAACTCGGAGCGACGATCACCGCCATTGTGCCTACCTTGATCCAGGGGATTAGTGCGTGGATTGCGGGCGGCCAACAGGGGCCGCCCCCGATTCCTAGCTTCACGGCCAGCAACTCGCAGAACGCGATGGCGGGGCCATTGGTGTCTCCGGCGGAGCCGGCATTGGTGTCTCCGACGCCGGCACGGGAGCTTAATGCACCCGGGTGTACGCCGGCCGGCACCTCTGCAGCAAGCGGCCCCTCTCCGTTAACTGCACGCCCGCCGTTGGCGGTGCCTCGACATTAGCCGAGCTCGACGCCATCATCACGGTAACTAATTAAGCCTCTCTCGGCCGAGGACTTCATCTCCTTGCCTTTGACTGGGCATCCCTAACGCCCTACATGTTTTCGCAGGGCGCCGCCGACGTTCCGTGCACTCTCCTGCACTTCGTGAACAACGAGTTGGTCGATGTCGCCAAGGGAAAAATCGTTCAACCGGGCAACCCCTTGTTCCACGGTACCCAGATGCCACCCAACTTGTTTAGGGTTCAACTGGTTCGGGTGCTGCCAGGCTGCGACGAGGTGTTACCTCCGATTCGACCCATGGGGGCCGACGATGATGACGTGATGAACCTCAGCGCCTGCCTGAGCTGGCCCCTGCTTTGGCCGAAGAGCCAGATTCGTTTGGGGGCGGGGGACACCACCCCAAAGACAACACCGCCAGTCGTGCCGGCGCCAAGTCGGCCCCATGGCAAGACCGCCGCAACGGTGTCGGACATCCCTATGCCACTGGATCCAAACATGCATATGGCACAGGATCAGAACGACGACGACGACGATAAATTTGCCAACGTCGATCAGTACTTTGCCGATCATGGGGATGGTGGCGACTTCATGGGGCCTCCTTCTCAAGAACCCAATCCAACAAAAGACGTGTGCGATCTAGCTGGTACCGCAGAGAAGCCAAGTTGCAACAGGCGTCGTCTGTAGTTCAGCTCTCAGGAGACGCCTCCAGCTGCCGACTTCACCGAGCCTCAGATAGGCGAGGTGCCACATATGATCAGCCCCAACACACTCAAGAAGGCGGTCTGTGAGCAGAACTCGGTCCCATTACAGGAGATCAAGAAGAAGGCACGCAAAGGAAAGACTAACAAGGGTGCGGGCTAGCCGGCACCGAGTACGATCCGTGCTCAGGACGGGCCACCTTCAACTGCGGATATCTCGAGGAGGGTGCATGTGGCGGGTAGGCCGATGCTACCGAGAAATATGCTCGATGCTGCAACCGGTGCTATGCGGAGTCTGCATGACAGTGTTCTTTCTTTGGAGAAGCGGCGTCTCCGAGAGAAGGATGTGGCATACCCGATTTTCGCGGCCAAGGTGCCAGAAGGCAAGGGCTTTGTGGATAACTCCATCGGGGGTACGATCGTCCTGCGGTTTGATGACATCCACGCTATGTTGAACCTTCATCCGCTGCACTACACCTTCGTTCAGCTATTTTCGTTGAGTATGGAGATGCGGATCATTCGCGACAAGACCCCGGACATCGTGATAGTCGAACCCTTCTACATGCGTGCCAAGTTCTTGGGCAGCGCTGGGGACCGGCAAGTCGCGAGTTCTTACCTCGAAGGCGTCATTCTGGCAAACCAAGATAAGGACAACTTCCTCGTGCCTTACTTTCCCGAGTAAGTCCTCCCCTCAACCGCCCCGTAACATATGAATTCTTAGATTTCGATCGTTTTTCTTTTAACATTCCGTGTTTTCTGCAGTGACACACATTGCACGCTCATCCTCCTAAGCCCCAAATATTCCATGGCCACGTATTTCGACCCGGACCGTCAGTCGAACATAGACTACACAAATGTCAAGAAGGTTCTTGATGATGTTCTCCCCGGCTACGTCAAATCTGGAGGCACCTTCACCAGGCCTATTCGTAAGTACGGCAAGCACGTGTTCTCCCACAACACGACGTTCTGCTGCGTCAAGCAGCCGCCTGGCGGTCAGAAGGGTGCCTACTACGCCATCCATCACATGCGGGCGATCGTACGGGACCATCATCAACTACTGCTACCGAGTAGACTCAAAGATTGGGCCGCGAGCGTGTCGGCAATCCAGGACGCGGACATCAGACAAGAATTCTTTCGCATCCAGTCGGAGTTTGCGGAAATCATCCGTCAAGATGTCCTTCGTACCTCGGGGCAGTTCTACCTCAGAAATCAACCGTCCAACAATGACATCGACACAATCCTACAAATGCAGGCTGACAACGCCCGTGGTTTCATGACTCCCACGATAGACGGCGGCTTCATCCACGCTCCGGTCCCTTGAGTCGAGTCGAAAGCAGTGATGCTGTGTCTAGTTCTGAAACATCAATTGGCTCATGTTGTAATTAAACTTTAATGAACTTGTAGTATGTCTCTTTGGTTTCGAGAGTCCTTCAACTTAGATGTAATCGATGCTATTAATGTATTGCTTTTCTCTTCCGATCGTTCTATTGCATACTTATATATTGCTTATGTATTGTCTGTGAATTGGTACTAACGTTTCCTTTGGCTACTGCATACCGATGCCGTGGTATGTCGTGTACAAGGGTAAGGTTCCCGGAGTCTACGACGACTGGGAGGAGTGTCGGAGACAGGTTCACCGATTCAGCGGTAACAGTTACAAAGGGTACGCCACTAGGGCCGAGGGTGAATCTAGATACGCCCGCTATCTAGCGGGAGAGGGGAGGGAGCGTTGGAGGAACCGGATGAAGACGAGTTTCATCGTGATGATGCTCATCGTGATGACCGCAGCTCTCTTCTATGTGATGGTAGTTTAGATGATCGATATCGACTTGTAATGTGAAGACAAACTCGCGGTTTCAAGACTTGTAATATAATGATTCATACTTATACATTTTGTTCGGTCTTTTCAATTCGGAGACTAATATGATGAATTGTATTCGGAGACTAAAATGATGAATTGTATTCAGAGACTAATCTTCTATTGTATTCGATGAATCTTTTGTTGATGTGTGCTGTCTATATTTTATCCAATTATACATTTTGTAACCTGTGCAAAAAACAGAAAATAAAAAAATAAAAAAAACCTAATATTCATACTAATGGCGCATCACATCATAGTGCGCCATTAGTATGCCAAAGGATACTAATGGCGCATCACTAAACAGTGCGCCATTAGTATGCCGAAGTTACTAATGGCGCATCCTGCTGTAGTGCGCCATTAGTATGCCAAAGCACCTGGGTATACATGGCCCCCTGGGAGGCATACTAATGGCGCACTGTTGTATATACTAATGGCGCATCTAGGGTGCGCCATTAGTATACCAGATACTAATGGCGCACCAGTGGTGCGCCATTAGTAAAATATACTAATGGCGTGCTACTAATGGCGCACCACTAATGCGCCATTAATGGCCAGATTAGGTGCGCCATTAGTAGGCCTTTTTCTAGTAGTGAGGGGGAAATCATCGCCATCGTCATCACCAATGCTCTTCTCATCGGGAGAGGGCTAATCTCCATCAACATCTTCACCAGCACCATCTCCTCTCAAACCCTAGTTCATCTCTTGTATCCAATTCTTGTCTCCAAGTCTGGGATTGGTACCTGTAGGTTGCTAGTAGTGTTGATTACTCCTTGTAGTTGATGCTAGTTGGTTTATTTGGTGGAAGATCATATGTTCAGATCCTTTATGCATATTAATACTCCTCTGATTATGAACATGAATATGCTTTATGAGTAGTTACGTTTGTTCCTGAGGACATGGGAGAAGTCTTGCTATTAGTAGTCATGTGAATTTGGTATTCGTTCGATATTTTGATGAGATGTATGTTGTCTTTCCTCTAGTGGTGTTATGTGAACGTCGACTACATGACACTTCATCATTATTTGGGCCTAGAGGAAGGCATTGGAAAGTAATAATTAGATGATGGGTTGCTAGAGTGACAGAAGCTTAAACCATAGTTTATGCGTTGCTTCGTAGGGGGCTGATTTGGATCCATATGTTTCATGCTATGGTTTGGTTTACCTTAATACTTCTTTTGTAGTTGCGAATGCTTGCAATAGGAGTTAATCATAAGTGGGATGCTTGTCCAAGTAAGGACAACACCCAAGCACCGGTCCACCCACATATCAAATTATCAAAGTACCGAACGCGAATCACATGAACGTGGTGAAAACTAGCTTGACGATAATTCCCATGTGTCCTCAGGAGCGCCTTTCTCTATATAAGAGTTTGTCCAGGCTTCTTCTTTGCTACAAAAAGGATTGGGCCACCTTGCTCCACTTTATTTACTTTTGTTACTTGGTACTCGTTACAAATTATCTTATCACAAAACTATCTATTACCTATAATTTCAGTGCTTGTAGAGAATACCTTGCTGAAAACCGCTTATCATTTCCTTCTGCTCCTCGTTGGGTTCGACACTCTTACTTATCGAAAGGACTACGATAGATCCCCTATACTTGTGGGTCATCACATCCCAGAAGTTCTGATAGAACTCAGCGGGGAAACCATCTGGACCTGGGGCTTTGTTATGCTCCATTAGAAAAACTGCCTTTCTAACTTCCTCCTCCGAGTATGAGGCTGTTAGAAGGTTGTTTTCCTCATCAGAGACCTGGGGGATGTCATCTGTTCGGGACTCATCCATCGAGAAGTTTCCTTCCTGTGGGGATCCGAACAGATTTTTATAATAATTAGTGATATAAAATTTCAGTTGCTCATGCCCCTCAATTGTGCCCTGGTCCTATTGTAGGGAATGAATAATTTTCTTCCTGTGTCTGCCATTGGCAACTCCATGGAAGTATCTAGTATTCGAATCACCTTTCAGGATAAACTGAGAGTTAGAATGTTGGTACCATTTAAGTTCCTCTTCACGCAGCATGTTAGCTATATGTGCATTCGAATGATTCTTAATCTCGATTTCATGCTCAGATAGGGGTCTAACCTCTGCCAAAGCTTCTAATTCATCAATGATAGATGAAATACGAAGCTTCTCCTTTTTGAGGAAACCTACCGTATGTCTAGCATATTTGCCGGCTGCAACGTGGAAGGTTACATTGGTACCTGCGTGGTCATATATATGCAACTTTAGTTATGAAGAATACTCAGGCTAGTTTGTAATGGTTGAGATGCGAAGGCGACATCCTCTACGCAGGGGGCTGAACGGGACAGTGCCGACGGAGATTCTCTCTCTTGTTCTTGTGGGGGAATTTGGCTGAACTGTGAGTAGTGCAGCTCATTTCGCTCACCACAATACTTCCATTTATGCTCTTATTATCTTGCAGAAATGTTGCCAAAAACCATCTAGAAGGCACTGTCAACCATCTGGACGGCGGCGAGGTATATAAGTATATCTGTGCTCGTGTATTTCCTTGTGGCCGGGAGAAGTTCTAGTGCGATAGGGCTAATGCTACCTCGCTACCAATAATGCATGATAGCACCACTAAAAAAATCATAAGAATATCTGATATTTTGTGTGTAGACAGTACTGTACAATGATCCTGCAACCGCAAAACTATAGTTTAAAACATAACACCTATTAGGAGAAACATAAAGGATAAACTCTTCTCCCCGCAAAAAAGGGATAATCTCTCTTCATAGCAAAAAACAAAATCTTCTCGTATATATTGTGGATGTGTAAATTAAATTTGTATCTGAATTGTTCTGACATGGTATATGCATTTTGTGCCAAAATTTTGAAAATAAATCAGAATTACCATTTGGTAGTACTATTGTGTGATGTTGAAAGCAAGGTTTTTGTAGCACTCCTTTTGCCATATACACCTATGATGGGTTAATCTCACAATAATTGCTCACTTCGCATCCTTGCAGTGGCCTTCGTCATCCAGGACACACTCAAGACAGCAAGCTAAGCAGGATCGGGGAAAAAATGGAGCTGTTAGCAGCAGGGCAGCCTGAAATTTATAGACCTAATTATATTCCATCTTTTTGTAGAGGAACCGATGAGATTACCTCCATCCCTGCAAAATGAAATTTAACAAACTTTGCAAAATATGTGAAATGCATGCATGTTCTCATCATGAACATATATATGAACCTGTACAACTTTGTTTATTTCCTGGATAAATATGCATATGAACCAGCCCGGAATTACTATGCATATATATGAGTATATGAGCAATTGAAGGGAAAGAGAAACAGAAAGCTAACATAGAACGACGTCCAAAATATTGCTGCCGTGGACGCTTATTTGATCTGGCGTAATGCCACTTTCACTGATTGCGTCCAAAATATTTTATAGTTGTTATATTAAAGCTATGGGTAATAGTTTCTGCAATAGTTAACATTAGCTGCCATAGATATAGCTTGGGCCTCGGTAAAGGCAAAAAAAAACACTAAGCAAATTGTTTGCCGAGTGCAACAGTAACTTTGTCAGGTCCTTTTCCACAGGTACTCGGCAAACACATGAAAAAAACTGTATCGAGTGCAGAAAATCGTGTACTTGGAAAACAAATAGCATGGATGATATGGCTTAAACTGTATCGATTCCACGCATAGTCGAATCTTTGCCTAGTGTGGTGTCTGCCAAAGAACATCGGGGGTTTGGGCAATATTAACACCTTCCTAATGAAAAACTGTTTAATCATGAAATGGTGGTGGCGTATCTATCATTATCCTCCTGTTTCTCTATGGCTTAAAATCCTCAAAGCCAAATACTTCCCTGATGTCGAACCCTTTAATGTAAATCCTAGGGAAGGATCCCAAATCGGGAGATCTCTGGTCAAAGTCCGTGAGGAATTTTGGAGTCTGGATCTGTTCAAGGTTGGCTTCGGAACCTCGGTTCATTTCTGGTTAGACTGGTGGCAGGGGGGTGGCTCCCTTTGGATCTCTATTGCCGAATTTTGTTTTCTTAGTGCTCTAACAAAGAGATCCCCATTTTGGAGCTCTTGCTGCCAACAATTGGGACCTTGGTTCCATCGTTCCTTTTCTCCCGTAGAGCTAGCGAACTGGCAGGATCTCATTGCCTTGTTACCTACCCTCACGTAGGCTCCTAATCGACTGATTTGGCCCTATTCTTCTTCAAGAAAGTTCTTCATCATGTTTGAGAAATGCTCAACATGTATCAAAAAACATGTTACGCGTGTGTAAGAAGAATGTGCAACGCGTATTGAAAAAAAGTAGACATGTATTTAAAAGAAATAGAAAATAAAAAGGAAAGAAGAAAAAAGAAAAAGAAAAAGAAAAAAGGACCCTGTTACTATTGTGTTGGCACAACCACACACGCCACAAGTAGGCGTGCTACTAGCTAGTGGTGTGCCCGACATGCAACACGCCACTAGTTACTGGTGCCTTGCCCCACTGCTAAGGCCCACATTCTAGGGGAGAGTTTTATGTCCGACACACCACTAGTAATATGTTATTACTGTAATGGGTCTGGAAGCTCATACCACTGGTACTGATACTTTGGGCAAATACTAGTGGCGTGACTCGTCAGTAGTACCATTCCTCTATAAGAATTTTGACACTTGTGCGGCACTGTACGCGCAACAAATATAGAGGGGGTGCACATGGGAAAACAATTTACCAAGGTTTGGGCTCTCGATATGAGGTAATAGGCTACTTCCTTTCTTAGAGGATTGTATTGATGGTTCGCTCGTATGAAGCTAGGGTTTGTGGTATTGTGTACGATTTGTTGCATGTGAAGGTCCTAATCATTATATGTGAACCGGGATAGGGTTACAAGGAAACTGAGTTGTGTGTTGTGTGTGTGTGTGTGTTATCATAGGTGCGCTGGGATAGGGTTATAAGGTCCTACCCGGCCTTATATAGGTGCGCTGGGATAGGGTTACAAGGAAAATGAGTCGGTTATCATCACGTAGTTCTAGTGGGCTAAACTTATTGATGGGAAAGGCAAAATTATAGCTTCGGAATTTCTCTTAATTGAATCTCCAGCTTCAAGTATAATTTCGAGGTGTTCCATATGCAAACCTCAAATATGGATTTTTTTTTTTTTGGAAAAGGAGGTCTGCCCCTGGCCTGTGCATCGGAACGATGCATGCAGCCATATTATTAAAAGTCTCAAAGTATCACAAAATCTTCAAACTGTTATAGCTCGCAAACGGAGCAATGAAAAAAAGATGAACAAAAAGCCACAACCGTAAGTAGATAGAAGACTAGGACCCTAGACTGCTATTCTGTTATGCGACCGACATCCAAACCGGTTGAAGATAACCCGTGCTACCATCTCCCATTGGTTGCACCCAGTAACCAAAGGCTCCCTGGAGTCTGTAGGAGTGAGTAAGGACCATGTACAGATCCTCGTAGCTCTGAATATGACCTGTAAGAAGTTTAAAATGTGTTGTCTGTTAAAAATCATATCATTTCTGCAGTTCCATATAGCCCACAAAAATGCGCATATTCCAATCCGAATACGAGCTGCGGTATTATGTTGCACTCCAGCTAACCACGTCCCAAATAATGATTCAATGCTACCTGCAGGGACAATATTGAAAGCTATATGAATCCCTATGGAGAGTGGTCAGCAATAGTTAGTTATTGGGAACATACAGACGGGAAAAACAGTAGTAGCCACATATATAATTCTCAACCAAAAAGGTACAAATGGACCTACTATATATAGTGGTATTCTTTTCTTGTACTTCAATTCAATGTACTCGCATGTATTGTTGGTTGACTCCAGTCGTCGGTGTAACCCACCCTATGACTAATGGGACGAATTCGTCCTCCCTGACTATATAATTAGAGGTCATAGCTTCATCAACATGTTAATTCATCATGCATAGCCACATGCACTACTGGATTGGAATGGTGAAAGTAGCTTGTAGATAATCAACATAATCTTCGCAAGTTTTAATCCCAAGCTCATCACTAACGTGTTGTGCCGTTGGTCTACGTGATGGGTTTGGCTCCAAGCACTTAACAAGAACATTGATCATTATGTATATTTTTCTAGCTCTTTCAGCATCTGGTAGCATGAGCCTGGAGTCTAAAAGATCTTGCAGGTACAGATGTGTTTTCTTGGGAGCCATCAAGAGGGATGCGAGCAAATCGCCTGGATGGGACCCCATAAATAACTCTAGAACAAGTACTCCAAAACTGTATACATTACACTTCTCTGTCACATTCTCAATGTATGCTAGCTCTGGAATTTATATGAAATAATTAGTGCATATCAAAAGTTAATTTGTTATGAAAATGATGACAATACATCAAAACGAACATATGTACTACTAAAACTGCAAAAGTATTTGATAACGTTTGATTATTTTTGTTTACCTGGAGCTATATAGCCTTTCGTCCCAGCGAGCCTTGTGAGATTTTGGTCATCAATATTGAGAATTTTAGCTGTACCAATGTCAGAGATGCAAGCCCTAAATTCCATATCAAGCAAAATGTTGTTGCTTGTTATATCTCTGTGGACTATTGGTGCCGAACAATCATTATGCATGTATGCCAAAGCATGAATCACATCCAGCACAATATTTACCCGCCTACTCCAGTCCAATCCAACTGCCCTTTCATCGACCCTTAGTGTTTCTGCCAAGTTTCCTCTATCCATATATTCGTAGATAAGAAACCTTCCTTGACTAGAGGAATAATATCCAAATAGTTTTACAATGTTTTGATGAAGAATCTGTACCAATGCCTCGATTTCACGATTGAACAATGACTCATTCATGCAACAGTCATCTTCAATCATTTGGATCTTCCTCACTGCAAATATTTCAGATGTTGCAAGTGTAGCTTTGTAGACATATCCATGTCCCCCTGTTCCTATGCAATGTACGTCGCTGAAATTGTTGGTAGCTTCAACAATTTGCTTATATACATTTCCCCCATCAAAACTCCAAATAGAGAAGGCCTTTTCTTTGAGTTACATTAATTGTGTTAATTTCCTTGGGTTTCTTGCTTTCATGTCGGAACATCAATATCACTACAACAAGCCCAAGGAATATCAGAGTAGCAACCACTACTACTACAAGTGTTTTGTGTCCTTTCCTTCTTCCCCCAATTTCAGTTACACTACTACATGGAGCCAATCCTTTCACTACACCACATAACATCTTATTATGCATAAACCACTTCAGTGGAGCTCCTTGGAAGAGCTTACTCTTTGGGACTGGTCCTACCAATTCATTGTAAGATACATCAATGGTTGTCAGGCTTTCCATACTCTGAAATGATGACAGGATGGAGCCACTAAGTTCATTGTGTGAAAGATTCAAAGTATCTAGCATGATCAGACCACTAAGTTCGCTTGGTATTGCCCCAATAAATGAATTATCACTCAAGTCCAACGTGATATGTAAGTTGCGCAATAACTGTAGCATGATAGGGATATTTCCTTTGAAGTTATTGTGACTTAAATTCAATGAGAGCAGTTTTAAGAAATTCTCAATTGATCCTTGCATCAAACCACTCAAGTTATTTGATGACAAATCCAACAACTTCAGATTGGATAGTGCCCCAATTTCTTGTGGAATGCTTCCGTGGAGAAAATTATCCACGAGGCTCAAACGGAATACCCTTCTTAGATTTCCTAGTTCATTTGGAATATATCCTTCAAGCTTGTTTGATGAAAGGTCAAGAAGCCCTATCTGAGATAGTCTCCCCATACATGCGGGTATCCTCCCCGTAAGGTTGTTGTTTGAGATGCTAGCATCGTAAGATTATGACATTGCCCCTAGTTATAAGATAATTGACCAAACAGTTTATTCGAGCTCATATCCATATACACCAGATTAGGATGAACTCCTAAAGCAGAGATATCTCCCTCTATCTGATTCCTTTCAATACGAACTCTGACTAGGGTTCGGCAATGTATCAAACTTGATGGAAGTTGTCCATTCAGATTATTATCAGATCCAGTTAAATTCTTCAACCGCCCTCCAGCGCACAAGTCAGGTGGCAAAGGACCAGATATATTGTTACCATCCAACTGCAATAGCTCGAGATCCATTAAGGTGCCAATTTCTCGAGGAGCTTCTCCGGAGAATTGATTGTAACTGAGTTGCAAGGTGGTGAGCTTTGTCAAATTTCCAAAGATATTGGGGATAGAGCCTATCAATTTGTTTGTGCTAAGATCCAGACGTTGTAAATTCACCAGCAAACCTATTTCTTGTGGAAGACATCCTAAGAACTGATTACTAGCAAGGAACATGGTAGTGAGCTTACTGGAATTTCCAAAGAAGTTGAGAATGGAACCTACAAGATTATTTTTGCCAGGTTAATTACCTAGTTCTCAAGGAATACGCCCAGAAAGTTGGTTCTTGTTAAGTTCCAAATTTTCTAGATTCACGAGGTAACCTAGTTCTCGAGGAACATGCCCGGAAAGTTGGTTATCCCATAGATACAGGCCACTGAGGTTAATTAGGCCACCAAAGGAATCGGGGATGGAACCCATGAGTTTGTTGGCGCTAAGATCCAACATTTGTAAACCAAGTAACCTAGTTCTCGAGGAAGATATCCTGAGAATTTATTACGGTGGACGTACAATGTTGTGAGCTTAGTCAAATTCCCAAATCTAGGGGGAATGGATCCCATGAATTGGTCTTGTTAGGATCCAAATCTTCAAGATTCAGTAGGTCACCTAGTTCTCGAGGAACTTGCCGGAAAGTTGATTATCCCATAGATACAAAACAGTGAAGTTATTCAGACTCCCAAAGGTATCGGGGATGGAACCCTTGAGCTTGTTGGAGTTAAGATCTAATATTTCCAGACTTACAAGGTAACCTAGTTCTGGAGGAATATGCCCAGAAAGTTGGTTACCCCATAGGTACAAGGCAGTGAGGTTAATCAAACCCCGAAAAGTATTTGGAATGGAACCAGTGAGGTTATTTTGCCTAAGAGACAACTCTTGCAAATTCAAGAGATGACCTAGTTCTTGAGGGATATATCCAGATAATTTGTTACCACCAAGGTACAAGATAGTGAGTTTAGTGAAATTCCCTAAACTTCTTGGAATACGGCCTGTGAGGTTGTTGCTGGTAAAATCTACCGTAACTAGTTTCTGTAGGTAGCCTAGTTCAGTGGGGATGGGACCAGATAAGTGATTGGCTGACAAGCCAAGCCCCACTAGACTCTCTAGGTGTTTTATTTGCCATGGTCTTTCACCAGAAAGCTCATTCTCCTGAGCATTAGGTGCCACAGGTTAGGGAAGGATGATGCTAAAGCGGGTGGAAAGGAGCCCCTTATCTGATTGCTGGAGAGGTGGATACTCGTAAGAGTACACAACGCCGTGAAGTTGAGGGTGCTGATCGAGCTCCCCTCTCAGCCGCAGCCCCGGGAGAGAGATCTCGGTGACCACCTCCTGGTTCCTTGCCTCAAGCTTGCCGGTGCTGCACTTGATGCCATGCCAGCTGCACGGAGATGTACCGCTGTTTCCCCTTCCCCAGGATTGCAGCTGGGCTGGGTGGCTTGCGAGGAGGGCTACTGCTTGCTCTTCCAGCAGTGACGGCACAAAAGCCCTGGCTGGTGGAAACCAGGCTAGTAGGAGAGCGAGTGAGATGAGTTGGAGGAGAGGGGAGGTCTCCATGACTTGCATGGTAGGAGTTACTTCTTGGTTTGTCCCTGTGAACGTCATGGAGTCATCTTATATTTGTTTCATGATGATCCATGTAGCATTCTCATGGGTGTTCTTCCCACGCACGACTCTTGAGTCTTGAGACAGCTACACATACCGACATACGGCTCGAGACGCTACGTTGGTCCTCGTTTGCTGCGTGTACGCCAATCATATTATAGCACGTGCGATCAGGACAGGTCGTCCGCCGAGGTCCAAGGAAAGGCAAAAAAAGTCTGATTCCTGCTGAAAAGTTGGACTTGATGGGTGCCAATGATCTGTTTGATTCCAGCTGAAAAGTTGGACTCCACGGAAGGTTAGACATGGGCACTTGATATTGAGCTTCAGATACTATTCAAAGGAAATACGGCTTGCCGACATGTTTCACAAATGTATATATTTAGTGGACACGATCATGTTGTAGCACGCTCACTGTGCTTGCAGATTGCTGTTAAAAAAAACGATCATTTCTGAAAAAACCAGCAGAGTCATGCATATACAGATATTGCTTCCATCGTATATTCATGCCAAAAAAAGGACTGTAGAAGACATAGATATTGCTCCTACACTTCCGCAGAGACGGGCGCCCGTCGTCATTGCCGCAAAATGCCAGGTGCTCCGCATGGCGCTCCAGGAGTAGGAGTGGTTGGCGATGCAGCCAGCGACGACGGCGAAGAAAGGAGTACGGCTCCGAGGGGAGCAGACCCGCGCCGCCTGGCACATGGCGGGCATCTTCATATCGTCGTCCTCCTCCGCTTCGAACAGCGATGATGATGGTGACGCGCCCGGGGACACCGACGCCTACGCCGAGTCCAGCCACCGAGACCCCAAGGGGAAGCGTCCGGCAAGGAAGTGGTGAAATCAGCCTCTAATTTTAATTCATATTAAATCGTTAAGTGATGAACTCGGGTGGCAGGCACTTTTCGATCGGATTATGTTAAGTTTCTATGTCCAATCAGATTATATTTATATGTTATCTATGCCAGATTTATACGCTCTATGTTGATCTATGTAGGAACAACGTTTGCATATGGATTAGAGTAGTGTCGGTGCTAAAACTGGCAGATCTCAGGTAGGGGGTCCCAAGCTTGGTGATCTGAGCTAGATGGTTACAGGAGAAGTAGGGGCACGATGTTTTACCCAGGTTCGGGCCCTCGTCATGAGGTAAAACCCTACATCCTGCATTGTATAATATTAACAAGAATTATACACTAGTTTAATTATGGTACTAAGATGCTTACATTAGTTCAAGTTCACTATGCTTTCCAAGGAAGTACGTAGCTGGTATAGAAGAAATTACATGGCACAATCACGTCATCCATAGACATAGGCACTCCTGTGTAGGAATGATGAGCCTAGCATGTATAAAATCAATATGATTTGCACATGCTTTAATCGTGGATAACTCCTCACTGGCATGCCGTGCCGTTGGCCTGCGTGATGGACTTGGCTCAAGGCATTGAACTGCAACACTGAGCATGGAGTGTATTTCTCTAGTGGTTGCGGCATCTGGTAGCACGAGCCTCAAGTCCAGCAGATCCTTTAAGTAAACATCATTATTTTTGGTTCTCAACGAGAGGGATGAGAGCAAATCGCCTGGATGGCATCCTGCAAATAACTCCAAAACAAGCACTCCAAAGCTATATAGATCACATTTCTCTGTCACATTGTCTGTATATGCTAGCTCTGCAATTATTATAATCTAATTAGCATATGTATGTGTTGCAAGTAAATTGATCAAAGTTCATCATAATGATCACAATACATCACATTCACAAAACTAGTTGTTAAGTTTTGATTTTTGTTTACCTGGGGCAAGATAGCCTTTTGTCCCCGCAAGCCTTGTTATATTCTGGCCATCAATATCGAGAATTTTAGCAGTACCGAAGTCAGAAATGCAAGCTCGAAATTCCACATCAAGCAAAATGTTGTTGCTCGTTATATCTCTGTGGACTACTGGTGACGAACAATCATGATGCATGTATGCCAAAGCATGAATCACGTCCAGTACAATATGTATCCGCCTTCTCCAATCTAACTCGATTGCTCTTGCATTGGATCTCAATATTTCTGCTAAGTCGCCTCTCTCCATATATTCATAGATAAGGAACCTTCCTTGTCTAGATGAACAATACCCAAATAGCTTAACGATGTTTCGATGTCGAATCCACACCAATGCCTCTATTTCAGAATTGAACATTGCCTCGTTGACATAACAATCATCTTGTATCGTATGTATCTTCTTCACCGCAAATATTTCACATGTTGAAACTCTAGCTTTGTAGACAGACCCGTATCCCCCGGTCCCTATGCAATGTGTCTCACTAAAATTGTTGGTTGCTTCCACAATTTTCTTGAACACATTTTCCCCATCAAAACTCCAAATAGAGAATAATTTTTCTTGTGTAACTCTAGAATTGACAATTGACTTTGATTTGTTCCTCTCATGTCGGAACACCAATATAGATACAACAAGAACAAGACATATCGTAGTAGTAACCATGGCTAGTGCAAGTGTTTTGTATCCTTTCATTTTCCCTCCATTCTGAGTTGCACTACTACAAGGGGGCAATCCTTTCACAACACCACATATCATATTATTATGCATGAACCATTGGATTGGAGCTCCTCGGAAGAGCTTACTCTCTGGTACTGGCCCTTCTAATTCATTATAAGATAAATCAATCAATGTCAAGCTTTCCATTCCCTTAAATGATGACGGGATCAAGCCAGTAAGTACATTGTTTGAAAGATTCAAAGTTTCTAGCATGGTCAGATCACTAAGTTGGCTTGGTATTGCCCCAACAAATGAATTATCACTTAAATCCAACTTGTCTTGTAAGTTGTGCAATGCCCCTAGAATAGGAGGAATGCTTCCTTTGAAGTTATTGTGTCTCAAATTAAATGAGTGAAGCATCAAACAATTCTCAATTGATCCTTGTACCAAACCACTTAGGTAATTTGAGGAAAAATCCAAAAACTCCAAACTAGACAGGGACCAAATTTCTTGTGGTATGCTTCCATGGAGTGAATTATCTGCGAGGCTCGGGTAGAACAACTTTTTAAGTTTTCCCAGTTCACTTGGAATCTCTCCCTCAAGCTTGTTTGATGAAAGATCAAGTATCTGTAGTTGAAACATTTGCCCCATACTTGCGGGTATTTTACCTGTGATGTTGTTGTTTGAGATACTTAGCTTGTTAAGCTTACGAGACTCTCCCCATTTATAAGATAATTGACCAAACAGTTTATTTGATTTCATATCTAAGTACACTAGATTTGGATGGGCTCCCATCTCAGAAATATCTCCTTCTAGTTGATTCATTTCAAGACGAACTCTGACAAGGCTTCTACAGTTTAACAAGCTTGATGGCAAAGGTCCATTCAGGTAGTTAACTTCTGCAGTAAAATTCTTGAGCCGACCACTAATGCACAAATTGGGTGGCAGAGGACCGGAGAGGTAGTTATTGGAGAACTCGAGTTTCTCAAGATTCGTTAAGTTGCCGATTTCTTGAGGGACATGTCCAAACAATTGATTCTCACTGAGTTGCAAGGTAGTGAGCTTAGTCAAGTTTCCAAAGGTATCCGGGATGGAACCCATGATTGTGTTATTACTGATATACAGTTCTTCTAGTTTCACCAGGTAACCTATTTCTCGAGGAATAAATCCAGAAAGTTGGTTATCCCTTAGGTACAAGCCAGTGAGTTTAACCAAACTCCCAAAGGTATTAGGGATGGAACCAGTGAGTTTGTTGCTGCTAAGATCTAAGTCTTCTAAATTCACCAGGTAACCTAGTTCTACAGGAATATGCCCAAAAAGTTTGTTATCCCAGAGATACAAGCAAGTGAGGTTAACTAGACTCCCAAAGGTATCAGGGATGGAACCCGTGAGTTCATTTGCATCAAGGGACAGCTCTCGTAAATTCACCAGGTAACATAGTTCTCGAGGAAGATATCCAGATAAATAATTTCCAGTAAGGTACAAGATGGTGAGTTTAGTGAGATTCCCTAAATCTCTTGGAATGGAGCCTATGAGGTTGTTGTGGAAAAAATCTAACCTGACAAGCTTCTTTAGGTAGCCTAGTTCACTGGGGATGGGACCAGACAAGTTGTTGATTGATAACTTAAGTGTCACAAGATTTTCTAGCTCTCCTATTTGCCTTGGTATTTCACCAGAGAGTCCAAGGGGAAGCGTCCGGCAAGGAAGTGGTGAAATCAGCCTCTAATTTTAATTCATATTAAATCGTTAAGTGATGAACTCGGGTGGCAGGCACTTTTCGATCGGATTGTGTTAAGTTTCTATGTCCAATCAGATTATGTTTATATGTTATCTATGCCAGATTTCTATGGTCTATGTTGATCTATGTAGGAACAACGTTTGCATATGGATTAGAGTAGTGTCGGTGCTAAAACTGGCAGATCTCAGGTAGGGGGTCCCAAGCTTGGTGATCTGAGCTAGATGGTTACAGGAGAAGTAGGGACACGATGTTTTACCCAGGTTCGGGCCCTCGTCATGAGGTAAAACCCTACATCCTGCATTGTATAATATTAACAAGAATTATACACTAGTTTAATTATGGTACTAAGATGCTTACATTAGTTCAAGTTCACTATGCTTTCCAAGGAAGTACGTAGCTGGTATAGAAGAAATTACATGGCACAATCACGTCATCCATAGACATAGGCACTACTGTGTAGGAATGATGAGCCTAGCATGTATAAAATCAATATGATTTGCACATGCTTTAATCGTGGATAACTCCTCACTGGCATGCCGTGCCGTTGGCCTGCGTGATGGGCTCGGCTCAAGGCATTGAACTGCAACACTGAGCATGGAGTGTATTTCTCTAGTGGTTGCGGCATCTGGTAGCACGAGCCTCAAGTCCAGCAGATCCTTTAAGTAAACATCATTATTTTTGGTTCTCAACGAGAGGGATGAGAGCAAATCGCCTGGATGGCATCCTGCAAATAACTCCAAAACAAGCACTCCAAAGCTATATAGATCACATTTCTCTGTCACATTGTCTGTATATGCTAGCTCTGCAATTATTATAATCTAATTAGCATATGTATGTGTTGCAAGTAAATTGATCAAAGTTCATCATAATGATCACAATACATCACATTCACAAAACTAGTTGTTAAGTTTTGATTTTTGTTTACCTGGGGCAAGATAGCCTTTTGTCCCCGCAAGCCTTGTTATATTCTGGCCATCAATATCGAGAATTTTAGCAGTACCGAAGTCAGAAATGCAAGCTCGAAATTCCACATCAAGCAAAATGTTGTTGCTCGTTATATCTCTGTGGACTACTGGTGACGAACAATCATGATGCATGTATGCCAAAGCATGAATCACGTCCAGTACAATATGTATCCGCCTTCTCCAATCTAACTCGATTGCTCTTGCATTGGATCTCAATATTTCTGCTAAATCTCCTCTCTCCATATATTCATAGATAAGGAACCTTCCTTGTCTAGATGAACAATACCCAAATAGCTTAACGATGTTTCGATGTCGAATCCACACCAATGCCTCTATTTCAGAATTGAACATTGCCTCGTTGACATAACAATCATCTTGTATCGTATGTATCTTCTTCACCGCAAATATTTCACATGTTGAAACTCTAGCTTTGTAGACAGACCCGTATCCCCCGGTCCCTATGCAATGTGTCTCACTAAAATTGTTGGTTGCTTCCACAATTTTCTTGAACACATTTTCCCCATCAAAACTCCAAATAGAGAATAATTTTTCTTGTGTAACTCTAGAATTGACAATTGACTTTGATTTGTTCCTCTCATGTCGGAACACCAATATAGATACAACAAGAACAAGACATATCGTAGTAGTAACCATGGCTAGTGCAAGTGTTTTGTATCTTTTCATTTTCCCTCCATTCTGAGTTGCACTACTACAAGGGGGCAATCCTTTCACAACACCACATATCATATTATTATGCATGAACCATTGGATTGGAGCTCCTCGGAAGAGCTTACTCTCTGGTACTGGCCCTTCTAATTCATTATAAGATAAATCAATCAATGTCAAGCTTTCCATTCCCTTAAATGATGACGGGATCAAGCCAGTAAGTACATTGTTTGAAAGATTCAAAGTTTCTAGCATGGTCAGATCACTAAGTTGGCTTGGTATTGCCCCAACAAATGAATTATCACTTAAATCCAACTTGTCTTGTAAGTTGTGCAATGCCCCTAGAATAGGAGGAATGCTTCCTTTGAAGTTATTGTGTCTCAAATTAAATGAGCGAAGCATCAAACAATTCTCAATTGATCCTTGTACCAAACCACTTAGGTAATTTGACGAAAAATCCAAAAACTCCAAACTAGACAGGGACCAAATTTCTTGTGGTATGCTTCCATGGAGTGAATTATCTGCGAGGCTCAGGTAGAACAACTTTTTAAGTTTTCCCAGTTCACTTGGAATCTCTCCCTCAAGCTTGTTTGATGAAAGATCAAGTATCTGTAGTTGAAACATTTGCCCCATACTTGCGGGTATTTTACCTGTGATGTTGTTGTTTGAGATACTTAACTTGTTAAGTTTACGAGACTCCCCCCATTTGCAAGATAATTGACCAAATAGTTTATTTGACCTCATGTCTATGTACACTAGATTTGGATGAGCTCCCATCTCAGAAATATCTCCTTCTAGTTGATTCATTTCAAGACGAACTCTGACTAGGCTTCTACAGTTTAACAAGCTTGATGGCAGAGTTCCATTCAGGTAGTTATCTTCCGCAGTTAAATTCTTGAGCCGGCCACTAATGCACAAATTGGGTGGCAGAGGACCGGAGAGGTAGTTATTGGAGAACTCGAGTTTCTCAAGATTCGTTAAGTTGCCGATTTCTTGAGGGACATGTCCAAACAATTGATTCTCACTGAGTTGCAAGGTAGTGAGCTTAGTCAAGTTTCCAAAGGTATCCGGGATGGAACCCATGATTGTGTTATTACTGATATACAGTTCTTCTAGTTTCACCAGGTAACCTATCTCTCGAGGAATAAATCCAGAAAGTTGGTTATCCCTTAGGTACAAGCCAGTGAGTTTAACCAAACTCCCAAAGGTATTAGGTATGGAACCAATGAGTTCGTTGCTGCTAAGATCTAACTCTTCTAAATTCACCAGGTAACCTAGTTCTGGAGGAATATGCCCAAAAAGTTTGTTGTCCCAGATATACAATTGAGTGAGATTATTTAGACTCCCAAAGGTATCAGGGATGGAACCCATGAGTTCATTTTCTTGAAGGGACAACTCTCGTAAATTCACCAAGTAACCTAGTTCTCGAGGAAGATATCCAGATAAATAATTTCCAGCAAGGTACAAGATGGTGAGTTTAGTGAGATTCCCTACATCTCTTGGAATGGAGCCTATGAGGTTGTTGTGGACAAAATCTAACCTGACAAGCTTCTTTAGGTAGCCTAGTTCACTGGGGATGGGACCAGACAAGTTATTGATTGATAACTTAAGTGTCACAAGATTTTCTAGCTCTCCTATTTGCCTTGGTATTTCACCAGAGAGTTCATTCTGCTGGAGCATTAAGCACCGTAGTTTTTTCAATGATGCTAAAGCAGGTGATAAAGGGCCCCTTATCTGATTGCGTTGAAGAAGCAGGAACCGGAGGTCTCTGAGTGACACAATGCCGGGAGGGATCCTCCCGGTGAGCCTGTTGTGCGAGAGTTGGATGCTCGTCAGGGTCGCCAACGCCGTGAAGTTGAGGGCGTCGAGCTCCCCTCTCAGCCGCAGCCCACGTAGAGAGATCTTGGTGATCACCTCTTGGTGACTTGCTTGATGCTTGCTGCACTCGATGCCGTACCAGCTGCAGGGCCGCTTAGAGTTGTTTCCCATTCCCCAGGATTGAAGCTGGGCAGGGTGGCTTTCTAGTGTGTCTTTCCAGGCAAGGAGAGCCCCTGCTTGTTCTTGGAGGGACGGCACTGCCATTGCCTGGAGAAACGTGGCTAGTGGGACAGTGAGTGAGATGAAGCGTAGGAGAGGGGAGTTCTCCATGACTAGTCGCATGGCTGTGGTTGGAGCTTGGGTCTTGGTGTATGCCTCCGAAACTGTGCGAAACTTCACCTTATATGCAGTTTCATGGTAGGTAGACCGCCCATTTGACTCCGTGTACGACTGGACGCAAGGGTCCTAATTTTACGGAAATAATGTCGCCTCGTCTTAGCGTGGAAACCGTGTCCAAGTAATTTCTGGTTCTGGACGTTCTTTGTAAATTAACCCTAGAATTTTGGACTGGAGGCTTTAAGCTTTTCTACTGGTCGAGGCAAAGGTCTGCAAAGTAGTGAGCTTTGAGGAGTTTAAAAACAAAAGGCGACGTACGTGTTTCGCGTGTATATCTTTCCCTTTGTTGTCCCTGCATAAGAAACCACCAAAGAAAGAAAAGGTGAGCATTGGATTCAACGAAAAGATCTCCCTGTGCTCATGATTTTCAAGGGGGTAGAATGACAGGTACAAGTGCACTAAGCTTGAACCATCTGTAAATAAACCTGAGTGCGCTCGTCCCAAACTGTGACCTCATGTTGACCGTTCCTGATGCTAAAGCTACTCTGGTGGCCGAAAATTAAGGATAGAAATAATCTAATTCTAGCAAAGCTCAAGCAATATTGACCATAAGTACCTTCAAGCTTTCTCAAAGAATTAAACCAGACGTCAGTTTATTGTACAAAACAAAGACCCGGATTTTCTCGTGAGTTACACACAATATTGTCCTAAAAAAACACCCAGAGTTTCTCAAAGATTTTAACCTGTCAACATTTTTTAACGTGAAGGTAGTTTTTATCAAATAACAGTAGCAATAAAGAATGCTGGAGTATCCGCCTTCCTGGGCTCGGGGAAAGAGAGCCTCTTGGCCACCCGTTGCCGGGGAGAGCAGCCACGGGGGCCTCTCGGGGCAGCTTCGAGCCATCTGATCTACCAGGACAGCTTGCACCCGGGCGACCCAGCTGGAGTGTCCATGATGGGTGGACCATGGGGGCGCGCCCGGGGCCTATGTCATTGGGCAGCATCGGGCATGCCCGCGATGGAACTGTCGAGCCTTCACACCATCCATTTTCGGTTGGAGTGTCGTGACGGCATCTCAGGGGCTCTCCGCGTGCCCGGGCGACCTGACTGGGTGGACCGTGGGGCGTGCCCGGGGCCACCATCATTGGGCGTCGGCGGACGCGTTGGCGATGGTACTCTCGCGTGTTGCCTCACACGAGACGGGGAGGGCGGACTTGCATGTCGGCCTCCTCGCCCACGCCAGGCGGTTCGGTCCCGACAGGTGGGCCGTTCGTGGTGCTTGCGGCGGCGGCTCACGCATGGATCCAGGTCGTGGGGGCCGTTGGCGAGAGGGGTGGGCTCACTACAAGAATACCCCTTATAAAGCAACCCACATTCTACAACATTTTAGCTATAGGTTGTAAAATTCATAATAGATACACATATGAAAGGTTGCACGTATGCGTTGCAGAATGCAGATTTACATCTCTTTGACCCTATCGTGGGACATATACCAAAAAAAACAGGGAAGGAGAGAGGAATGCGCGAGAAACAGATCCCCCGATGCCCCTCCTCTCTCCCAAGTCGCCGCCACCAACCGCCTCATCACCCTCCTCTCCCCCTTGCCGCCGGCCCTCCCCTGCCCTCCTCCCACCTCGCAGCTCCGGAGGCTACCGGATCCGCCGCATCACCCACCCACCCACTTATCCCTCTCACATCCCATCTCTCTCTCTTGATGTGACTCCTCATTGCGCCACCTGCGGCGGCTGATTCAGGCGATGTCCGGCGAATCCCGCCATCGCGAAGCACAGCCCGACGTCCCCTCACACCGTGGCGCCCTTCCATGCGGCTAGATCCGGCGGTAGCGGCCACCAAAGCCCACCCGGCCGCGACCTTTCCCCGATGGCTAGGGCTTCGGGCGTCGGCTCAGGTGCCGGTGGCCATGGCGTCGTCTCGTCCGGTGAGTGAATCCCCTCCCCTGGCTTTGGCCTCTCTCCCTTCCCTTTTCTCTGACCTCTGTTCTTCTCTTCTCCTGAGACGTCTCGGTATACCCCCCTCCCCCCCCCCCCCCCATTCTATTGCTGCTAATCCCTGTCAAAAAAGTTTGACCCTTGTGCAATTCATTGACGAACACTGATAGGCCTATAGACTGACTTCCGATCTCCATTGATTTACATTTATGCACTGATTGCTACTCTATTAAATTAGTAATTATTAGATATCAATGGAGCATCAAATTTTTAAAAATTCTTATACGCTGCTAAGTGCTAACTCATCCATCCTTGGTAGATGAGTCGTTAATCCTTTCTATTTTTTTATGTAGAGAAGCACTACTTCTTATATGCGGACCCCATGTTAAATAGTCTATTACAAGAGTTACAATATTTAAAGAGGGATCCAGTCTTAATAGATCTCTGTATTGCAGTTTTGATGAGTTACTAATCAAAGTTTTTGTTGCAATTTCACACTTTTTGGGAGTCTGATGGTCAGGTTATTCAGGTGGAGGTAGTAGCTTGCTAATGGTGGCTTTCACGTCCAGCGCAAATACTAGTGGACGTGGACCTGTTGGGGAAAGCACGTACATCTTTGTGTTTAGTGAGCAGGTGAATTAATAATCCACATTGTTTCTTCTATGATGTTGCTTTGATGCTGTTGATATGATTCAGAACACTGATAAATAAGACAGTACACATTTTCTTTGTCATTTGGTTATGTGATTGTCCTCTCATACACTGGAGGAGGGTAGTGGAGGCGAAACTGGGCCACGACCTCCCTTCCAAAATTACAAAAAGAATTTTATACAAAGTTTATTCACTACTTTAGCACAGCCCAGGAGATAATGCCCAGTAGCAGTCTAGGAACAGCGTCCATCCCCGATTCTCCACGGCTCCGATAGACTGCTCCTGCAGGGCTAGATCACTACCAGGCCACAGCTATTGTGAACCATCCTCCGCTGACATGATTTGAGCGACCGACCATTGCGAACTCGTCCGTTCGTCTGATGACCTCCTTGGCTCCTCCTCTTTATCGACTTGTCTATCCCCTTCTTATCGGTCGGAGGCTTGGAGCTGCATGACGCTGACGCCGGCAAGCCACCACGCCGGACGGATGACGCACCAGCACTTGTGCGCACTGGACCTTAATCCTCTTGCTGGGTTGCGGCTCCTTGTTGATTGAAACCAAACGCCTTGGACACTGCTGGTTGGTGCTTCGTGCTTGCCTGGCTAATCGCTTGGTTAGTTTACTACAGAAATGTATGTCCTATTTTTTGATTGGAACGGAGAGAGTAACTGAGAAGCGAGGTGTGATGATAATTTATTCATATAGATGTTCACTGCATCGGTTAAATGCTGGAAAATTTGATGCATTATAAATTCCTGATTTAGATATATAGCAACAATGGAAACGACATATTGTTTAGTCATATAATTATGGGATCCCTACAAATTATCGCTTACACTTGTTCTATGATGAGTAGCTTTTTCATGCATATTGTGTGTTTTTAGATGGATTTGGCCCCCTGTTGTGTTTTGGTCACGCTCCGCCACTGCTCTCATAGCATGCAGTTATTATATATGCAATTGGGTCAAGTCAATGCAAAGGATTCATCTATACCAAGTACTTATCTACTAATCTAAAAAAGATACTTATCTACTACCGCTGTACATCATAGTGTAAAAAAAACTGAATCCCAATACCCCACTTAGATGCAACCCACACCTGAGCTTTATGCATGTTCATGTGCAAACATTCATATACTAAAGCTTGCAGCAAGCACACGCACATATACACCGGCAGCAGCTCACTGTTAATCATCATATTAGTCATTCATTAAATAGAGGCTCACTGTTTGTTTGTGCGCAGGTTTCCGAAGAAAGAAATACTCAATGCCATTCGGTGGTTTTCAATGTGCCAGTGTCTACATTCATAGTACATCATTAAGTTTTACCTTCAACTAAGACTATTTCCGTTGAGGTGATTATTTATTTATTCCTTTATTGCTTAGATTAGCTCTAACCATTTTTCAGCCTTCTTTTCTGCTCTTATTCAACTATTTATGTACTCCTATCTCACCAATTGTGTACCTATTGTTGTGTGTAATTTAATGTGAGGCGCCGCACTTATCCGTTCCAGCACTGCCGAGATGGAGGCGACATCACGGACGGCTGGAGCTGCGAGTAGATTTGTCCAAGATACAGCAGTGTTCGTAGTCATAGTTCTGGTAACTGTCTGCGATCTCCATATGTTAACTGTTTGCGAAGATGGAAATGCAAGTAATGTTCTTCTTAGATGCTCTTGCCTTTTTGATTTGTACATTGCTAAAGTGACCACTGAGCTCATACCACTTTGATTCATAAATTGCTGAATTACCCTCATGAACTCTTGCTGTCATGGTTTGTAAATTGCTGAATTTCCCATTATGTCGCTTGCACTGTTCCATACAAGCAGTGTCTATTATGCTTTTAATCCGTCAACTAAGTAGGTACTATGTTATTAGTGGCTTGCTTTTAGGCCACAACCACATCTGTTTATTTTTCTCCGAGTCTGTTTATGTTTGTTTTGTGACCTGAGGTAGTATATTGAGTTGTAAGGGAATACTTTCAGGTCACAACTTTTCTTTGTAATAGTTGTAATCTAGGCAGGCAACCAATGTTTCGAAAGTAATGACCCATTGTAAGAAGTAATGTTTCCTATTTGCTGGGCAACCCATCACTATTTGCATCATGTCAATGCATTGTGTATTAACAGTTCATTTTGTTATTTTGTTTGTAGATTCAAAAGATATACGGATGATTATATGGGTGCGTGGCAAGTATACTGCAATGATGATGATGATGTTCCCGGTTCACGATGAAGACGATGATGACTGTTCTCAGTTTTAGTTTAGTTGTAGGGATGCTTTTCCTGTTGGATGATGTTCCTTGGTTAAGTTTTAGTTTAAGTTGTAGGGATGTTGATGGATGATTTCAGTTTAAGTTTTGCTGTCAAGAGAATATTCAGGTTATGCATCACATTTGGATGTTATTCCTCCTGTAATATCAACTATTGTAATCCCACAGTTGTTTTCAATATATGATTTCTTCCTGTCGTGCGTATATTTTTTCTTCTGACTTGATATACATACTTATCATCATTATGTGGGGCATTAATTTAATTACTGGAAATATATAAAATATTATTCACATTTTATATGTAAAACACCTGAAGCATTGCAAATTCTTTGTGGCCAAGCAATGGGATTTGAAATCCTGTAGATGAGATTTGAATTCCTCGACATTAACCACCAACGTATATGAGTGTTGTAAAAGTCGGTTTTATGTGTTGTACTCTTGCAACGGTTTCTTTTACCAACGGAAGTATAACCGTTGCATTATGCGCTAGCAACACTGGATAAGGCTACGCATCCAAAACCGTTGGTAAAGACGCTAGCAACGCATATATGGACATTTAGATACGGAAAAATGCGTTGCTATATGATGGGTCCTGTTGTAGTGGCTACACCCACCTTTGAGGGGATTGTTTGCTCGTGCGAGCCGTCCTTCTTAGCTTGGTCTAGGATGTTACGTGCGATCGATCCAGCTGGGCTTCACCGGGTGGCTGGATAGGGTCAACCGGCCATGGTCGGCACGACGCGCGATTGTCAAGGCTAGGTCCGTCTATCAGTGCCCATTGCCTCTTGACAGGTTGCCTCGCTCTTGCCAACCACGAACCAGGTGGTCGGAGAGGGCTATCCGGATAGGGGTGCGGCGGTGGCCTTGCCGGCTGGCTAGCATCGAGCCATATTCGAATGTTGCGCCGAGGGTGGCTCGATCTGTTCCTTAAGGAGGTTGTGTCTTGTTATAAGTTCATTGATTTATGTCACACGTCGGATGGCGTGCACATTATGCCTTGCACATGCTATTCCTGGGCGATCTTTGCCCGTTCTAGCCGGTGACGGTCGAACGCGTCTCCTGCCTCTCTCGCTTCTTGCACGCATGTGTAGCGTGCCTTCTTCTCCGGCCTCAATGAGCATGCAGCCCATTGACGGCCAGCTCGCCGTCTCTGTTTTGGCCTTTCGGGTGGGGTTCGCCTTTGCTGTATTGTTCGTGTCAATGTTTCTTCTGTTTGGCATCTTTTTTCTTTGATCGGTCCACCTAGGGACACGCGGTTTCCTCTCCTTTTGTTTTTTCTCATTGTTTTGGTGGCGAGTTGTCTTGAAGCCGGCGTGAGTAGGTCAAAAGTTTGATACAGGGAGTCCACACTTGGCTTCACTTACTGTCAATGATCCTGATGTCGACATGCTTGACTATATAAACTTACGATAAGGAAAGTGACATCTACCACCAATACATATATCTGCGGGAAATATTCCAGAGCACTACACGTAGCGGCACCATTTGATAGATCAATACATATACCCACCAATATCATATCCCATTTTCTTATAATAGATGAATACCTAATTAAGTTTGGTATATGTTCATCACATGGATACATGTTTTGTTGATCGATGTTCTGATCGCTTCGGAATTTCTTTTTCTTCGTTCTTTATCTAGGCATAACTTTGCTCTTGTATGACATTACTTTTGCCAGTTTGATTCTTTGTTTGTGCATTAGTGTTGGTTATGTGCATCTTGGTCATGGAGAGGCAATGTGTGTGCTCACTGTGTCTGTATCCCCTTGACGCTCATTTTGAGTCAATAAAATTCACCCGCTGTCGAAAAAAGAAGTTTGATGACTGGCCAAATGTAAGTACTTATAGTACCTTGCTTGCTTGATATAATTAATTTTGTTTTAATCCTATATCTATTTGCCTTATGAGTCTAGCTATGTAGTTGAGTGAGTGATGCGGTTATCATTAATTCTTGTTACCCATAATTATCATAACTTTGCTTCCCACTCAACATGTCCTATATGACAACCAGAAAGTCACCCTCATTAATTCTTGTTACCCATAATTATCACCACTCTACCTCCCACTCAACACATCCTATATGAAGATGAGAAAATCACCCAAACCACTCTACTTTCCACCTTGGCATGGTACTTATCAAGAGAGGCATTTTTTTTGTACCATTCTACTAGCCTAAGTAGTTGGACAGGGCATCCATCATGAAAATCCTTGTTCTAGCTAATCACATCTTGGATCGGCGATGTCATCATCGGCATGTTCTACCTTCTTGAAGGCGTTAGATGTTTATATCATTTATTGTTATGGTTTCTTATTGTGGTGTATTTGTTGTACTCGGCTTCTTGATTGCTTTGGCCCCTTGTCTTGTGTCAACTTTAATCAAACTGTGGCCATGCATGTACTCTTTGTGTTCATGCGGATGCAAAGGCTGGGAGGCTTATACCTTCCTTTTTGTACTAAGATAAGAGTAGTCATTTGTTATGAATTAACTAGTTCACCTGCGTGGTATTGTTTGACTATGAATATTGTAGGGAAGGAGATGGCTGAACATTTGAAAATTTTATTTAACACGGTGAAAAATGATCAACACAAATTTTGTAATATTAAGACACACTGCTTTTATTCGTACTCATAACAATAGTTGATACATAACACTCTTCAGGTGCACTTTGAGAGTTTGTACGTATTAATTACCTATAGCATGCTTAATATCACCATACATGCATCACAGTTCACACACAAATATACATAAATACCCATGCATGCATATAGGGTGCATGTTTCTGCATTGCTTAACTAGTACTCTGTATTATCCTTTGGGGGGCGGGGAGGGGGGGGGGGGGGGGGGGGGGGCTGCTAGCTAGCTTAATTCTTGGGGCATGGCGGAAAGACGCAAGTGACTGGTCTAAGCGCAATGGGCGGCTTCTCCTCGCGGAAGAATGGCAGAAGAACTGCATGCGCAAGAGAAAATGGCAGAACATGAAACAATTAATAGTAAAGATATGTGTGTGCTGTATTTTTCTGAAGAACAAACATGTTAGAAGATCTAGTACATACATCGGCCAGAGCCATGGCAGGTGTAGCTGCTGCTTATGATCACCACGGAGATGAGCACCATGACCTGCACGAACAACCCGCGAGCTCTGAAAGTAACTCCAACCGATGAAGCCATCTCTACTTGTTAACCTTGTGTACCCAAGTTTTCTTTGTGTGAAACAAGTTGTATGATCGTCTGGTGTTTGTTTATATAGGCAGTTCTTGCCCTGGATGGTTGGTCCTAAAGGTGACATGGGCAGGTAAAAAAATGGACTTTTGTTGGACTAGAAACAGTAGGGAAGAGACCTACCTACCGTCGGAATATCCAGCAAAAATATTACTAGTGTATCAAGAATCACGTTGGTTCCGGAAGTCAAGGTGGTGTGTCTAGTGTAGAGTTCTTGCCGACACAAGACATCAGCCCAAGGATCAGTTCTACACGCCATCATGGGATTCTCTAATGCCCAACGGCGCCTTTGTCTTGCCATGATGGCTTTGTGTTGCTCGAAATCGATCGCGAGCAGCTTGTTCTCAAGCGGAAGCAAAAGGAGGATATGTCACATTTGTGGCATGCGCCCTCAAACAAGCTCAGGGTCTTTCTAATATTTTTATTAGTCTTGAATTATGTATTGCTTTTGCAAGAAGGGGCCGTAATAATATTCCTCACCATTGTGCATAGTTCGCGGCAGGGACGGAGATTCACAGGCAAAGCTCGGTCATGGCCCACCCAACCGAGAAGCAAAACAGTGAGGTGTGAGGGTAAAGCTTTTAAGTTCATCAAAACTTCATGGATTTTGATGATTTTTTCTGGGTTTTAATAAATAATTGTAAATCAAAGAAACATTCTGAAATTTAAAATGTTTACAACTTTTTCAAAATAATTTCTTCAAAAAATAATATTTAAAAAACATAAAAATATATAAACAAAACCACAAAAATACCAATTGATTAAAAAAACCTAACAAAAATCGGTAGTAAAAATAGTAAAAATCGGAAGAAGCACACAAGAAAAAAAACTAGAAAATAAATAGGGACAAAAATGTTGAAACCAAAAAGGAAACGTGATTTCCAAGATTTGTTTCAGACCTTCCGGTGATTGGCATTCAGTAGGAGAAGGCGGTCTCATCGACTACAAAGAAATTTGGGGCGACTTCGTCAATCTCAAATGTTGTGCCAGCTCAGTATATCGTAGGTGCCCATAGAGTATGATGTGCGTGCGTGCATTCATAGCGTTGAATGTATGTGTGTGTATATGAACGTTTATGTTCGTACTGTGTTAAAATAAAGACAGACACGCTGGAAATTAGCTAAAACGCCCTCCCGTGAGCGCGTGAGGGGTGATCCCAAACACATGTGTGCAAGGGTGGCCAAGAATGGACGGACACGGGAGAGGGTCTGGGACGGCACAACTGGGTGCGGCTTTATCTCACCGATGGATTATAGTGCGTGCATGCTGGGCGGATCCTGCACAAATGTGCACACCTCGCGAGCGTTAGGTTGCTATTTCTCGGTTTCAGGTTCTAGAAACTTCCTTGAAACAGTTTTTATTTTTTATGTATTATCTTGCGATTTTTCTTTTAGGTTTTTGGTTTCATTTTTTCTTAATTTCCATTTTCTCAATTTCATGATTTTTTTTCAAAATACAGAGCATTTTTCTAATGTGGTCCAAATTCATGATTTTTAGAATTTTGAAATATTGTACGAAATTTGTGAACATTTTTTAAATTCATTACTTCTTTTAGAATTTCAAGAACATTCTCTGAAATCCGTGACTTACTTCCAAACAATATTTCCTGAACTCTTGGAACATTTTTCAAATTTGTGAACAACTTTTGAAATTTGGAACATTTTTCGGAATAAAGACAAATTTAAATTTCATGATTCTTTTGAATCCCCAAAAACAATTTAGATCATGAACTTTTTTGAATATTTTAAAGAAATACTACATACGACACATTTTTTTTAAATCCATGAACATTTTTTCAAAACCATGAAGATATTTAACTCTAGTTTATTGAAAATTTGTGAACATATTTTGAAATAAAGGAATAATTTTCAAATCCATGAACAGTTTTTCAAATATAGAAAATTTTCTCAAATTCCTGATCTTTTTTTAAATTCATTTTTTTCTGAAACATGAACATTTTATTAAAAAAGTCATAAATTTAAAAAATATTTACTTTAAAAAACATATTCAACATTTTTCAAAAGATGTTCACGTTTTAAAAATAACTTATATCAAAACATACTCGCAATTTAAAATATGTTTGAAATTTAGAAAAATGTTTACACTTGCAAAATTTACTCATGGTTTCAATAATGTTTGGAATTTTCAAAAGAAAAACAGGTTTTCAAAAATTGTTCATGATATCAAAAAAATTAAAATTTCAATAAAATGTCACTTTTTCAAAAAATAATCAAAATTCAAATGATATGAACTTTTCCAAATAATATTTCCCAAATAATATTCATTTTTTTAGAAAAAACAATTTGAATTTTTGAAAACTCGAATGGAAAAAATGCTGCGGTTTCTATTTGCTACAGTCCCCGGTCTCTAGAGTTGACCCCACTACAGTACACAACATAGCTACATGGGTCGACTCAGCGGGAACATATCTGGTGCACCAGGGTAATTGGTGCTACCGGTGCACCAGTCCCCCGTTGTACTTTCAAAATGTTTGGAAAAATTAGTGCATTGACACAACATCAATGTATGTTGTCAGAAAAAATCAAATCAAAATTCAAAACATTGCTGGAGATACAAAAAATAACAATTTTGACATCAATGTGCTAATGGGCCAAAACTGAAGCCCAACTTGTGTTATGTACTATTCCGTGTCAAATTTGTCATTTTTGTAAATGTTTTGGATTTTGATTTGAATTTTAGTGACAACATACATTGATGTCGATGCACTAAATGTTTTCCGAATTTTTTTGGAACATTTCTGAATGTGCAATGGGGGACTGGTGCGCCGGTAGCACCAATTGCCCTGGTGCACCAGATACATATGCCAGCCTAGCTGGGGGTGCCATGTGTGAAAGGGCACCAGTTTGACCCATGCGCGACAAATAGGAATCCCGAGACCAAGCAAACAAAGTCAATGGTGTGATGGGCCAATTGCCTAAGCCATTCAAATGCTCCTTCATGTCAGGAAATAAGTAAAGTAGAAGAGGGCAAGTATGTGGCGACAATCCTGGCTAGGGAGATTGTAGGCTTTAAGCAAAAATACCAAGGGGCAGCCAGTTCTGCGGGGCATATGAAGAACCGAACCGCCCCATGGTTTGGTCGGGGAACAACTTGTCAACTAAGGATAAAGATGTCCCGATCAAATCATCAACTGGAGATGTATCCATTGGATGGGATCAGATAAGTTGATCAACCAGAAGATTCAAGGAGGAATTGGCTTCGAACATCTAAGTTATTTTATCAAGCTCTATGCGGAGCACAGGTGGAGCCTGATTACATTCCTAGGTTTCTTGTGTGCAAGACTAGTGGAAACTAAATATTTTCCATAGGGGCATTAATGAAAACTGCATTTATTTTGAGTATTTTGCCGAAATTGTTTGCTCAAACTTTTAGCATAGATACGTCCAACGCATTACACCTTCATCAATGAGAAGAGGTGAATTTGCATCATGAATGTATCCAAAAGAGATCACAAAGAAAATTTCAATGTGAGTCTATTAGTTAAGTAAACAACAAGTTTATGTTTATTAGTTCAGTATAAACATCGAACTTTTATTCCACAAACCTCGAGAAAGATCGTCACCCCGGCCTGTAAATCAGGTGAAGCAAATATCCATTTCTTTATTATTGTCGGTTCTACAATGAACCCGAAACGTCCGCTGATAATAGGCTATCTGATACAACTCATGTATCGTCAAATCCCATATACAATTATCGTCACACTATCCATACTTAATTTTAAAAAAATCAACCGGCCCCCCACTGATTTCCTCCACTATGTGTTTTTAAGACCACTCCGTAACAAAATCCACACAAATATAGCAAAACTCTCGTTGCACCCATATCCAATTATTTTCATGCTATCCGTATTTCTTTAACAAATCTCGTTTAACCATATTTAAATGTTTGCGATTAATAGTTACAGAATCCCACACCACCACAGGATGTAGCAGAGACCAAATAAAGATCTAGTGGCACTGCCGAAAAAGGTACTTGTACATAATATTTCCCACCGAAAAAAGGAACATAATAGAATATGGCTTGTACACCAAACCCATTTGATTATCTCTGAAAAGTTATACATAGAATCTTTTATAAGTTCAACAAAAAGGAATGAAGAAAATTGAAAGAGCGGAGAGAAATCTCGTACTTTCTAGAAGCCAAGAGAGAAATGTCTTACTTTTCTACAGAAAAAAAATTGTTTCACTTAAATCACATTAAGGAAAAAATGTATTATAGATTCTTTTTTTCTACTAGTTGGCCAATATTTTTTGCTATCACGTTACAGAAATAGGTCTTATGATAATTTATGTTTATCCAATTGCCTTACTTACTAAAAACCATGTCACACATAGGTACACCTCCTTCAAAGCAGAAAACATTTGATTTTAATCAGGAAATGCGAGAGAAATATTGTCGACATGTAGAAAACAACCATCACGCGTCATATGCTTGTAAGACACTAAGACGTACGTTTATTGGTACAAGTTTGTCAATTACATATCATCGGTATTACCCTTTTCCTTAACAGAAAAAATAACCTGATTGTTTTACTCAAAGAGGTAGCAGATGTTCATAGCCTTAGGCATGTGTCACGTCATGTTTGTTGGATGTACGGTGGGACTAGTAAGCACTGAACAAAGAGCGTGCTTCATCTCCAAGAACAAAGAGGAGGGCTGCCGAGTCGCCGGCGGCAAGGAGGAGGACCTCTCCATGAGAATTTCAAGAGTCAAAAATGGGAAAGATGTGATAGTACGTGCACTAGAAAAAGGATGAGTTGGCATGGCCGCTATCAAATTTTCTTTGTTAACTTTTATAATTCTTTGTTGAATTTCAATAAGACATCCATTGATTGACTCATTGCAGAATATATCTGATGCACTAATTCTAGTAATTAAAAGTAGACTTTCATCTCGGACAATTAGTTCGATGCCAAAGGGTTTTCAATCAACATTATTTTCCGAAAAGTAAATAGAAGCACTGGGTCAATTGGTGATCGAGTATGCAACTTGGCCGGGCGAGCAGCATATATATACAGATGAAATGGAGCAATTGACGGGGTATATGTACAGGCGAATCCTGCATGTAACGTCTGATTATGATCTCATTTGCTGTCATTGGTAGAGCGTATGTTGGGTTAAGATTAATTAGGAACATAAAAGGCAACTTAGGATGGCAGCCGTATTTGTCTCCTTTTCTGTTTCCCATCACCTTAGTTATTCAGTTTGCTAACTTAATTATGTCATCCGAATTAATTTATATGCCCTAAAAGCCTGAAAGATATATGGAAGAGTTTAATTCCCTACCCATGCACGATGGATCGTTCGATCTGGACGGTAGACAGTTTTGATTGTATCCCAAGTTTTCCTTGTGTTGCACTAGATGTTGTTTCATTGTTGTTGTTTTTATACAAAATTGTCGTTTCATTTTTGTTGGGCTGATGGCTGATGGTCCCTTGGAATTAAACAAAATGTACAAAAAAAATGTTCTTTGGGTCATCGCACATGGTTCAAAGTCCCCCATTGTGCATGCTTTTGCGTATCGTCACTAGCAATGGGTGCGTGATTGTGTTGATCGTATGGCTAAATACCTTCAGACCCACAACTTTTTGACCGTTGGGGCTAGTTAGCACCTGTTGTGCGAAGCATCCGGTCGTAACTGGTCAATCCACCAGCACTTAAATTTCAAGCAAGGCTTGGCCCTCTAGAATTGGTGGATCGGGAAGAGAGGGGGATCAAAGATGATTTCCATTTAGATCGCGGTCAAACCCAAGATCTAGGTCGAGTTTGCTCTTACGGATAAGGGATGGCAACTGAATTAGGCGGGGCTTGGGGCCTCTAAAAATGATTGAGTGGAATTAACATGCTTAAGAGAACTAGACGATGTTTCTCTTTTGCACAGTCATGACGTGATCTCTTGGGGGTTATCGAGCCTGCAGGCAAATTTTCTATCTCCCATTTTCGCCAAATTTTGCGTGTTCCGATTTTTCCGGTGGCAAATGATTAGGGGATGTTTGCCTATATGAGAGGAAATTGCGAAAAAGCATGTGCCCATCGAATGGGTGTTGCTCGCTCTGTGGCACTCAAGAGTCACATTTGTAAAAACAAATGTTTGTGAATATGTTTGTCAAACTTTTGAAAAATATTTACACAATGTAAAAATGTTCATGTAGTTAAAAAAGTGTTTTGCACCATTCAAAAAAGCTCAATGTGTACTTGGCGAGATTGAAGAACCTCTCCGTGCGGGCGAGACATAGCCCTGGCGATCCCAATGTTTGACCAGTAGTACGATAGGTTACTATATTTTGGTCCACATACATAGTTGTGTTTTTTTGCTAGTATAGTGTGTAGTACTTCAGGACAGAGCCAAACGTGCATGCCCTTCATCTCTAAAAAAAGGTTGATTAGAAGAAGTAAAAAAACGGTTACCCTCAACGGAAAATAGAAATGAATGGTAAGAACTCCTCTCGTTTTTACAATACAATTCTCTTTTTTTTTTACGTGAATACAACCCAGTAACTGTTTTAAAAGCAGTTAAAATTTTGTTCATGCAACTTTTTAAAAATGTGGATAGCATTCAAACAGATGCTCTGTTGCATTTAAAACATATTGATATGTTTGAAAAAAAATGTTCGTGGCATTTTCAAAATAAAATGACATAATGTAAAAATAATAATTTCAAAAATATTTTGGCCATCCAAACAAATGTTCGTGCATTTTAAAAATATGTTCATCGCATTTGTAAAATAAACATGCTTATACAATGTAAAAAAAGGTTTGAATACTTTAGAAAAATGTTTTAAAACTTTCAAAACAATGTTCGTGACATTTAATAAAAATGTTCATGCATTCCAAGAATGTGTACATGCATTTCAAAAGGATGTTTATACAATGTAAAATAATGTTCAAGCAGTTACAAAAATGTTTCATACAATACAAAAAAATGGCCAACATGCATTTGAAAATGTTTAACATTTACTTGGAAAATATTTGAAATATGTGTTTGGAAAATATTCATCATTTTTTTAGAAACATTCAAGGTGTATCGACAAAATGTTATGCATGTACAAAAACAATGTACAACGTCTATTGAAAAAATCTACAGGTATTTATATAAAAAAGTAAAACCCAAAAAAAGATCGAAGAAAACCTATGAAAACCTATAAGAAAAACACAAGCAAGATAAGTTGCACGCATGCTTTTAAAACCGGACCTAACCGGTTCATACAAGCTTCCCAAAACAACTCCTATCTGCTATAGTATAGGGCCGCCTGCTAACATTGCGCCAGAGGCGAAATCGAAGGACCTCTCGCTACGGCCAGATATAGACCTGGCGATGTAAAGATGTACTCCAAAGGGTGATCACTGGTGTGTAGGCTACTATACTTCAGCCCACTTACATAGATGTGTGCTTTCGGCTGGTCTAGTGCTTTTGGCTAGTCGACTTTCTAGTACTTCATTTCTAAACAAAAAGGTTATCTCAAAGGAAAATCTTATATAAAAAAGTGGTAAGAGCTACTATTGATTTATCCCTAAAAATATAAAAATCTCAATTTTTTTAGGCGAATACAACCCCGTAACTGCTTTAGAAAGAAGTAAAAATTCCAATCAAATTTCCGTTCATGCAACTTTTAGAAAGTATTGATGCATTCAAATATACTGTTTCGTGTCATTTAAGAAATATTGAAGCATTTGGAAAGAATGTTCATGACGTTTTAAAAAAATGTTTACATAACTTAAAAAAAGTGTTTGCATAATTTAATGTATCCTGCAGTTCTATAAACTGTTCACATGTTTAAATATTATGTTCGTCAAATTTGAACCAAACATATACAATGCAATAAAATGGTCACGTAGCATAAAAATTGTTTCTTGCCATTCGGAAAAATGTTCATGTGTTCCATGAATATGTTTATTGCATTTAAAAAAATACTAAAAAATTCACGTAGTTAAAAATGATTCATACATTTCAAAAAAAAAAAGATCAATGCATATTTGAAAATGTTTAACATTTCTTTGAAAACAAGAGTCAAATATCTATTCAGAAAAATATTTCATCAAATATTTGAAAAATGGTCAATGTGTATCGAAAAGTGTTATGCATGCATAACAAAACTGTTCAACATGTACTATAAAAGTCGACATGTATTTGAAAAACAGAAGTTAACAAGAAACGGAAAAGGAAAGGAACCTGAAGAAAGACTGATGAAAACCATCAAAATCGATAATAAAAACACAAAGAATAAAATGCACAGAAGCTACACCGGACCGAACCAGTTCATAGAAGTTTGCCAATGTAGGGGAACGTGACAGAAAACAAAAAAATTCCGACCTATGCACCAGCCCAGGACCACTATGGAGACTGCATACATGGTTTGATCTTTTTCGTTACCGACTCGTAGCGCAGCGGGAAGTAGAGTCGATGACGAACGGTGGTGCAAATCCCCGCAGCTAGGATTTTGGACCTCCCAACCGCGAGGATGTATACCCTCATCTGCTCCTCAGACAGCCCTCCGGGAGACGGTCGAACAGCCCCCCAGACGGTGTCGCGGACAGCCCTTCGGGAGGACCTTCGAAACTCGAACGGTCACTCGGACAGCCCTTCGGGAGGACCTTCGAAACTTGGACGGTCACGGACAGCCCTTCGGGAGGCACTCACGAACTAAGACCGAAACTATGATCTCTCTACAGAGTTGCACACATACGGTGTCATCTATCTGGCAGGGCTTCGCCATCCAGAACTAGTTCCTGCCGGAACCCAGACAGCCTTACGGCTCTACGAAACTATTTCGCTGGGAGGGAGAGAGAAGCCAGATCATGGATGGCACATGTATGTGAGAAAGAGTGAGTGTGGAGGGCTGCCCCTCCACCTCTATTTATAGGAAATCCCAAGGGGTAGGGTAGTTTAACACAAAGACCCAAAATGCACATGAATGAAGTCCTTCCTCAAGGGCATAAGAGTGAAACCAAGGAACAAGAGGGGCTCCAAGGTGGAGCCCCAAGTGTGGCCGGCCACACCCCTTGGGGGCCCCATGAGGGCCTCCCAATACATCCATGTCATCCCTAGATCTTTTGGGCAAAGCCCCAAAAGGTGGCTTTCCATAAAATATCCTAAAAAGCACTTTCACTATTCACGACGACATTCTTTAGCGTCCGTTCGAACTGAAAATATTTATGTGCGCTTAGAACATTTCCAGTACCCACCATAATAATTTTCAAAGCGTTCTGGAACAATTCCAGTTTATTGATTTTCATCTGTGAAAAGCATCTGAACCGGTTCCTGCAGCTCCGGAACATTTCCGGTTTTTATTTCTGAAAATTTCAAAAAGTTTTCAGAATGATTCTGGCACCCTCCAAGAATTATCAGGCATGTGTCGAAACCATTTTGACTTAATGGCATACCCCGAAACAACTATTTCGGTTTCACCGAAACTCATCCGGTGACCTCTCTCTGCGGAACTTTTCCGCTGTCCGAAACTTCTCGGTGTCCGAAACTTTTTCTGTGATTTTCTCTCAGACTCCCTGTCTAGTATTCAGCAGATAGATGACCCTTAAGCGTGTGACCCTATAGGTTCGGTGAAGTATAGACATGACCCGGAACCCCTTCCGATCAATGATCAACATCGGAGCCGTGGACACCCATATTGACCCCTATACCCACACGAATGAATATTCGAGTGAACCTCTGTGACGCCCGGATAATTTGGCTACAGTAATCACACGTTGATGATGCCACGTCACCACGGTTACTGTTGTTAATCTCGCATTAGTTCAAAACCGATTCAAATTCAAATTTGAATTTAAGTCAAACAATAAAAGTTTCCAAACATTAAAACTAAAATGCTCTAAACGTGTCAAATAATTCATGAGTAATAATGGTGTAGAAACCACATACATGAAACATGTTTAAATGCTCAAAAGTAATAAACACGGTGGCTAAAACAATTAAATAAATGACTTTTGTATTTTATAAAATCCTAAACTATTTTTTTGGAAGTCAAGATTTTTACGGCAGAGGCTTAATTTACAACAACAATTTAGACGCTATTATTTATCTTAATAGAGTTTAAATAAATTGAAAGTTAAAAGAAAACAGAAAGGATAAATAAATAAAAAGTAAAGAAAACAAAATAGCAAAACAAAAGAAGACAGAAGGGCTTCCCTGGTCTAACTAGGCCAAATGGCCCAGCTAGCCGCCGTACCAACCGGCCCAGGCCGGCCCCCACTCCCCTATAACCCTCCCCCGAAACCCTAACCGCTACCCCTCTCCTCCCACTCTCCCCTCGTTTCCCCTTTTTCTCGATCTGGATCGGGGGCTCGATCCGCCCCGACCCCATCGCCTCGTCGCCGCGCCGACACCGTCCGGAGCCCGCGCCGCCGCCTGGATCTCGCCGGAGCCTCCCCATCGGACCTCGTCGTCTCCTCGCCGAGCCCCATTGCCCTGTCCCTACGCCCAGCGGTGAGGCCCCCGGCCTCTTCCCCTCTGCCCTCCGCGCCTCGCGCGTGGCCGCCTCCTGCTTTCCCTCGACGCGCTCACCGCAGCCCCCGCACCGGCCCTCGCCGTTGCCGCCCCTGTGCGTCGCCCGCCGCCCGCGTCGACTGCGCGCGCGTGATGGCGCGCCCGCCTTTGCTCGCCCCTCCTTGTGAACGCGCCCGCCACCCCCGCGCTAGGCTACGCCGCCCGCTGACGGCCGCGCCCTGCCGTCCTCGCCACACGTGCTGCGAGGCCGAGCCCTGGCGCTTCTCCACTCAACGCCGACGCCTCTACAGCCCACCTCCAACAACCCCACGGCCATCCTCCGGAGCGCCTCGTCGCGTTGCGTCTGCCGAGCCCACTCACGGATCCAGCCGTCGCCGGAGATGGCCGGCCAGCGAGCACCTCCGCTCTCTGTTCGCATCGCCGGTGTACCACCGCGTGTGGCTCACTAACAGGTGGGCCCGCCCGGTTTAACCAACCCCCTAACCACGTAATTAGATAGAACCTAATAAAACTGTTTAGTTGAATAACTGGAAATGACATGTGGACCCTTTTCTTTAAAAAAATCTGTTTAAAATTATCTAAGTCAATGACATGTGGCCCCCACCTAATCTGTTTAAATTAATTAAACAATTAATTTACACTGTCTCTATGACAGCTGGGTCCCACCAGCCAGTTTGACCAATCAACAGTCAATATGTTGACCGCTAACTGGACTGCTGACTCAGCCCCTGGACCCCACTGTCAGCCTCTGCTGACTGGGCAGTTGACTTAGTCAACTAGCCCCACCTGTCAGCCTCACTAGCACCTCTTTGGGTACACTTCTGTGTACCCATAGCATTTATTATTTAAATGAATTTCGAATTAAATTAAATCCAGGAAATCTAGAAAATGATTAAATTTTTATAAATTAATATAAAATAATCCGTAGCTCGGATGAAAATACTTTGTACATGAAAGTTGCTCAGAACGACGAGACGAATCCGGATACGCAGCCTGTTCGTCCGCCACACAACCCTAGCATAGAAAACACGCAACTTTCCCCCTCCGGTTCATCTGTTCGAAAACGCGAAACGCCGGGGATACTTTCTCGGATGTTTCCCCCCTTCGTCGGTATCACCTACTACCGCGTTAGGGCACACCTAGCACCGCGTATTGCCATGTTACGCTTTGTGATGCTTTGATTGCTTTGTTATTTATTGTGTTCCCCCTCCGTTACTTCTTTCCGGTAGACCCCGAGACTGCCGGCGACCCTAGTTCGACTACGGAGTTGATGACCCCTCCTTGCCAGAGCAACCAGGCAAGCCCCACCTTGATCACCAGATATCGCCTATTCTTCTCTATACAGCTTGCATTAGAGTAGTGTAGCATGATACTGCTTTCGATTAATCCTATTCTGCTGCATAGCCTGTTATTGTTGCTACAGTTGTTACCCTTACCTGCTATCCTACTGCTTAGTATAGGATGCTAGTGTTCCATCAGTGGCCCTACACTCTTGTCCGTCTGCCATGCTATACTACTGGGCCGTGATCACTTCGGGAGGTGATCACGGGTATATACTATATACTTTATATACATGACACATGTGGTGACTAAAGTCGGGTCAGCTCGTTGAGTACCCGCAAGTGATTCTGATGAGGGGGCTGAAAGGACAGGTGGCTCCATCCCGGTAGAGGTGGGCCTGGGTTCCTGACGGCCCCCGACTGTTACTTTGTGGCGGAGCGACAGGGCAGGTTGAGACCACCTAGGAGAGAGGTGGGCCTGGCCCTAGTGGGCGTTCGCAGATACTTAACACGCTTAACGACTTCTTGGTATTTGATCTGAGTCTGGCCATTTGGTCTATACGCACTAACCAACTACGCGGGAACAGTTATGGGCACTCGGCGTCGTGGTATCAACCGAAGCTCTTTTTGACGTCAGCGACTGAGTGGCGCGCGCCGCATTGGACCGTAAGCTCGCGCTTGTATTAAGGGGGCTAGGTCTGCTTCCGGCCACGTACGCAACGTGCAGGTGTGCAATGGGCGATGGGCCCAGACCCCTGCGCGCATAGGATTTAGACGGGCGTGCTGGCCTCTCTATTGAGCCTAGGTGGGGCTGCGACGTGTTGATCTTCCGCGGCCGGGCATGACCCAGAAAAGTGTGTCTGGCCAAATGGGATCGAGCGTGTTGGGTTATGTGGTGCACCCCTGCAGGGAAGTTTATCTATTCGAATAGCCGTGTCCCTCGGTAAAAGGACGACCCGGAGTTGTACCTTGACCTTATGACAACTAGAACCGGATACTTAATAAAACACACCCTTCCAAGTGCCAGATACAACCCGGTGATCGCTCTCTAACAGGGCGACGAGGAGGGGATCGCCCGGTAGGATTATGCTATGCGATGCTACTTGGTGAACTTACCATCTACTCTCTTCTACATGCTGCAAGATGGAGGTGGCCTGAAGCTTAGTCTTCGACAGGATTAGCTATCCCCCTCTTATTCTGGCATTCTGCAGTTCAGTCCACCGATATGGCCCTTTACACATATACCCATGCATATGTAGTGTAGCTCCTTGCTTGCGAGTACTTTGGATGAGTACTCACGGTTGCTTTTCTCCTTCTTTTCCCCCTTTCCCTTCTACCTGGTTGTCGCAACCAGATGCTGGAGCCTAGGAGCCAGACGCCACCACCGACGACCAGGAGTAGTTTAGGAGGATCCCAGGCAGGAGGCATGCGCCTCTTTCGATCTGTATCCCAGTTTGTGCTAGCCATCTTATGCCAACTTGTTTAACTTATGTCTGTACTCAGATATTGTTGCTTCCGCTGACTCGTCTATGATCGAGCACTTGTATTCGAGCCCTCGAGGCCCCTGGCTTGTATTATGATGCTTGTATGACTTATTTTATTTTTAGAGTTGTGTTGTGATATCTTCCCATGAGTCCCTGATCTTGATCGTACACGTTTGCGTGTATGATTAGTGTACGATTGAATCGGGGGCGTCACAAGTTGGTATCAGAGCCGACTGCCTGTAGGAATCCCCCTTTCCAACTCCTTGGCCGAAGTCGAGTCTAGTCATTGAAAAACTTTTACTAACATGGCTGTGTGGCTTACGGGCCCACGTCGCCATTGGGTGGTATTAGGATCTTTTACTCCTTGTCTATACTCTAGGACTCTAATCTCTCTTCTATTCGGGTTAAGTGAATTTTGCTAAATCTAACATTAGGATCTCGTTATTACTTTCACCCGGAGAGCCCCTTATTACTGATGATCGTCTGCTGCACGTGAAGACCCTGAAGATACTCTCCGCTGATAACCCGAGAACCTGTGTTCATCGCTTTTGCAATTCCCTTTCATCGATAAACTCCTATGGATAACCACGTATACTCGCCATTCATACAATGTTTCCCAGTTGATCTTGTTATTACAAGATACCCCGAAATTCTCTCTGTTGTTCCGAGAATCCTTTGAGCTTACTGCCTTGCTGTTCTTTGTCACCTGAATACCCCTACGAATAATTCTCGGACTTACCGAGTATCCGCTCATCCCCAGTTGATTCAAGTATTTCACAAAACTGTTCAAAATACCATTCGATCTTCCGAAAATCCTCAGGAGCCTTTTTGCTCTTGAAATTCTTGCTTACTTGCATTATGATTAATCTTAAGTCTCGTAATCTTATTGGCATCTCTTGTCATTATCATTTTGAGTCTGTTGATTCAATTTGTTGCGAATGCTCGCAATCCTCAATCAGAGCCTAGAATTCATCCTTCCGGCTCAGACGTCATTTGAAACGTGAACTGGTTATCGACCAATCAAATTGCCGTCGATTGTACCCCTAAGTCTATTCAACTTATCCATTCTTAATCAGACCATTGGCTTCTGATCCCTTGATTTGGAAATGATAATTCCTTTGCATTTGAGCTTTGAATTACTCAATTGTTTTTATAGTCCGATGCCCTTTCGTTCCTTTTTCCTCTGATAGAGTACCGATACTCGCATCAGCTCCGTTGTAGACCACAAGACCCCTTGTTGGGTTATTATCTGACAGTGTCTTTCATATTCAATAACCTTGTGATAATTTCCATGGATATATAATGCCTTTGGTAATTTGCATCCTCTGCTTGATAACCATATTCTACTTTTGAGCTGGTGATTTTACTCTTGAAGTTTGAGGTATATGTCTCTAAGATGCCCCGATGGATTGAACCTATACCTTCCCTAAAAACCGTATGAACCCGAAGGTTTTCACAAGCCATACCCTTCTGGTATTTTACCAGATAATTTTCTACCATACAACTTCATGGAATGCGAGAAGTGAATGAAAGGTTATGCATTGGAGAAGTGGGAGTCGACCTTGAACTTTGTGTTCATGCCCATGGACACGATGTAGATCTTATCATTAAAGCTTCTCTTAAATTAATTATTCCCTGGGTATAAGTTCATCTTATATCTGGGATCTGGCCTTTTTCAATCGTGGTTCTGACCATGTTCTCCTTTAAATACCATTTCTCGTGCAAGTTTAAGCACTTGTCCTCTGCAGAGCAATACCCCCGTCCAACCTCTACTTTGGTCTGTCGTCGAGTATTACCCCCCTGGTATCTCGAGAATGCCAAGGAACTACTTAACTTCTTATGAGTTCCTCATCAACTAATATTCTTGCCGATTCCATTTTTCCAACGGGTTCTGAGTTGTTAGAACCCCTCAAGGACACCGATAAGTGAATCAATTCCGCACTCCGATTCAATAACTCTAAGTAATTTTTGTTGCTTACGAGTTTAATAATCCTTCAAGTCATCCCTAGCCTGCTCGGCTATGTCATTATCGTGCCGATTTTAACTGTGCTACCTGGACCTTCCCAGCGCACAAATTTCGACAGTGAGCTAATCTTGCGTCGATCTTCCTCGTCATATCACTTCTCTTGAACACCAAACTTGATTTTGAGTTTGTGTCCTACCGGTGGTTCCAATAACCTTTCGCTTTCATCATTCCTTTGACTTGATGTCATCGTCGATCAATTACATCTTCTTGAAAACCTCTCGACAAATTTGTCGTGATCATTGTCAACAATTTGACTTCTTCCAAGTTGTGTGTCGAAATTCAGGATGAGAAATACCATCCTTGCCCCTCGATGAATTGTGTTATCATCGACAACATTCTTGCCTCCCCCCAACACAAACTTGTTCATATTTTGTGTTGTATCTTGATTTCCCTGCTATCCAACTTATGTTATGTTCTACCGTGGAGTATTACCATCTTTGATGTCAAGAATGTCGTGAGCATTACTCCACCTCTTAAGAATTCTTGGTACAGTGATACTTCTCACCATCACCATTCTTTCTTGGTCCCCGTGTTGTTTCTAAACGAAATACCGACAAATGGTCTGTGATGTGTAAATTCTAAACTTCTAGCAACCCTATTGCTTTGAAGTTATTGGTCTATAGTTTCATTCTACGTCTATGGCTTAATGAATCATCATTCGAACATTGATCGTGCTACCTAGCCCATATTTCGGGTGCACATTTCAACCAATGTTTAACTGTGTATGTTTTCCTCGAGCATACATCATTAAGTCATTTGATCTAGCTAATGTTATCTCCTTGTTCACATAGTTGTGGAAATCCATCTTTTGGAAATCTGAATGGATTGTCTCTGAGTCAATCAGTCACCTCCTCACCTCTCCTTGATTTAATGATGAACCCTTGTTCGAAACTCGCTTCCATAGTTCATCTCCCTAGAATCTTCGATGTCGTTTCGACAATTTGTGTTGCACCTTTCTTCTCAGGCATCCTGAGTCTGAGTTATCCTGACACCAATCAGATCTGAATCTCGGTCAGATATGATGGTTGGAACATATTTCCAAGAGTTATAACATTGGTCTATTTATGACCCGGTAAGGTGATGTCATGCCTAACACACCTGGCCGGAGGACCTATTGTTATAAGTTTTCCTTTTTAGCAAGGTTAGCTATTCTTCCATGAGGAAATTGTAAGACTTACTCTATAAGTTGTTCCTGATGGATCCTTTGTGTATCCATAGCCTGATCTTACCTAATGACCATGTCAATGCTATCTCGAAGCATGTCTGTGGTACTCCGATCTTCAATGAAAACATTTGAAGCACAATGCTAAATTTTCGTTATCAATTATTCAAACACCGTTGTTTGGGTAATGTCATGAACTTCCTCTTCCCTAACCTAAATGGTTCTCTTCTAACCATTGTCCTTGGGAAGGATATACCCCTGAAATATGTGTTTAAACACATTTTCCTTTCCATTGTTCTGTTTAATCTGATAATCATATTTTCCTTTCCATTGGTTGGTTTAACGTTTCTGGTGATCATTATGATCTAAGCAGTATTAATTCCCTGCTTGTGCAAACACCTCGGTGTACAACTCTGTCAGTAAGACCCTGTTACTATTGTTGGTGACATTCCGGTAATCACCGATGGACGAGAACTTTGCCTATTGGTCTGCCTCGTTTCAACGAGCAGGAAAATGGTTCTCTTCGTCCCTCGCCCTTGGTACCGACGATGTTGCTGGCATATAACTGACAGGCTACCCTCTGACATGCCTTGCTATCATGATCATGCAAGATGTCACCGCCCTTCCTACTTTAACCACATGGTGGGCCCATAACCCACAGTTCCACAGGATCAAAACCTGACTCTCCTGTGCACCCCCTGTTCCCAAATTTATTCATCGCGCGTGGCCTCGTATGTAATTCACGGACCACCGTCCTACTGATCTATACTGGCATCAGACATAATACTTATTCCGATTGCTTTGAACCCCTTTCACACTTTGTTTCAGGCTTCGAACGATTGCCTACCCGTTTTAAACTTCTCATGGTACTTTCTTACTTGCTCTCGGCATTTTCTTAAGATTTAGTTCGAGAGTTACTTTCCGCCACCTTCCCCGATGATATCAACCAGATAGTCAACCTTGCAGAGGTCCGTTCTTCCAGAATACCCCCCTTACTCTGTCGTAAGTACGATGGAGATCTTGAAGAAAGGACGCCGACTTCATCATGATGACCTGAAGCAGAGAAATGAAGACATCAACGTAATGGATCGACCTCTTCGAGAAGAGCAACCAAGACCGAGAAGAATCATTAGGATTTCGTAACCGGAACTTTCCCCTTACGCCCCTCTTAAATCTTGGGACGAGATTTCTTGTAGTGGAGGAGAATTGTGACGCCCGGATAATTAGGCTACAGTAATCACACGTTAATGATGCCACGTCACCACGGTTACTATTGTTAATCTTGTATTAGTTCAAAACCAATTCAAATTTGAATTTGAATTTAAGTCAAACAATAAAAGTTTCCAAACATTAAAACTAAAATGCTCTAAACATGTCAAATAATTCATGAGTAATAATGGTGTAGAAACCACATACATGAAACATGTTTAAATGCTCAAAAGTAATAAACACGGTGGCTAAACCCATTAAATAAATGACTTTTGTATTTTATAAAATCCTAAACTATTTTTTTGGAAGTCAAGCTTTTTATGGTAGAGGCTTCTTTTACAACACCAATTTAGGCGCTAATTATTTATCTTAATAGAGTTTAAATAAATTGGAAGTTAAAAGAAAACAGAAAGGATAAATAAATAAAAAGTAAAGAAAACAAAATAGCAAAACAAAAGAAGACAGAAGGGCTCCCCTGGTCTAACTGGGCCAAATGGCCCAGCTAGCCGCCGTACCAACCGGCCCAGGCCGGCCCCCACTCCCCTATAACCCTCCCCCGAAACCCTAACCGCTACCCCTCTCCTCCCACTCTCCCCTCGTTTCCCCTTTTTCTCGATCTGGATCGGGGGCTCGATCCGCCCCGACCCCATCGCCTCGTCGCCGCGCCGACACCGTCCGGAGCCCGCGCCGCCGCCTGGATCTCGCCGGAGCCTCCCCACCGGACCTCGTCGTCTCCTCCCCGAGCCCCACTGCCCTGTCCCTACGCCCAGCGGTGAGGCCCCCGGCCTCTTCCCCTCTGCCCTCCGCGCCTCACGCGTGGCCGCCTCCTGCTTTCCCTCGACGCGCTCACCGCAGCTCCCGCACCGGCCCTCGCCTCTGTCGCCCCTGTGCGTCGCCCGCCGCCTGCGTCGACTGCACGCGCGCGATGGTGCTCCCGCCTTTGCTCGCCCCTCCTCGTGAACGCGCCCGCCACCCCCGCGCTCGGCTACGCCGCCCGCTGACGGCCGCGCCCTACCGTCCTCGCCACACGCGCTGCGAGGCCGAGCCCTGGCGCTTCTCCACTCAACGCCGGCGCCTCTACAGCCCACCTCCGACAACCCCACGGGCATCCTCCGGAGCGCCTCGTCGCGTTGCGTCTGCCGAGCCCACTCACGGATCCAGCCGTCGCCGGAGATGGCCGGCCGGGGAGCACCTCCGCTCTCTATTCGCATCACCGGTGTACCACCGCGTGTGGCTCACTGACAGGTGGGCCCGCCCAGTTTAACCAACCCCCTAACCACGTAATTAGATAGAACCTAATAAAATTGTTTAGTTGAATAACTGGAAATGACATGTGGACCCGTTTCTTTTAAAAAAATCTGTTTAAAATTATCTAAGTCAATGACATGTGGCCCCCACCTAATCTGTTTAAATTAATTAAACAATTAATTTACACTGTCTCTATGACAGCTGGGTCCCACCAGCCAGTTTGACCAATCAACAGTCAATATGTTGACCGCTAACTGGACTGCTGACTCAGCCCCTGGACCCCACTGTCAGCCTCTGCTGACTGGGCAGTTGACTTAGTCAACTAGCCCCACCTGTCAGCCTCACTAGCACCTCTTTGGGTACACTTCTGTGTACCCATAGCATTTATTATTTAAATGAATTTCGAATTAAATTAAATTCAGGAAATCTAGAAAATGATTAAATTTTTATAAATTAATATAAAATAATCCGTAGCTCGGATGAAAATACTTTGTACATGAAAGTTGCTCAGAACGACGAGACGAATCCGGATACGCAGCCCGTTCGTCCGCCACACAACCCTAGCATAGAAAACACGCAACTTTCCCCCTCCGGTTCATCTGTTCGAAAACGCGAAACGCCGGGGATACTTTCTCGGATGTTTCCCCCCTTCGTCGGTATCACCTACTACCGCGTTAGGGCACACCTAGCACCGCGTATTGCCATGTTACGCTTTGTGATGCTTTGATTGCTTTGTTATTTATTGTGTTCCCCCTCCGTTACTTCTTTCCGGTAGACCCCGAGACTGCCGGCGACCCTAGTTCGACTACGGAGTTGATGACCCCTCCTTGCCAGAGCAACCAGGCAAGCCCCCCCTTGATCACCAGATATCGCCTATTCTTCTCTATACAGCTTGCATTAGAGTAGTGTAGCATGATACTGCTTTCGATTAATCCTATTCTGCTGCATAGCCTGTTATTGTTGCTACAGTTGTTACCCTTACCTGCTATCCTACTGCTTAGTATAGGATGCTAGTGTTCCATCAGTGGCCCTACACTCTTGTCCGTCTGCCATGCTATACTACTGGGCCGTGATCACTTCGGGAGGTGATCACAGGTATATACTATATACTTTATATACATGACACATGTGGTGACTAAAGTCGGGTCAGCTCGTTGAGTACCCGCAAGTGATTCTGATGAGGGGGCTGAAAGGACAGGTGGCTCCATCCCGGTAGAGGTGGGCCTGGGTTCCTGACGGCCCCCGACTGTTACTTTGTGGCGGAGCGACAGGGCAGGTTGAGACCACCTAGGAGAGAGGTGGGCCTGGCCCTGGTGGGCGTTCGCAGATACTTAACACGCTTAACGACTTCTTGGTATTTGATCTGAGTCTGGCCATTTGGTCTATACGCACTAACCAACTACGCGGGAACAGTTATGGGCACTCGGCGTCGTGGTATCAACCGAAGCTCTTTTTGACGTCAGCGACTGAGTGGCGCGCGCCGCATTGGACCGTAAGCTCGCGCTTGTATTAAGGGGCTAGGTCTGCTTCCGGCCACGTACGCAACGTGCAGGTGTGCAATGGGCGATGGGCCCAGACCCCCGCGCGCATAGGATTTAGACGGGCGTGCTGGCCTCTCTGTTGAGCCTAGGTGGGGCTGCGACGTGTTGATCTTCCGCGGCCAGGCATGACCCAGAAAAGTGTGTCCGGCCAAATGGGATCAAGCGTGTTGGGTTATGTGGTGCACCCCTGGAGGGAAGTTTATCTATTCGAATAGCCGTGTCCCTCGGTAAAAGGACGACCCGGAGTTGTACCTTGACCTTATTACAACTAGAACCGGATACTTAATAAAACACACCCTTCCAAGTGCCAGATACAACCCGGTGATCGCTCTTTAACAGGGCGACGAGGAGGGGATCGCCGGGTAGGATTATGCTATACGATGCTACTTGGTGAACTTACCATCTACTCTCTTCTACATGCTGCAAGATGGAGGTGGCCTGAAGCGTAGTCTTCAACAGGATTAGCTATTCCCCTCTTATTCTGGCATTTTGCAGTTCAGTCCACCGATATGGCCCTTTACACATATACCCATGCATATGTAGTGTAGCTCCTTGCTTGCGAGTACTTTGGATGAGTACTCACGGTTGCTTTTCTCCTTCTTTTCCCCCTTTCCCTTCTACCTGGTTGTCGCAACCAGATGCTGGAGCCCAGGAGCCAGATGCCACCGCCGACGACCAGGAGTAGTTTAGGAGGATCCCAGGCAGGAGGTCTGCGCCTCTTTCGATCTGTATCCCAGTTTGTGCTAGCCATCTTATGCCAACTTGTTTAACTTATGTCTGTACTCGGATATTGTTGCTTCCGCTGACTCGTCTATGATCGAGCACTTGTATTCGAGCCCTCGAAGCCCCTAGCTTGTATTATGATGCTTGTATGACTTATTTTATTTTTAGAGTTGTGTTGTGATATCTTCCCATGAGTCCCTGATCTTGATCGTACACGTTTGCGTGTATGATTAGTGTATGATTGAATCGGGGGTGTCACAACCTCCAGTTGCAGCGAGCTATTCCTGTTGCTTCGCGATATGTCACAAACACCCGAGGTGAGATTTTTTGCATCCCCGTGGACAAACAATTTGTCCACCATGCAAGTTACCTCGTTACCGGTTTTGTTCTCTTTTCTCGTTTCCGTGTTCCGGCATCCCAGTGATCAAATCACATTGTGTCTGGCCAGACGATGATGGATACCGTAATTGAAGGAAATATGCCCTAGAGGCAATAATAAAGTTATTATTTATTTCCTTATATCATGATAAATGTTTATTATTCATGCTAGAATTGTATTAACCGGAAACATAATACTTGTGTGAATACATAGACAAACAGAATGTCACTAGTATGCCTCTACTTGACTAGCTCGTTGATCAAAGATGGTTATGTTTCCTAGCCATAGACATGGGTTGTCATTTGATTAACGGGATCACATCATTAGGAGAATGATGTGATTGACTTGACCCATTCCGTTAGCTTAGCACTCGATCGTTTAGTATGTTGCTATTGCTTTCTTCATGACTTATACATGTTCCTATGACTATGAGATTATGCAACTCCCGTTTACCGGAGGAACACTTTGTGTGCTACCAAACGTCACAACATAACTGGGTGATTATAAAGGTGCTCTACAGGTGTCTCCAAAGGTACTTGTTGGGTTGGCGTATTTCGAGATTAGGATTTGTCACTCCGATTGTCGGAGAGGTATCTCTGGGCCCACTCGGTAATGCACATCACTTAAGCCTTGCAAGCATTGCAACTAATGAGTTAGTTGTGGGATGATGTATTACAGAACGAGTAAAGAGACTTGCCAGTAATGAGATTGAACTAGGTATTGGGATACCGACGATCGAATCTCGGGCAAGTAACATATCGATGACAAAGGGAACAACGTATGTTGTTATGCGGTCTGACCGATAAAAGATCTTCGTAGAATATGTGGGAGCCAATATGAGCATCCAGGTTCCGCTATTGGTTATTGACCGGAGACGTGTCTCGGTCATGTCTACATAGTTCTCGAACCCGTAGGGTCCGCACGCTTAAAGTTTTGATGACAGTTATATTATGAGTTTATGAGTTTTGATGTACCGAAGGTTGTTCGGAGTCCCGGATGTGATCACGGACATGACGAGGAGTCTCTAAATGGTCAAGACATGAAGATTGATATATTGGAAGCCTATATTTGGATATCGGAAGTGTTCCGGGTGAAATCGGGATTTTACCGGAGTACCGAGGGGTTATCGGAAACCCCCCGGGGGCTTAATGGGCCATAGTGGGCCTTTGTGGAGAAGAGGAGAGGCGGCCAGGGCAGGGCCGCGCGCCCCTCCCCCCTAGTCCGAATAGGACAAGGAGAGGGGGGCCCCGCTCCCCTTTCCTTCCTCTCTCCCTCCTCTTTCCCCCTCCACTCCTAATCCAACAAGGAAAAGGAAGGGAGTCCTACTCCCGGTGGGAGTAGGACTCCTCCTGGAGCGCCCCCTCCTGGCCGGCCGCACCTTCCCCCTTGCTCCTTTATATACGGGGGCAGGGGGCACCCTAGAGATACAACAATTGATCGTTTGATCTTTTAGCCGTGTGCGGTGCCCCCCTCCACCATAGTCCACCTCGATAATACTATAGCGGTGCTTAGGCGAAGCCCTGCGTCGGTAGAACATCATCATCGTCACCATGCCATCGTGCTGACGAAACTCTCCCTCAACACTCGGCTGGATCGGAGTTCGCGGGACGTCATCGGGCTGAACGTGTGCTGAACTCGGAGGTGTCGTGCGTTCGGTACTTGATCGGTCGGATCGTGAAGACGTACGACTACATCAACCGCGTTGTGCTAACACTTCCGCTTTCGGTCAATGAGGGTACGTGGACAACACTCTCCCTTCTCGTTGCTATGCATCACCATGATCTTGCGTGTGCGTAGGAAAATTTTTCAAATTACTACGTTCCCCAACAGTGGCATCCGAGCCAGGTTTTATGCGTAGATGTCATATGCACGAGTAGAACACAAGTGAGTTGTGGGCGATATAAGTCATACTGCTTAACAACATGTCATACTTTGGTTCGGCGGTATTGTTGGATGAAGCGGCCCGGAACGACATTACGCGTACGCTTACGCGAGACTGGTTCTACCGACGTGCTTTGCACACAGGTGGCTGGCGGGTGTCAGTTTCTCCAACTTTAGTTGAACCGAGTGTCGCTACGCCCGGTCCTTGCGAAGGTTAAAACAGCACCAACTTGACAAACTATCGTTGTGGTTTTCATGCGTAGGTAAGAACGGTTCTTGTTGGAAATATGCCCTAGAGGCAATAATAAAAGGTTATTATTATATTTCTTTCTTCATGATAATCGTCTATTATTCATGCTATAATTGTATTGTCAGGAAATCGTAATACATGTGTGAATGCATAGACCACAACGTGTCCCTAGTAAGCCTCTAGTTGACTAGCTCGTTGATCAACAGATAGTCATGGTTTCCTGACTATGGACATTGGATGTCATTGATAACGGGATCACATCATTAGGAGAATGATGTGATGGACAAGACCCAATCCTAAGCATAGCATAAAAGATCGTGTAGTTTCGTTTGCTAGAGATTTTCCAATGTCAAGTCTCTTTTCCTTAGACCATGAGATCGTGCAACTCCCGGATACCGTAGGAGTGCTTTGGGTGTGCCAAACGTCACAACGTAACTGGGTGACTATAAAGGTGCACTACGGGTATCTCCGAAAGTGTCTGTTGGGTTGGCACGGATCGAGACTGGGATTTGTCACTCCGTGTGACGGAGAGGTATCTCTGGGCCCACTCGGTAATGCATCATCATAATGAGCTCAATGTGACTAAGGCGTTAGTCACGGGATCATGCATTGCGGTACGAGTAAAGAGACTTGCCGGTAACGAGATTGAACAAGGTATTGGGATACCGACGATCTAATCTCGGGCAAGTAACATACCGATTGACAAAGGGAATTGCATCGGATTGATTGAATCCTCGACACCGTGGTTCATCCGATGAGATCATCGTGAAACATGTGGGAGCCAACATGGGTATCCACATCCCGCTGTTGGTTATTGCCGGAGAGGCGTCTCGGTCATGTCTGCATGTCTCCCGAACCCGTAGGGTCTACACACTTAAGGTCCGGTGACGCTAGGGTTGTAGAGATATATGTATGCGGAAACCCGAAAGTTGTTCGGAGTCCCGGATGAGATCCTGGACGTCACGAGAGGTTCCGGAATGGTCCAGAGGTGAAGGATTATATATAGGAAGTCCAGTTTCGGCCACCGGGAAAGTTTCGGGGCTTACCGGTATTGTACCGGGACCACCGGAAGGGTCCCGGAGGTCCACCGGGTGGGGCCACCTATCCCGGAGGGCCCCGTGGGCTGAAAGTGGAAGGGAACCAGCCCTTAGTGGGCTGGGGCGCCCCCCTTGGGCCTTTCCCCATGCGCCTAGGGTTGGGAACCCTAGGGGGGGAGCTTCCCCCTTGCCTTGGGGGGCAAGGCACCCCTTCCCCCCCTTTGTCCGCCGCCCCCCCTTGGAGATCCCATCTCCCTGGGCCGGCGCCCCCCCAGGGGGCCTATATAAAGGGGGGGAGGGAGGGTTGCAACCTACAGCCTTGGGCGCCTCCCTGCTCCCCTGCAACACCTCTCTCTCTCTCGCAGAAGCTTGGCGAAGCCCTGCCGGAGACCCGCTACATCCACCACCACGCCGTCGTGTTGTTGGATCTCCATCAACCTCTCCTTCCCCCTTGCTGGATCAAGAAGGAGGAGACGTCGCTGCACCGTACGTGTGTTGAACGCGGAGGTGCCGTTCGTTCGGCACTCGGTCATCGGTGATTTGGATCACGGCGAGTACGACTCCGTCATCCACGTTCATTGGAACGCTTCCGCTCACGATCTACAAGGGTATGTAGATGCACTCCCTTCCCCTTGTTGCTAGTACACTCCATAGATGCATCTTGGTGAGCGTAGGAAAATTTTAAATTATGCTACGATTCCCAACAGTGGCATCATGAGCCAGGCCTATGCGTAGTTACTATGCACGAGTAGAACACAAAGCAGTTGTGGGCGTGGAGTTTGCCAATTCTTCTTGCCGCTACTAGTCTTTTCTTGTTTCGGAGGCATTGTAGGATGAAGCGGCCCGGACCGACCTTACACGTACACTTACGTGAGACAGGTTCCACCGACTGACATGCACTAGATGCATAAGGTGGCTAGCGGGTGTCTGTCTCTCCTACTTTAGTCGAAACGGATTCGATGAAAAGGGTCCTTATGAAGGGTAAATAGAAATTGGCAAATCACGTTGTGGTCATACGTAGGTAAGAAATGTTCTTGCTAGAAACCTACAAACCACGTAAAAACTTGCAACAACAATTAGAGGACGTCTAACTTGTTTTTGCAGCAAGTGCTATGTGATGTGATATGGCCAGAAGATGTGATGAATGATATATGTGATGTATGAGATTGATCATATTCTTGTAATAGGAATCACGACTTGCATGTCGATGAGTATGACAACCGGCAGGAGCCATAGGAGTTGTCTTTATTATTTTGCATGACCTGCGTGTCATTGAATAACGCCATGTAAATTACTTTACTTTGTTGCTAAACGGGTTAGCCATAGAAGTAGAAGTAATCGTTGGCGTGACGACTTCATGAAGACACAATGATGGAGATCATGATGATGGAGATCATGGTGTCATGCCGGTGACAAAGATGATCATGGTGCCCCGAAGATGGAGATCAAAGGAGCATGATGATATTGGCCATATCATGTCACTATTTGATTGCATGTGATGTTTATCATGTTTTTGCATCTTATTTGCTTAGAACGACGGTAGCAAGTAGGATGATCCCTTATAATAATTTCAAGAAAGTGTTCACCCTAACTGTGCACCGTTGCGAAGGTTCGTTGTTTCGAAGCACCACGTGATGATCGGGTGTGATAGATTCTAACGTTCGAATACAACGGGTGTTGACGAGCCTAGCATGTACAGACATGGCCTCGGAACACACGCAATACACTTAGGTTGACTTGACGAGCCTAGCATGTACAGACATGGCCTCGGAACACGGAGGACCGAAAGGTCGAGCATGAGTCGTATAGAAGATATGATCAACATGGAGATGTTCACCGATCTTGACTAGTCCGTCTCACGTGATGATCGGACACGGCCTAGTTAAACTCGGATCATGTTTCACTTAGATGACTAGAGGGATGTCTATCTAAGTGGGAGTTCATTAAATATTTTGATTAGATGAACTCAATTATCATGAACTTAGTCTAAAATCTTTACACTATGTATTGTAGATCAAATGGCCAACGTTGTCCTCAATTTCAACGCGTTCCTAGAGAAAACCAAGCTGAAAGATGATGGCAGCAACTATACGGACTGGGTCGGGAACCTGAGGCTCATCCTCATAGTAGCCAAGAAAGATTATGTCTTAGAAGCACCGCTAGGTGATGCACCAATCCCACAGAACCAAGACGTTATGAACGCTTGGCAATCATGTGCTGATGATTACTCCCTCGTTCAGTGCGGCATGCTTTATAGCTTAGAACCGGGTCTCCAAAAGCGTTTTGAGAAACATGGAGCATATGAGATGTTCGAGGAGCTGAAACTGGTTTTTCAAGCTCATGCCCGGGTCGAGAGATATGATGTCTCCGACAAGTTCTTCAGCTGTAAAATGGAGGAGAACAGTTCTGTTAGTGAGCACATACTCAGAATGTCTGGGTTGCACAACCGCTTGTCTCAGCTGGGAGTTAATCTCCCGGATGACGCGGTCATTGAAAGAATCCTCCAGTCGCTTCCACCAAGCTACAAGAGCTTTGTGATGAACTACAATATGCAGGGGATGGAAAAGACCATTCCCGAGGTATATTCAATGCTGAAATCAGCGGAAGGGGTGATCAGAAAAGAACATCAAGTGTTGATGGTGAATAAAACCACCAAGTTCAAGAAGGGCAAGGGTAAGAAGAACTTCAAGAAGGACGGCAAGGGAGTTGCCGCGCCCGGTAAACCAGTTACTGGGAAGAAGTCAAAGAATGGACCCAAGCCCGGGACTGAGTGCTTTTATTGCAAGGGAAGTGGTCACTGGAAGCGGAACTGCCCCAAATATTTAGCGGACAAGAAGAAGGCCGGCAACACCCAAGGTATATGTGATATAGAAGTAATTGATGTGTACCTTACCAGTACTCGTAGTAGCTCCTGGGTATTTGATACCGGTGCGGTTGCTCATATTTGTAACTCAAAGCAGGAACTACGGAATAAACGGAGACTGGCAAAGGACGAGGTGATGATGCGCGTCGGGAATGGTTCCAAGGTCGATGTGATCGCCGTCGGCACGCTACCTCTGCATCTACCCACGGGATTAGTTTTAAACCTCAATAATTGTTATTTAGTGCCAGCTTTGAGCATGAACATTGTGTCTGGATCTCGTTTAATTCGAGATGGCTACTCATTTAAATCCGAGAATAATGGTTTTTCTATTTATTTGAGAGATATGTTTTATGGTCATGCCCCGCTGGTCAAAGGTTTATTTTTGATGAATCTCGAACGTGATGTTACACATGTTCATAGTGTGAATACCAAAAGATGTAAAGTTGATAACGATAGTCCCACATACCTATGGCACTGCCGCCTTGGTCACATTGGTGTCAAGCGCATGAAGAAGCTCCATGCAGATGGACTTTTGGAGTCTCTTGATTACGAATCATTTGACACGTGCGAACCATGCCTCATGGGTAAGATGACCAAGACTCCGTTCTCCAGAACAATGGAGCGAGCAACCAACTTATTGGAAATCATACATACCGATGTGTGTGGTCCAATGAGTGTTGAGGCTCGCGGAGGATATCGTTATGTTCTCACTCTCACTGATGATTTAAGTAGATATGGGTATGTCTACCTAAGGAAACACAAGTCTGAAACCTTTGAAAAGTTCAAGGAATTTCAGAGTGAGGTTGAGAATCAACGTGACAGGAGAATAGAATTCCTACGATCAGATCATGGTGGAGAATATTTAAGTCACGAGTTTGGTGCACAATTAAGGAAATGTGGAATAGTTTCACAACTCACGCCGCCTGGAACACCTCACAGAAATGGTGTGTCCGAACTTTGTAATCGCACTCTATTGGATATGGTGCGATCTATGATGTCTCTTACCGATTTACCGCTCTCATTTTGGGGTTATGCTTTAGAGACTGCCGCATTCACTTTAAATAGGGCTCCGTCGAAATCCGTTGAGACGACACCATATGAATTATGGTTTGGGAAGAAACCTAAGCTGTCGTTTCTAAAAGTTTGGGGATGCGATGCTTATGTCAAGAAATTTCAACCTGAAAAGCTCGAACCCAAATCGAAAAATGCGTCTTCATAGGATACCCTAAGGAAACCATTGGGTATACCTTCTACCTCAGATCCGAAGGCAAGATCTTCGTTGCCAAGAATGGGTCCTTTCTAGAGAAGGAGTTTCTCTCGAAAGAATTGAGTGGGAGGAAAGTGAAACTTGATGAGGTGATAGTCACCCCTTCCGAACCGGAAAGTAGCGCAGCGCGGGAAAATGTTCTTGTGGTGCCTACACCGACTGGGGAGGAAGTTAATGATGAAGATCATGAAGCTTCGGATCAAGTCACTGAACTTCGTAGGTCCACAAGGACACGTTCCGCACCAGAGTGGTACAGCAACCCTGTCCTGGAAATCATGTTGTTAGACAACGGTGAACCTTCGAACTATGAAGAAGCGATGGCGGGCCCGGATTCCGACAAATGGCTAGAAGCCATGAAATCCGAGATAGAATCCATGTATGAAAACAAAGTATGGACTTTGACTGACTTGCCCGATGAGCGGCGAGCCATAGAAAACAAATGGATCTTTAAGAAGAAGACGGACGCAGATGGTAATGTGACCATCTACAAAGCTCGACTTGTCGCTAACGGTTATCGACAAGGTCAAGGGGTTGACTACGATGAGACTTTCTCACCCGTAGCGAAGCTGAAGTCCGTCCGAATCATGTTAGCAATTGCTGCATACTATGATTATGAGATATGGCAGATGGACGTCAAAACGGCATTCCTTAATGGCTTCCTTAAGGAAGAGTTGTATATGATGCAGACGGAAGGTTTTGTCGATCCTAAGAGTGCTAACAAAGTATGCAAGCTCCAACGCTCAATCTATGGGCTGGTGCAAGCATCTCGGAGTTGGAACATTCGCTTTGATGAGATGATCAAAGCGTTTGGGTTTACACAGACTTATGGAGAAGCCTGTGTTTACAAGAAAGTGAGTGGGAGCTCTGTAGCATTTCTCATATTATATGTGGATGACATATTATTGATGGGAAATGATATAGAATTCTTGGAAAGTATAAAGGCCTATTTGAATAAGTGTTTTTCAATGAAGGACCTTGGAGAAGCTGCTTATATATTAGGCATCAAGATCTATAGAGATAGATCAAGACGCCTCATTGGTCTTTCACAGAGTACATACCTTGATAAGATATTGAAGAAGTTCAGTATGGATCAGTCCAAGAAGGGGTTCTTGCCTGTATTGCAAGGTGTGCAATTGAGCACGGCTCAATGCCCGACCACGGCATAAGATATAGAAGAGATGAGTGTCATCCCCTATGCCTCGGCCATAGGGTCTATTATGTATGCCATGCTGTGTACCAGACCTGATGTAAACCTTGCCGTAAGTTTGGTAGGAAGGTACCAAAGCAATCCCGGCAAGGAACACTGGACAGCGGTCAAGAATATCCTGAAGTACCTGAAGAGGACTAATGATATGTTTCTCGTTTATGGAGGTGACGAAGAGCTCGTCGTAAAGGGTTACGTCGACGCTAGCTTCGACACAGATCTGGATGACTCGAAGTCACAGACCGGATACGTGTATATTTTGAATGGAGCAGTAAGCTGGTGCAGTTGCAAGCAAAGCGACGTGGCGGGATCTACATGTGAAGCGGAGTACATGGCAGCCTCGGAGGCAGCACAGGAAGCAGTCTGGATGAAGGAGTTCATTACCGACCTAGGGGTTATTCCCAATGCGTCGGGCCCAATGACTCTCTTCTGTGACAACACTGGAGCTATTGCCCTTGCGAAGGAGCCCAGGTTTCACAGGAAGACCAGGCATATCAACCGTCGCTTCAACTCCATTCGTGAAAGTGTTCAAAATGGAGACATAGATATTTGTAAAGTACACACGGACCTGAATGTAGCAGATCCGTTGACTAAACCTCTCCCTAGGGCAAAACATGATCAACACCAGGACGCAATGGGTGTTCGATTCATCACAATGTAACTAGATTATTGACTCTAGTGCAAGTGGGAGACTGTTGGAAATATGCCCTAGAGGCAATAATAAAAGGTTATTATTATATTTCTTTGTTCATGATAATCGTCTATTATTCATGCTATAATTGTATTGTCCGGAAATCGTAATACATGTGTGAATGCATAGACCACAACGTGTCCCTAGTAAGCCTCTAGTTGACTAGCTCGTTGATCAACAGATAGTCATGGTTTCCTGACTATGGACATTGGATGTCATTGATAACGGGATCACATCATTAGGAGAATGATGTGATGGACAAGACCCAATCCTAAGCATAGCATAAAAGATCGTGTAGTTTCGTTTGCTAGAGCTTTTCCAATGTCAAGTATCTTTTCCTTAGACCATGAGATCGTGCAACTCCCGGATACCGTAGGAGTGCTTTGGGTGTGCCAAATGTCACAACGTAACTGGGTGACTATAAAGGTGCACTACGGGTATCTCCGGAAGTGTCTGTTGGGTTGGCACGGATCGAGACTGGGATTTGTCACTCCGTGTGACGGAGAGGTATCTCTGGGCCCACTCGGTAATGCATCATCATAATGAGCTCAATGTGACTAAGGCGTTAGTCACGGGATCATGCATTGCGGTACGAGTAAAGAGACTTGCCGGTAACGAGATTGAACAAGGTATTGGGATACCGACGACCGAATCTCGGGCAAGTAACATACCGATTGACAAAGGGAATTGCATACAGATTGATTGAATCCTCGACACCGTGGTTCATCCGATGAGATCATCGTGGAACATGTGGGAGCCAACATGGGTATCTAGATCCTGCTGTTGGTTATTGACCGGAGAGGCGTCTCGGTCATGTCTGCATGTCTCCCGAACCCGTAGGGTCTACACACTTAAGGTCCGGTGACGCTAGGGTTGTAGAGATATATGTATGCGGAAACCCGAAAGTTGTTCGGAGTCCCAGATGAGATCCCGGACGTCACGAGAGGTTCCGGAATGTTCCGGAGGTGAAGAATTATATATAGGAAGTCCAGTTTCGGCCACCGGGAAAGTTTCGGGGGTTACCGGTATTGTACCGGGACCACCGGAAGGGTCCCGGAGGTCCACCGGGTGGGGCCACCTATCCCGGAGGGCCCCGTGGGCTGAAAGTGGAAGGGAACCAGCCCTTAGTGGGCTGGGGCGCCCCCCTTGGGCCTTTCCCCATGCGCCTAGGGTTGGGAACCCTAGGGGGGGAGCTTCCCCCTTGCCTTGGGGGGCAAGGCACCCCTTCCCCCCCTTTGGCCGCCGCCCCCCTTGGAGATCCCATCTCCCTGGGCCGGCGCCCCCCAGGGGGCCTATATAAAGGGGGGAGGGAGGGCAGCAACCTACAGCCTTGGGCGCCTCCCTCCTCCCCTGAAACACCTCTCTCTCTCTCTCGCAGAAGCTTGGCGAAGCCCTGCCGGAGACCCGCTACATCCACCACCACGCCGTCGTGCTGTTGGATCTCCATCAACCTCTCCTTCCCCCTTGCTGGATCAAGAAGGAGGAGACGTCGCTGCACCGTACGTGTGTTGAACGCGGAGGTGCCGTCCGTTCGGCACTCGGTCATCGGTGATTTGGATCACGGCGAGTACGACTCCGTCATCCACGTTCATTGGAACGCTTCCGCTCGCGATCTACAAGGGTATGTAGATGCACTCCCTTCCCCTCGTTGCTAGTACACTCCATAGATGCATCTTGGTGAGCGTAGGAAAATTTTAAATTATGCTACGATTCCCAACAGTTCTTGCTAAGCCCAGTAGCAGCCACATAAAACTTGCAACAACAAAGTAGAGGACGTCTAACTTGTTTTTGCAGGGCATGTTGTGATGTGATATGGTCAAGATATGATGCTAAATTTTATTGTATGAGATGATCATGTTTTGTAACCGAGTTATCGGCAATTGGCAGGAGCCATATGGTTGTCGCTTTATTGTATGCAATGCAATCGCCCTATAATGCTTTACTTTATCACTAAGCGGTAGCAATAGTCGTAGAAGCATAAGATTGGCGAGACGACAACGATGCTACGATGGAGATCAAGGTGTCGCGCCGGTGACGATGGTGATCATGACGGTGCTTCGGAGATGGAGATCACAAGCACAAGATGATGATGGCTATATCATATCACTTATATTGATTGCATCTGATGTTTATATTTTATGCATCTTATCTTGCTTTGATTGACGGTAGCATTATAAGATGATCTCTCACTAAATTTCAAGATAAAAGTGTTCTCCCTGAGTATGCACCGTTGCCAAAGTTCGTCGTGCCCAGACACCACGTGATGATCGGGTGTGATAAGCTCTACGTCCATCTACAACGGGTGCAAGCCAGTTTTGCACACGCGGAATACTCAGGTTAAACTTGACGAGCCTAGCATATGCAGATATGGCCTCAGAACACTGAGACCGAAAGGTCGAGCGTGAATCATATAGTAGATATGATCAATATAGTGATGTTCACCATTGAAAGCTACTCCATTTCACGTGATGATCGGTTATGGTTTAGTTGATTTGGATCACGTGATCACTTAGAGGGATGTCTATCTAAGTGGGAGTTCTTAAGTAATATGATTAATTGAACTTAAATTTATCATGAACTTAGTACCTGATAGTATCTTGCTTGTCTATGTTGATTGTAGATAGATGGCCCGTGCTGTTGTTCCATTGAATTTTAATGTGTTGCTTGAGAAAGCAAAGTTGAAAGATGATGGTAGCAATTACACGGACTGGGTCCGTAACTTGAGGATTATCCTCATTGCTGCACAGAAGAATTACATCCTGGAAGCACCGCTGGGTGCCAGGCCTGCTGCAGATGCAACTGACGACGTTAAGAACGTCTGGCAAAGCAAAGCTGATGACTACTCGATAGTTCAGTGTGCCATGCTTTATGGCTTAGAACCGGGACTTCAACGATGTTTTGAATGTCATGGAGCATATGAGATGTTCCAGGAGTTGAATTTAATATTTCAAGCAAATGCCCGGATTGAGAGATATGAAGTCTCCAATAAGTTCTACAGCTGCAAGATGGAGGAGAATAGTTCTGTCAATGAGCATATACTCAGAATGTCTGGGTATAACAATCACTTGATTCAACTGGGAGTTAATCTTCCGGATGATAGCGTCATTGACAGAATTCTTCAATCACTGCCACCAAGCTACAAGAGCTTTGTGATGAACTATAACATGCAAGGGATGGATAAGACGATTCCCGAGCTCTTCGCAATGCTAAAGGCTGCGGAGGTAGAAATCAAGAAGGAGCATCAAGTGTTGATGGTCAATAAGACCACCAGTTTCAAGAAAAAGGGCAAAGGAAAGAAGAAGGGGAACTTCAAGAAAAATAGCAAGCAAGTTGCTGCTCAAGAGAAGAAACCCAAGTCTGGAACTAAGCCTGAGACTGAGTGCTTCTACTGCAAGCAGACTGGTCACTGGAAGCGGAACTGCCCCAAGTATTTGGCGGATAAGAAGGATGGCAAGGTGAACAAAGGTATATGTGATATACATGTTATTGATGTGTACCTTACTAGAGCTCGTAGTAGCACCTGGGTATTTGATACTGATTCTGTTGCTAATATTTGCAACTCGAAACAGGGACTACGGATTAAGCGAACACTGGCCAAGGACGAGGTGACGATGCGCGTGGGAGACGGTTCCAAAGTCGATGTGATCGCCGTCGGCACGCTACCTCTACATCTACCTTCGGGATTAGTATTAGACCTAAATAGTTGTTATTTGGTGCCAGCGTTGAGCATGAACATTATATCTGGATCTTGTTTGATGCGAGACGGTTATTCATTTAAATCAGAGAATAATGGTTGTTCTATTTATATGAGTAATATCTTTTATGGTCATGCACCCTTGAAGAGTGGTCTATTTTTGATGAATCTCGATAGTAGTGATACACATATTCATAATGTTGAAGCCAAAAGATGCAGAGTTGATAATGATAGTGCAACTTATTTGTGGCACTGCTGTTTAGGTCAAATCGGTGTAAAGCGCATGAAGAAACTCCATACTGATGGACTTTTGGAACCACTTGATTATGAATCACTTGGTACTTGCGAACCGTGCCTCATGGGCAAGATGACTAAAACGCCGTTCTCCGGTACTATGGAGAGAGCAACAGATTTGTTGGAAATCATACATACAGATGTATGTGGTCCGATGAATCTTGAGGCTCGTGGCGGATATCGTTATTTTCTCACCTTCACAGATGATTTGAGCAGATATGGGTATATCTACTTAATGAAACATAAGTCTGAAACATTTGAAAAGTTCAAAGAATTTCAGAGTGAAGTTGAAAATCATCGTAACAAGAAAATAAAGTTTCTACGATCTGATCATGGAGGAGAATATTTGAGTTACGAGTTTGGTCTACATTTGAAACAATGCGGAATAGTTTCGCGACTCACGCCACCCGGAACACCACAGCGTAATGGTGTGTCCGAACGTCGTAATCGTACTTTACTAGATATGGTGCGGTCTATGATGTCTCTTACTGATTTACCGCTATCATTTTGGGGTTATGCTTTAGAGACGGCTGCATTCACGTTAAATAGGGCACCATCGAAATCCGTTGAGACGACGCCTTATGAACTATGATTTGGCAAGAAACCAAAGTTGTCGTTTCTTAAAGTTTGGGGCTGCGATGCTTACGTGAAAAAACTTCAACCTGATAAGCTCGAACCCAAATCGGAGAAATGTGTCTTCATAGGATACCCAAAGGAGACTGTTGGGTACACCTTCTATCACAGATCCGAAGGCAAGACAATCGTTGCTAAGAATGGATCCTTTCTAGAGAAGGAGTTTCTCTCGAAAGAAGTGAGTGGGAGGAAACTAGAACTTGATGAGGTAACTGTACCTGCTCCCTTATTGGAAAGTACTTCATCACAGAAACCGGTTCCTATGACGCCTACACCAATTAGTGAGGAAGTTAATGATGATGATCATGGAACTTCAGATCAAGTTGTTACTGAACCTCGTAGGTCAACCAGAGTAAGATCCGCACCAGAGTGGTACGGTAATCCTGTTCTAGAGGTTATGTTACTAGACCATGACGAACCTACGAACTATGAAGAAGCGATGGTGAGCCCAGATTCCGCAAAATGGCTTGAGGCCATGAAATCTGAGATGGGATCCATGTATGAGAACAAAGTATGGACTTTGGTTGACTTGCCCGATGATCGGCAAGCCATTGAGAATAAATGGATATTCAAGAAGAAGACTGACGCTGATGGTAATGTTACTGTCTATAAAGCTCGACTTGTTGCGAAAGGTTTTCGACAAGTTCAAGGGATTGACTACGATGAGACTTTCTCACCCGTAGCGATGCTTAAGTCTGTCCGAATCATGTTAGCAATTGCCGCATTTTATGATTATGAAATTTGGCAAATGGATGTCAAAACAGCATTCCAGAATGGATTTCTGGATGAAGAGTTGTATATGATGCAACCAGAAGGTTTTGTCGATCCAAAAGGAGCTAACAAAGTGTGCAAGCTCCAGCGATCCATTTATGGACTGGTGCAAGCCTCTCGGAGTTGGAATAAATGCCTTGATAGTGTGATCAAAGCATTTGGTTTTATACAGACTTTTGGAGAAGCCTGTATTTACAAGAAAGTGAGTGGGAGCTCTGTAGCATTTCTGATATTATATGTGGATGACATATTGTCGATTGGAAATGATATAGAATTTCTGGATAGCATAAAGGGATACTTGAATAATAGTTTTTCAATGAAGGACCTCGGTGAAGCTGCTTATATATTGGGCATCAAGATCTATAGAGATAGATCAAGACGCTTAATTGGACTTTCACAAAGCACATACCTTGACAAAGTTTTGAATAAGTTCAAAATGAATCAAGCAAAGAAAGGGTTCTTGCCTGTGTTACAAGGTGTGAAGTTGAGTAAGACTCAATGCCCGACCACTGTAGAAGATAGAGAGAAGATGAAAGATGTTCCCTATGCTTCAGCCATAGGCTCTATCATGTATGCAATGCTGTGTACCAGACCTGATGTGTGCCTTGCTATAAGTCTAGCAGGGAGGTACCAAAGTAATCCAGGAGTGGATCACTGGACAGCGGTCAAGAACATCCTGAAATACCTGAAAAGGACTAAGGATATGTTTCTCGTTTATGGAGGTGACAAAGAGCTCATTGTAAATGGTTACGTTGATGCAAGCTTTGACACTGATCCGGACAATTCTAAATCGCAAACCGGATACGTGTTTACATTGAACGGTGGAGCTGTCAGTTGGTGCAGTTCTAAACAAAGCGTCGTGGCGGGATCTACGTGTGAAGCAGAGTACATAGCTGCTTCGGAAGCAGCAAATGAAGGAGTCTGGAAGGAGTTCATATCCGATCTAGGTGTCATACCTAGTGCATCAGGTCCAATGAAAATCTTTTGTGACAATACTGGAGCAATTGCCTTGGCGAAGGAATCCAGATTTCACAAGAGAACCAAGCACATCAAGAGACGCTTCAATTCCATCCGGGATCTAGTCCAGGTGGGAGACATAGAAATTTGCAAGATACATATGGATCTGAATGTTGCAGACCCGTTGACTAAGCCTCTTCCACGAGCAAAACATGATCAGCACCAAGACTCCATGGGTGTTAGAATCATTACTGTGTAATCTAGATTATTGACTCTAGTGCAAGTGGGAGACTGAAGGAAATATGCCCTAGAGGCAATAATAAAGTTATTATTTATTTCCTTATATCATGATAAATGTTTATTATTCATGCTAGAATTGTATTAACCGGAAACATAATACTTGTGTGAATACATAGACAAACAGAGTGTCACTAGTATGCCTCTTCTTGACTAGCTCGTTGATCAAAGATGGTTATGTTTCCTAGCCATAGACATGGGTTGTCATTTGATTAACGGGATCACATCATTAGGAGAATGATGTGATTGACTTGACCCATTCCGTTAGCTTAGCACTCGATCGTTTAGTATGTTGCTATTGCTTTCTTCATGACTTATACATGTTCCTATGACTATGAGATTATGCAACTCCCGTTTACCGGAGGAACACTTTGTGTGCTACCAAACGTCACAACATAACTGGGTGATTATAAAGGTGCTCTACAGGTGTCTCCAAAGGTACTTGTTGGGTTGGCGTATTTCGAGATTAGGATTTGTCACTCCGATTGTCGGAGAGGTATCTCTGGGCCCACTCGGTAATGCACATCACTTAAGCCTTGCAAGCATTGCAACTAATGAGTTAGTTGCGGGATGATGTATTACAGAACGAGTAAAGAGACTTGCCAGTAATGAGATTGAACTAGGTATTGGGATACCGACGATCGAATCTCGGGCAAGTAACATACCGATGACAAAGGGAACAACGTATGTTGTTATGCGGTCTGACCGATAAAAGATCTTCGTAGAATATGTGGGAGCCAATATGAGCATCCAGGTTCCGCTATTGGTTATTGACCGGAGACGTGTGTCGTTCATGTCTACATAGTTTTCGAACCCGTAGGGTCCGCACGCTTAAAGTTTCGATGACAGTTATATTATGAGTTTATGAGTTTTGATGTACCGAAGGTTGTTCTGAGTCCCGGATGTGATCACGGACATGACGAGGAGTCTCGAAATGGTCGAGACATGAAGATTGATATATTGGAAGCCTATATTTGGATATCGGAAGTGTTCTGGGTGAAATCGGGATTTTACCGGAGTACCGAGGGGTTACCGGAACCCCCCGGGGGCTTAATGGGCCATAGTGGGCCTTTGTGGAGAAGAGGAGAGGCGGCCAGGGCAGCGCCGCGCGCCCCTCCCCCCTAGTCCGAATAGGACAAGGAGAGGGGGGCGGCGCCCCCCGTTCCTTCCTCTCTCCCTCCTCTTTCCCCCTCCACTCCTAATCCAACAAGGAAAAGGGAGAGAGTCCTACTCCCGGTGGGAGTAGGACTCCTCCTGGCGCGCGCCCTCCTGGCCGGCCGCACCTTCCCCCTTGCTCCTTTATATACGGGGGCAGGGGGGCACCCTAGAGATACAACAATTGATCGTTTGATATTTTAGCCGTGTGCGGTGCCCCCCTCCACCATAGTCCACCTCGATAATACTATAGCGGTGCTTAAGCGAAGCCCTGCGTCGGTAGAACATCATCATCGTCACCACACCATCGTGCTGGCGAAACTCTCCCTCAACACTCGGCTGGATCGGAGTTCGAGGGACGTCATCGGGCTGAACGTGTGCTGAACTCGGAGGTGTCGTGCGTTCGGTGCTTGATCGGTCGGATCGTGAAGACGTACGACTACATCAACCACGTTGTGCTAACGCTTCCGCTTTCGGTCTACGAGGGTACGTGGACAACACTCTCCCTTCTCGTTGCTATGCATCACCATGATCTTGCGTGTGCGTAGGAATTTTTTTGATATTACTACGTTCCCCAACAGTAATACCGAGAGGGCCCGAGAATATCTCTCCATCGTCGGAGGAGCAAATCCCAATCTTGAGCTATCAAGTTACTTGACACACTTTTCCATGAACCCGTAAGCCGCCGTAATAGCCACCCATTTACGGATGACGTTTAACAAACCCCAAAGTTCATGAAGCAAGCATGAAGAAACTCGATACTCTCATGGTCTAAGGAATCATGCAAACGTTAACCATCTCTGTGTTATGCACCATTAACTAGTGACGAATGAATCTCTTAGCATAACATCAATCTGGGTCAATTCAACACAAATGTTCTCTTAACATTGTGCCCTCAAAATTGTTGGCATAGACATGCCCATGATCAGGAAAACAGAACCATCATGCAACACTTGAGCTAGTCTTAGAGGCCAGACCAGGAATACTTCTTACCGTTTATTATTCCACACGTGCATATGAGTCTTCCTCCGAGCCTCGTGGATATTGCAGACTCGAGAATCATTGCAGTTATAGCATGGAACATAAACATAATTATGAACTCGGAGATAAATAATATCATTTATTATTGCCTCTAGGGCATATCTCCTACAGACTCCACTTGCACTAGAGTCAATAATCTAGTTAATGCTAATGCACTTCACACCTATGGCATACTGGTGTAAAAAAATGCTTCGCATGTGGTATAGCCTGATGTCCATCGGATCTGAGAACTTCAGCTCCGTGTCTATCTCTGCATATCCTCGCATTTTCACGCTTTCACAAAATTCATATTTTGTGCGGACTTGGCTTTTATGTATGTGAATCACAGGTCGAACCTGGATTCCTCAGACTGAGTTATGGAGAAACTACCTGCAGTAGTGTCCCATTGACAAAAGCCATCTTGGAACCATACTAAGTTCATGAATGAACTATATGATTCAACATCTTGTTTGTCGCTTCTAAAGCGTCAACATACTTAGTCATTTGTTATAGAATTCGCCACAGTATCCTGTTGGGAACAATTTAAATCGAAAATCACATGGAGAAAAGATGAAGACTGTATCGATGTAACATTTTACAATGAACTCTTCGTGATCTCCGCTTGCGAGAAAACATTTCATCAGTACTTACTCTAGTACTCAATGACATCTTTCACTGTTGTCCCACGATCAGTACTTTGATCACTTTAGTATCCATACTCGCAACACCTTGGGAGTATCGGACATATCTGGTTGTTTTACATACCATGGAATACATGATTAATCCAAACACAAAAGTGTGTGGAATCTGCATCATGTAGTTTGCTCATCAGTGTTTTGCGACACCGAGTCTTGCAAAAAACTCTTCCATGTGACTCCGGCAAGAATCACTCCTTGGTGGTTTTAAATGCTAAAAGGTTTTAGCACCTTGTCAATATGTATTCATTGCTTAGCCCTATTAGGTAAATCTATCTCCATAGATCATTATGCCTAATATTGAGGCTATGTAGCCTATGCACTTCATCAAAAACTATTTTCAAATGAAGTCCTAATTCATGTCAAGAAATTTATTTCCAATTAACAATGTGTCAAGCACACAAGGTTTTTAGAAATATTATTATGCTCCCACTTACTTTCTTGAATTACAAGCATCTTCGTTACCCATTGATGAAGTCAGAACCCTTTGACCATTTCATCAAAGCACGAAGATTCAAACTCCATTTTGCTCTCTTCTGTCCATCGCTGGAACTCTGAAGTTTGCACCCTTACTAGCATCCTCTGGATAGACAAAATGCCTTGGACTGTAACACATGCAAGTCCTTGGTTTCATTTCCATTAGATGGAAATCCTATTGTCATCTGTTTCATATCTCATGATTGAAATATGTATTAATTGCTAGTTCAACCTGAACCGACTTTAAGCATCGCTACGATGGAAACAACCTCATCGTAGTCAACTTTTGAACTTGTTATTTCAACAAGTCGAGCTTTATGGATAAAACATTTTTATCCGTATCAGTTTTAAGTTCCATAAATATTCGTTAGACTTTAAGTCATCCGAAAGGTGTATCAAGGTTTTAATCTTGAATCACTTATATGGAAACTAACTCGTGTCGTATTGGCATTTAGCCAATTCCGGAGTCAGGGCCCATCAACGCTTCCTTGTTTATCGTAGGTATAATGTTGTCTAACAACAATATCTTGTTTGCGCACCTGAGAGGTTTGCACGAGCCTTGCCTACGTGGTTTAGCTGCAAGTTCGACCGAAGTTCATACATTTTATTGTAGAGACTTCCGTATCAGTCGCAGTAGGAAACTCTGGAATTACTTCCAAGGTCTCTTTCCTTTGATCTGATGATGAAGATACTGTTTATCTCGTCGAGTTGCACTATTCTCCCACTCACCTTTTTGAAAGAACCATTCTCTTTAAAAGCACACCGTTTCGCGGCAAAACTATTTGCCTCGGTATAGTGAGGGAGGAATACCCAACATTTTGGTATAACCTACAAAGTAGCACTTGTCTGATTTGGAATAGGTTTGTAACCTTTTACACAAGCCCCATATTCCAAATGTTAAGAAAAGATATAACATGGCTGGGCGTACCATACCATGCCGACATTTCAACAGACCTGATGGAACTCTTTTCAGTGTAAAAGCCGCAGTCTCTAAAGCATTACTCTTCAAAAGTGATAATGGTAAATTTATTTATGTCATTTTGATCTTACCATGTCATAAATGGTTTGATTAAATCTCCACGGACTTTCCACTTGCAGTGGTGTTCCGGGAGGTGCAAGTTATGAAACCCCTTTCACAACTCATCAGACATTCGCTAAACATGTAACTCAAATATTCCTTTGTGCAATCAAATTGCATAAACATAATTTTCTTGTTACAATAACTTCTACTTCATTTTTGAAAACCTTTCAAATGATTTCAAAAGATCCAGACTTACGTCTCATCAAGTAAATATCCATATATCTACTTGAGTCATTTCTGAAGATAAATAAATCCACCACTAACAACACTTATCAGACTACACACATCAAATGTATGATCACTAATAAGTTTGTTGTTCGTTCCTTATGGCCTGCGAACGGTATTTTAGTCACTTCACTTTTTGGAGGAAAGTTGCAAGTGTCAGATGATTCAAAATCAAAAAGACTTCAAAATCCATCATAATGGAATTTTCCATGCGGGTTTCTCCAATGTGACCAAATGTAGTGCCACACTTGTGTGGTATTCTTTTATTCTTGCGACATTTACCGTCAGTGTTATGGATGTATCATATTACCATCAATATTCATAACATACATCCCATCTTGGATGGAAGCATGGCCCTTCATGTTATTCATAATACTTAACAACAATTGTTGTTTTTATGAACAACTCTTTTGCAACAAACATTGTGCAATGGGCTAGAGTGTATGAAACTCTAAAATGAATTATGAAAGTAAACCCAGAGGTATTGTATTATTATCAATATTCATAATATACATCTCATTCATAATGAAAGTATGGCCCTTGTGTTATTCATAACATCGAACATAAAAAGTTCTCTTATGAACAACCTTCTTGCAAGATACCTTATGCAATGGGCTAGAGTTTGTAAAACTCTAAATGAATTATGAAAATAAATACAGACGGCAATACACTGATGGAAGGTATAGTAACATTTACTATGTTCCCTGTGTATACCTTAACCTCATTTCTGGCTAGTCTTTTTAGGCCATAGTAGCTCTTACATTGATTCGTAACAGAATGCAATCGAGCGGGTATCTTTGTGATTAACTCACAATACCCAAGAATTAGTGATTAACATGTTTAACCATAATTCCCAAGAACTATATCTTTGACCAGCCTACTATACATCAAAAACTTGTATGACATTCATACATGAGCTGGATATTCCAGTCATCTTTCTTTCTGCCTTTATACTTCTAACAGTTTAACTTTTAGTATTTCTTCTACTCGCAAAAGAAGCACCCAACTTAATAGTGGCGTTAGCCCCGGACTTCCTAGGCGTATAAGTCATACTAACACCCTTTGGACACTTCCTTTCTCTTTAAGTTGTTGTTTTATTCACCTTTCATTATATGACAGGTGTTCTTCTGGATCCCTTTCCCAACAGTCAAATGCATAGTAAACACTTTTACTAATACTTGCAAACAAACATTGCTTTGTTTGTATCTGAAAATAATTTTCAGTTCCATGAATATCATATAACTATCCCAACTTTCGAAGTTTGGGTTTCATGGAAGCAAACATATTCCACTTGACCATAACAGAATTCTAGCTTTTGGATCGAAGGACGAGAGTCACATGATCCATAGCATTAGCAGGAGGATACAGAAAGCATGCGATAGGACAAAGTCCTTCTCAGCACTTTTGAGGACAATCCTCACATTATGTTACCAATCATAAAGTTTTAACCAGATATTTAACAGCTATTAAATTTTAAGAGGGAAGGCGGAAACGCGAGCCATTATTCTACAACTATTTTGCAAGAAACACTTAGACAGTGTTCATAATTAATTGCACTGACAATTAAACATGTTAATTCAACAGTGCGCTCCCACTCAAATCAATATCTCTCATAATTGATTTAGAGTGATTCAAGATCCATATTTCTATTCGATGCCATTGACGGGTTCATCACTGATGACACGAATTTCAATCGGCAGACCAACTTGCCGATCACATCTCTATGTGATTCTTGTTCATCTTTCGATGGGCGTGTTCCGAGCTCAGGACTCTCCTGCCTGAAGGTCAAAGACAACCAAGTGATCTTGCTGCGAGGTCTGACCTCACCCGCCTCATTCCTCTCGATTCGTTCGTGCTCATGTGTACATGGCGCACCCCGAAAAGTTACGAATTTCAGACGGTGCTACACTTGGGTGAACACTAACTACTTTGATATTTTAAGTGAGAGATCACCCTAATAAAAAGCGACTACCGCGCAATCAAGAAGGGTGCATCATAAGGGATAAACATCTCAGGCAATTCATAATAGCATGATATGGTATAGCCCTTTCTGACGGAGAAGTCTTTCATTTCTTCGTCTTCGGCATTCGCGTCGGTGTTCACCTTCGCGAAGATTGCCACCACCTTGTCGATGCACCAGATAATATTGCTATCTCCATAGCGTATAAAATTAATGCATTACTTAAGGTTGACACGCAGGTCATTAAAGTGCAATCATATGGCTCCAGCCATCATGCCGAATCATGACTCGCGGGTCATGTTAATCAATTTTACATCATATAGTCATTTCATACATAATCAAATTATTATGAGCACTGCTATACCACATCACATGCACATGCAAAACCCTCCTGCAAAACCAAGTTAGACATCTCTAATCGGTTCATGCAAAAACTTGTTTTACGTGGCTTCTAAGGTTTCGAAACAAACCGAAGCTACCAACGTCCATCATCAAGTATGATAATTCAAGCGCTAGATTAACTTATCGGGGTGTATGAAACACGAGATAATAAAATCTCGAGCCCCACACTGAACTTCGTCATACGCATGACCCCCGTGCAGATCATATCTGCATTGCCCTTTAGTCTGCGAAACATCCATCTTTCCTAGACTAAAGTGGAACCCAAAGAACTGTTAGCACTTCGTTGATCTGTCAATCAGCATGCTCAGCAGCAGCATGAAAGGATCGCGGATTGCCAGAACTTTGTCAGATTCCACAATGCTGTCAAGATCAGGACTACGCAAATTTAAGGGAAGCAACAAGAACATCGGGTAACAGATTTCATCTGCTACCCGCACAAATAATTTTCAGTAATAGAACTAATCTACTACCTAATTATATTGTGCAACACCCATACATCTCCATGTATTCTAGATCGCAATCTGCATCTACGCATAGCACGGCTCATGATGCCACTGTAGGGGAACGTGACAAAAAACAAAAAAATTCCGACCTACGCACCAGCCCAGGACCACTATGGAGACTGCATACATGGTTTGATCTTTTTCGTTACCGACTCGTAGTGCAGCGGGAAGTAGAGTCGATGACGAACGGCAGTGCAGATCCCCGCAGCTAGGATTTTCAACCTCCCAACCGCGAGGATGTATACCCTCATCTGCTCCTCAGACAGCCCTCCGGGAGACGGTCGAACAACCCCCCAGACGGTGTTGCGGACAGCCCTTCGGGAGGACCTTCGAAACTCGAACGGTCACTCGGACAGCCCTTCGGGAGGACCTTCGAAACTTGGACGGTCACACGGACAGCCCTTCGGGAGGCACTCACGAACTAAGACCGAAACTAAGATCTCTCTACAGAGTTGGACACATACGGTGTCATCTATCCGGCAGGGTTTCGCCGTCCAGAACTAGTTCCTGCCGGAACCCAGACAGCCTTACGGCTCTACGAAACTATTTCGCTGGGAGGGAGAGAGAAGCCAGATCATGCATGACACATGTATGTGAGAAAGAGTGAGTGTGGAGGGCTGCCCCTCCACCTCTATTTATAGGAAATCCCAAGGGGTAGGGTAGTTTAACACAAAGACCCAAAATGCACATGAATGAAGTCCTTCCTCAAGGGCATAAGAGTGAAACCAAGGAATAAGAGGGGCTCCAAGGTGGAGCCCCAAGTGTGCCCGGCCACACCCCTTGGGGGGCCCCCATGAGGGCCTCCCAATCCATCCATGTCATCCCTAGATCTGTTGGGCAAAGCCCCAAAAGGTGGCTTTCCATAAAATATCCCAAAAAGCACTTTCACTATTCACGACGACATTTTTCAGCGTCCGTTCGAACTGAAAATATTTATGTGGGCTTAGAACATTTCCAGTACCCACCATAATAATTTTCAAAGCGTTCTGGAACAATTCCAGTTTAGTGATTTTCATTTGCAAAAAGCATCTGAACCGGTTCCTGCAGCTCCGGAACATTTCCGGTTTTTATTTCTGAAAATTCCAAAAAGTTTCCAGAATGATTCTGGCACCCTCCAAGAATTATCAGGCATGTGCCGAAACCATTTTGACTTAATGGCATACCCCGAAACAACTATTTCGGTTTCACCGAAACTCATCCGGTGACCTCTCTCTGCGGAACTTTTCCGTTGTCCGAAACTTTTCGGTGTCCGAAACTTTTTCGATGATTTTCTCTCAGACTCCCTGTCTAGTATTCAGCAGATAGATGACCCTTAAGCGTGTGACCCTATAGGTTCGGTGAAGTATAGACATGACCCGGAACCCCTTCCGATCAATGATCAACATCGGAGCCGTGGACACCCATATTGACCCCTATACCCACACGAATTAATATTCGAGTGAACCTCCAGTTGCAGTGAGCTATTCCTGTTGCTTCGCGATATGTCACAAACACCCGAGGTGAGATTTGTTGCATCCCCGTGGACGAACAATTTGTCCACCATGCAAGTTACCTCGTTACCGTTTTGTTCTCTTTTCTGGTTTCCGTGTTCCGGCATCCCAGTGATCAAATCACACTGTGTCTGGCCAGACGATGATGGATACCGTAATACCGAGAGGGCCCGAGAATATCTCTTCATCGTCGGAGGAGCAAATCCCAATCTTGAGCTATCAAGTTACTTGACACACCTTTCCATGAACCCGTAAGCCGCCGTAATGTCCACCCATTTATGGATGACGTTTAACAAACCCCAAAGTTCATGAAGCAAGCATGAAGAAACTCAATACTCTCATGGTCTAAGGAATCATGCAAACGTTAACCATCTCTGTGTTATGCACCATTAACTTGTGACGAATGAATCTCTTAGCATAACATCAATCTGGGTCGATTCAACACAAATGTTCTCTTAACATTGTGCCCTCAAAATTGCTGGCATAGACATGCCCATGATCAGGAAAACAGAACCATCATGCAACACTTGAGCTAGTCTTAGAGGCCAGACTAGGAATACTTCTTACCGTTTATTATTCCACACGTGCATATGAGTCTTCCTCCGAGCCTCGTGGATATTGCAGACTCGAGAATCATTGCAGTTATAGCATGGAACATAAACATAATTATGAACTCGGAGATAAATAATATCATTTATTATTGCCTCTAGGGCATATCTCCTACAGCCAAAGCCACCCCTGATAACTACAGTACTGGGTCCTTCCACTGACCCTCACGCCATAGGTGAAGCCATGGAGATGCATATATTCACCCCAAAGCATGACCACTGGTGGGCTAGGCTACTATACTTCGGCCCACATACATAGTTGTGTGCTTTTGGTTAGTCCAATTTTGAGTACTTCCTCTCTAATAAGTTGATCCAAAAAAGGTTACCTCTCAAAGAAAATTTTGAATAAACAAGTTTTAAGAACTAGTACTTCCCTGAAGAAATAAACTTGTCCTTTTCACGCGAAAACAATGATGTAACTGCTGTAAAAAAAAAGTGAAAATTGCACTTAATTCTTTAAGCAACCATTGAAAAATGACGATAGCATTCAAAAAAATCTTGCATGTCATTTAAACAATGTTAAAGCATTCGGAAAATTCTTCATAGCATTTTCGAAAAATGTTTCATGCTATTCTAAAAAATGTCCACACGTTCCTAGAATATGTTTCTCACATTTGCTAAATAGGTATTTATATAACAAAAATAAATTTTCACATAGTTTCGAAAAATTGACATTTAAAGAAATGTCCACTCATTCCAAGAATCAATATAGCGCATTTCCAGAAAACAATTATACATGTTAAAAAAGTTCATGTAGTCCCAAAAAGGTTTCATAGCATTCAAAAAATGTTCAATGCATATTTGCGAAATGTTCATCCTGTATAAAATAAATGTTACCTTGTTAAAAACGTAGAGCGTGTATCAAAAATTCGACATGTATTTAAAAAAAGGAAAATACACAATGAAAAACAAAAGACATTCAAAATAAGACAAAAAATACCATGAAAACTGATAAGAAAAACACAAGGAAAAAAACAAAAGCTTCTGCAATCAGACCGAACTATTTCACAGAAGCTTCCTAAACCCGCTCCTGGAAGCTGCAGTACTAGCCAGCCAACTAACCTTGCACCAGAGGCAAGACGCGAAAGGATATCTTCGCGGAGACTATTTACGCCCCGTTTGATAGCAGAGTATGTTTTAAGTTTTTTGAGAATACTACAGTTTTTGAGACTACCATAGTTTTATTTACAATGAGTTGTTTGGTTGCCTCTAATTATTTTTTTAATATTTACTGTAGGGTAAAGTTGCCTCTAAAAATTGTGGTTTTAATATTACAGTATTAAGCAAACTACAATTTTTTCTCTGCATAAAAAAAAGAATCTCGGACTTCTTTTTAAAAAACTGAGCAGCCGAAAAGAAGGGACTGGCGTCGTTATCTTCTTCCCTGTCGTGCACAACAGCTAGCTCGATTAAAAAAAAAAAAAAAACCTAGCTAGTTGTCACGCCGCCGCCGCCCTGTCGTCTTTGAAAAAAACCTCCCTCGACGGCCATAGGGAACCAAAGAGACAGTGATGGAGAGACCAAAGGTGAGTATTGTGTCCTTCATCCTCCCTCATTGGCTCCTCCAGCCTCTCCCGCCGACCACTGGTCCCTTACTGATCACCTTTCTCCACTCTGCATGTCGCTAGATCAATTCGGTTCTTGCTATCTGCAAAGGGCGAATCCTTGTTTCCTCCTACTTCTACTAGTTCTGATTATCCATCTGCTAATTACTCCGTCGCCGTAGCTGCCGCTAATCATCATTAGCCTAATCGATCCATATATTCTAGTACTACACCACGGTGCTACTTCCATCCACTATATTTTTCATCTAGCTATTATACGTTTACAACCGTAGCCTATCACCTACTGTTGTTCGTTCTTGCTGCCCAACTCATTGCTACCTTGACTGTGCGTGCGGTGAAGGAGACATTGTTACTGTGGAGTGAGTGCATGTACATCATACACAAACTTAATTCAGCAAAGGCATGCACGGCGAATGGCTAGCCAGGAAATTTTACAGCGTTTTGTAGCGTAGCCAAACAGGTCCTCTGTATTGTGAATACTTCAAAAAACGTTGTTATATTAAAACCATGGTATTTTGTACCTACATGCTAAATTACTGTAGTTTTTATACTCTATTTTTTGTAGTACTTTGCTATCAAACAGGGCCTTATATCGCCTTAATCCATATAAGCAGCTTCTATCGTTGTAGCTTTTTCCTCCCTCACGTCATATTGCGCCAGCCCATTCACACGCGTGCTGTGTAAAAAGAACAAAGAAATGCGCGAGAAGGAGGGATCCAACCAGGGTCTCCAAGGGGAAGTCGCGCCGCGCTAACCACGTTTCCTTCGTGGTAAGAACTAGGGGCGCGTTCTACTCATGGCTACTGCAGCCGCTTTCTTCGGGGTTTTTTTCTTTTTATTTTATGACAAGGTTTTTCTTCGTTTTTCCTTCGTTTTATTTTTTCTTCTCCATTTATGTTTGTTTTTTCTTTCTTCATTTTTTTGTCTGGTTTTCTTTTTCTTTCTCCATTTTTAGTTTGGTTTTCTTTTTTCTTCACCATTTTTCATTTTTTCCCTTATGTTTGTTTTTCTTTTCACCCTACATGTTTGCTTTTGTCAAAAAACTTAATGTTCAATAAGTGATCAACATTTTTTTATAGATGTTCAGCATTGTCCGAACGCTTATTCAATATTTTTCAAATACTTTTTCAAAGAATTTAAAATACTCATTTTAATATTTTTAATACTTATTCCATATTTTGAAATACTATCTCAACATTTTTTATACTTATTCAACATTTTTAAATACATGTTCAACATTTAAAAAATACTCATTTCAATATATTTTAATTCTTATTCAACATTTTGAAATACTTGTTCAACATTTTAGATACTCAAAAAATTTAAATACTTGTTCAACATTTTTAAAATACCAGTTTGACAATTTTTAATACTTATTCAACATTCGTCAAATACTTTTTTAACATTTTTAGTACTTATTCAATATTTCGAATACTTGTTCAACATTTTCAAATATTTATTCAACATTTTTTGAATACTAGTTCAACAATTTTTTAATAATTATTCAACATTTGTCAAATACTTGTTCAACATTTATAATACTTATTGAAAATTTTCAGATACTTGTTCAACATTTTTTTATATTTATTCAATATTTTCTTAATATGTTTTTGAATAGTTTTTTTGTGTGTATATATATGTATAATATCTAAAATATGAATAGAAGTACAAAAATAAAGCAAAAAAGCGAGAACAGAAAAAAGAAAAACAGGCATTTGCCTTCCGCATGGGTGGGCCGGCCCATCTGGGCTCGCCCCGACGCGAGACGTCCCCATGTGCTCACTGAAAATAGGGGTGCCCGGTACGGAGAGCTCCTCCCCAGCGCCTTAACCGCCAGGGAGTGTAGTTGGCGCTCACGCGCCCCTCTTTATGGGTCGGCCCAACAAACTGCTGAAAAAGCAAATTGGCAAAGGAAAAATGCCACATTTATTAGGAAGCTCTTTCCCTGGCTGAGGATTTGAACCTGGAACGTATATATGTTGCATCAGACTGCTTGGGGGTTATCAACGACATCAATCAACGAGCTGGAGGAAGAAACGGAGCAATCATAGTAGAAATAGTTGAAAGATCGAGTTTATTTCAGTCTTGTACTTTTGTTCATGAGCATAGGAACTTTAACTTTGAAGCACACAATCTCGCAAAATTCGCATGTAATTTAGCTATAGGTCGTCACTTATGGCTGGGTCTTCCACCGGACCAGCTTGTATCTTTGAACATTATCCCATAAATAGATGCGAGATTTCTCAAAAAAAAGGGAGAATCGAGACTCGAACTGCTGACTCCCAAGTAGTCATGGCCATCTTCGGCCCGGCCCTGTCGGCCGACCCAGGCCCGGCCCTAAAATCCAAGGCCTAGGCCCGATGGGCTTGCCCGTGGGCCGGGCTTGGACCTAAGTTTTGAGCCCACCAACAGGGCCTGGACGGGCTTGGGCTTGGCACATTGGCATTTTAAGGAAGAGGCCCGGCCCACGGCCCTAAGCCCTAAGGGCTTTTCAGGGCTTCTTACCACATGGGCCGGGCTTGGGCTTGAAAAGTAGGCCCGATGGTAGGGCTTGGGCCTCAGTTTTCTGCCGTGGGCTTTTTAAGGCCCGGCTCAAGCCCGGCCCGGCCCGGCCCATGGCCAGGTATGCTCCCAAGTGATTGACAGTAAGCGTTAACCACTAGGCCAACCTCCATTAGCTTACTTTTTCTAGAAACCAGAACTATTTGACCTTTCATTTAGTACAAACATTAAACATGTACTAATATTGTATACCCAGTATAAATTATTTGAGTAAAGAAAATACAAAATTGAAAAAGTATTCACGTAAACCATGAATTGAAAAGAAATGTTTACAAAAATGAAAAAGTTCATCGAATTTGAAAAAAGTTCATCAAATTTGAAAAATTTCATTGAATTCAAAAAAAGTTCATTGAATTTATATAAAAAATTCGTCGATTTTGAAAAAAGTTCAAAGAATTTGAAAAAGGTTCATCAAATTTGAAAAAGTTCATCGAATTCAAAAAAAGTTCATTGATTTTTCTAAAAAAATCGTCAAATTTGGAAAAGTTCATAAAATTCAAAAATAGTTCATCGAATTTCAAAAAAAGTTCGTTGAATTTCAAAAAAGTTCATCGAATTCAAAAAAAGATCATTGAATTTATTTAAATAGTCATCGAATTTGAAAAAAGGTCATATATTTAGAAAAAAAGGTTCACAAATTTTACGAAAACCGTGCATGGAAAAAATAGAAAAGATGAGAAAAAAGAATATGCGGAATTGAAGAACGAAATAAAGGAAGGGAAAACGAACTATTCTCACACAAGTGGGGTGAAGTCCTGTCGGTTATCACCGAGCGCTGCGAACAAAAGGGTTGCGGGTTCGAACCCCGTGGCTGCTCAAATTGTTGGAAGCACTGTATCGGGCGCAGAAAGCGCCAGATAGGATTTCGCCCCGGTTCGGGCGGAATGTAGCGCCGGTGATGTATAAATGCACCTCAAACCTGAAGACTAGGTTGCTATACTTCAGCCCACATATATACGCTTTTGGCCGGTCTAATTTCTTCCAGTACTAAGTGGTAAAAAAACTACTGTGGCTTTTGCCCCTAAATAAATCTCTTTTTTTAACGCAAATACAACCCAGTAATTGTTGTATAAAATTATCGGAGGAACAGAAGTACTACCTCTGTTCAGAAAAAAATGGAGTTATGTATTTGTCTCAAACCAAACTTGTTTAAGTTTGACCAAGCCTATATAAAATATATTGACATCTGGAACATCAAATTAGTCTAATGAAATTCTTTATGACACATGTTCCCGTACCATGTGTATTTTGCATTGTACACCGTAGCACAATTTAGGATAGAGTTGGTCGAGCTTAAACAAATTCAGTCTAAAACAAACTGGAAACTCTAATTATTTTGGAACGCAATGAGTAGGTATCTTGGCGGAGTTAACTAACCAAACTGTACTCCTACGTGTCTCTTCCCTAAGAAAAGTCTAGGGTTTCCAAGCCTCCCGCCGGCGCCGCTTTTGATCCACCTCGTCTTCGGTGGCCTTAGGGTCATGACGGCGCGGTGGATCTCGGCTTATGCCTGTGTGAGGGCTATGTTTTCGGTTGTTCCTTCACGTTTTGTTAGGGTTTATGTCCTGTTCAGGAAAACGAGACGGCGGTGGTTCCGTGAAGATGGAATAAGGTTCTCCACGCCTAGCCCCCGTCCCGATGGTGTGTCTAGTATCGTCGGTGGGCGTGTGGAGATGTGTCTCCAGCGGATCTGTCCTTGGTGGATTTGCTCGGATCTGGTCATAGTTCGTTTACGTTCATGTGTTTTCAGGTTGGATCCTTCTGATCTACGCTACTCTTCATCGACAACGGTTGTTGTTCTGCTACTCTGGTCCTATAAGGCCTTAGCACGACGACTTCCCGACTGTATACTACAACAAGTCTTTTCCGGCTCCCGCGAGGGAGGGGCAATGACGGTGGCACGCCTCCGGCTCGCTTCAGTGCCTGTAGTCGTCGCTAAGTGCTCTACGGGTCTGAAAGTAATTTTTATTATTTTTGATGTTTGTAGATGAATAAATCAGAAGTTTTCTCGCAAAACAAAAAGTATAATTGGGGAGTTGCATGTGCCAGCAACCGATCAAAATCGCTCCATCGGGCGTGCGGAAAGCCAAATTAATAACAAATTTATATTAATTAAGAAAAACTTGGTCACGTCGGCTTTACGGTACACTAGTACGCGCGGAAAGCCAAATAAATAATTCTGGTCACCTCCGTCCAACGTTATGTGCGTGCGGCTGGATTCGGCGCCGCGTCACCGTGCCGTCTCGTGGACCGCGTGGCCGGGCGGTCAGCCGTCGTACCATCAGCAGCCGTCAAACATTGCGCTCGCTCCGTGACCGTACGTATCATCTCCGCCTGCCCTGGACGGCAGGATCCGTACGCCCGTCGCCGTCCGACTTTTCTTCTCCCGCCCGATCGGAGATCGGACCGACCAATGAGCACCTCGGCCTCAACATGTGCGCACTCAAATCTCACTTCATAACATTATTTCTCCCGATAAGGCTAAAGATCCATATATTGAAAACGTTGATCAACCCTTACAAGGCTCGTCAATACAAAAAATTTAAACTACGGCACGGAAATCCACATGCGACGTCGTCTTCCTCGTGCACTCATCCACGGCGCGTCGGGAGCGAAGCTTGATGCCGCTTCCATACCTTCGTAGCACCACTAAAGGCGGTGAAAGGTCGCTGACAGACTAGCCGAAAAGCCGCCTTTGATGATTCACCCGTATAACATCAAGACACAGACACGATGTTCGCACAAGAACATGTCACCGTGTACCTCCAACGTCGAGGGTGGTGCACCGCAGCTCATGTCGAAGGAGACCCGTCCGGAAGCGCGGTACGCAAGCAATCCGGCGGGTGCTTTTTAGGACCCGAAACCCCACGCGCCCGGGAGGGACCCCGTCTGGACGCGCGGCGGCTATGGGCTGCCCTAGGTCGGTTCGCCCGCCCCTAGAGCCTCGAGGATCGCTGCCCTTCAACACAAAGAACGAGAGAGAGAAAGAACCAGGGAGAGATGTAAAACTAGGGTAAAAAGTAGATGGGTTTTGTGATTGTGTGTTGTTGTTCAATCGGCCGTCACCCCTTAGGTATATAAGAGGCGGCTGGACTTTCCGTGCAAGGAAAAGGTTTGGATTCACGCCCAAAACTCTAGTCAAATTCGGATTGGTTTTGTCCGAACTTTCCAAAACTGTTCGGTTTAAACTGGCTGCACCTTGCGGGTCTTTTTGTGGCAGTAAACGACCTCGGATGAAAATGTGCCCAAAAGCATATTTACTCGTTTCGACGAGACAAACAACTTTCTTGTTTAACGTTTTTCAATTTGAGACCATCTTCAGGGCCAAATTGCTCGCGCAAAACAGCTAGTTATTCACGCAACTCATCAGACATACCCACATATGTGTCTGGTTCCGGGGGTCATGTTTTGCTCACTTGAGGGCCGCGTTGTGCGGGCTCTAAATTTTGCATACGACCTCAGATTGGGACGATCTTTATATCAAAATCGATCGTTTCGATGAGAGGAAGACAATTCGTGTAGATAAGTTTTCCATCTGAGTCCTTCTTGGGGGCGTAATCAGCCGAAAAGTGTTCTGGATACGAAATCTCAGTACTTCAAACACAATTTCGGCCTTAGAGATGAAATTGGATGGCTATGACCTAAATATCAAAGTTTCTCATTTCGATGGTACGAAAATTTCTCACTTTGAGCACTTTTCCATTTGAGGCCTTTTTAATTATGTTTTTGACAATGCCAAAATCTGGTGTCAACATATGCCCCCCTGTTTTTCGGCAAAACTTGCGTGCCGAAAAATAATTTACAATGTATTCGTTCTAAGGACGATGTCAACACTTCATCGGCCATTTATTCTTCTTAGGGTGATAATCATGTATCGGCCATGTTTATGCTAAGGGCGATAGTTATATATCGGCCGTTGATTTTAACTTCTTGTTCACATCATACCTTGTAACCAATTACCACCAATCGGCTTTAAAGAGATGGAAATGAACCCGTTCCTTGTAGCACTAAGGAAATCAAACTTCGAGAGGTCACGTCCTGTTAAGCAAGTAACATCGGGATGACTCCAATCCACCGATGCATCGGCCAAAGCAACACAAGCCGAATTATCCGCGTGAATGACTTCTACCTCATCATCGACCCATTGTATTAAGAATTGATGCATGATAGATGGCACACATTGGTTAGCATGAACCCAATCGCGGCCTAATATAACACCATAGTTACCTTGCACCTCGGAGATGAAGAATGTGGTGGCTGATAACCCACAAGTATAGGGGATCGCAACAGTTTTCGAGGGTAGAGTATTCAACCCAAATTTATTGATTCGACACAAGGGGAGCCAAAGAATATTCTCAAGTATTAGCAGTTGAGTTGTCAATTCAACCACACCTGGATAACTTAATATCTGCAGCAAAGTATTTAGTAGCAAAGTAATATGGAAGTAGCGGTAACGGTGGCAAAGGTAACAGTAGCGGCTTTGTAGTAATTGTAACAGTGGCAACGGAAAAGTAACTAAGCAAAGGACAATATGTTAAAAGCTCGTAGGCATTGGATCGGTGATGGATAATTATGGCAGATGCGGTTCATCATGTAACAGTTATAACATAGGGTGACACAGAACTAGCTCCAATTCATCAATGTAATGTAGGCATGTATTCCGAATATAGTCATACGTGCTTATGGAAAAGAACTTGCATGACATCTTTTGTCCTACCCTCCCGTGGCGGCGGGGTCCTATTGGAAACGAAGGGATATTAAGGCCTCCTTTTAATAGAGTACCGGAACAAAGCATTAGCACTTAGTGAATACATGAACTCCTCAAACTACGGGAGTGGTCCCGATTATTGTCACTTCGGGGTTGCCGGATCATAACACATAGTAGGTGACTATTGACTTGCAAGATAGGATCAAGAACTCACATATATTCATGAAAACATAATAGGTTCAGATCTGAAATCAAGGCACTCGGGCCCTAGTGACAAGCATTAAGCATAGCAAAGTCATAGCAACATCAATCTCAGAACATAGTGGATACTAGGGATCAAACCCTAACAAAACTAACTTGATTACATGGTAAATCTCATCCAACCCATCACCGTCCAGCAAGTCTACGATGGAATTACTCACGCACGGCAGTGAGCATCATGAAATTGGTGATGGAGGATGGTTGATGATGACGACAGCGACGGATTCCCCTCTCCGGAGCCCCGAACGGACTCCAGATCAGCCCTCCCGAGAGAGATTAGGGCTTGGCGGCGGCTCCGTATCGTAAAACGTGATGAATCCTTCTCTCTGATTTTTTTCTCCCCGAACGTGAATATATAGAGTCGGAGTTGAGGTCGGTGGAGCTCCAGGGGGCCCACGATGCAGGGAGGCGCGTCCCAGGGGGTGGGCGCGCCCCCACCCTCGTGGACAGGGTGTGGGCCCCCTGATCTTGATTCTTTCGCCAGTATTTTTATATTTTCCAAAAATAATCTCCGTTGATTTTCAGGTCATTCCGAGAACTTCTGTTTCTGCACAAAGATAACACCATGGCAATTCTGCTGAAAACAGCGTCAGTCCGGGTTAGTTCCATTCAAATCATGCAATTTAGAGTCCAAAACAAGGGCAAAAGTGTTTGGAAAAGTAGATACGTTGGAGACGTATCAACTCCCCCAAGCTTAAACTTTTGCTTGTCCTCAAGCAATTCAGTTGACAAACTGAAAGTGATAAAGAAAAACTTTTACAAACTCTGTTTGCTCTTGTTGTTGTAAATATGTAAAGCCAGCATTCAAGTTTTCAGCGAAGATCATGGCTAACCATATTCACAATAACACTTAGGTCTCATGTTTACTCATATCAATGGCATAATCAACTAGCGAGCAATAATAATAAATCTCGGATGACAACACTTTCTCAAAACAATCATAATATGATATAACAAGATGGTATCTCGCTAGCCCTTTCTGAGACCGCAAAACATAAATGCAGAGCACTTCTTAAGATCAAGGACTGACTAGACATTGTAATTCATGGTAAAAGAGATCCAGTCATACCCAGTATGAATTAATTGTAATGGATGCAAATGACAGCAGTGCTCTCTAACTGGTGCTTTTTAATAAGAGGGTGATGACTCAACATAAAAGTAAATAGATAGGTGATAACCCACAAGTGTAGGGGGTCGCAACAGCTTTCGAGGGTAGAGTATTCAACCCAAATTTATTGATTCGACACAAGGGGAGCCAAAGAATATTCTCAAGTATTAGCAGCTGAGTTGTCAATTCAACCACACCTGGAAACTTAATATCTGCAGCAAAGTGTTTAGTAGCAAAGTAATATGATAGTAGTGGTAACGGTACCAAAAGTAACAGTGGCAAAAGTAATATTTTTGGGGTTTTGTAGTGATTGTAACAGTAGCAACGGAAAAGTAAATGAGCGAAGAACAATATGTGAAAAGCTTGTAGGCATTGGATCGGTGATGGAGAATTATGCCGGATGCGGTTCATCATGTAACAGTCATAACATAGGGTGACACAGAACTAGCTCCAATTCATCAATGTAATGTAGGCATGTATTCCGAACATAGTCATACGTGCTTATGGAAAAGAACTTGCATGACATCTTTTGTCCTACCCTCCCGTGGCAGCGGGGTCCTATTGGAAACTAAGGGATATTAAGGCCTCCTTTTAATAGAGTACCGGAACATAGCATTAACACATAGTGAATACATGAACTCCTCAAACTATGGTCATCACCGGGAGTGGTCCCGATTATTGTCACTTCGGGGTTGCCGGATCATAACACATAGTACGTGACTATAGACTTGCAAGATAGGATCAAGAACTCACATATATTCATGAAAACATAATAGGTTCAGATCTGAAATCATGGCACTCGGGCCCTAGTGACAAGCATTAAGCATAGCAAAGTCATAGCAACATCAATCTCAGAACATAGTGGATACTAGGGATCAAACCCTAACAAAACTAACTCGAATACATGATAGATCTCATCCAACCCATCACCGTCCAGCAAGCCTACGATGGAATTACTCACGCACGGCGGTGAGCATCATGAAATTGGTGATGGAGGATGGTTGATGATGACGATGGCGACGAATCCCCCTCTCCGAAGCTCCAAACGGACTCCAGATCAGCCCTCCCGAGAGAGTTTAGGGCTTGGCGGCGGCTCCGTATCGTAAAACGCGATGAATCCTTCTCTCTGATTTTTTTCTCCCCGAACACGAATATATGGAGTTGGAGTTGAGGTCGGTGGAGCGTCAGGGGGCCCACAAGGCAGGGGGTTGGCGCGCCCCCACCCTCGTGGACAGGGTGTGGGCCCCCTGACGTGGATTCTTCTTCCAATATTTTTTATATTTTCCAAAATTACGTTCCGTGGAGTTTCAGGTCATTCCGAGAATGTTTGTTTCTGCACATAAATAACACCCATGGAAAGTCTGCTGAAAACAGCGTCAGTCCGGGTTAGTTCCATTCAAATCATGCAAGTTAGAGTCCAAAACAAGGGCAAAAGTGTTTGGAAAAGTAGATACGACGGAGACGTATCAACTCCCCCAAGATTAAACCTTTGCTTGTCCTCAAGCAATTCAGTTGATAAACTGAAAGTGATAAAGAAAAACTTTTACAAACTCGGTTTGCTCTTGTTGTTGTAAATATGTAAAGCCAGCATTCAAGTTTTCAGCAAAGATTATGATTAACCATATTCACAATAACACTTAGGTCTCATGTTTACTCATATCAATGGCATAATCAACTAGCGAGCGATAATAATAAATCTCGGATGACAACACTTTCTCAAAAAAATCATAATATGATATAACAAGATGGTATCTCGCTAGCCCTTTCTGAGACCGCAAAACATAAATGCAGAGCACCTTTAAAGATCAAGGACTGACTAGACATTGTAATTCATGGTAAAAGAGATCCAGTCATAGTCATACCCAATATGAATTAATTGTAATGGATGCAAATGACAGCAGTGCTCTCTAACTGGTGCTTTTTAATAAGAGGGTGATGACTCAACATAAAAGTAAATAGATAGGCCCTTCGCAGAGGGAAGCAGGGATTTGTAGAGGTGCGAGAGCTCGATTTTGAAATAGAGATAAATAATATTTTGAGTGGCATACTTTCATTGTCAACATAACAACCAAGAGATGGCGATATCTTCCATGCTACACACATTATAGGCGGTTCCCAAACAGAATGGTAAAGTTTATACCCCCTCTCCACCAACAAGCATCAATCCATGGCTTGCTCGAAACAACGAGTGTCTCCAACTAACAACAGTCAGGGGGAGTTTTGTTTGCAATTATTTTGATTTAGTTTGCTTAAAGCATGGGACTGGGCATCCCGGTGACCAGCCATGTTCTCGTGAATGAGGAGCGGAGTCCACTCCTCTTGAGAATAACCCACCTAGCTGTTGGGGAACGTAGTAATTTCAAAAAAAAATCCTATGCACACGCAAGATCATGGTGATGCATAGCAACGAGAGGGGAGAGTGTTGTCCACGTACTCTCGTAGACCGAAAGCGGAAGCGTTAACACAACGCGGTTGATGTAGTCGTACGTCTTCACGATCCGACCGATCAAGTACCGAACGTACGGCACCTCCGAGTTCAGCACACGTTCAGCTCGATGACGTCCCTCGAACTCCGATCCAGCCGAGTGTTGAGGGAGAGTTTCGTCAGCACGACGGCGTGGTGACGATGATGATGTTCTACCAACGGAGGGCTTCGCCTAAGCACCGCTACGATATTATCGAGGTGTAATATGGTGGAGGGGGGCACCGCACACGGCTAAGAGATCAATAGATCAATTGTTGTGTCCATGGGGTGCCCCCCTGCCCCCGTATATAAAGGAGCAAGGGGGAGGCCGCCGGCCAAGGAGGAGGGCGCGCCAAAGGGGGGAGTCCTACTCCCACCGGGAGTAGGACTCCTCCTTTCCTTGTTGGAATAGGAGAAGGGAAGGGAGAAGGAGAAAGAAGGAAGGGGGCACCCCCCTCCCTAGTCCAATTCGGACTAGTCCATGGGGAGGGGTGCGGCCACCCTTTGGGGCCTTTCTCTCCTTTCCCGTATGGCCCATTAAGGCCCAATACGAATTCCCGTAATTCTCCGGTACTCCGAAAAATACCCGAATCACTCGGAACCTTTCCGAAGTCCGAATATAGTCGTCCAATATATCGATCTTTACGTCTCGGCCATTTCGAGACTCCTCGTCATGTCCCCGATCTCATCCGGGACTCCGAACTCCTTCGGTACATCAAAACACATAAACTCATAATATAACTGTCATTGTAATGTTAAGCGTGCGGACCCTACGGGTTCGAGAACTATGTAGACATGACCGAGACACCTCTCCGGTCAATAACCAATAGCGGAACCTGGATGCTCATATTGGCTCCCACATATTCTACGAAAATCTTTATCGGTCAGACCGTATAACAACATACGTTGTTCCCTTTGTCATCGGTATGTTACTTGCCCGAGATTCGATCGTCGGTATCTCAATACCTAGTTCAATCTCGTTACCGACAAGTCTCTTTACTCGTTCTGTAATACATCATCCCGCAACTAACTCATTAGTTGCAATGCTTGCAAGGCTTATAGTGATGTGCATTACCGAGCGGGCCCAGAGATACCTCTCCGACAATCGGAGTGACAAATCCTAATCTCGAAATACGCCAACCCAACAAGTACCTTTGGAGACACCTGTAGAGAACCTTTATAATCACCCAGTTACGTTGTGATGTTTGGTAGCACACAAAGTGTTCCTCCGGTAAACGGGAGTTGCATAATCTCATAGTCATAGGAACATGTATAAGTCATGAAGAAAGCAATAGCAACATACTAAACGATCGAGTGCTAAGCTAACGGAATGGGTCAAGTCAATCACATCATTCTCCTAATGATGTGATCCCTTTAATCAAATGACAACTCATGTCTATGGCTAGGAAACATAACCATCTTTGATCAACGAGCTAGTCAAGTAGAGGCATACTAGTGACACTCTGTTTGTCTATGTATTCACACATGTATCAAGTTTCCGGTTAATACAATTCTAGCATGAATAATAAACATTTATCATGATATAAGGAAATAAATAATAACTTTATTATTGCCTCTAGGGCATATTTCCTTCACTAGCATGGAAGATACAGACAGCCCTAGTTGATACATGAGCTATTCGAGCATACAAAACAGAATTTCATTTGAAGGTTTAGAGTTTGGCACATACAAATTTACTTGGAACGGCAGGTAAATACCGCAATATAGGAAGGTATGGTGGACTCATATGGCATAACTTTGGGGTTTAAGGGATTGGATGCACAAGCAGTATTCCCGCTTAGTACAAGTGAAGGCTAGCAAAAGACTGGGAAGCGACCAGCTAGAGAGCGACAACAGTCATGAACATGTATTAAAATTAACAAACATTGAGTGCAAGCATGAGTAGGATATAATCCACCATGAACATAAATATCGTGAAGGCTATGTTGATTTGTTTCAACTACATGCGTGAACATGTGCCAAGTCAAGTCACTTAAATCATTCAAAGGAGGATACCACCCCACTATACCACATCACAACCATTTTAATAGCATGTTGGCACGCAAGGTAAACCATTATAACTCATAGCTAATTAAGCATGGCATAAGTAACTATAATCTCTAATTGTCATTGCAAACATGTTCATTCATAATAGGCTGAATCAGGAACGATGAACTAATCATATTTACAAAAACAAGAGAGGTCGAGTTCATACCAGCTTCTCCCTTCTCAATCAATTCATCATATATCGTCATTATTGCCTTTCACTCGCACGACCGAACGGTGTGTAAAATAATAATAGTGCACGTGCATTGGACTAAGCTGGAATCTGCAAGCATTCAATAAACATGAGAAGACAAGGCAATATGGGCTCTTGGTTAAATTAACAATAATGCATATAAGAGCCACTTTAAAAATTTAATCATGGTCTTCTCCTAGCAACCCCCAAAGAAAAGAAAAGAAATAAAACTATTTACACGGGAAAGCTCCCAACAAGCAAAAGAAGAGCGGGAAATCTTTTTGGGTTTTCTTTTAGTTATTACTATAGCAAGAAAACTAAACTAACTAAAAGCTACTACTGATTTTTTTTGTTTTTCTTATGGTTTTTCTAACACACAAGAAGAAAGCGTAAAAAGAAAATAAACTAGCATGGATAGTACAATGAAAGAGTATGAGCACCGACAACTAAAATGAGTGTGTGAACATGAATGTAATGTCGGTGAGAAATGCGTACTCCCCCAAGCTTAGGCTTTTGGCCTAAGTTGGTTTATTGCCACGGATGGCCTGGCGGATATCCATAGTTGTAGTTGGGGTCGTACTGAGATGAAGAAGACTCTGATTGCCACTGGTTGGCAATCATCTCCGGATCCCACTGGTAATTAGACTGTCGTGGAGGTTCAAATTGTGGTCCCGGCTCCGTGGCTGATGTAGGATTCCGGTAGGCGTGAATGGCCGCCAGCGGAACGAGATATAGACTGTTCGCGTTGGTCGCGGAGGAAGTCGGTGAGGCCTCCGCGGTGCGAGGCAGATTATATTTGGGCTTATGTGCTTCTTCACTTTGTTTTTCCTTCGAGCTTCGGCTCGATGAGCCCCTCAAAAATCTCTTCATGATTTTCTGAAAAATTCTGAAATTTTTAGTAACTTCAAATAAAAGTGAACCAAGCTCAACAAAATTGATAGCAACTACTCCTACAAGTGCCTAGAGACTATATCAAGCATTAGAACTACTTGGAACCATATAAATTTGACATGCAATCTCAAGAACCTGGTCACCTAAGCAGCAAAAATATGCAATGAATAAAGCACTAGAACAAAAACTAATTGGACCATTGGAGGAGTCACATACCAAGGAACAATCCCCCAAAGCAGTTTTGTGAGAGGTGCTTTGAGCAAGGAGATCGAAAATCGCAGCAAAATGAGCTAGAACTCGTGCTTGAGCTGGATGGTGATTTTTTTGGGAGGAAGAAGAAGTGTATGGGTGCAGGAATAAGTGGAGGAGGGCCACCATGGGCCCACGAGGCAGGGGGCGCGCCCAGGGGGTGGGCGCGCCCTGGACCCTCGTGGCCAGGTGCTTGCTCCCCCTGATGTGTTCTCAGTGCCAAATATTCTCAAATATTCTAGAAAAAATCATATTTCATTTTCGGGGCATTTGGAGAACTTTTATTTTCGGGGTATTTTTATATTGCACGGATAAATCAAAAAACAGACAGAAAATACTATTTTTACCTTATTTCAACTAAATAACAGAAAGTAAAAGGAGGGTACAGAAGGTTGTGCTTTCTAACTTCATCCATCTCATGCTCATCAAAAGGAATCCACTAACAAAGTTGATCAGGTCTTGTTAACAAACTCATTCCGAATCACATGAAACCGGAGAAATTTCGAATAGCACTAGGTTACCTCAACGGGGATATGCACGTCCCCAACAATAAGAATATCATATTTCTTTTTGACAGTAGGAAGAGGAAATTCAAAACCTCCAATAGGAATAGTTGGAATTTTTCCAATAGAATTGATACTGTGGACTTGAGGTTGTTTCCTCAAAAAGTGTACCGTATGCTCACTACCATTAACATGAAAAGTGACATTGCCTTTGTTGCAATCAATAACAGCACCTGCAGTATTCAAAAAGGGTCTTCCAAGAATAATAGACATACTATCGTCCTCGGGAATATCAAGAATAACAGTCCGTTAAAATAGTAACGTTTGCAACCACAACAGACACATCCTCACAAATACCGACAGGTATAGCAGTTGATTTATCAGCCATTTGCAAAGATATTTCAGTAGGTGTCAACTTATTCAATTCAAGTCTACGGTATAAAGAGAGAGGCATAACACTAACACCGGCTCCAAGATCACATAAAGCAGTTTTAACATAGTTTCTTTTAATGGAGCATGGTATAGTTGGTACTCCTGGATCTCCTAGTTTCTTAGGTATTCCACCCTTAAATGTATAATTAGCAAGCATGGTGGAAATTTCAGCTTCCGGTATCTTTCTTTTATTAGTGATAATATCCTTCATATATTTAGCATAAGGATTCGTTTTAAGCATATCAGTCAAACACATACGCAAAAAGATAGGTCTAATCATTTCAGCAAGGCGCTCAAAATCCTCATCATCCTTTTTCTTGGATGGTTTAGGAGGAAAGGGCATGGGTCTCTGAACCCACGGTTCTCTTTCTTTACCGTGTTTCCTAGCAACAAAATCTCTCTTATCATAACATTGATTCTTTGATTGTGGGTTATCAAGATCAACAGCAGGTTCAATTTCTACATCATTATCATTGCTAGGTTGAGCATCAACATGAACATCATCGTTAACATTATCACTAGGTTCATGTTCATTACCAAATTGTGTTTCAGCATCAGAGATAGAAATATCATTGGGATTCTCAGGTTTGTCTATAACAGGTTCACTAGAAGCATGCAAAGTCCTATCATTTTTCTTTTTCTTTTTCTTAGAAGGACTAGGTGCATCTATATTATTTCTCTGAGAATCTTGCTCAATTCTCTTAGGATGGCCTTCAGGATACAAAGGTTCCTGAGTCATTCTACCAGTTCTAGTAGCCACTCTAACAGCATAATCATTATTCTTACTATTTAATTCATTGAGCAAATCATTTTGAGCTTTAAGTACTTGTTCTACTTGAGTGGTAACCATAGAAGCATGTTTACTAATGAGTTTAAGTTCACCTTCAACTCTAGACATGTAATCACTCAAGTGTTCAATCATATAAGCATTTTGTTTTAATTGTCTACCAAAATAAGCATTGAAGTTTTCTTGTTTAACAATAAAATTATCAAACTCATCTAAGCATTGGCTAGCAAACTTAGTAGGAGGGATTTCAGCTTTATCATATCTATAGAGAGAATTCACCTTTACTACCTGTGTCGGGTTATCAAGACCATGAGTTTCTTCAATAGGTAATGGATTAAGATCATATTTTTCTTCAACAGGCGGTAAATTAAGACCATGTATTTCTTCAATAGGCGGTAAATTCTTAACATCTTCAGCTTTAATACCTTTTTCTTTCATAGATTTCTTTGCCTCTTGCATATCTTCAGGACTGAGAAATAGAACACCCCTCTTCTTCGGAGTTGGTTTAGGAATAGGATCAGGAGTTGACTCGGGAAGTGTCCAATTATTTTAGTCAACATATTATTCAATAGAATTTCAGCTTCATCCGGTGTTCTTTCCCTGAAAACACAACCAGCACAACTATCCAAGTAGTCCTTGGAAGCATCGGTTAGTCCATTATAAAAGATATCAAGTATTTCATTTTTCTTGAGAGGATGATCAGGCAAAGCATTAAGTAATCCGAGAAGCCTCCCCCAAGCTTGTGGGAGACTCTCTTCTTCATTTTGCACAAAATTATATATATCCCTTAAAGCATCTTGTTTCTTATGAGCAGGGAAGTATTTAGCAGAGAAGTAATAAATCATATCCTGGGGACTACGCACACAACCAGGAGCAAGAGAATTAAACCATATCTTAGCATCACTCTTTAATGAGAACGGAAATATTTTAAGGATATAAAAGTGGCGAGTTCTCTCATCATTAGTGAATAGGGTGGCTATATCATTTAATTTAGTAAGATGTGCCACAACAGTTTCAGATTCATAGCCATAGAAGGGATCGGATTCAACCAAAGTAATTATCTCAGGATCAACAGAGAATTCATAATCCTTATCAGTAACGCAGATAGGTGAAGTAGCAAAAGCAGGGTCGGATTTCATTCTAGCATTAAGAGATTGCTCCTTCCATTTAGCTAATAATTTCTTAAGATCATCTCTATCATTGCAAGCAAGGATAGCTCTAGCAGCTTCTTTCTCCAAAACATGACCCTCAGGAACAACAGGTGATTCATATTTATTAGGGGTAGAGCCTTCATCATTACTTTCATCAATATTATCAGTTTCAATAATTTCATTCTCTCTAGCCCTAGAAAGTTGTTCATCAAGGAATTCACCAAGTGGCACGGTAGTATCAAGCATAGAAGTAGTTTCATCATAAGTATCATGCATAGCAGAAGTGGCATCATCAATAACATGCGACATATCGGAATTAATAGCGGTAGCAGGTTTAGGTGTCGCAAGCTTACTCAAAACAGAAGGAGAATCAAGTGCAGAGCTAGATGGCAGTTCCTTACCTCCCCTCGTAGTTGAGGGATAAATCTTAGTTTTCTCGTCTTTCAAGTCCTCATAGTGACCAGCAGATATAAATCCCAAGTGACTCAAAGAATAGAGCTTGCTCCCCGGCAACGGCGCCAGAAATTAGCGTCGATAACCCACAAGTGTAGGGGATCGCAACAGCTTTCGAGGGTAGAGTATTCAACACAAATTTACTGATTCGACACAAGGGGAGGCAAAGAATATTCTCAAGTATTAGCAGCTGAGTTGTCAATTCAACCACACCTGGAAACTTAATATCTGCAGCAAAGTGTTTAGTAGCAAAAGTAAAGTGGCAAAAGTAATATTTTTGGGGTTTTGTAGTGATTGTAACAGTAGCAACGGAAAAGTAAATGAGCGAAGAACAATATGTGAAAAGCTCGTAGGCATTGGATCGGTGATGGAGAATTATGCCGGATGCGGTTCATCATGTAACAGTCATAACATAGAGTGACACAGAACTAGCTCCAATTCATCAATGTAATGTAGGCATGTATTCCGAACATAGTCATACGTGCTTATGGAAAAGAACTTGCATGACATCTTTTGTCCTACCCTCCCGTGGCAGCGGGGTCCTATTGGAAACTAAGGGATATTAAGGCCTCCTTTTAATAGAGTACCGGAACAAAGCATTAACACATAGTGAATACATGAACTCCTCAAACTACGGTCATCACCGGGAGTGGTCCCGATTATTGTCACTTCGGGGTTGCCGGATCATAACACATAGTACGTGACTATAGACTTGCAAGATAGGATCAAGAACTCACATATATTCATGAAAACATAATAGGTTCAGATCTGAAATCATGGCACTCGGGCCCTAGTGACAAGCATTAAGCATAGCAAAGTCATAGCAACATCAATCTCAGAACATAGTGGATACTAGGGATCAAACCCTAACAAAACTAACTCGATTACATGATAGATCTCATCCAACCCATCACCGTCCAGCAAGCCTATGATGGAATTACTCACGCACGGCGGTGAGCATCATGAAATTGGTGATGGAGGATGGTTGATGATGACGATGGCGACGAATCCCCCTCTCCGGAGCCCCGAACGGACTCCAGATCAGCCCTCCCGAGAGAGTTTAGGGCTTGGCGGTGGCTCCGTATCGTAAAATGCGATGAATCCTTCTCTCTGATTTTTTTCTCCCCGAACACGAATATATGGAGTTGGAGTTGAGGTCGGTGGAGCGTCAGGGGGCCCACTGTTGAGGAACGTAGCAGAAATTCAAATTTTTCTACGCATCACCAAGATCAATCTATGGAGTTTACTAGCAACGAGAAGGAAGGAGTGCATCTACATACCCTTGTAGATCGCGAGCGGAAGCGTTCAAGAGAACGGGGTTGATGGAGTCGTACTCGTCGTGATCCAAATCACCGATGATCCTAGCGCCGAACGGACGGCACCTCCGCGTTCAACACACGTATGGAGCAGCGACGTATCCTCCTTCTTGATCCAGCAAGGGGGGAGGAGAGGTTGATGGAGATCCAGCAGCACGACGGCGTGGTGGTGGAAGTAGCGGGATTCCAACAGGGCTTCGCCAAGCACTGCGGGAGGAGGGAGCTGTGTCACGGGAGGGAGAGGGAGGCGCCAGGGCTTGTGTATTGCTGCCCTCCCTTCCCCCCACTATATATAGGGCCAAGGGAGAGGGGGCGCAGCCTTGGCCCTTCCTCCAAGGAAGGGTGCGGCCAGGGAGGAGTCCATCCTCCCCAAGGCACCTCGGAGGTGCCTTCCCCCTTTAAGACTCTCCCTTTATCTTATCTCTTGGCGCATGGGCCTCTTGGGGCTGGTTCCCTTGGCCCATATAGGCCAAGGCGCACACCCCACAGCCCATGTGGCCCCCCGGGGCATGTGGACCCCTTGGTGGACCCCCGGACCCCTTTCGGCACTCCCGGTACAATACCGATAATGCGCGAAACTTTTCCGGCGACCAAAACAAGACTTCCCATATATAAATCTTTACCTCCGTACCATTCCGGAACTCCTCGTGACGTCCAGGATCTCATCCGGGACTCCGAACAACTTTCGGGTTACCGCATACTAATATCTCTATAACCCTAGCGTCATCGAACCTTAAGTGTGTAGATCCTACGGGTTCGGGAACCATGCAGACATGACCGAGACGTTCTCCGGCCAATAACCAACAGCGGGATCTGGATACCCATGTTGGCTCCCACATGTTCCACAATGATCTCATCGGATGAACCACGATGTCGGGGATTCAATCAATCCCGTATACAATTCCCTTTGTCTATCGGTATGTTACTTGCCCGAGATTCGATCGTCGGTATCCCGATACCTTGTTCAATCTCGTTACCGGCAAGTCTCTTTACTCGTTCCGTAACACATCATCCCATGATCAAATCCTTGGTCACATTGTGCACATTATGATGATGTCCTACCGAGTGGGCCCAGAGATACCTCTCCGTTTACACGGAGTGACAAATCCCAGTCTCGATTCGTGCCAACCCAACAAACACTTTCGGAGATACCTATAGTGCACCTTTATAGCCACCCAGTTACGTTGTGACGTTTGGTACACCCAAAGCATTCCTACTGTATCCGGGAGTTGCACAATCTCATGGTCTAAGGAAATGATACTTGACATTAGAAAAGCTCTTAGCAAACGAACTACACGATCGTGTGCTAGGCTTAGGATTGGGTCTTGTCCATCACATCATTCTCCTAATGATGTGATCCCGTTATCAACGACATCCAATGTCCATGGTCACACCATCTATTGATCAACGAGCTAGTCAACTAGAGGCTTACTAGGGACATGGTGTTGTCTATGTATCCACACATGTATCTGAGTTTCCTATCAATACAATTCTAGCATGGATAATAAACGATTATCATGAACAAGGAAATATAATAATAAGCAATTTATTATTGCCTCTAGGGCATATTTCCAACAGTCTCCCACTGGCACTAGAGTCAATAATCTAGTTCACATCACCATGTGATTAACACTCACAGGTCACATCACCATGTGACCAACATCCAAAGAGTTTACTAGAGTCAACAATCTAGTTCACATCACTATGTGATTAACACTCAATGAGTTCTGGTTTGATCATGTTATGCTTGTGAGAGAGGTTATTAGTCAACGGGTCTGAACCTTTCAGATCCGTGTGTGCTTTACGAATATCTATGTCATCTTGTGGATGCTACCACATGCTACTTGGAGCCATTTCAAATAACTGCTCTACTATACGAATCCGGTTTACTACTCAGAGTCATCTGGATTGGTGTCAAAGTTCGCATCGACGTAACCCTTTACGACGAACTCCTTTTCACCTCCATAATCGAGAAAATTCCTTAGTCCACTAGATACTAAGGATAAGTTCGACCGCTGTCATGTGATCCATTCCCGGATCACTATTGTACCCCTTGACCAACTCATGGCAAGGCACACTTCATGTGTGGTACACAGCATAGCATACTGTAGAGCCTACGTCTAAAGCATAGGGGACGACCTTCGTCCTTTCTCTCTCTTCTGCTGTGGTCAGGTCTTGAGTCTTACTCAATACTCACACCTTGTAACACAGCCAAGAACTCCTTCTTTTCTGATCTATTTTGAACTCTTTCAAAATCATGTCAAGGTGTGCGTTTTTTGAAAGTATCATCAGGCGTCTTGATCTATCTCTATAGATCTTGATGCCCAATATGTAAGCAGCTTTATCCAGGTCTTCCTTTGAAAAACTCCTTTCAAACAACCCTTTATGCTTTCCAGAAATTTTACATCATTTCGGATCAACAATATGTCATTCACATATACTTATCAGAAATGTTGTAGCGCTCCCACTCACTTTATTTTAAATACAAGTTTCTAACAAACTTTGTATAAACCCAAAAACTTTGATCACTCCATCAAAGCGTATATTCTGACTCCGAGATGCTTGCTCTAGTCCATGGAAGGATCGCTGGAGCTAGCATACCTTTTAGCATCCTTAGGATCGACAAAACCTTTCTGATTGTATCACATACAACCTTTCCTTACGAAAACTGGTAAGGAAACTTGTTTTTGACATCCATCTGCCAGATTTCATAAATGCAGCTAATGCTAACATGATTCCGACGGACTTAAGCATCGCTACGGATGAGAAAATCTCATCGTAGTCAACTCCTTGAACTTGTGAAAATACTCTTTGCCACAAGTCGAGCTTCATAGACGGTAACATTACCGTCCATGTCCGTCTTCTTCTTAAAGATCCATTTATCTCAATGGCTTGCCGATCATCGGGCAAGTTCACCAAAGTCCATGCTTTGTTCTGATACATGGATCCTATCTCGGATTTCATGGCTTCTAACCATTTGTCAGAATATGGGCCCACCATCGCTTCTCCATAGCTCGTAGATTCAGTATTGTCTAACAACATGATATCTAAGACAGGATTACCGTACCACTCAGGAGTAGTACATGTCCTTGTCGACCTACGAGGTTTGGTAGTGACTTGATCCGAAGTTTCATGATTACTATCATAAGCTTCCACTTCAATTGGTGTAGGTGCCACAGGAACAACTTCCTGTGCCCTGCTACACACTAGTTGAAGTGACGGTTCAATAACCTTATCAAGTCTCCACCATCCTCCCACTCAATTCTTTCGAGAGAAACTTTTCCTCGAGAAAGGACTCGTTTCTAGAAGCAATTACTTTTGCTTCCAGATCTGAAATAGGAGGTATACCCAACTGTTTTGGGTATTCTATGAAGATGCATTTATCCGCTTTGGGTTCGAGCTTATCAGCCTGAAACTTTTTCACATAAGCATCGCAGCCCCAAACTTTTAAGAAACGACAACTTAGGTTTCTCTAAACGGTGTCGTCTCAACGGAATTGCATGGTGCCCCTTTTAAAGTGAATGCGGTTGTCTCTAATGCCTAACCCATAAACGATAGTGGTAATTCGATAAGAGACATCATGGTATGAACCATATCCAATAGGGTGCAGTTATGATGTTCGGGCACACCATCACACTGTGGTGTTCCAGGCGGTATTAATTGTGAAACACTTTCCACAATGTCTTAATTGTGTGCCAAACTTGTAACTTAGATACTCATCTCTATGATCATATCACAGACATTTTATCCTCTTGTCACGACGATCTTCAACTTCACTCTGAAATTACTTGAACCTTTCAATAATTCAGACTTGTGTTTCATCAAGTAAATATTCTCAGCATCTACTCAAATCATCTGTGAAGTAAGAACATATCGATATCCACTGCGTGCCTCAGCACTCATTGGACTGCACACATCAAATGTATTACTTCCAACAAGTTGCTCTCTTGTTCCATCTTACTGAAAACGAGGCCTTTCAGTCATCTTGCCCATGTGGTATGATTTGCATGTCTCAAGTGATTCAAAATCAAGTGAGTCCAAACGATCCATCTGCATGGAGTTTCTTCACGCATATATACCAATAGACATGGTTCGCATGTCTCAATCCTTTCAAAAATGAGTGAGTCCAAAGATCCATCTACATGGAGCTTCTTCATGCGTTCTATACCAATACGACTCAAATGGCACTGCCAGAAGTATGTGGTATTATCATTACTATTTTATATCTTTTGGCACGAACATGTGTATCACTGCGATCGAGATTCATTTTAGGTGCAAGACCATTGAAGGTATTATTCAAATAAACAGAGTAACCATTATTCTCCTTAAATGAATAACCGTATTGCGATAAACATAATCCAATCATGCTCAACGCAAACACCAAATAACAATTATTTAGGTTTAACACCAATCTCGATGGTAGAGGGAGCATGCGATGCTTGATCACATCAACCTTGGAAACACTTCCAACACATATCGTCATCTCACCTTTAGCTAGTCTCCGTTTATTCCACAGCTTTTATTTCGAGTTACTAACACTTAGCAACCGAACCGGTATCTAATACCCTGGTGCTGCTAGGAGTACTAGTAAAGTACACATTCATATAATGTATATCCAATATACTTCTGTCGACCTTGCCTGCCTTCTCATCTACCAAGTATCTAGGGTAGTTCTGCTTCAGTGACCGTTCCCTCATTACAGAAGCACTTAGTCTCGGGTTTGGGTTCAACCTTGGGATTCTTCACTAGAGCAGCAAATGATTTGTTGTTTCATGAAGTATCCCTTTTGCCCTTGCCCTTCTAGAAACTAGTGGTTTTACTAACCATCAACAATTGATGCTCCTTCTTGATTTCTACTTTCGCGGTGTCAAACATCGCGAGTTGCTCAAGGATCATCATGTCTATCCCTGATATGTTATAGTTCATCACGAAGCTCTAATAGCTTGGTGGCAGTGACTATGGAGAACCATCACTATCTCATCTGGAAGATTAACTCCCACTCGATTCAAGCGATTGTGGTACTCAGACAATCTGAGCACATGCTCAACGATTGAGCTCTTCTCCCTTAGTCTGCAGGCTTAAGAAACTTGTCAGAGGTCTCATACCTCTTGACGTGGGCACTATTCTGAAATCCCAATTTCAGTCTTCGGAACATCTCGTATGTTCTGCGACGTTTTCAAAACGTCTTTGGTGCCACAATTCTAAACCGTTAGCATTACGCACTGAACTATCACGTAGTCATCAAAACGTGTATGTCAGATGTCTCGCAACATCTACAGACGACGCTGAGGTTCAGCACACCGAGCGGTGCATTAAGGACATAAGCCTTCTGTGCAGCAATGAGGACAATCCTCAGTTTACGAACCCAGTCCGCATAATTGCTACTACCAACTTTCAACTAAATTTTTCTCTAGGAACATATCTTAAACAGTAGAGCTAAAGCGTAAGCTATGACATAATTTGCAAAGACCTTTTGACTATGTTCATGATAATTGAGTTCATCTGATTAATGAACTCCCACTCAGATAGACATCCCTCTAGTCATCTAAGTGATACATGATCCGAGTCAAACTAGGCCGTGTCCGATCATCACGTGAGACAGACTAGTCATCATCGGTGAACATCTTCATGTTGATCGCATCTACTATACGACTCATGTTCGACCTTTCGATCTCTTGTGTTCCGAGGCCATGTCTGTACATGCTAGGCTCGTCAAGTCAACCTAAGTGTTTCGCATGTGTTCCGAGGCCATGTCTGTACATGCTAGGCTCGTTAACACCCGTTGTATTCGAACGTTAGAATCTATCACACCCGATCATCACGTGGTGCTTCGAAACAACGAACCTTCGCAACGGTGCACAGTTAGGGGGAACACGTCTCTTGAAATTTTAGTGAGGGATCATCTTATTTATGCTACCGTCGTTCTAAGCAAATAAGATGTAAACATGACAAACATCACATGCAAATCATAAAGTGACGTGATATGGCCAATATCATCTTGCGCCTATGATCTCCATCTTCGAGGCGCGGCATGATCACCTTTGTCACCGGCATGACACCATGATCTCCATCATCGTGTCTTCATGAAGTTGTCTCGCCAACTATTACTTCTACTACTATGGCTAACGGTTAGCAATAAAGTAAAGTAATTACATGGCGTTTTCAATGACACGCAGGTCATACAATAAATCAAGACAGCTCCTATGGCTCCTGCCGGTTGTCATACTCATCGACACGCAAGTCGTGATTTCTATTACAAGAACATGATCAATCTCATACATCACATATATCATTCATCACGTCCTTTTGGCCATATCACATTACATAGCATACCCTGCAAAAACAAGTTAGACGTCCTCTAATTGTTGTTGCATGTTTTACGTGGCTGCTATGGGATTCTAGCAAGAACGTTTCTTACCTACGCAAAAGCCACAACGTGATATGCCAATTTCTATTTACCCTTCATAAGGACCCTTTTCATCGAATCTCATCCGACTAAAGTGGGAGAGACAGACACCCGCTAGCCACCTTATGCAACTAGTGCATGTCAATCGGTGGAACCTGTCTCACGTAAGAGTACGTGTAAGGTCGGTCCGGGCCGCTTCATCCCATGATGCCGCCGAATCAAGATAAGACTAGTAACGGCAAGTAAATTGACAAAATCGACGCCCACAACTACTTTGTGTTCTACTCGTGCATAGAAACTATGCATAGACCTAGCTCATGATGCCACTGTTGGGGAACGTAGCAGAAATTCAAAATTTTCTACGCATCACCAAGATCAATCTATGGATTTTACTAGCAACGAGAGGGAAGGAGTGCATCTACATACCCTTGTAGATCGCGAGCGGAAGCGTTCAAGAGAACGGGGTTGATGGAGTTGTACTCGTCGTGATCCAAATCACCGATGATCCTAGCGCCGAACGGACGGCACCTCCGCGTTCAACACACGTACGGAGAAGCGACGTATCCTCCTTCTTGATCCAGCAAGGGGGGAGGAGAGGTTGATGGAGATCCAGCAGCACGACGGCGTGGTGGTGGAAGTAGCGGGATTCCAACAGGGCTTCGCCAAGCGCTGCGGGAGGAGGGAGATGTGTCACGGGAGGGAGAGGGAGGCGCCAGGGCTTGTGTATTGCTGCCCTCCCATCCCCCCACTATATATAGGGCCAAGGGAGAGGGGGGGCGAAGCCTTGGCCCTTCCTCCAAGGAAGGGTGCGGCCAGGGAGGAGTCCATCCTCCCCAAGGCACCTCGGAGGTGCCTTCCCCCTTTAGGACTCTCCCTTTATCTTATCTCTTGGCGCATGGGCCTCTTGGGGCTGGTTCCCTTGGCCCATATAGGCCAAGGCGCACACCGCACAGCTCATGTGGCCCCCCCGGGGCATGTGGACCCCTTGGTGGACCCCCGGACCCCTTTCGGCACTCCCGGTACAATACCGATAATGCGCGAAACTTTTCCGGCGACCAAAACAAGACTTCCCATATATAAATCTTTACCTCCGGACCATTCCAGAACTCCTCGTGACGTCCGGGATCTCATCCGGGACTCCGAACAACTTTCGGGTTACCGCATACTAATATCTCTATAACCCTAGCGTCATCGAACCTTAAGTGTGTAGATCCGACGGGTTCGGGAACCATGCAGACATGACCGAGACGTTCTCCGGCCAATAACCAACAGCGGGATCTGGATACCCATGTTGGCTCCCACATGTTCCACGATGATCTCATCGGATGAACCACGATGTCAGGGATTCAATCAATCCCGTATACAATTCCCTTTGTCTATCGGTATGTTACTTGCCCGAGATTCGATCATCGGTATCCCGATACCTTGTTCAATCTCGTTACCGGCAAGTCTCTTTACTCGTTCCGTAACACATCGTCCCGTGATCAACTCCTTGGTCACATTGTGCACATTATGATGATGTCCTATCGAGTGGGCCCAGAGATACCTCTCCGTTTACACGGAGTGACAAATCCCAGTCTCGATTCGTGCCAACCCAACAGACACTTTCGGAGATACCTGTAGTGCACCTTTATAGCCACCCAGTTACGTTGTGACGTTTGGTACACCCAAAGCATTCCTACTATATCCGGGAGTTGCACAATCTCATGGTCTAAGGAAATGATACTTGACATTAGAAAAGCTCTTAGCAAACGAACTACACGATCTTGTGCTAGGCTTAGGATTGGGTCTTGTCCATCACATCATTCTCCTAATGATGTGATCCCATTATCAACGACATCCAATGTCCATGGTCAGGAAACCGTAACCATCTATTGATCAACGAGCTAGTCAACTAGAGGCTTACTAGGGACATGGTGTTGTCTATGTATCCACACATGTATCTGAGTTTCCTATCAATACAATTCTAGCATGGATAATAAACGATTATCATGAACAAGGAAATATAATAATAAGCAATTTATTATTGCCTCTAGGGCATATTTCCAACACCCACGAGGCAGGGGCGCGCCCAGGGGGGTAGGCGCGTCCCCCACCCTCGTGGACAGGGTGTGGGCCCCCTGACGTGGATTCTTCTTCCAGTATTTTTTATATTTTCAAAAAATACGTTCCGTGGAGTTTCAGGTCATTCCGAGAATGTTTGTTTCTGCACATAAATAACACCATGCAAAGTCTGCTGAAAACATCGTCAGTCCGGGTTAGTTCCATTCAAATCATGCAAGTTAGAGTCCAAAACAAGGGCAAAAGTGTTTGGAAAAGTAGATACGACGGAGACGTATCAATAGGCCCTTCGCAGAGGGAAGCAAGGATTTGTAGAGGTGCCATAGCTCAATTTTTGAAATAGAGATAAATAATATTTTGAGTGGTATACTTTCATTGTCAACATAACAACCAAGAGATGGCGATATCTTCCATGCTACACACATTATAGGCGGTTCCCAAACAGAATGGTAAAGTTTATACTCCCCCACCACCAACAAGCATCAATCCATGGCTTGCTTGAAACAACGAGTGCCTCCAACTAGCAACAGCCATGGGGGAGTTTTGTTTGTAATTATTTCGATTTGATTTGCTTAAAGCATGGGACTAGGAATCCCGGTGACCAGCCATGTTCTCGTGAATGATGAGCGGAGTCCACTCATCTTGAGAATAACCCACCTAGCATGGAAGATACAGACAACCCTAGTTGATACATGAGCTATTCGAGCATACAAAACAGAATTTCATTTGAAGGTTTAGAGTTTGGCACATACAAATTTACATGGAACGGCAGGTAAATACCGCATATAGGAAGGTATGGTGGACTCATATGGAATAACTTTAGGGTTTATGGATTTGGATGCACAAGCAGTATTCCCGCTTAGTACAAGTGAAGGCTAGCAAATGACTGGGAAGCGACCAGCTAGAGTGCGACAACAGTCATGAACATGCATTAAAATTAATAAACATTGAGTGCAAGCATGAGTAGGATATAATCCACCATGAACATAAATATGGTGGAGGCTATGTTGATTTTGTTTCAACTACATGTGTGAACATGTGCCAAGTCCAGCCACTCGAATCATTCAAAGGAGGATACCACCCCACTATACCACATCACAACCATTTTAATAGCATGTTGGCATGCAAGGTAAACCATTATAAACTCCTAGCTAATTAAGCATGGCATAAGCAACTATAATCTCTAATTGTCATTGCGAACATGTTTATTCATAATAGGCTGAATCAGGAACGATGAACTAATCATATTTACAAAAACAAGAGAGGTCGAGTTCATACCAGCTTCTCTCATCTCAATCAGTCCATCATATATCATCATTATTGCCTTTCACTTGCACGACCGAACGGTGTGTATAAGAAATAATAGTGCACGTGCATTGGACTAAGCTGGAATCTGCAAGCATTCAATAAACAGGAGAAGACAAGGAAATATGGGCTCTTGGTTAAATCAACAATAATGCATATAAGAGCCACTTCAACATTTTCATCATGGTCTTCTCCTATCGACCCCCAAAGAAAAGAAAAGAAATAAAAACTATTTACACGGGAAAGCTCCCAAAAAGCAAAAGAAGAACGAGAAATCTTTTTGGGTTTTCTTTTAATTATTACTACTACAAGCATGAAAAGTAAACTAGCTAAAAGCTACAACTAATTTTTAGGTTTTTCTTAAGGTTTTTCAAACACACAAGAAGAAAACTTAAAAGAAAATAAACTAGCATGGATAGTAAAATGAAAAAGTATGATCACCGACAACTAGAATGAGTGTGTGAACATGAATGTAATGTCGGTGAGAAATACGTACTCCCCCAAGCTTAGGCTTTTGGCCTAAGTTGGTTTATTGCCACGGCTGGCCTGGCGGATATCCAAAGTTATAACTGGAGTCGTACTGAGATGCAGCGGCTATTGCATCGTGGGCTACAACTTGGAGGCGAGCTGCTCTCGTCCTCCTCTCGTACTCATTTGCCTCCTCCCTGGTTATGAAATATCTCCCTTTTGCCTGAAAGTCAAAGAAAGTAGAGGTAGGGAGAGTAATATGGACAGCGCGGTGTCTGTCAAAGATTAGTCAGTACTGGAGGGGCAGTTCGTCCCTCTCAACAAACTGATGACGAACCATAGCATCATAATCTAAATAAGCGGGAGGCAACTCAATATCATACTCACGTATGGGTATACCAAGAAAATTAGCTAAACGGGTTGCATAAATTCCACCACAAAAATCTCCATTAATTCTATTATTATGCAACCTACGTGCAACAATGGCTCCCAAATTATAATGTTTATCTCCTAATACAGCACTCATGAGAACACTGAGGTCAGGGATGCACATGTGACATGCTTCATCCTTACCATTGATGCACCTACCTATGAAGAGAGCAAAATAATGTATAGCAGGAAAATGAATGCTCCCTATGGTAGCTTGTGTTATATCTCTAGATTCCCCCACAGTTATACTAGCAAGAAAATCTCTAAACTCAGACTTGCGAGGTTCACTAGGACTACCCCATTGTGGAAGTTTGCAAGCAATATTAAAATCCTCTAAGTCCATAGTATAAGAATTTTCATAAAGATCAAACAGGACAATTTGAGAATTGCGTGATGATGAAAATTCAAACCTTCTTACAAAAGAATCAGTGAGATAGTGGTACTGACGGCACTTATCTACCTCGAAGCTCTCAAGATCAGCGTTGCGCACATATGCGTTAAATTCTTCATTGATTCCTGCTCGATCCATAAAATACTCTGAAGGCCATTTACAAGGCCGTACTTGAGCTTCTCTTGGTGGTTCATCGTCTGCATCGCGTATTGCAAGCCTGGGTTCTTGCTTCCTTGAAGAACCACCTTGGTACATTTTCCTAAACATAATTCTTCCTCTGAAAAATTTCTGAAATTTTTAGTAACTTGAAATAAAAGTAAACCAAACTCAACAAGATTGATAGCAACTACTCCCACAAGTGCCTAGAGACTATATCATGAATTAGAACTACTTGGGACCATATAAATTTGACATGCAAGCTCAAGAACAGGGTCACCTTAGCAGCAAAAATATGCAATGAATAAAGCACTAGAGCAAAAACTAATTGGACCATTGGAGGAGTCACATACCGAAGATCAATCCCCCAAAGCAGTTTTGTGAATGAAGCTTTGAGCAAGGAGATCGAAAATCCCAGCAAAATGAGCTAGAACTCGTGCTTGAGCTGGTTGGTGATTTTTTTGGGAGGAAGAAGAAGTGTATGGGTGCTGGAATAAGTGGAGGGGAGCCACCAGGGGCCCACAAGGCAGGGGGCGCGCCCAGGGGGGTGGGCGCGCCCTGGACCCTCGTGGCCAGGTGCTTGCTCCCCCTGATGTGTTCTCAGTGCCAAATATTCTTAAATATTCCAGAAAAAATCATATTTCATTTTCGGGGCATTCGGATAACTTTTATTTCCGGGGTATTTTTTATATTGCATGAATAATTCAAAAAACAGACATAAAATACTATTTTTTACTTTATGTCAACTAAATAACAGAAAGTAAAAGGAGGGTACAGAGAGTTGTGCTTTCTAACTTCATCCATCTCATGCTCATCAAAAGGAATCCACTAACAAGGTTGATCAGGTCTTGTTAACAAACTCATTCCGAATTGCATGAAACCGGAGAATTTTCGAATAGCACTAGGTTACCTCAACGGGGATACGTCCCCAACAATAAGAATATCATATTTGTTTTTGACAGTAGGAAGAGGAAATTCAAAACCTCCAATAGGAATAGTTGGAATTTTTCCAATAGAATTGATACTGTGGACTTGAGGTTGTTTCCTCGGAAAGTGTACCGTATGCTCATTACCATTAACATGAAAAGTGACATTGCCTTTGTTGCAATCAATAACAGCCCCTGCAGTATTCAAAAAGGGTCTACCAATTATAGTAGACATACTATCGTCCTCGGGAATATCAAGAATAAGAAAGTCCGTTAAGATAGTAACGTTTGCAACCACAACAGGCACATCCTCGCAAATACCGACAGGTATAGCAGTTGATTTATCGGCCATTTGCAAAGATACTTCAGTAGGTGTCAACTTATTCAAATCAAGTCTACAATATAAAGAGAGAGGCATAACACTAACACCGGCTCCAAGATCACATAAAGCAGTTTTAACATAGTTTCTTTTAATGGAGCAAGGTATAGTTGGTACTCCTGGATCTCCTAGTTTCTTAGGTATTCCACCCTTAAAAGTATAATTAGCAAGCATGGTGGAAATTTCAGCTTCCGGTATCTTCCTTTTATTAGTAACAATATCTTTCATGTACTTAGCATAAGGATTCATTTTAAGCATATCAGTCAAACGCATACACAAAAAGATAGGTCTAATCATTTCAGCAAAGCGCTCAAAATCCTCATCATTCTTTTTCTTGGATGGTTTAGGAGGAAAAGGCATGGGTTTCTGAACCCATGGTTCTCTTTCTTTACCGTGCTTTCTAGCTACAAAGTCTTTCTTATCATAACGTTGATTCCTTGATTGTGGGTTATCAAGATCAACAACAGGTTCAGCTTCTACATCATTGTTATTTCTAGGTTGAGCATCAACATGAACATCATCATTAACATTATCACTAGGTTCATGTTCATTACCAGATTGTATTTCAGCATCAGAGATAGAAATATCATTGGGATTCTCAGGTGTGTCTACAATGGGTTCACTAGAAGCATGCAAAGTCCTATCATTTTTCTTTTTCTTCCTCTTAGAAGGACTAGGTGCATCAACATTAGTTCTCTGAGAATCTTGCTCAATTCTCTTAGGGTGACCTTCAGGATACAAAGGTTCCTGAGTCATTTTACCCGTTCTAGTCGTGACTCTAACAGCATAGTCATTATTCTTACTATTTAATTCATTGAGCAAACCATTCTGAGCTTTAAGTACTTGTTCTACTTGAGTGGTAACCATAGAAGCATGTTTACCAATGAGTTTAAGTTCACCTTTAACTCTAGACATATAATCACTCAAGTGTTCAATCATATAAGCATTGTGTTTTAATTCTCTACCAAAATAAGCATTGAAGTTTTCTTGCTTAACCATAAAGTCATCAAACTCATCTAAGCATTGGCTAGCAAACTTAGTAGGTGGGATTTCAGCTTTGTCATGTCTATAGAGAGAATTTACCTTTACTACCTGTGTCGGGTTATCAAGACCATGTATTTCTTCAACAGGCGGTAAATTAAGACCATGTATTTCTTCAACAGGAGGTAAATTCTTAACATCTTCAGCTTTAATACCTTTTTCTTTCATAGATTTATTTGCCTCTTGCATATCTTTGGGACTGAGAAATAGAACACCCCTTTTTCTTCGGAGTTGGCTTAGGAGTTGGTTCGGGAAGTGTCCAATTATTTTTATTTGTTAACATATTATTCAATAGAATCTCAGCTTGATCGACTGTTCTTTCCCTGAAAACACAACCAGCATAACTATCCAGGTGGTCTCTGGAAGCATTGGTTAGTCCATTATAAAAGATATCAAGTATTTCATTTTTCTTGAGAGGATGATCAGGCAAAGCATTAAGTAATTGGAGAAGCCTCCCCCAAGCTTGTGGGAGACTCTCTTCTTCAATTTGCGCAAAATTATATATATCCCTTAAAGCAGCTTGTTTCTTATGAGCAGGGAAATATTTAGCAGAGAAGTAATAAATCATGTCCTGGGGACTACGCACACAACCAGGATCAAGAGAATTAAACCATGTCTTAGCATCACCCTTTAATGAGAACGGAAATAACTTAAGGATGTAATAGTAGCGGGTTTTCTCATCATTAGTGAATAGGGTGGCTATATCATTTAATTTAGTAAGACGTGCCACAACAGTTTCAGATTCATAGCCATAGAAAGGATCAGATTCAACCAACGTAATTATATCAGGATCGACAGAGAATTCAAAATCCTTATCAGTAACAAAGATAGGTGAAGTAGCATAAGCAGTGTCATATTTCATTCTAGCATTAAAAGATTTTTGTTTTAGCTTACCTAATAACTTCTTAAGATCACTCATATCATTGCAAGCAAGAAAGTCTCTAGCAGTTTCTTCATCCATAACATAACCTTCAGGAACAATAGGCAATTCATACTTGGGGGGAGAATCTTCATCATCACTTTCATCAATATTATCAGTTTCAATAATTTCATTCTCTCTAGCCCTAGCAAGTTGTTCATCAAGAAATTCACCAAGTGGCATAGTATTATCACGCATAGAAGTAGTTTCATCATAAGCATCATGCATAGCAGAAGTGGCATCATCAATAACATGCGACATATCAGAATTAATAGCAGAAGCAGGTTTAGGTGTCGCAAGTCTACTCAAAACAGAAGGAGAATCAAGTGCAGAGCTAGATGGCAATTCCTTACCTCCCCTCGTAGTTGAGGGATAGATCTTGGTTTTCTCGTCTTTCAAGTTCCTCATAGTGACCAGCAGATATAAATCCCAAGTGACTCAAAGAATAGAGCTATGCTCCCCGGCAACGGCGCCAGAAAATAGTCTTGATAACCCACAAGTATAGGGGATCCCAACAGTTTTTGAGGGTAGAGTATTCAAGCCAAATTTATTGATTCGACACAAGGGGAGCCAAAGAATATTCTCAAGTATTAGCACTTGAGTTGTCAATTCAACCACACCAGGATAACTTAATATCTACAGCAAAATATTTAGTAGCAAAGTAATATGGAAGTAGCGGTAACGGTGGCAAAGGTAACAGTAGCAACTTTGTAGTAATTGTAACAGTGGCAACGGAAAAGTAACTAAGCAAAGGACAGTATGTGATAAGCTCATAGGCATTGGATCGGTGATGGATAATTATGTCAGATGCGGTTCATCATGTAACAGTTATAACATAGGGTGACACAGAACTAGCTCCAATTCATCAATGTAATGTAGGCATGTATTCCGAATATAGTCATACGTGCTTATGGAAAAGAACTTGCATGACATCTTTTGTCCTACCCTCCCGTGGCAGCGGGATCCTATTGGAAACTAAGGGATATTAAGGCCTCCTTTTAATAGAGTACCGGAACAAAGCATTAGCACTTAGTGAATACATGAACTCCTCAAACTACGGTCATCACCGGGAGTGGTCCCGATTATTGTCACTTCGGGGTTGCCGGATCATAACACATAGTAGGTGACTATAGACTTGCAAGATAGGATCAAGAACTCACATATATTCATGAAAACATAATAGGTTCAGATCTGAAATCATGGCACTCGGGCCCTAGTGACAAGCATTAAGCATAGCAAAGTCATAGCAACATCAATCTCAGAACATAGTGGATACTAGGGATCAAACCCTAACAAAACTAACTCGATTACATGGTAAATCTCATCCAACCCATCACCGTCCAGCAAGCCTACGATGGAATTACTCACGCACGGCGGTGAGCATCATGAAATTGGTGATGGAGGATGGTTGATGATGACGACAGCGACGGATTCCCCTCTCCGGAGCCCCAAACGGACTCCAGATCAGCCCTCCCGAGAGAGATTAGGGCTTGGCAGCGGCTCCGTATCGTAAACTGTGATGAATCCTTCCCTCTGATTTTTTTCTCCCCGAACGTGAATATATAGAGTCGGAGTTGAGGTCGGTGGAGCTCCAGGGGGCCCACGAGGCAGGGAGGCGCGCCCCAGGGGGGTGGGCACGCCCCCCACCCTCGTGGACAGGGTGTGGGCCCCCTGGTCTTGATTCTTTCGCCAGTATTTTTATATTTTCCAAAAATAATCTCCGTTGATTTTCAGGTCATTCCGAGAACTTTTGTTTCTACACAAAGATAACACCATGGCAATTCTGCTGAAAACAGCATCAGTCCCGGTTAGTTCCATTCAAATCATGCAAGTTAGAGTCCAAAACAAGGGCAAAAGTGTTTGGAAAAGTAGATACGTTGGAGACGTATCAGTGGCCAAAGTTTTACTTCCCACGGTGAGTTCCATGCACATCACTCCTTTGGCCTCTGTCTTTTCTTTACCCTCATATCCATTAAGTACCATATTGGTCTTCATCAATGCATCGTCATCTAACCCCAACTTCTTGAAGACCGAGTAGGGCATAAGATTTACCACGACACCACCATCAACGAGCATCCTAGCAACCGGCGATCCGTTAATATGACCTTTGAGGTACAACGGCTTCAAGTGTTTCACCGGTTCTTTTGGCTTCTCGAAGATAGCATTCTTAGGACCAAAATCCAGCTGGGCTACCTCCCCTTCTTCACCTGTAGCACGAAACTCGGCTGGTAAGTAATATACCATATTAATATCCATACCTTCCTGAACCGGCGTAGATTCATAATCCACCATCTCATCTTCATCTCCGAATGTGTATATTGGGCTTAAAGTTTCCTCAATTGAAGGGGATGTTTCAGGTGGTGTGGACGATGTAATAGGGGTCGCATCATCCTCTTTCCGTGGTGAAGGTATTGCTGCAACTAATGTAGAAGCATTTGTGTTTTGTTTTTGTTTAGGCCTCCACACTTGTTTTGTGAGTGCCATGGGCCAAATTTCACTGAACAATTCGTCCCTTTGCCTCTCCTCTTTATGCTCTACCTTCTCGTGGTTCCTCATGCGTTGTAATCTCCTTTTCATGGTCTTAGTTAAACCAGGAGGACACCACTTAGGTTGAGTATATTTGGGATCCCTTGGTTTGGTCTTGCTTGTGCTCGCCTCATGATCATTAACCATGGAACCCTGCTGAACAATAACAATATCACCATTAGAAGTAGCCAGATTACCAACAACCAACTTTTCGATCTCCTTTTGCTTGTCACATTCTGCAATTTCCGCATTACTTGACTTAACATGCCACACTTTTTTGTTGGCCTTACTTGGAGAAATTTTTGTTGGCCGATTAGCACCATAGCTCAAATGGCCTTGTGTGGGATAATAAAGCCTCTCGCGAGCAGGCCTTCTAGGTGCTGCTCGCCCCATATGAAAAGCATAAGGAGCCATTGGGGCTGCCCCCATCCTCCACTGAAGCCTCTCATGTAATATGGCGCATAGCAGGGTTATGACATCCATGGTGTCGGTGCCCATGACCTATATGGCCTTGCATAGCGTCGAAACTCTTGCTCTAGAGGCAATCTTGAACCCTTTGAATGTGATGGCCGATTAGAGCTAGAACCGGCCGCTTGACTTGCATATTTGGATAGCAACATATCAAAAGTCGGCCTGATTCGCTTGCACTTAGCTTCACTCTTTTCCCACTTGCCAACTTCTGAATTCTTGGGCTTGATAAATCTAACATGAGTATCTTCTTGTACTTGTGGTTGCCCCCCGAGTGAAGGATTTTTTATGGTGATCTTCAATACTTCTTTGCCATCGGGTTGCTTATCAAGCACAACCTCTCGTCCCAAGACTTTGTCGCCCTCCTTGCCTTTCCTGGGTTCACCAATAACAACATTATCTTTATTAGCAGATTCGGCTATGCTAGGCGGAATCAACATTTTCTTTCCCTCCAAGTCCATGGTGTTTATCAGGAAGGGCTGTTTATCAACTTGCATCTCAGCAAAATTCAATCGTCCGTCATTAATGGCCTATTGTATCTGTCGTCGGAAAACATTGCAATCGTTAGTAGCATGACAAAATGAATTATGGTACTTGCAATAAGCATGCCGTTTCAGCTCCTCAAACGGCGGTATGGTGTGTGATATTCTAACCATCTTATCTTGCAAGAGAGCATCAAATATTTTATAACACTTTGATATATCAAAAGTAACCTCATCTCGTCATCACGATTCTTGCGAATCGTGTCGTGGTGGGCGCACGGCAGATGCCAAGGGATGGCTAAAGAGAGGAGGAGGCTCGAGGGCGCTGGTGGACTCCAGAGGCGAGGTTGGCATGAGCGGGACGCCGGACATACCCAGGTTCGGGGCTCTCCGGAGAGATAATACCCCTAGTCCTGCCGAGTGTAGTTGGATGATCGATAGTACAATGTTGCTCCTGGAGCTGTATGGAGGAGGAAGGAAGCTGGCCAAGGCTTGGGCTGCTCCTTCTCTCCGTGCACCTTCTCATCCGCCCTGACGCGATGCGGGGGGTACTTCTGAATGCGATTCGGCATCCTTACGCCCGGGCCCCGTCGCAGGTGGCGCCGGTGGCGCCAGAGGAGCCCGCGGCTCATGGCGGGGAGGAGGAGGCCGAGTCCGACGCCGGCGCTGGGCGTCGCGCGGGTAAGTCTCGTGTTTTTCTTCATGTGTCTTGAATTGCTGACCGCGGCACGGAATGGTCGGTGCTGACGCCAGTTGTCGGTGTAGTGGCGTTGGGCGGGGGAGGTGGCGACGCGGGCGGAGCTGGGTCCCCGCATGGGGCGGCGCCGAGCCGCCCGCATGGGAAAGACAGCGTCGCGCTGCGACCCCGGGCCCTGAAGCGCACGGCGGACCCGGCCGGGGCCGGGAGGCCGGCCAAGAGGAAGCACGGTGGCGGGCACGGGAGGCCAACCCCGGTCCCGGTCTTGGCGGGGTAAGCTTCATCTCTCGTTTGCGCTCAGATTTTTTTTCTTGAGCTAGTCTTGTTTCTTTTCTGCTCATTCTGTCTTCTTCTCCAGGTCGCCAATTGCGCTAGCGATGGCGGCGGCGGAAGCCATGACCGCCGAAGGGGCCGTGTTCCGCAGGAGCCGGTCCGACCTCGCCGACCAGGCCGAGGTGGAGGGACGGGCCGAATTGGACCTCAGCCTGGATCCGAACGACGCCGAAGCCTTCGCCTGGCGGGACAGGAACCAGGCCGAGGCGGAGCTGGAGGCAGCGTCGGTCCGTGCTTGGACCGACGCGGCGGTAACATGGGCGCGAGCCGGCGCGGAGCCGGCCTGGCGCGAGATGCCGGAGGGCACGGTGGTGGCGGCGACGGTCTTTGAGCCGTCGTCGGTGAGGGAGCGCGGCCGTGGAGGCCGGGCTGAGGTGGTGATCCCCGACCGGGAGGTTGTGGAGGTGGCGGATGACACCCCGCCGCAGGCCGACATGGTCGAGCGAGCGGGGACTGATGGTGGTGGAGGCGGCGTTGTTTTGGAAGGGACGCTGCGGGTGGCGGTGTCGGATGCACCGCCGGTTTGGAGGAGGCACCGCGGGCGGCGGTGCTGGAGGCCACCCCGGCAGCTGGGCCGGAGACGGCGGCGCAGGGCGTCTCGGCGTCCGGGTCAGAGACGGCGACGCAGGGCGTCTCGGCGTCCGGGTCATTGTCAGCGCTGGGAGGGGCGTCGGAGGAGGTGCTGGCCGCGTCGCGAGCGGCCAGCGGGGAGTACGCCTTGGTGCCCCGGCAGGGAAAGCGCCGAGCTGTCGTGCCGCAGCCGGCGCGGAGCAGGGGCGCCGTTGTCTTCGGGCCTCAGACCCAGGAGGAGGCGGCGCTGGACGACGTCAGTCGCCGCCTGCGAGGCCGGACGGAACGGCTCGAGGCCTTCGCCTAGGCCGAGGTGGAGCGGACGCGCGACCTGGAGCGCGCCGTTCTGGTAAGTCTTCTTGTAATTTCTTCTTTGTGGGGGCGCACCAGCACACCCACTGGGTGTAGCCCCCGAGGTTTGGGCCAACTACGTAGTAGTTGGGTCGAATCTTTAGAGTGTTGGCCTTGTTCTGATTTCTGCTTTCTTCAGTATCTCGACGCCTTCCGGGTCGCCGCCTACAATCGTCTCCTGGGCAAGCACCGGGAGCTCATGGAGCAGCTTGCCGCCAAGGAGGAGGAGCTCCGCGTCACCGCAGGTATTCTTGTGCTCTTTTCTAGTGGGGGCGCGCTAGCGCACCCACTTGGTGTAGCCCCCGAGATTCGGGCCAACTGTGTAACAGTTGGGCCAAATCTTAAGTCTTGCTTTTTTCTTCTGCTGAGTCCTTTTTCACAGCCGAGGTGCTGTCCTGGCGGACTCGTCTACTCCGGGCCGGTCATCACTACGACCGGCTCGTTGCCGACACCGGCCGTCTTGGCGTCGAGGCGGCGCAAGCGAGGGTGGAGGCGGCCGCGGCTAGGCGGCCTCTCGACGAGGCCAACCGGCTGCATGAGCAGCTGGCGGGTCACAAGAGCCGCCTCGAGGTCGAGGTGGAGCTCCTTAAGGCGGAAGCCGCCAAGGTGGCAGAGGCGTAGCAGGCCCTGGTGGAGGCGGACCAGCAGCGCGGCCAGCTGGCCGACGACAAGGGCCGGCTCCAGGCCGAGGTGGATCGCCTGCGGGGGCAGGTCACCATGGCTGAGGGGGCCCGTCAGGACGAGGCCCGTCGCCGCGAGGCGGCCGAGAAGGCGGCCGAAGAGAAGGACGCCGAGCTGAAGGCGGCTCTTGCCAAGGCGGCCGATCTGGAGAAGGCGCTCGAGGAGCGCGACTGCACCATCGAACGGGAGCGGCGTGGTACGTTGCTTGAGGCGCAGCACCTGGAAGAGTCCTTCTCCAGTAAGTGCTTTTTCTTGTCGTTTGCCGGGTCGGGATCCGGCCTTTCTTCCTTGTTGTTCTTCTTCTAACTCGCTTCTTCCTTTGCGGCAGGGGCCTTCCCAGAGACGCAGCGGCTGGCGGAGGAAGCCGTCCGCTATCAGCGCGACCCGACCGGCGTCGTTGGGTCTGGGACGGATCCGCGGGTGGCCTGGACCTTCCCGGAGATCATCGCCGCCACTGAGGCCAGCCTGCAGGTCCTGGGAACGCAGTTAGGGCGGCTGTCCCAGGCCGGTACCGCAATGACGACGGCCCTATGGCCGGACTCCGTCCAACCGAGCAGCTTCTCGCGCCTGGCGCGTTGGTTGGAGATGGGGCCGGACCGGCTTGGCGAGTGGCGCGTCTCCACCGCTCGTGCCGGTGCTGAGATGGCGCTCCGGTTCACGCTGTCCTGGCATCTGGACCTGCAGCTGGACGCGTTGATGGGGCAGCGGGCCGGTTCGGAGCAGCTCTTGCAGGAGCAAGCCGGCCGGATCGCCTCCTGGGCCAGCTACATCGCCGAGTTCGCCTTCCACGACGAGTTCCATCCGGAGCGGACGGAAGACGGCAGGGTCGTGGACGGCGACGACTACGGCTTGCTCCTCCATGATCCGGAGGGGAGCTCGGAGGAGACGGGTGTCTACCGCGACGCGGGTGCTGAGGAGGACACCGGCGCCTCGCTGGACCCGGAGGCCGTCAGGGGAGAGCCGTCGACGTCGCGACGCGGCGCTGGAGATGCCTGAGAGAGTTTGTGTAAAATCTGTTAAATAGTAGGTCCACCCACCCACTAGGGGTTTTAGGGTGTAATGAACTCGGGCCGTGGGCCTTTTCTTAAATACTTGTGTAGATGTTGTAGGTGCTTTTGCTTTTTGCCTTCCGTTTTTTGGACCGATTTCATGCGCTTTTCCTTTCTCAAACCTCCCCCCGCGAGTCAGACGGCCGAGGCTCCGGTCCGTGACAAGGAGTTCGATTCTTTGAGAGGAGCGCGCAGGACTTGGGTCCCTCGAAACGTTGAGCGCGAGCGAAACACCCACTAGGCCAGCTGGCGGCAATCCGGCGAAGCCGGTTGGTGAGCAGTCGGTCGTGCAGCTGTTCATTTGATGAATGATGGGCCGGGTTGATCGACCCGGCAGCCTTTGACTTAGTGTATGAAGCGTAAAGGAGCTTTGGCCCGTTGTGCTTGCCAGCCGACAGCCAAAGCTAGATCTGTGGCTTTAGGGCGAAGTGGGGGACCGCGGCATCCTAACTTTATCAGGAATCACCAAGTAAGGTGGCGGGGTGGCGACCGAGCCGGCCAGCCCCCGAGCCCCGGCCCCGGGTCGAGCGAGTCGGACCGATGGCCTGGTTCAGTGGTATAGTGATGCAAGAAAATAGGGACACAACAAATTGGTCGACAAAAGGCAGCCCCCGAGTCTCGTTCGGGGACCCCATGGTTTCATGCGTTTACAAAAGGCGATGATACATATGCTCGTGCGGCTAACTGTAAAACGGGCGGAGGAGTTCCGCGTTCCATGGCCGGGTCGTTTCTTCACCGGTGGTGTCCTTGTTGCGCTTCCTTGACTTGCGTGCGTCGATAGGTAGTAGGCGTTGCGGTCGCGCAAGGCCTTGCTCACTATGAATGGGCCCTCCCATGGAGGGGACAGCTTGTGCTGGCCTGCCTGCTCTTGGACGAGTCAGAGGACGAGGTCGCCCTCGCGGAACGCGAGGGGCTTGATCTTCTTGTTGTGGTAGTGACTCGGGCCTTGCTGGTAGATGGCCGAGCGACTGAGTGCCAGGAGGCGTGCTTCTTCGAGCAGGTCGACGCCATCTTTGCGGGCTTCTCTGGCTTCGGCTTCGGTGTCCATCGCGACGCGCGGCGAGTCGAACTCGACGTCGGTCGGGATGACGACTTCGGCTCCGTAGACGAGGAAGAACGGGGTGAACCCGGCCGACCGATTCGGCGTGGTGCGTAGACTCCAGAGAACGGCTGGCAACTCGTCAAGCCAGCTGTCGGGTGAGCGGATGAGTGGCTCGACGAGTCGCGGCTTGACGCCGGACAGGATGAGTCCATTGGCCCGCTCGACCTGCCCGTTGGACTGCGGATGCTCAACGGAGGCCAGGTCGAGGCGGATGCCGGAGACGGAGCAGTATTGCTCGAGCGCGCCCTTGGCGAAGTTGGTGCCGTTGTCAGTGATGATGTTGTTCGGCATGCCATAGTGCACCGCTATGTCCTTGATGAACCGAACGGCTGTTGGCCCGTCCAGTTTCTTGATTGGTCTTGCCTCGATCCACTTGGTGAATTTGTCCACTGCCACAGCAAGTGCGTCATGCCGCCTCGAGCGGTTTTGAAGGGTCCCACCATGTCGAGTCCCCAGACCGTGAAGGGCCAGGCGATCGGTATGGTGCGGAGTGCTGACGCCGGCTGGTGGCTGCGTTTGCTGAAGCGCTGGCATCCCTCACACTTGAGGACGAGCGACTTAGCATCTTGGAGGGTCGTGGGCCAGTAGAAACCGTGGCGGAACGCCTTGGCCACCAGGGATCGTGATGCGGCGTGGTGCCCACACTCACCCTGATGTATGTCGAGGAGGATGTCGATGCCCCGTTCCTGCTCGACGCAGCGCTGGAACACGCCGGTGGAGCTGCGCTTGACGAGCTCGTTGTTGATGATGCTGTAGGCGGACGCCGGCGCTGCACTTGCCGAGCTTCGGTCTCGTCCGTGGGGAGAACCCCGTTCTCCAAAAATTCTGAGGGAGGGCCCAAGATGGAGCCGTAACCACGGCGAAGACGGCCACCAGGGTGGGTTCCGACTTGGCAGCCCCCGAGCCGGGTTGAGCAGCCCCCGGGTCGGGGATGGCGACGGCCGGGTCCGGGACGATGGTGGTCGGGTTGAGCTGAGCAGCCCCTGGGCCAGGTTCAGCAGTCCCCGGGCCGGGTTGAGGTGCGGCCGGGTCGTCTGGAACGTGGATGAACTCGGAGTCCGGCGATGGCTTGACGGACGGCTTGCGCAGGTGCTTGAGGGAGACGCCGGACGGGATGGCTTGTCGTGACGAGGCGATCTTGGCGAGCGTGTCAGCTGCTTCGTTCTCCGCGCGCGGGACGTGGAGGAACTCGCAGCCCTCGAAGGATCCGGACAGCTTCTGGACGAGGAAGCGGTAGCTTGCCATGTTGGAGTCGCGGGCGTCCCATTCGCTGGAGCACTGCTGCACCACCAGGTCCGAGTCGCCGTAGCACAGGATGCGCCGGATGCCGAGTTCCTTGGCAAGCCGGAGGCCATGCACAAGGGCTTCATACTCGGCGACGTTGTTGGAGGCGGCAAAGTGGATCTGGAGCACGTAGCGGAGCCGGTCGCCCTTCGGGGATGACTGTACGATGCCGGCCCCCAAGCCGAGTCGCATCTTGGACCCGTCGAAGTTCATGCGCCAATGCGTCGAGTCGGGAGGCGGCGGCAAGTACTGCGTCTCGGTCCAGTCGACGAGGAAGTCGGCCAGGGCTTGAGACTTGATCGTGGTGCGGGGCTCGTAGAGGATGGTGTGGCCGGCTAGCTGGATCGCCCACTTGGCAACCCGGCTAGAGGCATCCCGGCACCCGATGATTTCTCCGATAGGCGCCGTGCTGACCACGGTGACAACGTGCTCTTGGAAATACTGCTTCAGCTTCCTGGCGGTGAAGTACACGCCGTAACACATCTTCTGGTAGTGCGGGTAGTTCTGCTTGGAGATGGAGAGCACCTCGCTCAGGTAGTAGATTGGGCGCTGGACGGCTTGGATCTTGCCCTTCTCTGGTCGCTCGACCACCAGCACCGTGCTGACCGCCCGCGAGGTCGTGGCTATGTAGAGCAACAGCGGCTCCTTGTCGGTCGGCGCGGCCAGGACTGGTGCGGTGGAGAGCATGCGCTTGAGGTCTTGGAAGGCCTCGTCTGCCTTGCCGTTCCATTCGAACGGGCTCGTCTTCTTCATTAGCTGGTACAGGGGTAGTGCCCTCTCGCCCAGCCGGCTTAGAAACCGGCTGACCGAGGCCAATCATCCGGTGAACTTCTGGACATCGCGTAGCCGAGCCGGCTTGCGCATGCGCTCGATGGCCTTGATCTTCTCCGGGTTCGCCTCAATGCCGCGTTCCGAGACGAGGAAGCCGAGTAGCTTTCCGGCCGGGACGCCGAAGACGCATTTTTCCGGGTTAAGCTTGACCTTGTATTCGCGGAGGTTGGCGAAGGTTTCCTTCAAATCGTCGAGGAGCGTGAGGTGCTGCTCGGTCTTCACCACGATGTCGTCCACGTATACGTGGATATTGCGGTCGAGTTGCGGCAGCAGGCATTTCTGCATGCAGCGCTGGAAGGTAGCGTCGGCGTTCTTCAAGCCGAACGACATGGTGATGTAGCAATACGCCCCAAAGGGCGTGATGAAGGACGTCTTCAGGGCGTCGGCCAGGTCCAGCTTGATCTGGTGGTAGCCGGAGTAAGCGTCCAGGAAGGACAGGAGCTCACACCCGGCGGTCGAGTCGATGACTTGGTCGATCCGCGGGAGGGCGAACGGATCCTCGGGACAGGCCTTGTTGAGGCTGGTGTAGTCGATACACATGCGCCAGGTCTTGTTCTTCTTCAGGACGAGGACTGGATTGGCCAGCCACTCGGGGTGAAACACTTCCATTATGAAGCCGGCCGCCAAAAGCTTGGCGACCTCTTCACCAATGGTTCTTCTCTTCTCTTCGGAAAATCGTCGTAGGGGTTAACGGAGAGGCTTGGCGTCCTTGCGGACATGAAGTTTGTGCTCGGCGTACTTCCTCGGGATACCCGGCATGTCCTTGGGGGTCCATGCGAAGATATCCCGATTCTCATGGAGGAAGTCGACAAGCTCGCCTTCCTATTTGCTGTCGAGGCGGGCGCCTATGACAACGTACTTGCTGCAGCTAGGGTCTTCTGGGTTGAGCTTCACTTTCTTGGTCTCCTTGGAGGGCTTGAAGGCGGCCTCGTCGACCGGGTCCGGGGTCGGGATCGACGCGGCGGAGGCCTCGCCTGTCAGGGCGACGATCCGGTCGAGCTGGCGCCGCTCCTCGGCAATGACCAGCGACTCGGCCAACTTGGCGCCGTCTCGGGCGCACTCCAGGGACTTGCGGTAATCGCCGGTGATGGTGATGAGGCCCTTGGGACCCGGCATCTTCATCTTCAGGTATGCGTAGTGGGGAACCGCCATGAACTTGGCGAGCGCGGGCCGGCCCAGCAATGCGTGATACGCGCTGGACAGGTCCACCACCTCGAACCAGATCGGTTCACGCCGGAAGTGGCTGCTGTCACCGAACAGGACATCTAGCCGGACCCGGCCAATGGGGGAGCAGGAGAGGCCGGGCACAATGCCGTGGAAGATCGTTCGGGTCGGCTCCAGGTCCTCGGCCTTGAGGCCGAGCTTGGTCATCGTGTCGCGGTAGAGGATGTTGATGCTGCTGCCGCCGTCGATGAGGACTCGGGAGAACTTGCATGTGCACCGCGCAACGATGGTGGGGTTGAGGACGAGGGCGTAACCTCCCGGGCTCGGCATGACTGCCGGGTGATCCTCCCGGGTCCAGGTGATCGGGCGATCCGACCAATGCATGAACTCCGGCTTGGCCGGAACGACGGTGTTCACCTCCTGCCGAAGGAGGCGCTCGCTGCGCTTGTCGTCGCCGAGGCTGGTGAAGACGACGTAGGCCGCGTTCTAGTCCGGGTAGGCGTCGTCGCACATCGCGCTGCCAGCTGGAGGCGGCGGTGGAGGCGGAGGCGACTGTCCCGCGCCTGGAGCCGGAGCCGGAGGGGGCGGGACGTCGCCCCTCCTGATGCGCTTGGTGATGGCACACTGCCGAATCGTGTGCGTGGAGGGTCTTGCGCCGCTGTGGTGCTTGCAGGGGGCGTCGAGCATCTGCTCGAAGCTCATGGCGGGTTCCCATGCCGTCTTGCCGGTTTGTCAGCGCTTCGCCGCCGGGTCCGCCGCGGGCTCGGTGGCCGCGACGAGCCGGTTGTTGTGACGCGGCGCCGGCTGGTCGGCCTTGCGCTTGTTGTTCTGGTGATGCTGCTGCCGGCTGCTTTCGCCGGCCGGCTTCGGAGGGGGAACCGGCTTCGCCTTGAGGGCTTCATCCAGCGCCACCTGGATCTTCATGGCGGAGTCGGCGTTGGCGTACTTGTCCGCCGTCACCATGAGCGCGGCCATGGTGGCCGGCTCGGAGCATAAGAGCTTGTGCTTGAGGAGGGTGCCGTCTCGGCACCCGCTGACGAAGTACTGGATCGCCTGGACTTCATGGACGCCCTCGCAGCTGTTCTGGAGCTCGGTCCAGCGTGCGAGGTACTCGCGACCGGTCTCCGTAGGCCCTTGCACGCACATGGCGAGCTGGCTAGGGCGGTCGGGTCGCTTGTAGGTCCCCGTGAAGTTGTGGACGAAGGCTTCCTCGAAGTCCACCCACGTGTTGGTGCTGCCCATCGGCAGGCTGTTCAACCACGTACGGGCCGACCCTTGGAGCATGAGCGGTGCGTAGCACACGGCGAGACGACGATTGGCACCGGTGATGACAATGGCCGTGGTGTAGTCGGTGAGCCAGTCTTCTGGCTTCACCGTCCCGTTGTAATTGGGGGTGTCGCGGGGGAGCATGAATCCTTTGGGGAAGGGCTCCTCCCGGATGCACGGGCCGAAGCACACCGGCCCGATAGCGTCGCTCTCTTCCACCTCCAGGGAGCGAGCGAGCTGATCGAGGCGGTGGTGAGCGTCGGCGTCGTCGATGGCGCGCGGGCCGAGTCGACTTGCGGCTAGGCCACGGGGGGCCGGGTCGGTTGGAGCCGGACGCCGGCCATGCTGGCCGGGTCCGTGCTGGATCTCCAGGACGGGCTCGTCGCCCAATCCGCCGGCGGCTGTAGCGGTCGGGTCGCGCCGAGTCCGGGCTCGGCCGGAGTGCGCCTCGCCGGGTGGCGAGGAAGCGGTGTGCAGAAGTTCGCCGGGCCCGCCAAGGCGGGCGGAGCCGGACCCCGCCGACTTGGCGAGCTGGCTGAGGCGGTCCTGCTGGGTGTTGGCCGCGTGGAGGAGTTCGTGCATCCGCCCGATGCGCTCTTTCAGCTCCTCACCCGCGAGCTGGTCCAGGCCGGCTGCGGCTGCCTGGGCAGCGCACATGTTCTTCACTGGGGTCTCGTAGACGGTTGGGACGGCGCCGAGGGCTCGGCCGATCGCTCCTCCCCGGGCACGCACATCGGCGACCCGGCTTGGCTCGGCCGCGGCGGGCGTGAATCCATAGGCGGCATCACGCTCCAGCTGAGCGGCGTCCAGGCGACGCTGAGTGGCGGCGAGCGTCTCGGACAGGTCCAGCATCTGCTGGCGCCTTTCCTCGAGCTGGGTTCGGGCCTCAGCGACGTTGGTGGCGTCGACGTTGGTGCCGATGGGGATGCGGAGGCTCTGCATCGTGGCGCGCAACGGATCGGACGGCTCGATCCGATCCGCTGCGGCCCTGGCTTCGGCAGCCTTCCTCGTCTTGCTCGACGAGGAGGAGGCGCCGTCGCCGGTGACGAAGACCTCCACATGGACGTCCATTGCCCCGGCAGAAACGCCGCCGCCGAGGGAGAGGGGAGAGTCGGAGTAGCTGAGCACCTCGCTGGGGTACTCGTCGGCCGCGAACGCATCAGAGATGCGCGGCGCGGCGAAGGAGGCGACAAGCGCGCCGACGACGTCGTCCGCCAGCGCGACGGACTCGTCGGTGTAGGAGAAGGGCCCCGTCTGAAGCATGCTCCCGGCCAGCTCCTCGAGCTGCCCCATGGTGGGCGCCAACTGTCGTGGTGGACGCACGGCAGATGCCAAGGGATGGCTAAAGAGAGGAGGAGGCTCGAGGGCGCTGGTGGACTCCAGAGGCGAGGTTGGCATGAGCGGGACGCCGGACATACCCAGGTTCGGGGCTCTCCGGAGAGATAATACCCCTAGTCCTGCCGAGTGTAGTTGGATGATCGATAGTACAATGTTGCTCCTGGAGCTGTATGGAGGAGGAAGGAAGCTGGCCAAGGCTTGGGCTGCTCCTTCTCTCCATTGTTGATGTTTTGTGGCTAGTCCTATGCTTACTTGCTTTTCTCTCGTATGTGTTTTCTGCTTGCCCTCTCGCTCGTCCCCCGAATGATCGAGGGCTCCCGGGGGGTTTTATAGTCCAACCCCCCGGGGGTACAATGGTAATGTTACAAGTCGGTGGGTCCGTATTGTCGGTGTCCGGGGACCCGGGCTGGGTCCCGCTGAGGGCTTGTGGTTCGCCGGGTTCCCCTAGGTGTGGGCCCCGCAAGCCTAGGGGGACTATGCGCCGTCTTGTCGATCGTCAGGGCGTGGTCGAGTCGAGTCGCGTACAGTGCTCTCTGTCAGGTTGCCGCTTGTTGTCGTCAGCGGTGAGGGCGGGGGCACTGTAGCCACGCCGGCCCTAGTCAGCGGGTAGGTGAGGGGCACTCTTGCCACGTTCCTGCTGACCAGAGGCATGGGCGGGGCACTGTTGCCTCGGTCATCGTTGATTGAAGTCTCGTCCCCATCATACGGCCTGGATGGGACGGGAGTTGACCCGCGGCTGGATTGCGTAGCACTCCATGGGTGGCGTTGGCTTGTTGAGGAGGCTTTGGGCGTGCCGGGTTCGGCTGTCTTGCGCTAGTCGTTGGGGCCGAGTCGACGTGTCTTGCCGGGTCGGCTAGTCTGGCCGGCTTGCGAGCGACCCGGCCAAGCGCGTGCCGGTATTGAGGGGCGGTGCCAACCCCGTTGTTTTTTGAAGAGGAACCGGGTTCCGTTGCCTGCCCGGGGTCCATCCCCCCGACAAATCAGCTCAAGAGCATTGCACATATAGGGTTTGGCCTTTGAGGACCAAACAAATTCAGTAGTATAGACATCAACCTCATCATCCGAATTATCATCATTGTGTTCAACCATATGCATTCTAGGACGATCGGTTGTAGACCTATGAACCTCTTTACTTCGACTCTCTTGGGCCAAAGCTTTTTGTAAGACTTGATTAATGCTCAAAAACTCATGACTTTCTAACCTCTCTGTAATGTGAGTTTTCAAACCATTAAGAACAAGATCAGCCAAGTCTCTCTTAGTTATCACTAAGCTATAACATCGGTTCTTTATATCTCTAAATCTCTTGACGTAATCGGTGACCGATTCATCATGTTTCTGCCTAACTGATGTAAGATATGACAACTTTAGCTCATTATCGCCGCTATAAAAGTGATCATGAAACTTTTGCTCTAATTGCGACCATAAGAGAATTGAGCCATGTGGTAAAGCAGCAAACCATGAAAATGCGGTACCAGTTAAAGATAATGAAAATAAACGCACTTTCAATTCTTCTATGGAACCTGCTTCACCCAACTGCGCTAGATACTGACTAACATGCTCCCAAGTTGTTTTCGTACCCTCACCACTAAATTTAACAAAATCAGGAACCTTATAACCTTGAGGGTAAGAAATTGCATCGAAGTGTTCAGGATAAGGCTTTTGGTACACACGACTCTTTACTTTCGGCTCGTTTCCGAAAGTTTCTAGAAACATCTTATGCAAATCCTTCCTTAATTTAGCTAAAATTGGATCCGAGGTAGATGAAGATGTTTGTGGCAATGACATATGAGCAACCTGAGTACTAGCTATTGGTGCAACTTGTGGGATGGGCGCCGAACCATAATTCGGCGGAAGACCAAACATGCTTGCGCCTATGGGTGGTGTGACAAAGTGATTCGGCGTAGACGCCGAATTGGGCACACTCATAATAGGATTAGGGTATGTAGGTGCAGCCACAAGCTGGTTGGTTTGAGTAGGGTAAAAATTCAACGGCATATTATATTGTGGTTGCATAGGTGGTGCCGATGAAATAGGTAAAATTGGAGTAGGGTTTCCAGATATACCAACAGTACCACTAGATGATGGAGGCATATTTTTCTGAGCATTAGCACTAGCCACAAAAGAATTATATGCCATCACATTACCCTTACAAACAAGACTTTCAATCACAGCCACTTGCTCTGGAGAAAAAACTTTACTCACAGTGATTACATCTTGTTCGTCGATGAGGGGAGGAAGATTGACGTTTCCAACCGAAGTGATGTTGTCTTGACGGTCCTTCTTGAAACTTGAAAGAAACGCTCCCAAATCCTCCTCCTCGCGCTTCTTCTTGAGTGCCTCAAAAGCCTCTTCACGCTGCTTCTTGCGCGCTTCGTAGGCTTGACGATGTTCATCCGATAGTTCATCAAGACCGGGCTTAATGATGTTATCAGCGTCAACTTCTGAGGGCTTGGGGAGATTAGACATGGTTGATGATGATTCTTGATCTTTCCTCCCCAGCGGAGTCGCCAAAAAGTGTGTTCGCACATGAACACGTCACCGTGTACCTCCAACGCCGAGGATGATGCACCGCAGCTCACGTCGAAGGAGACCCGTCCGGAAGCGCGGTACGCAAGCAATCCGGCGGGTGCTTTTCAGGACCCGAAACCCCACGCGCCCGGGAGGGACCCCGTCTGGACGCGGCGCGGCTATGGGCTGCCCTAGGTCGGTTCGCCCGTCCCTAGAGCCTCGACGATCGCTGCCCTTCAACACGAAGAGCGAGCGAAGAACGAGAGAGAAAGAACCAGGGAGAGATGTAAAACTAGGGTAAAAAGTAGATGGGTTTTGCGATTGTGTGTTGTTGTTCAATCGGCCGTCACCCCTTAGGTATATAAGAGGCGGCTGGACTTTCCGTGCAAGGAAAAGGTTTGGATTCACGCCCAAAACCCTAGTCAAATTCAGATTGATTTTGTCTGAACTTTCCAAAACTGTTCGGTTTAAACTGGCTGCACCTTGCGGGTCTTTTTTGTGGCAGTAAACGACCTCGGATGAAAATGTGCCCAAAAGCATATTTACTCGTTTCGACGAGACAAACAACTTTCGTTTTAACGTTTTTCAGTTTCAGACCATCTTCAGAGCCAAATCGCTCGCGCTAAACAGCTAGTTATTCACGCAACTCATCAGACATACCCACATGTGTGTCTGGTTCCGGGCGTCATGTTTTGCTCACTTGAGGGTCGCGTTGTGCGGGCTCTAACTTTTGCATACGACCTCAGATTGGGACGATCTTTATATCAAAATCGATCGTTTCGATGAGAGGAAGACAATTCGTGTAGATAAGTTTTCCATGTCAGGTCTTCTTGGGGGCGTAATCAGCCGAAAAGTGTTCTGGATACGAAATCTCAGTACTTCAAACACAATTTCGGCCTTAGAGATGAAATTGGATGGCTATGACCTAATTTGAGGCCTTGTTAATTATGTTTTTGACAATGCTAAAATTTGGTGTCAACACACGATCAGATCCACCACCCAGAGGAGCAGCAACCAGTCGACCGCATCTCCTATATATGCATCGCTAACAAGGCAAAACCAAGTGTCGGGAAAGCCGACATGTGTCGTTCTAAGGCTGTGTTTGGTTGAGCTGTAGATTCTTCAAAAGCTACTGTGGAAAAGCTGTTGTAGAAAAGCCGCTGTGAAAATGCTGCTGTTGAAAAGCTGGAGGGTGTTTCGTTAAGACAACTATAAAACTGTAGATTTAACTCTGAAACGTCTATAATGCCCCGGAGCATGAGTGAACATGTTTATATGCTAATTGACCACAAAGCAGTGATATGTATATTTGTACGTAACTGAACCATCATTTTGTAAAGGAAAATTATGACAATTTAGGTGATTCATAGGTAACACATACACAATTAAAAGACTATAGTTTGCTATTTGTTTACATGACATTCATACAGGCATACGCATTTTCTACATAATTAGGCATATCAAGTTAGAAAAATACAAACAAATTAAGCAAAAAATAATGTAATAACTAAACACCAGGATGAGGCGGTAGACTGGTGCTAGAGGGGCGACCCCTGTGAGGGAGTTGGGGGAGGAGGAGGAGGGCGGAGGGAGTTGGGAGGGGGAGGAGGAGAACGGAGCCGGGTACGCCGGCGCTGCCGGCCGGTTGGACCTGTGCATCAGGACAGAGGAGGACGGGAGGAATGGAGGAGCAGGGAGCAGTGAGGAAGAGGGAGGAAAGTTCCTGGGGGCTAAGCACGTGGCAGCGGTGGGTCGCCGGAGCAAGCGGCGTCGGTCACCGGAGCAGCCGGTGGCGGGCGGCGGCGGCTGCCAACCCTAGCTGCTGCGGTGACTCCTTGTCCTCATGCGTGAGCGAGCAGAGGGGATAAGCTCGTGCGTGCGTTTCCTCTGTATGGATCGAGATAAAGAGCTGAACCGGTATGACTTGGGAGTGTCATGGTAGGTAAATAACATCAATTCCCATGGAGACATCTAAAAGTGATCGGTTTAGAATCTGTGAAAGTTGGGGTAGCCCGGCTGCGAATATTACACTACGAGAAAGCTACAGATTCTTACAAACAGCAGTGAGAATTTACCCCTTTGGTTGGCTTTTAGCTTCTCAAAAGCAGAAGTTAGGAAAAGGTGCACAACCAAACACAACCTAAGACAGTAATAATAATAAATACACAAACAAAATTTTGGATGATTAGAAGAACAGTGGTAAATAATGTGTCTTACTACTTTTTGTTACCATCAAGCCAAGATAACCAGCTCGGGACGCCCTATCTGAGATCTGCCGAATTTAGCTCTGACAGTAGGGTCATCAACTATCAAACATTGTGGGCTCGCTCTATTCGTGTGGTGTCATCTGCGAACAGAGCATGCCGCTCGACGTCATCTCGACGGCAAGATCCGTATGCCAAACCCAGTTTGAAATTTTCTTCTGGGGGAATGTTATGTGGTGATTGTTCCTCGGGAGGAAATTCTCAGCAGACCCTCTCATAGCCAAAGGATCAAGATCTAAACGTGGTAGTTTTGAATGAAGAATGCATTGAAATAAACGAAGATGCCCCCTTTTATTTTTTTTATTTTGTAAAAAATGCCATCCCAAAACACTAAAACGGCCAGCCGCTTCAATCAACCCTTACAAGATTGGTCGTCACAAAAAGGCAAAAACTAGGGTAATCCATGTATTCCTCATGCACTCGTCTCCTGCAAAGCTCAACACCGCTTCCGGAACACCATCAAAGACGGTGACAGGTCGTGGACGCGATAGTTGGAAAGCCACCTTCGCAATGACCACCCACCCGCATAACACGAAGACATGGCAAGGTCCGCGCCCTCCGGAACCGGAACGAGCGCTGACCGGCAGCATCGCCGGCGAGGTATGTGGTGAGCGTGCGTTTATAGGAACGAGTGTATGTACGCACGTGAGCATCTATGGTTACGCCGTGCTATTTAGAGTATTAATAAAGGGGAAAGAAAGAAAGGAGCAAGGACGGCACGTATGGTGGTCATCGTCGGGGTGACGCGACACGAGCGTATGTACATGTACACACGGGTAGCAGAGGTGACGGGATTGTTTATGTGTACGTGATGGTGAGCTCTTGGCGGCAGGTCGTAGGTCGTAGGTTACTGTTTGATTGATGCTACTTTTTGCCAAGTACTGTACGTGTAAGTAAACAAAAGAAAAAAAGGAGAGGAAAGGTGCACGTTGATGAAGAAAGGGGTTGGTTGACCTGACCTGACCCAGTAGTTTTGGTGGAGCGAGCGGAGCCGAGACCCATGGGTTCCTCGTGCTCCGGTCCGCGCGTGTCCCAGGTGTGAACCGCTCCGGTCCACCACGCCGCGAGCTGAGCTCCTTCGTCCCTCCCACCACCGTCCACCCCCGACCCGACCCGACCCGACCCGAGCGAGCGAGCGAGACTGTGGACACCGTCACAGGCACACGCAAAAAGAAAAAGAAAAAGAAAAAGAAGCCCGGCCAAGCGCGGACCACGACCCAGCCGTGCCCGCCCGCCACTGGACGGAGCCACGGAGTAGGAAGAATCCAACGGAAAACCCTATTTGACGCATTTTGCGTCAAACAGTCGGGAAACGCACACGGGTCGAGAGATTTGGGCCGGCCCATCTATAGCTTACGTACAACTTTCTGGTTTCCGTTTTGGGAACCTTCCCAGCTGGTTTTTACTAGTTCTGGGAAATATGTTTGGGGTTTGAAATAATGTTCTAGCTTTACAAATTTGTTCAGAAATTCAAAATATGTTCAGGTTTTAAATTTTTGTTCGCAAATTCACAAAATGTTTGAGTTTTGAAATAATTGTTCGCAATTTTGAGAAACGTTTCTTGTTTTCAATGTTTGTTCCTTTTTTTCGAAAAAAGATTGTGTTTGTTACAAAATTGTTTGTCATTTTGAAAAATGTTATCATTTGCAATTTTGGGATTTTTTTAGAAACTTCAAGTTTTATCGTTGTTGTTGTTGTTGTTATTTCTTTTACTGTTGCGCTGCAAATTTAGCACAAGAGCTAGTTGGCCACAGCGGCTAGCGTAGTGCGCTCAAGACTGTCAGGTCATCGGTTTGAATCCTAGCACCAGCATATTGTTATTTTTGCGTTTTTTCATCTCGCGCATGCCAAATGGGCCGACCCAGGTTTGCCACGCCTATGAGAAACGTCGACACTTCGACGCAATTAGCGTCGCATAGGAGCTCCCGAATCCAACCACCTCCGTTCCGCCTCCGCCTCCTCGTGAGAAAGAGAGAGATCAGAAATCCTCCAATTCCCCAATCCATCCTCCCACCGTCGTACTAGTACTATATCAATGGCTCCCACCCTCCGTGAGGAGACCCCCATCCACCAATCCAATTTCTCCTTCCCTTGGCTGCTCCATGTGACGCTTGTCCCCTTCCTCCGTCCGTCCAATTCCTGCTGCCTTGCACCAGCTGGATTCTGCTGCTAAACCTATCTCATCTCGTCCAGACGACCTGGTCTTATAGCCATCCAACAATAGGTTGGTTCACGGATAATAAATTTGTTGATTATAATAACTTGGTCACATCGAAACTACTCCCTCAATTCACTTTTGTAAGTCGTTTGAGACAAATGAGAATAGGCTGCTTTGCACGCTGTTTGAAATGTCTTCAGGGAGTAAGGCGTTTTGGTGACCGAGCTCCATGGAGCCCTTTATTTTTAAAATATAAAAAATTCAAACTTTTCAACTTCAAAAAAGTTTTGAAAAAAATATATGCAACTGTACAAGGATGAAATGTATGTGTGTGTAAGAATTCAAGAAGAAATACTTTGAAATGCCACCTATACAAAAAAGACGAATTTCTGGACTTTGAGGATGAATAGTATCATGTGTTAAAAAGCCACAGATTTGTCTGTTTTGCACAGCCATCATTTCAACGTATTTCGTCCTAAAAATTTACACACATGTTTCTTATGCCTCCATGTATATCTGTATTTTTTTCAGATTTTTTTGAATTGTAAAAATATGAATTTTCATGAATTTTGTGTTTTTCAAAAACCGGCCACCATGGAGGCCGAGCTTCAAAAGGCATTTTCGGTCTTTAGTGACTTATAAAAATGAACAGAGAGAGTATATCAGGAAGTACGTGCGGAAAGGCAAATTAAAAAATAATTCTGGTCACCTCCGTCGAGTCGAACGTGCGGCTGGATTCGGCGCCGCGTGGACGGCGTGGCCGGCCGGTCAGCTCCTGTACGTAGGGTCATGAGCCGTCAAACATTGCGCTCGCCACCGTACGTATCACCCACCCTGGACCGGACGGAGCACATCGCTCGACGTCCGCCTCGACGGCAGGATCCGTACGTCCCCCTTTTCTTCTGCCCGCCCGGTCGGATCAGCGGTGGTGGGCCGTGGGCACCTCTGCCTCAGCAGCATCTGCACACTTAAATCATCTCAGTTCGTTTGTCTCGAAAAAAAACTTAATCGGTTCGTAAAACATTTTACACCCCCCCCCCCCCCCCTGATATAAGGCTAAAGACCACAGAAATTACATATAAAATTTTAAAATTGCGCATCCTCGTCGACGATGCGTCGTGAGCCAAGCTCAACGCCGCTTCCAAACTTCCGAAACACCATCATATTCAATAAAGGTTGTTGACGCAGTAGTCCGAAAGTCGCATATGAAGGGGAAACCACTCGTATAACACGAAGACACGGCCAGATCCACCACTCCAAGACAAGCGGTAGCCAGACGGCCAACTGCATCCCCTATGCATTGCATGTAGGTCGTCGTCGTCACATGGCAAAATAAAAAGCGAGACAACAGTACCGTACAACGACACAACAAGTGTGATAATATATTGTCTCCTCCGGATATATAGACACATCGTCGCAACGTTGAGTTGAGGTCTTGATCCCCTCCCGGTGCCGCCAGAGAGGGCACGGAACCGGCCGGCCGACGGCGGTCAGGGCTTCGGGACAGGGAGCGAGTTTTCGATCCGTACGGGCGCGATAGGCAGCAAGTTTGGGTACGCGCCATGGTAGTGATCTGCACGCTCTTATACATTTCTTTACGGAGGGAGTACAATCGAAGTCATTCACACACACACAAACGAGCATACGCTCATCCTTATGGATGCACGCGCGCGCACTATATCTCTATTTTTGACGAAGTTATGGCGTGCACAACATCATCGGAAAGATTAGAATAAATCCAGAAAAAGCGTGAGCATCAATGTTTTGTCCATGACTTGAGCCCTCGTGGGCTGGGGATATCACGGCTGGGCGTCTTGGCCATCCAAGCAAACTTGGCTCGCAGATGGGATTAAAGGTTGGGAAAGCGGAGTATATTGTCATGAGAAAACAGTAGTGCGGCGACATGGCGGCGTGAGGTGGCACGACCATAGTAGATTATTATTATTATGATTATTATTACTTATTATTACTAGCGTGGAGTGACGATAGTGCCAAGTATATATAGTAGAGAGAAAAGAAAAGGTGCAGGTTGTTGGTTGATGAAGTGAAGAAAACGGTTGATTGACCCGACCCGACCCGACCCGGTGCTGCTACTCCACTCGTTTTGGCGGAGCGAGCATGGGTTCCTCGTGCTGCTTCCTCTGCGCCGGTGGTCCGGTCAGCTGAGCCCAGCCCACTCTCGCGCGTGTCAAGTGTGAACCGTTCCACCGCTCCGCTCCGCTCGCTGCTTCCTGCCAACCTCCGTCCTCCCCAGAGGCCTGGGCTGAGCGCGCGCGCGCACACGGAAAGGAAGAAAAGAAAAGAGGAAAAGAAAAAAGTGGACGGAGAGGCCGGCCCAGCGGACCACGACCCAGCACGGAGGGAGCCACGGAGCAGGAAGAATCCAACCACCTCCGCCTCCGCCACTGCGTGACAGAGAAAGAGAGAGAGAGGAGATGAGAAAGAAATCCCCACCCCGAATTCCCCAATCCATCCGCCATCCCATCGTCCCCACGGAGACGGGCACGGAGGAGTAGTATATCAATGGCTCCCGTGCCCCCGTGATCCGCAGCCACCAATCCAAATTCCCCTTCCCTTGCCCTGCTGCGGCGCTTGTCCCCTTCCTCCCTCCCACCGTCCGTCCAATTCCTGCTGCTGCCTTGCATCGGCTTGACTCTGCTAATCTATCTCTACCTCATCTCGTCTCGTCTCGCGGCCAGCCCTTATCCCCAGCGCGCATCTCCCGCGCGCCACACATTCCTCGCCCGCGCCCGCGCCTGCGCCCACAACCCTCTCTTCTCCTCTCCACTCCCCGATTTGGATTCTTCCGCCGGCCACCTCCCTTCTGTGTGGTGTGCGCCGCGCGCGGTTTATAGGCTCACGCCGCTCCAACCAGGGGCGGCCCTGTCCACGCACCAGCCAGGCGTGAGTCCCTCTGATTCATACGCTACCACACCAAGGACTACCAACAGACCACGAGCGAGCGAGCTTCTTGCGCCCGCCCGGATTTATCATCTTCCTGCCCACCCAGGATTCTGCGCTACAACAACAAGATGTCGGTGCTGGCTGACATGCTGGCGGAGGTCTTCCGCGAGCCGACCCTGGCCGGGGTGGCGCGGGAGCTGGCGACCCTCGCCGCGCCGCTCTGGCTCGCGGCACTTGTTGGGCTGCTCATCGGCTGGGCCTGGCGCCCGCGCTGGGCAGCCGCCGTCGCCGGCCACCAGCAACCGGTGCTGGCGGCAGCAGCGGCAGCGCAGGCCCCTGCCCAGCCATCGCTGACGCAGGCCACGGCCGCCGACCACTTGGCCGTCGTACCTAGGTGAGGAGATATTTTGTCTTTCAACAAAGATATCCTCCTGCCCCAAATTGGATTTGGGGCTTGTGGTTCAGACTTACTGAATTCTGTTTAATTTCTGTGGTACAGAGCTAAGGCGGCTTCTTCGGTGGCGCCGGTGGAGGAAGAATTGGCGGTCAGCACCCCGGACCTGATGCACCTCCGCAGGGTCGTCGAGGAGAAGGACGGCGGCCCCGCCTGGACGCACATGATGGACCGCACGCTCCCGACATTCCGATACCAGGCCTGGAAAAGAGAACCCCAGGTATGATATGAAGCCTTCCCAGAGCTTTTTAGTTGAGTCACTGTACGACCCAAGAATTTTGTTTTGTGTGTGGACTCTTTCAAAGTTGATTCATACATAGCCTTAGAATTTAACAACATACATAGGTGTATCAACTTGTCAAAATTATATCAATTGATGACAGCCAGTTGTTGTAGATTTGTGGGACTAGTTGCAACGGAATTCAGCTCAGTAATTCAGTGTTTAGACATACAAAGTTACTATTCTAGAGCTCAGGATTAAAATGTTTGCTCCATTCCAGAACGGCCCGCCGCAGTACCGCAGTAGCACCATCTTCGAAGACGCGTCGCCGGATGTCGTGAGGGATTTCTTCTGGGACGATGACTTCCGGATCAGCAACACCTGGGACGATATGCTTCTTGAGCACGAGACGCTGGAGGAGTGCGCAAAGACCGGAACGATGGTTGTTCGCTGGGTCAGGAAGGTGAGCCATCTGCGTGATATCCCTCCCTGGCAACCCCTGTGAAACTCCTGACAAACTATGTATCTTTTGCTTACACTGCTTGCCTTGCCTCTGCAGTTCCCATTCTTCTGCAGCGACAGGGAGTATGTTATCGGTCGCAGGATATGGGCATCTGGAAAGACCTACTACTGTGTTACCAAGGTATGCGATGAAATAGTATATAGCTTTATATCTGTTGGAAAGCTGTTATTGGAGAACACGTTCATGCGATTGCTTTTACAGCCATGTTTAGAGTTCCTTTGCGTAATGGAGTTGACATGGGCACTGTTGCTGTTTGTTCCATCTTCTCATTTGCAAATTTGGAAAAAGATTTATTGCCAATTTCTCTATATTTGATTATAGATGCACTGCATTCTATATCTATCTCTGTGCCAAGCATAGTTATCTTTCCATATCTGTAGTTTCTCACATACATATAGGCTATCTCTAGTTTAGATGCCATTCAGCATTGAAGTTTTGCTTTATTTAGGCCAAACAGATCATTAAATGTCTTACTGCATTTTTTTTCAGAGCGTGCCTCGCCCCTCTGTTCCAAGGAGCAGCAAACCTCGCCGTGTGGACCTGTACTACTCTAGCTGGTGCATCCGTCCAGGTATTATTCCAGTTCCTTCCATGGCAGGTTCCTCATCACTAGCTGATTTTGCTAGGCCAATGAATTTACACCTGCTCCTTTTTTATCAGTTGAATCAAGAAACGGTGATGGTGCAATGACGGCATGTGAGGTGCTCCTGTTTCATCATGAAGACATGGGTATCCCATGGAGCATCGCGAAGCTGGGTGTGCAGCAGGGTATGTGGGGATGCGTCAAACGGATCGAGCCTGGCCTGCGGGCATACCAGACCGCGAGGGCCGCCGGCGTGCCCATCTCGAAATGCGCAGCGATGGCACACGCCAACACAAAGTTTGTCGCCGACGAGCTCACCGCTTCAGAAAACAACACCGAGGCCGGTTCGACCAGCAACAACGCCCAAGCCGAGAAGCCGAAGCACTGGACAGGCAACCTACCCAAAGTCTTCGTGATAGGCAGCGTGGTTGCCCTGGCTTGCACCTTCGACAAGGGGCTACTGACCAAGGCCCTCGTATTCGGAACGGCGAGAAGGTTTGCAGGACCAGGAAGAAGATAGGAACCAAACATCAGTGCTTATCATCGCGATGCCATGCACATTCTTCCGATGCACAACCGAGCGACGCTATCCGGCATAATTGTTTTCGGTCCTGAGACGCTCGCGCTTGCAGATGAGGACGAGGACGGCGTTTGCTCATGCTAGAAAGCATCTGTAAGCAGGCTTGTGTACATGCTGCTGTAGCTGCAGTCTGTGAAGCTTAGAGCTGATTAGGATATAGAAGAACCATGATGATAATGAGACTGAATTGTATTGGATGCTGAGACATGGCCATCATCATTATGATGATGTAGTACAATGAATAAGGCTCATATTTTGGAGGTGCTATAAAAATATAGTGCTTTTTGTTGGTTGGTTACTAACAAGAATTTCTTTCTTGCTTTGCTCGCTGGTGACATGCATGCATACGCATGTGCTGATTTACCTATGGTTGGTGTTGACATGTTGATTGGCCTTTCCTGTTGAATATTCTTCAGAGACATCTGTGTCCGGTTGGATTGTCAATCTTCAACTTTCTTGTTTCACACTAGCCTTTTTGGTTAAAATGTCGGGAAAATGTCATACTTAGGTGAGGTGATGCTCTATGAACCTGCCAAGTTTCAACTTCGAATTCTGCTGCTTTTGGAATCTAAGAGAAAGCAATTTCAATTGTTTTCGTGCCACCAAATTCCAATCTTCTCATACGACCAAAGCGATGACTGAACTGGATCTTTGAATTTAACGCATCATACGTGGTCGCCCCCTGACATATTTGCAATGTTTTCTCAAAATTTCTCCAAATGTTGACTACTCTACTGTTAGCATTCAGCACCTTAGGTGAGATAATTTTCCCCACCAACATAACACATGTTAAACGACTCCTTCCAGCAGACTAAAATGGTCTATGACATACAACTTTGACCGCTAATTCCGGTCATAATATATTACGAAACCTAGGAAAAATTACATACCCGCAAAACAACTCCCCATGGCAAACCTATTTATAAGAGGAAAAAAAAATTGCGGGAAACACTTCTAATCTATTCATCGTTTGTCGTGGCAGTACAAGCAACACGAGAAATAACAAAAAAAATAAACATTCTCCAGAAACATCACCGCCACCAGATCAATATGACACATGTGACCAAGATGAAGGAAAGAGAGAGAGAATGGTACTTGCCGTGTTCTCCTTGTTTCCTTTCCACTTTCCTCTCAACAGCCTGCTGGCCCATCCTTTTCCCTTTGCCAAAGCAGTGGTGGTGCCATCCTAGTGAGGGAATAAACGTTGCTTGGCACACCTTGATTCTTACCATCTTATCCCTCACTCACAAATCAATGCTGAAAACTGGTTTCCCCGACAAGTCAATCCGCGTTTCCGTTCTCATCTCACACAAAATAGTTTTCTCCAAGGAAGGCGATGGGCCCTTTCCGAAACCGAAAGGGGGGGGGGGGGGGGGGGGGGGGCGCGGTGCTGGGTAACCCAAAAGAGGGGAGCGTTAGGCGCCATGTTGATGGCATGGCCAAGATCAGTTAGGGATATTTGCACACCCTAATGGCATGTTGGACGATGACAGGACCCGGTCACCTTTCTAGCACAATCGGTTGGGTATTTTCTCCTTCAGGCACAAGGAGAGGAGCGGCGTTAGGGCACGTGCAATGGGGCGACGTCGAGAGGAGCAGCATTAGGCCACGTGCAATAGGGGCGACGTTGGTCCCTCTTGTTACCCGCAGCAAGATGTAGGGTCTCGGACAAGAAAGATAACAAATTCAGCACATATAACAGAAGTTTCAATGTGAAGAGTTTTGATACCTATTTGTGTTTGTAGATCATATGGCATGTGAGCAGGGTGTGGCCTTGTGCTATGAGCTGAGGCTGGACAGAGGAAAGGAATCTCCCAAACAAACCCAGTAGAACAGTTTCAACAGATACTATTATGTTTCACATCTCTTCCAATATCTGTACCAATTACTACAAACCAGACAGATGTAGAGTTACTGTAGAACAACAACTGGACTGGGGAACATTTCTTGGGTAAAAAAAACTGGGGGCATCAGACGCCGCACGGTGGCACAGCGAGCAATGAATTACAGTGATATGTGACCTCTAACAACACAAGAAATCGACGGCGGGATCGACAAAACTAGGGGCAGGGTAGCTAGAGAGGTAGTACATGAGAAAAGAGGCGTAAACAAGCTGCTTCTGCAGCAGCGGCCCTTAGACTTGCGCCGTGCCTTGGGTGAACTTGGGGTCCTCGCACCTGTACTTGCCGTCGGGGCCGATGCCGAAGCCCTTGGGATCGGCAAACACGTTCTCCAGCAGCTGGCTCCGTGGGGGCAGCGGGCTCGCGTCGGCAAACTCCACAGCCTCTTCGACGACGTCGTCAATCTTCTTCTCGATGTTCTTCAGCTCGGCTTCGGACGCGAGGTTCTGCTCGATGATGTACTTCTTCAGGGAGGTGATGGGGTCCCTTGCGGCGTAGTGAGATTTCTCATCTGTGCACGAGGTCATCAGATGATTCAGTCAGAGCACAAACATTAGCAAAGAAAAGAGGACATCTGTGCAGCCTGACAATGCAGGAGCTGATAATCAAGTATGCCGTCAGAAGTAATACAATCCAGTAGAGAAGAGAGTACAGATGCAGACATACACTGAAATGCAGAGTACAAAATAGTGACAAATCAAGATTAAATGAGTGGTTGTTTTCATGTTAGATACATAGACCATGAAAAATATAGTAATGAGGTTGAAGACGTAAACAAGTATATGGTCCAGGTCATGTAAGATCCAAACGTATAGCCAACTAATTTATATTTCCACCTTTGACTGAAAATATATCTGATACGGTTAATGACAGAGCAAAAATGGTTTGAGAATAACTGCATAAAAAGGCATACATCCTGGTGTCAAAAGATTATGATTGGTTCTATGTCAACTGTCATGTTGTTGAGGTTTATCAACTCGATACAAGAACAAGAGGTGGGTCAATTTGAGTAATGAGATCCTATGAGTCAACAACCGGTAATACCTAGTATCAGGTTCATTAAAGCACATCCCCTAAGCAATAAAAAATGGAGAGGCAGTTTCTTCTTATGAAGAAAACAAGTGGGGCTGAACTGAATACTCTATGAAGAAAACAAGTGGTGCTGAATACTACTAATATAGGAGGATTTTGCTGTTTGTGTTCAGGTTTATTTAAAGAAAACAAAGTGGTCCTGAATATTCTATGAAGTGACTATGAGACAATCTAGTCATACCTATCAGGATGGTGACATATTAGATAAGATGACTGGGATGATGATAAGAACAAAAGAAATATTTTGCTCGGTATTTCAATTGGCACCATAGGGTTTACTTCCTATTTGTGATCATATAAAATCCTAAATAGCTTTCGCATTTATGATGCCACCAAACAGGATGGCAAAACTTGGATGAGCAGAATTGTATGTGATGCATTACTCAAGAAATTTAGTACTCCCTCCGTTCCATAATTATTGTCGTGGTTTTAGCTCAAATTTGCATGACAAGAATTATGGAACGGAGGGAGTACTTTAGTTCAGACACTAGGCAACCAATCTAAACAGATCCGTAAACTTCATGAATAAATGGTTTTCTTGCATTTTCTATTTCTCCAGTTAGCCTAGGCACCAGCAGTCAATCAGTCATTTCATGCCAGCAGTGCCACTACTTAGAATAAAAGTGAGGAAAATTTTAACCAGAAAGGTAATCCTTACCGGGCCTCCTGAGTTCATCTGGATCAGCAAGAGAGTGGCCTCTGAACCGGTAAGTTTCACATTCCACTAGAGTTGGTCCTTCACCTCTCCTTGCCCTGTCAATTGCCTCCTTAGCCACCTCCCTGACCTTCAGGACATCCATCCCATCGACGTGTACCCCAGGCATTCCGAATGCTGGGCCCTTCTTCCAGATCTCGGGATCTGAAGTAGACCTAAGGTGAGACATCCCGATTGCCCATAGGTTGTTCTCCACAACAAAAATAATCGGAAGCTTCCACAGCTGAGCCATGTTCAGGCACTCAAAGAACTGGCCGTTGTTACAGGTACCGTCCCCAAAGAATGCAAGTGTGACATCAAGCCCATCAGGGCTAGACTGCTTGAGCACCTCATGGCGGTACTTGGCGGCAAAGGCAGCGCCAGTGGCGACAGGGATGCCCTCGCCAATGAAGGCAAAGCCTCCAAGGAGGTTGTGGGGTTCAGAGAACATGTGCATGGAACCACCCTGTCCACGGCAGCAGCCAGTGGCCTTGCCAAAGAGCTCGGCCATGACTGCACGGGCCGGGACACCCTTGGACAGCGCGTGGACGTGGTCACGGTACGTGCTGACGACACAGTCGGGTTGGTTCAGCTGCTTGATGAAGCCGGTGGAGACGGCCTCCTGCCCGTTGTAAAGATGGACGAAACCAAACATCTTGCCACGGTAGTACATTTGCGCGCACATGTCTTCGAAGTTACGGCCAAGGATCATGTCCTCGTAAAGCTCCAATGCCTCTTCGCGTGTCACAGCCTGCATATACAGTGAGACACTTTGAATTAGGAAAACAGAGAACCAGAACATGAAAAAAGTTTACAAGATTTAACAATTGATAACCTCAGGTCCTCAACTTCTCATATACAAGCATCACTGGCTCACTGCAGTTACCACACTTGAAGCTAGATCTAAGAACTAAACAGTACCCCAATTCTGAAATTACATGATACAGTACATTTTAATTTGCTAACGAGTATCAGTTTTTAAACTAAAAACAAGGTTGACACGAGAGGATCAGTAGAGAGAGAGCTTTTGCAGCACCTTCAAATCCTAAAGTGAACTTTTCAGGCGTGGGATGTGCTCAGTTTACAAGAGAATTCTCAATACAAGATTCAGTAGGCAACTGACTAGCATCTGGGTAGTCGAATTACTTACTGTCCAACCTTTGGAGATGAAAATTATGCGAGCTAATCTGAACCAATCTATCTAGAACTAAGTCATGCAGCAAGTAAATCTATAACACTCAGACGAATCTACAGACGGCAGCTCCCGGGATCCAATCGTAAAACAGTAAACGCGGCCCAAGCCAAGATCGAACTTTTACACTACTAGGGGCTACAAGATCGCAACTTTTTTACACTAGGGAGAGGTGAATAGACGAGAGATGCGAATTCTCACCGGGTACGCGGCGGCGGCGGGCGCGGCCTTGAGCACGTCGGAGGAGACGGCCAGGACGGAGCTGAGGCGCCTGGCGGGCCTGTGGCGGAGCGAGCGCATGGAGAACGCGGACGGCGCGGGGAAGGGCGCCCGGTCGCCGCCGGATCTCGCGGCCGCCGGCGCCAGGAACTTGGCGGCGGTGAAGGACGCGGCCGCCATCTCGTCTCCTGCTCTCTCTCCGCTGCCGGCTCTCCCCTGCCCGTGTGCGCGACGTAATGCGGCGGAATGGGGGAGGAGAGCTCGGGGCGGAGGCGTATAAAGAGAGGAGAGGATGGGAGGGGAGAAGGGGAGGGGCGGAGAGCACGAGGAAGACGGATGGGGAGAGGGTTTGGCGCTTGGGAGGGTCCGCCCAGGCCACGAGCCCACGATGCAGCGCTGGCGCTGGCGGCGGTGAGTGACAGATTGATTGATTTTCTTGTTCTTCCAAGTGTCCAACCCCAACTACACCACCAAGAAAACAGAGCCCGATGGTCTTCTCTAGGAGCAAAATCTTGTTGCACCAAGCAACCAACAAGCAAACGATTTTTATATAATGTAGGGTACAGCAAGAGATTTATAATTGCCATACTTGGTTTTTCGTGATTATGGCGGGCCCTTTACTTCTCGGCGGTTATTTCATCTTAGAGACAGGAATTTTGTGTAGACAAGAAGTCAACATCGTAGCTTCCGAATGTGTTGGACTGTTCTTTTCTTACTCCAGCTGGTATGATGCATTCAGTTATGCCATTGAAACGTTTACTGCACGTGATTTGATGGCAAGGTAAACATGGTGTTTCTATGTTCAAAAGCTACTTCGGCATGCAATGACTGAGGCTAATTCAGGTGGTAGTTGAAAGATTCAGCTCATGGCATGGATGGAGGCCGCAATCATACTGTGCATAGTTACAAGACGGTGCCGAAGTTCCCGCCCACCTGGAGTCTTTTGATGGCTCGCTAGAGAGCGAATGACGAGAACAAGTCGATATCATAGCTTCCAAATGTTTTGGACTGTTCTTTTCGTACTCCAGTCGATATGACGCATTCTCTTAAGCTATTGTAACTTTTCACTGTGTGTGATTTGATGCCAAAGTGATATGGTGTTACCATGTTCAAAATCTACTTGAGGATGCGATCACTGAGACACAGCTAAAAGGTTTAACTCACGGTATGGATCGAGGCCAAAACCATACCGTAGAGGTACAAGATGCTAACAAAGTTCCCGCCCGCACCTGCTATCTTTCGATGGCTCGTTGAAGAGCAAATTACGAGAACAAGAAGTTTGACCTATAACTGAATTTCCCGAAGCCACAACTTTAAATGAATTTGTATTAATTTACCAAAACATTTGGAGGTTTTATGAAAAAACATGACTTCTATGCTAATGATTCGCACCAGACTCAGAGTCTCCTCGCCCCCATCGGATATGAATATTGAGAGGACGGCTACTCGTGCCATGGATGTGCTGACTCGGAATTCAACCAAATTTAGATATACAATTCCAAAAGGGTGATTCTCTCAAGCTTCTCATCCAAATGACATGAAACTTTTATAGGATAGTCACCATGGTATTTATGATTAGCTTAGAATTGTTTTGAGTTTTGTTGAAAATTTCAGTCAAATTTGTAGAGAACCTCAAGAGCTAAATCATCTCAATCTCACTACTACACAAAAGAGCTATATCATGCCAACAAGGTCCATCATGAAAAAACCCATATAAGGCGGATTATCTTAGAACTCGTTCTCGGATAGGTCAGAGTGAAGCCTATATTGGCAAGGTAGGCATTCTAAGGCACACCATAAAGTAGACCCGTCATGGAAACTATCTCAGGCAGTCCTATAGTAAGGCGTCTCACATGGGGATGTATTTGTGATGGGTTTTTTTCCGGGCATGTAGTAACCTCTAGCCCATCTCGAAAAATATTTTGGGCCTTCTATAAGGCCCGATGTTAGACCCGGTGTCTCTCGCTCTCTCGCAAGGCCAAAGCATTGTATCTACATCACTTGTGAAACAACTTTTCCTTTCCAGATAGAGCAACAGTAGGCACCTCTCCTCACCCCTCTCCATCCCCAGTGGCACCAAAGGTGTGATAGTGCATCTCCAATACCTTCCCCTATGTCGCCGCATGTAGATCGGGCCACCCTATGGCCCTCTGACAGCGGCACTGTGAGCCCAGATCCGGCTTCGGCAGTCCCCCTGTTGACCTCGATCCCCGATGACACCACATGTGGATCAGACAAGGACGAATGAATGTGTTAGTTATCACACATGCCAGGCTCTGAAAAATACATGCTAGCTAGGGTCATCATATAAAAAAAGATACTGGAGAATAAAGGAATCTGAAATCGGCTCATTTGAAAAAAGCTACCTTGGTAAAAGCACACAAATTATAGCGTGACAACTATGACTCGCCTAAAGCGCCCCACAGGCATGCACGCATATGGACCGACCAAGTGGGCATGCTCACTGTCATTCGTTGACTTCCTTTCTAAGGTTTTTTTTTTTCCTCTTTTTCCTTTTTCGGATCAGTCTTGTTCGTTGATGCGTGTTCAGTCTTGTTCATTCACTATCGGTCGTTTCAGTCTTGCTCACTGATGCGTTTGTTTGTTTTTTCTTTTCTTTTCTTTTTTCTCGGTTTCCTTCGTTATACTACAATTTTTTTCACAGGTTTTTGTTTCTTCACATGATTCGTTGTTTTTTGGTTTTTCATTTGCTTTTTCACCGTTATCTTTGTTTTATCCTGGCTTTTACTGGGTTTTCTTTCTTTCCCTTTTCTTCGGTTTTTGTTCCTTTATCTATTTTTCTTTTCTTTCCTATTTTATTTATTTTTGCCTTTTTTGTTTCCTTCCTAGTTTTCATCAATTTATTAGCAATGTACCCGTACGTTGCAACGGATCCAAAGTAGAATAATACATATTCACAAATTTAAAAGAAAATAGTCTAGTTTTGATATACATATATCACCAAAAATATCTTATGTTTCACTTAAAATATATTCCTTAGGTTGTTTCAATAAGGTAAGGAACGACTGAGGTTGGTTTCAAGATACTAAGGTTTTTTTTTTGTAAATTGGAGCAGAGAAGTGGGATATTGTTGTAAAAAGGCCACAACTTACATCATAGTTGTTAGATGCAGATCTAAAGGTCGGAAATGACAGATGACAGACACACCATCATTAACAACTGAGTCTTTTATAGGAGTAGAGAAATTGGAGCAGAGAAGTGGGATATTGTTGAAAAAAGGCCATGACTTACATCACAGTCGTTAGATGCAGATCTAATGGTCATAAATGACGGATGACAGACACACCATCATCATCAACTGAATCTTTTATAGGAGTAGAGACATCGTTTTTCTTCGGTTTTGTTTTGTTTTTCTTGGGTCTTCTTTGTTTCCTCATGGGTTTTGACATTTTTTTTGGCTTTTCCGTTTTTCTTCGTTTCTAAGGTGTTTTTTTGTTTCTTTCTTCCTTTTCTTCGATTCTCACTGCCTTTCTTTTCTTTTCCTTTTTTCTTCAACACATGTCTACATTTTTCATACACTTTTGTACATTTTACATTTATAACAAGAATATTTTTTTACATATTAACAATTTTTTAATTCATGATTAACATATTTATAAATCTTATGTTTGATGACTATTTTTTTCATAGCATTATATATTTTTGGTAGGAATATTTTTTAATATGAGTCTAACATTTGTGAAATATGTGAATAATTTTTTATATGTGAAAATTTTATTTCAATTTTCTATTTTTATGTTTATAAGTTTTAGTACACATTGTACATTTTTCGTGTACACCAGGAACATTTTTTGCACACGTTTAACACTTTTGAAATAGTTTATTTACATTTTTTCAAATTTTTGTGTTTGATGACTACTTGTTTACATTTTTTCAATTCTTTTTGTTTGATGACTACTTTTTTCATACACACTTTATACATTTTCTTTATATATCAGGAATATTTTTATGCGAACCAACCTGCAGTTGGGCGGTTAGCAGGACAGTGGTATCCCAGCGCACCAGAGTTCAAGGCCTAGACTTGGCACTGATGCTCACATTTTCTGTATTTATTTCATGGCTTTTGACGATGTGGTTTTAGTGGGAGGAGACGTTCCCGTTATACACGGTTAACATTTTGGAATATGTAATTAACATTTTTCACTGTCAACATTTTTTTAAAATTTATTTTTCATGTTAATTTTTTAATACATGTTCTACATTTTTGGAATACATCAGAATATTTGTTATACACATTTAACATTTTTGAAATAGATGATTAATTTTTTTTCAATCTTTTATCTTTGAAGAGTACTCTTTTTTTCGTACACATTGTACACTTTTCGTATATATCATGGACATTTTTTAAATACGTGATTAATATTTTTATCAAATGCTCAATTAACATTTTTTAATACATGATCAATTTTTTATAGACATTGTATATCTTTCGTACACGTGAGACATTTTTCTATACACATTTGACATGTAAATGGTATATTAACATTTTTCAAATATTTTATGTGGACTGTTTTTTGTGATACATATATATTTAGAATGTGTGAAAGTATAAAGAAAAGTTTAAAAATAAAACAGAATACAAAAACAAAACATGAAAAAAAACAGAAAAAAACGAGGTTGTATCCCCCCGCGAGCTAGGCCAGCCCTGTCCCGCGCTTCCTCTGGCAAGGCTGCCTTACGTCTCGTGTCAAGCGAGACATCGGCGATGTGTTGGCATGTCCCTTTTTGTGAGTAAGTGTTGTCATGAGGTGGGACAAGTGTTGTCATGAGTTGGGACAAATGTTGTCACCCGTAAATGCATGAAAAACAGGGAACACATTAATTATCGAGTCCTTTAACATTGAAACAAACAACATGACAATCTGTTAACATAAAAATTTATTTTCGAATTAACGATCGCTCGTGAAATAAAAGACACAACCCCCGCCCATATAACGAGCCTCTCACAGACAAAAATCTATGTGTTGGAAAGTAGTCCCCCCTAATCAAAATAAAAGACGTTTTTGTAGGCTAGGTAGTACACACATGAAAATCAAGGAGCCCATGCATTCAGCTAGCTAAATCACCACTTCAGAGAGGGACAAGGGTCTCGAAGCAATTGAGCCCATCCAGCTCCAGGGCGAACCGTGGCTTCAGTTGCTGCTGCTGTCGTTGATTGACAGCAGAATCATTGTTCAGCTCCTTCTTCTCCGTCGTCTGTCTTCTGCCGCCATCAGATTGCTTCTGAATTTGCGGTACGGGGCTCTCCATGAACTACTTGCAGAGAACAAATATAGAGAGCAGAAGAAAAAAAAAACATAAGAACACAAATGTAGAACTTAACAAACATGAATGGCCATGAAGCTTATGAGTTATGAGCTGCATGTACCTTGTTGGTGCTGAAGAATTGGCTGGCGATCTGTGCAGACAGGATGGCTTCTGTGGAACCCATGAGCTAATAGGTAGAAGCTGGTGATGAACTGATTAATCACCACTTAAACTAGCTTAGTTTTTTCTTATCTGAACTTCACTGCGTGCTCTGTTGCTGCATGCAGATTCGATCATGTCTATATATAGCAACCAACCAGTGCAGAACATTGTCGGGATCGGTCGAGTTCTGGTTGTTTCAATGGCTTGAGATTCATGGGGATATGGCTGGCTTATCACTAGCTAGCAAGAAAGAGCCTCAATTAGTTGGTGCCATTGAGTCCACGTAGCTCACCCACCGGAGTGTTTCTAGCACTATGTGTGTACATCATCTTATCCACACTGCAACACATATCTGGGTTGTGCACTTTTTGCGCTTTTTCTCTCATGATGGACGACATATAGTGACAGGCGAGGAAAATTGGATGGATGTATAGGAACAACTATCTGGGTCGTGTGATATTTTGCTAAATTTTCACCAAATGGCTACATCATGTCAGATTCTTTTTGGATAACTACAATATGTCAGAATGAATGTTTTCTGCAAGTTCCAAAAGTGGTGGTTTCCGGTCCCCGCAAAAATAAATAAAAATAAGTTTTTTTAGGCAAAAATAAATAAAAATAAGTGGTAGTGTTCTCCTGGACACTGCAACTGCCTAAGATTGGGCCAACTACAGAGTTCAAGGACCGGTGCCAGCCCAGCAAACTGAAATGTGTGTTGCGCAGGTGCCAGCCCACCAGGCCTAAGATTGGAACACATATCTGGGTCGTGTGATATTTTGCTAAAATTTCACCAAATGGCTACATCATTGTCTTAAAAAAAACCAAATGGCTATATCATGTCAGATTTTTTTTTTGAATAACTACAACATGTCAGCATGAATGTTTTCTAGTACCCAAAGTGGTAATTTTTGGTCCCCGCAAAACAAAAGTGGTAGTTTTTGGGCAGCAATCGCCTTTTTTTTATGAGGGGAGGGCAGGTGTAGCCTGGGCTTCTGCCTCCTGGACACAACGACTGCCTAAATTGGGCCAACGGCAAACTTCAAGGACCGGTCCCAGCCCACCGAACTGAAATGTGTGTTGGTGCAGGTGATGAAGAAGCCAGGCCTGGAGTCTTCTCCAGGCTGGTTCCAGGCCTTCAACCAAACAGGCCCAGACACCCCTAAAAAAACAGCCCCAGACATTTTATTAAAAGAAAATATTTTATGTACCTGGAAATAAATGTTATTGTATTTGAAAAAAATCATCTACTAAAAAATCATCTCACATCTAAAAAAAACATTTTTCATATGAAAATAAATATTCTAATATTCTAAAAACTGTGTATGCATTTGGGAAAAGTCGTTCATGTGTGCCGGAACAAATAGTCATGTAATTTTTGTAATGGTGTGAAAACTATGGCTATATGTACTGTGCTCAGGGTGACCTTTTTTTAGAATGGGGTGTCATTTGTGGTATTGTTTTTGGTGCTTATAACGCCAAATATGGTAGGATTTGTAAAACGCACACACCCTTGTACCTGAGTAGTTTACGTACTGCACGAAGGCATTGTTAAACTCCTTTTCAGCCGGTTTTGAGAACATTCGAATGTTTTGCGCGTGGTTTTTCTTTCCTTTCTATGTTTTCTCTTTCATTTCTTCTCCTGGTTTCTTATTTCATTTTTCTTTTAATTTTTCCGTTTTTATTTTTAATTCATGAATATTTTCAAATTTGAAAACTGTTTCAAAATTTAAAATTCTTCAAATATCCGAACAGTATTAAACTTGTATTTTTTTCAAATTCATAATTTTTTTTAAAAAATCCTTGAACATTTTTATTTTACCATTTTTTTAAATTAACAAAGAACAGTCGGCTTTTTTCCAAAGCCAGTAGACTGGCCATAGCCTTTTTTTAGACAAAGTAGACTGGCCATAGCAAAAGGTCAATAAAGAAAAACTGCATGCATGCTTGCCGAGTACACCGAGCAAGCGGTTACTGGGCTACAGCCCATGCGGGTGACATCCCTTGAGCGATTGTTCGGCAGCTGGCGCTTAGGGCGCCAAATAGGTGGTCTCCGCATTGCCCGTGTTGCTTCCAGCTAATTGGCGTGAGGCCCAACCGTTGTGGTAGATGTAAATAGTACTGTCGGCCACATCTGATATTGTTCAAACACACTACATCTGTCGATCTAAAAAAAAACTACATCAAATTCAGAAAAAGATACTACATCAAATAAAAAAAACACTACATCTATCAGTAGCCATGCATTCACCGCTCATTTTGTTGTTAAAAGATGCTTGGCGAGAAACCGTTTACCTACCTCGACTTCCTTCCGTTCCCCGCGGATATATATATGTTCTATTTTTATATTTCTGAATCGGACGTATATAGACACATTTTTGTATCTTTGTTCATTCATTTTAATCTTTATGTAGTTCATATTGAAAGATCCAAAACATCTTATGTTTATAATCGGAAGAGTACTATGGCAGCACACAGTGTAGTACGAATGACGAATAATCAAGTTCAACCACATGTCATAATTGACATGTCAACAAAAGTTCTTATATGACCAGTAGTCCGGCCGGCGGCTAGGCATGGTCCTAATCTTTGTCTTGCCTACCCCATTCCCCTCTTTCTTTTCACCATTATCGATGTCTAGTATAGCATACAAGCGCAATCACACATGCAAGTTGCTGGTTACATATGTCACCCTACTAGCCTTCACCCCCAAGTTGCATCTCCGTACCACCAGCTAATCCTCTGTTTGTACTCTCAAGTTGCTCTTACATATCTCTTAATCACCCGTCCAACGGGGCTTTCCTTGGAGCGCGCGTAACCACTTCTCAATGATAATTGAAAAGGCAACCACTTTGGGTTGGCACTTGTAATATAGAAAGCATTACATATAGAAGTACACTAGTCGTGGTAGTAGGTTAGTAGCTACACGATTAGTTAAATCCTGCTTTAGAGTGAGAAGAGAAGGTTACTTAAGCCATAATTTAGAAAGAGAAAGCCGGATAGATATTTATGGAATCAAACTCCTTTTGACTGAGGACAAGAAGACGGAAATGAACTTTCAGAAAAAGAAGAGGACGAAAATGCACATGTAGAATTCATTCCATGACTTTTACTCCGCGTGCGAAGCAGGATATGTAGAGGATGTACCTGACCAAGGAAAGTGTAAGTACACGAGGTAAATTGACGCAGAAGAAACATAGGTCGATTTTCTCCTTGTTACTGATTCTACTCAACCGTGTGTAGAATGAATTAATGATGCTCTCTTCTTTATCTCTACTCTTATAAAAAACAGAGTTGGTGATGATGGTGTGCCTGCCATCCTGCAATATAGGCCGTCCGATCTATATCTGACGGATAGGAAGGAAACTATGGCAATTTTGCAGAAAGATACCCGCACCCCTCATCACATTTGCAGATAAGGCCTTCCCTCGTTCATCCTTATCTCCCATAAGATAAACTACTCATATAAATGCATCTTGATGTTCCGTGCAACGCACAGGCATCTTGCTAGTATATAGACTAAAAGAGTGTTTGGATAACTACCCATACCCACTAACATCAAAGTGGAAGTACTTAGTCAATTAGGAGCTGGTGGAACACTCCAACAATGGTAGGCCTTGCCAAAGGCTAAATTTACATTTGCATACTACCAACTGATCGTCCAGTTGAATGTCACCTATTCAACCAGGCTTTCCTTGAAGCACACATAATGACTTCTCAATGAGAAATGCAACACAATCACTTTGCATTGGAACTTGTGGTACAAGGTCGTTGCAACCTAGAAGTATGCAAGTCATAGTCATAGACTAGTAACTAAATAGTTAGTTAAATAAAAGCTGAGAAGAAGAGGAGAAGGTTCACTAAATCCTAATTTAGAAGGAGAAAGGCGACCCGGTACACTCGCAGTCAAACTCCTTTGGATGGAGGACAAGAAGACAGACATACACACATAGAATCATTTCCACAACCTTTAGCAGCGAGGCCAGTCAAGGGTCAAGAAGCGGGACACACAAAAGTAGTCAAGAAGCATACCACTATTGAAGGTAAATTTTCACATAAAATATAGGGGCGTACGTAGTTCCACTTTATTAATATTAATGATTATAATCAACTGTATATACATGCTCTCTTATTTATATACAGGTTAAATGGGGGTCTGGATAGGTGTCCCCTCACGGCAAAATTAAATGGAGTGACTTGATCCCCCTAGGGTGCCCCCCACCAATGGGCCAAGTCACATTTTGCATACTACCATGTGATCATCTCTTTGTACTCTCAAGTTGCAGTTACAAACCGGTTAATCATATATCACATGTTTGGCCGGGTTTTCTTGGAAGCACGCATATGTAAGAACTTCTCAGTGAGAATTGCAAAGGCAGCCACTTTAATTTGGCACTTGTAACGTATAAAAAACGTTGCCGTAGAAGTATGCAGGTCGCTGTCGTAGACTGGTAGCTGAGTGTTCCGTCTAATTTTGAGTACAGATTCAATGTTATAAATTCTGGCATATAAGTGATAATTTGTAAGTTAAATTGGCGGTTAAGTCATTGTGTGTGTCTCATAAACTGGAATGGAGGAAGTGTTTCTATAGCAGGTGAGAGAAGAAGGTTATTTCGCCAAGTGAGCATATCCTATCACCCCGGTGTAAGCACTGGATAATTATTGCATTTACTATGATACTTACCTTTAAATTTGTATTGCATCTTAACCTATCTTACAGAAAGTAAACGTTATCTGTGTTCTTATCCTACGTGCACAATTCTAATATTACGACCACCTTTAGTTGAAAGGAATTTCTGTACTATTGTACGCAAATAAGATCATAGACAATCGTGATCATACAAAATTAAATGTTATATGTGTTCTTACCCATTGTACGCAACAAGATCATAGACAAGCTAGTAGGATTACGCAGAACAACTAAGCGGCTAGAGTGACACATGCTAGATATGATAGAAACGGAACATCAACATACTCGACTAGACAACCTTATCCGAACAACATTCATAAGAACCATTCTGATCAGAAAAGGTTGTAAGATATATATGATGTCTATTGTAGGAATTAGAACTCTATGAACTAGTCCACATAGGCTGCTCAACCGGTCCGTCGAGTAGTGTAACCTCGATGCTAGGATAACTGGCGCTTAGTATCCAAGGGGTTGGATTTGCTTGAACTTTCTCAGAAAGTTCATTTTTGGTGGAAGCTTCGGACGAAACTTACTTGTAAATTAAGAGACATAATAGTAGATTGTCATGCAAAAATCGATTGTCTGCACACAAATGTCTACCTTAAATAGTTAACTTTCTGATGACTTATAAGTAGGAAGGAGAGCCGTTCATCGCTACCATAATACATCAGCCTGGACAACAAGGTTAACTATTGATTATGTACCTAGAGGAAGCTAGTCAAGATAAAATTGGAAGATTATTTCTGTTTGATAGGTCATTCCTGATTACTATTATAAGTAAGTGACAAGAGGTTAGTTCACCAACTACAGCACGTAGTGGTCACATCTTCTGTAAAAGCACGTGCGTCCAGTCAGCTAGCTATATATGTTCCTTATTAGTAGGAAGCTTCCGGGGACAGACATTACACACAAACTATTTATCACCAGCTTGTGGTTAAGTGATTCCCAAGGAAAGCTCATGCCGCAGAATAGTCTGACGGCCTGTGTAGACTAAGACCCTGCCATGAGTGCAAAAAATTAATCCATCGTCTACCGGATTTGCCATTTCACAGCAGTTTAAGAAATTGGTTTTTTCTCGGTCAGTCGATTGGGTGGCATGCCGTTAGTTATGTATTTATATTCAAATTTTTGTCTACTAATGTGCAAATGTCATGTTATGATACCTTCACACCTATAATTGTACACTTCTGGACTTCTAAAAGAGTACACTTCTTCCCTTAAAAAAAGAAAGAGTACACTTCTTCCACTCAAAAGGAAAAAAAGAGTACACTTTATTTCAACAACTATGAGTTGTACATCATCTATAAAATACTAGTCCCTCCTATTCATAGTAAGTGTCGTGGTTTTAGTTCAACATGTATTTGTTGAACTGTTAAATTAAGAATAAACGTCAATGACATTGTCGGCCCAGAAATAATCCATTTGCGTCAGACCCTACTCTTTGGTCTTAGTGGAGCGTAACTATACCCCACTCTGGCAACAGAGTGCATGCATGTGTGGTTACAACGGTATAATAATATGCCCACTTGTATCTCCAATCATTGGCCAGCCCAAGCATAAATACCCTGCAGATTAATCCAAACAGAGAACTTCAATCGTGAGACTCAGGCTTTAGACAAACAAAGCAGTGGGTTGGGGACGAGCTACCCAGCTAGCAATGGACACAGCAGCAGTGGCTGCCGAGGGGGAGGAGGAGAGCGTTGGGCAGCAAGAGAAGGTGTCCTTCATGGGGATGTTCCGGTACGCCGACGGCACGGACCTGCTGCTGATGCTGGTCGGCACGGTGGCCGCGCTGGCCAACGGCGTGTCGCAGCCCCTCATGACGATCATCTTCGGTGACACCCTCAACGCCTTTGGCGACGCCACCGGCGATGACGTCCTTCAGCGGGTCAACAAAGTAAGCCCCATCTGTCTAAGCTTCCCATGGTAGGCTTACTACATCTGTTATCCCTTTTACAACGTACGTCCTCGTCTGTGTGTATTGCTGCGTCCGAGTTGGTATACCTCTTCAACTTAATATAAGAAGTGTTTTGACTGACAATATGACAGTGTCAAAAAACGTTATATTTCCCAAACTTTGACTCCTTTTTTAGAAAATCAGAGCCTTAGAGCTCAATCCATTACTCAAGAAGAAGAGCATTGATCAGTTAATTAGCGAAAAACTAGGCCAAAACCGAAACTTTGACTCATCTTACACTAACGCAACTCCAACCATGCATCTCTGATCTTCCTAAATTTACCTCCCTTTTAGAAGGCTGTTTGTGGGCCTTCTTTTTTGGTGCCTCTCCAACCGTCACCCCTACATGCTTCCCTCATATTCTTTTTCTTCTTCTTCTTCTCTTTTCGCATTAAAAAACAAAAAGAAGTAAGCGGCAACACAGGGAGCTCTGAGGTCTCCGGCAAGCTCTGGTGAGCCCGGACGATCCCAGGAGAGCTATGGCGAACTCTAGCTGTCGATGCTAGCGCCGGGGGCAGCAGATCGAAGAAGATGGGTGGTGGTAGGAAGGCAATTTCATGGCGGTTGGAGTCTCCTGGGAGGGATGGAGCGCTCCTATTCTCTCCCTAGATGTAGGGGACATAGGGTGAAAGAGAGCCCTCCCTACAACACAAGGTGAGTATGGGAGGGTTTTAGTGGTTTTTTCTTTTGCTGAAAATCCATAAAATAGGGGTGTCATCACCAGTATAAAATTAATCATTGCACACGGTTCAAAAAAGCATATCACATACGGCTTGCCTCAGTATGTGCACAAAATTGTATCGATTTCGGGGTCTCATTGCACACCGACCCTAACTCACATGCAATATTTAGTTAATATCCCATAGTCACATGAAACAAAATCATGTGAGTTGTGAACCACAGATTAAAAAGGGAGCACAGACGAGATGGAGTGTCATAAAGGCGGGTAGACAACCAACACATCGTAGATCCATCATTTTTGTGGAATCACGGAGCCTGAGCTCACTAGGAGATGAAGGACTTGTTGTTTGCCACTCCTTCTGCAACTTGGTCACACTAGTACTGTAACATCCACCGTTGTTGCCAAGGAAACACAAAAGGTAGTCATGGAAGGAGCTTGACGACCACCATCACCAACCTCTCCTCGTCTTGGCCAAATATGGTAAAGGAGACCCTTCCTCTGCTTGTCTACACGAACATGGTGAAGTACAACTGTGCTGCCAAGCTGTCGAAGGAAGCAAGCCTCACCTGAACCATGAGTTTGTTGAAGGAGGGAGCTCTCAGGGGGTGTAGGCACACGGACGGCCATGAGGTGCGGTGCCCCGATTCTCGAGGCTTAACAACTAGAGCTTGCCGGTGTAGTGTCGTGGTCATCGTCTTTCTGCTGCCCCCTAAGGCTTGACAACTGTCGATGCTAGCGCCGAGGCAGCAGAAGATAATGGGTTTTGAGCAAGCTCTAGCTATCGACGCTAGCGTTGTGGCCATCCGGTGTAGAGAAGATGAGGGAGTGGCGAGGGAGGGGGGGATCGGTTGCTGGTGATTTGAGAGAGGGAGATGGAAAGATTAGATGGTGATGGTACAGAGAAAGGTGGGCAAAGATGGATGAGAGGATTACGTAAGTTGGAACGTTTTACACATGGGCTTAAGGTTTTGACCGCGTGTGATATGTTATTGTCACCTGAAACCATTTTGTGATGTAGGTGTGTTTGTTATGGTTCGAAATAAACAATCCTGGTTGCCTTACTCCTGACAACTTTTTGAAACCATGTGCCATAGGTGTCTTAACCGACATATCCTATGCCGGTGAACCATGTGAACTAATACTATTACATTATCATGAAACTATTTTCATAATATCCTATTTTTCTTAATTTACAGTGGAATATATCCATGTGATAAATGATGATCAAAATTGCATATTGTACACCATATTAATATTCTAAACCCCATTATCATCTATTTAACATATTCTCATTGTAATATATTCACATGATAAATAATGGTCAAAGTTTCATATTTGATGCCATTCAATATCCAAACTTCATCTATCTACAGACACATGGAGTACATAAAGCATGATAGATACACCATGAAAAAAAAACATCTTGAGGTTAATCCGATGGGCTCCCTTATGTTTAACCAATCCACAACTGATATATCTTCGTAGTAGCAAAATAAATCACAACCGCTATACATGACATCCTAATTGTACATAAACATTAGCATAATCATAAAATTCTACTAGATCGGACGATGTGCGCTAAATCAAAATAACGACAAGAAACTATCATGAGTATATGACCATTATGTAAGGAATATTCACCATCAATGGATCACAACAGTTCACGCGATGATAACCACCGGCCAGACCCGGCCTGGAATATTGTGAAATGGAACAACACATTCCTTAGGCCCAAGGAATTCATCCTCTATCCTAATCTGGGAATTTCCTATTCAACGCTTAAGGCGCTGAATTGCGCCCTAACGACAAAAACTGCTCAAACTGGATAGATTGTTTTCTAGTTTTGGTACCTTTCTTGAAGGTTCCACTATTGTGGGGTTTCCAGTTTTTTAGAACCTTCTCGAAGGTTCTTCTTGGCTAGTTTTTCTATTATTCCTTTCTCTTTTTCTCTTTTTTTCTTTTTCTCCTTTCTATCATTTCAAATTCATGAACAAAATTTTATGAATATATTTTCCCAATTCCTAAATACTATTCAAATTCATGAGATTTTTTGAATTTATAAACATTTTCAAATTAAGGAAGATTTTCTAATTTTTGAACTTTTTAAGACTCGGTGGACTTTATGAAAATATCTAATTTTTTAGATTTATTGTTCTTAAAGTCAGAACTATTTCAACTTTTTGAAGTATTTAAAATTCATAAACGCCTTTTCAAATTTTAACAGACGAGAAATAGTTCTGAGTTATCCTGAATCATTAACAGATGACGGGTTTATCCTGAACCATTAACTGCTGACGGGCCACCGAGTGTCAAGCAGCTGAGCCTAGCGAGCAGACCAGATAATGGGCTGCGGCCCACCTAGCATCCGCACGAGCACCAGCGACGATTCAAGCGCAAGAAGGGGCGAGTCTTGCCATTAGCAAGATGGAAGCCGAGCTCGCCTACAGGTAGGGCTGGACCAAAAGCTCGTAGCTCGCGAGCTTAATGAGCGCTCGATAGTTCAGCTCGTTTAGCTCGTAGCTCGCTTCTTAATGAACAGAGCCAATCATTGATTTTAGCTCATTAAGCTTAACGAGCTTAACGAGCGAGCTAACGAGTTTCACGAGTAGCTCGTTAAGCTCGTTAGCAACAACACAATACATATTTTCATCTTATGTGACAAACTTTTTGTAGCACCTCAGCCCATCTATTTAATCTAATCGACATATGAGGCAACAAACTACTTCATTTCTTTTTGTAGTCACCATATTTCATGTTGAAAACCATACCTACACATTCATCATGTATATCGTAAGACATTATAATCTGTTAACGAGCGCTCGCGAGCGCTCACGAGCTTAACGAGCTTCAAACGAGCCAAGCCGAGCAGGGTTTTCTGCTCGTTAATCTTAACGAGCCGAGCCTTAACGAGCGCGAGCTTAACGAGTCGAGCTGCTCGTTAGTCCACCCCTACCTACAGGGACCCGGTAGTGGGCCGACCTAGTAGTCATATGGTTTCATCATAGTGACATCACACAATTGTTTACTTTTATTTTTTTCCAATTTTTTATATTAAAAAAATTAAATACATATATTATAACAAATAATTTCTTTAGTTATTTTAAAGTGTTCATCGCACATTACAAAAATGTTCATGCAATGTCAAAAAATGTTCAAACCTTTAGAAATGTTTCTATCAGTAAATAAATGTGTGATGTACCGAAATGCTATACTTTTTAAAGGATGTTTGTGTAATTAAAAAATTAGTTTGGTACCATTAGCAAATGTATGTTTTACATTGTAAAAAATGTCCACATGTTTCAAAAATATGTTTTGACTTCTTAATGCAATTTTATACAATGTTAAAAAATGTTCGAATAGTTTTGAAAATATTTTGTATCATTCGGATAGAATGTCCCAAAAATGTATTTCAAAAATGTTTAACACGTATTAAAAATATATTTGAAATAAAATCATCTATTTTGAAAAAATAAATGTATATAAAATATGTTTTAGATGTATACGAAAAATGTACAATGTGTATGAAAAAAGTAGACATCAAAACATATATTTCAAATATGCCAATCCCACATTTGAATAAACATGTATATAAACATGTTCTTGGCGTATACAAAGAATGTACAATGTGTATGAAAAACCTAAACATGTGTTGGAAAAAAGAACAAAGGAAGATTAAAAAATCCAGAGTGAATCGGTGAAAACCGAAGAAAGAAACAAAGAAAAAAACACAAATAAAGAGAAATAAGGAAAAATAGAAGAAAACTCGAAGAAAACTGAAAAAAACCTCAAAAAATAATCAAGCGTAGGCACAATATTTGGCCGGCTCATCAGCGTTGGGCTGTAGGCGAGACCTATTACGAATGGCAACCGATGAGAAACAGTATATGCGCGCGTGAAAAGCCGATCATGCACTTTCCTCCTAAATAAGGTGTATCTCACGTCAACCCTTAGCACGTCCATCGAAATGCCTAAGAGAAACTCTTAACATACCCCAAAATGGTTTTAGGGGCCCTCCACAACCATTTTAGTGGTGTTTTAGTGTCGTGCTAGTTCAAATTATTTTTAGTACAATATTTATAATATTTGAAGATAGATAATGAAAAGAGGAGCCCTCTCACCACTATCACAAATAAACCTCATGTCCATGCGAGAACATCAAACACCATGTAGGTGTCCACCTTGTCGCTAGCCGAATCGACTACATGAGGCCGGTGAAGGTATGAGGGGTTGCACAAGTCTCGTACCAAGAATTGGCAAGCCTGGCAGCAACAACAGGGGGAGCTTGCACCAATGGAAGAATGGTGGCGCGAGGCTCCTAGAGGCCGCGGGAGGGGCACGACAAGGTGGCAGAAGTTAGAAGAGGGGCGGTGGCGTCTTCAAGGGGTGAAGCGGTCTAATTACCATCGCGTCGTCTCCGCCATCTACCATTGTCGGTCGTGCAAGACACCATAGCTCGCATAATAGCCGGTATCAATGGGAATGGGTTGGCAACAGTGTATGGGAGAGTTTGGCGACAGAACGATGTTGGTGAGAGGCTGCAATCCGTGCCAGCGCGTATAGGAACATGGGCGAAGCTTCATTAGCGCAAAAATAATTCGGGAGAGGGTCCTCTATATTTCCCCTCTCATTCCCTAATTATAAAGACAATATGATACTCTTTCCATTTTTACTTACTCTGCATATTAGCTTTGGCCTAAGTCAAACTTTATAAAATTAGACCAACGTTATCGAAACAATCTAAATTTTCGAAATAAGTTATTCTTCATCTGAGGTATATATATGTGATGCAAATATATTGAATGATGATTCGAATGGTATTGATTTTTTATTGTGGATGTAATATTTTTTTATAAAGTTGGTCAATGTTTACAAAATTTGATTCGAGACAAAGCTAATATGTGAAGTAAATAAAAACCGAGGGAGTATTTTTAAAAGACCCGCTAAAAGTTATAGTGATAGTGGGTATTCAAGGATTGTTAAAATGCTTTCATTCCCTATTTTGGTAGCCTTTTTAGGAGATGGATTTTCAAAGCATTTGTTCGAGTTAACCAGCTACTCTACTATGTGGCCACCAGGCTGCAACCGATATCCAAGCTCCACCACATCTGAAAACTGCACCTCCACCATTCGTGGCCTCTTCGTCAGCATCAGTCCATGCCGGCCTTGTGCATCATATCCATCTCAATTCTCCCATACCAAGCTCATTTAGGTTGTTCTTCTAGTTATAACAATAGCATCTTCCCAATACTTTTTACAACAATAGCATGCCATTATTTTGTGGTCGTTGTTGTCGGTCACAATCCTAATGTGGCTTTTTTGCCATTCCGCATATCAATTTCAACACGCATAATTTTATTTTCTAGTACGTATTTCTTCCAGTCATTAACAAGTGGGACCCACACATGTATGGAGCATTGCAATTGACGAGGCACCATTATTCGCCACATGGATTGTTTGACAAGTCAACCGAGTGCCTCATAGATAAAACTAGAGAATACCTTGTGCTTTGTTCCGGGAATTGATTGCAATACATTTTGAGTGATTTGATTGTATAAAACATGAATAATTGAGTTAGTATATGAACGAAAACTAAAAACACATATTATGCATTGTATTTGATGATTGTGTAGTCAAAAAATAACACAAATAAAATGTTTCATTTCACCCGGGAAAAGCCACCTCTTTCTCAACAAACAATGTCTTTGTCATTTGATCCAATTTTTATCCATTAGATAGGAACAACTTTGATAAATATGGAGAACTCTTGGATAGAGTATTAGAATGAAAAGACCATTAATTATATAGGAAGAACCCAGGGTTCTAGCCCATTTCCATTCCTAAATCAATAATTCGTAGTGCTTTGCCTTTCTTGCGTACTCCTGGTGAACCAGTTGCTAGCCATATGTTTAGGAGGCTATTTTAAGTGGCATAATATAATGGGAAACTTTTTCCCATGCACGTTGAGTGGCACTTTGATAAGGTGGCATGTGTGGTGAGGTGGGATGTGCGGATGGGATCAACTAATAATGGAAAACTTGTTCTCATGCATGTTGTGGTGAGCCTTTGAAGAGGCGGCATGTGTGCATGTTAAGATAATAGAGGTAGTGGGGATGAACTATTTAAGTATATATGATACAAAGCTATATGATGAACCAGTGACATTATAATCATTACGAGTCGTATTTTTTTTACTATTTACGATAGGGCAATAACCCTACGTCCTTTATTACAGAAAATTTGCGTAGACCTGTTTAAATCCGGCCCGACCAGGAGTCGAACCCAGGACCTGAGGTCCTACTAAGGTCGTTGCAACCACTAGGCTATATGCCCTTTCTCCGCAAGTCATATTTAGTGACCGTAATGTGCATATTAGAAAGTATCATGACCATACTGTGGTTTCACCTCAACTCCAGTAACCACCAATGTATTTATCTCTAAGCCCATTTATATTGTTCTTCTAGTTGAAACAATAGAGCGCTATTATGCTTGTGGTCGTGGGTTTGCGTGTCATTGTCGGTCACAATGTGGCTTTTCTGCCATTCTTCAAGCCAATGTGGCTTTTCATCGGTCACAACGTGTATGCCTTTCCTAAGTAAATTAGCTTTTGCGTATTGCAAGATGTAGAGGATGGAAGGACGATCTTAAAGATATTTATATTCTAAAAGCAAAATTTGAAGAAAAAGGTAGAAAGATATGTTAGAATTTTCTCATATCAAAAAATTGTGCCATTTATGTGCTAAACCATTATTAACTAAATATGTCACAAATCGGTTGATCATCATAACCGCTCCTAAGAAGATCACAACTGTTAGAGCTATGTAACTATACCTAGGAAGATAATTGTTAGATCACATAACCATACAATGCACATTCAATGAATAATTAAACTTCATTAAAAAATATAAAATAGACCAAAATCACATTATTATTTGAGTACACACATATCATTATGACGTTATAATCCGGTTCATTGCATTATCTAAGTGGGTAAGATTATGACACATTTAAGATCATAATAGTATTTGTTAAAAATATCATAATGAAAATTATGGGGTTTAAAGATATTGTAAGGAAACTCTTCTTGGTTCACATCCTAATATGCACAAAAACAATTGTTTTGAGAATATATTAAGCCGAGTGAACATAAATACAAGGGTGTCGTTTATACTATAAAATTAAGAAACAATATCTGGGAAATTACAATTACATACATATGCATAATGTTAAATTGATTTGCATAATCCTAGTGGCAGTCACATCTTATTCTGACAACTTAAAGATTATTTTTATCATTATCACCATTTAAACTCGCTATAAATACAATACTATATTAAATGTGTGCGCAACATAATTCCTTTGATAAAACATTACGTATATGAAATAAGAAAGCATGCACCCAATGTTATCTAGCTTTGACATGCAATATGTCTAATATATATATGGATTCATAAGGTCACAATTGTCTAATATAGTCGTCCAATTCTCTTATTAATACCATAATTTAATTATTGTTTATTATACACATGCAGAAGTATTGATAAAAAAAATCCATATTAGAAATTTAGCAAGTAATAAAATTTATCTTATTTGGAATAGTGGAAGTACTATTTTTTCAACGCACAACTTGCCAATGTAGACATATCAATAATAGTTATGCTCATGTTCATTATACAAAGCAATTTGGGAAACCTATCTAATGTCATGTACTCACTCTGTCCCAAAATAAGTGTAGCTGATTTAGTACAAACTCTATAGTTCAAAATTTAATTTTTGATATTTTTTGCTATTCATGTAGAACTGTAATTTTGTATGATGCCACTTACAAAGGGCAAACTGAATCACAGATCGAACTTTAGTTTGCATATTTGAAAGAACTTTTCTTACCGGTAGATCTAAAAAAATTTAAAGACCTACGTGCCCTACCCCGTGAACCAATGGGGTTGGAGTACATTTCACCTTGACACTTCCCCATTATAGATGTCACAATGCACTGATCGTGCATATCACAGGCCTACGTGCTAGTTTCCTGAAATAAAGATAGTACATTATAATGTCAATCCTTGAAATTGGTTTGTGAGGTCAGTAGCCCAACAACTCGTAAAAGTTATAGTTGAAACTCCAGTGGTTCGAATGAAGAATCGCCAGTTGCCAGCTTACTGCCACTTGTGCGCTTCACCATGTTGGGGGTGGACATGATTCACGCTGTTAGCTTACCATTGGAGATGATTCACACTGTCAGCTTACCATCAGGAGCTAGATAAAAATAATTGATTGTTGCTTAATCAATTTTGTCCATGAATTCCAGCTTGAAGAAAATACTACAATCTCTTGTAAGAAATACACTAACCGATCCACACAATTTTGCTTCATCCTCTACATTCTACATTGATATATAAAATTTGGAGCTCGAATTTCAAAATTTCACTGACAGGTTACCTTAATGGGTAATATTCATTTGTAGTTCAAGACACTTGTTCTATGTTCATTTATCCATCTACAAGATCTATGCGTATGTGGGATCATCGTGGATTGGTCATAATTCTGGTTCTGGAAGAATTTCTAGCCAGCTCGAAGCTTTTTAACCACATATCATCACTTATCTACATAAATAGTAGTATGTATTTCTTTGCACATATACATGGTTGTTGGCAAACACAGGAATAGATTATTCATTTTATTGCCATTTGTTTTTATGCAGGTGGTTCTAAAATTTGTCTACTTGGGTATCGGAACAGCAATCGTCTCCTTTCTTCGTGAGCACGAGCACACTTTGTCCACCTATACATATGTGTTTCTGTCATCTGCCTTGATACTAGATAGTTGTTGGCATGTTTGAGAAGATGGTAGTTAATGACATGCATGCTAATTTTTCTAATATGCAAGTTAGTATCATCATGCCGTGAATTCCAACCCATGTTGCTAAAGTTCTTATCCAGGGAGGATAGCTAACCTGTTGCATATAGGAAAAACAATGTTTACATGTTTTGTAATTTCAACGGAATGAAATTATATTTGAAATCATGGCGGCATTTTTTGCTCATGTAACACATTCAATATAAATATTTTGATCATATGTAAACCAAATATCTAGTGTTGATCTTGCCAAGCCAACTTGTTGTCTTTGCAGAGGTGTCATGTTGGACACTTACCGGTGAAAGGCAAGCGACACGCATTCGATCTCTATACCTCAAATCTGTCTTGAGACAGGATATATCATTCTTTGACCTAGAAATGACAACTGGGCAGATCGTTTCGAGAATGTCCGGTGATACTGTCCTAGTTCAGGATGCTATTGGTGAGAAGGTAAGGAATTTCTCCAAGTACAATGAAGAACACATAAGAAAAAAATTGTATTCGTTATATTCCTAATCTTATTGAAATTAACATAGACATGCACTCTAAACTCTTCAGGTCGGCAAGTTTCAATCACTTGTGGCTACTTTCGTTGGTGGTTTCATTGTAGGTTTCGTGAAAGGATGGCTTCTATCTCTTGTCATGTTGGCATCCATACCTCCAGTTGTACTTACTGGAGCAGTAGTGGCAAAACTGTTGTCCAAAATATCAAGCAGACGTCAAGCATCATATAGTGCTGCGGGTAATGTTGTCGAACAGACAATTGGTGCTATAAAAACAGTAAGTTTAGTTTACAAAACAAGTTTTGAATAATGCTATTATAAATGAGTTTATGTGCACTCTCTAATTTATATGATGGCTGTATATGCAAATAGGTTGTTTCTTTCAATGGGGAGAAGCAGGCCATCACAACGTACAATAAACTAATACACAAATCATACAAGACTGCTGTTGAGGAAGGACTTACTAATGGCTTTGGCATGGGTTCTGCTTTCTTTGCACTCTTCTCTAACTATGGTTTAGCCATCTGGTATGGTGGAAAGTTGGCTCTTACAAAAGGATACACAGGAGGACAAGTCATCACAGTCATATTGGCTATCATTATTGGGGCAGGGTCAGTCTTTACTCTTACCTTGAATTAGAATTCATATCTACCATATCACATTACCGAAAGTGATATCAACCAACTTTTGCAGGACTTTAGGTAATGCAGCCCCATGTATGACTGCCTTTGTAGAAGGACAATCAGCAGCACACCGACTGTTGACAACAATAAGGAGAAAACCAAAGGTTGATCCTGATGACAATAATGGTAAGCGATTGGAAGATATGAGGGGAGAAGTTGAGCTGAAGGATGTATATTTTAGCTACCCAGCCAGGCCTGAGCAACTGATATTTGATGGATTCTCACTTCTTGTGCCTAGTGGCACTACAATGGCTATAGTTGGGGAGAGTGGGAGCGGCAAGTCAACTGTGGTTAGTCTTGTAGAGAGATTCTATGATCCACATGATGGTGAGGTTTTAATTGACGGGATCAATATCAAGAGTTTACATCTTGATTCAATAAGAGGGAAAATTGGCCTTGTTAGCCAAGAGCCAGTGCTATTTATGACCTCAATTAAAGACAACATAACATATGGCAAGGAAGACGCAACAATTGAGGAGATCAAGAGAGCAGCTGAGCTCGCCAATGCAGCAATTTTCATCGATAAGTTGCCCAATGTGTGTGATAAAAATCATGTAGTTTAGATTTCTTCCATTTGAGCTGAGTGCTGATATTAAGATTTATCTCCTACCAGGGTTATGACACAATGGTTGGCCAACGTGGTGCTCAACTTTCAGGGGGGCAAAAGCAAAGAATTGCAATTGCGAGAGCAATCATTAAAAACCCCAAAATACTTTTGTTAGATGAGGCTACTAGCGCATTAGACGTGGAGTCGGAGAGGATAGTTCAGGAGGCATTGGATAGAATCATGGTGGACAGAACTACGCTCGTGGTGGCACATCGTCTAACTACTGTGAGAAATGCTGATTGCATATCAGTTGTTCAACAAGGAAAGATAGTTGAACAAGGTCAGTATTTCATTTCTATCACCCATTTTTTTTACCAATAACCTATTTTTCACATCTTAATTAGATTTTTCAACTTCATGCATATAGGTTCCCATGATGAATTGGTGCTAAACTTGGATGGCGCGTACTCTCAACTTGTTTTGCTACAAGAAAGTCATACAGAGCATAAAATAGACCGCCGATTGTCTACTCCAAGGTCTAAAAGTAAAAGCTTGTCAATGAAGCGGTCGATTAGTGGTTCGATAGGCAATAGTAGTGGGCATTCTTTCACCCTCCCCTTCGGGCTACCTAGTGCAATTGAATTTCCTGGAGGAAATGAAACACATGGGCAGAATCAGGAAGAGCTGAATGGTGATGGTGAGGTCCCAAAGAAAGCTCCTATGGTACAACTAGCGCTTCTTAACAAGCCAGAGGTACCTATTCTTCTGTTAGGATCTCTAGCTGCAGCAGTCCATGGAGTGCTTTTCCCAGTGTTTGGTTTAATACTTTCGGGTGCCATTAAAGCTTTCTATGAGCAACCAGATAAACTCAGAAAAAATACTAGTTTTTGGGGTCTAATGTGTGTTGTCATGGGTATCATATCAATAATCTCAATACCAGCAGAGTTCTCCTTGTTTGGACTAGCTGGTGGCAAGCTTATAGAACGCATCCGAGCTTTGTCATTTCAAAGCATTGTGCACCAAGAAGTTGCTTGGTTTGATGATCCGAGAAATTCCAGGTGTGTTACATATTTTCTCTTGGTTTGTTCTTCTATATATTATGAACTTTACTCCGAGGCACTTTATATAATCGCCAAATTATGTATTACAGCGGAGCACTTGGTGCAAGACTATCAATTGATTCTTCGAATGTCCGACGTTTAGTGGGAGATAACTTGTCTTTAATGGTTCAGATTATCTCAAATCTAGTCACGGGAGTTGTCATTGCTATCATTGCTGACTGGAAGCTTGCTTTGATTATCATATGTGTGATTCCACTTACTGGTATTCAAGGTTATGCCAATGTGAAGTTCTTGAATGGTTTTAGTCAAGATGCTAAGGTAATTCATTAAACAAAGTTGTTGGGATGTTCCTCAAGTTATATGACATTTTGAGAACAAAGCCCTAAAACTAGATGCTACACCCTATAGCTAGATATATTTTTCTTTGGGCATAGGCTTTGTATCCAAAATACATAATTTACCAGTAATTTCACTATTATAGGCATAAAAGGTGAAGAAAACTATACACTTCGGAAATTCCTTGTGAGAAAAATTTATGCATATCATTTAGCTAAAATAAATTTGAAGATATTAGTTGCCAATGTTCCAAAACTTGCTCCGAAATAAAGACTTTTGGGGATCCGGGGCGAGTAATGATGCAGTGCATGCATAGCTTGTACCGTCAATCTAGAACTACTAGCTCATTACCCGTGCTTTTGATGGATTATTTTCAGCCAGGGTCCTCGGCTTGCCCATATTCATATATCTCACACGCTATTGTGTACATCTGAGCTCCTTCTTCGCCAGTGTCACGACTTAGTGTTCTTGCTCTCCTTAAAACATTACACCATGTCCTCAACCATAGTCACATACTATCATTGTTCTATCTCACATCTGGTATGATCTGTATCCGGTATAAATTTTGAAGGAGGTGGTGAACTTAATTTTTTTTTATGCGAGGAGCTTCGTTGTGATTAATTATTTGTTAGAGATTTTTACCAAGGTGAAAAAGGAAAGAGGAATAGATGGAAGAACTATAGACAGATCCATTTATATAACAGTAAAGAAAACAAAAACAATCTGATTAAATTTACAAAGTGAGGTCATTTTTTTACTTCACATTTCTACTTCATCAAGCATAGGTAACTGTTTTTCATTTTCTTAACACCTTTTGAGTTTGTGATAATGGCTTTCTCATCAGATGATGAATGAAGATGCGAGTCAAGTGGCCACAGATGCAGTTAGTAGTATAAGGACTGTAGCTTCTTTTTGTTCTGAAAAAAGAATTACAAGAATATATGAGCAGAAATGTGAAGCCTCAAAGAATCAAGGATTCAAAACAGGAATAGCCGGGGGCATTGGATTTGGTTTTTCATTCCTGATGTTGTACCTTACATACGGTCTTTGTTTCTATGTTGGAGGGCAATTCGTGCGCCATGGCAAATCAAATTCTCGTGATGTTTTTGAGGTACACATATGCACTATTTCAGCAGTAAAGTTTCTGGTTGAGGATCCTCTTCTTAGTAATTTTTTAATCTTAATCCTTCCATGATTAACCACTTTCATGAGGTCATTTCACATAGTAAGTCATACTTTGCAGGTTTTCTTCGCACTGATGTTAGCAACTTTGGGAGTATCTCAAACAAGTGCAATGGCATCCGATTCAAAAAAAAGCAAAGGATTCAGCTGTCTCCGTATTTGCTTTGCTGGATCGGAAGTCTGAAATCGACTCAAGTAGCAATGAGGGCTTGACTTTAGACGAGGTCAAGGGCAACATCGATTTTCGACATGTTAGCTTCAACTACCCAACACGCCCAGATGTTGTAATATTTAACAACTTTACCTTGCACATTCCCTATGGAAAGGTTAGCCTACTCGTATACTCATCACATTGTTATATCTTCTACAATCATGTACTTGGTGTGGTGTCTTATGTTTGTTATGGTCCTATATAGACTATTGCACTCGTTGGAGAGAGTGGTTGTGGCAAGTCAACTGTAATCGCTCTGTTGGAGAGATTCTACAATCCTGATTCAGGTACCATTTTATTGGATGGAGTGGAAATCAAGAGCTTGAACATCAACTGGTTGAGGAAGCAAACTGGACTAGTTAGCCAAGAGCCTGTACTCTTCAATGACACAATTCGTGCCAACATAGCCTACGGAAAGGACGGAGAAGTCAGTGAGGAGGAGCTCATTGTGGCGGCAAAGGCATCCAATGCGCATGAGTTCATATCAAGCCTTCCTCAAGGATATGCCACCTCCGTTGGGGAGAGAGGGATACAACTATCCGGTGGTCAGAAGCAAAGGGTGGCTATTGCAAGGGCCATACTGAAAGACCCGAAGATACTACTGCTCGACGAGGCGACCAGCGCCTTGGATGCTGAATCTGAGCGGATCGTGCAGAATGCCTTGGATCATGTGATGGTTGGCAGGACCACGGTTGCCGTGGCGCACCGCCTCTCGACGGTCAAAGGCGCCGACATCATTGCAGTCCTCAAGGATGGTGCGATTGTGGAGAAAGGGGGGCACGAGTCCCTGATGAACATCAAAGATGGAGTGTACGCTTCACTTGTTGAACTTCGTTCGACTCACCATGAAAATGCCTAGGATGAGCATGGTCATTTCCTATCTGTATACACGTGGTATGCGGCGCCCAGTTTGCTGTATCTAGCAGTCGAAGTCTATTTGATGTAAGTTTGCTCGCATTTACAAGGAGAGATTCTGCTTCTGCTTTAGATTTTGATTCTGGTTCTGAAACGTACATTTCCTGCTATGCGCAGAGCAGTGTAGTTTTGTGCTGTAACAAGTATATATAAATAATTGAAGATCTCCCTTCAGAAATTATTGTATGGAGATGTCTGTAGCTCTTGTTTATCTGGCTAAAATCTACCTACAGTTGAGGAATTGATCTTACATACAGTGCAAGCAAATGCGTAAGGAAATGTCAATCAATACTTACCAGCGAACCAGCAGTGGGCAGTGTCACGATGTCCAAGAGGATTCAGAGGCGTCGTACGGGTGTGCTCGGCACATAGCGCACTGAATATAGGAGCTCCCCTTGTCCATGGGCTTCCGTGGCCTAGATTCGATTCAATTACATGATTCTCTTACATGTTGCAACTCTTGTTTCTCTTCTTATATATATGTTCTAGAAGGTGCTTCTTTGGTATCTTGTCAATATATGTACTTTGGCTAAGCCCTTAGGACCTTCCTCTTTTTCCTCTCTCCCCCCCTCATCTAAACAAGTGATACATAAGCAGTTTTTTTCCACATTTTTTGTTTGGTACCAAATTTCCCCGGTTTATAAGCACGAGGACGAAATCTCGACCAAAAGAAGACAAGGGACCAGATGTCAATTTCTTGTAAACTTGAGGGGTCAAAATATAGTTTTGTATATAAAGTATAACTTCATTACTTGAAAGGAGTGCATATTTGGTGTGGTATATATAGGATGGGACAATTATACTATTGTTGTTAAATTTATTTATTCTGTTGGGAAATTGTACTATGCCTACCATACATTATACACTGAAACTCTTTATAGTTAATGCATTCTTTTATAAAAAAAAATTCCATGAATGACAAGCGAAAGTGCCCACATGCATTAGCATGTGCTCGCTACAACACATGTGTCGTGATCGATCGGTTCAAAGATGATGAACTTAGTAACATGATCCATATTTTTTTCAAGTTTTATTGCGAATTGGATGTGATTTTCCTAGGGAGATGCTTTGTACTAGAATTGAATCTATCATCCATATTTTCATTGCTTGAGATGTGTGCCCTATAAACCCATTTGTTCAATACCTTCTCTCTCCTTTGGTCCATCAACCTTCCTCCCTGTTCTTTGACAACCGAGACAACTAGCTTGGGGGCCACATCAGGGGCAGGCCCAATTTATTTTCCACTAGATGCACTTCATATGATTGGTGCACATGTAGTATAAATACATAGAATATGATTTTTTTTCCTTTAAGCATGAATATATTCTATTGAAACTATAAATTTTTATTAGTGGGGGGTTGGCCCCTCTCGACCTTAATTTTGTCTTCTCGTAGGCTCCTAAGTAAGTGAGTAGTGGGTATCTCTGCAGTCGGCATCATCATATCTACCCATGCTTTTTTTAGTTTGATTCTAAAGATTATTTTTTTATCAGTTTGGATATTACTATTCATGGTGTTAAAATCTTCAAAAGAAGATCAATCTGGGCATGTTTTGGAAAATAATATTAATGAATCTAATTGATCATGTTTTACTTATTTCATGTCAATGTGACACATGGTTAATATGAAAGAGGTTTCTTGAAACTTCCATTTTATTTATTTTTATGGTATGACATATAATTGAAGGAATTGCATCATGGTTTATAGAGTTTCTCACATGTAAAGCGTTTTGGATTTTTTCTTTGAGATCCATTCATTACGAGCTGAAAATGTGATAGAGGCACAAATGAAACCGTGATGGAAACTTGGATTTTTTTTGGAAACCGAAGTAAAAGTTCGGTTAATATTTCTAGAAACCGAGATTAATACACAATATAGTTGAAAAATATTTTCAAAGCGGCTGTAATATGTGGAAAATAATAAGTTGTAAATCAAATGTAATTGCATATAATATTTTGAGACTAGCTAAATTTCAAATAAAATAGAGATTAAATGGCAAGTACAAGTATGCAAAACCTAGACCAGAATAGAGTTGATTCCGCAAATGCCTCCACGTGGGTAGGTACCATCTGGAAAAAAATAGGAATGTAGAAATGGGTGCAAAGAATCAATTGTGGCTAAGAGGACTACTCTTGGAAAATCATTTCACATCTGGAGAGATTCTCAGAGCTCATCCGCGAGCGCGACGGTGGTAGGTTGGAATAAGAGAGAGCAAACCTCAAAAATCTCAACGGAACTTTGGTAGTGTCAGCGGGTGTCCAAATATTTGCAACCTTGAAAGTTCGGACCAAACTCAAAGTAATTTCAAAACTAGTTTGAATTAGAGTAAAATTCATCAAGTTTGATTGGGATTTTGATGTTTCAAAACCAAAGAATTTTCAAAATTTTGGACATTTCGTGAGGTCAAATGTTTCCTTTTTCCAAAACTTTAACGGAAAGGCTAAAAATCTGATGTCGGTTTTTTAGACATGGCAAATCGAAAGTTTTTCATGGCAATTTGAGGATGGCAAATCCAAGCACGGCAATTTTCCTGGCAAAAAATGAATTAAGTCGGATTTTTCATACTCACCAACTAAACTTGCCATCACCGGCGAACGCAACTTGCCATGAAAGACATTCGATTTGTTATGCCTAAAAATCTGATGTTCGCTGGTTATCTGGGTCCAGCTTTAAAGCGTGGGCGTAGCATCGTAGGTGGTATCCTTTAGTTGCAAGAGCAACACCCTGAGCCCCTTGGTCTTGAGCCTGTCCCTCCCAATGGAATCGACGAGGGCAAGAGCTTTGGGCGAGCTCATCAGGGGGATCCTCAGGTGGTTGTTGGGTCAGGTGAATCGATTCGTTGACGCTGGCCCCAACCAACATGCTGATGGATTGTACGCACTCAATAATACAGAAAGAATAGGTCAAGTAAACAGCTTTTATTTTTGGAAATGGAGGCATGCCCCCGGCCTCTGCATCATGATGATGCATGCAGCCATAAGGTCAAGTAAACAGCTAAAACAATACAATAGGATGCTCTTTCTATACCAGTTGGACAGGTGACAGGTGTACAATAATACATGAAGATTAGGTTAAGTATAAGCAACCAAACGATACTGTAGAGATGCTCTCTTCCTATACCGTTTGGATTATCTGCCCAAGTTCTGTACTCATGTGAAGCAAGTTGGAGTATCTATTCATGTTAAGTATATGCCACGACAAGTCTGTCCAAGATTAGGTACAGGCTGCCGATGCAACTCATCTGGACTGCTGCTTGCATGATTGCCCAACGCTGAGATAAGGTGCATTGAAATTTTAGATTATGAATTTATGATTATGAAACAGCGTATATATATAGATCGGTCAACAGGTCCTGTTGCACCGCACACGGTGACTCGGCACCGTTTGTCTACGTACTGTAATATTACGTCAACGCATGACATAACTGGTGCTCACCCAAAGGGCCAGATTTGGATTCGAATTCCTCGAGAAGTTCATTTTTGTCAATTTTACTGAACTTGATCATCTCACACCTAAATGTCTAGCTTTAAATAATTATATTTTGTTAATGACATATTGGGAAAAAGAGCTCAGGTTCATATGCTCCCGCAAGAACAATAAAATTGAGAAAGTTCTCTATTGTCAAATGTCAATGATGTTCAAGTCTATGTCTACAAATGTGCGAATGTGTTACAATACCTCTTCAGTCCCTATAGAAGAGGTACACATCATCTAAAAGTTCAACGATGTTATAAATCAAGAATAAACGCCAAGGACGGCCCAGAAATACGCTTTCTAATCCAGTTACGTACGTCATTCCCTACTCTTTGCTGTTAGTGGAGCATAACTAATACCCTACTCTGGCAACAGGGTGTGCAACGCTAAAATATTCCTCCACCTCCAGTCATTGGCCTGCCCCATAAATACCCTGCAACTGAGTAGAAGAAATGTCAGAAGTATGTACACAAATTAAAGCAATGGACGCAGCAGCAGTTGGTGCCGAGGGAGAGGAGAGCGTGGGGCAGCACGAGAAGGTGTCCTTCATGGGGCTGTTCCGGCATGCCGACGGCAAGGACCAGCTGCTGATGCTGGTCGGCACGGTGGCCGCGCTGGCCAACGGCATGACCACGCCCCTCATGACCGTCTTCTTCGGCGACGTCCTCGACGGTTTTGGCGGCGCCACCGACGCCAACGTCCTCCAGCGCGTCAACAAGGTAAGCCCCGATCGTCTCACGCGCTCAGCTGCTTCCATGGCTGTAGGCTTATTGGCATGTAAAACATATATGTTATACCTACTTTGCTGCAACTTCGTCAGTCGTCCATGTTATATATCCTAAGCGTGCGATCACTTCTACTCCCTCCGTCCTATAATATAAGGGCGTTTTTGACACTACACTGGTGTCATGGGACGGATGGAGTAATTTATAACACCATCCATGTTTATTAGCCAGAAATCAGAGGGATGATCACCCTTATCAATGAGAGGGATGCTCTCGCTTGGAGCATCTTCCATCCAGCTACTACAGAGCGACCTCCTAGCCATTTTAGCGAACTCATGCGCTACGCAATTTTAGCCACATTTCTCTAACTTGGACTCATAGTAGAAGGTGACCTCCTGCCTTTTGTTGAGCCATTTTGATCCATAGCTGTATACTCCCTCCATCCAAAAAAAGTAAAATTTTCTATAAACTTCGTCAAACCATAAAAAGTCTGATTAATGGCAGACCTAAAACTTCAAATATTTTGGAACCGAGGAAGTATGAGATAAAAACTAGTTACGCTATCAGTGGGCCTTTTAATTATCTGGCCATGTAAATAGCTAAATAATAAGAATTCTCAACTGTGTTGCTAAAAAATATATTTGTCAACTGTCATATTGGTCTCCGTCGTGCGAGCCCATTGATGCTTTATGCGTCAAAATGCTGGGGAAATGCGCAGAAGGCTCCTCCATGGACCGGCGCAGTGAGGCCTCTTGTTCACGTTATTGGAAGTTTGCTTCTGGCGAATTTTTTTGCTTTTTTTTTTCTACTTCCTGATTTACCCCAGTGTTTTTCCTTGATTTCTCATTTTGTTTGCTCCATTTTCCATCTTAGTTTTCTCTATTCCCTTTTCAAGTTTTCTTTTGTTTCACATTTATTACATATCTGAACATTTTTATAAATGTGAGAACATTTTTTCAGATTCAAAATCATATTTTAGTTCGACAACATTTAAAAAAATGAAAACAAATTTATAGTAAACATTTTAGAAAATCGTATTTGTTTTTTATAAAATCATATTTTTAGGAATAATATGAATATTTTATAAATTTTGTGCACATTTCTGAAAACAATTGGGAATATTTTCTAAAATTTCATGAAATTTTCAGACAATTTGCAATCATTTTAAAAAGTAAATTATCAAATACTTTATAAGGTAAGAAAAAATGATAAAATGGAAAAATCAGCCAAACAAAAGGAAACCCGACGGAAGGCCGGCTCACATGGCTACATCAATGCTACTTTGGCAGGCCCAACGTCCCTTACTCATGTGCGGGAGCTTGATATTATGTCTTAGCGGGTGTCAGATAGGATTAGCCCTCTATTGCTATGAGGCAAATCCAATCCTATTTGTCCCTCTTTGTGGTAAATACGGACGTTTGTGCAAAAGTTTTCCAATTAGTGAACCCGCATAGTAATGTGTGATGTGATTTTTTTTCTTGCTGGTTTATTTTTAATTTTATTGAAATTTCCTTATTATTATTATTTTTAATTTTACTATTTTCTATTTAATTTTTTGTATCCTTTTCCTTTTTTTCGAAGTACATTTTTTCAGGTCTATTGCTCCTCCTTTTTTTCTATGTTTTTCTCTCTTCGAAAAGTGCATGAACATTTTTAAAATTATACCAACACAAATACAGGCACACATAAAGAACTCTTCTCAAAGATCTGAACAATTATTTTTCAAATATAATGATATTTCTTTTCATATACATGGATTATTTATTTTTTAAATATTAGATGCACATTTCTTTTGAATATATGGACATCCATATTCAGCTACATGAACATCTTTATTTTCTATATATAAATATTTCACATTATTAAACTGATTAAATATTAAATCTAATATGGTGAACCAATGTTCGTTTCATTATGTTTCCCTATAGGCAGAGCCACTCCATTTCCCGTTTAAAACAGCAAATAGGAGATTCCCGTTTGGCAATGCCCATATATGTGAAAGTATTCTTGCAAGTTACAACAAAAGTCCCCTTATAAAGAAACAATTTGCACAGAATAAAAATTAATATGAGAAACAAAAGGAATTTAGGTAATCCTATATGCATTGCGTTACAGTGGCAACTAAACAATAACCACAAGTGTTTAGAAGCGGAGAAAGAGATAGAGAAGAGGGTGATGACGGGGGAGAGATGGCGCCCGTTTAGAGCTATGAGAGGGGGAGTCTGGGCGAAGAGAGTGCACGCAGAAGGATTGAATGAGACCAACGGGGGGAGGGGGTTGGGGAGACTTGGCGGTAGTGGAAAAACACAAGGGGATTTCTTCAATAGCATAATGTGGACCCATGTGTGGAAATATTGGGGAAGGCTTAAGCCTCACTTGAGAAGCCGCCTAATAGCCATTCAATATCCGTTAGTGAATCAGAGTGCCCCTAGCTATGACGGTGAGATTAAGCCTGATCCGCGTCTTGATCTTGTTGGATGGGGGAACTTTGAGGGGGGTGCTATCATGCCAGGAGTGGTCCACAAGGAACGCGGCATGGGGAAAACAAATTAGGAGGGCAAGGTGCCAATGATTTTGAGAGCGGGAGGTGGATAGAGGAGGGGCGATGTGTTGGTGGGCAGAGGTGGCAGAGAGGATAACACCCCGTTTTCTTCACATCAATCATTGAGGCATCAGAGAAGAATAACTAGCATGGAGTGAATAAATGTTGCCATATATTTCTCAAAGCAGCCATTTATTTCACTTGATTAACAACCTTCATTTCTTTCCTTTCTTTCTAGTTCCTCCACATTATACCTAGCTTCATTCCTAGTTCTTCCAATTTTTGCATTCATGTGTGTGTGTCTGAGAGAGAAAGGGTGGGGAGAGGCGCAACATCGAGGGATTTCGTTTCAATCTGCACCTTTATATGGAAGCCTAACATACCTAATGGGTTGAATCTTATGTGAGTGTACTGAAAGTTTCAGCCATGTGTGACATGGTTGCCACTCAAATTTGTGTATGATGTAGGTGTATTTGTGGTGATTTCAAAATAAATAGCCGTATCCGCCTCACCAATGACAACTTTTTGGAACCATGTGTGACTAGGTGTCTTACAAGTCCTATTGTGTACTAGTACATCATGTGCTACTAACGTTATTATATTATCATAAGAATTGTCAAGATTTACTAAATTTAAATGGAATATATTCACATGATAAATAATGGTCAAATTTGCATCTTGGAGAACACATTAATACTAAAAACACTGGGTATTTAGGAATATAGAGACCACTTCAATATCGAAAACACCATCCTTATGTTATTTTTAAAGTATGTTTATGCCATAAATAATGGAAATAGTTGCACATTGGATACCATCTCAATAACCAAAACATCATCCATTCACACATAAGCACACGCATGGGGACGAGAGAGAGAGAGAGAGAGAGAGAGAGAGAGAGGAGGGAGAGGGATAGGGAGAGAGGGAGGGGAGAGAGGGAGAGTGGGAGAGAGAGAACTGGTTAATATAGGCTATGAAACCTTACATGTATGAAGAAATGTAGGTAGATGTTCCTGTAAAAAACGTGTTACCCATACAAGACATCGACCAAATATAGGAATAATATATAGCCCAATAGAAATACGATACATGACCTCACAATCGAGCCTAAATTTCTAAGTAAAGTAGACATATCAAGTCCATAGCTCTTAAGCTGCACACATGTCACACTTGAGGCAGAACTGTAATTGTCACCTCAACCATTTGTGCCTCTTCCCTCTTCTCGCCACAACTAGACAGGGAGACATGTTTAAGATAGAGAGATGTTCTTAGGATGTGGAGCAACATATGCTTGAGAGGTTTTTGATAGTTTTTGGTGGTGGTATAGGGGGCTTGGAATGGGATGAGATATGTCATTTATAATTTGGATTTGGCGGTGAGGATGTTGTGGCAGTTCAACCTTAAGTTAATGCTCTACACAGTGAAGGCTCCTGATATGGCCTTTACTTACTGGATACAGAATGGTAATAGACATGTTGTCTCCCCCTTTGAAGGTGTATCATTGATGTTGGCGATCTGGAGTTCACTTATTGGATATAGAAATGGAAGTGGGGTTGTCTCTCTTAATTAGGCCCCTACTCTTTAAGAGTCTTTGTCTAGTGTTGGTTGGCCAGTTAGATCAACAAATGTCCTTGTGTGTGCATCATCTCTGTTTTAATGCCACTCATCAATCTAACTCAAATCACGTAGTACAAATAAAATCAACATGATTTTTTTCTCATACAACATTCTAGTGTTAAATAGCTTGCTATAGTGTCTCTATAGTTCCATTATATATTTTTGGGACTCCAAAATGCTACATGACCTTTCAATGTTTAGCAATACTAGTATTTGCACTATACCTCTGAATTGCTCTGCTATTTGACTTAGTTTATAGCTAGCAATAGTCCGACTATTGCATATAGGTAATTTATCACAAAATAATATGGTTATATGGAATTACACTTACATGTAAATACACTGAATGGTTATGTATTATAGTGTAATAGAGTAAACACATTAATACATTTTCACCTTGTCGTCATTTCATTAATACAGGCGGTTCTGAACTTTGTCTACTTGGGTATCGGAGCAGCAGTCATATCCTTTCTTCGTGAGCATGACATACTTTGTCGACATATTTATATGTGTTTGCACCACCTACTAAGATACTAGTCAATTGTTGGACATGTTTGAGAAATGGTCTTTAATGCACAAACTAGCATTTATATTTGCAAGTTATCGTCATGGCATGATTCCAAGTCATGTTCCTATAGTTCCTATTTGAATAGTATATAGAAAAACCATGAATATAAGATGAACGGTCTTAACATCTTTTGTATTTCAACAAGAAGAAGATAGATAAACAAACATGTTAAAACTCCATTAGCAATGACGGCGGGAAAAATGTATTCACGTAGCACATCTAACAACAAAATTGAGCCATACATAGGCCATGCAGTGATCATCATATCAAGGTAGGATAAGCCAACTTTTTGTGTGCAGAGGTGTCATGCTGGACAATTACTGGTGAAAGGCAGGCATCACTCATTCGATCTGAATACCTCAAATCTGTCTTGAGACAGGATATTTCATTCTTTGACACAGAAATGACAACTGGGCAAGTAGTTTCAAAAATGTCTGGTGATATAGTGCTAGTTCAAGATGCTATTGGTGAGAAGGTAACGACTTTCTCCAAGTCAACTGAAGAGCAACAAGAAAAATTATATTCATCAAATTGCGTCCCGTATTAAAATTAACATAAATATATATGCATTGTAAAATTCCCCAGGTCGGCAAGTTCCAAAACCTCGTGGCTGCTTTCCTTGGTGGTTTCATTGTAGGTTTTGTGAAAGGATGGATTCTATCTCTTGTCATGTTGGCATGCGTACCTCCAATTTTATTTGCTGCAGGAGTAGTGGCAAAAGTATTGTCAAAAATCTCTAGCAGAGGTCAAGCATCATACAGTAATGCGGGGAACATTGTCGAACAGACAATTGGAGCCATAAAAACAGTAAGTTCAGTTCACAGAGCATTTAAACATTGGTTAGTATAAATGACTTTCCGTGTACCCAGAAAGTTATCTTGTGGCTATATATGTCTAGGTTGTTTCTTTCAATGGAGAGAAGAAGGCCATCATATCGTACAATAAACTAATACACAAAGCATACAAGACTGATGTTGAGGAAGGACTTACCAATGGCTTTGGCATGGCATCTGTTTTGTTCGTATTCTACTCTAGCTATGGTTTAGCCATATGGTACGGTGGAAAGTTGGTACTTGCAAAAGGATACACAGGAGGACAAGTCATCACTGTCTTATTGGCTATCATGACTGGGGCAATGTGAGTTTTTACTCCTACCCTGAAGTAGAATCCATACGATAATGATCCTTCATATCAAATTATTGGCAGTGAAATTTGTCAATTGTCAATTGTAGGTCTTTAGGTAATGCAGCCCCATGTATGACTGCCTTTATAGAAGGACAATCAGCAGCACATAGATTATTCACAACAATCAAGAGGAAACCAGAGATTGACCCTAACAACAATAGTGGTGAGAAACTAGTAGACATGAGGGGTGATATTGAGCTGAAGGATGTCTATTTTAGCTACCCAACAAGGCGTGGGCAACTAATATTTGATGGATTCTCACTACATGTGCCTAGTGGCACTACAATGGCTATAGTTGGAGAGAGTGGGAGTGGCAAGTCAACTGTGATTAGTCTTGTAGAGAGATTCTATGATCCGCAAGCTGGAGAGGTTTTGATTGACGGGGTTAATATAAAAGATTTACAGCTTGATTCGATAAGAAGGAAAATTTCTCTTGTTGGCCAAGAGCCCTTGCTCTTTATGACATCAATTAAAGATAACATAACATATGGAAAAGAAGATGCAACAATTGAGGAGATCAAGAGAGCCGCTAAGCTCGCCAACGCAGCAATTTTTATCGATAAGTTGCCCAATGTGCGTGAAACATTCACTATGTAATTCCAAGTTCTTGCATTTGAGTTGAGTGCTAATATTTACATTTATCTTGTACCAGGGTTATGACACAATGGTTGGCCAGCGTGGTGCTCAACTTTCAGGGGGACAAAAGCAAAGGATTGCAATTGCTAGGGCAATCATTAAAAACCCCAGAATACTTTTGTTAGACGAGGCTACTAGTGCATTAGATGTGGAGTCAGAGAGGATAGTTCAGGAGGCATTGGATAGGATCATGGTGGACAGAACTACGCTTGTGGTTGCACATCGTCTAACTACTGTGAGAAACGTTGATTGCATATCAGTTATTCAACAAGGAAAGATAGTTCAACAAGGTCATGATCCCCATTTCCACCTTTCACTTCTTATCAATCACCTGTTTGAATAATTTTTAACTAAATTGTTCATATTTCTACATATATTTTATATAGGTTCCCATGATGAATTAATACTAAACTTAGATGGTGCCTACTCTCAACTTATTCTGCTCCAAGAAAGTCATGTAGAGCAGAAAATGGACCATCGACTATCTGCTTCAAGATCAAGTACAAGCCTGTCATTGAAGCGGTCGATTAGTGCTTCACTAGGAAATAATAATGAGCTTTCTTGCACACTCCCATTCGGGCTACCTAGCACAATTGAGATGCCTGGAGAATATGACACACATGGAAATAATCAAAAAGAGAAGAATGGTGAGGGAGAGGCACCAAAGAAAGATCCTATGGTACGTCTAGCAATTCTTAACAAGCCAGAGGTACCTATTCTTATATTAGGATCCCTAGCTGCGGCAGTTCATGGAGTTATTTTTCCAGTGTTTGGTTTAGTGATTTCAAGTGCAATTAAATCTTTATATGAGCCGGCAGATAAACTTAGAAGTGATACAAGTTTTTGGGGTATGATGTGCTTTGTTATGGGTATCATATCAGTAATCACAATACCAGCAGAGTTCTTATTATTTGGAATAGCTGGAGGCAAGCTTATAGAGCGCATCCGAGCTTTGTCATTTCAAAGCATTGTTCACCAAGAAGTTGCTTGGTTTGATGATCCTAGAAATTCCAGGTGTGTGCAGCTTTGATCTCTTGGATTCTCTTCCAACTATAGATTTCATGAACACTACTTTCAAGTACTATAACTGCCAAATTATATCTTACAGCGGAGCACTTGGTGCAAGACTATCAATTGATGCTTTGAATGTCCGGCGTTTAGTGGGCGATAACTTGTCATTAATTATTCAACTTAGCTCAACGCTTGTCACAGGAGTTGTCATTTCTATGATAGCTGACTGGAAGCTAGCTTTGATCACCATGTGTGTGATTCCACTTGTGGGTCTTCAAAGTTATGCCCACGTGAAGTTCCTGAATGGTTTTAGTCAAGATGCTAAGGTAATTAACTAAATAAAATTGTTGGGTTGTTACCAAGTAATATGACATTTTTTGAATAATTCCTGAAAAGTAAATGAACCCAATAGTTCCATAAATGTTGTTGCTTTGGACTTAGGCACAAAAATATAACTTTACGACCAATTTTTTCCCATAATACGTAGAAAACGCCAAGGAAATTATACATTATGAAAGTATCTTTTGAGATTTATTTACGCATATGACTTAATAAAGTAAATCTAGATCTACTAGATGGTAGTGTACTGGACGTTATTGACTCTCATTATTTCCAAAAACACACCTTTTTGGGAAACTTGGGGGGGGGGGTAACAAAGTACAACAATTGAGTTTTCTACTATCAACTTGGAACCACTACCTCATTATTTGTGCTTTTTTCTACATGTTACATTAATTCAAGTTCAATGGCTCACCCTATTTCATATACCACATATCCTATATTGGGCACATAGAGTCCATCTTGGGAAGTGTCACAATGAGTGTTCATGCTTGGCTTACTATCTCACACGGTGTCCTTGGCCCCATATTTAATCCTGTCATAGTACTTTTATTTCCCGTGTCGTGATCCATGTAGAAATTTGATGGAGGTGTTGAACTTAAATTGTAATGAGGGGAGCTTCATCGTATTTTGATTAGTTCTCCTATAATTGTTTGTGCAAGATTATTAGCAAGATGAGAAAGGGAAGCTGAAGAGGTGGATGAACCATGATAGGCTCCATTTAAATAATAGTGAAGATAGAAGTTAAATAAAAATATTCAATTATGTTTACGAGTTCAGACATATACATCTTCTACTTCATCAAGCGTAGTAAGAATTGACACTTACTTCATTTTTGTTTCCTCAAAACTTTTGAAGTTAACGATTATACATTGGTCATTCTCCAGATGATGTATGAAGATGCAAGTCAAGTGGCCACGGATGCAGTTAGTAGTATAAGGACAATAGCTTCCTTTTGTTGTGAGAAAAGAATTACAAGAATATATGATCGTAAATGTAGAGCCTCAGTGAATCAAGGAGTCAAAACAGGAATAGTTGGGGGTATTGGATTTGGTTTTTCATACTTGACATTGTACCTCACATACGGCCTTTGTTTCTATGTCGGGGGGCAATTTGTGCGACAAGGCAAATCAAATTTTGGTGAAGTTTTTAAGGTATGTAGATGCAGTGTTTCACATGTAAATTTACTCACTAAGGATTATCTTCTCCATATTTTTTGCCATAGTTCTACCATGAGGTCACTTCACTTAGTAAGTCAATTTTGCAGGTTTTCTTTGCACTGGTCTTAGCAACTATGGGAGTATCTGAAACAAGTGCAATGGCCTCCGATTCAAAAAAAGCAAAGGATTCAGCTATCTCTATATTTACTTTGCTAGACCGAGTATCCGAAATTGATTCAAGGAGCAATCAGGGTTTGATATTAGATGAGGTCAAGGGGAACATAGATTTCCAACAAGTCAGCTTCAAATACCCAAGTCGCCTAGATATTCAAATCTTCCATGACTTTACCCTACACATACCCTCTGGAAAGGTTAGCCTGCTTCTCATATAATAATCGTGTCGTCATATCTTGTACAACCATGCACTTAGGAGCTTGCTTTCGATATGCTCTTATATAGACTGTTGCGCTTGTTGGAGAAAGTGGTAGCGGCAAGTCAACTGTAATCACACTATTGGAGAGATTCTACAATCCCGATTCAGGTACCATTCAATTGGATGGAGTGGAAATCAAGAGCTTAAACATAAATTGGTTTAGAAACCAAATTGGACTGGTGAGCCAAGAGCCTATACTCTTCGATGACACAATACGTGCCAACATAGCCTATGGTAAGGATGGGGATGTCACCGAAGAGGAGCTCATTGCAGCTGCAAAAATATCCAATGCACATGAGTTCATATCAAGCCTTCCTCAAGGGTATGGCACCTTCGTTGGGGAGAGAGGGGCACAACTATCCGGTGGCCAGAAGCAACGGGTGGCTATTGCGAGGGCGATACTCAAAGATCCTAAGATACTACTACTCGACGAAGCAACTAGTGCCTTGGATGCAGAATCTGAGCGAATTGTGCAGAATGCCTTAGATCATGTGATGGTTGGCAGGACCACGATTGTCGTGGCACACCGCCTATCTACTATCAAAGGCGCCGATATCATTGCAGTTCTCAAAGATGGTGCAATAGTGGAGAAAGGAAGTCATGACTCCTTGGTGAACATCAAAGATGGATTGTATGCTTCACTAGTTGAACTCCGTTCAGCATCACCGTAATACCTAGGATTAGTATCGGTTCCTATTGTATACATGTGTTACATGTTGGTTGACCCCCTTTTTGATTGTTGACTTGTAATTGCGATACATTAGGAACTTGAAAAGGGGCTCAAGAAGTAAATAGCCATTTGTTGTGTCTATGCCTATCTAAATTAAGAGTGTACATATATTGGAAAAAAAGATTATTTGTCAGGTTTTGATTCTCAAATGTACATTTCTAGTGTCAATGCATAAAGGCGTGTGGTTTTGTACTGTACATACCGTATGTATATAATTATTCGAAGAATCATCTTTTGACATGTCAAACATATCATACATTGTATGAAGATGATATATAGCTCCTTTTTTCAGATGTTGTTGCTATCCACGGTTTAGGTGCTAATTCGTACATGTGTATTTTCATTGTGACGATGAATGTTTATGTTGCTTCCTTTTAGGTGCTTTTGTGGCCACAAATGATATCATCATGTCTTTCCAATGTTTTTTTCTTTTTCTTTTGAAAGGATGTCTTTGTAGTGTTATCCTTGAGCACCAAATACTCAAGCCGAGACTTGAACCCTGGTGGGCTGATTTCTTGTGTGTAGCTCACGCCTCCAAATGTATTTCATCATGCAAACTTACAGTAATGCAATATACATACCCATGTACATGTGTATTATTAATTTCGGACTTTTCTGAAACTTAAAATATCTCATTTTCAGTTCTTTGAAAAACTTTGTTCATGTGGACTTTCTTCATAATTATAAGGGACCTGGCTAGGGAGCGCCCGTGCGCCCGTCTGTGCCATCGAGCACACCTACCTAAATAGGAAATTAAAGCTTTCTCCGTAACGTAGGTCTCACCTAGTTGTCCTGATTAGGAAAAAGTGGTCCCGTTTTCCCGTGACTCTCATCTAACAGATCAGCCATGTTTCATATCTCACGTGCATTTAATTGATGTTCCAAAAAAATAAAAAGCTATAACTTTTGATTCGAAGGTCGGAATTCAGATCCGTTTTGACCGTTGGGTTCCTGGTGACGAATTCTTCAAAACTAGATCCCATAAGAGTATGTTTCGACGAACTTTTTTTATGAGCAACTTCGGGTGGAATGGAGGCAACTTTAGTGCTATAGGAAAGCAACTTCTTATTTTTGACCTAGTATGACTTCCTATTAGGTTGATTTGTGTTAAAACAAGAAAATCACACAAAACATGAGGGGCCTTTAGTGCGACATACAAGCAAATTCACTACACTAAGTGTACCTATGAACCTTGCTAACTTTATCCCAACTTGCCTATCATGGCTGCTCAGTTGCCTATCATTGATGCTCAGTTGCCTACGATTGATGTTCAGTAGCCTACAAATACTATGAAATTGCCTAACATTGATGGTCAGTTTCCTATCATTGATGGTTAGTTGCCTATGATTGATGTTCAGTTGCTTACAAATACTATGAAATTGCCTAACATTGATGCTCAGTTGCCTACGATTGATGCTCAGTTGCCTATCATTGATGGTCAGTTGCCTACGGTCGATGCTCAGTTGCCTACAAATACTATAAAATTGCCTACCATTGATGTCTAGTTGTCCGCTATTGGTAATTAGTTGCCTACCATTGCTGCTCAGTTGCCTAATTTTAAACATTAGTTGCCTACAATATTGTGAAGTTGTTCATCATTGTTTTTCTAAATTGCCTACAAACACTATCAAGTTGCCCACCGGTGATGGTTAGTTGCCTGTGATTACTATTTCAATTGCCTACAATACATTAAGAGGCCGCCCACCGGTGCTAAGTTGCCTATCTATGAAACTAAGTTTCTTACATACCAAAAAGTATTGCCTGCAATTGATGATGATGTTAAGCTACTCGTTAGTCATGCCTGGCAACTCATGATAATGTTTGCCTACCTCCGAAACTAAGTTGCCTATAATATTATCAACTTGGAGGTGAATCTTAGTTATGATAGGTAAGTTAGAGGTGAAGCCAACTTGAACGAAATTTTCGATGATATGTAGTCATGCTACGCAAACTAACAAAAAGTTGATTTTCTATAGTACTAAAGTTGCCTCCAAATCACCCAAAGTTGCTCGTGAAAAAAGTTAGTCGAAACATACTCATATGGGATCTAGTTTTGAAGAGCTCGTCGCGAGAAACCTAGGGGTGAAAACAGATCTTGATTTCGATGCTCAGTTCAAAAGTTATAGCTTTTAAAATTTTGAAAATGCAAAATAAATGCATACAGACCTACACTTTCCAACTGGATCACTCCTCGCATGGTGCACTGCCCAAATGTGGGACCACGCTCCTGTCGTGACATGCGCAGGTCATTAGCTACCATCGCGCTGATGTTTGATCTGGCGACAGCGATGGGTGCGCTCGGAGCGATGAGATAGCGCAGCTGCACTTTTAAGCAACGGATCCGCTAAAAATCAGTCAACTGAGACTTGGGGAAGTCTCAGTCGATTGCTCAGCCGTCCGATGTTGAGCAGCGTGTAGATTCGCGCTAAGGCTGTTTGTCCCTTGTTTCGGCCTGTGTAAGGCGTGGACCGGCCCATTTTCCTTTTCTTGTGGAACCGCGATCCCGTGCGAGCGTTTGCTTTTTTAGTGGGTTGGGCTGTTTTTCCGTGCGGGCTTTTGTTTGTTGTTTTGTTTTTTGAGAAGTGGAAGCGGCCGCCCCCATGGTGATTAAGAAGAGGTGAACGGGCAGTCAGAGCTCAATCCACATCGTCTCTCTCCATTCCCCAATATCAAATCAGAAGACGAACCAGAGGACGAGAGAGGGGAATGGCCGGCGCTGCTGATGCAGTGAGTTCCCCCCTAATTTTTCTTCTCAATCCTTCTTTCTGTCTTGTTTTTGCTGATGCTACACCGTAGATCTGTAGGGGATTGGGGTCCTTCTTTCTGTCTTGTTTTTGCTGATGCTACACCGTAGATCTGTAGGGGATTGGGGGGGGGGGTAGTTTTGTTAGTGGATCGAGTGTAGATTAGTAGATTCAAGTCTACGATGGACTCCAGGATTTATAGGCATTTTTTTGTATCCTTACTTGTTCAAGCAATCAACAGATTGGAGGATTGATTTTGGAGGTGGTAGTTTGTACGAACAAGTTCAAGTTGTATTTTTGTAGTGTCTCAAAGGGGGCGGCCAGAGTAAGCGGCTGCTAGGCCTTTTTTGGTAGGTGGTGCAGACCTAACGCCAAGTTAACCTCAATTTTTAGTCTTTTTAATTTCAATTTTTTTGTTAGCTTCTTAGTCTGAAAATAGATTTTAGTCCAGGGGCTTGTTGTGAGTCAGCAACATGAGGTCCTCGCCCAAGCTAAGTGCATGTCTGCTGCAATGTAGGAATGTGTTACTGTGCCCATGTATCCAGTAGAGTAGATAGGATTTTTGTATGTCCATAATTCCCCCGCAAGATGAGGTACCGTTCTTTTTCTTTTTGTATTAAATATCTGATTAGTAGTTTGAAGCAGAGAATTGCGTCCATAGTTTATATTTTTTTTATGTTTTTTTTGCATGTTGAATGCACAATAGTGTCTCTCGCTTAATGAATGATACGTACACTCGTGCGTATTCGAGAAAAAAAATAGTGTCTCTCGCTCACGCACGTCGATCGGCAATGTCGGTGTGGCAGATCATACTGCCAAAGTTCTTGTTGGTGATATACCTCATATCTCGTGTCCTTATTGTTCAAGCAGCCAATAGATTGGAGGTGTTTTTGTGTGTTTTTTCATGCAGTTGTAAGGTGCTGGAGAGTGTGGCAGATCATACTGTTTTTGTGTGTTTAAGTTCAGTTAGGTTCAGTTAGTCTGGTTCTTTTTCTGCTTCTTCATATGTAAAGCCAAGTAAATTGTACTTCTTTAGTCTGAAGTTCAGTTAGGTTCAGTAAGGTGCTGGAGATGTACATGCATGCATATTCATTTTTGTACACTTTTCGTTTTTTACAAAATAAATTGCATTGGATACTAAATTTGTTAACAATACATGAACTAGTGATTACAGTATAGGCTGGGCATTTATATCTGACACCGTAGACAGTTACTTGTTTGTTCTGTGTGTGCAAAATGCCGTTTCTAGAGAATGAACCAGGCAGGAGAACCGTTGTAGCTGCTTACTCATTGAGGCACTGGTTAGAACTAGTAGTAAAGCCAAGTAGCTATAATAGTGATTAGTATCTTTTTTGTTTTTTTACTAGTAGCACCACCTTTTTTTCTATGTAGGTACATTTAGTTCAGAGGTTAGACTCATGACCATCACAGGAGTATTTTCTGATCTGTCGAGTAGCAAAAAATGAAATATCTTAGCCTAGATTAGCATCGTTTCTGAATTAATTTAGTCATAAAAATGTATTAAAAAGCAAAAAAATTGTCATTTTTGGGGGGCAGGATTTAATTTCAGGAACCTGAACGGACCCTGTGTGAAGCTATTCGAAACTACTTTTTGTTTGTAATTCCTTTTTTTTCAGAAGAGCATAATAGTAACCACATGTACAACAATACTTTCGTTTCTTCTGTTTCCTGAAACTGAAACTACTAGTCTTTTTACAGCATAAGTACTTTTGTTTTGGTTGTACCATCGGGTAAGCATGGTTTTTGGGCTTTTTTCGCAGTCATTAAGCTGCATGAATACATTGTGAAATATATATATGTTTCTGAGGTGAAAGAATGACACTATAAAGTGTGTTTTTAGTGAGTTATCCATTCTAATTTTTTTTGCTTCCTTTTTTGATGTGTACAGGGGGTTTGTGGAGTTTGTTTCAACCATTGCAAGTATGAGAGCAAGGGAAGCGGTTTCAGCATGCTTGCATGGGAGGAGTTCAAGAATGCAGGGGTAACTCACTCCTAACTTTTTGTACTAATGTCATCACAATACTCACAACTTTTTGTCGTGACATCACTCCTAACTTTTTTGTTTTTTTTGTTCAAATCAGGTTGTGCCTTGCAATGAAAGGGCCCGTTTCAACAATGCGACAAGAGAGAAGGTGACGTTTGTGGCAAACCAACGGGCATACACTGTAAAGTGTTACAAGGGTCACAGAAAGAGCGCTATGTATGGGAGAGGTTGGAGGAAGTTCTATGAAGACAACAATCTGGGCAAGGGTCAGATGGTGGTGTTCTACCTGGATGAACCTTCGCCTACGGCATCTATTTTGTGGTTCCAGGTGGGCAACGGCTCTGAAGATGAACAGCCTATGGAAGAGGGTGATCCCATTGAAGATTCAGATTTCAGGTAATGAGGATGGAGAAGCTTCAAGCGATGATAGTGAAGGCATTGTTCGCACTAGGGGGCTTTTGCTTAATGAGACAGAGGATGCTCAGCTACAAGGGCCGATGGTTTCATCGGGTTTGCTTTTGTTCACCGCCTCACAAGGACTGACATTCGCTTGGGCATGATGGTATGTATATATTTGTCTTTGTTTTTTCTTTTTTTGTATGTGTATGCTACAGGCATATATATGTGAACACACAATGCAAATATGATTCCTTGAAAGAGAAGGGGCGGGGGTAATATGGATTCTGAACCAAAAATATAAGATTTTTTTTGTATTAGTTTTTAGTATCTGCAAGCATGTTTTGAACATGTATTCATGCTCAGTTTTTTTCCAGTACGCTCTTTTCAAGCAAAAAAATCTGAATTGTGTTTTTTTACCCGTTTTTTAAATTATTCAAAGACCAAAGAAAGTTTGATTGTTTTGATATAAACACTCATATTTTTTCGTGTCTGTTTGTGTTTTTTTGATAGAAAATACCCAAGAAAGTTGCTGCTGCCACGCCGTTTGAAGAACAGGGGGTTGTTGGTATTTATGTGGATGGTCGGAGATTCAAAAAAATCTCATACAAAACTGCTGATGATGGCCGCATTGTGTTTGGCAGGAAGAAGTGGAAAGACTTCGCAGCTAGCAGAGGACTCAAAGTCAACACAGCTGTTCTTATTGGCTTCAAGAGCAGCGAGAGGGATGATGTCCATGTCCTGGTTATCTTGAAGAAGCTTGGCTAGGCAGCAGCCACAGCAACTAATGACAAGCAGAGCTGCGTCTATAATACTCATCTTTTGGGTATTCTATATATTTCTGTGTCGAAGTCTGTATGACGAACCTTTAATTTATGTGTACACCGAACAATGCGGCTTGAATAATATATGATGGGAACCTTTTTCTACATTATATTCAAGTGTTTCACCTAAGTTTTTTTTTGTTGATTTTTTCAGTAACCATACATATACTTTTTTAATTTATGTGTACATGCTTTTTTTTTAAATGTCAAAATGTGTGCTACTGTATTCGTTACAAGGACAGCAGACTTCCTCTATACATGTCAATTTTTTTTCCACGCTATCCAACCAGCTTATGTGTTTTTAATTGTGGTGTCGAGGAACACGCTCCTTACACACAAACGAATGGAGAATGTGGACGATGAAACTTTATTTGATTTTTTTAAGCCTGTCGTGATCTAATTTTGCTTGCATGTCTTTTTCTAAAATGATTACTAGGGCAACTACATGTTTTTTTGTCGCAACTAGGGGGGGTGGGAGACCTTTGTTTTGTTGGAGGGGGCGACGTCAAAAGACATGGCCCCCAATTTACATGTTCCGCACTAGGGGGCACGTAAAACTGCATGTCTTTCTACATTGGTCGCAACTAGGGGAGGGGACATTTGTTTTCTTGGTCGCAACGCGGGGAGTAGGGGGGGGCACCTTTTTGTTTTGTCGGAGGGGGAGCCGTCGAGAGACACGGGGGCCCATTTTGCATATCCCACACTAGGCACGTAACTGCATGTCTTCTCTAACTTGGTCGCAACTCGACTACCCTATGTTTTTGTCGAATGGGGCGGCGTCGAGAGACATGGGGCCCAGTTGCATGTCCCACACCAGGCATGCAACTGCATGTCTTTCTAGGTTGGTCGCAACTAGAGGGCTTTTTTTGTCTTGTCAGTGGGCGCGGCGTCGAGAGACATGGGGCTCCAGTTGCATGTCCCACAGTAGGCACGCAACTGCATGTCTTTTCTAGCTGGGTTGCAACCTGACTTCCATTTTTTGTTGGTTGCCGGAGGGGCGGCTTCTAGTTTTCTGGTCCAAACTCGGGGAGGGGGGCGGGCATACCTAATTTTTTGTCGAATGGGGCGGCGTCAACAGACATGGGGCCCAGTTGCATGTCCCACACCAGGCACGCAACTGCATGTCTTCTAGCTTGGTCGCAACTAGAGGGCTTTTGTCTTGTCGGTGGGCGCGGCGTCCAGAGACATGGGGGCCCAATTGCATGTCCCAGACCAGGCACGCAATTGCATGTCTTCTAGCTTGATCGCAACTAGAGGGATTTTTTCTTGTCGGAAGGGCGCGGCGTCGAGAGACATGGGGCCCTAGTTGCATCTCCCACACTAGGCACGCAACTGCATGCCTTCTAGCTGGGTTGCAACTTGACTTCCATTATTTTGTTGGTTGCCGGAGGGGCGGCTTCTAGTTTTCTGGTCCCAACTCGGGGAGGGGGGCAGGTACCCAATTTTTTGTCGAATGGGGCGGCGTCAACAGACATGGGGCCCAGTTGCATGTCCCACACCAGGCACGCAACTACATGTCTTCTAGCTTGGTCGCAACTAGAGGGCTTTTGTCTTGTCGATGGGCGCGGCGTCGAGAGACATGGGGGGCCCAGTTGCATGTCCCAGACCAGGCACGCAATTGCATGTCTTCTAGCCTGGTCGCAACTAGAGGGATTTTTTCTTGTCGGAAGGGCGCGGCGTCGAGAGAAATGGGGCCCTAGTTGCATCTCCCACACTAGGCACGCAACTGCATGCCTTCTAGCTGGGTTGCAACTTGACTTCCATTTTTTTGTTGGTTGCCGGAGGGGCGGCTTCTAATTTTCTGGTCCCAACTCGGGGAGGGGGGCAGGTACCCAATTTTTTGTCGAATGGGGCGGCGTCAACAGACATGGGGCCCAGTTGCATGTCCCACACCAGGCACGCAACTGCATGTCTTCTAGCTTGGTCGCAACTAGAGGGCTTTTGTCTTGTCGATGGGCGCGACGTCGAGAGACATGGGGGGCCCAGTTGCATGTCCCAGACCAGGCACCCAATTGCATGTCTTCTAGCTTGGTCGCAACTCGACTTCCATTTTTGTTGTTTGCCGGAGGGGCGGCTTCTTGTTTTTTGGTTGCAACTCGGGGATGGGGGGGTACCCGGAGCGGCGTCAAGAGACATGGGGCCCAGTTGCATGTCCCACACTAGGCACACAACTGCATGTCTTCTAGCTGGGTTGCAACTTGACTTCCATTTTTGTTGGTTGCCGAAGGGGCGGCTTCTAGTTTTCTGGTCCCAACTCGGGGGAGGGGGGAAGGTAACTTTTGTTTTGTCGAATGGGACGACGTCAACAGACATGGGCCCAGTTGCATGTCCCACACCAGGCATGCAACTGCATGTCTTCTAGCTTGGTCGCAACTAGAGGGATTTTTTCTTGTTGGAAGGGCACGGCGTCGAAGAGACATGGGGCCAGAGTTGCATCTCCCACACTAGGACACGCAACTGCATGTCTTCTAGCTTGGTCGCAACTTGACTTTCCATTTTTTTAATGATTTTTCGGAGGGGCGGCTTCTAGTTTTTAGGTTGCAACTCGGGGGGTGAGAGTACTTTTTGTTTTGTCGAATGGGGCGGCGTCGAGAGACATCGGGCGTAGTTGCATGTCCCACACCAAGCACGCAATTGCATGTCTTCTAGTTTGTTTGCAACTAGGAGGGGCTTTGTTTTGTCGGAGGGGCGGCGTCAAGAGACATGGGAACTAGTTGCATGCCCACACCAGGCACGCAACTGCATGTCTTCTAGCTTTGGTCACAACTAAGGGGGACTTTGTTTTGTCGGAGGGGGCGGCATTGAGCGACATGGGGCCCAGTTGCATGTCCAACTATACTCATGCAACTGCATGTCTTTCTAGCTTGGTCGGAACTTAGTGTCTTCCAACTTAGTTGCAATTAGGGGCCTTTGTTTTACCGGAGAGGGTGACAATAAGAGAGGGCAACAACTAGTCATGCAATTGCAAGCGTTGTCCCCCGGAGTATAACTACATATTCTTTTACAAACAATTTTTTTCTCAAACTAGACCTTTTTTGCTTGGTCGGAAGGGGGCAGCTCCCCCGTGAATCCTCTACCCTCACTATGTGTCATACGAGCACCATAACACCGTTGTTTTAAACCACGCTCGCAAACACAAATCAAGCATGCTCTACCCTCACTGTGTAGAGGATTTATTAAAAAGTAATATTCATATACATTTACTTTCTTCTTTTTGCATTTTTTGTTTTCCCAAGGATTTAAGAAAAAATAATATTTTTTTGTATCTTATTCTAACAGCGGAGCTCATTTTCTCAAAAATAAAAGGAGCATATTAAGGAAGAAGAGTTACTTGTCCAGATCGTCGGACACATTTTTTAATACTTTTTTGTGAAGGAAAGGAGTTTTTTCGAAACGGAGGCAAAAGATTTGTCCTATCGATTAATTAAGCAGAGATAGTTGCCCAACAAATCAACGGAAAACAGTGACTATACACGGTGTGCTGCTGTTTTCTTTTTCTTTTTCTTTTTTTAAGTCTCCGGAATGTGGACCCAGGCTCTACTTCTTTCTAGAGGTCACCCAACGGCACATAGACACAGAGAGAGAACGGGAAAGGAAGGAAGCCGCATCACGGGGGCGGTCACATCCAAGGTTTCCGGGGCGGAAGTCGCCGGCGACGAGATGCTCGTCGACGCCCGCGGCGAGATGCTCGGTGGCGCCCCTCCAGAGTCCTCGCGCCCCGCTGACGAGGTGAGCTACGGCCCCTTTTCCCCTCTCTCCCCTCCACCCACACAATCGCGCCCCCGTTTGCGTGTACGCGAGGCGAAATCGAGCTGTGGATGTCCATTTTCTGCAGTATAGGATTCATAATTTGTTGAGAATCACGATTCCGTGAGGGAATTGCAAGTCTAGAAGAGGGATTTTGGTGTGTTTTCGTGCAGCGGCATGGGGGGGGGGGGGGGGGAACTAGCGTGGTCGGCCGTGAGGTGAAATGGGCGCCGGTGGTGCTGCCCGACGAGAAGGTGTCAGGGGCAGCGTGGCCGTCTTCTCCATCGTTCTCCGGCGGCACCCCGGCCAGCGCCACGCCCGGTCAGCAGGATGGGGAACTTAGTAGGACTATGTCTGAATTTTATTATGTGCTCTATGAGAGCGTCAGTCTAATTCTGTTCACTGTCAGAAGGCATTCTGTTTGTTTGTGTTTTTTCTGAACTTAACATGTGGGAGCTGCTCAGATACAACGGCAACTAATCAATTTAGAGAGCGGGGACACGAATCATGGACAGATATGTATGCATGTTTTTGCAGTTTGCTGCTTTTTTTTTAGTTTTGCCATCTTGATATGCGGTGTCAAGTCTAGTCCCCTTGCAGAATTTGCCAACTGGAATTGGAGCGAAATGATTCCTGTACTTGAACAATGTTTGTGCACTCTGTTGCCTGAAAATTCAGAGTATGTGTACTTGAACATGTTTTTATCTGTACTTGTGTTTTGAACAAGATATATCTGTGATTCACAAGTAAATAATGGCACCAGAACTGCTAGTATATAGCAGAATTTAGCAGTTTTGTAGTCCCCTCGCTGAATTCACGCAAACTGGAATATGTTTTGCGTCTTGTCCCCTGGCTGAATTCGCTAACTGGAATATGTTGCGTCTAGTCCCCTTGTCTAGTCATTCAGTGATTTGTGAGCATGGGAGGGATTTTGTATTTTGTTGAGATTGCGTCTTAGGAGAATGTACGCACCTAAGAACGTTTTATAATTTAGGTCTGCACAATTTTGTTGCAAACATCCTCCCTGAATTTAGAAGCAAAACATTCAGCCGGATTGATGCGTCCAGAGATGGGGACACAGGTACAACAGGCCTGACAAACAGCAAAAACCCAGCAGAAAGCCCATACAACAGTAGCAGCTTGTTGGTCCAGCCTCAACCACGACAAACAAAGTGAGAAGCCCAGCCCAAAGTAACAAACAAACAAACAGGGGGAAAACGAAATAAGCCCAGGTGCTAAGCCGTTTCAACCCAGCAGAAACAGAGCTACTTAACAGGCCTAATCTGCATGCGATGACGTGAGCCGACTGAGACTTCGCGAAGTTTCAGTCGACTGAGACCTCGCGAAGTTTCAGTCGACTGAGACCTAGATACTCCCTTTAAACAATTAGGAATTATAAGTGTGCATCTTTTCAGGCTTATCTAGATTTCCATAACAGTGGACTGATATAGATGCTTGATGTTTGCAGCGGACCGGCCAGACCTCCATTATTGGTGCGTGCTGCACCTTATCGCTTCTCAGCCGAGCCTGCATGGTCTCCCATCCAGGCCTCCACCAGCTTGGTGAGCGTCACGTCCGACTCCCCGCCCTCGCCCAGCGCCTCCTTGGCCCTTGTCATGCCGGCCAGCGTGCGCTCCCGGAGCACGCGCCCGCCGTCGGACTCCATCAGCCACCGCACCTTCTTCTCCACCTCGCCGGCCTCCACCAGCTCAGTCTCGTACCCCTCCACCGCCGCGGCCAGCCCCAGCTCCTTCTCCAGGAACACCCGGTTCAGCCGCTGCTCCGCGTACAGCGGCCACGCCAGCATCGGCACGCCCGCCATCACCGCCTCCAGCACCGAGTTCCACCCGCAGTGCGTCACGAACCCGCCCACCGCGCCGTGCGCCAGCACGTCCCGCTGCGGCGCCCACGTCTTGACGACCAGGCCCCTGTCCTCCGTCCGGGCCAGGAAGCCCTCCGGCAGGAGGGCGTCGAGGTCCGGCTCCGGCGGCTCCTCGAACCTCTTGGCCGGGTCCTCGTTCGGCGGGCTGCGGACCACCCATAGAAATCTCAGGCCGCTCGCCTCCAGCCCGACGCCGATCTCCCTGATCTGCGCCGCGCTGAACACGCCCAGGCTGCCGAAGCAGAGGAACACCACGCTGCCCTCCGGCTGCGCGTCCAGCCACGCCAAGCACCTGTCCCCGCCGCGCTTCACGCCCACCTCCGCCGACTTTATCAGCGGCCCGATGCAGTGCACCGGCGCCGTCGGCAGGCCGGGCGGCGTGCACAGCCCGGCGCCGATCGCCTCCACGGCGCGCGGCTCCAACGAGCGGAACGTGTTGATGATGATGCCCCGGGAGCGGCAGAGGTCGGGCGACACCCGCAAGAACCCCCGGTACGCCGAGTCGTCGCGGTCCTGGAGCGGCTTTATCGCGTGCGTCGCCGGGAACGGCGAGATCCCCGGCACGCGCACCAGCTCCTCGCCCATCTCCCGGAAGCTGGCGGCGCTCTGCTCGTGCAGCACCGGCAGGTACAGGAACGAGGCCAGGGCCTCGGCGCCGGACGTGAAGAAGCAGTAGCCCGGGACCCCGAGCTCGGCGGCGAGGTCGAGGGCCACGCTGCAGAAGAAGTCGACGACGAGGACGGCCGGACGGGCATCACCGGCGAGGAGGAAGTCGCGGAGGTGCGGGTTGGAGAGGCGGGCGACCTCGTAGGTGACGGCCTCGGGGTGCGGGGAGCCGAGCGGCGGGAACTGCACGCGGGGCAGGCAGTGGAAGGAGATGGCCGGGTTGGCCGCGGTGACGCCGGCCAGGAAGGGCCCCCGCGCGCCGGTGTCGACGAAGGGCAGCTCCACGATGAGGATGGTGACGGCCAGACCCCGCGCCGCGAAGAGCTTGCCCAGCTCGATCATGGACACCAGGTGGCCCATCCCCGGCGACGGGTACAGCACCACCCGCTTCATCGCGCCGACGGTACGCTTGCTGTGTCTGCTCTGATCTGGAGTGTGCGTGTGACTGAATGGTGGTGCAGCTGGATGGAGATGGTGAGCGAGGAGGAGCGGCCATTTTTTATAAGCGGTGCGCTACGATCTGTGTGGCCATTAATCTGTGATGTTGGTGGTGCGTGTCCAACAGAACAGGATCTGCCATGTCGCTGTCTCCCTATCACCTCTGCAATTTTCCATACAGGGTCACACCACTTTACACCATGCAAAGACGGATGGGTCGACGTGGACCATGTGTGGTCGCCATTGCACCATGTGCAAGATCTATCTAGCACCGACGGGGCAGAAAGAAATTGGCTACTCCCTCCGGACCGGATGTTTAATTTCACTAAAACGTGTGTAGTATTTTGTAATTATGATTTAGAAAATGCATTCGATGAGAAATTTGAAGTATATTTTTCAAGGCATGTTTGGTTACTCAAAAAGAAGACCTAAACCCGTGTACGATTGATAAACCCGGACGAAGATAGATAGTACCCAACGTTTGGCAATGTGAAAAATAGGAATTTCTTTTCGACAAGTTTGGCCTAGCATGTCTCAATCATGGTCAGCGCAAATAATGCACCTAGTCCTACCGTTGTGTGTACAACACATTGTGTTGAATGAGGCGAGACATGTTTTGGTTGTTGCGGACACATCCATCATAGTACGTTTGAACGTGAGAAAAGCGGAACATGGATGGATGTGCTCAAGCGGGACTCTCAAATTGTCGTCTCGCCCTCCACCTTTCACATCTCAACGTCGCAACCTGTGGCGAATATGCTGCAAGAAACATCCCATGAGTATGATCCGAAGTAGGGGTCCCCATTCACTCTCAGGTGGGACCAAAATTGTCGCAAAATGCACAAATAAACAAATGTGGGGATAAGAATCCGGCACAAGAGTTAAAGGGTACGTTTATGTCCCAATCGACTAAGATTTCATGGAGTCTCAATCGATTCAAATCTCACTCGACCGAGATTTTCTCAAATCTCCGTCAATTCAGATCTTTGTCAATTTAAAAACCATGTTATACTCCCACATATATCACAACATATGCGTACAAACAATCACATGGCACCAACGCCCTTTTGACGATTTCCACTCCTTGCCTTCTTTGATGGTTTAGTAGCAACACACCCAAAGGGATGGCCCGGCCCAGTGCAACTTTTTTACTTCATTCATCCGAAAAACAAATTAGTAGCCCATGCCTGTTATGTAGAAGAAAAAAGATCTAGCATTATGCATATGTCACATTGGAAACAGGGTCCTTGTCAAGAAATGCACATAATACTACACTATGACCTCTAGCTGACGGCCAGGATCTTGTCGAGTAAGCGTGAGAGCAAAAGTTTTTAGGAAAAAATGAACCAATGACAGCAACTATGATTGCTACACTAGGCAGTTATAATGGTGAAAAATGAGAGGAGCATGAGGTGACAGACGAGGATGAGAACGATGCTTTAGCTGCCGGCCCGACAACGAACAAGTTAATTAACAACTTTAGTTGTTGTGTCAATTATGTCCATTTTATTTCTTACTACCTTCGTTCTTGTTTATACTAGCGGAAACAATATAATTAAAAAATAAATTCAAATATGAATCCAATAATATAATTAAAAAATAAATTCAAATATGAATCCAACAATATAATTTTTAGTGACATGCATTAATCTTTTTCTACTCAAATATGTGGCTAAATTCAAATTCAAATATTAATTAAACCTATGTTCTTTTAATACTTCCTCCGATCCATATTACTTGTCGCTCAAACGGATGTATATCCAGACGTGAGGGAGTTGTGGGGATGGACTAGTGTCCTGCCAATAGCCGATGGGCAGACATCTCCTGTATTTGCTTTTTAAAATTCCACCGAGGAGAAAATAAACAAATAGATAAATAGAAAGAAATGGCGCAAGTAACATTTCTCCCTAGCAAAATGGAAGTGTAACATATACTCCTTATGTGTGATCCCGGATCATCATCTCATGCTCCGTGTTTCTTGTTATCTTGACGTTATGATCCAAATATAACGCAAGAAACAATGTTGGTGTCTTTTTGAATTCATTCATTCGTTTGTTCATCGAAACAAAATTAGTATTGCCGTCCCGCCTTTCACGTCTAAACGCTGTAGCCTGTAGCGAATATGCTGCAGGAACCATCTCATAAGTATGATCGGAAGTAGGGTCCCGCTCACTCTCATGTGGGACCAAAATTGTTGCAAAATGCACAAATAAACAAATGCGGGGATAAGACTCCGACACAAGACACTAGTAGAAAAAGAGGCTTCCATACGCCCCCATTAGTCCCCAAAATAATCGAACCGCTACCAAAGGGGTCTTTAGTCGCGGTTCGGGAGGAGACCCGCGACCAACTATCTGGGCCCAGCGCGCTCGGTCGACAGCTGGCGGATGGGAGGGGCTTTAGTCCCGGTTGGCCTGGCCAACCGGGACTAAAGGTCCTCAGGCTGGCCCGAAGGCCTTTAGTCGCAGTTGGCCAGGCCAACCGGGACTAAAGGCCCATCCCTATATAGGACTCAGCTCACTTCACTTAGCCACAATTGGTGCCACTTCTATTCACAATATTCAGAAGGGGGTGGTGGGTTTGCTTTTGGTTCCTCCTATGCACACAAGGTGTTCGATGAAATGCCCGAGAGCATGAAACAAACATGATATGAAGTGTCCGAGCCACACTTGAGCTTTCTCATTTATTTTTCCTCCGCGATCGCGGTTAGCAACTTGAACCTTTCATGTGTCATTGATAAAATATGCATGTGTGTAGTTCATTGTTTAATTTGTATTATTTCTAGCTAGTTAGTTTAACAAATGCATGATGGTTAATTATATACTTTATATAATAATAATGCAGATGAATCGGCAATGGATGTACGGTACCCGACTCTCCGGCGAGTTCACTACGGGTTTGAAAGATTTCCTCGTAGTGGCAAATGCGAACAAGCAGCGAGGTTTTATTATCTGTCTATGTGCTGTCTGTAAGAATCAGAAGGGTTACTCCTCCTCAAGAGACGTTCACATGCACCTGCTTCGGCACGGTTTCATGCGAAGCTATAATTGTTGGGCCAAGCATGGAGAAAGAGGGGTTAGAATGGAAGAAGATGAAGAAGGGGATGATATCGATGACAACTATCATGATCATTTCGGTGATACTTTCATGGAGGATGATGCTGAAGGTGGGGAAGGGTTAGGTGAAGGTGAAGAAGAGGCACATGATGAGCCCGCTGATGATCTTGGTCGGACCATTGCTGATGCACGGAGACGCTGCGAAACTGACAAGGAGAGGGAGAATTTGGATCGCATGTTAGAGGATCACAAAAAGTCGCTGTACCCAGGATGCGATAATAGTCTGAAAAAGCTGGGCTGCACACTGGATTTGCTAAAATGGAAGGCACGGGAAGGTGTAGCTGACTCATCATTTGAAAATTTGCTGAAAATGTTGAAGAATATGTTTGCGAAGAATAACGAGTTGCCCGCCAGTACGTACGAAGCAAAGAAGGTTGTCTGCCCTCTAGGTTTAGAGGTTCTGAAGATACATGCATGCATTAACGACTGCATCCTCTACCGCGGTGAATACGAGAATTTGAATGAATGCCCTGTATGCAATGCATTGCGTTATAAGATCAGAGGCGATGACCCTGGTGACGATGTTGAGGGCGAGAAACCCAGGAAGAGGGTTCCCGCAAAGGTGATGTGGTATGCTCCTATAATACCACGGTTGAAACGTCTGTTCAGGAACAAAGAGCATGCCAAGTTGTTGCGATGGCACAAAGAGGACCGTAAGTCCGACGGGGAGTTGAGACACCCCGCTGATGGAACGCAATGGAGAAAGATCGACAGAGAGTTCAAAGATTTTGCAGCTGACGCAAGGAACATAAGATTTGGTCTAAGTACTGATGGCATGAATCCTTTTAGCGAGCAGAGCTCCAGCCATAGCACCTGGCCCGTGACTCTATGCATCTACAACCTTCCTTCTTGGTTGTGCATGAAGCGGAAGTTCATTATGATGCCAGTGCTCATCCAAGGTCCAAAGCAACCCGGCAACGACATCGATGTGTACCTAAGGCCATTAGTTGATGAACTTTTACAGTTGTGGGGCAGACCTGGTGTACGTGTCCGGGATGAGCACAAAGAAGAGGAATTTGACCTACGAGTGTTGCTTTTTGTAACCATCAACGATTGGCCTGCTCTCAGTAACCTTTCGGGACAGACAAATAAGGGATACAATGCATGCACGCACTGCTTACATGAGACTGAAAGTGTACGTTTGGGTAATTGTAAGAAGAACGTGTACCTGGGTCATCGTCGATTTCTTCCCCGAAATCATAACGTAAGAAAGAAAGGCAAGCATTTCAACGGCAAGGCAGATCACCGGCCGAAGCCTGCGGAACGTACTGGTGCTGAGATATTTGATATGGTCAAGGATTTGAAAGTCATCTTTGGAAAGGGTCCTGGCGGACAATCAGTTCCGCGGGGAGTTGACGGGCACGCACCCATGTGGAAGAAGAAATCTATATTTTGGGAGCTACAATATTGGAAAGTCCTAGATGTCCGCTCTGCAATCGACGTGATGCATGTTACGAAGAATATTTGCGTGAACCTGCTAAGCTTCTTGGGCGTGTATGGAAAGACAAATGATACAAAGGAAGCATGACAGGACCAGCAACTTTTGAAAGACCCAGATGACCGGCATCCGGAATGGTTTCAAGGTCGTGCCAGCTACGCTCTTACCAAAGAAGAGAAGGTCATTTTTTTTGAATGCCTGAGCAGTATGAAGGTCCCGTCTGGCTTCTCGTCGAATATAAAGGGAATAATAAACATGGCGGACAAAAAGTTCCAAAACCTGAAGTCTCACGACTGCCACGTGATTATGACGCAATTGCTTCCGATTGCTTTGAGGGGGCTCCTACCGGAAAATGTTCGAGTAGCCATTGTGAAGCTATGTGCATTCCTCAATGCAATCTCTCAGAAGGTAATCAATCCAGAAGATCTACCACGGTTACAGAACGATGTGGTCCAATGCCTTGTCAGTTTCGAGTTGGTGTTCCCACCATCCTTCTTCGATATTATGACGCACCTCCTGCTCCACCTAGTCGAAGAGATTTCTATTCTCGGTCCTGTATTTCTACACAATATGTTCCCCTTTGAGAGGTTCATGGGAGTATTAAAGAAATATGTTCGTAACCGTGCTAGGCCAGAAGGAAGCATCGTCAAGGGCTATGGAAATGAGGAGGTAATTGAGTTCTGTATTGACTATGTTCCTGACCTTAAGCCGATTGGTATTCCTCAATCGCGGCACGAGGGGAGACTAAGTGGAAAAGGCACGATCGGAAGGAAATCAACGATATGTATGGACGGTCATTCTATGACTGAAGCACACCACACAGTTCTCCAAAATTCCAGCTTGGTGGCTCCGTACTTCGAGCAACACAAGAATATTTTACGCTCGGACAACCCGGGGAAGCCTGAATCCTGGATTAGAAAGGCTCACATGGAGACTTTCGGCAGTTGGTTGCGAAAACATTTAATGAATGACAATGATGTTGGAGATCAGCTGTACATGTTGGCCAAGACACCATCTTCGACTATAACGACTTTCCAAGGGTACGAGATAAATGGGAATACATTTTACACCATCGCCCAAGATAAAAAGAGCACCAACCAAAACAGTGGTGTCCGCTTTGATGCAGCAACCGAGAATGGGCAAAAGGTCACATATTATGGTTACATAGAGGAGATATGGGAACTTGACTATGGACCCTCCTTTAAGGTCCCTTTGTTCCGGTGCAAATGGTTCAAGCTAACAGGAGGTGGGGTAAAGGTGGACGAGCAATACGGAATGACAATGGTGGATTTCAACAATCTTGGTTACCTTGACGAACCATTCGTCCTTGCCAAATATGTCGCTCAGGTTTTTTATTTGAAGGACATGAGTAGCAAACCGAGGAAACGGAAAGATAAGAAAACGATCAGTACATCATGCGATGATCCAAAGCGCCACATTGTTCTTTCAGGGAAAAGAAACATCGTGGGAGTGGAGGACAAGACAGACATGTCAGAAGATTATAATATGTTTGGTGAAATTCCGCCCTTCAAAGTGAACACTGACCCAAGCATTAAGTTAAATGATGAGGATGCTCCATGGATACGGCACAATCGTAAGCAAGCAGGGACACAAGGGAAGAATTGATGTGTAATAATTTATTGTACCAAACTTTGTTGAATGGATCATGTGAATTAAAACGTACGATGGCGAATCCGGATGATTTGTATTTGGTCGATAAACTGAATGATGTATCAAACCTTTTGTCAAACCTTCAAGGGATCGAGGATGTAGAACAAAACAATCAGTATCGCCATCATACAGCCCTGCCGTGACTACTGAGTGCATATATGCATACCAAATGCACGGCAGGACGTATGATGGCGAATCCGGATGATTTGTATTTGGTCGATGAACTGAATGATGTATCAAACCTTTTGTCAAACCTTCAAGGGATCGAGGATGTAGAACAAAACAATCGGTCTGAATTTTTAAAATGAATTAGTTTTATTTTTCTGGATTTTTTGATATATTATTTGTATTTTTAAGATTTTAAAATGAATTAGTTTTATTTTTCTGAAATTTTTTGATATATTATTTGTATTTTTAAGATTTTCAAATGAATTAGTTTTATTTTTTGAATTTTTTGATATATTATTTGTATTTTTAAGATTTTAAAATGAATTAGTTTTATTTTTCTGAAATTTTTGATATATTATTTGTATTTTTAAGATTTTCAAATGAATTAGTTTATTTTTTGAATTTTTTGATATATTATTTGTATTTTTAAGATTTTCAAATGAATTAGTTTTATTTTTCTGAATTTTTTGATATATTATTTGTATTTTTTTAGATTTTAAAATGAAAAGTATTTGAAAAAGGACCTTTAGTCGCGGTTCGACACGAACCGCGACTAAAGGCTCTTTCCGCGCGGGAACGAAAACGGCGCGAAAAAACCTTTAGTCGCGGTTCGTGACACCAACCGCGACTAAAGGTACCCCTTTAGTCCCGGTTGGGGACACCAACCGCGACTAAAGGGTACCTTTAGTCGCAGTTGGTGTCCCCAACCGCGACTAAAGGCTTGCCCTATATATTCTCCGCGGCCCTCGTCTTCTCCGCGCTAAGGACCAAACGCATTCAGGACCTCGTCTTCTCCGCGGCGCCGCCCTCGTCTTCTCCGCGCCGCCGCCCTCGTCTTCTCCGCGCCGCCGCCCTTGTCTTCTCCGCGCCGCTGCCCTCGTCTTCTCCGCGCCGCCCTCGTCTCCGGTAGGTGCCCGCCGCCGCCTGCCGTCCTCCTCGCGTGCCTAGAAGAAGAGGGGACCGCCGCCGTCGTCTTCTCGCCCTCGTCTTCTCGCCCGCCTTCTCGCCCGCCGCCGCCTGCCGTCCTCCTCGTCGCCGCGTACTGGATGCGCGCCTTGCCAGCCTCGCGCGCGTGCAGAGACGGCGCCGCCGTGCGTGCCCGTGCTGGAAACTAAAAATGTTTGCACTAAATAATTAAATACAGAAAAGGGAACTAAAAATGGAAACTTGCAAAATTCATAACTTGAATTTTGTTAACTCAAATTGAGCAAACTTGAGCTCTAAAATTTTGTCTTAACAAAATATACACAATGGTATTTTATTTGGGAATAATTATATAAATTTGACCAAAAAAACATCAATTTTCTGTTCTGGTCATAAAAGAAAAGGAAAAAGAAAATGGCATAACTAATTAAATAATTATCCAAAAATTATGTTTAATACCTCAAAATGTTCAGTGAAACATTTGGCACATGTTTTCAACCTTATACATGCAGTTTGACATCTAAAGTATTTCTGTTTTTGTTGTTTTCCAAAAATGGCTGTAATGAAAGCAAAAATTAATAGCTCTTAATCATTCAACCGTCGCTGCTCCTCCTCTATGTCCCCTTAATCTTATTTTTTAATTCCTTTATACTTAATTAATTTTTACTACATGCAGGAGTGACATATAGCGGACGATAGAGCCGAGCCGCTTAGGGATCCGGAGGCTGAACGTTATTTAATGGGCATCATAAACAACGAGATTCCTTATGTGCCGGGCTCAGAAGATGAGCAAGAAGAGGATGTAGTCTCTTCTTTTCTGAACCTTGATGGTGGAACAGACATTGTCGATGATCAAGAAGGTGAAGGAACGGACATTATCGACGGAGGTCAACCATCAACAAACGACGATCTCGAATTGCAAGTAGCAACCACCTCCGACGAGGTATATATATACATTGAGCCTCTCGTGATACAAACTTACTGAAATGTGAATACATATGTATTAACGCGCGCGACTCTCTTTCTTTTTTTTAGCCCTCGGCCGGATCGAGTACGACAAAGCGTGGCAAATCCAAGGCGATGAAAACAGGAGAAACATATACCATTGATTTTGTCAGTAAAACCGGCAAGCCCCTACAGCACACCTCAAAGTTTATCAACCAGTGCGGAGTCGTTGTTAGAGACAACGTCCCGATCACCGTCCAGGAATGGAAGGAGCCAAAGAAGGCACGTCTTGGTTTCAGTTTTGTCGACAAGAGAACGAAAAAGGATTGCTGGAGAAAGCTTATGGAACATTTCATTCTACCTCCGGAATACAACAAAGTCGATGAATTCGGTAACGAGGTTCCGGGTGGACGTGAGAGGAGGAGGCTAGTTAAAGAGTTCGCTCTTCAGAAGATGGCCGAAGCATTCCGGAACTTCAAGAAAAATTTAACCCGTGACTATGTCAACAAGGGCAAGACTCCGGATTTCAATGGACAACATGAGAAACTGAAAGATGACTGGCCAGAATTTGTGAGGCAAAAGAAATCGGAGCATTTCAAGGAAATATCGAAAAAAATAAGGATAATGCGAGTAAGAAAAAGTACCATCATATTATGGGGCCAGGAGGATACCGCCTTTCGGAGCCTAAGTGGCAGAAGATGGAGGAGGGCCTGAGGGTGCGAGGAATCCCTCTAGGTACAGAGGGATGGGACCCAAGGGCCAAAAGCTGGTGGTACGGGCATGGGGGATCGCTAGACCCGGAGACAGGGGTGTGTGTTCACCGGAAGAAAAAGTTTGCTCCCACCCAAGCCCTTATTGACGCAATGACCCAAGCTCAAGAGGGCTTGATCAAGTTCAACAGAGAGAAAGACGCACTGACAACAGCCATCGGGAATGATGAACACGGAGGACATGTACGAGGCAAAGGCAGAATTCCGTGGAAAGTAGGGTTTTCCCAGGACAATGACCCGTGCTGTTACAGAAGCTGTAAGAGAAAGACGGACCGGGATGCAGATCTTTTGGCGAAGTTTGCATCGGAACTCCATGAGTTGAAGCAGACCGTGCATGAACTAGTAAAAGAAAAATCGGCTGCAGGGCCGCATGAAGATCATGAAGCGGATCGCGGAAGCCAGCAGCGGAGAAGCAGCGTGGCTTCCACGGATGCCCCGCCTGGTGCTAATGCACCGACGATCGAGATTCATGCACCGGAGCCTCACTACCCCGGGCTCCGGTGTATAGAGAGGGCCTCAGATGATGTAAAGGAGATGAAAGAATGTGATCTGCATTATCCCGTGGGGAACGTTTCCACGAAGGTAGCTACCGACAGTGCTTTACCCTGTACACCTGGAGCACTCCACCACAACAACCCCATTGCATATGGCCATGCTCGTGTCACGGTGGAAGACATAGTCCAAGAGTTTGAGGACCTGGAGATTGACAAAGCTACACCCGAAGGGGAGAGAAGACTTGGAGATGTCAAGGGCCAGATCATTCTATGGAAAAAGAAGTACATAGTGTTTCCAGGCGAGGCGCCAAGGCTAACAAGTCCATCCCCCTCCGATGGTGGTGGTGGTGGTGGTGGTGGCGGTGGTGGTGGTCGTGGTGGTTCACCTACACCTCCTTCACGCCATTCGACGCCGTCCCCCGATCCACAACCTCCGGCGGGTAAGCAGCCGCCGCCCCCCAATCCTCCTCCAGCGGGTACGACGCCCCCCAATCCTCCTCCGGCGGGTACGACGCCCCCCAATCCACCTCCGGCGAAGAAGCAGAAGCAGGCGGACAGCAAGGAAACCCGCTCCTGGACTATTAACCCGTACCCTTATGTACCTAAGACCACAAGGGTACCGGAGCCATCACTGAAGCCTCTCCTCCCAAGGCCTTGGGAACTTAGTGAAGCTGAAACCAAATTGGCGCGTCTGCTCATTATGAGAAATGGAAGGCGGATACGAAGGCGATAAAAGAGCCTGAGCCCAAGCAAGTATTCACTGAGAAGCAAAAGAAGTGGGCTAAGGATTTTTTGACGACACCGTCCCAAGCCGAGCTGAATATGCCTGACGACTATGGACATGAACTTCGTAGGCAAGCAGAAATATTGAAGGAGGAGAAAGAAGAAAGTAAAAAAAGCGGGAAACAAGTTGACCAGCTCGGGATGCAGAATAAACAATCGATCCCCCCGCTCATAGTGAAAGCCGGTCCGGAAGAGGACCCCGAGATCATAGCAGCTGCGGCAGCACTTGGATTGACTGTAGCGAGTGCCATGAAACAAGCGTCCGAGATGGGTTTGACTCTTCGTGCCTCGTTAGACCTTGAGGATGCGCCAGTATGTGAGATAGCATTACAATATGTGCGGAATGGGCCTCTCGTCGAGCCTGCGCGGGAAAAGAGTCTTGCACCACAAATGCGAAATCTGCTACGTTGGTACAAGCATTTCATAACATGGACCGGCAAAGAATATGTTTATGCGGATGTTACAGAGGAGCATCACACCAAACGGTACTCTGTACAAGTTCATATGAGTGAATTGTTCCAGCTGTTCAATCTGCGCGAGCTCGACAAATCTATCCTGAGTTGCTACGTTCTGTAAGTGATTTATTTCTACCTCATCTCGTTCTTCATTGCCTGCACTATATATATATATATATATATATATATATATATATATATATATATATATATATATATATATATATATATATATATATATATATATTGTCCTAACTATATTGTTGCGTACGCTATTATGTAGCTTGAAGATTTGGGAATGCAAAATAAGAAACATCCATGATGTTGGGTTCATTGACCCACATATCGTTAATGGACATGTGTTACAAAATCACCCCGAAGACCTGGAGAAAGACTTGTACAAGTTTCTTAGAAAGCATCAACTCAAAAGTCATATTCTATTTCCTTACCATTTTGGGTGAGTGTTTCTCTCTTGTGCCCATTCTCTTTTGTTTACTCCATGCATGGTATGTCTAATCGATGAGTTATGCATGACTGTGCATGTAACGTGTCCGCAGGTTCCACTGGATTCTGCTAAATATTGAACTTCACACCTCCAGAGTTCTAATCATGGACTCTATGGATTCGGATTCAAAGCGTTGGGCCGACATGAGAAAAATGCTGCAAAAGTAATTATTTTCAATCATTTGAGCTCTATATCGATCGGTCTCTTTCGTTCATTTCCTAATATCAAGTAACTAATAACTCCCTTGTTCATTTAGTTTTCTTTGCCCTGTAGGGTTTGGAGACGGTTCTCAGAAGAAATTGTCGGTGAATTCAAACATGAGCTAGATTTTAGAAGGTTAGTTAATGTGGATAAGCAGCCACCGGGGACCAATCTATGTGGATACTATGTTTGTGAGAACATCCGGAGACACACCTCTGAGCGGAAGGCATCGGGTAGCGTGCGGAAGGCGACGGATAACTTGCGGAGGAGGCTTAGTCCAGAAGCTCGCTTCCGACCAATTCAAAATGAATTAGCAGGATTTTTCATGAGGGAAGTCATCAATCCTAAAGGAGAACACTATACCGAGGACGAAGAAATTTATATGCATACCCGAGATTGAAACTTGTTCGAAGTTGTATATGGTCATCCATCCTAATTGTGTATGGAAACTTGTTCGAAGTTGTATATGGTCACCCGAGATTGAATATATATTATATATTCCTCTTGAATTCTTCTTGTTTGAAATTTCATATGCATGTATATAGTAGCGTAGAATATGTGTACTGAAACTTCATCAAAATTAAAATAAAACACAAAATAAAATATAAAAGAAATAAAACACTACAAATTAAAAAGAAACCAGGTTTAGGGGGGCTAAAACCCTAAACCTGCGGAGGAGGCCTTTAGTCCCGGTTAGCCACGAGAACCGGGACTAAAGGTCCTCCGCCCCGACGGACTCCTGGCGCCCTTTAGTCGCGCATATTTAGTCCCGGTTGCACAGCCGGGATTAATGGCCTTTGCGAACCGGGACTAATGGCCTATTTTCTACCAGTGAGAGTTAAAGGGTCCGTTTATGTCCCAATCAACTAAGATTTTCTCAAGTCTCAATCGATTCAAATTTCAGTCGACTAAGATTTCTCAAAACTGCATCGATTCAGATCTTAGTCAATTTCAAAACCATGTTATACTCCTTGCTCCCACATATGTCACACCATATATGTATGAATGATCACATGTCACCAACCGCTCTTTTGATGATCTCGGCTCCTTTGCCTTTTTTGGTGGTTTAGTAACAACGCACGCACACTGACCGTGCTACTCATTCATTTTAAAGAACAAACTTAGTATCCAATATTCCCTATCTTAATGAAATCGGCAGAGCCCCGGCCCGTTTGGTAAAAGACAATGGTATTATGCATTTGTCGCGTTGGGGACAGGGTCCTTGTCAAGAGACACACACAATACTACTACACTATGACCTCTAGCTGGTGGCCAGGAACTTGTCCATTACGTGTAAGAGCAAAAGTTTTAAGGAGAAAAAGAGGGGTTACATTACGCATGACAATCGGTAGATGTTTGAAGGTGAAGTAATGACGACATGCATGATTGCGCAAGATTGCTACACTAGACGGTGATAATGGTGAAGAGTGAGAGGAGGATGAGGTGGGCATACGAGGATGAGAACGATGCTTAGCCGCCGGCTTGACAATGAACGGGTTAATTAACAACTTTTGTTGCCGTGTCAATTACTTTCATTGTACTTCCTCCGTCCCATAATATATGATCTTATTACATTCAATATGTGAGACTCAGCTTTGACGCTATTTCCACTCGGCTCTGATGCTTTGCTAGAATCAGGTGCACGACATGTCCATATAACATACTCGAGAGCCAGTTTTAATTTTTAAGAAACACAATACAAACATAGATGCTTACATAAAATGTAAGTAGAAGAGAAAAAACAAGTTCTCCCTCCGAACAGGGAGTAAGTGAAAAACATATGAACATGGCGTGATGGTAGGCGGTTTCAGTTTGTGTGGACGACATGATTTGGCATGTCGCTCTATCTCTGCCGCATGGCGGTTTTCGCCCGTTTCACTGGCAAATGATCGAATCTTGATTTCGTTGCGTTGCAACATTTACTATATGCAAAACAAATTTAATTGGTAAGTTTTGTGAGGTTAGCAATCTGGATTGGTAGGCAAACCAACCAAGCAGGCCTCAGTCAGGGGCTGAAGTCCTAATTCTATGTCGCCATGCAGCTGAACTGAACGAGGTGATATATCGATAACATAGTTGTAGACCCGTTCTTATGTCGACGTATCTCTGAACTGAACGACGTGATGCAACGATAACATAGTTGTAGAGTAGTTCTTCTGTCCGCGTCCCGCTGAATTGAATGGGGCTAGACATGCTGGTAGGTTTGGTTGTTAACATTGAGGCCTGGCACCGTATAGTGGAGTGATGATGGCGAAAATGGAACATAGATTTGGTAGTGATGATGGACTCGCGTCCTGCCAATGGCCGATGGGCACCTAGACATCTTCTGTATTTCCTTTTTCAAATGTTATCGAGGAGAAAATAAATGAATAGAAATGACGCGACTAATATTTCTCCCTAGCAAAAGGAAAGAGCAGCATATATGGTGCCCACGGATCATCATCTCACGCTTCATGTTTCTTATTATCTCAACATTATGACGAGCCATAGCAAATATAACGCAAGAAACAGTGTTGGTGTATTTTCGAATTCATTCGTTCATAAAACCAAAATTACTATTGTGAACATATGAGATCATGCACCGCTTGAAATAAGTGGTTAGCTATTTCAAAAACAATCAACAACTCAAAAAAAAATGACATCATGCATGATTTATTTTTCCATAAAAACAGCATGCATGATTGCTACACTGGACACTGATAATGGTGAAAAATGAGAGGACAATGAGGTAGGCAACTGGCGATTAGAACCATGATTAGCAGCTGGCCGGACAGCGAATGGTGGAAAGTTAACCACTCTTGTTGCCATGCCAATATCCATGCTTAGCTCGACTGTTATTTATTCGTACAAAGTAATGAGCAATGCTACACCTACGAATAGATTTATGTAAATTTTATGTGGGTAGCCAGTTGGTATGATTGGGATTAGGGGCGGGCTCACCACACTCACAATCAGGGGGGAAGAGAATTACTAAAGGAAAGTTACATAAAAACATCTGCAACACTTTGCTCGTATTAACTGCAGTATGGGTCCTTGACACGCTCAATAGCCAATATCTGGAACTGCAAAATGGGAACAACAACATAAGTAGGGACGTGGAGTATATGCTCGCGATCGAGCTCAAATGCCTCTTTGATGAACAGCAAAATAAAAAAAATTGTGGCAAACTTTGACAAATATTTTGTGTGTTTGCAAAAAATTATCATCATAGGACATTCACGAAAGTCGTGAAATAAAAACAAAATCGATGCTCCAAACATGCTATTTTTAAAGCATTTTGGGGTGCTGGTTCTTTTTTGCCATGACTTCCAAGAATGTCATTATGTGATGAAATTTGTCAAGCATACAAAACATTTGTCAAAGTTTAGCATAAAAAATTCAGATTTTTTGAATTCTTTTTTCATTGTATTGTTCATCCCTAGCTAATTTGAGCTCGAGAGTAGAAGAGCACTTTCGCGGAAGTAATGAATTAAAACACATATAACTGAAAAAGATATTACGACAATCCACAACCAATGAAGCCCGATTAAGCAACCGCTTAAGGACTTGTACTATATAGATGCATTTTAAGTGTAGATTCATTCATTTTGCTCCATATTTAGTCCACCTAGTGAAACCTCTACAAAGACTTATATTTAGGAACAGAGGGAGTAGACACTAAACGACAATTAAAAACTAAATTTACTTTAAAAATTGTACTAGCCTTCTTATTCCTCTGATTGTATGAAGACTAAAAAATGCACTGAAATAGGTGACACATAATCCTATATGTACTAAGTACTTGATACCCACTAGCATATTCATCTTAACATGTAACTATGCCACATCAACATGCAACCATGCAGCAAACCCAGGTAGCTCAAATGGTTAGGTTTCTTGTGGTCGAACTAGTCCACCGGGGTTCAAGCCTTAATCTTATGACTAGTTGATGTAAACTGAACCTCGAGGTGAGATCCGATATGTTGTTGCGGCCCGACTTTTCACGACACTCCACCTTCAGCAGCTGTAGTAACCTCTCGCCTGCACATGCGATGTACGCGGATTAGAGGGGTGAACCTTACGATTCAACACGAGAAAACCAATCTCGACAACGGTAGTCACGCGCAAAAACAATTTCCTCGTAGAAATCGCAACATAAAGGTTTTCTAAAGATTCCTCCAAAACTTGATACGGGTGTCTACCCTGAAAAACACATCGTGTCTATTTTATAAAATAACCTGCTGTTTACATGGGCGTACCATGGATTTTATATCAGCCGAACTATCTAAACAACTTGATAAGCAAGGAAGGAAAATCCTATCTCTACTCTCACGGCTAAAATTTAAATAAAAAAAAAACTCCAAAGACTTGCCTAAAGATAACTCTAGAACTCTAAGATATCACATGCTGTTCTTTTTCTATTTCTTTATCTTGGTATTCGTCTTCCGGCTCAAGAGAACCTATCTCAAATTTCCTAGTTGCATTTTTATCCGTAGTCGCAGCAAAAGCCTCGACTTCTTTACTATCAATACCAAATTGAAGTATTTTTGACACATAATTATTTTTGACCTGTGGTGCATTATCGAGCGACGATGTCTGAGTCTGAACAACAACACCACCAGCTGAGTCGTGGTCGTATCACTAGTGCTCACAATTTTTTGGATTTTTTTTCAGGTTTTCGGTGATGTTCGTTTAGTGCAAGAAGATGTTCCCATCGTCAACTACGAGACGCATGTGATGACTTCGTCAACAACAAGATATGATGCCAACTCAACACCACGGGGGTGGGGTAAGATGTGCGTACCTCGTTTATATGGGTGAGTGTATGTGAGTGTGACTATACTGTGTTAAAAAACATGCACCATGCATGAAAAAAGCCCACCTCAGTATGCAACCATGCATACAAATTTTTTAATTGTTATAATCATATTATGTTACCTATATTTAATAAATATATTAAAACTATACAATAAGTACTTGTATTTTAAAATTCAGTGCATATATTTTTAATTGAAATATTAATGTTCATATAATCAAATGCCATAGAAATTAAACCCATTAAGGTGCCCTGGAAGGGCGGCCAACCAGCTATGCCACGTGGCCATGCTGGTTGGCCACGGTGAGAAAGTTTTTAATTCTTTTTTGGAAGATGAAAGAGAGATTTTTTCCTTTTTCTTTTTAAGAAAAGCTTTTGTAGGTTTTTTTTTTTTGAGATGGATGTGATGTCCACATGATGTGAGAACCTTTTCTTTGGGGGGGGGGGGGGGGGGTGAAGGTAAGGCATTGAGAAAGAGGGGATCAACTTTTAGGTATATATGATATGATAGGATATATGATTAGGGATTAAACTATTTTACCTTTTTAGGGACTTTTACCTTTCTTATTACCTTTTACATTATAGAGAAGGGTTGGAAACAGCGAGAGTCTAGCCCAAGCCCAAGACCTGGCTAAATAGGCGTGAATCGGCCCGTGAGTAAACGGGCCGTGCTTGGCACACATCACGTCGCGCCTGCGTGATTTGCCCAGAAACGATTATCAGGCCGTGCTTGGCACACATCATGTCAGGCCTGCGTGATTTGCCCAGAAACGATTATACCGGGCGGAAGAACGTGCAAAAACAGAGAGACATGTAAAAAAATATGAAAAACGGGATGTCAGAGCAAAAACTGCAGGTGCGCCATGGAAAACATTGCAAAATCATGCGCGCGCTACGTGTGATTTGCTCGGAAACGGAGGGAGCAACTAGTTAACGAGCGCTCCTTCGGGAGCCTCGCAACGATCAGCGCCACTTGGCGCGCTCTCAGCCATTCGCCACGCGTCGCGCTCTGGACGCTTCCTCTAGATTTTATTTTTTTTTTATTTTTTCCGCACGCGTTTTCGGCTTTTTAAATGGTTTTTTCCCGGTTTTTTTTCGACGTTTTGGTTTTTCCCCGGTCTTCCTTAGCGTTTCGACCAAAAAGAATTTTTTTGAAAAAAAAAATTTGCGCGAAAAAACGCGTTTACTTTTTTTTTCTTTCATGAAAAGTCACTTTTTTTTCGCGAGAGGCACGATTGTGCTTTAGCGGGAGTCGCGGCCGTGCCTTTCGGAAACGAAAAAAAAAACGCGTTTTCTATTTTTTTCTTTCGCGAGAGTCACGGTTTTACTTCCGCGAGAGGCACGGTTGTGCTTTCATGAGAGTCACGGCCGTGCCTCTCGGAAAGGGAAAAACAAAACGCGTTTTCTGTTTTTTCCTTTCGCGAGAGTCACGGTTTTGCTTCCGCGAGAGGCACGGTTGTGCTTTTGCGAGAGTCACGGCCGTACCTCTCGGAAAGGGAAAAAATACGCGTTTTCTGTTTTTTTTTTCTTTCGCGAGAGTCACGGTTTTGCTTTTGCCAGAGACACGGTTGTGCTTTCGCGAGAGTCACGGGCGTGCCTCTTTCGGAAAGGGAAAAAACACGTTTTCTGTTTTTTTTCTTTCCACGAGAGTCACGGTTTTGCTTCCACGAGAGGCACGGTTGTGATTTCGCGAGAGGCACGGGCGTGTCTCTTTCGGAAAGGGAAAAAACCATGCTCCCGGTTTGGTTTTTTCGTCCGGTTTTTTTCATGAAAAAAAAGTTCGTCAAAACCTATCAACATGGGATCTAGTTTTAAAGATCTCGACGCGAGGAATCCAATGGTGAAAATGGTTTGAGATTTGGACGCACGGTTTAAGAGATAAAACGTTTTGAATAAACGAATCTAAGAAAAAAGGGAAAACTCCCAGGTTGCGACAAGTGGCGTGCTGCATGTGCGCCACTTGTCGTGACCTGGGAAGATGGAGTGTTCTTTGCAACAAGTACTCCTTAATTAGTGATTTCGCGGTCACGGGGCCGGCATGACCCTCTTTTTTATGCGTAGATAAGTCCGAAAATGAGCCCAAACAGCCCAAAAAATAGCCCATTGGGTCGAATAGCACGCGGCCAACACGGGCCGACCCATTTACTGCAGAGGCCGCGGCAGCCCAAGCCAGCCGTCCAGCCCGCACAAGACGAGAGGGGGACAAGGGAAGAAGGATCGCACCACACGCCACCGCCGCAGCTCGAAGCCGGAGAAGAACCCTAGACCTAGACCTAGACCTAGACCTCCCTCCCTCCCTCCCCTCTCCGGCGACGCGACGCAGGTACTGCTCACCCCCAGGCCTTCCACCTCCTCCTCCCCCCCTCTCCTCTCTGCCGCCGCGAGGCGCCCCTTCCCAGGCGGCGAATTTGACCGCTCGCTCTCCTTGACGCGCGCAGGCAGGTGGTAGGATGAGGCCCGTGTTCGTGGGGAACCTGGACTACGACACCCGCCACTCGGAGCTCGACCGCCTCTTCTACCGCTACGGCAGGATCGAGCGCATCGACATGAAGTCAGGTCCGCCCTCCACCATCCCCCACCCCGCCAGATCTCCCTCCCCCCACCCCGGCCGCCCCGGCCGCGATGCCCGCCGGTGGCCACTTGAGGCCGATCTGTTCATGCTATGTTTTGTGGAGGAACGAGTTTAACCTGTGATTAGTTTTGATTTATTATTAGAGAATAATCCTTGAGATAATCTGTTTGCTTTATACGGAGTATTATTTTTTGGCACCTTACACAAAGTATAATCTGTACAGAGGATCTGAGTATTATTTGTATTAATCTGTGATGCAACAACTGGGGTGTTAATCTCTGTTAGCATTGGTTCTGTGAAATATATGGCGTGGAACACATATTGAACTTGTATGGTGGTCCATGTCATATAAAAAAAAAGTAGTTGCAAGCAATATATGCATAGCTGGCAGCACGATGTTTAAATGTTTACTCTGACGCAGGAACTGCCGAGGCAAACATACATAGCTCCCCCCGGGGCTCCTCAACTCACCCTCCATTCACTCCTGCCTCATCCGGCCACCACTCCCTGCACTTGGCCATCCGTTTTCCTGATGCACTGTAATATGTTACCACTGCCAAGCATGTCTTGCCGGGACTGACATCAATCATCATGCGATTCGTGCCATGCCATCAGTTCCATCATGCCATACCATGCCATCAGTTCCATCATGCCGTACCATGCCACGACTAGAAGTATCCACCAGGCATCAACTTGATAACTTGCTATGTGTGCTGTCTCAGTAAGCAATGTCTGTGAGGCTCTTTGGTCTGTAGAATGGTGAAGCATGTTCAGTGCCGCCAGTCGTACCTTCTTACTTTGGAAATTTTGGATATAAGTTGTACAACACCATGCCTAGTCATGAATGGAATCTACCAGTAAGCTCAATAGCTCTGTTGATACCATCAGATCTGTGCAGGTGCAGTATTTTTCTGTTTCTGTCAGGTTTGAATTTGATTGAATTTGGTTCATGTATTTTAGTTGCTTGTCCTATAAAAATATGGTTGGTGAACAATGACTGGCACACGATCTAATTTCCTATGGTTCTTACTTGTGGATTTACCTTTTTTAGGGTTTGCTTTTGTCTACTTTGAGGATGAGCGTGATGGTGATGATGCCATACGGGCTCTGGATGGTTATCCCTTTGGCCCTGGGAGACGCAGACTTTCTGTGGAGTGGTCACGGGTAATCTCTTGCTGGTCTTGCAACTAACTCCACTAAACCTTAACACAGAGAAAGTTGTAAAACTGTGTCGTATTCGAAATACTCCCTCTGTTCACTTTTGTAAGTCATTTAAGACAGCTGAAATTGAACTGTTTTAGCTGCTGTCTTAAATGTCTAAAATGTCTTACAAAAGTGAACGGAGGGAGTAATATTTGCTTCAGTTCATTTTGTAATTCTTCTCTGGTGATTCATTTAACAGGGTGACCGTGGAACCAGACGTGATGACCGTGATGGCTATAGTAAACCACCAGTGAATACTAAGCCCACCAAGACACTGTTTGTCATTAACTTTGACCCGATCAACACAAGAGTCAGTGATCTTGAAAGGCATTTTGGTCATTTTGGGAGGATTTCAAATGTTCGGATAAGGAAGAACTTTGCTTTCGTGCAATTTGAAACTCAGGAAGAAGCCACAAAAGCCCTTGATGCTACTCATTTGACGTAAGTGCCACTTTCACCTGTTTTTGAGTTTATATAGTGAGCATAATCTGACTGTCAGTTGGCATGTTGGTAGTTAGTATCACGTTCAGTTTTTGAGCAGAATCTTACTGCAGTTGCCATGTTGGTGGTTGGGTACCAGTTCTACCTGTTTTTTCTACAGAAGTTTATATTTTTTAATAATTGTATTGCATGCTGTTTCATAAGCTTATGTGGTATGGATTGTTTGAAAACAGTCTTACAGTGTAAAAATATGCCTGAATAATTCTCATCCTTCTGCAGGAAGTTACTGGACAGAGTGATTTCTGTTGAGTATGCCTTCAGGGATGATAGTGAACCAGGTGATAAGTATGACAGGCCAAGTAGAGGCGGTGGCTATGGAAGGCCGGATGACAGTTCATATCGCCGTTCTGTCAGCCCAATGTACCGAAGGTCACGACCTAGTCCTGACTATGGTCGTCCAGCGAGTCCTCAGTATGGTGCATATGGCAGGAGCAGGAGTCCTGTTCGTGATCGCTATCGAAGGTAATGGCACTTACATTGTTTTTGTTTGATCTTCATATGGTTGCATTCTTGGTACTGCTGGCAGATGCTTCCATTAGGATCTACGTACCATTTGAATTAGCCAAACCACTTTAGTCTGATTAGTTATTGTGTTCTATTTTATTTTTTGGCATAAACATTACTGCTGTGTATATTATCTGCCTCCTATATTGTTATGATTCACTTATGAAATTCTGTGATTAGTCCCAACATTTGATCCCATCTAACAATAATGTTGCAGAAACCTTCTTGTAAGCGTCAAGTATTCAGTTCTTTTTGCGAGGAAGATTATCCAGAACTTCATTTGTTAACACCATCTGTTTCCTGTTGTTTGATGATTTTTTTTCTGTAAAAACGCAGCCGATCTCCTGTCCAGCGCTCAAGATCCCCAGCTCCCAACAGAAGAGGTTATGACTGATGGACAGTTATCTCGGTTATGGTAGCGAGGCGGTTTCCATATGCTGTTCTAGCTCTAGCATTAGTAAACAAGAACACTTATGTACCCGTACCGAAGCTTATCGTCTAGCTGACACCATGTTATAAGAAGTTGGACCTGTCCTTTGACAACTGCTTTGTCGTCTGTGTGTTATAAGTAGTTAGACCTGCACTTTGACACCTGCTTTGTGCCTAAATCGCGACATTTTCGTATATCTGTGCCTATTTATGTCTGTTTTATGTGTGATATTTCCGTAGAAATTTCTGGTTATCTCATTTCCTGCCTGCTTTGGACCTCCAGTCCAAAATATAAGGTCAAACATTTCTAATTTTGACCAAGTTTATATAGAATTATATCAACATCTGTAATATCAAATAAAAAAATATGAAAAAAATTGTAATGTTACTGATTTGGTATTATACATATTATCTTTTACCCTATAATCTTGGTCAAAAAAATATTAAAGACTTTTCTAAAAAATTAACACACCTTGTAACTGAATTGGAAGAATTTCATAACTGGAAACATAGTTTCAAACTGATTTTGATGGAGACCCTTAGTATGAGTTCCCAAGAATATTGTATTACCTTTTTGTAAACTGATATGAGATGTTTTAGATCAGAGAGGGAGTAATAATTATTAACTATTTCACTTCATAAAAAATCCAGATACAGCCTGATATGATATCCTAAGTAAAGAATATTTCCTGTGATTTTGTCAAGTTGATGCTGTTTTGATGGTCTAGACACAATTTTTAGTGGTCGTGTGTTCTACCAATAGTCCCCACAGGAGCAGGAGCCATCCCGGAAATGGTGGAACCTCCTGACATCCCTGAGCACAATCTCCCGCCCAACCATCTTTGAAATGAACTTGGCCGCCTCATGGCAGTCGTTGCACACCCTCAGGTTCTTGGCCACCCTGATGGCGGCGCCGGCCGGCGCCCGCAGCAGCCCGAAGGCGATGGCGAGCTTCTCGCTGTGGTACCGGAGCATCGCCGCCTTCTCGGCCTCGCCGACGTCGTGGAGCACGCACGATGTGTCCGGCGCGTACCCCTCGCGCCGCATCCGCTCCCAGAGCGCGTCCATGTGCGCGTGCACCTCGGCGCTCGCCGGGTGGGATGACTCGCCGGCCATGAACCGGTGGATCGCGCCGTCGAGCTCGATCCAGCTGCACCCGGGCTCCTTGGCCACGCCCTGCCGCCGCATCCTCGCCCGCACCGCCACCGACTTCTCCCACATCCCGGCGGCCGAGTAGATGTTGCAGAGCAGCACGTAGTGGCTGGCCTCGTCGGGCTCCAGCTCGAAGAGCCGCTCGGCGGCGACCTCGCCGAGCGACACGTTCCGGTGCAGCCGGCACGCGCCCAGCAGGCTGCTCCACGCCGACACCTGGTGCTCGCCGGGCTGCATGGAGGTGATGATGTTGTACGCCTCGTCGAGCCTCCCCGCCCGGCCGAGCACGTCGACGACGCAGGCGTGGAGGTCCGGCGTCGGCTTCACGCCGTGGTCCCTCTCCATGCCGCGGAACAGCTCCAGCCCGCGGTCGACCAGCCCGGAGTGGCTGCACGCCGCCAGGGCGGCGATGAAGGTGACCTCGTTGGGCGCCGCCTCGCCGCCCGCCGCCATCTGGTCGAAGAGCGCCACCGCGTCGCCGCCGAGCCCGTGCATCCCGTAGGCCATGATGAGGACGTTCCAGGTGATGACGTTCCTCCTCGGCAGCCGGTCGAACACCGCCCTCGACGCCGCCAGGCAGCCGCACTTGGCGTACATGTCCACCAGCGCGCTGCCCACGGCGATGTCCGACTCCAGCGCGTGCCGCACCGCGTACCCGTGGATCTCCTTCCCCCTCGCCGGCGCCGCCAGAGCCGCGCACCCCGGCAGGAGCGTCATCAGCGTGATGTTGTTTGGCATGACAATGGCATCTTCTTCCATTGATGATGATGATGACAGCTGCATCTCCGCGACGAGCTGGAACGCGTCGGCGATGTGCCCCTGCACGACGCAACCGGTGATGAGGGTGTTCCAGGACACGACGTCGCGGGGGTCGATCATGGCGAAGATCCGGCGCGCCACGTCCATCTCGCCGAGGCGCGCGTACATGTCCATGAGCGCGTTCTGCACGAACCGGTTGCCCGCCATGCCGCGCTTCACCACGTACCCGTGCATGGCCTCCTTGCCGGCGAGCCCCTCGGAGCGCGCGCACGCCGGGAGCACGCCGGACATGGTGGTCTCGCTGGGCGCGCACCCGGCCTCCGCCTCCATCCGCGAGAAGAGCTGGAGCGCCTCCGCGTCCATGCCGGCCTGCGCGTAGCCGCAGATCATGGCGTTCCACATGCCCAGCTGCCGCCCGGGCTCCGGCACCATGTCGAACACCCTCCGCGCGTTGCCCACCCGCTCGTTGCCGGCGTACATGTCCACCAGCGCGCTCGCCACGAACGAGTTGGCGGCGAGGTCGCCGTCCTTGAGGACGACGGCGTGGATCTCCCTGCCGAGGGCGAGCATCTCCAGCCGCGAGCACGCCGGGAGCGCGCTCGCGAACGTCACGCCGTCCGGCCGCACGGCGAGGGCCACCATGTCGTGGAGCACCTCCACGGCCTCGCCGCACCGGCCGCCCTGCACGAGCAGGCTTATCATGGTGTTCCACGTCACGACGTCGCCGCCGCCGGGGGAGAACGCGGCCGCGGTGTTGCGGAAGAGCGTCTGCGCGTCGTCGACGAGGCCGAGGCGCGCGTACATGGAGAGCAGCGCGTTGAAGGGGAAGCGCTCGCGGCCCGCGTCGAGGAAGCCGTGCTTGAGCGCGAAGGCGTGGGCCTCGCGGCCGAGGCGGCGGCCGTCGTCGCCGGCGAGGTGGGAGCAGGCGAGCAGCACGCTGACGAGGGTGAAGGAGCTGACGTCGTGGCGGCCCTCGGCGAGCATGCCCCGGAGGGCGTCGAGCGCGCGCTCCCACTGCCGGAACAGGCAGAGCGCGGAGATGAGCGAGTTGTAGGAGACGGCGTCGCGGAGCTCCGTCGGCGTGGCGGCGAAGAGCGCGAGGGCCGCGTCGAGGTCGCCGCAGCGCGCGTAGGCGGTGAGGAGCGCGTTGCCGGCGGCCGGGGTGGGGCGGTGGAGGAGCGCGCGGCGGAGGGCGGCCGCGTGGAGCGCGCGCGCGGCGCGGCCGTCCCGGAGCGCGGCAGCGGACTTGATGGCCGGCGGGAGCGCGAAGTGGTCGAGCTGCGCGGAGGAGGCCGAGAGGGAGGAGAGCGCGCGGAGGGCGGCGGCGTGGTTCCCCGCGGCGGTGAGGGAGCGGATGGTGGCGGAGGTGGGCGGCGGGGCCGCCGGTGGGGCGACAGTGGCGGCCATGGAGTCAGCTCAGCTGGCTGGCTCAGCGGCGAGGAGTGTGGACGCCTCGAGGATAAGCCAGCCTGATTTTTCTTTAAAAAAATGCCAGCCAGTGGGACAGGAATTTTTGGGACATGGTTACACATGCGCCCGTTATGAATAGCAAATTTAAAAAAAAATTACTAGAAAAAATAAAAAAAATCTAAGTCTTTTTTGTAGTATACATAGCCGACCATTCTACTCGAATATGAAGTTTCACAAGGAAATGACACCCATGACATTCTAGGCGAAAAAGACAAAATGTGTGCTATATTCCAAAACACTATTTGAAGGAGTAGTAAGGTCTGACTGTATTTTCTTCACTATAGAATACTCCGATGTCATTCCTTCACGAAATTTCTTACACGAGTATAATGGTGGACCAAGTTTAACATCCCAAAAGTTCAGATATTTTTTGATTTTTCTAGTATTTTTCGAATTTACCATTTACATGGGTGCGCATGGAACCATGTTCACCTGTGTATTTTCGCAGTGTTGCTACTTGAAACTCTAGAAGGAAATATTCTACTCTCTCTGTTCACAAATACAAATGTTTTGGATAGTTCAATATGTTCTGCATAAAGACTCAAATGAATGAACAAACAAACTAAAACATATACTTCCTCTGTAAAGATATATAAGAGCTGGGGCTGTTTAGATCACAACTAGTGATCTAAACGCTCTTATATTTCTTTATGGGGGAGTACATCCGATTTAGAAAAATGATAGGAAATCTTATACCGTATTTGTGAACGGAGGAAGTACTATCTTTTCTATGAATTGCCCCCAATTTCTGTGTAAATTCGGATGCTCCGTTTGAGTGTATTTGATTGTGCAAAATAATGCTGGTTGGAATCATACAAGGTACCAATACCACTTTTAGGGGAATGCCATGCCGCATAATTGACTAACATGCGCCTCATGTAGGTCAACAATGCCAAAGCATGCGACCAATAGAGGGATGTCAATGCAGTGAGTCAGAGTGAGGCATTGCATCCAATATTTGTTGTCCGAGACCATAATGGAGCTAGGATCATGTCGCCGGGAACCATGCCATCGGGGGAGGTGTCGATGCCGAGGCAAGCCATCGCCGTGGAGACATCATGGACCCCACTGTCCCTGCTAGGCACCGCAAGGGAGAAGCCAGGATCCGCACCTCCATGGGAAGGGGGCGAGGAGCAGGGGAGAAGCGGGCATAGAAGAGATGGGAACTCCGATAATAATGGCGGTAACTGTCGGAGCCATACCGTCCATCGAGAAGATGTGGGGTGTGGGGGAAGGGGTTCCGAATCATTTTGAGGATGTGCTACTGTTACTCAATAACGTTTTTTAGAGAAAATGTGGGGTGCGGGAAACATTCAAAGATAAAAGGAAAAAATTGGTAAGCTATCTCCTTCATGGTTACTATTTCTTCTCTCGTGGATGATAAGGCAATGCTCAAACTCAGATGGTGGGGCAACAATTTCCTTGATGATCGCTCCATTACTGTCACCTGGCCTTTCAGAGACATCCTTCACTACTGCTTGGCAATCAGATGCGATCGGCAAGCAGTTGACCAACATGTCATTAGTTAGGGCTTGAGCTTCCCCAATGGCTAAAGATTCGGGATAGATGCTTCAGTTATACCGTTGAAGGTGATCGTAGATGACCCAAGATATGTGTCATTTCCGGTTCCGGTAGGCCGCAACAATAGCTCCAACATCCCGATTCCCGGAGGTTGCACCATCAACATTAAATTTTGCGAGTCACTCAGGAGGCGAGATCCATGGCATGCGACGTGACCGGTGGTACTCGCCGGTGCAGTTTTATGAGGCTGCTTATAGGTTGTCTCCAAATCCACGATTAAATTCTTGACGAAAAGATGTGTTGATAACGAGGCTGAAACTCACTCTCATGGATGGCCATGCGACGAGCGGTCCAAATCGCCCAAAGAGTAGTCACTGTAATGTATATCTAAAAATAAGAGGTAATAAATGGGGCAAACAATACCTTCCTAACCTGCATTCGTATCTTACTAGGATGATTAGGAGGATTTTGGAAACCTATCCATAAAAAATAGAGGACAAAGATGATCTTCAACAAATGCAAATAAATTGATGTAATTAACGATGGAAATACACTAAATCACTACGGCTTTATTGCTCGATCTTTCCTGCACCCCTTCCAAATCTCTCTCTATAGGGTATATTTATTGCTTGATCTTTTCTGCATCTATTTCAAATCTCTCTGTCTCTCTCTCTCTGTATATATATATGCAAATAGAGCTATATAGGTTCATAGCAATCAGCTTGCAGCACCACACTCATCTCACCAACCGATGACCGACAACCATCAAGAGAGAGAGAGAGAGAGAGAGAGAGAGAGAGAGAGAGAGAGAGAGAGGATGGACAACCACACGACTCGCATCCTTGGACTAGCCCTGCTAATGTCTCTAAACCTCGCATGCTCTGCCACCATTGCTCAAGGTGATCCCGTGGTGGATATATGTGCATGCAACGAAGTTACTGTTCCCTCTGTTCCAAATTACTTATCTTATACGGAGTATTTGTCAGATACGGATATATCTAACAACGTTTTAGTGTAAGATACACCCATATCTAGATAAATCTAAGACAAGTAATATGAGACGGAGGTAATATATTTTTTGTTTCCTCCACTTCTAAGCCCCTGCTACTTTTTCCCCATGTATAGGCCGGACCATCGCCGGTGACGACATGGGCGGCGGCGAGAAGATCAATGTACCATACGGGTTGTGCGTGTTTGAGAAAGCGTGCGACAATGGGATCTGCTTCTGCTGTTTGGTGAACCGGATCTGCTACGCGTCCATGGATGAGTGCAAGAGCGGCTGCGGAAAACCCCCTGCTTCGGAAGACATTGTGGAGGCGTCAGCGAGGAAGACGACGACTCCATCACTGACCCCTTCTCCGGCCAAGTAAAATTAAGTCGAATTACATACATTATTATTTATTTATTTGTCTGTCCGGAGACAAAGTGTTGCCTGACGTGTCAAAAAAAAAAACAGCTTAAAGTACAAGTATACTACAGTAGTTGTTGAGCCTTGAGTGTCGTGAAAACAAGATCTTTAAACGTAAACATAGACCGAGATTTTACAAAAAAGAATATTGGACAACAGTTTAAGACTCGAAGAAGAAAAATGACTCAATGCTTGAGCCAGATGTTTCTTCAGACTTTACCAGTTCAATTTCTTCACAGATCTCAGATGTTGTTTTCCCCAACTTTGGGAGAGGTTCGAAGGTTCCATAATTTATATCATATTCCCTCCGTTTCAAAATAGATGACTCAACTTTGTACTAACTTTAGTACAAAATTGAGTCATCTATTTTGGAACGGAGGGAGTACCTTTCATGATACCACAACACTGAAATTCAATAAAAACATGTACGTTCAGTTTGGCACAAAACTGAATCAGCAGCTGCAGAAATAAACCAAAGAGCACATGCTCATAAAAAAACCTGAAACCACGCTACATTTCATCATAGCATCTCGCAACATTGTGGTGCACAAGGAGATAAATCCGGTTCTTTTCAATGAAGATTCTCCAGAATCAAGATTCTGGGAAACTGCTCACAGAATCACCCCTCTAGTTCTTTTCTGAGATTGCAGAGGGCGGAGTCGAGGGAGAGTGGCCAAGGTGACCAGCGAGGCCGAGGCCGGTGTCGGGCATCGAGGGTGAGTGGCGAGGTTCTTCAATTTTCTCGGTGTAATGCTCCCATCCTTATTTTGGTGCCTGCAAATGCTCAGTATAATACTCGACAATCTGCAAGATAGGGTCGGAATCAAGATGAAATTTTTCGCTTAGGTTCTCGACCTTTCCAGACTTGGAGTAAGTTTTAATACAATCATAATCAAGTTCTACTCCTCCATCACCTCCTTTATCTAATTCCCAAGCTCTATGATCCAAATTTATTTGGGACAATTCCATTTATCCCCCTAACTTGAGCCACCACCTGGCATTTGCCCCTAATTTTTAGGTATGCTCAAAAATACCCCTCTTCCGTCAAGTCACCTTACAGAAATGCCCTTCTGTGCCGTTACCGTCCGGTCAAAGGGGTTTGACCGTTTGGTGAATAGTAAATTCAAAAAAAAATAGAAAAAAAAATCAAAAAAATCTGAAATTTTGTGGGATCGAAGATACTCAAGGGAGCAAGGCGCGTGCAAATTTTGGCACAGTTTGGACATTCCAGCAGCTCGTGTCAAACGAAAAACTTAAAAATGTACGCTGTGAGCAGTAAATTCAAAAAAATAGCAAGAAAATTCAAAAAAATATGAAATTTTTTGGCATCAAAGAGGCTGGGGTGCGCAAGGTGCCTGCAATTTTTTTTTGCGTTTCGACACTGTAGGAGCTCGTGGAGAAAAAAAACAAAATTTGGCACAGAAAAAAACTTTGAAAAAATGCACTATTTTGTTTTTTTTGCTAGAGCACCTCGCATGCCATTTGATCACAAAAATTTGCAAGCCCCTTGCGCACCCAAGCCTCTTTGATGCCAATAAAATTCATATTTTTTAAAAATTTCTTGCTATTTTTTTAATTTACTGTTCACAGCGTATAGATTTAAAATTTTTCCTTTCCCACGAGTTCCTGGAATGTCCAAACAACGCAAAAATTTGCACACACCTTGCGCCCTTAAGTATCTTCGATCCCACAAAAGTTCAGATTTTTTTGATTTTTTATTGCTATTTTTTTGAATTTACTGTTCCCCATGTTACTATTCACCAGACGGTCAAACCCCTTTGACCGGATGGCAAGGGCATTTCTGTAAGGTGACTTGACGGAAGAGGGGTATTTTTTAGCATACCTGAAAATTAGGGGCAAATGCCAGGTGGTGGCTCAAGTTAGGGGGATAAATGAAATTGTCCCAATTTATTTTATCTAACAATTTGCAACCTTGAGCATCGGTATACTCCGTAAAAGCTCCTCTGGAAGCAAGGTCCAATTTTACTTTACATTCATCATCTAGTCCTCCATAAACTAAATTTAACACCATCTATGATGATACATTATGGCGAGGACAATTATTGAGTAGAGAGCGGTACCTTTGATAAGTCTTAACACGACATTCACCTAGTTTTTGGTTGAAGTTCACGATCATGCGCCTCGTTCCAAAAGTCTTCTTTTGCGGGTGAAAACGGGTCAATAGTGCGCTAGATAATTTATCCCAAGTGTCAAAAATATATGTGGGGTGAGTTAATACCAATCTTTCGCTTCGGCGGACAATGAATGACCGAAAAGCTTAATTCTCATACCATCACAAGTAAAGGCTTTTAATTAAAAAGTTCCACATTATTCTTCAAATTGCAGCAAATGTTTATACGGATCCTCCGTATCATCATGTGTGAATTTCTTACTATGCAGCTTACTGAGTAGAATCAGATTAATTTCATAACTCTGTTCGGGTCTCGGCCCCAAAGATGTAAACATTTCCCTTATTACCTCCTATCTTGCAAGTTTCATGTGATCCTGTATAGTCATCTTAGAAGACATGATGAGTAGATTTTTCTTCTTCTTAATCTCAATAATGGTAAGAAAAATAATAACAAATAAAATAAACTATGTGTGAGTCGGAAGGCAACGTCAAGCGTTGTGCTCCCCGGTAACGGCGCGTGAAAATGCTTGATGTTCTGCAAGAGCATAGAATGCTGTAGCACTTTCGTGATAAGTTCAGTGTCGAACCCATAGGGACATATATGAAGACACGACCAACCCGGCAACTACGTTGTTATCTACGCAGTTACGTTCGCACCAAATCGTAGTTTGGAAATAGCTTATTCTATGGGTTGCCAAGAAAGCCATAATAAAGGGGGTTTTAACTGAACTACAAACTAGAGCGTAAACTAAACTAAACTAGAATAGAGAATAAAACTATCGGCTGATGCGTAGCAGCCCTCCTCGAGGAGTTCGTATGGACAAGCGAGCTCCAGCTCTGGTGTGTTCAAGCCCCAACGGCTTTTCTTCCCTGCCGCGAGCTTCTCAGGGACGCGTGGTTCTGCTCGATGGAGAAGAAAACACGAGAGAGGTGAGGGAGATGGGTCGCTGCATGTGGGGCTAGCTCGGTTGGAACCCACAACATCTCCATATCCTTCCCATATTTGGGCTGGATATATATGAGGATTTATGGACTGACTGGGCACGTCCGAACAAAAAGAGGGTTGTGGTTGGGTGTTTTTCTTTCCTTCTCTCTCCTGTCCGGGCAAGAACCGGGCTGTCCGCATGGATGTTTAAGAAGGATTTGAGGAGTTTGACTGTAGATGCTCTGAGGACATGAATAAGTACAAGATGAATATGATACGAGGGATTTTAATTAAGCACTAAAATAGTCTAAAAAGTATGGATAAAATCCACTCACGAGGAAACCAACCTTTTCAACTGCCCTCTCAGTTGTGATTTGGAGTTGAATTTAGTCGTTTGAAGCCATGGTCGTTTGCTTCCGGCTGGCTGCTTTTTGGTGGTATCATTCCGTGCAGTGCAAGTGGTGTTGGTTCATGGTTGGTGGCTGACTCGTCCCTACGTTGCTTGCGCTCAGCTGTAGTCCTTGTCTTGGTACTCTGGTTTGGGTCATTTGTGCCGACTATAGTTCAGCCTCTCACAGTGGATGTTTTCTTGCTATGTTGCCCCGCGTGTCACTCTTTTCATGTTCTAGTTTTTAGCTAGGTTGTTTGTGTTGTCTAGGTGGGTCGTGCCTCTGTGGCGATGCATGGGTCATACCTTTGGCGCTCTACGCATTCTTCTTTCTTAATGGAATCATATGCAACCCTCCTACATGGTTCGGAAAAATATGAACATGATAGGATTTCCAACTCACTTTGATGTATTTTTTTTCAAACTGATGTATTGGTTTCCATGGATGTGTCCAAACTCAGGAGATCAAGAGCTTCCTCAATTGTAGCGAACTTATTTTCTCTTTGTATATTCACGGGTGAACAACAATGAAGCATTAATCATACCGGTATCAATATCACAAAGGAGCGTGTAGTACTTCTGTGAAGGTTTTCAACTTCAGTTTCAGGAAAATTTCAGCGGCAACCAAAATTCAGTGAACTTCAGTAAATTCGGTTTGCATTGCGGTCAAAATATTCAATTTGATCTAACCAAAATTGTACCAAACATGTATGGGAATGTACATTACATAGCCGAAATGAATAGAACCTGTAGTAAATATCCATTCCTTTGCCATGTCCTGTTTCATATCACATTAACAACCTTGCTATACGTATGATGAATTCCTGTCCAACACTCAGTACGATTAGAGAAAACCATAGATGATTCAGCCTGTGGGCCATAGTATTTAGAGATGATCCCCTTTCTTCTTGTTTCGTTGTCTGACAAGAAAGCATTGTACGCAGAGTAGGTTCGTTATTACATTAACAACCTTGCTATATGTACGATGAATTCATGTCCAACACTCCGTACGATTAGAGACAACCATAGATGATTCGGTTTCATGTTTCACTATTGGACGGACGTATAGGGGGGATATGATCACATCTCGTTTCATGTTTCAGCAGCCACAGACATATCAACAGCTTGGTGGTTCCCGATACTCCTTTGCTGCCACTGTTCTCCGGGTAACATGCCATATCGATGAGGTAATGGTATATATGTGTGATTTTCTTTCTAAACGAAGACGATGAGTTTATGAGCATCTCGTTGATTCATATTTATAGGAAAAAGTATGTGAACATTGACATGATTATTCTGACATACAATTAATGTCTAGCGGCAACGCTTATCCTAACATATAATTAATTTCACTTCTAATTATATATGCCTTATGCCTTATCCTCAAGTCTAATTTTAGTTCCAATGTACTATACAATGGTTGATGACCTTCTTTAGCGAAAATAGCTAAAGATAGTAGAGATGGCAATGGGTACCCATTACCTGCGTATCATGCGGGTAAAAACCCTATTAGGGTAAGGGTATGGGATAAAAATTTACCCATGGGTACTTAAATGGAAAAATATCATACCTATCGGGAAGAGAGGGTATGGGTATGGGATCGTATAACCCATGCCCGCGTACCCATGTACCCATCTAAAATGTTGACAAGTGGGCTTCCTTTAACATTCTAACGTATTAACCCCCCCCCCCCCCCCCCCCCCGCCCTAATCGCAGTAGGTAAAAACTCTAATATGCTCGTGATTTTGTGAACTTAAAGTGTATGACTATGTGCTGTTATTTATGGTTGTGTTGTTGTTTAACATTTTTATGGCTTGCTTTATGTGCAATTTTGTTTTGTTTTTGAGAATGTGTTTTTGTACATTGTTGTTTATAATGTGTTGCTATTATGATTATATGTTGCTTTTCGCAACTATTTTTTACTCAATTTGATGTGTTGTAAATGCGGGTATTTTTACCCGCAGGTACCCATATACCCTATCGGGTGACGGATATGGAAAAAAGTTGTACCATTGATGGGTATGGGGATGGGTGATAGGTAAGTTGAGGGTGGACGGGTGGGGAGGCTCCACCCGTACCCATACCCTGCGGGTGCCATCCTTTATACTGATATTCAGTTTAGGCAGCTATAGATAAATATTTTGGTCAATATTTTATATAAAATAATTGCTTCACGCGGGTCCGGCTCAAAACCACTCGGACAACGCCCAGCCTTTCACACCTACCAATGCAAATTTAGGATTAGGAACACGCTCCAGTCACTACTACATCTGAAATGCGGAACAAACGTAGGGTAATCCTCTTTTTGGCGTACGCAGAGGCTGGACATGATTGGGGCTCGGGTCCCCTTCGTCCTCTCCCGCCGGCTCCGAGAGGTGGAAGGTATCCGCCTCTTCGGCCGCCACCGTTGTGGCCATGACATCTCTCTCGTCTCTCCTGTACCACACGTGTGCCCATCAAAGCAAGAAAAAGGAGCATTCACCATTCAGTAGAACTCACAAAAGTAAAGGAGCAGTACCTAGAGCCGCTTGATGCGCGGAGTCGAGCTCGGCCTCTCTTCCTCCTCCGAGTTCACGTACGTCGAGCATGCTGCAGAGCCAAACGACCAACTCTTGATGGGAAAGCAGTCTCGGTTAAGTGCTATAGGTATCTGCGGGCATGGATATCTTGCATATCGCGCGGACGCGGCGTTGAAGTGTAAGGAATCTTGAACAAGATGCGGAGAGTTTGGACTTGACAAAGTAAAGGGTCGACCCGCTCCCGCTCGGCAACGGATATTGGCTCAGTCCACCAAATGGGCATGGGACCCTAAGCTCGCCTCGGGCAGGGAATCCTCTGAGTTGCAAAAATAACCCACGAGGCCAACTTTCGAGATCGGCGAGCTTCCCAGGAGGATAAAAGAACTCAAGCCAAACTCTCGCGCAGAAATGGAACCGTGCGCACCCCGCCACCTGGCTCCATCGTCGACTGTCTGGGAAGATTCTCCGCAGCATTGGGGTTGAGGTGATGGAGAAATAGATCCTACACCTTGCCTAAAGGCCTAACAACCGACCTAACATAGGGGGGAGGGGGATTCCATGTTGCTTACCGGCTTCGGAGATGACGACGAGGAAGGGGGGTGGCATGGCTGAGTTGAGGAGGACCAGATGGTGGCCAAGAGGAAGGGGAGAAGCAGCTCCTGCTGCCGTGTCCGTCACCTCTGCCACCGCCACTTGCTCATATCTGAGTCACTGCCGCCAGTGCTAAGAACAGACGATCTTCTTCTCCTAGAGCTAGCTAGTGGCGACCGAGTAAATGGGGCGGTGAGGCTAGATTTCGCATCGTCCTGCCTCGGCTGGTTTCCATCTTCCGTCATCTCCACTCGATTTCACCTTGCACCATCGCAAACGCGCTGCACTCAGCCTTACTCGCTGGAAACTGCCGATTCGAGGGTTTCCAGCGAGTCAGGCTCTGGGCAGCTTTAAGGTTCGTGCCGATACGAGCCAGGGCTCCCCGTTTGCAACTAAACACGTTTTTCTTGGCTCAACTCGGCCTGGTTGGAGGTAATGCAGGCAACCAATTATGCCCCACGTGGTTCTGATCGAGAATAATAACATATCACAAGCTTTAGAGAAGGATATGCCGATCCCTTAGCTCTCACACCGATTCCAAAGAAGCTAACTAACACATGCTTTCGTGAACCGTCAGAGGAGGGCTAATAGCAAAGCGTAAGAATCATAGATGAGCACCACATATTTCTGTCTCATTCGGGATCCCTCAAGCTCCGAACCCGGCGGACGAAGCGTGTGCAGCTGCCCTGAACGGTATAATGCCGCAGAGTTGAATTTGTACATCTGAGTGAGGATATCTGCAAAATTTTGGCATGCGTCCAGTTCTGAGATTTCAGCTTGTTGGAATGGTGTCGAATATATTAGAGCAAGTATAATAGGGTGATGTAAGCGGGCTCTAATGATTTAAATATTGTATTATTGCTTAGTTGGAAGAGAGAGAAGACGAGAGAGAAGGGAAGCCGACTGTAGACTTACAGCCGGCTGTACGAGCTCCAAGAAGCTTTGTGAGAATGGAAGGTGGGCCATATGTTGACAAAGTAGTACTTTCTTATAGCCAACTATTATACGTGTTAGCTATTACATTGACTGTAGATGACATGGCAACATGTTATAGCCAGCAGCTGGCTGTATTATTAACCATGCTCTTAGACAAGGTAGCTTGTAGTTGGACTCTTGAGTTATAGTGTGTGTAAATAAGGTAGGAGTCATGTCCTTATAGGACACTTGTATCCCAGGCCTCCTATATAATATGAGGTAGACACACGATGAAATTTATGCCAACATAATACTAGCACAGATATGTTGAGAGAGCTGACGGCGTGTGCCGGTACCCAGATGACCGGTGTGCAATATTGTGATGGTGTAATCAGAGAGGAGTGTCCATACTCAGGCCCCGGAAAAGTAGGCGATGTCCAATGAACCTCGCGTTAACAAATCTTGATGCCATGCCTCATGCGATTGCTAGATCCTCGGTGGATCGCCCGCATGCCTCGGGTTATTCTAACACAGATCGTTTATGTTTCAGTTTGGCACCAAAACTAGTAGCTGCAGCCTGCAAGCACGAACCAAGAGCTCAACAAATTCATGATAAACCCTGAAACAAGGCCGCATCTCATAATTCCATCTTCTGCTATTGTTGTGCACACAAAACACATGATCGTAGCTAGCTAGTATGTACAGAGAACCAACTAGAACTAGACACATATATAGGTCGACCAAGTGTGACGACCTGAAAGAAAGAGATGCCAGCCAGCCACCAAAATGCACACATAAGACACAAGACGACGTCGAATCGCCGATCACCATGGCGCGGCCGCCAGCTGCAGCATACCACGGCCCCTCCTCTTCCCCGCGATCTCCTCCATCTCCATGTCCATCTCCTCCAGAGCATCCTTCAGGCTCGCCATCTTCGTCTCGAGGGCTCTCACCTTCTCCGCGGCATGAGCACGCTCCAGCTTCATCACCTCCTCGTACCCCTCCTCCTGCGGGTGATCATCCGATGATGGCCGGGCGTCGAGGAGGAAAAGGAGCTCGTCGACGCGCTTGCGCATGAAGCCCACATCCATGCCCAGCAGCTCAAAGGACTCCAGGGTCCTCTTCCACGCCGCGAGGTCCTCCAAGGAAGAGGAGGAGGTGGTGGGGTAGGACCTGATGCCCTCGGTGATGCTGGCCGTCTCTGCTATCACCCCTGCGGCTAGCGTCGGGTTTATGTGCTTTGGCAGACGCCTGTGGAGGAACGCCTTCCGGGCGCCGCATAGCTTATAGGACGTCCAAAGCAGGCGATCGAGGACTAGTTTGCTGTTGATGACAGAATTATTATCGATGGCGATCTTGAAGGCTCTGAATGTTTTCACGCCGTCGAAATCAGGGTCTGGATCTGCTGCGGATCTGATGCCGCCGTTTGCTGCTTCTTCACTAAAAAGGTCATTGCTATCATCGTCAGATGCTTTGTTGGTGATGACTTTGGTGAGCTCTAGATCCTTCTTGGACTTGACGACATCTTCATCCGAAGATTCTTCTTCTTTTTCTGCGTCACAGAAAGACAACACACGATTAAAAAGATTTCATAACATTGCAAAATGAAGATGGTAATACTTTTACTCACCGGGTATATTGTGTTCCACGGACGCGTCTAAACTTAGGAGACCGAGCGCTCCATCGGTTGTGGTGAACTTATTCTCTCTCAGTATATACACCTGTCCACCACAATGAATCGTCAAATCATACCATTATATCAATATAATGAAGGAACAACTAATACCCCTGCCGCGCACTCGGGAAAGGGATATTATAGAAGAATTACAGAGCAGTGGACATAACATTTGTGAGGCACTCACCTTAAATCTTTTCAGTCCCACGAGTTGAAAGATCACGGCATCGCCGACCTTAAGACCATGGCTTACCACAAACCCATGCCACCCACCACTTAGTCCCTGCTTGCGAGCTAGGTATTTTGTATCATAGCTGTGTCCATCCTCATCTTCTAATGCAATTGTAACATCATCATTTGGAAGATGATTTCTACAAAAGCTGAGCGGGACACCCTGGGAGAGCAACACAAAATTCAAATGCAGTGGAAGAAAAAAGAAAGCTAAAAGCTAATCGGGGGCACTTGATTCTCAGCTCCTCTGTCTAAAAAACTGAATATCTCAAATGTAGAGGCGCTCTACATTGTATGGCTGCGTTTTCTGGAGATATCAACTGCCTTGTAACTTAATCTTCTAAATAAAAACACAACTGAGTGTTGTTCATAAGAATAAAAAATATCACCGGATTATTCAGCATTGGGCAAAAACTCAAACACCTAATAAATAGATACTTACCAGCCAAAAACCTTTAACAACATGTGATTTCTGCATAAGCTTGACGAAGCTTGGACCTTCTGCTGGCAATTTGTTTTCTACCTCTAAAGCTCTGTCCAAAGCACTGCCATAGAAGCCCAAAACACTATAGTTTCTTTGAAGATTCATGTGCATAATTCATATAGAGACACTTGACAGCTTTCGAACACTCTACTAACGAGAAAACAACAAAAGTTGAAATACCTTGCCTATTTCTTCCGGCCATCATCATCAGGTATCTGTCAAGTCACAAATTGTTCGTAGTTAGTCTACTGCCCAAATACGAAATTTTGACTATACCATCCACATTCGAGAATGTAATACACATATTGACCTGCTTATACTCGGTTACAGCATCATATTATTTTAAAGGGTGTGATATATCAACAAGTAATTAGTGCGACCTTACCTCTGGCTCAACATCAGCATCCATGTCTTTATTGCTCTTACTAATGTTGTTGTTGTCAACCAACATTGGCTTCTTCTCTATCTTTCTCTTGCCACATCTCTTGGACCTACTGGCCTCCCTGTCTTCTTCCACTGAAAATAGAGTAACCAACCAAAACAGAACAATGAATTCAGTATATGTTTATATATGCGACTGGAATAAGGGAGTGTATCTTACTTTATGAGCTTTAGTGATAGTTCTCTGGGCTTTGTGTTTATATCAAAGGCCGGGATGCTTTCCAGGAGCACTCTTCACATTCTTGGTTCTCATCTTCTGCCATAATGAGGTTACACCAATAATTTATATGATCGTATTTTGTGAAATTATGATCAAAATGGAAATGACAACGAGGAACTATTGCGATGATGTCAGACATTATGCTTTCACCAAAATTGATGCTGTGAATGGGTCCATGTTGGTGTAATTGGTGCATATACAAGATAATTAACTAAAGCAATAAAACACTCACTATCAATGGAACAAAGTCATCATCGCTGCCATCAACTGCCTTATTCTTCTGAGGAACATCAACAGTGAACACCTCATCCTACAATTGCCAAATTTTTATTATCGCGTCACGAGAAGTTCAAAATTAGTAAAGATAAAAAAATGACACCAACCATCTGCTCAGAACAGAGGTGCCTGAAATGCAGAAATGTGAGATCAGATGGTTCCATGAAGGTTCTTACCATCTGCTCAGAACCACCACCATCATCATCAGCAGCAGCTGCCGCAGCAGCGATGTGCCTACTGATGCCACTGCCATCATCAAGAAAAGAGAGCCTTCGATGCGCCAATGACATTTTCTGCCCCATCTTGCTCCTGGCAGAATGGGGGGAATCACCCGCTGGCATCCCTCCCTTCCTCTGGAGATTATTTACGAAACCAAGGCAGAGTAATTGTTATGCGCGTATATGAACATCAATCAACCAATCAATCATTTTAGTACTTGTACCGAATCTCAACTAGTGATCTGGTAGTAAGTAGTACAGGACCAAAACAAAACACATATATAGTTTCAGAAAAGGCTAATGAAATTCCTGATACAAAAGACTACTGAAGTGGCCTCATAGCAGGCTCAGACGATACTCCCCGATAAAACTAGAACACATTCAGCAACACATGTCAACAATGTATTGATCATAGATCATGAGTTCCGGTGTCGAATACATGGACTGACATAGAAAATACACAGAGGTGTCAAATCGTTTCTACGAAAAAAAGAATGTGTGATATATGTATGAATGACAACATGCAGTTGATATACTCTGAAGCCTGGAAGAACAGAGGTTCCTGAAATGCAGCAATGTGAAATCAGATGGTTCCACGAGTGATGGTGGCTGGATCCCTTGATCGCTTGGGTGGTTAGGTGTTGGTGGCCCGTGGGCGAGGCGAAGGGCCTTCTTCGGCTCCCGCCTCCAGATCTGAAGGTACGACCTCCTCACTCCTCTCTGAATCACTCCTCCTCATCAACACTGATGCATAATGGCCTCGATCGCCTGTTCTCTTGCTAGTGAGGTGATGGCTGTGCAGTTATGGGTCAGGGGGAAACCCTTGACTGGCTGGTCTGGCCATGGCAGCGGTGACACCCAATGGTGCCACTTTCCTCCTTGGAGGAGTTGTGGACAATCCTTCCACCCACATCCGGTCATTTACCTGAGCGAAAGCTCAAAATGTTTGTGGATTGGTTGGCGACGACATTATGAGAGTCGTGTTCTCCTTGGAGATGCCGTGTAGGGAAGGTTAGGCTTGAATGAGTGGTGTCGTGGTGTGGAGGTGTCCGATTGCTTTGAGTTTCAAGTGGCGGTGGCGAGCAATGTATTTTCTTGCAGGCCAAGCGCTTTTCTATCTGGTGATGCTCTCTGGTACGACATGCGTTGTTATGTCCCAGCGGGTTGACATCTTCCTCCACGGGTGGAAGGGGATAGGGTTTTCCTCCCCGATGGCAGCAGCCTGACCACGACACTGAGTGCTTGGTCCCTTTCTTGTCAAGGCCACCCGTGTTTTCAATATGTTTGCTGCCTAGACTCAGCCTCAATGTTGTTCTTTCGCCTTTAACGGCGGCATAGTTATAGTCGACGTGGTGTCCTTCATGCTTCGAGCAAGTCATTTTTTTGTGTTCTCTTCGTCTAGCAGCCCAGGCTGACCTCAAGATTGCCCGGGCACCTCGACGAGTCCAGCCCGGCGGCGGAGTCCCACGTGTCGAGCCAGTCGCCGGGGCCTAGAGGCAGCAGGGGCTCCGGGAAGGACGCGCCTATGCGGGAGTACAAGAAGCTTTCCGCATCGGCGAGCAGGCCGGGCAGCGTCGCCAGCATCAAGGCAAGACCTCCTCCTCTCGCAGCTCCATGGACACCACCAGGCCCTGCTTGGTCACCACCGACCGCAGCTTGTTCGTCTTGCCGCTGTTGGAGCGCGCTTGCCAAGTGTTCGACGAAATGCATAAGCCAATCATAAGTTGTACTCCGCTAAATTCAAGGGGAGTAAAAATACTCCACCCATTCGGCCGGATACTCCTTTATTTTTAGGGGATCGGTTAGAGTTGACCTTAGAAGATTTAGCATGCCCAAAACTTATCAAATTTTCTAACTTCTCTATAGTCTAGATATTAGCAAAATTTTGAAATTACCCAAACACAAACTCTCTTGGGCACCACCGACCGTAGCTTCACGCGCCACAGCTCCACCTTGTCCGTCTTGCGGCCGCTGGAGCGCACTTGCCAAGTGTTCGACAAAATGCATAAGCCAATTGTAAGGTTTACTTTCCTAAATTTAAAGGATTGATTAGAAACAATCAAAACTTAGTGGAGTAAAAATACTCCACTAAGCTTTACTCCAGCCGGATACTCCTTTATTTTCTAGGGATCGGTTCGAGTTGGCCTTAGAAAATTTAGCATGCCTAAAACTTTTCAAATTTTCTAACTTCTCAATAGTCTAGAGGTTAGCCAAGATTTGAAATTACCCAAACACAAACTTCCTTTTCAGAAGCCAAAATTTGAAATCACACAAACACAAACCTTCAAAAGGCAAATTCCAGCGTAACCCAAACAAGTCAGCAAGATCCAGTCACAGCGAGGAAAGCAGAGAAACAGAGGGAGAGCTCACCGCCGTCCAGCCCCCCAGATCCACCGCATCGCACCCCGGCGAGCGAGCGGAGCATGGCGGCGGTGGGCGGCGACGCGGCGAGCATGGTGGCGGTGGGCCTGGTGTGGGGCGCCACCAACGCGCTGATGCGCCGTGGCGCGCTCGTCTGGGACCGCCGCTCCCGCTCCCTCCCCGCCGGCACCGGCGCCGTCCGGCGGTGGGCCGACCTGCTCCTCACGTGGCAGTACTCGGCGCCGTTCCTCGCCAACCTCTCCGCCTCCGCGGCCTTCTTCCGGCTCCTCGGCGACGCGCCCATCTCCGTCGCCGTGCCCGTCACCAACGCCACCACCTTCGCCGCCACCGCCGTCGCCGCCGCGCTGCTCGGGGAGGCCACCCGCGCCGCGCCCGCCGCTCTCGGCACCGCGCTCATCGTCCTCGGCGTCTGGGTCTGCATCTCCTAGCTCGCCTACCCCGTCTACTGCTTCCAAGAACTGAATTGCAGTTCAGTACTGAAACTTGTGGCATCATCATTTAGCTCACAGTTCAGTTCTCATATTTCTTCAAGGTTGCCAAAATGTAGGATTTGATCTCATTGTGCTATGATATGTGCTTTTTAATGCCAAAATGTTACTGCTGCTTGTCATTTTAGCAATCTTGCTTGTTGTTCTAGAGCCAGAGAGGAAACATGGTAAACGCATAACACGAACAAAATGTTGATTTACAGCAGACATGTTACCGAGGATAACTACTGGGCAACCTGCACACAAAGAAAGATTGCAGCATCTCATTTGATCGATCACTTTTTCTGGATCCTTATCGCTGTAGGCCTCTGTAGTTTGTACTGCTCTGGCATCGTCAAGAACGTCTGGCGCCGCTAGCTCAAGTAACCTGAACTCCTCAGGGCAGAGTTTCTCGGCTCTGAACCATGTGTGTGCATCGAAGACCACAGAATTGGATCGTTCAGGCATTTTATTCCTGAAATATGCAGCACCGCATGCCCCCCATGTGGATCACAGGACCAGAGCGACTGTAAATCTGTAGCTAGTTTTTTTGTTCCTTCTGTGCCACTCAATCCAGCATGCCAGTCATTAAATTATCTATCTAAATCCCGGTGGTAGGAAAGAAGAAAATGTGAACCACGCATTCAACTGTATCCCAAACATACTTATTTATGTTTGTGCTTTCTGTTACACTTATCCAACTAGAAATAAGCATCACTGTCTGAAAGATTAGTATTATTTGTTTGTTATCAATACCTACTTTCCCTCCTCTTGCAAAACATAGTTTCCCTGTTGCCATGTGTCGTGTAAGTTCAGATCGATGGTGCTTTCAACTAATGATCCGTATGTGGTCCGACCTCGGTACGTGCCTGACTATGGCTACATGATCATGCCGAAGGTGCTTTGATGTACTTGTTAATAAGAATGACGTCCATACTTTTACAGGCCCATCTTGAATGCTCTGTTTCGTAGCAGCAGGGCAACTATACCTAGTTACTCCTACTTGGTGGCACACAAGATCATGGCTGTAATCTGGGAGGGAGAAGCGACTCTATGACTAAATGCTTAATCCTGTAAGGTATGTTTTTCCTTTTCGAAGAAACACAAAAGCTTCACGTTTTGATGTATTGTTAGGAAAAGACTGTGATTTCATTTTTTTTATAAAGTACCCAAGAGTTGGCTATACCAACCCATACTAGCATTATTGGGCGTTAGGGAAGCTGGTATGCAGTTTGCTTGTACCCCATTTTTCTCTTTATCCGTTGCTACTGGAACTAGAACACGGATTGCAAAATTCAGTAAAAAAAATTCTTTCTCCCCATTGATTCATCGGATTCCTTTTTGTTCTAGCCAAAAGATAGAAAACACAGCTTAGTTCATGGGATGATAGCCAAGAATCCAACCACTTAATTTTACCTGTATCGTTACCTCCTCACATGTCTTTTCTCTACTCTTTTCTCCATGTTCAAGGATTATTACAAGGCTTAGGTTACATAGTACACATAGTATCAAGATCAATAGGACATGGACTCAAGTACTTAACTTCATAAATCCAACTTGTCTTGGACTCTAGTTTAACCGACAATGCAAACATTGCCTTGACTCTGAAAGTACTTACACAAATACAAGCACAATGTCTCGACATGCAGAAACTTGTGCTACAATATGATGACTCCATGCCTAGTGCCTAGACCATAACATACATATATGTTAACTACTCCCTCTGTAAACTAATATAAGAGCGTTTAGATCACTAGTGATCTAAACGCTCTTATATTAGTTTACAGAGGGAGTACACGATAACAGACATACATGATGTGAGTCATGAACAGTGTGTTACTCAAATCAAATGTTCTCCCTCCTGATGCACACGCTTCTTCCTTTCTACTGTAAGTTGTGGTGGTTGCATCTTACAGCTTATCGTGTAGTTGTAGTAGGGCGGTATGCGAGATCTCCATGAAAGAGCCTCAAATTCTCCACGGGGTAGGGTACCACCATTTCCTAAGAGAATGTCCTGCACATTGATTTTAGGAATATTCTCATTGGAATCTGACTGATGATGGTTGCATATCAAGAAATATCTGTGGCTCTTCCCCAATCTCCAATAGTATACCGGTTCATCTTCCCGCAAACGAAGGTTTGGGTGCTGGTCAAAGATAAGGAGATTTGTCTGTTTATATGCTCTCACACATTCAAGAATTGTGTGCCAAATTCGACCATCGAAGTTATCTCGCAGTATCCCAGCAATGATATACGCGCTTAGGAAACATTGTCTTTGTTCCAAAGCGATCTCCATGGCCATTGAGGCCAGCTTCGGCTGCTCATCTGAGTTTGTGCTTCCGAATACGAGTGACTTGAAAAAATGCCAATAAGCTTCTTGCGGGAGATAGTCCAGTCGTAGTGCTTCTGTTGTTCCCAGATTCACAATTCTATCTGATCGGCTGGTGATTATAATTTTACTTCCACCACATGGTGTCATGCAGGTTATGGAAGATTTCATCCTTCTCCATGTTCCCTCATTAATGTCCTCAGCTATTTCAATAATAATTAGCAACCTTTTTTGAGAAGCACAATTCTGATGTCTGACTAGACCATTAAAATTGTTTCCTCTTAGGTCGATCAGTCCTTCATTCTTGAGACTGCCTTCTGGAAAGAAGAGGATCGTCGAGAAGTGATCGCGCACACTCTCATCCCTACAGACATACTCAATGAGAGTGCTCTTCCCTACTCTTATTGGACCAACGATCGGAAGTACAGCCAGGTCATGCATAGCATTGGGACGCAACAAGAAATTCAGGACCCTTTCCAGTTCAGTTTGCCGACCAAACATGCAATTATCCAAGATCAAATAAGTGCCATAAGGTTGGCGGAGTATCCGAGGATACGACTCCAAGAAGAAAAGGAACTCCTTCATACCAGCCATGGTGTCTTCAAGGGTGTCGACCAACTGCTGCAGCTCTTCTTGTATGCTGTTGTTTGCACCAGATAACAGTACAGCTTCTCCGTCGCTGCTACCACCACCGGCGCCAGAGGCACGAAGTCGTTTAGGTGGCCTTAATTTAGACAGTGCAGATGATGAGTGGCTCACCTCCTCCCCCTCCTTGTCACGGATGGCTTGGAATCTCAAAGCATCAAGCACGTAGTGGCCTCTGTACATACCTTGCCTCAACATTTTGAGCTGACGGAGCATTCCCTGGTTGGTGATGCGCCGTCCCTCAGCTTCTTCGACGACGGTGTCGATTCTCATTAGAAGTCTCTGCAGCCTCTGCACAATCTTGTCGGTGCCAGGCTGCTGCTGGGAGTATCGGCTGATCATGAAGGACACAGACCTGCTGATGAGGTCACCTACAATTGCAGAGAAAAGGACATCCATCAAGTTGAACCTCCGCGGCTTGAGCAATTGTAGTGGAAGATTTGAAGATTTGTGTTGGGATAAACAGAGCAATGGGTTTTTGGAGAGATGCTCAAATTTGGTTCGAAGATTTGAAGGTGACAGACTGGTACTTCAATGTGAGCCTACTGATGGATAGATAACATATTATATGATGTGTTTCCCTGCCAATAAGTGAGTCTTTACCTGACATGCGTAGTCAGACTGCCAACATGCTAGTCTGACTAATTCTTGACTGGCTAATCTATGTAAAAAAAGTAATCATTCGACTTCTATTCTTTATTTATTTTATTGCATATGTTTCCACTTAGTCGTGGCAAATGTTGATCCGCAATGCTTTTGATAATTGACAGCTTCTTTTCTTAGGATTTTTGTAAACCGCAGCTGTAAAATTCAGTTGTCTCAAGTCACGCAGATATCGTTTTTTTTGCTTTGTTAAGTAGCATATGGAGTGACTTAAGAGTTGCTTTATGAGTTCCACATATTTAGAAACGTGCCTTTTATTTAAGATATTTGTTTTTTTCCTATACTTGAAGTTTGCGTAGCTTGTTTTTTTAGCTTGTTTTTTTGACAGGTGGTCGATGAGACACAATGTAGAAAAATTCAGCAGGTTTTTTGACTGGATGCTTCGATTTTGACAAAGGATGTCTAGAAGACTGAAGGATGTCTAGTAGTATTTGGCAGCCAGGAATTGAATAGCTGTCGTTCTAGTGATTTTGTTTTCGAACATTCTCGTGTTTGTTTGAACTTGTCAGTGCTTGTTAATTCGCAGAATTCATTGTTCAAAGATTAGCAAACCCCTACTTCTCCATATATCTGAACTGTAAGTCAAGACATCATTTGTAAATTTCAGGTTACATATTCGTTAGAAATTTGGCATATGACAATAACTTAAGTGAAATATAGTTTGTACCACCAGAAATTTCGGAGCACTGCGCACTTGGATCAGTGTTTTTATTTCTTAGACAAAGGAAAAGATATATTCTTTGGCCTTGCATGGTTGGAAGTGTATTGCTTCTGATTGACCGCATCACTGTATCTCGACAGATTTCTAGAGTATAAACGGTATGGAGTTTTTTTTCCTTTCCAAATCAAGCCCATTTGCGCGCCATCCTTTTTTGCGGCATGGTTCATGACCTTCTCAAGTATATGGACAAGACTTCAAAAAATAGCGCATAAACATACTTAAAAAACATAGCAATCCCATCCAATAAATAACAAATTTCCTTGCAAATAAAATAAATAAGTAACATATTTATAGGACAGGAGATTGTACAAACACAATATAATATCTCATGTTTCAAATGTAAAAGGTAGAGATGAGAAGACATACAACCTTCTCAAGTACCAGTAACACATAAAAAGGTTTTTGTGCTTAACTACAAGACACAATGGACTTGTAGTGTCACTTATTGTAATTGAAATGACTAACACATCGAGTCTTTGAAACCTTTATTCTGTATGTATATAGGTTTTTGTAACTATAGCAAATAAATTGCTGCCAGTTGATTACTCGCGCGGTTCATCTTGGCTCCCTGCTGCACCTGGCTGGAGTGGTCCAGTTGCGCTAGTATCCGCTGGAATCTGGGGTGCTGTAGAGGAAAACCCAACCTCTACTTCAGATTGTACTTCAGCTTCTAGAATTGCAGCAGCATTACGAAACGAGCGTGCAAGCTGCAAAGAACAATACAGGTAAGTCTGATAGCTTGACCAGACATCTAGCAAGAATGATCAATACGACATGAGTAAAGCCTTGATGTTTGCAAAAAATTGGTATGCAATGTGAAGAAATCGAGGAAAAAATAATTAACAAAGCGACCACATGCAACTAGATATTGATTCTTGAAACATGAATCAACTTTGTGCATAGACCTCAATGAATTATGTGCAGTCGTTTTTTCTATCTCAAATATTTTGGATTGTAAGAAATATGTATTTGCTATTTATGGTATGCACTTTATTAGGACCTGAAAGTTTGAAGATGCGGCCAAGTTTTGTAGCCAATAGAACAAGCCATTAGATAGTGTGCATCTTAGCAAGAAATAAAGAACTGAATGTAGCTTGGACTGATCATGTTAATTAATTTGAAGAAAACCATATTTAGCAGCATGTTGGCAAATGGAGATGTGTCTCGCGCTAGATACAAAAGCACTAGTTTGGGCAAAGCAAGCCAACATTGTAGTTCGGGGCACACACTAGTGGGCTTACAAAGCCCACTTGGATACACAAGATGTTATCCCCATTTTTTTTCCGTTGATACCAAATTGTGACAGCCAATCCAATATGTTTCGGTAGCTAGAGAAGCCAAACCAACACGTGCCAATGCGAGTGACTGAGTGTAGAGCTATGGCCATCCTAACATGTGTCCACGCGCACCTACAACCGTTGAGTAGGCAATAGTCTAGTTTCCGAAACACACAAATACAACATGCACACCATCACCCACATCGTCCCCACAAAGGGCCTACTGAATACCATAGTGCGAAATTTTAAGATTGACGAAATTACCACAGACGCCTCACTATCTATGAGAACGTCGTCTCCCACCGAAAGATTATTCCCTCTTTAACGAGACACTGGACGTTAAACCTAGGGTTTAATCTCTGGTGAACCAGGGGTAAAACCACCCGCATAACCATTCAACCACATATTGATTCTCTAGTCTAGTGTTTTTATGGCACACCTAAACCATTAGGTACTTGCATCTTTGATTTGACTTCCCCAAAAAACTCCACGGGGTAGGATAGTAAGAAGCTGGTTCTAGGGAAAGCTAAGATTTCACTTTTCCTATTGACACAATACCGATGACAATGACTGAATGACATTAATAGACGATGATAATTGATGGATGCATATCCCTAGCAGTGTGTCAAATTTATCCTGTTTGCATTGTCATCTTTATAAATGATGGTGATGCTAGCTTGTCGATGACTCAACATGTTCTATCTTTGGTTTCTACTCAGTTAAAAAAAGTAGAATATGTTGTTCCCAATTGGTGAAACAAGACCAAGATTTTGCCTCTGGTTAAAAAAAACCGAATCCCTAACAAGGTATATCCAATTTCCTTCAATAATAAATATTTACCAAGGAAGGTACTTATTATGTTTTTTTGTGTGCTCAATTTATTGCCGACAACTATTTCAAAAATAGTAAAGTTATGGATTTCAGTCGTAAGTAGTATACTAGAAACAAGAACACACCAGTAACATACTAAAGCAACTATAAGGTTATGTATCTTTGTTTTGGACAATTGATAATTAATGCATAACTTCATTGCTTCAAGGGAATAAAAGAACATTTTACATGTAGTGCTCTTAATTTATGCGTATGGATATTTCTCAATATGTTTTCATCGTGTTTGAAATATAGTAAGTTAATTTATACCTATCTAATTGAATACTTACTTTCATAATCTATATCGGACAAGCGTCTTCACTCTTCATTTGTTTGATTGGACTACATGTTTTCATATATCTCCTCTAAAAACATTTTACGCTGAATTATATGTTTGTTGAGTTTTGAAGTAGAAAGTATATTATAATAATAAAAGTCTAAACTGGTATGATGGTTTTGTGCTAAAAACATTGTGTTCTCAAGCTTTAGTTTCTCATTTTTTTTTAATTTATGGATTGCTTATGTGCTGAATTCTAAGTTGTTAAACATGAAAGTACGTAAATATTGTGTTAATAATAACGAATATTCAAAATATTTTACGTTTATTGATTGGGCAGTTATTCAATCAGAGGCCACATCTATCGAATTGCAATAATGAACCAAAATGAACCTCTCACAAAGTAAATGTGTTAACTTTTGTATAAACACTTGAACAGTAGTCTCCACACACATACATAATTATTAATATCTCTGGAATCAAATTTTCCATCTATGTTGGTGTAGTTTTTAGATCCTATATTATCAAGATTCTGGTTAGTATTGTTTGCAATTGGGCATATTTGGTGGAACTAAATATAAGTTTCTTATTTATTCTGTGATCAATAGTCAGAAGTGGCATAGTCGCAAACTTGATTCATTCGGAAAAACAATTTCGAACATACTGCCCCCCCCCCCCCACCTGGGCTCGCGCAGGGAAAGCATTTGTTGTATGATATATCTCAATATCTCATTGGGTGTTGAGAGTCACTTTCCCGTTATATAGGGTGCTACTTTTAGTAAGTGTTGACTATTTTTTAGCTATTTTCAGAAATACTACCGATCCATGTGATGGTAGGAGGCTAATGCTTAACCCAGACCTTAAATTTTACTCCTAGCCAAGAAATGTCGAATGTGCTACATGGTCACGTTATTGGGTCAACTAGGAAGCAAAATTAATTTCCTAATTTAACCGCTTTGTGGAATATAAACATTTCTTTAGATACACATTAAAATGAGTGAGACTACTTCATAAACCATCTACATGCTGACATGGGTGCAATTTGTTTGACTTGAACAGGTAAATAGCACACGCTTTTGCATTATATTTTAAATTGCATGTATATATCGTCATCATATTTAACCATAAGAAATATACTCTCATGTCCCATGTGTCATATTTTGGCAGATTTTCTTTCACACATTTTTCTAATGTTTTCGTGTTATTACAATGCAAGAATTTTAGCCATTGGGCGTTTAGCTACTCAATATGATAGAAATATATTATTTAGTTTTCATTATTCTATATCTAGTAACAATATTGTATAGTCTTGATTTAGAAATAATGCATGATAGAAGTGTTATAGTTTATCATTGTATGTCTTGGATCTACTTTGGCAAACCTCAATTTCAGGCAGGCATTTTCAATCTTCAAGCAAGCAACACATCAATATGTCCTCAACTCCTCACGCATTTTGTGGTTCTCAATCGCCAATATTTTGTTCTCAATCTCCACACGCTCATTCTGTTGCTTGATGGAGAGCTTCTGAGATGAATATCATTAACTAGTTTAGTATATCGGTAGTATTATATTTAACTATGATAATATGCTATATATAATTTTTTATTATTGCAATCAAGACTACATAACAACAATAACATTGTGGCATGTCTAAAAATATATTATACAATTGATAAGATTAAAGAATTTTGCATGATAAAAAAGCACATAAATGTTTGTTGGTGCCTAAAAGATTAAGGCACACACAAATAAATTTATATGGTTTTGTGTTGTCACTTTGCGACCTTAATCTGAGGACCCATCTTCATGACCAACAACTTCGCTCGTTTTGATGAAGATCTTGAATTTCCATCCATTTAGTTGATACCGATGAAATGCTATCCAATATGACTGTAGAACCAATAAAGTGTATGTATCAAAACAATTAAGACCTCTGGAATAATATGATGTTTTATTATGTGAAAATAAACAAATTGCCTCCTATATAAATATATACATGAATAACTATAATTGTATACACGAATATTTTAAGCCTCGGATGACTATACATATATGCAGATACATAAGTCTATATGTGAAGTTCAGACTTCCGACTACTACTACAAATTTATAGCATGTAAATAGAATTTTCTTTTGTTTTCAGAGTGGTGTGAATATTATAACAAAAAATGAATATTTATTTTGAACAAAATAATAATCTGTTATCATCCATGACAGAAATCTGGGAACAAACACGTTATATATTCCAAAGTATTCATAGTTTTACAAAAGTGAAAACTAAACTAACTAGGAAAAAGCAATGATAAGAAAGAGAGTACGTTTCACAGAAATAACATGGATGGATTAGTTTATATGTAAAATACATAGTCTTACTTTAGTGTTTTGTTGTTTTGCTCCTTTAGTGAACATGTGAGCATATTCTCTATTGAACAAGAAAAGATCTTCTACTTTTAGTCAATCAAGTTAAAAAAGATCTTCCACTTTACAAGAGGGAAAGTTTTGATTAACTGAGCCATTTTAGGATAATTTTTCTATAATCTAATAGAAAATTCTAAAACTCGTTCAAGTTCTTGTTCCGAACTTTCATGTGAAAAAACTCTGACGACAAAGAAAGTGACACATGTCTGATATAAAATATGAAATTTCAGTCATCCTTTTTCTTCAGATCAACTATTTTTCATTCAATTCCAACACAACAGAACTGAACAAATAGAACACAATTATGCACTGGTGTATACTTGAAAACATAAAAGAAATAACCTATTTTGAGTACTTCTCAAACATAATTGGTTATCTACCATGAAGGACCCTTTGATGTGCGAGACCAAGAAAAAATGGTCAAACATATATAGTATGTGGGGAAAGAAAATAAGTTTGGAACCGCGCCAACAAAGACAAACAACAATCCTTTCTTTGGTGCGATCATGTGCCGAAAAAACAAGCTATGTTTTTTGAAAATACAAAATACAAGAACTCGTATTTTCAAGTTAGGCATAGTATATATGCCTCGAAAATTTCAATGGAAGAATGCCCTTTATAACTATGAAAAGCATACCAGGTAGCCTCGTTGTTCTGTTAGTCCTCTTAGATCATAGGGGTAAATGCTTCTTTCTTTGTGCGCGCAACAAAGGGGTGCTTTATAGGATGATCACACGGATCAATATCAATTTCTGGTCAGTACAACATCCATGCCTGAAATTTAAGTAGGATTGGTGCCTAAAGATGTATGCCGCACTACAGATAGATATTTAGATAGATAGGGACTGCGTTATTTGGAATAATAGGAAACTGTGGGTCAAATCCTGTCGACCGCCTTTTCTGAATGATAGGGCATGACCTCACGAGTCGTAGGATGCATAAGATCATAAGAAAGATAGAGCTGAACATATGCATATCCTTTTCCCGACACACTTTCGGCGCACGGGAGACGTAAGAGCCTAAGAAAGATAGAGTTGAAGATATACATATCCATTTCCCGACACACTTTCGGCGCATAGATAGACCGAGCACTACTTTAATAAGTAATATATAAAAATGTCGGTCTAACTTCTACTCTTGTCCTAGTACCACCCACTGTACTCATCTCGTGATATGTGGTGTCGATGTCAGGGTGTGGGGCTGCCAGTTTGTGAAAGTCTAGTACACGTAGTGCTGCGTCTAGGTTGCCATGGGTGGGCTCCTAGGAGGTTCCACAACTTCAAAGAATGATGTGCGAGGCTACCATGTGTTGGCGGTAGGTCCTGTAGGACCAATAGTATATCGACCAGAGGGGGGTGAATGGGAGATTTAAAAATTCTTCTGAAACGTGAAAACTCTCGGTACAACACAACGAAAAATAAATCTAAGCACAAAAAAAACTACAAAAGATTATCACACTAGAAGATAAACTATATATAGAAAGATTAGACGAAGAATTCTATGAAAGAGATTATACCATCCAATTCTCTTCAGATTTTTGGGAGTTACGGGTCTCTGGGAATCAATAAAATTGAGTTAAGGGGTCATATTTTAACATCCAGAAAGGAGGATGAGGGGCATCTTCTCCCTCTCCTCCGGCTATGTCAGAATTCCTCTAGGGGCACTGCCATCATCGCCATTGCATTCATCGTCATCTCCACGACAATCTTCTTCCTTTATATTGGGGCTTCTCCATCAGAAAGCATGATTGTGCTAGGAATTATTTCCCCAGTATTTATTTCATCTTCACCTCTATGTTTGATTAGTTATTTGTTTGATGGCATTGGCGAAATAGTATGAAGGTTGGTTGCACACATGTACATTACTAGTTCTGTTGTTTTATGCAAGGTCACTTTGTTTTTCATGTCAAAGTTTCACTTATAATTTTGGTCAACGAAATATAGGTTATATGCCATAAAAAATATATCATCAGAGAGTTCTTTGGAATGTGCATGCAGTGGCATACTTTTTGTGGCATAACCCAATTTTGTTGGTACAATTAATGGTCAAAGTTAGACATAAAAATATGAAGTGTCCTTATATAAAAAAGTGGAAGTAGTAATTTCTATGATATCCTTTGTGGCTTTTGTATGAGTGCACACGTGTATTAAGGGAACCCATATGTTTTCTAATGCTTTATGATGAAGGATGAAGGGGATGCGTGAGTGATAGAAATCATATCCCACTAGTACGGAGTTATAGCATATGGAAGTATGGGGACCCTTGATCTTTAAGCTACGATCAATTTTTACCTTAATAATTTCCAGTTGCTAGGCGTGTTGCCCATTGGGAGCTTAGCCATAAGTACATGTGAGTCAATGGTTTTGCAACATGTAATCTTAGGTTCCACCCAAGAAATAGAAACGAGATTCACTTGTGAGGGGAAACACATATTACATCTTACATATAATGCCTTGTCTACCCCATTCTATTATAGTACTCTATGGCCTAGTCCATGCCTCACCATTTTTTGCATTGATGTGAGACTGGAGAGAAAACACATGGGTATAACATTGTCTTTTTCATTTCCATTAAATCAATCTCTAATAATGAAAACCACTTTATCACAAAATAGTCAATTGCCTAGAACACTTGCTCCCGTTGGATATCATTAATTCCTTCACAACCATAGCACACTCGCTCTCTTTAGTTCTTGCAAACTATTTAATAACAACAAAAACTTCATTTGACTTGCCTCTACAAGATAAATAACACATATTCACTTGAATCTTTGTAAAGTAATCACTAAAATTTCATAAATAACATACATAACTTTTAGAGCATTTTACATGAAGTTCTCTTAATTTATGGGTATGGATGTCTCTCAATATATTTTCGTCATTGAAAGGACGTGGATGTCGCCTAGAGGGAGGGGGATGAATAGGCGCTCTAAAACAATTATGGTTTAGACTTGAACAAGTGAGGAATAAAACTAGCATTTAATTTGTCTAGCATAAAACGTAAATATACTAGGCTCAACTATGTGCACCAATAACTTATGCTAAACAAGATAAACAACTATGTGATACCAAGATATATAACTTGAAGCACGAAGGCTATCACAAAGTAAAGTGTATAAGTAAAGGGGCTCGGGTAAGAGACAACCGAGGCACACAGAGACGACGATGTATCCCGGAGTTCACACCCTTGCGGATGCTAATCTCTGTTAGAGTGGTGTGGAGGCACAGTGTTCCCCAAAATGCCACTAGGGGCCACTTTATTCTCATCACGCCCTCGCACAATGCAAGATGTCGTGGTTCCACTATGGGACCCTTGAGGGTGGTCACCGAACCCGTACAAATGTCGAACCTTGGGGGGGGGGGGTCATTGAAACCATACAATTTTCTTGGGGCAATCTTCACAACTTAATTGGAGACCCCGAAGGTTGCCTGGAGCTTTACACCACAATGATTGAGCTCCGCAGCACGACCAACCGTCTAGGGCGCCCAAGCACCCAAGAGTAATAAGTTTCTCAACATTCACTTCCACGTATCACCAGAAGTCAAACCGATGCAACTAATGCAATGGCAAGAACACACGAAGTGCTCAAGGCCCGCACTCTCAAATCCCACCAATGCAACGAAGCTATGGAGGAATATGAGAGGAAGAACAAGGAGAACACAAAAGAACTCCAGCATCTAGATCCACAAGGTTCTCCTCACTTAGAGGAGATACGGATTGGCGAAAATGTAGATCTAGATCTTCTCTCTCTTTTCCCTCAAAAAGATGCAAGATTCATGGGAGGAATAGAGAGAAAACAAAGCTTTTGGAGGTCGACAATGGAGGAGAAAGCTTGCAAATAAACGCTGGGGCAATGGGGAAGAAGATCCCCTTTTATAGAGGGGACTCAAATCCAACCGTTATGCACATAGGTCGTGCACCAGCGGGACTACCGCTCGGGGGAGCGGTACTACCGCTTAGCCTGGTCAACGCAACCCAACGAGTACTGAAGTACTAGAACGGTAGTTTCGTTAGAACCAGCATAGCCAACACATCACCAGAGTAGAAGTACCGCACGAAGCGTTACTACAATATAGTGCTAGCAATACTACCATGAATTGGCAGAGAGCATACAGAAGACTCAACTCAAGCGGAAGTAGCCGCGGTACTACCCAGCAGAAGTACGCCTAAGCGGTATTACCGCCATAAGACAAGCGGTACTACCACGAGTAGTCGACGGGCAACAGAAGACTCCAGCCAAGCGGAAGTACCGCGGTACAAGCCAACGGAAGTATAGCCGAAGCGGTACTACCGTGGGCACCAGTGGTACTGCTACTTGGTCTCTGCCAAAATACCAATGCACAAGAGATGAAACAAGTAAGATCAAAACTATCATAACTTCTTCAAATAAACTCTGATTTTGAAGAACTCAAGCTTGATAGAAAGCTAACGACAAGAGCTGTCAAATCACGAATTGAAATATGCCAATGATATAGAGGTGTGAAACCTCCACCAATGATGAACCGGCAAAAACTCCAACATCAAAAATACAATAGATGATGCATATAGGAATATGGGTGAGCCTATCTTAGGCACATCTTCACATGTCCATTATCACGGCAATGGACGGCAAGCTTCAAGTCCGATCTCTTCGTGATGGTCCACTTGAACTTGCACACCGCAATCTTGATGACGATCACCACTTGATGTCATCGTCCATGGGTTATATGATATCTTTCTTTCGATATCAACCTTGATGACACCGCAACGTTTCCCGTCCAAAGCACGAAAAAGCCCAAACTAGGTCATAATTGGCATTTATTCGAATATTAGGTATGATAATCGATTTATTTTAAATACGCTGAAAATGATTAAGTCAAATACTAGGAAATAACATTTGGTTGGGCCGGTCCTCGCTCAACTTGGGATTTTCAGACACCCAAAGCCCGGCCCAAAGGAAGGGAAAAAGGTCCAACTTCCTGCCAACTCATTTTATATATTCCCCTAAAACAGTTGGGTGGACTTGGATTCCGTGATTTGGAGATGGTCAATCTAGCTCTACTTGCGAGGCAAGCTTGGAGAATAATGAACGATGAACGCTCCCTTAGTGCTCAGGTTTTGAAAGCTGTTTACTTCCTAAACAGTACATTATTGGAGGCAGATTTGGGTCCTCATCCATCTCAGATTTGGCGAGCGATATTAGATGGAAAGGAGATACTAGCTCAGGGAATCATCAGGAGAATTGGGGATGGGGAGAGCACGGATATATGGTTACATAATTGGATCCCTCGTGATAGTTTCAAAAGGCCTATTACATCCTTAGTGCCGAACCCACCACGGCGAGTATCTGATCTTATTGGTACTACTACAGCACAATGGAATGAGGGGCTGGTTCGCTCAGTTTTCATCCCGGTTGATGCAAACGAGATTCTAAAAATACCAGTGTGTATGCGTAGGCAGCCGGATTTTTGGGCTTGGCATGAAGAACCAACTGGCTGTTTCACTGTTCGGTCGGCATACCGGATAATATTGCGTACGAAGACAAGCAGAGAGGGATGGTGGAACGAGGCCGAGGGCTCATCCACGGGGCAGAACAGTAGGTTTTGGAGCACTATATGGCATATCCAGGTACCCTCAAAACTTCGTATGTTCCTCTGGAGACTTGCCAGACATTCTATGCCCAGCGGAGAAGTGCTTCATCATCGCCATATGGCCGAAACAGACACTTGCTGCTTGTGTGGAGCTAGGGATACATGGAGACACACACTTCTCTCTTGCGCTCTCTCAAGAAGCGTATGGGCTCTCGCACCAGAGGAGTTGGTCGAGAAAATCATCACACACCAAGAGGAAGACGCTAAGGACTGGTTATTTGCTCTACATGAAATACTAGATGCTCATGATTTCACCCGTGTTGTGGTAACCATGTGGGCAATCTGGGCTGCACGAAGAAAGGCAATTCATGAGGATATATTTCAATCTCCACACGCTACAGCGGCTTTCATTAATAAGTATCTGTCAAAGTTGGAGATAGTTAACAAAAGGGAGACGCAAGCAGTACCAAGTAGAGTCATGCGGAGTGCAACATGGGTGCCGCCAATCCAAGGTTGTGTCAAGATCAATGTTGACGGGGCAGTGGCCGTGAGAAGGAAGCATGGTTCCGTGGGAGCGATCTGTAGAGATCAACAGGGCAACTTTTTGGGGGCTTCAGCCATTGTTTTCAAGCATATCACAGAGCCTCAAACGCTGGAAGCCCTAGCTATAAGGGAAGCTCTCTCGTTGGCGGATGATCTATATGCACGAGATATACAGGTTGCCTCGGATTGCAAGGTGGTTGTCGACGGGTTGCATCATGGCAAGCTACCTACTTATGGAGCTATCCTTCGGGAGATATCGGAACACTTCTAGTTTTTTATCATGCAATATAGGTCATGAATTTAGGAGCTCAAACTATGAAGCTCACAATCTAGCGAAACATTCTCTCTCCCTCGCGGTTGGCCGCCATATGTGGGTAGGCCAGCCGGGAGATCTTCATTTCGTCCCTGTAAACATTATGACGGGTTAATAAAGTTTCGCGAGATTGTCTAAAAAAAATATTCCCCTAAAAAACACTCATTTTATTGGTCACCGCTGGCGGCAAATCCCGCGCGGCGCCGGCCGCCGGCTCGCACGCCCTCCAACCCATGGCGCACGACCTCCCCCCACTGTGCGCTTCCATGGCCGGCCCAACTCCCTGCCAGCACAGCCCCCTTCGGCGGGCCCGGCGTTCCCGCTGCCGACTGGCCGCTGACATCGCCACCCCTTCGCCACTCACCCACCCCCCACACAAACGGAAATAGTGGGGATCCCGTGCTTCTCCAATGGCCAATCTGAGTAGTCCTGCAGTGCTCATTGCTGAACCCGTGTTCTTTCAGTAACAATCCATGGGGATTCTTTTGGTTCTGTGTTCTGAAGTACCTTCCCAATGTTCAATGTTCAGATAAATTTGAAGTGCTTACCCAATGTTCACTGCTGTGTTCAATATTCAGACAAATTTGTAGTACTCACCCAATGTTCACTGTTTTGTTCAATATATGCCGACGCCGGGATCTTTCCGGCCTGTTTCTCTCCAGAACGCAGACATCAAGATTCTCTGCCGTGGCCTAACCTCTCGGCTGCAGAAGCAAATCAGCTCTATCGTCGACGAGGATCAGTCCGGCTTCATCCCCGGGCGAAGCATCGCCGAAAACTTGGTCTACGCCGCCGAGATGGTGCAGTGCTGTTTCAAGAGGGGGGGCCACACCCTTGTGCTCAAGCTCGACTTCGCCAAGGCCTTTGACTGCATCAACTGGGCGAGTCTGCGTGCAATCATGCTGGCGCGCGGGTTCCCCGAGCTCTGGTGCGATTGGATGGACGCGATCTTCCACTCCTCGCGCTCCGCCGTGCTTCTCAACTGCGTCCCGGGGAAGTGGTTCCCCCTCCGCTGCGGGCTGCGCCAGGGGCCCCCATCTCCCCGTACTTCTTCCTCCTCGTCGCCGACGTGCTCCAAAGGCTGATTCGACGGGACGCCTTGATGCAGTACCCGCTGGTGGACGGGGAGCCGCCGCTTGTTCTGCAGTACGCGGATGACACGTTGATCATCATGCGCGCGTGCCCCCTTGCGGCGGCGCGGCTCCGCTCCACGCTCGACAACTTCGCCGCTGCCACCGGCCTCGTCATCAACTACTCCAAGAGCACTCTGGTCCCGATGAACGTCGATGACGACACCCTGGCCGCGGTCGTGGCTGTCGTGGGCTGCAAGGTGGAGGGGTTCCCGCAAACCTACCTGGGGCTCCCTCCGTCGTGTTCCAAGCTGTCGCTCGCAGACTTCCATTTCATCATCGCCAAGGTGGATCGGTACGTGGCCGGCTGGCGTGCTCGCCTGCTCTCTCCGGCTGGGCGGCTGGTTCTTATCAATGCCGTCCTGGATGCCCTCCCGTCCTATGCCATGGGCGCGCTCAAGCTCCCCAAGAAGGTGGTCGCCGCGCTCGACTCCCTCCGTCGGGCTTTCCTGTGGAATGCTGCCGATCGCGCGTCTGGGGCGCAGTGCCTCGTCGCTTGGGACCGAGTGTGTCGTGCGAAGGCTGAGGGCGGCCTTGGGGTCCGTGACCTCGCCTCCCAAAACGACTCGCTCCTGCTGAAGGTTCTTCACCGGCTCCACACTCTGCCCCTCACCCGGTGGGCGTCGTGGGTCTGGAACTCGCTCGGCGAGCGCCTCCTCCTGGACGCACACGGCTCGACGCTCGCCGGCGAGCACTGGGCTTACCTCCGGAGCCTCATGCCCCTCTACCGCTCGCTTACCCGGGTCGTCGTCGGCGACGGGCGAACGACCGCCTTCTGGGAAGACCACTGGCTGCCCTGTGGCTCCCTGCGCTGCGCCTTCCCGGCGCTGGCCTCCCACGCTGCCTGCACGGAGGTGTCCGTCTGGGCGGTTCGCACCCTTGGGCTCGACACGGTCCTGGTGCCACGGCTCTCCGTCGCGGCCTCTCGGGAGCGCCTCCTCCTGCTCCCTCTCGTTGGGCAGGGGGGCGCCGGCGCGAGCGCCGAAGATCATCGGTCCCTGGTGCTGTGTGCGAAGCCAAAGGGGCAGCTGGCCTCCAATAAGGTCTATGGCCTCCTGCGCCTTGGTGGCGAAGTCACGAAGAATGCCGCCTTCCTTTGGAGCTCCCCGGCTCCCTCCAGAGTCCGGTTTTTCTCCTGGCTGCTTGCTCTTGAGAGGATCCACACCCGCGACAACCTGCTGAAGAAACACATCGTGGAGCCGCGCGACGCTGGCTGCCCCGAGTGCGGTGCTGCGCTCGAGACACCCGATCACTTGATCTTCAGATGTCCCTTCGCGCAGGCGTTCTGGTACGCCCTGCGCCTCTCCACCACGGGGGTGACGGTGCGTGCCCTGCACCTCTTCGACGTCTCCGGGGCCATCGGTGCGGCGTCGCTGCATGCCTTCGTCCTGTTTTTTTTTTTTTGAAACGTCACCGGGGGGCAGAAAAGACTGCCCACCTGAATTTTCATATAATTAGCTCAAGAAGAGCCTGACATACAAGGGAGAGAGAGAGAGAGCGATAGGTGTAGGGAGGCCCTGACACCCTTACAATCCCGGGGGGACCGGGAACTGAGAAACTACGGCAAGGCAGCAAAGCGCTGCACCCACGATTCTAAGATCGTTTTACATATAGTGCGGGAGCATCTCCATTTCCAGAGAGAGACATCGATGCAGCGCACCACTTCTAGGGGAGGGAGGTCTTGGTTGCGAAAAACCTTGGCGTTTCTGCTCTTCCAGATGTTCCAGAGGATAGCGATGCAGACAGTGGACCGCATGCGGGGGGCACCCGGCAGGCCTGCATTCGAGGCGTAGAAGAGGCCCTCGACAGACTAGGTGGCCGCTGTCCCCGGAGCAACTAGGGCCCATATGGCACTGGCGTGTGCACAGCCGAACAGCAAGTGCTCCAATGTTTCATCCTGACCACAGAAGGCACAGGCGGCCCCGTCAATGATGTGTCTTCGATGGAGCAGGGCAGCACAGGGAAGACGCCGGCGGTGGCACAACCAAAAGAAGAATTTGCATTTGCCGGGGGCGAAGCTGCGCCAAATGGTGGGCGCGAAGTTGTCCGGTTCGTGCACCGCCATGGCAGCCCGATACGCCCCTCTGGCTGTGAACACAGCCCCTATGACCCGCAACGAACGAACATCCTGCACGCCGTGGTGCAGGGTCACCCCTCTGAGCTCTTCCTTGAGACGAGCGAGTTCAGAGCAAGCAGCGGAAGAGAGCCGGGGGCGCAGCTGAGCGTCCAACCCCTGCAGGGCAGCAGCAACACACGTGTTGGGGCGCACAGAGTGCGAGAAGAGTGCAGGAAACCGGAGCTCGAGCGTTGTCTCACCCAGCCAAAGATCACACCAGAAGGCTGTGTGTTCTCCGTTCCCCACCACGCACGCTGTGCACTCCCGGAAGAGCGGCAGCAACGCCAAGAGGGACTTCCATGTGGGGGTGTCTAGGTGGCCGGCGTCACCTAGGTCACGCACGCCGGCCCACCCATACTGGGAGGAGAACCACGTTTGCCAACCGGCTTCATCAGCAAGCACGAGTTCTGAAGTCTCATGTCCCGGACGCCAAGTCCGCCCCGGTCGCGTGGTTTGCAGACTTCAGACCAGGCAATTTTGCATTGAGCTCCGTTGACTGTGGAGTCGTTAGTCCAGAAGAAGGCTCGGCATTTCTTCTCAAAGCTGGCGTGTGTGCCTTCAGCCAATTGAATGGAGCCCATGGCGTAAGTAGGCAGGGACGTGAGGACCGCGTCGACCAAGGTCCATTTGCCAGCAGAGGATAGCAGCAAACCGCACCACCCAGCTAGCCATTTATCCACCCTTGCAATTAGCGGATAGAAATCAGCCAGCTTGAGTTTAGTAGCAGACAGAGGCAGCCCCAGGTATTGTTGTGGGAAAGCAGCCACGGGGCATCCGAAAACAGCAGCAAGCTGGCATGCCATCTCAGGCTCTACGTTGATGGGGACAAAGGTGCATTTGTCAAAGTTGAGGGCGAGACCAGTGTTGGCCTCGAAGGTGTCCAGCACCCTCTTGAGCTTGGCGACTTGGTCTGGATCAGTTTTAAGAAGGATCAAGGTGTCGTCTGCATATTGAAGGACGGGGCACGGGAGCGACGGCTCCAGGGGGTGTTGAAGGCCTCCTTCGGCACCGATCGCCAGGATGAGGCGTTGGAGCACATCCGCTACCAGAATGAAGAGGTACGGGGATAAGGAGTCTCCTTGTCGCAGGCCTTTTTTGCATTCAAACCATCGCCCGGGCACTCCATTGAGCACAACAGCAGACCTACTGGAGGTGTTTAGATCACTCACCCACTTGCGCCATCTGGTCGAGAATCCTTTCGCCTCCAAGATACGGTCCAGAGCAACCCAGGAGACGAAGTCAAAGGCTTTTCTAAAGTCCAGTTTGAGCACGACTGCCGGCAGCTTCCTCTTGTGGCAACACTGAACCAGCTCTGCAGCCAAGACGAAATTCTCAGAGATACACCTCCCGCGCAAGAACCCAGTCTGCTCCGGGTGGACGAGGAAAGGGATGAGTGGTTGAAGCCGACTCGTCATTATGCGCGACAACATCTTCGGGGGACAGTTATGGAGCGAGATGGGTCTGAAGTTCGACGGCGACGTAGGTGCGTCCATCTTCGGGATCAGTGTGACGAACGACCTGTTGATGCCCGACAGGTCAGTCTTGTGATCAAAGAATTCAGCAGCCAGTTCCTGAAGGTCTGGGGCCAGACGAGTCCAGGCGTGCTGGAAGAAGGCAGGGCCGAAACCATCTGGCCCAGGGGCTCCCCCAGCCCGCATTCCGAAGACAACAGCTTTGATTTCAGCGTTGGAGAACGGTTGGTCGAGGGCGAGCGACTGGGCAGAGTCCAATCTAGCACCAGACATCAACTGGTGCAAGTCTAGATTGTCCACAACCGGCGTTTCAGTCCCAAGCAGGTTTAGGTAGAAATCACGCAGGATACGAGCCTTGTCGTTGTGGGCTCGGTGCTCGACCCCGTCGCGGACGAGGCATGCAATCTGGTTCCCTTCGTCCTGTTGTGCTGCTGGCACCTTTGGAAGCGGCGGAATGCGGTGGTGTTCAGGCAGGAATCCCCCCCTCTGGCCGCTACGCTGAAGGCCTGCCGAGACGACGCCGTCCTCTGGCGTAGTCGGTTCCGCCCGGACGATCGTGGACACGTTGACGTGTGGCTTGGCGTCCTGCATCTGTAAAAAGTGTGTGTGGCGTTGTGTAGTTTAGGGGATCTGTTCCCCGTCCCCGCCCTCCTGCTGTTGTATTGTGTTGCCTAGGCTGGCTCAATATATAAAATTAACAATGGGTGATACTAGCTATTTGAGGGGTGGGTGTTCTGGATGGAAGATTTGAAGGTGAGTCAAGGTAGTATGAATAAGTTGGACTTTATTTGGGTAGACTGTTCTACAGAGTGGTGGTTTAGTCAAATTAAAACCATAAATGAGACAAGGAAGAGAAAAACATGCCGTTTGTTGACTGGAGGGTTGAATTTTCACTTTTGACAAAAGACTGAGAAATGAATGGCAATGCAGTCTAGAAGGAATTTTGGTGTTTGGCTCCAGGAATAGTCGAATTTGCTTTGCTTTCTACGTTCAGCGAGAGAAAGCAGTCTCACATTTCTTCGAGAAGAGCGATATGACCGAAATATCGGCCAATACTAGTTCTGTTTTACCGCGGTTAGCAGTATTTTTTTTTTGACACTCATACTGCCGTTAGCAGTAACTTGGCAATTAAACTGATTAACAATAAGAGCAGCAAAGCCAGGCCCATCAATCCCAGTCATTCATTCCTGCTTTGCTAGCCGTTAACTGAACCTGTACCTTCAGTTTCAGGTGTTGTTGTACTCAGAGCAGCTGGAACTGTGCCTGGCCTCCTCGGCAAGCACTGCACTTCCTCCTTCCCAAGCATCCTTGCTTGCTGCTGCCAGCATGGTTCGCTGCTCCTGGCGCTGCAGCTTCCGTCCATTGAAGCAACTATATGTGGTCAGGCCAGTAAGATCCCATGTTTCTCCAATGGGGATGGGGTAACAATAATCCCCTGATCTCTAGTGCTGACTGCTGACTGCTGAACCCACATGGAGCATATTTGGAGAAACAAGTTTATCAGATTACCATATTTCATTAAATAAAGATGTCTGAACTACCACAGTTACCAATAACATTCAGCTTCTCCAAAAACTAGTACGGTGGGCTTCACCTTCAACTTTTATGTCAGCTAGTCACTCAGTTGCCCTTGATCATAGCCATATCTAGCTGCTCCTTGATCTGTTTGAGCGACAATTAATATGGGACGGAGGTAGTAGGTAATAACTTTTTGTATGGTAAAGATCACCCCGCCTCCTCCCGGGCAAGTTAATAACTCATATCATTGATTCGATACTGAATCATGGAAATCTAATACTTGTTCAAGCTTGTGTTATGCATTTTATGAAAAGTGTAATCATTTCTATACTGTCTAAGTTCTAAATGGATGTCATATTTTTTTTAATCTAAGGCACCTGGGCATTAGATAAGTTGCTATGTTGTTTGTTTGTACTCCTTTTAGACTACCCACAATGGGAGTAACATAGGTAGTAACATCACACATATCTAGATAAAGTAGATGATGTGGCAAGCAATAAATGAAGAAAGAGAGGAAAGTAGTATGAGTAACATCACATATATCAAGGCAAGATGTGTCTATAGCCTAATAAATAAAGTGTTGCATGTTACCACACATATGTTACTCCCCACTATAGAGATAGTAACATACACTGCTCATGTTACTAGTCTATGTTACTACCCATTGTGGCTAGTCTTATGGCCTTTATCTGTTGCTACGGGAACTAGAACATGGATTCCCCCCACACACAAAAAACAGAACACGGATTGCAAAATTCAATCTAATTTGTTTCCTTCTCGCCATTTATTTATCTATTATTATTTTTTCTGAGTCAAAAGATAGAAAATGCAGCTCAGCTCATGGGATGATAGACAAGAAACCAACAACTTAATTTTATCTTATCGTTACCTCCATTACTCCCATTCCAGCTTATCTTTCTGATCTTTAAACCCAGCGAAAAAAGAATCTGTTACAGAAAATAAATGCGACAGAGGAATTAAAACATGTGGGCTTTCACCCAAGGATCAAGTGCACGCACACATGAAAAACAGAGCAAATTTGGGTCACTTTTCTCTACTCTTCTCTTCGTGTTCAAGGATTATTGCAAGGCTTAGGTTTATACAGTACCCATAGTATCCAGATCAATCGGATATGGACTCGAGCACTCAACTTTATAAATACATTTTATCTTGGACTCTGATTTAACCGGCAATGCAAACATTGTTTTGATTCTGAAAGTACTTGCCCAAACACAACCAGAATGTACTTGACATGCAAACTTTTGCTACTAGGATAGAAGTCCTCCATGCCTACATGTTAATAGACATATATGTTAACTAATTTAGCAAGACTCCTAATTAAGGCAGAGTAATAATATTCCCTAATTCACAGGACAACATGGTAGCATACATCATATTGTGGTGCACACGCTTGTACACGCTTCTTCCTTCCCACGCAGAGTCGGTATGTTCTGGTGCTCAAATAAAATGTTCTTCCTCTTGATGCACACGCTTCTTCCTTCCCACGGTAAGTTCTGGTGCTTGCATGTTACAGCTTATTGTGTAGTTGTAGTAGGGCGGTATGCGAGACCTCCATGCAAGAGCCTCAAATTCTCCACAGGGTAGTGTACCACCACATCCTAAGAGAATGTCCCGCAGATTGATCTTAGGGACATTCTCACTGGAATCTGACTGATGATAGTTGCAAAGCATGAAATATCTGTGGCTCTTCACCAATCTCCAACAATACACCGGTGCATCTTCCCGCAAACGAAGGTATGGGTTATGGTCAAACATAAGGAGATTTGTCTGTTTACTTGCTCGTACACATTCAAGAACTGCGCACCAGAATTGAGCATTGAAGTTATGTTGCAGTAACCCAGCAACAACATGCGCGCTTATGAAACACTGTCTCTGTTCCAAAGCGATCTCCATAGCCATAGTTGCCAGTTTTGGATGCTCGCCAGGATTTATACTTCCAAATGCAATTGACTTGAAAAAATGCCAATAAGCTTCTTGAGAGATATAGTCCAGTCGAAGTGCTTCCGTTGTTCCCAGATCCAGAATTCTATCTGACCGACTGGTAATTATGATTTTGCTCCCGCCACAAGGTGTCATGCAGGTTACGGAAGATTTCATCCTTCTCCATGTTTCCTCGTTAATATCCTTGGCTAGTTCAATAATAATCAGGAACCTGTTTCGAGAAGCAAAATTCTGATGCCTGAATTTAATATTGTTTTCTCTCAGGTTGATCACTCCTTCATCCTTGAGACTGCCTTTTGGAAAGAAGAGGATCATCGAGAAGCGATCACGCACACTCTCATCCCTACAGACATTCTCAACAAGAGTGCTCTTCCCTACTCTTATTGGACCAACGATCGGAAGTACAGCCAAATCTTGAGTAGGACACATCAAGAAATTCAGGACCCGTTCCCGTTCAGTTTGGCGACCAAACATGCAGTTGTCCAATAGCAAATACGTGCCATAAGGTTGGCGGAGGATGCGAGGATATAACTGCAAGAAGAAAAGAAACTCCTTCATACCAGCCACGTTGTCTTCAAGGGTGTCCACCATCCGTTGCAGCTCTTCTCGCATGTTGCTGTTTGTGCCGAACAACAGTGCTTCTCTGTTGCTGCTACCACCGCGTGTGCGAGAGAAACGAAGGCGTTTGATTGAACTGCATTTAGACAGTGCAGATGAGGAGTGGCTCATCTCCTCCTCCCCCTCCTTCTCGTCGAGGGAAGCTTGGAAGCTCAAGGCATCGAGAACGTAGCGGCCTCTGTACATTCCTTGCCTCAACATCTTGAGCTGACGGAGCATCCCCTGGTTGGTGATGTCCCGCGCCTCGGCCTCCTCGACGATGATGTCGATTCTCAGTAGGACACTCTGTAGCCTCCGCAGAATCCTGTCGATGCCAGGCTGCTGCTGGAAGTATTTGCTGATCACGAACGAAGCTGACCTGCTGATGAGGTCGCCTACGATTGCGGAGACGAGGATATCCATTGATCGCGAACCACCTCGACTCAGAGCTCGAGTGGCGCAATGGAAGAGGGATAAAATTAGCAATGGGTGATACTAGCTATTTGGGGTGTTGCTCAATTTTGACTGGAGGCCTGGGCTGGTGTTCTGGATGGAAGATTTGAAGGTGACTGGCTATTGACTATGGCACTGAGGCTTGGTGCTGGATGGGGCGTGCTATATATATGTATATATGATGTGGTGGTGCTCTACCAGTTTTGGAACGAGTCTTTGCCTGCCGTGTGGAACCGAGCCTGACGAGTCACTCGTCGCGAATCAATGCCAAATAAACAGCACTAATTTTTCTTACTTTATATCTCTAGTTAGTTAGTAAGTGGCGAATCATGATCTGTAATGCTTTTGCGATTCTCGATTGAATAAGTTCTGTTGTGGATTTAATGGAATGTTAGCGTAACTTTTAGTTTATAACTTCTATATGTGCTAATGGCATTTAGAAATGTGTCTCAAGTCGAATACATATTTCCTTCTGTTTTTTGAGGTGTGGTGGTCTTCAACTTTTTTGTAGGGTCAAAGTGTACTTTTTACAAACCAAAAAACAGGGCCTCTGCATCCAGACATAGATGATGCACAGGAACACCATTTATTACATTTAACTTGGACTTGACTTCTACGGGCAGTGGTGGGTTAGTGATCAAAGGTCATCAGTGGACACTGATGGCTGAATGTTGACAGAAGACTGAGAAATGAATGGCAAGCCAGTCTAGAAGGACCACTCGGCTGGCAGGCTGGTGAAGTTTCATGATGGATCTTTGTCGACACTGCTCGGTCCCGACGTCCATGGACCTGCGTTCTCCGTATCCTTGACCTGCTGGCGTCCTCTACCAGTGTGGTTTCGGCTCCGGCGCACCTGCTGCTGCCCCACTTCTAGCTTCGGTTCGCCGGTGTTCTGGTGGCTCCGTATCCGGCAGCACGGATCTAGGTTCCTTTCCGGCTTCATATTGCTGGCGGTGTCGGCTGCCATCCTCCCATCCGCGTCGGCTTTCTACCTTGCTGACCCCGTCCATCCACACGTCATGTCGGTTCCGAAGCTCGCAGTTTTCGTCGGCGGCAGGTGCAAGCCACCCTTTCCGAGGTAGCAGTCGCCAAGCAGGTTGGCTCCGGCATCTTTGAATCCTGATATGGTGGCTTTGGGATTACTCGGAGCCAGGCCAGGCAAAATCCATGCTCAGCTTGCCGATGCTGGCAGTGGCAACATTTGCGGGTGTCGTTCCCTTCCTGGAGGTGCTGTCATGGCCTTTATCCGTGCCCCTCTTCGAGCATCAGGGAAAAATATAAGTCCGGTTCTCCGAATTGGATGACGGCGACGTCACGACGCCGTTCCCCTTCTTGAGGGCGCTATATTACTGGCTCGTGGTGTCCCCGGTGTTCTCTTTGTAGACGTTCGGCGTCCTGCTCCTCTAGTTTTATATTTGGTGGGTTTAGTTGTGTTCTTTACCTTGTTCGGGCTTAGCACCATGTCTCTCTCTGTTTCGCGCATCATGTTCATGCCTCCTTGCGTTCATGTCTTGTGTTTTTTTCGAAAAGGAGGTTGATCCCCGGCCTCTGCATCAGAACGATGCCTTGTCATGTGTTGTACCCTTTATTCTACCCATGCTTTTTTCTTTTATCAATGAAAAGGTACACAAACTTTGCGTATTTGCGAAATAAAAGCAGTCCAGAAAGATTTTTGGTCTTTAGGCTTCACAAATAGTCAAATTACTTTCCTTCGTACGCTCAGCGGGATAATTGTCATTTGTGGTCGAGTCGCTATGATTGATTCTTGTGTTCTGCTAGTCCAAATATAGTCTAGCCTTGAACTATGGACTCTTACAATGCAAATTATGATTATTCAGCATCGCATGCACCTCCGACTACGCATCGGCCACCATCGCCAAAGGAGAGGGAAAAAGAGACTATGCATCAGCTAGCACACGGATGCACATGCGACGGCAACGGCCATCACAACATCTACAGTCAGACGTGGCAAATCCGATCTCTTAAATGCCATGAGTGCATCTCACGGAACGTTGATCGGTTGTCACGCCTACATTTATTTTTTCTCACAACCGAACATCTCAATTAGCAAAGCTAAGAGCATCTACAGCCGCAACTTGCTAAACTGAACCACCCGCAAAAAAAGACTTGCTAAATTGAACCCCTAAATGTCCGCGGACGCGCCTGGGCGATGACCGGGCACGTCCGCTTTGGACAAGATAGAAATTTAGGGTTTGTAGTCTACCCCTTATTCCTCTGCGCTTATCCGTGGTGCCGCTCACAATTCGCATATCTGAGGCTAGGGGATAGGGACTTTCTTATACTGTCTTTCCAAAAGGTCCACCTCTTATATAGATAAGATTCCTAGCCTTTTCCACTAGTTTCCGGGATAGAGTCCAGATCAAATTACCAACCACGATCATATTTGTCTGTTAACGCATTCTACCCGTTATGTCCCCGAAGCACGCGCTTGTGAGCAACGTACCATAATAGAGTGTAAATTCCTCTAATTACGTAGATCAATGTTAGGGCTGTAATCTAACTATACGATCTAGCTCCTTTCAATAATCAGTGTATCCGGGTAGTCTTTCCAATATAAATAGTATATTGTATTCCACTGATAATCGACAAGCTTCCTTAAGCATATATCATTTAAGTACATTCCAGCAAGTAACAATTCCATGCTAAACATGTAAATCAATTCCATGTATAAATACATGTACAATTCCATAATGAGATATTCCGAATATTAGTAATTCCTAGTAATTTGAATATAGTTGCAGGACACATAATTCCAATAGGACCCTCATTTCTCCCATGCACAGCCACACCTCTCAAATTTGTACTCCCCATTTCGACAAACGTCCTGTGCGACACTCCTAGAGCACGCAGCGATGGTAAAAACACGCACAAGCACACATCGGACTCGGAGGTCCTAGGTCGGAGCAGCCGCTGCATGCGGCAGCCACACACATGCAGCGATGGCCGTGGATGGTCAGCACACGCGCGGCTAGCACCAGGCCACCGCAACACGCGACGACGGCAACACGCAGCGCGGCCAGAGGCTGGGCTAGCATGCAGGACCGCACGCGACAGTCGCGGCGACTAGCCGGCACGTCCGCCCGCGGCTTATGCCCCAGGCAGTGCGCCCAGGACGCCAGCCAGCGCGCCCGTGGCTGCGCACGCCCGCACCCGCGACGGCGTCCAGCCCACTCGCCCGGCTCCGGTGGCCAGCACGCCCGCCCGGCCCCGGTCGCTGCACACATGGCGGCCACCACGCCTGTGGCTATGATGGGTGCGCGAGGTCCTCAGCCACCTCCCCCGCCGTCGTGGACGCCGACTTCAGGAGCCTTCTCCGCCCATTACGTCGTCGTCGCGAGGCACCAGCTCCTCTGCCGGCGTCGTTGCCAAGTTACTTGAGTGGAAGAGGACTTGAGTGGCTGCATGTGGGGTCGATTGGAGCTGCCTGGGCGTGACCGCATATTGCACCCAGATTTGAGGTACGCCGGTCAGTCCGGATGTTTTAGGAGGAAGTATGTGTGTGTGTGGGGGTCCGGTTGGGTCACCAGGCGGTCGTTGGACATAGGGGTCTAGACGATATAGATATTAGGTCACCTTTTTTTGACCGGACACTGATTGGGCGGTCGTTGGACATAGAGGTCTGGACTAAACTCATGCAACTACGTACTACATTAGGACATGCCATTGGACTATCAAAAATTGACATGTTTAACCTACATACTAGCTTGTCGCCGGAGCTGTCGGACCGTTGTTGTCCTCCTTCTTCTCTTTGGGGGTAGTTTGGCCATGGCATGGACTGCCCGATTCTGCTCTCAGGCGAGGACGCGCGTGTTCCTCCGCGGCCGTTTCTATACAAAGCCTAATATATATACCTAATATAATATAATAATATTAAAATCAGTAAGCTTTCATAGTTCTCTTTCCGCCACCTTTTTATATCCGTTGTTACTATATAAAGATTGACGGCTGAGATTTAAAGATGAATCATTTCACATTTTTGTCTGGTCACATATTAAAGACTGACCTGCTCGTCATGATGGTTGTACTCCACGGGACAAAGGACAGGGAAAAGAAGCATGGGATTGGGAGAAAGGACGGGGAAAATAAGCCTGGGAGCGGCAGCTCGATGGACAGGGAACGCGGGAGCTGCAATACTGTCGGAGTGGCGTCAGTCAAAGCACGCCACATTTCCAGACCCGACGGAGGCGTTCGACGCTTGGTCTTATAGGCCGAAGGTGGCAGCAAGGATTCTGTCTTTCTTGAACAGCATCAACCCAACATCTTGATTCCCGTGCAACAATGATCCAGTACTGCTTGAAAAATATCGTGTACCATGTCCATCTTCATGTGTCTGATGTGCAGTTGACCTCTTATGATTAGCATACTCCGCAATGAGCAACGACGAGTTCATTGCTGATATTCCCCAACTCCTCAACACAGGCCACTGCTACCCTGCTTCATACTTCGAATGTATTCTCTGATTGAGATTATGCACCTAAGCTATTTGTGAGAATGTCAACAAACGATGGAATTAGATTATGCAGGGCTTTCCGGCGGCTGAACGGCCCTCTTAAGTGCGTTCTCCCGGCAGATTATATGTCGTTGCATTGGTGTTGTGGTGTAGTGGATGGAGATACACCGACGACCGACGAAAAGCCGTTGGCAAATTCTGGCCGTCAACAAAGCTGTTGGCAAATTCTGGCCGTCAACAAAGCTGGAGATATGTCGATGGTCGCCATCGGCAAATCCCAAACAATGCTCAGGGCAGCCGTCAGCAAATCATAACCGCTGGTAAAGATCCTATTTACACCGAGAGTGGCTGTCGGCATACCTCCCTTTGGCTGACGGAAGGCTGACGTCGTTAGATCAATGCCAATGGCCCTAACGGTGGCTGTGGGCAAATAATTTCTCTCTATTATTTTAAAATCTTAAATTCTTTTCTTTTTTAAATATAAATCCGACTTATCTAAACTTATAAATATACAAATTATATACTCCCTTCATTTTTATATACAAGGCCACAAACTTAAATTACAGGTACCAAGGTTATCGCATAGCTTAGAAGTCAAACTTTTTTTCGTTTACTGGGATCAATAATACACAATATGCATGCAAGAAAACTGAGTGGAGGAAGTAGCTAGTGTTATTATGATAGCATGCATGCAAGTATTAAATATGTTACTACTACGAGAAAATATCATTAATTTTTTTCTCGATTACTGTTGGTGGCCTTGTATTGATGCAAAACGTATATGCCATAGTGGCCTTGTATAAGTAAATGGAGGGAGTATCAATTTTGGGTAGAATTTTTCATAGATTATGAATATCCACATCATTTCTGTTTTTGAATATGTTAAAAATGTGAGTTCATGTACTTATGCAAAAGTCACAATTAATTCATACTTGCATTGATTTTGACAAACTTTATATGTTTTCCGATCAGAATATTGAAAGGATTTTGTTGGTATACTATGTTTTCAGATTTGACCAATTAAAATCATGTTTCCTTAAAATTTTACAAGAACACCCTTCTTGTTTTGACTTGTTTGTATATTTTTTATTCCTTGGCCAAATGAGGCAAATTTTATATCTATTTGTATCAGAAAGTTTCAAGAATTCAAAAATAATGTGTTTAGTATGAAATGTTTAATTATAACTTTGATACTTTGCTGCAATAGAGAAGGTCAAAGGGGTAGCTTTCCGGAGCAAACGAGCTAGGGTTACGCTTCTGTGGGGTTTTCGGAGGGTAGCAATCTCGTCGGCGTATATCCACGCTAGGAGCTGCCAGCTGCTACCATGTGTTGAGCCTACGCCGACGGTATAGCTGTCAGCATATATCAGAGTATGCCGACGGCTAGCTAGCCACAAGGTACCAGCTGCCGACACGTGTCGATTCTATACCGACGGTATAACCGTCGGCATAGCTATGATATATGCCGACCGCTATATTGTCAGCATATCAGGGAGACGTGGCCCAGCCGTGTGTTGGCACGTGCCAGAACGGCGTCAGGCGGCATGCCATCTGTTTTTTGCAGGCAGAAAGCTATGCCGACAGCCATAGTAAAGCCGCCAACATAGGTCCTATATGCTGACATGCATCCTATGTTTGCCGAGGCCAGAGATGCCGACGGGCATATGCTGGCAGCCACCGTCGGCATAGCCTTTGCCGACGGCTTTGATTCCTGTAGTGATTGCTATAAATTTGTGCCATCAAGGGCACCTCTTGTTGAGAAACGTAGTAGAAAACAAAAAAATGCCCTACGGTCAACCAGGAACACTATGAAGATGCAATAACGGTTTGGATCAGATCGTTACCAACTCCGAGTTACAGCGGAAGAAGATGAGTCAGTGTAGATCGTACTTGAAGTCCCATGAACCATCGATGAATATAATGATCCCTCGAATAGAAGACCGAAAGCACGACCTCTCCACAGTTTGCCAGCGTACGGTCTTCACGATCTGGCAGTGCTTCGCCGTCCAGAGCTAATCATCGCCGGAGAAGTAGAGGGAGGATATTAGAACCTCACTAGACTTCTAATTATGAGGATTAGAGGGTCTAGGTCTAGCTCTAATTGGATCAACTAGAACTAGAACTAGAACTAGCTAGAGGAGGCTCCAAAAACTTGTGTATCCAAAAGTGCCAAAACCTCTAGTATATATAGGTTGGAGGAGGGGGCGCCACACAAGAAGGGGGAGTTTCTCCCCCTTAGCTGGCCATGAGAAGGGGGAACCCCCTCCAATTCTGCCTCCCCCTTCCTTACAAGGGGGCAAGGGGGTGTTGGGGAACGCAGTAATTCAATATTTTTTCCTACGATCATGCAAGATCTATCTATGTGATGCATAGCAACGAGAGGGGAGAGTGTTATCTACGTACCCTCGTAGACCGAAAGCGGAAGCGTTATGACAACGCGGTTGATGTAGTCGTACGTCTTCACGATCCGACCGATCCTAGTACCGAACGAACGACACCTCCGCGATCTGCACACATTCAGCTCAGTTACGTCCCATGAACTCTAGATCCAGCTAAGGTCGAGGGAGAGTTTCGTCAGCACGACGACGTGATGATAATTTTGATGAAGTTACCGACGCAGGGCTTCGCCTAAGCACTACAACGATATGACCGAGGTGGAAACCTGTGGAGGGGGGCACCGCACACGGCTAAACAATCAACTTGTGTGTCCTTTGGGGTGCCCCCTACCCACGTATATAAAGGAGGGAGGGAGGAGGAGGCCGGCCTAGGAGGAGGCGCGCCCAAGGGGGGGCAATCCTACTCCAAGTAGGTTTCCCCTCTTTCCTATTCCTACTAGGAGAAGGAGGAAGGAGGAGGAGAGGAGAAGGAAAGGGGGGAGGGGGGCGGCCCCCCAAACCCTAAACTAATTCGGTTTGGGCCTAGGGGGGGCGCCCCACCACTTGCGTGCTGCCCTCTTTCTCCACTAGGGCCCATTAAGGCCATTGACTCCCCGGGGGGTTAGGGTAAACCCCCCGTACTCCGGTAAATATCCGATACACCCCGAAATCATTCCGGTGTCCGAATATAGTCATCCAATATATCAATCTTTATGTCTCGACCATTTCGAGACTCCTCGTCATGTCCGTGATCTCATCCGGGACTCCGAACTACCTTCGGTACATCAAAACACATAAACTCATAATACCGATCGTCATCGAACGTTAAGCGTGCGGACCCTACGGGTTCGAGAACTATGTAGACATGACCGAGACTCATCTCCGGTAAAAAACCAATAGCGGAACCAGGATGCTCATATTGGTTCCTACATATTCTACGAAGATCTTTATCGATCAAACCGCATAACAACATTCGTTGTTCCCTTTGTCATCGGTATGTTACTTGCCCGAGATTCGATCGTCGGTATTACCATTCCTAGTTCAATCTCATTACCGGCAAGTCTCTTTACTCGTTCCGTAGTGCATCATCCTGTGACTAACTCATTAGTCACATTGCTTGCAAGGCTTATAGTGATGTGCATCACCGAGAGGGCCCAGAGATACCTCTCCGAAACACGGAGTGACAAATCCTAATCTCGATCTGTGCCAACCCAACAAACACCATCAGAGACACCTGTAGAGCATCTTTATAATCACCCAGTTACATTGTGACGTTTGATAGCACACTAAGTGTTCCTCCGGTATTCGGGAGTTGCATAATCTCTTAGTCATAGGAACATGTATAAGTCATGAAGAAAGCAATAGCAATAAACTAAACGATCATAGTGCTAAGCTAACGGATGGGTCTTGTCCATCACATCATTCTCTAATGATGTGATCCCGTTCATCAAATGACAACACATGTCTATGGTTAGGAAACTTAACAATCTTTGATTAATGAGCTAGTCAAGTAGAGGCATACTAGGGACACTCTGTTTGTCTATGTATTCACACATGTACTAAGTTTCCGGTTAATACAATTCTAGCATGAATAATAAACATTTATCATGATATAAGGAAATATAAATAACAACTTTATTATTGCCTCTAGGGCATATTTCCTTCAGTCTCCCACTTGCACTAGAGTCAATAATCTAGTTCACATCGTCATGTGATTTAACACCAATAATTCACATCGTCATGTGACCAATACCCAAAGGGTTTACTAGAGTCAACAATCTAGTTCACATCGCAATGTGATTAACACCCAAAGAGTACAAAGGTGTGATCATGTTTTGCTTGTGAGAGAAGTATAGTCAATGGTTCTGTTACATTCAGAGCCATATGTATTTTGCAAATATTCTATGTCTACAATGCTCATGGAGCTACTCTAGCTAATTGCTCCCACTTTCAATATGTATCCAGATTGAGACTTAGAGTCATCTGGACCGGTGTAAAATCTTGCATCGACGTAACTCTTTACGACAAACTCTTTATCACCACCATAACCGAGAAATATTTCCTTAGTCCTCTTAGGTAACTAAGGATAACTTTGACCGCTGTCCAGTGATCTACTCCTAGAATACTATTGTACTCCCTTGCCAAACCCTAGGGCAGGGTATACAATAGGTCTGGTACACAACATGTCATACTTTATAGAACCTATGGCTGAGGCATAGGGAATGACTTTCATTCTCTCTCTATCTTCAGCCGTGGTCAGGCTTTTGAGTCTTACTCAACTTCACACCTTGGAACACAGGCAAGAACTCTTTCTTTGACTGTTCCATTTTGAACTACTTCAAAATCTTGTCAAGGTATATACTCATTGAAAAATTCTTATCAAGCGTCCTGATCTATCTATATAGATCTTGATGCTCAATGTGTAAGTAGCTTCACCGAGGTCTTTCTTTGAAAAACTCCTTTCAAACACTCCTTTATGCTTTCCAGAAAAATTCTACATTATTTCCGATCAACAATATGTCATTCACATATACTTATCAGAAATGCTGTAGTGCTCCCACTCACTTTCTTGTAAATACAGGCTTCTCAAAAAGTCTGTATAAAACCATATGCTTTGATCACACTATCAAAGCGTATATTCCAACTCCGTGATGCTTGCACCATTCCATAGATGGATCGCTGGAGCTTGCACACTTTGTTAGCACCTTTAGGTTTGACAAAACCTTCTTGTTGCATCATATACAACTCTTCTTAAAGAAATCCATTAAGGAATGCAGTTTTGACATCCATTAGCCAAATTTCATAAAAGGTGGCAATTGCTAACATGAATCAGACAGACTTAAGCATCGCTACGAGTGAGAAAATCCCATCGTAGTCAACACCTTGAACTTGTCGAAAACCTTTTGCGACAATTCGAGCTTTGTAGATAGTAACACTACTACCAGCGTCCGTCTTCCTCTTGAAGATCCATTTATTCTCAATGGCTTGCCAATCAACGGGCAAGTCAACCAAAGTCCACACTTTGTTCTCATACATGGATCCTATCTCAGATTTTATGGCCTCAAGACATTTCGCGGAATCTGGGCTCATCATCACTTCCTCATAGTTCGTAGGTTTGTCATGGTCTAGTAACATAATTTCCAGAATAGGATTACGGTACCACTCTGGTGCGGAATGTACTCTGGTTGACCTACGAGGTTCGGTAGTAACTTGATCTGAAATTTTATGATCATCATCATTAGCTTCCTCACTAATTGGTGTAGGAATCACTGGAACTGTTTTCTGTGATGAACTACTTTCCAATTTGGGAGAATGTACAATTACCTCATCAAGTTCTACATTCCTCCCACTCACTTCTTTCGAAAGAAACTCCTTCTCTAGAAAGGATCCATTCTTAGCAACAAAGATCCTGCCTTCGGATCTGTGATAGAAGGTGTACCCAACAGTTTCTTTTGGGTATCCTATGAAGACGCACTTCTCCGATTTGGGTTCGAGCTTATTAGGTTGAAGATTTTTCACATAAGAATCGCAACTCCAACATTTTAAGAAATGACAGCTTAGGTTTCTTGCCAAACCATAGTTCATACGGTGTCATCTCAACGGATTTAGATGGTGCCCTATTTATTGTGAATACAGCTGTCTCTAATGCATAACCCCAAAACGATAGTGGTAAATCAGTAAGAGACATCATAGATCACACCATATCTAATAAAGTGCGGTTACAACGTTCGGACACACAATTACGCTGTGGTGTTCCAGGTGGCGTGAGTTTGTGAAACTATTCCACATTGTCTTAATTGAAGGCCAAACTCATAACTCAAATGTTTGCCTCTGCGATCAGATCGTAGAAACTTTTATTTTCTTGTTACGATGATTCTCTACTTCACTCTGAAATTCTTTGAACTTTTCAAATGTTTCAGACTTATATTTCATTAAGTAGGTATACGCATACACTACTTGAATCAGCTTCTTTGCCGTCTGCCATGGCAGACGGCAAAGGCATAGATCCCGGACGGCAAACTTCTTTGCCGTCTGCCAGCAGACGGCAAACTGTCTGTCTGAACACGTGCCAGCAAAGGCCTTCTTTGTCGTCCGCTTCTTAGAAACGGACGGCAAAGGATTGTGCCGTCCTCCATCCGAGGCCAGCAGACGGCAAAGACAACGGACGGCAGTGGGGTGAGGTCAGAGCCGTTAGGGGGTTAACGGCGCTCTTTGCCGTCCGCTGACAGACGACAAAGAGCTCAGCTAGGTCACCACTGGGAAGCTGCCACGTGGCCAACTATGCCGTCTGCCAGCAGACGGTAAAGATTCAAAGGTCTTTGCCGTCCGCCAGCAGACGGCAAACTGACCAAATAGGCAGCCAGTGTTCCCAGTTTCTACAGGTAGCTGCCACGTGTCCTCTTTGCCGTCCGCTAGCAGACGACAAAGAGGCTATATATCCCCTGTTTTTATTTATATCCATTTAATTTCACAGGAATTCACACACAGATATACATATTTTTTTTTCACAGGCACATCAGACATATGAGGTATCCAACACATAGCTCCATCCATGACAACATACATACATAAGAAACACAGTTCCATCCATACATATTACAATAATATCACAATGTTCATCCAACACATTGTTCCATGCATCCATATAACAAGTTCCTCATCATTCTTCGATACAAAAGAAAAGAAGAATAGGGAAACAAGCACTCCATCCATGCAAGCTCCCATATAGTGAATTAAATCTGCAAAATGGGAAACAAGAAAGTTAGAAGAAGAAGAAGAAAACTAGAAGAAGTTCATCCAACAGTTCTTCTTCTTCTTCTTCTTCTTCTTCTTCTTCTTCTTCTTTTCTTCCTATTCCTTCTTTCCTTCCTCTTCCTTGATTTTCTTCATCTTATTATGTCATTTGTGGACTAAATAGGCTAAACTATGTCAAAAATGGACTAAACAGGCTAAATAAGAAGAAAAATACCGTTATCACGGAGGTGTAGGAATGGTCGGGGCTGCGCCAGTGGCAGACGGAGGTGAAGGACCGGTCGGGGTTCCGGCATTGGCAGACGCAGAAGGATTGGTCGATGCTTGTCGGGAGCCATGCTGAACCAAAGATCATTTCCAATAATGTCTCGTTAGCATGATGCAAACTGAAATGTGAATAGTAGTAACTAAGGACCATTCAAATCAAACTCACCGTGGTCGCCGGAGCAATCTGGGGCATCGGCGGAGGGGCCTGACCGTTTTTCTCGCACATGATCTGCACAATTGGTTCTCACGGGTCAGTCACATTAGTTAGTAATGCGAACATTACGTGCATGATTGGGCTAATGTGCACGAGAAACATACCACGATGAGCTTGTATAGGGCCCGGTTAGACGCCTCGTTCCGGTTCCTCTCCTCCTACCGTCCTCTCCTCCATCTCCCTCTCCCTCTCCGCCTCCTCCCTTTTTGCCTCTTCCAAAAGCGTCTAGGTCTTCAATCTCTCTTTCTCAACCAATGCCTGCAACACACCACTCCTCGTTAGCATTGTAATCATCGATGGACACACACACAATGTAATGGAGGAAAGGTGAGAGAGTCCGTATAACTAACCGCCATGGCGAGCTCCGCGGGCCGTGCACGAGGCGTTATCTCAGGATCAGAGCTACTCAGGCGCTTCTTGATATGCAGGAGAGTCCTAGGACAACGTATCAGTCCATCACCAATGGCTTGAGAGCCATGGGACCTCCCGCCACCAGATATCATCACCACCTCTGTATCAAAAGGATCCTGGCTCGGGTTAAAGTCCTCCCCTTTCCTCGCCTTCCCCTCGTCTCTGTACTTCACAAGCTTGTGGTGGGAGAAGATGTTGGTGAAGCTCTCTGGATGATCTAGGTCAGATTCCGTGAATGGCTTGGCCTTCTTGTACGGGGCCATATGGGCCATGCCATAGAGGTCGAACAGATTTGGCACAGGCTTCTTGTGGTGGTGCGCCTGAAAGAGAGGAATAAAATATTAGTTAAGGGCTCAAGCTAGCATGAAGAATGATATTGCTATGTAAATAGGTCATTTTGGAGCTAAGAAAGGTTATTATGTCATTTTCGAGGAAAATAAGCTAAGTTTAGGTCATTTTCGAGGTAACCAAGATTATTATGCCATTTTTGACCAAAGTATGCTAATTATGTCATTATTGAGCTATCCAAGGTAGTTATGCCATTTTTAGCTAACTATAACATATTAGGCATTCTATGGAGCTATCTAAGGTTATTATGTCATTTTAGAGCTAATTATGTCATGAATGAACTAGCTAAGATTAGTTTAGGTCGTTATTGAGCTATCGAAGGTAGTTATGCCATTTTTTAACTAACTAAAGCATATTAAGTCATTTTATAGAGCTATCTAAGGTTATTATGTCATTTTAGAGCTAATTATGTCATGAATGAACTAGCTAAGGTTAGTTTAGGCCGTTATTGAGCTATCGAAGGTAAGTATGCCATTTTTTAACCAACTAAAGCATATTAAGTTATTTTATAGAGCTATCTAAGGTTATTATGTCATTTTAGAGCTAAATATGTCATAAATGAACTATCCAAGGTAGTTATGCCTTTTTTTAACTAACTAAGCATATTAAGTCATTTTGGAAGGGATAAATGCTAGCATGAAGAATGAAATTGCATGAATCATGTAGCAAACCATATACCCAGTTATCCCCGTACTCAAACAGGTTGGAGCTCCCTTGATGGTCTGGCACACCTTCCATTTAGTCGCACTTATCCTTGGCCCTATGGTGTTCGACTAGCCATTCGGGAGAGCACCACGCATCCACCAACGCCTCCCAACAGTCCATCTTATCCACACACCATTTCGGGGGCACCTAAGTGAGTCAAGAGAAATTTCAGCGCTACGCCTACGAATCAAATCAAGAAAACTAAGTTCAAGGCCTTAAGAATAGGTAATTACCTGCATGTACTTCTCCTTACTCAGAAACTTGCCGCGGCACTTCTTCTTGGCCCTCCTAATACCCTTCGAGGCATAGTAGTCTCGACGGCCTGCACCCGAGCCTCATGCCGTAAGTTCTGAAGTAGGCGCTTGCACTCGGTTTCGACAACCATACACGCGACCTCATGCTCTCCCTCTGAAACCCTGTAGAAGGTCTGCAATCAAACAAGACAACATTGGTTAGTGCAATCACTAGGTAGTGTTGATTTTTAATTCTATAAAGGAGAAATTACCCAAAATAGACGGAACACAATGTCGGCCACCGTCTCGCACAAGACACCATCGACCCTCTCCTCCGGCGGGGCCGGGGCAACCGAGTACAGCTCCCAGGTCAGTGCTAGCTGTGCAACCTGACCCTCACCGGGCAACGTGACCCACCCAAGGAAGTGATGCCGGCAAAGCACACCAAGGACCTGGTTGGGCCTGCGGACACCACGGGGGTGTACCCAGCCCCTGCAGTATGACAAGGCCAACGCATTAGATATTAATTTGAAGGAACATGAAGGCAAAAGGTTAAAAAATAGTAAATGCGCTTACTTCAACCCTTTAGGCGCAATCAACCACCTCTGGTAAGGGGTCGGCGGCACGTGCGGGAGCTTTGTACAACCACGCTTGTAGACCTTCTTGCCCTTCTCAACCAGCTCGTCGTCGTTGTAGCTATCATCTGAAAAGGTGTCCTCGCTACCATCCTCCGGGCAACTAGCCTTCGGAGTCTCATGGGAAGAAGACTGCGGGATCAGAGTGTTCTGGGACGAAGACCCCGTTACCGAAGTCTTCTGGGACGAAGACTCTGGGACGAGACTCACGTGGGGCGAAGGATGGCGACACGAGTCTGGTGGGGCGAAGAATCGGCGACCCGAGTCTGGTGGGGCGAAGGATCGGCGACCGGAGGCTCATGGACCGGAGTCCGAGACGGGTCCACGTCAGACGGAGCAGTCCTGTGGTCGGGTGAATCAGCTGAAGGGTGGCGGCGAGGAAGGCGTAGCAGCCTTCCTACCTCTCCCACTGCCACGTCCACCTCTACCAGCCTTCTTTGTCCTCCCCGACCTCTCCCAGCCGAAGAAGAAGCGCCCGCCGCAGCTGTCTGCATACTGTCTAGCAGCGCTCTCCGGAGGGGCTAGGCTGGAAGAATGGAACCACCCCTCGCAGTAGCGCCCGCAGGAGGCTCGGGGCGCTCTGGACCCTTGCCCACCATCCCGTCAACACCTACAATGACAAAAAGTAAACGAAATTAGTACGACATAAAAAATTTGGATACCTGACATGAACATAATAATATGTATATAATTTAGGTGTGTCATCATCATGAACATAATAAAAATACACCCGATCAACACAAATATATATGATGTTTTGCATAACAAAATCGAAAAATATACAACCTAACTAATAATTCACAAATATATGACCCCATCGGGGTCGGGGTCGGGGTCGGGGTGTGGTTGTGGTGTCGGGGTCGATCGGGGTGTCAGGGTGTCGGGGTCGGGGTCGGGGGGGGGGGGGGGGGGTCGGGGTGTCGATTGTCGGGGTCTCAGGGTGTCGGGGTGTCGGAGTCGGGTTGGGGTGTCGGTGGTCGGGGTCGCGGTCGGTGTGTCGGTGGTCGGGGTGTCAGGTGTCGGGGTGTCGGTGGTCGGGGTCGGGGTCGGGGTGTGGTGTCCGGGTGTCGGGGTCGGGGTGTCGTGCCGAGGTGTCGTGTCGGGGTCGGCGTGTCAGGGTGTCGGGGTCGGGGTCGGGGTCGGGGTGTGGGTCGGGGTGTGCTGTCAGGGTGTCGGGGTGTCGATTGCGGGGGTCTCAGGGTGTCGGGGTGTCGGTGCTCGGGGTCGGGGTCAGGGTGTCGGTGGTCGGGGTGTCAGGTGTCGGGGTGTCGGTGGTCGGGGTCGGGGTCGGGGTCGGGGTGTCGGTGGTCTTCTTCTTCGCCTCCTCTCATCTAGCTTTCTTCTTCTCCTCCTCCTCCTCTCCTCTTTCTTCTTCTTCTTCTTCTTCTTCTTCTTCTTCTTCTTCTTCTTCTTCTTCTTCTTCTTCTTCTTCTTCTTCTTCTTCTTCTTCTTCTTCTTCTTTCTCCTCCTCCTCCTCCTCCTCCTCCTCCTCCTCCTCCTCTTCTTTGTCTTCTTCTTCTTCTTCTTCTTCTTCTTCTTCTTCTTCTTCTTCTTCTTCTTCTCCTTTTTCTTCTTCTTAAACCTAGCACTAATTAACCTAAAACAAAACAGGAAAAAACTACACCTAAACCTAGCTATTCTTCTTCTCCTCCTCTTCTTCTAATTATTCTTAGTTTTTTTCATGACTAAACATAAACCTAAAACTAAACTAAACCTAAGACCAAACTAAAAGTAATCTAAACTAAACTAAATATAAAACCAAACTAAAAGTAATCTAAACTAAACTAAATCTAAAACAAAACTAAAGTAATCTAAACTAAAAAAACAAAAAAAAAAGAGGAGAAGAGGGGTGCGGCAGGTGTGGGACGGCCTGCGGTAGGCCGGCATGGCCTAGGGGCGCCGGGCGGCGGGGTTTCTCGGCGGCGGAGGGGCGCTGGCCGGCGGAGGGGGCGCCGGGCGGTGGTGGCGACGGGGCCGCAGGGCTCCGGGGCGGCGGGGTGGCGCTGGCCGCGCGGAGGGGGCGCCGGGTGGTGGTGGCGACGGGGCCACAGGGCTCCGGGGCGGCGGGGTGGTGCTGCGGCAGGGTGGGGCGGCGGCGGGGCGGCGCTGGCCGGGCGGAGGGGGCGCTGATGTCTACTACGCAACCTTCTCCTTGTAGACGTTGTTGGGCCTCCAAGTGCAGAGGTTTGTAGGACAGTAGCAAATTTCCCTCAAGTGGATGACCTAAGGTTTATCAATCCGTGGGAGGCGTAGGATGAAGATGGTCTCTCTCAAGCAACCCTGCAACCAAATAACAAAGAGTCTCTTGTGTCTCCAACCCACCCAATACAATGGTAAATTGTATAGGTGCACTAGTTCGGCGAAGAGATGGTGATACAAGTGCAATATGGATGGTAGATATAGGTTTTTGTAATATGAAAATATAAAAACAGCAAGGTAACTAATGATAAAAGTGAGCGTAAACGGTATTGCAATGCTAGGAAACAAGGCCTAGGGTCCATACTTTCACTAGTGCAAGTCCTCTCAACAATAATAACATACCTGGATCATATAACTATCCCTCAACATGCAACAAAGAGTCACTCCAAAGTCACTAATAGCGGAGAACAAACGAAGAGATTATGGTAGGGTACGAAACCACCTCAAAGTTATCCTTTCTGATCGATCTATTCAAGAGTCCGTAGTAAAATAACACGAAGCTACTCTTTCCGTTCGATCTATCATAGAGTTCGTACTAGAATAACACCTTAAGACACAAATCAACCAAAACCCTAATGTCACCTAGATACTCCAGTGTCACCTCAAGTATCCGTGGGTATGATTATATGATATGCGTCACACAATCTCAGATTCATCTATTCAAACCAACACAAAGTACTTCAAAGAGTGCCCCAAAGTTTCTACCGGAGAGTCAAGACGAAAACGTGTGCCAACCCTTATGCATAGGTTCATGGGCGGAACCCGCAAGTTGATCACCAAAACATACATCAAGTGGATCACGTGATATCCCATTGTCACCATAGATAAGCACGGCAAGACATACATCAAGTGTTCTCAAATCCTTAAAGACTCAATCCGATAAGATAACTTCAAAGGGAAAACTCAATCCATTAGAAGAGAGTAGAGGGGAAGAAACATCATAATGTCCAACTATAATAGCAAAGCTCGCGATACATCAAGATCGTATCACCTCAAGAACACGAGAGAGAGAGAGAGAGAGAGAGAGAGAGAGATCAAACACATAGCTACTGGTACATACCCTCAATCCCGAGGGTGAACTACTCCCTCCTCGTCATGGAGAGCACCGGGATGATGAAGATGGCCACCGGTGAGGGTTCCCCGCCCTCCAACAGGGTGCCGGAACAGGGTCCCGATTGGTTTTCGGTGGCTACAAAGGCTTGTGGCAGCGGAACTCCCGATCTATTTTGTTCTCTGATGTTTTTAGGGTATATGGATATATATAGGCGAAAGAAGTCGGTCAGGGGAGCCACGAGGGGCCCACGAGGGTGGGGCGTGCCCAGGGGGGCAGGCGCGCCTCCCTGCCTTGTGGCCACCTCGTTGCTTCCCTGACGTACACTCCAAGTCTCCTGGATTGCTTCCGTTTCAAAAATAACTCTCCCGAAGGTTTCATTCCGTTTGAACTCCGTTTGATATTCCTTTTCTGCGAAACACTGAAATAGGCAAAAAATAGAAACTGCTCTGGGCTCTGGGTTAATAGGTTAGTCCCAAAAATCATATAAAAGTGCTTAGTAAAGCCCATTAAACATCCAAAAGAGATAATATAATAGCATGGAACAATAAAAAATTATAGATGCGTTGGAGACGTATCAGGCGCCGGGCGGTGGTGGCGACGGGGCCGCAGGGCTCCGGGGCGGCGGGGTGGTGCTGCAGTGGGGTGGGGCGGCGGCAGCGTCCGGGCGGCGGCGGTGCGGGTGCGGGCGCGGGTTAGTTGGGGGCGCGGGGTGGAGTGAGAGAGAGGGGAGAGAGGGGGTGGGGCTGGAGAGACAGAGAGGGGGCGGCCGTTACTAAGTGAGGGCACGTTCTTTGCCGTCCGCTAGTGGACGACAAAGGGCGTGCATAGCAAAAGGGGGAGACTGCCGTTAGCTGGGCCCTTTCTTTGCCGTCCGCCAGCGGACGGCAAAGGTCCAGCAGGCAGACGACAAAGAATCTGACCTAGCCACGCCGTGCCCTGTGGGTCCCACCTGGCTCTTTGTCATCTGTCTTCTAGCTCTTTGTCGTCAGCTGGCTGACGGCAAAGAAGCAGCTGACGGCAAATAGCCTTTTTGCCATCTGCCCTTTCTTTGCCGTCCGCTTACACAAAGCGGACGGCAAAGAGCCTCTTTGCCGTCAGCTGGCAGACGGCAAACAGGAGGCAGACAGCAAAATGCCAGATTCCAGTAGTGATATCTGCTCAAATCATCTTTGAAGGTCAGAAAATAAAGATACCTGCCGCGAGCTTCAACACTCATCGGACCGCATACATCAGTATGTATTATTTCCAATAAGTCAGTGGCTCGCTCCATTGTTCCGGAGAACGGAGTCTTAGTTGCCCATGAGGCATGGTTCGCAAGCATCAAGTGATTCATAATCAAGCGATTCCAAAAGCCCATCAGCATGGAGTTTCTTCATGCGCTTTACACCAAAATGACCTAAACTGCAGTGCCACAATAAGTTGCACTATAATTATTAACTTTGCATCTTTTGGCTTCAATATTATGAATATGTGTATCACTATGTTCGAGATCCAACAAACTATTTTCATTGGGTGTATGACCATCGAAGGTTTTATTCATGTAAACAGAACAACAATTATTCTCTGACTTTAGATGAATAACCGTATTGCAATAAACATGATCAAATCATATTCATGCTTAACGCAAACACCAATTTAGGTTCAGCACTAATCCCGAAAGTATAGGGAGTGTGCGATGATGATCATATCAATCTTGGAACCACTTCCAAAACACATCGTCACTTCACCCTTAACTAGCCTCTGTTCATTCTACAACTCCCGTTTTTGTGTTACTACTCTTAGCAACTGAACCAGTATCAAATACTGAGGGGTTGCTATAAACACTAGTAAAGTACACATCAATAACATGTATATCAAATATAGCTTTGTTCACTTTGACATTCTTCTTATCCACCAAGTATCTAGGGTAGTTCCACTTGCAGTGACCATTTCCTTTGCAGTAGAAGCACTTAGTTTCAAGCTTGGGTCTAGCTTTGGGTTTCTTCATGGGAGTGGCAACTTGCTTACCATTCTTCTTGAAGTTCCCTTTATTTCCCTTGGCCATTTTCTTGAAACTAGTGATCTTGTTAACCATCAACAGTTGATGCTTTTTCTTGATTTGTACCTTCGCCGATTTCAGCATCGCGAAGAGCTCGGGAATCGTTTTCGTCATCCCTTGCATATTATAGTTCATCACGAAGTTCTAGTAACTTGGTGATAGTGTCTAGAGAACTATGTCAATCACTATCTTATCTGGAAGATTAACTCCCACTTGATTCAAGTGATTGTAGTACCCAGCCAATCTGAGCACATGCTCACTGGTTGAGCTATTCACCTCCATCTTGTAGGCAAAGTACTGTCAGAGGTCTCATACCTCTCGACACGGGCATGAGTCTGAAATACTAATTTCAACTCTTGGAACATCTTATATGCTCCATGACGTTCAAAACGTTTTTGAAGTCCCGGTTTTAAGCTGTAAAGCATGGTGCACTAAAATATTAAGTAGTCATCATATCGAGCTTGCCAAACATTCACAACGTTTGCATATACTCCTGCAATAGGTCTGTCACCTAGCGGTGCATCAAGGACATAATTCTTCTGTGCAGCAATGAGGATAATCCTCAGATCATGGACCTAGTCCGCATCATTGGTACTATCATCTTTCAACTTATATTTCTCTCGGAACATATAAAAAAATAAACGGGGAGCTACATCGCGAGCTATTGATCTACAACATAGATATGCTAATACTACCAGGACTAAGTTCATGATAAATTAAAGTTCAATTAATCATATTACCTAAGAACTCTCACTTAGATAGACATCCCTCGAGTCATCTAAATGATCACGTGATCCAAATCAACTAAACCATGTCCGATCATCACGTGAGATGGAGTAGTTTTCAATGGTGAACATCACTATGTTGATCATACCTACTATATGATTCACGCTCGATCTTTTGATCTCAGTGTTCCGAGGCCATATCTGCATATGCTAGGCTCGTCAAGTTTAACCTGAGTATTCTGCGTGTACAAAACTGGCTTGCGCCCGTTGTATGTGAACGTAGAGCTTATCACACCCGATCATCACGTGGTGTCTCGGCACAACGAACTATCGCAACGGTGCATACTCAGGGAGAACACTTATACCTTGAAATTTAGTGAGATATCATCTTATAATGCTACCGCCAAACTAAGCAAAATAAGATGCATAAAGGATAAACATCACATGCAATCAATATAAGTGATATGATATGGCCATCATCATCTTGTGCCCTTTGATCTCCATCTCCAAAGCACCGTCATGATCACCATCGTCACCGGCTTGACACCTTGATCTCCATCGTAGCATCATTGTCGTCTCGCCAACTATTGCTTCTACGATATCGCTACCGCTTAGTGATAAAGTAAAGCAATTACATGGCAATTGCATTTCATACAATAAAGCGACAACCATATGGCTCCTGCCAGTTGCCGATAACTGTTAAAAACATGATCATCTCATACAACAATTTATATATCATCACGTCTAGGCCATATCACATCACAACATGCCTTGCAAAAACAAGTTAGACGTCCTCTACTTTGTTGTTGCAAGTTTTACGTGGCTGCTACGGGCTTAGCAAGAACCGTTCTTACCTACGCATCAAAAACCACAATGATTTTTTGTCAAGTGTGTTGTTTTAACCTTCAACAAGGACCGGGCGTAGCCACACTCGATTCAACTAAAGCTGGAGAAACAGACACCCACTAGCCACCTGTGTGCGAAGCACGTCGGTAGAACCAGTCTCGCGTAAGCGTACGCGTAATGTCGGTCTGGGCTGCTTCATCCAACAATACCGCCGAATCAAAGTATGACATGCTGGTAAGCAGTATGTATATTATCGCCCACAACTCTTTGTGTTCTACTCGTGCATATAACATCTATGCATAGACCTGGCTCGGATGCCACTGTTGATGCATAACAATAAGAGGGAGAGTGTTATCAACGTACCTCGTAGACCGAAAGCGGAAGCGTTGGACAACATGATTGATGTAGTCATACGTCTTCAAGATCTGACCGATCCTAGTACCTAACGTACGGCACCTCCGCGATCTGCACACGTTCAGCTCAGTGATGTCCCACGAACTCTAGATCCAGCTGAGGTCGAGGGAGAGTTTCGTCAGCACGACGGTGTGATGACGGTGTTGATGAAGTTACCGACGTAGGGCTTCGCCTAAGCACTACAACGATATTACCAAGGTGGAAATCTGTGGAGGGGGGCACCACACACGGCTAAACAATCAACTTGTGTGTCCTTTGGGGTGCCCCCTACCCACGTATATAAAGGAGGGAGGGAGGAGGAGGCCGGCCTAGGAGGAGGCGCGCCCAAGGGGGGGCAATCCTACTCCAAGTAGGTTTGCCCCCCCCCCACACACTTTCCTATTCCTACTAGGAGAAGGAGGAAGGAGGAGGAGAGGAGAAGGAAAGGGGGGGCCGGACCCCCAAACCCTAAACCAATTCGGTTTGGGCCTAAGGGGGGCGCGCCCCACCACTTGCCTGCTGCCCTCTTTCTCCACTAGGGCCCATTAAGGCCATTGACTCCCGGGGGGGGGGGGGGGGGGTTAGGGTAAACCCCCGGTACTCCGGTAAATATCCGATACACCCCGGAACCATTCCGGTGTCGGAATATAGTCATCCAATATATCAATCTTTACGTCTCGACCATTTCGAGACTCCTCGTCATATCTGTGATCTCATCCGGGACTCCGAACTATTTTGGTACATCAAAACACATAAACTCATAATATCGATCGTCATCGAACGTTAAGCGTGCGGACCCTACGGGTTCGAGAACTATGTAGACATGACCGAGACTCATCTCCGGTCAATAACCAATAGCTGAACCAGGATGCTCATATTGGTTCCTACATATTCTACGAAGATCTTTATCGGTCAAACCGCATAACAACATTCGTTGTTCCCTTTGTCATCGGTATGTTACATGCCCGAGATTCGATCGTCGGTATTACCATACCTAGTTCAATCTCGTTATCGGCAAGTCTCTTTACTCGTTCCGTAGTGCATCATCCTGTGACTAACTCATTAGTCACATTGCTTGCAAGGCTTATAGTGATGTGCATTACCGAGAGGGCCCAGAGATACCTCTCCGAAACACGGAGTGACAAATCCTAATCTCGATCTATGCCAACCCAACAAACACCATCGGAGACACCTGTAGAGCATCTTTATAATCACCCAGTTACGCTGTGACGTTTGATAGCACACTAAGTGTTCCTCCGGTATTCGAGAGTTGCATAATCTCATAGTCATAGGAACATGTATAAGTCATGAAGAAAGCAATAGCAATAAACTAAATGATCATAGTGCTAAGCTAACGGATGGGTCTTGTCCATCACACCATTCTCTAATGATGTGATCCCGTTCATCAAATGACAACACATGTCTATGGTTAGGAAACTTAACCATCTTTGATTAACAAGCTAGTCAAGTAGAGGCATACTAGGGACACTCTGTTTGTCTATGTATTCACACATGTACTAAGTTTTCGGTTAATACAATTCTAGCATGAATAATAAAAATTTATCATGATATAAGGATATATAAATAACAACTTTATTATTGCCTATAGGGCATATTTCCTTCAGGGGGGTCACCTCTATTGCACCCAAGTGGCCCAATATGCTTTCCACCACTTGGCCTTTTAAGCCTTGGTGATATTTAAATAAATATAAAAGCCTCCTAATCATATTTATACCTATATATAATTTATTGGTATCCTCTTGAGTCATACACATGCTCACTATATCGATCTTCTCGTTACATGTTTTTTTTTCTTTCTCGTTGACATGTTCCGACATCCCCGTGACCTAGTCAGCTGTGTCTGGCCAGACGATGATGGATGCCGTCACACCGAGAGGGCCTTAAAAATATCTCTTCATCGCCGGAGGAGAAAATCCCACTCTTGAGCGATCTAGTCTCTTGAAAAACTTTCCGATGAACCTGTAAGTTGTCGTTATGATCATCGTGTTACAGATGACGTCTGAGAAACCCCAAAGGTTATCATACGGTAAGAAGTGACTATGATACTCTCATGTTCTAAGAAATACTTCGTGTTATAACAATTGACTTCTGATGATTGTATCTCAAAGTATAACAAACAAGTTTGGGTTGATTCAATATGATCGTTCTTCTAACATCATACTCTCAAAGTTGTTTATGACTGTCATTACACTTAACGATATCCTAAGATCCAGAAAACAGTTGAATATGAAAATTTATATCATGATGAATCTTTTGATACTCATTTTGTCTTATAAATATTTATATTTTTCTCAAGAAACTGGATCAAACGTATACAAGTTTGACTTTACAAAAATAAATACACCTTATATTTTGAAACAGATGGAGTAATTTATTACATGTCATGATGTCACGACAGAACTGACTAATACCCTGTTTTTTCCTTGTAAAATTTCTCCTTGACGTATTATGTTGGCTGGGACACATCATGGAGTCTTTGGTGGCATGCGGAATCGAGTCTGACTTGACTCCGCAAACATAGTTTATTTCAGTTCACAAAGTCACATCAGAACTACTCCTTTAACTGACCCTTTTTCCTCGTAGAATTTCTCCTAGACGTGTTAAATTGGCTGTGAAACATCATGGAGTCATATATGCTCCACGGTGTATAGCACTCTCATAGGTGTAGCTCTCACGTACGACTCGAGACACCTCCACAAGACAAGCACCCGGTCACATCAACAAACAAAATTTATTTTATTTCACGTCACGAGGTCACATCAGAACCAACTAACTTACACTTTTTCATTGTAGACTTCCTGCTTGACGCATTATATTGGCTGTGGAATTTTTCGTAGGTGTTACGGTGTACCTCTCACGCGTACGATCGACTCAAAACAGCTCCACAAGACAAGCACCCGCGAGAAGACGAGATGACACACACGTCACGCTACATATTTCACCATCAGCAGATTAATGTATGCCGTGAAGGGCGGGGGCTCTAGGAACGTCCACATACGTACGTGAAAATTCAATTATTTTTTGAACCACTAATGTATCACAATAAATTCTGGAAATCATACGAGAATTGTAGTATTTTCTATCAAAATTTGTTTGTCAGCATTGGAACCCCGACTGAGGCAGGTCGTGCGCCGACGTCTGCTGAAAAGTGGGACCTGGACAAACAGCCCTCTCTCTGGTTCCTGCTGAAGAGTATACTGCCGTGCCGGACTAGTATGATTGGACTTGAACAGCTTGTTTTTCTTTTTCTTTTCTTTTTTTGCGGGTAAGACTTGAACAGCTTTTTACAATCACCGAGTCCATACAAATAGCTTCCTGCAAAAAAAGAAATTCGATACAACTAGCCCAAGTGCAAGAAAGAAAATAAGAGGTTTGTTGGCACTGAGGCTGCCCGTAGTGGGTAGTACTTCCTCAGTTTTTATTTACTCCGCATATTAGATTTGTCTAAAGTCAAACTTTATATACTTTCAACAAGTTTGTATAAAAATATATTAACATATACACCACCAAATCAATACCATTGAATTCTTCATTGCATATATTTTCACATCATATAATTTTGTTACTTTAAATGTTCATATTGTTTTCTACAAACTTGGTCAATGACTTCGGTCAAAGCTAATATGTGAAGTAAATAAAAATGGAGGGAGTATCATAAATTAGTATCATGCATATGATACTACTGTATGATACTACCTCCGTAATGGATAGTATCATAGATTAGTACCTTAGATGATCTTATTTATTATCATGCAAGACACATACTAGTTAATATTTATTACGATACTCAACCCTCTCTTTATTCATTAAATTCTATGCCACCTCATCAAAATTGTCTAGTTGACATGCATGATACTAGCTATGATATTCCCATTATGGGCAGCCTGATGGATCTAACGAATTGCCAAAGTCCGGGTATGCCATTAGTCAAAGCTTTTTTTTAGCAACCGGCAAACCTCTTATATTCGAACCTGCTGCCTATCATTAAGAAGAAGAAAATTGACCAGTTAGTAAGAAAAACCTACTAAGTGATACTACCGGCACATATTCCAGGACCATCCAATTCAAATTTGGAAACATCCAAGACTGGACCAGGGACCACGATTCTAAAAATTCACTCTCATTTTAGTAGTCACTCCCAATCTTTTGTATTTTTCTGAAACATATGATCATGTTGGTATCAAACCAACATGGTTTCACTCGATAAGTCTTCTGAACATTTTCATGCGATTGTCATGTGTAATTTCTTATAGAACAATATATATAGTAAAGCATAACGTAACAAGGAAAACAAAACTTGATATACAATGATAAGGTGCAAAATGGCTTGGCAAAGCGCACGTATGCTTCTAGTTTACATCATTGCTCCGGTTTAACCAGAGGCAGCGAATCGGGCAGCAGCTGCTCCGACTTGGTCCGAGTCTTTGAGCATCTAAGGAGTGATCCGCGCCCGTGATAAGAAACCTCCATAGCGCAAGCGTACGACACGTCCGACCCACGCCGATCTTCTTCTTCACGCGTTTGTTGGCGGAGGTGGCCTGGGGCCTGCTCCAGCCGAGATTTCGGTCGCAACCTATCTCTCCCTTCGGCATTGCTCCAAGAACGGGGAAAGAGGACGGAGAAAGGGGGCTCGTACGGCAAGAAGCGCCAGACAATGATGTCAAGAGCACAGGAAGATAAAATGGATCTGCAGCGGAGGTGGGCACGTCGGGAAGATGCCCTCCCCCCTCTATATATCCCTCGAGGAAACAGAAATAACAGCCTCAATGGACTGCAGCATGTCCCATTTCCTATTCGGTTTCCCATTTCACGAGATGTGGGTGCGGGAATCCAGACATTATCATCATGATGCGCTTGTTGAGACAAAACTAACATGTACTCCCTCCGTCTCAAAATAAGTGACTCAACTTTGTACTAGCTTTAGTACAAAGTTGAGTCACTTATTTTGGGACGGAGGGAGTAGCTCACAAGTCTTCTCGCCAGTAATGATGGGATGGGACGAGGCGTGGGTTGGTGATGCCTAGGTATCCGTGGCACGAAGTAGAGTCCACCGCATTTCGAACCACGAAGCTGTGATGCATGAAGCCGCCTAATCGCAAGTTGGCAAATTCCGGACCACGAAGCCGCAGAGCCTGGAGCTGCCTAATCTCAAGCCGATTTCGGATCGTGAGGCCATAGATCTTGAAGCCGCAGAATCTCGAGCCATGAAGGCGTGAACCCATTGCGACACGTGCCGCAGAGATCAGCGGCGTCGCAGCATTGAGGTTGTGGAGGCCGGGCGGCTAGCAGCGAGAGCTCGGGCAGGCAACAATGGTGATGTAGAAGCAGGGGAGGCGGAGGAGCGGGAAAGAGAGAGGTGTTCGCGCGGACGCGCGGTACATAACTGGTTGGACGAGGCGGTGTGGTGCGGTTAATATCCCATTGTACACCGAGTGCCGTTTGGTGGACAGTTTTTTTTTTTTGCGGGAAACAAAACGTTTTCAGCTTTTAGAAAAAAAAGGGTATTATGTAAGCAGTGTCTTCCGAGAAAAATGAAATCGAACCGAGATGGCAAATATTCGAAGATGACTATGAAAACACAATTAAACCGAGTGTTGTTTGGTGGACAGTTGGCTTATGGAAAACAAAACATTTTCAGCTTTTAGAAAAGAAAAGAAACTGTATTTTGTAAGGGCATGTACAATGGTTTTATCTTAGCAATGCCACGTAGGATAAATGATGAGGTGGAGGTGAGAGAATTCATAAGAAAAGGCTTGTCTTCTATTTTCTCTTATTTAAGAGAAGACAAGAGATGATCTCTTAGCATAATATGTCTCAGCACGTTTTTAGGAATAGCTAGTTATTGAAGATAAGACTAAGAGATGACCCACTGTAGACATATTTTTTTGTACTGTCATCTCTTAATTATATACAAGACTTAAGATAAGACTCTCTTATCAACCATTGTATATGCCCTAAGCCGTGTGTTCCGTCGGGAGCACGCGGTTTATACTGCCCGCTGCCACAGAGACTTCAGTTGCGGGGAGTATGGCCACATGGAAGGAGAGTACACCGAGTGTTTTGATGGGCATTGTGGAGGTACAGAGCTATAAGCTGAGAGCCTTTTGTTTGACATGGGTTTTAAATATTAAACTCGGCGACACTGCTATACGCGGAGAGACTGATAAATTGCCCTACTAATTGAGGATGCCCTTGTCGAAAGTTGTTTCTTGAACACCAACAATACTATTTATAAACCAAATTTATGCCTTATATTTTCCCAAGAGGCGGTACAATTTATTGACAAGGCGTAAAGTATTTAGCTCTAGTCTCACTCAAGAAGAAAACGAGGTGGACACACACGTAAAGTATGTCACTCAGGAAAGTGCACTATAGCGTTGGCTTGTCGAAAAAACACAGTAGATCAACTGTGCATGGCGCAACGGTTGATCAACTTAGGCGAGATCGGTAATTTATTGGTGCCAGGACAAAGCAAACGGTCACATCCGCGTAGCGTACGTCTCTGTGGGCTCATGATTTAGGCGGCCGTCGACATCCCTCTTCTGTTGTAGCGGAGCATGACCTTCCCCTTGGGCCCTGGCATGACCACGTTCCAGTCCGTCTCAGGGAACGGCGACACCATCTCCATCTTAAATTTCCTCAGGAGATGGCTCCATATCACCTTGATCTGCATGTAAGCGAACGCCTCGCCGACGCACGCATGCCGCCCAGCACCGAACGCCGTGTACGAGAGCGCCCCGCCTGCCCTGTCCTCTCCTCTGCCGGGGCCGAACCGGTCCGGCTCGTACGACTCCGGATCCCTGTACACATGCGGGAGACGGTTGTGGATCACCAGCGGGCTCGCGACCGTACGCCCCTCAGGGACCTCGTACTCGACGCCCTCGCTTGTCCGCACCGTGAAGCTCCGGCGCGCATGGCGCAACAGCATCATCGCCGGCGGGTGGAGCCGCAGAACCTCCTTGACGCAGCGATGGAGGGTGTCCATCTCCTGTAGGACCTCGTAGTCCACGCGGTCCCCATGCCGCGCCATGATCCGCTCCTGCTCCTGGACGGCAGCGCGCAGATGCTTGGCGTTGGCGCGCGCGAGGAGGCGCGCTCCGGTCCACGTGCCCGTGCTGGAGCTTGTGTGCTGGCCCGCGAACAGCGCAGAGACCAGCATTCCGACCACTTCCGTCTCGGTCGTGGCGCGACCGTCTTTGTACCTGGAATCGATCAGGCACTGGAGCATGTCATCGACGACGTTTCGGCTGCCATCAGGGCAGCTTGCTTTGCGGGAGCTGACGATGTCGGAGAATATCTCGCCGAGCCTAGCGCGCGCCTTGTCACGTCTGTGATGCGCCGGGATCGGCAGGTGCGGGAATAGGATGGTGACGAGGCGCATGCCGTCGTTTAGTTCACGGAGGTGCGTTGCGACCTCGACCAGCATCTTCGCCCTAACCTCCTCCCCAAACAAGCATCGGCTGGCGACGAGTGTGACGAGGTGCTCTAGCTCCTGCTTCAAGTCAACCGTGCCGGACTGTCCCCATCTCGCAAAGTAGTACTGCACGCGTAACATACACACGTACGTACACTTATATATGCTGTGTTTTTTGTAGGGATATATACACTTATATCCGTTAGCAAGAGTTAAGACGAAAAAGTGAGGCAACTGATTAAAGGTACCATCTTATCATTTCCTACCTCCACTTCGCGCACCATGAGGCGGGCGTAGGTTCTGAGCTTGGCCGGCTTCATTGCGTCGCCAAAGAAGCGGAACTGCTCGCGCCGAGTGACGAAATCCACGTCGAAGGCGACGCCGGGCCCGAAGGTCGGAGTGGTGAACTGTGAGACCTCATCCTGGCTGATTTCTGACTCCAGCCCTTGGTAGAAATGGCTCGATACGTCTGGCCCGACCAGGAAGGTGACCTTGCGATGCAACAGTCTCACCGTGAACACGCTCCCCATCTCCGCGTGGGCGTCGCGGAGCACTCGCAGCGGGCCCTTGGCGACAAGTGCTGGGAGGATGCCAAGAAAGGGAGCCCCTGCGGCCGTGGGCGGCGGAGGAGGTGATCGTTTGGTTGTTAGGAAGGACGTCGCCCGTCGTCGTGCCATCATGATCGACACGACTGCAACGGAAATAGGAACAAATGCTAGCCAAAGGACTCCCGGAAATTCCATATTTGCACTCCAGATGCGATGGGGGTTGTACTGTAAGAACACTGTAAAACGAGTCAGTAACTTAGGTGCGACTTGTGTGTACTCGAGACATGCACATGCACCCATCAATAATCAAGTGCGTGTGCGTGGTTTTGCTTTTTGGAGCACATGTGATAACACTTTTCTATTTGCTGTCATTCCAAAATGTTCCTATTACAGACATGGATGCAAGTTTTTTAGCCTACTTTCATAGAGTTTATAGGGTACTATTCATTTCTTATTAGCACTCATTGCCCACACGGGCGTTCCCGCGATATTGCATTTGATAGGCATTTGATAGGAACCTTCTAAGGATACATTGCATTTGATAGGCAAGAAAAGAGAACTTACTGATCTATACGGAGGCCAGCAACTCGGAGGACCTTCAGCTAGGGTCACCCACGCAATCGATCAGCGCGGCTGAAGCAGGTTGATGGCATGGCTTTATAAAGCCCGCCGCCCAAAGTCAAGTTGTCACTCAAACTTTATTATTATTACATGCTGCACAGGTACGGCATGTATGAACATGTGGTGCCTTCCAGTTGAAGTTGAGATTTAAGTCGCGTTTGTTAGATAAATTAGCATCTTGCAACACCGAATAGAATAATTTACCAACCTTGGTCATGCAAGTCTAAAACGTATGAGAGACGGTCAGCCGTGGCCATGGAAGTCTGCCGAACCTGCCGTGCCTGACCAAGAGTATGAGAACTACGGTCAGCTACAGCTGGTGGTCAAGTCATTTGTGTTGGGGCAATGTGCACTGCATACCGATCTGCGGATGGCTGTGTTGCATGTCTCACACGGCAATGTGGTATGTACATTTACCCGCAAAAATGAAAAATCTGGTATGTAGATTCCAAAAAACAAATCGAAAAGGAGAAAAATACCCCCGGCCTCTGTATGATGCACAAAATCATATATTATTAATTATTCAAACAATGGCAAGCAAAGCTAAGCATTAATGCATATCAACTCGGCGTTGACAAAAAAGAAAAAAAGAAAAAAAAACAAGGCTATCTGGCAGCATATCCAAATCCTACCACACAATCTAGAAGCCATATAGTTACATACAAAGGGCACATCTCCCCAAGACAACACCTTTAAGAATGAATTACCGCTCGCACGCCGATGCTGGAAATTATAGCAGCATATCCAGATGCCAGAACAAAGGCTATCACCCTCAAAGCAGCCTTGGAACCAACATCTTCAACAAGGTAACGAGCCTAGGGGGGCAACTAGGGACTGTGGGGCTCTCCCCACTACTGAAAAAATGGTCGTTACTGAGTTCGTGTTTGCCGAGTGTCGAAGCACGGGTTCACCGCAAAAGTTGTGTAACCCAAGTACAGCTCTCGGCAAACAGTAGAACACGGCACACATCATACATCACCGAGCGCCTGGCCCAAAGTACTCGGCAAACAAAGCAAACACGGTTTATGGGATGCATGCCGGGAGCCTCTTCCATGGCACCCAGAAAATAGGTGCCACGTGCCACGGGCGTTTGCAGTTGACGGCTCTGTGACGATGGGCAACGTTGACCGAGAGCCCATGGTCCAGAACTCGGCAAACTTTATACTATTTAAAAACAACCCCTATGTGTTTCATCCAACCCTAGCCGCCGGCCGCTGGCACACAAATCCTATGGGCCGCCGACAATATATGAGTGTCAAGAAAAAAATATAGTTAACCACGGTAAAAACACAACAAGTTTTACTATTTCTCAGGTACCTGAATTTTGTTGCTGTGTCAGTCACCTTCTTCCTTCCTTCCTTCTAGCATGCATGATCTCGTCGGAGAAGAAGAAACCAATACTTGTGAAGAACCAGACCCGCTATGTATCTTAGGGGGAAACCATAGCCTCATTATCTATTTAGTGGGGAGCCATGGTCCCATTATCTATCTTAAGGGTGGGGTGCAGGCGATTGCCGGAATTTTTCACTGGTGCGGCCGGGCTTAGAGGGATGGCCGGGCCGGTGCCCAACACGGTGGTGGGGGGAGTTAAGAGAGAACAGTGCGTAGATGACAGCCATTGGATACTCATTGTATGGCCGAGAATGGAAGTGACTGACGCTCGATCTATTTTCAGGTACCTGACGTTTAGACAGTCCCAAACAAAGTTGGTATCGGCCGATATTTTGGTCATATCTATCTTCTCAAAGAAACACGAGTGCTTTCTCTCACTGAACGTAGAAAACAAAGCAAAAGCGGTTATTCCTGGAGCCAAAGACCAAAAAGCACTATTGACTACCCTCGCCATTCATTTCTCAGTCTTTTGTGAAGGTTCAATTTCTACTCCGTGTCCAACCAGTAGTTTTTGACTAAACCACCACTCCTCGGAGAACAGTGTGCCCAAATTAAGTCCAGCTTATGTGACACGTCAAGGAGAAATTCTACAAGGAAAAGAAATTCTACAACGAAAAAAGCAGGTTATCAATTAGCTAGAGTATCTATAGCCGGACGACTCAAACCGACCTCAAACGCCCATGCGAAAGTACCAATCTTTGACCGGTCAAAAAAAGACCAAACCGGTTTTAATACCCAGGTTGACCGGCACCCTGCATACCGAGCCCAAATGTAGGGCGGATATGAGGCGGCCCGGCACGTCTGCTACGTCAGTCTAGCCCACCTCTAGCCCACTATGACCCCACAAAAACCTCATTCGGATCGAACCCTAACCTCACTTCACTCCGCTCCGGTCTTCCTCTCTTCTTCCCCCTTCTCTAATCCGTCAACTTCCGATCTCCATCCAACAAGTCCAGCACTGGCAGCCATTCCGATGGCTCTCGCGACGACGCCTCAGACGCATTCCTCCATGGTGCATCTGGCGACGACGACGAGCTGGGCCTCCGCATCGCGTTGCAGCGCTCGCAAGTGGACACGGGTGGCAGCTCCGGATACGGTGCGATGCCGCTTGTCGCTCCCGGCCGCAGCACCAATGTCAGAGCTGGCCCTTTCCACCCAGCGCACAGCTCCGCAAGGGCAGCTCAATTCACGCCGCCCCTCCGTCAGCCTCCTCCCGCTGCTCCGAAAGGGCAGCGGTGTGTTTTAGTGCCCTCTCTGCCAGCACCGTGAACGCAAACTCCAGATTCAGAGCCACGCGTCTCCAACCACGAGAGGCAGAGGGCAAGGGAAAGGGCGGCCGCATGGTCCTCCCGCCACCGTCGCAGGATGCCGGCGGTGCCTGACGAGGAGGAGCGGCTCCTCGCGTGGGTGTATCATCGGTCACTTACAACGGCGAGATGGACGCCCGCCGGCTCTGGAGGACAAACGCCAAGGCGCTTTAGTTGGGCATTGAGTAGTCCGAGTGGGAGGCAGCAAATGCAGCGGCGGAGGCGGCAAGGGTGGTGAAGCTCCGCCGTCTTCATCTGTATTTGAAGAATTTAGTAATCTAATTTAAACTTGTCCGTCGTTTTATGTGGATTATATGAACTGTGGAGATCTTTTGGTAATCAAAATGTGCATTTATATGTCCGTGTGATAATCTACGTACTTTAATTCACGTTGCATGTTTTAGTATGGATATAAGTTACTCTCTTTTAAACTAATATAAGAGTGTTTAGATAACTATTGTAGGGATCCAAACGCATTTACATTAGTTTACGGAGGGAGTATTAAAGAATTTAAGAATTGCCTGGTCATTGTCCACGCACACACCCACACGCGTCCACCGACCGTATAGTCAGCTGGTTTTGCAATGCTCTTGCTCTTAGTTCTGATATGACATCGTGCTATCTAAGTTATGCTTATGTGCATCGTCTATCGTCTAGATGCAGATGCCAGGAGGGCACATCTAAGCTGATGTCCATTCTGTTTGTAGTCTTTTTTTTATCCTAATTTCTTTTGTTTCTTGTTACTGCATTATATATTTATGAAAGTTTAGATGTGACATTCTTAAAAAATATCTAGATGTGAATTAGTCAAACTGATATATAAATATACCGCGACAGACTCTCCCCTCAGCAGCCCGCACAACAGGAACCAGCCAATGGAGATCGAGCTCTGGCTGCTATGGCCGACGCTCGCGGTCGTCTCGCTCCTCTACTGCATGGCCATCACGGCACGCACACGCCGTGCCGGCACGGGGCGGATGCCACCGGGTCCCACGCCACTCCCTCTCGTCGGCAACATGCTCAGCCTCGGCGGCAACCTCCACCACACGCTCGCGCACCTCGCTCGCGCCTACGGCCCCGTCATGACACTCAAGCTTGGCCTCACCACCGCCGTGATCGTGTCCTCGCGCGACGCGGCTTGGGAGGCATTCACGAAGCATGACCGGCGCCTGGCTGCGCACGCCATCCCAGACGCCGCACGCGCGCTCGGCCACTCCGACCGGTCCATGATATGGCTGCCCAGCTCCGATCCGCTCTGGAAGAGCTTGCGCGGCATCGTGGCCGCCAACGTCTTCTCCCCGCGCGGCCTCGCCGCGGCGCGCGCCGCCCGCGAGCGTAAGGTGCGCGACATGGTGAGTTACTTCCGGGACCGCGCCGACACAGAGGTGGACGTCGGCCAGGCACTGTACGGCGGCGTGCTCAACGTCTTGTCGAACGCGCTCTGCTCTGTCGACGTGGTCGACATGGGTGCCGCCGAGTCAGCGCAGAGAGTGCGGGAGCTCGTCGAGGATCTCATCGCGGTGATTGCCAAGCCCAACATCTCCGACCTCGTCCCTTGCCTTCGGCGGCTCGACCTGCAAGGATGGCGTCGCTGGACGGCGATACGCATCGACAAAATCTTCCGTCTATTGGATGACATAATCGACGGTCGTATGGCAGCTGCTGCCAACACCTCCACGGAGGAGAAGCATGGCGACTTCCTGGAGCTCTTCTGCACGGGCAAGATCGCCCGCGACACCCTGACAGCCATACTGTTCGACGTCTTCACGGCCGGAAGCGACACGATGTCGCTCACCGTCGAGTGGGCAATGGCGGAGCTACTCAAGAACCCGGCCATCATGGCAAAGGTCCGCGCGGAGATAGACGATGCTCTCGGCGGCAAGGAGACTATCGGCGAGAACGACGCGGCGGGCTTGCCGTACCTCCAGGCCGTGGTGAAGGAGGCCATGCGACTACACCCGGTGGTGCCGATACTGCTGCCCCGCCGGGCCGTTGAGGATGGCGTGGAGATCGGCGGCTACGCCGTGCCCAAGGGCTCGACGGTCATCTTCAACGCGTGGGCGATGATGCGGGACCCGGCGGCGTGGGAGAGGCCCGACGAGTTCGTCCCGGAGAGGTTCCTGGGCAAGGCGGACCAGGTGGTGGACTTCCGGGGCAAGGCCTTCGAGTTCATCCCGTTTGGGTCCGGCCGGAGGCGGTGCCCCGGCGTGCCGATGGCGGAGCGCGTCGTGCCGTTCATCCTGGCCTCGCTGCTGCATGCGTTCGAGTGGCGGCCACCGGACGGCGTTTCGGCAGCGGAGTTTGACGTGAGCGAGAGATTTACCACTGCCAACGTCATGGCTGTCCCACTCAAGGCCGTGCCCGTCGTGGTGCACATCTCTGCACGTAACGGTTTTCTTCAGCAAGATTCGTGACGGGAGGACATGTCAACGTGACAAAGATTTCCATACTATGTTGTCCAATCTCGTCCTCCACAAAAAAAAGTAGTCCAACTTCTCCAACTCTCCATGGCACGTTGAGGAGTATATTTGTTAAAATAATCCGAGGCATACCACCAAGCAATCATAGCACATGTGTTAACGAGGTTCATCGAGCTGGGCTACACCCCTGGGTCATGACGACCGACGTTTCTCTTCATTGATATCACTATAATACCGCATACCGGCCACCCGGAGGCCGGCACATGCCGGTGGCTCCTGATGTGCACCTATGCTATTATGTTTGCGTAGGTGACATCATGTGTCTACACCCGTTATATAGGAGGCTTGGGATGCAAGTGTCCTACTCCAACACTAGTTCGTACCTCGAATACACGTAGTATGACTTCAAGTCCAACTGTAATCTACTTTGTACAAAATATTCGACACAATTTCAACAAACTCCACCTTCGTGAATGTTCTCCATCACCTTCTATTAGTCGATGCATCCAACCTCCATATACATTGGACTTGAGTTTATACCATGAGTATCTGATACTCTGAGACTCCACCTACAAATGTAGTTTCTTCTTGTTTTCGTCACGGTCAACGCTTGAATGAATAAAGTTCTTCTTCACTATAGTTTACGCGCTTCAAACTTTTGGAGTATCCGTTCAACATCATCACATATTGATCATTGAGTCACCATATTTGACAATACTATTGTATCACCACTTTGATTATCTCTTCCTTGATGTGTGTGAAAATGAATAACTTACATATTAGACACCATATATTAAAGTTACCTGATCTCAACATCCTCCCTCTTTCTTGAATGATTGTTTGAAACTTGAAGTAATTTCACCGTCATCTTATAGCCATCCTAAGTCAAATTCGTAGTCGTGTCTTAACACATGGCTGACCATTAGAACCCTGGTCTGTTGCCATGTCCCATACTTACCGCATGGCTCACTACTATCACAATGTCGATCCTTGGCTTTACTAGTAGAGTCCCCAGGGTCACAAACCCACACCTCCTCAACTCTGACTGCAAAGAACCACCGATCATCACCGACCGATGCAGAGTTTCACGTCCTCGGACCACTGAGCTCCAGCTTGAACAAAATGTTATTCACTTTTCCCACAGAAATAGGCTTTGACTTTATGTCCACTTACGTATGTCGTAGCCCTCCATCTGTACCGAGTGAAGTCTTCTGTCAGACTCCAGCTTCAGTTTCAACATGACTCCATGTAGCCAACTACACTACCCGCGCCCCATTAATCTCAGCCTCTCATGTGTACAACATCTTAAATCAACCTCACACAATTGCCTCGTTGAAGCGCACAAGCCTTAGGATGGTGGCTACTCCTCTAGGCCACCGCAAGAGCTATATCTCGCATTAAGCGAGAGGGAAGGAGCTCTCACTGAAGCGTCCGTAGTAATGGGACGGACCATTAGCACATATAGTAAAACAAAAAAATAGGGAGAAAAAGAGAACTCTCCCTGGGAATCGATGCCAGGTGGTGGGTGGGGCATCTGGCCATTTCCACCAAGGTGGGGTTCATGTCCAGATAGGAGGCGCGACCAACTTGAGGGAAATACCCATTTTTTTTGTTTTCTCCTTTATTTTTTTCGGTTTTCTTATTTATCCTCTAGTTTTCATTTTTTTCATCATTATACTTCCATTTTTTTCTTGGTTCTTTGGATTTCTCTTTGTTTCTTTCATGGTTTTATCTGTTTTTTTCTTCCCCATTTTCTTCAATTTTTGTTTCTTTCTTGGTTTTCACTAGTTTTTTGGTTTCTCTTTAGTTCTTTACTGGTTTTCATAGTTTTGCAATTATTATTTTCATTTATTTCTTTGTTTCTTTTTCCTTTTCTTCATTTTTGGATTTCATTTTTTTTCCTTTCTTTCTATTGGTTTTCATTCTATATTTTTCATATATGTCAAGAATATTTTCTAGTACATGTTTACCATTTTTTGAATACAAGTTCAATTTTTTTAATACATGGCCAACATTTTTAGCAATTTTTTTAATACATGGCCAATTTTTAGCAATTTTTTTAATACATGGCCAAGATAGAAGTACACTCTTTTGTGGATAAATTTTGAAGCTAGATGTACACTCTTCACCGGACGGAGGGAGTACATGCATCCACATCAAACGACTGATTAACTGCGAGTCTTTAAAAATTATTATTTTAATCTTGGATACTTCAAAGTCTGTACTATAAATTTTGGCCCCTGATAAATGCACATGTGTGGCAGGAACACATGACAACTTCGAACGTTTCTATGACAAGTTTAGTGATGCGAGGATAACAACTTTAGACTTCTTTTCAGATGGCAGTTTTTAGTTTTTTAGTTTTTTTCTTTTCGAATGACAACTTTAGTTTAAAAAAATCAGGGCGAAGAGCATCGTGCCACACGTGACACTTATTATTTGGGCAAAATTTTACTTTCCAGGAAGCTACCTTATTATTTAGATTTATTTCAGAATTTCCGGTGATGTGCATTTAGTGGGAGGAGACGTTCCCGTCAACTACGAGACGCCTACATTGAATTCGTAAAATTTTAAGATGATATGCCAGCTCAATCTCTCGGAGGAGCTCACAGGGGTAAAGTGTGCGTGTGTGCATTCATAGGGTGAGTGTATGCGCGTATATATTAGCGCTTGTGTTTGTATTGTGCTCAGAAAAAAAAAGCTACCTTATTACCATCAAATAGTCTCTACGTAAACATCACTAGTTTAGTGATTTAAAAATGTTAGTTTATAGAGAGAGTACATTGAAAACAACGTACTAACATTGCCGTGTGAGACATGCAACCCAGCCATACGGTATGCACATTGGTCCAAGTCGAACACGAATGACTTGACCGCTAGCTCGAGCTGACTGTAACTCTCAGACTCTCCGTCAGGCACGGCTCTGCAGACTTCCGTGGCCACGGTTGGCCGTAACCCTCATACGTTTTAGACTACCAAGTGGCTTGTTTGGTAAGCAATCAACAAAAAATGCAATCATACGTTCTAGACTTGCATGACCAAGGTTGGTCAATTAACACATGGACAGAGGTGTGCACGACTATTTAACAGACTGAAATTACGCGTGATTAGAATGATGTCATTTTGGATGCAAGATACTAATTTGTCTAACAAACCCGACTGATGAGTCAGCCGTTAAATCTCAATTTCAAGTGGAACATGTCGCATGTTCATCCATGTCGTACTTGTGCAACATGTAACAATAAAGTTTGCATGCCAACTAGCACCGGCTTTATAAAGCCATGCCATTGACTAGTTTCAGCCTCTCTATGACCCTGAAGGGGTCCCGGAGAGGATTTGTAGGACGCAGGTCCAGGCGCACGTGAATCATGTGCCGTCGATCCGCGCCAAAATTCACGACGTTGCTTATGTATTCACAGAGTTCCATTTTCGTTTATCTATGTAATGCCGCCATATATCATTCAGATATACCAGTTGGTGTAGGGCCTGAAACCTATTACGTGGGGTCCGCTGAAAACCGAAAACGGGAAGGAAGGAACAAATATAGAACGGACGGGGAAACATAATTCATTAAGCTATTGTTGTGTTGTTCTTCTTATTGTTTGTTCATATGTTTCTGTTCCTCGAAAAATAACATCCAGGTGTAACCACTGTTTCAATCAGAGGGCTACGAAGATATGAACACCTGCAGCAGCATATTCGTACAAAAAGGTACATATTCGTTTGAAAATGTTGGTTTTCATATGTAAAGGCAAGAGATAATCTTCTATATTGACAGATTGAAGGGTGTAAAGGCAAGAGATAATCTTCTATATTGACAGATTGAAGGGCTTCAAAGATATGAATGCCTGCAGAAGTATGCTGCTACAGAAAGGTAGAAATTCATTTGAGAAGGTTTGTTTTGTTATATATTTGGTTAAGATCCTGTCTTCTCTAGTTGGGAAAAATATCATCGTTGATATTCGTCCTTCTTCCTTGTTGTTGTTGTTATTGTTGTTGTCGCTGGTTATCCCAGAACAACTTTTCTGTTCGACATATTGAGTATGTCTAATACTTAAAGTATGATGAACTGATCTTAGGATGCAGGTGGAATCAACGGCAGTAGATATATGTGTCTAAAATGTGTTTAAACAAGTTACAGTTATTGAAACTTTATTTTCTGACGGTTCACTGGCAAGTTGCTAGTAAGACAATGCAATTGAATTAAAGGATCTTAGAAATCCTTGTAAATTACATATTATTATACCTATTTGTGTTTTTTTGCGGGGAATACCTATTTGTGTTCTACCCCTATGTAGCACTTTGTAATGCAATGCTATCTTAAATTGAGTAGTTCAATCCCTCGTCCCTGAAATTGAGTGTGTGAATTTATAAGTTGATGTAATCGTATGGGGACTATCCTAGAGTTGCTCTAACTATATTTTTTGTTCTGGAGATAGATCATGTTGTTTATTTATAGACAGAACAAATCACATTGCACAAGATCCATATGACAAAATTGTGACCAATGATTCTCAGTATCGCACACAGTTCGTCTAATTCAATTGTGTGCCCATCATGCATAGAATTCTTATCAGACAATCCTATGCGTTGTCACGAGTTAGCACACGCAAGTTGCCTTTAAGAAACCATGTCCGGAACTTCGCACATGGTGCACATATTACACAACGTGTGCGATGCTCCCCATCATGATACACAAATCGTTTATTTAAATTGTTTGCCAATCAACACAAACGATTGGAGCAGTTCAATCGTGTGCGTTATCCCGACTTATCACATGCACGTCCTTCAACTGAACTGTGTGCCCTATATTATACACAGTTCCTTTTTTATATCATACTTGATGGATCTGCCGTCGCACACACACGTTTCTTTTTCTAACGTGTGCATCACACATTGTTCGACATCGGGTGTGTGATAAGTGTGTTTTAATTGCACTAGTGTACATTAGTGTAATACCGTTTTATCAATCACTGTACATGCCCTAGGTGACCATGACGGGCACGGCCTTGAGTGGGACAGCCATCACATTTGCAGTGGTAAATCTCTCGCTCACGTCCAACTCCGCCGGGGAAACGCCGTCTGGTAGCCGCCACTCGAACGCGTGCAGCAGCGAGGCTAGGATGAACGGCACGACGCGCTCCACCATTGGCACGCCGGGGCACAGCCGCCGGCCGGACCCAAACGGGATGAACTCGAAGGCCTTGCCCCGGAAGTCCACCACCTGGTACGCCTTGCCCAGGAACCTCTCCGGGACGAACTCGTCAGGTCTCTCCCATGCCGCCGGGTCCCGCATTATCGCCCACGCGTTGAAAATGACCGTTGAGCCGTTCGGGACGGTGTAGCCGCCGATCTCCACGCCTTCCTCCACGGCCCGGTGTGGCAGCAGTATCGCCGCCACCGGGTGCAGCCGCATAGCCTCCTTTACCACGGCTTGCAGGTACGGCAGGCTCGCCGCGTCGGCCTCGCCGAAGGTCTCCTTGCCGCCAAGAGCATCGTCTACCTCCGCGCGGACCTTTGCCATGACGCTTGGGTTCCGAAGCAGCTCCGCCATTGCCCACTCTAGGGTGATGGACATGGCGTCGCTCCCGGCCGCGATGACCTCGAACACTATGGTTGTCAGGCTGCCGCGAGCCATCTTGCCTGTGGAGAAGAGCTCGAGGAGCGAGTCGAGGAAGTCACAGTGCTTCTCCGTGGAGGCGTTGGCAGCTGCCATGCGACGGTCAATTATGCCATCCAATATGAGGAAGATTTTCTCGAAGCGTATCTCCGTCCAGCGACGCCATCCTTGCAAGTCGAGGGGTCCAAGGAAAGGGAAAAGATCGGAGACGTTCGGCTTCGCGATCACCTCGATGAGGTCCTCAACGAGCTTCCGCACCCCCTGGGCCGACTCGCCGCCCATGTCGACCACGTCCACGGAGCAGAACGAGCTCGACACGAGGTTTAGCACGCCGCCGTACAGTGCCTGGCCGACGTCCAACTCTGTGCCGGCGCGGCCGCGGAAGTAACTCACCATGTCCCGCACCTTACGCTCGCGGACTTCGAGCGCCACGGCGAGGCCGCGCGGGGAGAAGACGTTGGTGGCCACGATGCCACGCAGGCTCTTCCAGAGCGGGTCGGAGCTGGGCAGCCATATCATGGACCGGTCGGAGAAGCCGAGCGCGCGGGCGGCGTCCGGGATGGCGCGCGCAGCCAGGCGCCGGTCGTGCTTCGCGAATGCCTCCCAAGCCGCGTCGCGCGAGGACACGATCACGGCGGTGGTGAGGCCAAGCTTGAGTGTCATGACGGGGCCGTAGGCGCGAGCGAGGCGCGCGAGGGTGTGGTGGAGGTTGCCGCCCAGGCTGAGCACGTTGCCGACGAGAGGGAGCGGCGTCGGACCCGGTGGCATCCGCCCCGTGCCCGCACAGCGTGTGTGTGCCAGGCAGTAGAGGAGCGAGACGACCGCGAGCGTCGGCCATAACAGCCAAAGCACGATCTCCATTCGCTGGTTCGTGTGGTGCGGGTTGCTGAGGTGAGAGTCCGTCGCGGTATATTTATATATACCTGCATCTAAGCGATATATGATGCACAACCCTGCTAGTGTACCTTGATTGTGGTTGCAACCCTGTATTCTCTTCTACCTATCAATGGAAAGATCCCGAAAAAAAATGATGCACAACGGGTCGAGTATGTATCACCGCGGAACAACTGCAGCGTCCCGATGTGATCTATCTACTTGGTAATTCATCTGGTGACTTCACGGCCGCCAAAGAAGCTCCAAGAAGCATCAAACATTTCCGATGAGATCCATGAAGCTATTTTTCAGGAATACTTTGAATTTATTATTTATCTTTAATCATGACAGTACAACGAACGCTAGAAATAATAAAAAATTACATCCAGATTCGCAGATCACCCAGCGATGATGTCACGATGTCATATCGGAACTGTTGATACCCTGCTTTTTTCGTTGTACAATTTCTACTCTTTTTCGGGTTTGTACAATTTCTACTTGACGTGTTACATAAGCTAGACTTCAAAAAAATATATGAACACAAGCTGGACTTAATTTTGGTACACTGTTGAGCGGGGAGTGGTGGTTTAGTCAAAAACTACCGGTGAGACACGGAGCAGAAAAACCTTGCCGTTTGCTGACCGGAGGGTTGAATTTTGACAAAAGAGTGACAAAGGAATGGCGAGGGCAGTCAAGAAGATTTTCTGGTCTTTGGCTCAAGGAATAATCAAGTTTGCTTTGCTTTCTACGTTCGGTGAGAAAGCATTCGTGCTTCTCGATATAACCAAAATATCGGCCTACACTGGTTATGCATTTACCGCTGTTAGGAGTAAAAAATTTACACTCATACTACAGTTAGGGCTAACTTGGATGACCTCACATCAACGCATCAATTTTGGATCCAAATCGGTATTTTCTTAGAAAGTTCCAGGAAGAAATTAGAACAAAGTAATATAGATTCATACAAAGGAAAATGTTCTCTATTGATGCAAACGTTATACCTAGAGGATAGGAATATCGACAGAGGAAAAAATCAAAATGAAATAAATTAAGAATAAAGCTATAACAAACAAGTCAAAGATAGAAGAGCTCGGGAAACTCGAAAACGATCCTTCGGATTCTCAAAGAATAAGGGGGAATGGGATTGATACCGAGAAATATTTCTTTTTATTATAAGATGTGATTTGAACTGCATATGTTTGGCAATAGAACAAACTTCTCCTTTAATCATATCATAACTGGAAAATGTTCAATTAGAACATTAACGCGACTCTATTGGTCTTCGTTGGTATTCGGGGTGGAATGGAAGGCGAAGGCTCTCAAATGAAGAAAAGGATCCGTTCGAAAGAATTGACCGAGGAGCCGTATGAGGTGAGAAACTCATGTACTCTTCTATAACGGGACAATAAGGGAGACTTAGGTATTGACATTTCCACTATCGCCCCCCAAAATCCCAACTATTGCTTACATAATGTTTCCAGAGTATGAGTAACCTCTGGATTGTAATCACTGCTTATATCGCTGGTATTGGCCATAATTTACAACCACATAGTATTAGCAAGAGGAGGAAGAGTTAGGCTTTATCCGATGTGAGATATCACATTTTTCAAGTTTTGTAGCAATAAAGAATCGTCAACAAGGGCGTTCTAATGCATTGTATATTCTTATCCAAGACATGTATCATTTGGTGATGCCATGTGAATCACTAGAAACATGTGAAGTGCATAGCTAACCCAATAATGAAAGTTTCGTAAGCGGATTGGAGCGGCTACCATGAGACAAAGGATGCGGAAGATTTCAGCCTTCTCCACGTTTCCTCATTAATATCCCCAGGTATTTCAATAATAATCAGCTATTTTGAGAACCACAATTATGATGTCTGAATTTAATATTGCTTTCCCACATGTCAATCACTCCTCCATCCTTAAGGCTGGTCATAATGGGAGTAACATAGGTAGTAATATAGATGCCATATAAGCAAAAATGATGAGATGACAAGTAGTTAAGGAGGAGATATGTAAATAGAGTAACATAATATGTTACCATCACATAACGCTTCTCAATGCAAAATGAGTCTACAAAGTAGTAAATGAAGATATCCATGTTACCATGCATATGACACTACCCACTATGAAGGTAGTAACGTAGACTAGTAACATATGCATATTACTAGTCTAAGTTATTCTCCACTATGAGCAGCCTAAGACCGCCTTCTGCAAACAAGAGGATCATTGAGAAGCGATCACACACACTCTTATCCGTGCAGACATGTTCATCAACAGTGTTCATTGAGAAGCGATCATGCGGACTCTTATCCCTACCGTTATGGTGCCGTATGGCCCCGACATCTTTAGATTCAGATAAACGTATTGCGGGACGGCATGAAAAAGAGCAAAGATTGTTCTCCCGATGAGTGTGTGATAGTCGCTCCTCCAAAGGACAATGTCGAAGGTTAACTCTTTGTTTCAAAAAATTCAGGTGTTCCGAAGACTACGTCTAGAGTCACCATTCCCGAGCATTGTGCTTCAACTCCCGGTATGATACCCTTGAAGGAGGTATTACTAGGTTTGATTCTTGCTAGGTCGATATGCATTTTCATGATAGTTGCTACTTCTTGAGCTCGCGTTGGTTTTTCCCTTGAAGAGGAAGGGTGATGCAGCAAAATAGAGTAAGTATTTCCCTCAGTTTTGAGAACCAAGGTATTAATTCAGTAGGAGACAATGCACAAGTTATCGAATACCTGCACAAACAAACACCAACTTGCACCCAACGCAATAAAGGGGTTGTCAATCCCTTCACGGTTATTTGCAAAGTGATATCTGATAGAGATGGATAAATGGTAAAGTAATATTTTTGGTATTTTTGGTTTATGAAACGGAAAGTAAAAGATTGCAAAGGAAGTAAATATGAAACTAAAATTGTAGATCGGAAACTTATATGATGGAAAGTAGACCCGGGGGCCATAGGTTTCACTAGAGGCTTCTCTCATGACAGAAAATATTATGGTGGGTGAAAAAAATTACTGCCGAGCAATTGATAGAAAAACGCAAAGTTTGACGATATCTAAGGCAATGATCATGAATATAGGCATCACGTCTGTATCAAGTAGACCGACTCCTGCCTGCAGTTACTACTATTACTCCACACAGCGACCGACTCCTGCCTGCATCTAGAGTTTTAAGTTCATACGACAGAGTAACGCATTAAGTAAGATGACATGATGTAGCGGAATAAACTCAAGCAATATGATGAAAACCCCATCTTGTTCTCCTCGATGGCAGCAATACAATACGTGTCGGTTCCCCTTCTGTCACTGGGATCAATCACCGTAAGATTGAACCCAAAGCTAAGCACTTCTCTCATTGCAAGAAAAACCAATCTAGTTGGCCAAACCAAATCGATAGTTCGAAGAGACTGGCAAAGATATCAAATCATGCATATAAGAATTCAGAGGAGATTCAAATAATATTCATAGATAAGCTGATCATAAATCCACAATTCATCGGATCTCGGCAAACACACCGCAAAAAGAGTATTACATCGGATAGATCTCCAAGAACATCGAGGAAAACATGGTATTGAGAATCAAATAGAGAGAAGAAGCCACCTAGCTATTAGCTATGGACCCGTAGGTCTGTGGTAAACTACTCACGCTTCATCGGAGAGGCAATGGTGTTGATGTAGAAGCCCTTCATGATCGAATCCCCCTCCGGCAGGACGCCGGAAAAGGCCCCTAGATGGGATCTCACGGGTACAGAAGGTTGCGGCGGTGGAAAAGTGTTTTCGTGGCTCTCTTGATAGGTTTTGAAATATTTGAGAATATATAGGTGGAAGAAATAGGTCGGTGGCCACGAGGGGCCCACAAGGGTGGGGGCGCGTCCTACCCCCCTAGGCGTGCCCTCCGTTCTTGTGGGTGCCTCGTGGCTTCCCTGACATGTAATCCAAGTTCTCTGGATGTCTTCTGGTCCTAGAAAAATTATCGCGAAAGTTTTATTCCGTTTGGACTCCGTTTGATATTCCTTTTCTGCGAAACTCTAAAACAAGGAAAAACAGGAACTGGCACTGGGCTCTAGGTTAATAGGTTAGTCCCAAAAATAATATAAAATAGCATAATAATGCATATAAAACATCCAAAACAGATAATATAATAGCATGGAACAATAAAAAATTATAGATATGCTGGAGACGTATCAATAGTATAGGCTGAGGTTGTTGCCACCGTCCATAAGGACTCGGGTCAGGTGGAAACCGTCAACTATGGGATCGAGCACCAACGCCGCTGTGCTAGCACATTGATTAAATCCTCGACGATGACGACTAGGTGGGTGAGGGTAGGCTGAAAATTCCAGCTTCCCTAGGTTTTTCCCAGATATGATTGTATACAAAGGTGTGAACATCTAAGATAGCAAGGCTCTGAATCTGATCTAGCATCTCACTCAGAAGCGCCTTGTCGGCCTCACCCATATCTTGATCAAAAGTTGGGTCGAGCCCAAGTTTGCCTGAGATCCGATCTAACATGGCCTCAGGATCCTCGTTGGTCAAGCTTGATGCCTGATCCGCGGGGGTAGTGCTAATGTCATCCCACTTTATTCCGTCTCAATTTTTTTAAAGCTATAACTTTTGAACCGAGTGTCAAAATGAAAATCTATTTTCACCACGCGACGAGATATTCAAAACTAGATCCTATATGTATATGTTTTGATGAATTTTTTTAAAGCAACTTTGGTTCTAGTTGAGGCAATTTTAGTACTAAACAAAAGAAACTTCCTTGCATCATGTGTACTAGTGAATTTACCTATCAAGTATATCGTAGACAACATAAAAACCATGTGGGACAAATTTTCATCGTATGTAGGCAACTTCAAAATTACATGGAGGCAACCTTCAACAGTAAAGAAGCAGCTTGCGTTCAACATATATTATGCATACACTGTCCTATTATCGCCTATCCATATTTTGCACAAGGAGATAAAACATTTCTCCCTAGTTGCCAACCATTGTTATGAAGTTGCCTATTATGAAAAAACCATGGGCCATGCCCAGATGCATGTCATTTTTGTTTGAATTAGTGGGGCAATTTTTTCAATCAATAGATTGGCAACTATGTGAATTATGGGGACAAATAAGTCGCTTGGATTTGCTAGAAGAGTTGCATCGTGTCGTAAAGCAATTGCTTGGTTTGGTTAGGGAAGTTGCTTGTTTTTTGCTTGGACAGTTTTGCATGGTGTTTTTCGGTAATGCAATTGCTTGGATTTTCTAGGTCAGTTGCTTGGTTTTGCTAGGACAGTTGCTTAGAATAGTTTTGCATCGTGTTTTGGAATTACAACTACTTGGATTTTCTAGGATAGTTTCTTGGATTTTTATTAGGGATAGTTGCTTTGAATCTTACTAGAATAGTTGCGTGAATTTTGCTACGGGGACAGTTGCATTTGATTCTGCTAGAACAGTAGCTCTATGCAGATATGTATAGTTACATACACACAAGATGAGTAGTTGTTGCTCACACTGTGACGTCGATTGGCTAGGGGATCAGAAGTTGCATAGGGGCATATTAGATAGGATGCCCACAAATCTGTGCAAGTTGTTCATATTTTCTGCATGAAGTTGCCTAAAAAAATAGCATCAATTGGATAACACTATTTTTTGTGATTCCATTTTTTACTCTTTGTGTGATATAATGTTGCACCATTTTTTCCACTTAAAGTATTAATATTAGAGCTCTTTTAGTTGTTTTAAATTTTGCCAATTATTGCACATGTGATGAGCGGGGTTGGAGAGGAGGGGTGTTGAGGGGATGATGAATATAGGAGTTTCTCATAGGATGAGCTGGAGTTGCTCCCATCATGAGCACGAGTTGGTCATAATGTGAGGATGATTTGCTAGGCGTGACAGGTGTGAAGTTGCATAGAGGATGATGAGAAGTTTCATAGGGGTCAGATCAAACAGTTGCCCACAAACCTACGCAAGTTGTTCATAGTTATCACATGAGTTGCTCGTGAAATCATTGAAATCTCCAGATATGATGATTGAGAACAAACATGAGTTGCTTGATGAATGCACTGGAGTTGCATAAAACACCCCAAAAGTTGCCGAACTTTTTTGTGTGTGCTACTCGACTGCATAACAAACTCAAAGTTTATTATCCATGTTTTTCCTCTGATTGCCCCATCAATGTGAACTTAGGATTTTCCATATGTTATTTCTTTGTCTAGATACCAAGTCAGGTTGAGAGTACATATGAGTTGCCCGATGAGTGCATTGGAGTTGTGATGTTTTGAATAACTTTTTACCACGAGCAACTTTTGGGTGCTACAGAGGAAACTTTATTGATATAGGAAAGCAACATCTGGTTAGTGTGCGCCATATGCGTCCCTATCATCGAAAATCCCTTCGAAGTTGACTACCATGACTACGAAATTAACTAGCTTCCCCTCTAAGTTTCCTACCATAAAAAGTGTTCTACTATAACTAGCTTCACCTCCAAGCTGATAGTACTGTAAGTAACTTAGTTTCCGAGGTAGCCTAAAATTATCGTAAATTGTCAGGCCTGGCTAGTGAGTAGCCTAACATCATCCTAAGTTGCATACAATACTTTTTAATGTATTGTAGGTGACTGAAATAGTAATGGTAGGCAGCGAAGCATCACTGGTAGGAAACTTCGTAGTGTTTGTGGGCAACTTAATAACAATGATAAGCAACTTCACAATATTGTCGGCAACTAATTTGCAAAGTTAGGTAACTGAGCAGTAATGATAGGCAACTATTTACAAATAGCAGGCAATTGGGCATTAATGGTAGGCAATTTCATAGTACTTGTAAGCAACTGAGCATCAATCATACGAAACCGACCATCAACGATAGGCAACTGAGTAACCATGGTAGGCAAGTTGGAATAATGTTAGCAAAATTTATAGGATGCACATAGTGCAGTGAATGTGCTCGTATGCAACACTAATAGTGCCTTATGTTTTGTCTGATTTTCTACTTTTTATAAAAACTAACATAATAGAAGTCCTACTAGGCCGAAAAACTATAAGTTACTTCCCTTTAGCACTAAAGTTGCCTTCCTTGCACCCAAAGTTGCCTAAGAAAAAAGTTTGACTAAACATATCCATATGGGATCTAGTTTTGAAGAACTCGTCGTCAGAAACCCAACGGTGAAAACGGTTCTAAATTCCGATGCTCGAGTCAAAAGTTAAGGATTTTTAAAAAATTGAAACCCAAATTAATGCACATGTGACAAGATCTTGGCTGGTTCGTTTGGCAACATCTCAGAATCACATGGGCTCGGGGGAGGTGGCGTGAGAGGTCTAGGGTGTTTTCTCTTTGGAAAACGCTTGTAACCAGTGCGCCGGCCGAAGCTTCGACCGGTCGCGCTGGCTCGCTCGCTAGTAGCTACAGACTCGCACCAAAAAACTCCGCCTGACCCTATACAAGCCACACAACCCACTGGGCCCACCCACCACTTATTCTTTCTTCCTTATCCAGATGCGGAGAGCCACAGCCACAACTCCCCATCTCTTCTCCCCGTCTCTCATCTCTGGCTCGCTCACGCAGGCGTTGGCCGCCGCCCAACCACGCATCCATCTCCTCCACTCCGACCAAATGTTGCGACCCCCTAAAATTGATGCTACTTAGGCCCTGCTGCAGGTAACCAACCGGCGGCGACGGACTAGAGACCGAAGATGGCCGTCAGCACTGCGGCTGCATCCATGGGAACGGTCAGCTGAGCGCATCCTCGTCGACGGTGCTTCAATCAACAAGGCAGTCTGCTACAAAGGATGGGAATTTTTGCTACCACCGGCATCGAGGCATACTGGAACCGGAGTCTTGGCCTCGCCATGGGCGATGCCGCCGTGTGCTGGAACCACGCCCTGTTTATGCTTCAACCTGCAAACAGGGAGATGGAACTAGCACGTGTGGATGTTGCAACCGGCCCTGAGGGAGCTGGATCCGTCGACACAGCGTGCTTCAACCGGCGGCGAGAATAGCTCTGACCGGCGATCCATTTTGCTGGAAGAGGCCGACCAATTTGTGGCATACGGTGGTGCACGCGGGGCAACGACAACTAAGAAGTTGGAACCGGCAGTCTGTTTTGCTGGAACCGCCTGACCAATTTGTTACAAACGCGAGAGCACTAGCTGGCAACCTGCTACAACGACGGCCACGGGGGAAGCTACAACCGCAGCCGTTTTTGCTGGAACCTGCTTCCACCCGAGCTGTAACCGACAGCAGAAGAAGCTACAGCCGACGATGGGGGAAATTTGGTGGTGCGCAAAACCTGTGTTTTTTACTGTAACCGGCCGACACAAATGCTACATCCCCAGTGGAAGAAGCTGCAACCGGCGATGACAAAGGATGCTATTAAGGATGATGAACATGGTAGCGGTGCCACCGCCGTGTGCTAACTCCGAAGGTGCTAGAGAAGGATTGGTTTCGAGCATCCCAGGCGAGCTGCGACGGCGAGCGGCTCCGGCGAGCTATGACCCGCTGCCGTGGCCAGAGACGTGTGCGGCTGCATGAAGATTTAATCGAGAAAAGCGCGTGTGGGGATGAAGAAGAGGACCTGTGCGAGGGCACAACTGGCTGTATCATGCGGTTATAAGTGATTAGATCATACGGTTGCGGGGCGACCGACCCAAATCTGGGCCGGCGCACCGGCGCCTATCATCGTCCTTTCTCCTTTTGGAAGGGCACGTGGGGGACCGGTTGCACTTTTTAGGATATCCTTCCATACATGGTAAAGCGAAATATGTAGCGTTACGTGTGTGTGTGTCATCTCGTCTTCTCGCGGGTGCTTGTTCTGTGGAGCTATTTTGAGTCGATCGTACGCGTGAGAGGTACACCGTAACACCTATGAAAAATTCCACAGCCAATATAACGCGTCAAGCAGGAATTCTACAATGAAAAAGTGTCGGTTCCTCAAAAAAAAAACTGGGTTCCTCACAATGAAAAAGTGTCAGTTAGTTGGTTCTGATGTGACCTCGTGACGTGAAATAAAATAAATTTTGTTTGTTGATGTGACCGGGTGCTTGTTTTGTGAAGCTGTCTCGAGTCGTACGTGAGAGCTACACCTATGAAAGTGCTATAGACCGTGGAGCATATATGACTCCACGATGTTTCACAGCCAATTTAACACGTCCAGGAGAAATTCTATGAGGAAAAAGGGTCAGTTAAAGGAGTAGTTCTGATGTGACTTTGTGACCTGAAATAAATGGACGTGGCTAGCAAGAGCTCGAGCGCCTGTTCGTTTGATCCAGCGCTCCTATCATACATATGGAAAAGGCAATTCGTCCCTGCGCACACATTTCCAAAAAAGGAATCACCCTGTCCCCTGCCACAACCACCCCCTGTCCATGTGATCCTGCCTAGATTTTGTCCCCACGTTCATTTATTTGGGGTTTCAAAAATTCTTAAAAGCCATAACATTTTATTCAAGTGTCGAAATCCAGTTCCGTTTTCACCGTTGGGTTTCTCACGGCGAGTTCTTCAAAACTAGATCTCATATGAGTATGTTTTGTCGAAAAAAACTCGAGGAAAACTTTGGGTGCGACAGAGGCAACTATAGTGCTAAAGGGAAGCAACTTCTTCTATTTGTCCTAGTACGACTGCCTATTAGGTTGGTTTGCGTAAGAACGCGAAAAATCATACAAAATGTATAACCCTTTAGTGTTACATACAAAGCAACTTCACTGCACTATGTATACCTATGAATTTTGCTAACATTATTCTAACTTGCCTATCATGGTTGCTCACTAGCTTATTATTTCATGGTTAGTTATCTACGGTTGATGTTCAGTTGCCTATAAATACTATAAATCGTCTACCACTGATGGTCAGTTGCTTGCTATTGGTAATTAGTTGCCTATCATTGTTGCTTAATTGCCTAACTTTGCAAGAATAGTTGCCTATAATATTGTGAAGTGGTTTATCATTGTTTATCGAAGTTGCCTACAAACACTTTGAAGTTGCCTATATTAACCATCAAGTTGCCTACCATAATTAGCACTAGCAGGCACAATAATATCAACGGTAGGCAATTTCTTAGTATTATAGGCAATTTATAAACAACAACATATGAGTATGAATAAAAGGCAACTTGAAGTACATGTGAGAAAGTTAGGAGAATGTTAGACAAAATAAATCAGGACACAAAATGTAGTGAAGTTGCCTATTTTTAGCACTAAAATTGCCTCTAGTAGAAAGAAAGTTGCTTATGAAGGTGATGTGATGTTTTTTGCGAGAAAACTTCCAATCTATTTATCAACTGTCAAAGTAGTACAAAAAACACCAAAAATAAAAATTACATCCAGGTTCTTGGACCATCTAACGACGAATCCAAGCACTAGAACGAGCCGAAGGCGCGCCGCCATCATCGCCCTTCGTGATTAGAGCCAGGCAAACCTTATAGTAGACAGTCGGAAAGTCGTTGTGCTAAGGCCCCAGAGGACCAGCGTACCAGAACAACAATCGCAACCGATGAAGAGAATCATAGATCGGAAGAATCCAACCTGTAAGCACACGAACGTAGACGAACGAAGACCAGACCCAAGCACATCCACTGAAGATAAACACCGACCGAATCCCACGAGATTCGCCGGAGAAAAATCTCCACCATCTTTAGGTGATTTGTATCTACCTCTATTTTGAAGTTGTTCTTTATTATTAGTTAGTTGCTTATTGTTGGTAATTAATTATTTTAAATTGAGTGAAGTTGCTTCTGTTTAGCACTAAAGTTGCCTCATCTAGCATCAAAGTTGCTTTTTGAAAGAAAAAAAAATTAATGAAACATATCTATGTGGCATTTAGTTTTGAAGAGATCGCCGCTACCTGGCTAGCCAACACCCACGAGCGCAGTAGCTTTGCCAGGTAATAGAAAATTGAAATCATGATAGACGACTTAGATCACACAAAAACTTTTCAACATTGTAGGCAACTTTGTCTCCTTATTGGACAACTTCCATAGTATTGTAGGCAATTGAGGATCACCCGTAGGCAACTTCGTATCGACGTAGGCAACTTGATTTCTAGGGTAGACAACTTAGAAGCCATGTTAAACAAGTTTTCACTCTATGGTAAGCAAGTTTTACACATGTTAAGCAAACTAAACAATTTAGAACTTAGTTTCTGATGTATGCAACTTATAAACCATGGTAACTATCTATTACGCTGCTGCACACAACTAATTAGAAGACTATTAGGCGAATTCACTTATACACACGATGCAATTCATCAAGCAATGAAGTTGCTCATGTTTAGCACTAAAGTTGCCTCATCTAGCATCAAAGTTGCTTTTGAAAAAAGTCTTCAAAACATATCCATATGGGATCTAGTTTTGAAGAGCTCGTCACGAGGAACCCAACAGTGAAAACGGTTCTTCGTTCTGACACTCGGTTCAAAAGTCGTAGCTTTAAAAAAAAATGAAATGGAATAAATAGGTGACGTCAACACATGCATGCACACATGCGCTGGCTATCCACATGCATGCAGCGCGGTCCCCAGACACATCCACCATCGTTGTGTTAAATACTCATATGCGTCAGCACATGCACGCATCGGACGGCTCAGCTACGTGCGTTCGGCTTCACCAAATCGTGCAGCTGCACGATATAGAATTTGGGGAAATAAATTATGTTTGCATAGTCAAGTCGGACTTGATTCCGCATGCCACCAAAGACTCCATGATGTTTCCCAGCCAATATAACACGTCAAGGAGAAATTCTACAAGGAAAAAATCAGGGTATCGATCAGTTAGTTATGTCGTGACATCATGACATGTAATAAATTACTCCATCTGTTCCAAAATATAAGGTGTATATATTTTTGTAAAGTCAAACTTGTATATGGTTGATCTAGTTTCTGGAGAAAAATAAAAATATTTATAATACAAAATGAGTATCAAAAGATTCATCATGATATAAACTTTCATATTCAACTAGGAAACATGCCCGTGCATTCCACGAGAAAAAAAATCACATGTACCTAGTACAATAAGCATGACTCAACCCCCCTCTCACAAGTCATTGTCTTCTATATCAACACGATGCCGAAACCGGGTGCCGCCACTTCTCACTCTCCTATAATTGCAATGAATGACAAAGCATTAAAAGCTAAAGTGACAACTAAAAAACCATTACCCACAATATTCTTGTGGCATACAAAAGTCAAAAAGCTTATGAAAAAAGTTAAATAGTTGATTGGATGAAAATTATAGTTTCCCCAAAAATTAAAGAATCAACTAAGTATGAAGAATCATATTTATCTAACACAAAATAGGTAAACACCGGTGTTGGGATCAACCTAAACGATAAAAAAAATAAGCATTAACATACTCTAGTTTTTTTAGAGGAAATGTTTGAAACACACACCTTGCTACACATTTGCGGGGAAATTATTTATGTTGTGGTAATGGGGGGAGAAACTCGGAGACCTAAAAACCTACAGAAAGGCAAATCAGTTTCATGACAACACATGTCCCTGGTCCAGTCTTGGATGTTTCCAATTTTGAATTGGATGGTCCTGCAATATGTGCCAGTAGTAGTTACTCCGTTCGGAAATACTTGTCGGAGAAATGGATGTATCTTGATCTATTTTAGTTCTAGATACATTCATTTTTATCCATTTCTGCGACAAATATTCCCAGATAGAGGGAGTATCCTTTAGTAGGTCCTGGAATTTCTTTTTTTGCAGGAAGCTATTTGTATGGACTTGGTGATTGTAAAAAGCTGTTCAAGTCTTACCCGCAAAAAAGGAAAAGAAAAAGGAAAGCAAGCTGTTCAAGTCCAACCATACTAGTCCGGCACGGCAGTATACTCTTCAACAGGAACCAGAGAGAGGGCTGCTTGTCCAGGTCACACTTTTCAGCAGACCTCGGCGCACGACCTGCCTCGGTCGGGGTTCCAATGCTGGCAAACAAATTTTGATAGAAAATACTACAACTCTCGTATGATTTCCAGAATTTATTGTGATCCATTAGTGCTCCAAAATAATTGAATTTTCACGTACGTATGTGGACGTTACGAGAGCCAATACCCTTCACGGCATACATTAATATGCTGATGGTGAATATGTAGTGTTATTACGTGTGTGCCATCTCGTCTTCTTGCGGGTGCTTGTCTTGTGGAGCTGTCTCGAGTCGTACATATATATGACTCCATGAAGTTCCACAGCCAATGTAACACGCCCAGCAGAAATTCTACAGGAAAAAAGTGTCAGTTAGATGGTTTTGATGTGACATCGCGACGTGAAATAAAATAAGATAGAAGTAAACAAAGGCAGAAAACAAAAAGGTAGTGCTGTTTTGGCATAGATTTGCTGAGTCAAGTCAGACTCAATCGATTCCACATGGCAGCCGAGGACTGCTTGATGTTTCCCAGCCAATTTAACACGTCAAGGAGAAATTCTACAAGGAAAAATACAGGGTATCGGTTAGTTAATTCTGATATGACATCGTGAGTTACTGAGTTGGTTGTAACAAAGGGTGGTCTTTCATGCTAGAGAAAAGTAAAGACCACCACACCTCCAAAACCAAAGAAAATATGTATTGAGTGAGTTGGTTGCCAAAAAAACTTAACTTTGTTTGGGTACACCACCCCCCCCCCCCCCCCCCCCCTGCCCCCTCTCGGATTAAAAGCAGAGATTAGGAGGTACCCTTCAATAAAGAACGATAATATAGTCTTTTGTATCCAAATCAATCTACTCAACCCGTTTAATCTGCAGGCTAATATGACGATAGCCTTTTTAAGTTACTTTATTTAAGATTTGTGCAAACTTTTAAAAGGACTGTACCAAAGCAAAATCTTAGACTGGTAGGACTAGGGTTCCTACCGGGCCTCCGGTGTAGATTGTATGGACAAGGAGGTGGAGGACGAGGGCTGGAGCGGGCGCGCCGGCGATGAGGCGTCGTCGCGGCTAGGGTTAGGTGCGGCGGCTAGGGTTCCGGCTCCTTGGGGAGCCGGGCAACAGAAGATTATAATATCTTTATTGCTTGCCTCAAACGGTGTCTTACAACTAGTATTTATAACTTTAGCCTAAGATAACTTGCCTAATATAACTTGCCTAAGATAACTTGTGGGTCAAGCCCCTAATACTAATGCCCGGTGGGCCTCTTTCTGGTATAGACCAAACCGGTCATAACATCTCTCCCTGCCTGCGCAAACAGCTCGTCCTCGAGCTGAAAGTCTGGATAGTGTTGGCGGAATTCGTCACGCTGCTCCCAAGTAGCCTCCTCCTCCGGAAGGCCCGCCCACTGAACGAGGACGAACCAGACGCCACGACGGAGCTGCGCCTGCAACACCTTTGCCGGCTCGGGAAGAATGCGACCATCGGCGAGTGGAGGAAGCGCCGGAGGAGCCGCCGGTGGCTCGCCAAGGAAAGGCTTGAGCAGCCCAACATGGAAGACGTCGTGGATGCGACGCAGGCTGGAAGCTGAAGACGATAGGCCACCTTCCCAATGCACTCCAAGATAGGGAAGGGCCCGGAGTAGCGAGGGCCGAGCTTGCGCTTCGCGCGCGGGTCGAGTGACTGCGTAGAGCGGTGGAGGAGACGCAGCCACACCCAATCACCCACCGCGAACTCCGCCTGGCGATGATGATCGTCGTAGTAGTGCTTGGCCAGCTGTTGTGCCTGAAGGAGACGCTGACGAACCTCAGCAAGCATCTCGTCACGAGTGCGGATAAGGTCACCCGCAACCTCCGTCCGAGCCATCTCCGGGTCCACCGAAAGTATAGGCGGGGGTGGTCGACCATAGACCACCTCAAACGGCGTCGCGCGCAGGGCGGAGTGATAAGAGGTATTGTAGCAGTACTCCGCCCAAGAGAGCCAATCCACCCAAGCGCGAGGCCGATCACCTGTCACACAACGCAAATACATGGCAATGACCTTGTTAACCACCTCGGACTGACCATCTGTCTGAGGATGGAACGCCGTACTCAGGCGGAGTTGGACACCCGCCATCCTGAAGAGATCGCGCCAGACATGGCCCGTGAACACTGGGTCCCGATCACTGACGATCGAAGCAGGGAACCCGTGGAGACGGACGATGCCGTCGAAGAAGGCCCGGGCCACTGACGCCGCCGTGTACGGATGGCCGAGCGCGATGAAGTGGGCGTACTTGGAGAAGCGGTCGACCACCGTGAGAATGACCGACTTGCCGCCCACCTTGGGAAGGCCCTTGATGAAGTCCATGGAGATATCCGCCCAAACCTGAGACGGCACCTCCAAAGGCTGAAGTAAGCCAGCCGGCCTCAGGGTCTCCGTCTTGTTGCGCTGGCATGTCTGACAAGACCGAACCCAGTCTCGGACTAGGGCGCGATCGCCAGGGATGTAGAAGTCGGCGCGAAGACGATGGAGGGTTTTCTGCACACCCTCATGACCCGCCGAGTGGGCGAGCTGTAACACCTGGTGACGGAGATCATCATGCACCGGAACAAAGATCCGGCGCCCATGGAGAAGCAGTCCGTCAGAGAAGCGCCAAGGCTCCTCCAGGTCGCCGGCCGTGAGCTGCTGCTGAAGAAGGACGGCGTCGTCGGCCGTCGCAGTGGCGCGGCGAATGTCGGCAAAGAGATCGAACGTCGGCCCGGAGCGGATGCACAGGGCCGCCCCGGCGGACTCGTCGGTGGAGGAAGCAAGGTCGGAGTCGCGACGGGACAGCGCGTCGGCCACGATGTTAAGACGGCCCGGCCGATACTCGACGGAGAAGTCGAAACCGAAGAGCTTGCTGATCCACTGGTGCTGCGGCACGGTCGACAACCGTTGGTCCAGCAAGAACTTCAGGCTGTAGTGGTCCGTGCGAATGTGGAAGGACCGTCCCCACAAGTACGGCCGCCAATGACGAATGGCCTGTACAAGGCCAATGAGCTCCCGCTCGTATGCCGCCAGCTTAAGATGGCGTGGAGCGAAAGGCCGGCTGAAGAAAGCAAGGGGTCCATCGCCCTGATGAAGCACGGCGCCGAACCCGGCGCCCGAGGCGTCACAGTCCACCACGAACGGGCGGTCGAAGTCGGGCATCTGGAGGACGGGGACCGTCGTGAGGGCCCCCTTAAGGGCCTCGAACGCCGTCGCCGCCTCGTCGTCCAAGGCGAAAGCGTCGCGGCGAAGCAACCGCGTGAGGGGCGCCGCGATGAGCCCGAACTCCCGGATAAATTTCCGGTAGTAGCCGGCGAAGCCGAGGAACCCACGGAGAGCCCGCGGCGAGTGAGGCATCGGCCATGCAGAGACGGCCGCCACCTTGTCGGCGTCCATAGCCACCCCGTCGGCCGAGATGACATGGCCGAGGTAGGCGACGGTAGGTGTCCCGAACGAGCACTTCGAGCGCTTAAGGTGGAGGTGGTGCGCCCGAAGCTCGTTGAAGACGATGGCGACGTGCTGGAGGTGCTCGGCCCAGGTGGCGCTGTAGATAAGAATGTCATCAAAGAAAACAAGCACAAACCGCCGTAAGTAGGGTCGAAGGACGTCGTTCATCAGGGCCTGGAAAGTCGCCGGGGCGTTGGCGAGGCCGAAGGGCATCACCAAGAACTCGAAGTGGCCATGGTGGGTGCGAAACGCCGTCTTGGCGATGTTGTCTGGATGCATGCGCACCTGATGATAGCCCGACCGGAGATCGAGCTTGGTGAAGAAGCGCGTCCCATGGAGCTCATCCAAGAGCTCGTCGACCACCGGTATTGGGAACTTGTCCTTTAGCGTGAGCGCGTTGAGGGCGCGATAGTCGATGCAGAAACGCCACGTGCCGTCCGACTTACGGACGAGAAGCACCGGCGCGGAGAAGGGCGACGTGGAGATCCGGATGATGCCTGCCGCGAGCATAAGGGCACACTGTCGCTCCAACTCATCCTTCTGCAGCTGAGGGTAGCGGTAGGGCCGAACCGCCACGGGGGTGGAGCCCCGTACGAGGTGAATATGATGGTCGTACACCCGGGCGGGTGGAAGACCCCGTGGCTCGTCGAAGAGGTCGCTGTGCTGATGCAGAAGGGGATCCAGCAGGGGGTGCTCGGCCTCCTGGGACGCGGCGGCCAGCTGGAGGTGTGGCACGGCTGGCGCGGCGCCCCCAAGGCCGTCCCACCGGATGCGGCGGCCCAGCCGCCAGAACGTCATCGAGAGTGCGTCGAAGTCCCACAGGATAGGCCCGAGGGTCCGGAGAAAATCCACCCCGAGGATGAAGTCGAAGCAGCCGAGGTCGATGCCTGCACATGTAATGGAGAAGTGCTCGCCACTGATGGAGATGGGAACGTCGCGGGCGAGCCCATGGCACCGGAGGCGATCGCCGTTTGCCACCGTGATCCGCAGATGCTCCCCGCCCGTGGTCGGCAGTGCTAGCCGACGCATGGTCGCCGCGGGCAGGAAGTTATGGGTGGAGCCAGTATCCAGCAGGGCCACCAGCCGCTCGCCATGGACCGTCACCGGTAACAACATGGTCCGCTCGCCACGGATGCCGGCGAGAGCGTGGAGGGAGACGGCGCACGCCATCGCCGTGGAATCCGCGGGCGTGTCCGCGGCCGCCGCGGTTGGTGGCTCGTCGGTCGAGTCGTCTGCCTCGGTGTAGTCGACCGTCTCAAGTAAAATAGGCGGGGGCAGACATGGGTCGGCGTGTAGGGCTCATCACAGTTGAAGCAGAGGCCCTGACGGCGACGCTCCTGCTGCTCGGCCGGTGACAACCGACGGAAGGTCCGGGTGGTGGCCGGAGGTGCGTTCGTCGTGGCTGGAGGAAGCCGACCCGGTGATGGTGGAGTCGGCGCTGGTCGACTGGGATGGCGGCCGCCCCGGCCGGCCGGTTGCTGCAGCGCCTGAGCCCGCTGTTCGAAGGCCCGGGCGTAGTTCATGGCCGTCTGGAGGTCGGGGGATCCCGGAGCTCTACGTCCACGCGAATATGGTCCGGTAATCCGCCCACAAATAACTCGGCGCGCTCAGTCGCGGAGACGCCCGGCGCATGGCATGCCAGGGCCTGGAAGCGGTCGGCGTAGTCCTGCACCGTGGATGTGAAAGGCAAGCGGCCGAGGGCCGCCAGTCGGCTCCCGCGGATAGGAGGCCCGAACCGGAGGAGACAAAGCTCCCGGAAGCGCTCCCATGGTGGCATGCCGCCCTCGTCCTGCTCGAGGGCGTAGTACCAAGTCTGCGCCGCGCCTCGGAGATGATAGGACGCGAGCCAGGTACGATCCGAAGCGAGCGTCCGCTGCCCTCGAAAGAACTGCTCGCACTGGTTGAGCCAGTTAAGGGGGTCCTCCGTGCCATCGTAAGTGGCGAAGTCCAGTTTGGCGAAGCGAGGGGGTGTCGGGCCACCGTGCCCGGGAGCTGCAGTCAACGATAGTGCGTGTGCCGGGTCGGGGATCTCTGGGGCGTAGTTCGCCGAGCTGGAAGGACGGTCAAATCGGAGGGAGGGCATCGGGTGTTCCGGCGCCGTAGTATACACCGGGTCCGGAGACGAGCCGGCCGCCCACACGGGAATCGGCGATGGCGAGGGCGGAAATTGCACCTAGTGAAGGGGCCGGCCAGTAGGTCGGGACGCGGGTGGTGGTGCCGTCGATGGCGGCGGCGCCTGGTGGTGCTGCTGCACCGTCGCCTGCGTCGTGGGGGCCGGCGGTGGCGCTGGGAGGAACTGCTGAGGCGGGCCCCCCAGCGATGCGGTGGCGGTCGGCCACCCTGGCCAAGGCGTTCCCGCGGCCGGGTAGTGCGGCAGCAGGAGCGGCGGCGGAGGCGCCCCTCTGTAGGGCGCCTGGAAGGCCGGGGCGGGCCACTGTAGCGGCGGCGGCCCATAGGCGGTGGTGGCGGCGCTCGGCGGTGGGGGCTGGTTCCCGGCGAGGTAGAGGGTGATGCCCCGGACGGCTTGGACGAGCTCTCGCAGGGTGCCCGACACCTCCTCGGGCGTAAGGAGCGAGGGCGGATCCGCCGTGGTGGTGGTCGGCGCTGGCGCGGTGGTGGTGATGGTCCCGGACGTGATCGCCGTCATCGGCGAGGAGGTGGCCGGCGGCAGCAGTGGGGGGGCGGAGGTGGATGGCAGCGGCGGCGGTGATGGAGGAAGCGACATGATCGGCCTGGTGTCTCTGGATACCAAATTGATAGGACTAGGGTTCCTACCGGGCCTCCGGCGTAGATTGTATGGACAAGGGGGATGAGGACGAGGGCTGGAGCGGGCGCGCCGGCGATGAGGCGCCGTCGCGGCTAGGGTTAGGTGCGGCGGCTAGGGTTCCGGCTCCTTGGGGAGCCGGGCAACAGAAGATTATAATATCTTTATTGCTTGCCTCAAACGGTGTCTTACAACTAGTATTTATAACTTTAGCCTAAGATAACTTGCCTAATATAACTTGCCTAAGATAACTTATGGGTCAAGCCCCTAATACTAATGCCCGGTGGGCCTCTTTCTGGTATAGACCAAACCGGTCATAACATAGACACATTTCGAAAAATCAGGATTGACATCCAACTATCCTCTTCTTCAAATCAGTCCATACACATATTATAAACTAGTTTAAAATATGTCAATGGGCCAGTGGCCTATATCAAATTAACCTTTTTTTTACAATGGCATTTCCTTAAGGCCCCCCTTGGAATCGGGGTAAATTTATACACCCGTATTTTTTTTACAGGTGTATATCGCCAGTCAGATGTGATTTCCAACTGGAAAGAGAAACGACGGATTGAGGTCCGTATATTTTACAGGTGTAAAGCATGAAAAACGACAATCCAATCAGGGCGTAAGTCATTTTTTGCAGAGGCATTTTTCAATACACCAAGTTGACAGTGACATATATCAAATTAACAGTACAAGTAAAGAAAAGAAACTGAAGCAGCAAGTCCACACAAGTTGAGTCAAACCCAATTTCACACGGCGGGCAAAGACTTGCTCAAACATTAGCAGGGCACCACCACGTCGTATATATAGCATGCCGATGCATCCAGCACTAGCCACAGTGCCTCATACTATGGCAATGGAGATTGCTTTGGAACAGAGACAGTGTTTCCCATCCGCGCATGTCGTTGCTGGGTTACTGCAACATAACTTCAATGGCCGATTCTGGCGCGCAGTTCTTGAATGTGTAAGAGCAAGTAAACAGACACATCTCCTTATGTTTGACCAGAACCCTTACCTTCGTGTGCGGGAAGATGCACCGGTGTATTGTTGGAGATTGGGGGGCAGCAGTAAATATTTCTTGATTTGCAAACATCATCAGTTAGATTCCAGTGAGCAAGTCCCCAAGATCACTGCGCACGACATCATCTTAGGACGTGGTGGCACACTGCCACAAGGGAAATTTGAGGCTCTTGCATGGAGGTCTCGCATACCACCCTACTACAACTACACGATAAGCTGTAAGATGCAAGCACCACAACTTACAGTAGGAAGCAAGAAGCGGGTGCATCCGGAGGAAAAACATTTCATTCGAGTAACACAATGTATGTGAGTATGTGACTCACCATGTATGCTACTGCCTTGTCCTGCGAATTAGAAAACATTATTACACTGTACTATTTAGGACTCTTGCCAAATTAGTTAATAAGCACTTAGTATGCACGTATCGTGTGGGTACTACATAAAACTAAGCCTTGTAATAATTGGGCTTGAAGAAAAAATTAGAGAAAAATGCCCCAAATTTGCTCTGTTTCTGATGTGTGGGAGGTTAATCCTTCGGCGAAAGCCAACAAGTTTCAATTCCTCTGTCAGATGTATTTTCTGTGACAGATTCTTTTCTTGCTGGGTGTAAAGATCAGAAAGCTAATCTGAAATGGGAGTAGTAGCGCTACCTGCAGCTCAGGGCGGCAGGAAGGTAATGATAAAGATAAAACTAAGTTGTTGGTTTCTTGTATATCATCCCAGAAACTGAGCTGCATTTTCTATCTTTTGACTTGAACAAAACAATATATATTTTGGATTACGAAATATCACGAGAGAACATTTTATTTGAGGAACACACTCTCTGACTCACATCATCTACGCTACTGCCTACTCTTACGAATTACGAAATATTTTACAGTCTTTAGGAGTCTGGCCAAGTTAACATATTTGCCCGTTATCTTTTTTTGACATAATATATTTGCCTGTTATCGTGTAGGCGCTAGGTTACAGTCCAAAACAAGTTGTGTTTATAAAGTTGTCTGAATATATTGAACAAAACAGTACTGAAAGAATCCCCGTGGGACTGTTACTGAAAGAACAAGGGCTCAGATTAGCCATCGGAGAAGCACGGGATCCCCCAACTATTGCTGTCTAATTGTGTGTGTATGTGTGTGTGTGGGGGGGGGGGGGGGGGGGGGGGGGGGGGGGGGGAGGCTGGCGGCAATGTAAGCGGCGGGAACGCCGGGCCGCCGAAAGGGGCTGTGCTGCCAGGGAGGAGGGCCGGCCATGGAAGCGCGCAAGTGCTAGCAGATGGTGGGGGGAGGTCTTGCGCCATGGGTGAGGGCGTGCGAGCCGGCCGCCGGCGCCGCGCGGGATTTGTCGCCGGCAGCGAGCAATAAAATGAGTAGGTAGCCAAAGTCAGCAGGAAGTTGGACCTTTTTCCCTTCCTTTGGGCTGGGCTTTAGGTATGGACCTTGACCTGATCATATCCCGGGCCGGGCTCAACAATGTACGTCTGAAAATCCCAAGTTGCGCCAGGACCGGCCCAGCCCAAATGTTATTTCCTAGTATTTAACTTAATCATTTTCAGCGTATTTAAAATAAATATCATACCTGATATTCGAATAAAATGCCAATTATGACCTAGTTTGGCCTTTTTCGTGCTTTGGACGGAAAGGTTGCGGTGTCATCAAGGTTGATATCGAAAGGAAGATATCATATAACCCATGAAGGATGACATCAAGTGGTGATAGTCATCAAGGTTGCGGTGTGCAATTTCAAGTGGAGCATCACAAAGAGATCGGACTTGAAGCTTACCGTCCATTCTCGTGATAATGGACATGTGAAGATGTGCCCAAGAGAGGCTCGCCCATAGTGGAGTATGAGGAAGCAATCTAGTAGTCTTCATCTAGTGTATGCTATCAAGAAAGGGGGTCCAGCTTGAGGAAGTCAAGATCGTCATCATCTAGCTCAAGTGGACTATGTGCAAGGGAAAGGTTCGACCTTAATAGGTTTTCTACTTTTACCGGTCTCATGGTGCTAGTTGGGAGACCGGGTTATAGGTTTGTTTCCTGTACTATTAAGGGGGCCTCTTGAGTGAGTAGTTTGATCGTATCGTTCATAGAGAGCTTAAACCATTGCATCCTTGGCATCATCTTTCTTGGTTCTTGTTTGGCTTTTCTCTATGTGAGTTTTGGAGCTTGTGGTCATTCAAGCTTGAGTTCATCGAAAACGGATTTCCTATGCATCATCTATTGTGTTGTCGATGTTGGAGTTTTTACCGGTTCTTCACTGATGGAGGTTTCACACCTCTATATCACTGGCATATTTCTATTCGTGATTTGACAACTCTTGTCGTTAGCTTTCTATCAGGCTTGAGTTTGTCGAAATCAGAGTTCATTTGCAGAAGTTATGACAGTTTTGATCTTACTTGTTTCATCTGTTGTGCATTGGTCTTTTGGCACAGACAAAGCAGTAGTTCCACTGGTGCCCACGGTAGTACCGCTTCGGTTGTACTTCCACTGGCTTTACGATGCTACTTCCACTTGGCTGGAGTCTTCTGTTGCCCCTCGACTACTCGCAGTAGTACCGCTTAGGCGGACTTCTGTATGCTCTGTGCTAATTCGTGGTAGTATTGCTAGCACTATATTGTAGTGCCGCTTCGTGTGGTACTTCCGCTCTGGTGATGTGTTGGCTACACTGGTTCTAGCAGAACTACCATTCTAGTACTTCGGTACTCGTTGGGTTGTGTTGACCGGGCTAAGTGGTAGTACCGCTCCCCCGAGTGGTAGCACCACTGGTGCACAACCTATGTGCATAACAGTTGGATTTGAGCCCCCTCTATAAAAGGGGGTCTTCTTCCCCATTGCCCCAGTGGTTATTTGCAAGCTTTCTCCTCCATTGTCGACCTCCAGAACCTTTGCTTTCTCTCTTTTCCTTCGAAAAGAGAGAGAGAAGATCTAGATCTACATTTCCGCCAATCCATATCTCCTCTAAGTGAGCGGAACCTTGTGGATCTAGATCTTGGAGTTCTTTTGTGTTCTCCTTGTTCTTCCTCTCATATTCCTCCATAGCTTCGTTGCATTGGTGGGATTTGAGTGTACGGAACTTGAGCACTTCGTGTGTTCTTGCCATTGCATTAGTTGCATCGGTTTGAGTTCTCCACGGTGATACGTGGAAATGAAAGTTGAGAAGCTTATTACTCTTGGGTGTTTCCGCACCCTGGAGCTTGTGCCTCTTGGGTGCTTGAGCGCCCTAGACGGTTGGTCGTGCTTCCGGGTCTCCAATTAAGTTGTGAAGATTGCCCCAAGAAAATTGTATGGGTTTGATGACCACTCCCAAGGGTCGCCATTTGTACGGGTTCGGTGACCGCCCTCAAGGGTCCCATAGTGGAATCACGACATCTTGCATTGTGCGAGGGCGTGATGAGAATACAGTGGCCCCGAGTGGCATTTTGGGGAGCATTGTGCCTTCACACCACTCTAACGGAGATTAGCATCCGCAAGGGTGTGAACTTCGGGATACATCGTCGTCTCCGCGTGACTTGGTTATCTCTTACCCGAGCCCCTTTACTTATAAACTTTACTTTGTGATAGCCTTCGTGCTTCAAGTTATATATCTTGCATAGTTGTTTATCTTGTTTAGCATAAGTTGTTGGTGCACACAGTTGTGCCTAGTATATTTAGGTTTCCTGCTAGACAAATTAAATGCTAGTTTTATTCCTCACTTGTTCAAGCCTAATTTGTAATTGGTTTAAAGCGCCTATTAACCCCCCCCCCCCCTCGTCTAGGTGACATCCACGTCATTTCAACGACGAAAACATATTGAGAGACATCCATACCCATAAATTAAAGGAACTTCATGTAAAATGCTGTAAAAGTTATGAATGTTATTTATGAAATTTTAGTGATTACTTTACAAAGATTCAAGTGAATATGTGTTATTTATCTTGTAGAGGAAAGTCAATTAAAGTTTTTGTTGTTATTAAATAGTTTGAAAGAACTAAAGAGAGTGAGTGGGTTATGGTTGTGAAGGAATTAATGATATCCAATGGGAGCAAGTGTTCTAGGCAATTGGCTATTTTGTGATAAAGTGGTTGTCATTATTAGAGATTGCTTTAATGGAAATGCAAAAGACAATGTTATACCTATGTGTTTTCTCTCCGATGTCACCTCAATGCAAAAAATGGTGAGGCATGGACTAGGCCGTAGAGTATTATAATAGAATGGGGTAGACAAGGCATTATGTAAGATGTAATATGTGTTTCCCCTCACAAGTGAATCTCGTTTCTATTTCTTGGGTGGAACCTAAGCTTACATGTTGCAAAACCATTGACTCACATGTACTTATGACTAAAGTCCCAAGGGGCAACATGCTCGGCAACTGGAAATTATTAAGGTAAAAACCAATAATAGCTTAAAGATCAAGGGTCCCCGTACTACCATATGCTATAACTCTGTACTAGTGGGATATGATTTCTATCACTCGCGCATCCCCTTCATCCTTCATCATAATGCATTAGAAAACATATGGGTTCCCTTAATACACGTGTGCACTCATACAAAAGCCACAAAGGATATCACAGAAATTACTACTTCCACTTTTTTATATAATGACACTTCATATTTTTATGTCTAACTTTGACCATTATTTGTACCAACAAAATTGAGTTATGCCACAAAAAGTATAACACTGCATGCACATTCCAAAGAACTTTCTGATGATATATTTTTATGGCATATAACCTATATTTCGTTGACCAAAATTATAAGTCAAAGTTTGACATGAAAAAAAGTGACCTTGTATACAAAAATAGAATGAGTAATGTACATATGTGCAACCAACCTTCATACTATTTCGCCAATTCCATCAAACAAGTAACTAATCAAACATAGAGGTAAATATGAAATAAATACTGGGGAAATAATTCCTAACACAATCATGTTTGCTTAAGTATTGAGAGGCTTTGTGATGGAGAAGCCCCAATAGAAAGGAAGAAGATTGTCGTGGAGATGACGATGAATGCAATGGCGATGATGGCAGTGCCCCTAGAGGAATTCTGACATAGCCGGAGGAGAGGGGGAAGATGCCCCTCCTCCTCCTCCTCCTCCTCCTCCTCCTTTCTGGATGTTGAAATATGACCCCTTGACTCAATTTTATTGGTTCCCAGTGAACCGTAACTCCCAAAAATCTGAAGAGAATTTGATGGTATCATCTCTTTCATATAGTCCTTCGTCTAATCTTTCTATTCTATCTAGTTTATCTTCTAGTGTGATAATCTTTTTTAGATTTTTTTTCGTGCTTAGATTTATTTTCCATTGTGTTGTACCGAGAATTTTCAAGTTTCAAAAGAATTTTTAAATCTCCCATTCACCCCCTCTGGTCGATATACTATTGGTCCTACAGGACCTACCGCCAACACATTTAAGCCTCGCACATCATTCTTTGAAGTTGTGGAACCTCCTAGGAGCCCACCCATGGCAACCTAGACGCGACACTACGTGTACTAGACGTGCACAAACTGGCAGCCCACTCCCTAACATCGATGCCACATATCACTAGATGAGTACAATGGGTGGTACTAGGACAAGAGCGGAAGTTAGACCGACATTTTTATATATTACTTATTAAAGTAGTGGTCCGTCTATCTATGCACCGAAAGTGTGTCAGAAAATGGATATGTATATCTTCAACTCCATCTTTCTTAGGCTCTTACGTCTCCCATGCACCGAAAGTGTGTCGGGAAAAGGATATGCATATGTTCAACTCTATCTTTCTTATGATCTTATGCATTCTGCGACGCATGCCCTATCATTTAGAAAAGGCGGTCGACAGGATTTGACCCACAGTTTCCTATTATTCCAAATAACGCAGTCCCTATCTATCTAAATATCTATCTGTAGTGCGGCATACATCTTTAGGCACCGATCCTACTTAAATGTCGGGCATGAATGTTGTACTGACCAGAAATTGATATTGCTCCCTGTGATCATCCTATAAAGCACCCCTTTGTTGCCTGCACAAAGAAAGAAGCATTGACCCCTATGATCTAAGAGGACTCACAGAGCAACGAGGCTATCTGGTATGCTTTTCATAGTTATAAAGGGCATTCTTCCATTGAAATTTTCTAGGCGTACTATGCATGACTTGAAATTATGAGTTCTTGTATTTTGTATTTTCGAAAATCATAGCTTGTTTTTTCGGTACATGCTCGCACCAAAGAAAGGATTGTTGTTTGTCTTTGTTGGCGAGGTTCCCGAACTTTTTTCTTTCCCTACATACTATATATGTTTGAGCATTTTTTTTCTTGGTCTTGCACATCATAGGGTCCTTGATGGTAGATAACCAATTATGTTTGAGAAGTACTCAAAGTAGGTTATTTATTTTATGTTTTCAAGTATACATCAGTGCATAATTGTGTTCTATTTGTTCAGTTTTATTATGTTGGAATATTGAATGAAAAATAGTCGATTCGAAGAAAAAGGATGACTGAAATTTCATCTTTTATATATGACATGTGTCACTTTCCTTGTCATCAGAGTTTTTCACATGAAAGTTCAGAACAAGAACTTGAACAAGTTTTAGAATTTTCTATTAGATTATAGAAAAATTATCCGAAAATGGCTCAGTTAGTCAAAACTTTCCCTCTTGTAAAGTGGAAGATCTTTTTTAACTTGATTGACTAAAAGTAGAAGATCTTTTCTTGTTCAATAGAGAAAACGCTCACATGGTCACTAAAGGATCAGAACAAGTAAGACTGTATTTTACATATAAACTAATCCATCCATGTTATTTCTGTGAAACATACTCTCTTTCTTGCCATTGCTTTTTCCTAGTTAGTTTAGTTTTCACTTTTGGAAAACTAGGAAACTTTGGAATATATAACACGTTTGTTCCCACATTTGTGTCATGGTTGATAACAGATTATTGTTTTTGTTCAAAATAAATATTCATTTTTTGTTATAATATTCACACCACTCTAAAAACAAAAGAAACTTCTATTTACATGCTATAAATTTGTAGTAGTAGTTGGAAGTCTGAAGTTCACATATAGACTTATGTATCTGCATATATGTATAGTCATCCGAGGCTTAAAATATACGTGTATACACTTATAGTTATTCATGTATATATTTATATAGGAGGCAATTTGTTTCTTTTCACATAATAGAACATCATATTATTCCAGAGGTCTTAATTATTTTAATACATACACTTTATTGGTTCTACAGTCATATTGGAGAGCATTTCATCGGTATCAACCAAATGGATGGAAACTCAAGATCTTCATCAAAACGAGCAAAGTTGTTGGTCATGAAGATGGGTCCTCGGATTAAGGTCGCAAAGTCACAACACAAAACCATATAAATTTATATGTGTCATCTTAATCTTTTAGGCACCAACAAACATTTATGTGATTTTTTATCATGCAAAATTCTTTAATCTTATCAAGTGTATAATATATTTTTAGACATGCCACGATATTATTGTTGTTATGTAGTCTTGATTGCGATAATAAAAATTGATATTTAGCATATTATCATAGTTAAATATAATACTACCAATATACTAAACTAGTTAGTGATATTCATCACAGAAGCTCTCCATCAAGCAACAGAATGAGCGTCTGGAGATTGAGAACAAAATACTGGCGGTTGAGAACCACAAAATGCGCGAGGAGTTGAGGACATACCGATGTGTTGCTTGCTTGAAGATTGAAAATGCATGCCTGAAAGCTGAGGTTTGCCAAAGTAGATCCAAGACATACAATGATATACTATAACACTTCTATCGTGCATTATTTCTAAATCAAGACTAGAAAATATTATTACTAGATATAGAATATTGACAACTGAATAATATATTTCTATCATATTGAATAGCTAAACGCCCAATGGCTAAAATTCTTGCATTGTAATAACACGAAAACATTACAAAAATGTGTGAAAGAAAATCTGCCAACATGACGATAGATACATGGAATTTGAAATATAATGCAAAAGTGTGTGCTATTTACATGTTCAAGTCAAACAAATTGCACCCATGTCAGCATGTAGATGGTTTATGAAGTAGTCTCACTCATTTTTAATGTGCATCTAAAGAAATATTTATATTCCACAAAACGGTTAAATAAGGAAATTTATTTTGCTTCCTAGTTGACCCAATAACGTGACCATGTAGCACATTCGACATTTCTTGGCTAGGAGTAAAATTTAAGATCTGGATTAAGCATTAGCTTCCTACCATCACATGGATCAGTAGTATTTCCGAAAATAGCAAGAAAATTGTCAACACTTACTAAAAGTAGCACCCTGTATAACAGGAAAGTGAATTTCAACACCCAATGAGATACTGAGATATATCATACACCAAATGCTTTCCCCGCGCGTTGCGGGGGGTGGGGGGGAGTATGTTCGAAATTGTTTTTTAGAATGAATCAAGTTTGCGAATATGCCACTTCTGACTATTGATCACAGAATAAGTAAGAAATTTATATTTAGTTGCACCAAATATGCCCAACTGCAAACAATACTAACCAGAATCTTGATAATATAGGATCTAAAGACTACACCAGCATAGACGGAAAATATGATTCTAAAGATATTAATAATTGTGTATGTGTGTGGAGACTACTGTTCAAGTGTTTATACAAAATTTAACACATTTAATTTGTGAGAGGTTCATTTTGGTTGATTATTGCAGTTCGATATACTTAGATGTTGCCTCTGATTGAATAACTGCCCAATCAATAAACATAAAATGTTTTGAATATTCGTTATTATTACCACAATATTTACGTACTTACATGTTTAACAACTTAGAATTCAGCACATAAATCCATAAATGAAGAAAAATGAGAAATTGAAGCTTGAGAACACAATGTTTTTAGCACAAAACCATCATACCAGTTTAGACTTTTAATATTATATACTTTCTACTTCAAAACTCAACAAACGTATAATTCAATGTAAAATGTTTTTAGAGGAGATATATGAAAACATGTAGTCCAATCAAACAATGAAGAGCGAAGACGCTTGTCCAGTATAGATTATGAAAGTAAGTATTCAATTAGATAGGTATAAATTAACTTACTATATTTCAAACACGACGAAAACATATTGAGAAATATCCATACCCATAAATTAAGAGCACTACATATAAAATGCTCTTTTATTCCCCTGAAGCAATGAAGTTATATATTAATTATAATTTGTCCAAAACAAAGATACATCACTTTATAGTTACTCTAGTATGTTAGTGTTGTGTTCTTGTTTCTAGTATACTACTTACGACTGAAATCCATAACTTTACTATTGAAATAGTTGCCGGCAATAAATTGAGCACACACAAAAACATAATAAGTACCTTCCTTGGTAAATATTTATTATTGAAGGAAATTCAATATACCTTGTTAGGGATGTGTTTTTTTTTAAACCAGAGGCAAAACCTTGGTCTTGTTTCACTAATCGAGACCAACATATTCTATTTTTTAAAATGAGTAGAAACCAAAGATAGAACATGTTGAGTCATCGACAAGCAAGCATCACCATCATTTATAAAGATGACAATGTAAACAGGATAAATTTGACACACTGCTAGGGATATGCATCCATCAATTCTCATCGTCTATTAATGTCATTCAGCCATTGTCATCGATATTGTGTCAATAGGAAAAGTGAAATCCTAGCTTTCCCTAGAACCAGCTTCTTACTATCCTACCCCGTGGAGTTTTTCGGGGAAGTCAAATCAAAGATGCAACTACCTAATGGTGTAGGTGTACCATAAAAACTAGCCTAGAGAATGGTTATGCGGGTGGTTGTACCCCTGGTTCACCAGAGATTAAACCCTAGGTTTAACGTCCAGTGTCTCGTTAAAGAGGGAATATTCTTTCGGTGGGAGACGACGTTCTCACAGATAATGAGGCGTCTGTGGTAATTTCGTCAATCTTAAAATTTTGCACTATGGTATTCAGTAGGCCCTTTGTGGTGATGATGTGGGTGATGGTGTGCATGTGTATGTGTGTGTGCATGTTGTATTTGTGTGTTTTTAGAAACTAGACTATTGCCTACTGGACGGTTGTAGGTGCGGGTGGACACATGTTAGGATGGCCATAGCTCTACACTCTGTCAGTCACATTGGTAGCACGTGTTGGTTTGGCTTCTCTAGCTACCCAAACATATTGGATTGGCTGTCACATTTTGATATCAATGGGAAAAAGTTGGAGATTTTTTGAGGGGTGAAGGACACTTTATTGATTAATTGGGAAGTTCAAAGGAATACAAAAAGGGTCATGTGGATAGCCCAACCACAAGTGGCGACCCTGGTTAAGAGAAACCAAAAATTTAACCAAGCTATGAGCTTCTTTTGTTTCTGTCCCTACCTTCGAAGATGATATCACATGCTTCAAAAAGTTGGAGATAACATCTTGTGTATCTAAGTGGGCTTTGTAAGCCTACTAGTGTGTGCCCCGAACTATAATGTTGGCTTGTTTTGATAATTTTAGCCAAACTAGTCCTTTTGTATCTAGCGCGAGACACATCTCCATTTGCCAACATGCTACTACATATGGTTTTCTTCAAATTAATTAACATGATCAGTCCAAGCTACATTCAGTTCTTTATTTGCTGCTAAGATGCACTATATCTAATGGCTTGTTCATTTGGCTACAAAACTTGGCCGCATCTTCAAACTTTCAGGTCCTAATAAAGTGCATAGCATAAATAGCAAATACATATTTCTTACAATCCAAAATATTTGAGATAGAAAAAACTACTGTACAGAATTCATTGGGGTCTATGCACCAAGCTGATTCATGTTTCAAGAATCAATATATAGTTGCATGCGGCCTGCTTTGTTAATTATTTTTGCCTCGATTTCTTCACGTTGCACACCATGATTTTGCAAACATCAAGGCCTTACTTCATGTCGTATTGATCATTCTTGCTAGATGTCTGGTCAAGCCATCAGACTTATCTGTATTGTTTTTTGCAGCTTGCACGCTCGTTTCGTAATGCTGCTGCAATTCTAGAAGCTGAAGCACAATCTGAACTGGAGATTGGGTTTTCCTCTACAGCACCCCAGATTCCAGCGGATACTAGCGCAACTGGACCACTCCAGCCAGGTGCAGCAGGGAGCCAAGATGAACCGCGCGAGTAATCAACTGGCAGCAATTTATTTGCTATAGTTACAAAAACCTATATACATACAGAATAAAGGTTTCAAAGACTCGATGTGTTAGTCATTTCAATTACAATAAGTGACACTACAAGTCCATTGTGTCTTGTAGTTAAGCACCAAAACCTTTTTATGTGTTACTGGTACTTGAGAAGGTTGTATGTCTTCTCATCTCTACCTTTTACATTTGAAACATGAGATATTATATTGTGTTTGTACAATCTCCTGTCCTATAACTATGTTACTTATTTATTTTATTTGCGAGGAAATTTGTTATTTATTGGATGGGATTGCTATGTTTTTGAAGTATGTTTATGCGCTATTTTTTGAAGTCTTGTCCATATACTTGAGAAGGTCATGAACCATGCCGCAAAAAAGGATGGCGCGCAAATGGGCTTGATTTGGAAAGGAAAAAAAAAACTCCATACCGTTTATACTCTAGAAATCTGTCGAGATACAGTGATGCGGTCAATCAGAAGCAATACACTTCCAACCATGCAAGGCCAAAGAATATATCTTTTCCTTTGTCTAAGAAATAAAAACACTGATCCAAGTGCGCAGTGCTCCGAAATTTCTGGTGGTACAAACTATATTTCACTTAAGTTATTGTCATATGCCAAATTTCTAACGAATATGTAACCTGAAATTTACAAATGATGTCTTGACTTACAGTTCAGATATATGGAGAAGTAGGGGTTTGCTAATCTTTGAACAATGAATTCTGCGAATTAACAAGCACTGACAAGTTCAAACAAACACGAGAATGTTCGAAAACAAAATCACTAGAACGACAGCTATTCAATTCCTGGCTGCCAAATACTACTAGACATCCTTCAGTCTTCTAGACATCCTTTGTCAAAATCGAAGCATCCAGTCAAAAAACCTGCTGAATTTTTCTACATTGTGTCTCATCGACCACCTGCCAAAAAAACAAGCTAAAAAAACAAGCTACGCAAACTTCAAGTATAGGAAAAAAACAAATATCTTAAATAAAAGGCACGTTTCTAAATATGTGGAACTCATAAAGCAACTCTTAAGTCACTCCATATGCTACTTAACAAAGCAAAAAAAAAACGATATCTGCGTGACTTGAGACAACTGAATTTTACAGCTGCGGTTTACAAAAATCCTAAGAAAAGAAGCTGTCAATTATCAAAAGCATTGCGGATCAACATTTGCCACGACTAAGTGGAAACATATGCAATAAAATAAATAAAGAATAGAAGTCGAATGATTACTTTTTTGGCATAGATTAGCCAGTCAAGAATTAGTCAGACTAGCATGTTGGCAGTCTGACTACGCATGTCAGGTAAAGACTCACTTATTGGCAGGGAAACACATCATATAATATGTTATCTATCCATCAGTAGGCTCACATTGAAGTACCAGTCTGTCACCTTCAAATCTTCGAACCAAATTTGAGCATCTCTCCAAAAACCCATTGCTCTGTTTATCCCAACACAAATCTTCAAATCTTCCACTACAATTGCTCAAGCCGCGGAGGTTCAACTTGATGGATGTCCTTTTCTCTGCAATTGTAGGTGACCTCATCAGCAGGTCTGTGTCCTTCATGATCAGCCGATACTCCCAGCAGCAGCCTGGCACCGACAAGATTGTGCAGAGGCTGCAGAGACTTCTAATGAGAATCGACACCGTCGTCGAAGAAGCTGAGGGACGGCGCATCACCAACCAGGGAATGCTCCGTCAACTCAAAATGTTGAGGCAAGGTATGTACAGAGGCCACTACGTGCTTGATGCTTTGAGATTTCAAGCCATCTGTGACAAGGAGGGGGAGGAGGTGAGCCATTCATCATCTGCACTGTCTAAATTAAGGCCACCTAAACGACTTCGTGCCTCTTGCGCCGGTGGTGGTAGCAGCGACAGAGAAGCTGTACTGTTATCTGGTGCAAACAACAGCATACAAGAAGAGCTGCAGCGGTTGGTCGACACCCTTGAAGAAACCATGGCTGGTATGAAGGAGTTCCTTTTCTTCTTGGAGTCGTATCCTCGGATACTCCGCCAACCTTATGGCACATATTTGATCTTGGATAATTGCATGTTTGGTCGGCAAACTGACCTGGAAAGGGTCCTGAATTTCTTGTTGCGTCCCAATGCTATGCATGAACTGGCTGTACTTCCGATCGTTGGTCCAATAAGAGTAGGGAAGAGCACTCTCATTGAGTATGTCTGTAGAGATGAGAGTGTGCGCGATCACTTCTCGACGATCCTCTTCTTTCCAGAAGGCAGTCTCAAGAATGAAGGACTGATCGACCTAAGAGGAAACAATTTTAATGGTCTAGTCAGACATCAGAATTGTGCTTCTCAAAAAAGGTTGCTAATTATTATTGAAATAGCTGAGGACATTAATGAGAGAACATGGAGAAGGATGAAATCTTCCATAACCTGCATGACACCACGCGGTGGAAGTAAAATTATAATCACCAGCCGATCAGATAGAATTGTGAATCTGGGAACAACAGAAGCACTACGACTGGACTACCTCCCGCAAGAAGCTTATTGGCATTTTTTCAAGTCACTCGTATTCGGAAGCACAAACTCAGATGAGCAGCCGAAGCTGGCCTCAATGGCCATGGAAATCGCTTTGGAACAAAGACAATGTTTCCTAAGCGCGTATATCATTGCTGGGATACTGCGAGATAACTTCGATGGTCGAATTTGGCGCACAATTCTTGAATGTGTGAGAGCATATAAACAGACAAATCTCCTTATGTTTGACCAGCACCCAAACCTTCGTTTGCGGGAAGATGAACCGGTATACTATTGGAGATTGGGGAAGAGCCACAGATATTTCTTGATATGCAACCATCATCAGTCAGATTCCAATGAGAATATTCCTAAAATCAATGTGCAGAACATTCTCTTAGGAAATGGTGGTACCCTACCCCGTGGAGAATTTGAGGCTCTTTCATGGAGATCTCGCATACCGCCCTACTACAACTACACGATAAGCTGTAAGATGCAACCACCACAACTTACAGTAGGAAGGAAGAAGCATGTGCATCAGGAGGGAGAACATTTGATTTGAGTAACACACTGTTCATGACTCACATCATGTATGTCGTGATATAAACGCTCTTCTATTAGTTTACGGAGGGAGTAGTTAACATATATGTATGTTATGGTCTAGGCACTAGGCATGAAGTCATCATATTGTAGTACAAGTTTCTGCATGTCGAGTACATTGTGCTTGTATTTGTGTAAGTACTTTCAGAGTCAAGGCAATGTTTGCATTGTCGGTTAAATTAGAGTCCAAGACAAGTTGGATTTATGAAGTTAAGTACTTGAGTCCATGTCCTATTGATCTTGATACTATGTGTACTATGTAACCTAAGCCTTGTAATAATCTTTGAACATGGAGAAAAGAGTAGAGAAAAGATATGTGAGGAGGTAACGATACAGGTAAAATTAAGTGGTTGGATTCTTGGCTATCATCCCATGAACTAAGCTGTGTTTTCTATCTTTTGGCTAGAACAAAAAGGAATCCGATGAATCAATGGGGAGAAAGAATTTTTTTTACTGAATTTTGCAATCCGTGTTCTAGTTCCAGTAGCAACGGATAAAGAGAAAAATGGGGTACAAGCAAACTGCATACCAGCTTCCCTAATGCCCAATAATGCTAGTATGGGTTGGTATAGCCAACTCTTGGGTACTTTATAAAAAAAAATGAAATTGTTTAGAGCTTACACAGTCTTTTCTTAACAATACATCAAAACGTGAAGCTTTTGTGTTTCTTCGAAAAGGAAAAACATACCTTACAGGATTAAGCATTTAGTCACAGAGTCGCTTCTCCCTCCCAGATTACAGCCATGATCTTGTGTGCCACGAAGTAGGAGTAACTAGGTATAGTTACCCTGCTGCTACGAAACAGAGCATTCAAGATGGACCTGTAAAAGTATGGACATCATTCTTATTAACAAGTACATCAAAGCACCTTCGGCATGATCATGTAGCCATAGTCAAGCACGTACCGAGGTCGGACCACATACGGATCATTAGTTGAAGGCACCATCGATCTGAACTTACATGACACATGGCAACAGGGAAACTATGTTTTGCAAGAGGAGGGAAAGTAGGTATTGTTAACAAACAAATAATACTAATCTTTCAGATAGTCATGCTTATATCTAGTTGGATATATGTAACAGAAAGCACAAACATAAATAAGTATGTTTGGGATACAGTTAAATCCGTGTTTCACATTTTTCTTTCTTTCCTGCCACCGGGATATTGATAATTTAATGACTGGCATGCTGGATTGAGTGGTACAGAAAGAAAAAGAAACTAGCTACAGATTTACAGTCGCTCCGGTTCTTTGATCTATATGGGAGGCCTGCAATGCTGCATATTTCAGGAATGAAATGCCTGAACGGTTCAATTATGTGGCCTTTGATGCACACACATGATTCAGAACCGAGAAACTCTGCCCTGAGGAGTTCAGGTTACTTGAGCTAGCGTCACCAGACGTTCTTGACGACGCGAGAGCAGTACAGAGGCCTACAGTGATAAGGATCCAGAAGAACTGATCCAGTTTGGTAACATGTCTGCTCTAAATCAGCATTTTGTTCGTGTTATACATTTACATGTTTCCTCTCTGGCTCTAGAACAACAAGCAAGATTGCTAAAGGGGGGAAAGACAACAAGCAGCAGTAACATTTTGGCATTAAAAAGCACACATCATAGCACATTTTGGAGATCAAATCCTACAGGCAACCTTGAAGAAATATGAGAACTGAACTGTGAGCTGCGTAGATGATGCCACAAGTTTCAGTACTGAACTGCAATTCAGTTCTTGGAAGCAGTAGACGGGGTAGGCGAGCTAGGAGATGCAGACCCAGACGCCGAGGACGATGAGTGCGGTGCCGAGCGCGGCGGGCGCGGCGCGGGTGGCCTCCCCGAGCAGCGCGGCGGCGACGGCGGTGGCGGCGAAGGTGGTGGCGTTGGTGACGGGCACGGCGACGGAGATGGGCGCGTCGCCGAGGAGGCGGAAGAAGGCCGCGGAGGCGGAGAGGTTGGCGAGGAACGGCGCCGAGTACTGCCACGTGAGGAGCAGGTCGGCCCACCGCCGGACGGCGCCGGTGCCGGCGGGGAGGGAGCGGGAGCGGCGGTCCCAGACGAGCGCGCCACGGCGCATCAGCGCGTTGGTGGCGCCCCACACCAGGCCCACCGCCACCATGCTCGCCGCGTCGCCGCCCACCGCCGCCATGCTCTCTCGCTCGCTCGCCGGGGTGCGGTGCGGTGGATCTGGGGGGCTGGACGGCGGTGAGCTCTCCCTCTGTTTCTCTGCTTTCCTCGCTGTGACTGGATCTCGTTGACTTGTTTGGGTTACGCTGAAATTTTGCTTTTGAAGGTTTGTGTTTGTGTAATTTCAAATTTTGGCTTCTGAAAGGGAAGTTTGTGTTTGGGTAATTTCAATTCTTGCCTAACCTCTAGACTATAGAGAAGTTACGACAATTTGCTGAGTTCTGGGCATGCTAAATCTTCTACTCCCTCTGTTCGTAAATACAAGTCTTTTAAAAAATTCCACCATAGACTACATACGGAGCAAAATCAGTGGATAACTACACCCGAATATGATCTCTATAGTGGGATATCTAAAAAGACTTATATTTAGGAACGACTTGGTTCCCATTCCATCTATGAACCAAACGCAGGAACGAGGCTCTGGTGCAGGTCCGACCCATGCCGTTTCACTTCGTGACACGAATCAAACACACCCTAAGCTCCCTAGTAGAAGTCAAACTCCTAGGAGCGATTCAGGCCACTGTTTTGTTTCTGGCATCGATTTCGACTGATCATCCAAATACGAGGACATCAATACCATTGTTACAACCACAACCCTTGCTACTATACATACTGGACCGATTAGTAGAGCTCGCGCACGCCAATTAAATTACCAGGTACTTTCGTTTCTTGGTAATGATTCTAATGTTCATGAGAATATGATGCTGCCTAAATTGGATACATTTGTTTTGCTTACAAATGAAGGGCCTAGCTTGAAGAAGGATGAACATTGGAGCAAGAACAAGCATGGAGTTGATGGCATGCGCAAGGGAGACAAGAACATAGTTTCAAGTGATGATTTCAGGACTTTGAAGCCATCATAATGAGTGCATGAAGCCTTGGACGAAATATACAAGATGCCACTTCATAATTTTCGTCCAGAGGCTATGCCACGACCACAACATAGACGCAAGTTCAAGTTCGAATTTGGTTGGTTGCTCCGGGATGGCTTCCATGGCATGGTCAAGAAGGTATGGGAGAAACCGGTGCCCGGGAATACCCCAATACACAAATGGAATAACAAAATGCATGCATTACGTAAATTCCTTGGTGGTTGGGCTAGGCATACAGTGGGTATCCTCAAAAAGGAGAAGCTTCGTTTTTCATCTATCATTGATGAATTAGAAGCTTTGGCAGAGGTTAGGCCATTATCTGAGCCTGAAATCGAGATCAAGAGTCAATTGAATGCACATATAGCTAGCATGCTGCGTGAAGAGGAACTCAAATGGACCAACACTCTAACTCTCAATTTATCCTGAAACGTGATTCGAATACTAGATATTTCCATGGCGTCGCTAATGGCAGACACCGGAAGAAACTTATTCATTCACTTCAACAGGATGAGGGCACAATTGAGGGACATGAGCAACTTAAATCTTATATCACTAATTATTATAAAAGATTGTTTGGAGCCCCAGAGGAAGGAAACTTCTCGATGGATGAGTCTCGAACAGATGACATCCCTCAGGTCTCTGATGAGGAAAATGCTACCTCTTGAGCATGCGTTGGTTTTCCCTTGAAGAGGAAAGGGTGATGCAGCAAAGTAGCGTAAGTATTTCCCTCAGTTTTTGAGAACCAAGGTATCAATCCAGTAGGAGGCTACACGAAAATCCCTAGTACCTGCACAAACAATCAAGAACCTTGCAACCAACGCAATAAAGGGGTTGTCAATCCCTTCACGGCCACTTGCAAAAGTGAGATCTGATAGAGATGATAAGATAAATATTTTTGGTATTTTTGTTGTATAGATTGGAAAGTAAAGATTGCAAAATAAACGGCAATGGAAATAGCTAGTTGATAGGAAAATAATATGATGGAAAATAGACACGAGGGCCATAGGTTTCACTAATGGCTTCTCTCAAGATAGCATATTCTACGGTGGGTGAATAAATTACTGTCGAGCAATTGATAGAAAAGCGCATAGTTATGAGAATATCTAGGCATGATCATGTATATAGGCATCACGTCCGTGACAAGTAGAACGAAACAATTCTGCATCTACTACTATTACTCCACACATCGACCGCTATCCAGCATGCATTTAGAGTATTAAGTTTATAAGAACAGAGTAACGAATTAGGCAAGATGACATGACACTACTGGAATCAGGATCTTTGCCATCAGCCAGGCCTTTGCCGTCCGCTAGCTGACGGCAAAGACCTTCTTTGCCGCCAGCTCAACAGAAGCTGACGGGAAGATCTGGCTGACGGCAAAGACCATATTTGTCGTCAGCCAAGTCTTTGCCGTCCGCCAGCGGACGACATATAGTCTTTGCCGTCCGCTAGCCGACGGCAAAGAATGAGGGTGGCCCACTACCGAGAACCACCTAACGGACAATGTCTTTGCCGTCCGCTAGCAGACGGCAAAGAAAGTGGCCAAACTAACGCCCGTTAGCTAGGATCTTTGTCGTCTGCTGGCGGACGGCAACGAACCGTGCCCTAACTAAAATCCATATCGACGCCCGCCCGCGCCCCACATCTGTCCCCTCTCTCTCTCCGCCCACGCCTGAGCCGCCGCCGCCCCACACCATCCCGCCCCCATGCCGCCGCCGCCCCGCGCCACCCCCGTCGCCGCGCCGCCCCAGCAGCCCCGGTGACCCCCTTCCCCACCCCGCGGCATCCCCGTAGTTGCGCCGCGCCGCCCCGTGCCCGAGCCTCCGCCGCCCCATGCCACCCACGTCGCCACGGCACCCCCTCCTCGACCCCGGCGGCCCCGGCGCCCCTCTGCTCCACCACCGCGGCCGCTCCGGCGCTCCATCCTCCATCCTCCACCCGGCGGCCCTAGCGCCCCTCTGCTCCACCACCGCGTCCTCCCCGCCGCTCCGGCGCCCCCTCCTCCACCCGGCTGCCCCGGCGCCCCTCTCCTCCACCACCGCGGCCGCCCCACCCCTCCGGCGCCCCCTCCTCCACCCGGTGAGACATCTTGTATTTTTTTCTGTTTTTGTTTCTGTATTTTAAGTTTAGTTTAGGTTTGGTTTAGTTTAGGTTTACTTTAGTTTAGGTTTAGAGCATAGATAGCATCTTCTCTACTATAATTGTGTATAATCTCAATTCTCACTAGTAGGCTTATTAGTTAGATCATCTTCTATACTACAGTGTTTAGTTATGCATGATCAATTTTTTGTACATTATGCTTTTTATGTGTCATTTAAATAATGTAGTGCCAGATTTCTCAACTCATTGGCATATAATGAATTATTATTGTTATATTATTAATAGATGATGGAACAAAAACTATTTCCCTTCAAAGTGAAAAATCTTTGAGTGAAGTAAATATTAGTGCACGAGTTATTTTGTATACAAGAAAAAAATTGGCATGTCTTGGTAGGTACGTGGCAACCGTATCATCAGAGTTAAACTTTAGAATTAGTATTTGTGATAAATGAATTCAAATGCATTTTCAATAGAAAATGTAATACACATATCTAGTGAACTGTAAACGAAAGTTATCGACAGACTCCTTGAAGGGGTTGTATAAAAGATTATGAAACTAATAGTGAGAAGAGCAAAAGCTTTCCTCAAATTCCTTTGCATATATTCAAATTCATCAATCAGCAACACTCGAATTAGTTTAATTTGAGAAAACAACAAGGCATGCATATTGCTTATGGAATATGTCATAAGAGGCAAACTATACCCGTCTTTTCCTTTTCTTTTTTGCGGAAAGGCAAACTATACATTCTGATTTGCATACAAAGTAAATTGACTTTACGACACTACACCCTTAGTTTCTGATTTGAGGTTTGTTTGTTTGCTTGGTGTGTGGCACCTAGAGCCACCTAAAATATGGTGCAACTATGATTTGTTGCCACAAGTATTCCAATGTGATCACACCAGAAGGAACTTTAGGTTTAGTTTTGGTTAAGAAGAAAGAAGAAAGATGAAAAAAAGAAGAAGATAAAGAGGAGAAAGAAGAAGTGTATTTTCCCCCTATTTTTAGATTACTATGCTCTTTTTTTCAACATTTTCAGTTTTCTTTCACGTCTAAAGAAATCCCTAGTTTTGAAGGGTGCCAATTGCCATTGCCAACTAACCTACCAAATTAACTAAGTGTTGTTGATGTTGTTGAGCACAAGTGCATTGCTTTTTTTTCTTAGTTTTCTTTCATGTATAGAAACTTGGCTCTATGTTTATAGATATGCTTCTAGCTAGATACTAATTGGTCTCTTCTGCTGCTTATTAGAGATGGGGGGAGGCCGTCACCGCGGGCTCCGCTCTGCCACACCGGAGTACGAGTTGGATGCTTTCGAGTTCTTCAGTATCATACTTGGGACTTCCTCCAAGAGGCAGGTATATAAAAGGAGAGATCTCCCCTTCACCCATCTCATTATGATAACTCTGTTGTTTGCTACATCACTCCTTGTCCCAAACTGCAGAGGCTGCCTGACACTTTATGAGCATGAATATGATTTGATCATGTTTATTGCAATACAGTTATTCATTTAAAGTCAGAGAATAATTGTTGTTTTGTTTACATGAATAAAACCTTCAATGGTCATACACCCAATGAAAATAGTTTGTTGGATCTCGATCGTAGTGATAGACATATTCATAATATTGAAGCCAAAAGATGCAAAGTTAATAATGATAGTGCAACTAGTATGTGGCACTGCCGTTTAGGTCATATTGGTGTAAAGCGCATGAAGAAACTCCATGCTGATGGGCTTTTGGAATCACTTGATTATGAATCACTTGATGCTTGCGAACCATGCCTCATGGGCAAGATGACTAAGACTCTGTTCTCCGGAACAATGGAGCGAGCCACTGACTTGTTGGAAATAATACATACCGATGTATGCGGTCTAATGAGTGTTGAGGCTCACGGCGGGTATCATTGTTTTCTGACCTTCACAGATGATTTGAGCAGATATGGGTATATCTACTTGATGAAACATAAGTCTGAAACATTTGAAAAGTTCAAAGAATTTCAGAGTGAAGTAGAAAATCATCGTGACAAGAAAACAAAGTTTCTACGATCTGATCGCGGAGACAAATATTTGAGTTATGAGTTTGGTCTTCAATTAAAACAATGTGGAATAGTTTCACAAATTCGTGCCACCTGGAACACCACAGCATAATGGTGTGTCCGAACGTCATAACCATACTTTATTGGATATAGTGCAATCTATGATGTTTCTTACCGATTTACCACTATAGTTTTGGGGTTATGCATTAGAGACAGATGCATTCATGTTAAAAAGGGCACCATCTAAATCCGTTGAGACGACACCGTATGAACTGTGGTTTGGCAAGAAACCAAAGTTGTCGTTTCTTAAAGTTTGGGGTTGCGATGCTTATAAGAAAAAGTTTCATCCTGATAAACTCAAACCCAAATCGGAGAAATGTGTCTTCATAGGATACCCAAAGGAGACAGTTGGGTACACCTTCTATCACAGATCCGAAGGCAAGATATTCGTGGATCCTTTCTAGAAAAGGAGTTTCTCTCGAAAGAAGTGAGTGGGAGGAAAGTAGAACTTGATGAGGTAACTGTACCTGCTCCCTTATTGGAAAGTAGTTCATCACAGAAACCGGTTCCTGTGACACCTACACCAATTAATGAGGAAGTTAATGATGATGATCATGTAACTTCAGATCAAGTTACTACCGAACCTCGTAGGTAAACCAGAGTGAGATCCGCACCAGAGGTTTACGGTAATCCTGTTCTGGAGGTCATGTTACTTGACCATGATGAACCTACGAACTATGAGGAAGCGATGATGAGACCAGATTCCGCGAAATGGCTTGAGGCCATGAAATCTGAGATGGGATCCATGTATGAGAACAAAGTGTGGACTTTGGTTGACTTGCCCGATGATCGGCAAACCATAGAAAATAAATGGATCTTCAAGAGGAAGACGGACGCTGATAGTAGTGTTACTATCTATAAAGCTAGACTTGTCGAAAAGGGTTTTTGACAAAGTTCAAGGTGTTGACTACGATGAGATTTTCTCACTCGTAGCGATGCTTAAAGTCTGTCCGAATCATGTTAGCGAATTGCCACATTTTATGAAATCTGGCAATTGGATGTCAAAACTACATTCCTTAATGGATTTCTTAAAGAAGAGTTGTATATGATGCAAAGGTTTTGTCGATCCTAAAGGTGCTAACAAAATGTGCAAGCGATCCATCTATGGACTGGTGCAAGCATCTCGGAGTTGGAATATACGCTTTGATGAGTTGATCAAAGCAGATAGTTTTATACAGACTTGCGGTGAAGCTTGTATTTACAAGAAAGTGAGTGGGAGCACTACATCATTTCTGATAAGTATATGTGAATGACATATTATTGATCGGAAATAATGTAGAATTTTCTGGAAAGCATAAAGGAGTATTTGAAAGGAGTTCTTCAAAGAAAAGACCTCGGTGAAGCTGCTTACATATTGAGCATCAAGATCTATAGAGATAGATCAAGACGCTTGATAAGTTTTTTCAATGAGTACATACCTTGATAAGATTTTAAAGTAGTTCAAAATGGAACAGTCAAAGAAAGAGTTCTTGCCTGTGTTACAAGGTGTGAAATTGAGTAAGACTAAAAGCCCGACCACGGCAGAAGATAGAGAGAGAATGAAAGTCATTCCCTATGCCTTAGCCATAGGTTCTATAAAGTATGCCATGCTGTATACCAAATCTATTGTATACCCTACACTGAATATGGCAAGGGAGTACAATAATGATCTAGGAGTAGATCACTGGACATCGGTCAAAATTATCCTTAGTGGAATAAGGATATGTTTCTCGATTATGGAGGTGACAAAAGGTTCGTCGTAAAGGGTTACGTCGATGCAAGTTTTGACACTGATCCAGATGACTCTAAGTCTCAATCTGGATACATATTGAAAGTGGGAGCAATTAGCTAGAGTAGCTCCGTGCAGAGCATTGTTGACATAGAAATTTGCAAAATACAAACGGATCTGAATGTTGCAGACCCGTTGACTAAAATTCTCTCACAAGCAAAACATGATCACACCTTAGTACTGTTTGGGTGTTAATCACATGGCGATGTGAACTAGATTACTGACTCTAGTAAATCCTTTGAGTGTTGGTCACATGATGATGTGAACTATGAGTGTTAATCACATGGTGATGTGAACTATTGGTGTTAAATCACATGGCGACGTGAACTAGATTATTGACTCTAGTGCAAGTGGGAGACTGAAGGAAATATGCCCTAGAGGCAATAATAAAGTTATTATTTATTTCCTTATATCATGATAAATGTTTATTATTCATGCTAGAATTGTATTAACCGGAAACATAATACTTGTGTGAATACATAGACAAACAAAGTGTCACTAGTATTCCTCTACTTGACTAGCTCGTTGATCAAAGATGGTTATGTTTCCTAGCCATTGACATGAGTTGTCATTTGATTAACGGGATCACATCGTTAGGAGAATGATGTGATTGACTTGACCCATTCCGTTAGCTTAGCACATGATCGTTTAGTATTCTGCTATTGCTTTCTTCATGACTTATATATGTTCCTATGACTATGAGATTATGCAACTCCCGTTTACCGAAGGAACACTTTGTGTGCTACCAAACGTCACAATGTAACTGGGTGATTATAAAGGTGCTCTACACGTGTCTCCAAAGGTACTTGTTGGGTTGGCGTATTTCGAGATTAGGATTTGTCACTCCGATTGTCGGAGAGGTATCTCTGGGCCCACTCGGTAATGCACATCACTATAAGCCTTGCAAGCATTGCAACTAATGAGTTAGTTGCGGAATGATGTATTACAGAACGAGTAAAGAGACTTGCTGGTAACGAGATTGAACTAGGTATTGAGATACCGACGATCGAATCTCGGGCAAGTAACATACCGATGACAAAGGGAACAACATATGTTGTTATGCGGTTTGACCGATAAAGATCTTCGTAGAATATGTGGGAGCCAATATGAGCATCCAGGTTCCGCTATTGGTTATTGACCGGAGACATGTCTCGGTCATGTCTACATAGTTCTCAAACCCGTAGGGTCCGCACGCTTAAAGTTCGATGACTGTTATATTAAGAGTTTATGTGTTTTGATGTACCGAAGGTTGTTCGGAGTCCCGGATGTGATCACGGACATGATGAGGAGTCTCGAAATGGTCGAGACATGAAGATTGATATATTGGATGACTATGTTTGGACACCGGAAAGGTTCCGGAAGGTTTTGGACATTTATCGGAGTACTGGGGGTTACCGAAACCCCCCCGGGAACTAATGGGCTTTGTTGGGCCCTAGTGGAGAGAGAGAGGGGCCGGCCAGGGCAAGAGGCGCGCCCCCTCCCCTTGAGTCCGAATAGGACAAGGAAGGGGGGGGGGGGCGGCGCCCCCCTTGCCTTTCCCCTCTTCCACTCCTTCCTTCCCCCTCCTTCTTGGACTAGGAAAGGGAGGGGCAAACCTACTTGGAGTAGGTTTCCCCCTCCTAGGGCGCGCCACCCCCTTGGCCGGCCCTCTCCTCCTCCCCCCTTTATATACGGAGGAAGGGGGCACCCCATAGACACAACAATTGATCTCTTGATCTCTGAGCCGTGTGCGGTGCACCCTCCACCATAATCCACCGCGATAATATCGTAGCGGTGCTTAGGCGAAGCCCTGCGTCGGTAGAACATCATCATCGTCACCACGCCGTCGTGCTGACGGAACTCTCCCTCAAAGCTCGGCTGGATCGGAGTTCGAGGGACGTCATCGAGCCGAACGTGTGCTGAACTCGGAGGTGCCGTGCATTCGGTACTTGATCGATCGGATCGTGAAGACGTACGACTACATCAACTGCGTTGTGCTAACGCTTTCACTTTCGGTCTACGAGGGTACGTGGACACACTCTCCCCTCTCGTTGCTATGCATCACCATGATCCTGTGTGTGCGTAGGAATTTTTTTGAAATTACTACGTTCCCCAACAGTGGCATCCGAGCCTGGTTTTATGCGTAGATGTTATATGCACGAGTAGAACACAAGTGAGTTGTGGGCGATACAAGTCATACTGCTTACCAGCATGTCATACTTTGGTTCGGCGGTATTGTTGGATGAAGCGGCCCGGACCGACATTACGCATACGCTTACGCGGGACTGGTTCTACAGACGTGCTTTGCACACAGGTGGCTGGCGGGTGTCAGTTTCTCCAACTTTAGTTGAACCGAGTGTGGCTACGCCCGGTCCTTGAGAAGGTTAAAACAACACTAACTTGACGAACTATCGTTGTGGTTTTGATGCGTAGTTAAGAACGGTCCTTGCTCAGCCCGTAGCAGCCACGTAAAACTTGCAACAACAAAGTAGAGGACGTCTAACTTGTTTTTGCAGGGCATGTTGTGATGTGATATGGTCAAGGCATGATGCTATATTTTATTGTATGAGATGATCATGTTTTGTAACCGAGTTATCGGCACCTGGCAGGAGCCATATGGTTGTCGCTTTATTGTATGCAATGCAATCGCCCTGTAATTGCTTTACTTTATCACTAAGCGGTAGTGATAGTCGTAGAAGCAATAGTTGGCGAGACGACAACGATGCTACGATGGAGATCAAGGTGTCGCGCCGGTGACGATGGTGATCATGACGGTGCTTCAGAGATGGAGATCACAAGCACAAGATGATGATGGCCATATCATATCACTTATATTGATTGCATGTGATGTTTATCTTTTATGCATCTTATTTTGCTTAGATCGACGGTAGCATTATAAGATGATCTCTCACTAAATTTCGAGGTATAAGTGTTCTCCCTGAGTATGCACCGTTGCGAAAGTTCTTTGTGCTGAGACACCACGTGATGATCGGGTGTGATAGGCTCTACGTTCAAATACAATGGGTGCAAAACAGTTGCACACGCGGAATACTCAGGTTAAACTTGACGAGCCTAGCATATAACAGATATGGCCTCGGAACACTGAGACCGAAAGGTCGAGCGTGAATCATATAGAAGATATGATCAACATAGTGATGTTCACCATTGAAAACTACTCCATCTCACGTGATGATCGGACATGGTTTAGTTCATTTGGATCACGTGATCACTTAGATGATTCGAGGGATGTCTATCTAAGTGGGAGTTCTTAAGTAATATGATTAATTGAACTTTAATTTATCATGAACTTAGTCCTGGTAGTATTAGCATATCCATGTTGTAGATCAATAGCTCGCGTTTAGCTCCCTGTTTTATTTTTGATATGTTCCTAGAGAAAACTAAGTTGAAAGATGTTAGTAGCAATGATGCGGATTGGATCCGTGATCTGAGGATTATCCACATTGCTGCACAGAAGAATTATGTCCTTGATGCACCACTAGGTGACGGGCCTATGGCAGGAGCATATGCAGACGTTATGAACGTTTGGCAAAGCTCGGTATGATGACTACTTGATAGTTTAGTGCACCATACTTTACGGCTTAGAATCGGGGCTTCAAAGACGTTTTTTGAAACGCCACGGAACATATAAGATGTTCCAAGAGTTGAAATTAGTATTTCAGACTCATGCCCATGTCGAAAGGTATGAGACCTTTGACAAGTACTTTGCCTATAAGATGGAGGAGAATAGCTCAGCTAGTGAGCATGTGCTCAAAATGTCTGAGTACTACAATCACTTGAATCAAGTGGGAATTAATCTTCCAGATAAGATAGTGATTGACAGAGTTCTCTAGTCACTATCACCAAGTTACTAGAACTTTGTGATGAACTATAATATGCAAGGGATAACGGAAACGATTCCCAAGCTCTTCGTGATGCTGAAATCGACGAAGGTAGAAATCAAGAAAAGCATCAAGTGTTGACGGTTGACAAGACCACTAGTTTCAAGAAAAGGGGCAAAGGGAAGAAGGGGAACTTCAAGAACAACGGCAAGCAAGTTGCTTCTCAAGTGAAGAAGCCCAAGTCTGGACCTAAGCCTGAGACTAAGTGCTTCTACCGCAAAGGGACTGGTCATTGGAAGCGTCGGTTGGGCTGGATGATGCCCTGCCGTGCGCGTGTGGCCATGGTATGAACGGACATGGCAGAGGGCCGCAGCCATGGAGCACCATGGACAACAGGCGGTGCAGGCGTTGGTGACGAAGAGGCCGAGGACGTTGACGACGAGGCAGCCAGAGAGTCGGCTGCAGAAGTAGTGGCAGCCTCGGGCGTAGCGGCCGAGACGGAGGGATCACCCGATGACCCAGGAGAAACGGCCGCTGTGGCAGCCGAAGCAGCTGCCGTGGGATTTGCCGACTCGGCTGGCGTGGCAGTCGAATGGGCCGACTCAGCCGAGGGAGCCACGGACGGAGCAGCCGATGGTGGCGACGTAGAGGGCGCCCGAGGCGGCGATGGGGCGGCCGCCTGAGATGGTGAAGGGGCGGCCACAGAAGGGCTCCCGGCCAGCGAGGCACGGCCTGGAGCGGCCATGGCGGGCGGCCACTGGCGGGGACGCCATGCCCACGTCAGGAAGAAGTGGCCGGTCGGCCGGCGACGAAGATGCCTCCTCCTGGTCCCTGAAAGGAAAAACACGCTCGTCGAAGATGACATGGCGTGATGTTAGTATGCGACGGGAGACCGAATCATAACATCGATAGCCACGGTGGTCAGGAGGGTAACCGAAGAAGACGCGTGCAACAGAGCGAGGAGCTAGTTTATGTGGAGCGGTGGCAGAAGTGTTAGGATAGCACAAACAACCAAAAACCCGTAGATGTTGATACTCAGGAAGAAACCCAAAGAGAAGTTCATGGGGTGTTTGGTTGTGGCGAGGGCGGCAAGGACGAAGATTGAGTAGGTATGTGGCAGTATTAAGAGCTTCGGCCCAAAATCGAGGAGGAAGATGAGCATGAAATAACATAGTACGGACACTATCATTCAAAGTCCGAAGGATGCGTTCAGCGCGGCCGTTTTGTTGAGAGGTATATGGGCAAGAAAGCCCAAAGTGAATGCCATGAGAAGCAAAGAAATCACGAGAGGCATTATTATCAAATTCCTTGCCATTGTCCGTTTGAAAACTCATGATGGAGCGTTGAAATTGTGTAGCAACAAACGCATGAAAACGAGAGATGAGCGGAAAAACTTCAGATTTGCGACGTAATGGAAAGGTCCAAGTATAATGAGAGAAATCATCAAGAATGACAAGATAATAAAGAAAACCCGAGACACTTTTTTATTGGAGATGTCCATACGTCGCAGTGCATAAGAGCAAAAGGGAAACTAGCCTGAGAATCTGATTGTTTGAAAGGTAACCTAACGTGCTTGCCCAAACGACAAGCATGACATGTTGTAGACATGGCTTTATTACAAGAAAACTCAAAAGATGACAATGTTTTGGAGAGAGCAGCGTGTCCCGGATGTCCAAGCCGTTGGTGCCAAAGATCGGAGGTTTCGGCGAGAAGAGCTTGAGGTCCGGACACGAGTGGATAAAGGTTGTCCGGGCTGTCACATCACAGAATCACTCGTCGTGTGAGAGGATCCTTGACAGAAAAACCAAATATGTCAAACTCAACAGTAATGGGATTTTCACGGGTAAGACGACGAACAAAAATCAAGTTTTTTATGAGGTTAGGAGTAATAACAACATTACGAAGATGAATAGGAAAAGAAGACGTGGGAAAAGAAACATCACCCGTGTGGGTGATTGGAAGAGAGTCCCCATTGCCGAAGATGACACGGGTGGAAGTGGAGTAAGGTTTGGAGTGAGAGAGGATACCAGGATTGTTCGCCATACGTGAGGTAGCACCGGTGTCAAGGAACCAGTCATTCCCGCTGCCGCCGCCGTGGATGGAGAGATCGTTGAGGGCGGCGTGAAGCTGCGTCTGGTCCCATGCCGGGGGTTGATGACGAGGCGGGAGTGGCGCATAGCTGGGGAAGATGGAACCGTAGGGATAGACGGGGCTGTAGGCAGGAGCGGCCGGGGCCATCTGCCCGAACCCTAGCGGGGCCGCCTGCCCGAGTTGGGCCGCATAGGCATGCGGTGACGAGGCTCCAGGGCGAGGCCCGAGCAGGCCGGCACCAGGCGCGCGCCAGTTGGGTGGCCACGCCGCGAACATGCCCGACAACGGGTAGCCTCCGAGAGGCCACGCCGGAGTGCTGCGAGCATCAGGAGCAGGAGCGGCCGTGCTGCGAGGGCCAGCAGGAGAGGCGGCCTGCTTCTTCTTCTTGCCGCGGGTGCGACCACCACCAGAGGAGGGAGCAACAGGGGCGACGGGACGCAGGCTCGGAGCGGCAGCCGGCGGCCGGGACTGACCGGCCATGAGAGCCGTCAGCTGGGCGCGATGACCGCCGCGGGAGAGGCGGCGTTCCTCCTGGAGAAGGGCACCACGGGCACGCGCAAAGTTGAGGCCAGCGGGGTTGATGGTGAGCGCCGCGATGCAATGGCCGAAGTCGTCGTTCAGCCTGTTGATGAGAGCGAGCAGCATGTCCTGATCGGAGACCGGTGAGCCGACGTCGCGAAGAGTGTCGGAGAGGCACTTGAGGCGGCTACAGAAGGCGGTGACGGACAGGTCGCCGAACATCATGAGAGCATCAATCGACCCATCAACATGATCAAGAAGACCAAGCTTACGGAAGGTGAGGTTGAAGAAGGTTTGCCAGATCGAGAAGTTTGACTCTTCGAAGGTAAGGGTGATGGGGACATGGCTGCGGATGTTGATGAGTTGTACGGCGGTGGCGCTAGGGGCGGCTGGGCGGGGTGAGTGATTGGAGCCGGAGGTTGTGGAGGAGTGGTTGGAGGAGGGGTGGGAGAAAAGGTCGCCGAAGTCTTCCATGGCAGCGGCGGCTGGCTAGGACAGCGGCAACAGCAGGCTAGGGCGTTTGGCTAGGGGAGGAAGGTTCAGGCGTGAGCAGCGGAAGAGGTCACGAGAACGGGAAAAACTGATACCATGTAAGATAGAATAGTTGGGAATATTGCAGCGCATTGTATTGATCCATAGGACAGTTACATATATACACAAGTATACTTGACCTCCAAGACCATATCTCTAGCTAAAAGGAAAGAGATCAGCTGAGGCTAAGTATGGAAGTAAAACATCCTACGTGATTGCATGAGATACAATGCCTATATTCCTGCAATCAGCTAGCGCCTTCCAGGGCATTGGACCGAAATCCATAGCAGGGCAGGATGGGGTGCCTCCATTCCACGCCCAAGCGCCATCCAGGCTACCAGGACCCCATCCCACTCGCCTCCCAGACCGCATGTACGTAACCAATCACTCTTACCTAGTAACTACTCCCTCCGCGAAGAAATACAGTGATCTATACACTCTTATATTTCAATCGTGATCAAGGCGCTCTTATATTTCTTTACGGAGGAAGTGCTATCGTTCGAGTCATTTACTCTTGTCGTACGTGCATCGGTCACTCAGATTCCATAACTCCTTCCTCTTGTCGGTCGCAGTCAGCGTCAGCGAAGTCCAGGCCTTGTTTGAGCTGTTCAAGAGCATCAGCGGCTCTCTCATCGACGACGGCCTCATCCACAAGGTACCACCGTATCACATCGGTTTTTTTTGCTTAATTACTCGTAGCCAATGTGCCACCAGATCTTAATTATACGTTTAATTGACTCCCGCAAGACAGAGCACAATTAATGCACCAGCTAGCTCCACAACATAGCCTATTTGCCGTCCGTCCCATGTCTCTTCCACGTTCACTACACTAACATTGATTCGTTTGACGAGCACGACGTCCACGATAGTAGATGGCCACCTGCTCCCTGTTTATGTGCATCGCCCATGGTAATACGTGACTCCTAGATCGGATCTACTAAGAGCAAGTACAATAGGGTGACATAAGCAGGCCATAAGCACTAAAATGTTATATCTTTGCTTTGTTGGAGGAGACAAAAGAGAAGAGAGAATGAAAGCGGGCTGTAGAATAAGAGACGGCTATAGCATGTGACCCAAGTCAATTTGTGAGAATGTATGATAAGCCAACTATTAATAAAGTACTACATATTTAAATCTTACTATTGTACAAGCCGGCTATTAGGTCGACTCTAGATGACATGACAACTTCTTATAGCCAACTATTGACTACTCCCTCTGTCCCATAATATAAGAACATTTTTTACACTAGTGTAGTGCCAAAAATGTTCTTATATTATGGGACGGAGGGAGTATATTATTAACCATGCTCTAATAAGCTATTCCACGCTTTTAGGGTTTCAAGAATTGAACATGCCCCCCTATCTGGGAGTCCTTCCTATCTGGCAGTCGCACCGCTCTCTTAAGAAGACCGTGGGTGGTGGCACGCTAAGTGAATATGTGGCCCAAGTATGGGCCACCTTATACCTTGTGCACGCTATTAAAAATCTTTTTACAGAAATAGGTTCTAGATAATCCCAGCTTTAAATTAGCAAAGCCATCGACTGCCAGGAATTAGAACACACTTACAAACCAAAGCAGCGAAAAGGGATACATTAGGGCTATCTGGAAAGCTAACAGCAACATGATCCACTGCAAGCAGCCTAAGTTAGGAAATACAAAGATCCTAGCTTGAATGGAGACACACTCCTTACAATGGCACGATAAAAGAAATGGCAGGAATGGCAAAGCTTGGAGCAGCCAACCATCACAAGGGACAACATATCATTCAACTGGAGGAACACGACATCTACCTTCTCTATTCCAAAGGGGAACACTATTCCCTCGCTTTAGCACGAAAGGCGCCAATCCGTCAGAGGATAGACGCTCACCCGGGAGCTAGCAGAATGTCGTCCTCGACACAACCTCAGATCTATTAACTTGAATCAAGATCACATAGCTAGTCTAGAACCACGCCAGCCAGGGCGGCCGCCCCGAGGTACGAAGTCCGCCGCGAGGACTAGAGCGACGAGATCCCCGCCGCCACCGTCACTGGCACCGGCGCAGGCTTGCTCGACGGCCCGTCTCAACTGGCAGTGGGGGAACATGGGACGGGGAAGGTGGCGGTGAGGGAAACCCTGGTCGCCCCCGAGTTGCCCCTTTTGAGAGAAGCGAGGGCTTCTCGCAGGGGACTCATGTTTGCAAATATGCCCCAAAAATATCTTATGCACACCACAAGAAGGCCTTGAAACCTCTTCACATCCACAAAGATCTCATCGGTACTTACCCCCAGGTTTGTTCTCAGTGTGTCCTGTCGCGGTCCCGTGTCCAAGTTGGACATTACCGCGTGGGATTACCTACGTAGGAAGACGGAGAGATTTACAGATGCTGATGTGATATTTATCCTCTTGTCGTCCCTATATCGATTCGGGCGGCCATTCTAGGTGGAAAGCTATTAACGATGCCCCGATGATGCCTCAACTTGTCGGACCGTGTCGTAACCTCTACACTCCTATTGCTGCTATAGGAAATAAAAGGGAACACAGGGGGCAAACCAAAGCAACACTCCCTATGCCCCCCCCCCCCCCCAAAAAAAATTCCTAGCTCTTATTGAGTGTTGTCAATTTGCGGCCGCCTCTCTATCTGCATGGTCTTTAGATGGGCAAGAAACGGCTAAGCAGGGTTTTCTCTTCATCTCAAGAGCCTCTTTTGTGGCCAAGGTCCTAGGCCATGCATGATTTTATTCAGTATTTGACCCACCGAGAGATGGTCCTTGTCAACCTGCGTTGTCGAATTCCTTCTGGTTATGCTGCCCGACCGGGGCTAGGGAGGTATGACCATAGTCTTCAAAGATTATACCGATGGGATGAGCGTTCCACTTTTTGAGGTCATGACAAACGTTTTGGATTATCTGATCCAGCTAATGTACATATCTGCCCTTTCCATCACCCGCCTCACTTGCATCACTCATTTACACAAGGTTTTCCTGGTACGGCATTCGGAGAACTGCATGTTCCGCCATTCCTCCGAGCTTTCTAAGGCAAATGGAAGGTTTGAAGGCCCTCATACTCCGTCTTGGGAGAGGAAGCCTTGCTTAGAACTCAACGGGGACTGCAACAGTAAACTCTTTTTGCTTCTTCCCTTTTTTGCATTTTGCCTTTTCCATGAGTTATGTTCCCTCCGTGTCGAGCCGGCGTCATCTAAATTTATCATCCTCAAATAGGACAGCAAGATGGAGGTGCGCTGGAGAAGGTTGTTGCTGGACATTTTTGGACTCAATGGAATGGTAGGCCATCGTTTCCACTTTGGAAGTTAGACAGGTGACCCACACTGTGAATCTTAGGCTGGTCACAATGGGAGTACCATAGGTAGTTTGATGCATGCAAACTAGTAGTATGTGTCATGCTTTGTAATAAATTAGGTCAATATGATACCAATATATGGAACTATGCACTACGGAAGTAGAATCATACACTAGTATCATATGCATGATATTTTTATATCATACTTCCCATCCTAAACAACCTTAGCGGTTAGTTATTTTTTTAACTTTGGAAGTATATCATTATGTTACTTTGAGCTATTTTCTAGCTGTTCGTTATTTGTTAAGACCTGACTTGTGTGTTTGTGTGTGTGGGGGGGCGGGGGGGTAGGCTTCTCTAGTTGCGAATGATGCAGATAATGCGACACGGGATGAGGTGGATGCAACCGAGGACGAAGCCATTGATATTGAAACTTTCGATTCCCTTTTTGGTGTGCCTGATCAGGAGTTCGCGGCTGCTCATCCTGCATGGCCCAGAGCTAGCACTTCTTCTCGGGATATTTATTCAAAATTGCACACAGTTACTTTGGAGACCTGAATTATGATGTTGTGGTACGCTCTTATGCCCCTTTATAATCCGAGATCTTCTATGTGGATGATTGACGATGAGAGTTCGGGTGGTAATTGCTTTTCAGAGCACGAAGATCGAGGGGGAGACAAAAGAGAGTGCTTGGAATTTTTTTTCATTAATAGCTAGGTATGCTTCAAGTTTAACAGGGCTAAAGTTTCCTCCACAAAAACTTCTCGCAAATAAACTTAATTACACACGCGCACCATACACACTACCCATTAACATGCCTTTGCGCAGGGCGGCGGGTGTGGCATGTTGTTCCTCTCTACACCAATGTTCGTATTGCAGTGCAGTCATTACAAAACTGGAATACGAATTTTTGTGGCACCCCAGTTCACTTAATTGATGATTGCACGTGTCAGCCTAGGAGTCACACTGACACGAATTTAATAAACTTGATATTATACACGCAGGACTGAATTACACACAAGGTTTCACAGGACCTAAATAAAGTGACTGAATATAGTTTCACAACAAAGGTCTTACAAATAGATTTTATGGTGGAAAGTTAAACTAGGGCCTCTGTGGCTATTGGTTGGGTATCAAACCATAGGGTGCTTCCTGGGCACTAGCATCTCTTCACTCAACACCATGCTTGGAGACTGAACCTCTTCTAATATCTGGCAAAAAACAAGTAGCAAGTGAGTACTTTGAAAGCACCCGCAAGATAAAATAAAGAGTAGTGCCATCCATGCATGAAACACTTAAACGTAACAATGGACTCAAGCTAAAATAAAATGAATTAAAGCAATATTGAGAAAAGCGAGCATGTCCTAAAAATAATAATTCAGGGCACTAACCGGAATATCATAATGGGGTGTATTAACTATATGACGCATAACAGTTCAAGCATACATAGTATGACGATAATGATAGATATGAAAATAGTAAAAGTATTCGATGAGCACTTCGTGGTCCTTGTGAATAAAGCACGTGAGCAAATAAAGTAAGGACCATGGTCTCCTTAATGGGGGTGTTGCTCTGGTACAAAACTGTAAACAACTAACATGTCAACCTTGTCCAAAGAATAACCAAACAATCCATTCTCTGGTGACGATCACATAATCCATTGCCTTCACTTGCATTTAACTCTAGTCTCAGTTTAAGGTTTTAATTTATGAAACTACACAAGTTATAAAGTTATTATCCTACAGAATCGACACATACCACTAGTATGACTGGTAGCGATTCCATTCATACCATGGACACAGCTACTCGAACAGTTTCACCAATGCTTCCGTCCATACCATGCACACAACTACTCTAATAGTTTTACCTCTACAGAGGTTGTACATTTTACCCATACAATGAAGCTTCCCTGGCCAACTCGTACCAAAGTTACCCAACCATGACTTCCCTCTTGTCATCCACTTTAACCATGTTACAAGCAAGGACACAAACCTACATTGAGAGAGCAGGGTTTGACCTCATCACCAGATCCATGATGTGAAATACCCCCCTTGAGAATCTATTGAGTATTAAACTCAATGCATGGGTCAAGTATCTCCACAATTTGGAGAAAAATATGAACTAGCCAGGTTCCTATTTTGTCTCAACCTACTCTATGGATAACATTTGATAAAGTTCCATAAAAAAATGGAATTGGGATCTCCTGAAAAGATCGCATGGTTGTACACTTAAGTAATCGATTGACTGGCACTAGGATTTGACCTCATCGATGAAGGAGGATGATCTTTACTTACAACTACACATTCATACCCCTGACCCAAAAGTTGAGCATATAACACGGCATAGTAATGACTTATGCAACCAAATAACATGACATAGATGCTTATCAAAATGTAATAAGATCAGAAGAAATAAAAGCAACGTATCGCCATGGCATGACTACTATAATTTACATTCCAAGACTTCTACCTAAGGCACGGTATAAACAAAACCTAGTAGGTGAAGTTAATATAACCATGATCAAGATACCTTGCAGGTTAGAGTCTTGCACTCCATGACACATGGTTTTGAGAGATCTTAAATGAGTAATTAACTAACTATGAAATTAAAAATGACCATATTACAAACAATACTGCATACAACAAAATACAGCCAACATGCATCAGAATATAATGGACGAAACACTAAAATTACCGTCTAGTCACCTTTTACCAATCCATACAAGAAGCTTTACATCATGTGAGCAAGGAATAATGACCAAGATTTATCTCACAACCATATAACCACATGTGCACCAACACATAACATGGCAAAAAAGCAATATTGTAAACAAGACACAAAATCAAGGCTTTGCGGCTTATACATGTTGAATTGCTTGACTTTGAAGGGGACAAATAAATGTCTAGAAACTTCGATGTCAAGGGTGCCCGAAAATTGATAAATCCATGTGCCAAATCTCTACATTTTATTGAGCAAAACATCATCTGTCTCTGAAAATTATAAGACCAGCCTCATTAAATAGAACTCTTCAAAATATGAATTTAGAAATTTCAATGGGCAAAATAGGATATATGGTTGGGGATAAAAAGGTGAGCAAAGGATAGCTATCTGATGTTCACCGGGCGAGAGTTAGAAAAACGCGCTTGCTTAGCTACTGGGCTGAAAGCTGTTCATGGTTCGGCTCAGTAGGCAGGCTGCGATCGGGTTGCCGCCAGGAAATAATTAAATCATGACAATGTGCCCCATGCATAGTGTTTCTCCGCCACACGTCTTCACCTTCACCGCGCACCGAATGCACAAGGTTGATTGGTGCTTCAGCAACCCGCCTTACCGGTGAATGGCAAGTCCTTGGCCGACAAGTCCCTCTCCTCGTGCATGAGCGCATGGTCGATAGAAGGCCATGTTCGAGTCACCTTCATCCTCTTGGTGGGAGTCCGAGAGCACGGCCGATCGATTTTTTATCCTAGCTCACAAAGCTCCAAACTCTCCCATCTCTCACTTTCCTCTTACCTCTCTAAGACTAGTTATAGAAGGAGTTGCCAAAGCGGTGGCTAGTTTTCTCGGAATCGACTGGTAATCGCAGGCGGTTGTCACACTATAGGCGAGGACGCCGAGGGTATTCACCCGCCTTAGGCAGGTCAGCGCCTGAAGGGCCAAGCTAGGACACAATCAGGGGTGGCTCTAGTGATGATAATGATGAGCTTGAGCTATGTGTAATCGTTGGTGCCAGTTGCCACGGCTCTGTAGCTCAACGCAGAGGTCACCAACTATGATAGTTTAGCTACAAGGATGCAGCAGAGGTGGCAGGATGCTTTGCGACTTGAAGCTTGGCTAGGGGGAGTAGGCTATCGGACAGCTCCACCCCGTGGCCACCGGCTGGAGATGTAGAGATGTCAGTGCTTTGGTTCATTTATTGGCAACATGTCAAATTGAATTCCTACATTTGATCCAGGAGTTGTAGCTTCACCGTATGCACACTAATACAGAAAGGCCTAGTAGTGGCGGGCGCTAAATGTCCATCACCACAAGTCTCTCTAGGGCGCCCGCCACTGACCTCCCGCCAATGCTAACATGTCAATAGTGGCGGGCATGACGCCCACCACTAGTGTAATTCTTTTAGTGGCGGACAGCTGTTAGTGTTTGCCACAACAACTCTAGGTAGCAATGGGGCATACTCTATGCCTAGCACAATTGTGTGTGCGGAATCAGTGGCAAACACTTTTTGTCGCTGGCCACTGGAAGTAGTCTAGGTCTACAGAAGAAATGTTGTTGCGGAAACGTTCTTCGCTGCCGGGGAAACATTTTATTCAAGCGGTTACAGCATTATGCTCTTGATCATTACATTGCATTACATATATAGAATGTGTTCCCAATATTCAAACAATCATCCACATGCATATTACAATATTGATACAATAACTGTGAGTATTAGTGAAGCAAACATTGTAAGAAGTGCAGGGCAACAAATAGGTCTCAATACATAATTAACAGTTTCACATGTTGTTTGAAATAAGTATATCTACCGACTTGGGAAGTCTGTGGTAACTGACGAGAGCAAGTTTTGGACTTGGGATGCTTTTTCTTCGTTTGGCGCTAGCTTGCAGTGGAATTTCATGTTCGTACTTACAACCTCCTTGTTGATGATTTTGGCAAACCCCTTTTGGAGGCACTCATGCTCTCTTCAGAATTCCCCTATGTACATGTCCCTCCCCTTGTCTTCGGATAACTGGATGATTTGCTGTATGATCAAAAAATTGATTTTGTGCAGAAAGTCGTCCATGATGGCCAAGGGACATTAGCCTCTAGTTGGTTTGGGCATTCAGTTCTTGGTAGCAACAAGCGCCCGTGATGAACTTGAATTCTGAATTACGTGCCTTTTTTGTAATTCTAATACTTGAGTAGAGCATCAATTAGAACCTCCTTCAGTTTGGTTCAAGGCTCCCCAAGGCCTCTCTTTGAATCAATGAAATAAGCATGCGCCGACAATAGTGCGATTAGGATCTAGTGTCGATTACTACACAGAAAACTGAAGAAATTAACATGGATGAGGTCAAACCACAAGGTCATGTATATGTATTAGCATAAAGGAATAAACGACTTACATGTCAAAGCTTGGAACGACATAGGACATAGGTGTCCTTATGGAGATGATTCGCAATTATGCACCTGAACAAGAAATATGTGATGATATTTTGACCATTTGTGGATTCCATGTTGTGCTAGTGCATGTGAAAAGGATCAAGTAAGGCCGCATTACTATGCCGGAATTGGGGATCTAAAGCTTGATCGAGTACTGAAAGCCTCATTAACTCCTGGGAGGCTGTGGTGACATAGAAGATATTTGCAGGGATTGCATCATTAAAGGCCAGACCAATTTTGTCAACCAGAAACTCCTCGACGAAATGATAACTCTTTATAACCTTGGTTGTGTAACATTGTTGAACTTATTTTGACTTATCTAACACGTTGGCGTGTAGTAGGTGTAGTTTGATTGAGACGGTCCTCAACATGGAGTCCAATAGCATCGGTTGACCAGGCTTATACATATTCCATGTGCGCCCTTCGAGGAAGACAATGGGCACAAGTGGTTTCTCTGTGGATGGTCCAGAATTGCCTGGTAGATCCTTCTCCACTGATGGGAGAATAGCTTGGACTATGTCTGCAGCACCGACAAGATTGAGCGGTGGTGAAGGTCCTTGAAGACGTGGGCATCGTCACTATCATCCAATCTGCGAGCAATCTCCTCTATATCACTCAGTGGCCACTTAAGCAAGTGGCCCTGAGTCACTTATCCTAACGTAATGATGCCCTCTTTTGGGGGATGAGGCAACGAACATGTTTCAAATCAAGTAGTTACCTCTAGTACCTCCACCCTCGTCCTATCAAGTGGGAGGATGACCTCGTGCATCATTCTAGTACCATCAGTAAAGGGGATGACTTGCCGCTTGCAATCCTTGTCATCATGAAGTCCACGTTGGCAATCATCCAATATGAAATAAATTGCGATGAACTCGGTGTTGTTGGATGCTACTAGACATATGTTTCTGGGAAGGACTCGGTGTTCTACGTAGAAACATTTCAGCTAACTTCTTTTGAACTGCTGCATCTAACACGGGTCCTAGTTGTTCTTGCACTTTGGCAGTGATCTTTTCATCATACCTAGTTTTCATTATAGATTTTATAAGTCCTTTGGTTTGGGGATAGATATCGTCCCACCTAGTCTTTCATTGCCTGTTTACCCCAAATCCCTTGTTGACTGCCCGGGTAAGAGGGTCATTATACCTATAGCCGTGCGGATAATCTTGAGGAGCGGGTCCAAATTCATGGTTTATATTTCTCTAGGAAAAATACATATTTTATGGTAAATAGTTAGGAAGCACTAAATGTATTAGGTGCCAAATTATTACTGGTGATTGAGGTTACCAGGTTCTCCTGCCATGAAGTTTTGGCGTCGGGAGGACCAACTCATTACTCTCTATGTCCGACACTGCACAGCCATGAGGAAATTGAAATCACGAGTACGATCTCAATGTTATGGGAACGGAAGTGGTTTACCCGTTGTTTCTAAGTTCGTGGCTTCCTTCGCTCGCTTGGCTACTACAGCTTTGTAACCACAAGGGCCAAGGCGGTGGTTACGTGGCAACTCTGACCATAAATAATAGTAATGATCGCTAGTCCCGTTGCTTGTCACACTTTCGGATCATTCACGAAACATCATCCAGTCGTCAGGATTCATATTGGGATCCAGCTGCCTGACGACTGTATCGAAGACCTGAACCACTAGAGTTGATTTGGCCTTGCTATTCCAGTCCGCAAACATATTTTTGCCATTTTTGCAGGCATATTCTTTGGCTCTTTCTTTATCGACATACGAGAAGTCATAATTAGTGTGTAAGGCGTCCAATAGTTCTGCCTTTCTCCGGCCAAATCAGTGCAACTCATCTAGATGTTATTGCGCAAGATGCAACCTAGCATTTTCTTGTACCTCGCTTTTGCTTGAGCTGGATTTATGGGCTCGCCTTTTGGGTTCACTTCAATGATTGTAATTATCCCTTCGTGAAGCTGGTTCGGTTTCCTAGCCTTTCTCTTTGTCTTGCTTGTGCCGGCGGTGCTCGATGAACTCGCGTCCATGTGGCTGGTTTCATCTTGGCCAGTGGTCGGTTCTCCCTCTTGGTGGTCGCCGGTCATGAAGTCAGGGTCGACATAGTTGGGTTCCTCATTAGATGATTGTCCGGCGTGGGGATCCATTCATCTAACTACAATATTGTCACAAACTGGTATGAACGAAACGTAAAAATGAAATATCAACGAAAAATTTCAGCATGAGCTTTGCTAGGACATATTGACTGCCATAAATTTGATAAAATGGAAATGAATCGATGTTTCATCAAAACATTGGCACTCATATTAATTCCTACAAATCAAATACAACCTTGTGGTTCTACATCGAACGACACCAATACAGTTTGCTTGTACATCTAATATTAGCTAAAAACTTATCTAGCATTTTGTCAAACACATTACATGGGTGTGAAGAGATTTGATGGTGGCGGAGGAGAGGCGACTGTGGTGGTGGAAACAGGACGCTGCCAGAGGAGACGCGACGCGACGGTGGTGGAGACTGTCCGGCACATATGGAATGCCGATGGGGGTAACGTCATAGCACGAGGGCGGGACGACACGATGGTGGGTGGCATGGTGGGGCGGGGCATGCAGCGGAGGAGGCCGGGGAGGTGCGGCGATGGCCAGAGCGTCGTGTGGGGTACGGGCGCTAGAGAGAAAATGGTGGGATTTAATTTGAGAAACCACCTAAAGGACTAAGTGTGGATTTGTTGTGCTCGTGACGGGCGCTGCAAAAGTCCGCAAAGTTTAACTGTGGCGGGCGATGCTAACTACCCGCCACATACGTTTATGCATTTTAGGTTCAGGATAACACGCAAGTCAAATTTTTACATGATTTGTGCTACAAACGTTTTGCATGATTAACACACACCATTGGAGGACCCATACTCAAATTTGAGAATGTTTTGAGTTGGTTTTCTATTTTTTAAGCATAAATACATTTCCAGAGCACTAAAAAGGGCGAAATACTCTTTGGTTGAACGTGTCATGCAAACGATCTCAAACTCAATAAAACATAGCATGGTCTGTTCATATGAGCCCTGTGGCGTGTCGTGAAAAATGATAGAATTAAGGCAACAATTTGATGCACTTCGTGTGCAAATGAAACACTATATTGTGAAGTATCAGGGTTTCAAATAGAAATTGTCGCCTTGCACACACATAGACACACACACACACACACACCCCTTGATCTTCTACAATATTTCAACTTCAAAGTTTTGCCATGATCAGTACCCACCATTGGAAGCCTCATGAATTTTCAGAAAATTGTGAGTTGGTTTGCCATTTCCTAAGAATTAACTAATTTTCCGGCCACTAAAAAGAGCAAAATGCTCTTCAGTTCAACATGGCATGCAAACGACCTTGGAAGAGGCTGAAACTTGGCATGGTTTCTTCATCTGGCCCATGTTGGGCGTGTTAAAATTTTGATAAACCAAAGACTCAATGCACGTTTCATGCAAATCGAACACTATCCAGCGAAGGGTCATGGTTTCGAACGGAAATCTCAGCCTTGAAGTACACACACATTGCTTTTTCTACATCATTCACACTTCAAACTTTTTCCATGATTTATGCACACCATTGAAAGCCTTTTTCTCAAATTTGAGAAATTTTTGAGCTGGTTAGCTATTTTCAAAGAATTAACTAATTTTTCGGGCACTAAAAAGCACAAAACACTCTTTGGTTCAACAAGGCATGCAAACGAGCTGGTAACGCGATGAAACTTGGCATTGTGTCTTCATATGACCCATGTGGGGTATTATAGAAATTTGAATGTGTTACAACAAAAATACGATGCACTTCGTTTGCAAACCAAACACTATCTGGAGAAGTGTTAGGTTTTCAAATGAAAACCACCGCCTTGCACACACACCTCGATTTTTCTAAAAAGCACAAGACTCTCTTTGGTTCAACAAGGCATGCGAACGAGCTTGTAACTCGATGAAACTTCGCATTATGTCTTCATATGACCCATGTGGGGTATGGTAAAAGTTAGAGTGTGTTACAACAAAAACTCAATGCACTTTGTTTGTAGACCGAACACTATCTGGAGAAGTGTTAGGATTTCAAACGAAAACCGCCGCCTTGCACACACACCTGGATTTTTCTAAATCATTTCAACTTCATTTTTCCATGATTAATACACCCCATTGGAAGGCCCGTGCTGAAATTGGAGAGTGTTATGGGTTTATTAAATATTATTTTTAATGAATTTTTTACTTCAGATATGTGTGGTGGGAAACTCGTAATGCCCGCCACTGCAAACTTCTGGAAATTTCGAAAAAATTGGCGCCAGTTGCCAAAATATAGTTTTCACTGGCTTGTTTATTTGCCTGCCACTTGTGCATGAGAAAGCAGTCACGGGCACTCCTTACGTGCCCGCCACTGCTGCTTTCACCCTGCAGGAGAATCTAGAGGAGTTTACGAGTGGTGGGGAGTAAACTTTACCCGCAACTATTGTTCACAGAGCAATGGCAATCACTTAATTTTTACCCGTCACTGCTATTTGTCAAAAAATAGCGGTGGAGGGTACATCACCTTGCCCGCCACTAATTTGAGCCAACCTATAGCCTTTTCCAAGTAGTGGCACCTACGTTGAGCCAAGAATGTTGGTGGGTAAGCTTCAATTGGCTAGGGATTCATCTTGTAAGTTCATCTTCGACAAAAGGGAACTTTGCCGCAAAATTCTCGTGCTTAAACTGAGCACACAACCTTGGTCGTTTTCACATAAAATTTGGGGCACAATAATATTTAGGGGTGGTGAAGGGCTATAAAAAATTCACGTAAATTGGATGGCTAGAAATACATTCCCCAATACAAAGGTTTCTTTTTGCGAATTAGGTAGGTTCCAAAAGAGTATCTTTCTCTGGCATGATCTTGGGCTTGAAATTTTTACCATAGAACATCGTAGGCATAATAATGATACTCTAAATTTATGATGATTTTAGTAGGGTTATAAATATAATTTAGTACTTTGATTCCAAAAAGGGAAGGAAATAAATATATTTAAATTGGAAAATATTTGACTAGACATGTTAATATTTTTGCATATCTGGAATATATGGGTTCCTAGGAGTGTCGAAGAACTTTGGTGGATTTTTTTGATGAGCATAAAGGGTGGCTCCTTTACATTGCTAGGTATAAAAGGGTAATGTCCTAAAATGGGAATTAGGATTAATGAAAGGAGAAAAATAAGAAGGGTTTGGGATCATGTATCAGTCAAGGCATGATCAAATTTTAACTCACATCAAAGATTCAACAGAATTCAAATAGGTCCAGAAAAAGACAAAAGGGAGAACACAACCAGACATTTCATAACAGTTTTTTGGTGTGTGACCATTTTTTTTATTAATCCATGTAAAGAACATACTGTACAGTAGTCAAAATTTGTAATGACATTGAGGAACAACTGTATATTCTGTTGTACAGGAAGAGTTCCAGCTTGCCTTGTTTGAGAAGAGGACAGACAATTTGTTGGCTAGTCGGGTATGTTTTGACCTACCATTCTCTGCATTTTAATATGCTTTTGATATTTGATATTTTCTGACCATGGCATAGACATGCCATTTCTTTTAGATTTTCTTAATTTATTTACCCTTTCAGATATTTGACCTTTTTGATATCAAGAAAAGGGGGTTCATTGACTTTGTTGACTTTGTTCTAGCTCTAAATATATTTCACCCCAACATACCAATGGAAGACAAAATTGATTGTAAGTTTTCACCCTCATGTTTTATTTTGTCTATTTTGATAGCATATTTCAAATTCTGGAACATTTATATTGCTCGCCAGTTTCATTCAGGCTATATGATTTGGACAACACAGGATTTATCGAACGGAAAGAGGTGATTTCTAACTTTTAATGTTTTATTTTGATGTTCTTATTACAACTTTGAATGGAAATAAGATGTTATGTATACCATCCTATTTGTTTTCTTAATTGTACAGGTCAAGCAGATGCTTGTTGCTCTTCTGAGTGAATGGGGACTGAGGCTATCAGATGAAAGCATTGAGTTAATCCTTGACAAGGTACTACAATTTTAGTCCGAAACATTAATTCCTTATCAAGACAATAACTAAATTCAATGGCTTCATTGGTGTTCAGATATTGACTGATGTGTTTGTTGTTGATAGACATTTTCAGATGCTGATGTAAATCAGGATGGAAAGATAGATAAAGCAGAGTGGGAGAACTTTGTCTCAAAAAATCCGTCCTCGATGAAGATAATGACTCTTCCATACCTTAAGTAAGAGTTATTTGATAAAACCCCTACCAGAAAAGAAAATATTACACCCTCCAAATTCAACCTATTTCTTAAAGTCACGCCTTTTACGATTTATCTACTTTGTGTAGAAGATATCCAGATCTACAATACCAAATTAATAACATTAGATTCACCATCAAATATATTTTTACATTTTATTTATTTGATACTGAGGATGCTGAAACATATTTTGGAAAGGTTGGAAAAAAATAATAGAGCTTATGATCCAAAATGGAGCGAGTATATAGGTATATAAAAAAAAATATGACATACATCTGCAAAGTATGTCATATGTTTTTGTTCCTCTTCTGATCAGGTGAATCAATTATAATGTTAGAACAAAATATACATTCAAACCTAATTAGCTAAAGTTCAGTTTTTTATCTATACTTAGTTGAAACATCCAGTTGGGTAATGAACTGATGCTTTTGGTTATTGAAAATTATTTACAGGGACGTAACGACCATGTTCCCTAGCTTTGTTTTTCACTCGGAGGTTGATGATGTCCTGACGTGAGCGCCACGAAATTCTGTAGCATTTTCACGCCACAATAGAAGGGGGCTAGGCATCTACATCAAAGAGAGTCCAGATTTTTGTTTTTGTTAATGCTAGCTTTGTTACATTAAGCAATACTTACATGGTTCATGAGTTTCCCGATTAAGCAACTAGTGGGATCTCATCCTAGGTACAAGATTATTCCGATAACTAAAGCTAGAAAGCTTATGATCAACGACATTGATTTTGATAACTAGGCACAACAATGTTGCAAAGAGGCTCCGTCGAAAATATAAGGAAAACGGTTGTGTTTTCCGGCAGTGCCAGCAGGGGTCACATTGGTTCCTGATCTCTATTTAGTCTTATATAGACGCATACTACCTTGCTCTCATGCATGAACATTGTTTCTACTTCTTCCTAAATTAGCAAATGAAGCATAAAGTAAATGCATCTTACAAGCAATAAATGTGGCAGTGAGAAACGTATGGAGTCTTACAGGTTAGTACCTCAAGTTAGTGGGGTAAACGGCCCGTGTTGAAACCTCAACACCTACCATTTATCCTGACCGTCACTCCTCCTATGCTCAACTCATTCATTTCATAAACATGGGGGAAGTTACAAAACATGAGCTGTAACATACCAATTTATTATATTGGAATGTTAATAGAACGATGTTTGCTTTTATTTTATATTTATTGACCCATCCATAGTTTTGCAACTTGACAAGCAATGCATGTACGCCTAGGAACCTTTAGACAATTAATAAACACAATCAACAATTTTTATGGAATTATTATAGGCATAACGGAGGTTTTTGGAAGATTCTATAATTTCCGAATGTCAAGATTCAGTAATTAACTCCTCATTTGAATTGATCCCAATGCAAATACATGGTTGTAAGCAAAAGAACTCATACCCGTACCTCCTTTAATTACAATTGTTTGAATCATTATTTGCTTGTTGATCCGGTCAAAAGCTGAATTTCACACTTGGTCAAAAGCTTGCGAGAGTCCATCGCTTCAAGGGAATCTTTCTCTCATGGGTTCGATAACCCAGGGTCACCTATGTGAAAATAGGTGCGGGATAATCTTTTATGTTCCAATACCGGATCAATAAAAGGAGGTATGTGCATGTGGCCCCCTGGTGCACATCTAATCCTTCCCCGAAGCTTGTAGGGTCCCTTTCTGTTCCAAAAAATAGAGCCAAAATTTGGCAACGTATTTGCACCTTCTTAGGTATTGATTTCATGCGACACCAAAAAAAATAACAGAAAACAGAACTGGCACACGGCACTAAATTAATGGATTACTCCATAGAAAGCTATTAAATGTATGTAAAAGTGATAATATAATAGCATGAAACAATAAAAAATTATAGATTCATCAGAGATGTATCAATCATGAAGGGAACAAGAATACCTTAATCTATATATATATATATATATATATATATATATATATATATATATATATATATATATATATATATATAGACACACTAATAAAGGGAGGTGATATTCTTGCTCTCGGTCCGTCTTGGTATTTTGTACAAAACCCCTTGCGTTTTAGTAATCAACCCGCAGTCTGTCATTGGCTGAATTCGCCCATCGCTTCCACCCGGTAAAAAATCACGCTAGACTGAACGTTGCAGGCACGTCAAGAGATTTTGAAACCGAAAGCTAAAGGCACGTAACAAAATTGGAATTTGAAAACTACAAGGATGGAACAAATCATGGAAAGACCAACTCGAAGGGAGGAAGACGCCCACATAGGTATGCATGATCTCTATGATAAAAGATGAGCTCAGTGGAAGACACCCACCCTCGCACGACCCTTGGGAATATAAATAAATTAATGTTAGTCGCAAGGGGAAGGGCTTCCAATAAAATTAGGCCGAAGGGTCAAGAGAGCAAGGGCGGCATGGGAATCGTGGATAATGGAGATGTGGTTGGGCGTGAAGCCCATTAACACCTTCCTCGCCCGCCTCTCCCGCCAATAGGCTACCGCATTTCATCGCCTCCACCACCACCACCACCTCCGCAGTGGCCCACGAGAAGCCCATATTGCATCTCTCATCCGTCGCTAACTCCTACGTCTTCCACTGCTCAATGTACTAGGATGTACACCATGAACTTAAAGACGGGCCTCCACACGGGAATGCACACCAGTCTCTCCTATTGCAAGAGCAACAGTTGCTCGGCGTGAGCGTCAGAATGGATCGGGCGGCCTTACATGGACGTATGGACACACTAGACTAGGTGGCCTCCAAGTGCGACGACGGTCTCTTCCATCGCGAGTAAGCACAGCTGCATGACGTCAGACTCACATACGGTGTGGACGTGATGCGGTACAACGTGTATGAATCACAGGTATGCAGCGGGATGAGACGCTGAGTTACATGCCGGCCTCGACCTTGGATGTGTTGTATGTGCACGACAAGGCCCAGATGACAATTGCCGGTGGCCTTGACCGGCGATCATTTATACCGCTCCGCTCTCTAATCTAAACATCAACACATGTACAACTGCTGATCGCCTGGTGTGGCTTTTCCAATTTGTTCTTTTTTTCATAAGCTCATTTTTGTACCTATCTATATCTACTAATAAAGGGATTAATGCTTCTGCTCTTCCGACCTAAAACTACCCCGAAGTTGCCGTATATTACCCACTAAGTCACCCATAAGTAAAGAAAACGATTCGACTTTTTCCTTCCAAAGTTGTAGTCATGTTTTGTTTATACAGATATTATACTACCATAGCCAGACAAGCACTGCAGTGGCTTAAGCCTAACTCTTCCACCGTGAAAACTCCTTGTTGTGCCCTTTTTCCTCCCGTTTCCCACGCACCTCCTCCTCCCCCGTATGTGTTTATGGGCCGGCCCTTGTGTGGGCTGTGACGCCCCTGTTTTTTTTTCATTTCATTGTTTTTCCTTTTTTTCTCATTTCTGTTTTTGTTTTGAAACAAATGTTCAACAAATCATAAAATGTTATACATGCAAAGGTCATCAGAGAGTCTGAAATCATGGTGGCGTTGGAAGCATTATCTGATCCAAATGGGTACATGGGAACTGATGTTCCAATAATTGCAGAGTGCTCTCTTATGGTCATGGAGTTCGCTAGTATCGCTTTCCTTTATTGTAGCAGAGAAGCAAATACGGTGGTGGATGCATTAGCAAAACATTGTCCCTGACTTTATTCTCCCACACTATGTAAACGATCTGGCCATTATTTAATGAATAAAGTTGTTATGATAAAAAAAATTAACCCAATTTTTTATTTTGCTAGATGAAAGGGTGCCGTGGTAACTGTTTGACGAGATTTTGTCACCTTTTATCAGACACATATGTATGTGTATGGGAAAATAATAAATATACAGCAATGATATATGCATCTCCAAATAAGGAAAACTTATTGATTGGAATGGGCTAGCACGTGATTGTGTACACGATCGTTTACAAGTCCACATACGTATATACTTATGTTAATCTCATCAGGTTAAGTGGACTTGACTTGATAGAGCCCACTTCTCATATTGATGCACGTGGCCGGATGTTTTTGTTGTAGTTTATTAATTAAATTCACGGGCTAATGTCATCTTTATCCAGCCAATGGGCACGTAAAGCTGAACTCATGTGTACAAGATGTGAGTTTGTAGCTCACACGCCTAGTCAAAGTTGTTAGCATGCAGGAGGATAAGATAAGCACGTAGCTTCTCATTAGCACTTTAGGCCATGCATGCAGCGGGCGTTGCCGAACATGCAGGAGCTGCCCAGCAGAATAGCTCGGCTTACAACGTCACCGCGGCGGCGCCGGCTGATCTCTCCCACGCAGATGCTTGCCCTAGGCATTGGCTATATAAGGGAGTACATTTTTCACATCCAGGGGGGGCGCACACAGACGGGCTGGCCGCCAGGCCGCTCTAATGCACGCGGCTGCCGCCGGCAGGCTACACACCGGAGAGGGGCACAGCCACACACGCGGCCGTCAGGCTGCTCACGCGCACACACGCACACTCGGCCGCCAGGCTGCTCACACACGCACACGACGGCGGCGGTGGGCGGCGGCCGCCGGGCTACGCAGAGGAGAAAGCGGGGGCCAAGACGGCCACGCCCTACACAATCCTATCACTAGCCTGTACTCAAAACAGTAGCCAGTCTATGCGATCTTGCTAAGCCCTTCTTCCTCCTCTACACACAAATATTGTTTTCTAGATTCATGGGGGCAATCTCCTCCGGTTCATGCCCAAGGTGATGGTAAGATCGGTAAGGATAGGTATATGATTTTCTATAATTTTTATCGCCACCGATGAACAGGTCATATGCCGGAGACGAACAGGTCTTGCAAGAGGATGTGATGAGATTCTGAGCACAATAAGCAGCCTCATATGGCCATGTCCGTTGAGACGACAAACATGTCGTCTCGTGCTCCATTTTACAGTTATCACAAAATGGCGAACAGGTCTTGCGCGTGATGTACCCCTTGCGAAGGGTGGCGATGAGATCATGAGCACGGCACGCGACCCTATACGGCCATGACCGGAGAGATGAGGAAAATTCCATCTCGCGCTCCATTTTACAGGTTACCATGACGGGAGACAAACCGATCATGAAAGGGAAGATGATGAGATCGAGCATGGCATGCGACCCTATGCGGCCATGACCAGAGAGATGAGGAAATTTCCATCTCGCGCTTCATTTTACAGGTTACCCTTATGATGGGAGATGAACAGGTTTGCACGTGGCGGCATACCCTTCTGAGGGGAGACGATGAGATTATGAGCACGGCATATGGCCTCATGGCCATGTTCGGTGAGACGAGAAATATGTCATCTCGCGCTCCATTGTATAGGCCAACTCTTAGAAACTCCTTTGTGATAAAATGGACGAGACATTCATCACAATAAGGAGAATAACTCGACATTATTCAGAAGTGTAGAATTTCACAGAGTGACAAGCTCATAAGCTTTGACGCAATTTGTCCAAATGGCGAAATCCTACAAAGTCAGAGCCACCCGTCAAGGCGACTATGCAGTTTGCGATGGCTCGATGGAGTTGTCCATGAGGATATTAAATCTCCAGTTTTTTGTGGTATGCAGATGCATCCACAAACATGACATATATGGCAGATACTTCAAACGTGAAGATACTGAAATAAAACATGTTAGGCATGGCCATACCTCTGCCCGTACCTTAAATACATGTGGCCATGTACTCTTGTGGCTGCCCAGCATGAAGTAGTCGTGCGTGTTTTCCTATGGAGAGAAGCCTTCTGTATGGACCCCAATACACTCAAGATCATGCAGCGATCGAGTGATGCATTTTGGAGATTGGCTCCATAATTAAAGATAAATTGGTTCACACCATGTGCAAAATGATGAACAGTGCCAACGCACTTTATTTGGTCATTCGGTACCGACGAGGCCGGGACTATTTCATAGAAAGTCTTGCACCATATTCCTTTTCCGTGACCGATGAGGCCGGAATTATCCATCTCTGTCTAGGCCGACGAGGCTAGACAAACTTCTCCTTGACCGACGAGGCTAGGAGATCTTTCCCCTTTCCGTGAGCGACGAGGCTGGAAATCATTTATGTCCTGACCGACGAGGCTGGACTCGCTTTTGTTCGCGACCGACGAGGCCCGACACATTCTTGGAGACTTTCCTATGAACCCGGCGCCGACGAGGCCGGACGCTTCATACCAGGGCCGACGAGGCCTTGGAACATTCGCTTCTGGCACTTTTACTTCTCAACACATATTATGAGAATATTTCAGGTTCAAGACGACGACCATCAGTGCAGCTTAATCGGAGGTGTTCCGCGGATTGCCCCGCGGATGTAATTAACTGGATCGTCTTACGAGGCTCCGGGAACCGGAACCACCATAATCGCTAGATATTAGTCAGATGTACTTGTCAATGGCGCAACTTATGTAATCATGTGGGAAACCGCACTTTGTAATTCTCAAGAGAATTAATAAAGAAGTATTTCCCTATGTGTGATTGTCCTTTATTTATTTTGTATACTATTGTATACTGGCACGCCCACATTTTATTTTATGGCTGTTATGCATTAGAAAATACCCCTACGCGGGGGATGTTTCTTTTTCGCAAAACAGTAACTAATAGTCCCACAGCAGTTCTTTACATCAAATTCTATCAATTTATATACTCCCTCCGTCCTAGTTCGCAAGGCAAAGTTTTTAAATATCTTGGCCCAAGGTGAATTTCCATTGGCTCTGATTTTCCACGTAAAAAACCGCCCGATCGCTGCATGGAGCGCCAATCTCGCGCTCCTTCCTCTGCCCCGCGCGCTGTTTCCGCCTCGCGCGCTCCTTCCTCCTTCGGCGCGATATTTTCCCCTTAAATTTTGCTATCGCGCCCAGATTTCTTTCCTAAACCAGAGATTTGATTCCGCGCGCAAGGATTTCGTTCCAAACTCAAACGAAAGCAGCGCCCAGATTTCTTTATATAGCCATGGACTTACGGAGACGAACAGCCCAGTCTAGCGCCAATCTCATCTCCTCTCCTCCTCGATTTCATGGCGTCGGACGGGGGAGACGAGGGACATCGTCGTCCGCCGCCTCTTGGCCTCCGAGGCCTGACTCGTGCTGCCTTCCTTCCTCGTTCCGGCGATGGCGGCGGCCTTCCTCCACTTCGTACTCGTCATGGCGGCGGCCTTCCTCCACTCGGTCTTGCAGGTCGAGGACCACTGACGTCGTTCTCCATTGGAACGGCTGTCTCTACACCGGTGTCCAGCCCCAGCGTTGGAGGGAGACGCCGCGTCGGTCTGTCGCGCCCACCTCGACCTCCTTCTCCAAATCAGGCAGGCTCATCGAACTGGGCCACCTCGCCGGGCGGGAGCGGCAGTGCAAGCGCCGCCGGAAGGACGTCCTCCTACGTCGGCTTGAACATCATGAACGGCTCCATCTGCGTCGGACCAAATTCGTCCGTATTCTGCATGAGAGGTACGTAGTCCTTCTTGCCTGATCAGGATATGATGTCTCGTTCGACGATTGCATCAGGAAACTGCCTGCGAGTCGCTGCTGCAGGATGTTTGCCTCCGCTGATCTCCTTCCTTGTAGCTGTTTACTGTTTTGCTGTTGTTTTAGTTCTTTCTATGTTATTTCGTTCTAAACTATCTTTCAGTTTGGGGAGTCAGGTTCTGTGAGCCGTGTAATGTACGTACGTAGATCTTAGCTCTCCATCGATTGTGTGAAGTGAAGAATAAAAGGCCTTCGTCAGCCACAGCATGAGAGACGCTATGTTTTGTTAGGAATAATTTGTTCTGTGACTGTGATATCCTTGCATACTCATGTTTTTTCAATTGTTCCACAGGTTAATGAAAGCCTTGCTCAGTACCCACATCGTAAGCTTAATAGAATCTGGTTAAGCCATCAAGCTTGTATGAGGGAAATTATTAAGCACAAGGGGTTGGTGCACTATGATACACCTCACATGAAGAAAAAAACATTAGAGAGGCTAGGTCTACTGTCGGTCCGTCTGACGGTTGATAAAGATTATGTTGACGCTGCCATTGAGTATTTGAACTCACCTTAGGAGGAATGAGTGTTTTAGTTTATCACTGGAACAGTTGCACTTTGTTGTTTAATCGCAGCAACAAAACTCATGTGAGCACAAGAATTGGTCGTGCTCACTATACAATGCCCGCCCATGACTGCACATTCTCAAAGCATGGTGTACAAATGTTGTGGTCATTTTAGATGAGTACGTGAGACAAGTATACAAATATTGTGATCAATTTTTTACTAGCAGCATCTTTGGTTTAAGTTTTTGTTTATCACTGGAACAGTTTGCCACTGCAATATATATTTTCAGTACTCCATACTCACAATCTAAACGGAAATAACCACTGCAATATCCTCACAATCTATAGATCACAAATAACAACTGCAATATTCATTCCATGATTCACATCAAGATTCATAATTCGAAAATAAATTCCACTACAACAAGATCATGATTCATAAAACACACACCATCTTCACACATCAAGAGACATGGCTATTTCTTCCTCAACATAAACCCTAATTCATCTCGGTGTCAGCCACAAATGCATTCTCATCTTCGGCAACTGCAGTGGTGTTGCGACCGCAACGAGAACACACACCATCTTCACCTACTCCGACAATCGTCGCGCAGTCCTTGCACCAGTAGTCGTCACAGAGAAGTGGATTTCCACACACATCACAAGGTACCACGTCCATTGGCACCGGCAAGGAGCAAGCTAGACAACGGAATATCGAAGAATCACCTCGAACACCACAGTTACGGCACATTGCCGGGAACAAGCATCCATCACATGAAGATTCCAACGTAGTCCTCCATCCAATCGCAAGATTGGTGTTGCGAATGTACCTTGCCCTAGCCGAGAACCTTGAATCACCAGCTCCGACATTCGTTCCACGATCTACTTTCTGAAAAAGATCTTGAATGGTTGTGTAAATCCTCTCAAATTCATCCTCAAGTTCTTCCACCTCGCCTTGTGTGACTTCCACCTCGCCATCTGCCTCCTCCACCTCGGCATCTGCCTCCTCTACCTCGGCATCTACCTCCCCCACCTCGGCACAGACCTCCTCCATGCCCTCCACGTCAATGATAGTTGGGGGGAGATGAGGCAATGAACTGAATGTGTGGGAAGAGGAGGAACATGCGTTGCCATTTTATACAAGTTTCAGCATGCAAAACAGTAACCGTTTCACACTGCATTGTGGAAGAGGAAGATGAGAGGAAGTACTCCAACACGCATTAGAATTGTGGTGCATGCAGCGTGGGAAGAGGAGTAGGTGTTGTGGTGCATGCAGATTTAGTGGAGTGGTTTCCCACGGTGAAAGAGGAGTGGATCAGCTTTTGCATGCAAACATTGATGGACTACTAGTGCCAAATTGAATACAAATGTGCCTAGGGGGTGGAAGATTTTGGGACAAATAGTTTTTGGGATTTTGCCTTGCGAACTGGGATGGAGGGAGTACATCCTTGAGTCGTCGGAGAATCAGCAAGCTGCCTCATCATGAATCAACAAACGGAGGATGAGGTGTGGATCCTTGGGGAAATGACTGAAAACCATAAGGGTGCCTCTAACGGTTACATTGATGGTTGGGCTGTATGGGATTGGATTGTGGACTCTCTACATGGCTGGGTTGGCTCGTGGGATGTTGCTGCATGCCTCGTGGAGCTTGACGTAAATGAATGATGTGTGGATTGGTTAATCCTTAAGGAATGAATGGATTAAGGTTGGATTTAACTACACGGTGAGTAGGACGCCACGGGACCAAGTCTGGTGGCCGAGGGCGGTGGCGGGGGATCTACTCCCTGTCTCGCGATGGACGGGTGGGGCGGGACCTCTTCTCGCGAGGTGGCGTGGCCGCGATCCAGATCTTGGCGGCGCGGCGGCTGCTTCCGTGCGGAGACGTTGTTGATGACCTGGCTGAAGAATCGGGCCGAGTGCATGTAGAGGTGGACTCCGGTCATGTCCTGGCCGGGGTGATCGCCTCGTTGCACAGCGACGGATCCCTGGTCGGCGGCCCCGGGTGGTGGCGGCCGGGGAAGCCTAGATCGTCCTCGGCTGCATAGTGTGGACGTACCCATGTCCAAGGCGAAGTTTCTCCGGCGGTCCGGCATATTCGACCCTGGACCCCGTACGGTACAGAGACGGTGAAGAGTGTGCTTGGGGTTCATCCTAACGGCTCTTCCGGCATGTCGCGGTGGGCTGGCAACCCTCCCTCCATGCTCCAGTGGTGGCGTCCTTTGGCAATGGCCGGAGCGTTAGGATACACCGTGGTGGCAGTGCGGTTATGGATGATCGCCGGATCTGTGCGGCCAGCTCCGGGGCTTTGAAGGTGGTCTTGCAGATGCTCAGGTTGTTGGTTGGATGTTTTTGGGATGGATCCGGGTGAAAACCTGATCTTCGCCGGTGGCTGGTGATGGCGACGCCCATTGTCGCCATTTCCTTCATGAAGGCATCATCTAGGTGAAGCTCCCAACTCCTCCCACTACCTCCGGGGAAAACCCAAGATCAGTTGATCGGATGATGCCCCTAAAAAAAGTTGATCGGATGATGGCAGCGCTCTTGTGTCGTTCCCTCATTGGGGGCGCCATTCTTGGAGGTGTGCATTGGCTCGAGGGACCAGTAGACGGTTTTAGCGATGGAGCGGTGTTCCATGTTACACATCAACGATGTGGAGTCCTGGCAGCATGGCACGACAGAGTCCCTGGCGCCGTGATGGCGTCGATGGTAGGCCTGGTAAGGTCGATGAGTCAATACCTGCTTTGAAGATGGATCGGTGAAAGACGACGGCGGCGGCCTCGGAGAGTGTGTCGGACCAGTATGTATCCCAGACCCGGCAAGAGGCTTGGTTGGGGTCTCCAGCTTTAGATGTTAGGCTTTGGTGTGAGGTATGTTCGATATTCTGCTCGGACAATCGGCACCCCTTCATCAAGCGGATAGGAGTAGCGACATATGTTGTCAAGATGGTGGCTTCAGACTTACTGCTATATTACATTATTAGGTCTTTGTGGATAATTAATAAAATATATATGAGATGGGCTGGGAGGCAGCATGAAGCGGTGCTCGATGTGAACCCTTGGTTGTGCTCAAGAAAACCCAAGTCAGGTACTACTCTACTCCTGGCGTGGAGCAATCTGCAACCACTATCGAACATATGAGGCGCATTAGATTGTACAGAGAACTTAACTGTAACTGTGTTCAGCGGGCGTGGTGGCAATGTAAGGCAGAAGGTGTTTTTATTTTCTTTGAGTGTACGTAAATGTATTTATTTCTCGGCGTTTTTACTGCTATCAAAATTCAGTTTTTTGAAAAATGTACTCCCTCTGTTCCTAAATATAAGTCTTTCTAGAGATTTCAACAAATGACTACATATAAAGCAAAATACCTAAATCTACACTTTAAAATATGTCTATATACATTCATAAGTTATAGTCCATTTGAAATGTCTAAAAAGACTTATATTTAGGAACGGGGGAGTAGTTGCTTAACCTGGATGCAGCTTCGATCAAGTGTTGCTTGTTCAAGCGGCAAACACGAAACTGCAAGCCTATCAACTGACATGCTGCAAAATCTAGATGGACGCTCCAAAGACGATCGTCGGTGCTACAAGTCGGATGAAAAACGCTGCAAATCCAACCAGCACTAGTAGAAAACAGGGCTTTGGTTCGGCCAGAAAAGAGAATTAATCTCGGTTGCATTACGAACCGGGACTAATGTGAGTATTAGTTCCGGTTCGAGCGGCTAGGGCATCGTACACGCATTAGTCCCGCTTCAAATGGGACCTTTAGTCCCGGTTGGTGCCACGAACCAGGACTAAAGGGTGTGTTGCCCATTAGTACCGGTCGTGGCACCAATCGGTACTAAAGGTTAGACCTTTAGTCCCGGTTCGAGCCACCAACCGGTACTAATGGGGTTTGAGGCCTTAGTACTGGTTCATGGCACGAACCGGTACTGAAGGTCCCATTTTCAAACTCTACCCCCCCCCTCCCCCCCTTGGATCGCCTTTTCAGTTTTGTAAAAAGCAAAAGAAAATGATAAAAACTTTAAAAATTAAAATCCTTCCAGATGTGGTTATGTTACTACATGTACTAGTTAGGAAAATTTCAAAACTTAAATTTGGACATGTTTTGCAAAAAGTGTAGGGAAAATGTAAAACGGCTCTAACTTTTGCATACGATGTCAGAAAAAAAGTATAATATATCAAAATGTTCAGCACGAAAATCCGCATCCGATTCTGACCGCCTACAGCATGTTTGCAAATTTTTAGAATCCTCAAATTCTAAAAGGAAAAAAGTAATGCTCAATTTTTTTTTGTTTTTTGAATTTTTGTTAAATCTGGTCAAACTATGGTCAAACTACTTATTCAAGAAGTATTAGTGTTACTAAATAATTATTTCAGTTTTTTTGAATTTTGGTCAAATCTGGTCAAACTGTGGTCAAACTATGGTCAAACAATGGTCAAAGTAATTATTCAAGAAATATTAGTGTTACTAAATAATTATTTCAGTTTTTTTGAATTTTGGTCAAATCTGGTCAAACTGTGGTCAAACTATGGTCAAACTACTTATTCAAGAAATATTAGTGTTACTAAATAATTATTGTTTTTTAGAACAATAGTTTCAAACTCAAACAGTGAAATGTGTCACTTCATGCTCAAGCTAAATTCCTGAGGGTTAATAGGATTGACATCTTACTATTGTCAGGAAAACAACAAGTGCAGACTTGGAAACGAGGGAGAATAGAACTCGGAAGTTAAGCGTGCTCAGGCTGGAGTAGTGATAGGATGGGTGACCGTCCAGGAAGTTGGATGATTTGGAATGATGAGGGGTGATTAGAGATTAGAGGTTAAATTGAGCAGTCATGAGGGGTGATTAGAGATTAGAGGTTAAAATAATTCAGAAATTTGAAAATAAAAAAATTTCAAATTTTTTTTAAAAAAAGGTCATAAAATTTCCTATAGTACCGGTTGGTGTTACCAACCGGGACTAAAGGTGGACCTGCAGGCAGCGGCCACGTGGAGGGCCTTTAGTCTACTAGTGCATGTGGAAGCTACAAAGGATGACCAACATTGCTACAGGGCGGATGCGTGTCATTTCATGTTTAATGTGCAGCTGATATACATTTCTTCTAGACATTGACACCTTCCAGCAACTGCCAGCTGGCACCGTATTTATGCTATCTTGTCCAGCTGGTGGATGTTTTGGTGGATACACCAATTTTCACTTCCGTTACAACGTACAGACATGTCTGCAAGTCTTATTTTACTAATACGGTAAATAATAATTAGATTTCGTATAAAAACTATTAGTAATTTTCATGTGAGACATTAGGGACAAGTGCAAGCTACAAGGATTATAATATTAGAAAACACCTCTAACTTTTTGCACACAACTATCCGTGAGTCATGAGGTGGATGAAGAATGAGTGTGATTTTTTTCTCTCATTGAAATGCACGGGCATGTTTGCTAAGTACCAGTGACAGGCACCTAAACGTGACTGCCATTGGAAAGGCTTCGCCACGGCTAATCTGACACTAATTTGGCTCAGATAAACAGTGGCAGGCAGGGCGACGCAGGCGCCACTGGTATGTGACCACTCGTGGCCGTTGTTTTATTTTTTGTCCGCCACTTGTATATGGCCAGTCTCCTAGTAGTGTGCGTCCTCATAGTGACACCGTCATGGATCCACTGTTGACACTTGGCCGTTGCTTTATTTTTTTGTCCGCCACTATAAGTGGTGTTTTTAGCACAACTATAAGTGGTGTTGACACTTGGAACGGGTAGTCATCACATGCAATGTTCAGCTGGATAGGATATTTTAGCTCGCTTTGTCCGTTTTTGCCCGGAGAGAAATATTCACCTGTTGGCTCCACCCAAGTCAACAGTCAACACCCGGGCGAAGCTTAGTGCTTAAGTTAAAGCTAGCGAACAAAGAATATAAACCATTATAGATTAACGTGAGCCCTACCTGCTCACACCAGGGATATCGACACCCACTCTTTCCACGCTCCTCCTCTGGCGCCAATGTCCGTCCGTCTGAGTTTTTTAAGGCTAATGTCTATATTACTTAAGCCTTAAGCTTCTCTGCAGTATTCTATGTTGTGCTAATGCTTACATCGAATCGAATTAAGTAACGTGGAGAAGAATCATCCATCCGACGTCCAGTCCACGATCTCTCAAAAGACTGAAGGTCTGGCTGTTGCACTTTAATGCTGAGTATCATATACTAAGAGCATCCACAACCACAAACATCCACAGAAAGTAACCAGACAGCACACAAGAAAATGATTCTACAACCATAAACACCATTTCCAAATCATCAAATCCATATTATTACATAAAACATAAAACTAAGGTTGAGAGAATCTCGTTCGGACAATCTGGTTGCGCACGTCTGAGTATTGGTGCGGTCTCTCGTGAGGTAGAGTAGGACATAGGATACGCACCGGCTCACGGGACTCAAGGCGCCTCAATCACCCGTGCCCTACTCTTCCTTGTCGGAGCCCGTCACCGGTGGACATGAGATCGATGATGGATCCGTCGTGGTTGGAGCCGCCGACGTCCACCACAAGGTGGTTGCGGTTTCCGGCATTGGAGGGCGCTGAACTTAGTGCCGGAGAGTACGACTCCACCTCGCCAACGTCCACCGCAAGGGCGGTCATGGCGTCCTGCGCCTGTTGCCTCGCTCGGCGGGAATGCTGCGCCATATTGGGGTCGAACGACGCCCATGCGTTCACCTCCGACTCGGATCTGCTGCCCGCCATGCCGGTGAAGGCCGGAGCTGGCCAAACGGGAGCTTGTGGGCGGAGGGGAGTAGAGTAGTGTTGCATGCGGCTTGACTTTTGGCCGGAGTGCGAATAGGGTTTGATGTATGTGCAGTTGGGTGGGCTAGAGGGCCGGATCCGACGTGACACGCGCGTCCGGGTGAAGGGGAACGCAGCAGAAAACAAAAAATTTCCGACCTACGCACCAGCCCAGGACCACTATGGAGACTGCATACATGGTTTGATCTTTTTCGTTACCGACTCGTAGCGCAGCGGGAAGTAGAGTCGATGATGATCGGCGGTGCAGATCCCCGCAGCTAGGATTTACAACCTCCCAACCGCGAGGATGTATACCCTCATCTGCTCCTCAGACAGCCCTCCGGGAGGCGGTCGAACAGTCCCCCGGACGGTGTCGCGGACAGCCCTTCGGGAGGACCTTCGAAACTCGAACGGTCACTCGGACAGCCCTTCGGGAGGACCTTCGAAACTCGGACGGTCACACGGACAGCCCTTCGGGAGGCACTCACGAACTAAGACCGAAACTACGATCTCTCTACAGAGTTGCACACATACGGTGTCATCTATCTGGCAGGGCTTCGCCGTCCAGAACTAGTTCCTGCCGGAACCCAGACAGCCTTACGGCTCTACGAAACTCTTTTCGTGGGAGGGAGAGAAGAAGCCAGATAATGCATGGCATGTGTATGAGAGCAAGGGATGAGTGTGGAGGGCTGCCCCTCCACCTCTATTTATAGGAAATCCCAAGGGGGTAGGGTAGTTTCACAAAAAACCCAAAATGCACATGAATGAAGTCCTTCCACAAGGACCTAGGAGTGAAACCAAGGAACAAGAGGGTCCCCAAGGGGGGATACCCCATGTGGCCGGTCACACCCCCATGAGGGGCCCAAAAAATGGCTCCTATCCATCCATGTCATCCCCAAGATCTTTTGGAGCAAAGCCCCAAAAGGTGGCTTTCCATAAAGTAACCATAAAGCTGATTTTCACTATTCACGACGACATTTTTCAGCGTCTGATCGAACTGAAAATATTTATGTGGGCTAAGAACATTTCCAGTACCCACTAAAATGATTTTCAACGCGTTCCGAAACAATTCCGGTTTTAGTGATTTTCATCTGCGAAACGCATCTGAAGTGGCTCCGGCAGCTCCGGAACATTTTCGGTTTTTATCTCAGAAAATTCCAAAAAGCTTCCAGAATGATTCTGGCATCCTCCAAGAATTATCAGGCATGTGCCGAAACCAATTTGACTTAATGGTGTATCCCGAAACAACTTTTCGGTATCATCGAAACTTATCCAATGACCTCTCTCTGCGGTACGATTCCGCTGTCCGAAACTTTTCGGTGTCCGAAACTTTTTCGGTGATTTTCTCTCAGACTCCCTGTCTAGTATTCAGCAGATAGATGACCCTTAAGCGTGTGACCCTATAGGTTCGGTGAAGTATAGACATGACCCGGAACCCCTTCCGATCAATGATCAACATCGGAGCCGTGGACACCCATATTGACCCCTATACCCACACGAATAAATATTCGAGTGAACCTCCAGTTGCCGTGTGCTATTCCTGTTGCTTCGCGATATGTTACAAATACTCGAGGTGAGACATGTTGGCATTCCCGTGGATCAACAACTTGTCCACTATGCTAGTTACCTCGTTACCGGTATTGTTCTCTTTTCTCGTTATCGTGTTCCGGCATCCCCGTGATCAAATCACAAAGTGTCTGGCCAGACGATGATGGATACCGTAACACCGAGAGGGCCCAGAGATATCTCTCCATCGTCGAAGGAGCAAATCCCAATCTTGAGCTATCAAGTTACTTGACACACTTTTCCATGAACCCGTAAGCCGCCGTAATAGCCACCCATTTACGGATGACGTTTAACAAACCCCAAAGTTCATGAAGCAAGCATGAAGAAACTCGATACTCTCATGGTCTAAGGAATCATGCAAACGTTAACCATCTCTGTGTTATGTACCAATAAACTTGTGACGAATGAATCTCATAGCATAACATCATGCCGGGTCGATTCAACACAAATGTTCTCTTAACATTATGCCCTCAAGGTTGCTGACATAGACATGCCCATGATCAGGAAAACATAACCATCATGCAACACTTGAGCTAGTCTTAGAGGCCAGACTAGGAATACATTTTACCGTTTATTATTCCACACGTGCATATGAGTCTTCCTCCGAGCCTCGTGGTTATTGCAGACTCGAGAACCATAGCAGTTCTAGCATGGAACATAAACATAATTATGAACTCGGAGATAAATAATATCATTTATTATTGCCTCTAGGGCATATCTCCTACAGACTCCCACTTGCACTAGAGTCAATAATCTAGTTAATGCTAATGCACTTTACACCTGTGGCACACCGGTGTAAATATGCTTCACTTGTGGTATAGCCTGATGTCCAACGGATCTGACGACTTCAGTTCCGTGTGTATCTTTGCATGTCCTTGCGTTTTCACGTTTTCACAAAATTCATATTTTGTGTGGACTTGGCTTTGTATGTATGTGAATCACAGGTCGAACCTGGATTCCTCAGACTGAGTTATGGAGCAACTACCTGCAGTAGTGTCCCATTATCAAAAGCCATCTTGGAACTATACTAAGTTCATGAATGAACTATATGATTCAACATCTTCTTTGTCGCTTCTAAAGCGTCAACATACTTAGCCCTTGTTATAGAATTCGCCACAGTAACTAGTTTGAACAAATTCCAACTAACTGTGCCACCACATTGTGTGTTACACAAAACCCTTAACTTAAATCGAAAATCGCACGGTGAAAAGATGAAGACTATCGATGTAACATTTTACAACGAACTCTTCATGATCTCCGCTTGCAAGAAAACATATCATCAGTACTTACTCTAGTACTCAATGACATCTTTCACTGTTGTCCCACGATCAGTACTTTGATCACTTTAGTATCCATACTCGCAACACCTTGGGAGTATCGGACATATCTGGTTGTTTTACATACCATGGAATACATGATTAATCCAAACACAAAAGTGTGTGGAATCTGCATCATGTATTTTACTCATCAGTGTTTTGGGACACCGAGTCTTGCAAAAACTCCTTCCATGTGACTTTGGCAAGAATCACTCCTTGGCGTTTTAAATGCTAAAAGGTTTTAGCATCTTGTCAATATGCATTCATTGCTTAGCCCCATTAGGTAAATCTATCTCCATAGATCATCATGCCTAATGAGGCTATTTAGCCTAAGCACTTCATCGAAAAACTATTTTCAAATGAAGTCCTAATTCGTGTCAAGAAATTTATTTCCAATTACCAATGTGCCAAGCACATAAGGTTTTTAGAAATATTATTACGCTCCCACTTACTTTCTTGAATTACAAGCATCTTCGTTACCCATTGATGAAGTCAAAACCCCTTTGACCATTTCATCAAAACACGAAGATTCCAACTCCATTTTGCTCTCTTCTGTCCATTGTTGGAACTCTGAAGTTTGCATACCTACTAGCATCCTCTGGATCGACAAATTACTTTGGACTGTATCATATACAAGTCCTAGCTTTCATTTCCATCAGATGGAAATCCTTTTATCATCCATGTTTCATATCTCATGATTGAAATATGTATTAATTGCTAGTTCAACCCGAACCGACTTTAAGCATCGCTACGATGAAAACAACCTCATCGTAGTCAACTCTTGAACTTGTTATTTCAACAAGTCAAGCTTTATGGATAAAACATTTTTATCCATATCAGTTTTAAGTTCCATAAATATTCGTTAGACTCTAAGTCTTCCGAAATGTGTATCAAGGTTTTAATCTTGAATCACTTATATGGAAACTAACTTGGGTTGTATTGGCATTTAGCCAATTCCGGAGTCAGGGCCCATCAACGTTTCCTTGTGTATCGTAGGTATAATGTTGTCTAACAACAATATCTCGTTTGCGCACCTGAGAGGTTTGCACGAGCCTTGCCTACGTGGTTCAGCTGCAAGTTCGACCGAAGTTCATACATTTTATTGTAGAGACTTCCATAGCAGTCGCAGTAGGAAACTCTGGAATTACTTCCAAGGTCTCTTTCCTTTGATCTGATGACTTAGATACTGTTTATCTCGTCGAGTTGCACTATTCTCCCACTCACCTTTTTGAAAGAATCATTCTCTTTAAAAGCACACCGTTTCGCAGCAAAACTATTTGCCTCGGTATAGTGAGGGAGGAATACCCAACATTTTGGTATAACCTACAAAGTAGCACTTGTCTGATTTGGAATAGGTTTGTAACCTTTTACACAAGCCCCATATTCCAAATGTTAAGAAAAGATATAACATGGTTGGGCGTACCATACCTTGACTTCATTTCAACAGACCCGATGTAGCTCTTTTCAGTGTAAAAGCCGCAGTCTCTAAAGCATCACTTTAAAAAGGATAATGGCAAATTTATTTATGTCATCTTTGACCTTACCATGTCATAAATGGTTAGATTACATCTCCACGGACTTTTCACTTGCAGTGGTGTTCCGGGAGGTGCAAGTTATGAAACCCCTTTCACAACTCATCAGACATTCGCTAAACATGTAACTCAAATATTCCTTTGTGCAATCAAATTGCAGAAACATAATTTTCTTGTTACAATGACTTCTACTTCATTTTTGAAAACCTTTCGAATGATTTCAAAAGATCCAGACTTACGTCTCATCAAGTAAATATCCATATATCTACTTGAGTCATTTCTGAAGATAAATAAATCCACCACTAACAACACTTATCGGACTACACACATCAAATGTATGATCACTAATAAGTTTGTTGTTCGTTCCTTATTGCCTGTGAACGGTATTTTAGTCACTTCACTTTTCGGAGGAAAGTTGCAAGTGTCAGATGATTCAAAATCAAAAAGACTTCAAAATCCATCATAATGGAATTTTCCATGCGGGTTTCTCCAATGTGACCAAATGTAGTGCCACACTTGTGTGGTATTCTTTTAGTCTTGCGACATTTAGCGTCAGTGTTATGGATGTATCATATTACCCTCAATATTCATAACATACGTCCCATCTTGGATGGAAGCATGGCCCTTCATGTTATTCATAATACTTAACAACAATTGTTGTTTTTATGAACAACTCTTTTGCAACAAACATTGTGCAATGGGCTAGAGTGTATGAAACTCTAAAATGAATTATGAAAGTAAACCCAGAGGTATTGTATTATTATCAATATTCATAACATACATCTCATTCATAATGAAAGTATGGCCCTTGTGTTATTCATAACATCGAACATAAAATGTTCTCTTATGAACAACCTTCTTGCAAGATACCTTATGCAATGGGCTAGAGTTTGTAAAACTCTAAATGAATTATGAAAATAAATACAGACGACAATACACCGATGGAAGGTATAGTAACATTTACTATGTTCCTTGTGTATACCTTAACCTCATTTCTGGCTAGTCTTTTTAGGCCACAGTAGCTCTTACAGTGATTCGCAATTGAATGCAATCGAGCGGGTATCTTTGTGATTAACTCACAATACCCAAGAATTAGTGATTAACATGTTTAACCATAATTCCCAAGAACTATATCTTTGACCAGCCTACTATACAACAAAAACTTGTATGACATTCATACATGAGCTGGATATTCCAGTCATCTTTCTTTTTGCCTTTTTACTTCTAACAGTTTAACTTTTAGTATTTCTCCTACTCGCAAAAGAAGCACCCAACTTAAGAGTGGCGTTAGCCCCGGACTTCCTAGGCGTGTAAGTCATACTAACACCCTTTGGACACTTCCTTTCTCTTTAAGTTGTTGTTTTATTCACCTTTCATTATATGACAGGCGTTCTTCTGGATCCCTTTCCCAACAGTCAAATGCATAGTAAACACTTTTACTAATACTTGCAAACAAACATTGCTTTGTTTGTATCTGAAAATAATTTTCAGTTCCATGAATATCATATAACTATCCCAACTTTCGAAGTTTGGGTTTCATGGAAGCAAACATATTGCACTTGACTGAAACGGAATTATAGCTTTTGGATCGAAGGACGAGAGTCACATGATCCATAGCATTAGCGGGAGGATACGGAAAGCATGCGATAGGACAAAGTCCTTCTCGGCACTTTTGAGGACAATCCTCATATTACGTTACCAATCGTAAAGTTTTAACCAGATATTTAACAGTTATTCAATTTTAATAGGGAAGGTGGAAACGCGAGCCATTATTCTACAACTATTTTGCAAGAAACACTTAGACAGTGTTCATAATTAATTGCACTGAGAATTAAACATGTTAATTCAACAGTGCGCTCCCACTCAAATCAATATCTCTCACAATTAATTTTGAGTGATACAAGATCCAGACTTCAATTCATCGCCATAGAATCATCATCTCATAACGGGAATTTTAATCGGTAGGCCAACTTGCCGATCACATCGCTATGTGACTCTTGCTCATCTTTCAATGCGTGTGTTCCGAGCTCAGGACGATCCTGCCATGAACGTCAAGACAACCAAGTGATCTTGCTGCGAGGTCTGACCTCACCCGCCTCACACTTCTCTAATCGTTCGTACCCATGCATCCATGGCGCACCCCGAAAAGATAGGTGCCGTGACGGTGCTACACTTGGGAGAACACTAACTACTTGATATTTTAAGTGAGAGATCACCCTAATAAAAGCGACTACCGCGCAATCAAGAAGGGTGCATCATAAGGGATAAACATCTTAGGCAATTCATAATAGCATGATATGGTATAGCCCTTTCTGACGGAGAAGTATTTCATTTCTTCGTCTTCGGCATTCGCGTCGGTGGTCACCTTCACGAAGATTGCCACCACCTTGTCGATGCACCAGATAATATTGCTATCTCTATAGCTAACAAAATAATGCATTACAACAAGGTTGACACGCAGGTCATTAAAATGCAATCATATGGCTCCAACCATCATGCCGAATCATGACACGCAGGTCATGTTAATCAAATTACATCATATAGTCATCTCATACATAATCGAATTAGTATGAGCACTGCTATACCACATCATATGCACATCCTGCATAACCAAGTTAGACGCCTCTAATAGGTTTATGCAAAATTTTATTTTACGTGGCTTCTAAGGTTTTGACTTAAACCGCAGCTACCAACGTTTTATCATCAAGTATGATTATTCAAGTTGCTACATTAACATCTCGGGGTGTATGAAACACGAGATAATTAAATCTCGAGCCCCATACTAAACTTCGTCATACGCATGACCCCCGTGCAGATAATATCTGCAATGCCCTTTCATCTGCGAATTTCATCTTTCTTTTGACTACGGCAGAACCCAAAGAACTGATAGCACTTCCATGATCAATCAGGATCACGGATTGCCAGAACTTTGTCAAATTCCACCATGCTGTCTCGAGATTGAGCAAACGCAAATTCTAGGGAAGCAACAAGAACCTCGGGTAACAGATTTCATCTGTCACCCGCATAAATAATTTTCAGCAATAGATCTCATCTACTACCTAATTATATTATGCAATACCCATACATCTCCATGTATTCTAGATCGAAACCTGCATCTACGCATAGCACGGCTCTTGATGCCACTGTAGGGGAACGCAGCAGAAAACAAAAAATTTCCGACCTACGCACCAGCCCAGGACCACTATGGAGACTGCATACATGGTTTGATCTTTTTCGTTACCGACTCGTAGCGCAGCGGGAAGTAGAGTCGATGATGATCGGCGGTGCAGATCCCCGCAGCTAGGATTTACAACCTCCCAACCGCGAGGATGTATACCCTCATCTGCTCCTCAGACAGCCCTCCGGGAGGCGGTCGAACAGTCCCCCGGACGGTGTCGCGGACAGCCCTTCGGGAGGACCTTCGAAACTCGAACGGTCACTCGGACAGCCCTTCGGGAGGACCTTCGAAACTCGGACGGTCACACGGACAGCCCTTCGGGAGGCACTCACGAACTAAGACCGAAACTACGATCTCTCTACAGAGTTGCACACATACGGTGTCATCTATCTGGCAGGGCTTCGCCGTCCAGAACTAGTTCCTGCCGGAACCCAGACAGCCTTACGGCTCTACGAAACTCTTTTCATGGGAGGGAGAGAAGAAGCCAGATAATGCATGGCATGTGTATGAGAGCAAGGGATGAGTGTGGAGGGCTGCCCCTCCACCTCTATTTATAGGAAATCCCAAGGGGGTAGGGTAGTTTCACAAAAAACCCAAAATGCACATGAATGAAGTCCTTCCACAAGGACCTAGGAGTGAAACCAAGGAACAAGAGGGTCCCCAAGGGGGGATACCCCATGTGGCCGGTCACACCCCCATGAGGGGCCCAAAAAATGGCTCCTATCCATCCATGTCATCCCCAAGATCTTTTGGAGCAAAGCCCCAAAAGGTGGCTTTCCATAAAGTAACCATAAAGCTGATTTTCACTATTCACGACGACATTTTTCAGCGTCTGATCGAACTGAAAATATTTATGTGGGCTAAGAACATTTCCAGTACCCACTAAAATGATTTTCAACGCGTTCCGAAACAATTCCGGTTTTAGTGATTTTCATCTGCGAAACGCATCTGAAGTGGCTCCGGCAGCTCCGGAACATTTCCGGTTTTTATCTCAGAAAATTCCAAAAAGCTTCCAGAATGATTCTGGCATCCTCCAAGAATTATCAGGCATGTGCCGAAACCAATTTGACTTAATGGTGTATCCCGAAACAACTTTTCGGTATCATCGAAACTTATCCAATGACCTCTCTCTGCGGTACGATTCCGCTGTCCGAAACTTTTCGGTGTCCGAAACTTTTTCGGTGATTTTCTCTCAGACTCCCTGTCTAGTATTCAGCAGATAGATGACCCTTAAGCGTGTGACCCTATAGGTTCGGTGAAGTATAGACATGACCCGGAACCCCTTCCGATCAATGATCAACATCGGAGCCGTGGACACCCATATTGACCCCTATACCCACACGAATAAATATTCGAGTGAACCTCCAGTTGCCGTGTGCTATTCCTGTTGCTTCGCGATATGTTACAAATACTCGAGGTGAGACATGTTGGCATTCCCGTGGATCAACAACTTGTCCACTATGCTAGTTACCTCGTTACCGGTATTGTTCTCTTTTCTCGTTATCGTGTTCCGGCATCCCCGTGATCAAATCACAAAGTGTCTGGCCAGACGATGATGGATACCGTAACACCGAGAGGGCCCAGAGATATCTCTCCATCGTCGAAGGAGCAAATCCCAATCTTGAGCTATCAAGTTACTTGACACACTTTTCCATGAACCCGTAAGCCGCCGTAATAGCCACCCATTTACGGATGACGTTTAACAAACCCCAAAGTTCATGAAGCAAGCATGAAGAAACTCGATACTCTCATGGTCTAAGGAATCATGCAAACGTTAACCATCTCTGTGTTATGTACCAATAAACTTGTGACGAATGAATCTCATAGCATAACATCATGCCGGGTCGATTCAACACAAATGTTCTCTTAACATTATGCCCTCAAGGTTGCTGACATAGACATGCCCATGATCAGGAAAACATAACCATCATGCAACACTTGAGCTAGTCTTAGAGGCCAGACTAGGAATACATTTTACCGTTTATTATTCCACACGTGCATATGAGTCTTCCTCCGAGCCTCGTGGTTATTGCAGACTCGAGAACCATAGCAGTTCTAGCATGGAACATAAACATAATTATGAACTCGGAGATAAATAATATCATTTATTATTGCCTCTAGGGCATATCTCCTACACCGGGCACGTCAGGGCTTTCCCATATCTGACCAAGATATGGGCTGGATATGGAAAGTATCGGTCAGTATTGGCATTTGGGCCAGATATGGGGTGCTCAGTTGGGTGGAACTTTTCATCCGGACACTGACCAGGCAGCCCGTCTGAGCGTTTGGGGCAGGTATGGGGAGTCTGGTTGTGAATGCTCTATGTTCATGCATATGATACTAGTCTATGATACTGCTTTCACAAGACAAAGTATTGTATGTTAGTATTTTGGATTGCCTCACTTGTTGTCATGCCTGACACAGTGTAGTACTCCCTCAATTTTTTGTTATTTCACATATTACCTTTGCGTTGAGTCAAATTTTATTAACTTTGACCAAGTTTATACAAAAATATATTTACATCCACAATACCAAATCAATACCATTAGAATCATCACTCAATATGTTTCATACTATATATATATATATATATTTTTACTGAAATTTTAAATTATTTTCGATAGACTTGGTCAAATTTAATAAAGTTTGGCTTAGGTCAAAACTATCATGCAAAGTAGGTAAAAACAGAGGAAGTACAACATTTAACATGATAATGGCATGCCACCTCACTCAGATTGCCTGGTTGCCATCCTTAAAACTTGCTATGATACCCCCATCGTGGGGGTGGAGAGAAGTTCGGAGCCAATAGGGATCTCTGTATGTAGATTATGAATTGGTGACCGAGATGGTGAACTTATTACCAAGATTCATGACCCCTGGGACGAGTTATAAACCTTATGTAATGTTTACAATGTATTAATTTCCGGGGAGAAGTTTCCGTTGTATACCGTGAACAGCTTGGGTAAGATTTAGTTAATTCTCAAAACTAGCGAATCCTTCTTACTACTCCCTCCGTTCCAATGAATAAGTAGCACGCATCCCAAAATACAAGTTTGACCATAAATTAGACCAATCAAATATGGTATGTATCTGATAAAAATTATGTCGTCGAATTCATATAGAAAATAAGTTTTCAATGGTTAACTATTAAATCAGAAAAAAATTGACGTAATTTTCATGTGCCTGCCTTATTCATTGGATACTTAATAGATATAAAATGGTAAGGAAAATGGCCAAGATTTAAGGAATTTCTAAATCTGTACGTTGGAGTTAAAACGTTTTTAGTCAAATCATATTGAGATTTACGAGTGGAATGCGAAAGATCATCAATTACGATATGTTTAGCACACCGCAACAACTCTTTAGATCATTCGTCTATGAGTTGAACGGGCATGATCATCATATACGATTTATAAGTGTAGTCCACATGACAACGTGACTGGGAGTTTGGATCATACATTGAGATGGATAGACCATCAAGATCAGTACGAGTACGAAAAGATGGCAGGTCTAGATTAGATCTTAGGTGGATCGTCAAGTCACGACTCTTTTGCAAAGGTTAAACTAATCGTGATTAGCGTAGCCGGTAATTAGGCTAGGTGGATTAGTTTTATGCATGTCCGTGTAGCTAGATCAGTTTGGTTTTGTCAGGGTTTACGTCCAGGTTAGACTCTAGATGTTAGTACTCTCTTCGTCCGAAAATACTTGTCAGAGAAATGTATGTATCTAGATGTATTTGAGTTTTAGATAAATCTAATTTTACCTATTTCTCCGATAAGAATTTCTGGACGGAGGTAGTACTAGTGAATGTTGAGTCTACGAAACTTGGTGTAAGAGAAGAACTCCGAGTCTCATTAATAGACAAAACTATTTATATCTGCAATACAAAATATATATAATCTACGTCTTGTGAAGTTTGATTTATCTAACGATGTGTATTCCGTAATCTAGATGTGTATATTTTTATGTATAAACTTGATTAAAGTTAATAAAGTTTGACTTAAAAAACTATAGGCACTACGTTGTGGAACGGAGGATGGGAGCATGGATGTGGAGCGCGTGCGGACTCAGGCATTGGTTTGGGAGATCCTATAAATCCTGAAGGAGAGTGCATACCTGCATAGATTGCACACATCAATTCCATTTGTTCATTTTGTTGATACGCCTCAGTTGAGAGCTTGGGGAAACATGTTCGGCTTCGGACACCATTCACCGCCTATCCTCGAGCGCACCTGGTTCAAGATCTTCTGCCGCGCCGACGAGGGGTTCTCCCTCACGGTCCGTGACGACGCTGTCGTCCTCGTGGGAGAAGACGACGGCGATGAGCACCAGGCATGCGCGCCTTGCCAATCATGCTCCTTCATTTGATTTGCTATACATAATACTAGTACATAACAGATTGGATCGATGTGCGCAGCACTGGTACAAGGACACGAGGCACAGCGGCAGCGTCAAGGACGAGGAAGGGCAGCCGGCGTTCACGCTGGTGAACAAGGCCACCGGGCTCGCCATCAAGCACTCGCTCGGCCAGTCCCACCCCGTAGGCTTCCTGCTTCATTTCCTTTGCTTCACGAGCATGCACTATGTAGTAGCCAACACAACCATGTAGAGTACAATAATCTGCTTGCTACTGCGCCGTTGTGCATCGACGGATGGATATATGTTTTTGCAGGTGGAGCTGGTGCCGTACAACCAAGAGTACAGGAATGAGTCGCTGATGTGGACGGAGAGCGAGGACGTCGGCAAGGGCTACCGGTGCATCCGCATGGCCAGCAACATCGACCTCAACTTCGATGCTTTCCACGGCGACAAGGACCACGGCGGGGTGCGCGACGGCACCACTCTGGTGTTATGGGAGTGGTGCAACGTGCAAGGGAAAGAACCAGAGCTGGAAGATCCAGCCATTGGGCACGGAGGCCGACGCGCCACCACCGGCTTGCGGCATCCAAGAGCCGCCTGTGCAGGAGACTAGGGCTGGGTACTGCAGTGCTGAGACATACCCGGCACCTGCTGCAGGTCAGTGGCACCACGGCCACCAGCCAGGCCCAGGATACCAGCAGCCTTACCCTCAGCAGCCAAGTGCGGGGTACGGGTATGCCTACGGTGTTGGTGTTGAAAGGTATGGTTATCTGGCACCTCCGCCGTCCGCAGAGACCACCGTGCGGATCCTGTGTCGAGCCAACGAGGAGTACAACCTCACAGTGAGGGACGGCACCGCATGCCTCGCACCGGCTAACCCGGCCGATGACTTCCAGGTGGATTTTTTCAATCTCTATACATCTGCTTGCACCTCTGCCTGAATGCACGCGCGACTTGACTTGACGATGTTGTGTGTGTGTCCCCAACCAAAAATGTCTATAGCACTGGGTCAAGGACATGAGGCGTAGCACTAGTATGATGGACGAAGAAGGGCACCCTGGGTTTGCCTGGTGAACAAAGTCACCGGTGAAGCCATCAAGCACTCCCATGGACAGAGCCACCCGGTTAGCACATGAATCAAATTTACAAGCAACAACCATTCTTGCTTTTTATACACCACTAGTAGTAGCTTGATATATATCAATGTGTCGGTGCGTGCATATCGATCAGGTGAAGCTGGTGCCTTACAATCCGGAGTATCTGGACGAGTCGGTGTTGTGGACCGAGAGCAAGGACGTGGGCGACGGCTTCCGCTGTATCCGCATGGTCAACAACATCTACCTCAACTTTGACGCTTTCCACGGTGACAAGGACCATGGCGGCGTGCACGACGGCACCACCATCGTGCTCTGGGAATGGTGCGAGGGCGACAACCAGCGCTCGAAGATTCTCCCCTGGTGTGAGTGCATCCCTTTCACTACTCACCCCTTCCACTTATGCAAGGCCAGATCTATTTATTCTTAAGTTAACCTTTTTTTCAGTTTGTAAGATATGAGGTTTGGCATAGGCAAGCTAATACGGCTGTACAAATGATGTTTTTTCTAGGTGAACCGTGTACATGAGTCAATGAATCCCCTAGGTTCCTGTTGAGTACAGTCATGAATGATGTAACGTTCATTGCAAATGAATAAACTGGCCGAAAAAAGGTATATCATCAAGATAGATTTTATGGTTGGTATTGAAATATCTATCTATCTATCTATTATATACATAAAACAGAAGTCAAACAAGCCATCACGTTCGTCCACATATGCTAATTATATTTACATCATCCGATCAAAAAAATAACGGCTGAGATCTAAAAGTTATTACGTAACATATAAAGATGTATGTACCAATATATTGGACTGTCACGTAGATATTTCTAATGTATATAGACTTAAAGCTTCGATGTCGGATCAGGATGTAAAACACAAGGCACGTTACCCAAGAGTCTTTGTCACGCACGGTGCTGGTTTCCTTTACCGATTTAATTTCCTAATGAGCCCCGAAGGCCATACAATAAAAAAAGTGGCTGCATACTAGCGCGTAGTACTAATCAGAAGCGCCCTAAAAAAACTAGCACATGCATGTATATGAATTAACTAATGTACAGTTTAAATTGAAGCGCTCTTAAAATAAGAAAAAGCTCAATTTGTCGGTAAGTAAAAGACCATATAGTCATTCTGTATACACATATAGTTGCTAATTTATTTTCCAGTGGTTGTTCATTACACGTAGGTAGAATTTTATAAATAAACATATTATTTTGTCATATTTATCTATCTACGGAGTATAAGCTAAAAAGGCAAAAATGTATCGATAGAATGCACGATACTATTTACAACTACAGATCCACAAATATCTTTATTTTTTAATTTAGAAATAAATATATTTAATAATGATGAAATTACTCATGCCTGTAGAGCACATCTAGAATTACATGTGCTATTTATTTTAAAATGTTCTAGAATCTACAAATATGTCCCTCTTTACTATTGAAAATTCTAGGCACACTATATAAGTATATAGATGGTCTCTAACTCTAGATACGTTTTTCTCTTTCCGCCTTCTCAAATTTCACTTGACCCAAGAATTTGTTTTTTCTTACTTCCGAAAAAAATCTTGGACCTGAATTATGGGTATATGGTTTTTTCCAACCCCATATATGTTTTATCTTTTTCTATCGAGAAGATTTTAGTTGTTCGCGAAGGCAAAATCCGTAATTCAGATTCACATATCAGTTTAGTTAGCACATGTTTTTGGCAAAAGATGAGAAGTGTGTATCAATTGAGGCCATATGTTTTCTCAAAAAAAAAGGCCATATCCGATGGCCATGTCTCAAATTTTATACGCCAACCAACAGAAGGAAATCAAATGCATAATTTTGTCTCTAACATATATCTGAGTGTGCATATATTAGAAGCGCTATTTTTCTATATCTTGGTGCTATATTAAAATAAATTTGGCATTGTGGCAAATAGTTAGATTGGAAACAACTCCATTTTTATTTCTTTCCAATTTGTAGTTTTGTTAGAAAGTTTTCCATAGTTTCGAATGTCAAATTAATGACACAGTAACAACTCAGAGCAATAATAAATATGTAAAATACAAAATAGATTTATATGCACTCGCGAGAGTACAACAAAGACGAACAAAGGTATGGATGAATCAATGGTAACTAGCGAATTTCATGATTATTAGGGAGAAATAGAGACAGGCTTAACTAGAAAGGATAAAATGTTATAAGATGTGTACATTCGATGAACAATATGAGCAAGCAAAATAGAAGATCAATTCCAACATGCCACAATGTGCACGAACGAGCATATTCATCCACATAAACTGGATAATGTGCCTTATTAAGTATATGGTGGGTCCATGGATCCTTAAATCAATTTTAGGCATATAAAAATACAAATTTGGATTGGAATAAAGGGGAAACCGTAAAAGTCTAGAGCAGTAAGTCCAGTTGAATAGGAGCTTGTATATGATTTGCAATTCACTGCATGCGAGGTGGAGTGGAGGAGGGAGGTTAGAGATCAATATGAAAGTAAATGCTTTCACATGGTAGGTCACAAACTCAAATAACATCAATTTTCATCATCGGCCTTGCCAAAAACACTAAACGATCATCAGTAGATTTATATCAAAATGCAATCATATTTCTGCAAGACATATTTCTCATTGATAATTAATCACGAGAACAAAAATAGCTTCAAGAGAATATAATTACAAGTAAAATAGTATGAACTGACTTTTGTAACATCATCAAGACAAAACATTATGTATTGATCCTAGCCGCGCAAATGCATGGGTTACCCCGCTAGTTGATTTGGTATTTTAGGTGCTGATTTTATTGTGTGCAAATTAGGTCAAACTTGAACCGTTTGAAATAAAATAAAATTTATGTTGTCCGGTCTAGTTAGCTAGACTTAATTTCCTGTCATGCAGGGGATGAACCCAGTTTCTCCAGTAATCTAATCCCTATTATTTTCCCTGCATTTGCAGAGAGGGGTTCGGGCAAGACACTAAATTGGGGTTTTCCATCTCTAAGCGTGGAGCCGGGAATAAACAAGGTCTTGAGTAATGGTGTCAATCAAGACTTGAATGCAGTTTTTCCAACTGGACAAAAATTACATGCTTGATTAGGCAAAAGAGTTTGATTCTAGCTACTTGCTAGTTTCTTGTGGGTCACTTTTCTAGATCCATGTTTGGTCAGTTCATTTCCGTTGTTTTCTTTTGTTGCATCCCGGTCAATCTTAGTCGTTTCATTTATTGGAGATCTATGTTGGAATTTCACAACATACGTCCCATCTTTCCTTATTTATAATTCTGCCGTCCCTTCCCTTTTTAGTGGAGGATCCCCAACATAGTGTAGTGGTTATATTCTTCAGCCAGCCTTATGCATTTCTCGTTCACAACAACAATTCAGAGTAGTATACGGAATGGGTGTGCCGCTTCACATTTTTAGACTAGTAGTAAAGGAAAAAATGCATGAACTCATAAATCCATATATCAAACCTTTTTTGTTAAATTTATTCACAAATTCTTGGAGATGTCCACCATTGTTTTCTTGAACATGATGAAAAAAATATGAATTAACATTTCAGAATCATGACCCAAAAAAGTGTATATACGATTGCACACTATCGGAAACGACCAGTTTGCCGAGTGTATTTTGTCGGCACTCGGCAAAGAAGCCAGCGCAAACCTAGTGCTCGGTAAAGGCCTATCACTGAGCATAGTTTTCAGCACTTGACAAACAACTGGACATGTTTGCCTGCTCACCATGGTTGACCGCACATCTGTTGTGCCTTATGACGGAAGTCACATATGTCTGACCGCAAGCAAGCGACTACAATGTAATGATCACACTGGTTGACCACTTTTGGTTGTTCAAGCGTCCATCACCCCTCCAACAATAAAAGTAAGAAATGTGGAAACATTTCAACCATTTGTATTAGGGAACTTGTAAAGGAAGCCGGGTTTATACATATATAAAGTCTAAATTATAAGTGAACCAGAATACCATGACAACTCTAGTGTGCCAAATATAAGAACATGAAAAAACATCTAGCTGCACAAATGGGTGGCTACCCCTACTAGTTTTATTTTAAGGGAGAAAATAAAGAGTATGTACAAAATTACATATTACAACTGGGCTTGAGGCGACCATAACAACCAGAGGTTAAGAGAGAAAAAGGAAACTAAGAATCGAGACAATTCGTGTGCACACTATGGGAAAAACCTTGTTTATCGAGTAAATTTCATCTGACACTTGGAAAACAAGGCATTTGTCGTGTGTCCCGGACAAAACACTCATAAAAAAGGAAACTCCGCAAAAATGTGCTTTGCCAAGTGTTAAACTCGGAAAAGAGGGTCATTACCGAGTGTTTTCCAAAAGCAATATAAAGATGTGTACATTTTAATTTCAATACAAAATTTTGAATTTTGAATTTGTTTTTCTAGGTATATATATATATATATATATATATATATATATATATATATATATATATATATATATATATATATATATATATATATATATATATATATATATAGTGATGCTATTCATCACCCAGGGTGCAGAATAAGTTATTCTTCACCCGAGGTAATCTTATGATCACTTCATAATTAAATTACATTTGGAATTCAAATAGTTACATTCCTATTGATTCACTACGTAAAATTTGGTATAAAAAATAAAAATATAGATCATAAGACAAGAAAATTTGGAGTTTATGTATATTTTACACTATGTTTTCACGTTTGTAATTTTACATAACATAAAATATTTTTTACGGCGACTATATATTTTCTTACGGTCTCTTTATATATATAGAAGTAGATAATGGATTTTCTCGAGTTTATAACTCACTTTTTATATACATATAGTTCAAACTGAATATTATTCGATATATAGCTAGAAATGCATTGCATCTTATATATAGTTATCAGAGGCACCAATCGAGCCACCATGTTAATCCTGAAAATTACCTACTAATGCACCAATCGAGCCACCATGTTAATCCTGAAAATAATCTACTAATGACCATTAGATCTTAGTTATATTCAGGGAACTATATGCGATGATGTTTAGAAGTACATATTATTTTGCAATTCAGGATGCAATAAGCCCATGATAGTACATACGTGTTACACTAGGAAACATCCCAGGAGATTCCATACATGTTACACTAGGATACGTGCATGCCATAAAAAAACTAGGATGCACGCAAACTAATGTAGTTTTCTATGCATGCATGACACAGCAAGAAATATACTATGTGCATATCATGGATCAGTGTAACTATGTTCGTTCTCTTCTTTACAAATCTGGGTAAAGTATACCAAGAAAAGAAAAACACTGTACAGTACTTCAGTGTGGGTGTGCGTACATCTAGGTATCTAAACTATTTTCTAATTGTCAAAAAAAAGGATATCTAAACTATTTTTTCTTATTCAAAAATCACATAGTTCAATTATTTTGCATGGCAATCACATAATACATATATAGTCACAATTGGTATGTGTTGTGCAGATAGTCACGTCCATGAATCATGCTTACATATATAATAAAAAATGTTTATTAAATGCACACGGTATTCTGAAAGTATACATTAATTAGTTTTTTAAAAAGTTAGAAATATATAATAATTAGATAATCCTACATTACATGAAATATTCAAAATTACAAAATCGTGCAAGTGACCCAAAATTACATGGACGTGAGCACTTTATTAATAAAAAAAGTGCGATGACGGCGGCGCGCCTTCGGCTCGCTTCGGTGCTTGTAGTGGTCACTAGGTGGTCTACGAATCTGGATGTAATTTTTATTTCTGGTATTCGTTGTACTGCCATTATTGAAAATGAATAGATTGGAAGTTTTTCCGCAAAATAAATAAAAAATAAAAAAAGGAAATGGCTTCAGATGTATAAAGCTATATATCGTGGACTAAAAAATAAAACTTTGAAAATATTGTAGGTGAGATTCAAGTCATATTGGGGAACTTTTAAGACAACAGAAGTTTGTATTTCTCGAACCTTACAGGCCGAGCTTAACAATATTCAACCAAACCTCCAAATTTTAATGTTGGAACATTGAAAATAAGGATGCCTTCGAATATCTATAGTGCAACGATCTTCCATGCCAGTAGTAACCACTAGAGACCAACATCAGAGATGATATATGCATAATAATCTAAAAGGAAAACATTTGTATTTACAAAATATAAAAAATATAATGCACTATGTTTTGTGTATGTCCATAATAAGAAATAAGGAATATATATTATACCCTATGAGAATAAGTAGTAAAAGGCATTCATAGTATATTATGTATGTTGAATTTCTACAAGGTTTAAATAAAACAATACTTCTAAAACTTTCTATGTACAGTTCTAAATTTGAAGAAATTGCTAGCCCGTGCAGTAGCACGGGTTCATGACTAGTGTCTTAAAATTAGAAATTGGTTCAAAAAATGGTGTGATCAGGGATGCCTAGATCCAGTGACGGGGCAGGTCGTGGAGGCCCATGCCACTTGGATCCAACGATGGCCGGTGCCAGAAGGGCTGTGGCGGCGCACGGGGGCTGTGGTGGCGCACAAAGGACGAGGCTAAAAGGCATGGTGAGGGCTGGCTCACAAACCGACGGCATAGTGTGAACAAGGGGCTGGCAGTGGTCTCCCTGCACAAGGGGCTGGCGGTGGTTTACGAGTCTGCACGAATGGTTCACAGGAATGGGATGAGTTTGGAAGCTCATGAAAACAAAGAGGTGTTGTACTATACGTTAGAGGCAGTGCAGCATCTATTTAGTGGTAATGTCAGATGAACGATGTAGAAAGTAGCAACCCAATAGTGTAGTGCTGAAATTGTAGATGTATCGAGTTTTGTATTGACAGGTTGACGTCTGAATGCGCGATGTGTCCACTGAACTATTTGTAGATGGTTTCAAAGGATTAGTGCACATATGGATAGGATTAGTGCACACATTGATGTTGTTATATCTGCGATCATACCCTTGTGCCACCCTGACCTGCAGGATCAACAGTCCCGGGTTTATCACGGAGAACTATTACCGCTCTATATTTGTAAAAAGTTAGGGTAAGTTGGAAGAAATTAGGATAAGTTGTGATGTTTGAGTTAAAATATGAAGATTGCTTCTCTAATTTCTTCCGACTTATCCTAAAATCATGGTGTGTGAAGTACCAATAAGAGACTGATTCCTGTTAAGAAAAAAATCAAAAATTATCTGAAACCTTTGTGGCAGAAAAAGTCTTGTTAAAGCAAAAACCAGTCCCATATATGGCTCGTCCTCAAACATATATGGCTCATTCTGAAAAAATATTACACATTCAACTTTTGTAACAATTTACATGTAGCTCATTGTAGGATAAGGACACCATACACACTCAAGACACACAATTCACACTACTTCTATTTATGTTAGCTTCAAAACTTCATCGAGTAAAGTTGAAGTTTCAATGAAAATTATCGAGGCAACCCACATATGACAGCAATGAATGAAGTGAAGGCTCTCAGTCAAGCAGAGGAGTAATTATATTTACAACCTAGTGACAGCTCTAGCAGATTTGAACATGGCAGGGAAATCTTTTTCACGACAAAACCCCTAGCATAGATAAATCTCTCTTATAAAGATATAATTTTCCTAATTTATCTCTTTCACTATCATGCACTCCAACAGTCGTAGCCTTCCAGGACTTGGCACGCAGCTGGTATTTTTTTCTTAGCAAGAACTTCTTCTTGATCCTTCCCTTTTCTCTTCCTCCCCCTTGTCACCTTCACATCTTGAGTCAACTTCTCAAGAGCTTGCTTGCGTAAATTAAAATGGATTGAGAGGCCACAAACAAAATATGAATGTGTACAATACACATGAATCATAAGCTGCATAGTCCCCCTTCAGTTGACTACGGAATATGCATACTAAAATCACGAGCAGGGAAATACAGTCTTCCTCTCCCCTGCCAAGTATCATAGTTTTTTTTCCTGAGCGGCGCCTCCTTTGCGGCTTTAATTTTTAGGCGGCAATTTTGCCATGTCTTCTGGTCGATCTTCCAGGTAAGCGTGACCGCCGGATCCTCCACCACCGCCATCTCTGGCAGGTTCTCATATAGGTCCCTGCGTCGGTGGCGGCAAAAAAAGACTAGAGTTGGGTGAAGAGCGGCGGGATGGGGGGAGTGGAGGATTTTGCCACGGAACGGTGCGACCAGCTACATGAGTGTGGGCTCCTCCTTTGCTTTAAGTGGGCCATAGGTGTCGGAGTCCTATGTGGCTCGTGGCCAGATCTCGGACTCCCGCACCCCCCGCCCCCAATGGTTTGGCTCCGGTTTGTGGCAAAAGGTATTCCCGACTGCTCCACGGACCGATAGGGGACGACATTGGATGGCTTGTAGAATCTGGACAGATACGAGCGATTTGAGGATCCGCGTTGGAGATGCCATCTTGAGAACCTATTTAAGTGGATGTGACATCAAATAACAAGTCACTAGATTGTATTGAAGCATTAGGCAAGACAGCACCGTGATAGAATGGCCCAATTAAATCAATTTCAGTATGTGAGGAATGTACGTATAATCAACGTTTGATGCTTTTGCTGAACAGTTTATCTTTGTTGATGAAATGCTAAGTAAAAAATACAACATGCATGAGTTATTCCCTAATTAAGAAAATCAAGTTTTGAATTAAGTGTTCATAGGGTGAACTACACACTATATGCATAATTATGCTAATGTGGTGGAAAGTACATCTGAACTCATCGATTTCTAGTGCAGTGTTGGCACATTTCTTATAATCGATATTTATTTATTTATTATGAAGAAACATAGGGCGGGAGAGTAAATGGTAAGATTGTTTGAGATTCAAAATCGACTTGTACCATGATATGGAAAACTACTTTTCACGTCATACGCACATGGAATCATGTTGATCACCATTTGCCCAGTTTGTTAGGTTACAGTCGTTAAGAAAGTAAAATACACAATTGTTCAGATGTCTTGCTGGAAGGGATATTAAATTACTACTGTACAAAAGTAAAATAATACAAGTACAGATCTGTTGGATGCCTTAATGCTTAAGCGATCCACAACTGCTAACATGGATCCAAAGTCTTCGATACAATCGATTCCAGCGAAAAACAACAAACAGAAATTTGTATACGTTACGTCCAGTGTGATAAGCTACCTAAGCTCTGGTGTACTTTCCCCTTAGACCTATCTGACCCGAACCTGGGCACACATACTCTGCGGACGGTGAAATGTCTTACTGCATGAGCTTCGCATATACCCTGTTTTTAGTCGAAATATCTCTTCAATATGTAGTCTTGAAGATGTTGCTTGAGGAACCTACAGAAAATATGTTATATGCTGATTGTCAGTATGTTTGCTGTGTTGTGTGTTTCACGGTCTATTGGGAAAACCAACGTACTCGGGAAACCGAAACTTTGTTGAGTCACTTGGCAAATTAACAGAAAGCACTCAGCAAATAGGTTTTTGCCAAGTGTTTTTTATAAGATACTAGCATACAAATAAAAAAACAATTACATGCATGTATTCATTTGGATTTTGAAAACCAAACTTCACCGGATAGCCTTGAAATTTTCCAACACTCAAGATACAACAGTACCATACATGAAAAATTTTGGCATGTTGCGGGGTCAGTTTGCTACATTAAGCTATGAAACACATTATTAGGCATTTAGTGTACATAATTAAATGTTGAACTACAACGTCATGAAAAGCTAGCAAAATTGTGTTGAAAATCATATTTATGTTCTTCAGTGGATGGTTAGGCCTTATCCAATAAAAGGACAGGAATTTTAAACATGATGGTGTCAAGACTCCACCCCAAACATGGAGTTTATTAATTTTTAATTTTGAAAACAAAAAAATCTGAAAAGCATGAAACTTTTCATGGTGCCCTCATGTGACACCTAGACAACATGGTACAATTTTGAGAAGGCTTCCGATAGTTGTGACGTACATTGCTCTGAAACCAAACAGTCTCCAAGGTATAATCAAGGTTTGAAGAGGAAACAGATATCATTCAAAGGTGATGTGACAACTGCTTCATCCTTTGGCCTTGAATTATTTTTACACAAACAAGATACACCATTACATGACCCATTTCCAAATTTGGCATCTTTGGGGTATGTTTTCTACATTTAAGATTGCATTTCTAGGCATTTAGTGAATATAATACCGATTTCAATTGCAAGTGTGTGTAAACCTTGGCAAAAGGGGTTGAAAAAACATATTTGTGTTAGTGCTTCCATGTTTATGCATTATCGAAGAAAAGGAACACAACTTCAAATATGGGGTGCCAAGACACGACCGCAAACATGGAGTTTGTTGGTTTTTAAATTCAAAAAATGCAAACAAAGTCCCAAAACATATAACTCGGTATGGTGCACTCTTATGACACCCATAGGTATAGGTCAAAATTAGATCTGGTTTCACAAAACGTATGATATACACTTCTTAGAGGCTGGACCATCTCCATGGAAGAAATATGGTTTCGGGGGAGAACGTGTTAGGTTTGAAGGCGATGTGACTGTTGGTTCAATCGCTAGCAATGATTTTTTCTTCTAAACTTAGGATCCACAATAACTTGAGCCATACCAAAATTTTGTATCTTTGGGGTCTTTTGCTATATTATGTTATTGAGTGCATTTCTAATCAATTAGTGAATATAATAAGTAAACTACAAGTGCACAATAAATAGGTAAATTTTGTCGAAAAATAATATTTGTGTTAGTGAGTCCATTGATAGACCTTATCCAAAAAATATTAAATTAATTGCAAACACGAGGGTGCCAGACACGACACCGAAACATGGAGTTTGTTGTTTTTTTAGTGTTGGAAAATGCAAACAAAATCCAAAAACAACTTGGTATGGTGGCCTCATATGACACCTAGTGGTCGTGTTTAAAATTAAAGAAGCCTTTTCAAAAGTTGTGACGTACACTGCTTCAAAACTGGACTATCTCTGGGCAAGAATCATGGTTTTGACATGGAACGGGGAGGTTCAAAGGCGATGCGAACGCTGATTGAACCACCGGCCATAAAATTTTGTTTATACTCAAGATACACCATTACATGATCCATGTTAAAAATGGGCATCTTTTGGCCTGTTTGCTATATTTATGTAATTAAGTGCATTTCTAGGCATTTTTTAATATAGTAAAAAATGAACTGCAATTGAGTGGAAAATTGGCAAAATGGGGTTCGAAACATGTATTTGTGTTATTGAGTCCATATTTAGTCCTTATCCAAGATAAATAAAGGAATTTCAAACATGAGAATTTCAACGCACGACCCCAAATATTGAGTTTTTTTTCATATGGTAAACCATAGAAGGTTGTTGTACTTGTAAAAATGCTAAAAGACTTGCATGTTGAGTCGGAGGTAGCATGAAGATATCAAGTATACTACATCTAAAAGTAGTCCTGTATTCGAATATGTGTTAAACTTATTATTTCAAAAAAAATACCAGTCAAAAATCTCTCAACTGTTTGATATTTCTTGGTTTATCCTCAAATATTACTTTTATGGTACAATATCAATTTTACTTGAAGCAAAAAAACTGCATCTTCAAGCGTGAGTATATATATGTCCTAGAGTTTCTAGTCAGGCATGTAATTGTTGGTGCTCTCTCATTCCATAAATAACTTTAGAATTATCTCTGTTGTAAAACTTTATAATAGATTAATTTTAGCTTTATATCGTCTTTATTATAGATGGAGAGCCTCCATGGCCGACGGTGACCTGAGAATGGGTGGTGGCGGTGGCGGCGCTCCATTCAGCGATGGGGTGGCTGCCTGTAGACGGGTGGTAACGATGGCTGCGGATCTGGCGCCCTGCCTAGATCTGTCATGGTATGGCCTTGGCCGGCTGCTGGCGCGAGGATGATCGATGAGGGGCGGTTGTAGGCTCCCTGCAGGCGTGCCGATGGCAGCCCTCGTCTCCATGGTGAGGCTCGGTTCGGCTCCACCCACTTGCAAGATCAGGGAGACGCGGCTCCAGGTGAAAATCGCACCGACTACGGTTATGGCGGATGCTGGCGGTGTCTGTGACATTGTTCCCTTCTCGAGGCATAGTTGTTGCAGGTCGTGACACCCCACTCGTGATGCTCTGGGGGAAACCCTAGATTTGGGTCTACCGGATCGGAGGATGATGGCACCTTCGATGTCGTTGTCCCTCCTGGGGGCATTGTTTTGGAGCAAGTGCTGGCTGGAGGGGACAAAAGGAGGTGCGGTGTTACATCTACCGCTAGACTGACGGCGGATCTCGGTGGCATGGCGCTGCGGAGGTTCGGGGACGGGTGCGTGTGGACAGATACGTGCAGGATGGTGGAGTTGTCTGGCGTCGTAGTGGCGTTGACGGTAGGCCAGGCAAGGTCGATGCGTCTGTTCCCGCTCTAGACATGGACCGGTGGAAGGTGGCGACGACAACCTCTAAGAGTGTGCCAGACCGGTGTGACCCAGTCTTGGCATGTGGCTGGGCTAGGGAATCCGGCTTTATATGTTAGGCTTTGGTGCAATGTCTGTTTGGTATTAGGTTGGGACTATCGGCACACCTTCATCAATAGGATAGGAGTAGCAGATGGTGGCTTGAGATGTACTGATATAAGGTGTATAGATATTTGAGAAAAAATCTGAAATATAAGATGTATTGCGTTACACCACTCGTTTGGATAATTTTTTAGGGATTTCATTACATTTCCTTATATCAGGCAAGCTCCTCTATTTTCTCATGTCAGTTAGTCAGGTGTAATCTTGTCCAAAACATGTGAAGTTTTCCCTCCATGTGCGTTCTTTAATTTCCGCGCCAAAAACAATACACCCTATATTTAGAAACAGAGGGAGTATTACTTTGTATGGTCTTTGTGAATAATTAATAAACTGACTGCATGCATCGTCCAGATGCAGAGGCCGGGGTATATCCTTCTTTTCAAAAAAAAGCGAGACGGAAAGTAGAGTGACACAAGAGCAGGAGGAGTAGAAGCGGGTCCTGCTCATTCTCCTGCTAATGTGTTGTCAAAATGTAGAGCTGGTGCTTGAAGCGAAAGTGTGATGATGTGATTGAGTAATTAATGGCATTGCATTTAGGCATCTGGATCTGAGTTATAGCAATATATCCATGTATCTCTCTGAATTGTTTGTTTTGTCTTCCCTTGATGTGATTGACTAAATAATGACATTGCACGCTAACAAATGTACCATGACATGTGACCTCTTAATTGACTCACAAAGCATATTTTCCTTGAAACAAGCAACTATGTCCGGCTTAGTGCCGATCATGCGGGCATTTACTTATGGACTAAGGAAATACATTCTTTTCTGAAACAAGGAGGCAACATCACATGGATAATAATCAAAGACATGCGACCATACGCAACCAACGCATGTGGACATTTCCTTGTATATAGCTTATAAAATATACTAGCTATCATCTTATCAACAATATAACCCAGCAAAAGAAAACATATCAACAATATCTATCGTATATAGTATGGAGGCAAGTTGATCCACACCTAACGTTTGTAATGTCCTCTTTCTCATCAGGCATGTTTTTTCAGTATCTTTCTCTACTCCCTCCATTCCCTTATACAAGGCCACAAACTCAAATTACAGGTACCAAGGTAAAATTTAATGACTGCTTTGCAAGCCAACCTTTCTTCTCGTTAACCGGAATCATTAATACGCCCACATACATGCAAGGAAGGAATGAGAAGGAAGTAGTACAGTGTCATTATGACTATATACATGCAAGCATTAAACAAGTTGTTAGTACGAGGAAACATCATTAAATTTTGCCTCGTTTACTGTTAGTTGCCTTGTATAGATGCAAAATGTATTTTTCATAGTGGCCTTATATAAGGGAATGGAGGGAGTATCTTTTTTTGAAACAAACAGCAGTGCCCAGGTCCGCATGCATCTTGGTTCACTAAAATAAAAGAAGATAAGTTGCTAATAAAGGCTTTTTGTTGTGGTTATTGCTGCCAATCACCAGTTGATAAGGCTTGCCCACTTGCACCAACAAAATAAAAATAAACAACATTCTGACACATATATGTCCAGGAGTAGGTCATGGCTAGGAAGTAGCACATGTGCAGGTGAATAGCCGCCATACGCATAGTTCATGGGGCAGAAGTAATGCACAAGAACTAAGGCTAGTCATAGTGGGAGTAACTTACACTAATGTCATGTATATGACACTAGTCCATGTTACTATCTTCATAGTGGAGTAACATAAATGGTAAGATCACAATTATCTAGGAAAAATAGATGATGTGACAAGTAATTAATGAGGAAAGGGAGGCATGTGGTAACATGGTATGTTAGTATAACACTACGAGTAACATCACGCATATCAAGAGAAGATGAGTCTAAGTGAAGTGTTGCATGACACCACACATATATGTTACTCCCCGCTATAGAGGTAGTAACATATACTAATAACATAGGCATGTTACTAATCTAGTTACTCCCCACTATGGGTAGTTTGGTACTACCTCCGACCTGGTTTATTGGTCCCCTTAGTATTTTGTGCCAAACATTGACCTTAGATTTAGCTAACAAAATGTTAATGCATGTAACTACAAATAATATCACTTAAAACTATGTTCGAATATGAATCCAGAGATATAATTTTTGCTGACATGCATTATTATTTATTTAGTTAAATGTATGATCAAAGTTTGACACAAAAATGGGGACTAATAAACCAGGACGGAGGTAGTAACATATTATGTTACTCCAGATACCTCTCTCTTCATTAACTACATCCCACATAAGCAAACTTATCTTGGGATGTGTTGGGTTATTACCTAAGTTACTCCCACTATGACCAGCATAATAAGTACTACATTGTAGTGCTACTTTCCAAACCAATCAACTCTCTCTCTCTCTCTCTCTCTCGTTCTCTCTCTCTCCCTCTATCTATCTCTCTCTCTCTCTCTCTCTCTCTCTCTCTCTTCATAAGTAGGTGGAGAAAATGTCCATCAGCCGCCAGGCCGGCATGTTTGTTGCACAGTCCAAGAAGACATGATGGTACGAGGGAAAGACTGTGATCGACACGATTGAAAACACAACAACCCGACGAGTGACCTTCTCCAAGAGGGAGAGTGGACTGTTCAAGAAGGCCAATGAACTTGGCATCCTCTGCCATGCCGAGGTAGGGGTGATCCTCTTCTCCAACATCCTCAATGAGTACTCCAATTCTAGGTGTGTATAATTCCAACTATTCTTGCATATTGGATTCTTAATTAATTCTATGCATGGAATTTCTTAATTCATATACTAGCTCATTCGATATACTGCCTTCTAATACCCTCCCCCCCTCCCCTACTTATGAGTGCATCCGTATGGTGTTCGAAGAATGGGAGGGGACAACAACTCTACATGTACATATTTCCTAGGGAAATGCTGAGATATATGATCTTAGTAAAGAATATAATATCATAGATATAGTATTACTAATTTATTTAACAACAAAGTAGTGTTATTTACTTGATGCATGAGAGCATAATTACTTCTCATTGATCAGTAGTACTCAGACCATAAAATTAATAAGAACAAAATTGGAGCTTGGACTTCTTCATATATAGTGCACATCCATGCATATCCACATTCTAATGAATTATAACTAGGATTGAACAGCCCAAGCATAACGATGATGAAATCAAAGATCAAACCAATGCAAATGGTTGTGTAGAATTGCTTGAGATCACAAGTTTGTATTGTAGCGCTAGGATCATATATTCATTTTTGGCTTCCACAGTATGCAGTTCGAAAAATGATACAATGTAGCGTGAAATTTTTTACACGATAGAAGTACACTATTGAAATGACTCTATCGGATATGTCTAATTTACTTTTGCAGTAGTGTACACATATGATCTTTGTTTAGTACACTGGATCTTTTAATTCTAACAATGTCATGTGTACACAAAATTGGTTTAGAATTAGTTTAAGTGAATTATAAAATGTATTCATACCATCGTATAATTTTCGCTGCCATAATAATCCACTCGCCCCCTCTTTCTCTCTATAATTCATTTATAGATCAGTATATTTATAAGCAACCAATGGAACCCAAGGCACCTCATTCATTTTGGGTGATAGAAATATTTCCATAGCGCAAAATCCTTCTGTTCACCATCTATGTGTGATATTTACTATGTTTGTAGCGTCTCGATCCTTCACCGGCGCAAAGTGGTTTTCAGACTATTGCCAAACCACCAGTTAAGGCATTTTTCTGTCTAGTATGAGACAATTGTTGTCTAAATTAGCAATTTCCTTATTAATTTAATACATAAATAAATCATGACAGCAATGTTAACATTATTAGTCTCATATTGTAAGCTAAGCATGCGAGTGCACAAAAGATATACAACATGCATAGCTATCATCACATTAAGTACTGCAATCAAATAAAATAGTAATTAAAAGCATGATAAAAATTGCATACCCTCCTATTGGAAAGGTCAAAATCGTGGCGCGGCCATGACAAAGGCTTCATCATCCCAAAAAACTTATTACCCTTCTCCAACTACAGGAAAACAAAGGATGGGGGGAGGTCTGTGTAACTCTTCATGTGGTAAAAAAATAGCACACAGGTGACTTAGTTCTAATATCGGTTCGATTCATTCAAGAAATGCATGCGATGTGGTGCATCTTAATGCGGGAGATGGGGCCGTCATGTGTGCACCACTTCTCTTCTCATCATCCAATAGGATGTGCAAAAGATAAAAATTGCCAATGGTGTTCGAGCTCCATGGAGCTTCGTATTCAAATACCATTTTCCACAACACAAAAATTAGAGGAAAAAAATTGCACACGCGTACATATGTATACTATGTGTGTGCAAAATTTCATAACATTTTACTTTCACGCCTGGCGTGCAAAAAAAAGATGAAAGTGTATTTTGAAATGGGCCAATCTTTTGTTGTTGGGACAAACTGTTTTTTGTACAACTTACAAATTACATTTTTCTAAACAAAATTTAACAAGTTTTCATGGAATTGATTTAGAATATATTTTTGTAAATTTATAAATATGTTTTTTGATTGTTTGGAAATAGGATGGAGGGAGTAATTGATTGTTGTTGAATTACATATAAGAGACTCCTCCATGAGTGCGGACTTATGGTACGTTGAGTCACTTATTGTTGCACGGAGGTAGTACGTACTAGCATCACACAATGCTGTGCGCAAATGATATGTGTCACCCGGTGCGAGCAGTATGGGCTGGCTGCTTATGCTAGGGGGCCAACCCACCTAGCGGTAACGAGTGTTTCCCTATTAGTGGTTTTAGGTAAGTTCTGGAGCTCCTTATCTAGTTCTGGGAAGTTTCCAGGCTGATTTTTGTTCTGTTGGTTTTCAACTTTATGTTTTTTTGTAGTTTTTAATTTCATTTCTTCTTTTTCTTTTTTTACCTTCCAATTTCTGAAATTTGCATGAATTTCATTAATATTTCTTCAAAATAGCAAAGCTTTTTATAATTTCTACAAAATATTCAAATTCACAAACATTACTTGAGGTCATGAACATTTTTTTAATTCAGAAACATTTTTCAATTCATGATATTTTCGAATTTCATGATGTTTTTTGAATTCATGAACATTTTTTTAAATTCCATAAAACATTCATATTCTCAAACTTCTTTAGCTGACAAAAAATGATTTTTTAATACATGTATGTTATTGAATTTCATAAATATTTTTTTGACTTCCTGAACATTTTTTAAATTCATCAACTTTGTATGAATTCTAGACAAAAAATCAAAAACCGTGAAGATTATTGAGGTCAGGAATATATTTATTCGCATGTTTTTTTGAGTTTATGAACTTTTTCGTGAACTTTTTTTCAAATCCATGAGCTGTTTTTGAATTTGCCTCCTGATTATTCCTGAACAGGAGCAAGCAAAAAGTAAAAGTGAGAAAAGCAAGCAAAAATAGATGAAACCGTTGAGCAAGAAAAAAACTAGCGAGCGGAGGAGCAAGTGGTCGGAAGCTTGATGGGTCAGCCCATCAATGAGTGATTTGGCACCGGGCTGCACATCATTTATACTTTATGCTAGGAAGACCGAGTTATGCCATGCTTACATGATGAAATGAGTAGGAGTAACTTTTTTAGCATTGTTTATCTTGAACGGTAATGATTACTTTCTAATGTTCATGCATATGATCATTTTTTGATATCAAACAAATCATCGCTTCCAAATATTCATACCACAAAAAAGTTTAAATGATAAGACATGTTAGGTAGCATTTCACATTAAAAATTCCGTTTTTAGTATTTACCAAATCGAGGACGAGTAAGAATTAAGCTTCGGGATGCTGATACATCTCCAACGTATCTATACTTTTTTTATTCCATGCTATTATATTATCAATCTTGTATGCTTTATATGTAATTTTATATCATTTTCATGGACAAACATATTAACTTAGTGCCCAGTGTCAGTTCATGTTTTTTTGTCTATTTCAATGTTTGGCAGAAAAACTATACCAAACAAAGTCCAAACATGATGAAACTTTACAGTAATTTTTTTATCAGAAGAGACCCAAGAAACTTCTGGGAGAGACTACAAGATGCATGAGGGAGCGACAAGCTCACCCCACATGCCTCGAGGGTGCACCATCCGCACTTGTGGGACCGACGTGGCTCCGTTTGTCATTATCTCTGGCCTATAAATTCCCAAAAATCTAGAAACCCCATAATCGAGACCCGAAGCAATTATTCTGCCGCCGCAAGCCTCTGTTCTTCCGGGATCACATCTGGAGGCCTTTTCGATACTCTGCTAGATGGGGAAACCATTGGAGAGGCAATTTCCAATGACCTTACTGCCTCGATGATGATATGTGCGTAGTTCCCACAAGACCTACGGGCCCATAACAGTAGCTAGATGGCTTTGTCTCTTTCTTTGATCTTCAATACATTGATCTCTTCGGAGATCTATTCGATGTAAACTTTTTGTAGTGCGTTTTTTGGATCTGATGAACTATGGGTTTATGATCAGATTATTCATTGAAAGTATTTGAGTCTATTATGAGATTTATATATGTGTGATTTTATAGCCTTGTATTTATCTTCGATCTATCTATTTTCCTTGGCCAAGTAGATTGGTTTAACTTCAGTGGGAGAGGTGTTGGATAGTAGGTTCAATCTTGCGTGTCCATACTCTGTGACAGGCGGAGTTGCAAGGCACGTATTTGTATTGTTTCTACTAATTGTAAAATGGCGGTGTTCGGACATATTAATTGGTATTACTTTGCCTACAATATATCATCATGCTACAAGCATTACTCTGTTTGTTATGAACTTAATACCTTAAGATGCAAGCTTGACAGCGGTCGAGATGTGGAGTAATAATAGTAGATGTAGATGGATTTTGGTCTACTTCTCTCGGACTTAAAGCCTATATATTGATCATGCCATGAAGAATCATCATAACTATGGGCTATTCTTTCAGTTAACCAATAGTAATTTGTTTACCCACCATTTCTATGCTTATGAGAGAGATGCCTTTAGTGAACCTATGGCCCCCGGGCTCATTTTCCATATTTACTAAAACCCTAAAAATGGCTCGTTATTTTTATTTTTATTTTATTTTATATATTTATCACTATCAGATTTAAGCATTGCTATTGGCGAGAACAAGGGGATTGACAACCCTCTTGCCTTCATTGGGTGCCAGCATTTGCTTTATGTATCTGCAAGTATCGCTTATCTTGTTTGTCTAACATCTCCTATTGGTTTGATAAACCTTGGTTCTTAACTCAGGGAAATTCTTTTTTTCTACTACACTACTTCACCCTTCCTCTTCGGGGAACCCAGCTCCTATCACAAGTAGCAAGGTCCTCCATGACCGACCTGGTAGCTCGTTGAAGCTCGGCCAACGGTTTTAGTTGGTTGCCAAGGATAGGAGCGCCCGTTGGCACTTTGAACTGTAGCCAGATGGCCTTCTGCTCAGCTACATCTTCGCCCGAGCTGAAGGAATGACACGCATCATCCATGATTCGCAGGAGCTCCGAGGAGGCGCCTCAAAATCGCCAAACTTGTGTCAGCTCGGAGAAGCCTTGTTGGCCGAAGACACACTGTAGTAAGTACGGCTTAACAGTGGCTATCTCTGTCCCCTGTCGCAATTCCTCCTTCGCATGATTTGCTCGGGAGGTGGCCTCTTGACGCTCTTCCAAAAGTTTCTGCAGCTCGGCAACGTCTTTTTCCCTAGAGGTATTCAAGGTGTCACGTTCAACGACAAAGACCTCCAGGTCCTCCTCCACTTTAGAGATGGGAGACTGAGCAGTTGGTCGCGTCTTCTGCTCCTCGGCAAGCGTCGTCACACTTTTCTGCGCCGCAACCTTCTGCTGCTTGGCCTTATCCTAAGCCTTTTGAAGCTCAGCCACAGGGTCGGCTAGATCTTTCTTGACCGCTGTAAAATTCAAAATACAAGCTTAGATTTAGGAGAAAGTTATCTGGTAATTGAATTGACAAGATATGTATGGATTACCATGTTCTTTCTATGCTCCTTGCTGGAGCCGAAGAGCGCAAGGCGGCCCTTCAATCCCTCCAACTCTGACAAGTTGGAGACAGCATGGGAGGCTGAACCTACAAAAAGTACATGCAAAAGTAGACAAAACCGAGTGTGATTAAGATTTGATCCTCTATTTGGCTCTTTCCAAGCCAACAGGAGTCTCGGGGGCTACTGCATATTCGCGTCCATTTACAAATTCAAGGCATTAAGCTATATAACGACCCTCAAGCTAGTTTGGTAAACTAACATGAGGCTCGGGGGCTACTGCATTTGCGCTTGTTGAGCAAAGATGCTAAGTGTTTCTGTTTTAAGGTGTGTTCGGATGAAGCCTCGACATCCTCCTTCAGGGCTACTAGTTATACCTGATGTATTATTCGAATCACCCCAAGTAAATATAAAAGAAATTAAATGAAGAAAAAGAATGTTACATGAAAGCCTTTATCTAGGCCGATGAATGCCTATAGAATTCCAGCCTTATCACATCGAAACTAGTTGAAGGTTATGCCGAGAATAGCACAGTGATCAGGAAGGATGGAGGAGTTGTTTAAAGCCGCCGCCGCCACCATCCACCTGCACCCCGACTGCTCGACCCCTTCAAGGCTAAGCACCGAAATCGTGGTATTCATTTCCCCGTCCACAGTTGATGGTGGAGGGCGCACCCCTTAGCGATATTGTGGCTCTCGAACCACGCTAACCGGGGAAATAGGGTGACTAAGCATCGGGTCTTCGGGACCATGGGGGGATATCTTCCCCTGGTCTTCAGTAGTATTCTCCTCGGTCGAGGCTCAAACTTCGGCCATGGAAGTATCAATGCCTCCCCCGCCATTACAAGCTGAAGGACGGAGTTGGGATGTTGCCTCCTCGAACCCCGCCTGAGTGGGAGGATGGGCGTCGTGTCTGAGGAGCTATGGTCTATTGAGAGCCTCGGAACGCCCTCACTGGACCTCCCTGCTTGGAAGATCACGTTGCACCATGTAAAAGAGAGAGAAATAGGCATGAATTCCTAATTCAAAATGCCTCATCAATCCGAATGCATATGGTTGGATCACTTACCGCTTGGCGGGTGGGTGTTTGCAAGGATGACGAGAATCCTCGGAGGAGCCTCAGCTGATTGGCTCAATATGTGCCGAGGACTGACCCGGTGGGTCAGCACAGGCCTTCCTCAAACGTTTGAGAGTTTGGGAGGAGGCACCTACTCTATGACCGGCGGCGCCGTCCTCTCCCTCTTACCACCTAGAGAGGAGTGGACCCTAATGGATCCCTCCGGATGGTCGGAGCTGGATTTCGATTTTTAGCCCTTGTACTCTTCAAGTGCATTCGGGGCTCTGTCATGGATGGCCAGGCTCTTCTCCCTGGTCTTATTTGACCCCTTCTTCTTCTTCTTTGTTTTGACCAGGACCACGTATTGGTCCTTGGCCAACAGCTTTTCCAGCACAGGGCTCACGGGTTCCTCCTATTGCGGCATCGAGGACTTGATCGCCTTCACCCACACACGCCGGTCCTACGAAAGGAAAACATGAAGCTGGCCACTCAGTTAAGATGGTACAAAAAGCACTCAAAATAGAAAAATAAAGCACTACTACCTCTGTCCTGGTTTATTGGTCCCCTTCGCATTTTGTGCCAAATTTTGACCTTAGATTTAACTAACAAAATGTTAATGCATGTACTAAAAAATAATATCATTGAAACTATGTTCAAATACGAATCCAATGATATATTTTTTATGACATGCATTATTATTTTCTTAATTAAATATATGGTCAAAATTTGGCACAAAATACTAAGGGGGCCAATAAACCAGGAGAGAGGTAGTAATAGTCAAATCATACCTCAGTGGTGGAGTGTGCTCAGCAGAATCCGAGGTTGTCCCCTTCGGTCCTCAACTTGTTGTCCTTTGGTTTGAAGAGGAATTTCATCATTCCGCCAAGGTCCTTGACTCTAGCGCAAACCTCCACATTGGGGTGGATGGGGCTTGGAGGGGCTGGATCTGGCGATGAAGCATCACATGGACCACATCCACCATGGGAATGCCCCCATCGATGATGGCCTTCAGTTGGTGGTGGGGTTATGCCACCTCCATCTGGGGCCCCCAGTCGATGTTTTTTGCAGTCCAGGAATGGAGCCTCTTCAAGGGCGCAGCCGAGAAGGCAGGGGGCCCCTGCTGATCCCCTAATGGCCCAGTGAAGAACCACTCCTCCTGCCACTTCTTTATTGTCTTGATAAATTTTCCTTTCCGCGAATGGACGTTGTTGAGTTTGCCGATCATGGCTTCTCCACACTCCGTGAGCTTAGGGCTGTTGTTGTGTGATTTAACCTAGAATAGCTTCAGCCAGAGCCCAAAGTGAGGCTCCATGCAAAAGAAGGCCTCGTGAAAGTTAATGTAGGTAGTGTTATGGAGGATGGAGTTCGGGGCAAGGTGGTGGAACTGGATCCCATAGAAGCATAGTAGACCCTGAAGAAATGGATGAAGGAGAAAGCCCGAACCTCTAATTAGGTGGGATACGAACATGACCCACTCACCCTTCCAGGGAGTTGGAATCAGGGAGGCCGAGTAAATCTCGTCCCCGACAAGGGTGAAATGATAGTTTGCCACCCCCTAGAGCAGAAGATAGTCATCGGCTTGTAGCTCAGTGATGACCACGATGGTGATGTAGGAGGGCGTCCACTGCCCCCTCTCACTCGCGGCCGCTTCCTCGTGCGCCTGAATGATGGTGCCCTCCCCCTTTCCAGTCATCTTCTTGAAGGACGGTGGGAGTGCTTCAAAGGAATTGAGAGATAGATGTGTTGTGAGACTCTAGGCGCTGGAGCTCGAAATATTTCGGGCACTGGTGAGTGCAGGGTAGCATGAGATGAATTAGGATCATCGATCCCTTTTATAGCCAAGTAAAAATACCAAGATGCAACACACCACGCAGTAAATCAGTCGGTTCCCGATACAACATGCAGTATATGTGCACTAGATTCAAGGGACTCTGTTGATGATGTTGCCCAAAATCCGGAGCACAATCCCTTTATCAATGTGATGTTACAATAGAAACAACCTAAGTCACGGTAAATTCGGCTAAATGGCTGTTGATGGGACATGAGCCAAAAGCTGTCAGGGCATGAGCCAATCGGCCCAGTACCTACAGAGCGTCATAGCTCGGATTTACACATGGATGCGATAAAGGGAAGGTCGAACATGATCATTAAATACTTCAGATTCCGGTGAGTCCTTGGATATGGAGCTAATTTGGAAGATCGAACTCGCCTACTACGAAGCCGAAGACGAGAAGAGAAGTTGTCCTAAAGAGTAATTCACGGTCCTCGGCTTGAAGACTGGCTTAGGGGCTACTAACAGTGTCCTGGATTAGGGGGTACTAACCACGTTTGCCAATTAGAGCCGGGTTGAGGACCACGACAACCAAAGAATGGGTCGCGTGAGGTATGGCCCTTGGCGTACTCAAGATGGAATCCTCCAAAGACTTGGCATACAATTCAAGACATATTCAAATATTCGGTAGGTTTATCTTTAGATGCATCCGAGCATGTTGTAACCCTAGGTACCCCTCGGTCCCCATGTAAACTAACGGCTCTAGTCCGTAGAGGCAGGTTAGATTCATTCATACGACCTCGAAGTGGATCATCCTGTAATTTATACCCCATCCACAGAATATAAACAATAGCAGGAGTAGGGTATTATATCTTCGAGAGGGCCGGAACCTGGGTAAACACCATATTTCTCTACTTCTTGTTACCAACAAGCCAAGATCACCAGCTCTGGACCCCCTACCCAATATCTGCCAAGTTTAGCTCCAAAACCGTCCTCGGCGGGATCCGACAGCCAACCACCATGATGGTTGATCCCAATTCCATATCAAACAAAGGCGGAGCAGGCTACTTAGACCGCGAGGCACAAGGCCCAATTCTATGCGGACCCTGCGGCCAGCCCGCTAAGAGGGCCGCACCCAGCGCCACATCCATTGAAAGGTCGAGGTGAACATCTCGAGCATGGGAAAGATCTGCTGCGATTATAGGGCACGCCCCAACGGAGTCAGCGACCTGAGCTCACCAGCAATCCACTGCCAACCTAGCAAAGCACGAGTTGATGCCCCCCCCCCCCCCCCCCCCCGCCACCTTCTGCCTTGTGGGATTTGCCCATTCGACGTCACCGGCGGCAACAAGGGGATTAGAGGAGGTGCCCCTTGGTTGGCGATAAGACTACACCGCTTGAGTCACCCGAGAGGACGTCGTGGGGGATCGGGTCGTTCGGTTGTTGAGGATATATAATTTAGAAACATATATGCTCCTCTCCAAGTAAATGTTATCCTTTCCTATCAGCTTTTTTCATGAGTAATGCTACACCGCACTGCACCTCAGTGAAGTGGCTAAAGCACTGTCACCTCTTTTTTTTTTGCAGGAAAAACTTCCAATCTATTCATCTTCAATCATGGTAGTACAACGAATACTAGAAATAATTAAAATTACATTTAGATCCATAGACCACTTAGCGATGGCTGCCGTTCGACCATAAGAGGGGAGCACAGATCATTTGAACCCCATGAAATCGGAAATTTCCTATATGATCCCCCAAAAAAATCTAAATTTCATTGAATATGAAAAATATTTTTTACGAAATTTGAACTTGGATCTCGTCTAGAAAATTCGTGGTAAGCATATTTTGGAACACATAGAGATCTTGGAATCTTTCAGAGTTTCATTAAGGCGTTGAAGCAGGCCCTGATGCGGAGAGATCGCCCACCTTGCGAGCACCATCCATGGTGGCGTTTAGTCGTCCTTTTTGCTCTCCGTGCATCACAGATAGAACAAGGGTTAATAAACTAAGTTGGATGCAGATCAAACGTCCACAAGATGGACAACAGAACATGTGATGATAGAGTACCATTTTATATAATGATCTCTCTCTTGGAAAAGTGATGGTGGCTTTGAAATTCTGTCCAGCGCACCTATCGGGGTGATAAGCCAAGCGGAGGCCTGCCTCGTCTCATGTAGCGTGAGAATCTTTCAGCAGAGTTCACACGGCAGAGCAGCGTTCACACGGCTGGCATCTCGATCAGGGTGTGCACGTGGTGGCGTCTGTCCCGGCCGGCGCGCAACTATAAGCAGGGGACACGCTTGGAGTCTTATTAGCTTATAAAAAGCGGCGGCGGCGGCGCAGTCTCCTGCTTGCGACAGTCCGCCGTCACCTTCCTCGTACATCATGGCGGCCGCCTGCCTCCTCCTGCTGCTCCTGCCGCTCCCGTTTGCGGCTCATCCAGCGAGCGCCGCGCCATCCTCCTCGTCATCCTCCTCCTCCTCCGTTGTGTTCCGACTCCAGGGCGACGTCTATCCCACCGGGTACGTACGCCATACTTCTCCATCCGGGTCAAATCCATTTCGTTTCTCCATGATTTCTTTTGCTAGCGGTATAGTTTCTCCGCGTGGTTACGTTTGTGTTGGTTTCTTCCGAATGGGAGTGGCCTGTGGTAGACGCAGTTTCTTATGATGATTAACGTAAGCATCAACTTAATCTCGTACTACATCAGAATACATTCCTTATTAGCAGAAGATTAGGAACTAATGGGGACCCGTAGATGCCATTAGGGGAAGACACATGGGCACGTAGATGACACAGTAGGAGGCTATGAGCGTCGGTCCATGGTGGAGGTGGTAGAAGGTCTATGTGTAGTGTATTTGTTCATTTGTGCCATTGTGGTGTACAAATTTTGATATATGCATTTGTGCCACACTGAAGTTATTTGTTCGTTTGTGCCACTCTTTTGTGGAACAAACTGAAGTTATTTGTTCATTTGTGCCACTGTTCTGTGCAAGAAACTCAAGTTAGTTGTTCAATTGGCTGAAATGGCCTCTCTATTGTGCACTGTACAGCAACCCGATGGGTAACCCATGGTAGGGTCACGGGCCGAGGGTAGACCCATTAGCTATTCGGGCATGGGTCTGAGAGAGCTCGACCCAGTCAAACCCGACCCGAGTGCCAGGTTGACAAGGAGATATCCAAGAGTTGCACTTGGAGATAGTGAAGCCGAGGTGAAGAAGGTGGTAGCCCACGAAGCACTGGAACCAAGCCCTCAGACCATGTTTGTGGTCGTAGAGAGAGTGATGGATCTTGCATACGTGCGTAGGGTGCTTGGTGCCGATGAAACCAGATGGTTGTGTATTGAAGACGACCTCACTTAGATTCCGGTGGAGAAACATGTTCGTCACATCCAAATGGTGAATGGGCCACGCGCTACTGGTGGCCATGGTGAGCACGGCACATATTGTAGCGGCTTGACCACCAGACTTAAGGTTTTGGCATAGTCAACCCTTTCCTTTTGAGTTAAGCCCCGAACACTCATCGTGCCTTGTATCGAGCGAGAGAGTCATCGGAGTGGAGCTTATGAGGGAAAATCCATTTGACGGAGACCATGTTGACACCCGCGGGACGATGCATGAAAGTCCAAGAGTTCTTGTCCAATAAAACATTAAATTTAGCCTACAATGCTGGAGCTTATTTAATGGCAGGCCTAGAAGAGAACAATAGTTCCAGGGAAAAAGTGTAGTTTCTTCACGGGAAAATGTACTTTCTCAACGTGGCCAAAATTGGGCTTATTTAACACCACAAGGCCTACCATGATATCGGCGTTGATCGGCTCGGAACGGACGGTCAAGATTGTCACTAAGCGGCTCTATCCCTAACCCTGTTTCTGTACCTTTTGCCTCCCAAATGGATTCGCACGACATCGCAACAGCGGTGTCCATGGCGGCTCCGCTCGCCGAAGCAGCGCCACACATTGCTGGCTTCGCGTTCTCTGTATTTCATTTTTTTCGTCCAAGCAAGTATTTCATCTTGTTTCTCCACATTGCAGGCATTACTATGTCACTATGAACATTGGGGACCCGGTGAGGCCCTACTTCCTTGACGTCGACACCGGCAGCGACCTCACCTGGCTGCAGTGCGATGCTCCTTGCAAAAGTTGCAACAAGGTGCTGTACGATCTCGTATTGTTATATCCTACTGCTAATTTGCTCAGAATTGAATTGAAAATTCCAGTTATTGGCTGGATCCTCAACTGCCACATTAATGGCTGAAATATGGGCCGAAAATCTCATTGTCTTTGCTTGGCGCTTGCAATGTCTCTCGTGTACATTTAGGATTATCTTTATAACTTCATTGTGTTTTAACTTTTGAGGATGAGTTTCTTTTGTGCAAAGTATCAAGATTTTTCTTCCATTCATAAAACCAAAAGTATCTAACTTTTCTTCTTGTATTATTATCGTCCAAGATTTGGTCCAATGTTTGTTGCTCACTGTTTTTTCTCGGATGGTTATTGCAGGTGCCGCATCCATTGTACAAGCCAACAAAGAGCAAGCTTGTGCCTTGCGCAGACCCACTCTGCACAGCACTGCTCGGCTCACAGAGCCCTAGCAACAACAAATGTCCCTTACCGCAGCAATGTAATTACCAGATCAAGTACACGGACACATCATCTTCCCTCGGCATGCTTGTCACTGACAACCTCGCATTAACCTTGCGGGATTCATCCCGTGTGCACCCTAGCATTGCGTTCGGGTAATGCCACTTTGTAAACCATTGCTTCACTATTGGTTACTCAACTTAGTTGTTCATGTCCTTTCAGAAAAATGAATATTGTTCTTGGTGTCCTTTCAGTAACACTAAATGGTGAAGTGTTGCCTCATTAGTGGTGACCGCATATAGTTGTTGATGTTTGCCTCTGTTTGTGTAGCTGTGGTTATGACCAGCAGGTGGGGAAGAATGGCGCGGTGCAGGTGGCGACAGACGGCTTGCTGGGGCTTGGGAGGGGATCAGTTAGCTTGGTCTCGCAGCTCAAGCAGCAAGGGGTCACCAAGAATGTTGTTGCTCATTGCCTCAGTAAAAATGGAGGAGGTTTCCTCTACTTTGGGGATGATATTGTGTCTACCTCGCGCGTAACGTGGGTGCCCATGGCTCGTAGTACATACGGGTATGAACTGCTGTTTTTAAAAAATTACATCTACACTTGTTTAAATTTTGCTTGCATATGGATTGTCAGCCATTTATTGCTGCCAAAGTATATCTTGGGGTTTTCTCTAGTTGTACCAATTGGTCTTCGTTGGTATTCAGTTGAGTGGCTGATCACCAGTGACATGGCGTGAATCCATTTGGGATCGATAATTCCAGTCTTCCAAATACCATGACCATGTAAAAGTAATTAAATTGTTAACTTGCCTGCATGTGCTTCACAATCATGAGTGGACAAAATTTTCACATCAATTTTACATGCCAAATTTTGTTTCTGATGCTTCCGTACAAATAATCATTTGTTAGTCTGTTTATTGTTTTCATTCTATTACCCAACATGTGGCTTATAGATCGTTGGATGACGGGGGAAATGGTAGATGATATTGTACTTCTATAGTAGTGGCTAATAAGTTTCATTACAAACAAAAAGAGCTAAAAAGCACACCCATGTTTCTTATAATGTAAGAACACACTCTGTTTATGGCCTACATTGAATTCTAGGTATGTGTGGTCTACGAAAAATCATAAGTCCGAAATAATAGCAGAGTTGTACTTTCAGGAATTACTACTCACCTGGCCCAGGAACACTGTACTTCGATAAACGATCGCTGGGTGTGAAGCCAATGGAGGTGGTATTTGATAGCGGTAGCACATATACCTACTTCGCTGCTCAGCCATACCAAGCGACTGTTTCTGCGGTATATTTGAACCACACTACATTCCAGGTGCCATGAATTTGAAGAATGGAACAGTGAACTAATGGGATGCTAATCTTGCAGCTCCAAGCTGGTCTCAGCAAGTCACTTAAACAAGTGTCAGACCCCAGTCTGCCTCTTTGCTGGAAAGGGCAAAAGGTGTTCAAATCCGTGTCTGACGTCAAGAAGGACTTCATGTCACTGTTCTTGAGCTTTGCGAAGAATACCGTCATGGAGATCGCTCCTGAAAACTACCTCATTGTCACAGTAATCATTCGATAACCTAACAGATCACAAAATATTTGATTGCAATGATGAAGGCTGAAATATTGTTATTTGTTTGTGCCAGAAAAATGGGAATGTGTGCTTGGGCATCCTTGATGGGTCGGCCGCTAAACTGAATTTCAACATAATTGGAGGTACAAAGTCTAGACACACACTGTCCGGTCTCTGTAATCTGGATACATTGCATCTTTGTGTAATATTTGATCATTTGTTTTGTAGACATCACAATGCAGGATCAATTGGTCGTTTATGACAATGAGAAAGGGCGAATCGGTTGGGTCCGTGGATCATGTAGTATGGGCACAAAGAATATCCAACCTTCGTTTACATGGTATTTGCTTACATACCTACTGCTAGCCCATCCATTCAAAAACTGGATGTTCCATTATTGATGAAACTGGGCCAACCGAGGGAAGTTTCTGCTGGCTTCAAATCCCCGAGATCATTGCCTCGAAGGGTTCCATCTACTGAGATCCAAACAAAGTATATGGTAAGATGTCTGGGGAAATGAGGGGTGAAAGGGGAGAAGGATGGCTATCTGTCTATGCTGCTGTTCCTCATGAGATGAATTCCATATTTGCATGTTTGGTCCGAATTGTTATCTTCTTTGTATGATTGTATCTCATTTCTACATGAGGCTCAATTTTGTTAATGAATAAATATGTTAGATTTACTTGATTTAGCTTTCTAATGACTGTGATTGCTGATTTATGTGCATATTTAGGCATAAATCTCATTATACATCGACAGAATGTGTTTTGTATTATCTTCAATTTTATTTACAAGTATGGACGAAATGCAAAAAAAAACAAAAAAATCTATTGGCTATGCACAGTGATGTTCTCAGGTCCCATGCATGACGGAATTACATACCCGCTGCTAGCTAAGCCATGGTCATCTACAAGGGTAATACACAAACGGACACTCCCATATGACGAGTAAAGTTACACCTACGTAAATTGGAAATAAATTGTTACATACAGCACCTACGTAAAGTTACATATACACAAGCCATGGTCATCTACGAGTAAAGTTATAATAAAAAGCATTAATTTTTTTTTGCGGGGAATAATAAAAAGCATTATGATGATACATATAGCACTTCAAAACAATTGGAAATAAATTGTGTAGGACGAACAATTCAAACAAAGTTCATAATGCGAATCCAACAATTCAAACGAAAGCAACCAATGAATCATTGCTCATCGTCATTTGCAAAGCGTGCAATGATGCTTCTACGCATATGGCGAGCCCACACCGCCGTATCGACATTCAAGTTGTCGGCCCTTGGCATACATGAGCATATACATTCAAGTTGTCGGCCCTTGGCGTACATGAGCATGTACATTCAAGTTGTCGGCCCTGGTGACATATGGAAAAGTTAGTTTTTGACGCAGGCCGCCTTAATGGTATAGGCTATGTGCGTAATCCTTCATTAGACTTGTCGATCGAATTTATGCGTTTTGTGACAGTTAGCTTTTAGTTTCTCCCGCCTGAGATACTTACTTGGTTTACTGCTACTCTGGCAGGAGTCGCTGGATTAACCCAAAGAGAAAGGGTGATGTAGATGGCAGAAAAGGTTTCCCTTAGTTAAGAATCAATATTTATCGAACCAGTAGGAGCTTCTTAGCTACCAAGACAAAATGCACCTGCACACAAACAAGATACAATACTTGCACCCAACATGGCAAAAGGGTTGTCAATCCCCTTGTTCTCGCTAGTTACAAGTTTAAAAGCAAATAATGATAGATAGTGATAAAATGAAAAGGCAAAATAAAGAGAGCAATTTTCTAGATGAAATTATTAATGGAGAATGGACCCAGGGGGCATAGTGGAGTTATATCTCTCGAAAGCAGGCAAATGGCTTGGTATAAAAATTACTATTGGGCAACTGACAGAATAGTGGCATTTATAATTATGATCATTCATGGTATAATCTCGTATAGACATTATGTCTGTGATAGGTAGACTATTAATCCAACTGCATCTACGACTATTACTCAACCCCAAAACCGCTATCAAGCATATGCATCTCAAGGTATTAAGTTCACAAGAAACAGACTAACGATGTAAGCAAGATGACATAATGTAGACAGAAAAAACTATCAATAAGACATAGCCCTATTGTTTTATCCTTAGTGAGAACAATACAAATACAAGTCTTGTCTCAGACTATCACTGGGAAATAGAGCACCGCAAGATTGAACCCGCTACTACGCACCACTTCCTCTGAAGAACAACCTATCTATCTTGACCAGATACGATAAATAATTCAGAAAGCATACATAGCTACTTAATTAAACTTCAGAAGAGTCAATAATATTCAATGAACAATCTGATCATAAATCCACAATCAACAGATCCCAACAAACACACCATAGAATTACATCGGATTGATCCTGGTCACACAAGAAAGAAGGAAAACATGTTATTGAAGATCCGAGAGAGAGAGAGAGAGAGCTACTACTATGGACACATAGGTCCTGAAGGAACTATTCACCCATCATCATGGAGGCGGCAAGGTTTATGAAGAGGCCTCCGACGATGGCTCCCCCCTTTGGCAGAACTCCAGAACCGGGCTCCGGATGGGATCTCTGCGGAATAGAGGATTGCGGTGGCGAGAAAATTCTTCTGGAGGAGGTATGAATGGTTTCAGGATTTGTGGGATTTATAGGCACTAGAATTAGGTCAAGGCAGTTTTTGTGAGCCCCACATGGATAGGTAGCGCGGAAACCCCCGTGAACGCGCCATGTGTCCATGTGGGCCTTTTATGGCTCGTCTTGACGTCTCTCGAAGCTTCTTGTGTTTCTTGTTGCCCAAAAAACTTGTGTTAAATCAACAACGTATTTTGACCTTCATAGATATTGATTTTCTGTGAAACCAAAAATAAGCAGAAAACAGGAACTGACACTTTTGCACTAAATTAATAGGTTAGTCCAAAAAATAATATAAAATGATAATAAAAGTATATAGAAATGATACTATAATAGCATAAAACAATCGAAAATTATAGATAGGTTTGAGACGTATCATTTACTCAGAAGTAATAATCACGGAGGTGCTCCCATTACACCCTTAGCTAAACTTGCGGAAACGTAAGGGGTAAACATAGGAGTCGGGCAATCCAGTTATTGATCAAGACGCAAGTCGAAATCGATGCATATAATGGTGTTTGGTATGAGGTATTTTGTCGTTTACTCCATGGAGTTTTACGACTTGCATGTTCTTTGGGGACCACGAGGGCTCCGCTCTATGGCGTCCAGCGAGGTATTTGACCCTAGGGGAATAAGTAGCTGCTCGGATCATTTTTGAATTTAAGAAAGATGCACCATAGGAATACGTATGGGACCCAACTTTGTGTCATTTCTTTATTTAATTTCAACAAAAAGGGTCGAGCCTAATGATCGAGCTAAACAGTAATAAGAAAAACTTATAAAGATAAGTATAGTGACGTAGTGTTCCGAGGTTCAGCTTCCGGTTTCAAATCCAGTGTTGTTGTGTCGTCCCCTGATTTTCGTCATTTTCGAACCCTTGTTCATCCAAGAGTGGTGTCGTCTGCGCCCTCCGTCGATCAAGTGCCATGTTCCTTGTTTCACTCGAGGAATGCAGTATGTAGCGGATTGCATATTCACCATCTACGAGCCGTTGCAACATGGTAGCGGGGGGAGGGCGAGGGGGGGTGTATTGATGTGATGTTGGTCGTAAGGGGGTGGGGCTTGGGCAGCCCCCATTCTAGCTTGAACGGACCGCTCCAACAACACCTTTGATGGGTGTCCGAGGATCCGATAGTGACTTGGCCAAGGGTTCCGCGGGCTCCACGGCATATACCTCGCGGAGCGCACGTTTTCTCTCCTTCCTAGGGAAGTGCGTCGCATAGATCATGTTAACGTCTTCCCATGTCATCATTGTTGCTCGAGCCGGCATTTTTTGTTCTTCCTCTAAGTCAGTTCCTTCAGTAGTATTACTTCTGCTTAGAATTACCTAGTTATGTTTATTCCATTGTGTTGTGTTGAGACATTTGAGTTTTCCGCAAAAAAGTTTAATTTCCTATTGACCACCCCCCCCCCTCTCTAGTCGATGTATTTAGTCCTACAACCCCGTGAACCGACCAATCTCATGCCGCCAGGGTTAGCCATCCACCAAAGCTAGCGGAGAGGTTACTGCTCGTTGGGAGCCGGTATGAAGGAGCTGGTGGGCTACTATCGGACGACGATGTTGATGTGTGGACAGTCTGTGACTTTCGGTAGGTGATATTTGACGGCGGTACTGGTGATCCAGCGTGGTGACGCGCTGATCTTCAATGGTGACCCGACTTGGTTAGGTCACCGGAGAAGAGTGAGCTGGCGCATGGTTCTAGACGGCGCAAGGTTAACACTAGACACACCAGTCGTGCAACGAGATGGGTGATTTATTTCTCTAGGGAGTCTTTGATTTTGGTTTGGGGAAGCGAGGTGGCGGCACTGTCCCTGTCTAGGAATAATGTTCTCCCCGCTTTCCCCTTTCCATTAGTGTGTTGATCAGCGGCAGAGGGCGTGTGGAGCCATGTCGCTGACGGGTCTTCTAGGGTCTGGTCGTTTTAGGTTTCTGGTGGATCCATCTGAATTCGGCCAGCGCTCGTGGTCTTCAAAGTTTATAGAGGTCCTTATCTGCGTTTCTTCTTCGGGGCAACGATTTGCTTTGCATATCGCAGTCGTCGACATCTTCTTGTCTGCATCAATGACTCCCTGGCCGCTACTTCTATAAGTTCCTAGGTTTAAAAAAGTCTTCTCCATCGAGACGAAGGTCCAGAGGCGGCATCGAGCTTTGCTCATGGCACGCCGCCGTTGGATTCATAAGGAAGAAGAATTCGGCACCCCAAATATTTGAATGTTACTGTATCTCCGTGTATTTGTGTGTCTATAAGGATCAGTAATACTTGGGCCCTTTCAAAGAAAAGATGAGCCTACTCTCCGTTTACATATTCTGAAGGCGTGCTTTTTGAATATGCCTCATTCCCTGCTTTCGCTACTAGTCTCCACCAATAGAAACCAACCAGTGGAACTCGAAAAAAGATATCCACTTTCTCTCCTGTTGAACGGAACCAACCTGTCGGGGATATACCCTGCGGTATGACCCGGCTGGATATATGACCCGGCCGGGACTTGGCGTTTCGTTGGTAACCCGCCGGAGAATTGGCGACTCACGAGTCTGGCGGCTCACTGGTCTGACGACTCACGAGCCTGGCGACTCATTGATGGCCCCGACGGCGGGTCAGATAGAGGACTAGGCCCAAGGTCCAGAAGGCCGGCTCATGTTATGGTGGGCCGGCTTAAGAGGAAAGGCATAAGGAATATTCTCGTACAAAGGAAGCAAGACTAGGACTTCGCTTGTAATAGAGTAATCCTAATCCTACTAGGACTAGTCATGTAAACCGCCACTTCAACATATATAAGAAGGGGCAGGGCACCCCAAGAGGGACAAGAAAATAATCGCTAAGGCTAGACACAACTAGAGGAGAGCCGGTTTATGTGGCGTCTCCCTCATGAGCATAATGAGACCTAACCACAAACAGCATGTAGGGCTATTACCGAATGATGTTTCCCGGGGCCCGAAGCTGTCTAAATTCTTGTCTTGTGTGTTGATCCGCCTCGCGTATCTCGATTCCGACCAACCCCTTCAAGCTACCACGTAGATGCATTGGCCTCACGACTAAGTCCTCACACTAAAACATCTGCCGTGACAAATCCACGACAGTTGGCGCCCACAGTGGGGCTTGCGCACGGTGATGATGAGTTCTTGGAGGGATCTATTTTAGGGTTCGAGAAGCTCGCGATTGACTAGAGGGAGAAGATCTGAGGCGGAAGAATCAACGTCTCAATGGCAAACAGTCATAGCGACAAGATACAAGATTTTGTGCAAAGTCAAAAGAAGTTAGGCTTACGGTCTCTTCATTACTACCGTCCGGTGATTCATCTGATCACTTTTGATCCGCCGGGATTGACTGAAGTTTTTCTCTGAAGTCAGCGTTCTACCAGTCCACCGAGCCTGTAAGGATTTTTCACAATCAGCGGCCAGATCTGATTACTATACCACAAGCCTCGGTCTGATCCGCCATGTTTGCGTTGCTGCTACATATATATGTTTTCAAGTCCCAAGGCTATTTTTGTTCTGACCGGCCACCGCTTTGTTACGAAAGACCAAAGCAAAAGTACTAGTACCGCTTAAACTAGCACTCTGCCACGTGAAAGCCAACATCAACTATTTCTTTTTGGGAAGAGGGCTAGTACTACTTGAGTACTACTAGATCAGATGTGTTCTGTCCTTAATTACTAGTACATGATTATCCGCATGGTGAGGTCAAGAGAAGAAGAGAAGGAAAAATAATGTCGAGGGCTGCCTCTGAGCCGTCTCCTGCTGCTGGACGTCTCTCCAGCGGCTGCCCGTCTCCGCTGCCGACTACTCCGAGCTGTCGCATCCGCTTGTAAGCCGGCTTCTGCCGTCTCCACCTCAGCCGTTTCCAAGGCGCTCTTGACGCAGAGTGCCAGCAGCCAGGAAAGCAAGTCAGGACTCCTGACTCAAAAGGAAAGAAAAAAGAGGTTACTAGCCCACGTGAGAAAGAAATATTCCTTGACTGATTAGACGTTTGAGCCCAAACTCAGAAGCAAACTAATCTGATCCTAGTACTAGTGCTAGTGCAGTGCAGATTTATTATTTCGTCTACGATTGGGAACCGGCACCTCCGAGATTAGTTGGAGGAGGTTAAGTGCTACTATCACTGGAAGAACAAAAATTGCAGCGCGGCACGCAGAGGCTGCAGGCATTTTGGGCGCTCCACTCACGAGACCGGGGTTTGTATTGTAAAGTAGGGTCTAGTATATTATCCTTGTACACGTATTTGTATACGTATGTAATTGTAATTGTGATCGTCTATATATTGAGACGTGAGGCTAGATGTCAACCAACCACGCAAAACCCTAAACCTGTGTTTTAACTTGGCAAGGTGGAGGGGGCAACACCGGCAACAACGGCGGAGGAGGTGGGCGTCACAACCGCTGGCGTCCCCGGTGCCAAATTTGCAAGAACTGGGGCCATGAAGCCGACGACTGCCGCAAGCGCTATGATCAGGATCATAACTCCCGCTCCGCCAACTCGGCCTCCACCAACACCGTCGACTTTCCTTGGGTGCTGGATACCGGGGCTACGGATCACTTGACTAATGATCTTGAGCGCCTCCAGGTTCACGAGCGCTATGACGGCAAGGATCAGGTTCAGGTGGCCAATGGTGCAGGTTTGTCTATTTCACACATTGGTCATTCGCGTTTACCCGGTTCATCTCTTAAACTGCGTAACATCCTTCATGTTCCACACATCAGCCAGCATCTTCTCTCTGTTTATCGTCTTCTTTGTGATAATGACGTGTTTGTTGAATTTCATCGTCGTTTTCTCCTTGTTAAGGACAAAGCAACCAGGCGCATCATCCTTCACGGTAGAAGTTACGGGGGGGTCTATCCGGTCCCCTTCGCTCATGCGTCATCTTCATCGTCTCGCCGTGCCTCCTCCGGTGTTCGAGTTTCGTCATCGCAATGGCATCAACGTCTTGGCCATCCTACACATAATGTGGTCACTTCCATTGTTCGGAGTCATGAACTTCCGTGTTCTAGTTCAAATAATTCATCGTTAGTTTGTGATGCCTGTCAGCGTGCTAAGAGTCATCAACTACCTTATTCTACTTTGTTTCATATCACTACTGTACCTCTTGAATTAATACATTCAGATGTTTGGGGTCCCGCTCTTGCTTCGTCGGGAGGGTACAAGTATTATGTTAGTTTTATTGATGACTACACGCGCTTCACTTGGATTTATTTGCTTAAACACAAGTCTGGTGTTGAGCAAGTTTTCTACAACTTTCAGGCTCATGTCGAACGCCTTCTGGATTATAAAATCAAGGCCGTTCAGTCCGACTGGGGTGGTGAATACCACAAACTCCATCGCTACTTTCAACGCACGGGCATCTCTCACCGAGTGTCATGTCCACATACCTCTCAACAGAACGGTATTGCCGAGCGCAAACACCGACATTTGGTCGAGACCGGTCTTGCCTTGCTTGCGCACTCCTCTCTTCCACTTCGGTTTTGGGATGAGGCTTTTCTTACGGCATGTTATCTCATCAACCGTATGCCCACTCCGGTTCTCAACAAGGACACACATCTATTCCGTCTGTTTCATGTTCAGCCCAACTACTCCTCCCTTCGGATTTTTGGGTGTGCTTGCTGGCCTAGTCTCCGCAAGTACAATGCTCACAAGCTTGAGTTTCGGTCCAAGATGTGTGTTTTCCTTGGCTATAGTCCTTTGCATAAGGGCTATAAGTGTCTTGACCATACCTCCGGTCGGATATACATCTCTCGTGATGTTGACTTCGACGAGACTGTGTTCCCTTACTCTCAACCCGTCGTTTCGGTTGATCCTGCTTCTCTTGAACATGCACTCACTTTTCCCTCCGATGAACTGGTTCCAGATATCCATGTGCGTAAATATGACATGTCCTATTTGTCATCTAACTTGTCTTTTGCAGGTGATATTGCTTTGAGTTCCCCCCAGGTACATATTGCTGCTCCGACGCCTCCTGATGCGCCCGACGTGCATGTCCCGCTGCCCGACGCAGGCGAGGCTGCCTCGCCCGATGACACGACCGCGGACACGGCTGGGTCGCCACCCTCGCCCGGCGCGGCTGGGTCGCCACCCTCGCCCGGTCCGTCACCCGGGCCGCCACCCTCGCCTGGGCTGGTCCAGCACACCATCGTCTCTAGGCCCGTGTCGCCCCTTGCTGAGGTCCCCTCAGCCGCGACACCCTCGGCCGAGCCCTCGTCGTCGTCGTCTTCTCCTACTGGCGATGCAGCTCCGGTGCATAATATGGTTACGCGCCATCGTGATCATACGCGCAAGGAGAAGTCTTACACTGATGGCACGGTTCGGTATGACTCTCGCCGCCGTGCCTTCTTCGCCGCGCCGGTTTCCCATCGTGATGCTCTGGGTGAACCTGCCTGGCGTGCCGCCATGTCCGAGGAGTTTGCTGCTCTCCGTCACACTAACACCTGGGTGTTGGTGCCTCGGCGGCCTGGTGTTAATATTGTGAGCTGCAAGTGGATTTTCAAAACCAAGCATCGTCCGGATGGGTCTGTTGATAAGCACAAAGCTCGTCTTGTTGCTCGCGGTTCACTCAACAGCATGGGATTGACTACGGAGATACTTTTAGTGTTGGGGATTGTAGCAGAATTTTAAAATTTCCTACGCACCACCAAGATCCATCTATGGAGTATACTAGCAACGAGGGGAAAGGAGTACATCTACATACCCTTGTAGATCGCGAGCGGAAGCGTTCAAGTGAACGGGGTTGATGGAGTCATACTCGCCGTGATCCAAATCACCGATGACCGAGTGCCGAACGGACGGCACCTCCGCGTTCAACACACGTACGGAGCAGCAACGTCTCCTCCTTCTTGATCCAGCAAGGGGAAAGGAGAGGTTGATGGAGATCCAGCAGCACGACGGCGTGGTGGTGGAAGTAGTGGGGATCCCGGCAGGGCTTCGACAAGCGCAAGCGGGAGGGAGAGGTGTTGCAGGGGGAGAGGGAGGCGCCAGGGGCTGTCGTACTGCTGCCCTCCCTCCCTCCCACTATTTATAGGGGTCCTGGGGGCACCGGCCACCCTGGAGATCCCATCTGAGGGGGGGGGGGGGGCGGCGGCCAAGGGGGTGGCTTGCCCCCCAAGGCAAGTGGGGCGCCCCCCACCCCTAGGGTTTCCAACCCTAGGCGCAGGGGGAGGCCCAAGGGGGGGCGCCCCAGACCACTAAGGGCTGGTTCCCTTCCCACTTCAGCCCATGGGGCCCTCCAGGACAGGTGGTCCCACCCGATGGACACCCGGGACCCTTCCGGTGGTCCCGGTACAATACCGATAACCCCCGAAACTTTCCCGGTGGCCGAAACTGGACTTCCTATATATAATTCTTCACCTCTGGACCATTCCGGAACTCCTCGTGATGTCCAGGATCTCATCCGGGACTCCGAACAACTTTCGGGTTTCCGCATACTAATATCTCTACAACCCTAGCGTCACCGAACCTTAAGTGTGTAGACCCTACGGGTTCGGGAGACATGCAGACATGACCGAGACGCCTCTCCGGTCAATAACCAACAGCGGGATCTGGATACCCATGTTGGCTCCCACACGTTCCACGATGATCTCATCGGATGAACCACGATGTCGAGGATTCAATCAATCCTGTATACAATTCCCTTTGTCAATCGGTACGTTACTTGCCCGAGATTCGATCGTCGGTATCCCAATACCTTGTTCAATCTCGTTGCCGGCAAGTCACTTTACTCGTACCGTAATGCATGATCCCGTGGCTAACTCCTTAGTCACATTGAGCTCATTATGATGATGCATTACCGAGTGGGCCCAGAGATACCTCTCCGTCATACGGAGTGACAAATCCCAGTCTCGATCCGTGTCAACCCAACAGACACTTTCAGAGATACCCGTAGTGTACCTTTATAGTCACCCAGTTACGTTGTGACGTTTGGTACACCCAAAGCACTCCTACGGCATCCGGGAGTTACACGATCTCATGGTCTAAGGAAAAGATACTTGACATTGGAAAAGCTCTAGCAAACGAACTACACGATCTTTTGTGCTATGCTTAGGATTGGGTCTTGTCCATCACATCATTCTCCTAATGATGTGATCTCGTTATCAATGACATCCAATGTCCATAGTCAGGAAACCATGACTATTTGTTGATCAACGAGCTAGTCAACTAGAGGCTTACTAGGGACATGTTGTGGTCTATGTATTCACACATGTATTACGATTTCCGGATAACACAATTATAGCATGAACAATAGACAATTATCATGAACAAAGAAATATAATAATAACCATTTATTATTGCCTCTAGGGCATATTTCCAACAGTCTCCCACTTGCACTAGAGTCAATAATCTAGTTACATTGTGATGAATCGAACACCCATAGCGTTCTGGTGTTGATCATGTTTTGCTCTAGGGAGAGGTTTAGTCAACGGATCTGCTACATTCAGGTCCGTATGTACTTTACAAATATCTATGTCTCCATTTTGAACACTTTCACAAATGGAGTTGAAGCGACGCTTGATATGCCTGGTCTTCCTGTGAAATCTGGGCTCCTTGGTAAGGGCAATAGCTCCAGTGTTGTCACAGAAGAGAGTCATCGGGCCCGACGCATTGGGAATCACCCCTAGGTCAGTAATGAACTCCTTCATCCAGATTGCTTCTTGCGCTGCCTCTGAGGCCGCCATGTACTCCGCTTCACATGTAGATCCCGCCACGACGCTTTGCTTGCAACTGCACCAGCTTACTGCCCCTCCATTCAAAATATACACGTATCCGGTTTGTGACTTCGAGTCATCCAGATCTGTGTCGAAGCTAGCGTCGACGTAACCCTTTACAACGAGCTCTTCGTCACCTCCATATACGAGAAACATATCCTTAGTCCTTTTCAGGTACTTCAGGATATTCTTGACCGCTGTCCAGTGTTCCATGTCGGGATTACTTTGGTACCTTCCTACCAAACTTACGGCAAGGTTTACATCAGGTCTGGTACACAACATGGCATACATAATAGACCCTATGGCCGAGGCATAGGGGATGACACTCATCTTTTCTCTATCTTCTGCCGTGGTCGGGCATTGAGCCGTGCTCAATTGCACACCTTGCAATACAGGCAAGAACCCCTTCTTGGACTGATCTATATTGAACTTCTTCAATATCTTGTCAAGGTACGTACTTTGTGGAAGACCAATAAGGCGTCTTGATCTATCTCTATAGATCTTGATGCCTAATATATAAGCAGCTTCTCCAAGGTCCTTCATTGAAAAACACTTATTCAAATAGGCCTTTATACTTTCCAAGAATTCTATGTCATTTCCCATCAATAGTATGTCATCCACATATAATAAGAGAAATGCTATAGAGCTCCCACTCACTTTCTTGTAAACACAGGCTTCTCCATAAGTCTGTGTAAACCCAAACGCTTTGATCATCTCATCAAATCGAATGTTCCAACTCCGAGATGCTTGCACCAGCCCATAGATGGAGCGCTGGAGCTTGCATACCTTGTTAGCATTCTTAGGATCGACAAAACCTTCCAGCTGCATCATATACAATTCTTCCTTAAGAAAGCTGTTAAGGAATGTCGTTTTGGCGTCCATCTGCCATATCTCATAATCATAGTATGCGGCAATTGCTAACATGATTCGGACGGACTTCAGCTTCGCTACGGGTGAGAAAGTCTCATCGTAGTCAACCCCTTGAACTTGTCAATAACCCTTAGCGACAAGTCGAGCCTTATAGATGGTCACATTACCATCCGCGTCTGTCTTCTTCTTAAAGATCCATTTATTTTCTATGGCTCGCCGATCATCGGGCAAGTCAGTCAAAGTCCATACTTCATTTTCATACATGGATCCTATCTCAGATTTCATGGCTTCTAGCCATTTGTCGGAATCCGGGCCCGCCATCGCTTCTTCATAGTTCGAAGGTTCACCGTTGTCTAACAACATGATTTCCAGGACAGGGTTGCCGTACCACTCTGGTGCGGAACGTGTCCTTGTGGACCTACGAAGTTCAGCAGTAACTTGATCCGAAGCTTCATGATCATCATCATTAACTTCCTCCCCAGTCGGTGTAGGCACCACAGGAACATCTTCCCGCGCTGCGCTACTTTCCGGTTCGGAAGGGGTGACTATCACCTCATCAAGTTCCACTTTCCTCCCACTTAATTCTTTCGAGAGAAACTCTTTCTCCAGAAAGGACCCGTTCTTGGCAACAAAGATCTTGCCTTCGGATCTGAGGTAGAAGGTATACCCAATGGTTTCCTTAGGGTATCCTATGAAGACGCATTTTTCCGACTTGGGTTCGAGCTTTTCAGGTTGAAGTTTCTTGACATAAGCATCGCATCCCCAAACTTTTAGAAACGGCAACTTAGGTTTCTTCCCAAACCATAATTCATACGGTGTCGTCTCAACGGATTTCGACAGAGCCCTATTTAAAGTGAATGCGGCAATCTCTAAAGCATAGCCCCAAAATGAGAGCGGTAGATCGGTAAGAGACATCATAGATCGCACCATATCCAATAGAGTGCGATTACGACGTTCGGACACACCATTTCGCTGAGGTGTTCCAGGCGGCGTGAGTTGTGAAACGATTCCACATTTCCTTAAGTGCGTACCAAATTCGTGACTTAAATATTCTCCACCACGATCTGATCGTAAGAACTTTATTTTCCTATCACGTTGATTCTCAACCTCACTCTGAAATTCCTTGAACTTTTCGAAGGTTTCAGACTTGTGTTTCATTAGGTAGACATACCCATATCTACTTAAGTCATCAGTGAGAGTGAGAACATAACGATATCCTCCGCGAGCCTCAACACTCATTGGACCGCACACATCGGTATGTATGATTTCCAATAAATTGGTTGCTCGCTCCATTGTTCCGGAGAACGGAGTCTTGGTCATCTTACCCATGAGGCTTGGTTCGCACGTGTCAAATGATTCGTAATCAAGAGACTCCAAAAGTCCATCTGCATGGAGCTTCTTCATGCATTTGACACCAATGTGACCAAGGCAGCAGTGCCACAAGTATGTGGGACTATCGTTATCAAATTTACATCTTTTGGTATTCACACTATGAATATGTGTAACATCACGTTCGAGATTCATCAAGAATAAACCATTGACCAGTGGGGCATGACCATAAAACATATCTCTCATATAAATAGAACAACCATTATTCTTGGATTTAAATGAGTAGCCATCTCGAATTAAACGAGATCCAGATACAATGTTCATGCTCAAAGCTGGCACTAAATAACAATTATTGAGGTTTAAAACTAATCCCGTAGATAAATGCAGAGGTAGCGTGCCGACGGCGATCACATCGACCTTGGAACCATTCCCGCCGCGCATCGTCACCTCGTCCTTTGCCAGTCTCCGCTTATTCCGCAGTTCCTGTTTTGAGTTACAAATATGAGCAACCGCACCGGTATCAAATACCCAGGAGCTACTACGAGTACTGGTAAGGTACACATCAATTACATGTATATCACATATACCTTAGGTGTTGCCGGCCTTCTTGTCCGCTAAGTATTTGGGGCAGTTCCGCTTCCAGTGACCACTTCCCTTGCAATAAAAGCACTCAGTCTCAGGCTTGGGTCCATTCTTCGACTTCTTCCCGGCAACTGGCTTACCGGGCGCGGCAACTCCCTTGCCGTCCTTCTTGAAGTTCTTCTTACCCTTGCCTTTCTTGAACTTAGTGGTTTTATTCACCATCAACACTTGATGTTCCTCTCTGATCTCCACCTCCGCTGATTTTAGCATTGAATATACCTCAGGAATGGTCTTTTCCATCCCCTGCATATTGAAGTTCATCACAAAGCTCTTGTAGCTCGGTGGAAGCGACTGAAGGATTCTGTCAATGACCACGTAATCCGGGAGATTAACTCCCAGCTGAGACAAGCGGTTGTGTAACCCAGACATTCTGAGTATGTGCTCACTAACATAACTATTTTCCTTCATTTTACAACTGAAGAACTTGTCGGAGACTTCATATCTCTCGACCCGGGCATGAGCTTGGAAAACCATTTTCAGCTCTTCGAACATCTCATATGCTCCATGTTTCTCAAAACGCTTTTGGAGCCCCGGTTCTAAGCTGTAAAGCATGCCGCACTGAACGAGGGAGTAATCATCAGCACATGATTGCCAAGCGTTCATAACGTCTTGGTTCTCTGGGATGGGTGCTTCACCTAGCGGTGCTTCTAGGACATCATCTTTCTTGGCAGCTATGAGGATGATCCTCAGGTTCCGGACCCAGTCCGTATAGTTGCTGCCATCATCTTTCAGCTTGGTTTTCTCTAGGAACGCGTTGAAGTTGAGGACAACGTGGGCCATTTGATCTACAAGACATATTGTAAAGATTTTAGACTAAGTTCATGATAATTAAGTTCATCTAATCAAATTATTCAATGAACTCCCACTCAGATAGACATCCCTCTAGCCATCTAAGTGAAACATGATCCGAGTTAACTAGGCCGTTGTCCGATCATCACGTGAGACGGACTAGTCAAGATCGGTGAACATCTCCATGTTGATCGTATCTTCTATACGACTCATGCTCGACCTTTCGGTCTTCCGTGTTCCGAGGCCATGTCTGTACATGCTAGGCTCGTCAAGTCAACCTAAGTGTATTGCGTGTGTTCCGAGGCCATGTCTGTACATGCTAGGCTCGTCAACACCCGTTGTATGCGAACGTTAGAATCTATCACACCCGATCATCACGTGGTGCTTCAAAACAACGAACCTTCGCAACGGTGCACAGTTAGGGGAACACTTTCTTGAAATTATTATAAGGGATCATCTTACTTACTACTGTCGTTCTAAGCAAATAAGATGCAAAACATGATAAACATCACATGTAATCAAATAGTGGCATGATATGGCCAATATCATTTTGCTCCTTTGATCTCCATCTACGGGGCGCCATGATCATCTTCGTCACCGGCATGACACCATGATCTCCATCATCGTGTCTTCATGAAGTTGTCACGCCAACGATTACTTCTACTTCTATGGCTAACGCGTTTAGCAATAAAGTAAAGTAATTTACATGGCGTTATTCAATGACACGCGGGTCATACAAAAAAAATAAAGACAACTCCTATGGCTCCTGCCGATTGTCATACTCATCGACATGCAAGTCGTGATTCCTATTACAAGAATATGATCAATCTCATACATCACATATATCATTCCTCACATCTTCTGGCCATATCACATCACAAGGCACATGCTGCAAAAACAAGTTAGACGTCCTCTAATTGTTGTTGCAAGTTTTTACGTGGCTTCTATAGGTTTCTAGCAAGAACGTTTCTTACCTACGTAAAACCACAACGTGATATGCCAATTTCTATTTACCCTTCATAAGGACCCTTTTCATAGAATCCGTTCCGACTAAAGTGGGAGAGACAGACACCCGCTAGCCACCTTATGCAACTAGTGCATGTCAGTCGGTGGAACCTGTCTCACGTCAGCGTACGTGTAAGGTCGGTCCGGACCGCTTGATCCCACAATACCGCCGAAACAAGATAAGACTAGTAGTGGCAAGAAAAATTGACAACATCTACGCCCACAACTGCGTTGTGTTCTACTCCTGCATAGTAACTACGCATAAACCTGGCTCATGATGCCACTGTTGGGGATCGTAGCAGAATTTTAAAATTTCCTACACATCACCAAGATCCATCTATGGAGTATACTAGCAACGAGGGGAAAGGAGTACATCTACATACCCTTGTAGATCGCGAGCGGAAGCGTTCAAGTGAACGGGGTTGATGGAGTCGTACTCGCCGTGATCCAAATCACCGATGACCGAGTGCCGAACAGACGGCACCTCCGCGTTCAACACACGTACGGAGCAGCGACGTCTCCTCCTTCTTGATCTAGCAAGGGGAAAGGAGAGGTTGATGGAGATCCAGCAGCACTACGGCGTGGTGGTGGAAGTAGCGGGGATCCTGGCAGGGCTTCGCCAAGCGCAAGCGGGAGGGAGAGGTGTTGCAGGGGGGAGGGAGGCGCCAGGGGCTGTCGTAGTGCTGCCCTCCCTCCCCCCCCCCACTATTTATAGGGGTCCTGGGGGGCACCGGCCACCCTGGAGATCCCATCTGAGGGGGGGCGGCGGCCAAGGGGGTGGCTTGCCCCCCAAGGCAAGTGGGGCGCCCCCCACCCCTAGGGTTTCCAACCCTAGGCGCAGGGGGAGGCCCAAGGGGGGCCGCCCCAGCCCACTAAGGGCTGGTTCCCTTCCCACTTCAGCCCATGGGGCCCTCCGGGATAGGTGGCCCCACCCGGTGGACCCCCGGGACCCTTCCGGTGGTCCTGGTACAATACCGATAACCCCCGAAACTTTCCCGGTGGCCGAAACTGGACTTCCTATATATAATTCTTCACCTCCGGACCATTCCGGAACTCCTCGTGACGTCCGGGATCTCATCCGGGACTCCGAACAACTTTCGGGTTTCCGCATACTAATATCTCTACAACCCTAGCGTCACCGAACCTTAAGTGTGTAGACCCTACGGGTTCGGGAGACATGCAGACATGACCGAGACGCCTCTCCGGTCAATAACCAACAGCGGGATCTGGATACCCATGTTGGCTCCCACACGTTCCATGATGATCTCATCGGATGAACCACGAAGTCGAGGATTCAATCAATCCCGTATACAATTCCCTTTGTCAATCGATACGTTACTTGCCCGAGATTCGATCGTCGGTATCCCAATACCTTGTTCAATCTCGTTACCGGCAAGTCACTTTACTCGTACCGTAATGCATGATCCCGTGGCTAACTCCTTAGTCACGTTGAGCTCATTATGATGATGCATTACCGAGTGGGCCCCGAGATACCTCTCCGTCATACGGAGTGACAAATCTCAGTCTCGATCCGTGTCAACCCAACAGACACTTTCAGAGATACCCGTAGTGTACCTTTATAGTCACCCAATTACGTTGTGACGTTTGGTACACCCAAAGCACTCCTACGGCATCCGGGATTTACACGATCTCATGGTCTAAGGAAAAGATACTTGACATTGGAAAAGCTCTAGCAAACGAACTACACGATCTTTTGTGCTATGCTTAGGATTGGGTCTTGTCCATCACATCATTCTCCTAATGATGTGATCTCGTTATCAATGACATCCAGTGTCCATAGTCAGGGAACCATGACTATCTGTTGATCAATGAGCTAGTCAACTAGAGGCTTACTAGGGACATGTTGTGGTCTATGTATTCACACATGTATTACGATTTCCGGATAACACAATTATAGCATGAACAATAGACAATTATCATGAACAAAGAAATATAATAATAACCATTTATTATTGCCTCTAGGGCATATTTCCAACATTTAGCCCCGTGGTGAAGCCTGCCACGGTTCGGTTCTATCTCTTGCTGTGTCTCGTGGCTGGAGCCTCCGACAGATTGATGTGAGCAATGCCTTTTTACATGGGTTCTTGGCCGAAGATGTGTACATGCAGCAGCCACCTGGGTTTGAGGATGCCACTTATCCCTCTCATGTCTACAAACTTCAGCGGTCTATTTATGGTCTCAAGCAATCGCCCCGTGCCTGGTATGCTCGTTTGAGTCAGCGCCGTTCACAACTCTGTTTTGTTGCCTCCAGATCAGATGCATCTCTGTTCATCTTCTCCCAGGGTACTATACAGATATACATGCTGGTGTACGTTGATGATATTGTGATTGCTGGCTCTACCCCCGCCGTGGTGGATCGTCTTGTGCAGTCGTTGTCTGCTAGCTTTCCCATCAAAGACTTGGGTCGCCTCGAGTACTTTCTTGGTTTGGAAGCGTCCTTTCATTCAGGGGGCATGACCTTGACGCAGAAAAAGTATGCTTTGGATCTTCTTCATCGCGTCAACATGGAGAACTGCAAGGCCACTTCCACTCCGCTTGCTACATCCGAGAGTCTCTCACGTCATAGTGGTGCACTACTGGGTAGAGATGACTCCTTTCGGTATCGCAGTGTGGTTGGAGCACTTCAGTATTTGACCCTCACTCGTCCTGATATCTCCTTCGCAGTGAACAAAGTGTGTCAGTTCCTGTCTCAGCCAACGGAGGATCATTGGGAAGCAGTCAAGCGTATTCTGAGATATGTCAAAGGTACGCTAGACATGGGACTACGGATTCGTAAGTCCAGATTTACTAGAGTGAGTATATTCACCGATGCAGACTGGGCAGGCTGTGTTGATGATAGGCGCTCCACTGGTGGTTTTGCTATATTTGTTGGACCTAACCTTGTATCTTGGAGCTCGAAGAAGCAACCCACAGTCTCGAGATCAAGCACCGAGGTAGAGTATAAGGCATTGGCCAATGGCGCGGCTGAAGCCATTTGAATAGACTCAGTTCTCATAGAACTTGGAGTCCCACGGCAGCGCACTCCTATATTGTGGTGTGATAACTTAGGGGCAACTTACCTGACGGCGAATCCAGTGTTTCATGCTCGGACTAAACACATTGAGATTGATTTCCACTTTGTGAGAGAACGAGTAGCTGCTTGTGAACTGGAAGTCGGGTTTATTTCTACAGATGATCAGTTAGCGGATGTATTTACTAAACCCGCTACTAGACAGATGCTAGACCGTTTTAGAACCAATCTGAATCTTGTATGTAGTTCAGATTGAGGGGGCATGTAAAGTAGGGTCTAGTATATTGTCCTTGTACACGTATTTGTATACGTATGTAATTGTAATTGTGATCGTCTATATATTGAAACATGAGGCTGGATGTCAACCACCCACGCAAAACCCTAAACCTGTGTTTTAACTTGTACGCTGTTGTCAAAGAGTAGTGCGTGCGCACGCTAGCACTTCAATCAGGTTCTCCATGTGAGATTAAGACAAGAGGAGAAGGTTACGTGGAGACATCCGACATTTGATATGTTTTGATCCCAGTATCCACGTTCATCCAACAAATAAATACTAGGTGCTATCTTGTCTATCTATTTTTAGTGTATATTGTTTTTATCAAAGAACAATCACTTTGGTTTGTGATATTTTTTCGTAGGACCATTGTTCCTTACAAAAAGGTATTGCAAAAGGGGCGTGAGCAAATATTATTTTTGCACTAGCGCTCGTCCTGCGCAAGTTGCCACCCCTGCTACATCAACACACGCGATTGACTTATTGTCCGTGCCCATGGCCGACTTGCATGCGTCCGTGCCGTTTCCGACGCCGCGGCCGACTCTCTCGTCTGCACCGGCTTACAACGCCGCTGTCGACTCTCCCCGTCTGCACCGGCTAACAACGTCGCGGCCGACTTATCTGTCTGCTCCCACGGCTGACTCAGCCGTGATTGATTTCAGCTTCACCATGGTGATCATCAATTCCGTGGTGGATAATTTTTGGCTTGACATATCATGTGAAATCCATCTAGTATATCTTTATGTTATATATTGCTTTCTTTAAAAAAACAATTACTCTGGCTTGAAAGTTCTTCAATACAAGACAAGTTGTCTACTGCAAAAAGGATTAGTATATCATTGAGATGTTCAACGACTCATACCGATTTATATCATGGTCAAAAATGGAGAATCTCAAGACAATTCTTCGAGTCGTCTTAAGACTCGGGGGCTACAATGATGTGACTCAGTAAATATTGCCAGTTTAAGCACATTCAAGAACTTCGGGTCATTGGAGGGAAGATAACCCGGCCCCGGAGGCTACTGCCCTATTGGTAAAAATTAAAAGGCCGTCAGAAAATTTCCGGCTCAAAATGAAGATTCCGGTTTAAAATCCGGCTCAAGAGATATCTCTCTCCCATAAAGCTTTGAAGCTCTCAGATTCCAATTTACAAGTCCGGCTCAAAAAGATTTCATCTCTTGCAAGTTCGATTTCTCGGAAAAGTTAAAAAGTTGCCAAAGAGAATTTGCTGCCATGTTGCGCGGTTCAAACATGGGTATCCTGTCTTATTGGCTTATCACACTTATGACCACTTGGGGGCTTCCTGCTCGTATTCGAAGCATAGCTGTGAATAGCCCTCTTGGTCCGGCTCATACGCCATGCTTACAAATCACTTGGGGGCTTCCTGTTCAAACATAGGTGTATTCACCAAAGAGAACATAGCTTTACTACCCTCTTGATCCGGCGCAACGACGTTCTGACAAATCACTTGGGGGCTTCCTATTCAAACATAGGTGTATTCACCAAAGAGAACATAGCATTATTACCCTCTTGATTCCGGCTATCAAGCCAATATGATAATGTCATAAGAGCACATCTCTGGTTACCTTGGTAATTCGGCTATCAAGCCAATATGATAATTTCATAAGAGCATAGCTCTGGTTGCCTTGGTAATTCGGCTATCAAGCCAATATGATAATTTCATAAGAGCAAAGCTCTGATTACCTTGGTAATTCGGCTATCAAGCCAATATGATAATTTCATAAGAGCACAGCTCTGATTATCTTGGTAATTCGGCTATCAAGCCAATATAATAATTTCATAAGAGCACAGCTCTGATTACCTTGGTATTTCGGCTATCAAGCCAGTATTATAACTTCATATGAGCATAGCTCAGACCTACTTGGAGGATTAATGACCGGGTTACAAAGACCAAAGAGAGTCTATTGCACAGCACAGCTCAAACATAGGTCTATGGTGAACTGGCAGCACATGATGACATTAAGTACTTGGGAGTATCGGCTTCTAAGTTTTTGGTTATCACCCTTACTGCATTGGTATGATAAGCCGGCAGTTTTTAATCACATATCACAGGTATGATATTTATTTTTGTTATCTGAGGTTTGATAACCCGCCCTGGCTTTTGACGTTAAGTCGTCAGGGCATATGTTGTTTAAACTCTGTGCAGGATTTGCAGAGCTATGACTTACATAAACGATTAAGTTCAAGCCCATCATCAAAAATTGAAATTGGTGTTTCAAAAGGATTATCAATTATTGATTTTCACGAAGGCTATAAGCCGCCGGGTTATAAAAATTCTGGTTTACAATGAATGCGTATTAAGTCGCCATCGGCCAAGAGCCGCCGAGTATTTAAACTCCGGATTTACTTGTCAACTGATGAGGTATTCAAATCTTTAATAGCCAAATTGGCTGGATTTTCATGATGATATTGAATGATTGAGGTATTCATACCGGATTATATTATTCCAATCTTTAAATAGCCAACTTGGCTGGATTTTCATTATGATATTGAATGATTGAGTTTTTCAAAGTCGCTTCAGCGCAATGGCTATCATTATCTGGACAATGGATATATATACAATGGAAGGAATAGTCCCGAGTCGCTGCAGGCTTACGACCCGGCACTTGGGGGCTACATTATTCAAATTGAGATTACATCAAATACGCAAGTCCCATGTCACTGCCAGCATGCACCATGGCACTTGGGGGCTAATGCAAGATTATTTTTTATTGGCCTTATTGAAGACCCGACTCATCACATTGTAATCAGCCGGTCCTTGGGGGCTACCAACTGCTCCTGTTAAAAATTCAAGGTACACAAGTTAAATCCATTATATTGAAGGGTTCACTACTCAGTTGGTAGAGTACAAAGCTCTTAACCTTGTGGACGTGGGTTCGAGCCCCATGGTGGGGGTTACATCATATGATGTTCTTTTCAAAGGAGTATATATAAAGTCCTAGCTCAGTATTATCTTACTGAGCCGGCCCTTGGGAGCTACACGTTGCTGCTCAAGTCTACATGATCAAATCTACAAAGTCCCTGCTCATTATTACATAATGACCCGACCCTTGGGGGCTATACTGGTTGAAGTTTTTGTGAGCATAAGGCAATTATAAGTCCCAGGTTGCTGCAAGCATGACAACCCGGCACTTGGGGGCTACATATGTGGAATATTCAATTTTGACTAGTGACTGAGATGAACAACTTGAATTTCTTCAAGGTTGTAACATTTATATTGAAGCAAGTCTTAAGCGGTTACTACGCTCCCTCCTTAAGACTTGGGGGCTACAAGTGATATGCATTCAAAGGAGGTATATTTTCAAGCTTGATGATTAGCAACAATTATGACCCGGTGCCATCAATATTTACAAGCCGGCAATTTTGAATAAACCGGCAAGTTTTACATCTTCAAGCCGGCTGAATATCAGTTGAGTATTTCAAGACCAATATTTTTGTCAAGTCAGAGCATTGAAGGCCGACTTAAACGAAATATTCTTCACAATATTTTTCCGTGAGAAACCAATGTCAGCAAAGTGATTATGAAGCTGGCCTATTGACCCGGATTTTCTAGAAGAAGGAAATGACAAGGACTTAAGGATGATCAGGTGTCGGCTTACAAAAATATTTAACCCGGAGCATAACCTGTCAAATTTGTTCTTGTATTTATGTTGCAGGATCAGTTTAACATGAATAAATCCAAATTAAACTGAGGGCTAATGTCGGGGATATACCCTGCGGTATGACCCGGCTGGATATATGACCCGGCCGGGACTTGGCGTTTCATTGGTAACCCACCGGAGTATTGGCGACTCACGAGTCTGACGGCTCACTGGTCTGACGACTCACGAGCCTGGCAACTCACTGATGGCCCCGACGGCGGGTTAGATAGAGGACTAGGCCCAAGGCCCAAAAGGCCGGCTCATGTTATGGTGCGCCGGCTTAAGAGGAAAGGCATAAGGAATATTCTCCTACAAAGGAAGCAAGACTAGGACTCCGCTTGTAATAAAGTAATCCTAATCCTACTAGGACTAGTCATGTAAACCGCCCCTTCAACATATATAAGGAGGGGCAGGGCACCCCAAGAGGGACAAGAAAATAATCGCTAAGGCTAGACACAACTAGAGGAGAGCCGGTCTATGCGGCGTCTCCCTCATGAGCATAATGAGACCTAGTCACAAACAGCATGTAGGGCTATTACCGAATGATGTTTTTCGGGGCCCGAAGCTGTCTAAATTCTTGTCTTGTGTTGATCCGCCTCGCGTCTCTCAATTCTGACCAACCCCTTCAGCTACCACGTAGATGCGTTGGCCTCACGACTAAGTCCTCACACTAGGACATCTGCCATGACAAATCCACGACACAACCTAAGACACCGGAGCGGCGAGCCTGTGGAAGCGATGGTGACGGTGGCGGAGGGGGAGGAGACGGTGCGGGTGTTGAAAATCCTGATCAAGCACGAGGGGTCCCGGCGCAAGTCGTCGTGGAAGGACCCCGAGGGCAGGGTCATCTCCTCCACCACGCACGTCGACGCTACCCCGCGCCTTGGTAACCTTCGTGCCCAGATCCTCGCCTGGTTGTGTCTCCTTCGCAGACCTCACCGTGCAGCACTCCGGCTTCTCCTCCGCCCTCCGCCGCCCCCCCTTGAAGCCGTAGTCCTGAATGGGTAACCCATGCTTCCACCTAGTACCAACTTTTGCTTCCCAACATCTACTCCCAAGTAGCACTAACATGCGTGCTTTCAATCGTGTGCTCCCAATCAACACTAACTTGTGCTCCCAACGTGTACAAACATGTTCTCTCAAGTGATCTAACTTGTGCTTCCACAAGGGATGAAGCACAACCGTGCTCCCCGAAAAAATCAGAAAAACTGATAAAAAAAGGAAAACTATTATCTGGGAGTAGCGTCCCGGGCGTGACACATGGAAATGTTGGGCCTTCCACGTGGCACACTGGAGCCTCCCCAGACCAGGAAAAGTGACCTCCGCAAGATCCTTTCAAAGGGTCTCCTTCAATTAGTTGCTCCCAGATGACGGCCAAGGGGGGTGGACGCATGTCCCAACGCAGCTGAAACCTAACCCTAAGTCTTGCAGGCCTATGGGCCCAAATGGAGATGATGCATCACTTTTTGACTTGGATTTTAGTTTTGGATTCTATAACATCGGACCAGTTTTGGGATAGATCTGCTCGGAAGGAATTTGAACATGAATCCTATTTGGTTGAAAAAAGTGCATGATATAAGCTTTCCAACAAAAAATTCACACAAGAATGAGAAAGTTATGAACAATTGAATCAAATATGTCCGTGCAGTCTGAATATGAGTCCGGGACTTGATCTCTAAATTTTCATGGCCAAGTGAAGTGAGGAAACTTCTTATACAACATCTAATCATATGGCCTTTGTTTTGACATCATACCTGATCAAATTTAGAGGAAACAGTGATAGTTGTGGTTGTATCTTTCATTGCAATTTCCACATCATTTTGCCACCGCCTCGGACCCTGCAACCCTATATGGTAACTCCACTAAAGGTGGTCCAATTATTGAAACAAGTACGGTTGTTACAATGTTGACTGTCCAATAACCAATGTGATTTGGTGTCAATACTGTTAGCTCTGTTAGCTCTACTGTGATTTGGTGTCTTTGGAAATATAGGAACTCTATTATTTTCAATAACACCATTTAGATCACCATCAAACAGGTTTTGAGACCGGTCCTAAGAACTATCAAAACCTGGGTTGTGCTGTCCCCGGAACAGAGTGGGAGAAGGCTGGAGCCCTTCTCAAGTCAGCTGGCAAGCTTTGCCCCGCGCCCTTTGATGCTCACAAGTGGCAGACAAATGGCGAGCCCCGTGAAACCTCTTTTTTCGACAAAGGGAATATATTAATATCGAGGAGATACTAATTACACACAGCCTCTGCAACAACGAAATGTCATACAGACATTACGGATGCACACAGCCAAAGGACAAAAAAAGAAGAAGAAATAAAATGAAAGATCCCGCTATAGTGATCAATTCCTTACAGCTGCAGCACGAACCACAACCAAGACAACACCCGAAGTCAAAATTCTCCAAAAGCGACGCCTCTAAGAAGGAAACAGTGCACAAGCGCCGTCATCGCCTGATCATAGATCTTAGGTTTTCACCCTGAAGAAAATCCGCGCTCTCTAAACAATGCCTTCAACAAAGACACTGCCAGGCACAACAAATTAAGGCCAGACCTTGGGTTTTCACCCTGAAAGCTAAGACTTTGTACTTCGCCTGTGTTGTCACCCCCACTTGTCGATGCCACTGCTACAAGTCATGAATCCCCAAGCGAAATCGTCATCGCCTCAAAGTCTCGATCCGCATTATTAGGCCTCAGATCTCAGACACCCTGACATTCTCCGCCACTGTCTTCACCATGAAAATCGAAATACCGACATGTCCCATAATGTCAACAGACAACGAAGCTTCGCATCACACCCTCCTGAAGCCACACGGGCTGAAATTTGAGCGCACACGACCGAATACATTTCGATCCGGTAATCTACAGGTGTCAAGCATCCAATGAAGATCTCTGACGAAGCATTCCGGAACTCATGAAGCCCCTTTGGTGGACCCTTGTAGCAAGCTCAAGATCTCCGACGACGGCTCCGTCTTCTCCTCACCTTCCAAGAGGCAGGAGACTGGGACCGTGACCACCTCCGGCCCAGTTTCGACTCTTGCGGCGTGCTGGTCACCACAGGCTGCAGCAGCTCCCCCATTGTAGACTCACAAGGCTTCTCAGGATCTGATATGCGCCTAAAATTAGTTCGATGTTAGGTCTCTTCGCTGGTATCGTGTGTTTGGAAACTGTCTGTTCTTAGAGTGCCTTGTTATAGGCTGTATTTTCTTTTCTGTTGAACTGCTCCTCTCATTGAGTTGATGTATGAATGACTATGTGGTTTCATTCTAGTAATGGAACCGGGGAGGAGCCTCCCTGTTCTTCTAAAAAATAGCCAATGTGATGCCCCAGCAAAAATAGAACTGCTTACACCAAATAATGCAATTGAAACAGACAGAACAACACCTGTGACCAAGTAAATTGACGGGGGTTTCGAAATCCATCCATGAGATACATGATTGCAACCACCGTACTTGTTGACCGTCGATGAACTGATCAAATTAACCAACCCAACTTGGCCTAAGCATTGCACGATAACACAGTTTCATATATAAACAACCAAAAACGAGTAATCATCAGTGCATGTTTTGCTCAGCCAGTAAAAAATCTAAACCATAACATACCTAGATGTCCACTAGCTAATAGCGTAAGCCTAGAGAGGATTTGATAATATCAGAACCCGGCGCTAGATCGATCGAGCTAATCACTACTAGCCTAAGCCTCCTCGCCGTCCACGACGGCGTCGTCGCGGAGCTCGGTGTAGGCGTACCCCACGGCCTTGTGCTGGTCGAGGATGTCATTCTCCATGTCCAGGATCCTCCGCGCGGCCTCGAACCCCTCAACGAGGACGGCGAGCTTCGCCTCGTCACCATTCACCACCCGGCGGAGGAGCTCCTCGCTGAAGCTGCGGAGGGAACCGCGAGCGCGAGGCGGCCTCGCCCTGAGCTCGTCCATGAACTCCTCGGACACAAGGATCATCCTCTTGCCGTCGCCGTCCCTAACCTTGATCATCGGCAGGCCCGCCGCCCTCGCCTCCTCGGCCGTCGCTCCGATCCGAGCCACCGGCGTCTCCATGTACGTCGATCGCCTGCGCGTGCCGCCGGCTGCTCGCTCGAGTTTGGGCTTCGCAGTCGGTGGCGTTGAAGAATCTGGATTCGTTTATTTGGCTTAAATTACTTTGGGCGCACGGCTGATCAAATCGTCTCCGGCTTGGACTCGGCTGGGTGTCCGGCTAAGTTTGCGGTCATTGAATTATGACGTGCTGCATTTATCTTATTCTGATAATATATGTGGTAGTAAAAAATAAGGGGAAATCGCTACAGATAGGAAAAAAAGGTGATTAGATTCAATATGCATGGCTCCCGGAAGCATTTGCTCCGCGTCAAAAATGATTTAGTAAAAGTTCAAAAAAATACAGAAAAATTGGACATGTCCAAGTGTCATCAGCAAAAGTTTAGGTGAAAGCCCAATCATCTTTTACATGAACAGAATAGCAAAATTTTGCTACTTCTAGACCACTAGACTTTTTTGTTTCTGTTGAAACACAACTGTTTCGTTTCGCATGAAAAAAAATTCAAAGGCACTTTTGAACACTAACATGAACAAGTAAGAACATCAGAGCTTTTAAATTTTTTTCACATTTGTTTTGAATTTACTGCTGGCTATAAACTCGTGGGACACCCTAAACATTCGCTAAGCACGGGCACTTGAATACAATTGTCATTGTGACAGACAAGATCACAATAATCAACCGTAATGCTCCCTCTGTCCAGGTGCATAGAGCGCTTACAAGAAATCGGGTATTTTTTTGAGAAAACTTTCGATCTATTTATCAATAATCATGACAGTACAAAGAACACCAGAAGAAATATAAATTACATCCATGTATGTAGAACACCTAACAACTGTAATTAATATCCCTTGTAACCAACGGGTCCCCTCATTCGGCTCGCACACGCAACCCCTCTAATTTCTTGGCTCCCCTTCTCACACATGCATATCTCAAAGCTTTCATCCCCAGTTCCCCACACATCCAGGGTTAAACGCCTCTTTTAGTTGCATCTTTTGTGGGAACATGACAGGTTCGTTTCCACAATTTCAAACATTACATTGGCCGATCTTAGTGTGTCTTGATCGATGTGTATGTCCCAAGGTGCCCTCTGCGCCTGGAACCAGAAGGGGTATAATAAACCTACCCTTAAGAGGAGGGGAACGTCACGAAAAGACATGCTTATATCCGCGTGCGCGAGCATAGGGAAGCGAGGCGACATGCCTTGTTAGGCTGGTCGTAATGGTAGTATCATAGTTAGTATCATGCATGCCAACTAGGCAACTTTGATGAGGTGTCATAGAATTAAATGAAAAAAAGAGAGGGTTGAGTATCATATCATGATACCGTATCATAATAAATGCTATGCTAGTATGTGTCATGCATGACAATAACTAAAGAGGTAAATACATTAGAAGTCCTACAACTTGCGTATGACGGTCAGTTTGGTGCACAAACTTGCAAAATACGTGTCTGGTCATCAAATTTGTGCGGGTGTGCAAATACGGTCACATTTCCTGTACGTAGGTGTACTTGCTGCCTATGTGGCATGCCAATGTGGCCAGGGCCCATTGTCAGTGGCTAGTACACGTGATGTTTTTTCTGCAGAAACACCCTTGATTTTTTTTTTACTTTGTACAAAAGCATTCCGACAATAGTTGCCCCTTGGGTCCCACCTGTCAGTATTTGCTATAAATATATTGGGCTGGGAAAAATGGGACGGATCGAAAAAGCAAACTGTTATAATGGCGCTAGCGGCCTAACCACGGCAACTGATCGTGCTTGCTGTTTCATTTGGACTACTAAAGTGTATCACCTCTTGGATAAAAGTACACATTCTGAATATTTTTAATTCAAATTATTCGAATTCATACAAAAATTTAGTTGATTTGCCTATAAAAATTATGTACACTCATTCTGCACTATATTTGGTTTTGTCTAGATTTTTAAATTTAAATTACACGAATTCAAACAAAAATCTAGTTGATTTGTCCAAAATGTTTATCTAGAATATAAGTAATTTTCTTAAATAGAAAAAAAGAAAGAAGAATACATAAGATAAATTGTGTTTATCTATTTAAATGTCATTGTGCTGAGGAATTTTTTTTTTTAAACTCATTGTGGCCGGATGGTTGTTGCTCGCACACTCGGCGAGCTTATATGGTCATAGGTTCGAACCGGTGCCTTCCCCTTTTCTCGTTTTGGTTTCTATTTTAACTTGTACAGTTTTCTATTATATAAAGCTAATTGTGCTCTATGAACGTGAACAATATCTCGGTCAAGTGGTAGGCGATTCGTAGCAGGTCTTCTGTTCGAATCCCACTATCCGTTCGGCAATTTTCATTTCATATGAGGATTTTTTCCATAAATAAATAAAATGCAAGTGTGCTTTCTGAAGAAAAAACATGCACACGGATTACCCACTACTGACAGTGGGCCACTGCCACATTGGCACGACATGTGTGCACATGATACGGCTGAATATGGTAGAAAACACCGTATATGAGCAGAGGGACAAGTTAGATTACCAGAAACACGTATTTTATAAGTTTATGCACCAAACTGACCGTCACGTGCAAGTTCCATGACTTGCAGTGTATTTACCTCATAACTAAAGTACTACATGATACTAATATATGATATTATGCATTAGGGAGATAGTATCATACACTAGTATCATATGCATGATACTAGTATATGATATTCCCCATTACAACCAGCCTTATGTCACAAGTAATGGGTGGGGCCTACATACGGGATTTTTTTTTTGAAGTCTACATACGGGATGTTGGGAGGTATCTTTTTTGGTAGACGAAATGTGCATGGGGACCCACAAATGGGTTCTTTCCCTTCTCTCTCCACCTTTTTTCTCTCATGTGTGGGCCTTGTTGTTCTGCCTTTTTCATATTTCCCTTTCATTTGTGAAGTTTGAAATCATGCTGAAAGTTCAAATTCCGAGACAATAAATCTGAAAATTTCCTAAATTCAAGTCCAAAATTTTGAAAGGCTAAAAAAATCTCAAAAGTTTGTAATTCTAAAAGATGGCCCAAGAAATTTTGAAATTTGGCACTGGAGTTTCTAGAAGTCACCAAAAACGGACCAAGAATAGAAAGTGCCAAAAATGTTGAAAACTTAAAAAAAAATCGAACACAGTACAAACGCAAGCGCTCATACGTACGTGCATACACTCATCCCTATGAACGCACAGGCACACCTTACCCCTATGAGAACCTTCGAGAGACTGAGCTGGCATATCATCTTGAGATTTAGGAAGTCACCGTAAGCGCCTCGTCGTCGACAGGAACGTCTCCTTCCACTAAAAGCACATCGCCGAAAATCTTGAAATAAATTCAGGAATAATGCGAGCACCAGGACCTGGACCCTGGTGGGCTGGGATACCATTGTCCCTCTAACCATCCAACCATATGGTGGTTCGCCAAAACTTCAATTTTGGGTTGTCAGGATTTGACCGGTCCAAACTTTGTTGGTTAGTCGCCCTATGTTGGTGGGTAAGGGTACCCATTCGGAGGAGGATGCCTTATGGGTAAACCTGGAGCATATCACTTACCCGATTGTCTAAGGGTTAGAGTCATTGTCACTACTAGGGAAAACCTTATACACAGCATCTTAGCAGTAGCGCTGGATAAAACAGGGCACTACTGCTACTTAGTAGTAGCGTTTTTAAATACACCGCGCTACTGCTACTACTTTAGCAGTAGCGCGTTCTGCGAAACCGCGTTGCTGCTATATTTGTACTGGGCGCAGATGGCTAGCCCCACTTAGCAGTAGCGCGTACCACTGACCAGCGCTACTGCTACGACCCGTAGCAGTAGCGCGTTTCTCTGAAACGCGCTACTACTTACTTACCTTATCCTGGAGCGGTTCACCCTCTCACACTCACTCCCTCTCACTCCCTCTCCCCCGCGCCGAACCCGTACGTCGTCTGCCGCCGCCACGCTGCTCCTCGCCGAGGTACTCCCTCCTCCCCTCCCTCCTCCCCCTCCTCCTCCGGCCGCCCTCCTCCCACCGCCCCTCTCCCTCCTCCTCCTCCGGTCGCCCCCTCCTTCCTCCTCCTCCGGCCGCCCCTCCCCCTCCACCCCCCCCTCCGCCCCCTCCCTCCTCCTCCTCCGATCGCCCCCTCCCCCTCCCTCCTTCGATCCCACCGGCCTCCTCCCCCTCCTCCTCTCTCCTTCCTCCTCCCTTCCCCTCCTCCCTCCATCTCTTTTTTTCTGTTTTTCACTGTAGTTTTTTACTATTGTATAATGTAGTTTTTTTACTGTTTTTAGTAAGTGTTTAAAATAATTATTAAGTAAATTAATAAACTAGTTGAACTAGTTTAGTTTTAGTAAGAACTAGTTGAATTAATAAAACTAATGTATTTTTAGTAAGAAAATTAATATAACTAGTTGAACTAGTTTATTTTTAGAAAGAACTAGTTTATTTCTATTTATAGTAAGTTTATATTTAGTAAGAACTAGTTGAATTAATAGAACTAGTTGAACATGTCACATTTGTTGTTATTTTTTTAGTTTAAGCAATTATTCCCGCATCGACGTCGACGATGCCTATCCCGCATCCTCGTCGTCGATACCCTCGTTCGCTAGGGTTTTAGTTGTATTAGTGATGTTATATGTATGATACTATTCGGGATGTATTAGTGATAACTTATAGCGTTTTTGTTTTTGCAGACAAGGAGCCCCTCCACCATCCCCGCCGTCGTCCCCGTCACCGACCCCCTCCGACCTCGAGGTGAGACTAGCCAAATCTCCATGTCAATATGAGTCCTATAAGAGCATCTCCAGCCGTTGGCCCTCCAGGAGGGGCTAAAAATCGCCCCCTGGGGGCGCACCGGCGCTAAACCGCGCGCTGGGGGCGTGATGCCCCCCAGTCGCGGCGCCCACGTTTTTTTGAAAAACTTAAATACGGCGCAAGCACGGCTCAAATTTAATGCAAACATCGGCGAGTTCATTCAAATTTAAACATATTTTACAAAAAAAGAAAAAAAAACTACTAGGGGCTGCTCCTCACCGTCTCCATCGCCGCTCCTCGCCGTCTCCCTCGCCGCTCCTCGCCGCCCGCCGCCCGCCCTTGCAGTTCTACATGCCGAGGAGGCTGTAGAACCGCGTGTAGTTGCCGTCGCCGTCGTCGTCGTCGCCGCCGCCGTCCCTGCTGCATCCCTCCCCTGGTTGGCGCGGCGGGTTGGACGGTTCGGGGGCGTCCTCGTCGTCGTCGCTGTCGAGGATCACGACGTCGTGCTCGTCCTCGCGCCCACGTTTGCGGGCTTCTATCTCCTCCAGGGCCCGGCGCTGCCGGACCATCTCGTCGCGGTAGTAGTCGTCCCGCGCCCACTGTAGGGCCTCCTCGTCGGAGAAGCCGCGCCGGGCTATCTCCTCGTGCTCCGGGGGGAGGCCGGGCTCCGGCTTGGGCTCGACGAGGACGAAGCGGCCGGAGGGGGGGTGGAGTCGCCGATGCAGACGCCGGAGCTGCGGGTGCGCGCGCTGACAGGCATGTCCTGGGGCTCCGGCTTGACGGGGCGGAGGCAGGGAGAGCCGGACGAGCGGCCGGACGAGGAGGAGGACGCCCCGGGCCGCTCCATGCGCCTCGGCGTCCAGGAGCTCCCACGGCGGCGTGACAAGGACGGGGGAGAGGGGTACTCGAGGCGCGGCGTGTTGCCGCCCTCGATGTACTCGAGGACGGCCTCCAACGTGCGGCCGGGCACGCCCCACCACCGGCGCCGGCCCACGAAGTTGAGCCTGCCGGAGGGCACGACGTCATTCGTCGCCTCGAGCTGTTCGGCGTGGCGGCGGCGGAAGTAGGGCTCCCAGAGAGGGCTGTCGGGGGTGTACCGCGGGCCTTCCCTCGCCGCCCCCGGCAGGGACGCGCGGATACGTGCGATCTCCGCACGCCGCGCCGCCCCGGTGGGTGGTGGTGGCACCGACACGCCGCCGGCGCTGATCCTCCACGCCCCGGGCACCCGCATGTCCGGCGGGACCGGGTACTCGGCCTCGAAAAGGAGGCGAGCCTCGTCCTCGTGAAGATGGCGGCGCCCGAAGCCATTCGCCGCCGCGCCGTCGCCTAGGAAGCGCTCGGCCATTCTTCTGAACTGGAGACGGCGAGAGGAGGCGAGGGAGGAAGGGGGAGAAATGGGCGTGTCGGCGGTGGAGGATCTGTGCGTGTCTCCGGCGCGCTGGTGGTCGGCTTATATAGGCGGAGGCGCCGCGTAGTACGCGTGGCCGGCGCGTTACGCGTGGCCGGCGAGGGGACGCGCGTCGCCCGGCCTTCACTGCGCCGCCCGTGAGGCATCAATGGAGGCTGACCGGCGCGGCAGCGCGCGCAGCTTTGGCATTGATTCGCCACGGGGAACGAGGCGATGAGGACGACGAAGCGGCGAGAAGAGAATCGAGTCGCTGGCAAGGGGGGCCCGCGGCTCTTCGCGCCAAAAACGATTCGCCCGGCGCCCCCGAGCGCCCCCCAGCACGCCGGGTTCGGGTTGGGTCCGCCGGCGCCAATTTCGGTCCGAGCCGGCGAAAACTGGGCCCTTGGGGGCGCGACTGGGCCTTTTTTTGGCGCCGACGACCGAAAAATCGCCTGGGGGGCCTTGTTGGGGGCGCGGCTGGAGATGCTCTAAGATATGATGTAGATAAAAAATATGTATATCTTGTGTTGCTCAAATAGGATATGTGGTTGCCCAAGTGGCCGGTCATGTTCAGATTAGACCTCCGAGTGACCTATGTTTTGCCGGAGTGTTGATTAATTTCCATTCCGGCAAATTTCAGGCGCTCGATATGTCCTGTTTTAGCAAAGGTCATGTCGGAATTTTCCGTGAATTTTGGCATGACTTGTGCTAGAATATGTAGGAAATATCGAGTGGCCTGAATTTTCTAGAAAGATAATTAAACGATATTCCGGGTTGACTTTAAGTCTGTTGAGGCCGAAGAATCCCGACTGTTGTCGTCGGGGTCGTTTCTCCTTCTTCTCCGGGTGCTAGACCTTTGTTATGCACTAGGGGAAGGAGGAGTAACGACCATCACTGACGGTCACAAATGTCAGAAAGGAATCAGTGAGGGAGAGTCTCCACCATATATGAGAGGACAAAGAATCCCGACTGTTGTCGTGGGGGTAGCTTCTCCTTCGTTCCCGTGTGCTAGACAATTTGGTGTAATGCACTCGGGAACGAAAGAAGGAGCTACCATCACCGACGGTCGAATATATACACCACGTGAGTTGAGAGTTTTCAAGAAAAGACTCGTTAGACCGATAGTCAACCCGTGATGAATAATGAACAAGCTGAGACTTTTAATTGTACAAGTTTAATCTTTGAATTATGAACATAGGAAATGTCGTCAGACGAAGAAGGTCCCGGGGAGTGCTCCTGGTGCGGCGACAACTGGGGGTTTCTGCGACAGGCCTCACCTGGACGAAGGTCGGTGCTTCAGCATTAAGCTCGAGGAGGCCTTTGATTGTGATACGGTAAGCTACGACGCAAAGTGTTTTTTCGTAATTAAGCTCGACTTATACTACTTCAACGTGTAATTTTCGTCTTTTACAATTCGACTAGCTTATCCCATGCCATGCAAGACGCTATGCCTTGGAGAGGATGGGTTTTGAAGATCATGAGAGGAATGAAACAAAGAAAATTAACCTAAGGACCCATCATGGTATGGATTTTGAGGTAAATCTATACAATTCTGAGAGCGTATCCCATTTTGGTTGCTCGGATTGGGAAGCACTTTGCAAGATGTATGATTTTCAAGAGGGTATGTTTGTCACCATGGATCTTGGTGATCCTGACATCGACCAAGACAATTTGGACATTTGGGTCCTTGTTGATACGCTTCTAATTCTACCGCTATGTGAGTTCCTGAAACATAGTTATTAAGTAATTTATATTGTTTATTTCAAAATAGTTGACAACTTATTTCCATTGATAGCTTACTTTCATTCTTCAAAGAATGTGCGGAAGATGGTAGACAGAACCAACTACACCGATGGCTCTGAGTTAACTTATCAGGAGAAAAGTCATCTGGTCGCATATTGTACTGATCTTGAGAATTACAATGCCTTTTATCGAACTCCTCCAAATTATGGTCAATACGTGCCACTAGTGCACGTGTTGAACCACGATAACTTCCATGGAGATATCCTGATAAGATTTTTTACTATTACGACATCCGTGCATCTTTTGCATACTTCTAAAACTGAACTACATTGCTAACTACGAAGTTATTACTATGTTTTTCAACAGAAAATCCCAATGGATTGTGTGCCTCATTTGATGTATCAGAATGGTCGCCTTGATGTTTTGAACATACAGACAGGTCGTCCTACGAATCTCACCTGTCCATACCGGATTTCTAAAGCCGGTGAACACATGATAATCAAAGAATGGAAAAAATGTATGGACAGTCGTAAGGAGGTTCTTGGAAGCAACATTGTGCGAAAGGCAAGAATTGGAGACATGATAATCTCCATTCTCCATAATGGAGAGTCAGGGGCTATCTTGTTTTATGCTATTTTACCTAAGATAATATAGTAGGTCCTAAGAGAATGTAGTAGGTCCTATGAGGTACAATATGTTTATGAGAGTTGATGATGATGAGTAGTTGTGATTATGTCTAGTGACCAACTTGTATGTGATGTCTCATTGATGAAAACAATGATCATGAGGAGGTGTTGTATGACAATGATGTATTATGATAATAAGTTGTTAATGATATGATGATGATGATGATGATATATTATATCATTGGGTGAAAGAACCGCGGATTAGTTTCAAGTGGATGTCCATCCACTTGAAACTAGTCGACGGTTCTTTGTCCCAATGATGTAATAACTCATTATGATGTAAAATCATTCTCTAAATTGCTCCGGTATGAAAACTTGTATAAAGGTGTATGAATACAACATGAAATAAAAAGAAATACGGAATAATAGTAGTAGCGCGTGCTAGGAGAAGCGCTACTACTAATTACCAGTAACGCTCATAGTACAAAGCGTTGCTACTAAGTCGATATAGCAGTAGCGTGGTCCAACCCATGCTACTGCTAACCTTTAGCTATAGCGCTTTACTAGTAGCGCTGCACCCCGCGCTACTGATAGGCCTTAAACATGCGCTACTGCTAGGGTTTTCCCTAATAGTGTGCACGCACTACTCCCGAGTAAACACTAATAGGGATGAGGAGGGGAACACTCTTTCGGGGATTCAGTAGTTACGGAAGATATGTTCCCCTAAAACTAAAAGTTGAGACGGTTTTGGGGGGAAAGTTCAGTGAGAAAAAAAACAGAAACATGAAGGAATAAATTAGAATGGAAGGAAGTACCCTTTTTTCTCTCTTAAAATAGGTTTTTTCCACACTTTATAGATACAAGCCACCCGGCCCTAACGAAACATTTTCCTCCTCTCCATCCACGAGTGAGTCCCATACTAGGGTTTCTCTGCCTCCTGCCGGAGCCGCCACCGATCTGCCTTGTCTCCTATGGTCTTAGGGCCATGGCGGCATGGTGCATCCTGGCCCTTGCCGGTGGGAGGGCTCATGCTGCGTTTTGTTGTTGTTTTTCAGGTTGTGCGGGGGTTTGATGCGTGATGTTTTTACACTCATCACAATGTTTGTTTAAACATGATAAGCTTGGAACTACGAGAAAATCATCTGATATTGCTACTAATGACTAATGAATGTGAGAGATCACGAAATCCTTTGTCTAGTTTGTTTTCATAGAAAAATTAAATTATGGGGATAAATGATCACATAGAACGAAACAAATTAATGGAGAAGGGGTGGAAGGAATTGAAGGCGCGACAAGGAGACCAGAGCGAAAGACGGCGTCTAGTATGAATGCATGCGCTCACACGAGTGCCCGTACATACCAAGTGCCCACGGCTCCAGGAGGTCCAACCCAACAACATTTATGAAGGGCCCCGTACCAGAATTGTGGATGAGGGCGAACAGAACGTCAAGCAGAACACTACATAAGCCATTTTCCAACCCTAGTCGTCGCCATTTCCACTCTTACCACCATAGTCGTCACCATCACCATCACCGCAGCATCCCCCCTCCAATTTTAGCCATACATGTAATGGTGTATCGCATCTGGCAACCGTTGTAAGAGATATTATCAATTCATCTTTATGTCTTCTCTAATGATTTCCTCTTGCGAGCTGGTTGTCATGTGCGAGTAATTCGGTAAGGAAATAGGTTGAGATATAGTCTTGCAACCCTATGTACTTGTATAAGGGGTCGATGGAATGACTCTGAATTATTAATGTCATGTATGTGTCTGATTGCTACAGAGTTGTCTCTTGTCTCTTTATCGTTCTACGACCCTGCAGGTACCCAGGATCTCGGAGTTCAATCAAGGAGAAGGTTAGGACGAGTTCAATCAAGGAGGAGGTTAGGAGCAGGGAGGACGCAGAACGCTATTCTGAACATCGATGACAGAAAGATTTAGTACGGTAGCGGAAAGTCAATCCTTGGGGATTCATGAGGTGTAGTCATTAAATGCCTGGTCGTTTTGTTTGAATTATATTCCTAATGACCTAGGTAACCCCGCGAGATGGTAAAGGTCTGCAGTTGGACAACTAACTCTTGATGCAGATCGCGCACCGGCGAAGAAGTAATTTGGACACATCCTTCATTTCATCGCGTTGCAAACACATCTTAACAGGTCCCTTCCACAGCATATAAGATCACGATGATCCCTAGCGAAAATATATGATTGTAAGAATCAAAACCTCATAGCCTGGTCTGTTTCAATTATAGTGTTTACACCTCTAAGATTGTTAAGGCCTGGTTACAAGAACTGAAATTTAATTCTCTCGTAAAGACTTGTAGAGCCTCTGACGTAGTGGATACGATCGAAGAAGAAAAAAAGGCACACGACCTAGTGGAAAATCCAATGTTAAGGTGAGCCTATTCTCCGTTTACACAGCCCGTAGGCGTACTTTCAGAATACGCCTCGTGCTCTGCTTTCGCTACTAGGTTCCGCCCACAGAACCCAATCAGCGGAACTCGGAAAAAGATCTCCGCTTTGCCCTGCCTGCCTGCGCCGGACGGAGCCACCCCACCCACCCAAGCGACCGGAGCGGCGAGCGGCGAGCGGCGGAGGAAGGGAGAGATGGCGGCGACGGGGGAGGAGACGGTGCGGGCGTCGCACATCCTGATCAAGCACGAGGGGTCCCGGCGCAAGGCGTCCTGGAAGGACCCCGAGGGCCGGGTCATCTCCGCCACCACGCGCGCCGACGCCGCCGCGCGCCTCGGCGACCTCCGCGCCCAGATCCTCGCCGGCCGCGCCTCCTTCGCCGACCTCGCCGCGCAGCACTCCGACTGCTCCTCCGCCCGCCGCGGCGGCGACCTAGGTACGTGCGCACGCACGACGCGATGCGCCGCCTCCCTCGCCCCCCGCCCCCTCCGGCTAGATTTGGTTGCGTGGCCGCTACTAGGATTTAGGGTTGCTCCGAGCCGTCGATCCGGCGATTCGGCGCTCGGTTATTTCCTAACATGGGCAGGGGTCAGGAATGTACTATTTAGGATGTACTATCATCATGATTCATGAATCAATAGCACTGCTTTTTATGGGGTTAACATTAGATCCAAGGAGGCCAATTTCTGAGTAGGAAACTGATTTTTAAGCAAAGATAGGCGGATCGATCGGCCAGCGTGTTTTCATGACATCCCTTCCTCGATCCACCAACTAATCATGTGTGTCATACTGTGAAGGGAAGTGATGCTATTTCGTAGTACGAAGTGGTGATTGCTGTGTGTAGTATGTAGTATGAATGAATATGGCAGCTCAAGGATAGCTAGGTCTAAGCTAAGAGGACGATGGATGGGGTTCACTTGAAAGTGCATAAACATTTTTTGTAAGATTGTAACTTGTCTTTAAAACAAGAATGCTAAACATTCAATTGGTTGCCCCAGCACACGCCTTTTGTTGGATCTTTGATGTTGATTATATCTGTGAGAAATAAGTTGGCCGGAATTGTTTCGTAGTGTTAATTGTGATCTCTTACATTTGCATGCCTCATCATTTCCTGATGTTTTGATATTAAATATAGTTGAAGTACGCCATACATTCCTGTGCTTTCCTGCTCCTGGAATACATTCCTGTGCTTTCCTGAAGCTAAGATTGTCATGTTGCCTAACTACTCCCTCCGTTCCTAAATACTTGTCTTTCTAGGCATTTCAACAAGTGACTACATACGGAGCAAACTGAGTGAATCTACACTCTAAAATATGTCTACATACATCCGTATTATCACAGAACCTTGCCTTGTTGTGTTGTTAGACCTATATATCAGTCTGCTTCTCTTCCGTGAAATTTGTACTCTTGCTGATTAGGGTGAAGAGTCGCTACCATGGCGCTGCAACCATGATGCTATCGATTGATTGTTACATTTTATCCGCTCAATTAATTCCAATCTCTGTGGAAACACATCAATGATGTTCATTCATGGAATTCTTGCTGATTGCACCTCTTGACGTTCCACCACAACTGCGTCTTGGTAACCGTTATCTTGCTATGAATCCTTGATAGGCACCTTTGGGAGGAGGCAGATGCAGAAGCCCTTCGAGGACGCCACGTATGCTCTCAAGGTGGGGGAGATCAGCGACATCATCGACACCGAGAGCGGGGTTCACATCATCCTGCGTACCGCATAAGGAGAAAGAAGAAGCCCACGCCGTCACCGTCACAGCACCCTCTGATGTTATCTAGCCCTTTTCCTTCTTCCAGGGCCTGCGGCTCTTCTCATTCTGGCAGCCCCAAACTTGAATGAAGAAAAATGTCTTGTATCGTCTCACCATTTTGCTACGGCCATTAGAGCTGGTTGATACCATCATCACAGGTCAATGTTTGAGCTTATGATGTCTTGATCGGGAAATGTTTTTTTTTTCTTCATTTCATCTGTGATAAATCATTTCAAATGAATGTTGTATGCACCATGAAATCTCTCCTACTTATAGTAAGGTTTTGATGTTCATTCGGCCAATCTTACATGCCCCCCCCCACTCCCACCCTTTCTCCGTATTGATTTTTTTCCTTCCATTTATGATTTTTTACACCTTTTTTTTTCCTGAAAACTGCATCGATTTTCCACCTCATATTGACTTTCCAAATAAAATTATGTTTTCTTTGGTAAATCGAGTAAATGCTTACCAAATAAGGGTATAATATAAAATCATTTTTAACACAATCACAGTATGTATGGGTAGGTACAAGGGTTTACTAGCAATTATTTTTTTACACAATCACACTATGTGTGCAGGTAAATCATCAAAAATACAAAGGAACATGGTTCCATGTGCACCACATGAATAGTATATTTGAAAAAAAAATACAAGGGAAATTTTAAAAAATTCTAAAATTTTGGGGTATCAAACCTGGTCGACCATTCTACTCATGTGTGAAGTATTGACGCTTGTGGTATTCTTAATGGAGAAAATACAATTGAGACTATACTATTCATTAAACAATGTTTTTTTAATATAACTTTGATTTTGACATTTTTATCCAGAATACCACGGCTGTCATTTCTTTGTGAAACTTCATATGTGAGCATATTGGTTGACTATGTATGTTACAAAAAATATTTAGATTCTTTTGATTTTTTCAAGTATTGAATTTACTATTCATAAAGAATTTTTGAATTTACTATTCAAGTATTTTTGAATTTACTATTCAGATAGGAAAATAAATTGGGAATACATTTCTCATAATTTTGCACGAAACCTTCCAAATCGTCCAACAGGTCTGTGTTGACCGTTTGAGAGAGAGAGAGGCCATATTTTCACTGATGAGAAAATTAAGCGATATAACTGAGGCACCAATAACATAAATTAATATGTTTGGTTGTATAGAGAACTGTTATGGCTTGCAATTAGCAGGATCCTGCATTCTTCAAATAAAAAAGCAACCACCATTCAGAAAGAAAGAAGATGCAACAGCATCATGATGTTGCACAATACTACTGAATAATCATTATGAGGCAGGCAACATGGAGCCCCTGCTGAATTTCAAACTAACTGAGAAGAGACGCGATCTGATGCTTGGGAGCGATCATATAAACTGCTGAATAACCATCATGCGACATTCTTCTAGCCGTTCTCAGCGCGGTCGTACGAGTTGGACTTGTGCTTGGGCGCGAAGGTGAACCCTTCCGGGACTTTGCCGAGCAGCAGCTCCGAGATCCTCACCTGCGTATTGCATGGAGGAGGTACATCAGCTTCCCAATCATGTTGCAAGTAGTTCATCAGACAACTGGATGGAGAAAGAGGAGGGCAGCTGGCTTACCCAGTCGGCTGCTGAGTCGGAGGCCATCAGGGTCTCGAGGTCGTCGCGGCCGCAGTAGCTTGGAGGCCTCCAATTCAGCTGCTGCGGGACGACGTCCAGCAGCCCGACCGGGATGTACCGGCACGTGTAGCCCAGCCATTCTAGTAGGAAATGGCGTGTCGTCTCCACACCTGAAAACATGTTGAACTATAAGTTGAGAATGAAGATAATTATTTGCAAGACAATATGTTTAAACGATGGGCCATACAACTCCCTGTGAAAATATGGCAAGGAAAATGTCCAAATTTCTACATACTCTCAGAGCTGATAGGACTCACCTTTGGTGTCAGAGCCCCAGTGTTCCAAACCGAACCGTGTAAATTCTTTCAGAATATTCAATCTCTCGCCTGATGTGATATCCCAGTCCCTTTGTTCCTTTATCTCAGTAAATATCCAAGGCTGCCAAGCATCAAAACGGCATGCATGAGCACCAACACAATTTAATACAATAACCCATAAAGGGCAAGCCCATATAGACATTTTCTGCCGACTATGTGCTACATTATGTTTGAAAAATCGATGCATAGGTTGTTTCAAACATCTCATCTAGTACAGATATGCAGAAAGGTTATTAATTAAGCTAGTAAAAGCATTACAAAAAATGTTAGGACCTGAGAGCATTCAAGTAATACCGAGTTTGCATGTATCCTCCTGAATTAGTACCGATTACATGCTACAGTTTACCTTGTCTACCAGGTATCAATTCAATGTGAAGTATGCACAGTCATCAACCATTTGGCAGCTACGAACAGGGACCAAATGTACATATTTTAAGAATAATTGGCATCTGAATTTTTTAGATTTAAGAAGAGGGATAAATGAGACATTCGTAGAAGAGGAACAAATGTGAAAATTACAGTTTATATGCTGCAGTTGAGCCACAGCAGAAGACATGCAAAATAGTTATTTCAATTCTAGAATGGTTATAAGTACAAGGAGTACCATTCACACAAAATACAAAGCAGACACATGGAGAGCATTAAACAGTGTCACAAATATCCAATGTTTTGCAACGATGAATAGCACTTATTCTTATGGCAGATGACCATTGAAATTTTGGTCGAAAGTTTTTGAAGACTAAAAACTGGAGCATAATTCACTGATCTAGAACTGAACACAGTTCCAAGCTAAAATGTGGTTCACAATCATGCTTTCCCAAAATACTCAGAACCATTTTTTTTCTCATAACATATATCAAATTAAATCATGTAAACAGCTGTACATACTAACCTTGACAAGCGCACCTCGAGCAATCATGCAAGTGGAAATTTTGGAGCTGCCAGAAACATGCCTGTTCCAGTCGGTAAAGGAGAATATATCACCATTTCCAATGACATGCAAGTCGTCAGGGGCCTTCTGTGCACACTGGTTAATATAGTCCCAATCGGCATTTTTGCTGTAGCGTTGTTGCCGCGAACGACCATGTATTGTTATGGCTGAAGCACCCCAGTCATAAATGTCTGAAACTAAAGAATCAGCACGGTTCCTGCCTTCGAAGAAAGCTGTTCTTACCTAGAATCAAGAAGCAAAGACAAGGTGAGCACAACAATTCTGCTATATTTAATATGTGTGTTGATGAAGTACCTTAACAGTTAAAGGCCTTTTAGTAACGGCAGATGATGCTTGAACAATACTCTTAATCCTCATAGGTTTGTTAAGCAACGAGGACCCAGCACCCTTATTGACAACTAAATCGATTGGGCAGCCCATATTTATGTCAACGAAGTCAAACGAACACTCGTTATCCACAAGTTCAATTGTCCGTGCCACTGTATCTGGAAAAGCTCCACAGATTTGCACCCCAAACAAATCCTCTGATGAATGTCTTCGCAGCAAAGCCCACTCTGAAGCTTGCCCCTACATGAAACATATCCATATGAAATGACATCACAAGGAATAAACAGATGATAATTCATTAACCTTGGCAGCATTTTGTAATGGATGTAAGAAATTAAGTCCACTCAAAGACACAAAAAGGGCATATGTTACATATGATGATGGAACAGACCAGCAAGCTGCTTTGTTTTCTAACCTGCATAAGATTTGTGCACATAGCCATTTCCCCACAAGTAATATCAGCTCCCAATGTTTTGCACAGCCTCCGGAAAGGAAGATTTCCAACAGTGGTCAAGGGAGCAAGGTACAGCTTCTCCCGGAAATCTATTATCTTCCTTTCACGTAAATGAGGTGTTTCGACTAGGTCAACTCTGCAAGAGCTTGGGATATTTAAGGGCACTTCCAATCCATTAACTAAATTAGGATCTTCAGGCTCCGTCTTAGTGTCATGAGTACCTAACCCATAATGTTCGTAAAAAGGTTAATAAATGAAACCATACTATGAGCAATAGGAGCACTTAAAAGAATGGCTCTTAAATCCAGAAACAAAATTACCAGCTCCTCCTTTGTTAATTTCAACAACTTCAATCTTTGACTTCTTTGCTGCCCTTGCAACAGAGTCGCCATCCAAAGGTTCTCCCCCCAATTTATCCATTTCTTCGCACAAACTGGAATCATGTTCCACATTCACAGCAGTATTGCAAGAAGATTCAGTTTTTTCATCACCATTCAGTTCACATGATACGTCTGGATTATCATGATCAGCGCTCCGATCTTCAGCTAATGCACTTGCTTTAATCTTGATGACTTCCTGCATTATGAAACACACCGATTGAGACTAAATGAAAGTATTATCATGTGACAGAACTCACAGAATAGATCCTAAAACAACAGATTCTGCACCAACGCCCTATGTTGCATCAGAATCTTCATAACAATAACTTATAATAAAAATAAAAAGTGGTACATGACATAATAAATTTCAATAGCCATGTGTTGACAAGCATTTTGAGGATCTTATACCCATATCAGTATCAGGCACATAGTAACTGCCAATCCTAAGAACATACATCTCTTCTATGTATTTAAGAAGTGGAGTATGAGAGGACCACTATGATTTACATTTGGAGATGCAGTAAAATCACTAGGCAAAGAAATTCCAATATTGCCAAAATTAGGGCTACGACTACTATATGTATTAGCCATTCCCACCTAGCAGGTGATAACCGGTAACCATTAAATATACAAATTTTAACCCGTACAAATGCAATGTGCTCCAATAAACATAAATCGTGCACTCTGTGTCCATTATAACAAGTGTAAAAGACAGACCTGATAGACAATAGAATTCAAGAAATTTAAATTATGTACCTTAAGACCAAGATGTTTGATCTGCTCACTGGCCCTGGGAAATTTATATTTGGTCTTCCATAAGAGCTTTTGAACATCTTTACTCAAAGTGTTTATCTCATGACTTTCAGAAGGTGCATGGTTATCTTTGTGTGTACCAGAAAATCGGCAAGTTAGTCCATACGGACATGGCTGCCCCAGAACAGTGAATGGACATGTTCCTTCAAGGTCAGCTGGTTTCTGCGAAAGTAACAAAGAGATCAGTTATGAGTTATAGGTTCAGGGAGAAGACCAAATCAAGAATGGCCAAACAAACAATACCTGAGCCAAATAAGCATCTATGTCATGGGTGAAACGGCAAGAAGCACCAAATTTGCAAGCGTCCACATTTCCACTTTTGGCAACTGCCACACAAAGACGCAACACCGACTCCTGTTCCTGCATAAGTTGCACGTAACGTACCCAAATTAAGATGACGACCAACAGTTTGTAGTATATGTTGCCTACATAACAAATACACAAAGGTCTGCCATGTTCATGGGGCACTACGAAGCATGCAGATATTTATGATAGGAGCGCATAGCAGAGACAAAAAGTGATGGGAGATGCAGGCATGTAACAGGGGTAGTTCAGAGGCTGCTTAGCAACAAAGATGGTACATAACTTGAGTTACATAGATCTTACTACACTACTAGTAAGGTAGCCCCAAATTCTCATTGAAAATCAAAGCAGGCCATTTTATATCATTACTACAACCAAAGACGGAACATAACGAGTGTTAAGTCACTTCCAACTTAGATAGCAAAAATTGCTGGCATGGACGCCAAAAATTGCAGGGATTGGGGTGCACACTTCCAGCTTATAAAGAGCGATGAGTGTTTAAAGAAAGCGATCAGTCTGACAAGGACACAGGACATGCTCAGAGTGGTAAAGATCATAGTAACAAGAGACATCGTGGCCACACAGGAATCACAAAAGTAACAATTACTCGGGTATATATTATATCTATCCACAAAAGGGAACTTGCATTAGAGAGAAATCCATAGCCCACAGGCTTGCTTCTTTCATAAACTATAACCAATGAAACAGAGCATGCATTCATATAGGCCAGTGAAAATTTCCAGTCCTCGCGTTTGTATTCAGTAAGTGGTTCTTGCTCACAACTTCTGTACTTACTAGCCATTAGTGTCGAGGCAAAACAAATCTTGTCAAGGCAGGTTCACCACCAATTTCTAGAAACTATTTAGCCTGAATTCCTCCAACAAACAAATTTTTCGGACAACCGATAAAGCACGACCGAAGTGCCATCAAACACCGGAGTAACTACACGCAGGCATTACCACAAGCACCTGGCACGCGCTGCTTCACAACACTACGGACTACGTTGTGGGGCATTACCGCGAGCACCTTGAGTGCACCACCGTCGTTACCTGCTTGCGGTCGCGCCTGAACTGGCGCTTAGACTTCTTCTCGAGGGGGGCGGCGCCGCTGGCCCTCCTGCCGTCCTCGCCGGGGGCGTCGCGGACGGGGGCCGGGCGGAGGAAGGCGGGCTTGACGGGCGCGACGCCGCGGGCCACCAGCTCCTCCGGCGTGGGGGGCGGAGGGGGAGACGGGTCCGCGGCGACGGGGCAGGGCTCCGGCCGGTCGTCGGCCGGCGCGGTGTCGGCCATGGCAGCTGCGTGGCGGCGGCGGCGGCGGCGGCGAGGGGAGTGGAGCTACAGCCTGCGCGTGACACAGGAGGCTGCGCCGAGGGTTTTATGCGGCGGAGGTTTTTTCGCAGTAAAACCCATTTTGGGATGGCAATTTACAAAAGGTGAAGGGCCAATGCTGGAAATATTTTTTTAGTGCAAAATTTACACCAGGGATCAGATCTATTATAAAAAATCACCGAAAATACAAAGCATCTCAATCAGACATAATAAAAACTAGTAGTATGCCCGTGCGTTGGCACGGGCTTCTGAAATATTTTGTTGAAGGTATATAAAATAATCCATGTAAAATATCACAGGAAGAGACAATATAGCACGGACACAATTGCATAATAATTGAAGTCTACTTCACTTGTAATGTAAACTGATAACAAAAAGGCAAATTGACGATGTATACACATAAATCGATGATCCAACTAAAAATATATAACAAATTATTAAAATCTACTTGACGGCCTTTAATTTTGTTCTGGTTATGTGTGTGCACATGTATTGTCGTATAAAATTCGATGAATTTTCTGTCCTTTTGCAACGACGTCGCCTTAACATTCTTGTTAATGGATTCCTTTGTCCATCTCAATCCCTCTCATGCTCTACAAAATAATAATATAAATACACCATTTTGTATTATCATGTGCAAGAAATATATATATAGAAAAATAATTATTTGTATGCATCTCTTCTCATTTTGTAAAATCGACGAGTTCTCAGTCCAGTATATTATAAAGCTTTGTCAATCAACATTTTCAAAGCATCATCCAAAGATCTAAAGTGTACATATATATAAAGACATATACTTCATTGGTCAGTTGCTAAATGTGAGCAGGTGACCGTTTTTAGTCAGAGTGAGTGGCATCATGCTTTTTAGTAGAGTGAGTCGCATCCCAATTTAATAAATTGTAGGCTCACCTATAAATCACTTGTTGGTAGTTGCTCTATAGAAATGACTTGTCATGGTATGTGATATTTTTCACTATATAAAAAAGCATATGACATTTCTCTCATAACAAAGAGGCGAAAAATGCAAACATCCACTCATTTTCTTCTTATCTTAAAAATACAATTCACTCTCTTGTAATATGATACTCTTTTGATCCACTTTTGTGTATCTCCTTGAAACAAGTTTACACCATCATCCATAATGAAGGCCCTAGCTAGCAATTCTTGCACAGGCAGCCGTCGTTCCCCATGGTTCACCTTGTTACGTTCACTTCTTTGCAGTTTAGAAAGAGATGGGCCCCATCTTCGAACAATCTGCAACAGGCAGCACATCAAACGATTTTGCCAACATGATTTCAAATTAGAACATATATAGCGAATTATTCAAGCTACAATTGAGAAAGTAACACTAACTACTAACCAAAAAAGGGTCTCATAAATTGCACTCATTTTAGTTTGCGTTGGCAATCTAAATAAATTCTATGGGCTTGGTAAAATTGTTCCTTTTCTGTCCCTCGATGCCATAGCTATTGCACCTGCCCAGTTTGCAAGATGTTTCGGAGCATCACCTCTGTCTGTCCATGTAGTCCTTTTGTGACCATGGCGGCAGCAAATGCTGCAGAAATTGGTCCTCTTACTCAATCCTTCCTAAGGGGCTTTCTCCCTGCTGGTCATTGGCCAGTCAATCTCTTTCCTTGTAGCTGGTAGCCTGGCACTACTGATAGTTATGCTAACCTGTTTCCTGGTATATTACTGAAACATTGCCACCACTACCAGCATTTGCTGGATGCTCTTGAGTTTTGCGATCTACACATAGTACGTATTTTCAACAGCTTGACAACTACTCCATTTTCAGCAAGCCGGTCTTCCAAACCAAGCCCATCTCTCACCTCGGCAAAAGGTTTCATGTCCACCAAATTTGCCTTCAACAAAAAAACCAGACAATCGTACGCATCAAAATTTGTGTCCCCAAGCCGAACAAGCTCTATGCACATTCTGAAGTGCATGTAGGAGAACAGATTATATATATGCCAATGGTTCCTATGTTGTGAGCATCGCTTCACACGCATGAAGTCCAGCACCTGCCATTATTTATCACTGAAGTAAGTTCACTCTCTCACATAAACTGATATATTCTGCTGCATACAAATAAACAGCGAGCAAAGCGCACAAGATCATACCTTCAGGACATGACTTGTGTTTCTCAATCTCTTCAACTTTGGTATGCTCCACAGTCCACACTCATACAAGATCTAATCAAACATAGCGCTTGTGTATGTCTTGATCGCATGCCATTCAGTGGCCAGGTTAGCTCTCATTAGCGGACTCCCCTATAACAATCAGATGCAAATCACATAGTAAAACTCAACAGTTCTACTAATAAAAATGAATGTGCTCACAGCAGCAACTATGTATTTCTTTCATAAAAAATCAACGTACAATTCTTGTCATCTCCTCGACATAGTTCTCCTGAGACTCACTGTCAAATTGCAGCCTCATGTACTTCTTAACCCCTGTGATCTGATCTAAGCAATTTATTAGAGCAGGGTACTAACGTCGGCCTGCGCGGCGACCGGGGGGAACCCTAGCGCCGCCGCGTCCTCGTCCCCCCCCCCCCCCCCCCCCCAACCTCTCCTCCTCGCCGCCGCCGGGCAAAGCCCGGTCGGCGGAGGCGGGATCTCTTCTCCCACGACTCGCTGGATCCGGCGCGGGCGGAACGCGGCGGTTGTTGGCGGCGCGCTGGAGGCGGGGCGCGCCGGCGCGGGCTTGGGGGCGACGGCAGGGCTCACGCTCGCGGTTTCCCCTGGTGTGCGTGGGAGTCCGCTCGAGGCGCGCGACGGCAGCCCTCGGCAAGCGGTGGCGGGCGCTGTGCTCTCGGCGGCGCTCCGGCGTGTGCAGGCGGCGGTGGTTCCTCTGCGCGGTCGGCGGCTCCGTCTCTGACCCGGACGACACGGGGGATGGCGGCGGCCCGGCGTGGCCGGCGATCTGGATGCGGTGGTGCCGGCAGCTCGCTGATCTGCCGGTGCTCCAGGGTTCTGCCTGGTGGTGCTAGTGGTGACGGCGGCCCGTGCACGAGAGTTGGATCCCTTCGAACTGATTTAGGTGAAAGCTTTCCTTCGGCGTCTGCTAAGGCCGGCGGTGGCGGCGCTATCTGCGTCGTTCCCTTCTTGAAGGCATCGCCGTGGAGAAGTTCAAGGCCACTCTCTGCTACCTCCGGGGGAAACCCTAGATCGGATGATCGGATGACAGCGGCGCTCTGGTGTCGTTCCTCCCTTGGGGGCGTCATTCTTGGAGGTACACACGTGATCGAGGGACCAGAGGATGGATTCTTTGATGGAGCGGTGATTCATCCTACACACTGATGGCGACGGATCTTGACGGCGTGGCGCAGTGCAGATTCGGAGTTTGCTGCGGGATGATGGACTCACGCAGGAGGACGACGCTGTCGGGCGTCGTGGTGGCGTCGATGGCAGAGAGACCTGGCACGGTACATGCAATAGTACGGCTCTGAAGATGGATTGATGGCAGGTGGCTGCGGCGGCCTCATACCCGGCAGGCGTCCTGGTTGAGGAATGCGCCGGACTGGTAGGTGCCCCATACCAGGCAGGCGTCCTGGTTGGGACCTCAGGTCTTAGATGTTTAGGTTTGGCTGCGATGTCTGTTTGGTATTAGGCCCAGACTATGTGCGCCCCTTCATCAATTGAATAGGTGTAGCAACAGTTGTTGCTTAGACGGTGGCTTTAGTCTTGCTGTTATTTGACTTTGTAAGGTCTTGTGAGAATAATTAATAAAGTGGCCGTATGCATCGCCCAGATGCAGAGGCCGGGGGTCATCCTCCTTTTCTAAAAAAAAAACTAACGCCGGCAAGATGGTGTGTTCTACACACCTGCTTTACCCTGCATGTTGTCAACATGAGAAAAAATGCTTCTTAGAACTCAACTCACACACATCCACACACTGTCCAAAAACTGAAATATGTCGCAATGAAATAAAACTCACCACATATGGACACACACTATTTCCTAATTACATTTTGTCCTCTCACCATTTGACCCGCATTTCCAATATCTGATCCCAAAACCTTTCTCCCAAGTGATTAGATTGTAAAAACCACACGCCTCTCTCATAAAGAGTCAGAACTAGCTTGTCCCCAGCACTGGTACAATCACATTATGTATTGGATCGTTAGCGAATGCCCTTATCGCTTTCTCAAGAGATGTCGGCCGAGAAGGGCATGGTGCCGCCGATGCAATCCTTACTCTGCACCCATGTTTCCTATTGCTCAGCTGAAATCAACCTAAAAGATCATGTCCATTAGATTAAATCGACATACATGCATTTCTAAACTTTATATAATTCATCGGTGTCACATAGCTAAATTACAGTTATTCCACGGTAGAAATAGCTGCCTCGACTAAATATCCATCAAAAAACTTCCCAAAAGCGAGACTGTCATTAGTAGTACAAGTATTTCTATTAGTTACCTTGCATTGGATTCAATCAAAAAATTATTATCCTCAGAACAAGCTCAGCATACAGACGCAAATCTATCTGTAGATTGCTAGTACACTCAATACCGATATAACGTACTGAATCATTAAGGACCTGCTGTACCAAGCGAATCCAGCCCGGCTGCCTGGGGTTCATCTTCCCAGTCAATAGCTTGGAGACCTGGGGTGAGATATCCCTTCCTCTGCACACCCTGGTTTCTTCCTCGCAGAACTGTGCATCTACTATGTTCACGGCCGCTTCCGGCGCTTGTTCCAGTTCCCCTATTACTGCCGTCCACCTCTTCAAGCCCAGAGAATAGAGCAGAGAAATAGTTAGTAGAAATCACACTAAGGATAATAGCAACAAAGATTAACTAACCTGCTGATACGCTCCATTAAGAATCCCGTCCTCTCGTTCACGGTGGAAATGTCCAGCAGCTCCTGAGGGGAGAATTGATTTTAACCCCCCCTGCGCGCTCCACTTCGATCTTGTACCCCATGTTCGTGCGAGTCGCTCTGAGGCCCCCCCCCCCCCCCCCCCCCCCCCCGGCCATCTAGTGGTTGCTAATAACCCCCTTTTGCCTGTTTAACACATTGGTTAGTATCTAATCATCAAACAGAAATAAGAATGGACAGAAGTACCCTTCAGTTTAAAAGGATCTTTGTACTTAGTCTGGATGTCCCAGCAACAATTTTTTTTCTCAAATGACAGAATTTGCTTCAACTGTGCTATGTTTCTCACAGAAAAAAAGAAGTATAATTCTGCTGTATATGTATAGCCTTTCAAACGAACAGAATGCAAATAATATAGTCTCACAATGATTCCATGATAGCATATATAGTAAGTTCAGCAAGGTTCTACAAAACTGCATGACAACAAATAAAGGTGAGTCTCCACCTCACTTACACAGCAGAATTAAAGTGAGTCTCTACCTCACACACATAGCAGAATAATAGTGAGTCTCTGCCTCACTTACACAGGACCAAAAGGAGAGTTTGCACCTCACATACAGAACAATAAAGTGAGTCTCCACCTCACACACATAGCAATAACACGAGTTCATCACACATCGCTTAATTTCTTCCTCTTTGGAGTCATTTTCTTCTCCTTTCCTTTTGCTCGAGACTTTGGTGGTGGAGTAGCAGCTTCAGATGTTGCTTGGCTCCTTGTGACAGGTCCAGGACTAGCTTGAGATGCAGCTTGGCTTCTTGTCACAGCTCCAGGACTGCTACAAGTGGCAACATTCTTGCTCTTGGTTGGTGTAGATGGAATCGCATTGCTAACTGAGACATCAAACCATGAAGATGGATTCTTTTTCCCCATACTTTTCCTACAAAAAGAAGCAATTAGAGATATTTTCATGTTAAAGAACCATGGTGTTATAGGTAGAAAACAGCAACAAGTATTAGTTTGTACCGTTTCTTTGTTCCATTTTGAGGACAGCCGGCTTCTCTATGTCCTACCTCCCCGCATTTTTTGCATTTGTTCAATGATCCCTTCCTTGATCCACCTTCCCACCAACTCTTCATCCTCTATTTTCTTGTTCTTCCAGCACCTTTTTTCTTGCCTTTTGGAATTGGTGGACGCAACACAAAGCCTGTATCAACATGTGGCCACTGATTCTTGTCCGTAAGGGGCTCAATTACACCTTCATATGCTGCCCTGAATCTGCTAACTGAGTAGTACTCGTGCACATAATCCTCCATGTTCACAAAGTTGCGAGCTTGCAAAACATTTATGAAGGCTAGTGCATGGTCACAAGGCTTGCCTGTGTGCTGCCATTGCAGACATGTACACTCATGTGTGAGTGTTTTGACGACATGTCTTTCATCCCCTTTGTTAACATTTTTCACTTCTCCACTCCAATCAGCTGATGCTTTAGCCTTGAGATGTCCTAGTCCTCGAGTCTTTGCATTTAATTGGTGTATGACAAATGGCTTTCCCTACCAATTTCTCTCCAATCATTCTCCTCTTTCTAAATAGGTCCATAATCATCTCTCTAATCTTATCAGCTAGCTGAACAATCGGTAAGTCCTTGATTTCTCGCACCCAATAATTAAAGCACTCAGCAAGATTGTTATTTATGTAGTCACACTTGATGTCAGGATTGAACATGCACCTCATCCATAACAGATTATGGTAATCCCTAAGGTAAGGATATGCTTTCTCAGATGCCTCAAACACCTTTGTCATGTGATGTTGATATTCTTCCGCCCTATATGCCCTAGCAGCAGGCCACAACCGTCCAAACACATCACCATGAAAATATTTCTAAAAATTATGCCACATATGCCTAAAGCACTCACGCTGCTCAGCTTGAGGGAAAACCTTTTTAACAGCATTTTCAAGACCCTTGCAAGCATCCGTACAAACAGCCAGTACTGGAGGGTCCCCTATTGCCTTCTTCACTTGATTCATGAACCAAGCCCAATTATCTCCATTTTCAGACTCAATAAAGCCATACGCCACCGGGAACATCCAATTGTGACCGTCCAAAACATGGCTTTCTCGTCCGCCGGCTTTTCATCCGGAATCCCCTTTTCATCCCCATCATTTTCAGGTTCGATCACAAGACTTGACCAATCGACAATGGTACCAACGGTTTCTACTTCATTGCACGAGACCATCCCCGTGGTTAGGTTTGTCACACTGGATTGATTAGAATCATGCACAGACATTGCATCGATCCTATTCAATATAGACAAAAAAATCAGAAATTTCACACCAAAACTCATGCATACATCAAACCAAAACAAGGGGATATGATGTTACCTTTTCAGATCCATCACACCCCTTTGCCGATCCAACCCCTCTCACTCAAATCCCCATCTCCCTCAGTACCTAGGGTTTCTAAGATTTAGACATCCGTACAAGGGGAACTACACCAACTCCATGGAAAAGGGAAGGGGGAAGCTTGCCTTACCTTGGGCAGCAATGGAGGGCGGCGGAGCAGCAGGGCGACGACGGGGCGCGAGCGAACTGGCGGCTGGGTGGAGAACTGGAACGAGCGAACTGGTGGCCCTGTCTCGCGTGAGGTTTTTTTTATCTAGCGTGTTGGGGTCTTGAGGGTAGTTTCGTCAAATAGAAATATTACCAGACCAGTTTTTCTTTCATTAGTAGCAAACTGAACGCATAACAACAGGAAGGGGGCAATCATCAAAGAACGAGTCGTAACAGGGGGGCTCAGAGCGAGTCGCACGAACATGGGGGTACAAGATCGAAGTGGAGCGCGCAGGGGGGGTTAAAATCAATTCTCCCGATTAAAATTGTGAGGTAGCCGGAAGAAGTAAGGAGGACATGTAGCTTTGTGCATTGCCGGAGGGAGTAAGGGGTCGGGCAGTGGCGGACGGTGAAGACGTGGGATCTCGCGGGGACGGTGGAGGGGTGGATTGAACGGAGGTGGCTGCGGTCGGTGGAGGCGCGGGATCGAGTAGATCCGCGGTGCTTCCCTCGCCTCACCGCCTCCGATGTCCGTGCCTTCGACGTGGACGACTGCGGTGATGGAGAGGATGACGAGACCGGCGGAGTTGAGTCCTGCGGAGCGAGATCGGTGTCCGGCGAGGCATTGTGCAGACGGGGCGCAGCCGGCCAGGACGGAGAGGTCGAGGAGGTGACGGGGGCGGGAGCAGAGGCGGCGGCGCGGACCTGGTTGGCTGCCACAACTCCGGGAAATCTGGGGTACTCGTATAGCCTAAAAAAACAAAGCGGAAATGATTGAGATAAGAAAACCAGTACACAACGGATGGTGCGAGGTGGGACAAAAATTAACCGCGGAGACTACCAAGTGAGACATTAGGAGTAGAGATTACATCGAGATTCCAAGACCACCGAACGACCAGTACAACCACCAGAATGAGCCGTCGATACGTCGGTGTCACCGCCACTACCAAATTCGGCTTGACCTTGTCGATAACAGTCGGGAAATCTCCGGGCACGGGCCTATAAGGAACATCGCCCTAGAGCCGTAGTCGTTGTTATGAACATCAAATTGCGCCACATGACGAGAAACCCTAACCACACCGCCTCAGGGAGACTACAAGAATCTACGTCGGAGCAGTCGACTAAGTTCAGACAGACGAACTTGAGGAGGATCGAAACCCGGAAGACAAACTCAAAGAAGAAGCTCCCCCGAGCGCCGCACCTACGAGGATTAAAAAACCTAACCTAATCTACTAACAGGAGCGGAAACACCGGGATTCCCCTCCTTGCCACCAGTCGTCGCAGCGGCAGGAAGAGTGGAGGCGAATACACGGGATCGCCGATGGAGTCTGGAGGGGAGAGTTTGCCCTAGCCGCATAGGATTAGGAGGGAAAAAGAGAGAAAGTCTATATACAATATACAATAATATATTTTCTTAGTAACTATTGACTTGAAACCAGATGTTACTCATGGACCCGATTAGTTATGTGAGTGAAGGTCATAGTATGTTCAACCTTCTTTTTTTTGGGGGGGAAAACTTTCAATTTATTCATCAAAAGTAATAAAAATTACAGCAATGTCCGTAGACCACCTACCGAGGAATACAAGCACTGAAGCGAGACAAATGCACGCCGCCATCATCATTGCTCCTTCGCAGGAGCCGAGCAAGCCTTGTTGTGGTAGACAACCAGGAAGTCGGCGTGCTAAGGCCCCAAAGAACCAGAACAACAAACGTTGTCGATGAAGAGAAGCCTAGATCAGAAGGTTCCGATTCGTAGACACACGAACGCAAATGAATGAAGACCAAATCCATGTGGATCCACCAAACACAAACACCGATTGAATTCCATGAGATCCATCGAAGACACACCTCACGCCCTCCGACGATGTCTGACGCACCACCGAGACAGAGGCTAGAAAAGGAAAACCTTATTCTATCTTCAGAGAGGCACCGTCGTCTCACCTTCCTGAGCAGGATACAAACCTTAAGCGAACTCAAAAGAACGCCTAAAAATTAAGTAGGTGCCCTCTCACTGGCAAGGGCCGGGATCTACCGCACCTCCATAGCTCTAAGGCCACAGGAGACGAGGCAGATCGGCGGCGCTGGTAATGGGAGACGGCAAAACCCTAGACGCGTGGAAGTTGTTCGTGTGGTGAGGAGAAAAACATGTTCAACTTTCTTATTAAGAAGTCTTCTTTATACTACATGACTAACATATTTTGGTCTTGTTGAACCTATACTAGATATCAAGGGTGGATTTACCGTCTCTACAGCGTGCAGTGCCGCCAGCCACCACAGGGGCGAGTAGGGTAACTTCCTCACCCGGTGGCTAGACACGTATCAACCTCAAGCCTAGTCGATGTCCATCCCATGGCAATATATATATATTTGGTCTACCACTGCCAGCCCAGGCTTGCCGGAAGTGTCACGTTTCATGTTCAATGCTGAGCGTCCGATATGTTTAGCATGTAATAATTTCACACCCAATATAAACGCAACCATAATTGGCGCATATTAACATATAATTGATATTGTGCCTGATAATAATGTGCATTGCAAAATTAGCGCCTCTAGCAAATAATTTATTCTAAACATAGCAGGGATCCTCGGGCTATACATATGAGTAGGTTAAGTACGCACCCATGCACTAAAAATATATCAAAAGTTCAAACTTGAACACCAAACTACCAAGAACACCACGCACACTCGAAGAGATTGTTATCCCACGAGAACAATATGGCCGGTGCGAGTGGTTTAGTTGCTTTTCTTCTTCTTTCATCCATGATAGTCTCCGCAGGTAGAGTTACATTCACTTGTTCTACCGGCCTCTTCAATGCAAGCTTTATGATGATGATGGAATTTCAAGAATACTTTTGTTTGGTTTGCATGATATATTCACTAAATGTTGTCATGTATTTTATCTAGAGAGACGCCGCCGACGTTTACTTTCTAAGCATTTTATATGTGAAACCTTATTTGTTAAAATTTGAAGGTACTTCGATAAAATTTTCTTCATATATGCGCCTTCACTTTTGCTTGGGCAGCACCTGCAACATTAATACCAAGATGTGGCGAATATTTTCATTCATGGGGTGAGCACGACTCCTGCATTCCTCCTGAAAATGATGAGTGCGACTCATGGTGCAAGATCGATGTGCCAGAGGGGCATGCGAGCTCAAGCGAGGAAAACATTATTGCCATTGTTACAAGAACTGAATTTTTTTACTGCTTAATAATTTTTTGGAAGCTATTTGTAATAAGAAGTATAAGTTACTTCAGATAATTAAATCTCTACTCCTAAAAGGGACCTGGTAGCTTCACCTCCATGGTTTTATTTCATCTCACCATCACCTCTTCACGTTGGTTTTTTCACCTTCCCAATAAAAACTTTTCTATCCTTTCTAAACGTTCCTAACCAACCACGTTACAAATTGGCAGGAACCGATAGCACGTTTACGAAACAGTGAAATCCAGTTTGTTGGCAATCAATTCCAAATACCAACTTCCCTATTGCATCGATCCCTGCTTTTCCTAACAACCAAATCTCTACTATTAAAGGGCAATCACTACAAGAAAATATGTCAACTAGTGACCTTCTGTCAGGGACCCTGGAAGAATTGGTCATAGATCTACGACCATTTGAGACCAATTGGTCAAAAGCTGCTCGGGGGCTCCAAACCCTCAACTATATCGACCATTTTGGCCATAAAGGTCGTAATTTCCTTACACGAAATGGTCATAAAGCAGACAACACTGATCCGCTGCCTTATTTCTAGCTGATCACGACCAATATAGATGGTCATAACCTTGTAAGTTGTGGTGGATTGCTATGACTAGGCGACACCTCATCAGTTTTGCCTATGTGTCATGTCCATGTGTCAATTTTTGCCCTAGGTTGTGAAGCAACCTATATTTTTGTTAGTCCCAAAATTCCGAAAAAATTCTCATAAATTCTTTTGATCATATCTTCGTCAAATATGTCAAAAACCTTCCTCGCCTAGTTAAAATATAGTTCAACAATATTCATTTTCCTATTCTGTTCAGAATAGCACTTTGTGAAGGAAGTGCTATTTTTATATTCTTGATTGCCCTCAAAATTTTTGGGCACTCTTTCCTATCCAAATCATTGCCTCATGACAAAATTCAGCTCTATTTGCCTAGTAATGTTCCTCGGCAAATTTCCAAAGTTTTTGTTCAGCTAGAAGCTTTGTGAAGGAAGTACTAGCTATGCACATCCAAATGGCATGAAATTTATACAGTGCCTTCATATGGCCAAATTATCGCCCTCCTCCAAATTGCAGCTCAACAAATCATCTATGTGAGCTCAGCTTCAATTTTCATTTTCTGTCCAGATTGGTACATTGCAAAGCAAGTGCTATCTATACCACTCCTATTGCCCTCAAACTTTTTGGTCAATCTTCCATACCCAAATCATTTCCACATGCCAATATTCAGTTCTATTTTCCTAGTAAATTTTCCTCGGCAAATTTCCAAAGTTTCTATTCACCTAGAAGCTTTGTGAAGGAAGTACAAGATAGGAGTATCGTAATGAGTAAATTTTTGCCACATATTCTATATGCCGAAGTCATAGCTCTACACAAAAGTTTAGCACTATCTAACAATACATGTGAGCTCACCATCGAATCTTTGTTTCTGGTAATATTTTCAGTTTATGAAGCAACTACATTTTATGTTGCTTATAATTGCTGAAAATTTACCAGGACATTACCCTGACTATGGAAACCCCCTACACCAAATTTCAGCATAATCCAATCATCTATGTAAGCCCAGCTTCAATTTCCATTTTTTGTCCAAATTGGCACATTGCAAAGCAAGTGCTATCTAGACACCTCCTATTTTCCTCAAACTTTTTGTGCCATCTTACATATAAAAATCATTACCACATTCTAATATTCAGCTCCATTTTCCTATTAAATCTTCCTCAACAAATTTCTAAAGTTTCTATCCAGAGAGAAGCTTTGTGAAGGAAGTACAAGCTAGGATTATCCAAATGGTATAAACTTTTTATAGTGATTTACTATGCCAAAATTACCATACTCCACAAAATTTCAGCTCAATCCACTTATCCATATGAGCCCAGCTTCAACATCCATATTTCTGCCCGATGTGGTACTTTGCAAAGCAAGTGCCATCCAAACTCCTCCATTTGAGCTGAAAATTTGTCAAGACAGTCTTCCTAGTAGATGATCATCCTCAGCCAAAACTCAGGCCCATTGGCCTTGTGAATTTCCCGTACCGCTAATCAAACACTTGGCTGCTAATTCATGTTTGAGCATAGTTCGGTCTCCTCGTGAGATTCTTCTGTTGTTATTTTCTTCCAAGCATCTACCTGGGGAGTGCCAAACCTACTAGACATGCCTAGGCTTCCCAGAATGCATGGCAACGCCACGGTCACGCGGTGACCACACGGCGGGCATGCGAGTATACGCGCTTTGGAGTTGGGGCCCTGAGCCACCGTCCAAACCTCAACGTATCACCACCAAACCATGTATTTATGCTTAAATAGATACTTATGTACCTAGAAATGATTTTTGGAAAAAATAAAGAGCAAACTATAAGGCAGCTGCAGTTCAAATTTGACCCGCTTCCTACGGAATCGGCGGAAATTTGTCTTTTTCACTAGAGGTGGATAAAAACTTTGTACACCCAACCATTTTGTCAATTGTGCATTAAACATGGCCTAGTATTTTATAAAATTGATTTGGTCCATTTTTGCAACAATTATTTGGTAGTTCCTTCACAAAAAAACCTCATTTCGGGCACTCAAAAAATGGAAAATGAATTTTCCGTGCAAAGAAAATGAAAACTCCCTTAGGCAACATTGTTTGGAATTCCAAGATGCACCCTTGTGCACAATATGAGATCATTTGAACAAACTATGCCATGAATGTGGCCATAAGATTGATCATTTGGCTTGAAAGCCATGAATCTTCACGCATGATAGCTCATTTCTGAGAACACATTTTAAAAATAATTTCCGTATTACAAGTTTATTATTTTTACTGGAAACTTGGTCACATATGATGACACAATGCGAAGGTTTTCGAATTTTTTGTTTTTTTTTGATTTTTTTATGCCCGTTTCAAAATGAGGTCAAAACGGCGGGCTTGACCGTTCCTAGCTAGTTGTTGAATCTTGGAAACCTTTTTATGTTTATCTGATTAAATAGATAGTTATGTACCTAGAAATGATTTTTGGAAAAAATAAAGAGCAAACTATGAGGCAGCTACAGTTCAAATTTGACCCGCTTCCTACTGAATCGGCAGAAATTTGTCATTTCCACCAGAGCTGTATCAAGGCTTTTGACAGCCAACCATTTGGTCAATTGTGCATTAAACATGGCCTAGTATTTTATAAAATTGATTTGATCCATTTTACAACATTTATTTGGTAGTTCCTTCACAAAAAAACCTCATTTCGGGCACTTGAAAGATGGAAAATGAATTTTCCGTGCAAAGAAAAATGAAAACTCCCTTAGGCAACATTGTTTGTCATTCCAAGATCCACCCTTGTGCACAATATGAGATCATTTGAACAAACTATGCCATGAATGTGGCCATAAGATTGATCATTTGACTTGAAAGCCATGAATCTTCACATATGATAGCTCATTTCTGAAAACACTTTTTTAAAAGAATTGCAGTATTACAAGTTTATTATTTTTCCTGGTAACATGGTCACATATAATGACACAATGCGAAGGTTTTCCAAGTTTTTGATTTTTTTTGAATATTTTATGCCCGTTTCAAAATGCGGTCAAAACGGCGGGAATGCCCGTTCCTAGCTAGTGGTTGAATCTTGGAATTTTTTTGGTGTTTCTCTGATTAAATAGATATTTTTGTACCTAGAAAAGATTTTTGGAAAAAATAAATAGCAAACTATGAGGCAGCCGCAGTTCAAATTTGACCCGCTTCCAACTGAATCGGCGGAAATTTGTCTTTTTCACCAGAGGTGGATCAAAACTTTTTACACCCAACCATTTGGTCAATTGTGAATTAAATATGACCTAGTATTTTAGAAAAATGATTTGGTGCAATTTTGCAACAATTATTTGGTAGGTTCTTCACAAAAAAACCTCATTTGGGGCACTCAAAAAATGGAAAATGATTTTTTTGTCCAAAGAAGATGAAAATTTCCTTAGGCAACATTATTTGCCATACCAATATGCATCCTTGTGCACAATATGAGATCATTTGAACAAACTATGCCATGAATGTGGCCATAAGATTGATCATTTGGCTTGAAGCCATTGATCTCCACACATGATAGCTCGTTTCTGAAAACATTTTTTAAAGAATTGCCGTATTTCAAGTTTATTATTTTTCCTGGTAACTTGGTCAGATATAATGACACAATGCGAAGGTTTTCTAATTTTTTGAATTTTTTTGAATTTTTATGCCCATTTCAAAATGGGGTCAAAACGACGGGCATGACCGTTCCTAGATAGTGGTTGAATCTTGGAATTTTTTTGTGTTTCTATGATTAAATAGATACTTATGTACCTAGAAATAATTTTTGGAAAAATAAAGAGCAAACTATGAGGCAGCTGCAGTACAAATTTTACCCGCTTTCTGCTGAATCGGGGGAAATTTGTCTTTTTCATGAGAGGTGCATCAAAACTTTTGACACCTAACCATTTGGTCAATTGTGCATTATATATGGCCTAGTATTTTAGAAAATTGATTTGGTACAATTTTGCAACAAATATATGGTAAGTCCTTCATAAAAAGCTTATTTTGGGCACTTCAAAAATGGGAAATTGTTTTTTCATGCAAAAGAAATAAAAACTCCCTTTGTCAATGTTGTTTGCCAATCTAAGATGTAAACTTTTGCAAAATATGACATCATTTGAACAAATATTTGATAGGTCTTTCACAAAAAAACTCATTTTGGGCATTGAAAAATGAAATGAAAAATTTGTATGTAATCAATCATGACCAATTTATATGGTCAAAAAATCTTCAAATTGTTTGGTGCGCTGTGATTGGTCCATAGGCATATCACGCGGATCATGCATCAACCACCGTCGGATGCTTCTGGATCCAACGGCAGCCCTCACCCCCTCACCCTCTCACCCAAACCCTAACTTCCCCGATCCACTCCTCTCCCCCGATCCACTCTCCCCCTCTCATCCCACAGCCGCCACCCCCCAACCCTCTCGCTCCTCCGCCGTCTCAATCTCTCGCTCCTCCGCCGTCTCAATCTCTCGCTCCCGAACCACCCAGCCCCCGCCGCCGCCGTCCTCCGTCCTCTCCCCCAACCCCGGTCGCCGACAACCCCTTCCCTCCCCTTCTCTCCCACGGCCGTGGTCGGATCCACGCTCGTCCCTTCCAGATCGCAGCCGCCACCTCATGCCTTCCAGATCGCGGCCGCCACCTCCCTCTGGCGGACCTCCCCGCCGTCCATGGCCTCCCCGCCGTCCAGATCGTGGCACGCTGGTGCAGTCGGCGGGGCAGAAGCGGCTGACAACCATGGCCGTGGTGCGGCTGCGCAGGGGCGGCCAACGGTTCGAGATCGCCTGCTTCCCCAACAAGGTGGTCAACTGGCGCGACCGCGTCGAGAAGGACCTCGACGAGGTGCTCCAGTCCGACAACGTATACTCCAACGTCTCCAAGGGTGTCCTCGCCAAGTCCAAGGACCTCATCAGGATCTTCGCCACTGACGACCTCGTCGAAATCTGCCTCGAGGTATGCGCCGCTCCTTCCTCCCCCCCTTCCCCGACTCCTGCCGTGGATTGGATTGGATTGGATGGGTCCTGCTAATTTCGTGCTGATTCCCGACTCGATTGCTAATTGTTGCTGCTGTTGTGCTCTGTCAGATTTTGGAGAAAGGGGAGCTCCAGGTGTCTGGCAAGGAGAGGGAGGCGCAGCTGTCCTCCCAGTTCAAGGACATTGGCGCCTCATGCACGACATACACTTTGCGGTCGATCCAAACGTTACCTCCAAGGAACAGGTGGCTGCCTCCCATCTGCTCTGGATATGCTGCCCTTAGTATGTTTTTTCCTTTTTTCAATCCAATGGAGGATTACGATTTGTTTAGCATCCGTCATTTCCATTCATCAACTACAGTGCATTTTCTGTAAAGAAATGTTGCTTTAGGCCAAATTATTGTACACATTACAAATAAACGACCTTCTGATTCCTGTATTACCGGAGTATTGCCAAGTTGCCATCCTAGCTTAGAATAGTTTGCCTGAAGTGATGATATCTTACTGTAAACAATCTAATTATCTGCATTGGTCCCAATTGGAAGAAATTGAGTATTGATTTCTTGTAGAAGTCCCTGCCAGGACAGAAACTTCAGTCGCGAGTGCATGCATATGAATAATCTTTCTGGAGATATTCACTCATATTCCATACTATTGAGGCTATTTTGTTTGTTATGCACCTGCGATTGAGCTCCCCGCCGTCCATGCTTTGTTGGTACACTTTACCTCTCTCTGTTCTTTTTCTTCCCCCTGTGAAAGGATCGATATAGTTGACTAGAGGGGGGGTGTGAATAGGCAACTAACAATTTTTAGCTCTTCTTTACCAAATTAAACTTTGCATCAAAATAGGTTGTCTAGATATGCAACTAAGTGAGCAACCTATATGATGCAATGGCAACAAGCACGCAAGCAAATAAGAGATATAACACGAGTAAACTTGCGAAAGTAAAGGGACGAGATAACCAAGAGTGGAGCCGGTGAAGACGAGGATGTGTTACTGAAGTTCCTTCCTTTTGAGGGGAAGTACGTCTCCGTTGGAGCGGTGTGGAGGCACAATGCTCCCCAAGAAGCCACTAGGGCCACCGTATTCTCCTCACGCCCTCACACAATGCGAGATGCCGTGATTCCACTATGGGTGCCCTTGAAGGCGGCGACCGGACCTTTACAAACAAGGTTGGGGCAATCTCCACAACTTAATTGGAGGCTCCCAACGACACCACAAAGCTTCACCACAATGGACTATGGCTCCGCGGTGACCTCAACCGTCTAGGGTGCTCAAACACCCAAGAGTAACAAGATCCGCTAGGGATAAGTGGGGGAATCAAATTTCTCTTGGTGGAAGTGTAAATCGGGGCCTTCTCAACCAATCCCGAGCAAATCAACAAGTTTGATTGGCTAGGGAGAGAGATCGGGCGAAAATGGAGCTTGGAGCAACAATGGAGCTTTTGGGGGAAGAGGTGAGTCAACTTTGGGGAAGAAGACCCCCCTTTTATAGTGGGGGGAACAATCCAACCGTTACCCCCCACTTCAGCCCCGCAGAGAGCGGTACTACCGCTTGGCCAGCGGTACTACCGCTTGCCCCTATAAGCGGTACTACCGCTCACCTCGCGGTACTGCCGCTGGGCCCAGAGCGGTACTACCGCGGTGGTTAGGGCAGTACCACCGCATACGAGCGGTACTACGCCCCCCACTGCCGCGGCTAGTACCGTAAAACCCGACACGAAAAAAGACCCCTCGAATCGAGGCGGTACTAGCACGAGACCGCAACGGTACTACGGCTGGGGGCTACCAGCGGTACTACCGCTGATAGCACCCAAGCGGTACTACCGCTCCGGCCCGCGGTACTACCGCTGGGACCAGAGAGGGCACACTGAAAAGGGGAACGAGCCCATCATAGAAGCGGAAAGGCTCGGAGGGGGCAAAGGAAGTGTACGTGATGATTCCGCCCTAGCCTTTCCAAAGCGGACCCCCTCTTGATAGTACGGTGATCCCTATGAAACTAGTCCACCAAACTAATTCGAAAGGACTACACCGTCTTCGCTTCAAGCTCCGAGGGGAGGGAATCGTCTCGTGCCAAAAGGATGAATCTCTGAAAACACTCAATGCACATGATTAGTCCGCAAAAGCATTGTCATCAATCACCAAAACATCTTAGGGATAAATAAGCCCTTACAATCTCCCCCCTTTTTGGTGGATTGATGACAATACAGGATTTGCACAAACGGGAAAAGACAAAGGACACAAGCAAACCCCAAATCTCTAAAATGTAGACGGGCTCCCCCTAGATGTGTGCCATCAAGATAAGTGCTTTGGACTGCACGACACACATACTAGGATCAACACTCCCCCTGTATTTTAGAGACCAACAACCTAAGCGAGATACAAGAGAGCAGGATATATAACATAATAAGCATGCAACTCATGAGATACCAAATGACTAGAGACAAAGATAAAGATATGATAAGGATAGGGTAGCATATGTCTCACACCATATGACTGGAACTAAGGTCTCACTGAACACAAAACCAAACAAAACACAAGGTAGCAAACACAACGAAAGCACAAAGACAAAGACACACTCGCAACACAACGACACAAATCCCTAAACTCTCTCCCCCTTTGGCATCGAGACACCAAAAGGGGCAAAGAGCTAACCTACGGCTCCAGGTGAGAGCATGCTGAGGATCTCGAACATCAGGACTCTGCGTGATCATCTGCACCGCCGTCCTCGGCCGGAAACTGCTCGGCATCTGAATCGGTCCACGGACAGTGCTGCTGGATCCACTCCTCCTCAGTGATCTGACCCTCAGAGCCGCTGGTGACTGTCGCACCCAACTGACGCATAAGCTCCTTGTGACGTCCCCTTGCCTTCTTCTCAGCCACATGAGTCATGTACTGACCGTGAGACTCCATGCAGAACAGCTTCTTCATCTTGTGTTTGAGCTTCTTTGCCCAAGAGGGCTCTGCCACAGAAGGCTCTGTCCCAGAAGGCACATAATCCTCATCGTCATCATCGGCATCAGCCTCACCCTCGGTCTCCATGGCAGCAGCAGAAGATGGAACTCCAGATCTAGGAATGCCCCAATTATCCTTCTTCCGCAGATGCTTGATCTCATGAGAAACCAACTCTCCAGTTTCCAGCTACTCCTCAGGATAGGTACGTCTCCAGGCCTTCTCAATGAGCAACATAATGAACGGACCATAAATCGGGCACTTGCGCTCAGAAATAGCAGCAAGAAGTTCAGACCACATAACATGAGAGATGTCCAGGGACTCGCCAGTGTTTGGTTCCTTCTCACACTGGCAGAAGAGAAGCATGTCCACGAGATAAGAGTGTACCATGTCCAGATTCCCGATACGAGGGAAGAGAGTCTCGCGGAAGATACGGTGAAGGATGTCCAGATAGGCAGACAACTCATAGGTTTCCTTCCTGGTCTCAGGGTTGACCTTCCGAGTACAGTAGGGCTAGAGGGCTTGCTTGTGAGTGGAGGTAACATTTTGGTGAGGATGAAAACCGACTGGAGTCTCGACCCCTTGATCTTCCACCTCAAGCAACCCCATGAAGGCCTGCCACTTGACAGCTAGCAACTTCTCATTAGTCATCCAAGTCAGAGTCCTGTCTTCATCAGTTCCTAGGTGGACAGTGGCAAAGAACTGAGCTAGCAAATCTGCATCAAAGTCCTTGTTGAACTGCATGATCCTGAGAATGTTCAACTGAGAGCACATCTGAAGGGCATCACCAAAGTACTCAGGGTCCTTCTCCATAGCATCCTTGTTGATGGAATGAACATTGACAAAGAGGTTCTTCTTAGCCTTGATCACATCAAAGTAGGTGGCATACTGAAACCGGTTCCAGAACGGGCGATTGACAAGGTTGGGTTCTTGGTCTTCCTCATATGGGTTGCGGCGACGCCTGTCCCAGAATTCCTTGCTAGTCATCTCAGTCACCTTCTTGCCACTTGGCTTCGGCCGGTTGGCAGTCTTCTTCTTGAGAGGAGGATTAGCACTTGAGGAAGCACCCACTGGCGGCGGTGGAGCACTGGAAGAACCACCTGCAGTCTCAGATGAGCGGTACCGCTTTGACGTTGAACGCCCGGGGTTGACACGGCAGGCTTGCTGCTCAGGATGTGCATCACCTGGAACCAAACACACGGACACACGAAACAACCAGAAGGAACGATCAAAACCAAATAAACACAACAAATATGGATCAACATGTGGTAGGAAACGATGGAACTGGGCATCCGGCGGTAGTACCGTGCCTGCACAGCGGCAGTACCGCACCAGTGGTAGTACCGCTCCAGCGGTAGTACCGCGCCAGATGGGCGGTAGTACCGCCCGAGACGGGGCACGGAGGATCCCTACTGCCGTGGTCAGATCTGGCACTACCGGGGATGCCAAATTCAAAATTAAACCTACCAAACATCAATCCAAAGAGTCTAGTTGCCTTCTCCAACCTACTCAAGCCTAGATTTGGCCAAAAATCTAGAGATGCAACCACTATTGCCCCTAAAACGCGAGATATGAAAACTAGACAAGAAGAGAAGAGGAACGGGGGCAATACCGGCATCCATGGCAAGAGGACGAGGTGGGGATCGACTCCACCGAAGGAAATGGAAAGGAACGGTCCGGAGACGGAGGGCCGCCGGAGCCCTCCCGCGGCGAGATGGCGCTGGAGAGAGAGGAAGAGGAACCAAGGGACGAAGCAAATGGGTATGGGGGGGGAGGAAACCACCCCTGCCCACAACTTAACCCCCTGGCCCCGCCCCTTAGCGGTAGTACCGTGGTGATGGGCTGTAGTACCGCTTAGCCACATAAGCGGTAGTACCGCTCCGTATAGCGGCAGTACCGCTCCAGTGGTAGTACCGCGCCTTGACAACGGTAGTACCACCCAGCGCAACTCAAAACAAGACTCAACACCTATGGCACAAAATGAAAGACGGGAAACGACGGCAAGAAGACCAACAAGAGCACCAGCAAGAGAACAAGAACCACACACCTCTACACGAGAGGGCGGTGGCCGAGGCCACCTATGTTTGAGTCAATTGGTATGGCACCGCGAAGAATTATCCTTGGGCCCATGACCAAAACTCATCTTTGAAGCACAAGTACCATAAAAAATGGCTAATGTGAAAGAGTGAGATTAGTTTATGCATTATGGGGGGAGGAAGAGTTCATTGAGAGAACAACACTCCCCCTAAGTCCATGCCTACACCTAGACAAGAATGCATGATGAATGTGAGGGGTGTGCAAAGGTTCAAACCACATTGCTCGAATCAATGATATTTAGCTCATGCCTTAACTCGCGAAATCTTGCTTCATCCAATGGCTTCGTGAAAATATCTGCAAGGTTATCATTAGTGTTGACATAGTTGAGCTCGATCTCCCCTCGCCTAATATGATCCCGGATGAAGTGATACCGAATCTCAATATGCTTTGTCTTGAAGTGTTGCACCGGGTTGAGAGAAATCTTGATGGCACTTTCATTGTCACACCAAAGAGGCACTTTGTCACAAATGACACCGTAATCCTTTAAAGTTTGCCTCATCCATAAGAGTTGTGCACAACAACTCCCGGCCGCCACATACTCCGCTTCGGTGGACGAGAGAGACACACAACTTTGCTTTTTAGAAGACCAACTTACCAAAGAGCAACCAAGAAATTGGCACCCTCCGGAAGTGGACTTCCTATCCACTTTGTCTCCCGCCCAATCGGAGTCCGAATAACCTACAAGCTTGAAGTTTTCTCCTCTTGGGTACCATAAGCCAAAGTTTGGGGTATGAGCCAAATATCGAAAGATTCGCTTGACCGCCACAAAGTGGCTTTCCTTAGGTGCGGCTTGAAACCGTGCACAAATTCCCACACTCAACATGATATCCGGTCTAGATGCACAAAGGTAAAGCAAGGATCCAATCATGGAGCGATATACCTTTTGATCCACCGCTTTACCATTGGGATCAATGTCAAGTTGGCACTTGGTGGGCATTGGAGTGGAAGCCGGCTTGACATCACTTAGCTTGAATCTCTTTAGCATGTCTTGAGTGTATTTGGCTTGGTTGATGAAGGTTCCTTCTCTTCTTTGTTTGATTTCGAATCCGAGAAAGAACTTCAACTCTCCCATCATAGACATCTTGAACTTTGAGGTCATGAGAGCGGCAAATTCTTCATTGAAGGCTTTGTTAGGGAAACCAAAAATAATATCATCAACATATAGTTGGCACACAAACAACTCCCCTTTGACCTTCTTAGTAAAAAGAGTGGGGTCGATTTTCCCGATTTCGAATCCACGATCTTGTAACAACTCCGTAAGATGCTCATACCACGCACGTGGGGCTTGTTTAAGGCCATAGATCGCCTTGTGGAGTTGATACACATGATCGGGGAAATAGGGATCTTCGAACCCGGGGGGTTGTTTGACATACACCAACTCATTTATGGGACCATTAAGAAAAGCACTCTTCACATCCATTTGTTGCAACGTGAAATTATGATGAGAAGCATAAGCAATCAACAAACGAATAGATTCAAGGCGAGCGACGGGGGCAAAGGTTTCACCGTAGTCGATACCCTCGACTTGGGAGTAGCCTTGTGCCACCAAACGAGCCTTGTTGCGAACAATGATCCCATGAGCATCTTGCTTGTTCTTGAATATCCACTTGGTTACAATGACATTATGGTTCCCGGTTGGCCTTGGCACTAATTTCCATACTTGGTTATGTTCGAAGTTGTTGAGTTCTTCATGCATGGCATTGAGCCAATCCGGGTCCTTGAGCGCTTCATAAACCTTTTGGGGTTCGACACAAGAAACAAACGCATGATGTTCACAATAGTTTGCTAATTGTCTACGAGTGCTTACCCCCTTTCTTAGGCTTCCAACCACATTCTCCATGAGATGACCTTTGGTGGTGAGCTTGGAAGCGATCTTAGCGGCACGACGCTCCAATTCCTCCTCGGAAGTGAAACTAGGAGGGGTTACTTGATCATCTTGAGCGTCGTCTTGAGCTTGTTCTTGATCTTGAACTTGCTCGAGGGGGAGAACTTGACCTTGGGCATCATTTGGTGGATCACCACCATCTTGAGGTTGATCTTGCCCTTGATCTTGTTCATGAGGTTGAGGGCCTTCACTTTGTTCTTCGGAAGCGTGTGGGTCTTGGGTTGGTGATGGCTCCACTTGAGTGGAGTATTGTCCTTCTCCTTCGGCCACAAGGGGTTCCTCAATGGGTAGGATATAACCAACACCCATTCTTCTTATGGCTTGGGGAGGAATTTCATCACCTACATCACAAGTACCACTTTGCTCCACTTGGGAGCCGTTATTCTCATCAAACTCCATGTTACACGTCTCCTCAATAAGTCCCGTGGACTTATTGAGAACACGGTAAGCATGGGAGTTTGTAGCATAACCAACAAATATGCCCTCATGAGCTCTAGTCTCAAATTTAGACAAACGAACACCTTTCTTGAGAATGAAACACTTACACCCGAACACCCGAAAGTACTTGAGGTTGGGCTTGTTACCGGTGAGTATCTCATATGGAGTCTTGTTCAAGCCTTTGCGGAGATAGAGCCGATTTGAAGCATGACACGCGGTGTTGATGGCTTCGGCCCAAAAGTTGTATGGAGACTTGAACTCCGCCATCATGGTCCTTGCCGCATCCATCAACGTCCGGTTCTTCCTCTCCGCAACACCATTTTGTTGAGGGGTGTAAGGTGCGGAATTATGATGCTTGATCCCCTCATCACTAAGAAACTCATCCAAGGTGTAGTTCTTGAACTCGGTGCCGTTGTCACTTCTTATTGTCAAGATCTTTGCATTGTGTTGACGTTGGGCTTCATTTGCAAAGTCAATGACGGTTTGTTGGGTCTCACTCTTCCTCTTGAAGAAATACACCCAAGTGTATCTTGAATAGTCATCCACAATTACCAAGCAATACTTTCTACCCCCAAGACTATCAAAGGATGGAGGCCCAAAGAGATCCAAATGAAGGAGCTCCAAAGGCCTCTTCGAGTAAATGAGAGTCGTGGGAGGGTGAGCCTTCTCATGAAGCTTTCCTTCGATACAAGCACTGCAAGCACGATCTTTAGCAAAACTAACGTTCGTTAGTCCACGGACATGGTCCCCCTTGAGAAGACTTTGCAAAGATCTCATATTGACATGGGCTAAACGGCGATGCCAAAGCCATCCCACGTCAACTTTAGCCATTAGGCATGTCGCGGTCTTAGTGGGTCGCTCCGAAAAGTTAATCACATAGAGACCGTTCTCGACATGCCCAACAAAGGCTACTTTAAGAGTCTTGCTCCACAAGAGGGCCATGGTATCAATATCAAAGAAAGTGGCAAAGCCCATGGTAGCAAGTTGACGAACGGAAAGTAAATTGTATGCAAGGGACTCAACTAGCATGACCTTCTCGATCGTGAGATCATGAGAAATGACAACTTTGCCGAGTCCCAATACCTTAGAAGACGAGGCATCACCCCACTCGACATTGGTGGGCATAGACGGAATCTTGTGCACGTCCACCACCAAGTCCTTGCTTCCGGTCATATGATTTGTAGCTCCACTATCGAGCAGCCATGATCCCCCACCGGAAGCAAACACCTACAAGAGATCAATGCTTGGTTTTAGGTACCCATTTTGTAATGGGTCCTTTGATGTTAGTAACAAGGGTCTTAGGAACCCAAATGGACCATTCAATATACTCATGAGGAGAACCAACAAATTTGGCATAAACATGCCCATCACTTGCACGGCATAACACATAAGAAGGATTAAAGTCGCCGGCTTTGTTGGATGGGTGGTATTGCCCTTCTTGACACCGTCACCCTTCGCATTGTTCTTCTTCTCCTTGGAAGTACCCTCTCCCTCCTTCACAAAAGTTTGCTTGAGAGGAGGAGGTCGTTTGGTCTTGTCATTCTTCTTCTTGTTCTTGGGCTTGGGTGCGAACCCAATCCCCTCCTTGGCCACAACTTCCTTTTGGTTTCTCAAAAGGTCGTTGAGGTTCTTCTCACCTTGTATGCATGACACAAGGCCTTTCTCAAGTTGCTCCTTCAACTTAGCATTCTCCTCAACAAGATGCACATGCTCACAACAAGGGTTAGTAGCATTTGCATTATCAATTAACACCATATGAGGAAAGGTGGCTTTCTCCTTAGTTAGCTTTACTTGGAGTTGATCATGAGACTCCTTGAGGCTAGCATGAACGCCCTTCAAGACTTTGTGAGCCTTGTCGAGAATGTCAAACTCCTCTTTAAGTCTAGCAATATCAACCCCAAGTTTTGCCTTCTCGGAGTTTAGCACACGAGACACACCAAGAGCATGATCAAGATCTTTCTTTAACTTAGCATGATCATCGTTGTATGACTCCTCAAGAGCCAAACGAAGACCACGCTCTTCGTCAAGAGCATTGGAAAGATCCGAAATCTCATTGGCATAGTCACGACTATGCCCCTCCATCTTAGAGATGGTATCTTCGTGAGCCTCGATCATGTCATTGGCTTCACCAAGTTGTTCCAAGAGAGCAACGAAGTGCTTCTTGGATTTACCCTTGAGTTTACCCATAAAGGTCTCAAACTCATTTTCCTCCACATTTGTCCCCTCATGTTCATCCATGCTATCCGTCGAAGAAGGATGATTAATGATGGTAGTTTTGATGTTGGAGGTTACCTTATTGGTGGCTTTAGCCATGAGGCACTTGGCGGTGATGTTCTCATTGGGTGAGTCGAAGAGAGACATCCGTGGAGTCTTCCCAATGGCAACGGAGGCCATGGCAACCGACTCACCATCTTCATCATCGTCATCATCCTCGTTGTACTCTTCTTGTACCACCAATGCCTTGGGAGGAGTCTTCTTGGTGAAGTTGCTCTTGTTGGGGAACGACTTGGCCTTGTCCTTTCTAATGATCTTGCCACCATTGTCTTCCCTCTTCTCGTAAGGGCACTCCGCAACAAAGTGGCTCACATTGCCACAATTGAAGCAAGTTCTCACTCGTTGCTTGCCCTTTGCGCCACTTGAATTGCTCTTGTTGAAGTTTGGCCTTGTGTTCTTCTTGCTCCAAAATTGCCTTGAAGCAAGAGCCATGTGTTCATGATAGGCATACTCCGTATCCTCGAGGTTGCCCTCCTCTTGTTCCTCTTCATCCTCTTCCTCCATACTAACCTTGGCCTTTAGATCAAGGTTGGGCTTCTTTACTCTTTGAGAGCGAAGAACCGCATTGTCGGCGGTCTTGTCCAAGATGCTCATAGCAACAAACTCATCCAACACTTCACTTGATGACAAGGTGTGGAAGTCCGGCCTTTGACGAATTACGGAGGACATGGCTTTGTGGTAGGGCATCATTGCCTTGAGGAATTTGTGCTTGATCCAATTGTCATCCGTGTCCTTACTTCCATGATCTCGGAGAGAGACCGCGAGTTTGGTTACTCTCCGAAAAAGCTCACGAGGTTCTTCATCTTCTTTCATTGCAAACTCGTCGGCTTCATCTTGCACCACTTCATAGTTGGAGCGTTGAATGCTTGCGCTTCCCCGATAGAGGGAAACAACTTGGAGCCAAGCATCTTTGGCCACGGTGTAAGGCCAGAGATGAGGAAGATCTTCGGGTGGGATTGCTTCTTGGATGATGAAGATAGCATTCTCATTGAATTGATGATCCACAACTTCTCTAGGAGTGAAGTTACTTCGGTCATGCGGATAGAAACCTTCTTCAATGATTCTCCAAATGTTAGTGTTCACATGATTTAAATGACGCTTAAAATGATAGACCCAAGAATCAAAATCTACATTCTTCTCAATCTTAGGAGCCGGGCCGGCATGATTCAAATGAGTGGAAGGGAGCGGTCCACCATAGACAGGTGGAGGTTCCACATGGGCAAAGATGCCGGTGCCCTTTTTACCACTAGAAGAAGGAGCTTTCTCGCTAGTAGCTTCCCCTTTGTCGGAGGTAGCATCCGTCACCTTGTTGGCGGGATCACCCACTTTTAACGGTGCGGTGGAAAGCTTAAGCCCTTCTAAGTATTTATTAAACATGCTTTCGACCTTGGTAGTCATGGAGGTTTTCAATGTTTCCAACGCCACATTTAATTCCTCACGAGAGACCGCGGTTCCCCCATCTCCCGTAGACGAGACTGGATTCACACCGGAGTGCTCCTCCACACCGTCTACGACGTCAACCATACTCTTCGGACGGTAAAGTCATTAAAAAGAGACGAGGCTCTGATACCAATTGAAAGGATCGATATAGTTGACTAGAGGGGGGGTGAATAGGCAACTAACAATTTTTAGCTTTTCTTTACCAAATTAAACTTTGCATCAAAATAGGTTGTCTAGATATGCAACTAAGTGAGCAACCTATATGATGCAATGACAACAAGAACGCAAGCAAATAAGAGATATAACACGAGTAAACTTGCGAAAGTAAAGGGACGAGATAACCAAGAGTGGAGCCGGTGAAGATGAGGATGTGTTACCGAAGTTCCTTCCTTTTGAGGGGAAGTACGTCTCCGTTGGAGCGGTGTGGAGGCACAATGCTCCCCAAGAAGCCTATAGGGCCACCGTATTCTCCTCACGCCCTCACACAATGCGAGATGTCGTGATTCCACTATTGGTGCCCTTGAAGGCGGCGACCGGACCTTTACAAACAAGGTTGGGGCAATCTCCGCAACTTAATTGGAGGCTCCCAACGACACCACAAAGCTTCACCACAATGGACTATGGCTCCGTGGTGACCTCAACCGTCTAGGGTGCTCAAACACCCAAGAGTAACAAGATCCGCTAGGGATAAGTGGGGGGAATCAAATTTCTCTTGGTGGAAGTGTAGATCGGGGCCTTCTCAACCAATCCCGAGCAAATCAACAAGTTTGATTGGCCAGGGAGAGAGATCGGGCGAAAATGGAGCTTGGAGCAACAATGGAGTTTTTGGGGGAAGAGGTGAGTCAACTTTGGGGAAGAAGACCCCCTTTTATAGTGGGGGGAACAATCCAACTGTTACCCCCCACTTCAGCCCCGCAGAGAGCGGTACTACCGCTTGGCCAGCGGTACTACCGCTTGCCCCTATAAGCGGTACTACCGCTCCCCCTCGCGGTACTGCCGCTGGGCCCAGAGCGGTACTACCACGGTGGTCAGGGCGGTACTACCGCATACGAGCGGTACTACGGCCCCCACTGCCGCGGCTAGTACCGTAAAACCCGACACGAAAAAAGACCCCTCGAATCGAGGCGGTACTAGCACGAGACCGCAGCGGTACTACGGCTGGGGGCTACCAGCGGTACTACCGCTCTAGAGCGGTACTACCGCTTATAGCTCCCAAGCGGTACTACCGCTCCGGCCCGCGGTACTACCGCTGCGACCAGAGAGGGCACACTGAAAAGGGGAACGAGCCCATCATAGAAGCGGAAAGGCTCGGAGGGGGGCAAAGGAAGTGTACGTGATGATTCTGCCCTAGCCTTTCCAAAGCGGACCCCCTCTTGATAGTACGGTGATCCCTATGAAACTAGTCCACCAAACTAATTCGAAAGGACTACATTTCTTCGCTTCAAGCTCCGAGGGGAGGGAATCGTCTCGTGCCAAAAGGATGAATCTCTGAAAACACTCAATGCACACGATTAGTCCGCAAAAGCATTGTCATCAATCACCAAAACATCTTAGGGATAAATATGCCCTTACACCCTGTAAAGATCTTTGAGTTACAGTAATGGGTGTTCTAATTATTGAGATTGCATATGCTGTCGTGTGATGGGAAGTGAATGTTTCTTGCACTTTGTCTGTCTGCAGTTGTGTCTATTTTACGAGCCCTTGAAAGCAACCTGTCTTATTGAACTTTCAGCTTATATATTGTATTGATTTATTGCAAAGTTCACATAAGTCCTTCTCCTGGTTGTTGACAAAACATGTTGAAACTTCAGATCTGGGTCTCGAACCTTGACCATCATTCTTAAGCGACACATACTTTTTCTCGCTCTGAGTTCCTAAGCATGGTATTATATTTTGGTTAGCTAGAACATACAATCTTTGAATTTGCTGAACATTAGTAGCTAACTAAGTTGTGCCCCATTGATGTCTCAATTGTTACATTACATCTAAAAAAGTTAGCCTCAACTAACTGTGAAATTTAGAATGTTCAAATTCAGATCTTAAGTTCTCAAATTGGACCGGCTTTGGGACTTATATATACACAAATCAGTATTGAAGTAGGTTTGTATGATCTCCTGTTAGTAAAATTATAGCATAAATAACTTCCCATGTGATTTCAGGTTGTGTTCCCCAGACCTGCTGTTGATGCTGGTTGTGTTCCCGGACCATGTCCCCAAGCTGTTGCTGCTGGTTGTGTTCCTCGACCATGTCCCCAAGTTGCATCCTGCTGCTCCTGCCCCATGCATCCTCAACTTTGCTCCTGGACACCTACTGCAGGTGAGCCAATTGCCTCCATCTGTTGCTACTGGTAGAACTACTATTGTACATTGTGGAGTTTGCTTATAATTTTTTTGCTTGCTCTTTTTAAGTGCCAGAGGCTGATGTGTTTTGTGATTGCAGCTAGAAGACTAGGAAGACAAGGAGTACATTCCTGAGCCTGAGGACATCAAACCAGAGGTAGTTTTCTTTCTTTCTACCATGTCGATACTAGCATGAATTGATCAATAATAATGATATGCTATTAGTGTGAGGGGAAGCGTCGGTTGTGGCTTGGCTCTGATCTGGTAGCCTTAGGATTCCTGGATTAAAATACGAATAGTGGTTGTTATCCACTTGCTGAGTTTGTGGAGATCAACTTATTTGGTAGATGCTTTTTATCACTTACCTAACTTCAGTCCTCTCCATCTAAAAATGCAGCTGCTTCAAGTTAAAATCAGGCCACAACAAAGAATATTTTATGGCAAAGAATGCTCCAGCAGTTTGTGAAATTTGGTTTGTATGGAGAGGAAGACACATCTGGACCAGAGAAGCAACTGCAGCCATTGACATCTGGACCAGAGACCAAAGTAAGATGGTGCACAGCCACATACGACGTCCTATTTTGTTGTAGTGGTACTATATATGGTCTAATCCAGCACTGAATATCCATATGTTGTTTTAATCCGGATGATGATGCTGTAGCATAAAGTGGACACCATATTTGGTTTCTCTAGATGCTTTATCTCTGGTGGTTTCTTGTTTGATGCACATTGTTATTTGCAGGGCTGTGAGTATATTTCCAAGGAAATATACTGACCCTGATGTGTCAAAGTTGCCCATTTGCCCTTTCTTAAACAATTTTACTTTGTTTTGTGTTCTCCTGTATGTCCAGTTTCACATTACTGGTTTTTCATGCCATATTCATCAATCCTGCTCACATGCCTTATGATTGAGTAACCCGATTAGTATTAACGCCGCTCTCCTATTAGGTGTATCATTTGGCACACACATTAGTAAATCTGAATTAATTTTGACATAGTTGCTTATTGATTGAATATGAGTATTGTTCCTTATACTCAAATGGAACTTTGAGCTGCTGTAACTTTGAATGATCGTTTTTAAACCTTGTCGTGTATGTGAAACATTCAATGCTTATTTCTTGCTAAGTTTGTCATATGTGCGAATTCAATTCCCTGTTTTGATAAATATGCCTATTCCAGATAAGTAGAATGATCTTGTTAAAATAATAATAAGTAGAATGATAAAATACTGGTGTGTCTTTTGTTTTTATTTTAAAAGTATCCGTGTAATATTTCTTCTATCAGTGACATACTTTTTGTTCTCTTTTGAATGTCCAGATGTTTTGCAAAAGGAAGAAGCAGTACTTGAAGAAGCAGATTACAATGTTTTCTCGTCGTGAAACACTAGATAGGCTTGTTCTATTTATTTTCCCTGTTCTGGAGTATTCCAGCACGTGAAGGCTTCACTACAACATGCTGTAGGTTGCTTGGATCTGTACATATGTGATGGAAATTTGTAGAATGTGTGTTCTAAGATATTTTTGTAATATTCAGCTAATTCGTGGTAACTTGATTCATATTGTTATTTAAACTGGTTTCAAAATGTTATTTAAATGGGCTGGAGTTGGACCTTAAAGAGGCCAAGGATCAAATTATATTGGACAAATATTTTGGGTCAAAAAGTAAAACAAAAATAAATGAATGTGGAAAGGCCAAGGCCCAGGAAAGAAAAACCTGGAAAACATTGGGTTGGACTCATTTGAAAAAAAAAGATAAAAAGGCTGCAATGTTGGGCTTGGCCCATGAAGTCGACCAAAAATTGATGGGAAAAAATATATAGAAAGGCTGAATTGTTGGGCTCGGCCCATGTAAAACATCGAATCGGACCGGGCTGAATCTTATCAACGACCTTTTCATTTGGTCGCAATTTTGCCATGTCAGCTTGCCACGTCGGATCCCGCGTGGCCTGGGCAGAGAGCTAGCGACCAAAACAGAAGGTCATAGAATCAAAGACCTTTTGTTTTGGTTGTGGAATTCCACGACCTTCTCACAGAGAAGGTCGTTAATTTCAGTTTACGACTGCCAGCTTTTGACCTTCTGTTTTTGGTCACAAAAAGGTCGTAAATGAAAAACAATGACCTTTCAGTGACCAATAGTGATGGTCGCAAGTTGATATATTTCTTGTAGTGAATCTGTATGTAGTCGTTGTTGGTACCCAGCCCCTCCATCGAACGAAGTCCTCCCCATTTCTATTTTTTCCATCCAAAGAATCGACACACAATCCATCTTTCCTTGCATGCATATCTCTCCCGAAGAAAATCGGGACACAATCCCCTCCTTCCCGTGAACACGCGTTTCCCCTGAAAAATCAGGATGCAATCCTCTCCTTTCCACTTGTCTCTATTTTTTAGAGATATGACACACAATCAAACACGATGAAGAACGAAATCAAACACAGGGACACAAGGATTCAATGTGGAAAACCCCTCTAACACGAAGGGGAAAAAAGTGGGCGCCAGCCAGCAAATCTTCACTATATCGGGGGAGGTTACAAACACCTGCGATTTACAACTGATCAACATATCCCATGCGACAGCTTACAAGAGGTATATATAACATCGGTGAGCTAGGTCAATACTGATCCATACCCAGAGGCAGCAAAAGGAGTGGAGATTCCTTCTTGGTTACCCAGAGGGACATCCTCTATGTAAAACCAGTCCTCTTGCCAATTCTTCACTGTATCTATAAATTTGCCTTCCAGCCATATCAAGTTGGGTGTCCTGCTGATCATGGCGGCTCCACACTCACTGGGCTTGGAGCCGTTCGATTGCGTTTTAATGCAGAAGAGTCTCAACCATAACCCAAAGTGAAGCTCAATACGGAGAAAGGCCTCACAAAAAGTGACATAGCACGCAATGCGCATAATAGAATTTGGGGCGAGGTGGTGGAGTTGGGGCCCATAAAAGTAGAGATACCGCTGAAGAAAGGAATGGAATGGAAATCCAAAGCCACGGAGGAGATGGGAGATGAATATGACACGCTCATCGGCGCGAGTGTTCGGCACCTGAGGATAAGTGAGGGTGCCGGCTAGATACACAGTACTAAGAGATGTGAGGCTGCACATAGAGTTGACAAGACAAGCCCCATGTTGGAAAAGAAAGTTTTGGCAATGCAACTCAGAGCGCCCACGATGGAGCGATAGAAGGCCGCATCGGACGCGGGAGAGCCCTCCAGAGCGGAAACCTTGGCCTTGGTGTCGATGGGCGTGGCGGCGGGCTTGCAGTTAAGCATGCCAGCACGGTCAAGAAGCTCATGGGCATACCACTGCTGATGCAGAAAGAACCCATCTGGCCGTTGAACCACCTCGATGCCGAGGAAGTAGTGCAGGGGCCCAAAGTCCTTGAGGGCAAACTCATCGCGAAGACGAGCAGTGAGCCGCTGAAGGAGCTCGGCAGTGAACGCTGTCAGGATGATGTCGTCGACATAGAGCAGCAAGTAGGCCGTGGCAGCTCCGTGATGATACACGAAGAGGGACACATCGGAGCGAGTGGATGTGAATCCAAGCGTCTGCAGGAACGCAGCGATGCACTGGTACCAGGCCCGGGGCGCTTGCTTCAACCCGTAAAGGGAACGGGAGAGCAAGCACACGTGGTCTGGATGCGCAGCGTCAACGAAGCCGGTGGGCTGCTCACAGAACACCTGCTCAGCATGGTGGCCGCGCAAGAAGGCGTTGGAAACGTCCAACTGATGCACGGGCCAAGCTCGGGAGACGACTAACTGAACCACGGTGCGGATCGTGCCCGGTTTGACAACCGGGGCAAAAGTGTCGGTGAAGTCCACGCCCGCGCGTTGCCGAAAGCCCCGAACCACCCAGCGAGCTTTGTAGCACTCGAGAGTGCCGTTCGGACGAGTCTTGTGCCGAAAGACCCACTTGCCCGTGATGATGTTGGCAAGAGGCGGCCAAGGGACGAGCTACCAGGTGCGGTTCCACTGGAGAGCGTCAAACTCTTCCTGCATCGTAGCGAGCCAATGAGGCTCCCGAAGGGAGGCTCGAGCTGAGGATGGGAGAGGAGACGGCTCGGAGACGGAAGCAGCGAGAAGATACTCATCACTGGTATACCGCGTGCTCAGGCGAAGGGTGCCAGCCCGAGAGCGAGTCATCGGGCGAGCAACGGGTCCGGAGCGGCAGCAGGTGATGATGACGAAGAGCCCGCCGCCTGCGAGGCTGCGGGCGAGGCCGCGGGGGTCGCCGAGGGGGGCGCCGGGGATGCCGGGGGCGTCGCGGGCGCCGGGGACGTGGTGGGCGCCATGGTCGGGGAAGCCGACCCGAGGAGAGGTGCGGCCCCTTAGGTAGCCAGACAGGGAGGAACTCGACCCGTGGCGTGAGGAGCGCCCTCAAAGCCGGGAGGCGGCCCAAGAGATGCTCTCGGACGGCCATCACCAAGAAAGCTCACCGTAGAACCACCGGGAGCGGGCAAGGCCGAAACGTCCGAAGGTACCTACTGAAACGGGAAGACCATCTCATCAAAGTAAACGTGTCGGGAAGTGATCACCCGATGTGAGATAGGATCATAGCGGCGGTAGCCTTTGGTGTTGGGTGGATAGCCGAGAAAGATGCAAGCCAAGGACCTAGGAGCGAGCTTATGCGGAGTACTGGAAGCGATGCTAGGGTAGCACATGCAACCGAAGATGCGTAGCTCATCGTAGGAGGGTGGCGTGCCGAACAAGAGGTGATGAGGTGCAAAATTCCCGCGAGTGCGACATGGACGGATGTTGATGAGTAGTGATGCGGTGGCAAGCGCGTCGGGCCAAAAACGTGGTGGCACGTTGGCGTGAAAAAGAAGCGTGCGGACACAGTCATTAAGAGTGCGAAGCGCGCTCGGCGCGGCCATTCTGTTGCAAAGTGTACGGGCAAGTGAGATGAAAGATCATGCCGTGTGTGGCGAGGTGGCGGATGGCAAGGTTATCAAACTCCTTACCGTTGTCTGTCTGCAACGCATGGATGGGACGCCCAAACTGCGTGGAGACATAAGAGTAGAAAGCGGTGAGAGTGGCAACAACATCCGACTTTCGCCGCAACGGGAAGGTCCACACATAGTGCAAAAAATCATCAAGTATAACCAGATAATAAAGATAGCCCGTGTTACTTTTAACAGGAGAGGTCCAAACATCACTATGAATTAACTCAAATGGGTATGAAGCAACATGCGATGAAGTGCTAAATGGAAGACGAACATGTTTGCCGAGACGACAGGCATGACAAGTGTGATCGTCGATCTTATTACACGTGAAGGAAAAACTCCAAAGAATATGACGAAGGGTGGCGGTGTTGGGATGTCCTAGTCGAGCATGCCAAAGGTCCACTCCTGCGGAAAGCGCCATGGTTGCGGCGACAGAGGAAGTGGATGAGTGGACCGGGTAGAGCTCGTCGGGGCTGTCACATCGGTGGAGCACCATCCGGGTACGGGCATCCTTAACAGAAAAGCCAAACATGTCAAATTCAACGGTGACGGGATTTTCACGTGTAAGAGAACGAACGGAGACAAGATTTTTAATGATGTCAGGAGAGACAAGTACATTAGAAAGATATAATGGCATGGAGTTAGATGGAAAAGCAGCAAGACCAACATGAGTAATGGGCATGGAGGAACCGTCGCCCACGGTAATGCGAGCAGCAGTGTGAACGGGGTGGGCGGTGAGAAGGTTACCAGGGTTGGCGGCCATGTGAGCCGTGGCTCCGTTGTCCATGTACCAGTCGCCACCGCCAGTGTACTGCTGCGGCGTGGGGGCGGTGTGGAGAGCTGCTAGGAGCGCGGGGTCCCAGGGCGCCGGTGGAAGAGCCAGAGCCGATGGCTGCGGCAGTGGTGGAGGCGCCGCGGGGAGCGGGCGATACCCGCCGGCCGAAGGCGACCCATAGGCCACGGAGGGGCCATAGGGCAGCACGGGTGCGTACGGCTGAGGAGCCGCGTAAACGCCTGATGAGGAGCCAGGCGGGCGCCGAAGAAGCCGGGGAGGGGGTCGTGCGGTACAGGCATGGAGTACGCGTGAATAACCCCCGTCCAGGGGTTCTGGCCGGCCTGCCAGGGCACCGGCGGGAGCAGCTGCTGCTGCTGGCGGGGGGGGGCCCACCCTGGGCGGCCGACTGCTGCTGCTGGGGCCTTGCGGCCGCCTCGGCCACGGCAGCCACCGCGGCGCTCGGTGGGTGCTGGCTGCTGGGCCGGTTGCTGCTGCGGGTAGGGAAACCCGGGCGGGGGCGACGCCTGGAAGGGGTCCGAACCGGGCCGCGGCTGAGGAGCCGGGGCAGTGGGCGGGGCGCCACCGCGGGTGCCGGCGGTGAGGGCGGTGTGAGTGGCCCGAGTGAACGACATCCGCATCCTCCCTTCCTCCAGCTTCAGGTATGCCACGACCTTGGGAAAAGTCGGATCGGTGATGAGGGGGATTTTGGAGGCGGCGTTCCCGAAATCGTCGTTCAGGCCGGCGATGAGCGTGCTGAGAAGAAGCTCGTCGGAGACCTTCTCACCGAGGTCACGGAGCTTGTCAACGAGCTTCTTGAGGCGCATGCAATAATCGTCAACGGACAAGTCGTGCTGCTGACACCCAAAAAACTCGCCGTGCAAGAAAACCTTGCGCTAGAGCGCGTTGTCGGTGAAGAGGCCATTGAGCTTGGTCCAGACGGCGTGAGCATCATCCTCGGCAGAGACCACCGTGTGGAAGAGGCCCTTCGAGATGGTGGTGTAGAACCAACGGATGAGAGTGGCGTCGATGGTCATCCACTCCTCATCGTCCTCCATGAACCGGGAATCCACGGAGCCGTCAACGTGATCCCGGAGATTGTACTCACGGAACACAAGGGAGAAGTACGTCTTCGAGGCATAGTAGGTGGAGGTGAGATGATCGAGGACGATGGGAACCCGACCGAGGATGTTGAGATCACGAATGAGGACGGGGTCGGGCCAGCGAACGGGTTGGTGCGGTTGGTGCGGGTGGTGGAGGAGAATCCGGGAGATGCCATGGGTGCGGGAGGGGAGGTGGGGCAGCGCGACTCGGGAGAGGCGGTGCAGCTAGGGTTAGGAGAGAGGGGTGCGGAAGCGGTTAGGGTAGGCGGCGGCTGGACATGGGCGGCGGCACGGCGGCAGGGTGTGACAGCGGCGGCGTGGTGCGGCGGCGGCGATAGAGATCGCGGCGGCGGCGGCGGGGAGTAGGGTTTAGGATCGGAGGTATGATACCATGTTGGAAAAGAAAGTTTTGGCAATGCAACTCGATGTATTGATCGGTGCATAACGCACGTATATATGGGAGTACAAGGTGGGCCCCGACCTCAACTATACAATGACTAGGAGGTGGGCCAAGATATACAATATACATGCACAACCATATATTCAACACCCCATAAACACCACATGAATATATATGAAGCTTTATGATCGACGATGGCAAACTGATATCTTTCTGCGGGGCCATGAGCTTTGGGCAACCCCTCCCTGTCAAACTTTTAATTAAGGAGTTGGAGTGTCTGCAATTGATCTATTGGCAAATGCAACAGATTTTCACAGTGCTCAATGCATAATTCTTCCAGTCAAAGGAAACAATATTGTTGGCCCAGTGTCACTAGATTTGGACAACCATAGATCTTTAGCCTGGAACGTACTGGCTTTTGGTGCACTGATCCTTCACTAGGATGATAAGTTGCATGAAGAGTAGACAAACCAGCATCAAATATTTCAAGATGAGCAAGAGTAGATGGCAGTGCTGGTATATTTCTCAATCCCCTGCCTTGTCTAATGAATAGTTCATTGAGCTGTGGAAACAGAATCATATATCCTCCGATCCAACCCACTCCTCTAGCAATGCAAGCATTTCAACTGAGAGCAACTTAAGAGATGGGGAGGCAAAAGGCATCTCACAGCCATAAAAGGAACTTTCTATTCTTTTCACAGCATTCTTATGTTGTAAGTAGAGATATTTGAGTGAAGGTAGTCCGCCTAAAGGTGGAAGGTGTTGCCAGTTGTTGCAATATGAGAGAGAAACATATGTCAAGTTTGTCAGCATAGGATTTTCCATCCAACACAGAGATCTCATACCATTATATCCTTCAATATTCAGCTTGGCAAGATTCGTGTGAGGTCGAAGGCTATTTAGTAGTTCCTCCCCATCTGCTTCCAGTTGACCACTCTTCCAAGAGAGTGACAACATAATGATATTTTCCCCTTTTTTTGAAACGAGGCAAAAGACTTGCCATTTTTATTGATTAAGAAGAAGGAGAATTGTCCGGTTAATTGACGGAAAACCGGGCTAAAAACGACACAATCCAGCCCACAAAATGGGCACCACCGGCCAACCTGGCCACCGACGTGGAACACAGAGCTGCAGGAGCTGCAGGACAGCTGCACAAGCCATGACGGCACATGCCAACAGATGGCCACACGCACAAATAACCGACAGCTCCGACTTTGACGACGAGCATCACGAGGGAAATATGCAGAACTTGCGCCGACCGTGCTCACCGCAAACGACCACCGAGAGCCTGTCATCGTCGCTGCCTGGACTCGCTCCACCGCAGCTCCAACTTTAAAACAACCAGGCAACCCACGGAAGAGCACCTCGGACACGCCGGGAAGATCCGACTACCAAAGCCCGAGCCGCGACCGAAGCTCCTCTCGACGCCGTCATCGTTGCCATACAGAAATCAATGCCCCAGAAACAGCCTCCTCAGCAAACCACGCGGCGAAGATGCTGCCAACCACCGCGGCGAAGATGCCGTCAACCAGCGGTCTCCAGTTGTAGCCGGCTCCAAGACGATGCCCCCAAGGAGGAAGAAGACGTGAAGGCACCTTCATCGCCTGATCCCGCGGATCAGAGGTTTTCCTCCAGAGCCAAGGCCGCGGGAAGAGGGGAGAGGCAGCACACTGTAGCGACGCTTCCAAGAAAGAGAGCGGCGCCCGCGGGCGTCGCCGCCGCCGCATCCGGCAAAGGCCGGAGATAGGATTTCTCCCGGTGAAGCTCGTCCACCAACTGCCCGAACCGGCCGGCCACAAACTACCGCCCACCAAACCTTGTAGAGCACCAAGGCACGCCGTCTGACTCCAACTGGGCGCAGGATTTCCCGATCCTCCGCGTCCAGGCACGCACCGCCCCTGGCCGAAGCCGCCACCACCAAATCCAGGGCCACCGCCCCGGCAACCGCAGCCATAGCCAGCAGATCTGGCACCCACCTTGCGTTGTATTGCCACGAAGCCGCAGATCCTCGCTGCAACACCGGAGCCGGGGGGGAGGGCTGCCACCCCGTCCCGAATCCCTCCTGGACGAGCTGCCGGGCCGAACCCAAACGCAGCCCGCACCACAGCCGCACTGCCTAGCCACACCTGAGCCGCCAGCCGGAGAACCCAGCTTAGCAGTAGTTCCTTCTTGTGCACTGACATTCTCAAGCCCACTAGCATATAAATGCGGCGACCTTTTAGATCCTCAAGCTCACGTGCCAGAAACCATAGCGGGGTGGGACACAAATAACATTTAACTCTTGAAGAGAAGTTAAAGTGTCCAAAGTTAGGCGGAAATCCAATTAGATAACCCGAAAAGAATAGATATCTCAGATTCACCAAGTTTTGCAGTCTACAGGATACCAACAAACATTTATTTAACTCTACCCTTTGGAGATGATATAACTTGTATATAGAGCAAGGACACCAAAATGAATATTTTGCCACTTCCTTATGCAGTTCCGAATGATACAAATATCGAAGGTGCATTAGATTACCAAAGGCATCAGGCAGCTTGAAAAGCGAGGACCTGTGTACACGCAAAACCCATAATTTTGTTGCTACTTTTAGCACTTTTTCCAGTACAATCCATTGATCCCTTTTCATTATTGTTTCATCAAATGATATAAGCAGTTTCTTTAGTGCAGAGAAATCCGTAAACGATGTATGATTTACCACGGTAAGTATTGCATGGCGAACTGTTCTTGGAATACTACCATAATCATCGCTGGAAATTCTGATACATTCCTTTTTGGAAACGGTACGTCCTAGATCATGCAATAAATCATGTATCACATAGTATTCATGAGAAAACTCACCACAATTAGAAGACATACCACTGGACTGTTGAGCGCAGTTCAAAGAAAGACTTCCTTGTCAGAATGCCCAAATAATGCTCACCCACATCCTCTGGTATCTGATCTTCATCTGCAGATTGCTGGATCAGTCCAGAGCCCATCCATAACTGTACCAGATCAGCTTTTCTGAACCAATAATCTTCTTGGAACATGCTGCAATATCTGAAGCAAGCCTGTAGATGTGGAGGAAGATGATGATAACTTAATCTTAAAACTTTCATAACACCTTCATTACCATGCTCAATGCTAGAAATATTTTCTCTTAGCATTCGGTTCCAGTATATACTATCCATAGAGTCATTCAACAGCCCGCCCAATACCTTTGCAGCTAATGGGCTTCCACTCAACTTTTTAGTGATTTTCTTTCCAATATCTTGCAAGTTCATATAATCATCAGGATTCACTCCAAAAAACGCGTGCTTGTTCAGAAGTGCGAAAAGATCATTATCCTGTAGACCCTCCAATCTCAAAGACTCGGCCGTTCCTCCTAGTACTCTTTCAACAATGTCTACAACTGATTGCATTCGAGTTGTCAATAAGAGCTTGCTTCCCCTTTGCCCAAATTTCAGAGGAGCGACTAACTTCTCCCAGTCCGGCCTTCTCTCATCATTCCATACATCATCAAATACATGCAAAAATTTCTTCGAGCTCAGCTTCCCTCTGAGGATCTCTTGAAGCGAGTTTAGACTAGTGATGTCCTTGTCAGACCAAGGACATCAAACTCATTGGACACAAACACCCACATAGTCTGATCAAAGCATTGCATCACTCTTTGGTCATTGTAGAATGCCTCTGCTAGTGTCGTCTTGCCCATGCCACCTATGCCCAATATAGCGTAAGTGGTGACACTGCAAACATCACAGTTTTGAATATCATCACTTTCTTGCTTGACCAACCATTCAACTACACGATCCCTCTCGGTATCACAGCGACTATTTTTCCATCAAACAACAAGGAACTAGTCTCACGAGGATTACCAATTCCCTGATGTCTCATGTGCCTCAAACTAGAAGGATCAAATCGATCCACGAGCATGATAAACCGCTCCGCAGCAGAAGCAACCTCATCAAGTTTCTTTAGGGCATCTACCATTCTCTTAAAATCACCAACCTTAAGCATGGTATTCAACTGCTGGATAAACATCTGCTTACAATTGTACAGGGAGCTGCTCACCATATTACCTCTAGATTTCACCTTTTTCTCAAGCTTGTTTTTTTAGAACGGAGGCTCCAGAAGAGCCCGGCTTTGAATTAACAAAGCCATCAACCGGCCAGGATTACAAACTCGAAACCAACACAAGAAAGCGAAAAAACGACAAGATACAGAGGCGCTGGACAGCAGCACACAAGCCTCACACACACCCAGCTAAATGATCGAAAGGAGACACGCAGCTCGGGGATGTGTAGGTCCTCATTCGCATACAAATCACCAGGGAGAAGGAGAATGTCAGCACAGGAGCAGCATTTCGGACGGCGAGGAAGGGCACGTCGTCGCCAATTCACCAGCGGCCCTGGATTGCCATGTCCTCCCAGCTCCACTGTCAAAGAAGACCCCTGTCTCCTCGCCTGGCTCGAAGGCGCCGAACCGTTGACAGTGTAGCAGTTCACCCTAGAACCTGGGAGGAAAGACACCGGTAGGCTGCATCTGGAAAGGAACCTAGCTCACCCGACTAGCCACGGAATGATCTCAAGGAGCAGAGCACCACCCAACACCCACGGACTGGACACGGATGAGAAAGAGCTGCCGGAACGGAACGGACGGAGGAGCAGTAGCATAGTGTCCCTGTAGGCGTTGAGCCACTGAAGAACTCGCCGCTGACAAAGAAGACCAGCTACTGCCGCCGCTGCACACCCACCACATCGCCGAGAAGCCCACTGCCCACCTAGCTCCCAAAAACGGCGCCTTCAGGAAGGACGCGACGCCGAGGGCGCCGCCGCCGCCCAACAGAGTTGAGGTTTTCACCCGGGAGACTAGAGGGATGGGGGCGTCGGATCTGACCTGAACGGCGCCTCCAGGGAGGGGAACGGCGCCACGAGCGTCGCCGCCGCCAAGACCGACGAGGCCGGCCTGGAATTTCTCCCGGTCTTCGAATCCCCGCCTCCACCACCCCAACGACGCAAGATCCGGCGGCCCGCAAAGAAGCCGGACAGATCTGGCCGGGGCGGAGCTCTCGAAACAGGGGGGCAGGGGCGGCCAGATCTAGCGCCACCGCGAGCCACAACAGCCGCTGCCAGGACTCCCGTCCACCGGGGCACCCGCCATCCACACGGCTGAGACAGCCACAGCCTTACCAGCAAATGCCAAAGCCATGGTTGAGACAGCCACAGCCTTACCAGCAAAAGCCAAAGCCATGGTTGGATCCAAGGTAAGAAAGGAAGTTTTCAGAGGAAGGTATTGAAGCGGGAGCTGTAGGAGTGGTCTTGTAATGGCGGCCGGCAAAACAAGAGCTGTCTTGTAAATTGAGCAGTGAGCAGCACTTGTGTGTTGCAGAGTCGTTGCTGGCCCCACCGTCGAAGGCGATTCCAAGATGAAGTTTCTTCGCCCTTTAATTGTGGAAAGTGACTTGGCACCAAGGTCTACACGTATGGCTCAGGATCATGGAATGCCAACCTCCCCTTTACGAGCTGATGGTGATGGCATACCATACACAGTAAAAGCTAGTCAATATATAGTTTCTCAGTGACACATTTCCCCTCTTACTTGGCAAATTCCAGCCACTTCATGGACAGCTAAGAGAGACAATTTTTTGTGTGTGTTTGGGTTATTATAAATTCTGGAAGGATTACTACTTGTAAATTGAATGTCAAAATCCAGCGAAGGGTAATAGAAAGCCAGACAGATCAATTGCATAACACATGCACGAAACCGAATAACGAAGGTGTTGTGAAATGTAAAAAGAAAGAAATACGCCTCCCAGTTTATGGCTTGATCTGCAGCCAGCTCCAGCTAAATTAGCTTTATTAGTACTTATGTTCCAAACTGATTTCTTACCCAACGTAAACGCCATATCAATGGCATTAAATGAGATCCAATTAGATGTTACGCTTTGTTCCTATACTTGATTTTTTACCCCGTTAGTTGCTCCATTTCATCTGTATATATATGTAGCTGCTCGCTTGGCCTACTTGCATACTTAGTCTCCGGAACCATCGGGCTACATCCATGGCATCCTCCAAGCCTCTCGCCGTCATCGTGCTCTTCCTCCTCGTCGCTCTCCTCATGGTTGTCGACGCGCAGCCGGCACCGAAGATAGGTATGTACGTACGTGCATGCATGCATGTGTGACGTGTCCTTGATCAACTAATAATATGTGATCTGATACATATTTTGCTGTTCCCAGACTGTCCATCGGCATGCCAGGCTCGATGGGCGAAGAACTGGAAGAACAAGATATGCAACAAGGATTGCAACATTTGCTGCGACAAGTGCAACTGTGTCCCCTCCGGCACCAGCCAGGCGACCCGTAATGAATGCCCCTGTTATGCCAACTTAAAGAACTCCAAGAACGGCAAGCTCAAGTGCCCCTAGACGAGACCCTAAAGGCATGCGTGAGTGCTTGCCAGAGTTATACGGACTTATCTGATGAAATGATCATGATCGTCCAAATCAAATAATATATAGCCTTATTGTCTAATAGTGGTTTCATTTTGAATTTCCTTTCGAGCTTTACTTCGGTCCACCATCCAAGAAAAGTTTACAGATTTCGATGCGGATTAAAAGGTGTAGTTTTGAATTAGCTACCCCTTCAATAAGAAAAAAAATTAGATTGTTCCGATCTCTTATTTGATCCATTGGAAGAATATGAATTATAAATAGTTGATCGTAAATGTATGACAATACCCTCTTTTTTTATGTAACATTAAGGTTCGTGTAAATTTTTAGGGGGTGTATTATTTATCCTGTGGCGTATGTAGTTGATCATGCCTAGGTTTTTTGTTACCTGACAGTGTTTCTATATATCTGCTGCTTGTTAAACAGTGTAGATGGCCTAGGGGATATGGATGCTGGATGATACATATACTCGACTAGACAGTCGTTGACATATCAGTATTTTTTGGAAATGAGTTCAACTGTGGTAACAAATTAGTAGGCAATGTTAACTTGGAATTCTAACAAATCATCAACATCTGCACCTTTTTCTCAATTTCTTTGAATCGAACCTTCAATTCCTTTTTCTGAGTACCCACAAGAGATCTGCGTGTCTATGTAAGGAGAAGATGTTGCAATTACAAGGATTAAGACCACACAAGCCAGAAGGAACCAGACCCACCATCCTCCTATGGGATAATTTCTCGCTAGAATACCATAACCCACCACACCCAACTCGTGGCAGAGGGCGCGTATCTTGTGGATGACACGACACCGACGTCCCAAGGGAGGTGTGCTTGAAGACTCGGTTCTTCTTCAGCTTGGAACATATAAGCAGAGCAACTGATTACCACACTAAATTAGGAACGTTTGGCGTCAAATTATTTCTTAGACAAAATAAAACTTGAGCTAATTAAAATACATTTTTTTTACTCATTCGCACCGTTGATGCTTTCTTTGATTTCCTGGATTGGAGCAATGGCTGGCTGGGGCTGAAGCCACACGCACAGGTCTTCGACGCGCCATTCAGAACGAGGCCGCTTCACACGCTTGGCCATGCCGTTGGCAAGATTGTAACAGAACATGCCGCGTCTAAAGGGGAAGTAGACATACCCGCCGCTCGTGCCTAGTTGTGCAGCGTCCATGGTAAAGCTGGCAGGAGATCCGAGAAACAGTAATCGATCACCCAAGCTCCGGCCGTCCTTCCTTAGCCATCGCTTCCAGCTGCTGCCTTCCACTTCTTTCAGTGCATGCACTGTCACTGATAGCACTTGGTGGTGGTTGTCGTAACACTGCAATGACTCATCCACCCAGATGGACGCCATCAATAGCTCCCCACGAGAGTCCAAGACATAGGTGGAAACTCTATTCCACGGCTCCTCGAGCATTCCACCCATGTTGTCGCCGTTGGCTTCGAAATTCAGCGTTAGGAAACACCATATGTTGGCGCCCACGAAAACTAGGATTTCGCCGTTGTGATATGCAGCGCTACAACAGTTCCTTATAAGTACATTCAACCTTTTCTTCATGGTTTCCCAAGTCACATTGCCTGGGCGCAGGATGGACACCGTGAAGGCGAGCGTCTTATCAAAACGATGATCCTGGCGTTGTTCGTAATTAAATTGGTACAGAAAAATGGTGCCATCAGGGTAAACAATGCCGCGGGGATACTCCATCACCTGCTCAAGCGGGAAAGGAGGCAAGGGGGTGACCTTTCCAGTGAAAAGTTCGACGAGTCTTGGCTCAGGATGCGCGACGAAGAGCGAGGCTGCCGTGCCATCTGCGGCAACCACCCAGTTCCTCCCGGTGGTGTTAGATGGTGCGCCCGGCGGCTCCACAATGGCAACATAGCCATGGTTGCTCGAGGCCTTGGAGTAGATACCTCGAAAGTCGACGGTGGATTGCCGGATGATGCCCACATCGTCTCCCGGCGCGATAACCCATGGCAGGAACATGGGGCGAGTCGCCCCCGCCGTGTCGCGCCATGGCTTGCAGACGGCGTGGAAGCGGACGAAGTCACCAGCGTCGTGCAAGTGGCCGGAGATGTCGAGGAGCAGATCCGACGGGAGGAAGGCCCACGGGCTGGCTGCTGGCACGCGCCTGGCCATGACCGAAGTTGCCATATGCCGGAGCCCTAGTGCAACTCCCGTGGTGACCGAAGTTACTATGCAAACTCGTGTGGTTCTCAATCTCCTATTTCGAGCTATGCAATTAACGTGCTCATGTACGTTAACGCGTGTACGTCACGACTTGTTGAACCAAGCAAAATCGCTTACGATCGGGCGATCGGCCACAAGTCCGAGCCGGAGACGTTCTGTTCGTCCACATCCCACACGTAAGGCTTTGGGGAAGCCATCATACGTATCGTCTAATCGCCGGCCGGATACGACCAGCAGCACCTCAAAGCCCTAACGCGATGGAGGACATGCCGGTGGCCCAGGTCGTGGTTTCCAGGCTCAGAGCGACGGCCGAGGCTGCGACGGCGGCGGGGCTCCCGTTGATCAAGGTCACGGACGACGGCCAACGGCTGCATCTGGTGTCCCAGCGGTTCATCGACGACCTCAGGTCGTATCGACCTCGCCGCCCCCTCCATCGCTTGAGCAACGAGCGCCTCCTCCGCGTGGTCCACGGCGACGAGGCCAAGCTGGCTATCCTGATTGATGGGTTCGAGGCCGCGCAGAGGACATGGAGATGGACATCCTCCAGCAGTACAGCGCCATGGGACACGCCTATTTCGTGATGCGTGACCACGACAACGTCGAGGTTTAGGTTTTGTGATGATTATCTCGATCATCATGTACTCCTACTTTACTACAGGCCTGCTAGCTGCTATGTTACCGAATCCTCTAGTCCTATTAATTAGCTATAGGCATTGGGATTAAGCTTTAGCTTTTCTTTGCTGATCGAGCAAAACATGCATGACTATTAATTTATTTTTTGGCTATCAAACTAATTAAGGTTTTCTCCAATCTTCAGGAAGATGTTCCTGAAATTACACTCGTTGAGTATATAAATATGTGCCGTTCGCGAATCTTTTTGAAACAGGCTCTCGCCCGACTTATAGGATACAAGATAGTGAGGGAGGCCTCTTACACAGCAGATCTCGGGATAGCCGGACAACTCAAACGCACGTGACTACGTTGGCGAAAGATAACACGGTTAGGTCTGAATACAACACCACGACATGCTTTAGGGCACCTAAGTTCCACGATAGCGCCCTTAGGAGGGAAAATGGAACTACACATCGCTGTTGTCGAGTCTGAGATGGACAAAGGTCTTCACCCAGAACCATAGAGCCAAGAACCACAACAACGTCCACAAGAGAAGAGCAGCCCACGTAGGCGTCGCCGCCAAAACACGGAGATTTCACTCGGCAGCTCACCCGTGCCAGCATGATGCACCCATAACCGCCATGACGAGCACAAGCCACCCGATCCAGATTTGGTCATTGCCATTGCCCGGGATAGGGAATGAGCCTGAGCAACCCGCCACTGCACCCCTCGCCGCTCAGACAACCAAGAGACATAGTCACAACCGCCTCTATGATGCACTCGAGAGAGCCAAACATGCAGACCACCATCCGGGCTGCAGCCCCGGCATCCATGCCCATAGACGCCGCAAACCATCCATGTCATGGCCACCCAACCAGGGTAGGAGGAGCGAAAGGCACCTCCTTCAACTCCTAGACATGCACCAGCCACCATGTCTGGGTCTCGCCTCCACGGTAGGAAGCGCCCACACTTGCGTCACCGGCCTGTACTGGTGGACCGGGGGTGGGGGTGATACAACACAATGACTGCCAATGGCCGTCGCCAAGATAGCTCGAACGCCGACATGCCCATGGCCATCTGCTCTGAGCCGTTTGACGACACAACAGTGTACGGAGAACTCGACTCGGACCGACGCCACAAACAGGCAGTAGACAAAAGAGCACAACATGAAGGCAACCAACGCGGATCAAGTCAACCCTCATACCTGCACACCATCCGACGTCGTCCACCACCACAAACCAGTTCCGTGTCATTGATATCGCTCGGGGCATCTGAACATATAATCAATAAACAAGATCCAACAATTAACACAAAAAGAAGCGGCAAAGTAGAAAAATCATTTGGTTTCAAATAGTTTAGAGATTAAACTAAATTATGAATTGACATTTTGAAGCGGATTTAGGCCCAGCCGGACACAGATGACTTGCAGATGGGGTGTGCTATGCGAGCAGCCAAGCTTTAAGATATAGAAGCCACTTGCAGATGGGGCTCTGAAGAGAAACAGTAGAGCATGCCAGACGATGGCGCCTGATATCCCATGTGGGACGACAGGCCGTGTCCCATGTCCTACTCTACCTCACTGGCGATCGGACCTTCACCTCGTGGGTCTTACAGCTGCCGGCATGGACACGAAAGAGAACAATAAGGACGGACGTGGGCGAAGATTAGACTAGGTTTTATGTTACATGTAATTATATGGATTTGAGAATTTTCTAATGAAATATCCAGTTGCGGAAGAGGACATTTGATGATTGATCGGTCACCGTCGCGGGCTTGCTCGGGCGCGTCCGAGCACGTTTAGGGGGGCGGATTTCTAAGTCTGGCTGTAGATGCTCTAAAGCTACCAATTTATGATGAATTTTGCTACTAGTTTGGTGGATGTGACGCAATGTCTGGTTGGGTCTTCTTCGTGATCCTCTGTCTATATATTATTGATGATCCATAAAGCTGTTTCTTCTTGAAAAAAAGATTATCAACAAAGTTTAGCGTCGTTGTACAAAAGGAAAAAAACAGCCTAGGGTTAACGGGGAAGCTATAAGTAAACCTGGACTCTCCTCCACCTCAACCGCTCCACGTACCACCATCAAACCAATCTCGACCACGTCGCCTCCGTCGCTGCCGCCGAGCAGCTCACGTCACCTCGTGGATGAAGACACCACCGGCCACCGCTTCAGCCAGACCGCTCCCGAAGATGGTGGTGACGGAGGACGGGAGGAAGATGGAGCTGGTAAGCGACAATACCATCCGCATCTTCCAGTCGCGGCCGCCTCGTCCTCCCATTCGCACATACAGCGTCGAGTTCCTGCGTGGGAAGGGGCTCGACGACGAGGGCGTCGCCGCCATGCTCCGGGCGTACCAGGCGGCACAGGACCTCCGGGACATCCACAGGGACGTGCTCCAGCAGTACCACGCCAGGGGATACGCCTACATCGAGATCCCCAGGGACTACCCCGGCGCGGACGTCGTCGACGAGGAGCTCCGGGTCATGGCCGTGGAGCTCAACCAACCAATTAATTAGCTCCATCACCTACGTAACGTACGTGTTAATGCATCGATCAAGAAGTTAATTAAAGCTGCTGCTCCGGTGACTTTTAGATACTCTATGATAATCTTAGCATATACACACCTCGTAGGCATCGTAATAGCTAGTGTGATTTGGTTTTTTCATTAGCTCAGCAAAACATGCATATCACTACTCCACATCTCTTATTGGTTCATTCCTTTATATATGTCAAGAAATAAGAAATAGGGTGGGAGTTAATGCACTGTGCCTTAGTATTTTGGGACTATTTGGTTTTCGTAAGGTGACTTATACACCTGGACGGAGAGAGTACTTTTTTGATTGTGAAATTGTGTATTATGGGCCAAGGTGCTATGCTTTGAAATAAGATACTTAAATTTTGATGAAGAGTACAAAAGGACCCTTCTTGAGAAATTACTCTAGTTGAATTATGGTATTGTAGGCGTTCTCAAACCTTCGATACCGCGTCTCCATGTGTTTCATCTTGGTTAATTCACCTCTCAATATATATGACTTGTTTTAGTTGATCACTGGAATTTTAGGGATTTACGACCGGTTTTCAAACATCTATAGAAAGATTGTTGGTTTTCGAAGTATCATAGCAGTTAAACTGTAGAGGATGCCCCCCCCCCCCCCCCCCCCCCCGGCGGGAGGGACCCCGCTCTTGTTCTTGGTAGGTTCAATATCTTGGTTCTGCTGTGTGGCGGCTGTCGTGTTCCTTAGTAGGAATAAGTCACTCATGTTCGATCTCCATGCCGATGGTGCGTCTAGCATCGTCAGAATCGGTCAGTGCTAGTTTCGGTGGATCTGTTTGGGCCTAATTCTTGTTTGTTCATGTGTTCACAATTTTTTTTAAATAATCCATCACTTTATTAGAGTGGCAACAAATTACAATCTGACTGAATAATTCTAGTTAGGAATCTAAGAATGACGTCAATCAAAGCACATAAAAGAAGTAGTACTAAGAGCTTCTTTTGCGCACAAGTGTGTCGCCCAATTTGCCCCGTGTCGAATCCAGAGAAGCTTGAAACCTTGGAAAGAAACACCCATTGTTTGATCTCTTTTAGAATTTGAAAACCGTCATTCTGAGTCGCTATATCATCGTTCCATTAATCAGCTTAGGACAAACAACCAGTCTAGGTTATGATGTGCTCAACCCTCTTTTGACTAGTGCCTTGACTATGTACCCGCAAGCAAGAAGTTTGCTAATGAACGGGCCATCAATTCCTTTATTCCTTCCGATCTACGACTATATTCATCGCGATGGTTCCTGCTCTGATGTGCTGGTCTTGAGGGGTTGTAGCACGACGACTTCCCGCCTGTCTTGTACAACAGGATTTACCCGTCTCTGATAAGGGAGGGGCGATGACGGCGACGCGCATTTGGCTCGCTCCAGTGCTTGTAGTCATCTCTAGTCCATGGATCTGGTTGTAATTTGTGTTATCTATATGGTGTTCACTGTACTTTCATGGTTGATTATGAATAGATTGAAAGTTTCTCTCACCAAAATTATAAGAAAAAAAATATGAGTTACTTTAACAACATTTTTTGTTCCTTAAGTAAATCAAACTAGATCAAGTATATCAGATATTGCTTTGTCTATTTAATCAACTTGATGTTTACAGGAATAAAAGAGAGTTATAAAGGTTGGCCTAACCAAATTAAACACGGCGGCCAACCCCTAATGAAAGTGCATGCTTTGCGAGATTGTGAACTTCGAAATTCGAGCTCCTAAGCTCATGTACGAAATAAAAGAACTAGCACGGCTCCTTATTTCATGTATGACTGCTCCATAGCTTGATGTTGATCCTGTCTTATAGACTCCACTACCACCTTGCAATCTGAAGTGATGGTCATTTTTTGGATAAGGCATCTGCAAGGGCCAATGTTTCACGACACAGAAGTGCTTCTCGACACTACCCCCACAGCTCCAAAATGTCCTGATCTTATCACTCTAGCATCCACATTCATCTTTGCATGATCGTGCAGGTGAATGGGGACGTTGAGGAGAAGATACTACGGGAGGAAGGCCCAGTAGCTGGCGTCTGGCAAACCAACTACAATTTTCTATATATCGCGCTGATTCTATTTATTGCTTTCCTTTACAAATAACAATGATAAATTCCACAACATATTATACCAATGCTGATTCTTTTCTATGACACATTGTTATGAAGTATTTTGGTTCATAACCTTTTCCAATGCTATATAAAAATTGCAGTGCACAATTATCAAACATAATGGAATTTGGCAGGGATGTACAAATCTGGTCATGTTATACTGAAGAAAAAAAGTACATACATTAAATAAAATTGAAATGCATACACATGTTTGCAAGTAAATTACAAAGTCATGAAGAACTATTATACAATTTTAATTTTGAAGTGTGCCACATTCTCAAACGTGCACTTTTAAATTTACATAACATAAAGAATTAAGTTCAAGCCCTGAAACCAAAAACTTATAAAATATTTACAACAAGAGGGTCTGAACAAAAACACTTTTTTTGTTTCCAAAATATGTGAGACAAAATGAAAGCAGAGCTATTAATTATATTTTGTCCTTTGACTTAGGAAATTAATTCTCTCTCATCTTTTTCCAACCGGGCTCACACCCCTTTCCATTAATTTTGCAATCAACGAAAATACATCAGTCAGGTATCGTTGTTCGAAGATCGCAAGCTAGGCATCAAGCCAGATAGGACAACTACTAAGCAAAGGAGACTGAAAGGGGTAGCGGGTTGGTGCATCGCCAGGAAACCCACTGCATGACAATTCTCTCTCATCTTGTTTCGAGCCTCAAGTCTTTTTTTTAATTTCCTGCATTGGAGTAAATGACAGGCTGGGGCGAAGCCACACACAATTCTGGCCGGCATAGCATCCTGAACGCAGCCACTTCATGAGCTTGGCCTCGCCGAGGACAAAGTTGTATCTAAACACGCCACCCCCATAGACAAAGTAGGCACACCCATTGCCTTCGTCGAGCTTCATGGCGAAGCTAGCGGGAGACCCAAGGAACAGGACAGGGTCACCTAGGCTCCGGCCTTCTTTCCTCACCCACTTCATCTTGCCGATGCTTGACGTTTTTTGCATCGCATGCACCGTCACTCTCAGGGCGCGTGCCGGGTCGCCGTAGCCATGACGTTTCCAAGTCCATTTTAATAGGACAGATGCCCACAACAGCTCACCATGTGACTCCAAGATGTAGCTGCATTGACGAGAATAATTGATATCCTCCTCCTCTAAGTTCCACCCCAACTCAAGGCTGCCGCTGATATCAGCGCCGTTGGCTTCGACGTCCTGCGTCATCAAGAAGCACAAGATAGAATCGTCGGCCCACACTATGACATTGCGGTCATGATATGTGGCATAAGGTTGTGTCGACAAATTCAGAGTCTTTTTCATGACCTTCCATATTGCATCGCCGCGAGACAAGATAGCCGCAGTAAAGGCTGCCTCGTGCCAGAGCAAGCGGAACCTGGTTTGAAAGTTGTATAGGAAAAGGGTGTCATCGCTGTCGACGATACCACGGAAATCCTCCATCGACATCCTTGATTCATCTGGTAAGGGAGGACGGCGGCTCCGGTAAAAATGTTTATGAGTCTTGGCTCAGGAAGAGCAACAAAGATCCAGGCATTCATGTCATCCGTGCTAGCCATCCAGTTCCTGGTATGGATCCATGGTGCCCCTCGTGGCTTTGCGATGATGACGTCCCCATGGCTATGGTGGCGGGCCAGCGTATCGTTGCCATGGATGCGGCAAGAGGTCGGCGTTTCGAGGGAGCAACGAAAGTCCACGACGGAGTGCATGATATCATCGTTGCATGAAGTGAGAGCCCACGGCAGGCACTTGGGATGGCTGGACGTTGGGGCGGCGTGGCGCCATAACATGCAGATGGCGTGGAAGTGAATCACGTCGGCGGCGTGCTGGAGGTGGCCGGAGATTTCAAGGAGCGGATCCGGCGGAAGATCGGTCCATGGGTGGCCCTGGCCGTGGCGGGCGACCGCGTTTGTTTTTAAAAGGAGGATGTACCCCAGCCTCTGCATCTAGAGGATGCATGCATTCATTTTATTAATTATTCACAAAGTCATTAGAAGGCAATACATCACTAAGACTGAATCCACCATCTTTGCAACACATGTCACTACTTCTATCCGTGTGATGAAGGGTGTCGAATGTCCGAGCTTAATACCAAACAGACATCACACCAATACCTAACATCTAATGATGGATGCCCCATCCAAGCCACAATACGTGGACTGGGTTACACACCGGTCCGGCGCACTTTCAGTGGGCACCACATGCGCACGCTGCAAGGGCCGTCGCCGCCGTCTTCCACTGATCCATCTTCAAAGCAAGTACTAGTGCCCCGACCTTGCTAGGCCTGCCTTCAACACCGCCACGGCGCCAAATAGACCCACCGCCCTGCGCTCGTTCATCCAGCCGCATCCGTCGTCGACATCCAACTGCACCATGCCGCCAATACTCGTTGCCATTGACACGGTAGATACAACGCCGCTCCTCCTGCCAACCTTCACACCATCACCGCTGCTGGAACTACGCGGAGCCCACCACCCATAGCATCTCTCGCCCGAACATCTGAGCCTCCCAAGATGGCGCCTCTATGAAGACCACCACTCTGCCGGCCGAAAGCGTCCAAGCATCGGATCCAGATGGATCCTGCCTGAACACGGCGGCGCCCGTGACCACCCGGTCTGCACACCATGCAGCCAACACCTCGCCGTGAACTCGCATCCGAGCCGCCGCCGCTGAACCGCGCCGCCGGACCCCGTGCTAGCCTGACGCCTCCTTGTGATCTAGCCGTCCAGCGCCGCCTGAGACGCTCGAAGGAGGGAGAAGCCCTGCCGCCGCCCTGCCAACCAGGCTTTGCCCGCCGTCGCTGCGGACGATGGTGAGGAGGGGAGGCGGGCGACCGAGATGCGCATGATGTGATGCACCCCATCGGATCTAGGCACCACAGAGATCGTATGCAATTGCAACTGTACTCGATCGTAAATAATTTGGTAGAGCTTGTTAGATGTGCCCCCGTGAAGTCTATACTAGTGTAATGTCAGGATTAGGTTAAGTGTGATCACGCCGGCCTAACTCCTGTTCCGAGTTCCAAGGAAAACAGAGAGGTGTAAATCTTCCTTTCTGCGTATTATTGAGTCCCCTCCTAGTGTGCCTTTTCCAGTCAGTCCCTCTCATACCGCGATTGAGGGAGACCAATCTTCTTAAGGTCACGAATGAAGTCAACACAAAACCTAATGACATCCTCTGTTTGATGGCCCATGGAGATGCTTCCTTCTGGCCTAGCGCGGTTACGGACATATTTCTTTAGGAATCCCATGAACCTCTCAAAGGGGAACATATTGTGTAGAAATACAGGGCCCAAAACGACAATCTCGTCGACTAGATGAACTAGGACGTGTGTCATGATATTGAAGAAGGATGGTGGGAACACCAGCTCAAAACTGACAAGACATTGCGCCACATCACTCCTTAACCATAGTAGGATTTCTAGATCGATCACCTTCTGAGAGATTGCATTGAGGAATGCACATAGCTTCACAATGGCTAATCGAACGTTTTTCGATAGAAGCCCCCTCAATGCAACCGGAAGCAGTTGCGTCATAATCACGTGGCAGTCATGAGACTTTAGGTTCTAGAACTTTTTCTCTGGAATATTTATTATTCCCTTTATATTCGACGAGAAGCCAGACGGGACCTTCATACTGAGCAGACATTCAAAGAAGATTTCCTTCTCTTCTTTGGTAAGAGCGTAGCTGGCAGGACCTTCATACTGCTTTGGAGGCATGCCGTCTTTTTCGTGCACATGTTGTTGGTCCTCCCGTGCCTCCGGTGTATCTTTTGTCTTCCCATACACGCCCAAGAAGCCTAGCAGGTTCACGCAAAGGTTCTTCGTCACGTGCATTACATCCATTGAAGAGCGGACCTCTAGGTCTTTCCAGTAGGGTAGGTCCCAAAATATAGATTTCTTCTTCCACATGGGTGCGCGTCCCTCAGCGTCATTCGAAACAGATAGTCCGCCAGGACCCTTTTTAAAGATTACTTGTAAATCATTGACCATAGCAAGTACATGATCACCGGTATGGATGGCGGGCTTCTTCCGGTGATCTGCCTCGCCTTTGAAATGATTGCCTTTCTTTCAACATTGATGGTTGGTCGGAAGAAATCGACGATGCCCCAGGTACACATTCTTCCTGCATTTGTCCAGGTATATACTTTCGGTGTCATCTAAACAGTGCGTGCATGCGTGGTATCCCTTGTTTGTCTGTCCTGAAAGGTTACTGAGAGCAGGCCAATCATTGATGGTTACAAACAGCAACGCATGCAGGTCAAATTCCTCCTGTTTGTACTCATCCCACACACGTATACCGTTTCCAATCCACAGCTGTAAAAGTTCTTCAACTAATGGCCTTAGGTACACATCAATGTCGTTGTCGGGTTGCTTAGGGCCTTGGATGAGAACTGGCATCATAATGAACTTCTGCTTCATGCACAACCAAGGAGGAAGGTTATAGATACATAGAGTCACGGGCCAGGTGTTGTGATTGCTGCTCTGCTCCCCAAAAGGATTAATGCCATCCGCGCTTAAACCAAACCATACGTTCCTTGCGTCACCTGCAAACTCCTCCCACTACTTTCTCTCGATTTTTCTCCACTGCGACCCGTTAGCGGGTGCTCTCAACTTCCCGTCTTTCTTATAGTCCTCTCTGTGCCATCGCATCAACTTGGCATGGTCTTTGTTTCTGAACAGACATTTCAACCGTGGTATTATCGGAGCATACCACATCACCTTGGCAGGAACCCTCTTCCTGGGGCGCTCGCCGTCAACATCACCAGGGTCATCTCGTTGATCTTATACCACAATGCACCGCATACCGGCATGCGTTCAAATCCTCGTATGCACCGCGATAGAGGATGCAGTCATTAGGGCATGCATGTATCTTCTGCATCTCCAATCCTAGAGGGCATACAACCTTCTTTGCTGCGTATGTACTGTCGGGCAATTCATTATACTTTGGAAGCTTCTTCTTCAATATTTTCAGTAGCTTCTCAAATTCTTTGTCAGGCACACAATTCTCTGTCTTCCATTGCAGCAATTCCAGTACGGTACCGAGCTTTGTGTTGCCATCTTTGCAATTGGGGTACAACCCTTTTTTGTGATCCTCTAACGTGCGATCGAACTTCAGCTTCTCCTTTTTCACTTTCGCACTGTCTCTTTGCATCAACAATGACCCGACGGAGATCATCATTGGGCACATCGTATGGTTCCTCTTGATCTTCAGCTTCTCCCGTTGCAGCATCACCGTATTCAGGGGGCACATAGTTGTCATCTTCTTCTTCTTATTCGTTGTCTTTCATCATAACCCCTCTTTCTCCGTTCTTGGTCCAAACATTATAGTGTGGCATGAAACCCTTATAAAGCAGGTGGGTATGAAGGGTTGTCGAGTCAGAGTAAGACCTCATATTCCCACAGTTAGGGCATGGGCAACACATAAAACCATTCTGCTTGTTTGCCTCAGCCACTGCGAGAAAATTATGCAGGCCCTCAATGTACTCGGAGGTGCGTCTGTTACCGTACATCCATTGCCGGTTCATCTGCGTGCATTATATATAATTAAGTGTGTCAAAAACCATTACAGAACATCATGAATAGATAAGTGACCAAATTAATATAATTTCATCATCACATTAAAACCAAAGTACATACATAGTTCTCATTGAACAACATATAGTTCTCCAGAGCATCTAATTAAACCATACATTGAAACTATGTAAAACATTTCAATGCAACAACAAATGCGATCATAATCGCAACGAAGGTCACAATTGATCCAACGTCATAATGATACCAAGCCTCGGTATGAATGGCATATTTTCTAATCTTTCTAATCTTCAAGCGCATTGCATCCATCTTGATCTTGTGATCATCGACGACATCCGCAACATGCAACTCCAATATCATCTTCTCCTCCTCAATTTTTTTTATTTTTCCTTCAAGTAATTGTTTCTTCTTCAACTAAATTTAACCTCTCGACAATAGGGTCGGTTGGAATTTCTGGTTCACATATCTCCTAGATAAAAAAAATCTATGTCACGTTGCTCGGCATAATTGTCATAAACACTAAATGAAACTAATAGTTATAAAATATAATATATATACCACATCCGAATCATAGACAGGACGAGGGCCAACGGAGGCGGATACCAAAACCATCGCACTATATAATAACAAACAACAATATAAGTGAGAAAATTACACAAGTATCTATCTAAATCATGCAAGTAAGAACTTTTTTTATAAAGAAGGTAAGAACAAGAGGCTCACCACGATGGTGCCGGCGACGAGATCGGCGCGGGCGATCGACGTCGGTGAGGACGGGGACGGGACAGGACGGACCGCCAAACCTAGACAAATCTTGAGAAAAATGGAGTTTGGACAAGGAGCTTCGAAAGGAGAAAGCTAGCTTAAGTGTGGCTCGGGCATTTCATCGAACACCTCATGTGCATAGGAGGTGAGCTAGAGCACAACACACCTCTCACACACCTCTCCCAAAACAACAGAGCAGTGAGCTGAGCTGAGCGCGCGGGCACTATATATAGGCATCTCATTGGTCCCGGTTCGTGGCTGCAACCGGGACTAAATGACCCCCTTCGGTCCCGGTTCCAGCCACAAACCGGGACCAATGGTTGTGGGCCAGGAGCGAGGCCCATTGGTCCCGGTTGATGTCTGGAACCGGGACCAAAGGGGGCAGACGAACCGGGACCAATGGCCCACGAGGCCCGGCGGCCCCCTGGCCTCACGAACCGGGACAGATGCCCCCATTGGTCCCGGTTCGTGACTGAACCGAGACTAATGGGCTAACCCGGTCTGGACCAAAGCTCTGTTTTCTACTAGTGATAAGACCAAGAATCCTGAAAATGGATTCTGAAAATGCCCTATTCAGTGGCGATGTAATATGTCTTACTGTTCGAACATGAGTAATATCTTTTCCTGCACCGATGGAATCCAACAATCACAAAGAAGACATGTACATAAAAAATGGACTTATCCACTCATATACAACTGTTATGTCTCTATAAGAGTCAATTACAATGTTGGTGTCACAACTTGGCCTGAATGTTCACTATGGTGCTACAAGTTGTGAGATACGTCAAAGTGGTGGAAAAACTTGGCTCTATCGTGCGCATACGGTGCTTTTCTCAATTTCGTACGAATCAAGCGCTGACTAAGCAAGACAGCGTGGCGCGGGTCCCATTGGCAGTGACCAGAGGCCATGGGCTGATGCGTTTGGCATGAGTTTTCTTAGAAACCCCCTCAGATTTCACGTTTTTGACAAATAAGCCCCCGGGTTGGCTGTACACAGGTGGCCTTTCCTTTCTGCGTTTATGACTTGCCTGTTCGACTCCCTCGCCTCGAGCTTTCCTCCTGTCTCTCTCCTGTCGATCGTTTGAAGGCGGCAGCGGCGGTGATCTGTAGGGCGCGTTGATCGGCGGCGGCGACGACGATGGAACCCCACCGGCGAGCTCCCGGCGAGGCAGCCCCTGTATACAGTGAGCACAGCCCCGACATTCCCCCTCTGTAGCCCCTGTTTTTTCGTAGGGTTTCCATCGGTTGGTTCGCCGGCGACGAATGTTGAGTTTTGTAGGATGCTCAAATGAATATGATGCTATCCTCTCTAAATTAGTTCATGTATGACTTCTCTGAAGATGATATGATGCTATCCTCTGCACTATGATTATTGTGAAGATGATATGATGTTATCCTATGCTCTGTGATTTCTGTGAAACTGTTTTCTTTTCTGAAATTTTACTTCATTTCATATAGAAAAGCTTCCTGTGGAGTTTTTGATATGATGCTATATTCTGCTCTATGATTTGTGTGAAAATGTTGTGCAAATTCTATTTAGAACAATTTTAACAGTATGAGAAATAAAAATGTGGAGTTTTTGATATGATGCTATATTCTGCTCTATGATTTCTGTGAAACTATTGTGCAGAAACCTTGGTATGCAAATTCTGTTTAGAACAATTTTAACAGTATGAGAAATAAAAAAATAAAAAAATGGTGGTTCTGGGACTCAAACCAAGAATCTGTAGGTGGTACTGTTTTGTCTGTAGCCAGTGGGCTACTGTGCAAGTTCTGATCAACTTTGAAAGCTCTTTTCTCTTAAAACAACAATTTTGTTGTTTGTCTGTCAGTTATAAGGAAAGGCCACCTGTGTACAGCCAACCCGAGGGCTTATTTGTCAAAAACATGAAATCTGAGAGGGTTTCTGAGAAAACTCAGCACCAGCCCACGGCCTCTGGTCACTCCCAATGGGACCCGCGCCACGCTATCTTGCTTAGTCAGCGCTTGATTCGTACGAAACCGAGAAAAGCACCGTATGTGCACGATAGAGCCAAGTTTTTTCACCACTTTGATGTATCTCACAACTTGTAGCACCAAAGTGATCATTCATGCCAAGTTGTGACACCATTAGTGTAATTGACTCTTTCTATAATATGTGACAGACAGAAGAAACATGCACATACCTGGAACTTGAGTCGAGTCAATTTCAAATTTCCAGGAGTAGGTGGCTACGATGGAGACCGTCGATCTACCGCCGGCCAAGACAAAGTTTCTGTCTTATTTTGTGTATATTATAATAACTTAACTTTTTTTCATGGTAATACGTGTCTCATTTATATCATAAAGAACAAAGTACAAGTCACGTAAAAGATCGATATGACAAAACTGAAAAGATAGCAAAACATCTCTGAGCTTGACACCAACGCCTGTCACCTGCCTCCGGCACCACCACAGCAGCCACCGAAGAAAAGAATGACGAATCACCACCTCACCCGAGCTCGACGCAGCTCCATCGCTGATATGCAGCTTTGCGGATCTCCAAGGTGGCTCACGAAAGTGAAGCCCTTGCCGTTGAACGAATCAGACCGGGGCAACACCCCGGACACGCTATCGAACTCCAGATCTGGCACCCCACCACGAATAAGGTGCCGAAGGAGGAAACCATACCTGCCATCCATGAACCACGAGCCCAGCACACGTTCTGTCTTCCAGATGTCGTCGATGCAGACCACAATCTACATCCGCTCCTGGATTACCTCCCAAGCTCCGCGCCGACGCTGGAGCAAACGCCGTCGCAACGGCGAAGCCCGAGGACATAGGTCCGCCACGAGGATGCCGCCGCCGCCACGACATCCTTGCTTGAACAGGCAGGTTTCCAAATCCATCCCCAACCATAGGACCGATGGCCTCATCAGGAAAGGATCCGAATAATATTTATTCAGCGTCGTCATCGTCGTCGCCGAAGCAAAGACGATGAACAACCTAAAAACCTAGACTACGGATGAGTAAAAACGATCCACACGAGTGGATCCGGCGACCTCCCTCACCACCGATGACCGAGGTCGCCGGCGGAGGGGAGCCGCCGGAGAACGGCGTTGGAAGACCGGCCTCTGGCGGCGGCTAGGGTTGCAGCCGCCAGGTACGAAAGGGAAACAGCGAACTTGCTGGCCAGTTGCCAAAATGCTATCTAGGTACCCGTTTGGTATACGAAGATGCCTAGTTGAGCTCACGGTATTGGTCCGTAGACAAAATTTTAGTACTAACAGGCTAGACTTGACTAATTTAGATTTACAAAAATGTTTCCACTGCAAGTTGTAACAATGATTGTATAGTAAATATTGTACTACTTGACGAGACTCGACTAATTCAGATTTACAAAATGTTTCCACTGCAAGTTGTGAAAACAATTGTATAGTAAATATTGTACTACTTGACGAGACTTGACTAATTTGCATTTAAAAATATTTCCAGTGCAAGTTGTGAAAACGATTGTATAGTAAATATTGTACTATGGAATTTACTAAAAGGACTTGACTAATTAAGTTTTATAATTGGTACTTCACTGCAAGTTGTATCAATGATTACATCAAACCTAAAAGAAGATCATATTTAAAAGCCTATTTACCTTGAAAGATGTTAGTGGTTGAACTAGTCATTGTCAATCAATGATTTCATAAATGAAAAATACTCCCTCCTTCCCATAATATAAGAGCGTTTTTTACACTACACTAGTATAAAAAACGATCTTATATTATGGGACGGAAGGAGTAGGTACAAGTTAGAAAAAGACTGAAGGACTAAAGATTATGCCATGGAGGCCGGCATCACCAGATAAAAAACTAAAAATGTTATCGGTTCGTTTTTTTTAACACAGTATAGACGCAAGCGCTCATATATACGCGCACACACTCATCCCTATGAACGCACACACGCACACCCTATCCCTATGAGCACCTCCGAAAGACTGAGCCGGCATATCATCTTGGAATTTACGAAGTCACCGTAGACACCTCGTCATCGACGGGAACGTCTCCTCTCACTGAATGCGTATAGCCGGAAATCCTGAAATAAATTCAGAAATAAATGCGAGCACCAGAATTTGAACCCTGGTGGGCTAGGGATACCACAGTCCCTCTAACCATCCAACCACAGGCTGGTTCGCCATGTTATCGGTTTATTGTTGTGTGGTTCCGCCGGGAAGAAATTAATTAGTACATTGGGAAATTATGGACCGACGGGATTGATAAGAAGAAAAGGGCAAGATACATGCATCGTGTGCGCACGCTGCCACCCTATAGGAATCTTGTTAGAATAAATGCAGAAATAGGTGCTGGAAAACATCTAAAGCTAACGGAATGCCATTTTGTATTAAAAATGTGAAGCATAAACTATACGGCATACTAGCAGCGCCCAACACATATAGTATCATGTTTGGCGCACGACAATTTATGTTTTTTTTTGTAAAATGTAACTTATGACTGATATACTTTGATTTCTTTTGTTTACACGACTTGTTAATATTGCATAGAAGAATACACAGATTAATAAGAAACAATTATGACTTGAATCCATGAACTGGGCCTTGTAGCCGGTGTGTTAGTGCTACAAGTGTTCCTTTTGTAGCCGGTGTGTTAGTGCTACAAGATGACTTGAAAGCATCTGCATAGATATTAAAAAAAATGGCAACTGTTTACAATTATTTAGAAATAACGGATTATAAGCAAAAAAAAAAAGCCTTGTCAATAATAAACTGGGCCTTGTAGCCGGTGTGTTAGTGCTACAAGTGTTCCTTTTGTCGGGATCTTTTTGTCGCTGGGTGAAGAAAGACAACTTTTGCTAAAGACATCCTATATCCCAATAAATGCTCACGTTCAAATGCACATGCAAGTCATCGATATTATCTAGCACATTTAAACCCTTCTATTTTTCACTTTCCATATTTCACCACATGCAAGCCCTTTTCTATTATATCAGAAACAGGTAATTGAACTTGAATGCCAAAACATCAACTTCTAATTTTATTTTAAATAATTTCATTGTTATAAAATTTCGCAGCAACGGACGAGGTGTTATACGCTGAATCGCACTAGTGTCAGATGACACCAGTGTGCGGTCACACCGTGAGCTCGATTCCATGACGACGACGATGGAGGCGAACACGAGGGAGCTGTCAGCCGACAGCCAGCCGTCTTGATCGATGAGTCGGAGTTGGATGCATACCTCGCAACAACCATAGAAACCCGCGTCAACGGTACCTTAAATAAGAGAAAGCCGCCACAAGTTTGTCGCCCAGCAAGCCAGCTATGTGCGTATGTGCCAAGCAAGGAGAGAGAGAAAGGTAGTGGGTGCTGCAAATAATTTTGGTATGCCAAGGGAAGGAAATTGTTTTCGCGAAACAATAGGAAACTACGTTGGCGGGGTACCATGTGGTGGACGGATGGCTTATATTTACGCAACATCAACAGCATCGCCCGTGCACCACCTGCGACTGGTTAAGGGAGCAGCTTATTTTGGGTCATGTTTGAGCCTGCGTGCTCTGATCTATGTTGAGCCTGCGCTCTTGGGTCCGTTCGCTACTTGTCATTCAGTTTGAGACCCCCTGTGTTTACCTTTTAGGTGTGTGTGGTACGTTGGTACTCATCTGTTTGTGGCGATATTAATTTAAAGCCGGATGCCACTGGCATCTTCGTTCTAAAAAAAAAACAATGATTGTATTGTAAATATTGTACTACTTGACAAGATCGACTAGTTAAGATTTACAAAATGTTTCCACTGCAAGTTGTAAATTTGATTGTATGGTAAATATTTTATTACTTGACCAGACTCGGCTAATTTAGATTTACAAATCGTTTCCACTGCAAGTTGTAATAACGATTGCATAGTAAATATTGTACTACGGAATTTACTGAAAAGACTTGACTAATTAAGTTTTATAATTTGTACTACACTGCAAGTTGTAACAATGATTACATCTAACCTAAAAGAAGATTATATTTAAAATCCAATTTAGCTTGAAAGATGTTAGTGGTTGAACTGGTCATTGTCGATCAACGATTATATAAATGAAAAATATGTACAAGTTAGAGAAGAGCTGAAGGCAAAGTGGGTAACATAGACTCGGCGGACTAAAGATTATGCCATGGAGGCCGGCATCACTAGATCAAAATAAACCTATTATCGGTTCATTGTTGTGTGGTTCCGCCAGGAAGAATTTAGTGCATTGGGAAATTATGGACCGACGGGATTGAGGAGACGAAAAGGGCAAGATGCATGCATCGTGTGCGCACGCTGCCACCTATGGGAATCTTGTTAGAAGAAAGGCAGAAATAGGTGCTGAAGAACAACTAAAGCTAGTGGAATGCCATTTTGTATTAAAAATGTGAAGCATGAACGACACGGTATGCTACCAGCACCCAACACATATACCATGTCTGGCGACACAACAATTTATGAAAAAAAATGTAAAATGTAACTTATGACTTGTTAATGTTGCATAGTTGCATAGGCAGATTAATAAATAAAAAATATGACTTGAATGCATGACTTGATGAAATGACATGGTTGCATCTGCATGGATAGAAAATATTGGCAACTGTTTACAATTATTTATTTAGAAATAAAGGATTAGAAGGAAATAAATACCGCCTTATCAATAATAAATTGGGCCTTGTAACCGGTGTGTTAGTGCTACAAGTGTTCCTTGTGTAAAGATCTTTTTCTCGCTGGATGAAAGACAACTTTTGCTAACGACATCCTATATCCAAGTAAGTCACTCCAGTTCAAATGCACACGCAAGTCATCCATATCAAAAAAGAGAAAGCCGCCAGCAAAGTACGTACATGTTCCAAGCAAGGAGAAAGAGAGAAAGTAGTGGGTGTTGCAAATAATTTATTGGAGTGTGCCAAGACAAGGGAATTGTTTTCGCGAAAACAATAGGAAACGACGTTGGCGGGGTACCATGTGGTGGACGGACGCACGGACGGACGGCTTATATTTGCGCAGTGGTCGGAGCGTCTACGCAAGTTTGCAGGTAGTATTATTTCCCTCGAAAAGAAAAGGTTGCAAGTAGTATTGCGCTAGCTAGGTACGTAGACGTAGCCATGCAAACGCAATTGATTGTGGGAGTCATCTCCGTCCCAGACAAGAGCGCCGAAGCTTGCAAGCCCGCGGACGTGATTCACCCCGAGCTGCTCGAAGCCGCGAGCAGGGGCCACTACAACGAGCTGGTACGTATTCTTTTGCCCGGAAAAAATGGAGCCGCGGCGGAACATACCATCGACCTCCCCCGTGAGGGTACTAGTGGCGCACTGGGCTTCTTGAATTGTTTAGATTGCTTACCACATGCATTATGTGGTGGCAAACTGGGCTCGTCGTCGCAGTCCACTGGGGCGGTGGAGGGTCAGCCCCTGCCCTCATCGCCCGCGACCCTCCTAACCGGAGTGACGTTTCAGGGAGACTCTGCTCTCCATGTGGTCGTTGCCTCCGGGGATGGCCGCACCAGCAAAAAGAAGGATGGGGATGGCCGCACCTGCAAAAAGAAGGCTGGGGATGGCCGCACCAGCGAAAACAAGGATGACCCGGATTTCTTAAAGTGCGCGGAATTGATCTACCAGGAAGCCAAGCACCTCCTGGACATCGCCAACAACACTGGCGACACGCCGCTGCATTGTGCTGCCAGGGCAGGCCACGGAGATATCCTCTTTAGTCTCATTGATCTGGCAAAAAAGGAGCAAGGCGGAGAAGCGATGGCCACGGAAGTCCTGACGAAATCGAATAAACGCGGGGAGACGGTCTTGCATGAGGCCGTCCGTTTTGGGGACGAGAAGCTTGTTTCCGACCTGGTGTCAGCCTGCCCGTCGCTGGTCCGGTTCCCCTTAGAGGGCACCTCGGCGTTGTACCTAGCGATCTCGCTAGGACACAAGAGTATAGTAGAGCAGCTGCTCAAGTCCGAGGACCCGGAGCTGTCTTATTCAGGACCTGCGGGGCAAAATGCCTTGCACGCTGCTTCTCTGCATGGCGGAGGTATGTATGTGCCTCGAATAATTTGGCAATCTTCTTGTACATATATTCTCCCTGTTCCGTAATAATATAGAAGAGGAACGTATAGATTTTTTCTGTGCAAGTCAAACCTTGTAGGCTTTGACTAAATTTATTGAGAAAATATCAACATCAATGATATTTTTTATATGACTATTTCCAAGATCCAAAAGTTATGATTGCTTAGTTAGTCTAATTAATGGTCGGATGTTTCGGTTTTTTGGGGGCTTTTAGCATATTCCTCTTTTTCCCCCTCCTATTGTGATTTTAGTATATAATAGATTTTTAGTAGAACGGGTTGTAAGCTTACATCTTTTATGCTTGGATGCTAGTTCTTGGGTATAATGCTAGGAAGTAGTGACCCATTATGTTTCTTTTCTAGAAAGAATGATAACCTATGGCTTTTGCACCGATTGATGCACATAATCATATATTATATTGTTTATTATTATAACTATGCCAAGCAAAGCTAAGAAGCATCGACACCAACAAATCAGTGTAAAATAAAAAATAAACTGAGGTCATCCAAAATGGACCTGCCTCACACTATTATCTCCACAATTTTCCTATGATTTTCCTATTCCTATCCAATAAACCAAATGGGGCTTTAGTACAAAACTACACACGCACGCACGCACTTTATTAGACCACAACATTAGATAATGTCTATGCTCCTTACTTCTAGGAATGACACAGAAGATACTGCAATGGAGCAAGAACAACGCTGCGATCATCGGGCATCTGGACGATTTTGGGAGCACACCGCTCCATTTTGCTGCCTCGGCTGAAGGCAAGGAGATGGAAGAAGCAAGCAATTTCGGCACTCAATTCCTATTTCAGCGCCGGGCAGACGATCCTACTCCAGTTCGTCAGCTATTGGGCGCCCACAAATATTCTGCATACCGGCCAGATAATAAGGGACAGTACCCTATACACATCGCCGCAACAATGGGCAACTGTAAGGTCGTGACTCTCATTCTTGGCAACTGCCCAGAGTGCGCCGGTCTGCGCAATGCCCATGGGAGAACGTTTCTCCATGTTGCGGTTGACATGAGGTGGGAAAAAATAGTGGACTACGCCACCAAGAACGATACGTTCGCCTCCATCCTGAATATGCAGGACAACAATGGCGACACGGCGCTGCACTTAGCTGTCCAGGTTGGGGTTCTAAGGATATTCCGTAATCTGTTACGGAATAACCATGTATCATTGAATCTGGCAAACCACAAGGGCCAAACTCCAGCTGACCTCTCAAGGAGCACTATTCCAGTTGGGTTTTACCACAAGACGGTAACCAAAAAAAAATTGAGCTTGATTTTCGATTGCTATCTATCTCCATCTCTCCGGTTCGAAGCTAGCTTATCAATGATTTTACTCTCTGTTCCTATTGGTTTATGCAGAATGCTCGGATGTGGATACTTTGGTCCCTGTTAAAAGCCAGTGCTCTCAACGGCAACGACAGGCGTGATCACTTCCAGGAAAAGAACATTCATAAGATAGACGAGGGCAGAGAGTCGAAGAAAATGACCGAGGCGTCGCAGATGACTGGCATTGGCTCTGTACTTGTCGCAACCATGGCATTTGCTGCAGCTCTCACCTTGCCTGGAGGCTACATAGCCAGTGAGCAGAAGAATGGTGGTACGCCAACCCTCGCTGGGTCTTACGCTTTTGACGCGTTCATGTACGCTGTCGCGGTAGCATTCATCTGCTCCATGCTTGCCACGTTCAGTCTCATGTACTCAGGTATGGCCACGGTTGACTTGAAGATCAGAAACGATTACTTCAGCCAATCCGTAAGTTGGATGTGGAATTCCAGCAGAAGCTTGCTGGTTGCCTTCGCATTGGGGGTGTACCTCGTGCTGGCACCCAGAGACGGTACCACTGCCATTGGTGTTTGTATTCTCACTTCAGGCACTCTACTCTTCAGGAACAGGGAAGTCGGCCGAATCCTTATCTGCACGTATACGTTGCACAAGAGAGTCGGAATCATCATATGGCCGCGAGTTGCTACCAAGATCCTCATAATGATATTTCAGTCATATTTTGTCTACATTGTTATTTTCATTTTCCCGGTATGTTTTAACGGGATTTTCAAGCTCTTTCCAATCTTGGGTGCATCCAAATAAGTTGAGCAGGTCATGGTCCTACATAGAAACTATTAAGTGTGTACGAAACAATCACTGAGGAATAAGAATTCATATGTTGGTGAGAACGGCGATGTTTTCTCGGTTGCTGCTGCATTTTGTTGATGTTCGGTGGTACCGCTGTTTTGAGGATCATTGTAGTAGTGTTCTTACATTGGACAGTCTTTGTCTGTATTGACTACTGGAAATGGAAACTTTGCCGAGTGCCCGCGTGTTTGCCGAGTTCCTTTGACGTGGCACTTGGCAAAGACAAGCTTTGCTGAGTTCCGCCGACTTGGCACTTGGTGAACACATTTTTTTTCTCCTTTCCCCATTATTTTCCATATTATTTATTTTGTTTTCCTTTTATGCTCTATTCTTTTCTATATTATTTTATCCCTTTTCCTTTTTTTATTTCCATCTCTATAGTCATTTGGTGCAATTTCTAGTCAGTTAGTGCATATAATTCAAATTTAAACTACAAATGCATGAATTTTTTTGGTAAAACTAGATTGAAAAATCCTATTTGCGTTCTTTAGTCTATGTTTAGGCCTTATCCATTAAAAGAAATCGAACTCCAAACCTTGGGGTGCCAAGACTCGATCCTAGACATGGAGGTTATCTCCCCAACCAAAATCTTTGAAATATAAAATACTCCTAAAGTATTTTTTCGCATAGAAATTTGAGAGTTTTATTTCAAAGTAATACGGTTACAGTCTACTGACGGTAATATGACTCGATACATGCCGCACCTTACCTAGCCAACAGGCAGTATTTTAGAAAGTGAAGAAACAACTACATAATTTATAGGAATATAAATATTTATTTTGTCAAACTACACGGAAATCCCAAATATATCACTGGTCAACAATAATTTGAGAGATAATGTACTTAATTATTAATTTACATATGGATCGTCGTGAACTAGAAGAATACTTTCCAAGTAAGTTTGAGGGTAAACTAAATTACAGAGTGCATTTTGGTTTACAATATTAGATTTCTTCCCCTTGTTTTGAGCCTCCAACCTTTCTTGAATTTCCAAAATTGGAGTAAATGACAGCATGTGCCGAAGCCACATGCACCTTTCGCTGGACCACCACCCAGGTCGCAACCACTTCACCAGCTTTGCTTCAGCGTCCACAAAGCTATACCTAAACACGTAACCCCTAAAGGCAAGGTAGGCACATCCACCGCCTACGTCCAGCTTCACAGCAAAGCTGGCCGGAGACCCAAGAAACAGGAAGGACATGGGTTCCTAGGCTCCAGCCGTCTCTCAACACCCACCACATCTTGCCGCTGCCGTGGGTCGAGAACAGCAAACACCGAGGGCTCCCTCCGGCGATCCGCTCCTAGGGTTCCTGCGCCGCCGCCGCGGCCGGAGCCCGCCGTCGCAGCTAGCTCTCCCCCGCTCCCCTACCCCTCCCCCCCTCTCCTCCCTTCCCCGTACCCCCGCATTGCCTCCCCGAACGAGGCGACCGGGGGCTCCATCCCTGCTCCTCTCCAGCTCCCCGCCCTCGCCCCTGCCTCCTCCCGCCGCCGCCAGAGAGCGCGCCGGTCCTCGACCACGGGGAGCTGGCGGCGGCGGGCCTGCCTTTCCCCGCGCGCGGCACCACCGTGCTCAGACGGTCGTTGCTGGCGGCGGTGCTCCTCGGCCGGCTTCGGTGCGGCCCGTTGGTGGAGGTGCCGCGGGCCCGGTGGCTCTCGACGCGGCGGTGCGGCCGTTGGCCGTGGGGCGGCGCCCGCCCAACCCAGATCTGGGCCCATTTGGGGCCCATCTGGGTTGGGGCGGGCCGGTGGCCCGGCGTTCCGCGGCGACGTTCCCTGGTGGTGGCGTGGTGGCGGCGGTCTCTGGCGGTGAGGACTCCGTTGGTCGGCGTGCTGCAACGTGGTGACAGGACTGTTCGGGTCCAGTGAGCCCGGCCGGGCCGGCGTGGCCCGGCAAGTCCTTGTCGCCGCGTCCGGTCGGCTCCGCTGCGGCGGTGGAGGCAGTCCCCTCCCTCCGGTCGAGTTGTGTTCGCTCCCGTGGCCGGTGTCTCCTCTCCATCTCCAGGTCTCGTGTTGACGGCTCCAGTGAGGCGGTGAGGGTTGTCCGATAATCGTGGTGGCACAAACTGGTGGGTGGCTGCGAGGGTGGTGCATTTCGAAATGCCTGGGGTGGTGGTGGTGGTTGTGGGTCGGAAGAAACCCCTGTCGGCCTGTCCGGCACCGATGCGATGACGCCTGCGGGCATCGTCGGACCTTCCTGAGGGGCATCGGGTATACCCCTTCCCCACTATCCCACGCGTACCGGGGGAAACCCTAGAACTTGTTCGGACAACAGCGGCGGCATCGCCGCATTCCTTCTTGAAGGTGTTGGTTAGGGCATGGCGCTTCGAGATGTTGGGAACGTGGTGGTACTTCTTCGGAGGGTGCACCGGTTGCCGGTCTTCCTCTCTTCGTTGATCTACCGGTGTCGGCATTTATTTCTCTTTCTTCTTCTTCTTGTTTTCTTTTGGGCTTATTTGTGCTGCGGCCCCAGCAAGCTGGATGTATCGGGTGTTTGCTTTATAATATAAAGCGGGGGAAACCCTTAATTGTATCTTGCCGCTGCAGTCCGGATCTTTCCGGAGCATGTGCATGGATAACAATAGATCCTGCTCGGGGCAGTAAGTATTGTGTGGATGATGTTTCTGTAGGACAGATGCCCATAGTAGATCACCACCAGACTCCAAGATATAGCTGCATTTACGAGAATAATTTTCATCACCCTTTACGTTATACCTCAAATCGAGCATGCCACAACTCGCATCGAAATTTGACGTCGGGGCACACAAGAGGTGTGCGCCCGCGCACATTAGGACCCGACCATTGTGATACATGGCACAGGGGTCGACCATTGTTAAATCCCACGTCTTCTCCATGATGGTCCACCCTGCATCACCGGGATGCAGGATGGCTGCCGTAAATACGTGTTGGTACGAGCGGAACTTTTCAATAATACTGTATAGAAAAATGGTGCCATCACTGTAGACGGTGCCACGTGGATTCTCCAATCGCCGGTTGATCACGTCGCCGACATCTGGGAAAGGAGGCAGGGGAGTGATGGCTCCCGTGAGAAGGTCAATGAGCCTTGGAGCGGGAGAAGCGAGAAAGAACGATACGGCCGTGCCGTCGGCGCCAGCCACCCAGTTCCTTCCGCCAGTAGATGTTGCCCCCGGCGGCTCCGCGAGCACGACGTCGCCGTGGCTGCGGCGGTAGATGGGCGTGTCAAAGGAGCATCGGAAGTTGATCATCGAGTGCACAAAGAGACCATCGCGTGACGTGAGAACCCACGGCAGGCACGTGGGGCGGGTCAGCAGCGCCGCGCCACGGTCTGCAGACGGCATGGAAGCGGACGAAGTCAGCGGCGTGCTGCAGGCGGCCGGAGACCTCAAGGAGCAGGTCCGGCGGCAGACGCGTCCATGGACTTGCCGCGGCGGGGCTCGTGCCGGAGACGGACGACTCCATCGATTGGATCTACGGAGTGAGATGGAATAACAGGTCGTACTTCTGGGGAAAAACTGGTGGCTCGCTCCCCACGGAAATTGCACCCGTATTAATTGGATGGAATACCAGGTTTGCAAACATACCCTTGTGAGGCTAATTACAAGCTTAGTACACCTTTGGTCCTTTTTAATTCGCATATAAAATTTGTCTGAAGTAAAGTCTCGTAAAGTTTGACCAACTTTATAAAAAATAGTCAGCCTTCAAAAGCTTTTCGAGAAGGCCGGACGGATGGAATTCTCGCACCTCTTGCCGCACGTGGGCTGGAGCAGAAGGTGTCCATATTCGCGGACGATGTGATGATCTTTCTGAAGCCACATGCTGTAGACGTTGTGGGGTGCCGAACAATACTCCAAGTTTTTGGGATGGCGTCGGGTTTGCAGACGAACATGAGGAAGAGCGCCGTCATCCCCATCAGGTGCTCTCAATAGCAGATTCAGGAGGTCGGGGATATGCTTGGCTGCTCGGTGGGAGGCTTTCCATGCAAGTACCTTGGTCTGCCTTTATCGCTACGGAAACAGTCGGCCTCGCAGATGCAATATCTGGTCGATCGGATCGGAGCATGCCTTCCGACCTGGCGGGCATCTTCCTTGCCCAAAAGTGGACGCCTCCTCCTCGTGCTTTCGGTCCTCAGCGCAATGCCAATTCACGCAATGATGGCCATGGAGCTGCCCGCAAAAACTGTCAATGCCATCAACAAAATCATACGTGCTTTTCTATGGTGCGGGAAGAAAGAGGCAAGGGGTGGCAACTGCTCTGTTGCATGGACGGCGGTGTGCGCGCCCAAATGGGCTGGTGGACTTGGCGTGCCGGATCTGAGGTGGATGAATATCGCCATGCAGGCGCGATGGCCATGGTTGAAACGATCAGGAGGGGACAGGTGTTGGCAGGAGTTCAAGATCTCGGTGCCAAAGGAGTCCATGCAATTATACTTGGCAGCGACCCGAATGCAACTGGGCGATGGGCGCAGCACACTCTTCTGGGAGGATAGGTGGTTGGATGGATCCCGTGTTCAGGAACTGGCTCCGACAGTCTATGCTGCTGTGCCGCCTAGACTGAGGCGTACTCGGATGGTGGCCGATGCCATGGAGGGCAACACTTGGGCAAGAGATATTGGGCCGGACTTGCAGATCGAAACTATCAAAGAGTATCTTCGGCTGTGGACCAGGATCAGTGACGTTGAGCTACAGGCGGGCATCCCGGATGTGGCTTCATGGTCCTGGGAGAGGGGTGGCGTGTTCTCAGTAAGATCGGCTTATGCTGCCAAGTTTGCATGCCGCGAGGTCGCTCCCACGACCAACTTCTCGTGGAAATCTAGGGCACCTTTGCAATGTCGAATGTTCTCGTGGCTGGCCCTCCGCAACAGGTGTTGGACGTCTGACAGGCTTGCAAGGAGGGGCTGCCGCACCGGGACTCCTGCTCGTTCTGCAACTAGGAGGAGGAGACCATTAACCATATACTGCTAACGTGTGTTTTCTCACGCGAAGTTTGGACGCACATGTGTCATGCCCTGGAGAAGCCAACTTGGGCTCCCGGTGGGGCGGAGGTGCTCTCTACCTGGTGCCAAGGTCGAGACAAGCACGGCCTTGGTATCAGGACATCTAGGGCTATCATCCTACTTGGTCTTTGGCAACTGTGGAAGCATCGAAACGCACTGGTTTTCGATAACGCCACCCCAAGCGTAGCCATGGTCATGCGACAGGTGGAGCAAGATGGAAGAGCTTGGTGGAGTGCAGGACTCATGAAGGGTCATGTGCATGGGTTCTTTGGTAGATTAAGTACGTGGAGTATGAGCGAGTAGTTGGTGCATAGGTTAGGCCACTAGGATGGCGTGGAGTGGAGTATGATTATGGTGTAACATGTAAGATGTAAGCTGTAACCATATCTGTGGAGGGCTTTCTTTGTCTCTTCCCCCTTATGTAGAATGATACGCATGCTATGCGTATTCGAGAAAAAAATATGAGTAGATGTGTCATGAATTAAATTTTCATATTGTATAACTTTAGCATGGTAGATGTTGATATTTTTTCATATAAATATGGTCAAACATTATGAAGTTTGACTTCAGACAAATCTTATATACAGAGTAAAAAGGACCGGAGGGAGCACTATATTAGCACAAATGCCAGTGTGTTGCAATGGAAGAGATGATTTTTTGCAAGAAGCAACGAGAGAGATAATTGATATGTCCATCAAAACGGTGTTCACAGCGGTGGGCGATATGGCGAGCAGCTGCGGTCTTATCGCGAGTCATGTTTGGCCCTTGAGATCTTGATAGTGGTGGGTTTAGATCGGCGTGACGGCGACCATCCAACTCATGTCTTTTTTTCCTCTGGGTCTTCTCTGTCTCTGGGTTGTGGTTGCCTCCTCGTTTGGTGGCTGCACGGCAACCTTGGGGCACGGTCGACCACTATTGTCTAAAACGCCGTAACCGGATGGATTACTAATTGCAGCATATAAATCCTACTTTATTAGCATAACCTGTCATGAATGTCCACTCTTTATCAATGTTCATTCTCTTTGATTTTTTTAGTGCTCACGTGCTAATTTTTTATTAGAGCTAAATCAGCATATTATCTTTAATTGGCACGTGTCTACATTTTCTTTCAGTTATAGCCAACCAGCGTCTTCCCTTTTATTAACACATGCAAGCTATCACTGGCAAAAAATTATCGAATCCCTCGTTCTGCTCATGATTCTCGAGATAACTTCCCTATTCATAGACAACTTAAGGACATAGAAAAACTGGTGGGATTTAGTATAAAGCTCCAAGGTGGGACTATTCCTACCATAATTGCAAGCTAGCTGAGTTGGTGATGTCTACTACACAACTTGTTTTTGTAGACTCGTGTTGGGCCTTCAAGCGCAGAATTTTATAGAAAAATAGCAAATTTCCCTCAAGTGGATGACCTAAGATTTATCAATCCATGGGAGGTGTAGGATGAAGATGGTCTCTCTTAAACAACCCTGCAACGAAATAATAAAAAGTCTCTCGTGTCCCCAACACACCAAATAAAATGATAAATTGTATAGGTGCACTAGTTCGGCGAAGAGATGGTAATACAAGTGTAGTAATGATAGTAGATATTAATTTTTGTAATAGGAACAATAAAAAACCGTAATGTAGCAATTGACAAAACGGAGCACAAACGTTATTGCAATGCTTGAAAATGAGGCCTAGGGTCCGTACTTTCGCTAGTGCAATCTCTCAACAATACTAATATAATTGGATCATATATATAACCATCCCTCAACGTGCGATGAAGAATCACTCCAAAGTTCTTATCTAGCGGAGAAAATAAGAAGTAATTGTTTGTAGGGTACGAAACCACCTCAAAGCTATTCTTTCCGATCAATCTATCCTAGAGCTCGTACTAAAATAACACCAAGCTATTCTTTCCGATCGATCTAACCAAGAGTTTGTACTAAAATAACACCATATGATACACATCAACCAACTCTAATGTCACCTAGATACTCCAATGTCACCGCGAGTATCTGTGAGTTGATTATACGATATGCATCAAACAATTTCAGATTCGTAATACTCAATCCAACACAAAGAACCTCAAAGAGTGTCCCAAGATTTCTATCAGAGAAACTAAGACGAGAACGTGCATCAACCCCTATGCATATATTGATGGGTAACGTAGTAATTTTAAAAAAAATTCCTACGCACACGCATGAAAATGGTGATGCATAGCAACGAGAGGGGAGAGTGTTGTCTATGTACCCTCGTAGACCGAAATCGGAAGCGTTAGCACAACGCGGTTGATGTAGTCGTACGTCTTCACGATCCGACCGATCAAGTACCGAACGCACGGCACCTCCGAGTTCAGCACACGTTCAGCCCGATGACGTCCCTCGAACTCCGATCCAGCCGAGTGTTGAGGGAGAGTTTCGTCAGCACGACGGCGTGGTGACGATGATGATGTTCTACCGACGCAGGGCTTCGCCTAAGCACCGCTACAGTATTATCGAGGTGGACTATGGTGGAGGGGGGCACCGCACACGGCTAAAAGATCGAACGATCAATTGTTGTCTCTAGGGTGCCCCCCTGCCCCCGTATATAAAGGAGCAAGGGGGGGAGGTGCGGCCGGCCAGGGAGGAGGCGCGCCAGGAGGAGTCCTACTCCCACCGGGAGTAGGACTCCCTCCCTTCCTTGTTGGAATAGGAGAAGGGGGAGGGGAAAGAGGTGGAGGAGGAGAAGGAAAAAGGGGGGGCGCCGCCCCCCTCTCCTTGTCCTATTCGGACTAGGGAGGGGAGGGGCGCGCGGCCCTGCCCTGGCCGCCTCTCCTCTTCTCCACTAAGGCCCATTATGGCCCATTAACCCCCGGGGGGTTCCGGTAACCCCTCCGGTACTCCGGTAAAATCCCGATTTCACCCGGAACACTTCCGATATCCAAATATAGGCTTCCAATATATCAATCTTCATGTCTCAACCATTTCAAGACTCCTTGTCATGTCCGTGATCACATCCGGGACTCCGAACAACCTTCGGTACATCAAAACAATATAAACTCATAATATAACTGTCATCGAAACGTTAAGCGTGCGGACCCTACGGGTTCGAGAACTATGTAGACATGACCGAGACACGTCTCCGGTCAATAACCAATAGCGGAACCTGGATGCTCATATTGGCTCCCACATATTCTACGAAGATCTTTATCGGTCAGACCGCATAACAACATACGTTGTTCCCTTTATCATCGGTATGTTACTTGCCCGAGATTCGATCGTCGGTATCTCAATACCTAGTTTAATCTCGTTACCGATAAGTCTCTTTACTCGTTCCGTAATACATCATCCCGCAACTAACTCATTAGTTGCAATGCTTGCAAGGCTTATAGTGACGTGCATTACCGAGTGGGCCCAGAGATACCTCTCCGACAATCGGAGTGACAAATCCTAATCTCGAAATACGCCAACCCAACAAGTACCTTCGGAGACACCTGTAGAGCACCTTTATAATCACCCAGTTACGTTGTGACGTTTGGTAGCACACAAAGTGTTCCTCCGGTAAACGGGAGTTGCATAATCTCATAGTCATAGGAACATGTATAAGTCATGAAGAAAGCAATAGCAACAAACTAAACGATCAAGTGCTAAGCTAATGAAATGGGTCAAGTCAATCACATCATTCTCCTAATGATGTGATCCCGTTAATCAAATGACAACCCATGTCAATGGCTAGGAAACTTAACCATCTTTGATCAACGAGCTAGTCAAGTAGAGGCATACTAGTGACACTCTGTTTGTCTATGTATTCACACATGTATTATGTTTTCCAGTTAATACAATTATAGCATGAATAATAAACATTTATCATGATATAAGAAAATAAATAATAACTTTATTATTGCCTCTAGGGCATATTTCCTTCATATATTACCCCAATGTCACCTCGGGAATCCGCGAGTTGAGTGCCAAAACACACGCCCCATTGTCACCACGGGTATTCATAGCAAGACATACATAAAGCGTTCTCAAATCCATAAAAATATTCAATCTGATAAGAACGAAATCTTAAAGGAAAACTCAATTCACAACAAGATAGAGAGGGGGAAAAACCATATGATCCAACTATATTAACAAAGCACGCGATACATCAAGATTGTGACATCTCAAGAACACGACAAAGAGAGAGAGAGAGAGAGAGAGAGAGAGAGAGAGAGAGAGAGAGAGAGAGAGAGAGATAGATAGATAGATAGATAGATAGATAGATAGAGAGATTAAACACATAGCTACTGGTACAAACCCTCAGCCCCGAGGGTGGGCTACTCCCTCCTCATCATGGTGGCCACCGGGATGATGAAGATGGGCTCCGGTGATGATTTCCCCCTCCGGCAGGGTGCCAGAACGGGATCTAGATTGGTTTTTCGTGGCTACGGAGGCTTGCGGCGGCGGAATTTCTGATCTAGAGTTATTTCTGATGGTTTCTCTATTTATAAGATTTTTCCACGAAACTTCTAGTGCCTCTTTTGTTCAAAAATAAAATCATCAAAAAGTTTCTTTGCATTTGGAGAATTTTGATTTCTGCATAAAAAAACAACACCACGGTAATTCTGCTGAAAACAGCGTCAGTCCGGGTTAGTTCCGTGCAAATTATACCAAAACCATATAAAATTGTTGTAAATATGGCATGAATACTTCATAAATTATAGATATGTTGGAGATGTATGAGTTGGCTTCGTCTATCGACACACTAGGGAAGATCCATAGTTCAATCCCCTCGCAGCCCAATTTTCTTGCTGCTCGTCCGTCCGACAGAAGAAAAAAATGCGTGGTAGGCATAGTTCCCCCAACTGGGGGACAACAAAAATCGGCAACTACGTGTGCAACGGGCAGAACAAAAGACCAACTATTTGTATGTACCCAAGCTGATCTAGCTTAGTTGGCATCCGCCTGAGGAACTGAAAGGGATGTCGCAAGTTTGATTCCTCACGAATGCAAAATATTTTGCCTCACTCGGCGAGGATGGATGGGCCAAATGCGGAGCGGGCCCAGTAGGGGAGTGTGACTGAGGCCTAATACAGCCTGGGTGACACAGCAATTATTTTTTCTTTTTCTCGAGTGAACTGCATGGGAGCTACTCTATCAATTACCAAATATTCTTGGAAACGCAAACAGTTTTTGAAATCTTGAACAGTTTTACAAAATGCAAAAAGTTTTTTGAAAATTCCGTACAATTTTGGAAAAACATGAACAAAATTTGAAAATGGGAATATTTTTTGAAATTCACAAACATTTTCTTACAACATGAACCTTTTCTAAAAGCAAGAGCAACTTTTGAATTTGCGAACAATTTCCGAAACTAGGAACATGTTTTGAACATTTGGAACAATTTTATGTAATATATTTTTTTAAAAAGGTAACATATCTGATTTTGTGAATATTTCACTAAAATAATAGCATTTTTGAATTTGGAACTTTTTCTGAAATTCATTTTTTTTAAATAACGATTTTTTTGGAAAACACAAATTGTTGTTAAAATGGGAACAAATTTTGAATAAGTTTTGGAACGAGAACGAAAATTTAAATTTCCAAAAAAAATTCAAAATGTGAAGAAAATTATAAAATTCTATTTTTCTAAAATTTGAACAAAAATTGAAATTCTGAATATATTTTTGAAATTTTGAATTTACGAAAAACGAAAAAGAAAAATAATCTTGCAAGAGAAAAAAGAAAAAAGAAAACGAGGAAGAAACAGAAAAACAAAAACAGAAACATAAACGGGCCGGCCCAGTCTTGGGCGCTTTTTGCGAAGCTCTGACTATTCACTTTTTAGTTGCGTGGGCAGGAAAATAAGTGGGCTGCCTTTACTGGGCCAGAACGCCTATGGCCCACGTACGAAATTCTGGACAAATCGCTTTTTTGTTTCTAGCAGAGGGACGCATAAGTTCCCTTAAAAAAAGCAGAGGCACGCATAAAAAATTTAGTACCACCTCAAATAAAAATTTAGTCCCGGCAAGAAATTTCAGGCAACATAACGCATTTGGGGGGAGGAAATGCCGGGGTGGCAGCCCTAGAATGGGGGGCCGCATGATTGGCTCTTCGGCGGGCATCCTTGCGGCGCTGGTGGCTAATTCTCTTGGTTGTGTGGGTGGCGAGAGAAATAGTGGCGTGTGGCTCGGACGTGCTCTATCATGTCGCCCTCATTTGGACCTGGTGATCTGATCCTGTCATGCTTGTCCTGAAATCCTCGTGGTGGCATGTTGGAGTTGCCGGGGGAAAGCTCCGTGCTTTGTCGCTGATGACGGCGATGCTCGTGGGCGTCACTCTCTTCTTGCAGACGTCGTCGTGGTGCTCTCTCCGTGTCTGGGTTCCAGTGAAAACCTTTGTCCATTGTGGACTTGGCAGCGGCGACGCTTTGTGTCGTTCTCCCTCCCGAGAACGTTGTCGCAGAGTTTAGGTGTACTAGGGGTAGCACGACGTTGTACTACGGCATAGCAGGGTGTCGCATGACTCTACAGTCCAACCTTCAATATAGGAGGGAGGGGCAACATGTGCCTTCATATTCTAGTGTCCCTTAATGTTTGTCAAAACGTCCGTGTCATCAGCTCAAATGCTGGCTAACGATGCTTTAGTTGCCTCTATTATAGTTCACTTTCTCTGACAGTACAAAATACATGATGCTTTTATGCAGTTTCAATTTTCAAGATGCGAGTTTGACCTTTCTATGTAAATTTTATATTGAAAATTATCACAGGCCCCGTGGTATCGATTCTGACAGATTGGTAGATTCCTCCTATATTAAAAGCGATGTCTACTCCGACTGAAAGAGACACCCCATCTGCTTCTTTTGGTTCTGCAATGGCACTCATACAACACCAATTTTCAAGAACACATAATTGAAAAGAAAAACACATGCATGAATGCATGCATTCTTTATTACTCCTAACTGAAATATGTCATGCTCCATAAAGTGCTAACATTAAGACTAGAAGGAAAGCAACATTGGAACTTTTTTTACACAATTTGTTGTTCGAATTAAAGAATGAGACTCTATTTTAAGTACGAAATTTAGAATGAGAACTAAAATAGCAGTTTGGATTTTGTACAAACGCCATCTGAAAACCTCGTTAGCTTTGGTCGATAAAAAAAGGCAACTAGTTTCAACATATGAACTTTGAGTTTGAAAATGAAAGTAGGTAGCGAATTGGATTAAGCAATAAAACGAGGTAGGAAGTTGGCTTTATTTCTCACGAGCGCTATGTACAGAAATTTATATGGGCACTAAAAGGGATTTGTTTGTGAAATTCAACATACAAACGAAACAAGGAATTGAGAAATTGCAAAGAAGACCAAACAAAAAGGCCCAAGGGGATGCAAAAAAAAGGAGTGACGTGGTCACATGGAGGCAGGTACTCAAACCTGAAATATCTCAATAAAAAGACGTGGGTTCTGTTTTCAAGATTAGAAGATCAGTACTCTGGTCATCTTCTTTTTATATATAAAAATATATGCTGCTTAAAATCATCACGGCCCCATGCATGGATTGGCGGCGACATATTTGTAGACTCCGCCTACACCACCTTCCCGTCCGGTCAAATCGCGGCACTGGCCGCTACATGCTCTGAGCCGGCATGAATGCGGCGCGGGGTGTCGGATGAAAATCACGAGAGGGGCGGGTGGGGGTTTTGGGTTGGCCAGTGTGATCAGAAATTGGTTTTGGGTGCGGTCCGGACTCCCGCATGGCCCCACGTTTGTGTCTGATTTGCGGGAGAAAACGTATCCGAACTGCCCTACGGACCGATATAGTCCCACGTTGGATGGCTTCCACGGTCCGCACAGGACGGTCACGTTGAAATGCCTTAACAATGCTTTAGTTGTCTAGTTTACTTTCTCTATCACAAAACACATGGCGTTTTTATGCCGCTTCGGTTTTTGAGATGCGAGTATGACCTTTTTATGTAAATTTTTATTGAAAATTGTCACAGGCCCCATGCATGGTATTGATGCTAACAGATTTGTAGATTCCTCCAATACTGAAAGCTATGTCCATTCCAACTGAAAGAGACACCCCATCTGCTTCTTTTGATTCTGCAATGGCTCTCATACAGCACCAATTTTGAAGTACACTTAATTGAAAAAAAACATGCATGAATGAATGCACTTTTTATTGCTCCTAATTGAAATATGTACATTAACAATAGAAGGAAAGCAACATTGGATTATTTTTTACTCTAATTGTTGTTTGAATTAAAGAATGAGACTCTATTTTAAGTATGAACTTTAGAATGAAAAATAAAATAGCAATGTGGATTGTGTATAGACGCCATCTGAAAACCTCGTTAGCTACTCAGGCCATATACAATGATGGCATATGGATATAGACGCTCCATGAGAAAAAGTAGCTTGATGCAATCCATTGATTTTTTTTTCTCCCCAATGCAAGCTACTACTAGTGTGCCTCATCAAGAAATAGAAAATAGAAACTTCAATACATATACATCTCTACTTTTCACTTTAACTTTTTCAACTTTTTACATCGGACCATATTTTTTCTCCCCAAGCACCTGCCTCTTGCAGAGGATCCCACTTTCCTATCCAAACCTACTTTCCGTGATATCCAATCCTACATGGCACATGGGTATCACCATGAGGCTATGCATTGGTCATGCCATCATATGTGTGTGTGCGCGCCCCTGTGCGCACGTGTGTGTGTAAAAGTACTATCAAGTTTTTTTTTGCGGGAAAGTACTATCAAGTTTTGTAGCAAGGAAGACCAAAAGAAAAGGCCCGTGGTGATACAAAAGAAAGGAGTGACGTGGTCACGTGGAGGTAGATACTCAAACCTGAAATATCTGGACAAAAAGACATGGGTACAGTTTTGAAGGTTAGAAGATGGGGCGAACTAATCTGCGGTTGGATGTTTAGGAGGACAGTGGTATTCTCCGCTCATCAAAATTCAAGTCCTGGTGCTTGCATTTATCCTGAATTTATTTCAGAATTTCCGGCAATACGCGTTTAGTTGAAGGAGACGTTTCCGTCAACTACGAGGCACCTACAGTGACTTCGTAAAATCTCAAGATGATATGCCGGCTCTGTCTCTCGGAGGTGCTCATAGGAATAGGGTGTGCATGTATGCGTTCATAGGGTGAGTGCATGCACGTATATATGAACGTTTGTGTCTGTATTGTGTTTAAAAAATAGAAAGATGAGTACTCTTGCCATTTTTTCATATATAAAAATATGCTGCTGAAAATCATCGCGGGCCCCATGTATTGGTGGCGACAGATTTGTAGATTCCGGCTACACCAAAAACGATGTCCATCAAAGAAAGTTGAAAGAAAGAGACACCCCATCTGCTTCTATCGTCGATTGATTCTTCAGTGCCCCTCCTCCACAACCACAGTTTATTATTCACCAGCCTCTCCCTCTCCATCTTCATAGTTTCTCTGTTGCATATTTTCTTCCTGTAAGCTCGGAATCAGCATCTCTTCTCAGCAGCTATGTAGAGACTAGGAGCGTTCTTCGTTGCTCATCTTCCTCCACTTGCGGTTGCAGGTGAACAAAAGTGGTCAGCCATGGAAGCAGCAGGAGATGAGGAGACGCCCTTGCTCCATCATCACCCTCCTTCTGGCCTCTATCAGGTAAGTACTCCCTCCGTTTTATTTACTCCGCATATTAGGTTTGTCTAAAGTCAAACTTTATATATATACTTTCAAGTTTCAACAGGTTTGTAGAAAAAATGTATTGACATATACACCACCAAATCAATACCATTGGATTCATCATTGCATATATTTTCACATTATAGAAATTGGCTACTGTAAATGTTCAAATTGTTTTCTATAAACTAGGTTTGACTTCAGTCAAAACTAATATGCGGAGTAAATAAAAACGGAGGGAGTACATTGAAAATCATATTTACTAGTTGTTCACTAGCGAGTCTGCAAAAATAGGTATAGTTCAGTTTTGTACCGCGATGTCACAAATTATAAGTAGAAAAACATAGCAAAGGCTTTGTCGTATCATGCAGAATGGGGATTCAAGGTTAAATACTTGTGATGCAACGGTCGATGTGAACGGACAACCTGCTGCTAAGGCAAGCACAGGGAACTGGAGAGCCTGCTTCTTCATTTTAGGTAAAACAGCAGCAGCGGTTCACCGACTCAATAAATGCGGAAGAAAAATTATGCTCAGCAATAACTCTCATCGTTTGACTTGCCTTACATTTTAGGTATCGAATTCAGCGAATGCTTGGCCTTCTTCGCGATCTCTAAGAACTTGGTCACCTACCTCACCAGCGTGCTCCACGAAAGCAACGTCGACGCGGCGAGGAACGTGTCCACTTGGATCGGCACAACATTCTTCACGCCACTTGTTGGAGCTTTCTTGGCAGACACGTATTGGGGAAGATACAAGACAATAGTAATTTTTCTCTCGATTTACACCATCGTAAGTGGAACATATGTTGCTGATGAACATAATACATTATGTGTGTGTTGTGCGTGGATGGGCGCATCGACTGATGCAGAGTCGGGGACACCACTTGCCTTTTGTGAAAGAAAATGCGCGGCCACCATTCTAGAATAACTTCCATAATTTTTTTTCTAGGGGATGCTTGTGCTGACGGTTTCGGCAATGCTCCCGTCGTTGATGCAATCCTCCAACCACGGTGGGATCCACCGTGTCGCCGTCTACACAGGACTCTATCTTACTGCCCTTGGCAACGGTGGGATCAAGCCCTGCACTTCCGCCTTCGGCGCGGACCAGTTTGACATGGCTGACCCAGTAGAGCGTGTGAAGAAGGGATCCTTCTTCAACTGTTACTTCTTCGCGATCAACGTCGGCTCCCTTCTATCAACCACTGTGATTGTCTGGGTGCAGGACAATGTTGGTTGGGGGATCGGATTCGCCGTGCCGATGATCCTCATGAGCCTTGGTTTCGCAGTGTTTGTAACCGGTAGGAGGGTGTACAGGTACAAGACACTAGGAGAGAGCCCCATGACAAGAGTGTCCCGGGTTATTGTTGCAGCTGCAAGGAATTGCCATATGGAGTTGCCTGATGATTGCTCAGCCTTGCATCACCTACCTTCACCGCCAATAGAGGCTACCTTGAAGGTTCACCATACCACTCAGTTCAGGTTGGTAGTTTTTATTTTATTTTTGCGGATATGTTCAGGTTGGTAGTAGAAATGTAGAATATCTCCAAGATCAAACATACTCATGTTGCTGTATGACTTTTATATCTAAAAATATTACATTTACTGCCCAGATTTTTGGACAAGGCTGCCATTCTGCCAACCCCGACGCCGGGGAAGAAGGCCGTGGAGGCGGGTCCGTGGAGACTATGCACGATGCCTCAGGTGGAGGAGGTGAAGATGCTGCTGCGGTTGTGCCCCGCGTGGGTGTCCATGGTGGTCTTCTTCATGATCACAGCACAGATGTCGTCGACGCTCATCGAGCAAGGCATGGCTATGGACAACCACGTCGGCCCATTCACCGTGCCACCAGCCTCCCTTGCCGGCTTCGACGTGGTTGCAATGCTCGTGCTGATCCCCATCTACGACGCTGTGCTGGTGCCCTTCGCCCGGCGCGCCACCGGCCTCGACCGGGGACTCTCCCATCCGCAGCGCCTCGGTGTCGGTCTCGCGCTGTCCATGCTCGCCATGGCCTACTCGGCGCTACTTGAGAGGAACCGGCTCGCGGTGGCCGCCACCGGAGCAACAGTGAGCATCATGTGGCAGGCACCGGCGTACACAATACTGGGCGCCGGGGAGGTGTTCGCCGCCATTGGCGTGATCGAGCTCTTCTACGACCAAGCGCCGGACGGAATGAGGAGCATGTGCACCGCACTCGCGCAGCTCGCTGTCGCGGCGGGGAACTACCTTAACTCGGCCGTGCTGGGCTCCGTCGCGTCCGCCACGGGATGGATCCCGGAGGACCTCGACGACGGCCACCTGGACTACTTCTTCTGGCTGATGGCGGTGCTCGGCGCACTAAACCTGCTGCAGTTCTTGCTCTGCTCTATTCCGGCCATGAGGCACACCCGCAGGTAGCCTGGCTTCGTCGTGTTCCGTGTTCATTTTTCTATTGAAAAATAGGATTACCCCCGGACTCTGCATCATTTCAACGCAAACAAGCATAGTCCATGTTCATTTGAAGAAATTATATCATTTACAAATATTAGTATGCACAGCGGTAATCATGAAGTGACCGAATGACGTTAGTACAAGAATGCACTTTACAGTCTTCGATCGAAGCCACTTAATTGTGCATCTCCAACGGCATTCATCAACCGGCGGCCCTCAAATGTCTATGAACCACGTTCGGACATGTCAGCCGACAACCGGCAGGATGCCGGCGCTCCAACGCTATACATCAAATATCCGCCTCTCGTCTCTTTGTTCTCTAAATCATTTTCTCCGAATATTGGAAATAATCTGAAACTACACAATGGTTCAATATGCTACTCCTTATTGGAAACACGTGCTCAACCACCACAATGGTTCGTTTTTAGCTACTACACATAAGCACTTCCGAGCGACTGAGAGATACATCATCTTGAGATTGATGAAGTCGCCAAGACGCGTTTGTAGTCGACAGTAACATCTCCTCTCACTAAACGCACCACCGAAAGGCCTAAAATAAATCAAGGAAAATGCGAGCAGCTCCGTCGCCCCCCTGCATCACCTAGATTCGATGGACGGCGGCATGACGTCCTCCTTGCAGATAACAGAGAAGAGGCTTCGAGGGGGCACGTGACGACAACGAGACTACCGATTTCAGCGAGCGTTCGGCCCACCCACGGGAATGGTTTTGAGTTAATTACACCTGGGGTACATAAACTTGCGCGGCGGTAACAGATTCATACACAAACAAAAAACCCCATAAAAGTCATACACCAACTCTGATGCGGTAACGTTTAGCTACAAAACTGTCCGAAACGTGCCAACTGGGCTGCCACGTGGGAAGAGAAGGCTCGCGGCTGGTCTTGGGCACTTTTCTACATTCCCCCTTGTGTAGTACAATATTTGTAGATCGGTCCGCGCGTCCAGATAAGTACAAGCAGCGGTCCGACCCGGTGCTCAGAAACCCCCCTTAACCCCTGGCCTTCTCTGCCTCTGCCTCGACGCCGTCGCCTTCTCTGCCGCCGGTTTGGACGCCGCCGCCCATCGACGCGGCATGGAGCCGCTACTACGGGGGCCCGGGGAGTTCCCTCCTGAGTACGGTACGCGCTCGATCGACCTCGTCTCCTGCTGGGTTGCCCCCTTGTCCTAGGGTTTTGATCGGGCTAGGTTCTTCATGATTTTGGTGGAAAGATTGATGTTTTGTTGCCGCAATTCATGCGATGAAGGGAATGTAGGCGTTCGATAGGACGATTACTGTTGTTTTGTTGCTTTCCATGTTGGCTTGCGGTGGTAATGATTTGGGGGTTAATTTAGGTGTTGTTCTTGGATTTGAAGGAAGATGTGATTGTTGTGATGTATGCACTCCCCTATGATTACTGTGATGGATGCCCTGTTATGGGTATGAATTGCTCTGTCCTTGCCGTCGAAATTCAGATATGGCTCTATACTTGCTGTCGAAATTCAGTTAGTGAATGTTGCAGTGAATTAAATTAAGTGATGATAAATGTTGTTAATTATTTATTGGTGTACTATATAGTCAAAAGAGCTTCATTTACTACTGTGGTTTGCATCATAGTCTGAACAAAATATCTGTCTTTTTTTTGCAGTAACTTCAGGAGAAGAATCTCTGTTGTTCTCTGTAGCTTTTGAGCACAATGGCATATTTATTGGGCAAGGAGTGAACAGATCATATATTGGCAGCAGTTACTGTGAATTTGATTATTGTCATGCTGACACTTGGTCCTTAGATATGTTGAAGTTTTGCCTGGACAAGTTGGATTACTCCCATGGTTATTGAAAGGATCGATATAGTTGACTAGTGGGGGGGGGTGAATAGGCAACTAACAATTTTTAGCTTTTCTTTACCAAATTAAACTTTGCATCAAAATAGGTTGTCTAGATATGCAACTAAGTGAGCAACCTATATGATGCAACGACAACAAGCACGCAAGCAAGTAAGAGATATAACACAAGTAAAATAGCGAAAGTAAAGGAACGAGATAACCAAGAGTGGAGCCGGTGGAGACGAGGATGTGTTACCGAAGTTCCTTCCTTCTGAGGGGAAGTACGTCTCCGTTGGAGCGGTGTGGAGGCACAATGCTCCCCAAGAAGCCACAAGGGCCACCGTATTTTCCTCACGCCCTCACACAATGCGAGATGCCGTGATTCCACTATTGGTGCCCTTGAAGGCGGCGACCGAACCTTTACAAACAAGGTTGGGGCAATCTCCACAACTTAATTGGAGGCTCCCAACGACACCACAAAGCTTCACCACAATGGACTATGGCTCCGCGGTGACCTCAACCGTCTAGGGTGCTCAAACACCCAAGAGTAACAAGATCCGCTAGGGATAAGTGGGGGGGAATCAAATTTCTCTTGGTGGAAGTGTAGATCGTGGCCTTCTCAACCAATCCCGAGAAAATCAACAAGTTTGATTGGCTAGGGAGAGAGATCGGGCGAAAATGGAGCTTGGAGCAACAATGGAGCTTTTGGGGGAAGAGGTAAGTCAACTTTGGGGAAGAAGACCCCTTTATATAGTGGGGGGAACAAACCAACCGTTACCCCCCTTCTGCCCCGAAGAGAGCGGTAGTACCGCTGTGCCAGCGGTACTACCGCTTGCGACTATAAGCGGTACTACCGCCCCAAAGCGCGGTACTACCGCTTGGCCCACAGCGGTACTACCGCGGAGGGAGGGCGGTACTACCGCACAGGAGCGGTACTACGGCCCCCCACAGCCGCGGCCAGTACCGTAAAAACCGACACGAAAAAGGAGCCCTCGAATCGAGGCGGTACTAGCACGAGACCACCGCGGTACTACGGCTTGGGGCCACTAGCGGTACTACTGCTCTGGAGCGGTACTACCGCGCCCAGAGCGGTACTACCGCTTGTGGCACCCAAGTGGTACTTCCGCTCCGTCCCGCGGTACTACCACTGGGACCAGAGATAGTACACACATGGGGTACTAGCGGTACTACTGCTCTGGGCGGTACTACCGCTCCAGAGCGGTACTACCGCTTGTAGCACCCAAGCGGTACTACCGCTCTGGCCCGCGGTACTACCGCTGGGACTAGAGAGGGAACAAAGAAAGGAGAACCAAGCCCATCATCGAAACGGAAAGGCTCAGAGGGAGGGGCAAAGGAAGTGTACGTGATGATTCCACCCTAGCCTTTCCAAAACGGACCCCCTCTTGATAGTACGGTGATCCCTATGAAACTAGTCCACTAAACTAATCCGAAAGGACTACACCGTCTTCGCTTTAAGCTCCGAGGGGAGGAAATCGTCTCGTGCCAAAAGAATGAATCTCTGAAAAACACTCAACGCACACGATTAGTCCGCAAAAGCATTGTCATCAATCACCAAAACAACTTAGGGATAAATATTCCATGGCAGCAGCAGAAGATGGAGCTCCAGATCTACCCCAATTATCCTTCTTCCTCAGACGCTTGATCTCATGAGAGACCAACTCTCCAGTTTCCAGCTGCTCCTCAGGATAGGTATGTCTCCAGGCCCTCTCAATAAGCAACATGATGAACGGGCCATAAATTGGGCACTTGCGCTCAGAAACAGCCACCAGAAGCTCAGACCACATGACATGAGAGATGTCCAGAGACTCGCCCGTGTTTGCGTCCTTCTCACGCTGGCAGAAGAGAAGCATGTCCACCAGGTAAGAGTGTACCATGTCCAGATTCCCAATACGAGGGAAGAGAGTCTCGCGGAAGATGCGGTGAAGGATGTCCAGATAGGTAGACAACTCATATGTTTCCTTCCTGGTCTCAGGGTGGACCTTCCGAGTACAGTAGGGCCAGAGGGCTTGCTTGTGAGTGGAGGTGACATTTTGGTGAGGACGAAAACCAACTGGAGTCTCGAGCCCTTTATCTTCCACCTCAAGCAGCCCCATGAAGGCCTGCCACTTGACAGCTAGCACCTTTCCATTTGTCATCCAAGTCAGAGTCCTGTCTGCGTCAGTCCCTAGGTGAACAGTGGCAAAGAACTATGCCAGCAAATCTGCATCAAAGTCCTTGTTGAACTGCATGATCCTGAGAATGTTCAACTGAGAGCACATCTGTAGGGCATCACCAAAGTACTCAAGGTTCTTCCCCATAGCATCCGTGTTGATGGAATGAACATTGACAAAGAGATTCTTCTTAGCCTTGATCACATCAAAGTATGTGGCATACTGAAACCGGTTCCAGAACGGGCGGTTGACAAGATTGGGTTCTTGTTCTTCCTCATAAGGGTTGCGCCGACGCCTGTCCCAGAATTCCTTGCTAGACATCTCAGTCACTTTCTTGCCACTTGGCTTCGGTCGGCTTGCAATCTTCTTCTTGCGAGGAGGATTAGCACTTGAGGAAGCACCCCCTGCCGGCTGTGGAGCACTGGAAGAACCACCTGCAGTCTCAGATGAGCGGTACCGCTTCGACGTTGAACGCCCGGGGTTGACACGGCGGACTTGCTGCTCAGGGTGTTCATCACCTGGAACCAAACACACGGACACACGAAACAACCAGAAAGAACGATCAAAACCAAATAAACACAACAAAGATGGATCAACATGTGGTAGGAAACAATGGAACTGGGCATCCAGCGGTAATACCGTGCCCGCTCAGCAGTAGTACCGCTTAACCACATAAGCGGTAGTACCGCTCTGTGGAGCGGTAGTACCGCTCCAGCGGTAGTACCGCTCCAGCGGTAGTACCGTGCCATATGGGCGGTAGTACCGCCCGAGATGGGGCACGGCGGTCAGATCCGGCACTACCGGGGATGCCAAATTGAAAAATAAACCTACCAAACATCAATCCAAAGAGTCTAGTTGCCTTCTCCAACCTACTCAAGCCTAGATTTGGCCAAAAATCTAGAGATGCAACTACTATTGCCCCTAAAACGCGAGATCTGAAAACTAGACAATAAGAGAAGAGGAACGGGGGCAATACCGGCATCCATGGCAAGAGGACGAGGTGGGGATCGACTCCACCGAAGGAAATGGAGAGGAACGGTCCGGAGACGGAGGACCGCCGGAGCCTTCCCGCGGCGAGATGGCGCTGGAGAGAGGAAGAGGAACCAGGGGACGAAGCAAATGGGTATGGGGTGGAGGAAACCACCCCTGCCCACGACTTAACCCCCTGGCCCCGCCCCTCAGCGGTAGTACCGCGGTGAGGGGCGGTAGTACCGCTTAGCCGTATAAGCGGTAGTACCGCTCTGTGGAGCGGTAGTACCGCTCCAGCGGTAGTACCGCTCCTGCACAACGGTAGTACCGCCCAGCGCAACTCAAACCAGACTCAACACATATGGTGCAAAACGAAAGACGGGAAACAACGGCAAGAAGACCAACAAGAGCACTAGCAAGAGAACAAGAATCACACGCCTCTATACGAGAGGGCGGTGGCCGAGGCCACCTATGTTTGAGTCACTTGGTATGGCACCGCGAAGAATTATCCTTGGGCCCATGACCAAAGCTCGTCTTTGAAGCACAAGTACCATCAAAAATGGCTAATGTGAAAGAGTGAGATCAGTTTATGCATTGTGGGGGGAGGGAAAGTTCATTGAGAGAACAGCACTCCCCCTACGTCCATGCCTACACCTAGACAAGAAAGCACAGTGAATGTGAGGGGTGTGCAAAGGTTCAAACCACATTGCTCGAATCAATGATATTTAGCTCATGCCTTAACTCGCGAAATCTTGCTTCATCCAATGGCTTCGTGAAAATATCTGCAAGGTTATCATGAGTGTTGACATAGTTGAGCTCGATCTCCCCTCGCCTAATATGATCCCGGATGAAGTGATACCGAATCTCAATATGCTTTGTCTTGAAGTGTTGCACCGGGTTGAGAGAAATCTTGATAGCACTTTCATTGTCACACCAAAGAGGCACTTTGTCACAAATGACACCGTAATCCTTTAAAGTTTGCCTCATCCATAAGAGTTGTGCACAACAACTTCCGGCCGCCACATACTCCGCTTCGGTGGACGAGAGAGACACACAACTTTGCTTTTTAGAAGACCAACTTACCAAAGAGCAACCAAGAAATTGGCACCCTCCGGAGGTGGACTTCCTATCCACTTTGTCTCCCGCCCAATCGGAGTCCGAATAACCTACAAGCTTGAAGTTTGCTCCTCTTGGGTACCATAGGCCAAAGTTTGGGGTATGAGCCAAATATCGAAAGATTCGCTTGACCGCCACAAAGTGGCTTTGCTTAGGTGCGGCTTGAAACCGTGCACAAATTCCCACACTCAACATGATATCGGTCTAGATGCACAAAGGTAAAGCAAGGATCCAATCATAGAGCGATATACCTTTTGATCCACCGCTTTACCATTGGGATCAATGTCAAGTTGGCACTTGGTGGGCATTGGAGTGGAAGCCGGCTTGACATCACTTAGCTTGAATCTCTTTAGCATGTCTTGAGTGTATTTGGCTTGGTTGATGAAGGTTCCTTCTCTTCTTTGTTTGATTTCGAATCCGAGAAAGAACTTCAACTCTCCCATCATAGACATCTTGAACTTTGAGGTCATGAGAGCGACAAATTCTTCATTGAAAGCTTTGTTAGGGGAACCAAAAATAATATCATCAACATATAGTTGGCACACAAACAACTCCCCTTTGACCTTCTTAGTAAAAAGAGTGGGGTCGATTTTCCCGATTTCGAATCCACGATCTTGTAACAACTCCGTAAGATGCTCATACCACGCACGTGGGGCTTGTTTAAGGCCATAGAGTGCCTTGTGGAGTTGATACACATGATCGGGGAAATAGGGATCTTCGAACCCGGGGGGTTGTTTGACATATACCAACTCATTTATGGGACCATTAAGAAAAGCACTCTTCACATCCATTTGTTGCAAAGTGAAATTATGATGAGAAGCATAAGCAATCAACAAACGAATAGATTCAAGGCGAGCAACGGGGGCAAAGGTTTCACCGTAGTCGATACCCTCGACTTGGGAGTAGCCTTGTGCCACCAAACGAGCCTTGTTGCGAACAATGATTCCATGAGCGTCTTGCTTGTTCTTGAATATCCACTTGGTTCCAATGACATTATGATTCCCGGTTGGCCTTGGCACTAACTTCCACACTTGGTTATGTTCGAAGTTGTTGAGTTCTTCATGCATGGCGTTGAGCCAATCCGGGTCCTCAAGCGCTTCATAAAACTTTTGGGGTTCGACACAAGAGACAAACGCATGATGTTCACAATAGTTTGTTAATTGTCTACGAGTGCTTACCCCCTTTCTTAGGCTTCCAACCACATTCTCCATGAGATGACCTTTGGTGGTGAGCTTGGAAGCGATCTTAGCGGCACGACGCTCCAATTCCTCCTCGGAAGTGAAGTGAGGAGGGGTTACTTGATCATATTGAGCGTCGTCTTGAGCTTGTTCTTGATCTTGAACTAGCTCGAGGGGAAGAACTTGACCTTGGGCATCATTTGGTGGATCACCACCATCTTGAGGTTGATCTTGCCCTTGATCTTGTTCATGAGGTTGAGGGCCTTCACTTTGTTCTTCGGAAGCGTGTGGGTCTTGGGTTGGTGATGGCTCCACTTGAGTGGAGCATTGTCCTTCTCCTTTGGCCACAAGGGGTTCCTCAATGGTTAGGATATATCCAATACCCATTCTTCTTATGGCTTGGGGAGGAATTTCATCACCTACATCACAAGTACCACTTTGCTCCACTTGGGAGCCGTTATTTTCATCAAACTCCACGTTACACGTCTCCTCAATAAGTCCCGTGGACTTATTGAGAACACGGTAAGCATGGGAGTTTGTAGCATAACCAACAAATATGCCCTCATGAGCTCTAGTCTCAAATTTAGACAAACGAACAACTTTCTTGAGAATGAAACACTTACACCCGAACACCCGAAAGTACTTGAGGTTGGGCTTGTTACCGGTGAGGATCTCATATGGAGTCTTGTTCAAGCCTTTGCGAAGATAGAGCCGATTTGAAGCATGACACGCGGTGTTGATGGCTTCGGCCCAAAAGTTGTATGGAGACTTGAACTCCGCCATCATGGTCCTTGCCGCATCCATCAACGTCCAATTCTTCCTCTCCGCAACACCATTTTGTTGAGGGGTGTAAGGTGCGGAATATTGATGCTTGATCCCCTCATCACTGAGAAACTCATCCAAGGTGTAGTTCTTGAACTCGGTGCCGTTGTCACTTCTTATTGTCAAGATCTTTGCATTGTGTTGACGTTGGGCTTCATTTGCAAAGTCAATGACTGTTTGTTGGGTCTCACTCTTCCTCTTGAAGAAATACACCCACGTGTATCTAGAATAATCATCCACAATTACCAAGCAGTACTTTCTACCCCCAAGACTATCAAAGGATGGAGGCCCAAAGAGATCCAAATGAAGGAGCTCCAACGGCCTCTTCGAGTAAATAAGAGTCGTGGGAGGGTGAGCCTTCTCATGAAGCTTTCCTTCGATACAAGCACTACAAGCACGATCTTTGGCAAAACTAACGTTCGTTAGTCCACGGACATGGTCCCCCTTGAGAAGACTTTGCAAAGATCTCATATTGACATGGGCTAAACGGCGATGCCAAAGCCACCCCACGTCAACTTTAGCCATTAGGCATGTCGCGGTCTTAGTGGGTTGCTCCGAAAAGTTAATCACATAGAGACCGTTCTCGACATGCCCAACAAAGGCTATTTTAAGAGTCTTGCTCCACAAGAGGGCCACGGTATCAATATCAAAGAAGGTGGCAAAGCCCATGATAGCAAGTTGACGAATGGAAAGTAAATTGTATGCAAGGGACTCAACTAGCATGACCTTCTCGATCGTGAGATCATGAGAAATGACAACTTTGCCGAGTCCCAATACCTTAGAAGACGAGGCATCACCCCACTCGACATTGGTGGGCATAGATGGAATCTTGTGCACGTCCACCACCAAGTCCTTGCTTCCGGTCATATGATTTGTAGCTCCACTATCGAGCAACCATGATCCCCCACCGGAAGCAAACACCTACAAGAGATCAATGCTTGGTTTTAGGTACCCATTTTGTAATGGGTCCTTTGATGTTAGCAACAAGGGTCTTAGGAACCCAAATAGACCATTCAATGTACTCATGAGGAGAACCAACGAATTTGGCATAAACATGCCCATCACTAGCACGACATAACACATAAGAAGGATTAAAGTCGCCGGCTTTGTTGGAAGGAGTGGCATTGCTCTTCTTGACACCGCCACCCTTCGCATTGTTCTTCTTCTCCTTGGAAGCACCCTCTCCCTCCTTCACAAAAGTTTGCTTGAGAGGAGGAGGTCGCTTGGTCTTGTCATTCTTCTTCTTGTTCTTGGGATTGGGTGCGAACCCAATCCCCTCCTTGGCCACAACTTCCTTTTGATTGCTCAAGAGGTCGTTGAGGTTCTTCTCACCTTGTATGCATGACATAAGGCCTTTCTCAAGTTGATCCTTCAACTTAGCATTCTCCTCAACAAGATGCACATGCTCACAACACGGGTTAGTAGCATTTGCATTATCAATTAACACCGTATGAGGAAAGGTGGCTTTCTCCTTTGTTAGCTTCACTTGGAGTTGATCATGAGACTCCTTGAGGCTAGCATGAACACCCTTCAAGACTTTGTGAGCCTTGTCGAGAATGCCAAACTCCACTTTGAGTCTAGCAAGATCAACCCCAAGTTTTGCCTTCTCGGAGTTTAGCACACGAGACACAACAAGAGCATGATCAAGATCTTTCTTTAACTTAGCATGATCATCGTTGTATGACTCCTCAAGAGCCAAACGAAGACCACACTCTTCGTCAAGAGCATTGGAGAGATCTGAAATCTCATCGGCATAGTCACGACTATGCCCCTCCATCTTAGAGATGGTATCTTCGTGAGCCTCGATCATGTCATTGGCTTCACCAAGTTGTTCCAAGAGAGCAACGAAGTGCTTCTTGGATTTACCCTTGAGTTTACCCATAAAGATCTCAAACTCATTTTCCTCCACATTTGTCCCCTCATGTTCATCAATGCTATCCGTCGAAGAAGGATGATTAATGATGGTAGTTTTGATGTTGGAGGTTACCTTATTGGTGGCTTTAGCCATGAGGCACTTGGCGGTGATGTTCTCATTGGGTGAGTCAAAGAGAGACACCCGTGGAGTCTTCGCAATGGCAACGGAGGCCACGGCAACCGACTCACTATCTTCATCATCGTCATCATCCTCATTGTACTCTTCTTGAACCACCAACGCCTTGGGAGGAGTCTTCTTGGTGAAGTTGCTCTTGTTGGGGAACGACTTGGCCTTGTCTTTTCTAATGAGCTTGCCACCATTGTCTTCCCTCTTCTCGTAAGGGCACTCCGCAACAAAGTGGCTCACATTGCCACAATTGAAGCAAGTCCTCATCCGTTACTTGCCCTTTGCGCCACTTGAGTTGATTTTGTTGAAGTTTGGCCTCGTGTTCTTCTTGCTCCAAAATTGCCTTGAAGCGAGAGCCATGTGTTCATGATAGGCATACTTCGTATCTTCGAGGTTGCCCTCCTCTTCTTCCTCTTCATCCTCTTCCTCCATACTAACCTTGGCCTTTAGAGCAAGGTTGGGCTTCTTTACTCTTTGAGAGCGAAGAACCGCATTGTCGGCGGTCTTGTCCAAGATGCTCATAGCAACAAACTCATCCAACACTTCACTTGATGACAAGGTGTGAAAGTCCGGCCTTTGACGAATTACGGAGGACATGGCTTTGTGGTAGGGCATCATTGCCTTGAGGAATTTGCGCTTGATCCAATTGTCATCCGTGTCCTTACTTCCATTATCTCGGAGAGAGACCGCGAGTTTGGTTACTCTCCGAAAAACCTCACGAGGTTCTTCATCTTCTTTCATTGCAAACTCGTCGGCTTCATCTTGCACCACTTCATAGTTGGAGCGTTGAATGCTTGCGCTTCCCCGATAGAGGGAAACAACTTGGAGCCGAGCATCTTTGGCCACGGTGTAAGGCCGGAGATGAGGAAGATCTTCGGGTGGGATTGCTTCTTGGATGATGAAGAGAGCATTCTCATTGAATTGATGATCCACAACTTCTCTAGGAGTGAAGTTACTTCGGTCATGCGGATAAAAGCCTTCTTCAATGATTCTCCAAAGGTTAGTGTTCACATGATTTAAATGACGCTTAAAACGATAGACCCAAGAATCAAAATCTACATTCTTCTCAATCTTAGGGGCCGGGCCGGCATGATTCAAATGAGTGGAAGGGAGCGGTCCACCATAGACGGGTGGAGGTTCCACATGGGCAAAGATGTCGGTCCCATTTTTATCACTAGAACAAGGAGCCTTCTCGCTCGAAGCTTCCCCCTTGTCGGAGGTAGCATCCGTCACCTTGTTAGCGGGATCACCCACTTTCAACGGTGCGGTGGTAAGTTTAAGCCCTTCTAAGAATTTATTCAACATGCTTTCGACCTTGGTCGTCATGGAGGTTTTCAATATGTCCAACGCCACATTGAATTCCTCATGAGAGACCGCGGTTCCCCCATCTCCCGTAGACGAGACTGGATTCTCACCGGAGTGCTCCTCCGCACCGTCTACGACGTCAACCATACTCTTTGGACGGTAAAGTCCTTAATAAAGAGACGAGGCTCTGATACCAATTGAAAGGATCGATATAGTTGACTAGAGGGGGGGTGAATAGGCAACTAACAATTTTTAGCTTTTCTTTACCAAATTAAACTTTGCATCAAAATAGGTTGTCTAGATATGCAACTAAGTGAGCAACCTATATGATGCAACGACAACAAGCACGCAAGCAAGTAAGAGATATAACACAAGTAAACTAGCGAAAGTAAAGGAACGAGATAACCAAGAGTGGAGCCGGTGGAGACGAGGATGTGTTACCGAAGTTCCTTCCTTTTGAGGGGACGTACGTCTCCGTTGGAGCGGTGTGGAGGCACAATGCTCCCCAAGAAGCCACAAGGGCCACCGTATTCTCCTCACGCCCTCACACAATGCGAGATGCTGTGATTCCACTATTGGTGCCCTTGAAGGCGGCGACCGAACCTTTACAAACAAGGTTGGGGCAATCTCCACAACTTAATTGGAGGCTCCCAACGACACCACAAAGCTTCACCACAATGGACTATGGCTCCGCGGTGACCTCAACCGTCTAGGGTGCTCAAACACCCAAGAGTAACAAGATCCGCTAGGGATAAGTGGGGGGAATCAAATTTCTCTTGGTGGAAGTGTAGATCGTGGCCTTCTCAACCAATCCCGAGCAAATCAACAAGTTTGATTGGCTAGGGAGAGAGATCGGGCGAAAATGGAGCTTGGAGCAACAATGGAGCTTTTGGGGGAAGAGGTAAGTCAACTTTGGGGAAGAAGACCCCTTTATATAGTGGGGGGAACAAACCAACCGTTACCCCCCTTCTGCCCCGAAGAGAGCGGTAGTACCGCTGTGCCAGCGGTACTACCGCTTGCCACTATAAGCGGTACTACCGCCCCAAAGCGCGGTACTACCGCTTGGCCCACAGCGGTACTACCGCGGAGGGAGGGCGGTACTACCGCACAGGAGCGGTACTACGGCCCCCCACAGCCGCGGCCAGTACCGTAAAACCCGACACGAAAAAGGAGCCCTCGAATCGAGGCGGTACTAGCACGAGACCACCGCGGTACTACGGCTTGGGGCCACTAGCGGTACTACTGCTCTGGAGCGGTGCTACCGCGCCCAGAGGGGTACTACCGCTTGTGGCACCCAAGCGGTACTACCGCTCCGTCCCGCGGTACTACCGCTGGGACCAGAGATAGTACACACATGGGGTACTAGCGGTACTACTGCTCTGGGCGGTACTACCGCTCCAGAGCGGTACTACCGCTTGTAGCACCCAAGCGGTACTACCGCTCTGGCCCGCGGTACTACCGCTGGGACCAGAGAGGGCACAAAGAAAGGAGAACCAAGCCCATCATCGAAACGGAAAGGCTCGGAGGGAGGCGCAAAGGAAGTGTACGTGATGATTCCACCCTAGCCTTTCCAAAACGGACCCCCTCTTGATAGTATGGTGATCCCTATGAAACTAGTCCACCAAACTAATCCGAAAGGACTACACCGTCTTCGCTTTAAGCTCCGAGGGGAGGAAATCGTCTCGTGCCAAAAGAATGAATCTCTGAAAAACACTCAACGCACACGATTAGTCCGCAAAAGCATTGTCATCAATCACCAAAACAACTTAGGGATAAATATGCCCTTACAGTTATCCAGACCTGCAAGTGTACTGGTGCTTGCCAGACAAAGACATAGTAGATGGCCTTGTTTGTGTGGATACTGAAGAGGTCATTGCTGCTATGGTCAATGCAAGCAAAGAATGTAAGACACTGCTGTTAATAGTGGATGAGGAGAACAAGATACGAACTTTGTATGATGATGTGATCCTAGATGGGCCCCCTCTGCAAAGGGTAATTACTCCAAGGAAATTGCCAAGGTCTGCTGAAGGAGAGCATGGAGAAGAAGAACATGGAGAAGCAAGAGAGGAAGCAGAGCAGGGAGAGGGAGAAGATCATGGACATGAAGCAGAGCAGGGAGAGGCAGAAGATCATGAACATGAAGCAGAGCAGGGAGAGGCAGAAGATCATGGACATGAAGCAGAGCAGGGAGAGGCAGAAGAAGAGCAAACAGAGCAGGGAGAGGGAGAGTTTCAAGGAGAAGAAACTGACAGTGATTTTGATGAGAGTGAATATGATGTTGAAGGTCTAGATGATGATTTGTTTGTGGAGAATGTGGATATAGATGTCCATGATAACAATGAGAAGGAAGGGTACATTGAAGAAGAAGACCCTTTAGATGATGATGATCTAAACCTGAGCAAGGATGAATTGTCAAAGTTGCAGTACACTTTCAAAGCCTACAATCCAGCAGTGGATCTGAATAATCCAGTTTTCAGCGTTGGTTTGATGTTTGGTGACATGAAAGAGCTGAGGATGGCTTTGGATGCATATACTGTTAGGAACAGAGTGAAGATCTATAAGAAAAGAAATGAATCTGAAAGGCTTAATGCAGTTTGCTCACAAGGTTGTCCTTGGCAACTAAAAGCTTCAAAAGACAATAGGACTGGTAGCATTGTCATAAGGCAGTACAATGACACTCACAAATGTCAGAAATCATTTGATTCGAAATGTTTGACAGTTAAAATTCTCACACAGAAATTCATTGAGGAATTCAGAGACAACCAGACCATGGATTTGGGTACATTTGGTAAGAAGGTCCAGAGAGAGTTCAAACTGCTACCAAACAAGATGAAATTGGGAAGGGCCAGGAAGGCAGCTCTAGACCTAATTCATGGGGATGAAGCAGAGCAATACAACTTATTGTGGGACTATGGGCAAGAACTCAGAAGAGCTAATCCTGGCAGCAAATTCATAGTTTCCACTACCAAGGTGAAGGAGAAGAATGATGCACTGCCAAAGGATCACCTGTCCTCACTCTATTGGTAATATGATGCTTGCAAGAGAGGTTTCCTAAAGGTATGCAGGCCAATTATATTTGTGGATGGCTGCCATTTGAAAAGTAGGTACAAAGGTATATTGTTGACAGCTGTGGGAATTGACCCAAATGATTGCATCTATCCAATAGCTATGGGAATGGTAGAGGTTGAATCCACTTACACATGGGAATGGTTTTTCACAACACTAAAAAATGATCTGAATATTATCAACACAAGCCCATACACCATAATGGGTGACAAGCAAAAGGTATTGTTCCTCATCCATTGCATTAATATGCATGCTTTATGTATGAATTGCATGGGTACTTCATATGAACTTATGTGAAAATCCATTGCAGGGTTTGATAAATGCTGTTGAAAAAGTTTTCCCAGATGCAGAGCATAGGTTTTGTGTTAGGCACCTATACCAAAACTTCCACAAGAAATTCAAAGGTGAGACATTGAAGAATCTGCTGTGGGCCATGGCCAGATCGACAAACTTACCAAGATGGAATGAGAACAGAGAAAAAATGAGAGAGGCTTCCATTGATGCTTACAACTGGTTAGAGGGAAAGCCACCTAATCAATGGGTGAAAAACTTCTTCAGTGATTTTCCAAAATGTGATATTCTTTTGAACAATATGTCTGAGGTGTATAATAGGTAATGTTCTAACTGCATCTTTAAGTTGTACTTTGCATGTGCATATTTAAGTTGTAGTTTGCATTTGCACCTTCTAGTTGTTGTCTCCAACTGCATCTTCTAGTGCTCTAATAGCATGGTCCACTTGTCATGACAGTTACATACTTGAAGCTAGAGAGCTATGTGTTGTGTCAATGTTGGAGTGCATCTTGCAAAGATTTCACTGAGGCATGCAAGCAAACACAGAGAAGCAGTAGAGAAATGGACAGGAAGAATTTGCCCAAAAATTAGGAAGAAGCTTGAGAAGAATGCAGAATTTTCTGCCAATTGTTTTGCAACAAATGCTGGCAATGGTATATTCCATGTGCAGTCTGGGCCCAACACATACATTGTTGATATCATAGCAAGGCCTTGTAATTGCAAAAGGTGGGATTTGAGTGGAGTGCCTTGCAGTCATGCAATTGCAGTGTGCAGAGCTGAAAGAATTGACCCTGAAGAACTAGTCCACAAATGCTATACAATAGAGACATATTTGCAAGCATATGGTCACTTCATCATGCCCTTAAGAGACAGGGGCCACTGGGAGAAGATGAATGGAATGTACATTCACCCACCAGCTTTCACAAAACAGATGGGCAGGCCACCTAAGAATAGAAGAAAAACTCCTGAAGAGAAAAGGAAGAAGGATGGAACAGTGTATCTGAATAAAAAAGGGGTAGCTATGCATTGCTCAGTTTGTGGCAAAGATGACCACAACAGCAGGGGGCATGAGAAATACATGCAGAGGGAACAAGTGGAACAACATGATGAGGAAGAAGAGGATGAATTTGCATGTGAAGCTATTCTGCAGGTTGTTGATGTATTTTGAATGTTGTTGTACTTAATATTGCTACTTTTATGATTGTTGTACTTAATATTGTTGCTTTTTTGAATGTTGTTGCAGGACATTGTGCATTGCAGACTGAACCCTAGGTTGGACCCAATTAATGACAGGACAAGCATGGTTTACAGGATGGGACAAGAGGTAAGAGAGGGTATATTGAGAGGATTGGACAAGCATGGTTAATATTGTTGTACTTAATATTGCCACAACTGTTTTGTAGGAGAGAGCATATGTTACAAATGTCAGACCACCTGGACCACTGCCAGAGGAGTCAAGCTTTGTAGCTGCAGCTAGGGAATTAATCCCTCAAAGGACCAGGCAAACAACTGCTACAACTGCTGGTAGAAGGGCTGGCAGAGGTAAAAGAAAGGCAACAACAACAGCTCAAACAAATGCAGGTAAGTAACTGAATCTTTCAAGAACTGAATGAGTACCCTTAATGAATCTTGCATGCCCCTTAAATTTGCATTGTCTGAAACTTACAACAACTGAATTTTGCAGATGAGGCAGGTACCAGTGCTAGTGCAAGCAGAGTAGTGAAGAAATCAAGAGGTGGAAGAGCTGTGAGGGCTGGAAGAGGAGGAAGATCTGGGAGGGGTGGAAGCGGAGCTGGATCAGAAGCACCTGCAATAGGAGCTGGACCAGAAGCACCTGCAATAGGAGCTGGACCAGAAGCACCTGCAATAGGAGCTGGACAAGAAGCACCTGCAACAGGAGTTGGGGAAGGAGGAAGAAGAGTTGAATATTATGCTTTGTGGCAACTGATGTTTGGACATGATGGAGCAAGGAATGTAATCCCAGACCTGAATGAAGAGATTCCAGTGACCCAGAATGCTCCAAGGACTCCAGAGCACTAGTTTTTGTTTCTGTATGCTCCATTAGTTCAGCACTGAACTGCAAAAAAATGTCCCAGTTCATGTATGAACTACAAGACTGCAAGAGCAAATTTTGTAATGCATGACCTTAATCTTGGCCATGATGGATCTTTTAATTTGGCAAAGTAGACTGCAACAGAACCTTATGTCAGTATAATCTATGTTTGCATTTCATGTTATGTGTGTGTTTACATGTGTGTGTTGACAACCTCACATTTTAATACTGTCAAGTCTGAATTTGAGTGTATTTCCATACCTTGAATTGCTATGATCCAGTTTATTACTTTGGAGAAAATCAAGTTTATGTGCTTGCAAAAATTTTGGTAAAGTTTTTGGTATTGTTCATGGCAAATTGATCTTTTATATACTTGCTGTGCAAATATTTCCAAAAAAACTAGCCCTTAAAAAAATGTGGGATCCTGGGACTCGAACCCAGGACTTCTGTATTACACCAATGCGCTCTTACCATTGGGCTGTGAGAGGATATTGATCTTAACAGGCCAACTAAAGCTTTTGAATATTTCTCCTATCCTTCTTGGACCGAGGCCGCATCGTCTGCCTCCTCTGGCCAGCAGGACACCGCTGTCCGTACACCGGTGGGCCACTTCCCGCCAATTCCCTTCCCGCCGTGGCCACTTCCTGCCTCTTCCCGCCAATGCCTGTTCCCGCCATGGCCACGCTCGGCCGCTATAAAAGCCATGGTCACCGCGGCCAAACCCAAGCCGTGCTCACCGCGACAATCATGGTGCGCAAGCTCATCACCACCTGGGCTACCATCACCGGAACCTGGGATCACATCACCCGTCCTCGTTCCCCTTCAACCAATGTTCCGCCACCCAATCCATCTCCACAGCTAGAGCCCGAGCCATGGGAGCCATGGCCACAACCTCCGCTCCAGCCCCAGCCATGGGATCCATGGCCACAAGCTCCGCTCCCAGCCGTGGTGCCTGCAGTTGATCAGCAGACTGCCCTGCTGAACTCGTACGGCACTGCCACGAGGGAGGACTCCAGCCGCAGATTCACCGACGAGCATTCTGTCCTGGGACTGCCCGCTCCTGTCGATGCAGACCCCACTAGAGTGAGGCAGGTCGTGGAATACCACGGCGCCGCGCGCGACGCCATGGTCAGGAGGCAAGCTGCAGCGCCTGGGAAAGCACCAGCGCAGTACAACCATGCTATGGAGCCGAGCTGCAGCCGTCCGGCACCTGAGTACGTCGACTTATCGTCCGACGAGGACTAGAGTTTCAGAAAAGTTCAGAACTAGAAACTGAATTTCTGCTAAGTGGTCAGTGTTAATCAAGTTAGTGGTCAGTGTTAGTGCTTAAGTTAGTGCTTAAGTTTCAGAAGTGTTAGTAGTCAGTGTTAATCAAGTTAGTGGTCAGTGTTAGTGGTCAGTCTTAATCAGGTTAGTGCTCAAGTGTTAGTCTTAGTGGTCAGTGTTGTACTTTGCATTTGAACTGAATTTCAGTTTCAACTGTCTCCTAAGTACTTTGCATTTCAGATTTCATAGCATGGTTGCTACAATGGTTGCTTAAAAATTGTCACATTTGTACAATAACATTTCAGATTTTCTGCATTACACTTTCTAGTTTCTTCATCTTACAATCACACAAAACCCCTGCTAAGCAATGCAACCACGGCATATACCACAACACTGGCAAGAATCACAAGTACAAGAAACCGATCTAATTTTTCCCTAGTTTTCCTCTGCTCATCTATTTTTTTCCTCTCTTTCTTCAACCTCTGAATCTCCAGTTCCTTCTCAAACATACTAACTTGCACCTTCTTGTTATCATCTGCAAGCTTGTGAATAACAAGCCTTGATCTCCCCTTCCATGCATCATCCATCCAACTCAAATACCCACAGGAGTTCAGCCCCTGTCCATTTCAATTGCAGAAACACATTCAGTACAAAATTTGGACATGGCAAAATTCAGTGAAACAAGCAAAATTCAGTGAAACCAAATCGGATACCTCATATGGACAGCTCAGAAAACGTCGTCCTGCATCAAATCCTTCATTGCACACTCTCACAACAGGCGTCAGTTTGCAGCCACATTCAGCCTTATGACCTTAGCGATTTTCATTTGCACTGTTCTCCCCTCCCTACAAATCACGCGTGAAATCAGACACAAAAATCCACGGCAACAAAACGATGAAAGGACACACCTTCATGGATTTTTTTGGAGCCAAATGTAAGCTCGGAGCTCATTCTCCACTCGCCATCCATGTTGTTGCTGCCGCCGGCGTAGTTGAGGCTGCCGGCGTGGTTGATGCTGTCGCCGTGGTTGATGCTGTCGCCGTGGTTGAGGCCGCCGTTCCGACCGCCTACCATGGTCGCACGACGGGATCTGGCCGTCGTTCCCTCCTTGGTCGCACGAGAAGGGCGGCCGCCGCGCCGCAACAGCTAGGGATCTGGAGAAAGGAATTGGGGATACAGAGGAGTTGGCGGCGGGTCAGTTTCAATTAAACTGGGGGGTTATCTGCAAAAAAATCCATGACACAGTGGACCGACCCAGGCGTGCGTGGAAGCCCATGTGTCCACTTTGCATGCGAGTTGGGCCTAAATGAGTCCGCATCAGAGTTACTGTATGACTTTTATGGGGTTTTTTTTGTTTCTGTATGAATCCGTTACCGCCACGCAAGTTTATGTACCCCAGCTGTAATTAACTCAATGGGTTTCCTTTAGAAAATCAATAACATTTCCCCAACAATCATCTGCAACGACAAAAAAGTATAAATTCGGGCTCGATTCCCATGTGGTGTTTGGCGGACAGGTTTGTAGGTTCCTCTTAACAACCGAAAACGATGTCCACTCAAACTGAAAGAGACATCCCATCTGCTTCTTTTTCTTTCTTGGTGCCTCCCAACCAACACCAACCAGTACACTACGTACGTCTTCATTCACTGCCTCCATCTTTCTCCTCCTCCTCCAGGCTCTCTCTCTCTCTCTCTCTCTCTCTCTCTCTCTCTCTCTCTCTCTCTCTCTCTCTTTCTGAAATCATTCTTGATCTTGTGATTGTAATTTTTCGAGTGTCGTCTGAAGGAGGAGAACTAGGAGGTGTTGCAGTTGCAGATGCTTGAAAGCAGTCGGCCATGGAAGCAGCAGGGGATGAGGAGAGGCCCTTGCTCCATCACCCACCTCCTCACCTCCATCAGGCAAGTACAAAGAATAATACCATAGCATTTGTTTCCTGTTGACTACCAAGTTGGGATCATTATTGTTGCAAGAAGAGTAAAAGTTGTGCCACATCCAGTGGAGATTGAACTAATCAAGATTAGTGAGAGATTGTTAGAAAAAACCTTGATCTAGTTAGTTGCTATGTCAAAGCAGCTATTAATTGTAGTAGCCGAGTAAGTTCATACCTAACAGACCACGTGACATGTGTGGTAAGCAATTCAAACTAATCCAAAAGTTCATACCTAACAGTTACTCCCTCCGTTCCTAAATATAAGTCTTTTTAGACATTTCAAATGGAATACAACATACGTATGTATGTAGACATATTTTAGAGCGTAGATTCACTCATTTTGCTCCGTATGTAGTCACTTGGTGCAATCTCTAGAAAGACTTATATTTAGGAACGGAGGGAGTATAAAACTAGCAGTGTACACGTAGCAAGTTCAGTCTGGTTCTGAGTCCGGGAGGTTTGATACTCCCTCTGATCCATATTGATTCTCACTGTACAGCTTTATACTAAATCAACGATAACTAATATGAGTCGGAGGGAGTATATTTTTTTCGAAAAGGGGAATACCCCGTTTTCGAAAATCATAGCAGAGGATACTTCGTGCCACTAGGAAATAAGTAGATCATACTCATAGCAGGGGTTTTACTGTGCCACGCAGGATGGGGATTCGAGATACACCAATGACGGAACAGTGGATGTTAACGGACAACCTGCTGTTAAGGCAAGCACAGGGAACTTGAGAGCATGCTTCTTCATCTTAGGTATGCTGGCATACTGCACAAGTCACAACCCAGCATTTTCTTTTCCTTCTCTGAAAGATGCTCAACACTTATTCTCATTGTTTGACCTGCACTAGGTGTCCAATTCAGCGAATGCTTGGCCTTCTTCGCGATCTCAAAGAACTTGGTCACCTACCTCACGAGTGTGCTCCACGAAAGCAATATCGACGCGGCGAGGAATGTGTCCACTTGGTTTGGCACCACATTCTTCACGCCGCTTATTGGAGCCTTCTTGGCAGACACGTATTGGGGAAGGTACAAGACATTAGTGGTTTTCCTCTCAGTCTACATCGTCGTAAGTGAAACATATGTTGTTGTTTTTTTGATCTAAGTGAAACATATGTTGTTGATAGGAACCGATAGACATAGTGGCTGGCGACAGCACCACCTTTTTTTTGAAACAAATTGTGTTGTGAGCATTCATGAACAACTTTTTTGTTTGTTTTTTTTTTTTGCTAGGGGATGCTTGTCCTGACGGTTTCGACGACGCTCCCATGGATGATTCAATCCTCCAACCACAGTGAGATTCACCGTATCACCGTCTATGTTGGACTCTATCTTACAGCCCTTGGCAACGGTGGCATCAAGCCATGCACCTCCACTTTTGGCGCTGACCAGTTTGACATCACCGACCCGACGGAGCGGGTGAAGAAGGGCTCATTCTTCAATTGGTTCTACTTCTTGAACACTATTGGCTCCCTTTTGTCGACCACCGTGATTGTCTGGGTGCAAGACAATGTTGGGTGGGGGATCGGCTTTGCGATCCCGATGATCCTCACGAGTCTCAGTTTCACGGTGTTTATCGCTAGTAGGAGGATCTACAGATACAAGTCAACAGGAGAGAGTCCCATGACAACAGCTTCCCGGGTTGTTGTTGCAGCTGCAAGAAATCGCCGTCTGGAGTTGCCTGAGGATTGCACAACCTTGCATCACTCGCCTTCACCACCATCAGAGGCTACGTTCAATGTTCAGCATACCACTCAGTTCAGGTAGGTAGTAGAATATCCTAGTGAGTAAACATGATAGCTTTTGAAATTTGTTTCTGAAAATATGTGTTACATGTTCAGATTTTTGGACAAGGCTGCCATTGTGTCACCGTCGACACAGGAGAAGAAAGGCACGGCGACGAGCCCATGGAGGCTATGCGCACTCTCTCATGTAGAAGAGGTGAAGATGCTGCTACGTCTGTGCCCTGCATGGGCGTCCTTGGTGGTCTTCTTCATGATCACGGCACAGATGTCGTCGACGGTGATTGAGCAGGGTATGGCAATGGACAACCGCGTGGGGTCATTCACCGTGCCACCGGCCTCCCTCGCCAGCTTCAATGTGGTCACCACACTTGTATTGATCCCCATATATGACGTTGTGCTAGTTCCCCTGGCTCGGCGTGCCACCGGTGAGGACCGAGGCCTCACGCAACCGCAGCGCCTCGGCGTCGGTCTCGCGTTGTCCACTCTGGCCATGGCTTACCTGGCTCTTCTCGAGAGGAACCGTCTCGCGGTCGGGGAAGCGGTGAGCATTATGTGGCAGGCACCGGCGTACGCCGTGATGGGTGTCAGTGAGGTGTTTACGGTCATCGGCACGCTCGAGCTCTTCTACGACCGGGCTCCGGACAACATGAGGAGCCTGTGCACCGCATTCGCGCAGCTCGCCATCGCGGCAGGGAGCTACCTCAACTCGGCAGCGCTGGGCGTTGTCGCGTCCGCCACGATGTGGATCCCGGAGGACCTCGACGACGGACACTTGGACTACTTCTTCTGGACGATAGCGGCGCTCAGTGCCCTGAATCTGCTGCAGTTTGTATTCTACTCTATGAGGTACAACAATAACGTAGCTTGTCGACAACGCCATCCATATTAGCAATGCTTCAGTGTGTCGGCAAACACTCGATCAAGCTTCTTGACTATTCTTTGGGTGGAATTATTTGTACTACAGTTGCGGCATGCCTCTTGGACCATAGGCCTATGCTTAACCACCATGGTGCTTCGATTTTCGGATACTAGTAATTGAGGAAATGAGCAGGTAATAATGTAACACTACTAAATGTACTTCAAAAGATATATAACATAGGCAGCAATTTGACACTGATTCTTCGCTTAATTGTAGAAAAGTCGACATCATTGGTGGTCTAACATGAACTATGATTTAAGCGAGACACCGGTCGAGAAACACAAAGTAACATTGGCGGCACGGCGATAGTTACATCAAAGATCTCCTTCTGAGCTCCATGCAAGGATAGTTAAAAAAATGAAACATTTTCTCTTGCGAATAAATACTAATAAAATAATACACACCCATTCACTGCCTCAGGGGGGCCACCGCTCAGCTATACTGCGGCCTCTCAAGCTCCTGTGCCGGCTTCCTCTGCTCCACTCCACTGCCATCCGCCGTGACAAGAAAGCAGAGCAGCTGCGGCGCCGGCCGGCCAGCTCCGTCTCCGCGATTCCTTCCATGGACGGCCGGGCGGCGGCGATGGTGCCGCGGGTGGAGGTGCTCGCCGCCGGCCGCGCGCGGCTGGAGGCCGTGAACGCGCTGCAGCACGAGTCCTGGGAGGCCCGCGACGTTCTCCTCCAGTGCCGCCTCCTCAAGGTGACCCCTCCTCAAGGTTATCCTACCTAGGGTTTCGGGCTTTCGGCTGCTGACTACCTGGTGTGTGCTCGCGGAAATGTAATGTCAGGCGGATGAGAGCAGGAGGATGTGGGAGGCCAACTGCATGCCCTCCGGCGATGACCACCGGATGTTCGCCGGTAAGAGGAGCATTTCCTCAGCCACTAACTACTCTGTCTGATACTAGCACTGCTGTTGCTGTATATTGATGTTTGAGATTAGGGGGCACAATCTGCTATGTTAAGTGTGACATGGAAGTTTTGTTTGATTAAAGACTCACTCGACGACGGATTCGGTGTCCGCAGTCAATTTTGTTCCACTCTAGTTATTCACCTAAGCAGGCAGCCAAATGCAAGATTTTTAACCCTTGTCTGCTCCACTCAATGTAGAACCCCTAAAGAGTGAAAATGAGGATTTAAAAGATTTTATACAATTCTTGGAGCTGGAGAACGAGGAGCTTAAGGTAGCTTACCGAAACACGAGTTGCTTCCCAGCTAGCTTGTGCATCCTGTCAATTTTCTGAACTCGTATTTTGTGTGCCCATGCCTGCTTCTTATACTGTTATTAGATAAGAGTGAAGGAAGTTGAAGGTGGCGCAGGGCACTGCCTAAACGCCGCAGGCCATGAGCACATTGCAGGAGATCTAGAAGCAGCGCTAAGACGATTGAACCAAGCTCATGAGGCACTGATTGCAGAGAAGGATGAGGAATTTTCTGCACTGATTGCAGAAAAGGATAAGGAAATTTCAGCACTGGTTGCAGAGAAGGATAAGGAATTTTCTGCACTGATTGCAGAAAAGGACCTCACGCGAGAGCAGTTTACGACACTGGAGCGGGACTATGCTGACCTTCGTAGCTACAGCAGTAAACAGGCAGCACAAGTTACTGAAGCAAAGCAAAAGCTTGAGCAGCTGCAAGTGGCATCCCAAAAGAAGGATGATGAGAGTCGCAAACCGCGAGCACGAGCAACAGCAGTTGAAGCCAAAAGGAAGGTGCTTCCTGAGGATAAGCGACAGGAGATGACCTGTATGCCCAAGGAGACAGATGGGCAAATTCAAAAATGCAAAGATGGGCAGCCTGAGACTAGTGAAAAGTGCAACAAGGATACGAGTGAGACACACACAAAAAATTGTTCACAAGGCCCTGCTTTAAGGGGGGAAGAAATGAAATTTTGTTCTTCTAAGCAAATGTATTCTGATGGTGTTCTATTTGGTCCACCTTGCCTTGAAGGCCTGCCCAGCAGTCGACGAACGACATGCTCCTCAAGATCCGTGCCGTGAAGGATAGTTTGAGGGACAAACCTGGCAAGTTTGAGGAGTCGATGATAAACGCCGCGATCCTCTACGTCCATGCCGTGAAGGATAGTTTCAGGGACAAACCTGACAAGTTTGGGGAGTTCTTGGCGCTCCTGCGCGGAGTCTATAGCAAGAGGTCCGTGATGCATGAGCAGCTACATCTACACAACTTTCTCTGTTTTGAATTTTGACGGATTGTAAACTTCCCTGTTGGTCCTTGTTTTTCTTTTTGAAGGATCGATGCTCGAGCCTTCGCCGGCGCCTTGAAGGTCCTGTTCGACGGGCGCCCTGAACTCATCCTTCAGTTCAATGCGTTCATGACATCGTAGTTCAATACCAGACCGAGCTCAGGAAAGACGACAGGGCTGGTTTGGTTTAATGAAATGTGGCCATCGATCCCGGCTAGCTAGGAGCAGATGAACTGATAACTGCTGCCACTTTTTTGTAGACTGATGAAGTTCCAGTGCTCCATTTTGCTGGTCTTGCCGTGTGTGAATTGGTTTCTGGAAGCTGAAGAAGTAACGTGTAAATTATCTATTAGGACTCTCTGCCTATTTTTCCCTGTTTTTTTTTAACATAAAAATGAGGCTGCTTTTGAAGTGTTGGTGCCTGGCTAGGCACCGGTGCCGGATGGCTAGGCACTCACTGCTGGGCATACTTTGCAGTACTGTCTGTGTCCATGTAGGTCTGCACAGAAGAATATTAATATTTTTGACATGAAAATTAACATATTCATGTGATTTTACTGTTTAAATTTACAGTTAAATGGCCGATTAATCCCTGCTCGTAGGTTCTAGGCGATTAATTGATTAATTGGCTGGTTAACTTGCCAATTAGCCTATTAATCCTTTATTCACCAGCCAACCGAGCAACTGCCAGTTAACGATTTTTTCTCAACAATGACGACATGTGCGTTGTTGTGGGACGTCCGTTGTTGTGCACAAGCTAGTAGAACCGACCGATTTTTGCTGCAAGCCGGAGCTGGATGACGTCCACAGGATATTGCAGCGTGAGGTTTTGGCAAACATCGGCTTTGCCGACTCCATTGCGGTGCCGCGATCTCAGCCCGTCAGCCACGCGCGTCCTCCGGCCACCGCCGCACTGCCACCTCACGCACCGACGACGGAGATCGGTTCCACAGGGAACCCCTCGATTTCAAGCCGCTTTAGGATTTACGGCTGGGGAGGAGCGACCGTGGAGGTTGCCGCCTTGGCTGACTTGCTGCAGCCTGCAAGTGGGGTCGATGGAGAAGGAGAAGCCGTCGGCGGCGACACCCATCTATGTACGTCATAGGTGGGAGGATTGGGAGGCCGAGGCTCGGAACCCTGGAGTTTCGTGATGGCGGTATCGAAGGAGTTGGATCGAGGGAGGATTTGGATTGAGAAGGGCGATGGTGGCCGCGGTTGAGGGGAGGGGGGCACTTGCGGGTGGGGATGCGAGGGGGCCTCGCTCCTGGTTCGTCCGTTTTGTTCGTTCGAGAGGGCATGGTGGCTACATTCTTCGTCCACTTTTTTCGTTCGAGGGGCCTCGCTAAGTGGTCTTGGTCCCTTTTTTTTTTGCGTGCGTTACGTGCAACGGGATCGTTACCTGGGAGGTGGGAGGAGGACGAAAAGAAACTAGACGAAGGTGGGAGGTGGGACAAAAAACCCGGAATAGAGACTACTAACTGCTCCATTAGGAGTAGATATTTTTCTACTAGTAAATGTCCTTTGCATGTCTCTTTTTGCAAAAAAAATTCTGCAACATCCCGTGTGTTGCAAAATTGCCTTGGGCAGCAGCACTCATGATACAAAAAAAAATGAAGATAAAAAAACTGCAAATATTTTCCGCAACATCATCTGTGTTTCAAATTTTTTTTCCGCCACAACCACCATGTTGTAGAAATAGTTAAAAGAAAATATCTGCAACAAAAAGTTTATGTAACATAAACCTTGTTGCAAGAGATTCTCCAATACTACCCATATTGCAATGATGAGGGTAATGCTGACCGCGTATAGCTCAGCATGTGAGAGCATGTATTTAGTTATTTACGCATCCATAATTTTCTATCTCTCACCATTTTATTCCAAGGTTTAATCTTTTTACTGTTCCTTGCCATTGCCATCACTCGGCGTGAATCTCTGTATTAGCCGCGTCAGGTTTTGGTAGGATGAACCTCCTATGGCCATGGCTGTGCGAGCTCTCTCGCCGTACTCCTTGGCCTTCCTCCTCCTCTCCTCGGCCACGTCGCCACCGCCCATGAGCTCCGACACCGCCCGCGCGATGTCTCCGCGCGCCACCATCACGGCCTCGCCGTCAGGCACGGCTGCGCCGACGGGCACGCCGACGCCGAGCACGTCCACGGCCAGCCGCTCGTTCAGGAACTGGTCTGCCAAGTGTGGCCACGTCACCACCGGCACGCCGTGTGCGACCGACTCCAGCAGCGAGTTCCAGCCGCAGTGTGTCACGAAGGCCCCCACGGCGCGGTGCGACAAGATGGCGAGCTGCGGCGCCCAGCCGCGCACCACGAGGCCACGGCCCGCCGTGCGTGCCTCCAGGGCTGGCAGCCACTCTAGCACCTCCGGCGAGGCCGCCACCTCGGACTCCTTCACGACCCAAAGGAACGGCCTGCCCGAGTCCTCCAGGCCATGCCCGACCTCGTACAGCTGCTCGTGAAGCACCCGCACGAGGCTGCCGAAGCTGGCATAAACAACGGAGCCGGTGCACATGGCGTCGAGCCATTCGGTGACCGCGCTCTGGTCCACGGCGGTGGGTTTGTCCTTGTCCCCCCGGCACGCCAGGGCCGCCTCGTCGCGGGTGCTGAGGCACAACGGCCCGAGCGCCCACACCGGCATCCCCAGCGCCGCCTCGTAGCACGACACGAACTGCCCCTCGAGGTCCAGGAACGTATTGGCGACGGCGCCGTCGGCCATGCGAATAGCCTCCATGGCGTTCTTCTGGAACGCCTCCCACGCAGGTGTGTTCAAGAAGGCGGAGGAGCACGTAGCCCTGGTCATCTCCACGCGCACCGGCAGGCCTGGCATGACGCACATCTCGCGCTCCTCAACAAGTCCGTGCGTGGCGACGGTGAGCTCGCAGAGCGAGTAGAAGCAGGAAGGGCCGTGGAAGAAGAGCAGCGGCACCCCGACGCTCCTGGCCACGCCGGCAGTCCACGCGTTAGCCCTGTCGTAGATGATGCAGCTCGGCCGCCGCCCCAGCGCGCGTAAGTAGGCCTCGAAGGGGCCGGCGAGCCTGTGGAGGGCCTGGAACATGGGGACTAACGTGTCGATGTCGTCGCCACAGCCTGGGGGCAGCCCGTCGTCGGCCGGCGCGAACGGGAGCTCGACTATGTCTAGGGGCAGCTTGGCGCGCCGTGCAGAGTCGGCGATGCCCTGGAGGCGCGCGGCGTTCCAGGGTGTGGTCACCACGCTCACGCGCGCACCGCGTCCTGCGAGGAGGCGTGCAAGGTCCACCATCGGGATGGTGTGGCCCTGCGCCACGAGGGGGACGAGAATGAAGTGTGTCGGAAGCACTGACGTAGCAACGTTGAAATCCTTCGTCTCCGTCGACGGCGCCATTGTAGACGTACGTACGTGCAGGCAGCTCTAACGGATGCGGAAGAATTGAGTGATAATAGGACAGGTGAGCTGAGCAACGCTGCTGTAGAGGAGATGGATTTATATCCATTTTTGGAGAGGCGACTTACTTTTAAAAGAGAAAGAGAGACGACTAAGGGCATCTCCATCGCACGCACCCGTAAACCAAACACCGCATCAACCCGCGGATCGGGCACCCGTCCACAAACACTGATGTGGGAGCCCGTCATCCAATACTATACCTCAAATGTTCATTTTTATTTACTTAAAAAATAGCAATCCGCTAAATTATAACTTGATCTGTGAAGAACAATAGCTAGCACTGGGACCGACATTATGCAGACCTATCAATCTGCGCTAGCCTCCACATAATATCGATCCTAAGATGCTACCTTGGCACAATGCACACACAAAATAGTCCTCGACACTTCAAATTTTCTTCTTAGGAAAAAACGAACACGCCTCCCTTCGTCTCGTCCACTCCCGCGAGCGGCGAGGCGAACCCTAGCGTTCTCCTTCAGCCACCCCGTTCCCCCCCACTAGTACAAAACAGGGCTTTCGTCACAGGGCAATATTTACATTAGTCCCGGTTTAGTCACGATCCGGGACTAATGTGAGCATTGGTCCCGGTTCGTGCGGCTAAGGCATTAGTCCCGGTTCACCTGGGCCCTTTAGTCCCGGTTGGTGCCACGAACCGGGACTAAAGGGTGCGATGCCCATTAGTACCGGTTGGTGGCACCAACCGAGACTAAAGGTTAGTCCTTTAGTCCCGGTTGGTGCCACCAACCGGGACCAAAGGACATGTGCTGCCCGCGTCGCGGCCAAAGTTTAGTCCCACCTCGCTAGTTGAGAGAGCTCGAGAGTGGTTTATAAGCGCTGCTGCGCCCACCCTCTCGAGCTCCTCTCAATTGCAGGCTTTCGGGCCTAACCGTACACTGTGTGCCTGTGGGCCTACTGGGCCACCTGCGGGCCTGAATCCTGGCCCATGGTTGGGTTTCTAGTCGTATTCAGGCCGTGGTGGCCCAGTAGATGGCACTTTTTTTCTTTGTTGCTTTATTTATTTTATTTTGTTTATACTTACAACAAAATACTTACTGTTGCTATTTTTATTTATTTTATTAAATTTTATTTTTTAATTCTTTTTGCTTTTAGGTCACAAAAATTATAAACTTTCTGTTAGTGCCATTAGTTTTCAAATTTGAATTCTTTGATTTTGTTATTACTGTGTTTTATGATTCTATTCAAAAACAGATTTTGTTATTTTAGTTTCTAACAAAAAAATCTTTATGATAATGCTTTTTGCTATTAAAATGTCTAACAAAAACATTCTTTATGAAAATTCTTTTTGCTATTAAAGGGCCCATCAAACTCTACCCCCCTGGACCGCCTTTTCAGTTTTAGAAAAAACAAAAGAAAATGATGGAAATGTCAAAAAAATAAAATAAAATAAGTTTCCCATGTGATATGTGGTCTAGTTGTTGGGAAAATTAACAAATATGAATTTCGACTTTATTTGCAAAATCTCTCTGGAATTTCTTAAAATGGGCATAACTTTTGCATACGAACTCGGATGAAAAAGTTTTTTATATGAAAAATCATCTACTCGAAAAGTTACATCCGAATTTAACGGGGAGAACCCCGTTAAACATTTTCCAAATACTCAAAAACCTAACAGAAAAAAAGATACGGGGCTTTTAAGATCTGGAGAGGCAAAAAAATTCAAATTGTGGTCAAACTGTGGTCAAACAATGGTCAAACTAATTATTCTAGAATATTAGTGTTACTAAATAATTATTTCAGTTTTTTTGAATTTTGGTCAAATCTGGTCAAACTGTGGTCAAACAGTGGTCAAACTATGGTCAAACTAATTATTCCAGAAATATTAGTGTTACTAAATAATTATTGTTTTTTAAAACAATAGTTTCAAACTCAAACAGTGAAATGTGTCACTTCATGCTCAAGCTAAATTCCTGAGGGTTAATAGAATTGACATCTTACTATTGTCAGGAAAACAACAAGTGCAGACTTGGAAACGAGGGAGAATAGAAACCGGAAGTTAAGCGTGCTCAGGCTGGAGTAGTGAGAGGATGGGTGACCGTCTGGGAAGTTAGATGATTTGGAATGATGAGGGGTGATTAGAGATTAGAGGATAAATTGAGCAGTGATGAGGGGTGGTGATTAGAGATTAGAGGTTAAAATAATTCAGAAATTTGAAAATCAAAAAAATGTTCCTATTTTGGCCACCGGAAAATGTTCGGGATTTTTCGGTATTGTACCGGGAAGGTTCTAGAAGGTTCCAAAGTGGGGCCCACCTGCATGAGGGGACCCACATGAACGTGGGTAGTGGGGGCAAGGCCCCACACCCCTGGTCAAGGCGCACCAAGATCCCACCTTAGAAGGAATAAGATCATATCCCGAAGGGATAAGATCAAGATCCCTAAAAAGGGGGGATAACAATCGGTGGGGAAGGGAAATGATGCGATTTCTTTCCCCCACCTTTGCCAACGCCCCAATGGACTTGGAGGGCAAGAAACCAGCCCCCTCCACCCCTATATATAGTGGGGAGGCGCATGGGAGCAGCACCCCAAGCCCTGGCGCCTCCCTCCCTCCCGTGACACCTCTTCCTCCCCGCTTGCGCTTGGCGAAGCCCTGCCGGGATCCCGCTACTTCCACCACCACGCCGTCGTGCTGCTGGATCTCCATCAACCTCTCCTCCCCCCTTGCTGGATCAAGAAGGAGGAGACGTCGCTGCTCCGTACTTGTGTTGAACGCGGAGGTGCCGTCCGTTCGGCGCTAGGATCATCGGTGATTTGGATCACGACGAGTACGACTCCATCAACCCCGTTCTCTTGAACGCTTCCGCTCGCGATCTACAAGGGTATGTAGATGCACTCCTCCCCTCTCGTTGCTAGCATCTCCTAGATTGATCTTGGTGACACGTAGGAAAATTTTGAATTTCTGCTACGTTCCCCAATAGTGGTATCAGAGCCAGGTTTATGCATAGATTCTATGCACGAGTAGAACACAAAGTAGTTGTGGGCGACAATTTGTTCAATTTTCTTACCGTTACTAGTCTTATCTTGATTCGGCGGCATCGTGGGATGAAGCGGCCCGGGCCGACCTTACACGTACTCTTACGTGAGACAGGTTCCACCGACTGACATGCACTTGATGCATAAGGTGGCTAGCGGGTGTTTGTCTCTCCCACTTTAGTCGGATCGGATTCGATGAAAAGGGTCCTTATGAAGGGTAAATAGCAATTGGCATATCACCGTTGTGGCTTTTGCGTAGGTAAGAAACGTTCTTGCTAGAAACCCATAGCAGCCACCTAAAACATGCAACAACAATTAGAGGACGTCTAACTTGTTTTTGCAGGGTATGCTATGTGATGTGATATGGCCAAAAGGATGTGATGAATGATATGTGTGATGTATGAGATTGATCATGTTCTTGTAATAAGAATCACGACTTGCATGTCGATGAGTATGACAACCGGCAGGAGCCATAGGAGTTGTCTTAATTTATTGTATGACCTGCGTGTCAATGAAAAACGTCATGTAATTACTTTACTTTATTGCTAACCGTTAGCCATAGTAGTAGAAGTAATAGTTGGCGAGACAACTTCATGAAGACACGATGATGGAGATCATGGTGTCATGCCGGTGACGAAGGTGATCATGCCGCGCCTCGAAGATGGAGATCAAAGGCGCAAGATGATATTGGCCATATCATGTCACTTTATGATTTGCATGTGATGTTTGTCATGTTTACATCTTATTTGCTTAGAACAATGGTAGCATAAATAAGATGATCCCTCACTAAAATTTCAAGAGATGTGTTCCCCCTAACTGTGCACCGTTGCGAAGGTTCGTTGTTTCGAAGCACCACGTGATGATCGGGTGTGATAGATTCTAACGTTCGCATACAACGGGTGTTGACGAGCCTAGCATGTACAGACATGGCCTCGGAACATAAGCAAAACACTTAGGTTGACTTGACGAGCCTAGCATGTACAGACATGGCCTCGGAACACAAGAGACCGAAAGGTCGAACATGAGTCGTATAGTAGATACGATCAACATGGAGATGTTCACCGATGATGACTAGTCCGTCTCGCGTGATGATCGGACACGGCCTAGTCGATTCGGATCATGTATCACTTAGATGACTAGACGGATGTCTGTCTAAGTGGGAGTTCATTAAATAATCAGATGAACTTAATTATCATGAACATAGTCAAAAGGTCTTTGCAAATAATGTCGTAGCTTACGCTTTAGTTCTACTAAGATATGTTCCTAGAGAAAATTTAGTTGAAAGTTGATAGTAGCAATTATGCGGACTGGGTCCGTAAACTGAGGATTGTCCTCATTGCTGCACAGAAGGCTTATGTCCTTAATGCACCGCTCGGTGTGCTGAACCTCGAGCGTCGTCTGTAGATGTTACGAAACATCTGACATACACGTTTTTATGACTACGTGATAGTTCAGTGTGTGATGCTAACGGTTTAAAATTGTGGCACCAAAGACGGTTTTGAAATGTCGCAGAACATATGAGATGTTCCAAAGACTGAAATTGGAATTTCAGACTAATGCCCACGTCAAGAGGTATGAGACCTCTGACAAGTTTCTTAAGCCTGCAAACTAAGGGAGAAAAGCTCAATCGTTGAGCATGTGCTCAGATTGTCTGAGTACTACAATCACTTGAATCGAGTGGGAGTTAATCTTCCAGATGAGATAGTAATGGTTCTCCATAGTCACTGCCACCAAGCTATTAGAGCTTCGTGATGAACTATAACATATCAGGGATAGACATGATGATTCTTGAGCAACTCGCGATGTTTGACACCGCGAAAGTAGAAATCAAGTAGGAGCATCAATTGTTGATGGTTAGTAAAACCACTAGTTTCTAGAAGGGCAAGGGCAAGAAGGGATACTTCATGAAACGGCAAATCAGTTGCTGCTCTAGTGAAGAAACCCAAGGTTGAACCCAAACCCGAGACTAAGTGCTTCTAAAATGAGGGGAACGGTCACTGAAGCAGAACTACCCTAGATACTTCGTAGATGAGAAGGCTGGCAAGGTCGACAGAAGTATATTGGATATACATTAAATTAATGTGTACTTTACTAGTACTCCTAGTAGCACCAGGGTATTAGATACCGGTTCGGTTGCTAAGTGTTAGTAACTCGAAATAAAAGCTGTGGAATAAACGGAGACTAGCTAAAGGTGAGATGACGATATGTGTTGGAAGTGTTTCCAAGGTTGATGTGATCAAGCATCGCATGCTCCCTCTACCATCGAGATTGGGGTTAAACCTGAATAATTGTTATTTGGTGTTTGCGTTGAGCATAGACATGATTGGATTATGTTTATCGCAATACGGTTGTTCATTAAAGGAGAATAATGGTTACTCTGTCTATTTGAATAATACCTTCAATGGTCTTGCACCTAAAATGAATGGTTTATTGAATCTCGATCGTAGTGATACACATGTTCATGCCAAAAGATATAAGATAGTAATGATAGTGCCACATACTTGTGGCACTGCCATTTGAGTCATATTGGTATAAAACGCATGAAGAAGCTCCATGTTGATGGATCTTTGGACTCACTCATTTTTGAAAAGATTGAGACATGCGAACCATGTCTATTGGTAGATATGCATGAAGAAACTCCATACAGATGGATCGTTTGGACTCACTTGATTTTGAATTACTTGAGACATGCAAATCATACCACATGGGCAAGATGACTGAAAGGCCTTGTTTTCAGTAATAGATGGAACAAGAAAGCAACTTGTTGGAAGTAATACATTTTGATGTGTGCAGTCTAATGAGTGCTGAGGCACGCAGTGGATATCGTTATGTTCTTACTTCACAGATGATTTGAGTAGATGCTGAGTATATTTACTTGATGAAACACAAGTCTGAATTATTGAAAGGTTCAAGTAATTTCAGAGTGAAGTTGAAGATCGTCGTGACAAGAGGATAAAATGTCTGTGATATGATCATAGAGATGAATATCTGAGTTACGAGTTTGGCACACAATTAAGACATTGTGCAAATTGTTTCACAACTAATACCGCCTGGAACACCATAGTGTGATGGTGTGTCCGAACATCATAACTGCACCCTATTGGATATGGTGCATACCATGATGTCTCTTATCGAATTACACTATCGTTTATGGGTTAGGCATTAGAGACAACCGCATTCACTTTAAATAGGGCACCACGCAATTCCGTTGAGACGACACCGTATGAACTATGGTTTAGAGAAACCTAAGCTGTCGTTTCTTAAAAGTTTGGGGCTGCGACGCTTATGTGAAAAAGTTTCAGACTGATAAGCTCGAACCCAAAGCGGATAAATGCATCTTCATAGAATACCCAAAACAGTTGGGTATACCTCCTATTTCAGATCCGGAAGCAAAGTGATTGTTTCTAGAAACAGGTCCTTTCTCGAGGAAAAGTTTCTCTCGAAAGAATTGAGTGGGAGGATGGTGGAGACTTGATGAGGTTATTGAACCATCACTTCAACTAGTGTGTGGCAGGGCACAGGAAGTTGTTCCCGTGGCACCTACACCAATTGAAGTGGAAGCTTATGATAGTGATCATGAAACTTCGGATCAAGTCACTACCAAACCTCGTAGGTCGACAAGGATGCGTACTACTTCAGAGTGGTACGTAATCCTGTCTTGGAAGTCATGTTGCTAGACAACAATGAACCTACGAGCTATGGAGAAGCGATGGTGGGCTCGGATTCCGACGAATGGCTCGAGGCCATAAAATCCAAGAGGATCCATGTATGAAAACAAAGTATAGACTTTGAAAGAACTACTTGATGGTCGTAAGGCTGTTGGGTACAGATGGATTTTAAAGGGAAGACAGACAATGATGGTAAGTCTCACCATTAAGAAAGCTCGACTTGTCGTTAAGATGTTTTCCGGCAAGTTCAAGGAGTTGACTGCGATGAGACTTTCTCACTCGTAGCGATGCTAAGAGTCTGTTAGAATTATATTAGCAGTTACTGCATTATTTATGAAATCTTGCAGATAGGATGTCAAAACATTGTTTCCTCGACGATTTTCTTGAGGAAAGGTTGTATGTGATACAACCAGAAGGTTTTGTCAATCCTGAAAGATGCTAACAAGTATGCAAAGCTCCAACAATCCTTTTAAGGATTGGAGTAAGCATCTCGGAGTTGGAATGAACGCTTTGATGAGATGATCAAAGATTTTGGGTTTATACAAAGTTCATGAGAAACTTGTATTTCCAAAGAAGTGAGTGGGAGCACTATAGAATTTTTGATAAGTATATGTTGTTAACATATTGTTGTTCAGAAATGATGTAGAATTTCTGGAAAGCATCCAGGGTTATTTGAAAAGTGTTTTTTTAATGGAAAACCTGGATTAAGCTACTTGAACATTGAGTATCAAGATCTATAAGGATAGATCAAAAACGCTTAATAGTACTTTCAAATGAATACATACCGTGACAAGATTTTGAAGGAGTTCAAAATAGATCAGCAAAGAAGGAGTTCTTGGCTGTGTTACAAGGTGTGAGTAGTGAGTAAGACTCAAGACCTGATCACGACAGAAGAAAGAGAAAGGACGAAGGTCGTCCCCTATGCTTTAGACGTAGGCTCTACAATATGCTATGCTGTGTACCGCACCTGAAGTGTGCCTTGCCATGAGTTAGTCAAGGGGTACAATAGTGATCCAGGAAGGGATCACATGGCAGCGGTCGAACTTATCCTTAGTATCTAGTGGACTAAGGAATTTTCTCGATTATGGAGGTGGAAAGGGGGTTCGTCGTAAAGGGTTACGTCGATGCAAACTTTGACACTAATCCGGATGACTCTGAGTAGTGAACCGGATTCGTATAGTAGAGCAGTTATTTGGAATAGCTCCAAGTAGCGCGTGGTAGCTGCATCTACAAGATGACATAGAGATTTGTAAAGCACACACGGATCTGAATGTTGCAGACCCGTTGACTAAAACCTCTCTCGTAAGCATAACATGATCAAACCCTAGAACTCATTGAGTGTTAATCACATGGTGATGTGAACTAGATTATTGACTCTAGTAAACTCTTGGGTATTAGTCACATGGCGATGTGAACTTTGAGTGTTAATCACATGGTGATGTGAACTAGATTATTGACTCTAGTGCAAGTGGGAGACTGTTGGAAATATGCCCTAGAGGCAATAATAAAATGGTTATTATTGTATTTCCTTGTTCATGAGAATTGTCTGTTGTTCATGCTATAACTGTATTAACTGGAAACCGTAATACATGTGTGAATACATAGACCACAACATGTCCCTAGTAAGCCTCTAGTTGACTAGCTCGTTGATCAATAGATGGTTATGGTTTCCTGACCATGGACATTGGATGTCATTGATAACGGGATCACATCATTAGGAGAATGATGTGATGGACAAGATCCAATCCTAAGCATAGCACAAGATCGTGTAGTTCGTTTGCTAGAGCTTTTCTAATGTCAAGTATCATTTCCTTAGACCATGAGATTGTGCAACTCCCGGATACCGTAGGAATGCTTTGGGTGTACCAAACGTCACAACGTAACTGGGTGGCTATAAAGGTGCACTACAGGTATCTCCGAAAGTGTCTGTTGGGTTGGCACGAATCGAGATTGGGATTTGTCATTCCGTATGACGGAGAGGTATCTCTGGGCCCACTCGGTAATGCATCATCATAATGAGCTCAATGTGACAAAGTGTTTGGTCACGGGATCATGCATTACGGTACGAGTAAAGTGACTTGCCGGTAACGAGATTGAACAAGGTATTGGGATACCGACGATCGAATCTCGGGCAAGTAACGTACCGACTGACAAAGGGAATTGTATACGGGATTGATTGAATCCTCGTCATCGTGGTTCATCCGATGAGATCATCGTGGAACATGTGGGAGCCAACATGGGTATCCAGATCCCGCTGTTGGTTGTTGACCGGAGAGTCGTCTCGGTCATGTCTGCATGTCTCCCGAACCCGTAGGGTCTACACACTTAAGGTTCGGTGACGCTAGAGTTGTAGAGATATTAGTATGCGGTTAACCGAAAGTTGTTCGGAGTCCCGGATGAGATCCTGGACGTCACGAGGAGTTCCGGAATGGTCCGGAGGTAAAGATTTATATATGGGAAGTCCTATTTTGGCCACCGGAAAATGTTCGGGATTTTTCGGTATTGTACCGGCAAGGTTCTAGAAGGTTCCAAAGTGGGGCCCACCTGCATGGGGGGACCCACATGAACGTGGGTAGTGGGGGCAAGGCCCCACACCCCTGGTCAAGGCGCACCAAGATCCCACCTTAGAAGGAATAAGATCATATCCCGAAGGGATAAGATCAAGATCCCTAAAAAGGGGGGATAACAATCGGTGGGGAAGGGAAATGATGCGATTTCTTTCCCCCACCTTTGCCAACGCCCCAATGGACTTGGAGGGCAAGAAACCAGCCCCCTCCACCCCTATATATAGTGGGGAGGCGCATGGGAGCAGCACCCCAAGCCCTGGCGCCTCCCTCCCTCCCGTGACACCTCTTCCTCCCCGCTTGCGCTTGGCGAAGCCCTGCCGGGATCCCGCTACTTCCACCACCACGCCGTCGTGCTGCTGGATCTCCATCAACCTCTCCTCCCCCCTTGCTGGATCAAGAAGGAGGAGACGTCGCTGCTCCGTACGTGTGTTGAACGCGGAGGTGCCGTCCGTTCGGCGCTAGGATCATCGGTGATTTGGATCACGACGAGTACGACTCCATCAACCCCGTTCTCTTGAACGCTTCCGCTCGCGATCTACAAGGGTATGTAGATGCACTCCTCCCCTCTCGTTGCTAGCATCTCCTAGATTGATCTTGGTGACACGTAGGAAAATTTTGAATTTCTGCTACGTTCCCCAACATATGTATCATGCCTTGGGTGTGTGCCTGTGTTGTGGTCGTTTGTACTGGGTTGTTGGGATCGTGCTTTATATATAAAGCGGGGCGAAAGCCTTTTTCAGCAATGCACACACAAAAACGTGCACACACAGATAGCTATAATGTTGGCTATATGATGTTGCCATGTCATATATAGTCATCACTTCTAGCCACTCATACAATAAGGTTAGCTATAATATTGGCTATAAAAGTACTACTTTTCTCCACCTTCTCTCTATCTCTTTATTCACATTTATTGTATCTATCTAGGAGCGTGCATATAGCTCGGCTCTTGCATGAGAGCCCACTCCCCTCACTTTTTGATGTCTCTCTCCTTCACATAGGCAAAATTGCCATGTAAGCATGCTATAAGCCCCCTATTGTACTTGTTATAAGAGACAGGGGGTGCGTACATATTAATGTCTTGGGACTATCTAGCATGAGATGCAGTGGTCAGTTCATTGCATGCAATGACATTAATTAGCAAATAAATATTAAGTTCTTTCATTTTTGTCTTCGCCTTGGTCATGGCGTACAACGTAAGATGACTTATGCACCGGTACGGAGGGAGTAGTATAGATGCATATGAGAAGATAACTTATTGAAAATCATAGCAAGTGACCTCAGGGAAGATATCGGGTGATACCAAGCTTACGTGCTACCATGATATAGGGTTCTCGGATTTGACGGCTCCCGGAAATTCTTGAACATTGTACAAAAATATCATTCAGAAGTTCCAAAATTGCAAGTGATACCAAATTTTAGGTGCTACCGTGATACAACTTTCTAGGCCGTTGGATCTCAGAACTTTTGAATACCAAAAGAGCTACTATACCTATGCGTGTTTTTGAAACTTTTGAATGATTTTTTATAAAGTGATCAAGAACTCTCGGATGATGGTAGCATGTAAGCCTTGGTATCACCGGATATCTTCCCAGTGACCCCAACATAATGAAATAAGCAAAATTCATACGGACGCATCTCTGAGAAGCAAAAAAAAATAGAAGAGAAAGCTCACATTGTCAGATCAGGCAGACAGCCCACCAAAATCTTGTAATTATTCCACCTACCAGGACAACACATAGAATGTTAGTGAAAACATAGCATGTTAGTGGTACCATGAGGGACGTAGACCGAGTGAGCTGGCAGCTGGCAGCATGCAGTGGTACTCGGTCCGTGCATTTACGGTAATCAAGTCTTTGGACATGTGCATGTGCATATGGCAAGAGTCACACTATATCAGAAACATGTGAATATGTGATCAAGTCTTTAGATATGTGCATGCGCATATGGCAGGAGTGGCATGGGCCGCATCTGGCTCAGATTTGATCACATGTTTCCGATCTAGTGGCATTGAGACCCCTCTCGATTCAGATCGGTGAGAGCCAGCGGCCGGCAACGCTGTGAATGCGCGGCCAGAGTATCACTGCATGCTGTCAACTCACTCGGCCCCCTTCCCGAATTATTTTCGTGTGAATTGGATGGCACCGCTAAGAGCAACTTCAACGGACCGACCCAATTATCTGTCTGGGTCAGCCCAGCGGACATCAATGTCCCTTTTTGCGTTTTGGGTTGGCGCTTGCACGCTGGCCCAACCAATTTTTGAGTTCGCGTGCGAAAAAAATATATAACACAAATTTTTTGAAATTAAAAACGTTGATTAAACATAAATGCCGGCTTTTGTCCACGAGTCCACATTACATTAATTAAAAACATTTAATAAAACTAAAAACGAGGAGGAGACACGCTGCCCTAGGCATCCTCGTCGTAGCTTCGGGGCTGGTGAGGTCGACGAGCGTCGGCGCCGAGCAACCCAGGGGAATGCCATCTCCCAGGCTGTGGCGACGTCCTCCGGCGCCGGCGTGACCGTTGCCGGTTGGGCAGCGCGGGTCCGGCGCTCCTCCTCCCACTGCTCCAGGCGCTCCTCCTCCGCGTTGCGCTCCCACTGCTCCAGGCGCTCCTCCGCTAGCCAGCGTGTCCGCCATTGCTCGAGGTAGAGCTTCTCTTGCGTCAGCGTTGCCCCAAGCCAGATGGATGGCGCGTTGACCCACTTGTGCACCATTCCTTGCCAGGTGTACCGCTGGGGCGCCGGCATAGGGGACGGCGCCAGCTCGGGCTTGATGGGGGGCGGCGACATCAACGGCGGCACGACGCAGTTGCTGGAAGCGGAGAGTGTGATGGCCTCTGACAGGCGTGCCTGGTACGCCGCCTCCTCCTCCTCCACCTCGCTCCGCTCGTCCTCTTCGCTTTCTTGCATGGCAACCGCCAGCACCGCCTGGTAGGCGGCCTCCTCATCCATGTCCGTGTCGCGCATGACGGGGGGTGGCGGGGTGCCAACCCGCAGATGCTGGACATAGGGATGGCAATGGCAGGGTATGGGTGGGTACAACCTCCTTCTGCCCAAACCCATACCCATAGAAACTTTCTATACCCACCAACTTAAATACCCATGGTCATAAAGTGGCACCCCTGCCCATATCCATCGGGTATCCTATACACAATGGGTATGCAGTGGGTACAATATATAACATTTAATTTTTCAAAGGTAAATAAATTGGTTTAATATTCAAGTGATGATGGGGGAGCAATATAACACCGGCGCGGCCTCCTTTGATGGGTGGTCTGTTTGAGGCATCAAGGGAGTATAAGCAATGGTTAGTGAAAGTCCGGTGCAGTAGGAGGCAGTGGTAGGAATGGGAATCCTGGATCGAGAGTTTGACATGCGATGAGTAAAGATTTCATCATTTCGAGGAGATTCATAGGACGTAGGAGGAGTGGCGAATAGGTGATTGCGGTCCTATGAGCTATCGTCAGTTTAGAGAATACAAGATTTATGTTTGGGTCATAGGAGTTGGATGTTGACCCCAGATGTCAGAGAAGTTATTTTCATTTATTAGTTTTTTGGGTATCCGTTGGCTTACCCAAGGGCGCAATTTCATACCCATGCCCTACCCATATATTTTGCGGGTATGAATACGCATTATCCGTGGGTACAAAATGTCTTCAAGCCATGCCCATGCCCATTGTTTTCGGGTAGGGTACCCATACCCATGGGAAAAACTGCCATCCCTGGCTGGACGCCGCGCCGGCGCTGCTCCTCGTGCTCGAGGGCGAACCAGGCCTCCCAATTGGGAGAGTCTGCTGCATAGACGGGGTTGAGGCGCTGCTCCGGTGTTAGCATGTCCCACCGGCGCTGCACCTCCTCCACGTGCGCCCACACCTTCTGCGGCACCGTCGGTACTGGGATCCTATTTGGATCCAAATGTGAGTCAGATGGCAGGGTCACGTCGGGGTACGGGAGGGGGATGCGGTGCTCCCAGTGCCACCTTGTCTGGGTCCAATTAGGGTGACGCATTTCAGGCCCAAATTAGGGCCGAAAATGGGTCCGCGCGGACATGAAGCGGACATGTTTTGAGAATGGGTCGGCACGTTGGGCAGTATTTTTGTCCACAACGATTCAAACGGACATGGGCGGACGAAATGGGTCGCCTCGTTGGAGTTGCTCTAAGGGCCAACGCAAAACACCTATTGACGTCACCACATGTCCACGGACGTATTAGTAGCCATTCGGACAGACGAAGGCCATCCAACCGGAGTGACATAATGCCGCCCCTGGTTTGGACTCCTACATTTAATAAATTTATCTAGACCAATAGGAATTAAAACAAACAATTAAATAGTTGCCAACAATTACAAGCATTACCAAAAGCATCTGATGTTCAACACGTTTTTAACATCCATCAACCCCTGGCTGTCCATGCCAAAGACCTCAATTTTCGGCCTCGAACTTCTAAAGCTTGAACTCCTCAAAAGTATTCTTTATATCAAGCTTACTCTTCTCGAGTTTGAACTTCTTGTTCTACTTCTGCAAGTTTCTAGGCATATGTGTTGCCGGTGTAAGCCCTCCTATTGTTGAAGCAAAACATACAAGCTCTTCGAGTGAGGAGCAACCTGGCTACCTCCTTTGTACTTGTGCATACACACCGCAATATTTATTGACGGCCTTTAAAATAGTATACCATCGATATCCTAGCGACTTTTAATTGCAATCATGGATCATTTTCGTGTGGCAGGGGTTCTAGCACTTTCTCTCATGAAAGAAATCACACACTTTGCTAAAATGTCGTGCCCTTATGCTCCATGCCTTCAAATGGACCCACATTACTCCCTAACCACACCTCTCACAACAATTCATCCTCCTTTGTGTACAAATAAATCATCTTCGCTTCAAAACAATGAGAACGTCAAATTATTTGGCTATGCCATTTGGCCAAACACTTTTAGGGCGTGGCGTCCTCCAAGGATGCATACACCATATGCGGAGGATACCTGGGCTGCGGCCAGTTCTGGGGTTAAATGACATCATAAGCAAAGCCGGGCGGGCACCGAGTAGAGCGACAAGGCTTGGGCAGTGTCCGGGGTGGTATACCGTCAGTGTCAGAGTTCGGGCCTGTCCGGGCAATTTTCTTGACAATCGTTGGATTGCCAAAAGTGTATGGACTGTCTGGACACTTGTATTTGCTTACGTGATTTGTGCTGGGAGTTGCCCTAACACGCCATGAGTGGCTGCATGGCCTCACAACTTGTAGTTACTAGGTTATCTGCTCGTCAGAGATGTTGCCCTATGAAATTTACTTATTTTCACTACGTGCGGTCATTTTTACGATTTTCACTAAGTTAATGGAAAAGGTAAGAAAACATATATTGGCTGTAATTTTTTTGCGTGACATAAACTTATGAATATAAAAACATGGCATAAAATATGAATACAAATGTAATTTTAGCTATGGTTAAGTGTACCTTAATTTTTTTGGGGAGAACTTCAAGATATGGTTGAGTTTAGCTTCATAATTTCAAATATTTGCAGATTGCCTGTTGGAAGTTTCAATCGCAAGTACACGTGAGCCAATGTTTTTCTTTTGCCATGAAAGGACAGACCTCTCCAACATAAAAATTATAAGAAATATGTACACTGGCCATATTATCATAGCCAATTTACTATGGACAACTCCATAGCTTCTTTCAACCCCACACACACTCGCTCCTTTTAAGTTTCTGACGGCTTTATCATTCGGTACCTAAATTTAAATTCATTGCTTCTATTAATTACAAAATCAACTATCAACTTGGCACCTAGTAAAGTAGACACTAAAACTGTACGAGGCTGTATAATTCAACGATCCTAGCTATGTGGCCAGTAATGGACCCAAACGGAAATTGTAAAATCGCCACGAGCCCACATCAGTCAAGGTGTACAGCAAGAGTTTCTTCACCTGTGGGCGCGCCGTCTTGACGTGCCCGATGCATCCAAAGGTGCAGACGAAGTGTACATCGGGCTTTCTTCCATACCACGCCTTGTAGGGCGTCTTGCCGTCGATGCTCATTGTGAAGGAGTTGAGGATGAAGACTGGTCATGAGCATAGCATCCCCTCAGTACTTGCTCGACACCTGTTTTGCCTTGAGCATGCAACGTGCCATCCCGAGCACCATTTGGTTCCTCGCTCGGCGACACCATTCTCGATGAGCAACCTCTTCTGCTGATTACGCACAGTGAGTACACTGTGGCGGATTCCAATGTCGAACCAACCCTCGGCGAGCTGTCCGACGCTCACGACGCTGGTCTTGAGCGCCGGGATGAAGTAGATGTCCGTGAACGCCCTGTGATCACCCCCTTCGTCGGCCAAGACGATGGTCCCGTGGCCATGGATGTCCACCACGCATACATTCGCGAACCGCACCTTCCCGGTGATTGAGCGGTCCAGCTCCGCGAATATGTCGACCGAACTAGTCATGTAGTTCTTGGAGTCGGTGTCGTGGAACCAACCCTCACTATGCTTGCCGCCTGCAAGCATGGGTGTGGTCACAGATCTCTCGTCGTTGAGGAAGATGAAGCTGCACGCACATGCCATTGTCGGGGAGCCATCTCCCGTCAATGTAGTAGACCACGAACATCTTATTGTCGGGGTGTGGGTGGCCTGAGTCGCCTGGCGCTCCTGCACGGACTCGATGGCCACCAGCATCATGATCGGAGCATGGTCCGCCATATGCACCATTGTCGTGCCAACTTGCACTGGCTTAACGCATCCCGAGGTTGTGGGGGACACCGTTGCCGTGCCATCTTGCATGGGCTTGACCATCGTCGATGGGGACGTGGTTGCCGGGATGTGCCTCCCCACATGTGGGCCTTCATCACCTCCTAGTCGACAGGCCTCGAGAACGTCATTGTCGGGGTGTGGCATGTCACTGAAGGGATGGTTCCTGTGGAGGGGCTCCGTGCCTCTTGCATGAAATGGGTGGTTGTCGGGCCGTTGTCGCAGGCACCCTGAGCTCTCTTGCATGGTCTTGATACTTAGCAGCATCATTGCCGGCCCATGGTCCACGTCTGCCTGCCCGACATTTGCCTTTGTCGCGATTGCCTCTTCGGCTATTATCGTGCGGCAATCCCGGGCCCAGTGGGCCGGCTTGCTGTAGTAGTGGCACTGGTTTTGGTCACCATTACCGTCGGAGCTTCGCCCAGGACCGTCATGTTGCTAGCACAACCCTGGCTTGTGACCGCAGTTGCGGCCACCGCTCTGGTGGTATCCTCCACCTCTGCCGCGAGTTCCGCTTCCCGTGGGGGCGCCTCCCCCACTGCCAGAAGAGCCGTCACGGCCGCGCTACTTAAGCACGCGTTCCACTGCTCCCTTGTGAGTAGTAGTTCGCCACAAGCGCGTTCGTCGACTTCATTGTTACGCTCCTCGACGATCTTGAGGCAGCCTACCAGCTCCTCAATTGTCATGGTGAAGAGATCCACCAAGCCCTCGATGGACCAGGCCAGCTGCTTGTACTGCCCGAGGACGACACGGAGGAATTTGAGAAGCACCCTCTTATCATCGATGGGATCCCCGAGCGTTGCGAGCTCGTTGATGAGACCATGCCGCCGCATGGCAAAGTGGTCAACTTGCTCACTGGCCATGAACTAGATTTTCTCATACTAGAGGCAGAAGTTTGTGCCTTCAACTCTCGTACGCGCTCTATGCCAATGCGTAGAGTCTTGATGGTGTCCCACGCTTCCTTGGCCGCCTTCTCGGTACCACGGGTGGGCACCATCTCCGGTGGGACGGAGCGCATGATTGCGTTCTTTGCCAGCCGGTCTTCATCAGGCATCGCCAGTTTCCATAGCTTTCCACATATGTCGCGGCTCTACGATGACCTTCATTAGCAGCGACAAAATTGGGTAGTTGGTGCGTGTAAGGAGGGGGAAGGAGGTGTGGTCATACCCACGTCGCGCACAGAGCGTGGCACACCCAGCTCGCCTTCTGGCCTGCGTCATAGCGCGAGCGCATCGGCCGCACGCACCTCCCTCAGCCGCGATCTGCTTGGCGGTCTTGGAGGTGTCGCCAGCGACGCCATCCTTCAGCATATACTTTGGAATGGCAATCTGGAGCTCTGATACCAATTGTTAGCCCAAACTAGGATCGGATGCCTGCCGCCGGAATGAGCTCGCCCAAGGTGCTCCAGTGTCGAGTAATGGAGGAGGAGGAGGAGGAGGAGCATATGAGATATTTCTGGGCCTTGTTCCATATTGCCGCTTGCTTCACTACTCTCACTGAGAGCGTTCCATTCCTTTTATACTAGTTATAGAGTAATAGAATACTACCTGCCTACTCTAGACAAGACCATTCCATGACGTTTCCTTTTGACCTCAAGTAACCTCTTTATTCATTAGAAAATAGAGTTACAAGACCATTCCATGACATCATCATGGTGTGGTTAGAATAGTGATTAAAGACCACTATTCCTTACGTGCCGCCTGTGTCATGAATGTGACACAGGTGTGCGGTATGGACTGCCCCATGTGTACACATGGGCCCAACTGGGCCACCCCAGCACGGCCAGCCCTTTGTCGGGCTTCCCTTGTCGGGGGCGGGGTTGAACCCAACAATATCATCCCTCAAAAAAGTGAGAAAGGTGTGGTAGCTCCCGGGCATCACTACTAGGGAAAACCTTATACACAGAACTTTAGCAGTAGCGCGTGTTAAAAAAGCACGTTAGTGCTAAGTAGCAGTAGCGCGCTGGCATAAACAGCGCTACAGATACAATTGTAGCAGTAGTGCGCCTGAAGATAAAAGCGCCACTACTAAAATCCCCCATGCTAAGCCGATAGGCTACACATAGTAGTAGCAATCTACGGCGAACAGCGCTACCACTACTTGCTTTGTAGCAGCGCGTTTACGCAGAAAGGCGCTACTGCTAGAGGAAATAAAATTGAATGGAAAGCAAATAGAAAAGTAAATGAAAAGGAAAGAAATATAAAAAGGAGAAAGGAAAAAATAAAATGTAAAGAAAAATAAATGAAAAAGGGGGAAAAAGAGAAAGGAATAGCAGTAGCGCATATCCGGGAACGCGCTATAGCTAACTTAGCAGTAGCGCACTTCCTGGAACGCGCTACTGCTACTTTTGACTTAACCGCGCGGTTCGTTCTTCCCCACGGCCACTTCTCCCAAATCCCAACTCCTCCGCTGTCGCCGTGCCGTCGCCCGTCGGCCGCCGCGCGCTCTTCCGTCGCTCTCCGCACACCCTCGACGCCGCCCCCGACCTCGGATTCGACGACGCCGCTGACCCCGACCTCGACGCCGCCCTCCACTGCGTGCCCGAGCCCCGACCTCGACCTCGACGCCGCCTGCCCCTCCCTCGCCGCTGGCACCGAGGTGAGCACGCCTGCTCCCCCCTCCCCTACCTCTGCCTAGGGTTCTTCAAATTTTAATTGCATCAAATTAGTTAGGGTTCATCTATGGGTGGAAACGAATCGGATGCGGATCGGATAGTGCTCTTACCACTTCCATTTTCATATTTACAAAATGAATACGAATGCGAATACGGATGTTATCGGATACGGATGCGGCTAGGATGTTTTCTTGATTCGGAACGGATATGAATAATAGCGACATGCATATTGCTTAAGTGTATTAGTCAATAGCTATGTGACATGAAGTATTCAACTTGTGACATACAATAAGTCAATGATAAATAGGTTTATGAATAAACACTATAGTAATGCATAATAATTTCTAAGATTAGGGCAGTAGTTCCTAGGTACTAATTAGTTAGTAAGAATTAGGTACTAATTACGTACTAGTTTATTTTTATTTATAGTAAGTTTATTTTTACTAAGAACTAGTTGAATTAATATAACTAGTTGAACATGTACATTTGTTGTTATTTTTTTAGTTAAAGCAATTATTCCCGCATCGACGTCGACGATGCCTATCCCGCATCCTCGTCATCGACTGGGCGGAGGACACCTGCTTGACCAGATGGGCCATGTCCGGGATTGGGCTCCGCCGGGCTGGTACTGGGAGGCGCTACCTACCGGGGGGCCCAGCTTGGTGAGGAGTCAGCCCGTCGTTGACCCGAACCTTCTTTGGTGGCGGTCGCGTGGCCAGTGACGGTCCATAGGCTTGAGGACCCCGCGGAGGTGGTACTTCACCGTGTCAGCGAGGAGGACGCGCACATCCGTCGCTACTTGGTTGCGTTGGAGCACAAGTTCTCCAATACCTGGCAGGTTCTCCAGGGATCTCACTGGAGCTATGATCCTGTGATGGTTCCTTCTCTTTGGGTGTCCACCGCCCGCGCCGATACCCGTCGTTCGCTAGGGTTTTAGTTGTATTAGTGATGTTATATGTATGATACTATTCGGGATGTATTAGTGATAATATTCGATGATGTACGGACGCAAGAGATGATTAACTTTTGCTTATTGAATGCATGCTAATTTGAATACTTATTTATTTTATGATTTGGTTTAGCTTATTGAATGCTCATGTCAATATGAGTCCTATAAGATATTTTGAAATGTATATCTTGTGTTGCTCAAATAGGATATGTGCTTGCCCAAGTGGCCGGTCATGTTTGCAGGTTACACCTCCGAGTGGCCTATGTTTTGCCGGAATGTTGATTCATTTCCATTCCGGCAAATTTCAAGCAATCGATATGTCCTATTTTAGCAAAGGTCATGCCGGATTTTTCCGTGAATTTTGGCATGACTTGTGCCAGAATATGTAGGAAATATTGAGTGCCCCAGATTTGTGTGTTGAGTATCCTGGTAGCTGCCTTCGATCGATTTTCAGTTAATGTTTCAACTATGAACATAGGAAATGTCTGACGACGAAAAGGATTTCGGTTTTGCGAATACTGCGAAGACGAGCGCGGCCTGTGCGACAGAATCTTCCTAGATGATGATAGGCGCTTCAGCATCAAGCTGGACGAGAACTTCGAAGTGGATACAGTAAGTCACAACGACAAGTCTTTTTTCGTAATTAAGCATGACATCTGCTTCATTTGCTTCAACTTATAATTTAATTTTTTTACTATTCTACTAGCGTATCCCCTGCCATGTGATACGTCTCCGTCGTATCTATAATTTTTTATTGTTCCATGCCAATATTCTACAACTTTCATATACTTTTGGCAACTCTTTATACTATTTTTGGGACGAACATATTGATCCAGTGCCCAGTGCCAGTTCCTGTTTGTTGCATGTTTTTTGTTTGCAGAAAATGCATATCAAACGGAGTCCAAATGGGATAAAAACTGACGGAGATTGTTTTTAGAATATTTGTGATTTTTGGGAAGAAGAATCAACGCGATACGATGCCCGAGGGGGCCACGAGGCAGGGGGCGCGCCCCAGGGGGTCAGGCGCACCCTGGACCCTCGTGGCCACCCCTTAAGGCGGTTGGAGCCCTTCTTTCGCCGCAAGAAAGCTAACTTCCGGATAGAGATCGTGTCCAAAATTCAGACCAATCGGAGTTACGGATCTCCGGTTATAAAAGAAACGGTGAAAGGCCAGATCTGAGAACGCAGAAATAGAGAGAGACAGAGAGACAGATCCAATATCGAAGGGGCTCTCGCCCCTCCCACGCCATGGAGACCATGGACCAGAGGGGAAACCCTTCTCCCACCAAGGGAGAAGGTCAAGGAAGAAGAAGGAGGGGGGCTCTCTCCCCCTCGCTTCCGGTTGCGCCGGAACGCCGCCGGGGCCATCATCATCACCGCGATCTTCACCAACACCTCCGCCATCTTCACCAACATCCCCATCACCTTCCCCCTCTATCTACAGCGGTCCACTCTCCCGCAACCCGCTGTACCCTCTACTTGAACATGGTGCTTTATGCTTCATATTATTATCCAATGATGTGTTGCCATCCTATGATGTCTGAGTAGATTTTCGTTGTCCTATCGGTGGTTGATGAATTGCTGATTGATTTAATTTGCTTGTGGTTATGTTGCTGTCCTTTGGTGCCCATCATATGAGCGCGAGCGTGGATCACACCATAGGGTTAGTTGTATGTTGATAGGACTATGTATTGGAGGGCAAGAGTGAAAGAAGCTTCTACCTAGCATAGAAATTGATGCATACGGGATTGAAGGGGGACCAATATATCTTAATGCTATGGTTGGGTTTTACCTTAATGAATGTTATTAGTTGCGGATGCTTGCTAATAGTTCCAATCATAAGTGCATAGAATTCCAAGTCAGGGATGACATGCTAGCAGTGGCCTCTCCCACATAAAACTTGCTATCGGTCTAGTAAAGTAGTCAATTGCTTAGGGACAATTTCGCAACTCCTACCACCACTTTTCCACACTCGCTATACTAAATTTAGTGTTTCTTTATCTAAACAACCCCTACTTTTTATTTACGCGCTCTTTATTATCTTGCAAACCTATCCAAAAACACCTACAAAGTACTTCTAGTTTCATACTTGTTCTAGGTAAAGCGAACGTCAAGCGTGCGTAGAGTTGTATCGGTGGTCGATAGAACTTGATGGAATATTTGTTCTACCTTTAGCTCCTCGTTGGGTTCGACACTCTTACTTATCGAAAGAGGCTACAATTGATCCCCTATACTTGTGGGTTATCAAGACCTTTTTCTGGCGCCGTTGCCGGGGAGTCATAGCATGGGGTGAATATTCTCGTGTGTGCTTGTTTGCTTTATCACTAAGTAATTTTTTATTTGCTGTTCTTAGTTGTTTTCCATCTTTAGTTATGGGTAGGAAACACAAAATACCAAAAAAATTAGTTGTACCTACTGAACCAATGGTTGAAGAACCACTCAAAATCTATCACAGTCCTGAAGCTTTTTACTTGGATCATCTTCGATCCCTATGTGCTCGTGCTGAAACCCCAACTAGCTTAGTTGAGGGCAAATCTTTAGATGAGCATGCTTGTTATGTGCGACATCGCATATCTCAAAAAGGGAAATTTTTACTGGATCAAATTCATCGTTTGCAATGCTATGCTTGGAATTTATGTGAAATATATGATTTTACTTGTTGTTCTGAAGACCCTAAGAAACACCTTCCCTACCAATGGTTGTTTAGTGTTAATGGAATTGTATCTTCGTATGCTAAGGGTGTTTATAATTACAATGATGTTCAACAAATTAAAGAATTTGTTGCTTTTAAGGGTGCTTAAGAAATTGCTTCTTTAATTGAAAAGTATGATGCTACTCTTTACAAATCTGAAATTTTTGCCATACTTGAATATTGTTATGATAATTATGCTTCTAATGCCTATGTTAAACCATATATTGAGGACTCCTCCGCTGTCCAAGAAGAGACTAATATTTTGCAGGAGTCTATGGAAGAAGAAATTGATGAAACTGTGAGCTCATTGGATGAAAAAGATGATGAGGAGAGCGAAGAACAAAAGGAGGAAGAGCGGATTAGCTACCCGTGCCCACCTTCTAATGAGAGTAACTCTTCAACTCATACATTGTTTAATTTCCCTTCGTGCTTACCGAAGAATGATTGCTATGATGATTGTTATGATCCCGTTGATTCTCTTGAAATATCCCTTTTTGATGATGCTTGCTATGCTTGTGGCCAAGATGCCAATATGAATTATGCTTATGGAGATGAACTTGCTATAGTTCCTTCTGTTAAACATGAAATTGTTGCTATTGCACCCACGCATGATAGTCCTATTATCTTTTTGAATTCTCCCGACTACACGGAGAAGTTTGCCTTTATTAAGGATTATATTGATGGGTTGCCTTTTACCGTTGCACATGATGATTTTGATGAATATAATATGCATGTGCTTGCTGCTCCTACTTGCAATTATTATGAGAGAGGAACTATATCTCCACCTCTCTATGTTTCTAATATGATAAAATTGCAAGAAACTGCTTATACTATGCATTGGCCTTTACTATGTGTGCATGAATTATTCTTTTATGACATGCCGATGCATAGGAAGAGAGTTAGACTTCGTCATTACTTGATATATGTTGCTTGGTGTTCACTACTAAATGCCAAATCATTGCTAATTCAAATTGGCTTTGATATACCTTGGGATCCGGGTGGATCCATTACTTGAGCACTTTACGCCTAGCTTAATGGCTTTAAAGGAAGCGCTGCCAGGGAGACAACCTGGAAGTTTTAGAGAGTCATTTATTTCTGTTGAGTGCTTTTACAAAGTTTAAAAACAAAAAATAAATAAAGAGGGGAACCTAAATTTTTTTCAAAAAAGAAAAACGAAAGTGAGAAAGACGAGCATTGTTAAAGTGGGAGCTAGCCTTGAACTTTGTTCATGCTCATGGAAACTTTGTGAATCTTGATTACATAAACTTTTCAAAAAAAATAATTATCCACTTGTACAATTCCATTGTATTATAAAAATAATGTGCCAAGGTTTGCATTTAGGATGTTTACAATGCTTGTTGGTTTGTACGGTGCAGGACAGAAACTTTGGCTGTAGTGTACGATTTTTCATTTTTTACTGGAACGTCAAACGATTCTGATTCTTTTTGCACTGTCTTTCTATAAAAATTGTTTATTTTTCCTAATTTTGGCAGAATTTGTCAAGTACCAGAAGTACGGTTGATGTTCAGATTGTTACAGACTGTTCTGTTTTAGACAGATTCTGTTTTCGATGCATAGTTTTCTTGTTTTGATGAAACTATCAATTTCTATCAGTGGATTAAGCCATGGAAAAGTTATATTACAGTAGCTACAATGCAAAAACAAAATATGAATTGGTTTTCAACAGTACTTAGAGTGGTGATTTGCTTTATTATACTAACGGATCTTACCGAGTTTTCTGTTGAAGTTTTGTGTGGATGAAGTGTTCAATGATCGAGAAGGTCTCGATATGAGGAAAAGGAGGAGAGGCAAGAGCTCAAGCTTGGGGATGCCCAAGGCACCCCAAGTAAATATTCAAGAAGACTCAAGCGTCTAAGCTTGGGGATGCCCCAGAAGGCATCCCATCTTTCTTCAACAAGTATCGGTATGTTTTCAGATTCGTTTCGTTCATGCGATATGTGCAAATCTTGGAGCATCTTTTGCATTTAGTTTTCATTTTTCTTTTATGCACCATGCTGGTATGAGATAGTCCATGGTTGATTTATATAATGCTCATTGCACTTCACTTATATTTTTTGAGTATGACTTTATAGAATGCTTCATGTGCTTCACTTATATCATTTGAAGTTTGGATTGCCTGTTTCTCTTCACATAGAAAACCGCCATTTGTAGAATGCTCTTTTGCTTCACTTATATTCGTTAGAGCGTGGGCATATCTTTTGTAGAAAGAATTAAACTCTCTTGCTTCACTTATATCTATTTAGAGAGATGACAGGAATGGGTCATTCACATGGTTAGTCATAAAATCCTACATAAAACTTGTAGATCACTGAGTATGATATGTTTGATTCCTTGCAATAGTTTTGTGATATAAAGATGGTGATATTAGAGTCATGCTAGTGGGTAGTTGTGGATTGTAGAAATACTTGTGTTGAAGTTTGTGATTCCCGTAGCATGCACGTATGGTGAACCGTTATGTAACGAAGTTGGAGCATGAGGTATTTATTGATTGTCTTCCTTATAAGTGGCGGTCGGGGACGAGCGATGATCTTTTCCTACCAATCTATCCCCCTAGGGGCATGCGTAGTAGTACTTTGCTTCGAGGGCTAATAAAATTTTGCAATAATTATATGAGTTCTTTATGACTAATGTGAGTCCATCGATTATACGCACTCTCACCCTTCCATCATTGCTAGCCTCTTCGGTACCGTGCATTGCCCTTTCTCACCTCGAGAGTTGGTGCAAACTTCGCCGGTACATCCAAACCCCGTGATACAGTACGCTCTATCACACATAAACCTCATTATATCTTCCTCAAAACAGCCACCATACCTACCTATCATGGCATTTCCATAGCCATTCCGAGATATATTGCCATGCAACTTCCATCATCATCATATACATGACTTGAGCATTTATTGTCATATTGCTTTGCATGATCGTAAGATAGCTAGCATGATGTTTTCATGGCTTGTCCGTTTTTTGATGTCATTGCTACGCTAGATCATTGCACATCCCGGTACACCGCCGGCGGCATTCATATAGAGTCATGTCTTTGTTCTGGTATCGAGTTGTAATATTGAGATGTAAGTAAATAAAAGTGTGATGATCATCATTATTAGAGCATTGCCCAAAAAAATAGAGGCCAAAGAAGCCTAAATAAAAAAAGGGCCAAAGAAGCCCGCAAAAAAAAGAAAAAAAAGGAAAAAGAAGAAGAAGAAGGGGGAATGTTACTATCCTTTTACCACACTTGTGCTTCAAAGTAGCACCATGTTCTTCATATAGAGAGTCTCTTGAGTTATCACTTTTATATACTAGTGGGAATTTTCATTATAGAACTTGGCTTGTATATTCCGATGATGGGCTTCCTCAAATGCCCGAGGTCTTCATGAGCAAGCAAGTTGGATGCACACCCACTTAGTTTCAAGTTTGAGCTTTCATACACTTATAGCTCTTAGTGCATCCGTTGCTTGGCAATCCCTACTCCTCACATTGATATCAATTGATGGGCATCTCCAGAGCCCGTTGATTAGCAGCGTCGATGTGAGACTTTCTCCTTTTTTGTCTTCTCCACACAACCTCCAACATCATATTCTATTCCACCCATAGTGCTATGTCCATGGCTTGCGCTCATGTATTGCGTGAGGGTTAAAAAGGCTGAAGCGCGTTAAAAAGTATGAACCAATTGCTTGGCTTGACATCGGGGATGTGCATGATGTGAATATTTTGTGTGGTGAAGATGGAGCATAGCCAGACCATATGATTTTTTAGGGATAACTTTCTTTGGCCATGTTATTTTGAAAAGACATGATTGCTTTATTAGTATGCTTGAAGTATTATTGTCTTAATGTCAAATGATAGACTATTCTTTGAATCACTCGCGTCTTTAATATCCATGCCAAGATTAGATTATGTGATCAAGATTATGCTAGGTAGCATTCCACATCAAAAATTATATTTATTATCATTTACCTACTCGAGGACGAGCAGGAATTAAGCTTGGGAATGCTGATACGTCTCCGTCGTATCTATAATTTTTGATTGTTCCATGCCAATATTCTACAACTTTCATATACTTTTGTCAACTTTTTATACTATTTTTGGGACTAACATATTGATCCAGTGCCCAGTGCCAGTTCCTGTTTGTTGCATGTTTTTTGTTTCGCAGAAAATCCATATCAAACGGAGTCCAAACGGGATAAAAACTAACGGAGATTTTTTTGGAATATTTGTGATTTTTGGGAAGAAGAATCAACGCGATACGATGCCCGAGGGGGCCACGAGGCAGGGGGCGCGCCCTGGACCCTCGTGGCCACCCCTTAAGGCGGTTGGAGCCCTTCTTTCGCCGCAAGAAAGCTAATTTCCGTATAGAGATCGTGCCCAAAATTCAGCCCAATCGGAGTTACGGATCTCGAATTATAAAAGAAACAGTGAAAGGCCAGATCTGAGAACGGAGAAACAGAGAGAGACAGAGAGACAGATCCAATCTCGGAGGGGCTCTCGCCCCTCCCACGCCATGGAGACCATGGACCATAGCGGAAACCCTTCTCCCACCTAGGGAGAAGGTCAAGGAAGAAGAATAAGGAGGGGGGCTCTCTCCCCCTCGCTTCCGGTGGCGCCGGAACGCCGCCGGGGCCATCATCATCACCAAAACCTCCGCCATCTTCACCAACATCCCCATCACCTTCCCCCCCTCTATCTACAGCGATCCACTCTCCCGCAACCCGATGTACCCTCTACTTGAACATGGTGCTTTATGCTTCATATTATTATCCAATGATGTGTTGCCATCCTATGATGTCTGAGTAGATTTTCGTTGTCCTATCGGTGGTTGATGAATTGCTATGATTGATTTAATTTGCTTGTGGTTATGTTGCTGTACTTTGGTGCCCATCATATGGGCGCGCGCGTGGATCGCACCATAGGGTTAGTTGTATGTTGATAGGACTATGTATTGAAGGGCAAGAGTGACAGAAGCTTCTACCTAGCATAGAAATTGATGCATACGGGATTGATGGGGGACCAATATATCTTAATGCTATGGTTGGGTTTTACCTTAATGAACGTTAGTAGTTGTGGATGCTTGCTAATAGTTCCAATCATAAGTGCATAGAATTCCAAGTCAGGGATGACATGCTAGCAGTGGCCTCTCCCACATAAAACTTGCTATCGGTATAGTAAAGTAGTCAATTGTTTAGGGACAATTTCGCAACTCCTACCACCACTTTTCCACACTCGCTCTACTAACTTTATTGTTTCTTTATCTAAACAGACCCTAATTTTTATTTACGTGCTCTTTATTATCTTGCAAACTTATCCAAAAACACCTACAAAGTACTTCTAGTTTCATACTTGTTCTAGGTAAAGCGAACGTCAAGCGTGCGTAGAGTTGTATCGGTGGTCGATAGAACTTGATGGAATATTTGTTCTAACTTTAGCTCCTCGTTGGGTTCGACACTCTTACTTATCGAAAGAGGCTACAATTGATCCCCTATACTTGTGGGTTATCACCATGCAAGAGGTTTTGTCTTGGATAAGATAGGTTCCAGTCCTATGAAAACTACTATGGAGGTAAAGAGAATTTACTTGAAGGCCGAGCATGGTTATACTTTTCACGCAAAATTATACAACGCAGACACCTACACCTATTTTGAATGCAAAACTTGGCAAGCACTATGCAAGACTTATGCATTTGAGCCTGATATGGTTATCACCTTTGATATTCGTCTGGAAGATGATATTGAAGGTAATATCGACATCTGGGTCGATGTGTAGACGCCTCTAGTTATACCATTATGTGAGTTTCTCAACCATATTTATGTCTTCGATATTGTTTATTCAAAAATAGTTGACAACTAATTTCTATTGACAGCTTATTTCCATTCAAGCAAACATGTCCGGCGCTTGGTAGACATGACCGTCCACTGTCCCGGGGCTGAAATAAACTGCGAGGAGATAGGTCATTATGTTTCATGGCTTGAGGATCTTCATACTGTCAAGACAAATTATTTTTCTGGACTTAAAAATCTTAGTACTCAAAACGTGCGACCAATAGTGTTCGTATTGAACTACGGTCACATCTATTTAGGAAACATGGTAAATTTTTGACTAGTTGTCCTCAGTGCATCTTTTGCATACATTATTTTTTAAGCTAAACTTCATTGCTAAGTATGTTACTATATGATGTTCTTCAACAGGGACTCCCGATGAATGTTGTGCCTCATTGGATCGAGACTAAAGGTCGCATGAGAATGGTTAGCTTACGGCCAAGATATCCTACAATGCACTTTAGTGCATTTAGGATTTTTAAAAGCGAGGAATGCTTAATAGTGAAAGACTGGAGCAAAATTGTGAACGATCGCAGAGAAATACTAGGGGGCAGCAATCAGAAGCGCAACCCACGATTAGGAGACAGGTTCATCTGCATGCTCCAACATGATGAAGCAGGAGTGCTACACATGTTTTATGCTATTTTACCTGAGAGAGCAGCAGGAGTGATTAGTTAGCTAGAAATGAGTTTGAAGATGATGATGTGCTACACTATGACTATGATGATTAAATAGCTAGTGTTGGTGGTAATGACTATGATGATTATTATTAGCTAGTGTTGGTGGTGATTAGATAGCTACCGCAGCTAGTGTTGGTGGTGATTAGCTAGCTTGAATGAGTTTGAAGATAATGATGTGCTACACTATGACTATGATTATTAAACAACTACTGTTGGTGGCAATGACTATGATGATGATTAAATAGCTTGTGTTGGCGGATTAAATTCAAGTGAAGGCAACATGTGATGCACATCGAAAGTACTACTAGTCCAAACTAGATCAAGTTTGGATTAGTAGTATACTTTTGACATGCACCACATGTTGCCTCCACTTGAACCTAACCCATCTTCATTTGACACACTGTTATGGACATAATGATATAACAACCTCATAATTGGTATTGTACCAAAATTTATATAACGATATATAAATACACTAAAAATAAAAAAATGAAAAATAAATAAATACTAGTAGCGATGGAGAGTAAACACGCTACTACTAGCTAGATTAGCAGTAGCGCGGGAGTGAACACACGCTGCGGCTATATGTCTTAGCAGTAGCGTGTGTCGCACGCGCTACTGCCAAGGAATAGCTGTAGCGCCTTACTAGTAGCGCTATGTCCCGCGCTATGTCCCGCGCTACTAGTAGGCACTAAACCCGCGCTACTACTAGGGTTTTGCTAGTAGTGTGTCCCTATTCCCTTTGTGAACAGTAAATTCAAATAAATAGATTTTTCTTAACTAAATCTGAAGTTTGGTACGAAAAATTGCAAGCTCCTACAAAGTCTGATCATATGTGATGTTGCAAGTTTTCAGATTTTTTTTCTGAATTTTATTTTATTTTTCCTGAATTTACCAAAAAGACTTTCGCCCCGCTTTATATATAAAGCACCAAACAACAAGCACCCAGTACAAACACACGCCACGCCACCGCAACACACGCATACACCCAGGGTAAGATACATAGGCGCTGAGCGCGGCAACACCACCCCTAGCACTACCTCCACGCAGAGATGAAGCTACATATGACGAGCCATGCGCTCCAAGGTGGCGCCTTCAGGAAGGGAACGACACCGGCGCGCCACCACCGCCCGATCCAAGGATCAGAGTTCCCCCCGGAGCCGCATGACAGGCAATGAGAGTCGCCGCGACGCCTTCAAGAAGGGAACGATCTTCGCCGCCGCCAGTCCGTCCGAAGACAGAACATGTTTTCACCTCGGCCAACACTCACCGCCACCGAACGCCACCCCCCGGCAACCACGTCACCCACACGGCCATGGTGACCGGGCAACACCAAGGCACGGGCTCTGCCCACGAGCACCACGCTACCACCACCAGGGCCGCCGCCCCAGCATCCAAGACCTCGACACCACCTCACCCGAGACCCGTCGCACCCCAACAAAAGAGACGAGCAGAAAGGTCTCACCTTTCGCACCCCTGGGCGACCCCCAGCGTCGAGACGCAATAGGTCGGCCAAAATTGGCATCCACCGACCCGTCCTGCTGCCCCGAGCGCGAGACGAGCTCGATCCTGCAGCATCGACAGGGGGACGAGGTCATTCCTGCTGCACCATGCGCGAGACGAGCTCGGTCCTGCAGCACCGGGGTGCGAGATGAGCAGTGGACCGCAGCTGGGAGAGGACCAGCCCATTGATGGGAGTAGCGCCCGGACGATGAGGAGATGGGGTGAAGGTCGAGACGGCCCGACCGTGAAGCCGCCACGACACTGGGAGGACACCACCGAGACCTCCCCATGCCGCCGCCCACGGCCGGAGCAGCGGCCACGCCCGGCCGCTGCCCTACCCGCGTCGCCCGTCGAGCTCCAAGCGCCGGAGCCGCCGGGCATGCACCACCGGAGCCACGCGCCGCCGGCAGGCCCCCAACGCCAAATCCGGCCGGATCCGGCAAGAGACCGGCCGCGCGCCACCTCCCGAGACGGGAGCATCGTAGCCACCCCGCCGCGCGCGGAACGAAGGTAGCCGGAGCGCCGCCACCAGCAGGCCACCCCGCCGACCCGTGAGACCGTCGCCGCGCCGCTGGACCCCGCGGACGTCCAGCGCCGCCACTCGAAGGGGCCTCCCCGCGCCGGCGCCCACAAGCGGATGGGGAAGAAGGGCCCCGCCGCCGCTGTGGCCACCGGGCTTTGCAGGCACGCGCGGGCGCGCCGCGGGAGGGGAGGGGAGGAGAGGGGGGCGGAGGGGAGCGGGGCGGGCTAGGAGGCGCGCGCCCGGCGGTCGGCGGCGGCGGGGTAGGGAACCCTAGCGGGGGTCGTGGGGGGTGGAAGAGAAAGCCCCACAGAGAACAGTTAGTCCCTTTTTCTGAATTTACTGGTTATAGAGGGTGTAGGGGCACCTGGAAGCTGAAAAACCACTCTCTTATCAATAATACGTTTTCGCTAACTTAGCAGTGGAGTTGCATTTCCGTTCACCGCATACGTGTATATATATTCTTACCAGCGAGCGGAAAGCTTGAAACACATCACTGCAGTATTGACATGGAGGTGCTAATTAGTTTATGCCTCGTAGCCCTTGCCACGGTGTTGGTCACTTGGCTTCTCAAGCTCAAAGCTTCCTCCAGTGGTAGAAGCAAGGCCAAGCAGGAGTTGCCTCCCGGACCATGGACGCTTCCTATCATCGGCAGCCTCCACCACGTCCTCAGCCTCCTCCCACACCGCACCATTACAAAGCTGTCTCGCCGGCATGGGCCATTGATGCTCCTGAAGCTAGGGGAGGTCTCGACGGTGATCGTTTCCAGCGCTGAGGGGGCAGCGCTGGTGATGAAGACCAACGACCTCGCGCTCGCAGGCCGGCCCTGTAGCGTCACGCTGGACATCGCTGGCCGTGGTGGCAAGGGCCTCCTCTTCGCCCCCTACGGCGACCATTGGCGCCAGATGCGCAAGCTGTGTGTCGTGGAGCTCCTCAGCTCCAAGCAGGTCAAACGCATGGAGGGCATCCGGGCCAAGGAGGTCGGCGACCTCGTCCGCTCCATCACGGCCTCCGCCGGTGCTACCGTCAACATCAGCGAGATGGTGGCCGCGCTCAGCAACGACGTCATCTCGCAGGCAGTTTTCGGTGGCAAGTTCCCGCAGCAGGAAGAGTACCTCCGCGAGTTGGACGAGGTGTTCCGGCTGCTGGGTGGCTTTTGCCTCGTCGACCTCTTCCCGTCATCACCGTTATCACGGTGGCTGAGCAATGGCGAGCGCCACATGAAGAGGAGCTGTGCTCGCATCCATCAGATAATCGCTGAGATTATCAAGGGGCGCAAAGAGTCGCTGAATCCCGGCAACGGTGCCACCGACGACGAGGATCTCCTTGACGTGCTGCTCAGGCTGCAGGAGGAGGCCTCGTTGGCATTCCCTCTAACGACTGACACCATCGGCGCCGTCTTGTTTGTGAGTAAATTTTTATGACAGTCTATATATATTATACTGTACTCCCTCCATTCTAAAATAAATGATTCAACTTTGTACTAATTTTAGTGCAAAATTAGTATAAAGTCAGGTCATCTATTTTGGAACCGAGGGAGTACTTGTTAGTATTAATGTTTTGTGAACCATACAGTTCCGTTCAATGAATAATTTTCTTCTTACTACTATAGTACTGATTTATATGTATATATATACTGCCACTACCCACCAGGACATGTTTGCAGCCGGCACAGAAAGCACATCGACCGTTTTGGAGTGGACTATGTCGGAACTGGTGATTCACCCGGAAGCTATGGCTAAGGCACAACAAGAGGTTCGGCAGGTCCTAGGTGAAAAAAGGGCTATAATTACTAACAGAGACCTTGGAGAACTCCACTACCTACGGATGGTTATCAAAGAAGTTCTTAGGTTGCATCCACCAGGCCCATTAGTCCCCCGCCGGGCTAGAGAGGACTGTAAAATGATGGGATACAACATTCTCAAAGGCACCAATGTGTATGTTAATGTGTTCGGAATTTCTAGAGATCCAACATACTGGAAGAACCCTGAAGAGTTTAAGCCCGAGAGATTTGAAAACAACAGCATAGATTACAATGGGACATACTTTGAATACACCCCCTTTGGGTCTGGGCGACGGCTGTGCCCAGGAATGTTGTTCAGCACGTCGACCTTGGACATCGTATTGGCCAACCTATTGTATCACTTCAACTGGATACTTCCTGATGGAGCTTCACTTGACATGTCCGAGAAATTTGGCCTGACGGTAAACAAAAGGTATGACCTGAAGCTCAGAGCCGTTCCACACATGTGGAACTATGAAGTTCAGTCGGAGTGATGCAGAAGTTATGGTATTTATCTATATGTCAATCCTATGATGACGCATCTTCAGCTTCAACATTTGCACTCTACTACATTGTAGCTTTCTGCTTTAGAATAAGAGAAGTTCCGTTGAGAACATTGTCGTATATGTAGTACTATATTGTTTGAGAGCTTTCAAAACATGATTGTAATAATTCTAGATAAGATTGTGGACTTCTAAGAGTTTTTTTAATTTGCATCAAGAATTAGCCTCATCTTTTACACGGTCATGCACATATACATGGCTCCTTGATCCGAACACATAAATATAAATGTGAAAGTGTGTATAGATCTTGTCCTCGGTGCAGTCAGCCATGATCTCATTGAGTCGGGCACGGTATCCGCCAAAGTCACCAACTACGTGGGGAAGTTGTAGCCTCCCGAAGTCTCTTCCTCATGAAGTCACTCTGAATAATGTTCCAGCACATACTATAGAAGCCCCTCGTAAATCCGTCCGGCCCGGCGCATTGACTTAACAACCTTTTCCACCTCCTCACAAGTGAACGGGGCCTCAAGATGAGAAATGTCCAGCGCTGATAAGTTCAGGCATAAAGGTTCAGAGAGCACGCATGTTCCGGGGCTGAGCTCATGATGCTAGCATAGTACTCATTCACCACGACCGCAATCTTGTCCTGCCTGTGAAGATCTCCTCGTTGTTACGCAAAATCGTGATTGCGTTCTTTCTTCAGCGATGGATGGCATGCTGATGGTAAAACTGTGTGCTCACGTCCCATTCCCGAAGGCATAACAACTTTGATTTCTGTCTGGCGATTGATCTCTACGGAGAAGAGCCCTAGGAGCTCGCCTTTAAGGACCTCGCGCAGCCTAATTCCAATTCCACGAGAGAGAGAGAGAGAGAGAGAGAGAGAGAGAGAGTTCTCAAGTCTGCTGCCAAATCTAATCATCGGATTAGAGTAAGTTCAATAGAAGGTTTATAGCCCGTTTACATGGCAACTTTGCCTGTGTAAAGGAGAGAGACATGAAAAAGTAACGGGAGCGGGCTTTCATGCGAGAGCCTAGCTATATGCGTGCTCCTAGGCAAATGCAATAAATGTGAAGAAAGAGATAGAGAAAAGATGAGAAAAAATACTAATCTTATAGACAACCTCATAGCTAACCTTGTTGTATGAGTGACTATATGTGTCGGCTATAGATGATATGGCAACATCTTATAGCCAGCAGTTGACTTTATTATTAATCATGCTCTTAGTTTCAAGGCGAAACTTAACAATGCCTATCCACTTGTCACTCCAAATTTTAACGAGGTGACATATCCAAGTGGTATTTGAATTTATTATTACTTGTGACGCATCTTAGCTCCTCTCTTCCTTGGTGAGTTGTGACCGGTGGGACTTTCCCCTCTCTCCCCCGCGCCACTCCCGCTAGAGGACGGGGGATTCCTTGCCTCGCCGGCCTCCACCCCTCTCCCTTCAACAGCTCTCCCCCGTCGCCGCCAAGAGGTGCCACTGGGCAAAGCCCGGCCGGCTTAGGCAGCAGCGGGGTTGCGTCTTCCTCTCTGCTCGGTGCACCTGGCTGGCGCGGGATGGCGAGCCGACGGAGACGTGGAGCTGGTGCGGGGCTCAGTGGCGCGATGCCGGGTGCGCTGGGTGGCCGCGACGTCTATTGACGATGGCTCGGTGACTCCCTGGTGTTCGCAGGTGGTGTGGCGGGTGCACGGAATTTTCTCAGGTCATTGGGCGCGCCTGGGGTAGAGATGCGGCGGCGACATGGGATCCGCCCGGATCTGCCGTCCTGTTGCCTGTGGGAGGCACGTGCTACGGTTGGCGTGGATCGTGGCCTCTGCCTGGGCAGGGCGGTGCGAGCTACGGGTGGCGCGGCTCGTGGCCTCTGCCTTGGCGGGGCGGCACGGTGGAGGATGCCGTATGGCGGGGCTCATCCGTGGTGGCCTGGAGGTCCAGATGGGTTCTTTCCGGCTGGCTCGGGTGGCTGCAAGCGGTCATGGCAGTGGTGTGGGCCGGTCGAGCTTATGGCGTCGCAAATCTAACAGATGGGCTCTGGTTGGCGGCGTAGGGTGGAGGTGGCGATCTCCCCGTTGCGCGGGTGTCGGCCACAGTGTCGAGCTTGCCGCATGTGCGACGACGGTGGCTCGGTCCTAGGGTTCGCGCTCATGTGGGCTAGGTTTGTGCCCGAGGTGGGTCAGTGTGGTTGCGCTTGGTAGGTGAGATTGGGCTTTGCCCGAGTGGCAACCAGGAGATGAGATCCCTCTCCTCGCGGGTGCGGTAGTTGCGATTCTGTCACCTTGCCAGGAAGATCGGTGTCAGAGATTGCGGGCTTGGCGTAGTGCGAGCGTGCTCCACGATGGCCGTCGGTAGCCGCGGGGTTGTGTCTCCCTCGGTCCACCGGGACTGGCTGGAGACACAGGTGTTGGCGCCTTGTACCGTGGAGTCGTTGACCCAAAACTTTGTGGCTAATACTGGTCTAGCAGTGAAAGGAGATGCCTTTTACTTCTCCAGGCATGGTGGGTGCACTGTGATGTAGGCAGGTGGTGGTGTTCTAGACATGGATGCCAGGGTGGCGGATCCGGTTGGTCATCCGCATGGTTGGCTCTCCGGCTGGCACCATGGTGGTGGTGGTGGCTTTGCCTCTCGGCCGTAGGGGCAGCAAGAGATGAAGCTCAGGTCGCTCTGGCATGATCTCTATCTCTGGCAGTGGTGGCGCCCCAATCTGGATCTAGAGTTCTAGTCTCGTCGCGCTTGTCCTCGATGCCTCGTGCTGGCACGGGGGAGCTACCGAGTGAAAGCTTCGTGCTTTTTCGCCACCAACAACGCTGGAGGGCGCTACTCTCTTCTTGAAGACGTTATCGTGGTGCTCCTGTTCATGGCTGGGTTCCAGGTGAAAACCTTTGTCCATTCAGACTCGACAGCAGCGACGCGTAGCGTCATTCTCCCTCTTGGGGGCATTTTCATGGAGCTTAGGTGGGATAGGGTGTAGCATGGCATTGTATTCAGCTCTTCCTATGCTCTCTTTCGGTAGCGCATGTGCATGCATTCTACGTGGTCTGGTTATCTTGGGATTGGTGTTGTATGAGATCCACCTCACCATGTTGTATCGGTCTGCCGTGTACATTGTTCTGTTGTTGCTTTAAATATAAATCGGGGCGAAAGCCTCTTTTGAGGAAGTTGTGACCCATGACGTCTTTGTATTTTCCCGTTGTGTTACCTACCATCGACGTCTGAGAGGGTAATGTTGTTTCCACCCACCTTATTAGCCTGATTTTTTCCATGGTATTGAGCAATATTGAAATAAGTGATGATGATCTGGATGTCGTAGTTACGATCCAATGAAGTGAGGATCGTCATGTTCGGCTCCAGCAAGCGAACCGACATCATTAAGTAATGTGCATGGGTTTTAGTCATGGAACACTACCTTGTGTCATCGGATGGACATGAGGCACATATTTTGCCGAGGCATGCCTCCACTCTACAAATAATAACCCTAATCTTGCTTATATAGGATTATAACAAAACATGGTAAGGTGAGAGATTACAATGTTGGTATCAGCGAGTTCATCGTCAACTCGCTTAGCAGAGAGCGTGCGACATTGTAGTTGTCGTTGAGCCAGCCGTGCGAGGGGTGACATGATTGATGTAGATGTCGGGGTGGCTGGTGTCGAGGTAGCCACATGTGGAGCCACGGGATCTAGGAGGCATCGTGCAGTTGAGGACATGATCGAGGCTGTCGTCAAGGAGGATGTCGATGCCAAAGACAATGTTTTCGAAGCCATTGTAGACGAGGCGCTGCACCGGTTTTGCCAAGCCCCAGGACACGTCAGGGATGAAGGCACACATCGGTATTTCCAGCACCAAGCATGCTTAGACGGGGACCAGCACAAACTGTACAACATGTCGGAGGAACCAACATAGGAGGGCTCCAGGACCAATGTGGCTCAAAATGGCAGTGGGGTTGAAGGTGCTGATATTTCCCATGGTTGCCGGAGTAAATGAAGTGGTCGGGGAAGAGACGGCGATACTAGCAATGAGCATGTGCTGCACGAAGACAAAGTTGTAGTCGACGAAACCAAAAGTAGCATGAGGAGGCAACGATGATTGCCTGCAGAAGCGCGATGACGAAGTTCGAAGTAGGCGAAGAAGAACCCAACAATGTGACGAAGACCATACATGGACGGTGATAATCCTGCACCTAGGAAGGCGGCGCAGTGGGCTCCAAGATAAATGTCAACGTACGGGATGAAAAGATCAATCATGTGCGGCGATGCTACGGCCGATGGGTACAACGTAGCTGCAGCATGCGAGTCGATGCGACAATAGGATGGACCTTAGGGTGGCGACATTGCGGTCCAAAGAAATGATGGAACAACAGCCCAATTCTCGACCGAAGGAGTTTACCATGGCTTGATGTTCTAGTTGTCATGCTAAAGCCGTTGATAGCTACTTCGCTTGACGAGCTAATTAGAAAGGCTTTGTGGATTCATCCACAACTGATGGTGCTTTAGGTTGATCTGATCCCTAGAAGGAAGAGTTATGGGCTTGAGGCATAATTGCTCTACTGCGGTTACACTTGCTATGTCATCCTATGTTGTTCACAAAGCGGCTCTTACTATAGACTCGGCTATCGCCGAGTTGAAATCGAACCCAGCCCATGTTTCCGTCCATCAATCCAGAGCACCAGACAATCGTGATACTTAAATCGCTCAAATAGCCACCTTAGACGGTCACATCCATTAGAAGAAGAAACTAAACTCGATGGAGTACCCTAAACCAGAGATCCTCGACAAAGAAAGATTCGATTTGAGGAACAAAATATCAATAGAGGAACGAAAGCCGCAGGGTTACGCGCTTACTCGATGAGATGATGATATCAGAGGATCTTGTAGAGACGCGCATATGTGGTAGATCAGTTTGAAAGGCGACCCACAGTACTAAACAGGGCGAGAGGCGCGTAAACTGTGGTGGAGCTTGGTCAGGAACTTGCGGTAGATACTATGTATAAATGGATTAGATAAGAGAGAACTCACGAAATCGCTTGTTGTATTACCGAGCCCCATGGGCCAGTACATATGGTGTACATGTTTTAAATGATGAAAACCCCATGTATAGTACCAAATAAACATATACTCTCACCAATCCAAAATAAATGTCGCAGTTTTAAACTAAATGTACCCTAACAAATACTTTTGGATATCATGATACACGTGCCATACAAAATATATAAACCGAAAGAATTCTTCCCTCGTCGATTGAGAATTAGAATTCTCTTTATTTCAAAGTACGGAGATACAAACCACGTGACACATGTGGTGAGCAATTCAAACTATTGAAAAAAAAGTAGGAAGATACAATGCATTTAACATGGATGCTGAAAGTTGCCTAAGAAGAAAACACGGACGCTGAAAGAGTAGATATATCTAAGTACTGCTGGATGGTACATAGGGAATAGCTATCAGCTGCAGGTCACACCTTCTGCCTGTGGCGATACCGAATTTCTCGGACATGTCTACTGACTCGCCTGCCCCGTTAGGATGCGCCCAGTCGAAGTGGTAGAGAAGATTTGTCAATCCAATCTCCACAGTCGACGTGCCAAATAATATCCCAGGACATTGTCGTCGACCTGCTCCAAATGGGGTGAACTCGAAGTGTGTCCCATAATAATCCATGTTATTGTTCTCAAACCTTTCCGGATTAAACTCTTCAGGGCTATCCCAATATTTAGGATCTCGAGAAATCGCAAAGGCATTGACATAGATAGTAGTACCTTTAGGTATGTCATAGCCCATGATTTTACAATCCTCTCTGGCCTCTCTAGGAACGGGTAGGGGGATAGGAGTATGTATCCGAAAAACTTCCTTGATGACCATTCGCAGATAGTGCAGCTCAGCGATGTCGTTATTCGTGATGACAGCTTTGCCTGGACCTAATACATGTCGAACCTCTGACTGAACTTTAGCCATTACGTTGGGGTGATTGAAAATCTCTGACATAGCCCACTCCAAAACGGTCGCTGACGACTCAGTGGCAGCTGTAAATATGTCCTGAGAATAACAGTTGTGTGTTTCATGTACAATTAATATACAGTAGTATTAAGAAACAACTAGTTTTTGCAGGAGAAAATAAGTAATAAAATACTATTACTGCACATTTCCAAAGATATTAGTAGCAAAAAGATTGGTAACTCACAAAGATGAGGACGCCGATAGACTCTGTGGTTAGCGGGAATGGCAGCGAGTCCTCAGCCTGCAGCCTGAGCAGCACATCAAGCAGGTCCTCGGTGTCGGCGCGGTGCGGCGCCGCCTTCCTCCCGTCGATGATGTCCGAGATGATGCCTTGCATTCTGGCACAACATCTTTTCATGTTGCGCTCTCCATTGCTCAACCACCGCACCAACCGCGATGAAGGGAAAAGGTCGACGAGGCTGAAGCCGCTCATCAGGGAGGCCATCTTGTCGATCTCACCGAGGTACTCGTCCTGCCGGGCGCACCTCTCAGTGAATAACCCGCGTGACACGATGTTGTTGCTGAACGCCGACACCTTCTCGCTCAGGTTGACGCCGCCAGCCCGGGCGGAGGCCGTGATGGAGATGGACTGGAGGAGGTTGCTCACCTCCTCGGCCCTGATGCCCTCTATCCGCTTCACCTGCTTGGCGCTGAGGAGCTCCACCACGCACACCTTGCGCATCTGGCGCCACTGCTCGCCGTAGGGGGCTAGGGCGATGCCCTGCCCACCGCAGCTGTAGATCTCCTGCGTCACGCTGCGTGGCCGGTTCGCGAACGCCAGGTCGTTGGTCTTCATCACCAGTGCCGCTGCCTCGGCGCTCGAAACGACCACGGTTGGTACCTCCCCAAGCCTCAGTAACATCACTGGCCCGTAAAGGCGACACAGCTCTGTAATCCTCTGGTGCGGGAGCACGCTCACGACGTGGTGGAGGCTGCCGATTATCGGCAGTGTCCATGGCCCGGGAGGCAGCAGCTGCGGCTTCTTGGCCTTGCTGCTACTACCAGAAGATGCAGCAAGCTTGAGAAGCCAAGTGACCAACAATGTGGCAAGGGCTACCAAGCACAAACTTAGCCCCTCCATGGCACTACAGCTTACAAACTTCCCCGTGGCTTCCAGCTTTCCACCACGGGTTCACAATATATATAAATTGGCAGCAACAGGGAAAATGCAACTCCACTACAAGGTTAGCGTATACGTAACGTTCGATACCACAGTTTGCATAAAGATTCCTCGTATAAACTTAGTTGCATCTTAAGTTGCGCCTCCTCGGTTAATTGAAAGTTTGACTTATTTCAACCCCGTATTTCAAACATGAAAAGTTGCATCCTAAGTCACTACTGGACTTCGATATGATTCCACGTGTCACCGGCACTTGGCTCTGGTCGATAAACACACGCCAAAGAGTTTGTTGAGTGCTCCATTTGACGGCTTACTGCGGTTTGGCAAAGTCGTGTTTGCTGAGTCTTTTTCCTCAAACATTACAAACAGAAATTTAGTGTTCATGCATGAACATGTCACCATGACCACAAAACGCAGGACACATCGCTGGAGCATGATATAGAAACACACTATCAAGGTCTTTTGGTGACCCGAAACACCACGCGGCTGGACGAACCTCATCCAGGCACGTGGCGGGTACGGCCTACCCTAGATCGACCTAATCGTTCCTATAGCCTCGAGGATCGCTGCCTTGTAACAAGAAGAACAAGGAAGGATGAGGAAGAGATAAAATGAGGTAAATACAAAAAGGCAAAGGTAACAAATGAAACATTAATTTATTAATTGTGTGTTGTTGTTCAATCGGCTATCACCTCTCATCTATATATGAGGCGGCTGGACTTCTCCTAAAAAGAGAGTGAAATTCCCATCTAAATCTTACCAAAATTACCTAACTCTGATTTAGGGTGGGAATAAGACAACAATACCGTCTTTAGGACAAAGAGGCTCCAGCGCGGGTGGTCTCGGCTGGATCACCCGTGAGGCGGATGGGGCGGTTCATACGGGGAGGCCGGGGGCGGCAGTTAGGGCGGCGCCCCTGCTGCACAACGACGATCAAAGCCCCATGGCCGGTGGAGTGGTTGACCCGAGGATGGTTGGTGTGGCGGTGGTGGTGCTCCATTCAGCAAAGGTGGATGCTCTGCACGCATATGGGTGGCATCGGTGGTTGCGGATCTGCTATCCTGCCCAGATCCATCGCGATGCGGCCTTCGCCGGCCGGTGGCGCGAGGAGGAACCAGTGAGGGGTGGCTGGAGGCTCCCTGCCGGCGTGCCGAGGGTGGCTTTTGTCTTCACAGCGATGCTCTGTACGGTTCCAGTAAGCTGCGAGATCGGGGGGGGGGGGGGGGGGCGACTTCCGGTGAAAATCGCGCCGACTACGGTCATGGCAGACGATGGCTGCATCTGTGACTTCATTCCCTTATCGCGGCATCATTGTTGCAGGTTGCGACATCACACTCGAAGTGCTCCGGGGGAAACCCGAGATCTTGGGTTCTTCCCTGATTGGACGATGACGGCATCTTCGATACAGTTTTCCTTCCTTGGGGCATCGTTTTGGAGCAGGTGCTGACTGGAGGGGCCCAGAGTTGGAGCAGGGTTTCATCTTCCGCGTCGAGGAAGGCGGATCTCGACGGCGTGATACAGTGGAGTCTCGGCGTCCGATGCGTGTAGACGGACTTGTGCAAGAGGATGGCACTGTCTGGCTTCGACGGCAGAGAGGCCACGCAAGGTCGGTGCATTGATCCCTCCTGGAGATGTGGCAGCGGAAGATGGCGGCGCCAGAGCCTAGAGCGTGTGCATGCGGTGCACAATGAGCATCTGCTACAACCAGATGGTTCTCTCGACTCGCCGGCGAGCTGTTTGGGGAGGCCACCAGACAAGATGGTGCTTTGGCACGAGGTCAGGCACTTCATCATGCTTGTCGTTATAGCCGGCAGAGGTAGTCAAATAGGCGGCTTTGGGTGGATCCATGCATTTGCTTTGTCAGACTCTTTTGAATAAGTTAATAAAAATGGTTGTGTGCATCCTTGGGTGTAGAGGCGGGGTTTTTAACCTCCCTTTCGTAAAAAAAATACAGAGGTGGCATACTACTTTAGACTGAAAAAAAAGTGCAATTCCCATCCGAAATAAAATTTTCATCTCGGTGAGCTGAAGATTTTTTGTATTCAATGATTTTCCAATACGGGGCAATTTGGGTCCGAAATAACTGGCGCCATGTATGAAACATTCGTGTCTGGGTCGGGCGTCAGATTTTGGTCATGGTCAGGTAGGATTATTTTAGCTGGAAAATTTGTATACGTGCTCCATTTGAAATGATTCAAAAAGAAAAATCGTTCACTTTGACCAGGCGAGGAATTTCCACGTTGTACACTTTTCCACTTGAGGTTGTTTTGAGGACGTCATCATGCAAGCCAAACGGTGGTGTCAAAACATGCCCCCCCCCTTCCACTACGGAATGCCTAGCAGTGGCATTTGCGGTTGCTAAATGGGCATCAGTGGCGGGATTTGGGCTGTACTGTGCCACACGCTATCGTTCCGCCACTGATAATAAGGTATCTATGGCGGGCACAATACGTGCCTGTCACTGGTAATTCGTTTGGCAGTGGCATATGTAAATTTAAGCATGACACTGGTAGTCAGTGCATCAATGGCATGCCCTTTATTCTGCCACCGTTGGTAGCTATTTTATAGATTTCTTTAAAAATAGTCCACAAATGTCGGGGGAAACAACACCTATGGAATAACTGGGATCCCTTCTACGGTTGGCGGGCGCGGGGTTGTGCAAAGAGCGGGTCTGGTTGTCAGCACAAAGATCGTTATACCCAGGTTCGGGCCGCGAGGATGTGTAATACCCTAGTACTGCTTTGGTGTACATATCTGGGTGTTCTTGAGCTCTCGAACTAGCTATGGTGCGTCTCTAGTTCAAAAGATCCGAATCCTTCTCCTGTACGCCTCGGGCCTCCATTTATATACAAAAGGGGGCTGCTACAGTGGCACACAAGAGGTGAAAAGTTATACAGTGGCTAAGTTTATCCTCTGGCACCATCGGACAAACACATTTAATGCGCTGCCGACGTGCCCTCCTTGCTTTATCGGGGACGGCGAGGAAGCTCGTCCCAGCTGTCGCCGCCTCGCCTGGCTCCGACGCGCGTCCGTGCTGATGAGGTGTAGTAGCGCCACGTTGGCTGGCTGCTGGGCTGGCGCGGTGGCGGAGTCTTCACGAAGATCTGCATGCCACCACGCAGGTGCTTGCCGAGTTGGCCTGGAGACCGTGCGCCGCCACGCAGGTGCCTACTCAGCTGGTTGGGCTGGCAGCTGTATGGGAACGGCGGTGAAGCCTTGGCAGATGGGGGCCTGGCCGTGGCCTCGCGAGTGTCCTCAGCAAGGTTCTTGCTGGGGCATCGCGGTCGTCCCCGACAAGGGTCTTGCCGGGGGTCTCGTGGATTTCCTTGGCTAGGATCCCGCCGAGGATCGTCATCTTCTGGTCCTCATCTGATCTCGTATGTTTATGATCTTCAGAAAGATCTGCAAGCCACAACAGAGGTGCTCCCCGAGCCTTGGTTCCAATGTGGTCGATGGTGTCGGAGCCCTTGGCTCAAGGGTGGCGCGCTCTGCTGGCGTTGGGCAAGTTGCCCCGGCAAGGATCTTGCCGGGGCCGCGGAGGCCGCCCCGGCAAGGGTCTTGCCGGGGGAGCCCACCTCACCCTCTTGCTCTTTTTGTCTCTGTCCTGGCGTTGCTTTGGCCGTCTTGTGCCTTTGTTTCCATCCTCTGCCCTGCTTAGTGTGGCCGCGGGCGTGGCTCTGACTGCGCATGCATAAGTAAAGGGGTAAAAAAGGAGAGCCCCTACTTTTGTGCACCGGCAGAAGCCCCCGGGCATGGGCCATACATAAGCGCAACGCGTTGTTGGGCCGGGCCCAGAACGGTGCGCGTGCAGGCGGGGCGGGATTTTACCGCAGTAGTTCCTTCGCTCGCTTGCGCTTCCCCACGACCCGCGTTGAATGCGCGTCGTGAAGGGTCGTGTGTGACGTGGGGGGCATGCGTGGGGCGGCCGCTGCCCTCATGCGTCACATCATGGTAAACGGTAACGAAGCGGCGCGCGCCTTCCCCATAAAAAAGGAGAAACTACGGGCGCGACACCCATTTACACTACTAGGAAAAGACCTGTTAGTGGCGCACTTGTTTTGGCCATTAATGGCGCACTACAGGTGCGCCACTATCATCACGCCATTAGTAACTAATACTAATGGCGCACCCCTGGTGCGCCATTAGTATACCAGATAGTAGTGGCGCACCAGGCAGTGCGCCATTAGTATGCCTCCAGGGGGCCATATTTACCTTGTGCTCTAGGTTACTAATGGCGCACTACTAGAGAGTGCGCCACTAGTGTGTTTATTGCAGTGCGCCACTAAAGTGCTGTGTGGTGCGCCACTAGTATGAATATTATGAATTTTTTTCTTTTCTGATATTTGCACAGGTTACAAAATATATTACTGCACAGAATATAGACAGCACAACATATAAACAGCAGATTTATCGAATACAATAGAAGATTAGTCTCCGAATACAATTCATCATATTAGTCTCCGAATTCAAAAGACCGAACAAAGTTAGAACATTACAAGTCTCGAGACCGCGAGTAGCGAGTTTGTTTTCAAATTACAAGTCGATATCGATCATCTAAACTACCATCACATAGAAGAGAGCTGCGGTCATCACGATTAGCATCATCGCGATGAAACTGGTCTTCATCCGGTTCCTCCTCCGCTCCCTCCTCTCTCCCGCTAGATAGCGCACGTATCTAGCTTCCGCCTCCGCCCTAGTGGTGTACCCTTTGTAACTGTTACCGCTGAAACGATGAACCTATCTCCGACACTCCTCCCAGTCGTCGTAGACTCCAGGAACCTTACCCTTGGACACGACATACGACGGCATCTCTATGCACTAGCCAAACAAAACGTTAGTAGCAATTCACAGACAATACATAAGCAATATATAAGTATGCAACAAAAGGATCGGAAGAGAAAAGCAAGACATTAATAGCACGATTCATGGTCCTACTAATAAATAGCATCGATTACATATAAGTTGAGCGACTGTCCAAACCAAAGAGACATACAAATTCATTAAAGTTTAATTACAACATGAGCTAATCGATATTTCAGAACTACATAGCATCACTACTTTCGACTCGACTCAGGGACCGGAGCGTGGATGAAGCCGCCGTCTGTCGTGATGGTCATGAAATCGCGGGCATTGTCAGCCTGCATTTGTAGCGTTGTTTCTATCTCACTGTTGGACGGTTGATATCTGAGGTAGAACTGCCCCGAGGTACGAAGGACATCTTGATGGATGATTTCCGCAAACTCCGACTGGATGCGAAAGAATTCTTGTCTGATGTCCGCGTCCTGGATTGCCGACAAGCGTGTGGCCCAATCTTTGAGATTATTTGGTAGCAGAAGGTGATTATGGTCCCGTACGATCGCCCGCATGTGATGGAGGGCATAGTAGGCATCCTTCTGACCGCCAGGCGGCTGCTTGACGCAGGGGAACGTCGTATTGTGGATGAACATGTGCTTGACGTACCTACAAACTGGCCTGCTGAAGGTGCCTCCAGATCTGGCGTAGCCGGGGAGAACATCATCAAGAACTTTCTTGATATTTGTGTAGTCTTTCTTCGACTGACGGTCCGAGTCGAAATACGTGGCCATGGAATATTTCGGGCTTAAGAGGATGAGTGTGCAATGTATGTCACTGCACAAAACATGGAATGTTAGAAAAAAAGAACGATCGAAATATAAGAAATCATATGTTACGGGGCGGTGAGGGGATGACTTACTCGGCAAAGTAAGGCACGAGGAAGTTATCCTTATCTGGGTTTGCCAGAATGACGCCTTCGAGGTATGAACTTGCGACTTGCTGGTCCCCAGCGCTGCCCAAGATCTTGGCACGCATGTAGAAGGGGTCGACTATCACGATGTCCGGGGTCTTGTCTCTAATGATCCGCATCTCCATACTCAGCGAAAATAGCCGAACGAAGGTGTAGTGCAGCGGATGAAGGTTAAACATAGCGAAGATGTCATCAAACTGCAGGACGATCATACCCACAAAGCCCTTGCCCTCTGGCACCTTGGCCACGAAAACCGGGTATGCCACATCATTCTCGGAGAGACGCCGCTTCTCCAAAGAAAGAATACTGTCATGCAGACTCCGCATAGCACCGGTTGCAGCATTGAGCAGATTAGTCGGTAGCATCGGCCTACCCGCCACATGCACCCTCCTCGAGATATCCTTAGGTGAAGGTGGACCGTCCTGAGCAAGGATTATACTCGGTGCCGGCTGGCTCGCACCCTTGTTAGTCTTTCTTTTCCGTCCCTTCTTCTTCTGCTGTAATGGGATCGAGTTCTGCTCAGAGACCGCCTTCTTGAGTGTGTTGGGGCTGATAATATTTCGCACCTCGGCTATCTGAGGCTCGGTGAAGGCGGCAGCTGGAGGCGTCTCCTGAGAACTGAATGCCAGACGACGCCTATTGCAATTGGGTTTCTTCGCGGTACCAGCTAGATCGTCTTTTGCAGGGTTGGGTTCTTGAGAAGGAGGCCCCAAGAATTCGTCATCGTACCCATGTTCGTTGAAGTACTTATCGACGTGGTAAATGTACCGTCGTCGTCGTTGTCCGGATCCTGTGCCATATGCATGTCCGGTAGCGTTGTGGGGGTCTTGCCATGGCTTGGCGCCGGCACGACTGGCAGTGTTGTCTGTGGGGTGGTGTCCCCCGCCCCCAAACGAATCTAGCTCTTCGGCCAAAGCATGGGCCAGCTTATGCAGTCGCTGAGGGTCATCACATCATCTTTGTCGGCCCCATGGGGTCGATACAGTGGTAATATGTCGTCAAAGCCCGGCAGCACCCGAACCAGTTGAACCCTATAAACGGTGGGTGGCATCTGATTACCGTGGAACACGCGGCTGCCCGGTTGAACGATTCTGCCCTTGGCGACATCGACCAACTCGTCGTTCACGAAGTGCAGGAGAGTGCACGGAACGTCGGCGGCCCCCTGCGAAAACATGTAGGGCGTCAGGGATGCCCAGTCAAAGGCAAGGAGATGAAGTCATCGGCCGAGAGGCTTAATTAGTTACCGTGATGGCGTCGAGCTCGGCTAATGTCGAGGCACCGCCAACGGCAGGCGTGCAATTGACGGAGGGGCCACTTGCTGCCGAGGTGCCGGCCGACGTATTCTTCCCACACCCGGGTGCATTAAGTTGCAATGCCGGCGCCGCCGCGGGAGACACCAATGCCGCCTCCGCCGGAGACACCAATGGCGCCGCCGGTGCGTTGCGCGAGTTGCTGCCCGTGAAGCTGGGAATCGGGGGCGGCCCCTGTTGGCCGCCCGCCACCCACGCCTGCAGCCCAGAAACCAAGGTAGGTATAATGGCGGTGATCGTCGCTCCCAGTTGGTCTCGCACTTGCTCTTCGACCATCTCCGAAATCCGCGCCACTTGTGCCTTGAGTTGTGGAACCTCGCGCTGCTGGCTTTCCGAGCTGGTCTTTCTCTCCTTTCGCCCAGCGGTATAGTACTCCGACCATTTCGTGGACAAGCCTTTGCCGGCCACACGACCAGCTGGCGACGGCTTACTGAGCTTATCCTTGTTTTTCATTATGTTCAACGCCCTATTTAAAGGGGTGTCGAAAGGGGAGCTCTGAGACGACCCCGCGCTACTGCTTTCAGTGTCGCGCGGAAGGAACGTGAACCATTTAGAAATTTGGCTTCATTAATTAGAATGCAACCATATGGAGCTAATTACGGGGGGGTGTATTCCTTACCAGAACACTCTCAAGCGCCTTGGTCTTCGGATCCGTGGTAAGCTCCTTGGTTACCGGGTCAATCTTGTACCGGGCCCTGACATAGTTCCTGGTCTGCTTGTCACGGTATTTCTCGAAGAGGGGCGGTAGGCCTTGCTCGGCACGCTCCGCGTCCTCCTTGTCCCATATAGGTTCCGCCACTCTGTAACTGCCGGGACCGAGTTTGTGGACCCCTAAGTTCAAGTCCCGCATATCTTTCCCCCACTGACTTGATTCCGCAGATGCGTTGCTCTCGCACTTGATCTTGAACTCCCGGTAGTCATCTTCGCTGATCGAAGGATTTTTCTCCTTGATCTTCTCATAACTATCACCTTTTTCAATCATGCTCTTCACCGAGGCTCTCCAAGTAGCCAGGGCCGTGCTCATCTTCGTGACTGTTCACTTTATTCCCTGAGAGGCGTGTGTTTGCGAAGTCACCGAGGAACTTGTATCGTTCGTGCAGCTTCGTGAAGAGGAGGCTGCGCAAATTCCCTCGGTCACGATGCCTTAGGTTCTCGGTGTTGATCGAGACGGTGCTCCGGAGAATGCACCCGAGCTGTCCCACGTACCCCTTGACTATTTCTTTGGGCGCCGTTGGATGCCCCTCAGAGGACACTTCAGTAAATTCCTCCTTGATGGTGCCGAGCACGTTCGGGCGCCGGTCCTTCCGTTGCCTCTTCGGTTGGCTGCCATCTGTGCGTGCGCTGCCATCATCAGTGTTGGCATCCTCGGCGGCACCATCAATGGTGTCATCCCCAACGCCACTAGGGGTTGTGTAGTCAGGATCGGTGTCTTCCACGGCGTCCTCATAGCGGTGAGGTTCTTCCTCCATCTCCTGGGACAGCTCCGAGAATGCCTTGCCCGAACCGTCGGCCTCATCGTTGTGGGCCATGTTTCGCTCTAAATAGGAAAAAAGTTTGGTCAAAAAGTTGGTTATTGTCAAGGAACAAGATCTCTAAGTTGACCAAATAACCTAATTCTCGAGGAATGTCGCCAAAAAGTTGGCTTCGGTGTGCGGTACAAAACTGAATTTTGGAAATCTACAGAATGAACAAGCTAAGGGCTGCAAATGCCCGCAAGACTTCAAGGGTGACGACATAATGGCTCAGTGTTATTTAAGGGTTGGTTTGTGAGGAATTATCATGGTCTCATCATTTAGGGTTTTTCGACACCGAGGCATCCTAAAAGCTAAGCTTTTATCATTTAGGGTTTGTCGACGCTGAGGCACCCTAAATGCTAAGTTATGTTTTCATCATTTAGGGTTTATCGATGCCGAGGCACCCTAAAAGCTAAGGTTTTATCGATGCCGAGGCCATCCAAATAGAATATGTGGTATGGGCTTTTTTAGTAGGTCATCCTACCAGATTAGGGTTTATCGATGACGAGCAACTGACATTAGTAATAACTATGAGTTGATATCACACTTCTATATGTATAACACAAGAGGCAGTTGATCCTACTGAATTAAGTACTAAGATACCCCGGCCCATGCATTAGTCGCAAGTACCCCATATGTTCTATTTTTAGCAAAGTCATGCTAAAATTCACGGAAAATTTCAGCATGACCTTTGCTGAAAATAGGACATATGGAGTACCGAATTTGTCGAAACGGAAGTTAATCGACATTCCGGCAAACTCAAGGGCCTCTCGGGGTACCTGCAAAATCATTATCCCAGGTGGACAAGGCAATGTGCTACTTGCTTAAATCTCTGTCCAATGCTATTTACAAGACAAACAACAGGTGGCAAAGCCCAGTGTTAAAAAAAAGGCCTCCATCACAACATGAAAAATACGTTGGCCTGTGAAGAGGTGAAACAATATATGCATCTCCAGGCAGTATCATTCAACATTTTGGACAAACCACTACAAGCAATACTGGATCAAATGCAAGAAGAATGTGAGAAAATGCACACAAATACTAACAGATTGAGGTGTTTAACTTGTGGTGCTCTCTGTGCTATACAGACCTGTATTCTTCACAAACTAGTACAAGCAATGGTGGATCAGATACAGAAGCAATATGATATAATATAAATAAATGCACCCAATAAAAAAAGTACCCATCAATGAGCCTTGTCAAAATGGGTTGTTTGACGCATAAAACCCAACTCAGTGCATAAGCAACCAGTGTCCCTTGCCATCATAGAAAAAAGACAGAACCATACAAAGAATTGAACAGTTTATCATAACAGCGGAACACTGATGGTCTGGTATGGCAAGCATGCAAGCTGTAAAGTGACAACAGTATAACTGTGAAAAGAGCAGAGTCCAGCCAAACATATCACACAAATTCCACGGAAATATAACCTAAGCCACACAAAACAAGTAATGAAACCTCCACCAAGAACAGAGCCATACTATAGCAGCAAGACTGTAGTAAGAAAGAACCAATTCCCAAGTCCCAAAATTACTCATGGTACAAAGGCACATGCAAATCCTTATGCAAGAAGTGTAGATTACAAAAGCTAGACACTCATCACTATAGTAGTCTACAGCAAGTGCAGAATCACCAACACTGAAAGTCAAATATATGGGTACCATGAAAAGAAGTTAACATGGACAGCAAGGAGCTGACACAAAACGAACATAACCTAATTTAGCTAAGAAAACCGTCAGGTTGTAGTAGCAGATACTGCTCTAAAATTTGAATTACACTATCAATTGCGGCAGGAAGATATGGGCATAGTAATTATCTCCATAAGAGCTTCAGACGCAGGCAACATTTTACTAATTCTCCATCTCCATAAGAGTTGCAGTATGAACTACGTACTAGTTTGACACACATGTACAGATTGTTTTCCTGCTGCCTCTTGATATGTTGTGAGTCGGTTCTTCCAAGCAAAATATCCCGAAGCAATTCTATTCCAGGCACACGACAAAGCAAAGAATGAAATTAAACATTCTTTCCGGTGAAATTATTAATAAACACCCCCAAATCCTGAAAACCCCTTTCCAGGAAACCTTACAAGCATTGGAAGCATTTTTCTTTTTCACTTGCAGTACGTATTCTTCATACATATATGTTGTGAAACAAACTTATCCCAGGCAGATTTTAGCATCCATCGCACAACAACATTCTGATGAAATTAAGCATTTTTTCAGCGGAATCTTGAGCACCCCCAACAAAAAACTCTAAAATCGGCCCTTCATCCTCGAAATGTACAGAGGAAACTGAATCCATCGACCGACAAGAGCAGAAGAGAGAGAGAGAGAGAGAGAGAGAGAGAGAGAGAGGGGGGATGGGTTGTTACCAGATTATCTTTGACGTCGGAGGCGAAGAGGAGGAACTTGTTGGTGCCGCCGTCGCCGTGGTCGTGGTTCCAGTAGGGGAGCTCATCGCGGAGGCACACGAAGGCCCGGCGGTGGATTAGGAGCAGCAGGCCGGCCGGACTTGAAGGAGAGGCGGCGGAATCCGAGGTGGAAGAAGGGCTCGGTGGCGGGTTTGCGGTGCTCCTCGGCTCGGCTCCGGTCCGGTTCGTCGACGTATCCGACGGAGACGACGTAGACGCTCGTGCTGGATTTCTCCGGCCTGCTTCAGTGCTCGACGGTGTGGAGACGGAGACGCGTCGGGGTGGGGAGGAAGGGGAGGATGGGGAGAGGGAGGCGGCGGGGGCGCGGGGGCGGCGGCGCACGTAGGGGCCGCGGCGCAGTGGGTCGGGGCAGCGGCGCGCAGTGGGGGGCTGAGAGAGATGTGAGATTGGGGATTTTAGTCGGGGGAGGGATAGCAATGACGCACCACCTAGCGGTGCGCCATAAGTAACTTTTTTTTGGAGCGGTGCGCCATAAGTAACTTTTTTTTGGATAGCAATGGCGCACCACCCAGCGGTGCGCCATTAGTAATTTATTATTATTATTATTATTATTTATTATTTTTTGTTGCATCTAATAATTTTTTAGAAAATGAATATGAATATGAAACAGTAATAATTTTTTATAAACACAGTGATAGCAATGGCGCACCCACCTCTGGTGCGCCATTAGTAACTTTATAGTAATTATTATTTTTTGTTGCATCTAATAATTTTGTAGAAAATGAATATGAATATGCAACAGTAATAATTTTTTATAAAAACAGTAATAAATTTTTTAAAAAATATCATCAAATTTTTTATTTGAAAATATTTATGAATATGAAAAAATATCATCAAATTTGTTATTTGAAAATATCATCAAATTTGTTATTTGAAAATATCATCAAATTTGTTTTTTTGGATTTTTAATTGCATTCATTTATGAATTGGTAAAACATTTATGAATATGAAAAAATATTCATGAATTCAAAACGTGCCTATGAAATTTAAAAATATTCATGAGTTCGAAAAATATTAACAAATTCAATACCATAATGAACATAAATAAATATTCATGAGGACTAGAACAGAAGAAATATCATTTCAATATGTCGAATTACAATCGAGAAATGAAGACTACGATTTAAATACAATCGATCTTAGCTAGCTACCTTTTCACAATCTTCTTGCCTTTCTTTTTCGCAAATTGAGTTCTTTTGTTGAACGGACGTCCTTTAGGTAGGGTGGTGCCTGTTGACGGGCAGACCAACGGGGTTCTCGATGCCTAGATAATTCGTGCAGTAGGAGATGCACTCTTCGGTCAGAAAGCCCCTGGCTATGCTTCCCTTTGGACGTGACATGTTGCGAACGTATCCTTTGATGACACCATTCATCCTTTCGAACGGCATCCTGCTGCGCAGGAACGTCGGCTCGAGTTGGATGATATTCTCCACGATATGGACCAGCAGATGCACCATAACATTGAAGAATGCGGGCGGGAAGTACATCTCAAGCTCGCATAGTATCACCACGATCTCTTCCTGTAGCCTTCTGAGTTGCCTCACGCCAACCGACTTCCGAGAGATGACGTCGAAAAAGTTGCATAGGCCAAATAGCGTTTCACGGACGTGCGCGTCCATGATCCCATGGATTGCAACTGGAAGTATCTGCGTCATCAGCACGTGACAGTCGTGAGACTTCATCCCGCTGAACTTCTGCTTCGCTGAGTCTAGGTATCTGCTTATCTTCCCCGCGTAACCGTAAAGAAGTTTTAGTCCTACGAGGCAGGTGAAAAACTGCTCGATCTCCTCCTGACTTAGAGTGAAGCACGCGGGAGGGTAGTCATTTCCGGTCTTCTTGGCCTTTTTGCCTTTGCGACGACTTTCCGTGTCCTGCTTCGCCTCATCATCATCATTAGCATGAAGCTCCTCCCTGATGCGCATTGATTTCAAGTCTGCCCTTGCTTTCGGCCCATCTTTGGTCCTCTCTGGCATGTTGAGCAGGGTACCAAGCAGACTCTCACACACGTTCTTCGTGATATGCATGACATCAAGGCTGTGAGGCACACGGAGGATCTTCCAGTACGGCAAGTCCCAGGTAACAGAGCTCGTCTTCCATACCTTCAGCAGCGGCTCTGGCGCCTTTCGCTTCTTTCCCGGCTCTGGCGCCTTTTGCTTCTTTCCCGGCAGTGAGCAATCTTTCCAATTTTTCAACAGATCGTCTATTTCCTCGCCGCTCCTCGTACGCGGGCGTCTTCGAGGTTCGGTTTCATCATCGAACAGATCCTTGCGTTTTCTCCATGGGTCATCGTCGCGAAGCCTCCTTCGATGTCCCATGAACACGATTTTCGAAGACCCGGGATCTCTATCTAGCTGGCGATACGGTGTGTCATCCATGCACCTGACGCATCCAGAAAATCCGTGGACCACCTGCCCCGCGAGATATCCGTAACCGAGATAGTCGTGCACCGTCGTGAGCAGTGCGGCTCTCATAGGGAAATATTCTTTCTCTGCGGCGTCCCAAGTATTGGCTGGCGTTTTCCATAGCGTGTCTAGCTCCTCTTTCAGCAGCCCCAGATACAGATTGTTGTCGTTCCCTGGTTGTTTCGGCCCTTCAATTAGCATACTCATGTGAATGTACTTCCTCTTCATGCACAACCAGGGGGAAGGTTGTACATCCACACAAACACAGGCCAGGTGCTATGTGTGCTTCTCTGGCTGCCAAACGGATTGACTCCATCGGTGCTCGCGCCCAGCACGATGTTCCTTGAATCGTCCCAAAATTCTGGGTGTTCGAAGTTCAACGCTTGCCACTGGCTCGCATCGTTAGGGTGACTCAGCATCTTGTCTTTTTTATTTATCTCCGGATCATTTCCGTCATCTTCTCGCTTCTTCTCCTCCCTATCCGCGTGCCAACGTAGGAGCTTTGCTAGCTTAGGGTCCACGAAATACCGCTACAGACGAGGAGTGATCAGAAAGTACCACACCACTTTTCGAGGAGCTTTCTTCCTCTTCTTGTATCGAGTGACGCCGCACACCGGACATATGGTAGACTCCGCGTGCTTGTCCCGATAAATGATGCAATTGTTCATGCACACATGGTATTTCACGTGCGGTAAATCCAGAGGACACACGATTTTCTTCGCCTGCTCGAAACTGGTTGGACACTTGCTCCCCTTGGGAAGACGTTCGTGCCAGAATGACATGTTCTCGTCGAAGCATGCGTCGGTCATTTTGTGTTTTACCTTCATCTCCAGAGCCATGAGCGTTACTTTCAGGCGGGTATCCCCGGGCCTGCATCCTTCATACAACGGAGTAACCGCGTCTATCTCCAGTTGATCCAGCTTGGCTTTCTCTTGGGTGGCAGCTCTTGCGTTATCCGTCTGCTTGAGAAGCAGCTCTTGAATATGAGGGTCCTGCACCCAGCCCATTTATGGTCCATCGTCGTCTGCTCCGGCATCTTCATCTTCATGATCATGCCCTTCGTCTTGATCTTCCTCATCATCATGTCCGGCATCTTCTACATGATGACTGTGTACTGCATCACCGTCGTGATCATGACTTGGAGATTCTTCGTCTTCTCGCCCGCCCTCGCCGCGGTGGTTGTCTTGCTGCCCTTCCTCATTTCTTGCCCGGCCCCCATGGACGACTTCATAGTCATCTTCATCACCTTGCCACCGATAGCCATCCATGAAACCACGCAAGAGCAGGTGGTCCCACACCTGCCCGGAATCCGGGTCCGCAATAAGGCTCTTCAGCTTGCATCTTCGACACGGACATCTTATCTCCATCTCGTTCTTTTGAATCATCTCGGCCTTCGCGGAGCTCAAAAACCTGTTCACGATGCCTTCGGTCATCGTGCGGACCATGGTCGCCTGCGGGGTAGAGCAAAACGATATTTTAGAACCAAGAATTTTTTTGGCATGACTTTGCCTAAAAATAGGACCAAAAAGAATGCATAGTGCCAAATTCTCGCCGAAACGGAAATGAACAACATTCCGGCAAAATATTGGCAACTATTGCATTTCAAATACCGGTACCTGCAAACACAAACATATATGCAACACCACAAACATACGTAGATCTAGCTAGGCCATAAAAAGTGCATGTGCACGTTGTTGGAGAGAGAAAAAAGTAGATCTACAACGTAAGGAAAGCTTTCCCCTTACTTCACTATCAAAAAAAGGTAATTTAACTACTTAATTTGGGTGAATCTATGGTGCAAATGAGGTGAGGAGGAGGAGGCAGCTGAGACAAGCTTGGAGGAGGAGGTGGAGAGAATGAAGTGGGGAAAGTGAGTGTGGTAGGTGGCTGTCCAAAATATCTAGCTGGTCTCAGGTTACTAATGGCGCACCACCTAAAAATGCGCCATTAGTAACCCTGGTTACTAATGGCGCACCAGTTAGGGGTGCGCCATTACTAGTTTTGCAAAAAAAAATTTGTTAGTAGTGGCGCACCGTGGTTGTGGTGCGCCATTACTAGTTTGAACTAGTAATGCCGCACTTCACACAGGTGCGCCATTACTAGTTTTGAAAAAAAGTAAAAAAAAATTGTTAGTAGTGGCGCACAGAGCGTGTGGTGCGCCATTACTAGTTAAAACTAGTAATGGCGCACTGTGCCCTGGTGCGCCATTAATAGTTTTGGAAAAATAAAAAAATAAAATAAAATTTGCTAGTAATGGCGCACCTTGTGTCTGGTGCGCCATTAGTAATGAGGACACTAATTGCGCACCTGTATCTGGTGCACCACTGCTATATAGCAGTGGCGCACCACATACATGGTGCACCATTAATGTCCATATTAGCTACAGCCCTTTTCCTAGTAGTGTTACCCTCTGCGCCTTTCCAATCTTGGAAACGCCGTCCCTCCCTTCTTCCTTCTCAAGCTCTTGCTTTCGCTCGCCACCGCCGCCCCCATTGCTCTTGATTCTTCGTCCCCCCTCCAGCTGCCATGGTGCCAAAAACCAGCAGGGGCAAGGGAGTGTCCAAGGATGCCGGGGAGAGGGAGGCGCCGGAGAGTGAGTTGGCGGCGCGGCGGACGCAGCTCGCCTACTTTCCATCGACGGTCGACGCGATCCACCTCCGAGACTACTTCAAGCCCTTGTGGGGGTGTAAGACGAAGGGGCACCCTGCCACGCGCATCATCGCCGCCGGCTTCGCCGAGGCCGGCCCGAATTGCTACCCATTCTTCGTTGACTACTTTTCCTACGGGCTTTGCCCCCCTTTCTCCGATTTCTTCAATGACGTCATGCACACCTATGGCTTCCACCTTCTGGATTTTACTCCAAATGACGTGGCGTGCATGGCTCTTTTTGCCCATCTCTGCGAGGGCTTCGCCGGGATGCATCCCAACACGGCGCTCTTCCGCCACTATCTCTTTCCTCGCATCCAAAAGGGAGGCGCCAAATCTGTCTGTGTCGCCTTGATCCCAAGGAACCAGGGGAAGGGGACATATCTGGAGGGTGCTCAGAAGGAGAGGTGGGAGGAGTGGTGGGGCCGGTGGTGCTGGATTGTGGAGGAGGATCCGCAGGAATTTTGCCGGGTTCGACAGGCGCCGCCGGTTCGCAGAGATGATTGGAGCAATGTCGACGCCGATGATGAGAAGCTCACGATCGCCACCACCAGGATTCATCGCCTCCCTGTGGCCGGGCTCACCCTTGAGATGATTGGGGCGGATTTCATCCATCGCCGAATTGCTCCACTACACAATAAGGGGAGGCCGGCCTGGCTCTTCACAAACGCGGCCGACATCATGAGGCTTCGCCCTGGCTTGGATCACAACCTCATGGTGATCAGGCACGCCCACTTGTGCCAGAGGCTTTTTCAGCTCGACGTGCACTGCGACGGCAGGGTCGAGAGGTCCGGCAAGGCCGCGAAGGCCAGCAAGGTTGTCAAGGGGCCCCTGTTTGGGTTGCCGGCGAGCGTGGTCCCGCTGATCAACAACTCCCACCGAACTGACATCATCGCGATGATGCCGGACTTCAACGCGCACGGCCTTGACCCGAATTGGGCCTAGCCAGAGGCGGATCAGGTGCAGGAGTTCTTCGACAACCTGTCGGAGAAGTACGTCCATGCTGAGCCGCTGCTCATCCAGGACACCTCCCAAGTGGAGCTGGATTACATCGCTGCCAGGGCGGCGGAGGCGGAGCTCGCCAAGGAGGCCGGCAGCGCCGGCCACGTGGAGGACGAGGCCGAGTTTGCCGCGGAGGAGAAAGAGCTCGCCGGATGGGCGGGGCCTTCCGGGGAGGCCAGCAGCGCCGACACCGGGGCCCCTCTCATCGAAGATGTGGTCGACGAGTCGATCGAGGATGAGGCCGAGGCTGACGACCCTCTGGCCTTGGAGAAGAGGTGTGTCCTGCGGCGGGCCAGCTCCGGCGAGCCGGTCCGGCCCGGCAGGATCGAGCAGCGGCAAGAAGTCCAGGGGCAGTCCGTGCGCCTGATGAGGGCCGCGGCAGCAAAGAAGGTGGTGAAGGCCGCAGTGGCGAAGAGGAAAGCGACCGCCTCCTCTTCGTCCAAGCATCCTCGGACTCCACCTGCTTCCCCTCCTCCCGTAGATGACGACACGGAGGTCGTCTTCGACTTCGGGTCCCTTAGCCCGAGGATGAAGAGGAAGGCAACGGAAGAGGAAGCAGAGGATGAGTAAGTATCTTGTCTTTTGTCATCTCCGTCCCCTCAGTCTGTGCCGCTTTTCTTGACTCATTTTCATCTTTGCAGGGACATGGAGACGCTGGCCCAGAGGGTGGCAAAGAGAGCCAGGGCCTCATCGAGCAGCCAGCCCCTGGCGGGCACCTCGAGCACACCGCTGGTGGTTGAGAGCAGCCCGGAGAGCAGCCCCCGGCGCAGCCCCCGCTTCGGCCCGTAGCGTAAGTCTATCACTCACTCCTTCATTGATGAACTTTTGGGGGGGGGTTGTACCTTTGATGTCGATGTTGCTGGGTCTGTAGGAGAAGAACGGCAGCGGGAGTACCTGCCGAGGGCTACCCCCAACATGCCGCCCCTCTCGACCACGCCACCCCGGGGGGCGTGCCCGGCAAGTGCATCCACCACCGAGCCCAGACCCATGGAGGAGGAGACGAACTTGGGTGCTGGCGACCCCACCCCGGCAACGAACGTTGGCGGGGAGGGCGCCACTTCTTCCCAGCCCGGTGCGCGTAAGTTTGTTCGCATTCTGTCCTTGTTCTTCTTCCTTTGTTTTTCTCGGGCCCTGACCTTGGCTTCGCCTCATTGCCTTTCTTGGTGCCCAGGCCCTTCCTCGGCGGACCAGGAGGACATCGACACCTTCATCGAGGATGTCACTAGGGACGCTGAGGCCGAGGCCAGCAAGATTGCCGCCGAGGAGGCAGCCAAGACCACTGCTGAGGACGCCGCCTAGGGGCCCACCGAGGAGGCCGGCAAGGCCACTGCTGAGGACGGGATGGTCGATGATCAGCCCTCCTCCTCTGCTGCCTCCGGCTCGGGCAATTATCTGAAGGTGGGCGACGATCTATTCGTCCACCTCTCAGGGACGGCGAGCACCAGGGTGCCCATCGAGGGGGAGGTGTTCGACGACGAGGTGCTCGCCGCCGCCGGGCTTGAGGTTGTCGACGAACCGGGCGCTGGCGGTTCCCAGGAGTAGCAGCTCCTTCGGGGCATGAGCGCCAACTTCCATAAGCTCCAGGCGCTCCACCGTGCCCGCCTGGACAAGGCGAAGTCCAGGATGGCAGCGGTGGACAAGACGCAGGCGGACCTCGCGGGGCACGTCGCTGAGACGCAGGCTTGGTTTCGCCAAGCCCATGAGGAGCTGAAGGTTGCCTAGGACCTGCTGGCCAAGTGCAAGCTGGAGCTCGTCTTGAAGCAGGCCGACATCGACAAGGCCCAGGAGCTAGCGAAAGAGCAGGCCACCAAAGACGAGGCCGCTCGGCACCAGCACCAGGCCGAGCTAAACTCCCAGGAGGAGGACCTTGCCGCTCGCGAGGAGAAGCTTGCCGCAACACTCCGCGGCAAGGACGAGGAGGTGGAGAAGCTTGTCGTGCAGCGGACCCAGGAGCTAGAGCAGAAGCACAAGGAGGCGCTCGATGCTCAAGCTCTAGCCCATGCCGGCAAGGTGAAAGAGCTGGAGGTGGGACGAGACGGGCTGGAGGAGTAGGCCCTGAAGCTGGTGAAGGAGAAGGACACGCTAAACGGTGCTCGGGTGGAGGCGCAGGGCGCAGTTCTTAGCAAGGATGAGGAGCTCTCCAAGGCCAACAACTCCATCAAAGACCTCAAGCTGAAGCTGGAGGGTCTCGAGGGGATGCTCTCGGAGGCCAGGGCCCGGGAGGAGACCCTGGCCAAGAATCTGGAGAAGGAGAGGCAGCTGCGGAAGAACGACGCCGCCAACCACACGGACTTTGTGAAGGACGAAAACCTCTGGATCAGCCGCCTCACCGACGTCGCCGGCAGAATCACCACGCAGCTGGCCACCATGGGGATGCCGCACGTGAGGTACGCCCCAGAGCCGAATGCGAGTCCCAATGCCAAACTGACCCTGTTCTTCGAGGGTGTTCTAGGAGCCCTGGAGCTGTTCCGCTCCAACAGGGCGGTCTCTCTGGCCTATGAGGCCCGGAGGCTTTGCCGGGGTGCCATGACCAAGGTCCTCACCAAGGTGGCGTACTGGAACCCCAACCTCGACTTTGACGCCGCGCTGGAGAGCTTGCCTGAGGGCGTGGACCTTGTGGCGCTCGAGGAGCGTATTGAGCCCATCATCAGCCACATCGATGGAGTTCGGAGGATCGAGGGCCAGCGCCGGAACTAGGCACCCCGTTTCTTATCGCCGCTGCGAGTTCAAAACCAAGATAGTTTTATCTTAAGTTAGAACCGCAGCGATTATTTGATGTAATATATCTTTGCAGTATCCTGAAACGATGCATGTTATTTTCCCATTTGATCTCCCTATGTATGTCCACCCTACGTTAATCGGGTAGGCTTGCCGGCGCGTAAAACCAGGGCGCGGCGCCTTGAGGACGGATCCCCAATGGCCTGCCGGGCGTGCTTGCCGCCAGGCAAACCACCTTACTGTTCTTTGACGCGGCCGCTCGAACTGTCGAGCGGACTCGAGGCAGAATGAGAGCGTTGCCAATTGCAGAAGGCCACCCTGCCGCCATCGACGCAGCCGCTCGAACTGTTGAGCGGACTCGAAACAGAGCAAGGGCGTTGCCAATAGTGGAAGGGCCCCATTGCGTGCAGGTTTTCCATACGCGGGGCAAGATCTTCGGGGATGATAACCATATGTACATATATAAAAAGGATTGCTCAGAGTTTTGCATGACTTAGCTTTTCTGTCGTTGCGTGAGCGTCCACCGCATCTATCGATGACGTCGCCCCTTTGGACGTCTTCTTTCTGCGACGACCACGACGAAGCCGCTGCTCCAACCAAACCAGATTTTCACAACCGTGCACCCCCTACCTGGCGCGCCAAAGATGTTGGGGGAAACGACACCTATGGAATCACTGGGATCCCTTCTACGGTTGGCGGGCGCGGGGTTGTGCAAAGAGCGGGTCTGGTTGTCAGCACGAAGATCGTTTTACCCAGGTTCGGGCCGCGAGGATGCGTAATACCCTAGTCCTGCTTTGGTGTATATATCTAGGTGTTCTTGAGCTCTCGAACTAGCTATGGTGCGTCTCTAGGTCAAAAGATCCGAATCCTTCTCCTGTACGCCTCGGACCTCCTTTTATAGACAAAAAGGGGCTGCTACAGTGGCACACATGACGTGAAAAGGTATACATTGGCTAAGTTTATCCTTTGGCACCATCGGGTAAACGCATTTAATGCACTGCCGACGTGCCCTCCTTGCTTTATCGGGGACGGCGAGGAAGCTCGTCCCAGCTGTCGCCGCCTCGCTTGGCTCCGACGCGCGTCCAAGCTGATGAGGTGTAGTAAAGCCACGTTGGCTGGCTGCTGGGCTGGCGCGGTGGCAGAGTCTTCACGAAGATCTGCATGCCACCACGCAGGTGCTTGCCGAGTTGGCTTGGAGACCGTACACCGCCACGTAGGTGCCTGCTCAGCTGGTTGGGCTGGCAGCTGTATGGGAACGGTGGTGGAGCCTTGGCAGATGGGGGCCTCGCCATGGCCTCGTGAGTGTCCTCGGCAAGGGCCATGCCGGGGCATCGCGGTCGTCCCCGGCAAGGGTCTTGCCAGGGGTCTCGTGGATTTCCTTGGCTAGGATCCCGCCAAGGTTCGTCGTCTTCTGGTCCTCATCTGATCTTGTATGTTTGTGATCTTCACAATGATCTGCATGCCACCACAGAGGTGCTTCCCGAGCCTTGGTTCCAATGTGGTCGATGGTGTTGGAGCCCTTGGCTCAAGGGTGGCGCGCTCTGCTGGCGTTGGGAAAGTTGCCCCGGCAAGGATCTTGCCGGAGCCGCGGAGGCCGCCCCGGCAAGGGTCTTGCCGGGGGAGCCCACCTCGCCCTCTTGCTCTTTGTGTCTCTGTCCTGGCGTTGCTTTGGACGTCTTGTGCCTTTGTTTCCATCCTCTGCACTGCTTAGTGTGGCCGCGGGCGTGGCTCTGACTACCCGTGCATAAGTAAAGGGGTCAAAAAGGAGAGCCCCTACTTTTGTGCACCGACAACAAAACATACGCAACAGTAGGCAGTATAATATACGATTTGTCACAATACAAAGAAAATACACCAAAATGACGCCAGACACTACACTGAGGCCTAGACAAGGACGACGACGCCGACCTAATGGACATGGATGATGATGTCGGCAACTGTACGACCAACAGCAATCGAAGAGCCCGACCTCTTCAGCGTTCAACTCACGTCATGCTCTTCCCAAGTTGACTGCTGGAACAACAGGTGGACGTGCCACTCCTCGATCCGCTTGGATCCGTCACTCCTTGATTTACAGGATGCCGTCGCTGGAGGTCCCTTTGGTCGTTCTCATCGACTGAGGGAGGGTGCTTGCTGTTCTGAATCAAATGAAAAAGTAAGGAAGGGAATTGGGAGAGAAGGAAGAAGAGGAGAGGATTTGGATCAAGGGAAGGCACATCTCACCACTGCGAGTTGGAGGAGGGTGTCCCTAACCGCTGTCGGTGACCAGCTGTGGCTAGGGTTCTCCGCGCCTCCATATGGCCATCGTCCCCGTGGATATTGTGGTAGATGGGTCACCGCCAGTGTTGAGTGGTGGAGGGTGGAGGTGGTGAAGGGTGGAGAGGAGCAAGCGTGTGTGTGTGTGTCTGTGAGAGAGAGAGAGATACATAGACACACACACACACAGAAAGAGAGAGAGAGTGGTAGGTAGATGGCTCGGAGGAAGATATAAATGGACGTTCGGATGGAGGTCCGTGATACGTCTCCAACGTATCTATAATTTTTGATTGTTCCATGCTATTATAGTATCCATCTTGGATGTTTAATATGCATTATTATGCTATTTTATATATTTTTTGGGATTAACCTATTAACCTAGTGCCAAGTGCCAGTTGCTGTTTTTTTCCTTGTTTTTGTCTTTCACCGAAAATCAATACCAAATGAAACGAAATTTTTTGAGGATTTTTCTTGGACTAGAAGACACCCAGGGACCTTCAGGAGGATGTCAGGGGGGCCACCAGTTGGCGACAAGCTCACAGTCGCGCCCCGAGGGGGGGGGGGGGGGCGCCCTGCAAGCTTATGCCCCTTGCTCTCCTAACCCTAATCTCAGTTCTGTAAATACCAAAATATTCCCCTTATACCAAAGGGCACACCAAATATAATTATCCGCTACCGCAAGCTTCTGTTCTCGTGGGATCCCATCATGGGGCCTTTTCTGGCACTCTGCCGGAGGGGGATTCGATCACGGAGGGCTTCTACATCAACCTTGTTGCCCTTCCGATGATGCGTGAGTAGTTTACCGCAGACCTACGGGTCCATGGCTAGTAGCTAGATGGCTTCTTCTCTCTCTCTTTGATCGTCAATACAATGTTCTCCTCGATGTTCTTCGAGATCTATTCGATGTAATCTTCTTTTGCGGTGCGTTTATTGAGATCCGATGAATTGCGGATTTATGATCAGATTATCTATGAATATTATTTGAGTATTTTTTGAACTCTTCTATGCATGATTAAGATAGCTTTGTATTTCTCTCCGCTCTATTGATTTGGTTTGGCCAACAAAATTGATCTTTCTTGCAATGGGAGAGGTGCTTTGTAGTGGGTTCAATATCGCGGTGTCCTCACCCAGTGACACAAAGGCGAGGCACGTATTTGTATTGTTGCCACTATGGATAAAAGGTGGGGGTTTATTCATATTGATTGGATCTATCCCTCTACATCATGTCATCTTGCTTAAGGTGTTACTCTGTTCTTATTAACTTAATACACTAGATGCATGCTGGATAGTGGTCGATGTGTGGAGTAATTGTATTAGATGTAGGCAGGAGTCGGTCTACTTGTAACGGACGTGATGCCTATATTCATGATCATTGCCTTGGATATCGTCATAACTATGCACTTTTGTATCAATTGCTCAACAGTAATTTTTTTACCAACCGTATACGTTCTTTCAAGAGAGACGCCTCTAGTGAAAACTACCACTAGTAGAAAACAGGGCTTTGGTCCAGGCCGGGCCAGCCCATTAGTCCCGGTTGAGTCACGAACCGGGACCCATGGGGGCATTGGTCCCGGTTCGTGAGGCCAGGGGGCCGGCCGCGCCCCGTGGGGAATTGGTCCCGGTTCGTCTGGCACCTTTGGTCCCGGTTCCAGACACGAACCGGGACCAATGGGCCTCGCTCCTGGCCCACAACCAGTGGTCACGGTTCGTGGCTGGAACCGGGACTAAAGGACCCCCTTTGGTCCCGGTTCCAGCCACGAACCGGGACCAATGAAATGCCTATATATACCCCTCGCCCGCGAGCAGAGCAGTGGATTGCTCTGTTTTTTCTGGCCGGCGAGGGGAGAGCTTTGTGGTGCTCTAGCTCACCTCCTATGCACATGAGGTGTTCGATGAAATGCCCGAGCCACACTTAAGCTTTCTCCTCTCGAAGCTCCTTGTCCAAGCTCCATTTTCCTCGAGATTTGTCTAGGTTTGGCGGTCCGTCCTGTCCCGTCCCCGTCCTCATCGCCGTCGGTCGCCCGTGCCGATCTCGTCGCCAGCACCACCGTGGTGAGCCTCTTGTTCTTATCTTCTTTCTAAAAGAAAAAAGTTCTTACTTGTATGATTTAGATAGATACTTGTGTAATTTTCTTTCTTTTATTATTGTTTGTTATTATATAGTGCGATGGTTTTGGTATCCGGCTCCGTTGGCCCTCGTCCTGTCTATGATTCAGATGTGGTATATATTATCTTTTATAACTATTTGGTTCATTTAGTGTTTATGACAATTATGCCGACCAACGTGACATAGATTTTTTTATCTAGGAGGTATGTGATCCAGAAATTCCAACCGACCCTATTATCGAGAGGTTAAATTTAGTTGAAGAAGAAAACAATTACTTGAAGGAAAAATTGAGGAGGAGAAGGTGGTATTGGAGTTGCATGTTGCGGATGTCGTCGATGATCACAAGATCAAGATGGTGCAATGCGCTTGAAGGTTAGAAAGATTTGAAAATATGCCATTCATACCGAGGCTTTGTATCATTATGTTGTTGGATCAATTGTTACATTGGTTGCGATTATGATCGCATTTGTTGTTGCATTGAAATGTTTTACATAGTTTCAATGTATGGTTTAATTAGATGCTCTGGAGAGCTATATGTTGTTCAATGAGAACTATGTATGTATTTTGGTTTTAATGTGATGATGAACTTCTATTAATTTGGTCACTTATCTATTCATGATGTTCTCTAATGGTTTTTGACACACTTAATTATATATAATGCACGCAGATGAACCGGCAATGGATGTACGGTAATAGACGCACCTCCGAGTACATTGAGGGCCTGCATAATTTTCTCGCAGTGGCTGAGGCAAACAAGCAAAATTGTTTTATGTGTTGTCCATGCCCTAGCTGTGGGAATACAGAGTCTTACTCTGAATCGAAAACCCTTAACACCCACCTGCTTTATAAGGGTTTCATGCCACACTATAATATTTGGACCAAGCACGGAGAAAGAGGGGTTATGATGGAAGACAACAAAGAAGAAGAGGATGATGACAACTATGTGCCCCCTGAATACGGTGATGCTGGAACGGGGGAACTTGAAGATCAAGAGGAACCAGACGATGTGCCCGATGATTATCTTCGCCGGGTCATTTTTGATGCAAAGAGACAATGCGAAAGTGAAAATGAGAAGCTGAAGTTCAATCGCATGTTAGAGGATCACAAAAAAGGGTCGTACCCCAGTTGCGAAGATGGCAACACAAAGCTTGGTACTGTACTGGAATTGCTGCAGTGGAAGGCAGAGAATGGTGTACCTGACAAAGAATTTGAGAAGCTACCGAAAATATTGAAGAAGAAGCTTCCAAAGGATAACGAATTGCGCAACAGTATGTATGCAGCAAAGAAGGTTGTATGCCCTCTAGGATTGGAGGTGCAGAAGATACATGCAGGCCCTAATGACTGCATCCTATACCGCGACGTGTATGGGAAGACAAAAGATACACCGGAGGCACGGGAGGACCAGCAACGTGTGCACGAAAAAGACGGAATGCCTCCATAGCAGTATGAAGGTCCTGCCAGCTATGCTCTTACCAAAGAAGAGAAAGAAATCTTCTTTGAATGCCTGCTTAGTATGAAGGTCCCGTCTGTCTTCTCGTCGAATATAAAGGGAATAATAAATATGCCAGAGAAAAAGTTCCAGAACCTAAAGTCTCATGACTGCCACGTGATTATGACGCAACTGCTTCCGGTTGCATTGAGGGGGCTTCTACCCGAAAACGTTTGATTAGCCATTGTGAAGCTATGTGCATTCCTCAATGCAATCTCTCAGAAGGTGATCGATCCGGAAATCCAACCAAGGTTAAGGACTGATGTGGCACAATGTGTTGTCAGTTTCGAGCTGGTGTTCCTACCATCCTTCTTCAATATCATGATGCATGTCCTAGTTCATCTCGTCGATGAGATTGTCGTTCTGGGCCCTGTATTTCTACACAATATGTTCCCCTTTGAGAGGTTCATGGGAGTCCTAAAGAAATATGTCCGTAACCCGCTAGGCCAGAAGGAAGCATCTCCATGGGCCATCAAATAGAGGATGTCATTCATTCCTGACCATAAGAAGATTGGTCTCCCTCAATCGCGGTATGAGGGGAGACTGACTGGAAAAGGGGCACGCTAGGAGGGGACTCAATAATATGTAGGGACGGGCATTCTTGGTCTCAAGCACACTATACAGTTCTACAGAACTCTACCTTGGTGACCGCGTATGTTGATGAACACAAGAACATTCTGTGCTCCAAACACCCGGAGCAGTGTGACGATTGGATTACATGTGAACACGTCAGGACTTTCGGCAGTTGGTTGCAAACACGTCACAGGGGTGACAACACTGTTTCTGATGAGCTGTACTCATTGGCCAGGGGACCATCTTCGACTGTATTGACTTACAAAGGGTACGAGATAAATGGGAATACATTTTACACGATCGCCCAAGATCAAAAGAGCACCAACCAAAACAGCGGTGTCTTCTTTGATGCAGCAACCAAGAGGGGAAAGGGCAGATCTTATAGTTACATAGTGGACATATGGGAACTTGACTACGGACATGATTTTAAGGAACCTTTGTTTTAGTGCAAATGGGTCAGTCTGTCAGGAGGCGCGGTACAGGTAGACCCATATTATGGAATGACAACAGTGGATCTGAACAATCTTGGGTACACAGACGAACCATTCGTCCTAGCCAATGATCTGGCGCAGGTTTTCTATCTGAAGGACATGTCTACCAAACCGAGAAAAAGATAAGATAAGGAAGCGAATACATCATACGATGAGCCAAAGAGCCACATAGTTCTTTCAGGAACAAGAGACACTGTGGGATTGGAGGGCAAGACAGACATGTCTGAAGATTATGAAAAGTTTCATGAAATTCCTCCCTTCAAAGTCAAGGCTGACCCAAGCACCCTGTGAAACGATGAACATTATCCATGGTTACGGCGCAATAAGCAAAGGACACAAGCGAAGAAAAAATGAAGACTTTATCTCCACAACTATTATGATGATGCCTTTGATCTAGAATATCACTGCAGTTACATGTGAAGAAATGAAATGCCTTTTGTAACAGATGAGTTTCCGTATGAAACCCTGGTACTTCGAAAGAGATTGTCAGTTTTGTACACGAAGTGCATCCATTTTTGGCCGTAACTCTCTCAACTTTTTAGCACATGCTATGTGGGTGAAATGATGATACCATGCCAACTTTGAACTTTTTCATAGTTCATTTGTAGTGCTTTTCAATTTCAGGGTCATATAGCTCAAAAAAATCAGTAAATGCATGAAAAATAACAAACAAAGTCAAAAAGGGTTGAAAATTGATGATGTGGCTTTGAATGGTGCATTTTGAATACGTTGAAAGTTTGGAGTTCAAATAAGTTCAAAAAAATGAAATCCCCTTGTAACAGATGAGTTTTCGTCCGAAACCCCGATACTCCGAAAGAGATTGTCCATTTTGTACACGAAGTGCATCTAGTTTTTGCCGTAACCCTCTCAACTTTTTTGCACATGCTATGTGGGTGAAATGATGATACCATGCCAACTTTCAAGCTTTTCAGAGTTCATTTGTAGTGCTTCTCAATTTCAGGGTCATATAGCTAAAAAAAATCAATAAATGAATGAAAAATAACAAATGAAGTCAGAAAGGGTTTAAAATTGATGATGTGGCTTTGAATGGTGCATTTTTAACACACAAAAAGTCTGGAGTTCAAAGAAGTTCAAAAAAATGAAATCCCTTTGTAACAGATGAGTTTTCGTCCGAAACCCTGATACTTCGAAAGAGATTGGCCATTTTGTACACGAAGTGCATCCAGTTTTTACCGTCACCCTCTCAACTTTTTAGCACATGCTATGTGGGTGAAATAATGATACCATGCCAACTTTCAACCTCTTCAGAGTTCATTTGAAGTGCTTTTCAATTTCAGGGTCATTTAGCTCAAGGAATGAAGTAATAGCAAAAAGAATGAACTAGAAAACTTTTATGAAACTCTAATAGCAAAAATAATGAACTAAAAGAATGAACTAGAAAACTTTAATGAAACTCAAATAGAAAAAAGAATGAACAGAAAACTTTAATGAAACTCTAATAGCAAAAGGAATCAACTAAAAAGCTTTTATAAACCTCTAGTATTTTTGAACTAAAATTATATAAAATGTATGCAACTAAAATTATCAAAGTATTTTTTGTTCAAAACATTAATATCAAAAAGAATTTTCATAAAGAATTTTTTTATTTGAAACTTTAATAGCAAACTAAAATAACAGAATCTGTTTTTGATTAAAACAAACATTTCAAATAACCTAAAAATTACCAAATTGAATATAATGATAAAACACCGTAATATTAAATAGTAGGAAAAAGAATCACTCAAAAATCTATTTTCATTGTGAAGTCATTCACAAACTAGTGATTCACACAAATTTCAAAAAATTCAAATTGGAAAACTAATAGCACTAACAGAAAGTTCATAATTTCTATTACCTAAAAGCAAAAAGCATCACTGAAAAACAATAAGTATTTTTCTGTAAGTAGAAACAAAATAAAATAAATAAAGCAAAAAAGAAAACAAAAAACTGGAAAAAAATAAAAAAATGCCACCTACTAGGGCACCACGGCCTGAATACGACTAGAAACCCAACCATGCACTACTAGCGAAAACCCTAGCAGTAGCGCGGGTATTTTGCCTATCAGTAGCGCGGGACAACGCGCTACTGATAAGGTGCTACATCTAACGTGTAGCTGTAGCGCCTGTCGTCCCACGCTACTTCTATACATGGCTAGCAGTAGCGTGCTTTAGTGAAGAGCACTGCTGCTAATACCCGCAGCGCTTTTTAGCAGGAAGCGCTACTGGTAAGGCAGCGCTACTGCTAACTTTATTCCCCTCGCTACTGCTAGTTTTATTAGTTTTTTCTTCATATTTGTTTTGTATTTGAATAGTCTTTATACAATAATCTTTACCATATCATACACATTCAAATGTAATCATAGCATATACATACAAATAGTCTCATCAAATCATGTCATCATGATAATCATCATCCAACACAAAGTGGTCTCTCGTCATCATCTCGAAAATAGCGATACAAGTCTCGATTACTTGCAACTACGTCGTTATCCATCTAAACAATGATATACGCGAGAAGAGCTATCACTTTGAGTGAGAGCGGAACTATGCAGTACATGAGTTTGTATCCCTCTCTCGCATTAGCGTGAACCTAAACTAACTACTGCCTGTCGCTCGGAAACCGGAAACCGGTACACCTAGGCCTGACACTCCGGCCACTCGTCGTATATATACTCCTGGCGTAGCACTTCTTTGCCATCGATGATCTATGCACCTGCATCATCACATGAGTCGATGATATGCAACATATATAGTTGAGCAACAGAAAGAGACAGACTTGGCAAAAAGCAACATATCATAAGCATAAATAACAAAGTTGATCGTACCCAAAATGCCCTAACTAGAGTGATCGTCGCTAGTCGAGGAGGACCGTTTAATTACATCACAAACAAAGTTTCGTCGTGCATAACTCAAAGTTTCGTCATACAGAAAGTATGGACTAAACGGACACATTGTCATATATCGACAATCACTCCAACATGTCGTGCCATCCATCCAACTCAAGGAGATAGTCCCCGAGCCTAGTGAAAGGCTTCAGGTCGAGATGCTGAGCGGCTACCCGTGTTTGGACGTCTTCCCGCGACATTTGTCCTTCTTCGTAGAACATCCCTGTTTTTCCGACGACCTCCTTCATGATGATTTGGGCAAGTTCGCGCTGGATGTGATAGAACTCAGCTCGAAGTCGATGATCCTCGATATCTCCTACATTCTTTGCCCATTGAAGAATATGGGCATCGCCGGATGTAGGTGACATGCGAAGGTTCTAGTGATCCCGTCTGTACTCCAGCATGTGGTGTAGGACATAGAATCCATCATTAAGAGAATCACTCGGTTGCTGGATAGAGCAAAAGTCGGTCTTATGGCCGAAGGCGGGCATGTCGTCCCTTCTCTTCTTGTTCTTGACCTCCTCCACCCCGTGCGTCATAGTAAAACATAGCACTGTCGAGAACATCCTTGATGTGGTTGTAATCCTTTTTGTTAATGTTCTTCGACGAGTCCAAGTAAAGAGTGTGGGAGTATCGGGGGTAGAGGATGATGAGGACGGCGCTCCCACCATTGCACAAAATAAGTACACCTCAAATTAATTAGCTTCCACTGTGCAAATGAATGATTGAAATCGAAGGAAGGATATCCGCGCGGATGACTTACAGGGAATGATAAGGCATGAGAATCGCCTCCTTGTCCTAGTTGGCGAGCATGAAATTGACGATGTATGCCCTTGTGCATGAAGTACGGGTCAGCGACACAGATATGAGGTATCTGCTCAACCCCGATGATGTAGTTCATGTGCAAGGCATAAAGGCGGACAAACATAAAATCCAGCTTCTTCACGTGAAACATGTCGAATATGTAATCAAATCGAAGGAAGAACTTCTCCGCGGGGTATGTGTCGACGTACGATAATTGCCGCGGAACGTTAACCACGTAGAGTGGGTATCCTGGATCTTTCGAGGCGATGAGGCCTTTCTCTATCCGCAGCACACTGTCATGAAGTCTCCTTAGATCGCCGAATCTGGCCCATAGCGCTGCTGCAGGTAGGATTGGTTGACCGGGGATATGCCATTTATCCGCACCGGGGATATCTATACGGTCTTGAACCCGAGGCTACTGAGGCGGCTGGATCATAGAATCCGCTTTTTTGCCTTTCCTCGATCTCTTCCTAGACTTCTTTACAACCGGAAGGTCGTCCATAATACGTTCAGCCTCCGGAGACGGCAATTCAGGCACCGTCTCATGACGCTCAAACCCTAAGTAGGCGCCAGTATAGACTACTGTTGAGTGCCATCGTCATCCTCATCCTCATCTATGGCGACGTCACCAGCGACTAATGGAGCCTTTTCCTCACCCCCTCCGCTATCACCCAGCACAACAGCCGACGCTAATTGGGTAGGTGAGGTGTTGATGTTCATACCTAACTGCATGCTCGTGGGTGTGCTCCCGGCCGCCTCCAGACGAAGCAGACTCTTTGGCCACAACAGGACCCACCCATTGCAACAATCACCAAGCTGCCGCGGGGTCTCGTCGTCATCCCCCACTAGTACCAGAGGAGGCAAATTCTCGTGGTCCGGTTTGACACTGGCCACGAAAACCTTGAAGACGTTCGGGGGGATCGGCCGGCTGTGGAACAATGGTACCTTCGGCTTCAATATCGTCGCCTTCCCCACGTCCACCTTCTGGCCGCCAATGGTGTACAATATGGTGCACGGGGTTTCGTCGGCCTGCAAAGAAAAGTCTGCGACGTGAGACATCCGAAAGGCAACAAAAATGGGAGATTATACATTTATTGAAGGGGGCCGGTGTGACAGATACCGTGAGGGCGTCGAGCTCAGCCAAAGACGAAGCACCGCCGAGCACATTCGGTGCGGGAGCCGGTGCGGGAGCAGGTGCAGCTGCAGGTGCTGGTGTAACGCTAGTCGAGCTGCTCCCCAAGAAGTCAGCTAGGGGAAAGTCCGCTGCATTTTTTTCTGGATTTTGCCTGGTCCAATTGAAAACGGCCAGAACCAAGGAAGTAGACATATCTACAACCACCTGTTTTGCGGCAGCTACCGCTGTTGCGACTGTCTGAGATGATTTCTTCTAAACCGCAATCTCAACCTTCTTGTCGATGTTTTCTTCAGTTAACCTCCGTCTTCTGTCCTCTGTGGTCTCACGGTAGTACTTCTTCCACGTGGTGCCATCTCCGACACCGTGCACGCGTCCATACGACAGTCGAGTCTCCACCAGGATTCGTTTCAATATGTTCAACGCCCGATTGAATGGAGTGTCCCACTTGGGCCTCGCCAAGGCCTCAGACGGCGAGTCGCTTTCGGCTGCAATCCTGTGCTGCTTTCTCTGCAAAAGGCACAAGGATCATTTACAAATATGACTAACGTGCAGTCTAATTGATCAGAAACTAAAATTACCAGTAGTCTCATGAACTCCGTCGTGACTGCGTTCGTCTCGAAAACCTTCTTCACTGGGTCCCAACGGTGCCGGGCCCTGAGGATGTCACGCTCCTTCGGGACGGTGAACTCCGCCAAGGGGTCTAGGATGCCCAGACTCGCGGCTTCCGCGTCCTCCTTGGCCCATATGGACCTCTTCCCGCCGTAACCACGGCTTCCGAGGTGGTGGCACCCAATGTTCCTCTGTTGAAGCCCCTTCATGTACTTCGACTCTTTTTGGCAGCTTCGGCCTCGCAAGCCGCCTTGAATATTTCAAAGTGCTCTGCCGTGATTGTCGGATTATCCTTTACAATCTCAGAGTAGGGTTCCTTTTTGTCGATGATCCTTGCTTTCAACCATGTTTTCCAGGCGGCCAACGCGTCGCTAAACTTGCTCATGGCGTGTTTGTTTATCTTCTTCATTGTCGGGTCCTTATCTGGATCCTTATAATCCTTTTCATTCCGGCCTGGGAACAAGAATATTTGCTGCAGCTTCTTTAGGAGGGAGGGCCTCATATTATCTATCTTCTGTAGTTTCACATCGTTGATGGTGGCGGTTGTCCATACGATGCAACCTATTTGATTGCCGTAGCATGCGCGCGCTTCCTCGGGCGCGTTTGGCTCAAACTTGCCGTCGTCCACCTCCGTGACCACTAGTCTAGTAGTCCTGAGTTTGCTAGGAAGCCGTTGCCTCTTTGCTTTCGGTTCTACACCGGCTCCTCTCCCCGAGAAAGCGCCGGTCTGAGTCTCAGCACCGGTCTCGATGCCGGTCTGAGTCTCAGCGCCGGTCTCAGTCTCAGCACCGGTCTCAGTCTCGGCACCGGTCCGCGTGTCGGTCTCAGTCCCCGGTGCGACCAGTGGGCCCAACAACAACATCGGTTGATCCTCGGCAAGGCTCAAAAATTCGTCTGCTGCCAGGTAGACGTCGTCACAATAACCAGAACCCTGTCCTTCATCGTTGCTAGCCATGTTTCCTACGATTAAATCTAGTCAATTAATTCTAGACCTAATAAAATGAATAATGACATAAAAAGGCCTATGTTTTGCAGGAACGTTGACTCCTTCCTGGTGCGGCAAATCCCGGGCACTCGATATGTCCTAGTTTGTAGCACAAGTCATGCCGAAATTCACGGAAAATTTCGGCATGACCTTTGCTAAAAAGTGGACAAATCGACAACCTGAAATTTGCCGGAACGGAAATGAATCAACATTCTGGCAAAATATAGGCCACTCAGCTTCATTCCCTGGAAACAGTGTTCAAATATCCATCTTCGACACCGCAACACATGTCCAAATATACACGAGCAACCACATGTCCAAATATACATGTCCAAGTTTCACAAGCTAATTCAAAAACAAAGTGTAGAAGAAAATTCATTTAACTACTAATAGAACAAAATTCAGTTAACTTTGGTGCTCTATAACGATGAAAGGAAAAAAATTCAGTTAACTACTAATTTCATTCATTTAGGTTATTCATTTAACTTCACCTAATTAACCTACAGTTCCACTACTACTAGCAGCACTACTAACCTAATTAACCTAGTAAAACTCTACTGCCCTAACTAAAAAACATCTAATTAACATCTACTAGTACCACTACTGCCCTAACCTAATTAACATCTACTAGTATCACTATATACTACAAGCAGCATCTACCTTAATTAACCTAGCAAAACTGTATTGCCCTAACTAAAAAACATCTAATTAACATCTACTAGTACCACTACTGCCCTAACCTAATTAACATCTACTAGTATCACTATATACTACAAGCAGCATCTACCCTACTTTGGTGCCACCAACCGGGACCAAAGGTTAGGCTTTCCTATATAAGTCAGGACTTAGGAATTTTTCCACATTCGCCCCGAACGCCAACGCCCATGCGCCCCGATGCCGCCAGGCTGCTCTCCTCGTCGCTGTCACCGTAGCCGCCGGCGCGCCATGCCCCATCGCCGTCCGCTCCTCGTCGCCGTCGCCATCGCCGACGCCTCCCCGACCTTGCCGTCGGCACCGTGCGCCCCTGCCCGGCCTCGCGCACGCCTCTGCCTCAGCCCGGCCCCGACCTCGCCGTCGCCGCCCACTCCTCGTCGCCGACGCCGCCCCCAGTGAGACCCCGCACCCCTGCCCTGCCCCCCTCCCCGCCGCCACCGCCGCAGTGGCCGATGCGAATTGCATTTGTTTTGTTGACATAATTTTTAGTAAATGGATACGTATGCATATTGTCTTTCTAAATATATGGATGCATGTTGATGTATGGATATGTATGCATATTTTTTTAAATAATTTTAATTGTTCATATATATGATGTTTTTTTGTTCATAGATGACCATATGAATTTTTTTCATATTTTTATTCATTTTATTTGTTCATATATGGTTAGTGCATTTTAGGTTAGTTGATTTAGTGCATTTTAGGTTAGTTGTACTCGTAGTGTATTTTAGGTTAGTGGAGAGGAAAAAGGAAAATAAGGAAAAAGAAGAAAAGAGGAAGAAGGAAGAAGGAAGAACAAGAAAAAGAAGAAGAGGAAAAAGGAAAATAAAAATAAAAAGAGGAAGAAAGAGAAGAAGAAGGAGAAGAAGAGGAGAGGAAGAAGATGAGAAAAAAATAATAAGAGGAAGAAGAAAAAAAAAAGAGGTTCGTCTCCTCTATTCCTTCTTCTTCTGCTCTTTTTTTTTGTTCTTCTATTTTTTCTTCTTCTCCTCTATTCCATCTACTTCTCCTCTTTTTTTCTTCTTATCTCTCTTCTTATTTTTAATAGGGAACGAGGGTGTCGAGGATCGCCGAGCGGTCGAGGTCGGGAACTAGGGTAGAGGGTCGAGAGTCGCCGAGGGGTCGAGGGTCGAGGTTTGTGGAATTTTTTTCCACATAAATTAGTGTGATATTTTTGTTCATGATGATCTTGCTCGATGAATGTTCTATGTTAAAACTCGTATTAAGTTTGTTCGATGATGATTTTTTTGTTCATAGAAATTTACTAAGTTAAAATGTTCTCGTCTTGGGGGGGGGGGTGAGGAGTCCTCGAAACATATCAAGTGCACTTTATAAATTCTTATTTTTTAACGGGAACAAGGTTGTCGAGGATCACCGAGCGGTCTAAGGTCGGGAACTAGGGTAGAGGGTCGAGGGTCGCCGAGGGGTCGAGGGTCGAGTATCACCGAGGGGTCGAGAGGGGGAAGTTGACCAACCCCCTCTCGCTCAACCAACTCTCGAGGACACCCAAACCCTAGAAAAAAATGTTGTCGATCTCCTACCCCCTCCCGCCCAAACCCGACAAACGCTCTCGAGATTTATAAGAGATTTATCAAGAATGCCCCATTATGGATGTGCATAATTAAGTTGATCCATATTTTTCCTGATCTCATCTACGCTTCTATATGTGCATGTTTTCTTGTGTCAATGTATTGAAGAAATCCATGGTTTCATAATTAGCCGGAAGTAACAGGCGCATGATGGTATGAAGCTCTGCAAAATTATTTTGGAACGGAGTCCTGATAGGAGAATTCGCTTTTTGGTACGAAGTTCAGCAAAGGCCTTCCAAATAGCGATATTCGAAAGGCTCTTCCCGAACTTCGTACCGAAAAGCGAATTATCCTATCAGGACTCCGTTCCAAAATAACTTTGGAGAGCTTCATACCATCATGCGCCTGTTACTTCCGGCTAATGATGAAAGCCATGGTTTTCTTGAATCCTTTGACACTAGACAACGTGACATATAGAAGGTTAGATGAGATCAAGAAAAATAGGGACCATTTTCTGCACATCCAGAATGGCGCCATTTTGTCAAATCCCTTGTTTGACATTAATAAGAGAGGCGGTCCGGACGTCGGACATTCATGAGAGAGGCGGTCCGGGCCAAACCCTAGAAGAATTGTTGAGGCCACCCCAAACCCTAGAAGCGTCGAGGCCACCAAAATTTACCAAGTTAAAAGAGCGTTGTCGAGGCCACCCCAAACCCTAGAAGCATTGTTGAGGCCACCCCAAACCCTAGAAGCGTCGTTGTCGAGGCCACCCCAAACCATCGAAGCGTCGAGGCCACTAATTAATATTCCTCGTTGTGATTAGCTAGCTAGGATGTTTGCCACTAATATATCCATCTCTCATGTTTGTATATTAATTTCCATGTTGTAATATTTGCAGAAACTATGGAGCAAAAGAGACTTGGAAACAGAACAGTTGTTGGGGGACATAATCCTCGGTGGAGGTGATGTCTTGTCGTATCTCAACGGCACCGATGGTCTGGAAGGAGAGGGTGAAGGCTCTGTGGCACCCCGGCTCAGAGCGACTGGTTTACCTTGCATTGCCAACCTAGAGGTCATGTCTTCTGGCAACACACAACATCTTGGTACAAAAATCACCGCTTTGAAACTAGCGGAAGCATAGAGTGACATTACATCAAGTTGCGAGGCCAAGCGGCACACTCGGTGCGGCTGAACAATATGTACATTATTTAGTGAACATAAAGGGGCCTCGAGCACGACATCTACATGGCAGTGGAACAATGAGATAGCGGGACTCCATAGCACAGGGACACCAATGTGGACACGGTCTAGACACGGCAGCAGTCTGATCGAGTTAGAATTTCCTGAAATCTAGCATAACACGCCAGGTCAGTACATTGAATGTACTTGCAAGCTCACAGCAAACAGAACCATAATGACAAACAATATCATGACATTTAATCAAGTTAAATGCAAACAACACCATGCTACTCATGTAGTGAAACCAAACTTGTGCATCGAGTCACTCGTACTCCCTTACCAACAGGTTGCCTCGCAACCGAATAGTGATCACGACGAAGCACGAACGGAGCCATACTTGGTTCACCTGGTTACCTCGTAACCAACAGTGACCACTCTCGGATCACAAATGATACCACAACAGTCAGTCTCACTGACATCATCATAATCCAACCAGTGCAATGCAAATTACTTAGTGTGCAAGATTTATTATTAAATGTTGATCCATGGTGTGACTTATTTACGAACTGGGCCGTTATCCGCGGGCGCGGCTATCGATAGATTAATACACTCTGCAGAGATATCACACTTTACCCACACCAACGAATCCATGGCCTCGCACTCCCATTCGGGTGGACCAACGGCATTCCGACAGAATTCTATCATTGCCATGACACTCTTATGACCACTCCGACCAACTCCCCACTGGGTTTAGTCCTGGGTGACCCAGCCTACCAAAGGCAAAACTACCACCGTCGTGGCAAATAAACAGTCCCAAACGAGGACACGGTACCATAACAACACGGGTCCACAAGATTATGTCTGCTTACCGGGCCAGGGTAAAGCATGCCCATAACCTTCCCTCTTTGGAGGCACAGACAAAAGGCTTGACAACAAACGACTAACGGCCTCCCCATAAAGGCAAATGTGGTTGCACTTGTCAGCCCGATTCAGTGGCACCATGACCCGACCAACTTTATGTTCAAGTTTAATTATCTTTAGGTTTAACTTGAAATAAAATGCTCGAGTCAATATATGCCATGCTTATGCGACCATATATTATGCATCACATATCACAACAGATCAACTTCATTCAAAGTTCTACTTGCACCAACTTTACTTTCAACATTTCTGGTCCTTCCTTACTTGTTATTTATACTCATCACTTTTGTTGGCATTAATCAAATAAAATTTATCTTAGCATATATATGTAGAAAAAATAAGACCGATAATCATATCACCATAGTCATGACAAATTTACTTAGATCAGCTACTCAAGTTATATCTCACTAGCTCAAGCATTCACTTCTGTTAACTAAGCATTTTGATCATGACAAACTAAATGACACAAGCATTATTTAGTTTAATACTCTATGCAATGAATAACATAATAATTCAAGTAGAAAATCATGAGTATTGCAAAGACACCATGATAACGTTGTTGTGGCTTGCCTTAGTGCAGAGGAGCTTCACACTCCTCCTGAATGCCTTCAAAACAAGCTTCACCTTCTGAAAATAATTCAAATGACAATAAGAAAATATCAAGAACACTTCTGAAAATTACCAGAAATTCTAGGAAGAAAGGAAAAATCCCATCTTGGGTGTGCTTCTAGGATTTTCCAGTAAGAACAGAATGCAAAAAGAATCAACTCATTTGGACTTGTAGAATAAGAGTTATACCTGGTCACAGTTCTGGTCAAATTCGAATTATAAATAAAAACGGGGGGGGGGGGGGGGTGACGTCGAAGGCGTAAACCGCCTGGGCGCCACGACTCATACCGCTTCGGCCGCGGCCTGAGTGGATGACAGCGGGCCCCAACGGCCAGGTCGGAGGGAGAGAGAGGGAAACAGAGCACGGCGAGGCTCCGCCGGAGCTCACACCGGCAAGGAGGGCTCCTTGGCCAGATCCAAAGGGATGGGATTGGAGAGGAGATCGAGATGCACCTGCCCATACCAGTAGCGTGGCTAGGGGTGGCTGCACGGTGTCGGAACGGAGCTCTCCAGCGGCGGCGGCGGGCGGGATTCGTCGGAGTTGGCGATTCCGGCGAGGCAGGCCGGTCCAGCAAGTCCAATGGCACCAGCTCGCACCAGTGAACCACCACGAACACGCCGGAGTGGTTGGTGGAGCTCGAGCGACCCTGGAGAGGGAGGGGGTAGAGGACAGGGATCGCCGTCAAGCTCGGGGCGGGGGCGACGGCCAGAGGCCTGCCCGGCCGGGCTGCGGCTTCCTACGGGGTCGTCGAGGTGTGGTGAAGGTGAGTGTGAAAAGAAACGAGCTCGGGAAGGTTCTATATATAGGCGAGGCCGAGGCGGGGATCGAGAGCTCGCCGGAGCTCTCAGGAGTGTCGCCCGGCGACGAATGGCGTCAGTGAGAGAGGGGGAAGAAGCCGGAGATCACGCAGAGGCTGTAGACAAGCGGTGACAAGCACAGGAGCGCGTTGCACGACGAGCAATGGGCACGGGCGCACTGCTGTCTTGGCCGCGCCGTGCCCATGCTCGCTGTGGCAAGCTCTGGCGTCGGCAAGCGCCAGGGTGGAGTTATGGAGGTGCAAACGAAGATGGGGCGTGGTTTGGCAAGGTGCGGCGGTCGTGGCAGCGAGCACGCGCGCAACAGAGGCGCTGGCGGAACGCAGAGCGCGTAGTCCGCATGCCAACCCCATTGGACGAACATGGTCACCGCATGAACTTTGGCATCAGGCTGAGCTAAGCGCAAACACTATGTCGGGCAGCTAGTCCTTAGTGGTTTTGGTCGTTTTGCACGATTGGCTGGGTCACAGGTGAACTGTGGGAGTGGCTTTCTTCCTGGCAAGTTTGTGGACAGGAACTTGCGAGCTTCACTGAGAAAAAATTAGCGAGAATTAAAGGCTGTGCTTTGGGGTTTAGTAATCTCTTAGGAGGGTAATCCAGCTCAGAAAAGATCAGCCCCAAAAGATCAAGCAAAAATATACTTGTTGTACAAAGGGGTCATTCTGTCCAGAACAAAAATGATTTTTCAGATATGCAATATTTTTCTTGTTGTAGCAAATATATACTTGTTGTAGAAAATATATTACAAAAAGTTATGCAATATTTTTCTCAGGAAGGTGCCCTAGGGTTCAAAGAATATTTGGGAATTTTTCAGATTTTTGTGGGCAAAGAAAATGGGGGTTGCTTTGGAGCATACTTCTCTGAAGTGATTATCAGGGAAGAAAATGAATATTTTTCTTTTATGAAAAATATTCCTTGGGCTTTTATTGGAGTTTTTCAGAGAAGGAAAAGTGAATTAGAGGTGGATGGGTCACTTGGGTGAAAATCAAGGGTAGGCCCAAGTGTTCAAGTCCATTTGAATTGATTCAAAACTCCAAATCCAAAGCAAATGCAAATGAACGTCCGAGAAAAAGATAGAAGGCAAATCCAGGCTGTCACAAACCTCCCCCACTTAAGATGAATCTCGTCCTCGAGATTCGGTTGCTTGGGAAAAAATTCTGGGTAGGTTGTCTTTAAAAATTCCTATCTTTCCCAGGTTGCTTCTTCTTCGGTGTGATGCTGCCACTAGACCTTGTAAAGTTTGATCGCTTTACTGCGTGCGATCGTTTCTGCCTTATCCAAGATTCCAAATGGTCTCTCCTCATAAGTTAAATCTTTGGCAATCTCAATTTCTGACATATCAGTCCTCTTCTCAGGTGGGGAAATACACCTTCTCAGCTGTGATACGTGGAACACATTGTGTACTTCTGACAATTCTGGTGGAAATTCCAACTGATAGGCAACTATGCCAACTCGTGTCATGACTGGGAACGTACCAATATACCTTGGTGCCAATTTGCCTCGGGTCTGAAATCTCTTGACTCCCTTCATGGGTGTGACTCGGAGATACACGTGTTCACCGGGTTCAAAACTGACTTGCCGATGTTGGGCATCATAATAACTCTTCTGTCGTGACTTAGCTAGTTGTAGTCTATCTCGAATTTCCTTGACTTGTTTCTCTGCCTCTAATATCAGATCAGTACCGAAGATACGGTTGTCTCCGGTTTGAGACCAATTTAATGGAGTGCGGCACTTACGGCTGTATAAAGCTTCAAAGGGTGACATTTTCAGACTAGTTTGGAAACTCTTATTGTATGAGAATTCTGCATATGGCAGACAATCTTCCCATTTGGGTCAATGGGTTAAAGCACATGCATGCTCGAAGCATATCTTCAAGGATTTGATTTTCCTGCTCAGTCTGACCGTCTGTTTGTGGATGATAGGTAGTGCTATATTTGAGAGTGGTCCCCAAAGCTTGATGGAGCCGGGACCAGAATGCGGATGTAAACAGTGAACCTCGGTCCGAAGTGATTGTTTTTTGGCACTCCATGCAAACTGACAATCCGGGATACTTATAATTGTGCAAGCTGATCAGCGCCAAAGGTGGTGCAGATGGGAATAAAGTGAGCCACTTTAGTCAGCGTGTCCACTATGACCCATATAGCATCGTTGGCTCGGTGAGTCCTTGGTAGACCGGTGATAAAGTCCATGCAGACATCGTCCCATTTCCAATGCGAGACGGGTAGAGGTTGGAGAAGTCTGGCGGGTTTTTGTTGTTCCGCCTTTACCTTGCTGCAAATGTCACAACAAGCGACAAAATATGTGATATCTCTTTTCATTCCATCCCACCAAAATAACTGTCAAAGGTCTTCGTACATTTTAGTGCCGCCTGGGTGTATTGAATATGAGGATTCATGTGCTTCTGCCAAAATTTTCTTCCTCAAATATGCTTGCTCAGGTACACATATCCTTCCTCGGAACCTGAGTGTACCCATTACGTCCCTTAAGAAATCCTGAGTTTTTCCTTCTGATAACCCACAAATATAGGTGATCGTAATAGTTTTCGAGGGTAGAGTATTCAACCCAAATTTATTGATTCGACATAAGGGGAGCCAAAGAATATTCTCAAGTATTAGCAGTTGAGTTGTCAATTCAACCACACCTGGAAAACTTAATATCTGCAGCAAAGTATTTAGTAGCAAAGTAGTATGGAAGTAACGGTAACGGTGGCAAAAGTAATAGTAGAAACTTTGTAGGCATTCGATCAGTGATGGATAATTATGTCGGATGCGATTCCTGATGCAACAGTTATAACATAGGGTGACACAGAACTAGCTCCAGTTCATCAATGTAATGTAGGCATGTATTGCGAATATAGTCATACGTGCTTATGGAAAAGAACTTGCATGGCATCTTTTGTCCTACCCTCCCGTGGCAGCAGGCTCCTATTGGAAACTAAGGGATATTAAGGCTTCCTTTTAATAGAGTACCGGACCAAAGCATTAACACTTAGTGAATACACGAACTCCTCAAACTACGGTCATCACCGTGCGTGGTCCCGATTATTGTCACTTCGGGGTTACCGGATCATAACACATAGTAGGTGACTATTGACTTGCATAATAGGATCAATAACTCACATATATTCATGAAAACATAATAGGTTCAGATCTGAAATCATGGCACTCGGGCCCTGGTGACAAGCATTAAGCGTAGAAAAGTCATAGCAACATCAATCTGAGAACATAATGGATACTAGGGATCAAACCCTAACAAAACTAACTCGATTACATGATAAATCTCATCCAACCCATCACCCTCCAGCAAGCCTACGATGGAATTACTCACGCATGGCGGTGAGCATCATGAAATTGGTGATGGAGGAAGGTTGATGATGACGACGACGACAGATTCCCTCACCGGAGCCCCGAATGGACTCTAGATCAGCCCTCTTGAGAGAGATTTGGGCTTGGTGGCGGCTCCGTATCCTAAAACGCGATGAATCCTTCTCTCTGATTTTTTCTCCCCGAACGTGAATATATAGAGTTGGAGTTGAGGTCGGCGGAGCCTCAGGGGGCCCACGAGACAGGGGGCGTTCCCAGGGGGGCAGGCGCGCCCCCACCCTCGTGGACAGGGTGTGGGCCCCCTGGTCTTGATTCTTTCGCCAGTATTTTTTATAAATTCCAAAAATATTCTCCGTGAAGTTTCAGGTCATTCCGAGAACTTCTATTTCTGCACAAAAATAACACCATGGCAATTCTGCTGAAAACAGCGTCAGTCCGGGTTAGTTCCATTAAAATCATGCAAGTTAGAGTCCAAAACAAGGGCAAACGTGTTTGGAAAAGTAGATACGATGGAGACGTATCACCTTCGTGCAGATTTTTGATATATACTTACAGAATCTCGTCTTCAGCCTGTGATATGCGAATCTCCTCTTCTAGAGTAGGAGTTACTTCCAAAATATTCGCAAGGCCGACATTTATAATTACCAAGTTGAGCTGAGCGATCTCTTGCTGGAGTTTTGAAGGCAAAGACTCCATCATGGCATTTAAGTTGGTAGGCTTGCGACTGACGGCATCAGCAACTACGTTGGCTTTCCCCGGATGGTAATTTATTTCTAGATCATAGTCTTTGACAAACTTGATCAATCTTCGCTGTCGATGGTTTAAGTTTGGCTGGGTGAATATATATTTGAGACTCTTGTGGTCGGTAAATATTTGACATCTCTTTCCAATGAGGTAATGTCTCCAAATCTTTAGAGAGTGCACAACAGCGGCTAGATCCAAATCATGTGTACGATAGTTTCCTTCATGAGGTCGTAGCTGTCGGGATGCATAAGCTACCACTTTGCCTTCTTGCATAAGTACACACCCAATGCCATGTCTGGATGCTTCGCAATACACATCAAAGCTGCGGTAAATGTCTGGAGAAGTCTGTACTGGTGCTGATGTCAATCTGGTTTTTAGCTCATTAAATCTCTGCTCGCAATCCTCAGTCCATTCAAACTTCTTGTCTTTCTTGAGGAGTTCGGTCATTGGCTTGGCAATTTTGGAGAATCCTTCGATGAACCGACGGTAGTATCCGGCTAATCCAAGAAAACTCCGGATTTGGATACTGTCGTGGGTGCTTCCCAATCAAGCACATCTTTCACTTTGCTAGGATCCACTGCGATACCTTCTGCGAAAAGAATATGCCCCAGAAATCCGACTTGTTTGAGCCAAAACTCACACTTGCTGAATTTTGCATAAAGCTAATGGTCATGGAGTGTCTATAAGACTGCTCGGTGGTGTTCCGCGTGTTCTTCGTTACTCTTAGAGTATATGAGAATATCATCGATGAAAACCACCACAAACATATCCAAGAATTCCATGAACACCTTATTCATCATATGCATGAAAAAGGCGGGGGCATTTGTGAGTCCGAAGGACATCACCGTATATTCATAGAGACTATACCGGGTAGTGAACGCGGTCTTAGGAATATCTTCCTTCTTGATTTTTAGTTGATGATATCCGGTCCTTAAATCAACCTTGGAAAATACTTTTGCACCACTAAGTTGATCGAACAAGTCATCAATCCTTGGTAGCGGGTATTTGTTCTTGATTGTGACATCGTTCAACTGACGATAGTCAACGCACATTCTGAGACCACCGTTTTTATTGTCTACAAATATTGCAGGTGATCGCCATGGTTTTTTTTTTTGACCAGGAACAGTAGGAAAGGCTCCTACTGTGTTAATATATTAATAAAAGATGGGCACTGTACAATGGAGTATTTACATGGTGAGTGTCTCAGCCACTTTGTGGCAAGTGAGAGGGAAAAAACAAACTTAGAGTACTATGAAAGAGTGTGTACAGAGCTATGTATCAGAGGCCTATTTGCCTCTTTAACCCTGTGTTGGAGCAGTTCAAAGTCTCTCTTGAATCTATTAAGCTAGGACTGAAAGGAGGGAGGTATAGCTCTGAAATGTTTGTTGTTCCTCTCCTTCCAAATACTCCAAGCCATCACGATGAATTTTTCAAGGAAAAAAGGTGACGAGTGGGCAGTTTTTTGATCTTGAATAGCTTGTAGACGACCGGGGAAAGGCTCCCAGTGAATATCTAGCTTGTCCCAGCATTGTTTACTGAAGGAACATGTGAAAATCATATGTTCAACCATTTCCTGGATGGTTTGATCACAGAGTAGGCAGTTGTGGTCGTCCCCGATGTTTTAGTGCCTTCTCTTAAGCATGTTGCGCGTGTTGAGCCGATCATGGAACAACAGCCAAGCAAACACTTTTAATTTCATCGTGCATTTTAATTTCCAGATCCAACCAAAATCTTGATGGGAGTGAACTTCTCGGAAAAAGAATTGGTAGTAGTCCGTAGATTTGAAGTTCGTTTTGCCCTAGATGTAATGCCACATATCCGAAGTTGTCGTCGACGGTTGCAGTTCTGCAGCAATGGTTTGCATGTGCCGAACCTCTGCATGGGCTTGGGGTGTCAGGGGGAGGTGGAACGCTTCGTCCAGCGACGTGATCCCCAAGAAATCTTTGACCGAGACATCCTCGTTCAGAGAGTGGGAGAAAGCACGTGGGCGCGAGTCTTGGAGAAGATGATCAGCCCAGAGATCTTTCTAGAACAGAGCCGTTGTGCCACATACGATATTGAACCGAGAGACCGCTCTGAATTTGGGGGAGAGTTTGAGAATGTCACGCCACCAAAAAGAACCAATGGGATCAGAGGCATGTGGTATTTTGTCAGCATAGTATGAGTCCCAAGTCAATTGCACCCAAGGGATATCCACCTTGTTGTAGAATTTATGTAGAAATTTGAGGAGCAAAGCTTCATTCTTAATGCGTAGATTGATAACCCCTAGACCACCTTTACTTTTTGGCTTACACACCATATCCCAGGCTGCCAGCGAATTACACTTGTCCCCTTGCTCTGTTTTCTTTACCCACAAGCATCTCCGCCTGATTTTATCAAGCATTTCAATAAGCTTGGGCGGGAAGTGTAGTGTGCACATTGCATAAATGAGTAGAGACGTGATGGTTGAGTTTAGTAGAGTCAACTTTCCTGCATGTGACATGAGCGAGAGCGTGGAGGAAAGATTCCTCTCGGTAGAACTAACCAGTGGCATAAGTTCTTGGATTGTGGGGCGAGAAGTGCCCAAAGGAAGGCCTAGGTATGTGAAGGGCATGGCACCAATCGAGCACTCAAAGATCGAGGCAATTTGTGAGGCCAGATCATCGTCCAAGTTAATGGGAATGAGTGTTGACTTATGAAAGTCGATCTACAAGCCAGTGGATTGGGCATAGTTTGTGAGGATGTTCTTAATAATCATCGCTTGATGAGGGCAGGCGGGCATGAGAAGAATTGTGTCATCAGCGTACTGAACAATCGGGTAGTCCATTTGGCCGTTGTTGGGGAAGGGCATGTCAATCAACCCATTTTGTTATGCAACATTAATGGCAGATTGGAGCAGGTCAGCCGCAAGCACGAAGATGAGGGGTGAGAGAGGGTCACCCTGACGAACCCCTCGACGACAAGGGAACTGCCTGCCTGGTACGCCATTAAGGAGAATGGAAGATCTCCCCGAAGAGAAGATGGATTTAATTCAAGAGAGCCATTTATCATTGAAACCCTTGTGTTTCATGATGTTGATCATTGGGTCATGTTCAATGGTGTCGAAATCGTTGGCAAAATCTAGTTTAAGCAGCACGATGGGTCGTTTTGAAGCTTGACATTGATGGATATATTGGAAAGTCCATGCAAGACAGTCCTAAATAGATCTCCCACATATGAATCCGTATTGATTGTGATGCACAATTCTCAGAATGACTTTTTGTAGCCGATTAGCCAGCAGCTTAGTGATTAGCTTGAGGCAGCAGTTGAGCAGAGTAATCGGACGATAATCATCGACAGTAGATGGTGACACATTTTTCGGGATAAGCATAATGAGTCCATCATTAATACTTTGGAGATTAAGTGTACCATCATGGAATTGATTGCATAGCGTGTAGAAGTCTGCCTTGATGATAGGCCAGCAGGCTTTAAGAAAAAGCCCACTAAAACCATCCGGTCCGGGCGCCCGATCTCCTGGCATCCCTTGATGACAGAGTCAATTTCCGCGTGGGTATCCCCATGGTGACGAACTTGGGCAGATATATCCTTTCTGTAGCATCTCATTAAGCTGTTTCTTTAACTCCACTAATTCTGACGAAGGCATCCGATAATACTTCATGTATAGTGGTGCGGTTCCGGGTACAAGATCAATTGCAAACTCAAGCTCTCGGTCTGGAGGCATTACGGGTAATTCCTCGGGGAATACATTGGGAAATTCACTGACCTCAGGAATCAAATCCAATTCTTCGGCTACTGCAGTGAAGACCATTTCTTTCTTGGGTATACTTCTGCGGGCATAGAAGTTTGTAGCCTGACCTTCCTGACTTGTAAAGGTGACTTCTCGGGTCGCACAGTTTATGCATACTTTATATTGAGTCAACCAGCACTACTGCAGGATGGTCCAAACGCGACACTACAATCAGATAACCTTCGACGAAACTGTCTGCGATGCCATAATCACAAACGGTGGTGTAAAAAACCCGTCAAAAAAGGTGCAAAACGCTTGCGATGAAAGATGCATCAAACACGGTTCGGAATTTAATTGCGTGTGCGATGCAGGGCATATGGTTCAGCTCAATTAACTGTTTGGGATGAGGAGGCACAAAAGAAACGGGCAGCCAGATGAAGGCGTGTGCGATATACAACATACGGTTCACTGGGATGAACTATGTGTGATTAAGCAACACAATGGAAACGGTTCAAGTGAACAAGATGTGCGTGATACGCGGCAAACAGGTCCGTAATTTGAAATGTGTGCGAAGACCAATAATAACACAGATGATTGCTGCTAATAAACCGTATGAATTGCTCTGTCTATAGTAGAATATGTATGTATGTATAACTGAAATAAACATCCAATTACATAAGTGACTATACAGATCATTCGCACACACCTCAATAAACAATTCCATGCATTCTAAAGTAGGAGAAACGATCGTCTAGTCATCTACTTCTTGTGACGCTCCCGCCACTGCTATGTGGCTCGATCCCTCGTCTTTGTCAGGAAGAAGACAGTTCCTCATGTCAACGATCCGCCTGTACATCTCATAGCTTGTGTACGCGTCCATGGATGCGTACTTGAGATGTTGTTCATCCAGTCTCTTATGCCACACACTGTGCCAGGCGTTCTTGTCCTTATTGCTCTCTTCCTTCATATTCGTGTAGTAGGGGTCGACGATGACCGAGGTGAGTTCAACCAGGGAGTTCAGTTTGTTTTTGTCGCTGCCCCAGACCTTGTAGTGGTGCTGGATGTTGACAAGATCCAGACATTTCAGGTCCGAAACCTTGAGCGCTTTTAGATCGTTGGTGGTGTCCACCGTAGAGAAACTGTAGTCGGAGATGTTGATAAACCTGGAGAAACGCTCGCAAGGCCTTGTGGCAAGGTGGAAGTGGTAGACGAGGTCGTCATGTCGCACGCACAACTGGGCGACGGCAACCTTCTGATCGTGCGCGGCACGACCGATGGTGCACTCGAGGTCGACCCGACCACTCGGTACTTGTCCTCGGCAAGGAACTGCTCCATAGTTTGGATGGAGCTCTCCACCGAGACCGGATCGTTCATGTACACCACCGAGAGGGCCTTCGCCCTCACGTGGGTGTCCACTACGTGATGCATGGTGAACTGCCTGCCGTTGTCGTCGTCGGCCGCTAGGAGCGCCATTGGAACTACTGGATGTCCTCTCTGTATGTGTCCTCGTGGGTGTGCTTATTGTGTCGTGTGAGATGAGAGATGAAGGTAAATGGCCGCAGGAATAAAACGGGGCCGGGCGGCGTGGATTCTCAGCGCATCCGCATGGCAGTTTTTGCAGCGGGGTAACTGTATCGGTGCGCCGCACCCGGCGCAACCGCTTGCACACGAACGTGCGTGATCGTGCGCCGGCCCGAAACACTGGCAGCACGCGTGGAGGGACGAGGTCAGAGCACCCGGAGGGACGCGAGAGCAGAGCGCGCGTGGCGGGACGCGAGCAGAGCGCTCCGCGGCCGCCTGAACCGCAAGCAACCACACGCGTAGAGCAGTTGAACACGCAAGAAATGGTCGCCTACAAGCCGGCCGACAGTTGCGTCGCTGCGTAGAGAGCGGCCGTGTGGTACCACCTCCGTCTAGTCTATAGTCTCCTTTATATTCCGTGCCATACTTTGCCCTCAACTTTAACCAACAAAATGTTAATGCATGTTTTAAAAATTATATAATTGGAAACTATGTTCAAATACAAATCCAACTATATAATCTTTGGCGACATGCATTCTTATTTTATTAGTTAAATCATACTTATAAACCAGGACGGTGGTATAGTAGGTAATTATATCACAAACGTTTTTTTATTAACTGTATGTGTATGTGGCCTTTCGTCCTCCTCTCGCATGTCTTGTCACCCCGCTCTCGTAGACGACTTACAACGCAAGCTTGCGCAGCGCGCAGGGGCGTTCTTTTTGCCAAACGGTGGCGCCAATGAATCGCCGGTGAGCCCGTTCACCCGCAACCTCGCAGGTTCCCGCCGCAAGCTTCCCGCCCGACTCGGTGAAATCCCCCAAAATCCCAATGCTTACCGGCCTGCTACAAAAACCCTCACGGCTGGCGAGTCATGCGTCGCATTTTCCCCTCCATCCCTGTAGCTTATCTCGTCCGCTTCTCCCACAATCGCCAATGGCACCGGTCCGTCATCGTCGCTCAGCCACTCTGGCGTCATCAGAGGAAAGCTCCAGCTGGGAGGCTACACCGCGGCGGCGGCGGCGCAGTCCCCGACGTAGTGTAGTGCGCTTGGCGTCCCTGTTGGGTGTGCGCAGAACACCCATCACACGTTCCGCCGCCGATGCCCGTCGGCAGGTGTTGCCGGCCGCCATTGCCGCCACATCACCATCGAAAGCCAGGGCCATCGCCCACTCCGCCGTCGCGGCCCGAAGGCGGGAGGTGGCCGTCGTTGCCGCCACCCCACTGCCGGCCACTGTGGCCATCACCCGCTCCGCCACCGCGGCTAGAAGGCGGGAGGTGGTGGTCGTGGTCGCCACCCCGTCGTCGGCCGCCGTGGCCACCAGCCCACCGTCGACCGCCGGGGTCATCACCCGCTCCGCCACCGCCGCCCGAAGGCGGGAGGCGGAGGTAGATGCCTGCACGTGCGTCAGCGACCTTGCGCGCTACACTGAGTTCCTGCGGGAGGAGGAGGAGCGCCTCGTCGAGCACGCAAAGAGCCTTACCGCCGCCGTGGCCGCAACACACGCCGCCTCAGAGGCGAGGAATCAGGAGATCTACGAGGAGAACCACCACTTCGAGAGGGGTCGTCTGGAGCGGCAGAGGGCGTTCGAGGGGAGCGCCGCTGAAGCTGCATTAGCGGCAAGCACCGCATTGCGGTTGCCCAGCTCGTCGGTAGGCTCCTCCTCCTCCGCCTCTTACTGAGCGTGCTCGGCAGAGGAGAGTCAGCCGGAAGTAGTACAAAGCCCCTCTGCGCTAGTAGTAGTATTTAGGGGCTATTTTGTTCAGTTCATCTGACTATAGATGTGGTGGAACTGTACAACGTACTTAAAATTAGCTAGTATATATAGTTGAACTAGCTATTTCAGTACGTGGTTGGCAACAATTGGGGAAAAGTTTGGTCGGTTCAGCTGTCGAGTTGAACTGTTTGTATAAATTAAGAACGACAACTTAATTTATGAATGAAATCTATGCTTAATTACTGAATTTGTGTTGCAAAAATTAGATACTGCAAGTGATTTTTAGCTTCATATTTTGACAAATCGCAGTGTTACAAGGATTGACAAATCTTACCAAATTATTTGTATGTGGTTGCACACGGGTCATCCAAAACAACCGTTTGCGTTGAAGGGATGCACAAATCCTGCACTGCTCTCACTTTGCATACGGGTGTTCTATCTAAAACGTTCCCGATCAAGAGCTGCAGAAATCCTGCTCGTCACATTTTCTCTTGGCTTCCTGGGGAAGCTCTCGGTTTGCATACGGGTGTTCTAACTAAAACGTTTGCGATGAGTGTTTTATATTTAAAAAGCGAATTAAATTGCGGCTTGGGCGCCATTAATGGAGAGGATGCGAGCAAGTCGGGCGGCCATGGAAGTCAAAGGGCTCGCTTCCCAGTGAGCCTGCGCAGCGTACAGCTCACACGCTTCTCGGTGAGATGCGCACTCGAGGACAGTTTGCACGCCTCTCGGTCAGCCTGCGCACTGGATGGCACTCGCACGCCTCCCGTTCAGTCAAGGTCAAGCAGTTGTCCACACGGCACCTCGTACAGGCATTAAAACCAAGACATGTGGCGTCACGTGAATGGTTAACAGAATTTTGGATTTACTAGAATTTAAAAACCAAGCATCTCAATGTTTTACTGGCAATCAACGATGCCCTGGTGTTTGAAATTAATTCCCATTTCTTGCATGGGACCTAAGCATGCACCCAAGGACACAGATTTGATTTTTCAACCAATTTATATACACTGGAGGATGTGCATGTAGTTCAAATTTGAATTATGCACATAAATGCATTGAAAACTCAGTTAATGCATAAAAATGTCCAAACGAACCCCGAAAAATCACAAAAAATCACACAACACTCGTGTTGTTCTATGTTGACACGAGAAAAAAATTGAAAGTAATAAGAGGCAATGGATATCATTTTGTCCCCAAAGGTGGGCGTTCCCTACCGAAAACCATCATGCTTGTTGTGAGAAGCATATACCCAAACCTACCCCAAATGGGACAAAATTTGTACCACGTCATGTTGACACCGCTCCGTGATAGCATGCCAAGTTTCATGAATTTTAGACGAGTTTTGGATTTACTAGAATTTAAAAACCAGGCATCTCAATGTTTTGCCGGCAATCAACGGTGCCCTGGTGTTTGAAATTCATTCCCGTTTCTTGCATGGGACCTAAGCATGCACCGAAGGACACAGATTTAATTTTTCGACCAATTTATATGCACTGGAGCATGTGCATGTAGTTCAAATTTGAGTTATGCACATAAATGCACTGAAAACTCAGTTAATGCAGAAAAATGTCCAAACGAACCCCAAAAAATCACAAAAAATCACACAACACTCCTGTTGTTCTATGTTGACACGAGAAAAATTTGAAGCAATAAGAGGCAATGGATATCGTTTCCTCCCCAAAGGTGGGACGTTCCCTACCGAAAACCATCATGCTTGTTGTGAAAAGCTCCGGTTTCTGAGAAGCATATACCCAAAGTTGCCCCAAATGGGACAAAATTTGTACCACGACATGTTGATGCCGCTCCATGATAGCATGCTAAGTTTCATGAATTTCGGACGAGTTTTGGATTTACTATAATTTAAAAACCAGGCGTCTCAATGTTTTGCCGGCAATCGACGGTGCCCTGGTGTTTGAAAATCATTCCCATTTCTTGCAGTGGACCTAAGCATGCACCCAAGGACACAGATTTGATTTTTCGACCAATTTATATGCACTGAAGCATGTGCATGTAGTTCAAATTTAAATTATGCACATAAATGCATTGAAAACTCAGTTAATGCATAAAAATATCCAAACGAACCCCGAAAATTCTAAAAAATTCACACAACACTCTTGTTGTTCTATGTTGACACGAAAAAAAAATTTGAAAGCAATAAGAGGCAATGGACGTCGTTTCGTCCCCAAAGGTGGGACGTTCCCTACCGAAAACCATCATGCTTGTTGTGAGAAGCTCCGGTTTGTGTGAAGTATATACCCAAACCTGCCCCAAATGGGACAAAATTTGTAGCACAGCATGTTGATGCCGCTCCATGATAGGATGCCAAGTTTCATGAATTTTAGACGAGTTTTGGATTTACCAGAATTTAAAAATAAGGCGTCTCAATGTTTTGCCGGCAATCAACGGTGCACTTGTGTTTGAAATTCATTCCCATTTCTTGCATGGGACCTAAGCATGCACCCAAGAACACATATTTGATTTTTCGACCAATTTATATGCACTGGAATGTGCATGTAGTTCAAATTTGAATTATGCACATAAATGCATTGAAGCCTCAGTTAATGCATAAAAATGTCCAAACAAACCCCTCAAAATCACAAAAATTCACACAACACTCCTGTTGTTCCATGTTGACACGAGAAAAAAATTTGAAAGCAATAAGAGGCAATGGATATCGTTTCGTCCCCAAAGGTGGGATGTCCCCTACCGAAAAACATCATGCTTGTTGTGAGAAGCTCCGGTTTGTGAGAAGCATATATCCAAACCTGCCCCAAATGGGACAAAATTTGTACCACGGCATGTTGATGCCGCTCCATGATAGCATGCCAAGTTTCATGAATTTCAGACGAGTTTTGGATTTATTATAATTAAAAAACCAGGGATCTCAATGTTTTGCCGGCAATCAACGGTGCCCTGGTGTTTGAAATTCATTCCCATTTCTTGCATGGGACCTAAGCATCCACCCAAGGACACAGATTTTATTTTTCGACCAATTTATATGCACTGGAGCATGTGCATGTAGTTCAAATTTGAATCATGCACATAAATGCATTGAAAACTCTGTTAATGCATAAAAATGTCCAAACGAACCCCGAAAAATCACAAAAATTCACACAACACTCCTGTTGTTCTATATTGGCACGAGATAAAATTTGAAAGCAATAAGAGGTAATGGATATCGTTTCGTCCCCAAAGGTGGGACTTTCCCTACCAAAAACCATCATACTTGTTGTGAGAAGCTCTGGTTTGTGAGAAGCATATACCCAAACCTGCCCCAAATGGGACAAATTTTTTACCATGGCATGTTGATGCCGCTCCATAATAGCATGCTAAGTTTCATGAATTCCAGACGAGTTTTGGATTTACTAGAATTTAGAAACCAGGCATCTCAATGGTTTGCCGGCAATCAACGGTGCCCTAGTGTTTGAAATTCATTCCCTTTTCTTGCATGGGACATAAGCATGCACCCAAGGACAAAGATTGGATTTTTCGACCAATTTATATGCACAGGAGCATGCGCATGTAGTTCAGATTTGAATTATGCACATAAATGCATTGAAAACTTAGTTAATGCATAAAAATGTCCAAACGAACCCCGAATAATCACAAAAATTAACACAACACTCCTGCTGTTCTATGTTGACAGGAGAAAATATTTGAAAGCAATAGGAGGCAATGGATATCGTTTCGTCCCCAAAGATGGGACGTCCCCTACCAAAAACAATCATGCTTGTTGTGAGAAGCTCCGGTTTGTGAGAAGCATTTTCCCTAACCTGCCCCAAATGGGAGAAAATTTGTACCACAGCATGTTGATGCCGCTCCATAATAGCATGCCAAGTTTCATGAATTTCAGACGAGTTTTGGATTTACTAGAATTTAAAAACCAGGCATCTCAATGTTTTGCCGGCAATCAACAGTGCCCTGGTGTTTGGAATGCATGCCCATTTCTTGCATGGGACCTAAGCATGCACCCAAGGACAGAGATTTGATTTTTCGACCAATTTATATGCACTGGAGCATGGGCATGTAGTTCAAATTTGAGTTCTGCACATAAATGCATTGAAAACTGAGTTAATGCATAAAAATGTCCAAACAAACCCCGAAAAATCACAAAAAATCACACAACACTCCTGTTGTTCTATGTTGACACGAGAAATTTTTTGAAGCAATAAGAGGCAATGGATATCGTTTCCTCCCCAAAGGTGGGACATTCCCTACCGAAAACCATCATGCTTGTTGTGAGAAGCTCCGGTTTCTGAGAAGCATATTCCCAAACCTGCCCCAAATGGGACAAAATTTGTACCACGACATGTTGATGCCGCTCCATGATAGCATGCTAAGTTTCATGAATTTCGGACGAGTTTTGGATTTACTATAATTTCAAAACCAGGCATCTCTATGTTTTGCCGGCAATCAACGGTGCCCTGGTGTTTGAAAATCATTCCCATTTCTTGCATTGGACCTAAGCATGCACCCAAGGACACATATTTGATTTTTCGACCAATTTATATGCACTGAAGCATGTGCATGTAGTTCAAATTTAAATTATGCACATAAATGCATTGAAAACGCAGTTAATGCATAAAAATTTCCAAACGAACCCCGAAAATTCTAAAAAATTCACACAAAACTCTTGTTGTTCTATGTTGACACGACAAAAAAATTTGAAAGCAATAAGAGGCAATGGACATTGTTTCGTCCCCAAAGGTGGGACGTTCCCTACCGAAAACCATCATGCTTGTTGTGTGAAGCTCCGGTTTGTGTGAAGTATATACCCAAACCTGCCCCAAATGGGACAAAATTTGTAGCACAGCATGTTGATGCCGCTCCATGATAGCATGCCAAGTTTCATGAATTTTAGACGAGTTTTGGATTTACTAGAATTTAAAAATAAGGCGACTCAGTGTTTTGCCGGCAATCAACGGTGCACTGGTGTTTGAAATTCATTCCCATTTCTTGCATGGGACCTAAGCATGTGCACCCAAGAACACATATTATATTTTTCGACCAATTTATATGCACTGGAATGTGCATGTAGTTCAAATTTAAATTATGCACAAAAATGCATAAAAATGTCCAAACAAACCCCTCAAAATCACAAAAATTCACACAACACTCCTGAAGTTCCATGTTGACATGAGAAAAAAAATTGAAAGCAATAAGAGGCAATGGATATCGTTTCGTCCCCAAAGGTGGGACGTTCCCTACCGAAAAACATCATGCTTGTTGTGAGAAGCTCCGGTTTGTGAGAAGCATATACCCAAACCTGTCCCAAATGGGACAAAATTTGTACCACGGCATCTTGATGCCGCTCCATAATAGCATGCCAAGTTTCATGAATTTCAGACGAGTTTTGGATTTACTAGAATTTAAAAACCAGGCATCTCAATGTTTTGCCGGCAATCAACAGTGCCCTGGTGTTTGGAATGCATGCCCATTTCTTGCATGGGACCTAAGCATGCACCCAAGGACACAGATTTGATTTTCGACCAATTTATATGCACTGGAGCATGTAGTTCGAATTTGAGTTCTGCACATAAATGCATTGAAAACTAAGTTAATGCATAAAAATGTCCAAACAAACCCCGAAAAATCACAAAAATTTACACAACACTCCTGCTGATCTATGTTGACACGAGAAAAAAATTTGAAAGCAATAAGAGGCAATGGATATCGTTTCGTCCCCAAAGGTGGGACGTTCCCTACCGAGAACCATCATGCTTGTTGTGAGAAGCTCCGGTTTGTCAGAAGCATATACCCAAACCTGCCCCAAATGGGACAAAATTTGTACCACGACATGTTGATGCCGCTCCATGATAGCATGCTAAGTTTCATGAATTTCAGACATGTTTTGGATTTACTATAATTTAAAAACCAGGCATCTCAATGTTTTGCCGGCAATCAACGGTGCCCTGGTGTTTGAAATTCATTCCCGTTTCTTGCATGGGACCTATGCATGCACCGAAGGACACAGATTTGATTTTTCGACAAATTTAGATGCACTGGAGCATGTGCATGTAGTTCAAATTTGAGTTATGCACATAAATGCATTGAAAACTCAGTTAATGCATAAAAATGTCCAAACGAACCCCGAAAAATCACAAAAAATCACACAACACTCCTGTTGTTCTATGTTGACACGAGAAAAAATTTGAAGCAATAAGAGGCAATGGATATCGTTTCCTCCCCAAAGGTGGGACATTCCCTACCGAAAACCATCACGCTTGTTGTGAGAAGCTCCGGTTTCTGAGAAGCATATACCCAAACCTGCCCCAAATGGGACAAAATTTGTACCACGACATGTTGATGCCGCTCCCTGATAGCATGCTAAGTTTCATGAATTTCGGACGAGTTTTGGATTTACTATAATTTACAAACCAGGCATCTCTATGTTTTGCAGGCAATCAACGGTGCCCTGGTGTTTGAAAACCATTCCCATTTCTTGCATTGGACCTAAGCATGCACCCAAGGACACAGATTTGATTTTTCGACCAATTTATATGCACTGAAGCATGTGCATGTAGTTCAAATTTAAATTATGCACATAAATGCATTGAAAACGCAGTTAATGCATACAAATTTCCCAACGAACCCCGAAAATTCTAAAAACTTCACACAACACTCTTGTTGTTCTATGTTGACACGACAAAAAAAATTGAAAGCAATAAGAGGCAATGGACATCGTTTCATCCCCAAAGGTGGGACGTTCCCTACCGAAAACCATCATGCTTGTTATGAGAAGCTCCGGTTTGTGTGAAGTATATACGCAAACCTGCCCCAAATGGGACAAAATTTGTACCATAGCATGTTGATGCCGCTCCATGATAGCATGCCAAGTTTCATGAATTTCAGACGAGTTTTGGATTTATTATAATTAAAAAACCAGGGATCTCAATGTTTTGCCGGTAATCAACGGTGCCCTGGTGTTTGAAATTCATTCCCATTTCTTGCATGGGACCTAAGCATCCACCCAATGACACAGATTTGATTTTTCGACCAATTTATATGCACTGGAGCATGTGCATGTAGTTCAAATTTGAATTATGCACATAAATGCATTGAAAACTCAGTTAATGCATAAAAATGTCCAAACGAACCCCGAAAAATCACAAAAATTCACACAACACTCCTGTTGTTCTATGTTGACATGAGAAAAAATTTGAAAGCAATAAGAGGAAATGGATATTGTTTCGTCCCCAAAGGTGGGACTTTCCCTACCAAAAACCTTCATCCTTGTTGTGAGAAGCTCGGGTTTGTGAGAAGCATATACCCAAACCTGCCCCAAATGGGACAAATTTTTTACCATGGCATGTTGATGCCGCTCCATAATAGCATGCCAAGTTTCATGAATTCCAGACGAGTTTTGAATTTACTAGAATTTAGAAACCAGGCATCTGAATGGTTTGCCGGCAATCAACGGTGCTCTAGTGTTTGAAATTCATTCCCTTTTCTTGCATGGGTCCTAAGCATGCCCCCAAGGACAAAGATTTGATTTTTCGACCAATTTATATGCACAGGAGCATGCACATGTAGTTCAGATTTCAATTATGCACATAAATGCATTGAAAACTTAGTTAATGCATAAAAATGTCCAAACAAACCCCGAAAAATCACAAAAATTTACACAACACTCCTGCTGTTCTATGTTGACACGAGAAAAAAATTTGAAAGCAATAAGAGGCAATGGATATCGTTTCGTCCCCAAAGGTGGGACGTTCCCTACCGAAAACCATCATGCTTGTTGTGAGAAGCTCCGGTTTGTCAGAAGCATATACCCAAACCTGCCCAAATGGGACTAAATTTATACCACGACATGTTGATGCCGCTCCATGATAGCATGCTAAGTTTCATGAATTTCAGACGAGATTTGGATTTACTATAATTTAAAAACCAGGCATCTCAATGTTTTGCCGGCAATCTACGGTGCCCTGGTGTTTGAAATTCATTCCCATTTCTTGCATTGGACCAAAACATGCACCCAAGGACACATATTTGATTTTGGACCAATTTATATGCACCGGAGCATGTGCATGTAGTTCAAATTTGAATTATGCTCAGAAATGCATTGAAAACTCAGTTAATGCATAAAAATGTCGAAACGAACCCCGAAAAATCACAAAAATTCACACAACACTCCTGTTGTTCTTTGTTGACACGAGTAATTTTTTGAAAGCAGTAAGAGGCAATGGATATCGTTTCGTCCCCAAAGGTGGGACGTTCCTACCGAAAACCATCATGCTTGTTGTGAGAAGCTCCGGTTTCTGAGAAGCATATACCCAAACCTGCCCCAAATGGTCCAAAATTTGTACCACGACATGTTGATGCTGCTCCATCATAGCATGCCAAGTTTCATGAATTTCAGACGAGTTTTGGATTTACTATAATTTAAAAACCAGGCATCTCAATGTTTTGCCGGCAATCAACGGTGCCCTGGTGTTTGAAATTCATTCTCATTTCTTGCATGGGACCTAAGCATGCACCCAAGGACATAGATTTGATTTTTCGACCAATTTATATGCACTAGAGCATGTGCATGTAGTTCAAATTTGAATTATGCACATAAATGCATTGAAAACTCAGTTAATGCATAAAAATGTCCAAACGAACCCCGAAAAATCACAAAAATTCACACAACACTCCTGTTGTTCTATGTTGACATGAGAAAAAATTTGAAAGCAATAAGAGGAAATGGATATTGTTTCGTCCCTAAAGGTGGGACTTTCCCTACCAAAAACCTTCATCCTTGTTGTGAGAAGCTCGGGTTTGTGAGAAGCATATACCCAAACCTGCCCCAAATGGGACAAATTTTTTACCATGGCATGTTGATGCCGCTCCATAATAGCATGCCAAGTTTCATGAATTCCAGACGAGTTTTGAATTTACTAGAATTTAGAAACCAGGCATCTGAATGGTTTGCCGGCAATCAACGGTGCTCTAGTGTTTGAAATTCATTCCCTTTTCTTGCATGGGTCCTAAGCATGCCCCCAAGGACAAAGATTTGATTTTTCGACCAATTTATATGCACAGGAGCATGCACATGTAGTTCAGATTTCAATTATGCACATAAATGCATTGAAAACTTAGTTAATGCATAAAAATGTCCAAACAAACCCCGAAAAATCACAAAAATTTACACAACACTCCTGCTGTTCTATGTTGACACGAGAAAAAAATTAGAAAGCAATAAGAGGCAATGGATATCGTTTCGTCCCCAAAGGTGGGACGTTCCCTACCGAAAACCATCATGCTTGTTGTGAGAAGCTCCGGTTTGTCAGAAGCATATACCCAAACCTGCCCAAATGGGACTAAATTTATACCACGACATGTTGATGCCGCTCCATGATAGCATGCTAAGTTTCATGAATTTCAGACGAGATTTGGATTTACTATAATTTAAAAACCAGGCATCTCAATGTTTTGCCGGCAATCTACGGTGCCCTGGTGTTTGAAATTCATTCCCATTTCTTGCATTGGACCAAAACATGCACCCAAGGACACATATTTGATTTTGGACCAATTTATATGCACCGGAGCATGTGCATGTAGTTCAAATTTGAATTATGCTCAGAAATGCATTGAAAACTCAGTTAATGCATAAAAATGTCGAAACGAACCCCGAAAAATCACAAAAATTCACACAACACTCCTGTTGTTCTTTGTTGACACGAGTAATTTTTTGAAAGCAGTAAGAGGCAATGGATATCGTTTCGTCCCCAAAGGTGGGACGTTCCTACCGAAAACCATCATGCTTGTTGTGAGAAGCTCCGGTTTCTGAGAAGCATATACCCAAACCTGCCCCAAATGGTCCAAAATTTGTACCACGACATGTTGATGCTGCTCCATCATAGCATGCCAAGTTTCATGAATTTCAGACGAGTTTTGGATTTACTATAATTTAAAAACCAGGCATCTCAATGTTTTGCCGGCAATCAACGGTGCCCTGGTGTTTGAAATTCATTCTCATTTCTTGCATGGGACCTAAGCATGCACCCAAGGACATAGATTTGATTTTTCGACCAATTTATATGCACTAGAGCATGTGCATGTAGTTCAAATTTGAATTATGCACATAAATGCATTGAAAACTCAGTTAATGCATAAAAATGTCCAAACGAACCCCGAAAAATCACAAAAATTCACACAACACTCCTGTTGTTCTATGTTGACATGAGAAAAAATTTGAAAGCAATAAGAGGAAATGGATATTGTTTCGTCCCCAAAGGTGGGACTTTCCCTACCAAAAACCTTCATCCTTGTTGTGAGAAGCTCGGGTTTGTGAGAAGCATATACCCAAACCTGCCCCAAATGGGACAAATTTTTTACCATGGCATGTTGATGCCGCTCCATAATAGCATGCCAAGTTTCATGAATTCCAGACGAGTTTTGAATTTACTAGAATTTAGAAACCAGGCATCTGAATGGTTTGCCGGCAATCAACGGTGCTCTAGTGTTTGAAATTCATTCCCTTTTCTTGCATGGGTCCTAAGCATGCCCCCAAGGACAAAGATTTGATTTTTCGACCAATTTATATGCACAGGAGCATGCACATGTAGTTCAGGTTTCAATTATGCACATAAATGCATTGAAAACTTAGTTAATGCATAAAAATGTCCAAACAAACCCCGAAAAATCACAAAAATTTACACAACACTCCTGCTGTTCTATGTTGACACGAGAAAAAAATTTGAAAGCAATAAGAGGCAATGGATATCGTTTCGTCCCCAAAGGTGGGACGTTCCCTACCGAAAACCATCATGCTTGTTGTGAGAAGCTCCGGTTTGTCAGAAGCATATACCCAAACCTGCCCAAATGGGACTAAATTTGTAGCACGACATGTTGATGCCGCTCCATGATAGCATGCTAAGTTTCATGAATTTCAGACGAGATTTGGATTTACTATAATTTAAAAACCAGGCATCTCAATGTTTTGCCGGCAATCTACGGTGCCCTGGTGTTTGAAATTCATTCCCATTTCTTGCATTGGACCAAAACATGCACCCAAGGACACATATTTGATTTTGGACCAATTTATATGCACCGGAGCATGTGCATGTAGTTCAAATTTGAATTATGCTCAGAAATGCATTGAAAACTCAGTTAATGCATAAAAATGTCGAAACGAACCCCGAAAAATCACAAAAATTCACACAACACTCCTGTTGTTCTTTGTTGACACGAGTAATTTTTTGAAAGCAGTAAGAGGCAATGGATATCGTTTCGTCCCCAAAGGTGGGACGTTCCTACCGAAAACCATCATGCTTGTTGTGAGAAGCTCCGGTTTCTGAGAAGCATATACCCAAACCTGCCCCAAATGGTCCAAAATTTGTACCACGACATGTTGATGCTGCTCCATCATAGCATGCCAAGTTTCATGAATTTCAGACGAGTTTTGGATTTACTATAATTTAAAAACCAGGCATCTCAATGTTTTGCCGGCAATCAACGGTGCCCTGGTGTTTGAAATTCATTCTCATTTCTTGCATGGGACCTAAGCATGCACCCAAGGACATAGATTTGATTTTTCGACCAATTTATATGCACTAGAGCATGTGCATGTAGTTCAAATTTGAATTATGCACATAAATGCATTGAAAACTCAGTTAATGCATAAAAATGTCGAAACGAACCCCGAAAAATCACAAAAATTCACAAAACACTCCTGTTGTTCTATGTTGACACTTGAAATGAAATTGAAAGCAATAAGAGGCAATGGATATCGTTTCGTCCCCAAAGGTGGGACGTTCCCTACCGACACCATCATGCTTGTTGTGAGAAGCTCCGGTTTGTGAGAAGCATATACCCAAACCCGCCCCAAACGGGGCAAATTTTTTACCACGGCATGTTGATGCCGCTCCATGATAGCATGCCAAGTTTCATGAATTTCAGACGAGTTTTTGATTTACTAGAATTTAAAAACCAGGCATCTCAATGTTTTGCCGGCAATCAACGGTGCCCTGGTGTTTGAAATTTATTCCCATTTCCTGCATGGGACCTAAGCATGCACCCAGGGACACATATATGATTTTTCAACCAATTTATATGCACTGGAGCATGTGCATGTAGTTCAAATTTGAATTGTTCACCTGAAATGGCTAGAAAACCAATTTAATGTATAAAATGTTCAAAGGAACCCCGAAAAATCACAAAAATTCACACAACACTCCGGTTGTTCTATGTTCACATGAGAAAAAATTTGAAAGCAATAAGAGGCAATGGGTATCGTTTCGTCCCCAAAGGTGGGACGTTCCCTACCGAAAACCATCATGCTTGTTGTGAGAAGCTCCGGTTTGTGAGAAGCATATACCCAAACCTGCCCCAAATGGGACAAATTTTTTACCACGGCATGTTGATGCCGCTCCATGATAGCATGCCAAGTTTCATGAATTTCAGATGAGTTTTTGATTTACTAGAATTTTAAAACCAGGCATCTCAATGTTTTGCCAGCAATCAACGGTGCCCTGGTGTTTGAAATTTATTCCCATTTCTTGCATGGGACCTAAGCATGCACCCAAGGACACAGATTTGATTTTTCAACCAATTTATATGCACTGGAGCATGTGCATGTAGTTCAAATTTGATTTTTTCACCTGAAATGGCTAGAAAACCAATTTAATGTATAAAATGTTCGAAGGAACCCTGAATAATTCCAATTCTTTTACGACACACATATAGATGCATGTTCACTCCAGATAAAAGTTCTAGCAATTCAAACACCGTCCATCGCCGCTGTGACCCCATTATGTAATTCAAATCAAGATGAAAAATCAAGTAGATCGCACATAGTTTATTTTCAGCAACCGTCTGAGATGCACCACAAAATATCCTGGAGCACCGTCGGTGTATAGTACGCCTATGGCTTACACGAGAAGGTGCGTTGGCTACAGTCCATAGCCGGCGTCTCAAGCACACTAGCTCGCTCCCCAAATATCATTTGACTGTTCAATCGTCGCCGGTGATAGATGGGCACGTGGACCCGCATCATGAGGGCAACTTCGGTGGCCCACTCCGGCGAGAGCGCGGCTGCAGCTTCCATGCGCGTGCTAACAAGGTGCATGAGCGCGGCCGCAATCTGCGACCGGGCGACAAAGGCAGCCCAAACGGCTGCTGTTGCTTCTCAGGTGGCGGCAGCAATATCTGCCTTGGGGATAGCAACTGGCGAGAGCGGCACATCAGCTATCCGTTCCGCAGCGGCGGCCTTAGCCCTGATGGAGGCCGCCCACGACCATGTCGAGGCCACCCCCGCCCAGCTCCTGGCGGTCACCGCACAAATCGAATGAAGCTTCTCCGAGAACGGTCGGCAACCCACGGTCAAAGAGCTGGCAATCACCGAGAGCGTTCGAGGAGCCGTCCGTTCCTCCGCCGCATACCTTGCGACGACGGAGCCCGTCCAAGCCCAGATCGTGTCCGCCCACGCCCAGCTCGTGGCTGTCTTTTCCAAAGAGATGGCGGACGTGGCTGGCGAGGTGCTTGCCGTGTATGGTGTGATGGATGCCATGGAGCCCCTTCCCCAGGAGACCGTCGGGCGCGAGTTGGACATGGAGGCGGCGGCGGAGATCGACGAGCACCAGCCGTAGTAGTACTCTTTGTTTTTTTTAATTAAGAGCGCCTGTCTTTAATTTGTTAGAGTAATGTTTTGGTCAGCTAGCTCTGTTTAATTGCTGAACTTGCTCGATTAAGAAGTGTGGGTGTGTTGTAGTCTACTTTGTGTACCCAAATTATGCAATGACGTGGATGACCACGGTAACCATGGAAATTCGAACTAAAACTTTTGACGTTCAAACTCATCACACACGGTTTAAGCTATCTGAATCGTTTGTGATGCCCACATATTGTACACAGTTTTGAATAAGGGACCGTGTTTGATGACACTTTGCGCGCCAGTTTTTTCGCTGAAGCGATTCCAAATTTTTGGCTTCCGCAGAAATATCTACCTCCCCACCCCCCTTACCAAAAGCCACATTTCCCCTCTTTCCGCCTTCCTTTCCAAGTTGAAACCTTCACTCCTTGCTTGCTCTGCCGCCTCCTCATCGGCGACCCTCCTTTACGCTGCTCGGCCTCCTCTATCGAGGCACGTAATCCACACCCGACACTACAAAAAGAATACACTTCCATGATGATACGTGTTTGTCACACTAGGTCGCGTTTTTTGTCATGCATGTACTTCCATGACAAATTTATGACAGAATCAAGATAGTCATACCCGTGTTGTCGTAGAAGTGTTCCATGACATTACCAAAATTATCATCACGGAAGTGTCCACTTCCATGACGATAAATCGCGCGTCACAGAAGTGCTGTCGTCAAGGGTGACCGACACGTGGCATCCACCGTAACGGAACGCCGTTAAGCTATCGGGTCGGGTTTTGGATCCGATAACCCGTTAACAGCCCCGACCAATGGGGATTTTCCATGTGTAAAATCATCATTGGCTGGAGGAAACACGTGTCGGCTCATCGATGGGACAGATGTCATCCACTCATTGGACAGAAGGCGCCTATGATACGTCGACACGTGGCACGGCCCAACAGAGGCCCATTCCTGTGAAAAGGCCGGCCCATTTGACTTGGTCAAAAGGTGGCAGGCCGGCCCATGGAAAGCCTGTTAACGGCCTGTTCACATATAGCCCATTTACAGCCCACTAACCCAAGGCTCGTTACGCCCTATCCGAATTAGGCCCAGTAGCGTCATCTGGGCCATCCAATATGATTCCAGCCCATTTTCACTTCTGGCCCATGTATGGCCCATGACGTCTTTCGACCCATATGAGGCCCTATGTAACTCTTGGCCTATTAACGGCCCGTGGTGAAACTGGCCCGTAATGAACAGTGTATCACTTTACACCCATTAACGGCCTGTGGTGAAACTGGCCCATAATGAACAGCGTATCACTTTATACCCATTAACGGCCCGTTATTCCGTTGGGCCGTTTCCAGCCCATGTTATCTTTCGGCCTTCTCAGAGCCCATTTATTCTTGGGCTCATTTCCAGCATTCGTTTACTTACGGCCCGTTACTGTCATTTTCTGCTTGTGGGCCAAATTCAGCCCGTGGTTACAGTCGGCCCGTTTGTGGTCCGTTAATACGTTGGGCCATTTTCATAGCGTCATCAAATATGGCCTATTAACGATGGCCCGTTATGGTCGGCCCATGAACGAACGATTCCAACTCTAGCCCGTTTACGGCCATAATGCGGCCTGTTATTGGCCCATGTTTGGCCAATCGATCATACGGCCCGTATAAGGCCCATTGATGATACGACCCGTAGAAGGCCCATTGTTTCTACGGCCCGTAGAAGGCCTACTATTTCTACGGCCCGTAGAAGGCCCACTATTTCTACGTCCCGTAGGAGGCCCAGTGTCACTACAGTAAATATTAGCCCATGGTTATTGTGGCCTATTTTTAAAAAATAGGTTATTGCAGCCACTAGCAAACCGCGGAAAAAGAACTGCACTGACTACAAGCAAACAAATAAACAAGACAACAAGGAAATAAATAAGCAAGCAACTTATGCTAGGCTATCACGGCTATTACACATATTACATCCACTGGGCATCAAAGTTCGCCACCAGTGCAAATATAGGGAACAAAGCAGCATATAAACGCCGCAGCAAAACAAGTCCAGAACTGAAACCACTTCAGAAGAGTTCAAGAAACAATATCCTGGGTACCCATAATGCTGGCAAGATGCTTAGCAAGCTTATTAACTTTCTCTTGTTTGGCGCTTAAATCCTCCAGCGCTTGCTGTTGCTCAAGAAAGTACGCATCTGAATTCTGCAGGGACTTCCTCAGTCCTTCGGCTTCTTGCCGCAGCACAGCTGACTGATGCCTTTTAGCTTGTAGCTGAGACTGAAGAAGCCGAAGTGATTCAGGCAGCGAGTTCGAAGAGCTTGTGCCAGCGGTACTGGCCAGTAACTCGAATACTACATCAACGCAGGACTGTGGGGTTTTCTCACTGTCTACAAGATCGTTTTTATCACCTTTCTTGGAGACTAACAGGGTTGTCTCACTATCTTGAACCTTATCTGCATTACTTTCTCTACCATTGCATAGTGGGGTGCTCTTCTCCAATATTCTGTTTGCATACTACAAGAGAAACAAGCAGACACATCACAGGTTTAGCTTGTAGTATACGAAACTCATTTTGGTAAACCGGTTCAGTAGTAAGGTGGACAGGATAACAACATGAAACAAACATATATCTATGTACTATGGTCACTTTATTGTCCATATCATTCTAGTTTATGTTCCCTAATCAAGATAGAGACACAGTTCAACTCATATATTTTTAAGACACAGCAGCATAGACAGAATATAAGTGTGAGAAAATACACAGCATTGGCAGCACTTGTAATGTGCATCACATGAGAACATAACTGTTTATACAACTTAAACTCAAATGAACATAGAGCAACAAGTTAGAACAACAATCCAATTAAAGAAATAGGTTTAAAACATACCTGTTGCGCCATTGGAGTTTCAATTGGATCCTTCAAATTCGAAAGTAGTTGGTATGAGTAAATACAGTGAAGCAACAGCAAAGGAGTATGGACCATAGCAACGGAATCTGACCTGAGAACAGTCGCTCTTCTGATTTGAACATGGAGTTTGGGTTAGCTGTGGTGGTCTTCGTGCTTTGGGCACTGCAGTAGCTTTACAAACTGCTCGTGTGGGGGTACTCTGTGGTGGACATGGTGCTTTGTGAACTATAAGTGGGTTACTATCCACTGCGGTTGCGGTTAGATGGGTTGTAGCTGGTTCTCTGCCCAACGGTGTAAGTGTGCAATCTGGAAGAGTCTCGATTATGTGTGGTGGGGCTAGTTTGTGGGCCAGTACAACCATGGTTCTATCTGCATCGACGGGTAGCACTGTCTTTTGTGAAGAACGGGTTTTTGCTCCCTTAGATACTGCCATCACCCCCTCCAATTCAAATGGCTGATAAACAAGAAAAGAAATTAGATGTATAGACATTGTGTGATAGATAGATGTGGTAATTCACATATATGTTGTCTAACCAAACAGGATAGCATGACACAATTTCACATATATGATGCCTAACTAAAGAGGATAGCATGACACAGTTTCAGATATATGATGGATAACTTAACAGGATATAATGGCATAATTCACCATATGATGAGTACCTAAACAGGATCACATGACAAAACTATATGATGTCTTTCTAAAATAGGTTGGGATGAAATAGTTCACATACATGTTGTCTAAGTATACAGGATGGCATGATATAATTGACATAATTGATTCATATACTAAGCAGCTGGCACTCGCATGTATGATCTCTAAACTAAGCAGATAGAATTCAATATTGTGCATATGATGTCTAAACTAAGCAATGCAAGACACCATACGCATCATATGAGAAATATAAACATTGCAACTTAGAGCATACACCTCAGGTGGGATATAGGACTGGTCATCTGTCTCTGAATCCTCCTCTGAGGAGCTCCCTGTAACCATCGAGATATATGCTTCAACAGGTACCATTGCCTGCTTTGAAGACCTTGTTTTCACTCCAGATTTTTCCATAACCGGCTCAAATGGCTGATACACATGAAGAGTAGTTCAATATACACAGATTTTCGACAAATGGAATACGTAATGAAAAAAAAGATGGCATGAGATAATTCACATATATGATGCCTGGCTCCATGGCGGTGCATAATTCACAGATATGATAACTGGCTGAAAAACATGGCATTGCATAATTCACACATCTAATATAGAAAGCAAACAGGAGGCATTCACACAAAGCATGTCTAATCTAAGCAGATGGCATGGCAATGCAAGACACCATATGCATGATATGAGCAATATAACCCAGCCAAGTTAGAGCATGCACCTCGGGGGGGGGGGGGCGAATACGACTGGTCATCTCTCTCTGAATCCTCCTCTGAGGAGCTATCTGTAACCAGCAAGAAATCTGCATCGACAGGTAGCACTGACTGCTCAGGAGACCTTGTTTTCACTCCAAATTTTCCCATGACCAACTCAAATGGCTGATGCACAGGAAGAGTAGATGAATGTATAAACATTGTTGACAAATGGAATACATTATGGAAAAAATATGGCACAATACAATTCACATATACGATGACTGGCTAAACAGGATGGCATTGCATGATTCACGTATATGATGCCTGGCTAAAGACGATGGTATTGCATAATTCCCATATACTCCCTCCGTTCCTAAATTATTGTTTTTTTAGAGATTTCAAATGGACTACCACATACGGATGTATATAGACATATTTTAGAGTGTAGATTCACTCATTTTGTTCCATATGTAGTCACTTCTTGAAATCTATAAAAAGAGAAATATTTAGGAATGGTGGGAGTATGATATAGAAAACAAACAGGTGGCATTCACACAAAGCAAATCTAAACTAAGCTAAGACATATAAGATGTATAATGTAAGCAATGCAAGGCGCCATATGCATGATATGACCAACATCAGCATGCCAGGTTAGAGCAAACACGTCAGGTGGTAAACAGGCGTGGTTGGCTCCTTCTGAATCTCCATCTGAACAGTTATCTTCCTCTGGAATACAATCTGGAAATGCAGGAGGGGGGGGGCACTTCGCCCACCATGGAGCGGCGTCTGCATGACATTATATTCGCACGCAACGGTCTTCTCTTTTTCTCTACATGTTCAGTACGATTGTGTACAATATCTGACATGCATAATAAAAAAAATAGTTAGATTTTGTAAGGCCTAAGGGGTGCATGCAAAAATCAAGACTGATGGTAGCAAACGCGTGGATGGATCCAAAACTAATGATAGCAGGTAGATTATAGCTTCAGTTTAAAAAGATAGACAATGGATCATCTATTGTTTGTTGCCCACCCATCATGAACCACATAGAAGACCCCAGATGAACCAGATAGTAGACAGATACTATTCGTTGCTGGCGCGATATGAGACCCATGGGCAATTCAAAACTCAAGATTGAACGATAAAGTAGCAGGTAATAATAACCGATGTATAATGTAAGCAAACACGAAAGACTGCGACCTCTCTTCCGGATCTGTGTAGTCCTCAGGTTCATCTACTCAGTTGATGATGGTAATGTAGTTGGCGTGGCTGCCGGCAATGGGGAAGATGATCTGAGGCGGCGAAAGGAAGTCTGCAGGGGGGATCTCTGCTACAGTGAACGCTTCTGTCGATGGTGCACCTCAGGTGGGGTGGATGATGGCACGGCAGGAGCCGGACATAACACACAGAATTTTCTTTGACGCCTATATGAAAATGAAGTAATCTGTAAGGGCTCCATAGAATTGGAGGATTCTATAAACGCAGGGACAGGAAAAACACAGGAATAGGATAGGAATGCACGTGCAAAATAGAGCATTTGGAAACATAGGATTTTAGTCAACCTGGGTGTTTGGCTCACATGAATTGGAAGAAGAGAGGAATGGAGAAACAAAGTGATGCGACGAGTGTACAACCTCTTTGGCATAGCCTTGTGGACCTCAGCATCATTGGGTTGGACGTGGAGGATGGTGATGATGCTGGTGTGACTGTCGGAGGCGGGGAAGAAGATCCGAGGCCTCTGGAAACGGCGCCGAGGGCACTGCTCCGCTGTGATGGACGGTTCCGTCGTTGGAGCAGCTCCGCTAAGGTGTACGGCGACGAGGCTAAAGCATGAGAAGACAAACAACGTTAATCTGAAGTGGGACCCTAATATCATCTGCAATAGATGATGTAAAATACATCACCGAAAAGTGCTAGATGTAAAATGCATCAGCCGCGCCACGGCCGCTCCGACAGATGTTGTAAGTACTGTTCACTCTGAACTTAACTGAAGAAAATGAACTTCACAGTCGAAACTGAATTTTACTGTCGAAACTGATTGAACTAGTAACAGAGCATTGCAATTGATGTTTAGGGCGTTCGAGCACTAGTAGCAGAGAAGCAGTGATCTAAATCAGCAGACGCTCGAGCAGGGAACGCACTAGCAGAGAGCAAGTCGTGCATTAGCACCGCGAGCGAGTGCTAAAGCAGCAACTCCTGTAGCTACCGGAGGTCGTGCAGCAGCAGCAGCGCAAGCGAGAGTAAGAGCAGAGCAGCACCACGAACGAAAGCAGGAGCTGTGCAGCAGCGCGACCGACAGCAAGAACAGAGCCACAGCGCGAGCGAAAGCCGGAGCAGCTGCAGCTAGTGCCATTGTGGAAGTCACCGCCGAGGAAGCAACGAAATGGGGGAGAGACGTCGTGGATGATGTGGCCGGCGACGGCGCCGTCGATGGAGACACGCCATGTCTGCTCGGTATCGAGCACCGGCAGCCCCATGAGATCGAATAAAAGATAAAATGCAGCGGTGAGTGCAGAACCTCCTTGGTGGCGCCGAGTTGGCCTCGGCTTCATCGGAGGAATTGGTGAGGGTGCTGCAGTTCCGGTGGGGCAGGTCAAGACGGCTCTGTGGGGATTGAGGTGGGGCGATAGACGAGGCGAACGTCGGGGCAGCTCCTTGGAGGTGGAGGACGGGGCGGCTGATCCGGCGGGACAACGAGATCGACAACGGATCCTCATCTGGTGCGGTGGAGGAGGGACGGCGAGCTGTTGCGGTGGACGACGTAGTGGGGGAAGAGTCTCCGGCTGGGCGGCGGTCAGGAGGACGACGGAGGAGCGTGGGGTTTCGCGGGTTTTGGCGGCCTCGGTGTACGAATGGGGGGGCGGCGAAGGGGGAGGGGGGAGCCAAGCTTAGGGACGCGCTTGTCCGAAATGTAGGGTAAGTTACCAGCATACCCCCACCGGTTTTGACACCGCGACGTGGAGCTTCATTTCCGGCTGAGGGGTAGAAGGGGGATTTCGCGTGTCTGGGCTGCGGGAGCGATTTCGGATGAGGAGGGAGTTCTCGCGCGTGTCCAAATTTCGGGATAACAAGGCGCGGCGCGGGTTGAAGAAGCGGGAGTTTCAAAGCTGGTGAGACAAAAGATACTCGAGCTTGAAAATTTCGGGATAACAAGGTGCGGATTCCTTGTTCGGCAGAACAAACTTAACGTGTAAAAAAACAATTAATACAAGACACAAGAGAGTCATGTCCCCTTTTACTATATTGCTATAGATGCCATTGAAAAAACTACAAGAAAAATGTAAAAAAAATTGGGACAACAAGATTACCCTGCACAGTACCAAATCGATTCGCACTTCCCTCAACAACAACAAAAAAATAATCAATTCCCACCAAAGAAAGAGTTATGTCCCTTTTTATATGATTACAGATGCCATGATCTCGAATTTCAATTTTTGAATCCACGTTATGTTGAATTCGAATATATCGTTAGGTGACCTTGTGGTTTATAATTGATGTAGTCGTACATTTTGATCTTCCATCATATATGAACACTTTAGTCCACCATGTGAACATATATATTGTCGTCTACCATATGGACTAAATTTGAATCAATTTTCCTTATTTGAATATGATTGTTGTCAAGTTATACAATAATTTAAATATTATCTTGATAACAAAAAACATACATATAGCAGTAATCATATTTCACTATGAACTACATGTACCATACGCTCTCCAATTCAAATATTTGTATCCATTTTATGTTGAATTCAAATCATAGTACATTATTGGTCTAGGTAGTGAGATGTTTGGGATAATCTAAACCCTTTTTTCATACGTATAATTTTTGGCTGAATTGGGACAAGTTTTGGTATAAACCTCTTACAAAACCGGAGATTCTCTCAACAAGCCTCGTGGTTCCAAGAGGGAACGTGTCATCTTTGTGTGCGAAACGATATACGCTGCTTCCCCCCTGATTTTATTTACAGAGGCAACATAGAACTATATGAGTGCCCTGTTAAATTTTGGAATTATTTCGGGTTCATTTGGCCTTTTTATACATTAATTGAGTTTCTGGACTTTTAATGTGCATAATCTAAATATGAATTGCATGCACATGCTCCGGTGCACCAAAGTGGGTTGAAAAATCACATGTGTGTCCTTGGTTGAATTTCTAGGTCCCATGGAAGAAATGAGAATGAAATTCAAACATCTGGGCGTCATGACTCGGCCAAGAACATCGAGAAACTTTGATTTTAAATTCATGTAAATCCAAAACTCGCCTGGAAATCATGAAACTTGGCATGGTGTCATGTCATGGCACTAACATGTTGTGGTAAAAAATTGGGCCGATTTGGAAGCTCGTGTTCTAAGAGGGAACGTGCCACCTTTGAGTGTGAAACGATATACGGTGCCCCCCCTTGAGTTTCTTAACAAAGGCAACATAGAACTACATTAGTGCCCTGTTAAATTTTGGAATTATTCCGGGTTCATTTGTCGTTTTTATACATTAATTGAGTTTCTGGTCATTTAATGTGCATAACTCAAATTTGAACTACAAGCACATGCTCTCGTGCACCAAAGTTGGTTCAAAATTAACATTTGTGTCCTCGGGTGAATTTCTAGGTCCCATGGAAGAAATGAGAATAAAATTAAAACATCTGGGCATCGTGGCTCGGCCGAGAACATTGAGAAACTTGGTTTTAAAATTCTTGTAAATCCAAAACACGTATGAAAATCATGAAACTTGGCATGGATGTCATGTCATGGTACTACCATGTTGTGGTAAAAAAATTGGCCGAATAGGAATAGATTTTGGTATAAGCTTCTTGCAAACCGAAGCTTCTCTCAAGAAGGCTCGTGGTTCTGAGAGGGAACGTGCCACCTTTGCGTGCGAAACGATATACGTTGCCCCCCTTGAGTTTATTTACAAAGGCAACATAGAACTACATGAGTGCCCTGTTAAATTTTGGAATTATTCCGGCTACGTTTGGCCTTATTTACACATTAATTGAGTTTTTGGTCATTTAATGTGCATAATTCAAATTTGAACTACAAGCACATGCTCCCGTGCACCAAAGTTGGTTGAAAAATCACATTTGTGTCCTCGGGTGAATTTCTACTCCCTCCTTCCATCTATATAGGTCCTAATGCGTTTTTCGAGGCTAACTTTGACCAAACGTTAGAGCAATAATATATGACATGCAACTTACACAAAGCATACCTTCAAATTTGTATGTCAAAGGAGCTTCCAATAATATAATTTTCATAGTATACATCTCATGTGCTATTAATCTTGTCAATAGTCAAAGGCTGTCTTGAAAAACACATTAGGCCCTATATAGATGGAAGGAGGGAGTAGGTCCCATGCAAAAAATGAGAATAAAATTCAAACATCTGGGCATCGTGGCTCGGTCGAGAACATTGAGGAACTTGGTTTCTAAAATCATGAAACTTGGCATGGTGTCATGTCATGGTAGTACCATGACGTGGTAAAAAAATTGGCCGAATAGGAACAAATTTTGGTATAAGCTTCTTGCAAATGGGAGCTTCTCTCAAGAAGGCTCGTGGTTCTGGGAGGGAACGTGTCACCTTTGTGTGCATAATTCAAATTTGAAATACAAGCACATGTTCCAGTGCACCAATGTTGGTTGAAAAATCACATGTGTGTCCTCGGGTAAATTTCTAGGTTCCATGCAAGAAATGGGAATGAAATTCAAAATTCTGGGCGTCGTGGCTGGGTTGGAAACATTGAGAAACTTAGTTTTTAATTCCTGTAAATCCAAAACACGCATGAAAATAATGAAACTTGGCTTGGTGCCATGACATGGCACCAACATGCTGTGGTAAATTTGCAGTCCAATTTGCGAAGGCGCACACATTAACAATCAACAAAGTAATTTTGGAACAAGTGCTGTCACGTTACAATCGGAAACACAAGTATTATTGAAACCGTGGGCGTTCTACTTACTAGTACCATTTACGTGCCGCCACGCGTCCCCATTTTTTATTAGCTAGGCGGCGCCGTGCAGGGAAGCTATTTGAGTACGAGAGGCGTGCGATGAGACCCCTGCGCGTGCTTATCGGTAGGAGAACCCTTTGAGCTCCATCTGCCGTCCACGTCTCTCCCAAGGTCTCCATTAATGGCGCCTGAGCCTCTGTTTAATGGCGTGGCTATGTCTCACTCGACTGAGATTTAAGAGAGAAAAAAGAAAATCTGAAAGCATGGATCTTGATGGAAGATCCGACGGACCTATATAGCATCTACTGCGACTTACAGCAAGACTGATGAATATATAAGGACGATTATTTTTTTTGATCAAAGAAGGGCTAGCCCCTTCCGCTTTTCATTACTGAAAACCACCACAATTCATAAGAAGTTCAGCACAACTCGTTGAGAAACCACAATTCAAGGGGCGGAGGCACAAGGGGCAGTGGAGCACGGTGAGGTCCATCGAGACCTTAGAGAGCTCCATCGTCAGGTCCTGTTCGGTCTGCATGTTCTTGCCCTCCTCGTGCACAACCATCTCTCGACTTGGGCCGGGGTATTACAAAGCTTTACCGTCACATATTTTATACTACTTCAAGGTGCATTAAATCAACACATGCAAGTATCAAAAGGAGAGTCACGGCATGCATGCATGCGTTGTAATTAATGCATCGGTAAACGCAAATTATTGAAATATATCGAGTGCAATGCTTTGATGTGTCGCGTCAACTCGTACATCAACGAGAAGTTTGATTATCCTCTCCCTCGCGGACTTAACTGCTCCTGCCTTTGGCTGTATGACAGGTTGGCCACACACCTGTCGCGCCCACCTGTCATACACGCAAAGGCAGGAGCGTCCCTCCCTCGCCCATGAGCGTGGTGGCTGGCAAGACTAGGAGAAGCTTTCGCTACATGCTCTCCCTCCCGGACGCGGTGGACATGCAGCAGTTCAATCGGTGTCAGATGGCCAGAAGCGTACTGTAGTACTCCTCCAGTGCAGTAGTACTCCATCATTGTTTGACTTCCCGAAGAGGCGAAGAGCCAAGCGCAGCCCGGACACTCGTGTGGCAGTTTCATGTGTAGAGTAGTCTAGGATAGCGTGTACCGTGCCTGTAAGCTTAAAATCGTTGGGGTCGGCTCCATGCTATGTGGCCGTCTCGAAGTTTTAAAAAAATTTAAAATAGTCTTCTGGCCCTACCTGACACCCTAGTGATTGTAGTTTGCACGCTCATCTGGTCAAGACAGGAATATATATTTTAATTTGTTTTTTTCGAAAAGGGGGGACTCCCCGGCCTCTGCATCAGAACGATGCATACGACCACATATATTTTAATTTGTGGTGGGTAAATGTTAGAGGTTGCAGCAAATATATTGTACACTGCGGGTCTTTCAGCCATGTTTAGAGGCAAGCATGTGGGGCCAGTGCTATGATGTGTCGCGTCAACTCGTACAACGAGGAGAAGCTTGATTTTACTACACGCCTTCTCCCTCACCCATGCGCGCGGTTGCTCGCAAACGAGGACATGCTTTTGCTTAGTAGTACTTCTACAACAAGCTATCCGTCCCGCTCGCGGTGGACGGACATGCAGCAGTGGATTCGACACTGTTGAAGCAGTAGTAGTAACATCATTGTTCGTCTTCTCGAAGAGGCGAAGAGCCAAGCGCAAACCGAACGTTGCAGTTGCGAACATTGGAGCACGCATATAGCCAGGCTCTTGCATGAGACAAAATTGCTATGTGAGCCCACTATTGTACTAGTACGTACAACTACCTGCTAGTATAGCCCTGTAAACCAGAAAGGAGTATTTGCCATTCTAGAGATTTCAACAAGTGACTAGACTACACCGAGACGGAGTACATATGGAGCAAAATGACTGAATCTGCACCGTAAATAAATACGTACTAGTTCTATCGTTTTCCTCTCCGAGGTGCACAATATTGAGTATACTGACTAGTCTCTTTTTTGACACGCATTTACGTTTTTTTACACAGTACAGATGCAAGCGCTCATATACACGCGCATACACTCACCCCTATGAACGCACACACGCACGGCACTATCATCTTGATATTTACAACATCACCATAGGCACCTCGTCGTCGAAAATGTAGGAAAATTATGAGGGGGGTCTCTCCAACAGTGTTCCTTGGCTCGCACTTAGCATCACGGTGGTCGAACATGGAGTCATTCATCTGGTACACGTGGCATCTCAGATCTGGACACAAGGTGACGCGACCTCTCACTTCCTCCGCCATTTGAAGCGGCGCGCTGGTGGAGGGCTAGCATACTGCAATATTAGGTTGGCTCTATGTGATGTGGCAACTTCATATACTAACCGGATGCTGGCTATACTCCCTCTGTAAATAAATACATGGTGTATTGTTTTATTCCTATCGGCAAGGTAACTTAATGTCTTTTTGCTACTTAATAGGATTACATGCAATGAACTAACCACCGCATGTGATGTTTGGTAGTCTCAAGTCATTGAAAGCATGCACGGGCACGGAGGGGGACGCAGCTTCATTGACTTACTGCACCTGCCTTTGTGTGTATGACACATGGGTCCAACGGGTGGCTGGCCAACCTGTCATACAGCCAAAGGCAGGTGCAGTAGAGGGGCGAGGAGTAGATGGCCAACACGCACGTGAATTCAACGCAGTCTGCACTTCTCATATAAAGGCTCCCGCGAGTCCAATCTACGAACCCTACGCACCTACGCACCTAAGGGCAAGAGTGATCACTCCAATTGTAAGATCAGCTAGACCCATGGAGGCGATGAGCGCGAGCATCAGCCGGCCATGCCAGATGGTCCATGACGCCGGCCTGCATCCTGGCACCGAGGAATGTCTCCAGGTAGTGCTTGAGGCCGCCAGGGCGAGGGGCCGCTTGGACGACAGCTTCGTCTCCTTGCTCGACGAGGTCCTCGTCGGCTTCCTCGACAAGTTCACCGTTGTCAAGAAGCTCGCGGACGACCTTGACGTACGCCTCCAGCCCACGCGCCCAGGCTCTGCGATGCCTGCCACCCTCAACAGCCTCTATGGTGACAACCTCTTCGACGCACTGGTGGCCCTGCGACTGCCCGCCGTCGCGCCGGAGAATGTCCACCTCGAGGTCGCGCTCGCCGCGCAGCGCCTGGTGCAGCAAGACACCATCGACCTAATCACCCACGTCTACGCGCAAATCGTCCACAAGGACTACTACATGCAAGAGGAGGACGATAGGACGCTGTCCTTCTTGGACCGCAGGGCAACCTTGGACGGCATTGTTTAGAAGCACGTTGAGCTTGCCGCCAACGCCGCTGCTCCTGACACGTCGGTTGGTGACCAGATGCACTAGGGCGTGAGGATGTCGTTGATGGATCCGTATTCATCTTTATCTTTCCGTCAAATCCATGTAGTAGTATATGGTACTACTAGTAATTATCTTACCTTTCGCAGCAACTTCATAATTTTCCTACGTACTCCATGCATGAACCGCGCTAGAACCAAACTTCTCATTACTCTAGGCAAAATCGTTATTTCTATCTATCGGTCGCCCCATGGAGCAGAACCAAATTTTACAAGTTACAAGTTCAAAAGGAAAAGCCTGCCGTGTTCGCGTCGCACACCCACACGGTTTTTCTGGTACGCCGCTCAAGGGGGAATGCGTGCTTTGTTGCATTTTCACTTACAAGTGGGACCGCAGTTGAGCAAACCGACTATCGGCAAACCCCCACACCGCCCACCGCGCGATGGCTGAGAAAATAGGAGGGAGAAGAGATGGCTGTAGCTAGCACGGACTCCAAGAAAATTGGTGTCGGATGGGACTCGTGTGGGTGGCGTGTGCCGTACTGCTAGACATGAATGCTAGTTATGGCCCATGCCACCCCACTATATCGAGGTGCTGGTTACTCCACTATATCGAGTACGTACAACAAATTTCCTGGAGTCCGTGCTTGGCCCTCCTCTATCTCTCTTCTCAGCCAGCCAGCAGACGCGCGGAGCCCATCGTCTGTTTGCTCATATGCGGTCCCACATGTCAGTGAAAACGCAAGAGGACCCACTGAACCTGCACATCTTTCACCTCGACGTGCTGGTGATGAAAAACAAATCCAATAAAGATCTTCGGTGGCCGCTTTTGGAGTTACTCAAGAGTAGTAAGATTCTATTTACAGTTTAACCCAAGATGCACATCACGTGGCTTCACCTACCACTCTATTTTCTTGCATGACACGACCTGGATGCTGGATGTCCCACGTGTCGGCAAAAGGAGGAAGAACTCGACCAAATCTTCGGTTGTGCTCTCGGATTAGACTAGTTGTGCTTACTTAAAATTTTATTGTGTCGAATGGATGCAAGTTTTGGTATTGGAAAGAAGAGTACAATGATATATTGATAGAGCTCAATTTAGTAGATGTTCTAGCACTTTTAGCTAGCATAGAGGCTAGAGATGAGACTAGTGCACTTGTTGATAGAATAGAGGCTAGACACGTCTACTTCTTTACACTTGAAGAAGAAAGAAGCACGCAAGATCGAGCCTCCGCAGATCAACAATGAATGCATCGAGAAGGCACTAATCCAACTTACAGGAGCAGTTATGGAAGTTGGATATCTTCTAAAATGTATTCTTGTGGTTCTTCTTTTCTTTGGTCTTGCTTTTCTAGTCAAAATTTTGGTGATGTATTTCCATGTACCAAAAAATAAATGATGAAAAAAAGATATGTGTTCGCAAAGAAAAATGTACGCGGCCGGGATGCGGTCGCGCGTTCAGCGCACGACCACCGCATCCGAGAAATGGCCCGGACACGACCCCATTGCCCTACCCAAACAGACAGAATCCGGGCAAAACAGAGCTCCGTTTGGGGTTGTGCGTTGGAGTTGGCCTTACAAGTGGGACCGCAGTTGAGGAAACCGACTATCGGCAAACCCCCACCTCGCCCGCCGCGCGATGGCTGAGTTAGAGAAACGACTAGGTTGAAGAGATTGCTGTAGCACGGACTCCAAGAAATATGGTGTCAGATGGAAGTCGTGCTGGTGGTGTGTGCCGTACTCCTGGACGTGAATGCTTGTTCTGGCCCATGCCACCCTACAAGTCCTAGTACTACTTATAGTAGTAGTATCGAGGATTCGAGGTGCTGGTTACGTACAGTGAACACATTAACATATGGCCCACCTCACACTGTGGCCAAATTTCCCGGAGTCTGTGCTAGGTTAAAAAGTGTTCTTTGTGAGGATGGGTGGCTGGTCTCAAGTTTAAAAATTGTTGTATTACGTACGTAGACGTAGAGATAGTGCAGCATGTGAAGCTAGTACAAATAGTGTACTATTGTTGATTGGGCTCATCCGATAACCTGTTGCAATGCACATACAATTATGTATTCGGAAAATATTTTTTTGCCTCGTCGCAGCACCCACTCAGAGAAGCGACTCGATAGCCATTCATAAATTTAGTAAGTTTATCACAAGCATATCATTTTATTACATAGAACAGGTCATCAACCCACAACAACAACGAGGATAGATTATAAATACTAAAGTTTTCATCACACAACAAGTAACAAGCAATGAAATGAACTTCAACTCAACCAATCCTCGGCATTGGAAACGCTTGCTTTGAACCACAGGTGATTCTCTGGGAAGGGCCAGCTATTGTAAATCTCGAGGCCAACGCAGGACTGATCATCTAGGCTGAAGCGGCCTACTATATCACGACCAGGGTAGGTAACCACCGAAATGTCCGACGTATAGATACAGTTGCTTCTCATAAATGGTAGTAACGTTGTGTCAACAACAGCTGGATCGGCTTTCACCATCATTGGATAGTTTTGTCCAAGGAAGAGCGAGTTTACTCCAAGAGCGAGTTTACTCCAAGAGTACTAATAAATAACTTTGATGTGTCCCGTCAACTCGCAGAACGACGAGAAGCTTGCTTACTACGCCTTCTCCCTCGCCAACGCGTGCGCAGTGGCTCGCAGCATGAGGAGAAACTTTTGCTTACAAGCAGTGGACGTGCAGCAGTTCATTTGGTGTCAGATTGCCAGAAGTACTACTGTAGTACCATCATTATTGTTCGACTTCCGGAAGAGGAGAAGAGCCAAGCCAAGGTCACCTACTAACCTAGTATAGTACTACTATAGCCAATGCTGGTCCACCTTTTTAGAGCATGGTTAATAAATATAGGCGGCTCTTGTAGCGGCACATCATTTAGAGCAAGTACTCTCTTCGTAGGAACAAAGGAAGTGAAACAAAAGTTGGAGTGGATGCTAGATTGCCAATTAAAAGATGATTACATAGGGAAAAAATCCTATAGCATTCTATCCTATGAATCAAACGATCAATGTAGGAAAATTATGAGGGGCGTCTCTCCAACAGTGTTCCTGGGATCGCACCTAACATCACGGTGGTCGAACTTGGAGTCATTCATCTGGTAGACGTGGCATCTCAGATCTGGACACAAGGTGACGCGACCTCTCACTTCCTCCGCCATTTGAAGCGGCGCGCCGGTGGAGGGCTAGCATACTCCAATATTAGGTTGGCTCTATGTGATGTGGCAACTTCATATACTAACTAGATGCTAGCTATACTACTACGGTACTCACACTCCAAGAAGTGACTCGAAAACCATTCATAAATTGAGTCTATGACATGCATACACAACATGAATGTACCATTCATTAAATACAACAAGTCATCAACACACAACGACAACGAGGATACATGTTGGATTATAGATTATTTCCAACAAAACATTCTAGCAAATACTAAAGTTTTCATCACACAACAAATAACAAGCAATGAAATGAACTTCTACTCAACCAATCCTCGGCGTTGGAAACGCTTGCTTTGAACCATAGGTGCTCTGGGAAGGGCCAGCTATTGTCAATATCGAGAGCAACGCAGGACTGATCATCCAGGCTGAAGTGGCATATATCAGGACCAGGGTAGGGAACCACCGAAATGTGCGAGGTATAGATACAGTTGCTTCTCAGAAATGGTAGTAACGTTGTGTCAACAGCAGCTGGATCGCCTTTCACCATCATTGGATAGTTTGGTCCAAGGAAGAGCGAGTTTGTTCCAAGACTATCAATACTGAACCAGGGAGAAGGTTTTTGCGCTAGCACACTAGTATCCGTCCTGAATACCATGCAACAGGTGTTGGAATAGGTCAAGAGAGGGCGACCATGGGAGACAACACCTGCTTCCTCAGTAGTAACAGTCTGAGTGCACTGTATACAGACAAGAAGAGGTGATCCATCGGAATTAATTGCCAGGCGCCACTGAGTATATAAGTTCTGCTCCTCCTCATGCTCGTGATCATCACCATCGTCATCTCCCCCTTGCTTATAAATTTTTTCAAGTATAGGTGGTGGAATGTTCATAGGACCTTGGAAACACAAGAAGAATGTTAATTAATAAAGGGAAACTTGCTAACCTGCATGCATGTGGATGAAACAATTATAATTACGGTGGAAGACAAACGTACCGAAACTACGAGGATCCCATGCAAAAACAGTGCCACGAGTGGTGGCAGCAAACACGAGATCCTCGTATTCAATTGCATCACAATACACATCTGTGTATAGAAACTGATTTTTGAGCAATATCCATCCAGTCGAACCACGAAGGACGGCAACAAGCTTGTCGAAGATAGCAACAACTTGATAGTTCTTGTAATTCCAAGAGCGGTTGGTAACTCGACAAATTGCTATCTTCAGTAGACGACAGTCACCATGATCGTATTTGAACGTATGCAGATCATCTGTGTGCTCAACCTCAGGGCACTCGGAGATTTTTGGAAGTGGAATCTGCTGACGAGTGTACACATTCACAAGTTCCCACTCGCAATTGTACCCAATATAAACAACAATCTCCATTTGTGCTAGCCCAGGGCTTACCCTTAAGCGATGGCATCTTAACATCACACGTATCATTATCAAGCGGCATCAACTTGCACAAGGCGAGGCCTCCGTCGTCCGCGCCCATGCGAACAGGCTTATAGCGAAGAAGATAAGGGAGATCAAACCGCTCCTGGACCCTTGGGTTCCTTGTAATGATGTTATTAGTTGAGTCGAGAATGGGCTTGAACGAACCTGCCATGCTAGCCGAGGTGATGACGTCGCACCGATCAATGAGTTCCCCCACCATGTCATCTTTCAGATTGGGGCAAGAATAACGGGGTCGTTTTCGGCTTGTTCCCTCCATGGAGAAGACGATCGAACAATGGCAGAAGGAAGGGTGAAGGCAAATGGAGGAGGGAGGAAGAGCGTGCGACAGCAGTTCCAAATCGAGAGGGAAAGGCAAAGAGTCGGTGGACGGTTGCCAGTTTGCCACGGTACACGAAGAGGCGCCCCGGCCTACACATCCTTTCGGAAATTGTACAAAAGGACTCGCCGTCGTCTCACTGACATGTTGGAACGGGACCACATGTCAACGAAACATCGTGTGTAATTTCTCGTGCAAAATGCGATCTGGCCGCGTTGGCCCGAGGTGCCGCATTATTTCTCGACTTTATTTTTTTAATGGCGTGCCATTCAGTTTTGAAGCACGACTAACTGGTACTGTTTGCAGAGAAAATTTAAACTACTCTACCACTACTCCACCTCTAGTACTAGTAGTATAAAAAAGATATATAGGCTGGAGCTTCAGAGCTTTCTTGCTAAGGGCTGCCCACTTGCTTCTCACACTATCACCCTCTCTCCAGATCTAAAAAAGACGGCCTCTCTCTCCCTCCTCACCGGTGGTCACAGATCCGCCGGGGAAGAAAAGGACGTGCAGTGTTGACGCACTGATCGTCGGCGAGCGAGGTCATGCACTGACGACAAGGCCGTCCTCTCAGACCTAGCGCCCACGCGGGATGGCCTCCATCCCCAAGCTCGCTGTCGTAATGATATTTACCTTCGAGGTACATGGTTTGCAATTTTTTTATACTGTCATTAGTTAATAATGCTAGTTACCTTAGACTTTTGTATTTGGTTTAATGCTCATGCACAACTAGTATACCAATACTGAAACGTGTTACCTTTACATTTTGTATTGTTAATTCTTATAGAAATCTTCCAGTGCCAGAGTTTATTGAAATCTGTTAAGTAAAACCATTGTACTGTACCCTGTAATAAAATAACTACTCTACTGTTGCACTAGCCACTGGATTAGTGTATATTTGTAGTATTCGAAATTTTGAATGGTGTTGCATTAGCGTATGGACATAAATAAAGGGTGGCAAGCTTTCCCAGATATGTGCTCAAGAAAACTACTACCTGTTTTTCTAAATACTAGTAGACGTTTGGGTACTTTAAACTGAACCGCAAAAACCTCTTATATTAAGGAATAGAGGGTGTAGAGTTCACTCAAATTATCCCGGTAAAGCTAGTCACACCATTGTTAAAATTAATGTTCATTATGTTATCAGAGGAGGTCTGTAAGTTTGTCTCTAATGCCCGTCGACTACATACCTGACATCATGATGTAATGTTAAGTCATTTCCTTTTGTACAGTGTCACTGAATTGTCAAGGCGGTGATGGCATTTTATTTTAGTTGAACTGCACCAAATATGCTTAAAAGAAGAGGAAAGGTCAGGAATCGATCATTCTTTCAGAAAGAACTATATATGCCTTTCTGACATCAGCCTCTGTTGCCTTATTTATTCCTTCAAAAAGGTGGTTAGAAACAGTCTTGCTACCTTTTCCCATTAAGAAATTGGAATGCTTATATTTGTGAGTCTATGCTTCAACTAGTGCCACTTTTATAGTAATCACACTTTCAATATCTATGCAAACAGGGATGCTCGAGTTTAGTGGAACTGCACAAAAAGTCCAACTGGTTCAACATTAGGAGCATGTTTTCTCCCAAACATTTATATCCAATTGGTGGCACTATGAGCTGTTCATTAAGAAGGTACATGGTTTGCTACTATCTTGCTACTCTTTTTGTACTGTCATTAGATAGTAATACTAGTGGTTTGCATGCGAATTTATTGGCAGGGTGGACCTACATTGGAGGTGCAGGGCATGATTCAATGACTGCATGCTCAATTTCGGTTGTATCGATTTCACCTCTTCCATCACTGCGAACATGGATATCCTTGGTCTAATCAAGAATAGGCGCTATATTTCTGCTCTGAACAAGCAAATCAATTCAGTATGAAATTGTCTAGGCCAAAACATGATTGTATCAAATTGTCCAGTGCAAAACATGACAGATCTAAGCGGAAGAGACATGTTTAAACCGAAAATACAAGGTGGGGTATATGTTTACTAGCAGCTTGATATTTGTGCAGACAGAGATGTCTACCCGTTGCTATTTAGCAAACACACAAAGTGACCGCAATTTTGGCTGAACTGCACAAGAGAATAGTATAGTCACTGCATGCAGTGCCATTTGAAAATAGACACAGAAAGATTGGATAGTCACTTCATGGACTGCAGAAAAGTAGTACTGTACTATTTATTGGGCAACACTAGGTGCTTCATTGATTTGGTCTGATTATACAATGGGCATCATTTTGCCTAAGTTAAAGTTTGTATTCCGAAAATAGTCTCGTCGTGTGATCAAGGGAAGACCAAATCATATTGCAGTGGATGTTCCTCCATCATGTGTGGTTCATTCCCATGGTTCCAGCTATTGGTGAAACCACTTACGTTTGCAAGAGGAATTGTAGACTTCACAAACAAATTTGTCATTCAGTCTGTACTGAATGTTGGCCAAGAGAAGCATCCATGTTAGTAGGAAGAACATATGTTTTTTCTAGATCTTTGCTTTTGGAGCTACATATTTGTATATGATCTGTGCATCATTGAGATGCATTAACATGTTGATCTTATGTATGGGAATCATACTAGTTGGTTTTAGTTGTGGCTGATCTTTGCTTTTGGAGCTACATATTTGTATATGATCTGTGAATCATTGAGATGCATTAACAGTTCCTTATATCTGTTCGCTCAGTATTTTCAAGTTACCGATCGATCACTAGCTAGCCTACTAATGTGCTCCTGGCTGTTTTAGTTGCAACGCAAGATCCGAAGTGTCAGTTTTTTTAATAGAAATGCCTACCTCTGAAGAAACTGACAAGCTGCTCTGAAGAAAATGCCATGCGAATCTGAAGAAACTGCTAGCAAAAACGTTTGCAAATGCCTTATCTCCCAGCTAAAGTTCATCAATTAATGCCCTCGGCTGCGACTCGTTGCATGCTGCTCCGCGTACTGGCTGCGAGCAATTTTGAGTGCCCGCATGCAGCCGGCCGTAATTAAGGCATCTAATTGATGCGAAAAAAGATGCACTTTAATTGTTGCGGGCCTTTTAAATCCGTGGAATCATTATTGACAAGGAGGGAGATGATTCGAGTGCACTCGTTCGACCGTAAGGCCGGTGTGCGACCCAGCACGGACGGGACGGGACGACACAGTTAGAATTTTAGTTTCTCTAGTTTTCCACGGCAAGCTGGCGTGCTAAGCCATGCCTGCTTCATTATGCATTGAATTCCGATGACCGTCGCGCTACCTTCCGCTTATAAGTACTGTTTCTCGGCCTTCTATGGTAGCACCGTGACCCAACTCGCCCTATCCTCACAAGCCCCCACCGGCCCGACATTGCTCGCCACTTATCCTCGCTCTCGCCACGTCCGCCATGCCCCCGTCCATCCGTGATAGGCGTGGCCGGAGGCGGTCACTGCCGGAACTAGTGTTCAGTTTTTCACCGGAAGGCAGACGGAGGGAGGAGGCATTCTATCGGTCTTTAGATGGAAATGCGGAGATCGAGGACTTGTTGGAGCGTGACCGCCTGGCGGAGGAGCAGGAGTTGTTGGAGCGCGACCGCTTGGCGGATGAGTAGCGTATCGCCGATTTGCGCCGCCAGCGGGACATGGAGCAGCAGCGCACCGACGCTCTGAGTCACGAGCAGAGCGCCCGCAAGTGGGCCGACTACGTGGAGGCCGCGCCCGGCAAATAGCCCTGGAGGCTGTCGGGCACGCACGCGTTCGCGACGCCGATTTTTTTACTACCAGCTCGTCAAGTGGGTTTCCCGCTTAGAAGCCGAAGCTTCGGTGGACCATGCCGGCATGGAAAGGGCCAACGCGCGCGAGCAACGCGCCTTATCGCACCTCTGGCAAGTCCGAGGCGAGGCGGAGGACGCCGGTGCCGGCGTTTAGCATGTACCGCAGATGGCGGCCAGCATCGTCTAGTTAGCTAAGAGTAAGTTAGTACTTGTACGCTACTAGAGTATTAGTGGAAGTAGATAGTTAACTTGGCTATGATGGTTGTCAACGTGGAAGTTCAGTACTCTATATGTGGATCAGACCTTTTACTTTGCTCTGAATGTTCAACTTTCCGTTTGAACATATGGAATGGGCTGTTATTTTTTAAATGGGTTGTATTTGTCCTCCACGGGTTTAGAGGCTGACTTGTGGGCCTACCAAGTTGACGCGTACACAACCAGGAGATGATTGTACGTGGAGAGGATGACAGCAGGGACCCGCCAAGGTCATGGCAGTATGCAAGCAAAGTGCCTCCTTATTTCAATCCAATAAAAAAATGGCTCCTCGTAATGGATTTCTGACATCTGGGTCCCATGCCATTGTCAACGTAGTCAATAAACGAGAGAGTTGCACAACGAGCGGCTGACATCAGGGACCCAGCAGCTCGCCCAGTTATTTTTGTTTTGGGTTAATTTGATAAATGCCACTTCAAATCTGGTGTTTGTAAGAAATGCCATTGCAATTTCCAAACTTTGAAAAATGCCATTTCATGCCATCCCCAGTGGCATTTTTCGAAGTCTGGAGTGGCGTTTTTCAAAGTTTGGAAATTGCAGTGGCGTTTTCCAAAGATTGCAAAAATTGCAGTGGCATTTTTCAAAGTTTGGAAATTGCAGTGGCATTTTTATGAATCGCCATATTTGTTGTGGCATTTATCTAATCTGTTTTCGAGACGGAAGCAGGGTGTCAACTGGGCTGTGCGGGGCACTCTCGCATGTCTAGACAACCTTCTCTTTTATGTTTACCACAGACCAGCCCAGTAGTTTTTTTTTCTAAAAATGGCTAGCCCAGTTTTTTTGTGATTTGCCAAGTAAGTCGCTTTGTCAGGCCTATTGGGCTGCAAAGCTTTCAAGACGAGGAGAGCTTCATTCGGCTGGACGAGAAAATGGCCTATCAGTAATGAGAAATGGGCTGTACATTTTTAAAACACATCAAACCGGCAATTACTTTCAATTTTCTTTTTTTCATTTCAAGATTTTAAATTGCATTAATTTTTATGCGTGGACAATTTGTTGGATTTTATATTGATATACATTTATTTTTAAAATCAGTTTGAATGTGACTCGAAATTTCGGGATTAAAAACAGTTCGGACCGCACCGAAATATGCAACATTTCGTATAATTTTTTAACCGTGGCCACAATATGGGCTGTAATGCTAACAAAAAGAATATGGGCTCCAAAAAAAAACCTTCAGAATTAGCAAATGGGCTGTAAATTATTAGAAATAATGGCAGATGGGTTGTATGCTGTTTTCCACAGATTTGAGGCTTTCCTAAAAAAAAGGTTGACGCACAAGCAGTGACTGTTGGATGTCCATCCAACGGTCGTCGTGCTTCTTCAATCTCTGCTCTTCCTGCTCCAGCCGCTCAAACAAGCACCGGCGGGACTGCCTGCTCCCTCCTCCCCGCGGCCGGCTGTGCTGCCGCGCAGGCTTCACCGTCCCACCGTACTCCCATCGCTGGCCTAGCCATCCCTCTACTCACCCACACCTGTTGTTATTCTCCGGCGACGGCAGACGAACCAGTAAACCCTCGTATTGTCGTAATCCCCTCCGCGTGGGAAACAACTGCCGGGTCTTCCCTGCCTCCGTGTCGTTCACTTCCTAGGCCTCGCCGTCGTCCACCGCCCTGGTGCTCCCGGCGCGGCCTGGTCAACGTGGTCAACGAACGACATGCATCTGAAGTGGACTGTACGTGGAGAGGCTGACAGCTGGGTCCACGGCCGCACGCAAGGAAATGCCTGCTTATTACGCGCAAAATAATGATGCCTCCACCTGACATCTGGGACCCACCGGAAGGGCCTCTGTATTTCGCGAAAAAAACGTTACCGCCGCTGACAGCTCGGACCCACCAGCCATATCTTCGCACGCAAGGAAGTGCGTCCTTATTACGCACACAAAAATGAATACTCCCCCTGCTAGCTGGGACCCAGTATAGTGGCAGGCTGACTTGTGGGCCTACTAAGTTGACGGGGACGGAGGGCTTTGTCAACTTAGTCAATATGCACGATTCTAGCTCCAGTGACCGTATGATGTCCATCCAACGACCGTAGTGCTTCTTCAACCTCTGGTCTTGTTGCTCCAGCCGCCCAGAGCAGCGCCGGTCGTGCCGCATGCTCCTGCCTCCCGTGGCCGGCTGTGCTGCCGTGGAGAACTCACCGCCCCCTACTATTCCCACCGCTGGCCAGGCCCTGTGGCGATGGCAGCCTCACACCGCAGCCGAACCAGTGAACCCTCGTACTCCTCTCCGTGCGGGCTTCCACTGCCGCGTCTTCCCCAGCTCCGCGTCATCCCCTTCCTAGGCCACGCCGTCGTCCACCGCCCTGGTGCTCTCGGCGCGGCATGGTCAACGTGGTCAAGGAACGGCTTCCATCGGACGTGGACTGTACATGGAGAGGCTGACAGCTGGGTCCACAGCCGCAGCAAGGAAGTGCCTCCTTATTACGCGGAAAATAATTATTCCTCCACTTGACAGCGGGGAGCCACCGGACGGGCCACCGTATTTCGCGAAAAAAACGTTTCCCCCTGACTGCGGGGACCCACCAGCTACATCTTCGCACGCAAGGAAGTGCGTCCGGGCAAAAAAAAACGATTCGCCCCTTGACTGTTGGGACCCACCAGCTACATCTTCGCAGGCAAGGAAGTGCCTGATAGTCGGGACCCACCTGGTCGAACCGTACGTAGCATTGTCATTCTGGTCGCGAACGTGTACGTACATACTGGTTGATGTAGAGGCGCGCACGTGTCGTAGTAGAGGCGCGCACGTAGCATGTACACGTACGTACAACGGCCAGTGTGCAAGAAAGAAAATACGGCCACGTACGTACATACGGGCAGGGTCTCGAACGCCTACTCGTGCATATGTACGGCCAGGACTCGTGTACATGGCTGGGTCGGAACGGAGAAACAACGTCATCGTCGTGTTCATGGGGAGCCAACCGGCTGGGTCGGAACGGAATGCGTCGTCGTGTTCATCAGGAGGGCTTGGACGGAACAGCCGATGGAAACGAGGCCTGGCGTACCGCAGAACGGAGGAAACGGCCTTGTGTTCGACCGGCCACGTTTGAAACGGGATCCTGTTCATCGGGAGGGGTCTGGCGTACTGCAAAACAGAGGAAACGGACCTCCTACGGTCGAAACGGGGGTCCTGTTGATCGGGAGGGGTGTGGCGTACCGCAAAACGGAGGAAACATACTTGTGTTGGAGCGCTAAGGTTGAAACGGGGGTCCTGTTCATCGGGAGGGGTGTGGCGTAGCGCAAAACGGGACTCCACGGGACACTGTTCATCTCCACCGTCGACCCCCTCCAGCCTCCACAGGCGACTGTTCATCCACCGTCGACCTCCTCCAGCCTCCACCTGCGACTGTTCATCCACGGGCTCCTATTCATCCAGCCTCCACCACGCGCTACTCCACCGGCTACTGTTCAACCAGCCCTCTCCACGGGCTCCTATTCAACCACCCCTCCACGGGCTACTGTTCATCCAGCCCTCCACCGTCTACTGTTCATTCTGCCTTCCACGGGGTGGTCCTGTTCATCCTGCCCTCCACGGGGTCCTGTTCATCCAGCCCCAACCAGCTCGATCGATCGGGGTCCTGTTCATCCAGAGGCAACACCACGGGGTCCTGTTCATCCACCCCACCGGGAACTGTTCATCCAAACCCCCCCAGCAACGCTCACTGTTCATCCAGAGGCAGCATCGATCAGCTTTAGTTAGCAGCAGTAGCGAAGGAATCGCTCGATCGGGTTCAGTTAACAGCCATCGATCGATCTTCGGGTTCAGTAACGCGTAGCCTGCAGTGCAATCACTCGGGTTCAGTTACAGCCCAACGCCTCGCTCGGGTTCAGTTAGAGCCAACGCCTCGCACACACGCGCGTACGTGTACGAGAGAAACGCGCATCGCTCGGCCCCCGACCTCCCACCGTAACCGGGAACTCCCTGAAATTTTCCTCGCCCTCGCTTCTACCACGGTTTTTTCCGTCATGGACGGCCCAAAGAATGTCATTCAGCTGCGTCTCCGGCCCGCCCAGGATGAAAAGCCCATTTTCTGTCATGATTTTTTGTCATAGAAGTAGGAGCCCACCACATCTATGATGATACCGAGTTTTGTCACAATTATCGTCATAGAAGTGTCATATGTATGACAGAAAAATATTTCGTTCGGCCCAAAATGTCACGGATGTGTCTTTTTTTGTAGTGCGACCCCCATCCTCCTCCTCCTTCCACATCCCACATGCCCCGACCGCCGGCGCGAGCGTGACACCTTCCACCCAAATCACCAACCCCTCCACCAAATAAGCGCTGGCCTAAGCCATGGTGCACGCAGTATAGCCAGGGCCTCAAGGAGCATTTGGCAGCGGAGAAGCAAATCGCGGCCGCACGCACGGATGAGGTCGCGATGGCTGCCATTCGTGCCGACCCCCAGATCTTGAAGGAGCACCTTGCCATTTGCTAGCTACGCCGGTTAAGCATGCTCGGTTTACCCGTTATGTGTGCTGCTCCTGCCTTTCCTTCACAAATTCTAGTGAATTGTGCTATCTAATTTTACCATGCAATTTGTTGCTCTAGTGTACATGTTCTATATGTCATGCAGTGTGGTGCTCACTTATTAACTGTTTGTTTAATTAGTTGTCATCTTTGGTTAACTATTTCGTTCAATTATGCAAATGTGATGTTCAATTCTTCAGGCTGCAATTTTGTATCGTCTTCCATATGAGAAATAAATCGAATTTATCTTTACAAAATTGTGGGTGCATTCTATTATTGTATACCATCTGAGCAATAAATTGAATTTGGCTGTGGTAAATACATGAGAAACAAATATAGTTGCTACAATTGGCTGTAGTTAAATGTTTGGTTAACTGCCTGATCTTCTATTAGGAGTATGTTATATTGTGCAATGTGGTGCTCAGTTAATGTTTGGTTCATTTGTTGTGGTGTTTAGTTAACTGCTTGGTTCAATTCTGCAATGAGATGTCCAATTGTCGGGGGTAGAATTTTGTATTGTTGTGCATGTGAGGAATAAATCGAATTTGGCTGCACTTAATACATGAGAAACATATACAAGTGCTATATTTCCTAGTTCTTAATCATGTTTGGTTTGGGTAAATGGGTTCATCAACATATTTTACTGATAGCATGCGAACCCTTATTTAACCTGATGACTAACTACCTTATATGTGTTGCATGGAAATAGTGGGCAGCACTGAGTTTTACAATCGAGGTTAGCACGTGCATGGTACATTGTCTAATAGCACATTATTGTGCAATTGTGGGAACCACTCTAATATTTTGGTTCTTAAGAATCTGGTCTTGCACATGTTGGTCCTGCTGTCAGAGGTTTTGACCCACTGTTCGACCATTTTTGCATCTGGGGAAATGAGTTGTCCATGAATATCAATCAAATCAAGAAACTCAGAAAGATTGTTAGGATAAACAAATTAGCGACAAAAAACAACAAGATCTTTGTCTGCACAATGAAGAAGACATCAGTTCACTACAAGATGGTACTAACTATTATACCTTCCATTTTTTATTCCTTTGCCCCATTTCCAATATAGAGAAGATATTTATGCACATCCTTGTTTTCAGGCCTTTCCAAAGCAGTTCACGCATGATTACCTCTCAAACCACCTCTATGGTCAGGAGGCGAGGAAGGTTTTCATACAACACCCATGGTTCAATATTGAAGTGTTCCTGAAGAGGACGTAGGACGGACGGTCAATCATCCACAGGCACTGGCCTAAAGTTGCAAAGACCTTAAACATGAATGAAGGCTCAATATTCACCTTCCGCTTCAGCAGTTTTCCAGATGAGATGCATCTGTCTATATACCTTCTATGATGCTAATTTCGAAAGGTTCTACATGTTGCATGTGGAACTTGCTGCTGGTGCAGTTGTGTAATGGGGTAGTTGAGTGCTGAAGCTATATCATCTTGTACTCTGATGTATTTCAATTATGAAATTCTGCTTCCTTAATATGGAAATGAAATATATTGTGTGCTTAATATGAAATGTCAATTAGATTAATAAATGGATTATGAATAATCGAATAATTAGCCTGCTAATGGCGAATTTGCCTGCCAATTGGGTTTTGCTATTGCAAACGGTTGTTGAAAAAATACCGTGGGCGATGACCTCAGGCAACGCACACAGTTTCTAGGCATAAACCGTGTTGGATCAATGAACAATCACACATGACTTTCTCTTGAAAACTCTTTGCGTTAGGCCACCTTGCGCAAACGTTTAGCACATAAAAACTGTGTGTGATGGACAGCCTTTGCCACACAGTTTCTTCTACGGACCGTGTGTGATACATTCAATAACGCAAATGATTTAACGGGAAAAATTGTGTGTGATGTACCTGTGAACGGAAACGTTTTCCTTGGAGCGACTGTGTGGGATGTGCATACGAACGGAAACGTTTAGCGGGGACTAACTGTATGGGATGTACTTGCGACCGGAAACAATATCGCCGTATAATTGTATTTTTAGCTCTACTGTACGTATTTCCGTATTTGAGCGCTCGCCGGTCACACACGACCTCATTTTGCCGAACGTGTGTGCCAGGAGGGCATATCCCCGACGGTTTCTGGGTCGTGTGGGAAGGACCCCCCTATCGCCCACACTCACTTGGCGACGGTTCCAAATGCCATCATGGAAAGGGGTTAAAACCCGTTTGTTTAGGACCGACGCGAACCAGTGCAGTTCATTCCCAAAATGACATCCAACTTAGCAGACTCAATGACTATCAAAGTGGTTTGAAATCGGACCCCCTTAATATCAATTTCCAAATTCGGACAGACCAAATTGCTTTTGAGTACGGATCCCGGGGACTGAACCAGCATACTTTTTTACAAAAGCGAGGAAGGAAACTAGTTTTGGGCAACGAAACTTTGAGAAACAAAAGAGTGGGAAGCCCCAGAGTCGAATAAAATTATTGCAGGTATGCTATTAACAGATAACATACCAATGACGACTTTGGGGTTTTCCTGAGCCTCGTCCGTGGAGAGGTGTTGAACTTTCCCTTGGACGATCTGTTGGGTATGATATGGCCCCATGTGATTGTGTTGCAGCCGGAACGGGGCATTTGACTTCTTGGGACACTGCCTGGCATAATGTTCGGTCTGTCCACAACTAAAGCAGGCGCCGTTGCGCTGTCGCTCCTCATGTACTGGACTGGTCACGACATTCTTGACATGACTAGTGGTCTTGTTCACATTCTGCTGCCAATTGGGTTTGTGCTCCACTTGAGTCTGTTGCTAGGTACGAGCCTTCTGTTTATGCTTGTGGTCACTATTTGTGGGTCAGTTGTCTGGCACAGGCTTGTATTCTCTTTCTGCGATGAGGGCCTTATTTACCAGAGACTGAAAATCTGGAAAGTCAAGCATGCAGAGAGCACTCCTGAGGTGTTGATTTAATCCTCCAAGGAACTCGTCGACCTTTCTTTCTTCCGTGGCCACATCATAAAGGGAATAACGGGCCAGATGGTTGAACTTGTGCAAATATTCACTTACTGACAGATTTCCTCGAGTGAGACCAAGAAATTCGCTTTGCTTGACCTTCATGATACCAGCTCGAATATGATACTTGAGAAATTGGTCCTTGAAATTAGTCCACGTAATTTCTTCTCCCGCGGGCCATAGAGCTTTAGCATTATCCACCATATAGCAGTGGATCCTTCAAGATAGTGGGTAGCGAACGGAACCTTGTCAGCTTCTTCAGTGCGAGCAATTTTAAGTTTCTTCTCAATGGTTCGTAATCAATCGTCTGCTTCCAAATGGTCAACCACTTGACTAAAACAGGGAGGCTTAGTCCGTTGAAAATCTGACAGCTTGGAGTGATGGCCATTTTGATTCCCATTCTGCCCAACCATGGCTTGCACACTTTTTAACAGCTCAATCAGATCATTGTTCCTTCTTTCCTCAAACATGCGCATAATTTGTTCAGTGGAGGGTGGATTTGGCGGTGGAGGCGGTGGCTGCGGATACGGCTCGGGGGATTGTCCTGCCTGTCTTGCTGAGCGATGAACAGGGACATCCTCACTAGCCTGCGTGCTGCTACCTCCCTGCATCATCCTACTGTTTATTTTTCCCAATAAGAGCAACCGCGATGAAAAACATCCAAACGTGGGAAGAAAAGACAGCGACAAACCCTAAAGAATGAAACGAATAAACCAAGCAAGACAGCGATTGAATAAAAAGTTCCAACATAATTATACATAGACTCATACATGAAAGATAACATCATGATTGGTGCGACTACTAGCATACATGCAACGATACACCATGGCTCATACAACTACATCCGTACATCACATGACCACTGCGGATACTCAGACGCTCTAGGAGTCTGCCAGTGCTACCGGATCCTCTCCTGAGTCGGACCCAGATCCTGAACTGACAATGACAACCGAGACCTCCGGGTTAGAGGTAACACAACGACACTGCCTCGAGGGCTCTCCCTCAGGGGTAGGCGCGGGATGAGAAGGGATCATGGGAGCTGCGGGGGTAGCAAGAAGAGACGCCCACCCAGCAGGAGCACTGTGTGGGTTCACTGTCGAGGTGCCCGAGCTACTCGGGGGAGTAACCGAAAAATAGGCGAGCTAGAATTGGGCACAATATAAGGAGTAAATCCCATAGAGGGTGGAGTAGGGTAGGATCTGGTGGTGGCTAAAGCAGAACGAGCACGATTCAGCTCTCGAGCCAACTCGTGAATCAAAAGATAACTAGCAGTGATATATCGAGAACAGTGGCTAGTGTCACTATCAGACGCCGGATCAACGGAATGAAAGCGAACACGACCATCATCGTGCAAAGAGGGGTAGAAACGAAAACATGGATGGTTCTGCATCTGAGCTTCTTTATAGCATAACTCAACAAGAATCTCGAATGCAGCATACCGGACGGCCTGAGCGGCGGTGGATGCATAACCACTCTGAGAGGTACGAGTGTAAGACACTACTAGGAAAAGGGCTGCTAGTGGCGCACCTGTTTTGCCTACTAATGGCGCACTACAGGTGCGCCCCTAGCACCACGCCATTAGATTTTATTACTAATGGCGCACCACAGGTGCGCCATTAGTATACCAGATACTAATGGCGCACCATGTAGTGCGCCATTAGTACACCCTATGGTGCGTCATTAGAATGCCTCCTAGGGGGCCATATTTAACCATGTCTCTGGCTTACTAATGGCGCACTGCTTGCTGATGCGCCACTAGTATGCATTTTGCAGTGCGCCACTAAAGTTTTGGGTGGTGCGCCACTAGTATGAATATTAGGGATTAATTTTTTTTCTTTTCTGATATTTGCACAAGTTACAAAACATATTACTGCATAGAATATAGACAACACAACATATAACAATAGAGTTATCGAATACAATAGAAGATTAGTCTCCGAATACAGTTCATCATATTAGTCTCCGAATTCAAAAGACCGACAAAGTTAGAACATTACAAGTCTCGAAACCGCGAGTAGCGAGTTTGTCTTCACATTACAAGTCGATATCGATCATCTAAACTACCATCACATAGAAGAGAGCTGCGGTCATCACGATTAGCATCATCGCGATGAAACTGGTCTTCATCCGGTTCCTCCTCCGCTCCCTCCTCTCTCCCGCTAGATAGCGCGCGTATCTAGCTTCCGCCTCCGCACTAGGGGTTGTGCAGTCAGGATGGGTGTCTTCCGCGGCGTCCTCATAGCAGTGAGGTTCTTCCTCCATCTCCTGGGACAGCTCCCAGAATGCCTTGCCGCCCGAACCACCGGCCTCATCATTGTGGGCCATGTTTCGCTCTAAATAGGAAAAAAGTTTGGTCAAAAAGTTGGTTATTGTCAAGGAACAAGATCATGGTCTCATCATTTAGGGTTTGTCGACACCGAGGCATCCTAAAAGCTAAGCTTTTATCAATTAGGGTTTGTCGACGCCGAGGCACCCTAAAAGCCTAAGCTTTCATCATTTAGGTTTTTATCGACACCGAGGCACTCTAATAGCCAAGGTTTTATAATTTTGGGTTTGTCGACGCTGAGGCACCCTAAATGCTAAGTTAAGTTTTCATCATTTATGGTTTATCGATGGCGAGGCAACCTAGGTTGACTGATATATATGGGTATCTTCTAATAATATACCCTATCAAGAAAAGGGAAGGAGAATTCTAAGTTGGGCCTAATCACTTGGCTCTATTGCAACCTATGGTTTAATGCAGCAAGAATAAAGGGGCAGTTGATCCTACTTAATTAAGTACTAAGATACCCCGGCCCATGCATTAGTAGCAAGTACCCCATATGTCCTATTTTTAGCAAAGTCCTGCTAAAATTCACGGAAAATTTCAGCATGACCTTTGCTGAAAATAGGACATATGGAGTACCCGAATTTGCCGGAAAGGAAGTTAATCGACTTTCCGGCAAACTCATGGGCCTCTGCAACCCCACAACACCCCACAATATCATCACGACACGATGGTCGGAGACAAAACCAATGCTATGTAGCCTTAATGCTACAGAACATATGAAATACATGCCAGCAATATATATGATAAAAACTCCAATAATTAGAGAGCTGTCTGAGTTTAAGATAAAGAAAACTTAAACTACATGGGGTGCTGCATCAGTAGTAGTAGTTCCAGTTCCAGTACAAGTAGTGTCTGAACAATATTGGAAACTTTGAATAAGTTCACAATCATTTGGAGTAAAAAATGAACTAAGCATTTGGTTGCAAACATAAACTGAATTCACAATCATTTGGTAAATTCAGATGTTGTCGAATGCCAACATAAACACTCTGCAATTTATATCCACTTTGATTACAGTACAGTAGAAATTGAACCATATTGATCTTGGAGTACAAATTTTTCTACTCCTGGACCATAGCAGCAGTAATTTGAAACACTATCAATTCATACACTGAGATCAATATGCACCAGGAGACTATGAATTTTCACTTTAAACTTTCTGTACTACATCACTGAATTTTCAGTTTAAACTGAATTACTGCAGATAAAGATCAGTGTATTTGTCAACACTAATTATGCATTGAACTGGATTTTTAGTTGACTGTGTTTGTCAACAGTGAAGATCTAAACAAAGTACCGTGGATTTTCTGATTTTCCGACTTTCTGTTCCAACAAAGTACTGATGCACTACTGTTTTATTAACCTCATTGGCAATATGATACAAGTCCCATTGGTGGGTGACCAAAGGGCCGGTGACAAACCACCAATCTTCCAAAAACATGGCCGTGTGAGGAGTTACAGCACAACCTAATCTGATAGTTTTGGAGGCCCAGATGACCCCTTTCCAGATGAAAGAAGCACAAGTGTCTTTACAACAGACTACACTGAGTTTAGTATTGTTACTGTAGTCAGCATCTACAATAAGTTATGGCGCCCTTCAAAATCATTCCACATGCAGTTGGCCAATTGAGTGTTGATCATTTCTATCTAAAACCAATTTGACGAGTTTAAAAAAGGAGACTATGTAAGCAAGATGTCTCAGATGGCCGCTCACCCAACAAAGTACGGAACACTAATCCCAAAGATTTGCTGCACAACAACTACTGTTTCAACAAAGTATAGCTAAAAAAGAAGAACAGAGAGTTGGGACAGAGAGGATGGCTCACCGTGGACAGAGAGTGGTGGGCACTTGGGCTGCGGCTTCGGGACGGAGGCACCGTGGGCAGCCGGTGCAGAGGGGCGCGGCGGCGGCGGCGCTGGAACCCTAGCGCGCGGCCCTGCTCGAGGTAAGCCCAAGAAGTCAGACCAAGGGCGCCGCAGGCACGAGCCATGGAGAAGTGAGGGGCGCGGGGGAGGGGAGGCAGGGGGCTTACTGGGGAGGGCTGGGAACGGCGTGGGGTCACCGGCGATCCCCGTGGCCGAAAGAGGAAGAAGAGGTCGGGGACGACGCTTCGGGGCTCTTCCGGTCGCGTGAGCCGTCGGGGAGGACGAGGGAGACGCGGCGGTCCTTCTAGGATCAGCGGCAGAGCGAGGGGAGCACAGTGGCGCGGCTATGGCGTTGGGGGACGACGACCGGGCGGCGGAAGGGGGCGTGAGGGTGTGGCGAGGGGGGGGAGTGGATCTGGCGAGGGAGGGACGAAGGGATCGGGCGAATTAGCTAGGGGGAAGGTTAGTAATGGCGCACCCCCTAGCGGTGCGCCATTAAAATGTTTTTTTATAGAATGGCGCACCCCCTGGTGGTGCGCCATTAGTAATCTTTTTTTAAATAGCAATGGCGCACCACCCAGCGGTGCGCCATTAGTAATCTTTTTTTTAGATAGCAATGGGGCACCACCAAGCGGTGCGCCATAAGTAACTGTTATTATTATTATTTTTTGTTGCATCTAATATTTTTTTATAAAAACAGTAATAATTTTTTAAAAAATATCATCAAATTTGTTATGCGGCAGCGGTGGATCGGGGGAGGGTGCAGTGGCTCGTCGGCGGCGGTGGAGCGGGCCGGGGAGGGTGCGGGGGGTCGTCGGCGGCGGTGGAGCGGGGGAGGGTGCGGGGGGTCATCGGCGGCGGTGGAGCGGGGGGTCGTTGGCGGCGGTGGAGCGGGGGAGGGTGCGGTGGGTCGTCGGCGGCGATGGAGCGGGGGAGGGTGTGGGGGGTCGGCGGCGGCGGCGGTGAAATTTGAAAAAATATTCATGAATTCAAAAAGTGCCCATGAAATTTAAAAATATTCATGTGTTCAAAAAGTGCCCATGAAATACAATCGAGAAATGAAGGCTACAATTTAAATACAATCGATCTTAGCTAGCTATCTGCTATCTTCTTGCCCTTATTTTTCGTAAATGGAGTTCTTCTCTTGAACGGACGTCCTTTAGGTAGGGTGGTCCTGCTTCTTCTTGTGGTGTATGCTGGTACTTCATCGTCGTCGTCATGTTCCATCTTCGGGTCGCCGTACTTGTCGAAGTCTTGCTCATTGGCGAATCCATCCATTCCGATGATCTTCCTTTTGCCTCTCCTCACGACAACACGACTGGGCTTTGACGGGTCGGTAATGAAGAAGCATTGGTCCACTTGGGAAGCCAGTACCCATGGCTCATTTTTCGCGGTGACGTTTGCGCCCGCGGTCTTCGATTTGGCTTCGGGTATAACCATGGTGGTGAAATACCGGTCTTCTTTTAGGACGCTCTTGGCCCATCTGACACGGAACATCGGGACCTTCTCTCCAGCGTAGCTCAGCTCCCAGATCACGTCGATCCTTCCGTAGTATCTGTCCTTGTCGTTACCGGTGTAGGATTCCATCGTTACCCCGGAGTTCTGATAACCATCGCTCTTCATGTCCTTTCCCTCGGTGTAGAATGTGTAGCCGTTGATATCGTACGCCTCATACGTCATCAGGTTGTGCTCGGCGCCCTGTGACAAGGCAAATATGAGTTGTTATTCCACGGAAGAATCCTCATGTAAAGGGTACGACAAAAGCTTCTGCTTGAACCAACGCGTGAAACATGAGTTGTGCTCTTTGATTATATCTCTGTCCGTCCTCTGTTGGCCTCGGTCATTGTACGTCTTCTCAATAAAGGTTTTGTGCTCTACCACCCAAGGATCGACCACGTCTATGTGTTGTAGCGCGACTAGGTTTGCTCTTTCAAAGTCGGCGAGTCGACCCTCGAAGTCGACATGCATTTCGCGGCGACCCTCACGGTGACCCCATCTAGCGAGCCTGCCGAGGTGCCTGTTGGCGGGCAGACCAACGGGGTTCTCGATGCCTAGATAATTCGTGCAGTAAGAGATGCACTCTTTGGTCAGAAAGCCCCTGGCTATGCTTCCCTCTGGACGTGACATGTTGCGAACGTATCCTTTGATGACACCATTCATCCTTTCGAACGGCATCATGCTGCGCAGGAACGTCGGCCCGAGTTGGATGATATCCTCCACGATAAGGACCAGCAGATGCACCATAACATCGAAGAATGCGGGCGGGAAGTACATCTCAAGCTCGCATAGTATCACCACGATCTCTTCCTGTAGCCTTCTGAGTTGCCTCACGCCAACCGACTTCCGAGAGATGACGTCGAAGAAGTTGCATAGGCCAAATAGCGTTTCACGGACGTGCGCGTCCGTGATCCCACGGATTGCAACTGGAAGTATCTGCGTCATCAGCACGTGAAAATCGTGAGACTTCATCCCGCTAAACTTCTGCTTCACTGAGTCTAGGTATCTGCTTATCTTCCCCGCATAACCGTAAGGAAGTTTTACTTCTACGAGGCAGGTGAAAAACTGATCGATCTCCTCCTAACTTAGAGTGAAGCACGCGGGAGGGAAGTCATTTCCGGTATTCTTGGCCTTTTTTCCTTTGCGACGACTTTCCGTGTCCTGCTTCACCTCATCATCATCATCATTAGCGTGAAGCTCCTCCCTGATGCCCATTGATTTCAAGTCTGCCCTTGCTTTCGGCCCATCTTTGGTCCTCTCCGGCATGTTGAGCAGGGTACCAAGCAGACTCTCGCACATGTTCTTCGTGATATGCATGACATCAAGGCTGTGAGGCACACGGTGGATCTTCCCTTTTCTTGCATGGGTCCTAAGCATGCCCCCAAGGACAAAGATTTGATTTTTCGACCAATTTATATGCACAGGAGCATGCACATGGAGTTCAGATTTGAATTATGCACATAAATGCATTGAAAACTTAGTTAATGCATAAAAATGTCCAAACAAACCCCGAAAAATCACAAAAATTTACACAACACTCCTGCTGTTCTATGTTGACACGAGAAAAAAATTTGAAAGCAATAAGAGGCAATGGATATCGTTTCGTCCCCAAAGGTGGGACGTTCCCTACCGAAAACCATCATGCTTGTTGTGAGAAGCTCCGGTTTGTCAGAAGCATATACCCAAACCTGCCCAAATGGGACTAAATTTGTACCACGACATGTTGATGCCGCTCCATGATAGCATGCTAAGTTTCATGAATTTCAGACGAGCTTTGGATTTACTATAATTTAAAAACCAGGCATCTCAATGTTTTGCCGGCAATCTATGGTGCCCTGGTGTTTGAAATTCATTCCCATTTCTTGCATTGGACCAAAACATGCACCCAAGGACAAATATTTGATTTTGGACCAATTTATATGCACCGGAGCACGTGCATGTAGTTCAAATTTGAATTATGCTCAGAAATGCATTGAAAACTCAGTTAATGCATAAAAATGTCGAAACGAACACCGAAAAATCACAAAAATTCACACAACACTCCTGTTGTTCTTTGTTGACACGAGTAATTTTTTGAAAGCAATAAGAGGCAATGGATATCGTTTCGTCCCCAAAGGTGGGACGTTCCCTACCGAAAACCATCATGCTTGTTGTGAGAAGCTCCGGTTTGTGAGAAGCATATACCCAAACCTGCCCCAAATGGTCCAACATTTGTACCACGACATGTTGATGCTGCTCCATCATAGCATGCCAAGTTTCATGAATTTCAGACGAGTTTTGGATTTACTATAATTTAAAAACCAGGCATCTCAATGTTTTGCCGGCAATCAACAGTGCCCTGGTGTTTGAAATTCATTCTCATTTCTTGCATGGGACCTAAGCATGCACCCAAGGACATAGATTTGATTTTTCGACCAATTTATATGCACTGGAGCATGTGCATGTAGTTCAAATTTGAATTATGCACATAAATGCATTGAAAACTCAGTTAATGCATAAAAATGTCCAAACGAACCCCGATAAATCACAAAAACTCACAAAACACTCATGTTGTTCTATGTTGACACTTGAAAAGAAATTGAAAGCAATAAGAGGCAATGGATATCGTTTCGTCCCCAAAGGTGGGACGTTCCCTACCGACACCATCATGCTTGTTGTGAGAAGCTCCGGTTTGTGAGAAGCATATACCCAAACCCGCCCCAAACGGGGCAAATTTTTTACCACGGCATGTTGATGCCGCTCCATGATAGCATGCCAAGTTTCATGAATTTCAGATGAGTTTTTGATTTACTAGAATTTAAAAACCAGGCATCTCAATGTTTTGCCGGCAATCAACGGTGCCCTGGTGTTTGAAATTTATTCCCATTTCCTGCATGGGACCTAAGCATGCACCCAAGGACACATATATGATTTTTCAACCAATTTATATGCACCGGAGCATGTGCATGTAGTTCAAATTTGAATTGTTCACCTGAAATGGCTAGAAAACCAATTTAATGTATAAAATGTTCAAAGGAACCCCGAAAAATCACAAAAATTCAAACAACACTCCGGTTGTTCTATGTTCACATGAGAAAAAAATTGAAAGCAATAAGAGGCAATGGGTATAGTTTCGTCCCCAAAGGTGGGACGTTCCCTACCGAAAACCATCATGCTTGTTGTGAGAAGCTCCGGTTTGTGAGAAGCATATACCCAAACCTGCCCCAAATGGGACAAATTTTTTACCACGGCATGTTGATGCCGCTCCATGATAGCATGCCAAGTTTCATGAATTTCAGATGAGTTTTTGATTTACTAGAATTTTAAAACCAGGCATCTCAATGTTTTGCCAGCAATCAACGGTGCCCTGGTGTTTGAAATTTATTCCCATTTCTTGCATGGGACCTAAGCATGCACCCAAGGACACAGATTTGATTTTTCAACCAATTTATATGCACTGGAGCATGTGCATGTAGTTCAAATTTGATTTTTTCACCTGAAATGGCTAGAAAACCAATTTAATGTATAAAATGTTCGAAGGAACCCTGAATAATTCCAATTCTTTTACGACACACATATAGATGCATGTTCACTCCAGATAAAAGTTCTAGCAATTCAAACACCGTCCATCGCCGCTGTGACCCCATTATGTAATTCAAATCAAGATGAAAAATCAAGTAGATCGCACATAGTTTATTTTCAGCAACCGTCTGAGATGCACCACAAAATATCCTGGAGCACCGTCGGTGTATAGTACGCCTATGGCTTACACGAGAAGGTGCGTTGGCTACAGTCCATAGCCGGCGTCTCAAGCACACTAGCTCGCTCCCCAAATATCATTTGACTGTTCAATCGTCGCCGGTGATAGATGGGCACGTGGACCCGCATCGTGAGGGCAACTTCGGTGGCCCACTCCGGCGAGAGCGCGGCCGCAGCTTCCATGCGCGTGCTAACAAGGTGCATGAGCGCGGCCGCAATCTGCGACCGGGCGACAAAGGCAGCCCAAACGGCCGCTGTTGCTTCTCAGGTGGCGGCAGCAATATCTGCCTTGGGGATAGCAACTGGCGAGAGCGGCACATCAGCTATCCGTTCCGCAGCGGCGGCCTTAGCCCTGATGGAGGCCGCCCACGACCATGTCGAGGCCGCCCCCGCCCAGCTCCTGGCGGTCACCGCACAAATCGAATGAAGCTTCTCCGAGAACGGTCGGCAACCCACGGTCAAAGAGCTGGCAATCACCGAGAGCGTTCGAGCAGCCGTCCGTTCCTCCGCCGCATACCTTGCGACGACGGAGCCCGTCCAAGCCCAGATCGTGTCCGCCCACGCCCAGCTCGTGGCTGTCTTTTCCAAAGAGATGGCGGACGTGGCTGGCGAGGTGCTTGCCGTGTATGGTGTGATGGATGCCATGGAGCCCCTTCCCCAGGAGACCGTCGGGCGCGAGTTGGACATGGAGGCGGCGGCGGAGATCGACGAGCACCAGCCGTAGTAGTACTCTTTGTTTTTTTTAATTAAGAGCGCCTGTCTTTAATTTGTTAGAGTAATGTTTTGGTCAGCTAGCTCTGTTTAATTGCTGAACTTGCTCGATTAAGAAGTGTGGGTGTGTTGTAGTCTACTTTGTGTACCGAAATTATGCAATGACGTGGATGACCACGGTAACCATGGAAATTCGAACTAAAACTTTTGACGTTCAAACTCATCACACACGGGTTAAGCTATCTGAATCGTTTGTGATGCCCACATATCGTACACAGTTTTGAATAAGGGACCGTGTTTGATGACACTTTGCGCTCCAGTTTTTTCGCTGAAGCGATTCCAAATTTTTGGCTTCCGCAGAAATATCTACCTCCCCACCCCCCTTACCAAAAGCCACATTTCCCCTCTTTCCGCCTTCCTTTCCAAGTTGAAACCTTCACTCCTTGCTTGCACTGCCACCTCCTCATCGGCGACCCTCCTTTACGCTGCTCGGCCTCCTCTATCGAGGCACGTAATCCACACCCGACACTACAAAAAGAATACACTTCCATGATGATACGTGTTTGTCACACTAGGTCGCGTTTTTTGTCATGCATGTACTTCCATGACAAATTTATGACAGAATCAAGATAGTCATACCCGTGTTGTCGTAGAAGTGTTCCATGACATTACCAAAATTATCATCACGGAAGTGTCCACTTCCATGACGATAAATCGCGCGTCACAGAAGTGCTGTCGTCAAGGGTGACCGACACGTGGCATCCACCGTAACGGAACGCCGTTAAGCTATCGGGTCGGGTTTTGGATCCGATAACCCGTTAACAGCCCCGACCAATGGGGATTTTCCATGTGTAAAATCATCATTGGCTGGAGGAAACACGTGTCGGCTCATCGATGGGACAGATGTCATCCACTCATTGGACAGAAGGCGCCTATGATACGTCGACACGTGGCACGGCCCAACAGAGGCCCATTCCTGTGAAAAGGCCGGCCCATTTGACTTGGTCAAAAGGTGGTGGGCCGGCCCATGGAAAGCCTGTTAACGGCCTGTTCGCATATAGGCCATTTACAGCCCACTAACCCAAGGCTCGTTACGCCCTATCCGAATTAGGCCCAGTAGCGTCATCTGGGCCATCCAATATGATTCCAGCCCATTTTCACTTCTGGCCCATGTATGGCCCATGACGTCTTTCGACCCATATGAGGCCCTATGTAACTCTTGGCCTATTAACGGCCCGTGGTGAAACTGGCCCGTAATGAACAGTGTATCACTTTACACCCATTAACGGCCTGTGGTGAAACTGGCCCATAATGAACAGCGTATCACTTTATACCCATTAACGGCCCGTTATTCCGTTGGGCCGTTTCCAGCCCATGTTATCTTTCGGCCTTCTCAGAGCCCATTTATTCTTGGGCTCATTTCCAGCATTCGTTTACTTACGGCCCGTTACTGTCATTTTCTGCTTGTGGGCCAAATTCAGCCCGTGGTTACAGTCGGCCCGTTTGTGGTCCGTTAATACATTGGGCCATTTTCATAGCGTCATCAAATATGGCCTATTAACGATGGCCCGTTATGGTCGGCCCATGAACGAACGATTCCAACTCTAGCCCGTTTACCGCCATAATGTGGCCTGTTATTGGCCCATGTTTGGCCAATCGATCATACGGCCCGTATAAGGCCCATTGACGATACGGCCCGTAGAAGGCCCATTGTTTCTACGGCCCGTAGAAGGCCTACTATTTCTACGGCCCGTAGAAGGCCCACTATTTCTACGTCCCGTAGGAGGCCCAGTGTCACTACAGTAAATATTAGCCCATGGTTATTGTGGCCTAGTTTTAAAAAATAGGTTATTGCAGCCACTAGCAAACCGCGGAAAAAGAACTGCACTGACTACAAGCAAACAAATAAACAAGACAACAAGGAAATAAATAAGCAAGCAACTTATGCTAGGCTATCACGGCTATTACACATATTACATCCACTGGGCATCAAAGTTCGCCACCAGTGCAAATATAGGGAACAAAGCAGCATATAAACGCCGCAGCAAAACAAGTCCAGAACTGAAACCACTTCAGAAGAGTTCAAGAAACAATATCCTGGGTACCCATAATGCTGGCAAGATGCTTAGCAAGCTTATTAACTTTCTCTTGTTTGGCGCTTAAATCCTCCAGCGCTTGCTGTTGCTCAAGAAAGTACGCATCTGAATTCTGCAGGGACTTCCTCAGTCCTTCGGCTTCTTGCCGCAGCACAGCTGACTGATGCCTTTTAGCTTGTAGCTGAGACTGAAGAAGCCGAAGTGATTCAGGCAGCGAGTTCGAAGAGCTTGTGCCAGCGGTACTGGCCAGTAACTCAAATACTACATCAACGCAGGACTGTGGGGTTTTCTCACTGTCTACAAGATCGTTTTTATCACCTTTCTTGGAGACCAACAGGGTTGTCTCACCATCTTGAACCTTATCTGCATTACTTTCTCTACCATTGCATAGTGGGGTGCTCTTCTCAATATTCTGTTTGCATACTACAAGAGAAACAAGCAGACACATCACAGGTTTAGCTTGTAGTATACGAAACTCATTTTGGTAAACCGGTTCAGTAGTAAGGTGGACAGGATAACAACATGAAACAAACATATATCTATGTACTATGGTCACTTTATTGTCCATATCATTCTAGTTTATGTTCCCTAATCAAGATAGAGACACAGTTCAACTCATATATTTTTAAGACACAGCAGCATAGACAGAATATAAGTGTGAGAAAATACACAGCATTGGCAGCACTTGTAATGTGCATCACATGAGAACATAACTGTTTATACAACTTAAACTGAAATCAACATAGAGCAACAAGTTAGAACAGCAATCCAGTTAAAGAAATAGGTTTAAAACATACCTGTTGCGCCATTGGAGTTTCAATTGGATCCTTCAAATTCGAAAGTAGTTGGTATGAGTAAATACAGTGAAGCAACAGCAAAGGAGTATGGACCATAGCAACGGAATCTGACCTGAGAACAGTCGCTCTTCTGATTTGAACATGGAGTTTGCGTTAGCTGTGGTGGTCTTCGTGCTTTGGGCACTGCAGTAGCTTTACAAACTGCTCGTGTGGGGGTACTCTGTGGTGGACATGGTGCTTTGTGAACTATAAGTGGGTTACTATCCACTGGGGTTGCGGTTAGATGGGTTGTAGCTGGTTCTCTGCCCAACGGTGTAAGTGTGCAATCTGGAAGAGTCTCGATTATGTGGTGGGGCTAGTTTGTGGGCCAGTACAACCATGGTTCTATCTGCATCGACGGGTAGCACTGTCTTTTGTGAAGAACGGGTTTTTGCTCCCTTAGATACTGCCATCACCCCCTCCAATTCAAATGGCTGATAAACAAGAAAAGAAATTAGATGTACAGACATTGTATGATAGATAGATGTGGTAATTCACATATATGTTGTCTAACCAAATAGGATAGCATGACACAATTTCACATATATGATGCCTAACTAAACAGGATAGCATGACACAGTTTCAGATATATGATGGATAACTTAACAGGATATAATGGCATAATTCACCATATGATGAGTACCTAAACAAGATCACATGACAAAACTATATGATGTCTTTCTAAAATAGGTCGGGATGAAATAGTTCACATACATGTTGTCTAAGTATACAGGATGGCATGATATAATTGACATAATTGATTCATATACTAAGCAGCTGGCACTCGCATGTATGATCTCTAAACTAAGCAGATAGAATTCAATATTGTGCATATGATGTCTAAACTAAGCAATGCAAGACACCATACGCATCATATGAGAAATATAAACATTGCAACTTAGAGCATACACCTCAGGTGGGATATAGGACTGGTCATCTGTCTCTGAATCCTCCTCTGAGGAGCTCCCTGTAACCATCGAGATATATGCTTCAACAGGTACCATTGCCTGCTTTGAAGACCTTGTTTTCACTCCAGATTTTTCCATAACCGGCTCAAATGGCTGATACACATGAAGAGTAGTTCAATATACACAGATTTTCGACAAATGGAATACGTAATGAAAAAAAAGATGGCATGAGATAATTCACATATATGATGCCTGGCTCCATGGCGGTGCATAATTCACAGATATGATAACTGGCTGAAAAACATGGCATTGCATAATTCACATATCTAATATAGAAAGCAAACAGGAGGCATTCACACAAAGCATGTCTAATCTAAGCAGATGGCATGGCAATGCAAGACACCATATGCATGATATGAGCAATATAACCCAGCCAAGTTAGAGCATGCACCTCGGGGGGGGGGGGCGAATACGACTGGTCATCTCTCTCTCTGAATCCTCCTCTGAGGAGCTATCTGTAACCAGCAAGAAATCTGCATCGACAGGTAGCACTGACTGCTCAGAAGACCTTGTTTTCACTCCAAATTTTCCCATGATCAACTCAAATGGCTGATGCACAAGAAGAGTAGATGAATGTATAAACATTGTTGACAAATGGAATACATTATGGAAAAAATATGGCACAATACAATTCACATATACGATGACTGGCTAAACAGGATGGCATTGCATGATTCACGTATATGATGCCTGGCTAAAGACGATGGTATTGCATAATTCCCATATACTCCCTCCGTTCCTAAATTATTGTTTTTTAGAGATTTCAAATGGACTACCACATACGGATGTATATAGACATATTTTAGAGTGTAGATTCACTCATTTTGTTCCATATGTAGTCACTTCTTGAAATCTCTAAAAAGAGAAATATTTAGGAATGGTGGGAGTATGATATAGAAAACAAACAGGTGGCATTCACACAAAGCAAATCTAAACTAAGCTAAGACATATAAGATGTATAATGTGAGCAATGCAAGGCGCCATATGCATGATATGACCAACATCAGCATGCCAGGTTAGAGCAAACACGTCAGGTGGTAAACAGGCATGGTTGGCTCCTTCTGAATCTCCATCTGAATAGTTATCTTCCTCTGGAATACAATCTGGAAATGCAGGAGGGGGGGCACTTCGCCCACCATGGAGCGGCGTCTGCATGACATTATATTCGCACGCAACGGTCTTCTCTTTTTCTCTACATGTTCAATACGATTGTGTACAATATCTGACATGCATAATAAAAAAATAGTTAGATTTTGTAAGGCCTAAGGGGTGCATGCAAAAATCAAGACTGATGGTAGCAAACGCGTGGATGGATCCAAAACTAATGATAGCAGGTAGATTATAGCTTCAGTTTAAAAAGATAGACAATGGATCATCTATTGTTTGTTGCCCACCCATCATGAACCACATAGAAGACCCTAGATGATCCAGATAGTAGACAGATACTATTCGTTGCTGGCGCGATATGAGACCCATGGGCAATTCAAAACTCAAGATTGAACGATAAAGTAGCAGGTAATAATAACCGATGTATAACATAAGCAAACACGAAAGACTGCGACCTCTCTTCCGGAACTGTGTAGTCCTCAGGTTCATCTACTCAGTTGATGATGGTAATGCAGTTGGCGTGGCTGCCGGCAATGGGGAAGATGATCTGAGGCGGCGAAAGGAAGTCTGCAGGGGGGATCTCTGCTACAGTGAACGCTTCTGTCGATGGTGCACCTCAGGTGGGGTGGATGATGGCACGGCAGGAGCCGGACATAACACACAGAATTTTCTTTGACGCCTATATGAAAATGAAGTAATCTGTAAGGGCTCCATAGAATTGGAGGATTCTATAAACGCAGGGACAGGAAAAACACAGGAATAGGATAGGAATGCACGTGCAAAACAGAGCATTTGGAAACATAGGATTTTAGTCAACCTGGGTGTTTGGCTCACATGAATTGGAAGAACAGAGGAATGGAGAAACAAAGTGATGCGACGAGTGTACAACCTCTTTGGCATAGCCTTGTGGACCTCAGCATCATTGGGTTGGACGTGGAGGATGGTGATGATGCTGGTGTGACTGTCGGAGGCGGGGAAGAAGATCCGAGGCCTCTGGAAACGGCGCCGAGGGCACTGCTCCGCTGTGATGGACGGTTCCATCGTTGGAGCAGCTCCGCTAAGGTGTACGGCGACGAGGCTGAAGCATGAGAAGACAAACAACGTTAATCTGAAGTGGGACCCTAATATCATCTGCAATAGATGATGTAAAATACATCACCAAAAAGTGCTAGATGTAAAATGCATCAGCCGCGCCACGGCCGCTCCGACAGATGTTGTAAGTACTGTTCACTTTGAACTTAACTGAAGAAAATGAACTTCACAGTCGAAACTGAATTTTACTGTCGAAACTGATTGAACTAGTAACAGAGCATTGCAATTGATGTTTAGGGCGTTCGAGCACTAGTAGCAGAGAAGAAGTGATCTAAATCAGCAGACGCTCGAGCAGGGAACGCACTAGCAGAGAGCAAGTCGTGCAGTAGCACCGCGAGCGAGTGCTAAAGCAGCAACTCCTGTAGCTACCGGAGGTCGTGTAGCAGCAGCAGCGCAAGCGAGAGTAAGAGCAGAGCAGCACCACGAACGAAAGCAGGAGCTGTGCAGCAGCGCGACCGACAGCAAGAACAGAGCCACAGCGCGAGCGAAAGCCGGAGCAGCTGCAGCTAGTGCCGTTGTGGAAGTCACCGCCGAGGAAGCAACGAAATGGGGGAGAGACGTCGTGGATGATGTGGCCGGCGACGGCGCCGTCGATGGAGAAACGCCATATCTGCTCGGTATCGAGCACCGGCAGCCCCATGAGATCGAATAAAAGATAAAATGCAGCGGTGAGTGCAGAACCTCCTTGGTGGCGCCGAGTTGGCCTCGGCTTCATCGGAGGAATTGGTGAGGGTGCTGTGGTTCCGGTGGGGCAGGTCAAGACGGCTCTGTGGGGATTGAGGTGGGGCGATGGACGAGGCGAACGTCGGGGCAGCTCCTTGGAGGTGGAGGACGGGGCGGCTGATCCGGCGGGACAACGAGATCGACAACGGATCCTCATCTGGTGCGGTGGATGAGGGACGGCGAGCTGTTGCGGTGGACGACGTAGTGGGGGAAGAGTCTCCGGCTGGGCGGCGGTCAGGAGGCCGACGGAGGAGCGTGGGGTTTCGCGGGTTTTGGCGGCCTCGGTGTACGAATGGGGGGGGCAGCGAAGGGGGAGGGGGAGCCAAGCTTAGGGACGCGCTTGTCCGAAATGTAGGGTAAGTTACCAGCATAGCCCCACCGGTTTTGACACCGCGACGTGGAGCTTCATTTCCGGCTGAGGGGTAGAAGGGGGATTTCGCGTGTCTGGGCTGCGGGAGCGATTTCGGATGAGGAGGGAGTTCTCGCGCGTGTCCAAATTTCGGGATAACAAGGCGCGGCGCGGGTTGAAGAAGCGGGAGTTTCAAAGCAGGTGAGACAAAAGATACTCGAGCTTGAAAATTTCGGGATAACAAGGTGCGGATTCCTTGTTCGGCAGAACAAACTTAACGTGTAAAAAAACAATTCATACAAGACACAAGAGAGTCATGTCCCCTTTTACTATATTGCTATAGATGCCATTGAAAAAACTACAAGAAAAATGTAAAAAAAATTGGGACAACAAGATTACCCTGCACAGTACCAAATCGATTCGCACTTCCCTCAACAACAACAAAAAACAAATCAATTCCCACCAAAGAAAGAGTTATGTCCCTTTTTATATGATTACAGATGCCATGATCTCGAATTTCAATTTTTGAATCCACGTTATGTTGAATTCGAATATATCGTTAGGTGACCTTGTGGTTTATAATTGATGTAGTCGTACATTTTGATCTTCCATCATATATGAACACTTTAGTCCACCATGTGAACATATATATTGTCGTCTACCATATGGACTAAATTTGAATCAATTTTCCTTATTTGAATATGATTGTTGTCAAGTTATACAATAATTTAAATATTATCTTGATAACAAAAAACATACGTATAGCAGTAATCATATTTCACTATGAACTACATGTACCATACGCTCTCCAATTCAAATATTTGTATCCATTTTATGTTGAATTCAAATCATAGTACATTATTGGTCTAGGTAGTGAGATGTTTGGGATAATCTAAACCCTTTTTTCATACGTATAATTTTTGGCTGAATTGGGACAAGTTTTGGTATAAACCTCTTACAAAACCGGAGGTTCTCTCAACAAGCCTCGTGGTTCCAAGAGGGAACGTGTCATCTTTGTGTGCGAAACGATATACGCTGCCTCCCCCCTGATTTTATTTACAGAGGCAACATAGAACTATATGAGTGCCCTGTTAAATTTTGGAATTATTTCGGGTTCATTTGGCCTTTTTATACATTAATTGAGTTTCTGGACTTTTAATGTGCATAATCTAAATATGAATTGCATGCACATGCTCCGGTGCACCAAAGTGGGTTGAAAAATCACATGTGTGTCCTTGGTTGAATTTCTAGGTCCCATGGAAGAAATGAGAATGAAATTCAAACATCTGGGCGTCATGACTCGGCCGAGAACATCGAGAAACTTTGATTTTAAATTCATGTAAATCCAAAACTCGCCTGGAAATCATGAAACTTGGCATGGTGTCATGTCATGGCACTAACATGTTGTGGTAAAAAATTGGGCCGATTTGGAAGCTCGTGTTCTAAGAGGGAGCGTGCCACCTTTGAGTGTGAAACGATATACGCTGCCCCCCCCCCTTGAGTTTCTTAACAAAGGAAAAATAGAACTACATTAGTGCCCTGTTAAATTTTGGAATTATTCCGGGTTCGTTTGTCGTTTTTATACATTAATTGAGTTTCTGGTCATTTAATGTGCATAACTCAAATTTGAACTACAAGCACATGCTCTCGTGCACCAAAGTTGGTTCAAAATTCACATTTGTCTCCTCGGGTGAATTTCTAGGTCCCATGCAAGAAATGAGAATAAAATTAAAACATCTGGGCATCGTGGTTCGGCCGAGAACATTGAGAAACTTGGTTTTAAAATTCTTGTAAATCCAAAACACGTATGAAAATCATGAAACTTGGCATGGATGTCATGTCATGGTACTACCATGTTGTGGTAAAAAAATTGGCCGAATAGGAACAGATTTTGGTATAAGCTTCTTGCAAACCGAAGCTTCTCTCAAGAAGGCTCGTGGTTCTGAGAGGGAACGTGCCACCTTTGCGTGCGAAACGATATACGTTGCCCCCCTTGAGTTTATTTACAAAGGCAACATAGAACTACATGAGTGCCCTGTTAAATTTTGGAATTATTCCGGCTTCGTTTGGCCTTATTCACACATTAATTGAGTTTTTGGTCATTTAATGTGCATAATTCAAATTTGAACTACAAGCACATGCTCCCGTGCACCAAAGTTGGTTGAAAAATCACATTTGTGTCCTCGGGTGAATTTCTACTCCCTCCTTCCATCTATATAGGACCTAATGCGTTTTTCAAGGCTAACTTTGACCAAACGTTAGAGCAATAATATATGACATGCAACTTACACAAAGCATACCTTCAAATTTGTATGTGAAAGGAGCTTCCAATAATATAATTTTCATAGTATACATCTCATGTGCTATTAATCTTGTCAATAGTCAAAGGCTGTCTTGAAAAACACATTAGGCCCTATATAGATGGAAGGAGGGAGTAGGTCCCATGCAAAAAATGAGAATAAAATTCAAACATCTGGGCATCGTGGCTCGGTCGAGAACATTGAGGAACTTGGTTTCTAAAATCATGAAACTTGGCATGGTGTCATGTCATGGTACCATGACGTGGTAAAAAAATTGGCCGAATAGGAACAAATTTTGGTATAAGCTTCTTGCAAATGGGAGCTTCTCTCAAGAAGGCTCGTGGTTCTGGGAGGGAACGTGTCACCTTTGTGTGCATAATTCAAATTTGAAATACAAGCACATGTTCCAGTGCACCAAAGTTGGTTGAAAAATCACATGTGTGTCCTCGGGTAAATTTCTAGGTTCCATGCAAGAAATGGGAATGAAATTCAAAATTCTGGGCGTCGTGGCTGGGTTGGAAACATTGAGAAACTTAGTTTTTAATTCCTGTAAATCCAAAACACGCATGAAAATAATGAAACTTGGCTTGGTGCCATGACATGGCACCAACATGCTGTGGTAAATTTGCAGTCCGATTTGCGAAGGCGCACACATTAACAATCAACAAAGTAATTTTGGAACAAGTGCTGTCACGTTACAATCGGAAACACAAGTATTATTGAAACCGTGGGCGTTCTACTTACTAGTACCATTTACGTGCCGCCACGCGTCCCCATTTTTTATTAGCTAGGAGGCGCCATGCAGGGTAGCTATTTGAGTACGAGAGGCGTGCGATGAGACCCCTGCGCGTGCTTATCGGTAGGAGAGCCCTTTGAGCTACATCTGTCGTCCACGTCTCTCCCAAGGTCTCCATTAATGGCGCCTGAGCCTCTGTTTAATGGCGTGGCTATGTCTCACTCGACTGAGATTTAAGAGAGAAAAATGAAAATCTGAAAGCACGGATCTTGATGGAAGATCCGACGGACCTATAGAGCATCTACTGCGACTTACAGCAAGACTGATGAATATATAAGGACGATTAATTTTTTTGATCAAAGAAGGGCTAGCCCCTTCCGCTTTTCATTACTGAAAACCACCACAATTCATAAGAAGTTCAGCACAACTCGTTGAGAAACCACAATTCAAGGGGCGGAGGCACAAGGGGCAGTGGAGCACGGTGAGGTCCATCGAGACCTTAGAGAGCTCCATCGTCGGGTCCTGTTCGGTCTGCATGTTCTTGCCCTCCTCGTGCACAACCATCTCTCGACTTGGGCCGGGGTATTACAAAGCTTTACCGTCACATATTTTATACTACTTCAAGGTGCATTAAATCAACACATGCAAGTATCAAAAGGAGAGTCACGGCATGCATGCATGCATTGTAATTAATGCATCGGTAAACGCAAATTATTGAAATATATCGAGTGCAGTGCTTTGATGTGTCGCGTCAACTCGTACATCAACGAGAAGTTTGATTATCCTCTCCCTCGCGGACTTAACTGCACCTGCCTTTGGCTGTATGACAGGTTGGCCACACACCTGTCGGGCCCACCTGTCATACACGCAAAGGCAGGAGCGTCCCTCCCTCGCCCATGAGCGTGGTGGCTGGCAAGACTAGGAGAAGCTTTCGCTACATGCTCTCCCTCCCGGACACGGTGGACATGCAGCAGTTCAATCGGTGTCAGATGGCCAGAAGCGTACTGTAGTACTCCTCCAGTGCAGTAGTACTCCATCATTGTTTGACTTCCCGAAGAGGCGAAGAGCCAAGCGCAGCCCGGACACTCGTGTGGCAGTTTCATGTGTAGAGTAGTCTAGGATAGCGTGTACCGTGCCTGTAAGCTTAAAATCGTTGGGGTCGGCTCCATGCTATGTGGCCGTCTCGAAGTTTTAAAAAAAATTAAAATAGTCTTCTGGCCCTACCTGACACCCTAATGATTGTAGTTTGCACGCTCATCTGGTCAAGACAGGAATATATATTTTAATTTGTTTTTTTTCGAAAAGGGGGGACTCCCCGGCCTCTGCATCAGAACGATGCATACGACCACATATATTTTAATTTGTGGTGGGTAAATGTTAGAGGTTGCAGCAAATATATTGTACACTGCGGGTCTTTCAGCCATGTTTAGAGGCAAGCATGTGGGGCCAGTGCTATGATGTGTCGCGTCAACTCGTACAGCGAGGAGAAGCTTGATTTTACTACACGCCTTCTCCCTCACCCATGCGCGCGGTTGCTCGCAAACGAGGACATGCTTTTGCTTAGTAGTACTTCTACAACAAGCTATCCGTCCCGCTCGCGGTGGACGGACATGCAGCAGTGGATTCGACACTGTTGAAGCAGTAGTAGTAACATCATTGTTCGTCTTCTCGAAGAGGCGAAGAGCCAAGCGCAAACCGAACGTTGCAGTTGCGAACATTGGAGCACGCATATAGCCAGGCTCTTGCATGAGACAAAATTGCTATGTGAGCCCACAATTGTACTAGTACGTACAACTACCTGCTAGTATAGCCCTGTAAACCAGAAAGGAGTATTTGCCCTTCTAGAGATTTCAACAAGTGCCTAGACTACACCGAGACGGAGTACATATGGAGCAAAATGACTGAATCTGCACCGTAAATAAATACGTACTAGTTCTATCATTTTCCTCTCCGAGGTGCACAATATTGAGTATACTGACTAGTCTCTTTTTTGACACGCATTTACGTTTTTTTACACAGTACAGATGCAAGCGCTCATATACACGCGCATACACTCACCCCTATGAACGCACACACGCACGGCACTATCATCTTGATATTTACAACGTCACCATAGGCACCTCGTCGTCGGCAATGTAGGAAAATTATGAGGGGGGTCTCTCCAACAGTGTTCCTTGGCTCGCACTTAGCATCACGGTGGTCGAACATGGAGTCATTCATCTGGTACACGTGGCATCTCAGATCTGGACACAAGGTGACGCGACCTCTCACTTCCTCCGCCATTTGAAGCGGCGCGCTGGTGGAGGGCTAGCATACTCCAATATTAGGTTGGCTCTATGTGATGTGGCAACTTCATATACTAACCGGATGCTGGCTATACTCCCTCTGTAAATAAATACATGGTGTATTGTTTTATTCCTATCGGCAAGGTAACTTAATGTCTTTTTGCTACTTAATAGGATTACATGCAATGAACTAACCACCGCATGTGATGTTTGGTAGTCTCAAGTCATTGAAAGCATGCACGGGCACGGAGGGGGACGCAGCTTCATTGACTTACTGCACCTGCCTTTGGGTGTATGACACGTGGGTCCAACGGGTGGCTGGCCAACCTGTCATACAGCCAAAGGCAGGTGCAGTAGAGGGGCGAGGAGTAGATGGCCAACACGCACGTGAATTCAACGCAGTCTGCACTTCTCATATAAAGGCTCCCGCGAGTCCAATCTACGAACCCTACGCACCTACGCACCTAAGGGCAAGAGTGATCACTCCAATTGTAAGATCAGCTAGACCCATGGAGGCGATGAGCGCGAGCATCAGCCGGCTATGCCAGATGGTCCATGACGCCGGCCTGCATCCTGGCACCGAGGAATGTCTCCAGGTAGTGCTTGAGGCCGCCAGGGCGAGGGGCCGCTTGGACGACAGCTTCGTCTCCTTGCTCGACGAGGTCCTCGTCGGCTTCCTCGACAAGTTCACCGTTGTCAAGAAGCTCGCGGACGACCTTGACGTACGCCTCCAGCCCACACGCCCAGGCTCTGCGATGCCTGCCACCCTCAACAGCATCTATGGTGACAACCTCTTCGACGCACTGGTGGCCCTGCGACTGCCCGCCGTCGCGCCGGAGAATGTCCACCTCGAGGTCGCGCTCGCCGCGCAGCGCCTGGTGCAGCAAGACACCATCGACCTAATCACCCACGTCTACGCGCAAATCGTCCACAAGGACTACTACATGCAAGAGGAGGACGATAGGACGCTGTCCTTCTTGGACCGCAGGGCAACCTTGGATGGCATTGTTTAGAAGCACGTTGAGCTTGCCGCCAACGCCGTTGCTCCTGACACGTCGGTTGGTGACCAGATGCACTAGGGCGTGAGGATGTCGTTGATGGATCCGTATTCATCTTTATCTTTCCGTCAAATCCATGTAGTAGTATATGGTACTAGTAGTAATTATCTTACCTTTCGCAGCAACTTCATAATTTTCCTACGTACTCCATGCATGAACCGCGCTAGAACCAAACTTCTCATTACTCTAGGCAAAATCGTTATTTCTATCTATCGGTCGCCCCATGGAGCAGAACCAAATTTTACAAGTTACAAGTTCAAAAGGAAAAGCCTGCCGTGTTCGCGTCGCACACCCACACGGTTTTTCTGGTACGCCGCTCAAGGGGGAATGCGTGCTTTGTTGCATTTTCACTTACAAGTGGGACCACAGTTGAGCAAACCGACTATCGGCAAACCCCCACACCGCCCACCGCGCGATGGCTGAGAAAATAGGAGGGAGAAGAGATGGCTGTAGCTAGCACGGACTCCAAGAAAATTGGTGTCGGATGGGACTCGTGTGGGTGGCGTGTGCCGTACTGCTAGACATGAATGCTAGTTATGGCCCATGCCACCCCACTATATCGAGGTGCTGGTTACTCCACTATATCGAGTACGTACAACAAATTTCCTGGAGTCCGTGCTTGGCCCTCCTCTATCTCTCTTCTCAGCCAGCCAGCAGACGCGCGGAGCCCATCGTCTGTTTGCTCATATGCGGTCCCACATGTCAGTGAAAACGCAAGAGGGCCCACTGAACCTGCACATCTTTCACCTCGACGTGCTGGTGATGAAAAACAAATCCAATAAAGATCTTCGGTGGCCGCTTTTGGAGTTACTCAAGAGTAGTAAGATTCTATTTACAGTTTAACCCAAGATGCACATCACGTGGCTTCACCTACCACTCTATTTTCTTGCATGACACGACCTGGATGCTGGATGTCCCACGTGTCGGCAAAAGGAGGAAGAACTCGACCAAATCTTCGGTTGTGCTCTCGGATTAGACTAGTTGTGCTTACTTAAAATTTTATTGTGTCGAATGGATGCAAGTTTTGGTATTGGAAAGAAGAGTACAATGATATATTGATAGAGCTCAATTTAGTAGATGTTCTAGCACTTTTAGCTAGCATAGAGGCTAGAGATGAGACTAGTGCACTTGTTGATAGAATAGAGGCTAGACACGTCTACCTCTTTACACTTTAAGAAGAAAGAAGCACGCAAGATCGAGCCTCCGCAGATCAACAATGAATGCATCGAGAAGGCACTAATCCAACTTACAGGAGCAGTTATGGAAGTTGGATATCTTCTAAAATGTATTCTTGTGGTTCTTCTTTTCTTTGGTCTTGCTTTTCTAGTCAAAATTTTGGTGATGTATTTCCATGTACCAAAAAATAAATGATGAAAAAAAGATATGTGTTTGCAAAGAAAAATGTACGCGGCCGGGATGCGGTCGCGCGTTCGGCGCACGACCACCGCATCCGAGAAATGGCCCGGACACGACCCCATTGCCCTACCCAAACAGACAGAATCCAGGCAAAACAGAGGTCCGTTTGGGGTTGTGCGTTGGAGTTGGCCTTACAAGTGGGACCGCAGTTGAGGAAACCGACTATCGGCAAACCCCCACCTCGCCCGCCGCGCGATGGCTGAGTTAGAGAAACGACTAGGTTGAAGAGATTGCTGTAGCACGGACTCCAAGAAATATGGTGTCAGATGGAAGTCGTGCTGGTGGTGTGTGCCGTACTCCTGGACGTGAATGCTTGTTCTGGCCCATGCCACCCTACAAGTCCTAGTACTACTTATAGTAGTAGTATCGAGGATTCGAGGTGCTGGTTACGTACAGTGAACACATTAACATATGGCCCACCTCACACTGTGGCCAAATTTCCCGGAGTCTGTGCTAGGTTAAAAAGTGTTCTTTGTGAGGATGGGTGGCTGGTCTCAAGTTTAAAAATTGTTGTATTACGTACGTAGACGTAGAGATAGTGCAGCATGTGAAGCTAGTACAAATAGTGTACTATTGTTGATTGGGCTCATCCGATAACCTGTTGCAATGCACATACAATTATGTATTCGGAAAATATTTTTTTGCCTCGTCGCAGCACCCACTCAGAGAAGCGACTCGATAGCCATTCATAAATTTAGTAAGTTTATCACAGGCATATCATTTTATTACATAGAACAGGTCATCAACCCACAACAACAACGAGGATAGATTATAAATACTAAAGTTTTCATCACACAACAAATAACAAGAAATGAAATGAACTTCAACTCAACCAATCCTCGGCATTGGAAACGCTTGCTTTGAACCACAGGTGATTCTCTGGGAAGGGCCAGCTATTGTAAATCTCGAGGCCAACGCAGGACTGATCATCTAGGCTGAAGCGGCCTGCTATATCACGACCAGGGTAGGTAACCACCGAAATGTCCGACGTATAGATACAGTTGCTTCTCATAAATGGTAGTAACGTTGTGTCAACAGCAGCTGGATCGGCTTTCACCATCATTGGATAGTTTTGTCCAAGGAAGAGCGAGTTTACTCCAAGAGCGAGTTTACTCCAAGAGTACTAATAAATAACTTTGATGTGTCCCGTCAACTCGCAGAACGACGAGAAGCTTGCTTACTACGCCTTCTCCCTCGCCAACGCGTGCGCAGTGGCTCGCAGCACGAGGAGAAACTTTTGCTTACAAGCAGTGGACGTGCAGCAGTTCATTTGGTGTCAGATTGCCAGAAGTACTACTGTAGTACCATCATTATTGTTCGACTTCCGGAAGAGGAGAAGAGCCAAGCGCAAGGTCACCTACTAACCTAGTACAGTACTACTATAGCCAAAGCTGGTCCACCTTTTTAGAGCATGGTTAATAAATATAGGCGGCTCTTGTAGCGGCACATCATTTAGAGCAAGTACTCTCTTCGTAGGAACAAAGGAAGTGAAACAAAAGTTGGAGTGGATGCTAGATTGCCAATTAAAAGATGATTACATAGGGAAAAAATCCTATAGCATTCTATCCTATGAATCAAACGACCAATGTAGGAAAATTATGAGGGGGGTCTCTCCAACAGTGTTCCTGGGATCGCACCTAACATCACGGTGGTCGAACTTGGAGTCATTCATCTGGTAGACGTGGCATCTCAGATCTGGACACAAGGTGACGCGACCTCTCACTTTCTCCGCCATTTGAAGCGGTGCGCCGGTGGAGGGCTAGCATACTCCAATATTAGGTTGGCTCTATGTGATGTGGCAACTTCATATACTAACTAGATGCTGGCTATACTACTACGGTACTCACACTCCAAGAAGTGACTCGAAAACCATTCATAAATTGAGTCTATGACATGCATACACAACATGAATGTACCATTCATTAAATACAACAAGTCATCAACACACAACGACAACGAGGATACATGTTGGATTATAGATTATTTCCAACAAAACATTCTAGCAAATACTAAAGTTTTCATCACACAACAAATAACAAGCAATGAACTTCTACTCAACCAATCCTCGGCGTTGGAAACGCTTGCTTTGAACCATAGGTGCTCTGGGAAGGGCCAGCTATTGTCAATATCGAGAGCAACGCAGGACTGATCATTCAGGCTGAAGTGGCATATATCAGGACCAGGGTAGGGAACCACCGAAATGTGCGAGGTATAGATACATTTGCTTCTCAGAAATGGTAGTAACGTTGTGTCAATAGCAGCTGGATCGCCTTTCACAATCATTGGATAGTTTGGTCCAAGGAAGAGCGAGTTTGTTCCAAGACTATCAATACTGAACCAGGGAGAAGGTTTTTGCGCTAGCACACTAGTATCCGTCCTGAATACCATGCAACAGGTGTTGGAATAGGTCAAGTGAGGGCGACCATGGGAGACAACACCTGCTTCCTCAGTAGTAACAGTCTGAGTGCACTGTATACAGACAAGAAGAGGTGATCCATCGGAATTAATTGCCAGGCGCCACTGAGTATATAAGTTCTGCTCCTCCTCATGCTCGTGATCATCACCATCGTCATCTCCCCCTTGCTTATAATTTTTTTCAAGTATAGGTGGTGGAATGTTCATAGGACCTTGGAAACACAAGAAGAATGTTAATTAATAAAGGGAAACTTGCTAACCCGCATGCATGTGGATGAAACAATTATAATTACGGTGGAAGACAAACGTACCGAAACTACGAGGATCCCATGCAAAAACAGTGCCACGAGTGGTGGCAGCAAACACGAGATCCTCGTATTTAATTGCATCACAGTACACATCTGTGTATAGAAACTGATTTTTTAGCAATATCCATCCAGTCGAACCACGAAGGACGGCAACAAGCTTGTCGAAGATAGCAACAACTTGATAGTTCTTGTAATTCCAAGAGCGGTTGGGAACTCGACAAATTGCTATCTTCAGTAGACGACAGTCACCATGATCGTATTTGAACGTACGCAGATCATCTGTGTGCTCAACCTCAGGGCACTCGGAGATTTTTGGAAGTGGAATCTGCTGACGAGTGTACACGTTCACAAGTTCCCACTCGCAATTGTACCCAATATAAACAACAATCTCCATTTGTGCTAGCCCAGGGCTTACCCTTAAGCGATGGCATCTTAACATCACACGTATCATTATCAAGCGGCATCAACTTGCACAAGGCGAGGCCTCCGTCGTCCGCGCCCATGCGAACAGGCTTATAGCGAAGAAGATAAGGGAGATCAAACCGCTCCTGGACCCTTGGGTTCCTTGTAATGATGTTGTTAGTTGAGTCGAGAATGGGCTTGAACGAACCTGCCATGCTAGCCGAGGTGATGACGTCGCACCGATCAATGAGTTCCCCCACCATGTCATCTTTCAGATCGGGGCAAGAATAACGGGGTCGTTTTCGGCTTGTTCCCTCCATGGAGAAGACGATCGAACAATGGCAGAAGGAAGGGTGAAGGCAAATGGAGGAGGGAGGAAGAGCGTGCGACAGCAGTTCCAAATCAAGAGGGAAAGGCGAAGAGTCGGTGGACGGTTGCCAGTTTGCCACGGTACACGAAGAGGCGCCCCGGCCTACACATCCTTTCGGAAATTGTACAAAAGGACTCGCCGTCGTCTCACTGACATGTTGGAACGGGACCACATGTCAACGAAACATCGTGTGTAATTTCTCGTGCAAAATGCGATCTGGCCGCGTTGGCCCGAGGTGCCGCATTATTTCTCGACTTTATTTTTTTAATGGCGTGCCATTCAGTTTTGAAGCACGACTAACTGGTACTGTTTGCAGAGAAAATTTAAACTACTCTACCACTACTCCACCTCTAGTACTAGTAGTATAAAAAAGATATATAGGCTGGAGCTTCAGAGCTTTCTTGCTAAGGGCTGCCCACTTGCTTCTCACACTATCACCCTCTCTCCAGATCTAAAAAGACGGCCTCTCTCTCCCTCCTCACCGGTGGTCACAGATCCGCCGGGGAAGAAAAGGACGTGCAGTGTTGACGCACTCATCGTCGGCGAGCGAGGTCATGCACTGATGACAAGGCCGTCCTCTCAGACCTAGCGCCCACGCGGGATGGCCTCCATCCCCAAGCTCGCTGTCGTAGTGCGTGTGGAGGACGATGACCACGAGCGAAGCCACTTCCCGCCGACCCTCAGGTATGCTACCTCTTTTCGAACCATACCCTTGTTCTATTGCCCCATCTGCCATGTCGCTGCATGTGGATCTTTTTCCACTCCACCATCTTCCCAATTTGCTATCCTCTGCTCTGCTGGTCACGCAGACGAAAACCTTAATTTGCACTATTAAAGGAAACCCTACTTCATGCAGACTAATCCATGTCTGGGTTGAATAAGGAAAGGAAGGGAGACTGTACTGTCCAAGAGAGTAGGCATCGAACCCGCATCTAGGTTGAGAAGGGGAAATCAGTAGCTAAGGAACGAGTCTCGTGTCTCTTGGTTGAAGAGGGGTAGAAAGGCATGACAACGCAATAGAGAATGACCAAGTCAATCGGTTTATTGTCCTCACATAGGAAAAAGGTGGCTAAGCATAACAAAAATGGGACGTAATCCACATATGCTGCCTGGATATTTGTTGCTCTGGGCAACCATACCTCCCTCACCACTCTATGCATCCGTGGAGGTACATCGTACTGGTGCGCCCACTGTCCGAATGGGCCTCGCATGCTCTTAGTCTAACTTTTTTGCTATTAGTATAACGCCAGCAATCAAGTCAAGCAATGCTACTGCTAAAGTGATGCCACATTTAACTAATGCCGCACTCAGTCTAATGCCACCGATAAATTTAAGCAATGCCATTTAATGTCACTGGATTATTTCAGGGTTAGCTATTGATTGTGGATGTATTAACGATTTTTCAACTAAGGCATTCTAATGATGTTAAAAAAAACAGCCAGTATACCAACGATGAAACTTGTTACTACCTTCAGATTTTTGCACTGTTAATGCTTATAGATTACATACCTCACTTTCATGAGATAAGTTAATTTTTTTGTACAGTATCACCAAAATGCCAAGGCGCTGATGTCATTTTATTTTGGTTAAACTGCACAAAAAATTATGAAGACAAGAGGAAAGGTTAAGAGTGGGCACCTCCTCCTCCGGCTGTTCTCTTGATTCGTTCGATCAAGTTTTTATGTTTGATCGATTATCAAGATTGGGATAGCAATTTTTAAGGTCCCCCCGAGTTCGAAATGATATTTACCTTCGAGGTACATGGTTTGCAATTTTTTTATACTGTCATTAGTTAATAATGCTAGTTACCTTAGACTTTTGTATTTGGTTTAATGCTCATGCACAACTAGTATACCAATACTGAAACGTGTTACCTTTACATTTTGTATTGTTAATTCTTATAGAAATCTTCCAGTGCCAGAGTTTATTGAAATCTGTTAAGTAAAACCATTGTACTGTACCCTGTAATAAAATAACTACTCTACTGTTGCACTAGCCACTGGATTAGTGTATATTTGTAGTATTCGAAATTTCGAATGGTGTTGCATTAGCGTATGGACATAAATAAAGGGTGGCAAGCTTTCCCAGATATGTGCTCAAGAAAACTACTACCTGTTTTTCTAAATACTAGTAGACGTTTGGGTACTTTAAACTGAACCGCAAAAACCTCTTATATTAAGGAATAGAGGGTGTAGAGTTCACTCAAATTATCCCGGTAAAGCTAGTCACACCATTGTTAAAATTAATGTTCATTATGTTATCAGAGGAGGTCTGTAAGTTTGTCTCTAATGCCCGTCGACTACATACCTGACATCATGATGTAATGTTAAGTCATTTCCTTTTGTACAGTGTCACTGAATTGTCAAGGCGGTGATGGCATTTTATTTTAGTTGAACTGCACCAAATATGCTTAAAAGAAGAGGAAAGGTCAGGAATCGATCATTCTTTCAGAAAGAACTATATATGCCTTTCTGACATCAGCCTCTGTTGCCTTATTTATTCCTTCAAAAAGGTGGTTAGAAACAGTCTTGCTACCTTTTCCCATTAAGAAATTGGAATGCTTATATTTGTGAGTCTATGCTTCAACTAGTGCCACTTTTATAGTAATCACACTTTCAATATCTATGCAAACAGGGATGCTCGAGTTTAGTGGAACTGCACAAAAAGTCCAACTGGTTCAACATTAGGAGCATGTTTTCTCCCAAACCTTTATATCCAATTGGTGGCACTATGAGCTGTTCATTAAGAAGGTACATGGTTTGCTACTATCTTGCTACTCTTTTTGTACTGTCATTAGATAGTAATACTAGTGGTTTGCATGCGAATTTATTGGCAGGGTGGACCTACATTGGAGGTGCAGGGCATGATTCAATGACTGGATGCTCAATTTCGGTTGCATCGATTTCACCTCTTCCATCACTGCAAACATGGATATCCTTGGTCTAATGAATAATAGGCGCTATATTTCTGCTCTGAACAAGCAAATCAATTCAGTATGAAATTGTCTAGGCCAAAACATGATTGTATCAAATTGTCCAGTGCAAAACATGACAGATCTAAGCGGAAGAGACATGTTTAAACCGAAAATACAAGGTGGGTTATATGTTTACTAGCTGCTTGATATTTGTGCAGACAGAGATGTCTGCCCGTTGCTATTTAGCAAACACACAAAGTGACCGCAATTTTGGTTGAACTGCACAAGAGAATAGTATAGTCACTACATGCAGTGCCATTTGAAAATAGACACAGAAAGATTGGATAGTCACTTCATGGACTGCAGAAAAGTAGTACTGTACTATTTATTGGGCAACACTAGGTGCTTCATTGATTTGGTCTGATTATACAATGGGCATCATTTTGCCTAAGTTAAAGTTTGTATTCCGAAAATAGTCTCGCCGTGTGATCAAGGGAAGACCAAATCATATTGCAGTGGATGTTCCTCCATCATGTGTGGTTCATTCCCATGGTTCCAGCTATTGGTGAAACCACTTACGTTTGCAAGAGGAATTGTAGACTTCACAAACAAATTTGTCATTCAGTCTGTACTGAATGTTGGCCAAGAGAAGCATCCATGTTAGTAGGAAGAACATATGTTTTTTCTAGATCTTTGCTTTTGGAGCTACATATTTGTATATGATCTGTGCATCATTGAGATGCATTAACATGTTGATCTTATGTATGGGAATCATACTAGTTGGTTTTAGTTGTGGCTGATCTTTGCTTTTGGAGCTACATATTTGTATATAATCTGTGAATCATTGAGATGCATTAACAGTTCCTTATATCTGTTCGCTCAGTATTTTCAAGTTACCGATCGATCACTAGCTAGCCTACTAATGTGCTCCTGGCTGTTTTAGTTTCAACGCAAGATCCGAAGTGTCAGTTTTTTTTAATAGAAATGCCTACCTCTGAAGAAACTGACAAGCTGCTCTGAAGAAAATGCCATGCGAATCTGAAGAAACTGCTAGCAAAAACGTTTGCAAATGCCTTATCTCCCAGCTAAAGTTCATCAATTAATGCCCTCGGCTGCGACTCGTTGCATGCTGCTCCGCGTACTGGCTGCGAGCAATTTTGAGTGCCCGCATGCAGCCGGCCGTAATTAAGGCATCTAACTGATGCGAAAAAAGATGCACTTTAATTTTTGCGGGCCTTTTAAATCCGTGGAATCATTATTGACAAGGAGGGAGATGATTCGAGTGCACTTGTTCGACCGTAAGGCCGGCGTGCGACCCAGCACGGACGGGACGGGACGACACAGTTAGAATTTTAGTTTCTCTAATTTTCCACGGCAAGCTGGCGTGCTAAGCCATGCCTGCTTCATTATGCATTGAATTCCGATGACCGTCGCGCTACCTTCCGCTTATAAGTACTGTTTCTCGGCCTTCTATGGTAGCACCGTGACCCAACTCGCCCTATCCTCACAAGCCCCCACCGGCCCGACATTGCTCGCCACTTATCCTCGCTCTCGCCACGTCCGCCATGCCCCCGTCCGTCCGCGATAGGCGTGGCCGAAGGCGGTCACTGCCGGAACTAGTGTTCGGTTTTTCACCGGAAGGCAGACGGAGGGAGGAGGCATTCTATCGGTCTTTAGATGGAAATGCGGAGATCGAGGACTTGTTGGAGCGTGACCGCCTGGCGGAGGAGCAGGAGTTGTTGGAGCGCGACCGCTTGGCGGATGAGTAGCGTATCGCCGATTTGCGCCGCCAGCGGGACATGGAGCAGCAGCGCACCGACGCTCTGAGTCGCGAGCAGAGCGCCCGCAAGTGGGCCGACTACGTGGAGGCCGCGCCCGGCAAATAGCCCTGGAGGCTGTCGGGCACGCACGCGTTCGCGACGCCGATTTTTTTACTACCAGCTCGTCAAGTGGGTTTCCCGCTTAGAAGCCGAAGCTTCGGTGGACCACGCCGGCATGGAAAGGGCCAACGCGCGCGAGCAACGCGCCTTATCGCACCTCTGGCAAGTCCGAGGCGAGGCGGAGGACGCCGGTGCCGGCGTTTAGCGTGTACCGCAGATGGCGGCCAGCATCGTCTAGTTAGCTAAGAGTAAGTTAGTACTTGTACGCTACTAGAGTATTAGTGGAAGTAGATAGTTAACTTGGCTATGATGGTTGTCAACGTGGAAGTTCAGTACTCTATATGTGGATCAGACCTGTTACTTTGCTCTGAATGTTCAACTTTCCGTTTGAACATATGGAATGGGCTGTTATTTTTTAAATGGGTTGTATTTGTCCTCCACGGGTTTAGAGGCTGACTTGTGGGCCTACCAAGTTGACGCGTACACAACCAGGAGATGATTGTACGTGGAGAGGATGACAGCAGGGACCCGCCAAGGTCATGGCAGTATGCAAGCAAAGTGCCTCCTTATTTCAATCCAATAAAATAATGGCTCCTCGTAATGGATTTCTGACATCTGGGTTCCATGCCATTGTCAACGTAGTCAATAAACGAGAGAGTTGCACAACGAGCGGCTGACATCAGGGACCCAGCAGCTCGCCCAGTTATTTTTGTTTTGGGTTAATTTGATAAATGCCACTTCAAATCTGTTGTTTGTAAGAAATGCCATTGCAATTTCCAAACTTTGAAAAATGCCATTTCATGCCATCCCCAGTGGCATTTTTCGAAGTCTGGAGTGGCGTTTTTCAAAGTTTGGAAATTGCAGTGGCGTTTTCCAAAGATTGCAAAAATTGCAGTGGCATTTTTCAAAGTTTGGAAATTGCAGTGGCATTTTTATGAATCGCCATATTTGTTGTGGCATTTATCTAATCTGTTTTCGAGACGGAAGCAGGGTGTCAACTGGGCTGTGCGGGGCACTCTGGCATGTCTAGACAGCCTTCTCTTTTATGTTTACCACAGACCAGCCCAGTAGTTTTTTTTTCTGAAAATGGCTAGCCCTGTTTTTTTGTGATTTGCCAAGTAAGTCGCTTTGTCAGGCCTATTGGGCTGCAAAGCTTTCAAGACGAGGAGAGCTTCATTCGGCTGGACAAGAAAATGGCCTATCAGTAATGAGAAATGGGCTGTACATTTTTAAAACACATCAAACCGGCAATTACTTTCAATTTTCTTTTTTTCATTTCAAGATTTTAAATTGCATTAATTTTTATGCGTGGACAATTTGTTGGATTTTATATTGATATACATTTATTTTTAAAATCAGTTTGAATGTGACTCGAAATTTCGGGATTAAAAACAGTTCGGACCGCACCGAAATATGCAACATTTCGTATAATTTTTTAACCGTGGCCACAATATGGGCTGTAATGCTAACAAAAAGAATATGGGCTCCAAAAAAAACCTTCAGAATTAGCAAATGGGCTGTAAATTATTAGAAATAATGGCAGATGGGTTGTATGCTGTTTTCCACAGATTTGAGGCTTTCCTAAAAAAAAGGTTGACGCACAAGCAGTGACTGTTGGATGTCCATCCAACGGTCGTCGTGCTTCTTCAATCTCTGCTCTTCCTGCTCCAGCCGCTCAAACAAGCACCGGCGGGACTGCCTGCTCCCTCCTCCCCGCGGCCGGCTGTGCTGCCGCGCAGGCTTCACCGTCCCACCGTACTCCCATCGCTGGCCTAGCCATCCCTCTACTCACCCACACCTGTTGTTATTCTCCGGCGACGGCAGACGAACCAGTAAACCCTCGTATTGTCCTAATCCCCTCCGCGTGGGAAACAACTGCCGGGTCTTCGCTGCCTCCGTGTCGTTCACTTCCTAGGCCTCGCCGTCGTCCACCGCCCTGGTGCTCCCGGCGCGGCCTGGTCAACGTGGTCAACGAACGACATGCATCTGAAGTGGACTGTACGTGGAGAGGCTGACAGCTGGGTCCACGGCCGCACGCAAGGAAATGCCTGCTTATTACGCGCAAAATAATGATGCCTCCACCTGACATCTGGGACCCACCGGAAGGGCCTCTGTATTTCGCGAAAAAAACGTTACCGCCGCTGACAGCTCGGACCCACCAGCCATATCTTCGCACGCAAGGAAGTGCGTCCTTATTACGCACACAAAAATGAATACTCCCCCTGCTAGCTGGGACCCAGTATAGTGGCAGGCTGACTTGTGGGCCTACTAAGTTGACGGGGACGGAGGGCTTTGTCAACTTAGTCAATATGCACGATTCTAGCTCCAGTGACCGTATGATGTCCATCCAACGACCGTAGTGCTTCTTCAACCTCTGGTCTTGTTGCTCCAGCCGCCCAGAGCAGCGCCGGTCGTGCCGCATGCTCCTGCCTCCCGTGGCCGGCTGTGCTGCCGTGGAGAACTCACCGCCCCCTACTATTCCCACCGCTGGCCAGGCCCTGTGGCGACGGCAGCCTCACACCGCAGCCGAACCAGTGAACCCTCGTACTCCTCTCCGTGCGGGCTTCCACTGCCGCGTCTTCCCCAGCTCCGCGTCATCCCCTTCCTAGGCCACGCTGTCGTCCACCGCCCTGGTGCTCTCGGCGTGGCATGGTCAACGTGGTCAAGGAACGGCTTCCATCGGACGTGGACTGTACATGGAGAGGCTGACAGCTGGGTCCACAGCCGCAGCAAGGAAGTGCCTCCTTATTACGCGGAAAATAATTATTCCTCCACCTGACAGCGGGGAGCCACCGGACGGGCCACCGTATTTCGCGAAAAAAACGTTTCCCCCGGACTGCGGGGACCCACCAGCTACATCTTCGCACGCAAGGAAGTGCGTCCGGGCAAAAAAAAACGATTCGCCCCCTGACTGTTGGGACCCACCAGCTACATCTTCGCAGGCAAGGAAGTGCCTGACAGTCGGGACCCACCTAGTCGAACCGTACGTAGCATTGTCATTCTGGTCGCGAACGTGTACGTACATACTGGTTGATGTAGAGGCGCGCACGTGTCGTAGTAGAGGCGCGCACGTAGCATGTACACGTACGTACAACGGCCAGTGTGCAAGAAAGAAAATACGGCCACGTACGTACATACGGGCAGGGTCTCGAACGCCTACTCGCGCATATGTACGGCCAGGACTCGTGTACATGGCTGGGTCGGAACGGAGAAACAACGTCATCGTCGTGTTCATGGGGAGCCAACCGGCTGGGTCGAAACGGAATGCGTCGTCGTGTTCATCAGGAGGGCTTGGACGGAACAGCCGATGGAAACGAGGCCTGGCGTACCGCAGAACGGAGGAAACGGCCTTGTGTTCGACCGGCCACGTTTGAAACGGGATCCTGTTCATCGGGAGGGGTCTGGCGTACTGCAAAACGGAGGAAACGGACCTCCTACGGTCGAAACGGGGGTCCTGTTGATCGGGAGGGGTGTGGCGTACCGCAAAACGGAGGAAACATACTTGTGTTGGAGCGCTAAGGTTGAAACGGGGGTCATGTTCATCGGGAGGGGTGTGGCGTACCGCAAAACGGGACTCCACGGGACACTGTTCATCTCCACCGTCGACCCCCTCCAGCCTCCACAGGCGACTGTTCATCCACCGTCGACCTCCTCCAGCCTCCACCTGCGACTGTTCATCCACGGGCTCCTATTCATCCAGCCTCCACCACGCGCTACTCCACCGGCTACTGTTCAGCCAGCCCTCTCCACGGGCTCCTATTCAACCACCCCTCCACGGGCTACTGTTCATCCAGCCCTCCACCGTCTACTGTTCATTCTGCCTTCCACGGGGTGGTCCTGTTCATCCTGCCCTCCACGGGGTCCTGTTCATCCAGCCCCAACCGGCTCGATCGATCGGGGTCCTGTTCATCCAGAGGCAACACCACGGGGTCCTGTTCATCCACCCCACCGGGAACTGTTCATCCAAACCCCCCAGCAACGCTCACTGTTCATCCAGAGGCAGCATCGATCAGCTTCAGTTAGCAGCAGTAGCGAAGGAATCGCTCGATCGGGTTCAGTTAACAGCCATCGATCGATCTTCGGGTTCAGTAACGCGTAGCCTGCAGTGCAATCACTCGGGTTCAGTTACAGCCCAACGCCTCGCTCGGGTTCAGTTAGAGCCAACGCCTCGCACACACGCGCGTACGTGTACGAGAGAAACGCGCATCGCTCGGCCCCCGACCTCCCACCGTAACCGGGAACTCCCTGAAATTTTCCTCGCCCTCGCTTCTACCACGGTTTTTTCCGTCATGGACGGCCCAAAGAATGTCATTCAGCTGCGTCTCCGGCCCGCCCAGGATGAAAAGCCCATTTTCTGTCATGATTTTTTGTCATAGAAGTAGGAGTCCACCACATCTATGATGATACCGAGTTTTGTCACAATTATCGTCATAGAAGTGTCATATGTATGACAGAACAATATTTCGTTCGGCCCAAAATGTCACGGATGTGTCTTTTTTTGTAGTGCGACCCCCATCCTCCTCCTCCTTCCACATCCCACATGCCCCGACCGCCGGCGCGAGCGTGACACCTTCCACCCAAATCACCGACCCCTCCACTAAATAAGCGCTGGCCTAAGCCATGGTGCACGCAGTATAGCCAGGGCCTCAAGGAGCATTTGGCAGCGGAGAAGCAAATCGCGGCCGCACGCACGGATGAGGTCGCGATGGCTGCCATTCGTGCCGACCCCCAGATCTTGAAGGAGCACCTTGCCATTTGCTAGCTACGCCGGTTAAGCATGCTCGGTTTACCCGTTGTGTGTGCTGCTCCTGCCTTTCCTTCACAAATTCTAGTGAATTGTGCTATCTAATTTTACCATGCAATCTGTTGCTCTAGTGTACATGTTCTATATGTCATGCAGTGTGGTGCTAACTTATTAACTGTTTGTTTAATTAGTTGTCATCTTTGGTTAACTGTTTCGTTCAATTATGCAAATGTGATGTTCAATTCTTCAGGCTGCAATTTTGTATCGTCTTCCATATGAGAAATAAATCGAATTTATCTTTACAAAATTGTGGGTGCATTCTGTTATTGTATACCATCTGAGCAATAAATTGAATTTGGTTGTGGTAAATACATGAGAAACAAATATAGTTGCTACAATTGGCTGTAGTTAAATGTTTGGTTAACTGCCTGATCTTCTATTAGGAGTATGTTATATTGTGCAATGTGGTGCTCAGTTAATGTTTGGTTCATTTGTTGTGGTGTTTAGTTAACTGCTTGGTTCAATTCTGCAATGAGATGTCCAATTGTCGGGGGTAGAATTTTGTATTGTTGTGCATGTGAGGAATAAATCGAATTTGGTTGCACTTAATACATGAGAAACATATACAAGTGCTATATTTCCTAGTTCTTAATCATGTTTGGTTTGGGTAAATGGGTTTTCCATATGGCTTGAATTAATCTGCAATGTGCTTATTTTTCATCAACATATTTTACTGATAGCATGCGAACCCTTATTTAACCTGATGACTAACTACCTTATATGTGTTGCATGGAAATAGTGGGAAGCACTGAGTTTTACAATCGAGGTTAGCACGTGCATGGTACATTGTCTAATAGCACATTATTGTGCAATTGTGGGAACCACTCTAATATTTTGGTTCTTAAGAATCTGGTCTTGCACATGTTGGTCCTGCTGTCAGAGGTTTTGACCCACTGTTCGACCATTTTTGCATCTGGGGAAATGAGTTGTCCATGAATATCAATCAAATCAAGAAACTCAGAAAGATTGTTAGGATAAACAAATTAGCGACAAAAAACAACAAGATCTTTGTCTACACAATGAAGAAGACATCAGTTCACTACAAGATGGTACTAACTATTATACCTTCCATTTTTTATTCCTTTGCCCCATTTCCAATATAGAGAAGATATTTATGCACATCCTTGTTTCCAGGCCTTTTCAAAGCAGTTCACTGATGATTACCTCTCAAACCACCTCTATGGTCAGGAGGCGAGGAAGGTTTTCATAGAACACCCATGGTTCAATATTGAAGTGTTCCTGAAGAGGACGTAGGACGGACGGTCAATCATCCACAGGCACTGGCCTAAAGTTGCAAAGACCTTAAACATGAATGAAGGCTCAATATTCACCTTCCGCTTCAGCAGTTTTCCAGATGAGATGCATCTGTCTATATACCTTCTATGATGCTAATTTCGAAAGGTTCTACATGTTGCATGTGGAACTTGCTGCTGGTGCAGTTGTGTAATGGGGTAGTTGAGTGCTGAAGCTATATCATGTTGTACTCTGATGTATTTCAATTATGAAATTCTGCTTCCTTAATATGGAAATGAAATATATTGTGTGCTTAATATGAAATGTCAATTAGATTAATAAATGGATTATGAATAATCGAATAATTAGCCTACTAATGGCGAATTTGCCTGCCAATTGGGTTTTGCTATTGCAAACGGTTGTTGAAAAAATACCGTGGGCGATGACCTCAGGCAACGCACACAGTTTCTAGGCATAAACCGTGTTGGATCAATGAACAATCACACATGACTTTCTCTTGAAAACTCTTTGCGTTAGGCCAGCTTGCGCAAATGTTTAGCACATAAAAACTGTGTGTGATGGACAGCCTTTGCCACACAGTTTCTTCTACGGACCGTGTGTGATACATTCAATAACGCAAATGATTTAACGGGAAAAATTGTGTGTGATGTACCTGTGAACGGAAACGTTTTCCTTGGAGCGACTGTGTGGGATGTGCATACGAACGGAAACGTTTAGCGGGGACTAACTGTATGGGATGTACTTGCGACCAGAAACAATATCGCCGTATAATTGTATTTTTAGCTCTACTGTACGTATTTCCGTATTTGAGCGCTCGCCGGTCACACACGACCTCATTTTGCCGAACGTGTGTGCCAGGAGGGCATATCCCCGACGGTTTCTGGGTCGTGTGGGAAGGACCCCCCTATCGCCCACACTCACTTGGCGACGGTTCCAAATGCCATCATGGAAAGGGGTTAAAACCCATTTGTTTAGGACCGACGCGAACCAGTGCAGTTCATTCCCAAAATGACATCCAACTTAGCAGACTCAATGACTATCAAAGTGGTTTGAAATCGGACCCCCTTAATATCAATTTCCAAATTCGGACAGACCAAATTGCTTTTGAGTACGGATCCTGGGAACTGAACCAGCATACTTTTTTACAAAAGCGAGGAAGGAAACTAGTTTTGGGCAACGAAACTTTGAGAAACAAAAGAGTGGGAAGCCCCAGAGTCGAATAAAATTATTGCAGGTATGCTATTAACAGATAACATACCAATGACGACTTTGGGGTTTTCCTGAGCCTCGTCCGTGGAGAGGTGTTGAACTTTCCCTTGGACGATCTGTTGGGTATGATATGGCCCCATGTGATTGAGTTGAAGCCGGAACGGGGCATTTGACTTCTTGGGACACTGCGTGTCATAATGTTCGGTCTGTCCACAACTAAAGCAGGCGCCGTTGCGCTGTCGCTCCTCATGTACTGGACTGGTCACGACATTCTTGACATGAGTAGTGGTCTTGTTCACATTCTGCTGCCAATTGGGTTTGTGCTCCACTTGAGTCTGTTGCTAGGTACGAGCCTTCTGTTTATGCTTGTGGTCACTATTTGTGGGTCAGTTGTCTGGCACAGGCTTGTATTCTCTTTCTGCGATGAGGGCCTTATTTACCAGAGACTGAAAATCTGGAAAGTCAAGCATGCAGAGAGCACTCCTTAGGTGTTGATTTAATCCTCCAAGGAACTCGTCGACCTTTCTTTCTTCCGTGGCCACATCATAAAGGGAATAACGGGCCAGATGGTTGAACTTGTGCAAATATTCACTTACTGACAGACTTCCTCGAGTGAGACCAAGAAATTCGCTTTGCTTGACCTTCATGATACCAGCTCGAATATGATACTTGAGAAATTGGTCCTTGAAATTCGTCCACGCAATTTCTTCTCCCGCGGGCCATAGAGCTTTAGCATTATCCACCATATAGCAGTGGATCCTTCAAGATAGTGGGTAGCGAACGGAACCTTGTCAGCTTCTTCAGTGCGAGCAATTTTAAGTTTCTTCTCAATGGTTCGTAATCAATCGTCTGCTTCCAAACGGTCAACCACTTGACTGAAACTGGGAGGCTTAGTCCATTGAAAATCTGACAGCTTGGAGTGATGGCCATTTTGATTCCCATTCTGCCCAACCATGGCTTGCACACTTTTTAACAGCTCAATCAGATCATTGTTCCTTCTTTCCTCAAACATGCGCATAATTTGTTCAGTGGAGGGTGGATTTGGCGGTGGAGGCGGTGGCTGCGGATACGGCTCGGGGGATTGTCCTGCCTGTCTTGCTGAGCGATGAACAGGGACATCCTCACTAGCCTGCGTGCTGCTACCTCCCTGCATCATCCTACTGTTTATTTTTCCCAATAAGAGCAACCGCGATGAAAAACATCCAAACGTGGGAAGAAAAGACAGCGACAAACCCTAAAGAATGAAACGAATAAACCAAGCAAGACGGCGATTGAATAAAAAGTTCCAACATAATTATACATAGACTCATACATGAAAGATAACATCATGATTGGTGCGACTACTAGCATACATGCAACGATACACCATGGCTCATACAACTACATCCGTACATCACATGACCACTGCGGATACTCAGACGCTCTAGGAGTCTGCCGGTGCTACCGGATCCTCTCCTGAGTCGGACCCAGATCCTGAACTGACAATGACAACCGAGACCTCCGGGTTAGAGGTAACACAACGACACTGCCTCGAGGGCTCTCCCTCAGGGGTAGGCGCGGGATGAGAAGGGATCATGGGAGCTGCGGGGGTAGCAAGAAGAGACGCCCACCCAGCAGGAGCACTATGTGGGTTCACTGTCGAGGTGCCCAAGCTACTCGGGGGAGTAACCGAAAAATAGGCGAGCTAGAATTGGGCACAATATAAGGAGTAAATCCCATAGAGGGTGGAGTAGGGTAGGATCTAGTGGTGGCTAAAGCAGAACGAGCACGATTCAGCTCTCGAGCCAACTCGTGAATCAAAAGATAACTAGCAGTGATATATCGAGAATGGTGGCTAGTGTCACTATCAGACGGCGGATCAACGGAATGAAAGCGAACACGACCATCATCGTGCAAAGAGGGGTAGAAACGAAAACATGGATGGTTCTGCATCTGAGCTTCTTTATAGCATAACTCAACAAGAATCTCGAATGCAGCATACCGGACGGCCTGAGCGGCGGTGGATGCATAACCACTCTGAGAGGTACGAGTGTAAGACACTACTAGGAAAAGGGCTGCTAGTGGCGCACCTGTTTTGCCTACTAATGGCGCACTACAGGTGCGCCCCTAGCACCACGCCATTAGATTTTATTACTAATGGCGCACCACAGGTGCGCCATTAGTATACCAGATACTAATGGCGCACCATGTAGTGCGCCATTAGTACACCCTATGGTGCGCCATTAGAATGCCTCCCAGGGGGGCATATTTAACCATGTCTCTGGCTTACTAATGGCGCACTGCTTGCTGATGCGCCACTAGTATGCATTTTGCAGTGCGCCACTAAAGTTTTGGGTGGTGCGCCACTAGTATGAATATTAGGGATTAATTTTTTTTCTTTTCTGATATTTGCACAAGTTACAAAACATATTACTGCATAGAATATAGACAACACAACATATAACAATAGAGTTATCGAATACAATAGAAGATTAGTCTCCGAATACAGTTCATCATATTAGTCTCCGAATTCAAAAGATCGACAAAGTTAGAACATTACAAGTCTCGAAACCGCGAGTAGCGAGTTTGTCTTCACATTACAAGTCGATATCGATCATCTAAACTACCATCACATAGAAGAGAGCTGCGGTCATCACGATTAGCATCATCGCGATGAAACTGGTCTTCATCCGGTTCCTCCTCCGCTCCCTCCTCTCTCCCGCTAGATAGCGCGTGTATCTAGCTTCCGCCTCCGCACTAGGGGTTGTGCAGTCAGGATGGGTGTCTTCCGCGGCGTCCTCATAGCAGTGAGGTTCTTCCTCCATCTCCTGGGACAGCTCCCAGAATGCCTTGCCGCCCGAACCACCGGCCTCATCATTGTGGGCCATGTTTCGCTCTAAATAGGAAAAAAGTTTGGTCAAAAAGTTGGTTATTGTCAAGGAACAAGATCTTGGTCTCATCATTTAGGGTTTGTCGACACCGAGGCATCCTAAAAGCTAAGCTTTTATCAATTAGGGTTTGTCGACGCCGAGGCACCCTAAAAGCCTAAGCTTTCATCATTTAGGTTTTTATCGACACCGAGGCACTCTAATAGCCAAGGTTTTATAATTTTGGGTTTGTCGACGCTGAGGCACCCTAAATGCTAAGTTAAGTTTTCATCATTTATAGTTTATCGATGCCGAGGGAACCTAGGTTGACTGATATATATGGGTATCTTCTAATAATATACCCTATCAAGAAAAGGGAAGGAGAATTCTAAGTTGGGCCTAATTTTTCGTAAATGGAGTTCTTCTCTTGAACGGACGTCCTTTAGGTAGGGTGGTCCTGCTTCTTCTTGTGGTGTATGCTGGTACTTCATCGTCGTCGTCATGTTCCATCTTCGGGTCGCCGTACTTGTCGAAGTCTTGCTCATTGGCGAATCCATCCATTCCGATGATCTTCCTTTTGCCTCTCCTCACGACAACACGACTGGGCTTTGACGGGTCGGTAATGAAGAAGCATTGGTCCACTTGGGAAGCCAGTACCCATGGCTCATTTTTCGCGGTGACGTTTGCGCCCGCGGTCTTCGATTTGGCTTCGGGTATAACCATGGTGGTGAAATACCGGTCTTCTTTTAGGACGCTCTTGGCCCATCTGACACGGAACATCGGGACCTTCTCTCCAGCGTAGCTCAGCTCCCAGATCACGTCGATCCTTCCGTAGTATCTGTCCTTGTCATTACCGGTGTAGGATTCCATCGTTACCCCGGAGTTCTGATAACCATCGCTCTTCATGTCCTTTCCCTCGGTGTAGAATGTGTAGCCGTTGATATCGTACGCCTCATACGTCATCAGGTTGTGCTCGGCGCCCTGTGACAAGGCGAATATGAGTTGTTCTTCCGCGGAAGAATCCTCATGTAAAGGGTACGACAAAAGCTTCTGCTTGAACCAACGCGTGAAACATGAGTTGTACTCTTTGATTATATCTCCGTCCGTCCTCTGTTGGCCTCGGTCATTGTACGTCTTCTCAATAAAGGTTTTGTGCTCTACCACCCAAGGATCGACCACGTCTATGTGTTGTAGCGCGAGTAGGTTTGCTCTTTCAAAGTCGGCGAGTCGACCCTCGAAGTCGACATGCATTTCGCGGCGACCCTCACGGTGACCCCATCTAGCGAGCCTGCCGAGGTGCCTGTTGGCGGGCAGACCAACGGGGTTCTCGATGCCTAGATAATTCGTGCAGTAGGAGATGCACTCTTTGGTCAGAAAGCCCCTGGCTATGCTTCCCTCTGGACGTGACATGTTGCGAACGTATCCTTTGATGACACCATTCATCCTTTCGAACGGCATCATGCTGCGCAGGAACGTCGGCCCGAGTTGGATGATATCCTCCACGATATGGACCAGCAGATGCACCATAACATCGAAGAATGCGGGCGGGAAGTACATCTCAAGCTCGCATAGTATCACCACGATCTCTTCCTGTAGCCTTCTGAGTTGCCTCACGCCAACCGACTTCCGAGAGATGACGTCGAAGAAGTTGCATAGGCCAAATAGCGTTTCACGGACGTGCACGTCCGTGATCCCACGGATTGCAACTGGAAGTATCTGCGTCATCAGCACGTGAAAATCGTGAGACTTCATCCCGCTAAACTTCTGCTTCGCTGAGTCTAGGTATCTGCTTATATTCCCCGCATAACCGTAAGGAAGTTTTACTTCTACGAGGCAGGTGAAAAACTGATCGATCTCCTCCTAACTTAGAGTGAAGCACGCGGGAGGGAAGTCATTTCCGGTATTCTTGGCCTTTTTGCCTTTGCGACGACTTTCCGTGTCCTGCTTCACCTCATCATCATCATCATTAGCGTGAAGCTCCTCCTTGATGCCCATTGATTTCAAGTCTGCCCTTGCTTTCGGCCCATCTTTGGTCCTCTCCGGCATGTTGAGCAGGGTACCAAGCAGACTCTCGCACACGTTCTTCGTGATATGCATGACATCAAGGCTGTGAGGCACACGGTGGATCTTCCAGTACGGCAAGTCCCAGAAAACAGACCTCGTTTTCCATACCTTCAACAGCGGCTCTTGCGCCTTTCGCTTCTTTCCCGGCTCTGGTGCCTTTTGCTTCTTTCCCGACAGTGGGCAATCTTTCCAATTTTTCAACAGCTCGTCTATTTCCTCGCCACTCCTCGTACGCGGGCGTCTTCGGGTTTCGGTTTCACCATCGAACAGATCCTTGCGTTTCCTCCATGAGTCATCGTCGCGAAGCCACCTTCGATGTCCCATGAACACGGTTTTCGAAGACCCGGGATCTCTATCTAGCTGGCGATAAGTTCTGTCATCCATGCACCTGACGCATCCAGTCCGTGGACCACCTGCCGAGCGACATATCCGTAACCGGGATAGTCGTGCACCGTCGTGAGCAGTGCGGCTCTCATAGGGAAATATTCTTTCTCTGCGGTGTCCCACGTATTGGCTGGCATTTTCCACAGCGTGTCTAGCTCCTCTTTCAGCAGCCCCAGATACAGATTGATGTCGTTCCCTGGTTGTTTCGGCCCTTCAATTAGCATACTCATGTGAATGTACTTCCTCTTCATGCACAACCAGGGGGAAGGTTGTACATCCACTCAAACACAGGCCAGGTGCTACGTGTGCTTCTCTGGCTGCCAAACGGATTGATTCCATCGGTGCTCGCGCCCAGCACGATGTTCCTTCGATCGTTCCCAAATTCTGGGTGTTCGAAGTTCAACGCTTGCCACTGGCTCCCATCCTTAGGGTGACTCAGCATCTTGTCTTTTTTATTTATCTCCGGATCATTTGCGTCATCTTCTCACTTCTTCTCCTCCCTATCCGCGTGCCAACGCAAGAGCTTTGCTACCTTTGGGTCCGTGAAATACCGCTGCAGACGAGGAGTGATCGGAAAGTACCACACCACTTTTCGAGGAGCTTTCTTCCTCTTCTTGTATCGAGTGACGCCGCACAGCGGACATATGGTAGACTCCGCGTGCTCGTCCTGATAAATGATGCAATTGTTCATGCACACATGGTATTTCACGTGCGGTAAATCCAGAGGACACACGATTTTCTTCGCCTCCTCAAAACTGGTCGGGCACTTTTTCCCCTTGGGAAGACGTTCGTGCCAGAATGACATGTTCTCGTTGAAGCATGCGTCGGTCATTTTGTGTTTTACCTTCATCTCCAGAGCCATGAGCGTTACTTTCAGGCGGGTATCCTCAGGCCTTCATCCTTCATACAATGGAGTAACCGCGTCTATCTCCAGTTGATCCAGCTTGGCTTTCTCTCGGACGGCAGCTCTTTCGTTATCCGTCTGCTTGAGAAGCAGCTCTTGAATATGAGGGTCCTGCACCCAGCCCATCGATGGTCCATCATCGTCTGCTCCGGCATCTTCATCTTCATGATCATGCCCTTCGTCTGCTCCGGCATCTTCCTCATCATCATGTCCGGCATCTTCTACATGATGACTGTGTACTGCATCTACTTCGTGATCATGTCCTGGAGATTCTTCGTCTTCTCGCCCGCCCTCGCCGCGGTTGTCTTGCTGCCCTTCCTCATTTCTTGCCGGCTGGCCCCCATGGACGACTTCATAATCATCTTCATCACCTTGCCACTGATAGACATCCATGAAACCACGCAAGAGCAGGTGGTCCCGCAGCTGTACAGAATCCGGGTCCATAAGGCTCCTCAGCTTGCATCTTCGACACGGACATCTTATCTCCGTCTCGTTCTTTTGAAGCATCTCGGCCTTCCTTTGGTCATCGTGCGGACCATGGTCGCCTACGGGGTAGAGCAAAACGATATTTTAGAACGAAGAAAAAATTTGGCATGACTTTGCCTAAAAATAGGACCAAAAAGAATGCATAGTGCCAAAATTCTCGCCGAAAAGGAAATGACTCAACATTCCGGCAAAATATTGGCAACCATCGCATTTCAAATACCGGTACCTGCAAACACAAACATATATGCAACACCACAAACATATGCAACACCACAAACATACATAGATCTAGCTAGGCCATAAAAAGTGCATGTGCACATTGTTGGAGGGAGAAAAAAGTAGATCTACAACATAAAGAAAGCTTTCCCCTTACTTACCTATCAAAAAAGGTAATTTAACCACTTAATTTGGATGAATCTATGGTGCAAATGAGGTGAGGAGGAGGAGGCAGCCGAGACAAGCTTGGATGAGGAGGTGGAGAGAATGAAGTGGGGAAAGTTAGTGTGTAGGTGGCTATCCAAAATATCTAGCTGGTCCCAGGTTACTAATGGCGCACCACCAACAAATGCGCCATTAGTAACTCTGGTTACTATTGGCGCACCAGCGGGCGGTGCGCCATTAGTACTTTTGCAAAAAAAATTGATAGTAGTGGCGCACGGGGTGACTGGTGCGCCATTACTAGTTAAAACTAGTAATGGCGCACTGTGCCAAGGTGCGCCATTAGTATTTTTCGAAAAAAGGAAAAAAAATAGTAGTGGCGCACTATGGTTGCGGTGTGCCCTTAGTGTGATAGACACTAATGGCGCACCAGCACACGGTGCGCCATTAGGATTTTTGAAAAAAAGAAAAAAATTGTTAGTAGTGGCGCACCATGGTTGTGGTGCGCCATTAGTGTCTATCACACTAATGGCGCACCAGCACACGGTGCGCCACTGCTATATAGGAGTGGCGCACCGCATGTTTGGTGCGCCATTAGTGTGCATATTGTCTATAACGCTTTTCCTAGGAGTGAGAGCCTGTTGACGAACTGGTGCGCAGGGTAACCACGGCGTGATACTCATACACGGAGTCGGCTAGACGCTCCCAGTACACCCGATATGCTGAGTCGTCACCGTGAGGGTACAGTCGACGCCACACGCTACGAAGAAGATGCGGTGAGGTGTACGGCATGAGCTGCAACTGACACGGATACGGCACCGGAGCCATCTACACTCACAACCATTAGTGGGTTAGAAATAAAAATATAACGAATGCACGCAATGCAACAATCAGCTATAAACACTACCGGCACTCAACTTTTATTCTAACTAGCGTCAAGCTAACACGTCAGTAGTCTAGCGTGTCCTACAGTCAGCGCGGCTCTGATACCAAGCGTTGTGGAACCCCGGCTCAGAGCGACCTGTTTACCTTGCATTGCCAACCGAAAGATCATGTCTTCTAGCAAGACACAACATCTTGGTACAGAAATCACCACTTTATTGAAACTAGCGGAAGCATACAGTGACTACATCAAGTTGCAAGGCCAAGCGGCACACTCAGTGCGGCTGAACAATATGTACATTATTTAGTGAACATAAAGGGTCCTCGAGCATGACATCTATGTGGCAGCGGAACAACGACGTAGCGGGACTCCATAGCACAGGGACACCGATGTGGACACGGTCTAGACACGGCAGCACTCCGATCCAGTTAGACTTTCCTGAAATCTGGCATAACACGCCAGTACAGTACATTGAATATACTTGCAAGCTCACAGCAAACTGAACCATAATGACAAACAACATCATGACATTTAATCAAGTCAAATGCAAACAACACCATGCTACTCATGCAGTGAAACCAAACTTGTTCATCGAGTCACTCGGACTCCCTTACCAACAGGTTGCCTCGCAACCGAACAGTGCTCACGACGAAGCACGAACGGAACCATACTTGGTTCAACTGGTTACCTCGTAACCAACAGTGACCACTCTCGGATCACAAATGATACCGCAAAAGTCAGTCTCACTAACATCATCATAATCCAACCAGTGCAATGCAAATTACTTAGTGTGCAAGATTTATTATTAAAAGTTAATCCACTATGTGACTTACTTACAAACTGGGCCCTTATCTGCGGGCGCGGTTATCGATAGATTAATACACTCTGCAGAGGTAGCACACTACCCACACTACGGAGTCCATGGCCTCGCACTCCCATTCGGGTGGACCAACGGCATTCCGACAGAACTCTCCCATTGCCATGACACTCTTACGGCTAGTCCGAGGAACTCCCCACTGGGCTTAGTCCTGGGTGACCCAGCCTACCAAAGGCAAAACTACCACCGTCGTGGCAAATAAACAGTCCCAAACGGGGACACGGTACCATAACAACACGGGTCTACAAGATTATGTCTGCTTACCGGGCCAGGGTAAAGCATGCCCATGACCTCCACTCATTGGAGGCACCGGCAAAAGGCATGACAACGGACGACTAACGGCCTCCCCATAAAGGCAAATGTGGTTGCACTTGTCAGCCCGATTCAGTGGCACGATGACCCGACCAACTTTATGTTCAAGTACAATTATCTTCAGGTTTAACTTGAAATAAAATGCTCGTGTCAATATATGCCATGCTTATGCAACCATATATTATGCATCAGATATCACAACAGATCAACTTCATTCAAAGTTCTAGTTGCACCAACTTTACTTTCAACATTTTTGGTTCTTTCTTACTTGTTATTTATACTCACCACTTTAGTTGGCATTAATCAAATAAAATTTATCTTAGCATGTATATGCAGAAAATATAAGACCGATAATCATATCACCATAGTCATGACAAATTTACTTAGATCAGCTACTCAAGTTATATCTCAGTAGCTCAAGCATTCACTTCTGTTAACTAAGCATTTTGATCATGACAACCTAAATAACACAAGCATCATTTAGTTTAATCTATATGCAATGAATAACATAATAATTCAAGTAGAAAATCATGAGTATTGCAAAGACACCATGATAATGTTGTTGTGGCTTGCCTTAGTGTAGAGGAGCTTCACACTCCTCCTGAATGCCTTCAAGACAAGCTTCACCTTCTGAAAATAATTCAAATGACAAAAACAAAATATCAAGAACACTTCTGAAAATTACCAGAAATTCTAGGCAGCAAGGAAAAATCCCATCTTGGGTGCGCTGCTAGGATTTGCCAGTAAGAACAGAATACAAAAAGAATCAACTCATTTCGAGTTGTAGAATAAGAGTTATAGCTGGTCAAAGTTCTGGTCAAATTTGAATTAAAAAGAAAAACCAAGGGGGTGACGTCGAAGCGCGTAAACCGCCTGGGCGCCAGCACTCATACCGCTTCGGCCATGGCCTGAGTGGCTGACAGCAGGCCCCAGCGACCAGGTCGGAGGGAGAGAGAGAGGGAAACAGAGCACGGCGAGGCTCCGCCGGTGCTCATGCCGGCGAGGATGGCTCCTTGGCCAGATCCAACGGGATGGGATTGGAGAGGAGATCGTGACGGACCTTCCCGTACCCATAGTGTGGCTAGGGGCGGCGACGGGCGGGGTTTGTCGGAGTTAGCAATTCCAGCGAGGCAGGGCCGGTCCAGCAGCTCCAACGCCACCAGCTCGCACCAGTGCACGGACGGGCTGCGGCTTCCTATGGGGTTGTGGAGGTGTGGTGAAGGTGAGTGTGAAAAGAAACGAGCTCGGGAGGGTGCTATATATAGGCGAGGCTGAGGCAGGGATCGAGAGTTCGCCGGAGCTCTCTGGAGTGTCGCCCGGCGACGAATGGTGTCAGTGAGAGAGGGGGAAGATGCCACAGATCACGCGGATGTTGTAGACAAGCAGCGACGAGCACAGGAGTGCGGTACGCGACAAGCACAGGAGCACGAACGCACTGTTGCCTTACCCGCGGCGTGCCCATGCTCGCTGCGACGAGCTCTGGCGTCGTCGAGCGCCAGGATGGAGTTATGGAGGTGCTAACGAAGATGGGGGCGCGGTTTGTCAAGGTGCAGCGGTCGTGGCAGCGAGCACGCGCGCAATAGAGGCGCTGGTGCAACGCAGAGCACGTCGACCGCATGCCAACCCCCTTGGACAAACGTGGTCATCGCGTGAACTTTGGCATCAGGCTGAGCTAAGCGCAAACACTATGTTTGGCTGCTAGTCCTTAATGTTTTTGGTCGTTTTGCACGATTGGTTGGGTCACAGGTGAACTGTGGGAGTGGCTTTCTTCCTGGCAAGTTTCTGGATAGAAACTTGTGAGCTTCACTGAGAAAATTTAGTGAGGATTAAAGGATGTGCTTAGGGGTTTAGTAATCTCTTAGGAGGGTAATCCAGCTCAGAAAAGATCAGCCCCAAAAGATCAAGAAAAAATATACTTGCTGTACAAAGGGGTCATTCTGTCCAGAACAGAAATGATTTTTTAGTAGCAAAAATATTACAAAAAGTTATGCAATCTTTTTTCTCAGGAAGTTGCCCTAGGGTTCAAAGAATATTTGGCAATTTTCTCAGATTTTGGTGGGCAAAGAAAATGGGGGTTGCTTTGGAGCATAATTCTCTGAAGTGATTATCAGGGAAGAAAATGAATATTTTTCTTTTATGAAAAATATTCCTTGGGCTTTTAATGGAGTTTTTCAGAGAAGGAAAAGTGAATTGGAGGTGGATGAGTCACTTGGGTGAAAATCAAGGGTAGGCCCAAGTGTTCAAGTCCATTTGAAATGATTCAAAACTCCAAATCAAAGCAAATGCAAATGAAAGTCCGGAAAAAAGGGAGAAGGCAAATCCAGGCTGTCACAGGCTCCGGTGATCGAACAATGGAGGAGGAAGGACATGATCATGATGGCTCCGGTGACCGAATGCCGGTGGAAGAAGGAGATCGTGATGACGGCTTTGGTGACCAAACGGAGGAGGGAGCTGTTGCAAAGTCCGGTGAGGTATATATATTAATTAAGGTTGTGCTGACTAGCTAATTGATGCATTAATTGTTTTGGTGTGTACATTTATTAACTCTTCTTTCTTCTTTTATAGCCCACCGGATCGAGCCAAACTTGGTAACGAGACGAGGCCCGAAGAAAAGGTTGCGCCAGGATGAAAGGTTCACGATCACAGCAATCTCGGATGCTGGCCAACTGATTGAGCCCAGGCGGACAAAGGAAGCATTTTCTGCTCAGTGCGGGGCTATTGTTAGGGACATGATCCCGATCAGCATCCAGCTATGAAATAAGCCTAAGAACGAAGACCCTTGATGACCCACAAGTATAGGGGATCTATCGTAGTCCTTTCGATAAGTAAGAGTGTCGAACCCAACGAGGAGCAGAAGGAAATGATAAGCGGTTTTTAGCAAGGTATTCTCTGCAAGCACTGAAATTATAGGTAACAGAAAGTTTTGTGATAAGATAATTTGTAACGAGCAACAAGTAACAAAAGTAAATAAAGTGCAGCAAGGTGGCCCAATCCTTTTTGTAGCAAAGGACAAGCCTGGACAAACTCCTATATAGAGAAAAGCGCTCCCGAGGACACATGGGAATTATCGTCAAGCTAGTTTTCATCACGTTCATATGATTCGCGTTCGATACTTTGATAATGCGATATGTGGGTGGACCGGTGCTTGGGTGCTACCCTTACTTGGACAAGCATCCCACTTAGGATTTGCCCCTATTGCAAGCATCCGCAACTACAAAAGAAGTATTAAGGTAAACCTAACCATAGCATGCAACATGTGGATCAAAATCAGCCCCTCACGAAGCAACGCATAAACTAGGGTTTAAGCTTCTGTCACTCTAGCAACCCATCATCTACTTATTACTTCCCAATGCCTTCCTCTGTGCCCAAACAATGGTGAAGTGTCATGTAGTCGACGTTCACATAACACCACTAGAGGATAGACAACATACATCTCATCAAAATATCGAACGAATACCAAATTCACATGACTACTAATAGCAAGACTTCTCCCATGTCCTCAGGAACAAACGTAACTACTCACAAAGCATATTCATGTTCATAATCAGAGGAGTATTAATATGCATAAAGAATATGAACATATGATCTTCCACCAAATAAACCAACTAGCATCAACTACAAGGAGTAATCAACACTACTAGCAACCTACAGGTACCAATCCCAGACTTAGGGACAAGAGTTGGATACAAGAGATGAACTAGGGTTTGAGAGGAGATGGTGCTGGTGAAGATGTTGATGGAGATTGCCCTCTCCCGATGAGAGGAGCGTTGGTGATGATGATGGCGATGATTTCCCCCTCCCAGAGGGAAGTGTCCCCAGCAGAACAGCTCTGCCGGAGCCCTAGATTGGTTCCGCCAAGGTTCCGCCTCGTGGCGGTGGAGTCTCATCCCGAAAGCTTGCTTATGATTTTTCTTCGGACGAAAGACTTCATATAGTAGAAGATGGGCACCGGAGGGCCAACAGGGGGCCCACGAGGTAGGGGGCGGCCCCCCACCCTCGTGGCCAGGGTGTGGGCCCCCTCTAGTATTTCTTCCGCTCAGTATTTTTTATTATTTCCAAAAATGACTTTCGTGGAGTTTCAGGACTTTTGGAGTTCTGCAGAATAGGTCTCTAATATTTTCTCCTTTTCCAGCCCAGAATTCCAGCTGTCGGCATTCCCCCTCCTTATGTAAACCTTGTAAAATAAGAGAGAATAGGCATAAGTATTGTGACATAATGTGTAATAACAGCCCATAATGCAATAAATATTGATATAAAAGCATGATGCAAAATGGACGTATCAACTCCCCCAAGCTTAGACCTCGCTTGTCCTCAAGCGGAAGCCGATAACGATAAATATGTCCACATGTTTAGAGGTAGAGCTGTCGATAAAATAAAATACGCACATGAGGGCATCATGATTACTCTCATAACAGCAACATATATGGATAATGTCATATGATTTCTTATGCTTAAGAAATAGTCTATTCACAATGCAAAGTATGAATCAGAAACATTATTGAGAACTAACAAACTATAATCTCAGTCATTGAAGCAATTGCAATTTATCATAACATCAGAAAGAGTCTACGTCGGAGCTTTTTAGCAAGTCCACATACTCAACTATCATTTAGTCTTTCACAATTGCTAACACTCACGCAATACTTGTGGTTACGAAGTTTTAATCGGACACAGAGAAAGATAGGGGCCTATAGTTTCGCCTCCCAACCTTTTACCTCAAGGGTAATGTCAAAAATAATAGTTCATGCTAACTTACATCCAATGAGATACATATACCAGGATCTTTCCAACATCCTGTGCTTGCCAAAGGATAAAATGTAAAAAGGAAAGGTGAAGATCACCATGACTCTTGCATAAGGTAGAAGGTAATAATAAAAGATTGGCCCTTCGCAGAGGGAAGCAGAGGTTGCCATGCGCTTTCAGGGTTGGATGCACAAAATCTTAATACGAAAGAACATCACTTTATATTGCCACTTGTGATATAGACCTTTATTATGCAGTCCGTCTCTTTTATTTCTTACACATCACAAGATCGTATAAAGCTTATTTCCTCCACACCAATCAATCATACATATTTAGAGAGCAATTTTTATTGCTTGCACCGATGACAACTTACTTGAAGGATCTTACTCAATCCATAGGTGGATATGGTGGACTCTCATGGCAAAACTGGTTTAAGGGTTTTTGGAAGCACAAGTAGTATCTCTACTTGGTGCAAACAATTTGGCTAGCATGAGGGGGAAAGGCAAGCTCAAAATGTTGGATGATCCATGACAATATACTTTATCTCAGATATAAGAAAACATAACCCATTACGTTGTCTTCCTTGTCCATTATCAACTCTTTAGCATGTCATTTTTAATGAGTGCTCCCAATCATAAAAGATGTCCAAGATAGTATATTTATATATGAAACATCTCTTTCTTTATTACTTCCTATTAATTGCAACGATGACCAAAGCTATGTCTGTCAACTCTCAACAACTTTTAATCATCATGCTCTTTCTATGTGAAGTCATTACTATCCATAAGATCAATATGATCTCTTTTTATTTCTTTTTATTCTTACTTTTTCTTTTTTTCTTCACTCAAGATCATAGCAAAGTAATCAAACCCTTGATTCAACACTAATCTTTATTATATAGCTCATGGACTTGATTACATAGAGGGATCATAAAGCAAAACTCAAAACTAGATCATACCAAAAACTTTATTCTACTAGATCAAGATATTACTAAAAGGATCGAACTAAGAAAAAAACGGTAAAAATAGGAGTGTGATGGTGATACGATACCGGGGCACCTCCCCCAAGCTTGGCAGTTGCCAAGGGGAGTGCCCATACCCATGTGATTATGTCTACTTCTTCGGGAGCGGGGATGTGATATTCTTGGCGATGATGCCCCTTAGGATACGATTCTCCTCCTCGAGCTTATTGACTTGCTGCTTGAGGTCCATTATTTCCTTACAAAGCTTTCCTGTAACTACCAAAGCTCCTTGCACCCAAGGGTGTTGCATAGCTGCGGGAGAACAAGTGACACTCTTCTTCATATTTTCATAAGAAAGAAATCTAACATTGGAAGGAATAACCGAGTTTGGAATGGCCGAGCTCTGCAGTTCCGCCATCGTAAATCCAGCTTTGAAGCGAGAGGTGACTTCTTGATCATCCTCCATTGCATCTATCCTATTCAAATCAGCCTCCATCTCTTCCTCCGTTGCTGGCCCAAAGTGGTCAGCATCGCTGTTTGTCCTTGATCTCGATGCCGTATGAGACACCCGGCTCTCCGCGACTGACTCTTGAGAAGACATCTTGCTCTAATCTGCAGCAGCAATAGCTCAAAACAAGAACAGAAGACAATTGCGTGATACAGGAGTCAAAACCTTCGGGAGATTATATAATGAATTTTTACCGACCAAAATACATATCTTGCAAGAAAACGGAGTCCGGAGAGCACACGAGGTGCCCACGAGGCAGGGGGGCGCGCCCAGGGGGGTAGGGCGCGCCCTCCACCCTCGTGGAGGCCTCGTTGCCTTCCCAGACTACTTCTTATTTTTCTATTTTTCTAAATATTCCAAAACGGAGAAAAATTGCCTTTAGAACTGTTTTGGAGTCGGTTTACTTAACGTACCACATACCTATTCCTTTTCGGAGTCTGAAACGTTCTGGAAAGTGTCCCTTATGTATTCCTCCGGGGTTACGGTTTCAATAACATTGGTTTCAACATTTATGGGATTACCTGAGATATAATGTTTAATTCTTTGACCGTTCACCACCTTCGGATTTGTGCCTTCGGAGTTGTTCATTTTTATGGCACCGGAACGATAGACCTCCTCGATAACATCAGGGCCTTCCCATTTAGAGAGAAGTTTTCCTGCAAAAAATCTTGAACGAGAGTTGTATAATAATACATAATCACCTACATTAAACTCACGCTTTTGTATCCTTTTGTCATGCCATCATTTAACTTTTTCTTTAAACAATTTGGCATTCTCATAGGCTTGGGTTCTCCATTCATCAAGTGAGCTAATGTCAGATAAACTCTTGTGACACCCCAAATTTGTTTTTGGTTTTTATGAATTTCCTTTTTCATGGGAAGGAGGTTAATAAAATTTCTGTTTTAAAAACCTCTCCTTCTCAAAACTTTCAAGACAAGTATCTTAGGTTTTTTCTCAACTTTCACTTTGGTCTTGAGGGCTTTTCATTTTTTTGTGTTGACTCAACACAACTATGTTCTTTGGGAGGGTTTTTGAAATCATTTCTTTTAAAATAAATCCTATGACTTATGGAGTAATCCTTCTCCTTTAAAAAAAAATTTGCCCCTTGCCATGACCTATGTGAAATCTTCCACCCAAAAGCCATCTTCCCACTTTGTGTCAAGTCAAGCTTCGTATCCAGCAAGTTTAACTCTCTCTTGAATTTATTTCTAATTATTTTTAATCAAAAATATTTTCTGTCCTTTATTTTGGCCCTTAGTGTTTTACAAAGGAAGCACTAGAATTCCTTTGAGTTTTGATTCCAAACAAGTTTCTCTGGCTAGTCCTTCAAACCCTCAACCAAGATCCACTGGTCCATAGTTCAAAATTTTTAAAATTTTCTTGCTGCAAGTTTGGACCAGATTTGTCATTTTTGGCAAAATTCATTATTTTTCCTCTCCAAAAATTCTGAGAGAAATCACGAGGCCTCCAGATGCATCAAGAGACCTCTCCACCAAAGAACAGCTCCAAAAAAAAATTCCACATGCCAGATCATTTCATCGAACAGGTGGCATGCACTGTTTCTGTGCAAATTCAGAAAATGCAGTGTTCAGTTCAGTCACAGGTGTCGTTTTCTTCAGAAACCGGCGTCCATCTCGCCAGTGCCCGCGCTGGCCTCTTGCTCCCTGCTTCTTCTCCTTGTCCTGCACACCGCACGGTCGCCTGGACGGGCGCGCACGTCGGCGGTGAGCTGGCAAGAGGAACACCGCCCCCGTGAGCGGCGGCAGCAGCACCCGCTGCGGCTGCCAGAGAGGCGCAGCGAGGGACGGCACCGTCCAGCGCCGCCCACACCACCATGAGCCTCCGCGTGGCCATCCTCTCCTCTGGACGCGCTGCAGAACCGTCGCCGTGGCCTGAGTGGCGTAGAGCGCGCCCACTGACGCCGACGAGCCCGTGAGGCCGTTCCGTCGAGGGCTAGAGTATCGCCCAAGTCCGACCGTGATTTGCTGAGAAACAGAGTCAGTAAACCAATCCGCTGCTGTCCAGCCCCCTAAACCTCTCGCCTGACCTCGACCTCGCCGTAATCCTCACCGGAAAAATCACGCTCACGGCAACCGCCTCGGAGTGGCTATAAAAGGAGACCCCGAGCTCGATCTCAAACACGCACCATCTCTCCACCACACCAGAACCACGCCCAGCCACTCGGAAGTCCTCGGGTAGGCCTTCTTCCCCGACTCCGGCCGCCTCGATCCGCTTCGGGCTCCGGCAAGATTCGCTCAAGTGCGTGCACTCCCGCCTCTCAAACCTCACCAGCAGCCTCCTAGTGCATCCACTCTTCTAACCCGTGCCCTAATTTGAAGGCTGCAGCTCCCGTCGGAGGGATCCATCCTTGCCCGAACCGCCGTCCGCCGGAGTGAAGGTCCCCGTCGACGTGGTGCTCGCCGACGGCCAAGTCCACCACCCACCGACGCGGAAGGACTCCGAGAACCCGTAGGTACCCTCCGATCCCCCTGCCTCGCCGTGAATCAACGCCGGCGGCCACCGCGGCCCTCGGTGCCGGCGGGCTCTGTTTCAGAGTTTAAACCCGACGGGTGGGACCCCCCGTCAGCCTCTCCTCTTTCTGGTTGAAGCGTTTTCTGAAGACGCTTTTGAGCAAAGTGCGTTTTCCTTCGGGGCTGGCGTATTTCTAACTGAAACATTTTCTATTTTTTCAAACTGGCCCCTGGTTCTTTTCTGTTTCATCACAGATTAGTCCTTGGACTAAAACCTCTATATCTTTTAAACAAAAGATGCTTTTTAGTTGATTCTTTTTCTGTTAGTTTTATTTTTTGTCTAGTTTTTATAGTATTTATTTGAAAAATATTTGGACAACTTTTATGCACACTTGGTATTCACATTAGTTCGCGTTCTTTTATAACGTAGATACCGAAGGAGGTGACGGAGCCGCGAACTTCGCCGAGCTAGACTCCGACTTCTCCGAACCAGGCAAGCATGTTTGAACCTTTGATATGATGAGTGTTTTGCATGTTTGCTTGAATGGTTAGTTCATGGCATATTTAGGAGAGCATCAGTGGATGTTATATTGCATGCATGGCAACTATCAGTATGCTTCGAAACTTGATGTGATGTTTCGATGAGAGATAGCATGATCATGTGGTGACATGAAAGGTGGTAAGATGGTATTGTTGAAGCATGCCAGTCTTATGTCAAACCGTTAAACTCCAGTGTCAACGTGGATCAAGCCACGTTACCGTCCGTTTCCTTTTTGTGCTACCACATGTTTTCTGCAAAGAATACGGTTTAGTAAGTTGCCAACCTCTTTCCTCGTACACACCAAAGAGAGGGGCCGGGATGAGGGTACCATGGCCCTGGATTAAAGCCTATCATCCGGTCAGGGGGCATGGGTGTTTCCGGTTGGGACCGAGAGGGGGGCACCCCTTAGAGCGCACGGTATAAATTTGATCCCATGCTACGCGAGGTTGTAGCCTCCCCGCCTTAAGGTTTTTCTTGAACGTTGCCTAGGGTGATTCCTGGCAGCAAATTGTGGAAATGGGTGTGTACTGGTTAGATGTGTTTCTCCTAAAATACCGTAAACGGAACTAGTCCTTCATGACTACTGAAATCCGTTGGCTGTGGTTAAATAGTACAAACTCTGCAGAGTCAATAACCCATCCGAGTAACCGTGTCCATGGTCAAGGATTTTGGTCAGCTCATCCATGTCAGTATCATTATCAGTCTCTGTGTCAGTCTCAGTGAAAATCCCCGGTGAACAAACATGAGTGGTAAACCTAGCTGATTGTTATTCCTGTGGATGGACTAACCAGTTTATTTTTACATACATGAGTATTTCTTCGAGATGATTTAATTGCATGAGCTTCTTGAACTCGAATAATGAAATATAAGCCCTTTATGTGATGTCGCTCAGACGTCCGACTGTGGCACTCTTGTTATTTACTTTTGATATAAGCCCTTTATGTGATGTCGCTCAGACGTCCGACTGTGGCACTCTTGTTACTTACCTTTGATATAAGCCCTTTATGTGATGTCGCTCAGACGTCCGACTGTGGCACTCTTGTTATTTACTTTTGATATAAGCCCTTTATGTGATGTCGCTCCGACGTCCGACTGTGGCACTCTAGTTATTTACTTTTGATATAAGCCCTTTATGTGATGTCGCTCAGACGTCCGACTGTGGCACGCACTGCCGTTTATATTTCAATATAAGCCCTTTATGTGGTGTCGCCCTGACGCCCGACTGCGGCATTGTTAATTTACTTTTACCTTTTGAGGCATCGCTTCAGACACCCGATCGGCATTCATTTATTTTTGTGGGATTTCGGGAGGACTACCGCCTGACTTCCTTTTTATTTTACATGCAGTGCAATTTTATTATCTGAATGCGCATTACTAATCAGTTCGTGTGCATCATGTTTGCATTTGTTATATCCTATGTCCAAACTGTCTTGCGAGTACATTCAATGTACTCACCTGGCTTGTTGATTCGGCCAGATGTTGACGAAGGCGATCTCATGGATGAAGAGTTCGATAGCGAGTCCGACGCCTAGAGGAGTCCCAGTCAGTCCCGTGCGATCCTGGATTTGGTCACTTGTATTATATACGGTTCCGCTACCCAGAATAAGAGTCATCGAGCCCCACTCCGGCGCTTGATGAGTTGTAAGATTTAGGAGTCATGTCACCCACTCCGCTGTGACATACCCACCACTACTTTTATTACGAGTCAGTAGTTATGCCACCATACCCCTTGTGTCATATCCGCCTATATGTATTATATCGGCGTACTTGTAATAAATTGTTGAGCAGCCTCAGCTCAACCCTGTGTAAGATCAGTACTTCTGGATTTCTGTATCAAGATTTTGTCTACCAGTGAGAAGGATTCTTCTATGCTGGTTCAATATAAGGGTCGGTTTCTCAATAAATGTTTTATTGGAAAACCGGTCCTGACAAACTTGGTACCAGAGCCAGGCTGACTGTAGGAAGCCACTAGGTGCGATCGCTAATCGGTTATTAGCGTTTTTAGTGCTTTTCAACTTTTTGCAAGTGTAGCAATTTTCTGTTGGTCATCATAAATTTATGACTTGATTATTCGGAATTTTTGTCTACTTTTGTAGATGGCTGGCGACGACTGCGAGTCACAAGTGTTCGCCAATGTGCCTGAGGGGTTTATCAAACTTCTCGTCTCCATCACCAAGCTCGCGATCGGGCCATCGACTCGTCCAGAGTTCACACTCTACCAGCACAAGATCAGCGACAACGTGTCTATGCACCAGGCCGTGGTGCAATTCAAGGGAGGACGTTCTGCGTCTCGCCACTTCCGTTTTGTGGGAAGGGCCATGCCTACGGAGAGGCATGCCATGCAGATGGCTGCCCGTGAGGCGATAGCTCGTCTTCGGGATGTTGTTCCTACGAGGAAGACTCGTCGCTACCGCTACCTCCCATGCCATGTGCCATACACTTGTCACTATGCATTCGCTTGCCCTAGGGGAGAGAGAGATGAGGCTATTGAGATGCTTGTTGAATATCTCAAAGCTCTTGAGGCAGCTTTTGACAACCTGGTGGACGACCTTGTGGCTGCCCGTATGGACTCAGTTCAGGGCTGTTCCGCCAACAGGAGGGAGCTTCTCTACACGGCACCACCTGTGACGTTCGTCTCGTCCTCAGCATCCTATGCACCTACCATCCGAGCCACCGCTCGCCGCCTGCCTACCACTGAGGAGTTTGACCAAGTCATTGCTCCTACTCCAATTAGAGCTGCACCACCTGCCGCACCCGCACCAACTCCTCAACTCAGTACTTCATGCCTGGAGCCCATTAGTGAGGAGGAGGTTGAGTCTCCTACACCTCTGGGTCTTACCCTCGGCAGGCCGAGGGAAGTTTTCACCATCTCCGACTGAGTGCGCCTAGCGGCCGTGCGTTGTGCCAGCTTGTATGATATGTTTATATGTACATAGGTTTGGTGAGAAGTAGTTTGTGTGCGCATCATGTAGGAACTCGGGGAAGTGCACTAGGCTAAATAACATGTCAGGATTGTGTACGCGCATCCTGAGTGGTGTATTGTATAATTACGACTCGCGTGTAAGATATGTACTGAGCAGTCCTTCTCCATGCGCAATCAAATATTTTCTGGAAAAATCTTGGAGTCTTTTAAATTCCGACTTTGCAAAATTATTCACTTTTGCCACTCGATTTTTCTCATGAGTTTTTGCAAAATACCCCAGAGTGGAAAATGACTCGTCCCTGGACTCGTTCCATGCCAAGTCCGCCGGAAGAAAATCATGGTACCCAGACAAGCAACAATTTCACACAGGGGCAGTCAAGTCAGCAAGGCAGTGAAGCAGCATTTTCTCAAGTTTGCCGCCTTTATTAGCAAAGCCAGCAGCAGCATCAAGAAATGATGAATCATGTTATCAATATGGGAAACCACCGTGAACCATACCAACCGCACTCCAAGTTGACTGAACTACAGAAGACACGTCCCCCAACGTTCGATCACACTGATAGGCCGCTTGAGGCCGATGATTGGCTTCGAGACATTGAACGAAAATTAATTATTGCACAATGTTCAGACCGTGAGAAGGTACTTTATGCACCTCACTATCTCACTTTAGCAGCTGCATCATGGTGGGAAAACTTTCTACACATGCACCCTAATGAAAATAACATCACCTGGGAAGAGTTTAAAGAAGGTTTTCGTGGGGCGCACATTCCTAGAAGCATTATGAAGATCAAGAAAAGGGAGTTTGATGACCTCAAGCAGAGAGGCATGACAGTGACTGAGTACAATAGTCAGTTTACCCAATTATCTCGTTATGCCAACGAAGAGCGTATGACTGAAAATAAAAAGATGGAGAAGTTTTTGGACGGCCTGGCACCAGCACTTAAATGCCAGCTGGTCGTACACACCTTTGCAGATTTCAAAACATTCGTGGACAAGGCTATTACTTTGGAAAATGAGCGTCGCAGCTTGGAGGATATTCGCAAGCGCAAAAGGGACAAGACTACTCATGCTCGCAACATCCGGAACAGGACTGATTTGCAGAAAAATGGCACGAACAAATCCACGACCAATGTTCCAAGCCCAACCAAATATTTTCATGCAAGGGACAAAGAATTTACGTATCGCCCCGGTGTTACTTGCTATAATTGCGGAGAGGAAGAACACTATGCGAAACAATGCCCAAAACCAAGGAACTCGGCTCCCAAGCCGAATAACGGTAGAAATAATCCGGCTCCCAAGCGTAACACCTTCAACCCCAATAACAATCACAAGAAGGGTCACTTGAACCACGTGACCAAGGAAGAAGCACAGAATGCCCCAGATATCGTACTCGGTACGTTCCCTGTCAACACAATACCTGCCAGGGTTTTGTTTGATTCTGGAGCTTCTCACTCGTTCATTTCAAAGAGTTTTGCTTTGCAACATGATTTTTCGATACTTCCTTTGGAAAAATCCATGCTCATCAAGTCCCCCGGGAATAAGCAAACCACTCAGAGTTACTGTCAAGGTCTGAACATTGAGTTTGAAGGACTAAAGTTTCAGGCAAATCTCATCGTGTTGGAAAATAAAGGACTGGACGTATTCCTAGGAATGGATTGGTTAACCACCAACAAGGGATTTATCGACTGTTTCAATCGGACTGTAATTCTCACTCATCATCACGGCAAGACGATAAAAGTAGCAGCTCAAGAAAGACCAAGGTCATGACAACCAAAGTTGAACAAGGTGGACATTTCGGAACTAAGAAAAGTTCCAGTGGTGTGTGAATTGCCTGACGTATTTCCCGAAGAACTACCTGGCATGCCACCAGACCGGGAGATAGAGTTAAGCATTGAACTAGCACCTGGAACTACCCCTATTTACAAGAAACCTTATAGAATGGCACCCTCCGAGTTGGTAGCATTAAAGGAGCAAATAAAAGAATTACTGGACAAAGGATTTATACGAGCCAGCTCCTCACCTTAGGGTTCACCCGTATTATTTGCAAAGAAAAAGGATGGGACAATGAGATTATGTATTGACTATCGAGCACTCAACATGGTCACCACCAAAAACAAATATCCAATGCCATGGATAAATGATTTATTTGACCAGCTCGCACAAGCCAAGGTCTTCTCAAAAATAGATTTGAGATCGGGGTATCATCAATTAAAGGTACGGACAGAAGATATCCCTAAGACAGCATTCACCTCCAGATACGGATTATATGAGTTCACAGTAATGCCGTTTGGGCTGACAAACGCCCCCGCATATTTTGTCCACCTCATGAACAAAGTGTTTATGAAATTTATGGACAAATTTGTTGTGGTGTTCATTGATGATATTCTGGTATACTCTAAGACACCGGAGGAACATGCTGAACATCTCAGAATGGTACTGGGAGAATTAAGGAAACATAAATTATACGCCAAATTCAACAAATGTGAATTTTGGTTAAGACAGGTTGGTTTTCTAGGCCATGTATTGACCCAAGAAGGTGTTGCCGTGGACCCAGAAAAAGTCAAGGCCGTACTTGGCTGGAAACCACCAGCCAACGTAACAGATGTACGAAGTTTCCTAGGAATGGCTGGATATTACCGAAGGTTTATTGAGGGATTCTCCACCATAGCAAAACCAGTGACACAGTTACTCAAGAAGGATAAGAAATTTGTATGGACTGAAGCGTGCGAGAAAAGTTTCCAAGAACTCAAAAGGAAATTAACGACTGCACCGGTATTGGTTGTGCCAAACATACACAAAAGTTTTGAAGTGTATTGTGACGCGTCCCGGAAAGGCCTCGGGTGCGTATTGATGCAGGACGGCAAAGTTGTCGCATATGCTTCCAGGCAACTACGGAAGCATGAAGAAAATTATCCTACTCATGACTTGGAGTTGGCAGCAGTCATCCATGCACTCAAAGAGTGGAGACACTTTTTGCTTGGGAATCGTTGTGAAATATATACGGATCATAAAAGCCTCAAATATATTTTCACACAACCAGAACTCAATTTATGGCAACGACGCTGGTTGGAATTAGTCAAGGATTACGATGTCGGCATGCACTACCATCCAGGAAAAGCGAATGTCGTGGCAGATGCCCTTAGTCGGAACCCCGACTCGGGCGACGGCAGTCTACAAAAGTTGAGGCCTGAGTTTCAGCAAGAGTTCACCAAACTCAACTTGGTAATGGTCACTGAGGGCAGCATGTCAAATTTGGAAATGCAACCCGACCTAATGAAACAGATTAAGAAGGCTCAGCATGGACATCCCAGCATCGAAAGCATAAAGAGAAAAGTGAGTCTCGGCAAGGCTTCAGAATTCGTCGTAGACGATGAGGGAGTATTATGGTACGGGGACAGACTCTGCGTACCAAACATTGAGGACCTCAAACAGCAAATTCTAACCGAAGGCCACACCGCCCCATATTCAATCCATCCTGGAGGAACCAAAATGTATAAGGACATTCAGGAAAAGTATTGGTGGCACGGTATGAAGAGGGAATAGCCACCTTCGTCGCATTTTGTGATTCGTGTCAGTGCATTAAAGCTGAGCACGAAAAACCGGCAGGGCTACTACAGCCAAACAGGATACCTGAATGGAAATGGGACGAAATTGGAATGGATTTTATTGTCGGACTACCTCGGTCACGACACGGAAATGATGCCATATGGGTCATCACAGATAGATTAACCAAGGTAGCACATTTCATTCCCGTAAGGACAACCTACTCCACTCAGAAGCTTGCTAAGCTTTACCTCTCACGTATAGTTTGTCTGCATGGAGTCCCAAAGACTATAATATCCGATCGGGGCACTCAATTCGTCTCTAGATTTTGGGATCAGTTACAACAAGCTCTGGGAACTCAACTAGCATTCAGTACATCATACCACCCCTAGACTGATGGACAAACTGAACGCGTGAACCAAATTCTAGAGGACATGCTGAGAGCGTTTGTTCTCACCTATGGAACTAGTTGGGAGGAAAGCTTGCCATATGCCGAGTTCGCGTACACCAATAGTTACCAAGCCAGTCTACAAATGGCACCCTTTGAAGCATTGTACAGACGGAGGTGTCGTACCCCATTAAATTGGTCAGAAACCGGAGACAGTCGTATCTTCGGCCCAGATATGCTCAAGGAAGCTGAGGAGAAAGTTAGGCAAATTAGAGACCGACTCAAGACCGCTCAAAGCCGACAAAAGAGCTATTACGATCGGAAACATCGTGGAGTCAGCTTTGAACCCGGTGAATATGTATACCTACGAGTGTCTCCTATGAGGGGCCTGCAACGGTTCAGAGTTAAAGGGAAGCTAGCCCCAAGATTTATTGGACCATTCTGTGTGGTTGCACGAAGAGGCACAGTAGCCTACCAGCTAGACCTACCTAAAGAACTGTCAGACATCCACGACGTGTTCCATGTCTCACAGTTGAGGAAATGTGTAAGCAACCCGGAAAAACAGGTATCTCATAAGAGCATTGACGTGCAACCAGACCTCACCTACAGAGAGCGGCCAATAAAAATATTGGAGGAGTCCGAAAGGAGGACCCGTCAAAAGACAATTAAGTTCTTCAAGGTTCAGTGGAGCAATCACACCGAGGATGAAGCAACATGGGAGAGAGAGGATTTTCTTCAAACAGAGTATCCACACCTATTTGAGGATCAGCTGAAATCTCGGGGACGAGATTTTTCCTAAGGGGGTAGGTGTTGTGACACCCCAAAAAAAATTTGGTTTTTATGAATTTCCTTTTTCATGGGAAGGAGGTTAATAAAATTTCTGTTCTAAAAACCTCTCCTTCTCAAAACTTTCAAGACAAGTATCTTAGGTTTTTCTCTCAACTTTCACTTTGGTCTTGAGGGCTTTTCATTTTTTTGTGTTGACCCAACACAACTATTTTCTTTGGGAGGGTTTTTGAAATCATTTCTTTTAAAATAAATCCTATGACTTATGGAGTAATCGTTCTCCTTTAAAAAAAAATTTGCCCCTTGCCATGACCTAAGTGAAATCTTCCTCCCAAAAGCCATCTTCCCACTTTGTGTCAAGTCAAGCTTCGTATCGAGCAAGTTTAACTCTCTCTTGAATTTATTTCTAATTATTTTTAATCAAAAATATTTTCTGTCCTTTATTTTGGCCCTTAGTGTTTTACAAAGGAACCACTAGAATTCCTTTGAGTTTTGATTCCAAACAAGTTTCTCTTGCTAGTCCTTCAAACCGTCAACCAAGATCCATGAAGATCCACTGGTCCACAGTTCAAAATTTTCAAAATTTTCTTGCTGCAAGTTTGGACCAGATTTGTCATTTTTGGCAAAATTCATTATTTTTCTTCTCCAAAAATTCTGAGGAAAATCATGAGGCCTCCAGATGCATCAAGAGACATCTCCACCAAAGATCAGCTCCAGAAATTTTTTCCACATGCCAGATCATTTCATCGAACCGGTGGCATGCACTGTTTCTGTGCAAATTCAGAAAATGCAGTGTTCAGTTCAGTCACAGGTGTCGTTTTCTTCAGAAACCGGCGTCCATCTCGCCAGTCCCGCGCTGGCCTCTTGCTCCCTGCTTCTTCTGCTTGTCCTGCGCACCGCACGGTCGCCTGGACGGGCGCGCACGTCGGCGGTGAGCTGGCAGGAGGAACACCGCCCCCGTGAGCGGCGGCAGCAGCACCCGCTGCGGCTGCCAGAGAGGCGCAGCGAGGGACGGCGCCGTCCAGCGCCGCCCACACCACCAGGAGCCTCCGCGTGGCCATCCTCTCCTCTGGACGCGCTGCAGAACCGTCGCCGTGGCCTGAGTGGCGCAGAGCGCGCCCACTGACGCCGACGAGCCCGTGAGGCCGTTCCGTCGAGGGCTGGAGTATCGCCCAAGTCCGACCGTGATTTGTTGAGAAACGGAGTCAGTAAACCAATCCGCTGCTGTCCAGCCCCCTAAACCTCTCGTCTGACCTCGACCTCGCCGTAATCCTCACCGGAGAAATCACGCTCACGGCAACCGCCTCGGAGTGGCTATAAAAGGAGACCCCGAGCTCGATCTCGAACACGCACCATCTCTCCACCACACCAGAACCACGCCCGGCCACTGGGAAGCCCTCGGGGAGGCCTTCTTCCCCGACTCCGGCCGCCTCGATCCGCTTCGGGCTCCGGCAAGATTCGCTCAAGTGTGTGCACTCCCACCTCTCAAACCACACCAGCAGCCTCCTAGTGCATCCACTCTTCTAACCCACGCCCTAATTTGAAGGCTGCAGCTCCCGTCGGAGGGATCCATCCTTGCCCGAACCGCCGTCCGCCGGAGTGAAGGTCCCCGTCGACGTGGTGCTCGCCGACGGCCAAGTCCACCACCCACCGACGCGGAAGGACTCCGAGAACCCGTAGGTACCCTCCGATCCCCCTGCCTCGCCGTGAATCAACGCCGGCGGCCACCGCGGGCCTCGGTGCCGGCGGGCTCTGTTTCAGAGTTTAAACCCGACGGGTGGGACCCCCCGTCAGCCTCTCCTCTTTCTGGTTGAAGCGTTTTCTGAAGACGCTTTCGGGCAAAGTGCGTTTTCCTTCGGGGCTGGCGTATTTCTAACTGAAACGTTTTCTGTTTTTTCAAACTGGCCCCTGGTTCTTTTCTCTTTCATCACAGATTAGTCCTTGGACTAAAACCTCTATATCTTTTTAACAAAAGATGCTTTTTAGTTGATTCTTTTTCTGTTAGTTTTATTTTTTTGTCTAGTTTTTTATAGTATTTATTTGAAAAATATTGGGACAACTTTTATGCACACTTGGTATTCACGTTAGTTCGCGTTCTTTTATAACGTAGATACCGAAGGAGGTGACGGAGCCGCGAACTTCGCCGAGCTAGACTCTGACTTCTCCGAACCAGGCAAGCATGTTTGAACCTTTGATATGGTGAGTGTTTTGCATGTTTGCTTGAATGGTTAGTTCATGGCATATTTAGGTGAGCATCAGTGGATGTTATATTGCATGCATGGCAACTATCAGTATGCTCCGAAACTTGATGTGATCTTTGGATGAGAGATAGCATGATCATGTGGTGACATGAAAGGTGGTAAGATGGTATTGTTGAAGCATGCCAGTCTTATGTCAAACCGTTAAACTCCAGTGTCAACGTGGATCAAGCCACGTTACCGTCCGTTTCCTTTTTGTGCTACCACATGTTTTCTGCAAAGAATACGGTTTAGTAAGTTGCCAACCTCTTTCCTCGTACACACCAAAGAGAGGGGCCGGGATGAGGGTACCATGGCCCTGGATTAAAGCCTATCATCCGGTCAGGGGGCATGGGTGTTTCCGGTTGGGACCGAGAGGGGGGCACCCCTTAGAGCGCGCGGTATAAATTTGATCCCATGCTACGCGAGGTTGTAGCCTCCCCGCCTTAAGGTTCTTCTTGAACGTTGCCTAGGGTGATTCCTGGCAGCAGATCATGGAAATGGGTGTGTACTGGTTAGATGTGTTTCTCCTAAAATATCGTAAACGGAACTAGTCCTTCGTGACTACTGAAATCCGTTGGCTGTGGTTAAATAGTACAAACTCTGCAGAGTCAATAACCCATCCGAGTAACCGTGTCCATGGTCAAGGATTTTGGTCAGCTCATCCATGTAGTATAATTATCAGTATCTGTGTCAGTCTCAGTGAAAATCCCCGGTGAACAAACACGAGTGGTAAACCTAGCTGAGTGTTATTCCTGTGGATGGACTAACCAGTTTATTTTTACATACATGAGTATTTCCTCGAGATGATTTAATTGCATGAGCTTCTTGAACTCAAATAATGAAATATAAGCCCTTTATGTGATGTCGCTCAGACGTCCGACTGTGGCACTCTTGTTATTTACTTTTGATATAAGCCCTATATGTGATGTCGCTCAGACGTCCGACTGTGGCACTCTTGTTACTTACCTTTGATATAAGCCCTTTATGTGATGTCGCTCAGACGTCCGACTGTGGCACTCTTGTTATTTACTTTTGATATAAGCCCTTTACGTGATGTCGCTCCGACGTCCGACTGTGGCACTCTTGTTATTTACTTTTGATATAAGCCCTTTATGTGATGTCGCTCAGACGTCCGACTGTGGCACGCACTGCCGTTTATATTTCAATATAAGCCCTTTATGTGGTGTCGCCCTGATGCCCGACTGCGGCATTGTTAATTTACTTTTACCTTTCGAGGCGTCGCTTCAGACACCCGATCGGCCTTCAGTTATTTTTGTGGGATTTCGAGAGGACTACCGCCTGACTTCCTTTTTATTTTACATGCAGTGCAATTTTATTATCTGAGTGCGCATTACTAATCTGTTCATGTGCATCATGTTTGCATTTGTTATATCCTATGTCCAAACTGTTTTGCGAGTACATTCAATGTACTCACCTGGCTTGTTGATTTGGCCAGATGTTGACGAAGGCGATCTCATGGATGAAGAGTTCGATAGCGAGTCCGACACCTAGAGGAGTCCCAGTCAGTCCCGTGCGATCCTGGATTTGGTCACTTGTATTATATACGCTTCCGCTACCCAGAATAAGAGTCATCGAGCTCCACTCCGGCACTCGATGAGTTGTAAGATTTAGGAGTCATGTCACCCACTCTGCTGTGACATACCCACCACTACTTTTATTACGAGTCAGTAGTTATGCCACCATATCCCTTGTGTCATATCCGCCTATATGTATTATATCGGCGTACTTGTAATAAATTGTTGAGCAGCCTCAGCTCAACCCTATGTAAGATCAGTACTTCTGGATTTCTGTATCAAGATTTTGTCTACCAGTGAGAAGGATTCTTCTATGCTGGTTCAATATAAGGGTCGGTTTCTCAATAAATGTTTTATTGGAAAACCGGTCTTGACACCTCTTCTCACCGGCAAGTTTGAAATCATAATTGAGCTCTTTAATAGCCCAATAAGCCTTGTGTTCTAGTTCAAGAGGTAGGTGACATGCTTTTCCATAAACCATTTTATATGGAGACATGCCCATAGGATTTTTATATGCAGTTCTATAGGCCCATAATGCATCATCAAGTTTCTTGGACCAATTATTCTTGGATCTATTAACAGTCTTTTTCAAAATTAATTTTAGCTCTCTGTTGCTCAATTCTACTTGACCACTAGACGGCGGGTGATAAGGAGATGCAATTCTATGATTAACATCATTCTTAGCAAGCATTTACGAAAAGAACCATGAATAAAATGTGAACCACCATCAGTCATTAAATATCTAGGGACTCCATACCTCGGAAAAATAACTTCTTTAAGCATCTTAATAGAAGTGTTATGATCAGCACTACTAGTTGGAATAGCTTCTACCCACTTAGTATCGTAATCAACAGCAACTAAAATATGTGTGTATCCATTGGAGGCAGGAAAAGGTCCCATATAATCAAAGGCCCAAACATCAAATGGTTCAATAACAAGTGAATAATTCATAGGGATTTCTTGACGTCTACTTATATTACCAATTCTTTGACATTCATCACAAGATAAAACAAACTTACGGGCATCCTTGAAGAGAGTAGGCCAATAAAAACCGGATTGCAATACCTTATGTGCAGTTCTGTCTCCAGCATGGTGTCCTCCATAAGCCTCGGAGTGACACTTGCGTAGGATCTATTCCTGTTCATGCTCAGGTACACAAAGTCTAATAACACCATCTACTCCTTCTTTATAAAGATATGGGTCATCCCGGAAGTAATGTCTTAAATCATAGAAAAACTTTTTATTTTGTTGGTATGTGAAACTAGGTGGTATGAATTTAGCAACGATGTAATTAGCATAATCAGCATACCTTGGAGTAGTACGAGAAGCATTTATGACATTTAATTCTTCATCAGGGAAGCTATCATCAATAGGTAGTGGGTCATCAAGAACATTTTCTAACCTAGACAAGTTGTCTGCAACGGGGTTCTCAGCTCCCTTTATATCCATAATATGCAAATGAAATTCTTGCAACAAGAGAACCCATCTAATAAGTCTAGGTTTAGCATCTTTCTTTTCCATAAGATATTTTATAGCAGCATGATCAGTGTGAATAGTTACTTTAGAATCAACAATATAAGGTCTGAACTTATCACAAGCAAATACCACTGCTAAGAATTCTTTTTAAGTAGTAGCATAATTTCTCTGAGCATTGTCTAGAGTTTTACTAGCATATTGAATAACATTTAATTTCTTATCAACTCTTTGCCCTAGAACAGCACCTACAACATAATCACTAGCATCACACATGATTTCAAAGGGTAAATTCCAATCAGGTGGTTGAACAATGGGTGCAGAGATCAATGCTTTCTTAAGTATTTCAAATTCTTCTACACAATCATCATCAAAGACAAATGGTATATCTTTTTGCAATAAATTAGTCAGAGGCCGAGAAATTTTGGAGAAGTCCTTAATGAACCTCCTATAAAAATCGGCATGACCAAGGAAATTTCTTATACCTTTGATGTCCTTGGGACATGGCATCTTTTCAATAGCATCATCCTCGGCTTTATCAACTTCAATGCCTCTTTCAGAAATTTTATGCCCCAAAACAATGCCTTCATTAACCATAAAGTGGCACTTCTCCCAATTCAAGAGAAGGTTAGTTTCTTCACATCTCTACAAAACTCGATCAAGGTTGCTCAAGCAATCATATCTTTTCACAAAAGAGGATCCATAAACGGAGAAATCATCCATGAAAACCTCACATATCTTTTCACAAAAGTCAGAGAATATAGCCATCATGCATCTTTGAAAGGTAGCAGGTGCATTACATAAACCAAAAGGCATACGTCTATAAGCAGAAGTACCGAAAGTGCAAGTAAAAGTTGTCTTTGATTGATGATCGGCTAACATAGGTATTTGAGAGAAACCAGAATAACCATCTAGAAAGAAAAAATGCGTATCTTTGGATAATCTTTCAAGCATTTGATCGATGAAAGGTAAGGGGTAATGATCTTTTTTAGTAGCTTTATTTAATTTGCGGAAATAATTACCTTTCTATAACCTGTAATAATTCTTTGCGGAATCAATTCATCTTTATCATTAGGACAGACGGTAATACCTCCCTTCTTAGGAACACAATGGACAGGACTTACCCACTGACTATCAGCAACGGGGTAAATTATACCTGTCTCAAGGAGCTTTAGTATTTCCTTTCTTACCACTTCTTTCATCTTAGGATTCAGCCGTCGTTGGTGATCACGAACTGGTTTGGCATCTTTCTCCAAATTTATTTTATGTTGACATAGAGTGGGACTAATGCCCTTAAGATCATCAAGAGTATATCCAATAGCAGCGCGGTGCTTCTTCAGAGTTTTCAATAATCTCTCTTATTCATGCTTTAAAAGGTTAGCACTAATAATAACAGGATATATCCTCTTCTCATCAAGATAAGCATATTTAAGAGTATTAGGTAACGGTTTGAGCTCAAACACGGGATCACCCTTGGGTGGAGGAGGATCCCCTAGGATTTCATCAGGCAAATTGTGTTTCAGGATGGGTTCCTGTTTAAAGAATACTTCATCTATTTCCCTTCTTTCATTCATAAACATATCATTTTCATGGTCTAGCAAATATTGTTCTAAAGGATCACTAGGAGGTACGGCAATAGAAGCAAGACCAATAATTTCATCCTTACTAGGCAATTCCTCTTCACGGTGTTGTCTACGAAACTTAGAGAAATTAAACTCATGAGACATATCATCCAAACCAATTGTAACAATATCCTTTTCGCAGTCTATCTTAGCATTAACAGTGTTAAAGAAGGGTCTACCAAATATAATGGGACAAAAACTATCTTTCGGGGAGCCAAGAACAAGAAAATCAGCAGGATATTTAGTTTTCCCACACAAGACTTCAACATCTCGAACAATTCCCATGGGTGAAATAGTATCTCTATTGGCAAGTTTAATTGTGACATCAATATCTTCTAACTCAGTAGGTGCAATATCATGCATAATTTCTTTGTATAAGTCAATAGGTATTGCAGTAGCACTAGCACCCATATCACATAAGCCATGATACCAATGATCTCCTATTTTAACTGAAATAACAGGCATGCCTACCACGGGTCTATGTTTATCTTTAGCACAAGGTTTGGCGATTCTAGCAGTTTCATCACAGAAATGAATAACATGCCCATCAATATTATCAGACAAGAGATCTTTAACAATAGCAATATTAGGTTCAACTTTAACTTGCTCAGGAGGTGTATAGGTTCTAATATTGCTTTTACGAACCACAATTGAAGCTTTAGCATGATCTTTTATCCTAACGGGAAAAGGTGGTTTCTCAACATAAGCAGTAGGAACAATAGGATCATTATAAGTGATAGTCTTTTCTTCAACTTTAATAGGTGCAGCTACTTTTACTTCTATGGGAGGATGATATTTAAACCACTTCTCCTTAGGGAGATCAACATGAGTAGCAAAGGATTCATAGAAAGAAGCTACTATCTCAGAGTCAAGTCCATATTTAGTGCTAAATTTACGAAAAACATCGGTATCCATAAAAGATTTAACACAATCAAACTTAGGTGTCATACCTGACTCTTACCTTCGTCGAGGTCCCAATCATCAGAGTTGCATTTAATTCTTTCCAATAAATCCCATTTGAATTCAATAGTCTTCATCGTAAAAGAGCCAGCATAAGAAGTATCGAGCATGGTGCGATTGTTATCACAAAGCCGAGCATAAAATATTTGAATAATTATTTCTCTTGGGAGCTCATGATTGGGGCATGAATATAACATTGATTTAAGCCTCCCCCAAGCTTGAGCGATGCTTTCACCTTCGCGAGGCCAAAAATTATATATATAATTGCGATCACGATGAACAAGGTGCATAGGATAAAACTTCTGATGAAATTCCAATTTCAATCGTTTGTAGTTCCATGATCCCATATCATCACATAGCCTATACCATGTCAATGCATCTCCCTTCAAAGATAAAGGGAAGACCTTCTTATTAATAACATCATCGGGCACACCTGCAAGCTTAAATAATCCACAAACTTCATCCACATATATTAGGAGCTCATCAGGATGCATTATTCCGTCTCCTGCAAAAGGATTAGCTAGCAGTTTTTCTATCATACCTGAAGGAATCTCAAAGTAGACATTTTCATTTTCAGTAGGTTCAGTAGGTTGAGGAGCAACTCTTTGCTCTACTGGTCGGGGTGAAGATACCCGGAACAAGCCCCTCAGAGGATTACTTTCCATAGTAACAAGTGACATTAAATTTCAGCACACTATATAAATTTTTTCCTTACCAAATTCCACCTACCAAAGGCGCTTCACTCCCCGGCAACGGAGCCAGAAAAGAGTCTTGATGACCCACAAGTATAGGGGATCTATCGTAGTCCTTTCGATAAGTAAGAGTGTCGAACCTAACGAGGAGCAGAAGGAAATGATAAGCGGTTTTCAGCAAGGTATTCTCTGCAAGCACTGAAATTATAGGTAACAGATAGTTTTGTGATAAGATAATTTGTAACGAGCAAAAATTAACAAAAGTAAATAAAGTGAAGCAAGGTGGCCCAATCCTTTTTGTAGCAAAGGACAAGCCTGGACAAACTCTTATATAGAGAAAAGCGCTCCAGGGACACATGGGAATTATCGTCAAGCTAGTTTTCATCACGTTCATATGATTCGCGTTCGATACTTTGATAATTTGATATGTGGGTGGACCGGTGCTTGGGTGCTGCCCTTACTTGGACAAGCATCCCACTTATGATTAACCCCTATTGCAAGCATCCGCAACTACAAAAGAAGTATTAAGGTAAACCAAACCATAGCATGAAACATGTGGATCCAAATCAGCCCCTCACGAAGTAACGCATAAACTAGGGTTTAAGCTTCTATCACTCTAGCAACCCATCATCTACTTATTACTTCCCAATGCCTTCCTCTAGGCCCAAACAATGGTGAAGTGCCACGTAGTCGACATTCACATAACACCACTAGAGGATAGACAAAATACATCTCATCAAAATATCGGACGAATACCAAATTCACATGACTACTAATAGCAAGACTTCTCCCATGTCCTGAGGAACAAACGTAACTACTCACAAAGCATATTCATGTTCATAATCAGAGGAGTATTAATATGCATAAAGAATCTGAACATATGATCTTCGACCAAATAAACCAACTAGCATCAACTACAAGGAGTAATCAACACTACTAGCAACCTACAGGTACCAATCCCACACTTAGGGACGAGAATTGGATACAAGAGATGAACTAGGGTTTGAGAGGAGATGGTGCTGGTGAAGATGTTGATGGAGATTGCCCTCTCCCAATGAGAGGAGCGTTGGTGATGACGATGGCGATGATTTTCCCCCTCCCGGAGGGAAGTGTCCCCAGCAGAACAGCTCTGCCGGTGCCCTAGATTGGTTCCGCCAAGGTTCCGCCTCGTGGCGGCGGAGTCTCGTCCCGAAAGCTTGCTTATGATTTTTCTTCGGACGAAAGACTTCATATAGCAGAAGATGGGCACCGGAGGGTCAACAGGGGGCCCACGAGGCAGGGGGCGCGCCCAGGGGGGTAGGGCACGCCCCCCACCCTCGTGGCCAGGGTGTGGGCCCCCTCTAGTATTTCTTCCGCTCAGTATTTTTTATTATTTCCAAAAATGACTTTCCTGGACTTTCAGGACTTTTGGAGTTGTGCAGAATAGGTCTCTAATATTTGCTCCTTTTCCAGCCCAGAATTCCAGCTGTCGACATTCTCCCTCCTTATGTAAACCTTGTAAAATAAGAGAGAATATGCATAAGTATTGTGACATAATGTGTAATAACAGCCCATAATGCAATAAATATTGATATAAAAGCATGATGCAAAATGGACGTATCAACCCTCAAGTTCCTTATGTCCAATATAGACAGAAAGAAGATCTTTGGACCTCGCTGAAGACAAATTTCACGTTACCGCCAGAGAAGGATCCGGATAAGCCAGTTATAGAGCCATTGGTCAAGGCGTGTGCTCTTAAGAAGATGGCAGATCTATTCAGGAGGTGGAAGAATGAGTTGAAATCAACGTTTGTTGACAAAGGGAAGACTCCAGAATTCACCGGCCGATTTGAGAAGATAAGAGATCACTGGCCCGCATTTGTGGCCTACAAGACATCAGACAAGAATAAGAAGATGTCAGAGACAAACAAGAACAATGCTGCAAAGAAGAAGTTTCACCATCGCACGGGGTCAGGTGGCTACCTCAAAGCCCGGCCGTTATGGGACAAAGTTGAGAATGACCTGCTTGCTAAAGGAGTCGAACCAGAGACATTGAACTGGCCAGACCGTTCCAGGACTTGGTTCTTCGGGGTTGGGGCAACCTTGGACCCTGAAACAGGGAAGTGCGTTTGGACGGACGAGCAACTTGCAATACCGATCAAGAAGATTCAGAAGTGTATCGCCGCAGCGCAGTAAGGAAAGTTCATTCCCGACAGAGAGAATGACGAGCTGACCGAGGCCCTCGGGAATCCTGAGCACCCTGGACGAACACGAGGCACGCCAGGCTCTGTTGCGTGGAAGGTTGGGTTTCCCGGCGCAGGCGGTTACAAAACCCGAGAGAGAAAGAGGAAACTAGAGCTGAGCGAAATGCAGAAGCTGAATGCAATAGTACAAAAGCTAGAGGAACATGTTGAGATCCAGCGAGCTGCCGGAGCTACCCCAGAAGCTACCCCACCATCTCAGCGGAGAAGCAGCGTGGATTCCACCGAGCTCGTTCAGCAGCCTGACTTCACGGCTCCTAGCTACCCCGTGGATGCTATCACGGAGGCTCAACATTGCCAGCTTATGACGAAATGGCAGAACCTCAAAGTGAAGGCGACTGTCGGCTCTGTTGCACCTCCTCAACCCGACAGAACTTTTCACTGCCCTCCGATTCCACATGACTATGTTGTTGTGATGGTGGCTGAAGTAACGGAGGGATTTGAGGAGCTCGAGCTTGACCACTATGCAGGTGAAGGGGAGACTCAGCTGGGTCTTTCTCTGAAGACTCCATTTCTATGGCGGAAGGAGCACATCAAGCATCCAAACTGGACGCCTCCGCCTCCTCCTCCTCCTCCGGCGAGTCAGGGCACTCCGCCTCCTTGATAACCCACAAGTATAGGGGATCGCAACAGTTTTTGAGGGTAGAGTATTCAACCCAAATTTATTAATTCGACACAAGGGGAGCCAAAGAATATTCTCAAGTATTAGCAGTTGAGTTGTCAATTCAAGCACACCTGGATAACTTAATATCTGCAGCAAAGTATTTAGTAGCAAAGTAGTATGATAGTAGCGGTAACGGTGGCAAAAGTAACAGTAATAGTTATGTAGTGATTGTAAAAGTGGCAACGGTAAAGTAACTAAGCGAAGAACAATATGTGAAAAGCTCGTAGGCATTGGATCGGTGATGGAGAATTATACCGGATGCGATTATTCATGCAATAATTATAACATAGGGTGACAACGAACTAGCTCCAATTCATCAATGTAATGTAGGCATGTATTCCGAATATATTCATACGTGCTTATGGAAAAGAACTTGCATGACATCTTTTGTCCTACCCTCCCGTGGCAGCGGGGTCCTATTGGAAACTAAGGGATATTTAGGCCTCCTTTTAATAGAGTACCGGACCAAAGCATTAACACATAGTGAATACATGAACTCCTCAAACTACGGTCATCACCGGGAGTAGTCCCGATTATTGTCACTTCGGGGTTGCCGGATCATAACACATAGTAGGTGACTAATGACTTGCAAGATAGGATCAAGAACTCACATATATTCATGAAAACATAATAGGTTTAGATCTGAAATCATGGCACTCAGGGCCCTAGTGACAAGCATTAAGCATAGCAAAGTCATAGCAACATCAATCTCAGAACATAGTGGATACTAATGATCAAACCCTAACAAAACTAACTCGATTACATGATAAATCTCATCCAACCCATCACCGTCCAGCAAGCCTATGATGGAATTACTCACGCACGGCGGTGAGCATCATAAAATTGGTGATGGAGGATGGTTGATGATGACGATGGCGATGGCTTCCCCTCTCCGGAGCCCCGAACGGACTCCAGATCAGCCCTCCCAAGAAAGATTAGGGCTTGGTGATACGTCCATTTTGCATCATGCTTTTATATTGTTATTTATTGCATTATGGGTTGTTATTACACATTATGTCACAATACTTATGCCTATTCTCTCTTATTTTACAAGGTTTACATGAAGAGGGAGAATGCCGGCAGGTGGAATTCTGAGCTGGAAAGGAGCAAATATTAGAGACCTATTCTGCATAGCTCCAAAAGTCCTGAAACTTCACGGAAGTCATTTTTGAAATTAATAAAAAATATTGGACGAAGAAAATACCAGAGGGGGGCCACACCCTGACCACGAGGGTGGGAGGCGCGCCCTACCCCCCTGGGCGCGCCCCCTACCTCGTGGGCCCCCTGGTGGCCCTCCGGTGCCCATCTTCTGCTATATGAAGTCTTTCGTCCGAGAAAAAAATAAGCAAGCTTTCGGGAAGAAACTCCGCTGCCACGAGGCGGAACCTTGGCAGAACCAATCTAGGGCTCCGGCAGAGCTGTTCTGCCGGGGAAACTTCCCTCCGGGAGGGGGAAATCATCACCAACGCTCCTCTCATCGGGAGGGGGCCAATCTCCATCAACATCTTCACCAGCACCATCTCCTCTCAAACCCTAGTTCATCTCTTGTATCCAATCTTTGTCCCAAAGCCTCAGATTGGTACATGTAGGTTGCTAGTAGTGTTGATTACTCCTTGTAGTTGATGCTAGTTGGTTTATTTGGTGGAAGATCATACGTTCAGATCCATTATGCATATTAAGACCCCTCTGATTATGAACATGAATATGCTTTGTGAGTAGTTACGTTTGTTCCTGAGGACATGGGAGAAGTCTTGCTATTAGTAGTCATGTGAGTTTGGTATTCGTTCAATATTTTGATGAGATGTATGTTATTTTTCCTCTAGTGGTGTTATGTGAACGTTTACTACCTGACACTTCACCATTATTTGGGCCTAGAGGAAGGCATTGGGAAGTAATAAGTACATGATGGGTTGCTAGAGTGACAGAAGCTTAAACCCTAGTTTATGCGTTGCTTCGTAAGGGGCTGATTTGGATCCATATTTTTCATGCTATGGTTAGGTTTACCTTAATACTTCTTTTCTAGTTGCGGATTCTTGCAATAGGGGTTAATCATAAGTGGGATGCTTGTCCAAGTAAGTATAGCACCCAAGCACCGGTCCACCCACATATCAAATATCAAAGTACCGAACGCGAATAATATGAGCGTGATGAAAACTAGCTTGACGATAATTCCCATGTGTCCTCGGGAGTGCTTTCCTCTATATAAGAGTTTGTCCAGGCTTGTCCTTTGCTACAAAAAGGATTGGGCCATCTTGCTGCACTTTATTTACACTTGTTACTTGTTACCTGTTACAAATTACTTTATCACAAAACTATCTGTTACCGATAATTTCAGTGCTTGCAGAGAATACCTTGCTGAAAACCGCTTATCATTTCCTTCTGCTCCTCGTTGGGTTCGACACTCTTACTTATCGAAAGGACTATGATAGATCCCCTTTACTTTTGGGTCATCAAGACTCTTTTCTGGCGCCTTTGGTAGGTGGAATTTGGTAAGGAAAAATTTATATAGTGTGCTGAAATTTACTGTCACTTGTGACTATGGAAAGTAATCCTCTGAGGGGCTTGTTCGGGGTATCTTCATCCGGACCAGTAGAGCAAAGAGTTGCTCCTCAACCTACTGAACCTACTGAAAATGTTTACTTTGAAATTCCTTCGTGTATGATAGAGAAACTGCTAGCTAATCCTTTTGCAGGAGATGGAACATTGCATCCCGATTTACACTTAATCTATGTGGATGAAGTTTGTGGATTATTTAAGCTTGCAGGTATGCCCGATAATGTTATCAAAAAGAAGGTCTTCCCTTTATATTTGAAGGGATATGCATTGACATGGTATAGGCTATGTGATGATATGGGGTCATGGGACTACAAACGATTGAAATTGGAATTTCATCAGAAGTTTTATCCTATGCATCTTGTCATCGTGATCATAATTATATATATAATTTTTGGCGAAAAAGCATCGCTCAAGCTTGGGGGAGGCTTAAGTCAGTGTTATATTCATGCCCCAATCATGAGCTCTCAAGAGAAATGATTATTCAAAAAATTTATGCTCGGCTTTCTGACAACAATTGCTCCATGCTCGATACTTCTTGTACTGGTTCTTTTATGATGAAGACTATTGAATTCAAATGGGATTTATTGGAAAGAATTAAACGCAACTCTGAAGATTGGGATCTCAACGAAGGTAAGGAGTCAGGTATAACACCTAAGTTTGATTGTGTTAAATCTTTTATGGACCGATGTTTTCCGTTAATTTAGCACTAAATATGGACTTGACTCTGAGATAATAGCTTCTTTTTGTGAATCTTTTGCTGCTCATGTTGATCTCCCTAAGGAGAAGTGGTTTAAATATCATCCTCCCATAGAACTAAAAGTAGTTGAACCTATTAAAGTTGAAGAAAATACTATCACTTATAATGATCCTATTGTTCCTACTGCTTATGTTGAGAAACCACCTTTCCCTGTTAGGATAAAGGATCATGCTAAAGCTTCAACTGTGGTTCGGAAATGCAATATTAGAACTTATACACCCCTGAGCAAGTTAAAGTTGAACCTAATATTCCTATGGTTAAAGATCTCTTGGCTGATAATATTGATGAACATGTTATTTACTTCTATGATGAGACTGCTAGAATTGGTAAGCCTGGTGCTAAACATAAACATAGACCTGTGGTAGGCATGCCTATTATTTCTGTTAAAATAGGAGATCATTGTTATCATGGCTTGTGTGATATGGGTGCTAGTGCTAGTGCAATACCTATTTCCTTATACAAAGAAATTATGCATGATATTGCACCCGCTGAGTTAGAAGAAATTGATGTCACAATTAAACTTGCCTATAGAGATACTATTTCACCGATTGGGATTGTTAGAGATGTTGAAGTCTTGTGTGGGAAAGTTAAATATCCTGCTGATTTTCTTGTTCTTGGTTCCCCACAGGATAGCTTTTGTCCCATTATATTTGGTAGACCCTTCTTGAATACTGTCAACGCTAAGATAGACTGCGAAAAGGATGTTGTTACTATTGGTTTGGGTGATATGTCTCATGAGTTTAATTTTTCTAAATTTCATAGACAACCCCGTGATGAGGAATTGCCTAGTAAATATGAAATTATTGGTCTTGCTTCTATTGCCGTGCCTCCTAGTGATCCTTTAGAACAATATTTAGTAGACCATAAAAATGATATGTTTATGAATGAAAGAAGGGAAATAGATGAAGTATTCTTTAAACAGGGACCCATTATGAAACACAATTTGCCTGTTGAAATCCTAGGGTATCCTCCGTCCACCCAAGGGTGATCCCGTGTTTGAGCTTAAACATTTACCTGATACTCTTAAATATGCTTATCTTGATGAAAAGAAGATATATCCTGTTATTATTTGTGCTAACCTTTCAGAGCATCAAGAAGAGAAATTATTGAAAACTCTGAAGAAGCACCGTGGTGCTATTGGATATACTCTTGATGATCTTAAGGGCATTAGTCCCACGCTATGTCAACACAAAATAAATTTGCAGAAAGACACCAAACCAGTTATTGATCAATAGCGACGATTAAATCCTAAGATGAAAGAAGTGGCAAGAAAGGAAATATTAAAGCTCCTTGAAGCAGGTATAATTTATCCCGTTGTTGATAGTAAGTGGGTAAGTCCTGTTCATTGTGTTCCTAAGAAGGGAGGTATTACTGTTGTTCCTAATGATAAAGATGAATTGATTCCGCAAAGAATTATTACAGGTTATAGGATGGTAATTGATTTCCGCAAATTAAATAAAACTACTAAAAAGGATCATTCCCCGTTGCCTTTCATTGATCAAATGCTAGAAAGATTATCCAAACATACACATTTTTTCTTTCTAGATGGTTACTCTGGTTTCTCTCAAATACCTGTGTCAGCTGATGATCAAGCAAAGACCACTTTTACTTGCCCTTTCGGTACTTTTGCTTATAGACGTATGCCATTTGGTTTATGTAATGCACCTGCTACCTTTCAAAGTTGCCTGATGGCTACATTCTCTGATTTTTGTGAAAAGATTTGTGAGGTTTTCATGGATGATTTCTCCGTTTATGGATCCTCTTTTGATGATTGGTTGAGCAACCTTGATCGAGTTTTGCAGAGATGTGAAGAAACTAACCTTGTCTTGAACTGGGAGAAATGCCACTTTATGGTTAACGAAGGAATTGTCTTGGAGCATAAAATTTCTGAAAGAGGTATTGAAGTTGATAAAGCTAAAGTTGATGCTACTGAAAAGATGCCATGTCCCAAGGACATCAAAGGTATAAGAAGTTTTCTCAGTCATGCCGGTTTTTATAGGAGGTTCATTAAGGACTTCTCAAAAATTTCTCGGCCTCTGACTAATCTATTACAAAAAGATATACCATTTGTCTTTGATGATGATTGTGTAGAAGCATTTGAAATACTTAAGAAAGCATTAATTTCTGCACATATTGTTCAACCACCTAATTGGAATTTACCCTTTGAAATTATGTGTGACGCTAGTGACTATGTTGTAGGTGCTATTCTAGGGCAAAGAGTTGATAAGAAATTAAATGTTATTCAATATGCTAGCAAAACTCTAGACAGTGCCTAGAGAAATTATGCTACCACTGTAAAAGAATTCTTAGCAGTTGTATTTGCATGTGATAAGTTCAGACCTTATATTGTTGATTCTAAAGTAACTATTCACACTGATCATGCTGCTATTAAGTATCTTATGGAAAAGAAAGATGCTAAACCTAGACTTATTAGATGGGTTCTCTTGCTACAAGAATTTGATTTGCATATTATTGATAGAAAGGGAGCTGAGAACCCCGTTGAAGACAACTTGTCTAGGTTAGAGAATGTTCTTGATGACCCACTACCTATTGATGATAGCTTTCCTGATGAACAATTAGCTGTCATAAATGCTTCTCGTATTGCTCCAGGGTATGCTAATTATGCTAATTACATTGTTGCTAAATTCATACACCTAGTTTCACATACCAGCAAAAGAAAAAGTTTTTCTATGAATTGAGACATTACTTTTGGGATGACTCACATCTTTATAAAGAAGGAGTAGATTGCGTTATTAGACGTTGTATAACTGAGCATGAACAGGAACAGATCCTACGCAAGTGTCACTCTGAAGCTTATGGAGGACAGCACGCTGGAGATAGAACTGCGCATAAGGTATTGCAATCCGGTTTTTATTGGCCTACTCTCTTCAAGGATGCTCGTAAGTTTGTCTTATCTTGTGATGAATGTCAAAGAATTGGTAATATTAGTAGACGTCAATAAATGCCTATGAATTATTCACTTGTTATTTAACCATTTGATGTTTGGGGCTTTGATTATATGGGACCTTTTCCTTCCTCTAATGGGTATACACATATTTTAGTTGTTGTTGATTACGTTACTAAGTGGGTAGAAGCTATTCCAACTAGTAGTGCTGATCATAACACTTCTATTAAGATGCTTAAAGAAGTTATTTTCCTGAGGTTTGGAGTCCCTAGATATCCAATGACTGATGGTGGTTCACATTTTATTCATGGTGCTTTTCATAAAATGCTTGCTAAGTATGATGTTAATCATAGAATTGCATCTCCTTATCACCCACAGTCTAGTGGTCAAGTAGAATTGAGTAATAGAGAGCTCAAATTAATTTTGCAAAAGACTGTTAATAGATCTAGAAAGAATTGGTCCAAGAAACTTGATAATACATTATGGGCCTATAGAACTGCATATAAAAATCCTATGGGTATGTCTCCGTATAAAATGGTTTATGGAAAAGCATGTCACTTAACTCTTGAACTAGAACATAAGGCATATTGGGCCATTAAAGAGCGCAATTATGATTTCAAACTTGCCGGTGAGAAGAGGTTATTTGACATTATCTCACTTGATGAATGGAGAACCCAAGCCTATGAGGATGCCAAGTTGTTTAAAGAAAAAGTTAAAAGTTGGCATGACAAAAGGATACAAAAGTGTGAGTTTAATGTAGGTGATTATGTGTTGCTATACAACTCTCGATTAAGAGTTTTTGCAGCAAAGCTTGTCTCTAAATGGGAACGTCCTTTCGTTATCGAGGAGGTCTATCGTTCGCGTGCCATAAAAATCAACAACTTCGAAGGCACAAATCCGAAGGTGGTGAACGGTCAAAGAGTCAAACATTATATCTTAGCTAACCCTATAAATGTTGACACTAATATTATTGAAACTATAACCCCGGAGGAATACATAAGAGACACTTTCTAGAACGTTTTAGACTCCGAAAAGGAATAGGTACGTGGTACGGTAAGTAAACCGACTGCAAAATAGTTCTAATGGTAATTTCAAAAAATAGGAAAATAAGAAGCAGTCCGGGAAGGACACGAGGCTTCCACGAGGGTGGGAGGCGCGCCCTACCCCCTGGGCGCGCCCCCCTGCCTCGTGGGCAACTCGTGCACTCTCCGGACTCCGTTTTTTTGCATGATACTTCTTTTGGTCGGTAAAAATTCATAATATAATCTCCCGAAGGTTTTGACCACCGTATCACGCAAATATCCTCTGTTTTTGTTTCGAGTTGTTTCTGCCGCAGATTAGAGCAGGATGTCTTCTCAAGAGTCAGTCGGGGAGAGTCGGGTCTGTCATCCGACACCTTGTCTAGGGGCAAACAGCGATGCCTATCACTTTGGGCCCTCAACGGAGGAATAGATGGAAGCTGACTTGAAAAGGATAGATGCCATGGAGGAGGATCGAGAAGTTACTTCTCGTTTCCAGGCAGGATTCACGATGGGGGAACTACAGAGCTCAGCTATCCCAAACTCGATCATCCCCTCCAATGTTAAATTTCTCTCTTATGAAAATATGAAAAGGATTGTTACTTGTTCTCCCGCAGCTATGCAACATCCCTGGGTGCAAGGAGCTCCAACCGTCACGGGTAAGCTCCGTAAGGAAATAATGGATCTAAAGCAGCAAGTCAACAAGCTCGAGGAGGAGAATCGTATCCTGAAGGGTATCATAGCCAAGAATATCATATCCCCACCCCCGAAGAAAGAGGCATAATCACATGGGTATGGGAACTCCCCTTGGCAACTGCCAAGCTTGGGGGAGGTGCCGCAGTATCGTATCACCATCACACTCCTATCTTTACCATTTTTCTTAGTTCGATCCTTTTGGTAATATCTTGATCTAGTAGAATAAATCTTTAGTATGATTTAGTTTTGAGTTTTGCTTTATGATCCCTCTATGTAATCGAGTCCGTGAGCTATATATAATAAAGATTAGTGTTGAGTCAAGGGCTTGATTATTTTGCCATGATCTTGAGGGAATAAAAGAAAAGAGAAAGAGTAAAAAGAAATAAAGAGATCATATTGATCTTATGGAGAGTAATGACTTCACATATAAAGAGTATGATGATTAAAAGTTGTTGAGAGTTGACAAACATAGTTTTGGTCATCGTTGCAATTAATAGGAAGTAATAAAGAAAGAGAGGTTCTACATATAAATATACTATCTTGGACATCTTTTATGATTGTGAACACTCATTAAAGTATGACATGCTAAAGAGTTGATGTTGAAAAAGGAAGACAACGTAATGGGTTATGTTTTCTTATATCTGAAATAAAGTATATTGTCATGGATCATCCAACATGTTGAGCTTGCCTTTCTCCCTCATGCTAGCCAAATTCTTTGCACCAAGTAGAGATACTACTTGTGCTTCCAAATACCCTTAAACCCAGTTTTGCCATGAGAGTCCATCATATCTACCTACGGATTGAGTAAGATCCTTCAAGTAAGTTGTCATCGGTGCAAGAAATAAAAATTGCTCTCGAAATATGTATGACTTATTAGTGTGGAGGAAATAAGATTTATATGATCTTATGATGTGGAAGAAATAAAAGCGATGGACTCCATAATAAAGGTCCGTATCACAAGTGGCAATATAAAGTGACGTTCTTTTGCATTAAGATTTCGTGCATCCAACCATGAAAGCGCATGACAACCTCTGCTTCCCTCTGCGAAGGGCCTATCTTTTACTTTTACCTTATGCAAGAGTCGCGGTGATCTTCACCTTTCCTTTTTACATTTAATCCTTTGGCAAGCACATTGTGTTGGAAAGATCCTGATATATATATCCAATTGGATGTAAGTTAGCATGAACTATTATTGTTGACATTACCCTTGAGGTAAAAGGTTGGGAGGTGAAACTATAAGCCCCTATCTTTCTCTGTGTCCGATTAAAACTCCATACCCATAAGTATTGCGTGAGTGTTAGCAATTGTGAAAGACTAAATGATAGTTGAGTATGTGGACTTGCTGAAAAGCTCTTACATAGACTCTTTCCGATGTTATGATAAATTGCAATTGCTTCGATGACAGAGATTATAGTTTGCTGGTTCTCAATGAAGTTTCTGATTCATACTTGACATTGTGAATAGATTATTACTTGAGCATAAGAAATCATATGGCAATATATATATATATATATATATATATATATATATATATGTTGCTGTTATAAGAATGATCATGATGCCCTCATGTCCATATTTTATTTTATCAACACCTCTACCTCTAAACATGTGGACACATTTATCGTTATCGGCTTCCGCTTGAGGACAAGCGAGGTCTAAGCTTGGGGGAGTTGCTACGTCCATTTTGCATCATGTTTTATATTGTTATTTATTGCATTATGGGCTGTTCTTACACATTATGTCACAATACTTATGCCTATTCTCTCTTATTTTACAAGGTTTACATGAAGAGGGAGAATGCCGGCAGCTGGGATTCTGAGCTGGAAAAGGAGCAAATATTAGAGACCTATTCTGCACAGCTCCAAAAGTCCTGAAACTACATGAAAGTCATTTTGGAATTAATAAAAAATACTGGACAAAGAAAATACCAGAGGGGGGCCACACCCTGGCCACGAGGGTGGGAGGAGCACCCTACCCCCTGGGTGTGCCCCCTGCCTCGTGGGCCCCCTGGTGGCCATCCCGTGCCCATCTTCTGCTATATGAAGTCTTTCATCCGAGAAAAAATCATAAGCAAGCTTTCGGGAAGAAACTCCGCCGCCACGAGGCGAAACCAATCTAGGGCTCCGGCAGAGCTGTTCTACCGGGGAAACTTCTTGCTGGGAGGGGGAAATCATCGCCATCGTCATCACCAACGCTCTTCTCATCGGGAGGGGCCCAATCTCCATGAACATCTTCACCAGCACCATCTCCTCTCAAACCCTAGTTCATCTCTTGTATCCCATCTTTGTCCCAAAGCCTTAGATTGGTACCTGTAGGTTGCTAGTAGTGTTGATTACTCCTTGTAGTTGATGCTAGTTGGTTTATTTGGTAGAAGATCATATGTTCAGATACATTATGCATATTAATACCCCTCTGATTATGAACATGAATATGCTTTGTGAGTAGTTACGTTTGTTCCTGGGGACATGGGAGAAGTCTTGCTATTAGTAGTCATGTGAGTTTGGTATTCGTTCGATATTTTGATGAGATGTAGTTTTTCCTCTAGTGATGTTATGTGAACGTCGACTACATGACACTTCACCATTATTTGGGCCTAGAGGAAGACATTGGGAAGTAATAAGTAGATGATGGTTTGCTAGAGTGACAGAATCTTAAACCCTAGTTTATGCGTTGCTTCGTAAGGGGCTGATTTGGATCCATATGTTTCATGCTATGGTTAGGTTTACCTCAATACTTCTTTTGTAGTTGCAGATTCTTGCAATAGGGGTTAATCATAAGTGGGATGCTTGTCCAAGTAAGGAAAGCACCCAAGCACCGGTCCACCAACATATCAAATTATCAAAGTACCGAACGCGAATCATATGAGCGTGATGAAAACTAGCGTGATGAAATCTAGCTTGACGAAAATTCCCATGTGTCCTCGGGAGCGCTTACCTCTATATAAGAGTTTGTCCAGGCTTGTCCTTTGCTACAAAAAGGATTGGGCCATCTTGCTGCACTTTATTTACACTTGTTACTTGTTACCCGTTACAAATTACTTTATCACAAAACTATCTGTTACCGATAATTTCAGTGGTTGCAAAGAATACCTGGCTGAAAACCTATTATCATTTCCTTCTGCTCCTCGTTGGGTTCGACACTCTTACTTATCGAAAGGACTAAGATAGATACCCTACACTTGTGAGTCATCACTTGGCGGCGGCTCCATATCGTAAAACGCGATGAATCCTTCTCTCTGAGTTTTTTTCCTCCCCGAACGTGAATATATAGAGTTGGAGTTGAGGTCGGTGGAGCACCAGGGGGCCCACGAGGTAGGGGGCGCGCCCAGGGGGGCAGGCGCGCCTCCAACCCTCGTGGATACGGTGTGGGCCCCCCTGGCCTTGATTCTTTCGCCAGTATTTTTTGTTAATTCCAAAAATAATCTCCGTTGATTTTGAGGTCATTCTGGGAACATTTATTTCTGCACAAAAATAACACCATGGCAATTCTGCTGAAAACAGCGTCAGTCCGGGTTAGTTCCATTCAAATCATGCAAGTTAGAGTCCAAAACAAGGGCAAAAGTGTTTGGAAAAGTAGATACGATGGAGACGTATCAACTCCCCCAAGCTTAAACCTTTGCTTGTCCTCAAGCAATTCAGTTGATAAACTGAAAGTGATAAAGAAAAACTTTTACAAACTCTGTTTGCTCTTGTTGTTGTAAATATGTAAAGCCAGCATTCAAGTTTTCAGCAAAGATTATGAACTAACCATATTCACAATAACACTTAGGTCTCATGTTTACTCGTGTCAATGGCATAATCAACTAGCGAGCAATAATAATAAATCTCGGATGACAACACTTTCTCAAAACAATCATGATATGATATAACAAGATGGTATCTCGCTAGCCCTTTCTGAGACCGCAAAACATAAATGCAGAGCACCTTTAAAGATCAAGGACTGACTAAACATTGTAATTCATGGTGAAAGAGATCCAGTCATAGTTATACTCAACATAAATTAATAGTAATGGATGCAAATGACAGCGGTGCTCTCCGGCTGGTGCTTTTTAATAAGAGGGTGATGAATCAACATAAAAGTAAATAGATAGGACCTTCGCAGAGGGAAGTAGGGATTTGTAGAGGTGCCAGAGCTCGATTTTGAAATAGAGATGAATAATATTTTGAGCGGCATCCTTTCATTGTCAACATAACAACCGAGAGATCTCGATATCTTCCATGCTACTCACATTATAGGCGGTTCCCAAACGGAATGGTAAAGTTTATACTCCCCCTCCACCAACAAGCATCAATCCATGGCTTGCTCGAAACAACGAGTGCCTCCAACTAAGAAGAGTCCCGGGGGACTTTTGTTTGCAATTTTTTTGATTTAATTTGCATAAAGCATGGGACTGGGCATCCTGTGACCAGCCATTTTCTCGTGAGTGAGGAGCGGAGTCCACTCCTCTTGAGAATAACCCGCCTAGCATGGAAGATACATACAACCCTAGTTGATACATGAGCTATTCGAGCATACAAAACAGAATTTCATTTGAAGGTTTAGAGTTTGGCACATACAAATTTACTTGGAACGGCAGGTAGATACCGCATATATAGGAAGGTATGGTGGACTCATATGGAATAACTTTGGGGTTTACAGAAGTGGATGCACAAGCAGTATTCCCGCTTAGTACAAGTGAAGGCTAGAAAAAGACTGGGGAGCGACCAACTAGAGAGCGACAACAGTCATGAACATGCATTAAAATTAATAAACATTGAGTGAAAGCATGAGTAGGATATAATCCACCATGAACATAAATATCGTGAAGGCTATGTTGATTTGTTTCAACTACATGTGTGAACATGTGCCAAGTCAAGACACTTGAATCATTCAAAGGAGGATACCACCATATCATACCACATCACAACCATTTTAATAGCATGTTGGCACGCAAGGTAAACCATTATAAACACCTAGCTAACTAAGTATGGCATAAGCAACTATAATCTCTAATTGTCATTGCAAACATGTTTATTCATAATAGGCTGAATCAGGAACGATGAACTAATCATATTTACAAAAACAGGAGAGGTCGAGTTCATACCAGCTTCTCTCATTTCAATCAGTCCATCATATATCGTCATTATTGCCTTTCACTTGCACGACCGAACGATGTGAATAATAATAATAGTGCATGTGCATTGGACTAAGATGGAATCTGCAAGCATCTGACACACAGGAGAAGACAAGGTAATATGGGCTCTTGGTTAAATCAACAATAATGCATATAAGAGCCACTTCAACATTTTCATTATGGTCTCCTCCTCTCGACCCCCAAAGAAAAGAAAAGAAATAAAACTATTTACACGGGAAAGCTCCCAACAAGCAAAAGAAGAATGAGAAATCTTTTTGGGGTTTCTTTTAATTATTACTACTACAAGCATGGAAAGTAAACTAGCTAAAAGCTACAACTATTTTTTTTGTTTTTCTTAAGGTTTATCAAACACACAAGAAGAAAGCATAAAAAGGAAAATAAACTAGCATGGATAATACAATGAAAAAGTATGAACACCGACAACTAGCTTGAGTGTGTGAACATGAATGTAATGTCGGTGAGAAATATGTACTCCCCCAAGCTTAGGCTTTTGGCCTAAGTTGGTCTACTGCCACGGTTGGCCTGGCGGATATCCAAAGTTGTAGTTGGGGTCGTACTGTGATGCAACAGCTATTGCCTCATGAGTTGCCGCTTGGAGGCGGGCTGCCTCCGTCCTCCTCTCATACTCGTTCGCCTCCTCCCCGGTTATGATAAGTCTCCCTTTGGTCTGAAAGTCAAAGAAAGTAGGAGCAGGGAGAGCAACATGGAAAATGCGGCGCCTATCAAACATTAGTCGGTACTAGAGAGGTTGTTCGTTCCTCTCAATAAACTGATGGCGAACCATAGCCTCATATCCTAAATAAGTGGGAGGCAATTCCATATCACTTTCATGTATGGGTATTCCAAGAAAATTAGCCACACAGGTTGCATAAATTCCCCCAAAAAAGTTCCACTGAAACCATTATTATGCAACCTCCGTGCAACAATAGCCCCCCAAGTTATATTGTTTATCTCCTAAAACAGCACTCTTAAGAACACTAAGGTCAGGGACACACATGTGACATGCTTCATCCTTACCATTTATGCACCTACCTATGAAGAGAGCAAAATAATGTATAGAAGGAAAATGAATGCTCCCTATGGTAGCTTGCGTTACATCTCTAGATTCCCCCACTATAATACTAGCAAGAAAATCTCTAAACTCATATTTGCGAGGTTCACTAATACTACCCCATTGTGGAATTTTGCAAGCAGTACTAAAATCCTCTAAGTCCATAATATAAGATTGGCCATAGATATCAAATAGGACAGTGTGAGAATTATGTGAAGATGAAAAGTTGAACCTTCTCACGAAGGAATCAGCTAGGTGATAGTATTGAGGGCACTTATCTAGAATGAAGCCCTCGAGTTCAGCATTACGCACGTAAGCATCAAATTCCTCCTTAATTCCTGCTCGGACCATGAAATCGTCTGACGGCCATTCACAAGGCCGCACTTGGGCTTCTCTTGGTGGTTCATCGTCTGCATCGCGTATTGCGGGCCTGGGTCATTGCTTCCTTGAAGAACCACCTTGATACATTTTCCTAAACATATTTCTTCCTCTGAAATTTTTAGTAACTTAAAATAAAAGTGAACCAAACTCAACAAAATTGATAGCAACTACTCCCACAAGTGCCTAGAGACTATATCATGCATTAGAACTACTTGGGACCAAATAAATTTGACATGCAAGCTCAAGAACAGGGTCACCTAAGCAGCAAAAATTTGCAATGAATAAAGCACTAGAACAAAAACTAATTGGAGCTTTGAGCTAGGAGATCCCCCAAAGCAGTTTTGTGAGTGGAGCTTTGAGCTAGAAGATCGAAAATCGCAGCAAAATGAGCTAGAACTCGTGCTTGAGCTGGTTGGTGATATTTTTTGGGAGGAAGAAGGAGTGTGTGATGGATGGAATAAGTGGAGGGGAGCCACCCTGGGCCCATGAGTCAAGAGGGCGCGCACAGGGGGGGTGGGGGCGCCCGGGACCCTCGTGGCCAGGTGCTTTCTCTCCCTGCTGTGTTCTCAGTGCCAGATATTCTCAAATATTCCGGAAAAAATCATATTTCATTTTCGGGGCATTTGGAGAACTTTTATTTTTGGGGTATTTTTTATTGCACGGATAATTCAGAAAACAGACAGAAAATACTATTTTTGCTTTATTTAATCTAAATAACAGAAAGTAAAAGGAGGGTACAGAAGGTTGTGCTTTCTAACTTCATCCATCTCATGCTCATCAAAAGGAATCCACTAACAAGGTTGATCAAGTTCTGTTAACAAACTCATTCCGAATAACATGGAACTGGAGAAATTTCGAATAACACTATGTTACCTCAACGGGGATATGCACATCCCCAACAATAAGAATATCATATCTCTTTTTGACAGTAGAAATAGGAAATTCAAAACCTCCAATAGTAATCGACGGAATTTTTCCAATAGAATTGATACTGTAGACTTGAGGTTGTTTCCTCGCAAAGTGTACCGTATGCTCATTTCCATTAACATGAAAGGTGACATTGTCTTTATTGCAATCAATAATAGCCCCTGCAGTATTCGAAAAGGGTCTTCCAAGAATAATAGACATACTATCGTCCTCGGGAATATCAAGAGTAACAAAGTCCGTTAAAATAGTAACGTTTGCAACTACAACAGGCACATCCTCACAAATGCCGACAGGTATAGCAGTTGATTTATCGGCCATTTGCAAAGATATTTCAGTAGGTGTCAACTTATTCAAATCAAGTCTACGATATAAAGAGAGAGGCATAACACTAACACCGGCTTCAAGATCACATAAAGCAGTTTTAACATAGTTTCGTTTAATGGAGCATGGTATCGTAGGTACTCCTGGATCTCCTAGTTTCTTAGGTATTCCACCTTTAAAAGTGTAATTGGCGAGCATGGTAGAAATTTCAGCTTCCGGTATCATTCTTTTATTTGTAACAATATCTTTCATATACTTAGCATAAGGATTCATTTTAAGCATATCAGTAAAACGCATACGCAAAAAGATAGGTCTAATCATTTCAGCAAAGCGCTCAAAATCCTAATCATCCTTTTTCTTTGATGGTTTAGGAGGAAAGGGCATGGGTTTCTGAACCCATGGTTCTCTTTCTTTACCGTGCTTCCTAGCAACAAAGTCTCTCTTATCATAACGCTGATTCTTTAATTGTGGGTTATCAAGATCAACAGCAGGTTCAATCTCTACATCATTGTCATTACAAGGTTGAGCATCAACATGAACATTATCATTAACAGTATCACTAGGTTCATGTTCATCACCAGATTGTGTTTCAGCATCAGAGATAGAAATATCATTGGGATTCTCAGGTGTGTCAACAACTGGTGCACTAGAAGCATGCAAAGTCCTATCATTTTTCTTTTTCTTCTTCTTAGAAGGACTAGGTGTATCAACGTTATTTCTCTGAGAATCCTGCTCAGTTCTCTTAGGGTGGCCCTCAGGATTCAAAGGTTGCTGAGTCACTTTACCCCCTCTAGTTGCAACTCTAACAGCAAAGTCATTATTCTTACTATTCAATTCATTGAGCAAATCATTCTGAGCTTTAAGTACTTGTTCTACTTGAGTGGTAACCATAGAAGCATGTTTACTAATAAGTTTAAGTTCACCTTTAACACTAGCCATATAACCACTCAAGTGTTCAAGCATATCAGCATTGTGTTTCAATTGTCTACCAAAATAAGCATTGAAGTTTTCTTGTTTGACCATAAAGTCATCAAACTCATCCAAGCATTGACTAGCAAACTTAGTAAACGGGATTTCAGCTTTATCATATCTACAGAGAGAATTTACCTTTACTACCTGTGTCGGGTTATCAAGACCATGCATTTCTTCAATAGGCGGCAAATTCTTAACATCTTGAGCTTTAATACCTTTTTCTGTCATAGATTTCTTTGCCTCTTGCATATCCTCAGGACTGAGAAATAGAACACCCCTTTTCTTCGGAGTTGGCTTAGGAGTTGGTTCAGGAAGTGTCCAATTATTTTCATTAGTCAACATATTATTTAATAGCAATTCAGCTTGATCAACTGTTCTTTCCCTGAAAACACAACCAGCACAACTATCCAGGTGGTCTCTGGAAGCATCGGTTAGTCCGTTATAAAAGATATCAAGTATTTCATTTTTCTTGAGGGGATGATCAGGCAAAGCATTAAGTAGTTGGAGAAGCCTCCCCCAAGCTTGTGAGAGACTCTCTTCTTCAATTTTCACAAAATTATATATTTCCCTTAAGGTAGCTTGTTTCTTATGAGCAGGGAAATATTTAGCAGAGAAGTAATAAATCATATCCTGGGGACTACGCACACAACCAGGATCAAGAGAATTAAACCATATCTTAGCATCACCCTTTAATGAGAATGGAAATAATTTAAGGATATAATAGTAGCGGGTTTTCTCATCATTAGTGAACAGGGTGGCTATATCATTTAATTTATTATGATGTGCCACAACAGTTTTAGATTCATAGCCATAGAAAGGATCAGATTCAACCAAAGTAATTATCTCAGTATCAACAGAGAAATCATAATCCTTATCAGTAACAAAGATAGGTGAAGTAGCATAAGAAGGATCATATTTCATTCTAGCATTCGGAGATTTTTCTTTAAGCTTAACTAATAATTTCTTAAGATCACTTGTATCATGGCAAGCAAGAAAGTCTCTAACAGTTTGTTCATCCATAACATAACCCTCAGGCACAACAGGCAATTCATATCTAGGGGGAGAATATTCATCATCACTTTCATCAATATTATCAGTTTCAATAATTTCATTCTCTCTAGCCCTAGCAAGTTGTTCATCAAGAAATTCACCTAGTGGCACAGTAGTATCAAGCATAGAAGTAGTTTCATCATAAGTATCATGCATAGCAGAAGTGGCATCATCAATAACATGCGACATATCAGAATTAACAGCAGAAGCAGGTTTAGGTGTCGCAAGCTTACTCAAAACAGAAGGTGAATCAACTACAGAGCTAGATGGCAGTTCGTTACCTCCCCTCGTAGTTGAGGGCTAAATCTTAGTTCTTTCGTCTTTCAAGTTCGTCATAGTGACCAGCAGATATAAATCCCAAGTGACTCAAAGAATAGAGCTATAGTCCCCGGCAACGGCGCCAGAAAATAGTCTTGATAACCCACAAGTATAGGGGATCACAACAGTTTTTGAGGGTAGAGTATTCAACCCAAATTTATTGATTCGACACAAGGGGAGCCAAAGAATATTCTCAAGTATTAGCAGTTGAGTTGTCAATTCAACCACAACTGGATAACTTAATATCTGCAGCAAAGCATTTAGTAGCAAAGTAATATGATAGTAGCGGTAACGGTGGCAAAAGTAACAGAAATAGTTTTGTAGTGATTGTAACAGTGGCAAAGGTAAAGTAACTAAGCGAAGAACAATATGTGAAAAGCTTGTAGGCATTGGATCGGTGATGGAGAATTATGCCGGATGCGATTATTCATGCAACAGTTATAACATAGGGTGACACAGAACTAGCTCCAATTCATCAATGTAATGTAGGCATTTATTCCGAATATAGTCATACGTGCTTATGGAAAAGAACTTGCATGACATCTTTTGTCCTACCCTCCCGTGGCAGTGGGGTCCTATTGGAAACTAAGGGATATTAAGGCCTCCTTTTAATAGAGTACCAGACCAAAGCATTAACACATAGTGAATACATGAACTCCTCAAACTACGGTCATCACCGGGAGTGGTCCCGATTATTGTCACTTCGGGGTTGCCGGATCATAACACATAGTAGGTTACTAATGACTTGCAAGATAGGATCAAGAACTCACATATATTCATGAAAACATAATAGGTTCAGATCTGAAATCATGGCACTCGGGCCCTAGTGACAAGCATTAAGCACAAAGTCATAGCAACATCAATCTCAGAACATAGTGGATACTAGGGATCAAACCCTAACAAAACTAACTTGATTACATGATAAATCTCATCCAACCCATCACCGTCCAGCAAGCCTACGATGGAATTACTGCCGCACGGCGGTGAGCATCATGAAATTGGTGATGGTGGATGGTTGACGATGACGATGGCGACGGATTCCCCTCTCCGAAGCCCCGAACGGACTCCAGATCAGCCCTCCCGAGAGAGATTAGGGCTTGGCGGCAGCTCCGTATCGTAAAACACGATGAGTCCTTCTCTCTGATTTTTTTCTCCCCGAACGTGAATATATAGAGTTGGAGTTGAGGTCGGTGGAGTACCAGGGGGCACACGAGGCAGGGGCGCGCCCAGGGGGCAGACGCGCCTCCGACCCTCGTGGACAGGGTGTGGGCCCCTAGCCTTGATTCTTTTGCCAGTATTTTTTATTAATTCCAAAAATAATCTCCGTTGATTTCAGGTCATTCAAAGAACTTTTATTTCTGCACAAAAATAACACCATGGCAATTCTGCTTAAAACAGCGTCGGTCCGGGTTAGTTCCGTTCAAATCATCCAAGTTAGAGTCCAAAACAAGGGCAAAAGTGTTTGGAAAAGTAGATACGATGGAGACGTATCACTCCTCCTCCTACTCCGACGAGTGATCAGGGCACTCCTCCTCCTTCTTCGGCTGCTCCGGCGCATGAAGCCGGCACTCCGCCTCCTCCTTCGCATCCTCCGGTGCATCCGAGCAGTTTGCCTCCTCCTCCGCCTCGTCAGCAACGGCGGAAGACAGACGCCGCCGCAACGGCTACTCCGGCGCGTCGGAGCACTCTGCCTCCTTCTCCGCCTCATAAGGAACAACGGAAGAGAGACGCCGCCGCTCCGGTGGCTAGTAGTACAGCCAGAGGCGGGAGGCAATATAGATACGGTCCATCTCTCGAGCCTATAGAGAAGTTACCATACGAGAGGACCGTGGAGGAAAACCCAGAGATCGTTGAAGCCCAAGTGAGGGACTTTTTGGCAAAGAAGCCTCCACCTCCGAAGGAGACGACAGATCCGGTGAAAGAAAAGCGCACTATCGATTCCCTGAAGTGACCACCACCGCCTTCGCCGGATGACAACCATGTCCGCTGTCTTAAAAAGACATTGGAAGATGTGCGCCGGCCGGGAACTACTTCAGGTGATAAAAGGTTAGCAGAACGAAGAAGTGGGGAAAAATCCCCCAGGTCGGCGATCAGGCGAACCAATTGTGCCCCCCCCCTCGCTCAGAGTGTCTAGCGATATCGTCGCAAATCTACCGGGGATGGTGCCCGGTACCAATCCTGGTGATTACCTGGGCGATGATGTACATTTTGATACAATGGAGGTGGACATGTTAAGATACCAGTATGGGAAGCCTCTCGTCAAAGATGGAAGTCCTTCTCTAACAACGATGATGCGAAGATTCCATGAATGGTACATGGAAACCTGCAACAAGCCTGGGAAGGATGCTTTGACGTTGAGAATTAAAGACAAGCACGACTTCATTGGACAAGATCTGATCACTGTTGATTTTGACGAGTTTTTCCAGTTCTACAATCAAAAGGCCCTCGACAAATCTCTCATGGCTTGCTACTATCTGTAAGTACTACTTCTGTAATTAAGTCTCAATATATAGCTTAGCTCTTTCATTGCATGCATATATAATTATCCTCACTATATTATGCACATTGACGATCGTCGAATGCAAAAAAGCACAAATCTATGACATTGGGTTCATTAACCCAAATGTCATACATGAATGGACGGTTAAAAAGAATGTCTCAGAAACCGAGGACAACTTGCTACAACCGTTGCTCAAAATCAAAGCAAAGATAAAAATATTCTTTCCTTACAACTTTAGGTGAGTGTTACTGTCTTATGCATATTTGGTTTCCCTTATTACACGAGGTCATAGTAATGTAACTGATGAGTTATGCATGTGTGTGTAGCTTCCACTTTATTCTCCTAAAGATTAAGCTTGAGTAGGGAGTAGTAACTGTCTTAGACTCGAGACGAATAGATCCCGAGGACTATGCGGACTTGACTCAAATGCTCCAGAAGTAAGTTCAATCGATCATTATTGCACCATATCGGCAGGGTATGGAAAGAGTTCACCGCAATTTCTCCGGGACTGCGGACCGAGCTGCGATTTAAACACCCGAAAGTAAGTACTACTACCTAGTTCTGCGCATCTCCCATTGATTCTAGCTAGTTTCATCAATACCATTTAGTATGCTTGCTTACCCTTTTGATTGACCTCTATTTCTCGTAAAGTGCTTGTGGCAGGAGTGCGGGAATGATTTCTGTGGATACTACGTTTGCGAGTTCATCTACAACACGACGGCCTCTAATAAGCGGGTCTACTCCGAAAAACAATATGAAGTGCGTAAGCAAAAATATTCACAATTTTATTTTATTACCATCATTTGTGTTGAGTTTCATTCATACACATGTATTAACCCTCTTCTTCAATTTAGATGGGGCAGATGCGGGATGAATTCCTACCACAAGATCGCTTACGAGCAATTCAAGAGGAATTGGCGGGATTCTTTCTTGACCACGTCATCAATCCAGCCGGAGAATACCATGTGAAACTTGACTTCAGATGTTAGGGATTGTAAGAGATCTTATATTGTATATATGTAGCTAGTAATGTCGGATAGATATACGAAAACTTGTTGTTCGACCAATCTCTCGGAGAAGGAGAGGTCGATCACTTCTCTATGTATATGTTCATGACGATCTTGTGTATTTAATGGTTTCCTTCATTTGCTTACTAGCTAGCGTGTCGAGTCCTCTCTATACGTATAGTATGTAGCGTCGACCAAGCACGGAGATAAGAGAGGTCACTTCTCTCTGGCTATTAGCTAGATAACACAATATATGAAACCTCCAAATTAACCGTCCAAAACCCCCAACCCCTCCCCCCCCCTTCAAAAAAACAAAAAGTAAAGGCCTTCCTGCCTGGGCTCGTCGCAGCGGCCACGTGGAGCCCCACCTGTCCCGGTTCGTAAGCGAACCAGGACTAAAGGTGTTGGGCTTTAGTCCCGACCCTTTGTCCCGGTTCTAGAACCCGGACAAATGGGCCTCTGGAACCGGGACAAATGGGCCTTTTTCTACTGTGTATGCCCCCCCGGGTCTATTTTTATCATATTATTTTCAGATCTATAAAAGCAAAAACACCAAAATACCTTCCTTCAATATATTTATCTTTACTTTATTTTGCATTTTTTACTTATCTTTTATACCTATCTCTATTAGATCTCATCCTTGCAAGTGACCGTGAAGGGATTGACAACCCCTTTTTCGCATTGGGTGCAAGTATTTGTTTGTTTGTGCAGGTGCATTTATGGGGGACTTGTGTGTTCCTCCTACTGGATTGATACGTTGGTTCTTAACTGAGGGAAATATTATCTCTACTTTGCTGCATCACCCTTTCCTCTTCAAGGAAAAAACCAACACAAGCTCAAGAAGTAGCAATCCGCGGGAGGCACGGTTCAGTAATAATAAGGAATCATTTTATTCACACGGGATCCCTCAAGTGATTGGCATTCTAGTCAGGTGGCCAAGATCGGGGCACCAACATGGTGGTTATCAGCATTCTAATTCCAAAAAAATTCAAACAAAGTGCAAAAGTTATGAAACTTGCAATGGTGTCATGATATTACCCCAGGTTATGCTAAAAATTTGAGAAATGTTTTGCAAAATTTGTCATGCAGACTGCTTACAAAGAAACTAGGTTTCGAAAGGGAAAGGGCTAGGTTTGCAAATGCATCGATAGCTGCTTTGTCGGATGGCCTTGATTTTTGATTCCGCGCTCAATACACACCATTATATATATCATGCCATAAATGACATTTTTCGCGGTATCTCTACTATATTTAAGACATTAAATACATTTCTAAAAATGTAATGGATATAATTCAAATTTGAACTACATGGAGATGAAATAATTGCTAGAAATGGTTTGATGTTTTTATTAGTGGTACTTACTCTATGTTTAGGTCTCATGTGAGGAAAAGTAAGGAGTCTTGTACACCAGGTGGTCGAGATCGTGGTACCAACATCGTGCTTATGGGCATATTAATTCAGAAAAAGTTAAATGATGCCCGAAAATTCCGAAACTTGGCATAATGTTGGGATATGACAATAGAGATGTGGTAAAAATTGGAGAATGTACGTTTAGCAAAAGTTTTTAGGTAGTGTTCTTACAAACCAGACCATCTTCGAGTAAGATACTAGGCTTCAAGAGGGAACGAGTCAAGTTTGCCCGTGAATCGACCGCTACTTTCTTGGTTCATCTTGAATTTTTCTTCCATACTCAATACGCACCATTACATGTAGAATGCAAAATTGGCATTTTTGGGGATCTGTTTGCTATATTTAAGCAATTAAATCTATTTCTAGACTTGGAAACAAAACAGTTTGCATTCAATGCGTCCGCTCCTTCCTCGGTTATTGTTCAAAGTTTTCCACACTCAACATGCATAATTACTTGTGATATGCCACAATTTGGACTTATTTAGGGTCTGTATTCTATATTTAAGCCTTTATGTGCATTTGCCTGCATTAAATACCTAGAAATCTATTTAATTTCCTAAAATTAGCTTAGTAACAGTAAAAGGAGCCAAACACTTACAAGAAACATGCAATTATGTACCTATATTGTAGAAAAAACATTTGGCCCGTCAGACTAAACCTAAAATACTAGAACCCTATCATTACCAAATAATACTAGTGGGTTGAACGAAAAAAGCACCGACCACTGATATTTGAGTTACTTGTGACGGGCAGAAAAAGTTACCAATGGTAGGCACAAAATGAACCCGCCACATCTATTTGCTTACCAATGGCGTGCTATATGCGGTCGCCATTGGTATTTTTGGACAGAATAATCGTGGGATCAAAAATACCAATGGCGGACGCATATACGACGTGCCACTGATATCTCGTGTACCTGTGAATGGCTCGTTTTTGTGCCTGCGACTGGTAAAATTTGTCCCGCAGCTAATCTAGATAGTTGTTACTAGTGGCAGGCGCAACCTTGCGCCCGCCATTGGTAAGCAAATAGCAATGGCGCATGCTAGACTGCAGTCGCCACTAATGTGAGCCCACCTATAAGCATTTTTTCAGTAGTGCCTGTTTTTAGCAAAGCTAGCATGCCAAAAAATAAGTTGTACCGAGTTGGGTCTAAGGATGACGTGAATACTGAATTGGTCATATTTATTTTCTTAGGGCGATATGTCCATATCAACCTTGTTTATGCTTATGACAATAATTGTATATATTGGTCATTACCTGTTGAGGCTGAGGTAAACTCTATCCATTAACGCATGTATAGCCAAAATAAATAAAGGAATTAACAAATCAAATATTTCAGCCCTCTAGATCAGAAAAAATTATAGCTAATCAAATGTATGCCGATTAGTAATGCCCTTTCATGATGTAAAATATTATATTGCATCCATGCATCAAAATAAGTACATTGAGGATAACCAATCATATATGGGGATGAATCATGGAGTGCCCCACTTCGAATATCATATTGCAAATTATGTAAACATTATTTGCAGCAAATGAATCATGATTCTATATCATGGTCATTTATTTATTATGGTACTGATCCAAAATGTTCAATACTTTTTTCATTTGTCTAAATTTCCTATATAGGTAAGGAGTTCAAACCCATGATCTTTTTAAGCTATGCATGAAGTATATTGTCTGTTGCAAGAGTTACATGTATGCTTAATATTAATAAATAGCTGGCAGTAAAGTAAATGTAACTTTTCTCCTATATACTACTGATTGTTCAAAAGTTCCAAAAAATTATATAAATTTGTCCTCTTCCTTTTATGCTATAGTTAGAAAATTGAGTAACTGTACTATTATTTTGCTTTACGCAATTTTTTTATTTAAGAGGTTACATTGAAATCCTTCGAAATGGTGCAAAAAGTTGTGGCATAAATAAAAATTAGTCGTATATACGAGACCATTAGACATGTCACATAACCGTTTGACATAATTGGAAGCATACAGTTCAGTTCCAGTGAACCGAAGGAACGTAACACTTTCCTTTATTAATTGGTACCTAAGAAATGCAAAAAAAAATTCTTTCAATGACTATCTTAAAAAGTGCTACGTCCGATCCATAAATTTTCTTGTTTTGAACTAAATATAGTTCAAAACTGGAACACTTATTTTGGATCAAAGGAGTATATTTTTTTTTCAAAACTTATTTTTTTTCTTTCTTAAATTACTAGCCCATACGGGTGCTGGGGTTGATTTCTAGTAATATGAAACGGGAACAATTTTTTTTGTATGGTAATACGTCTCTCATTCATATCATAAAGATGAAAGTACAAGCCACGTAAGGACCCACATGATAAAACTGAAAAGATAGCAGAACATCTCTAAGCTTGACATCAAAGCCCGTCACCTGCCTCCGGCGCCACCACAACAGCCACCGAAGAGAAGAATGACGGATTACCTCCTCACCCAATCTCGACCAAGTACCAATAGTCATAATCGACACAAATCCTAAATACACTTATTGGAATGGCCAATGCAGGCAACCTCTACATCACACGTACGGCTAAGGAAACATACTGATACTTTAACATGGCGAGCTAGAAAAAGAAAAAACAATCATACACTTTTCTTTTGCGGGAAATACTTTCAATCTATTCATCAACTATCAAGGTAGTACAAAGACACCAGAAGTAAAAATTACATCCAGGACCGTAGACCACCTAGCGACGACTACAATCACTCGAGCGAGCTGAAAACGTGCCTCCGTCATCGCCCCTCCCTCAACGGAGCTGGGGAAACTTTGTTGTAATAAACAATAGGGAAGTAATCGTGCTAAGCACCTACAGGACTAACACACCATAACAGTAACCACCCGCGATAAATACAAGCATAGATTAGAAGGATCCAACCCGTCGACACATGAACACGAACACAGACGGGCGAAGACTAGATCCACGTGGATCCACCAAATACAAATGCCGACCAAATCACTTGATATCTGCCCAAGAGAAACCTCCACTGGCCCTCCAGCAACGCTAGAAGCATCGTCGTGAGACAGGCTGGGCGGGCAGAACCTTATCCCATGTTCAGGGAGTCGCCGCCGCCTCACCTCTCGAAACAGGACACAGACCCTCCAAAATTCCAAAAAAATAATAATAATCAAAAAACGAAGTTGCGGGATCCACCGCGTCTCCATTGTTCTAAGATCACAGAAGATGAGGCAGATCGACGGCGCCGCCGGGGCCGGCGGCGGGAGGCACACAAACCCTAGCCGCTGGGTGTCCGCCCTTCTGAGTGAAGGGGTACGAGCTGAACGCTATGCTAATAAATTATACCAGGTGACTACTAATCAATTCTAGGTCAACAGTGCCTGACGACAACAACAAACAAATCATAGAGTAATTCCAGTTTATTATCTCAAACAACAGTTCGGAGACACGGTATGTATGTGTCCAAACCATGAGCCTAGGTTATCTCTTTATGTGTCCCTCTCATACTCTCAATAACTACTTTTGCCCTCAAAAAAATATTATACTTTGGACGACACATATATAGAGTATTAGTTGCAGTGTAACAGATGTAATTATTCGACTGCAAATTGAGCTGGACGGCAGACACGTTATTAAATTGTCTGACATGTTTCGTACCGGTAGCATGATTGTGCTCTTTTGTAAGATTAACAATAGTCAGAGATCTGGTTCACCGAATATGAGACATACATTAGAGATTACACAGTGGTAATAATAGTCCCGTGATCCCCTCCATTATTGGACTTTAATCTACATAGCTGTGTGAATTCATGATTCTGTGAGTTTCTGACAATATTTATTATTGGTAGGTCAGAGTGCCAGCTTTGGTCGACTGAACTTTCCTGAAATTATACGGTATGGAGAAGTGTTGTAGATAATTTACGTAGTGCTTCACCACCTCTAAATTTTTTCCGCTCCCAGTAAATGTGTACATGCTATGCACGTTAATATTAGGTAGTATATTAATTGCATGCACATTTGGTATGATATTTATTACACGCTAAACATGTTGAGCACTCACAATTGAAGCAACCTAGGGCATGTGATTCATCTAGTTTGATGGTCGGGATTTGTTGGATCAATCTCTTACGGTCTTTTTTACATAGATATCTTTATTATTACTACCTAAAAGAAATGTAAAGTTCCTTCTCCCCTCTTACGTCAATTGTTTGGTCGATACCCCCACGTCTGCCCTTCATGCAACCTCTCCCGATTCCTTTAATTAATCGCTCCCGTAACTCCTGTTCAGTTTCCTGTTTTTTCTTCCTTACAAACCCGCACCGCCTGATCTACCGCCCCACCCCCGCTCGATCTAATGTAGAGGAGGGGTTGCTTACCATCCCGCTCTTTCTTGCACCGCCCATCGAAGATGTCGAGAGTGGCCGTCATGCTTGCCGGTAGCGGGGCGGTCGATGTGCGAGGCGATTAGCGAGGTAACCCTGTAGCTATGATCTGGTGGCCGGCTCGCCGAGGGACCAGTTTGATGTGTGCATGGCGCCTATCCACCCTGCAGCCGTGGACATACATAGATTTGATTTGCAGATGTTAGGTGCATCATCGCCGAGTTGTTTGCGTTCTGTTTCCGATTGTCAATGGGAATAAGGAGGGATGGAGCAGCGCCTTCTCGTGCGAATAGTGTGGCACGAGGCCTCACACGGTTCAGCAGCACCAAGAGTGTACCGTCTAATTGGAACGAGGACTAGGTAGTGACTAGCAGCGATAGCTCCAACCCTAGCCAGTACAGCCGGTGGCGGGCTGGGCATGGTGCGCTCGGACGGCGATACAGAGGGATTAACTGCTAAATGTGATATCAGAGCAGCCCGCTCTCCCAACGCCCACACCTCGTAGTGTGGCACAAGCGGCAGGGCGTTGCAAGCAATTGGGCTAGCAGTCAACCGGCTAGCTAAGGAAACAACCGACGAGAAGTCAACCTGCTAGCCAACTTGCAAAAGTATATTTTTTTTGCTGAATTATTGTGTTCGTGTTGTTGATTTTTCAAAAATATTCTTGTGAGCATTAATGGATCAAAGACATGAATTGCATATCATATGAATTATTACTATGTATAGACTATAGAGTTATGGACAGCTTTGGATTTTGCATAATTATTTGCTCGAGTTCGTCCCACCTCATTTTTTTCTTTAAGAAAATACATGCGTTGCCCACGTGTGATGTTAAACAAAAGGAGGGTTAAGCCTAATGATTTTTTGGATTCATTTAATTCTTATAGCATGACCCGAATATATCACCCAAGCTTACATAACATTTTCCCGTTGCAACGCACGGGCACTGAGCTAGTATATAGATATAGATATGGATGAACCAAAGTGTCCACCGCTTAAATAAATCGCCGGATATATCACCAACTTCGTGGTATTTAGCGCAGCAATCGCATGATTTTAGCCCTGCAGTGACGGGTCTATCGCCCGTGATTTTAAAAGATGGTGCTAACCAATTCTAAGGCAGCAGTTCCTTTTAAAACAATCAAACCATGAGGTAAGAGAATTATGTTATCTTGAACACATGGTATGTATATCTCTCTGTCATCATGTCAATAATTCAACTAACGTGGAGAAAGAGACACATAGAACAGTTGTTGCACCATAACAGTGGTAATTATTCGACTGCAAGTTGAGCTGGATGGCAGACACGTATTAAATTCAGCTGGATGGCAGACACATCAGAAATTGCGTGGCTTATTTCGTATAGGTACTACGATGGTCCTCTTTTGTCTTAAGATGGACTGCCTTATAGATCTGGGTCGCTGAATATGAAACATGCATTAAAAGTGCTTAAAAGAGTCCCGTCGCTAACATGAATCTACACGAGACGAGGTGCCGGAACTGTAGAGGACAGATTCATTCATACACGATCTTGCAGTAGATCACCTGTACTTTGTACCCCATCCACAATCAACACAAACAAAGCAGGACGTCGGATTTTACCTCTTCGAGAGGACCTGAACTTGGGTAAACCTCGTTTCCCTTGAGTCCTTGCTACCCTATAACCAACACTACCAAGTCGGGACCCCTACCAAAGATCCGACGAATTTAGCTCCAACATCAGAGGCCAATGCTGGTCCCTCTGGGATAACGAAGCGGCTCGATGGAATCAAGCACCGACTATCTGATAGGCGCTGTAACTAAGCCACCAGAGAAAATCAAAACTCCAAACATCAGTCAGGACATAGAGCTCGATGGTTCAGATCTTGTCCTGGCCTTCTCCACCATGACATTAGTTCTGGTCTAAGGGCAGCAGGTTATGTCCACTCAAGCACTGGGGATCTACTAGGCTTGGGACGAAATCTACAACTTTTTGGACCAAGCCTGGATGTCGGATCCGACGTTGCAGTACAGCGGCTTGATAAGACAGACTCCGTTGAAATTACCAGGGATGACATTAGATCGATCCCAGGAAAACTCATCTGAGCCGCCGATGTCAGACCGGATCAGGATATTATATCACATTTAGCTAGTCTGTACTTTGACTTATTCACGCCGCTTTGCCAAAACAATCATCATCGATAGAATTCCAACATTTTCTGTACCCTCATGGGTAATTCAAACATGGATAATAGGAAAATTAGCATGCTCTTAAGCATGAAATATATGAGAATTAGCCAACCCGCATAAGACATAAGCTTGCCCTTCCATCAGCTTCGCTTATTCTTAAATAAATTTTCAATGCAATTTCATTATTTGCAGGTTAACATACGATGCTGAATTGCGATTCCCTGGTAACTAAATGGCAGGGATCCCAACTAACAACCGAACAACTTTCTATAATTTTTTCTGTTCATCTTTGACGAGCTCAAAACAGAACAATTTCACTCTTGTTGAAATTTATTTTGAAACCAGACAGTTGTTCACAAAGACATATAGGACCAGTTCCCTATTTCAACTTTTTTCCATATCATACACGGTAAAACTATACCCGTATTGTAGTACGGACACCCCTCCACCCATGAAAATGAGGAATGGGCCCACCTACCCGTCCTCTTTGGTCTCACAATGAGGACCCCCAACATATCAGCAACGACATTGAACAGTATAGGAGACATCGGATCCTCTGTCTCAGTCCTTTATGTACGTGTTAAAACCATAAGCCTAGGTTATCTCAAACACATAGTATGTATGTGTCCCTCTCATCCTGTCAATATCTACTTTGGTTCTCGGGAAAAGGTGATACCAATCCTTACATGCTACCATGATACCAATTTACAAAATTTAAATTTAAACATGTCAAAAAATCTGAAAAAAAATCATTAATATTCACGACACATATGTCGACAACCCGTAAAAAAATCAGATCAGGATTCAAACACATCGAGAAACAAAAAAGAGAAATTCATCATGAATAGTGTCCAAAGAAGACAAAAGCAAAAATGACACTATTCACACTGAATTTATATTTTTGTTTCTGCATGTTTGTTTTGAATTTTGGTCTGAATTTTTAGGGCTTGTAAACATCCATAATTTTTGTTGAATATTTGAAACATTTAAATTTATGTTTTTGTAATCGGTATTATGGGAGCATAGAAGAGGTGGTATCACCTGATATTTCTAATAGAAATTCTAACTTAGACTAAGAGACACATAGAGTATTAGATGCATTGTAAAAGTGGTAATTATTCGACTGCCAATTGAGCTGGATGGCAGAGATGTATTAAATTGTCTGACATGTTTCGTACAGGTAGCATGATGGTCCTCTTTTGTTTTATAAGAATAATAACAGTAATCACGGGTCTGGTTCACAAAATATGACACACAATAGATATTAGACAGTGCTCCCCTCCATAATTGGGTGTGTAAATACATGTTTCTGTGAGTTTCTGACAAATATTTACTATTGGTAGGTCAGAGTGTCAGCTTTGGTCGACAGAAATTTCCTGAAATTATACGTTGTGAATGGAGATGCGTTGTAGATATGTGCTTCGCCGCCTCTAATTTTTTCCTGCTACTAATAAATGTGTACGTCCAATGCAGGTTAATAAATTATGCAGTAATTAATTACATGCAGTAAGGTACTATTTGCGTGTTAGTTGTATGATTATTTTTATGTTAATATTTAGTATGATATTTATTACATGAACATGCTGAGCCCTCATCATTGAAGCAATCTAGGTCATTGTATTGACGTAGTTTGACGGTTGAGATTTGTTGAATCTATACCTTTTGGTCTTTTTTACATAGATATAGATATAGATGAATTGAATAACAATTATTCTTTGATCACCATTTAACTAAACAGCGGGATATATCACAAACTTCACAGTTTTTAGCGGACCTATCACGAGATTTTAGGGCTGCCGCGACAGGTCCATCGCCCGTGATTTTAAAAGGTGCTGCTGACCAACTCTCTCTTTTTTTTTCCCGCGCGGGAGGTGGGGGGTGGTGGGGGGGCTGCTAACCAACTCAAAGCTAAGACGGTTATGTCATCCCAAACACTACGTTGTCTCTCATCCGGTCAATAATTCTAATCGAGTGGAGTAAGAGACAGATGGAGCAGTTGTTGCACTCTCTGGATGGCAGACACATCAGAAATTGCGTGACTTATTTCTTACAGGTAGGACGATGGTCCTATTTTGTTTTGAGATGAACTGCCTAATAGATCTGGGTCGCTGAATATGACACATGGGGCGTGTATGGTGGTTTTCATGATCATGTGGCGGGCGTGATACATACGCTATGAAATTACTCACGACTAGGCTTCTCCTCCCAACAGAAGCATCCAGGAGTTTTTTACAAGGGTACATCAACTCCTTGCTGTGCATTCATCAATTCCCGCATATGCAGATTTGGAGATAGGGAAAATGGTTTTGCAACATGGTGGCCAGCCTACTCAGACAAGCGGCAAGAAGAAACATGAGCTTCGGTGGGAATCTCCCCGTCCACACTTGACAAAACTCAACTCCGATGGGTGTTTCATCCAGTCAATAGGCGCGACTGCGGGTGGCATGGTTCTGAGAGATCATAGTGGAGAGCTCATCTTCACAGCATGCAGGCAGCTGTTCACATGAGATAACAGCCTCCAGGCGGAACTCGATGCATGCAGAGAAGGTCTGACGTTGGCCTTGCATCGTACCAACAAGCCCATCATGGTGGATATGGATAGGACTGAAGCGGTCTAGATGCTGTCGTCTCAGTCAGAGGATCGATCACAATTCTGGGCGCTAGTGGAGGAGATGTGCAGGATGGTAATAGATGAACCAAGGGAAATTTCTTTTTCTCATATTAGTCGTTCACAAAATAAAATCAGACACTTACTAGCCACGTATGGGCCTACTACCCCGCGCACGGCTGTTTGGTTGTGATTGGGTTTAGACTGTATTGTAAACCTTTTGAAGGCCGAGAAGCCTCCTTGGGTTAATGAAATCTCCGGTAAGAGACACATGGAGCAGTTGTTGCACTGTAACAGTGGTACTTATTTGACTACAAATCGAGCTGGATGGCAGACACGTATTAAATTGAGCTGCATGGCAGACACGTATTCAATTGAGCAAGATGGCAGACACATCAGCAATTGCGGGATCTATTTCGTACAAGTAGGACGATGGTCCTGGACTGTCTTATAGATCAGGGTCGCTGAATAAGACTCATGCATTAGACAGTGCTATAAATAATCCCGTGGCACTTTGCAGTGTTGCACATGAATCTACATAGCAGTGTAAACACGTGATTCTCTGAGTTTCTGACAAATATTTACTATTGGCAAATCATAGTGCCAGGTTTGGTCGTCTTAACTTTCCTGAAATTATACGTCGCGAACTGAAAAGTGTTGTTGATATTTTACGCTCTTTGTACCATAAAATTGTTTTTAGGCCAAGAACCCCACAATAATTGTTCTTCGTCCCCTCAATTGCTCCCCTACATAGGCCAGAGAACTTAGGGGTAGAAATATGAAGATTTTTTTAACTGGATTAATGAGTCAACAAAAAGAAACTTTCACACTGTAGGGGTGGGACGGTGTTGTTAGTAGTGATAAAAACATATTTCGTGTACCACTGCACGACCAAGATTGGTATGCTTGCCGTCTGTCCATTATGTATACTCCGTCAGTTTCAAAATAATTGACAGTCTAGGATTGTTTGAACTCAAACTTTATTCAGTTTGACGACGTTTATATACAAATATGTCAAGATCTATGAAACCAAAGTTACTTCATTATATTCATTAGGAATTGAATTTTCCGTAATGATATCATTGATCTGTGTTGGTTTTTCTATACACTTGGTCAAACTATAAAAAAATCACCTAGGAAAATATTAGAACTTCATTTATTTTGAAAGGGAGGAAGTTTTACACACAACATGGTACTTCATAAGCGTTTGAGGCTTAGGCACATTTTCGAGAGGGGTTAGCTTTAATGCAGTGGTACACGAAATGTGTTTTTATCACTACTAACAACACCCACCCACCCCTACAGTGTGAAAGACCAAGTTTCAAAAAAAAAATTAACAGTGTGAAAGACCAAGTCAACAAAATAACAAAGAACCGATGTATTTTGGACTAAGTTTTTATGAAAATCTCCTAATTTTTTTATTTGCAAATGACAACCACTACCGGGCAACGTTATGATACATAGCACCGTTTACGATTAAGCAAATTTTGACAGCAAATTTCACCTTTTGGCTCCACATATGTAGGTAGCTGGTGGCATAAATGGCAGCCGCACAATGACACAGCACGTGATGTGGCCATATACGAAGAGCGGATTCATCTCCCTTATACCGAAGTGAACTTATCGAGAGCGTATTACGGAACAATAGCCAACCAAATCACTTTGGAATGGAGTCCATCCCAACCTATCGATTACCGATTTATAGTCTTCCACCCTCATATGCTATTTAGTTCGTATGTAAATGTTGTATTAAGCATTGGCATAAGGGTCTTGTGATACCCTTGTAGAAATATTGTCTATATGTACGACATCAAGTTTGTCAAGGCACGTGCCAGTGTGATCCCTCGCCATAGTGTATCATTGGTTATAACATGCAACCCAATTGAATGCCAGTCAGGCATATGACATGTCATAGTATCTACTACCCCTAGAAAAGCACGAAAGTGCAGATCCAACTCATCATCTCAGCCGTCAAACCATGCAATCAGACGATCTAAATCGCTTCGTTAACGATGTTGAGCGCCCCAACACGTTTAGCGATAACCTTCCACCTAATCAACCCCTAATTCTGCTAACTGGTCCATGCATGAACCCCTCTCGCGCACCTGAAACCATGGAAGTTCCGAAAGACTGAAACCATGGTGCCACACATCCTACGCCTTTTACTCGAGCCATCGCGGCTTCCGGCTCCGCCATGGTCACGCGCCACCGCCATCGCCTCCAGGTATGCGGGAGCCACCAACGACGCCTGAAGCCTCTACGCACGGGCCGCCAGCCCTGCACGCTCACGCGCCTCCACCGCCCCACGCACGGCACCTGCCCCGACCTAACTCTCCACGCGCAACCTCGGCTGCCAAAGGGCGCTGACTATCGACGACACGCCGCCGGAGACGCTTGCGCACGCAGGAGCTGCCGTCACTGGCACGCGGACGCACGCGGGAGAGGCCATCGGTTCAGGTCCTTCCATCGATCTGTTCTGCATCTCTGAGAAAATCCACCTTTGTGCTTGGTTCTTGGGCGTTGGCGCTCTCTACAGCCCGTCATAAATTAAGCTCCAGTTAACATCACTAGTGCAAAATCAGGCTATAGCAACGGTTTGTAAGGGTCTTTAGTGTCGGTTCTGTAACCGGCACTAAAGAGTGGGGACTAAAGGTCCCCCTCCCCTTTAGTATCGGTTCTGCACGAACCACCACTAAAGGGCCACCACGTCGCACGAGCCAGTGTCGGGGGCGGGGAGTACTTTAGTACCGGTTGGTAACACCAACCGGTACTAAAATGTTGGGAGGGGGTGGATTCATGATTTCTTTTTCTCTAATTTTGTGTTTTCCATTTAATTATTTTTCGTTTGCTTGTATTTTACGATACTACATATTGTACACGTTATATATATATATATATATATATATATATATATATATATATATATATATATATATACAATTTCTCCTACATGTTGCCTTGGTGCCTTCGGAGCACGATGACAATTGGGAGTGGTTCATGGGGGCGGTAGCGGGTAATAGTATTCTCCTTTGGAATCTATGACCTGGTCGAGCAAAAATCCCGCTATTTCCTCTTGAAGTGCTCGCATGCGCTCCGTTGGTAGGAGCTTCTCCCGCACGTCTTTGAACTGTTAAGAAGGAGGTAAATATGCATGCATGTGTATATTAGTAGTGTGACTAGATATCGATAATCATGTAAAAATTGTGAATAGTATTCTGTCAAACGTATTCATTGTTGTCTATCAGATTTGCTCATTTTGGACGCCATCATGCGAATGTTCCCGCAAACATAGAATGCACACACATCAGTCCCCGACGCCTGCTTCAGGGTATTTACGAGAATTGAATTAATCAGGTAATAATTAATCAAGCATGATAATTAATTAATGGTATTGAAACAAGAATTAAAGAGATGGTAGCTAGCTAGTACTACTTAATTACTTACCTTGGGTCGATACCAAAACAGCTTTTGTTGCCATTTGCCTGGAGTCACCTTGATGAACTTTGCCTAAGCCCTGCCCGCCGGCAATGAAAATGAATAAGGGTTATTAAATAGTTGATATCAGGAAAATGACGAACTAAATAGGCTGAGATATAGTTAATAATGATTGAAATTACCCGTTGACTATCCCCTTCAAGATGGTGAAGTCACTTTCTTTTTTAAGTAGTGAGTCCAGTACTTCAGCTATTCCTTCTTCAACTTTAATGACTAACAAGATCCAGTGGTAACTGCATGCGCACACGTTTGCATGTCTTAATTAAGCGGGCATGTGCATAACACTAATCAACATCTAGCTAGCTAGTATAAGCAAAAACTGAATTTGTAGTACAAGACAGTGTGACTCACAGAAAAGTTGTAAGGAAGTAGTAGATCTTCATTGGTATTGAGGAGCTTCAAGAACTCTAGCATGTTTTTCTCTACATCTGCTTTACACCATTCCAATTTCCATGTGTATTCATTAATGGTATTTGGGTCAATGAACCCAATGCCATAGCGTCTAGCTTTTTTCATTTCATACATCTTCATCCCGCATAATACCACAGAAAAGAATATATAGTGAGGATATATAATTACACGTAATTAATGATCAATCAATGAGCACTATAGCTAGCTTGAGACTTAAATTACAGAAAGAAATCACTTACAGACAATAACAACTGACGATAGATTTGTCGAGTGCATCTTGATTGAGTAACTGAAATAGTTTTGAATACTCAACGGACAGAGCTTTCTTATGGAAGTAATGCTCTTCCTTGACTTGCACCATGAGGGACTCTCGATTGGAACTCTTGGTAATTTTCATGTACCAATCATGCAATTCATACATTCTCCTTGGGAGGTTCTTGACCTCCTCGGGCTCGACCAAAGGTTTGCCCTGGACATATTTCTGTTTTATTTCCTCCTCCCTAAGGGGACACATGGGCTCGATCTCGAGGAGTTGTCCAAAATTGATCTTGAGCATTTCAGCCTGCATTATATGCTCTTCGGTTATTACCAGATTGCCCAGCTGGGGAACGTTAACGGTTTGCCCACATATATATAGGGTGCCGGTACTCTTACATGTTGTTGGCACAACAAGCGGGGGGATCGATTGCGCCGCCTGTTCTCCCAACTGGGGAACGGTTTTCCCGCATTTTTTGTCAGCTGCTTGGCTCGAGCTCGGCTCTTTCTGTACTCGTGCTCGATGTGCCTTCGTGAGGGGAGACATGGGCTCGATCTCGAGGCTTGGGCCATATTTATATCGATTGCCTCTGCCTATACCTTCTATACTACCTCGAGTCGTACCGCTACGCACCAGAGCTGCGTCGGCTCTCTTCCGCGATTGCTGAGGCGGCGGAGATGGCTGACGTGGCTTAGTTGGAGCAGGAGGAGTGGCCTGACGCTGTGCCGGACTTGAAGCAGGAGGAGTGGCCGCACGCGGTGTCAGACTTGAAGCAGGAGGGGTGGCCTCACGCTGTGTCGAACTTGAAGCAGGAGGACTGGCCTCACGCGGTGTCGGACTTGAAGCAGGAGGAGTGGCCTCACGCTGTGCCGGACTTGAAGCAGGAGGAGTGGCCTGCTGCTGTGCCGGACTTGGAGGAGGAGGAGTGGCCTCACACCGAGGAGGAGTCGGATGACGACGTGGTGTCGATGGCCTTCGAAATATGATGCAATCCTTTCTTCATAGGATGATGCGATGTATGGCCTCTCCCAGTGTGTGCTCCTCGTCACCTCCAGGAATGTCAAGCTCTAGCCCCGAATATTGGTCCACCATCTCATCAACCACGACACGAGCATAGCCCGCTGGAATCGGGTTGCAATGGAAGGTTGCATCGGGGGGATTTGTATAAGCAATGGCGTCCGCCACCTTCATGGATATGTTCTTCATTTTGAAGTGTAGCTCACAGTTAGTGTTCTCCATGATGTCATCCACAGGGTATCTATCCAGCAGTGCGTCGTCCGGGGCGGAACCAACGCTGCTTCTCGGCATGGATGGGACGGTGCTATCCAATGCTGGATCATCCGCTAGCTGCTGCCGCTGCTGAGACCCCCCTTTCCTGGCTAAGTGAGTCGATCTGCTGTTGCTGCCGCTGGAATTTGAGTGCCAAGTCCGCGTGCGCTGATTCTAGGCCTAGAAGGCATTCTGCTTCCTGCTTCCTCTGCTCCTCCTCCAGCTTCCTCTTCTTCTCCTCCTCCATCTTCCTTCTTGCACGGCTTCTGTAGTCGGCGTTCCAGTTCGAAAAGCCCTCATACCACGGAACAACGCCCTTGCCTCGTGTTCTTCCCGGGTGTTCAGGATTTCCCAGGGCGCGCGTAAGCTCGTCGTTCTCTCTGTTGGGCGTGAACACCCCCTTTCGAGCATCTTCTATTGCTTCAAGTAACTTTTCTTCGGCTCCTTTTAGACTTGCCTTCTTCGAAACCAGGCATGCCTTCGGGTCCAACGCCCCCCTATGCGCATAGAACCAAGTTCTGCACCTGGGGGCAGCTCCTAGTAACTGGAGTGACCCCTGCATCCACCATCTCTTCCTCAGACTTATCCCACTTAGGCATTGCCACCGCATAGCCACCTGGCCCCAGCCTATGGAACTGTGTCTTTTTTGCGGCATTGGCCTTGTTTTTTCTCGACCGTTCCTTAGATAATTCTGATTCCTTGAATTTCACGAAAGCGGGCCAGTGTTCTCTTTGCTTCTCCAGTGTTCCCTTGAATTCTGGAGTCTTCCTTCCTCCTTCGATGTAGTTGGCCCATACAGTTTTCTTGTGGGTGTTGAATGCAATTGCCATCTTCCTAAGAGCAGCATCCTTGACTTTCTGCACATCTGCATCAGTGAAATGATCTGGGAGGGTGAAATGTTCCATGAGAGATTCCCAAAGCGTTTTTTTGCTCTATCGTCGACCCAAGTAACATATGATTATTTTTCGGATCTTTCCATTCTTGAATGGAGATTGGGAGTTGGTCCCTCACAAGAACTCCGCACTGACGAATGAACTTGTTCGCAATGTTTTTAGGCGTGCTTGGTTCGCCATTAGCTTTGATGGCATCGATGTTGTAGTTTACACCCTCCTTCAACTTTTTGTCCGGGCCTCGCTTTGTCCTGCTGTCTGTAGAAGCAGATTTGCTCGATCCGAAGGGCTAAAAGAAGAAAGATCGTTTCGTTAATATATCTTCAGATAAAAAACATGTGATGATCACCAGATGCCTGCTTATGTAAATATACCTCGCCAGCCTCTGTTATTTCAAGATCAACATTGTCGGCGTCATCATAATCATAATCATAGTTCATGACTTCATCAGTTCGGTCGTCGCGATCGAATATCATATCATCACCCTCCCTGGTATTGTTCAGCTATTCGGAGCTGCCATAGTCTTCATTCTGATTATCTGGCCCGCGAGGGCTGCGTATGATCTCGAACAGGGTCTCTTCTCCCTCTCTGCCGGTATTGTCCTCCATAGCTTTTATTTAACTAATCTAGAAGAAATGTAAAACAATTTAGTATTCAAATTACAATGCGTGGATGCAATCAATATGGAAAAACTGAATCATAGTACATAATATGCATCGTCTCGAATATTATATATTAAATACATCACTAGCTAGCAAGCTAATAAAGATCGAATACTACAGAAGAATCTAGGCCACTCTCGGTTCCTGAGGCGCGGGCGGTGGACACCCAAAGAGAAGGAACCATCACAGGATCATATCTCCGGTCATCTGCCCAAAGAACCTGCCAGGTATTGGAGAACCTGACGTCCATAGCTGACATGTAGCGACGGACATGCTCGTCCTCGTCCTGATACGGCGACGCACCACCTCCGGCGGGGCCGGCTCCCTCTGCACCGAATGTGGCCCACGCGAATGCCACCAAAGGAGATCATGGTCGACGACGGGACCCGGGGCCGGGTTCCTCACCAAGCGGCGCACCCCTGAAGGTAGCACCTCCCAGTGCCAGCCCGGCGGAGCCAAGTCCCGGACATGGGTCCTCTGAAGCAGGACGTCGTCGCGAACGGGTCGACGGCGAGGATGCGGGCCGGGCTTCGTCGAAAACAAATACTATATGCCCGCAAAAAGTAACATATTTTCAACTATTGGATTGTGATAACTAAAATTCTATATGCAAATTCTAAATTTTTCTATAACTTAAATTATAAGAAACTAAAAAAACATCGACCATCTTCTAAAAATTTGACATTAATCTAATTCATCTAGCTAAAACTAACATTTCTAAAATTTCTAACATTTCTATATAACTAACATTTCTAATATTTCTGTAACTAAAAAACAGAAAAAATTTCTAACATTTCTGTCTATAATTAAAAAATAGAAAAATTTCTAACATTTCTATAACTAAAAAACAGAAAAATTTCTAACATTTCTATAAATATTTCTATAACTAAAAAACATAAAAAATACTAACAATTTTACAACTAATTAACAATGTGTGTGTGTGTGTGTGGACATGGCGGCCGGGGCAGGAGCTCACCGGCGAGGCGCGGCGACGGGGGGCGGCGAAGGGGACGGCGACGGGCGGCGACGATGCGGATGGCGACGACAGGGACGGGGACGGGGCGGCGACGACGGGGACGCGGGGCGGCGACGACAGGTACGGGGCCGGACGGCCGGGGCGGCGACGACGGGGACGGGGCGGCGACGGGGGCGTCGACGAGGGGTGGTGACGGGGGCATCGACGGGGGCGGCGACGGGGGGCGGCGGGCGGGGCAGAGGAGAATAAGCAGATGAAAACTGACGAAATTTGGAAGTGTTGCTTATATAGGATGGGCCTTTAGTACCGGTTGGAGCCACCAACCGGTACTAAAGGTCAAATTTGGCCAGGCCAAGCGGCGGGAAGCGACCCCCTTTAATACCGGGTGGTGGCTCCAGCCGATACTAAAGACCCCCCTTTAGTACTGGTTGGAGCCACGACCCGGTACTAAAGGGGGGTGCGCTGCCAAGCGAGGGGCGCAAAGTTTAGTCCCACCTCGCCTAGCGAAGGGCAGCCGCACTGGTTTATAAACCCAGCCGCGGCTGCTACTTCGAGCTCCTCTCCAAAGCAGGCCTTCTGGACCTACCTGTTCTGTGCTGCCCTGTGGGCCTACTGGGCCTTCCGGGCCTGCATCCTGGCCCAACAACAGGTTTGTCGGTGTACAAAAGTAGGGGCGCACCTTTGTACCCCTTTACTTGTGCACGGGTAGTCAGAGCCACGCGCCACGGCCACACGTAGCAGGACAAAGGAGGGAAGCCGGAGAGAAGCCGAAGCCCAACACAAGACGATCAAGGCAATGCCAAGGCCAAGAAGACAAAGAAGCAGAGGGACGGAGCAGTTTCCCCCGGCAAGACCCTTGCCGGGGGCAGCCTCAGCAGCCCCGACAAGACCCTTGCCGGGGCAGCACGCCCAAACACCAACAGAGCGAGCCGCCCTTGAGCCACAGGTTCCAACCCAACCGGCTACGATTGGGCCAGGGCTCGAGAGGCACCTCTGTGGTGGCATGCAGATCTTTGTCAAGACCATAGATATATGAGATCAAGATGAGGACCAGGAGACGGTAACCCTCGGCAGCATCCTTGCCGAGGAAAGCCACAAGACCCCCCGCAAGATCCTTGCCGGGGACGACTGTGCATCGCGGCAAGACCCTTGCCGGGCCACCCGGCAAGACCCTTGCCGAGGACGCCAGCAGGGCCACCGCCAGGGCCGCACCGGCCAAGCTTCCACCGCCATTCGCATGCAGCTGCCAGCCCAACCAGCTGGGCTGGCACCTGCGTGGCAACATGCAGCTCCTAGACCAGATCAGCAAGCACATGCATGGCGGCATGCAGATCTTCGTGAAGACCCTACCGTCGCGCCACCTCAGCTGCTTGCCTGCCTACATGGCGGCGCATGCATCGCTGGCCAGGGCGCGTGTCGAAGCGAGGGGGAGCGGCGACGGACGGGACGGGCCTCGCCCCCGTCCCCGATAAAGCTAGGGGACACCTAAGCAACGCATTAAATGCGTCTTATCCTGTAATACGAGCGATAAGCTCGCAGTATTGTATGCCTTTCCACCTCCTATGTGCCACTGTGGCAGCCCCTTTCGACTATAAAAGGAGGCCCATGGCGTACTAGAGAAGGATTCGGCTCTTGGGAACTACTCACCCTCCGTAGCTAGTTCGAGGGCTCAAGAACACACAATACATCCACCAAAGCAGGACTAGGGTTTTACGCAACCTCACGGCCCGAACCTGGGTAAACGATCCTTGTGCTGACTGCTAATCCTGCTCTTCTCGCAACCGTGCGCCCCGGCAACCGTAGTAGGGATTCTTGTGATCCCATAGTGGTCGTTTCCCACCGACATCTTTGGCGCGCCAGGTAGGGGGCACAATTGTGAGAATCTGGTCTAGCAGTTAGCCTAGCAATGTCTGCATCGCCATGGCTTCTAAAATAAGAAGATGGCCGGGAGAAAACGGCGCCACCTGCGAGCGCGAAGGACGCCAGCGCGGCAACCAAGCAGGAAAGCTAAGTCATTTAGAGCCTTGAGCTATTTCCTTTTGTATATAAGGTTATCGTCCTCGGAGATCCCGCCTATGTATGGGAAACCTGCACGCAAAGGGGCCCTCCCGCGATTGGCAACGCCCTTGTTCTGTTTTGAGTCCGCTCAACAGCTCGAGCGGCCGCGTCGAGAGTGGCGGGGTAGCCTTCCACACCTGGCAACGCTCTCGATTCTGACTCGAGTCAAGCTCGACAGTTCGGGCGGCCGCGTTAAGGGCGGTAAGGTGGTTCGCCCGGCAGCAAGCACACCCGGCAGGCCAATGGGGATCCGTCCTCAAGACGCCGCCCTGGGTTTACGCGCCGGCAAGCCTACCCGATAAACGTAGGGTGGACATACAGAGAGAGGTCGAACAGGGAAATAACATGCATAATATCAATGTACTGCAGAGTTATGTTACATCAAATTGTTGCTGCGGTTCTAACTAAAGATAGAAATTGTCTTGGTCATGAACCTGCAGCGGCGGTAAGAAACGGTGTGCCTAGTCCCGGCGCTGGCCCTCCACCCTTTGAGTTCCGTCGATGAGGCTGATGATGGGCTTGATACGCTCCCTGAGCGGCGTGAGGTCGGTACCCTCCGGCAAGCTGTCCAGCGCGGCGTCGAAGTCAAGGGTGGGGTTCCAGTACGCCACCTTGGTGAGGACCTTGGTCATGGCACCCCGGCAGAGCCTCCGATTCTCGTTGGCCAGTGAAGCCGCCCTGTTGGAGTGGAGCACCCTCGAAGAACAGGGTCAGCTTGGCGTTGGTGGTCCCGCTGCGCTCTAGGGCGTACCTCACATTTGGCATCCCCATGGTGGCCAGCTGCGTGGTGATCCTGCCGGCGACGTCCTTGAGGCGGCTGATCCAGCGATTCTTGCCCTCCATGAAATCCTTGTGGCTGGCGGCTTTGTTTCTCCGCTGCAGCTTCTCGGCCTCTAGATCCTTGGCCAGGGTCTCCTCCCGAGCCTTGGCCTCTGAGAGCATCTCCTCGAGACCCTCCAGCTTCAACCTGAGGTCCTTGATGGAGTTGTTGGCCTCGGAGAGCTCCCCGGCCCTACTGACGGCCGCGCCCTCTGCCTCCGTCAGGGCGCCGTTGAGCGTGTCCTTTTCCTGGGACAGCTTCAGGTCCTACTCCTTCAGCCCGTCCCGCTCCACCTCCAGCTCCTTCACCTTGCCCGCGTGAACCAGAGCCTGGGCATCGAGCGCCTCCTTGTGCCTCTGCTCCAGCTCCCGGGTCCGCTACAAGACAAGCTTCCCCACCTCTTCATCCATGTCGTGAAGCGTGGCGGCAAGCTTCTCCTCGCGCGCGGCAAGGTCCTCCTCCTGGGAGTTCAGCGCGGCCTCGTGCTGGGTCCGGGCGGCCTCTGCGGCGGCGGCCAAGTTCTCCGCCATCTCTTGGGCCTTCTCGACATCGGCCAGCTTCATGGTGAGCTCCACATCACGCTTGGCCAGCTCGCCCTGGGCGGCCTACAGCTCGTCGCGAGCCTGGCGGAACCAGTCCTGCATCTCGGCGACGCGCTTCTGGAGGTCCGCCTCCGCCTTCTCCGCCACCACCATCCTGGACTTAGCTTTGTCCAGGCTGGCACGGTGGAGCGCCTGGAGCTTCCGAAAGCTGGCACCCATGGCCTGGAGCAGCCGCTCCTCCTGGGAGCCGTCGGCACCAACGCTTGGCTCGTCCACGACCACGAGTCCGGTGGCGGCGAGCACTTCGTCGTTGAAAACCTCTCCCTCGACGGGGGCCCTGGTGCTCGACGCGTCGGAGAGATGGACGAAGAGGTCGTCGCTCACCTTCAGGTACCTGCCAGAGCCAGAGGCAGCGGAGGAGGAAGGCTGGTCATCGACCACCTCCTCCTCGGCGGTGGCCTTGCCGGTCTCTCCGGCACGCCCCTAGCCGGCCTCCTCGGCAGTAGCCTTGCCGGGCTCCCCGGCAGGCCCTTTGGCGGCGTCCTCCGCAGCACCGCTGGCGTTTTCCTTGGCGGCGATCTTCTCGGCCTCCGCCGCGGCGTCCTTGGCCACGTCCTCGATGACGGTGTCCAGGTCCTCCCGGTCCGCCGAGAGAGGATCTGGATATCAAGAAGAGGGTGAGGTAGAGCCAAGACCAAAGATTCAAAAGAAAGAGAAAGAGCAGGGACGGAAGGCCAGAGACTTACCAGTGCGAGGCTGGGAAGCAGAAGTCCCCTCCCCGCCAACATCTGGCGCCGAGGCGAAGCCACCAACGCCCAAGTTCTCCTCCTCCTCCTCCATGTGCGTGGGCTTGGTGCTTGGCGCCCTTGCCGGGGACGCCCCTCGGGGCGGTGTGGTTGATGGGGACGGCATGTTCAGAGTGGCTCTCTATGGCTCCTCCTGCTGCTGCTCTCCTCCTGCATACACGGCAAGGTCAGCACCAAAGTATCATACCCCTGACACATGTCGACGAGGGGTGAGTGGTGAACTTACGATGGGGGCTGCACCGGGGGCTGCTGTCCGTGCTGCTCACCACCACCAGTGGCGCCCTTGAAGCACCAGCCGGGGGCTGGCCGCCCGCCGAGGCCTTGGCCCTCTTTACCCTCTGGGCCAGCGTCTCCGCGCCCCTGCAAGGATGAAAACAAGTCGAGACATGCGGCACGGACTGAGGAAACAGAGATGGCGAAGAAGAGCAAGTTGCTTACTCGAGGTTCATCTCCTCCTCTGTTGCCTTCCTCTTCCTCCTTGGGCTAAGGGACCCATAGTCGAAGTCGACCACCGTTCCGACATCTGCCGGAGGGGGGAAGAAGGTGGAGTCAAGCTACGCCTGGTCGAAGAGGAGGCAATTGCCTTCTTCTTTGACACTGCGACCTTCGCCAGCTTCCTCGCCGCCGCGCCCCGGGTTTGGCGTGCGGACCCTTCGTGGGCCCGCTGCGACGGGACAACCTTGCCAGGCCGAACCGACTCGCCAGAGATGGCTTGCTGATACGACTCCAACGTATCTATAATTTTTATTGTTCCATGCTATATTATATTCTGTTTTGGATGTTAATGGGCTTTATTATACACTTTTATATTATTTTTGGGACTAACCTATTAACTGGAGGCCCAGCCCAAATTGCTGTTTTTTTGCCTATTTCAGTGTTTCGCAGAAAAAGAATATCAAACGGAGTCCAAACGGAATGAAACCTTCGGAAACATGATTTTCGGAACAAACGTGATCCAGAGGACTTGGAGTTCACGTCAAGAAATCAACCAGGAGAGCATGAGGCAGGGGGGCGCCTACCCCCTGGGCGCGCCCTCCACCCTCATGGGGCCCACGTTGCTCCACCGACGTACTTCTTCCTCCTATATATACCTACGTACCCCCAAACTATCAGATACGAAGCCAAAAACCTAATTCCACCGCCACAACCTTCTGTACCCGTGAGATCCCATCTTGGGGCCTTTTCCGGCGCTCCGCCGGAGGGGGCATTGATCACGGAGGGCTTCTACATCAACACCATAGCCTCTCCGATGATGTGTGAGTAGTTTACCTCAGACCTTCGGGTCCATAGTTATTAGCTAGATGGCTTCTTCTCTCTCTTTGGATCTCAATACAAAGTTCTCCACGATTCTCGTGGAGATCTATTTGATGTAATGTTCTTTTGCGATGTGTTTGTTGAGACCGATGAATTATGGGTTTATGATCAAGTTTATCTATGAACAATATTTGAATCTTCTCTGAATTCTTGTATGTATGATTGGTTATCTTTGCAAGTCTCTTCGAATTATCAGTTTGGTTTGGCCTACTAGATTGATCTTTCTTGCAATGGGAGAAGTGCTTAGCTTTGGGTTCAATCTTGCGGTGTCCTTTCCCAGTGACAGCAGGGGTAGCAAGGCACGTATTGTATTGTTGCCATCGAGGATACCAAGATGGGTTTATATCATATTGCATGAGTTTATCCCTCTACATCATGTCATCTTGCTTAAAGCGTTACTCTGTTCTTATGAACTTAATACTCTAGATGCATGCTGGATAGCGGTCAATGTGTGGAGAAATAGTAGTAGATGTAGGCAGGAGTCGGTCTACTTGTCACGGACGTGATGCCTATATACATGATCATACCTAGATATTCTCATAACTATGCTCAATTCTATCAATTGCTCAACAGTAATTTGTTCACCCACCGTAATACTTATGCTATTGAGAGAAGCCACTAGTGAAACCTATGGCCCCCGGGTCTATTTTCCATCATATTAATCTTCCAACACTTAGCTATTTTTATTGCCTTTTATTTTACTTTGCATGTTTATCATAAAAATACCAAAAATATTATCTTATCATATTTATCAGATCTCACGCTCGTAAGTGACCGTTGAGGGATTGACAACGCCTTTATCGCATTGGTTGCGAGGTTCTTATTTGTTTGTGTAGGTGCGAGGGACTCGTGCGTGATCTGCTACTGGATTGATACCTTGGTTCTCAAAAACTGAGGGAAATACTTACGCTACTTTACTGCATCACCCTTTCTTCTTCAAGGGAAAACCAACGCAGTGCTCAAGAGGTAGCACCCGCCGCAGGACTCGCCCGCTTCCCGTGGCCGGAGGGTCGACGGCAACGACCTCCTCCTCATCGGCCTCCTCCCCCGACGACTCGCCGACCACGTCTTCAACGAGAGGAGCCCTGGCGCCGGCGCTGCTGGCCTCCCTAGCGGCCTCCGCCCACTGGGCGAGCTCCTTCTCCTCTGCTTCCGCCGCGGCCTTGTCCTCCACGCCGCCGGCGCTACCGGCCTCCTCTGCAAGCTTCGCCTCCTCCGCCCGGGCGGCGATGTAATCCAGCTCCACCTGGGTGGTGTCCTGGATGAGCCGCGGCTCGTCGGTGACGTACCCCTCGTGCAAGGAGTCGAAGAACTGCTGCACCTGGATGTCTTCCGGCTCGACCCAGCTCGGGTCAGGGCCATGCGCGTTGCAGAGCGGCATCATGGCGATGATGTCGGTCCGGCGCGAGTTGTTGCTCAGCGGGACCACTCCTGCCGGCAACCGGAATAAAGGCACCTTGGCGACCTTGCCTGCCTTCGCGGCGGCCCTCGCAGCCCTACCGGTCCGCTCGAGCTCGCCGTCGCGGCCCACGTCAAGCTGAAAGAGCCGCTGGCAAAAGTGAGCATGCCCCATCACCGTGAAGTTGTGGTCGAGGCCGGGGCAAAGCCTCATGATGTCGGCGACGTTCGTGAAGAGCCAGGCTAGCCGCCCCTTGTCGTGGAGCGGAGCGATGCGGCGGCGGATGAAGTCCGCCCCGATTATCTCGAGGGTGAGCCCAACCTCGGTGAGCCGAAGGATCCTGGTGGTGGCGACCGTGAGCTTCTCGTCGTCGGCGTCGACGTTGCTCCAATCGCTTCTGCGGACCGGCGGCACCAGGCGAACCTCGCAGAACGCTGGCGGGTCTTTCTCCTTGATACAGCACCACCGGCCCCGCCATTCTTCCCACCTCTCCCTCATGGCGCCCTCCGGGTACGCCCCCTTGGACCTTGGGATCCAGGTGATGCAACCAGAGATGGCGCCACCCGGTTGGATCCGAGGGGAGAAATAGTGGCGGAAGAGCGCTGTGTTGGGATGCACCCCGGCGAAGCCCTCGAGAGGTGCGTGAAAAGAGCCATGCACGCCACGGCGTTTGGAGTAAAATTCAACAGATGGAAGCCGTAGGTGTGCATGACGTCGCAGAAGAAATCGGAGAAGGGAGGACAGAGCCCGCAGGAAAAGTATTCGACAAAGACAGGGTACTGGTTTGGGGCGGCCTCGGCGCAATTGGCAGGGATGACGTGCGTAGCTGGATGCCCCGTCTTCTCTCCCCCCGTCTTCACCCCCCACAGGGGTTTGAAGGCCTCCCGGAGCTCGAACACGTCGATCGTCGAAGGGAAGTAGGCGAGCTGCGTCCTCTGCACCGCCAGCGTGCTCTCCGGCGGCTCCGCCGCTCTGGCGTCCTTGGCCACTGCCTTGCCCTTGGTGGATTTGGGCGCCATGGCGGCTAGGGGGAGCAAGAGAGAGAAGGCGGCGGAGACACAGCAGCGGCGAGCAAGAACGAAGCTTAGGGACGAAGGAGAAGGGGGCGGCGGCTCTGAGATTCGAGAAGGCACAGGGGGGTAAAATGAGCAGCACGCCCGCAGTTATTCCCTTTTATGGGGAAGGTGTGGGCCGCCTCTTTTCCCCACTAACCATGATGTGACGCATGCATGCGGGAACCACCCCACGCATGCCACCCACATCACGCGCACCCCTCCACATCGCGCATTCAACGCGGGTCGTGGGGAAGCGCAGCGGACGAAGGATTACCGCGGTGAAATCCGCCCCTCCTGCCCGCTCACCGTTCTGGGCCTGGCCCAACAACGTGTCGCGCTTATGTGTGGCCCATGCCCGGGGACTCATGTCAGTGTACAAAAGTAGGGGCGCACCTTTGTACCCCTTTACTTGTGCACGGCAGTCAGAGCCACGCGCCACGGCCACACATAGCAGGACAAAGGAGGGAAGCCGGAGAGAAGCCGAAGCCCAACACAAGACGATCAAGGCAACGCCAAGGCCAAGAACACAAAGAACCAGAGGGACGGAGCAGTTTCCCCCGGCAAGACCGTTGCCGGGGGCAGCCTCAGCAGCCCCGGCAAGACCCTTGCCAGGGCAGCACGCCAAAACACCAACAGAGCGAGCCGCCCTTGAGCCACAGGTTCCAACCCAACCGGCTACGATTTGGCCAGGGCTCGGGAGGCACCTCTGTGGTGGCATGCAGATCTTTGTCAAGACCATAGATATGTGAGATCAAGATGAGGACTAGAAGACGGCAACCCTCGGAAATATCCTTGCCGAGGAAAGCCACAAGACCCTCAGCAAGACCCTTGCCGAGGATGCCAGCAAGGCCACCGCCAGGGCCGCACCAGCCAAGCTTCCACCGCCGTTCACATGCAGCTGCCAGCCAACCAGCTAGGCTGGCACCTGCGTGGCAACATGCAGCTCCCAGACCAGATCAGCAAGCACATGTGGCGGCATGCAGATCTTCGTGAAGACCCTACCGCCGCGCCACCTCAGGTGCTTGCCTGCCTACATGGCGCCGCATGCATCGCTGGCCAGGGCGCGTGTCGAAGCAAGGGGGAGCGGCGACGGACGGGACGGGCCTCGCCCCCGTCCCTGATAACGCTAGGGGACACCTAAGCAACGCATTAAATGCGTCTTGTCCTGTAATACGAGCGATAAGCTCGCAGTACTGTATGCCTTTTCCACCTCCTGTGTGCCACGGTGGCAGCCCCTTTCGACTATAAAAGGAGGCCCATTGCGTACTGGAGGAGGATTCGGCTCTTGGGAACTACTCAGCCACCGTAGCTAGTTCGATGGCTCAAGAACACTCAATACATCCACCAAAGCAGGACTAGGGTTTTACGCATCCTCGCAGCCCCAACCTGGGTAAACGATCCTTCTGCTGACTGCTAATCCTGCTCTTCTCGCAAACCTTTTTTCAGTGATTCTTTTTTCTTATGTTTAATATTAGTGTGTTTTATCATTATATTCAATTTGGTAATGCTTAGGTTATTTAAAAAATGAAATGCCTTTGTAACAGATGAGTATTCGTCCGACACCGTGATATTCGAAAGAGATTGTTCATGTTGTACACGAAGTGCATCTAGTTTTTGCTGTAACCCTCTCTACTTTTTTTGCACATGCTATGTGGGTGAAATTATGATACCATGCCAACTTTCAACCTTTTCGGAGTTCATTTGAAGTGCTTTTCAATTTCAGGGTCATTTAGCTGAAAAAATCAGTAAATGCATGAAAGAATGTGTTTGCACATAAAATTTCTTCGCGTTTCAAATGCCAAAACACAAAACTACCCTAACTATTACAGAGATTCCCTCCTAGGTGTGAAACACAGAAGAAAGTGATGATAGTGAAGCCGATCACATCCCAGATCTTTGGGTGTGAAACTTTTTCTTCGCGTGTGTCCCTTTGCGCCGTAGCCATGGAAAATCTTCATCATTTAACTGGATGCTCAGGTCAATATTCATTGTAAATGGAGCAATTTCATCAAACTTTTCATAATCTTCTGACATGTCTGTCTTGTCATCCACTCCCATGATGTTTCTTTTCCCAGAAATAACTATGTGGCGCTTTGGCTCATCGTATGATGCATTCCCTTCCTTATTTTTTCTTTTTCTCGGCTTGGTAGACATGTCCTTCACATAGAAAACCTATGCCACATCATTCGCTAGGACGAAAGGTTCGTCTGCATACGCAAGATTGTTGAGATCCACTATTGTCATTCCGTACTGCGGGTCTTCCATTACCCCGCCTCGTGTCATATTGACACATTGGCTAGGACGAAAGGTTCGTCTGAAACAAAGGGACCTTCAAACCACGTCCATAGTCAAGTTCCCATATGTCCTCTATGTAACCATTATATGTTTCCTTTCCCATCTTGGTTGTTGCATCAAAGCGGACACCACTATTTTGGTTGGTGCTCTTCTTATCTTGGGCGATCGTGTAAAATGTATTAACATTTATCTCGTACCCATTGAAAGTCATTATATTCGAAGATGGTAACTGGGACAGCGAGTACATGTCATCTTCAATAGAGGCGTCATGCATGGTACGCGTCTGCAACCAGCCGGCGAAACTCCTCGTTTGTTCACGTGTAATCCAGTCATCAGACCGCTCCGGGTGTTTAGAGCGTAGAAAATTCTTGTGTTCGTCCATATACCAAGCCACCAAGGCGGAATTCTATAGAACTGTGTAGTGTGCTTCAGTGAGAGAATGTCCGTCCATACATATTATTTGATTCCCTCCTAGCGTGCCTTTTCCATCCAGTCTGCCCTTATGCCGCGATTGAGGAACACCAATCGGCTTAAGGTCAGGAATAAAGTCAATACAAAACTCAATGACCTCCTCATTTTCATGGCCCTTCGAGACGCTTCCTTCTGGCCTAGCACGGTTATGAACATATTTCTTTAAGACTCCTATGAACCTCTCAAAGGGGAACATATTGTGTAGAAATACAGGACCCAAAACGTTAATCTCTTCGCATAGGTGAACTAGGACGTCCGTCATGATGTTGAAGAAGGATGGTGGGAACACCAACTCAAAACTGACAAGACATTGCACCAAATCATTCTCTAACCTTGGTATGATTTCTGGATCGATTACCTTCTGAGAGATTGCATTGAGGAATGCACATAGCTTCACAATGGCTAATCGAACAATATCTGGTAGAAGCCCCCTCAATGCAACCGGAAGCAGTTGCGTCATAATCACGTGGAAGTCATGAGACTTTAGGTTCTGGAACTTTTTCTCTGCCATATTTATTATTCCGTTTATATTCGACGAGAGGCCAGACGGTACCTTAATACCGAGCAGGCATTCAAAGAAGATTTCCTTCTCTTCTTTGGTAAGAGCGTAGCTGGCATGACCCTGATGGATGTCGTCTTTTCCGTGCATACGTTGCTGGTCCTCCCGTGCTTCAGGTGTATCTTTTGTCTTCCCATACACGCCCAAGAAGCCAAGCAGGGTCACGCAAAGATTCTTCGTCACGTGCATCACGTCGATTGCGGAGCGGACCTCTAGGTCTTTCCAATAGGGCAGGTCCCAAATTATAGATTTCTTCTTCCACATGGGTGCGCGTCCGTCAGCGTCATTCGGAACAGGTTGACCGCCAGGACCCTTTCCAAAGACTACCTTCAAATCCTTGACCATATCATGTACATCATCACCAGTACGGTGGCGAGGCTTTGTCCGGTGATCCGCCTCACCTTTGAAATGCTTGCCTTTCTTTTTTACGGGATTCCTTCTCGGAAGAAATCGACGATGTCCCAGGTACACATTCTTCCTACAATTATCCAAATATATATTGTCGGTATCATCCAAATAGTGCGTGCATGCGCGGTATCCCTTGTTTGTCTGTCCTAAAAGGTTACTGAGAGCAGGCCAATCATTGATGGTCACGAACAGCAACGCCTGTAGGTCAAATTCGTCTTGTGCGTGCTCATCCCACGCACGTACACCTGTTCCATTCCACAGCTGTATGAGTTCTTCAACTAATGGCCTTAGGTACACATCAATGTCGTTGCCGGGTTGCTTAGGGCCTTGGATGAGCACTGGCATCACAATGAACTTCCGCTTCATGCAAAACCAAGGAGGAAGGTTATACAAACATAGAGTCACAGGCCAGGTGCTATGGTTGCTGCTCTGCTCCCCAAAAGGATTAATGCCATCTGTGCTTAGACCAAACCATAGGTTCCTTGCGTCACCTGCAAACTCCTCCCTGTACTTTCTCTCGATTTTTCTCCACTGCGACCCGTCAGCGGGTACTCTCAACTTTCCGTCTTTCTTACGGTCTTCTTTGTGCCATCGCATCGCCTTTGCATACTCTTTGTTTTGGAACAAACGTTTCAACCGTGGTATTATAGGAGCATACCACATCACCTTGGCAGGAATCTTCTTCCTGGGGCGCTCGCCCTCGACATCACGAGGGTCATCGCAGTGGATCTTATAGCGCAATGCACTGCATACCGGGCAAGCGTTCAAATCCTCTTACTCACCGTGGTAGAGGATGCAGTCATTAGGGCATGCATGTATATTCGGCACCTCAAACCCTAGAGGGCAGACAACCTTCTTTGCTTCGTACGTACTCTCGGGCAATTTGTTGTCCTTTGGAAGCATATTCTTTATCATTACCAGCAACGTTCCAAATCCCTTGTCAGATACACCATTCTCTGCCTTCCATTGAAGCAATTCCAGTGTGGTGCCCAAATTATTCTTGTCAGCTTCGCAATTCGGGTACAACAATTTCTTGTGATCCTCTAACATGCGCTGCAACTTCTTCTTCTCCAAATCACTCGTGCAGTTTATCTTTGCATCGGCAATGGCCCGACCTAGATCATCAGCGGGCTAATATGATGCCTCTTCTTCAGTTTCTTCCTGCATTGTCGGCTCAGCTTCTTCCCCCATTGTTCTATCATCGTATTCAGGGAAACCATGGCCCGGATAGATGTCGTAGTCCTCTTCTTGTTCATTGTCTTCCATCATAACCCCTCTTTCTCCGTGCTTGGTCCAAACAATATAGTGGGGCATGAAACCGGACTCAAACACGTGGACGTGAATGGTTCTTGACTTAGAGTAATTGTGATCATTCTTACAGCCAGCACATGGACAAGGCATAAAACCATTCGCCCGCTTGTTTGCCTCAGCCGCAAACAGAAAAGTTTGCACGCCATTAATGAACTCGGGAGAGCATCGATCATCGTACATCCATTGTCGGCTCATATTCATTACACAACACCGAAAAGACCAAATTAATACAAGTTCATACATAAAGTTCATACAACACTTCAATGCAACAGACAAATAACTCTCTAGCTAAAGTATTTAAATGCAACAACAAATGCGATCAAGATCGCAACTAAGGTAACAATTGATCCAACAGCATAATGATACCAAGCCTCACTATCAATGGCATATTTTCTAATCTTTCTAATCTTCAAGCGCATTTTCTCCATCTTGATCTTGTGATCATCGACGATATCGGCAACATGCACACTAGTAGAAAAGAGGGCTTTGCTTCAGGCCGGGTCAGCCCATTAGTCCCGGTTCAGTCCAGAACCGGGACCAATGGGGGCATTGGTCCCGGTTCGTGAGGCCAGGGGCCTGCCGGGCCTCGTGGGGGCATTGGTCCCGGTTCGTCTAGCCCCTTTGGTCCCTGTTGGTGGGACGAACCGGGACCAATGGACCTCGCTCCTGGCCCACCACCATTGGTCCCGGTTGGTGGCTTGAACCGGGACCACAGGCTGCCTTTTAGTCCCGGTTCATGCCACGAACCGGGACCAATGAGGTGCCTATATATACCCCTCGCCCGCGAACAGAGCACTCCAGTGCTCTGTTTTTCTCTGGCCGGCGAGGGGAGGGCTTTGTGGTGATCTAGCTCACCTCCTATGCACATGAGGTGTTCGATGAAATGCCCGAGCCACACTAGTTAAGCTTTCTCCTCTCGAAGCTCGACCTCAAAGCTCCATTTTCCTCGAGATTTGTCTAGGTTTAGCGGCCCGTCACGTCCCATTCCCGTCTTCACCGCCGTCGATCGCCTGCGCCAATCTCGTCGCCGGCACCACCGTGGTGAGCCTCTTGTTCTTATCTTCTTTCTGAAAGAAAAAATTCTTACTTTAGATAGATACTCGTCTAATTTACTTACTATTTTATTGCTTGTTATTATATAGTGCGATGGTTTTGGTATCCGCCCCCGTAGGCCCTCGTCCTGTCTATGATTCGGATGTGGTATATATTATCTTTATAACTATTGGTTCATTTATTGTTTATGAAAATTATGCCGACCAACGTGACATAGATTTTATTTATCTAGGAGGTATGTGAACCAGAAATTCCAACCGACCCTATTGTCGAGAGGTTAAATTTAGTTGAAGAAGAAAACAATTTCTTGAAGGAAAAAATTAAAAAAATTGAGGAGGAGAAGATGATATTGGAGTTGCATGTTGTGGATGTCGTCGATGATCACAAGATCAAGATGGATGCAATGCTCTTGAAGATTAGAAAGATTAGAAAATATGTCATTCATACCGAGGCTTGGTATCATTATGCCGTTGGATCAATTGTTACCTTGGTTCCGATTATGATCGCATTTGTTTTCGCATTGAAATGTTTTACTTAGTTTCAATGTATGGTTTAATTAATTAGATGCTCTGGAGAGCTATATGTTGTTAGATGAGAACTATGTATGTACTTTAGTTTTAATGTGATGATGAACTTCTATTAATTTGATAACTTAATTATCTATTCATGATGTTCTGTAATGGTTTTTGACACACTTAATTATATATAATGCACGCAGATGAACTGGCAATGGATGTACGGTGACACACACACCTCCGAGTACATTAAGGGCGTGCATGATTTTCTCGAAGTCGCTGAGGCAAACAAGCAGAATGGTTTTATGTGTTGTCCATGCCCTAAATGTGGGAGTACGAAGTCTTACTCTGACCGGAAAATCCTTCACACCCACCTGCTTTACAAGGGTTTCATGCCACACTATAATGTTTGGACGAGGCACGGAGAAATAGTGGTTATGATGGAAGACGGCGAAGAAGAAGAGGACGATGACAACTATGTGCCCCCTGAATACGGTGATGCTGCAACGGGGGAAGCTGCTGAAGATCAAGAGGAACCAGACGATGTGCCCAATGATGCTACAACGGGGGAAGCTACTGAAGATCAAGAGGAACTAGTGCCCGATGATGATGATCTCCGCCGGGTCATTGTCGATGCAAGGACGCAATGCGAAAGTCAAAAGGAGAAGCTGAAGTTCGATCGCATGTTAGTGGATCACAAAAAAGAGTTGTACCCCAATTGCGAAGATGGCAACACAAAGCTCGGTACCGTACTGGAATTGTTGCAGTGGAAGGCAGAGAATGTTGTGCCCGACAAAGGATTTGAGAAGCTATTGAAAATATTGAAGAAGAAGCTTCCAAAGGATAACGAATTGCCCGACAGTACATACGCCGCAAAGAAGGTCGTATGCCCTCTAGGATTGGAGGTGCAGAAGATACATGCATGCCCTAATGACGGCATCCTCTACCGCGGTGCGTACAAGGACCTGAACGGATGCCCGGTCTGCGGTGCATTGCGGTATAAGATCAGACGAGATGACCCTGGTGATGTTGACGGCGAGCCCCCCCAGGAAGAGGGTTCCTGCGAAGGTGATGTGGTATGCTCCTATAATACCACGGTTGAAACGGCTGTTCAGAAACGAAGAGCATGCCAAGTTCATGCGATGGCACAGTGAGGACCGTAAGAAAGACGGGAAGTTGAGAGCACCCGCTGACGGGTCGCAGTGGAGAAAAATCGAGAGAAAGTATTGGGGTGAGTTTGCAGCTGACCCAAGGAACGTATGGTTTGGTTTAAGCGCGGATGGCATTAATCCTTTCTGGGAGCAGAGCAGCAATCACAGCACCTGACCCGTGACTCTATGTATGTATAACCTTCCTCCTTGGATGTGCATGAAGCGGAAGTTCATTATGATGCCAGTTCTCATCCAAGGCCCTAAGCAACCCGGCAACGACATTGATGTGTACCTAAGGCCATTAGTTGAAGAACTTTTACAGCTATGGAATGGAAACGGTGTACGTACGTGGGATGAGCACAAACAGGAGGAATTTAACCTGCACGCGTTGCTGTTTGTAACCATCAACGATTGGCCCGCTCTCAGTAACCTTTCAGGACAGACAAACAAGGGATACCACGCATGCACGCACTGTTTAGATGACACTGAAAGTATATACCTGGACAAATGCAGGAAGAATGTGTACCTGGGACATCGTCGATTTCTTCCGACCAACCATCCACGTCGAAAGAAAGGCAAGCATTTCAAAGGCGAGGCAGATCACCGGAAGAAGCCCGCCATGCGTACCGGTGATCACGTACTTGCTATGGTCAAGGATTTACACGTAATCTTTGGAATGGGTCCCAGCGGACTAGCTGTTCCGAATGACGCGGAGGGACACGCACCCATGTGGAAGAAGAAATCTATATTTTGGGACCTACCCTACTGGAAAGACCTAGAGGTCCGCTCTTCAATCGACATGATGCACGTGACGAAGAACCTTTGCGTGAACCTGCTAGGCTTCTTGAGCGTGTATGGGAAGACAAAAGATACACCTGAGGCACAGGAGGACCTGCAACATTTGCACGAAAAAGAGGCATGCCTCCGAAGCAGTATGAAGGTCCTGCCAGCTACGCTCTTATGAAAGAAGAGAAAGAAATCTTCTTTGAATGCCTGCTCAGAATGATGGTCCCGACTGGCTTCTCGTCGAATATAAAGGGAATAATAAATATGCCAGAGAAAAAGTTCTAGAACCTAAAGTCTCATGACTGCCACGTGATTATGACGCAACTGCTTCCGGTTGCATTGAGGGGGCTTCTACCGGAAAACGTCCGATTAGCCATTGTGAAGCTATGTGCATTCCTCAATGCAATCTCTCAGAAGGTGATCGATCCAGAAATCATACCAAGGCTAAGGAGTGATGTGGCGCAATGTCTTGTCAGTTTCGAGTTGGTGTTCCCACCATCCTTCTTCACTATCATGACGCACGTCCTAGTTCATCTAGTCGACGAGATTGTCATTCTGGAGCCCGTATTTCTACACAATATGTTCCCCTTTGAGAGGTTCATGGGAGTCCTAAAGAAATATGTCCGTAACCGCGCTAGGCCAGAAGGAAGCATCTCCATGGGCCATCAAATAGAGGATGTCATTGGGTTTTGTGTTGACTTCATTCCTGGACTTAAGAAGATAGGTCTCCCTAAATTGCGGTATTAGGGGAGACTGACTGGAAAAGGCACGCTAGGAGCGGACTCAATAATATGCAGGGACGAGCCTTCTTGGTCTCAAGCACACTACACTGTTCTACAGAACTCTACCTTGGTGACCCCGTATGTCGATGAACACAAGAACAGTCTGCGCTCCAAACACCCGGAGCAGTGTGACGACTGGAATACATCTGAACACATCAGGACTTTCAGCAGTTGGTTGGAAACACGTCTCAGAGGTGACACCACTGTTTGTGATGAGTTGTACTCGTTGTCCAGGGGACCATCTTCGACTGTATTGACTTACAAAGGATACGAGATAAATGGGAATACATTTTACACGATCGCCCAAGATCAAAAGAGCACCAACCAAAACAGCGGTGTCCGCTTTGATGCAGCAACCGAGAGGGGAAAGGACACATATTATGGTTACATAATGGACATATGGGAACTTGACTACGGACATCATTTTAAGGTCCCTTTGTTTAAGTGCAAATGGGTCAATCTGTCAGGAGGCGGGGTACAGGTAGACCCACAGTACGGAATGACAACAGTGGATCTGAACAATCTTGGGTACACTGACGAACCGTTCGTCCTAGCCAATGATGTGGCACAGGTTATCTGTGTGAAGGACATGTCTACCAGACCGAGAAAAAGAAAAGATAAGGAAGCGAATACATCGTACAATGAGCCAAAGCGCCACATAGTTCTTTCAGGAAAAAGGGACATTGTGGGAGTGGAGGGCAAGACAGACATGTCTGAAGATTATGTAAAGTTTCATGAAATTCCTCCCTTCAAAGTCAAGGCTGACCCAAGCATCCTGATAAACGATGAAGATTATCCATGGTTACGGCGCAATAAGCAAATGACACAAGCGAAGAAAAAGTGAATACTTTCTCTCGCAACTATTATGATGATACCATGCCAACTTTGTAACAGACGAGTATGATACCATTGTCCGTTTTGTACACGAAGTGCATCCAGTTTTTGCCATAACCCTCTGAACTTTCTTGCACATGCTATGTGGATGAAATGATGATACCATGCCAACTTTCAACCTTTTCAGAGTTCATTTGAAATGTTTTTCAATTTCAGGGTCTTATAGCTCAAAATAATCAATAAATGCATGAAAAATAACAAATGAAGTCAGAAAGGGTTGAAAATTGATGATGTGGCTTTGAATGGTGCATTTTGAACACACAAAAAGTCAGGAGTTCAAATAAGTTTTGAAAAATGAAATCCCTTTGTAACAGACGAGTTTCCGTATGAAATCCCGATACTTCGAAAGAGATTGTCCGTTTTGTACACGAAGTGCATCCAGTTTTTGCCGTAACCCTCTCAACTTTCTTGCACATGCTATGTGGATGAAATGATGATACCGTTCCAACTTTCAACCTTTTCAGAGTTCATTTGAAATGCTTTTCAATTTTAGGGTCTTATAGCTCAAAATAATCAGTAAATGCATGAAAAATGGTGCATGAAAAATAACAAATAAAATAAATAAGTAATTAGAAACAAAATAATATAAACTTTAATAAAATATATAAGTAGAAACGAAATAAAATAAACTTTAATAACATAAATAAAATTTATGAAACTAAAATTATCAAAGTATTTTCTGTTCAAAACATTATAAGCAACCTCTAGTATTATTGAAACTAAAATTGTATAATATTGATGCAACTAAAATTATCGAAGTATTTTCTGTTCAAAATCATTGAAAGAAAAAAATAATTTTCATAAAGAACTTTTTTTGTTAGAAACTTTAATAGCAAAAAGAACTATCACAAAATAAATAAATAAGTAATTAGAAACAAAATAAAATAAAATAAATAAGTTTTTTGTTCTAAGTAGAAACAAAACAAAATAAATAAAGCAAAACAAAAACAAAAAAACAGGCAAAAAATAAAAATTATGCCACCTACTGGGCCACCACGGCCTGAATACGACTAGAAACCCATCCATGGGCCAGGATTCAGGCCCGCAGAAGGCCCAGTACGCCCACAGGCATGTACAGAGAGGTTAGGCCCGTAAGCCTGCTTTAGAGATGAGCTCGACAGCTCAGGCGCACCGCACTTTATAAACAGGTGCGGCTCTCTCTCAGCTAGCGAGGTGGGACTAAACTCCCACCACCACGCCGCTGTGCAAGGCTTTCCGTCCCGGTTGGTGGCACCAACACCAACCGGGACTAAAGGGTGCCTTTGGTCCCGGTTGTTGGCACCAACCGGGACCAATGCCCCACCTTTAGTCCCGGTTGGTGCCACCAACCGGGACCAAAGGCCGCCGCTTCCCGCCCTTTGGGCTGCTGAAAAGAGCCCTTTGGTCCCGGTTGGTGGCACCAACCGGGACTAAAGGTAGCATTGGTCCCGGTTGGTGCCACCAACCGGCACCAATGCTCTTTGTATATAAACTGGACTTGTGAAATTTCACAACTTCACCGTCAGTTCGTGCCCGACGCCGCAGCGCTGCTCCTCGTCGCCGTCGCTGTCATCGGCCCTGCCTCCGACGCCATCGCCGCGCCGCCCTGCCTCCGAAGCCGTCGCCGCGCCGCCCCTGTCCCCGCCAACGCCGTCGCCGCGCCGGCCCCTGCCCCGCGCCCGAGCCCCTTCCAGTGGCCTGCCCCCGCGCGCCGGCGCCCTCGCCTCCCCCGCCGTCGCCATCGCCAGACGCTCCCGCTGTGAGCCGCCGTGCCGGTCCGGCTCTATTTTTATTTTGTATTAGATTATTTTTTGTTCATATATATATATAATGTATATTTGTATGTATGTGGCTATATGTAAGTTCAGAGCATGTTTTTTTATTAGATTAATTTCTTATTAGATTTATTACATTAATTTTTTTGTTCACAACATGTTTTTGTTCATATATGTATTTTTTTGTTCATACGTGTATTAATGTTTTTGTTGTATATATGTAATTTTTTTCAATGTATATATGTATGTGGTAGCTATATATGCATGATGAGGGGGGTGGGGGTCGATATACCCCCTCCCCGATAACATTTTTTAGAAAAGTTTTATATATCTAGCTAGGAAGAAACGAAGAAGGAATGAACTAAGAAGAGGATTAAGAAGAAAAATAAGAGGAGAAGAAGAAGGAATAGAGGAGAAGAAGAAAAAATAGAGTCTATTTTTTTTTCTTCTCCTCTATTCCTTCTTCTTCTCCTTTTTTTCTTCTTCTCCACTTTTTTTATCTTCTACTTCCTCTTCTTAATTTTTATCGGGAACTCCATTCCAAAATAACTTCGACATGATGGGCGGTCGATATATATACCCCCTCTCGACCGTGATAACTTATACCACGGGAGCACCCCCGGCCCTCTCGCTCGACCAAAACTCTCGAGGACACCCAAACCCTAGGAAAAAACGATGTCGGTCTCCTACCCCCTCCCGCCGCGCCCCTACCCTTGAAGCGTTGCCGAGGCCAGCCGAAACCCAGAATAAGCTAGGTCTACGTTTGCACTAATATATCCACCTGCTGTCCTGTTTGTGTAATAATTGCCATGTTGTAATATTTGCAGAAACAACGGAACACGGACGAGACGAGGAAGCAGAAGAGGTGTTGGGGGACATAATCTTAGCCGGAGGTGATATCTTGTCGTATCTTAACGACAATGATGGTCTGGAAGAACAGGGTGAAGAAGCAGGCTACGGTGATCGAACAGTGCGGGGTTCTTGTTAGGGACAAGATCCCGATCAGCATCCACCAATGGTATAAGCCTAAGAAGGAAGACCTTGAGGTGTCTTATGTCAATGATATGCAGAAAGATGATCTTTGGACTGAGCCGAAGGCAAATTTCACCCTACCGCCAGAGGAGGATCCGGAGAAGCCAGTTAAAGAGAAATTAATCAAGTCTCATGCTCTTAAGAAGATGGCAGACCTATTCAGGAGGTTGAAGAATGAGCTGAAAACGTTTGTCGACAAAGAAGAGACACCAGAATTCATCGGCCGATATGAGAAGATCAGAGATCACTGGCCCGCATTTGTCGCCCTCAAGACATCGGAAAAGAGTAAGAAGATGTCAGCGACAAACAAGAAGAATGTTGCGAAGAAGAAGCTTCACCATCGCACGGGGTCAGGTGGCTACCTCAAAGCCCGGCCTAAGTGGGCCAAGGCTGAGAATGATCTGCTTGATAAAGGGATCGAACCACAGACAATGAACTGGCCAGACCGTTGCCGGACTTGGTTCTTCGGGGCTGGCGGAAAATTGGACCCTGTATCAGGGAGGTGCGTTTGGACGGACGAGCTTTTGAGAATACTAGTCAAGAGGCTTCAACACTATATCGATGCAGCATAGCAAGGGACGTTCGTTCCAGACTGAGAGAACGACGAGCTCACAATGGCCCTCGGGAATCCTGAGCACCCTGGACAGACAGGAGGTAGGCCAGGCTCCGTTTCGTGGAAGGCTGGTTTTCCGGACGCAGGCGGTTACAAAAGCCAGGAGAGGAGGAAAAAAGTGGAGCAGACCCAAATTCAGAAGCTGCACGAAAGGGTTCAAGCGCTAGAGGAACGAGACGGCAATCAACATGCCGAAACTACCCCCGAAGCTACCCCGCCATCTCAGCGGATAAGCAGCGTGGCTTCCACCGAGCTGCTTCAGCCGGAGCATGTCTTGACGGCTCCTGCTAGCTACCCCATGGATGCTATCACGGAGTCTCAACATTGCCACCTTATGACGCAATGGCAGAACTTCAAAGTCAAGGCGGCTGTTGGCTCTGTTTTACCTCCTGAACCCGGCGCAACCTACCACTGTCGGCCGATTCCAGAAGGATATGCTAGGGTGATGGTGGATGAAATAACGGAGGGATTTGAGGACCTCCAGCTTGACCACCCTACCGGTGAAGGGGAGACTCGGCTGGGTTCTGCTCTGAAGACTCCATGCCTATGGTGGAAGGAGCTCATCAACCTTCCGAACTGGACGCCTCCGGTGAGTAAGGGCACTCCGCCTCCTCCTCCGCCTCCTCCTCCGGCGAGTGATCAGGGCACTCAGCCTCCTTCTCCGGCGCGTGGCGGCACTCCGCCTCCTTCTCCGGCAAGTGATCAGGGCACTCAGCCTCCTTCTCCGGCGCGTGGCGGCACTCCGCCTCCTTCTCGGCCTGCGCCGGCGCGCCAGAGCAGCCAGCCTCCTCCTTCTCCGCCTCGTCAGCAAGGGCGGAAGAGACCCGCCGCCGCTCCGGCTGCTCCGACGCGTCGTAGTCCTTCTCCTCCACCTCGTAAGCAAGGAAAGAAGACAGCCGCAGCCGCTCCGTCTGCTCTGCCGGCGTCTAGCAGTACATCCAGAGGCGGGAGGCAATACAGATTTGGTCCTTCTCTGGAGACTCCAGAGAAGTTACCATACGAGAGGACCGAGGAGGAAACCACGAAGATCGTGCTAGCCGAAGTGACGAACTTCTTTGACGGGGTGAAAGCAAATAAACATCCACATCCGGAGGAGAAGGTAGATCCGGTGAAAGCGAAGCACACTCTGGCTGCCCTGACAAAACCACCAAAGTCTCCGCCAAAAGGCAACTGTGAGCGCATTATTGCAAAGACATTTTCCGAAGCGGAGCGGTCGGGAAGTACTGTGAGTGATCAAAGGTTAAAAGAACGACGAGCTGGGAAAAACATTGCCCAGCTCGGCGAACAAGCGAACCAATCGTGCCCCCCGCTCAAGGTGTCTAGCGACATCGTCACTAATGATCCGAGGATGGTGCCCGGTTATAGCAATCTTGGAGATTACCTGCCCGACGATGTACATTATGATATCTTGGAGGTGGACGAACACAAATACCATTACGGGAAGCCTCTCGTCAAAGATGAAAGATCTCTAACAACGATGAAGCGAAGATTACATGATTGGTACATGAAAACCTGCAGAGAGTCTGGGGGGAGGAATACTTTGACGCTGAGAGTTAAACCGGAGCATGACCTCGTTGGAATTGAACTGGTGAATGTTCCATTTGAGGAGTTCTTCCAGTTTTTCAATCAAAAGGCCCTCGATAAATCAACGATCACTTGCTACTGTCTGTAAGTAGTACTACTTCTGTCATTAAGTCTCTCTATATAGGTTAGCTCTTTCATTGCATGTATTTATAATTATCCTCACTATATTATGCAGATTGAAGATCGCCGAATTGAAGAAAAGACAAATCGGTGATATTGGGTTCATTAACACAAATCTCATAGATGCAACTAAGGTTAAATATCATGCCGAAAATACCGAGGCCAACTTGCTAGGATCGTTGGTAATAAATGAAAACAAAGATATAATACTCTTTTCTTACAACTTCAAGTGAGTGTTACTGTCATGTGCATATTCGGTCTCCCTTATTAGTTCAGATTATAGTAATGTAATTGATGACTTATGCATACGTGCGCAGCTTCCACTATATTCTCCTAGAGATTAAGCTTGAGCAGGGAGTAGTAACCGTCTTAGACTCGAGACGAAAAGATCCCCAGGACTATGCGGACATGACTCAAATGCTCGAGAAGTAAGTTAAATCGATCATTATCCACCATATCAGCAACTTTGTTCATTTCCTGATATCAAGTAATTGTTTTCTTTGTCTGGCCGGGTTTGGAGAAAATTCACCAAAAAAGCTCCGGGACTGCCGAAGAAGCTGCAATTTAAACACCCGAAAGTAAGTACTATAGTAGCATGTTCCGCGCATCTCCTAGTGATTCAAGCGCTAGTTTCATCAATACCATTTAGCATGCTTGCTTATCAGTTTGATTGACCTCTATTTCTTGTAAAGTGGTTGTGGCAGGAACCCGCGAATAATTATTGTGGATATTATGTTTGCGAGTCCATCCGCTACACGACCTGTGAGCGGGGCTACTCTGACGAACAATATGAAGTGCGTAAGCAATAACATTCACAATTTTATTTTATTACCATCATTTGTGTTGAGTTTCATTTATTCATATATATATATATATATATATATATATATATATATATATATATATGTGTGTGTGTGTGTGTGTGTGTGTGTATTGACCCCCTTCTTCAAATTAGATCTTTCGGATGCGGGATGAACTCCTAGCACCAGATCGTATGCGAGCAATTAAAGAGGAATTGGCGGCATTCTTCCTTGACCACGTGATCGCTGAAAATGGAGAATACTATGTGGACCCTGTGTTCTTACAATTTAATTAGGAGATTATATTGTAAGAGATAATTATTGTATATATGTAGCCGGTAGTGTCGGATAGATATACGAGAACTTGTTGTTCGACCAATCTCTCGGAGAAGGAGAGGTGGTCGATATCACTTCTCTCTGTATGCATATGTTCATGACGATCTATTGTTTCCTTCATTTGATTACTAGCTAGCGTGTCTAGTCCTATCCATACGTATATAGTACGTAGCGTCGACCAAGCACGGAGGTAAGAGAGGACACTTCTCTCTATTAATTAGCTAGCTAACACAATATATGAAACACCTAAATTAACCCCCCTAAAACCCCCAACCCCCCCCCCCTTTTAAAAAAAACAAAAACCCCAGCCCCTGAAATGCTGACGCGTGGATGCCTATTGGTCCCGGTTAGTGCCACCAACCGGGACCAAAGGCCCTCCTGCCTGGGCTCGCCGCACCGGCCACGTGGAGGCCCATCTGTCCCGGTTCGTGTAAGAACCGGGACTAAAGGGTTAGGGCATTAGTAACGACCCTTTAGTCCCGGTTCAAAAACCGGGACAAAAGGCCCTTACCAACCGGGACTATAGGCCCTTTTTCTACTAGTGGCAACTCCAATTCCATCTTCTCCCCCTCAATTCTTTTCAATTTTTCTTTCAAATGCTCGTTTTCACTTTCAACTAAATTTAACCTCTTGACAATAGGGTCGGTTGGAATTTCCGGTTCACATACCTCCTAGATAAAAATATCTATGTCAACTTGATGGGCATAATTTGTCATAAACACGAAATGCAACAAATAGTTTTAAATGAGAATATACCACATCCGAATCATAACACGGACGAGGGCCGACGGGGACAGATATCAAAACCATGACACTATGTATAACAAACAACGTACGGGTAAGATAATTATACGAGCAACTATATATCCAAATCACACAAAGATGAATTTTTTATATAAAAAAGATAAGAACAATAGGCTCACCACAAGGTGGTGCCGGCAACGGGCCGGTGCGGGCGATCGACGGTGGTTACGACGGAGATTTAGAAGGCACTAAGTAACCACACCTACATATGCAAACTAAGTGTTATTTTGACCTCAAATTGCATATAAATCAAATACTACCACATATAATTCCTCCCAAATTACTAAAACCCACAATTAATCACTATATAAACCAATGCAAGAGCTAATCTAGCAACAAGAGATGAAAGGACAAAGTTGCTAACCTTTCTGATCATTTGAATGGATGGGGGCCTGCAAATCTTGACAAATTTTGGGCAAAATTTGTGATGACCTCGAGAGGAAGAAGGGAAGAACAGAGGAGAGGGAGAGGGGAAAGGGGGAAGAACAGAGTGCGGGTGGACGAAGGGTTTATATAGGACGACCATTAGTACCGGTTCGTTCCTTGAACCGGTACTAAAGGTGCTGGAGGGGCCCCAGTCTGACAATATCCTGCCACCACTCTCTTTAGTACTGGCTCGTGACACGAACCGGTGCTAAAAGTTCGGCACGAACCGGTACTAATGAGGGACGCCCGCCTAGCCGTTGGAACCGGCACTAATGGTCACATTAGTGCCGGCTCAAATTCAAACCGGGACTAATGAGCTGAACATTTGACCCGTTTTCTACTAGTGCATGCACTGTGCACAACTCCGTATTCCTTGTAAGATGCTTTCACCTATTCGCTAATGTACATGCAGTCTGACATCCATTGCTAATTTTGCTACAGGAAAATTCAGTAGCACACGAAGCAATCTTAAATTGTATGTGGTATTGTTCTTAAGCACACCCGAAAATGATGCGTACTGTACTGAATTTTTTATGATTGTTCTTCGGGAAAAACGCATATTTTTTCTGAAGCTACTAAATTTGGCATGTACTAATTTTTTGCTGTTTTATTCTCAAAATACAGTTCTCCTTCAAACTATTTTTTTTCATCTACTGAATGTGCTTCTGAAAGAGGATCTCAACAGAGTAACTGTGAGGAGGAGAGAGCAGCCATAGAGAAGTTAAGAACAACACACATGCTTCAGATTAACTCCTATTCCTGAACCAATATGTTTTTTTTACTATTCACCAACATGCTTTTACATACCTCCTAGCCAAGCAAGCCTACCATCACTGGGTTCGGGAAGTCATTGTGCAAGACACGTTAAAATTGATTTTGATGCAAGTGTATGGCCATTTTTTTGTTATTTGCTAGAGGATATTTTCTACCCCAACTTCAACGTCATTAATAACATGTCAATTTAAACAGCTGAGAATTTTTCATCTGTAGTTCATGTATCATTCTGGAGGCATTTTATAAAATATGTTTCCATGTGAAACTTTTATCTTACTGGAGGCATTTTAGAAAACAAGTTTCCATGCCATCCATTAGAAGGTGCTTGCTTACAGAAGAAGAACAATAGCATCGCTAGCATATGGACACCACTTTTTGTAAAATAAAATAAGACACTCTGAACAACTGTGTGTAAATATATGCCATATAACTGTATGATTTTGGCATGCAAATAATTTTTCCATATGTATTGCCCATTTCGCACACGATCCGATCGACTGGACGTGTTAGCCGTACAAATATGCAGAAGGATAATATCACTTTTGGGGACTTGATTTTGGGAATCGATATGTTATCTTGACCAAATATACTACTTGTACAATGGTGCAATATGTATAGACTTGTCACCACTTTTATTGGATTGATATATCATACTGTACGTACAATGTTTCAATACATATGTACTAACTGAATGTTTTTCTTCACCTACAAAACTATATGGAATCTTTCTCTATATTTTCATGTTGATATATGATTTACGTGTCCATACTGCTGGGCTGTTCGAGCTAACACTGGAAGGCCTTACAGTGCATCAGGGCCATCGAATAAGTTTTTAGGATTGTCCCTACAAATATTATATCCAGACAAGATGCTTGCAGGACCACCAAGCTGAATCTTCTAGGTAATTGCATTGAGTTGTCCCACGAGTAGCAGCATATTCAACCGGTCGGTGCCCACAAACATCCCAGATTTGCATTCAATTGAGATAAGGTTTATTCATGCATGTTTTTTCTATTTTATTTCTCTTCACTGGTTTGCTTGGTTGATTTTCACCTTCATGTTGTTCGTTTCATGAAAAGAATCAGAAGAAGGGAAGGAAAGAGAGATGAAGCATAATCTTGGGAGTAAGGGAGATGCTGATAGGTACTTCCCAACTTCCATTCATTTCAGCTTGCATTTGGATATGAAGCGGTGGCGTAGTTGCGATGATAGTAATGTTTCTGTCATCAATGAGAAAATGTGAAGAGTTAGAGCTGGATGGAGAATCAAACAATGGAGTCGAATCATGGATTGAATATTAAGCCAATCTTATAGGAATATGCCTGTTTTCAGTTTTTCGATGTATAGTGCAAATTTTGTAAGTCAGTTGAAATACTAATACAGTAAGAGTTCGTTATTGATGTTTCCTGTTGCGTGAATATATTCCCATAAAACAATCTGTTGGAATATATTTGAATGGTGTCATCTTTGAATAAGATCTCTATAAGTCTGTAGTAGCAGAATTTCTTATTTTCTTAAAATCTGGAAATTAAAGAATTATATGTGTAAAACTGTATGTGCAAGGAGTAATTCAATGATTTTGCCTAGCTCAGATAAAATTGTGCACAAAGATTATAAGTTGCCTGAGCTTGAAATATGTTTTTGCACTATTTGCGTTGATATGTTTTTGCACTATTTGCGTTGAATTGTGTTTCCTTCAACAATTTCAAATAAAAGATATATGTTATTTTTATCAGATTTATACCGACATGAAAATTTAAGAAGGATCAATCTTATTTACATACGTGCATTTGCACGTGCACAATTACTAGTTAGTTCAATAAAGAGAAGATTCTAGAACTATCATATCATGATACCTTACGATAAGAAATGTTTTACTACAATCTGTCATCGGAAACAAGAAGTGAGTCCATCTAGAAAAACTAATCTATAATATAATATGCATTTTATGGAATTTCTATCGTACACATCATACTAGTATATGTTACTCTCCACTTGGAGCAGTCAATGTCCGGAGTACCGTGGTCACGCGACCAAGACCTGCATTAGTTATCCATATCAAGAACAAAGATGTTCGTTACTTATGCTCACACACACACAAAAACAGGCAAACCAACCAATGGTTGCATGGTTAGGATGTCAGTGGTATCCTCAGCTTAGTAGGGTTCAAGTCCTAGACTAACTCTGGTGCTCTTATTTTTTTGTATTTATTTTAGGCTTCCGGCAATGTGCGTTCACTGAGAGTTGACGTTCTCGTCAACTACGAAGGGGTTTGTCGCGACTCCGTCAATCTCAAGATGATGTGTCAGCCCAGTCTCTAAGAGGTGCTCATAGAGACAGGGTGAACGTGTTTGCGTTCATAGCGATGAGTGCATGTGCGTATGTATGAGCGTGTGTGTCTGTGCTGTGTTCAACAAAAATCATACGTGGAAAAGATAACCAGTCCTCAACAATAATTAACCCTTAATTGATATGCTTTAATTCTAGATCTTTCACCAGGGGCAAACCCTAGTACCCAGACCCCACCCCCTTCCTTGAACCTCCCTCCCCTCACCACAGCCTCGGCGTCTTGGCGGGCAAAGCCCGATAAGTTTAGGCGGCACCGGTGTCTCTTCCTTTGCCTGCTCGGCACTGGATGTCACATGCCATTAGGGTCAGGCAGAGGCTGATAGCGAGGCGCGGGCTGCAGGCAGTGGCCAAAAGTGGCTGTTGTGGGTGGGAGTGCATGCCCTGCTCTTGGCGGAGGCGGACCAAGGCGCGGCTCAGATCTACCGCGACGGGGGTTCGATTGGCCTTGAGCTCTATGGTGGTGGGGCTCGGGCTTGTTGCAGGGGGTTGCTGGTTGCGGTGGTCGCCCACTACTGCGGCGCTCTCTGGTGGTGGCAGGCCTGCCGGCCTCCGGCCATATCGGCCCTTGGTTAGTGTTCAGTGACGACAAGAGCCGTGAGCTATGGTTGAAGTGGATTGTTGACCTCGGTTGTGCCCTCTGATGGTGGTTGACGACGGGGTGGTGGTGCCTAGGTGCGCATCCGTGGGGGTTGTGCCCTCCTGGAGATTAAGCTTGAGCAGGGAGTAGTAACCGTCTTAGACTCGAGACGAATAGATCCCGAGGACTATGCGGACATGACTCAAATGCTCCAGAAGTAAGTTCAACCGATCATTATTGCACCATATCGGCAGGGTATGGAAAGAGTTCACCGCAATTTCTCCGGGACTGCGGACCGAGCTGCGATTTGAACACCCGAAAGTAAGTACTACTACCTAGTTCCGCGCATCTCCCATTGATTCTAGCTAGTTTCATAAATACTATTTAGCATGCTTGCTTACCAGTTTGATTGACCTCTATTTCTCATAAAGTGCTTGTGGCAGGAGTGCGGGAATGATTTCTGTGGATACTACGTTTGCGAGTTCATCTACAACACGACGACCTCTAATAAGCGGGGCTACTCTGAAAAATAATACGAAGTGCGTAAGCAAAAATATTCACAATTTTATGTTATTACCATCATTTGTGTTGAGTTTCATTCATACACATGTATTGACCCTCTTCTTCAATTTAGATCTGGCAGATGCGGGATGAATTCCTACCACAAGATCGCTTACGAGCAATTCAAGAGGAATTGGCGGGATTCTTTCTTGACCACGTCATCAATCCAGCCGGAGAATACCATCTGAAACTTGACTTCAGATGTTAGGGATTTTAAGAGATCTTATATTGTATATATGTAGCTAGTAGCGTCGGGTAGATATACGAAAACTTGTTGTTCGACCAATCTCTCGGAGAAGGAGAGGTCGATCACTTCTCTATGTATATGTTCATGACGATCTTTTGTATTTAATGGTTTCCTTCATTTTCTTACTAGCTGGCGTGTCGAGTCCTCTCTATACGTGTAGTACGTAGCGTCGACGAAGCACAGAGATAAGAGAGGTCACTTCTCTCTAGCTATTAGCTAGATAACACAATATATGAAACTCCCAAATTAAGCGTCCAAAACCCACAACCCCCCTCCCCCCTCCCCTTTCAAAAGAACAAAAAACCCAGCTCCTGATCTGCTGATGCGTGGATGCTTTTTGGTCCCGGTTGGTGTTACCAACCGGGACTAAAGGCCCTCCTGCCTGGGCTCGCCGCAGCGGCCACGTGGAGCCCCACCTGTCCCGGTGCATAAGCGAACCGGGACTAAAGGTGTTGGGCTTTAGTCCCAACCCTTTTGTCTCGGTTCTAGAACTGGGACAAATGGGCCTTTTTCTACTGTGTATGCCCCCCGGGTCTATTTTTATCATACTATTTTCAGATCTATAAAACCAAAAACACCAAAATACCTTGCTGCAATTTATTTATCTTTACTTTATTTTGCATTTTTACTTATCTTTTATACCTATCTCTATCAGATCTCATCCTTGCAAGTGACCGTGAAGGGATTGCCAACCCCTTTTTCGCGTTGGGTGCAAGTATTTCTTTGTTTGTGCAGGTGCATTTATTGGGGACTTGTGTGTTCCTCCTACTGGATTGATACGTTCACTACTAGGGAAAACCCTAGCAGTAGCGCATGTTTAAAGCCTATCAGTAGCGCAGGGTGCAGCACTACTAGTAAGGCGCTACAGCTAAAGGTTAGCAGTAGCGTGGGTTGGACCACGCTAGTGCTATATTGACTTAGTAGCGGTGCTTTGTACTATCAGCGCTACTGGTAATTAGTAGTAGCGCTTCTCCTAGCACGCGCTACTACTATTATTCCGTATTTCTTTTTTATTTCATGTTGTATTCATACACCTTTATACAAGTTTTCATACCGCAGCAATTTAGAGAATGATTTTACATCATAACGAGTTATTACATCACTGGGAGAAAGAACTGTGGACTAGTTTCAAGTGGATGAACATCCACTTGAAACTAATCCGCGGTTCTTTCACCAACTGATATAATATATCAGCATCATCATCCTCATCATCATCATCATATCATTCAACTTATCATCATAATACATCATTGTCATATAACACCTCCTCATGATCATTGTTTTCATCAATGAGACATCACATACAAGTTGGTCACTAGACATAATCACAACTACTCATCATCATCAACTCTCATAAACATATTGTACCTCATAGGACCTACTACATTCTCTTAGGACCTACTATATTCTCTTTGGTAAAATAGCATAAAACAAGATAGCCCCTGACTCTCCATTATGGAGAATGGAGATTACCCTGTCTCCAATTCTTGCCTTTCGCACAATGTTGCTTCCAAGAACCTCCTTACAACTGTCCATACATTTTTTCCATTCTAAGATTACCATGTGTTCACCGGTTTTAGAAATCCGGTATGGACAGGTGAGATTCGTAGGATGACCTGGCTGTATGTTCAAAACATCAAGGCGACCATTCTGATACATCAAATGAGGCACACAATCCATCGGGATTCTCTGTTGAAAAACATAGTAATAACTTCATAGTTAGCAATGATGTACTAGTTTTAGAAGTATGCAAAAGATGCACGGATGTCGTAATAGTAAAAAATCTTACCAGGATATCTCCATGGAAGTTATCATGGTTCAACAGGTGCACTAGTGGCACGTATTGACCATAATTTGGAGGAGTTCGATAAAAGGCATTGTAATTCTCAAGATCAGTACAATATGCGACTAGATGACTTTTCTCCTGATAAGTTAACTCAAAGCCATCGGTGTAGTTGGTTCTGTCTACCATGTTCCGCACATTCTTTGAAGAATGGAAGTAAGCTATCAATGGAAATAAGCTGTCAATTTTTTTGAAATAAACAATATAAATTACTTAATAACTATGTTTGAGGAACTCACATAGCCGTAGAATTGGAAGCGTATCAACAAGGACCCAAATGTCCAAATTGTCTTGGTCGATGTCAGGATCACCAAGATCCATGGTGACAAACATACCCTCTTGAAAATCATACATGTTGCAAAGTGCTTCCCCACCCGGGCAACCAAAATGGGATACGCTCTTAGAATTGTATAGATTTACCTCAAAATCCATACCATGATGGGTCCTTAGGTTAATTTTCTTTGTTTCATTCCTCTCATGATCTTCAAAACCCATCCTCTCCAAGACATAGGGTCTTGCATGGCATGGGATAAGCTAGTCGAATTGTAAAAGATGAAAATTACACGTTGAAGTAGTAGAAGTCGACCTTAATTACGAAAAAAACACTTTGCATCGTAGCTTACCATATCACAATCGAAGGCCTCCTCGAGCTTAATGCTGAAGCGCCGACCTTCGTCCAGGTGAGGCCCGTCGCAGAAACCCCGGTTGTCGCCGCACCAGGAGCACTCCCCGGGACCTTCTTCGTCCGACGACATTTCCTGTGTTCATAATTCAAATATTAAACTTGTACAATTAAAACTCTCAGCTTGTTCATTATTCATCATGGGTTGACTATCGGTCTGTCGAGTCTTTTCTTGAAAACTCTCAGCTCACGTGGTGTATAGATTTGACCGTCGGTGATGGTAGCTCCTCCTTTCGTTCCCGAGTGCATTACACCAAATTGTCTAGCACACGGGAACGAAGGAGAAGCTACCCCCATGACAACAGTCGGGATTCTTCGTCCTCTCATATATGGTGGAGACTCGACAGACTTAAAGTCAACCCGAAATATCGTTTAAATATCTTTCTAGAAAATCCAGGCCACTCGATATTTCCTACATATCCTAGCACAAGTCATGCCAAAATTCATGGAAAATTCCGGCATGACCTTTGCTAAAACAGGACATATCGAGCGCCTGAAATTTGCCGGAACGGAATCAACACTCCGGCAAAACATAGGCCACTCGGAGGTGTAACCTGAACATGACCGGCCACTTGGGCAACAACATATCCTATTTGAGCAACACAAGTTTATCTACATCATATCTTATAGGACTCATATTGACATGGAGCTTTGGTTGGTCTCACCTCGAAGTCGGAGGGGGTCAGTGACGGGGACGACGGCGGGGATGATGGAGGGGCTCCTTGATTTCTGCAAAAACAAAAACCCTATAAGTTATCACTAATACATCCCGAATAGTATCATACATATAACATCACTAATACAACTAAAACCCTAGCGAACGACGGGTATCGACGACGAGGATGCGGGGTAGGCATCGTTGACGTCAATGCGGGAATAATTGCTTAAACTCAAAAAATAACAAAAAATGTGACATGTTCAACTAGTTCTATTAATTCAACTAGTTCTTACTAAATACAAACTTACTATAAATATAAATAAACTAGTTCTTTCTAAAAATAAACTAGTTCAACTAGTTATACTAATTTTCTTACTAAAATACATTAGTTCTATTAATTCAACTAAGAGACACATGGAGCAGTTGTTGCACTGTAACAGTGGTACTTATTTGACTACAAAATTGAGCTGGATGGCAGACACGTATTAAATTGAGCTGCATGGCAGACACGTATTCAATTGAGCAAGATGGCAGACACATTAGCAATTGCGTGATCTATTTCGTACAAGTAGGACGATGGTCCTGGACTGTCTTATAGATCTGGGTCGCTGAATAAGACTCATGCATTAGACAGTGCTATAAATTGGCACTTTGCAGTGTTGCAGATGAATCTACATAGCAGTGTAAACACGTGATTCTCTGAGTTTCTGACAAATATTTACTATTGGCAAATCATAGTGCCAGGTTTGGTCGTCTTAACTTTCCTGAAATTATACGTCGCGAACTGAAAAGTGTTGTTGATATTTTACGCTCTTTGTACCATAAAATTGTTTTTAGGCCAAGAACCCCACAATAATTGCTCTTCGTCCCCTCAATTGCTCCCCTACATAGGCCAGAGAACTTAGGGGTAGAAATATGAAGGTTTTTTTTAACTGGATTAATGAGTCAACAAAAAGAAACTTTCACACTGTAGGGGTGGGACGGTGTTGTTAGTAGTGATAAAAACATATTTCGTGTACCACTGCACGACCAAGATTGGTATGCTTGCCGTCTGTACATTATGTATACTCCGTCAGTTTCAAAATAATTGACAGTCTAGGATTGTTTGAACTCAAACTTTATTCAGTTTGACGACGTTTATATACAAATATGTCAAGATCTATGAAACCAAAGTTACTTCATTATATTCATTAGGAATTGAATTTTCCGTAATGATATCATTGATCTGTGTTGGTTTTTCTATACACTTGGTCAAACTATAAAAAAATCACCAAGGAAAATATTAGAACTTCATTTATTTTGAAAGGGAGGATGTTTTACACACAACATGGTACTTCATAAGCATTTGAGGCTTAGGCACATTTTTGAGAGGGGTTAGCTTTAATGCAGTGGTACACGAAATGTGTTTTTATCACTACTAACAACACCCACCCACCCCTACAGTGTGAAAGACCAAGTTTCAAAAAAAACATTAACAGTGTGAAAGACCAAGTCAACAAAATAATAAAAGAACCGATGTATTTTGGACTAAGTTTTTATGAAAATCTCCTAATTTTTTTATTTGCACATGACAACCACTACCGGGCAACGTTATGATACATAGCACCGTTTACGATTAAGCAAATTTTGACAGCAAATTTCACCTTTTGGCTCCACATATGTAGGTAGCTGGTGGCATAAATGGCAGCCGCACAATGACACTGCAGGTGATGTGGCCATATACGAAGAGCGGATTCATCTCCCTTATACCGAAGTGAACTGATCGAGAGCGTATTACGGAACAATAGCCAACCAAATCACTTTGGAATGGAGTCCATCCCAACATATCGATTACCGATTTATAGTCTTCCACCCTCATATGCTATTTAGTTCGTATGTAAATGTTGTATTAAGCATTGGCATAAGGGTGTTGTGATACCCTTGTAGAAATATTGTCTATATGTACGACATCAAGTTTGTCAAGGCACGTGCCAGTGTGATCCCTCGCCATAGTGTATCATTGGTTATAACATGCAACCCAATTGAATGCCAGTCAAGCATATGACATGTCATAGTATCTACTACCCCTATAAAAGCACGAAAGTGCAGATCCAACTCATCATCTCAGCCGTCAAACCATGTAATCAGACGATCTAAATCGCTTCGTTAACGATGTTGAGCACCCCAACATGTTTAGCGATAACTTCCACCTAATCAACCCCTAATTCTGCTAACTGCTCCATGCATGAACCCCTCTCGCGCACCTGAAACCATGGAAGTTCCGAAAGACCGAAACCATGGTGCCACACATCCTACGCCTTTTACTCGAGCCATCGCGGCTTCCGGCTCCGCCATGGACACACGCCACCGCCATCGCCTCCAGGTATGCGGGAGCCACCAACGACGCCCCAAGCCTCTACGCACGAGCCGCCAGCCCTGCACGCTCACGCGCCTCCACCGCCCCACGCACGGCACCTGCCCCGACCTAACTCTCCACGCGCAACCTCGGCTGCCAAAGGGCGCTGACTATCGACGACACGCCGCCGGAGACGCTTGCACACGCAGGAGCTGCCGTCACTTGCACACGGACGCACGCGAGAGAGGCCATCGGTTCAGGTCCTTCCACCGATCTGTTCTGCATCTCTGGAAAATCCACCTTTGTGCTTGGTTCTTGGGCGTTCGCGCTCTCTACAGCCCATCATAAATTAAGCTCCAGTTAATATCACTAGTGCAAAATCAGGCTATAGCAACGGTTTGTAAGGGTCTTTAGTGCCGGTTCTGTAACCGGCACTAAAGAGTGGGGACTAAAGGTCCCCCTCTCCTTTAGTATCGGTTCTGCACGAACCACCACTAAAGGGCCACCACGTCGCACGAGCCAGTGTCGGGGGCGGGGAGCACTTTAGTACCGGTTGGTAACACCAACCGGTACTAAAATGTTGGGGGGGGAGGGTGGATTCATGATTTCTTTTTCTTTAATTTTGTGTTTTCCATTTAATTCTTTTTCGTTTGCTTGTATTTTACGATACTACATATTGTACACGTTATATATATATATATATATATATATATATATATATATACAATTTCTCCTACATGTTGCCTTGGTGCCTTCGGAGCATGATGACAATTGGGAGTGGTTCATGGGGGCGGTAGCGGGTAATAGTATTCTCCTTTGGAATCTATCACCTGGTCGAGCAAAAATCCCGCTATTTCCTCTTGAAGTGCTCGCATGCGCTCCGTTGGTAGGAGCTTCTCCCGCACGTCTTTGAACTGTTAAGAAGGAGGTAAATATGCATGCATGTGTATATTAGTAGTGTGACTAGATATCGATAATCATGTAAAAATTGTGAATAGTGTTCTGTCAAACGTACTCACTGTTGTCTATCAGATTTGCTCATTTTGGACGCCATCATGCGAATGTTCCCGCAAACATAGAATGCACACACATCAGTCCCCGGCGCCTGCTTCAGGGTCTTTACGAGAATTGAATTAATCAGGTAATAATTAATCAAGCATGATAATTAATTAATGGTATTGAAACAAGAATTAAAGAGATGGTAGCTAGCTAGTACTACTTAATTACTTACCTTGGGTCGATACCAAAACAGCTTTTGTCGCCATTTGCCTGGAGTCACCTTGATGAACTTTGCCTAAGCCCTGCCCGCCGGCAATGAAAATGAATAAGGGTTATTAAATAGTTGATATCAGGAAAATGACGAACTAAATAGGCTGAGATATAGTTAATAATGATTGAAATTACCCGTTGACTATCCCCTTCAAGATGGTGAAGTCACTTTCTTTTTTAAGTAGTAAGTCCAGTAATCAGCTATTCCTTCTTCAACTTTAATGACTAACAAGATCCAGTGGTAACTGCATGCGCACACGTTTGCATGTCTTAGTTAAGCGGGCATGTGCATAACACTAATCAACATCTAGCTAGCTAGTATAAGCAAAAACAGAATTTGTAGTACAAGACAGTGTGACTCACAGAAAAGTTGTAAGGAAGTAGTAGATCTTCATTGGTATTGAGGAGCTTCAAGAACTCTAGCATGTTTTTCTCTACATCTGCTTTACACCATTCCAATTTCCATGTGTGTTCATTAATGGTATTTGGGTCAATGAACCCAATGCCATAGCGTCTAGCTTTTTTCATTTCATACATCTTCATCCTGCATAATACCACAGAAAAGAATATATAGTGAGGATATATAATTACAGGTAATTAATGATCAATCAATGAGCACTATAGCTAGCTTGAGACTTAAATTACAGAAAGAAATCATTTACAGACAATAACAACTGACGATAGATTTGTCGAGTGCATCTTGATTGAATAACTGAAATAGTTTTGAATACTCAACGGACAGAGCTTTCTTATGGACGTAATGCTCTTCCTTGACTTGCACCATGAGGGACTCTCGATTGGAACTCTTGGTAATTTTTATGTACCAATCATGCAATTCATACATTCTCCTTGGGAGGTTCTTGACCTCCTCGGGCTCGACCAAAGGTTTGCCGTGGACATATTTCTGTTTTATTTCCTCCTCCCTAAGGGGACACATGGGCTCGATCTCGAGGAGTTGTCCAACAGTGATCTTGAGCATTTCAGCCTGCATTATATGCTCTTCGGTTATTACCAGATTGCCCAGCTGGGGAACGTTAACGGTTTCCCCACATATATATAGGGCGCCGGTACTCTTACATGTTGTTGGCACAACAAGCGGGGGGATCGATTGCGCCGCCTGTTCTCCCAACTGGGGAACGGTTTTCCTGCATTTTTTGTCAGCTGCTTGGCTCGAGCTCGGCTCTTTCTGTACTCGTGCTCGATGTGCCTTCGTGAGGGGAGACATGGGCTCGATCTCGAGGCTTGGGCCATATATATATCGATTGCCTCTGCCTATACCTTCTATACTACCTCGACTCGTACCGCTACGCACCAGAGCTGCGTCGGCTCTCTTCCGCGATTGCTGAGGCGGCGGAGATGGCTGACATGGCTTAGTTGGAGCAGGAGGAGTGGCCTGACGCTGTGCCGGACTTGAAGCAGGAGGAGTGGCCGCACGCGGTGTCAGACTTGAAGCAGGAGGGGTGGCCTCACGCTGTGTCGAACTTGAAGCAGGAGGACTGGCCTCACGCGGTGTCGGACTTGAAGCAGGAGGAGTGGCCTCACGCTGTGCCGGACTTGAAGCAGGAGGAGTGGCCTGCTGCTGTGCCGGACTTGGAGGAGGAGGAGTGGCCTCACACCGAGGAGGAGTCGGATGACGACGTGGTGTCGATGGCCTTCGAAATATGATGCAATCCTTTCTTCATAGGATGATGCGATGTATGGCCTCTCCCAGTGTGTGCTCCTCGTCACCTCTAGGAATGTCAAGCTCAAGCCCCGAATATTGGTCCACCATCTCATCAACCACGACACGAGCATAGCCCGCTGGAATCGGGTTGCAATGGAAGGTTGCATCGGGGGGATTTGTATAAGCAATGGCGTCCGCCACCTTCATGGATATGTTCTTCATTTTGAAGTGTAGCTCACAGTTAGTGTTCTCCATGATGTCATCCACAGGGTATCTATCCAGCAGTGCGTCGTCCGGGGCGGAACCAACGCTGCTTCTCGGCATGGATGGGACGGTGCTATCCAATGCTGGATCATCCGCTAGCTGCTGCCGCTGCTGAGACCCCCCTTTCCTGGCTAAGTGAGTCGATCCGTTGTTGCTGCCGCTGGAATTTGAGTGCCAAGTCCGCGTGCGCTGATTCTAGGCCTAGAAGGCATTCTGCTTCCTGCTTCCTCTGCTCCTCCTCCAGCTTCCTCTTCTTCTCCTCCTCCATCTTCCTTCTTGCATGGCTTCTGTAGTCGGCGTTCCAGTTCGAAAAGCCCTCATACCACGGAACAACGCCCTTGCCTCGTGTTCTTCCCGGGTGTTCAGGATTTCCCAGGGCGCGCGTAAGCTCGTCGTTCTCTCTGTTGGGCGTGAACACCCCCTTTCGAGCATCTTCTATTGCTTCAAGTAACTTTTCTTCGGCTCCTTTTAGACTTGCCTTCTTCGAAACCAGGCATGCCTTCGGGTCCAACGCCCCCCTATGCGCATAGAACCAAGTTCTGCACCTGGGGGCAGCTCCTAGTAACTGGAGTGACCCCTGCATCCACCATCTCTTCCTCAGACTTATCCCACTTAGGCATTGCCACCGCATAGCCACCTGGCCCCAGCCTATGGAACTGTGTCTTTTTTGCGGCATTGGCCTTGTTTTTTCTCGACCGTTCCTTAGATAATTCTGATTCCTTGAATTTCACGAAAGCGGGCCAGTGTTCTCTTTGCTTCTCCAGTGTTCCCTTGAATTCTGGAGTCTTCCTTCCTCCTTCGACGTAGTTGGCCCATACAGTTTTCTTGTGGGTGTTGAATGCAATTGCCATCTTCCTAAGAGCAGCATCCTTGACTTTCTGCACATCTGCATCAGTGAAATGATCTGGGAGGGTGAAATGTTCCATGAGAGATTCCCAAAGCGTTTTTTTCCTCTATCGTCGACCCAAGTAACATATGGACGTTTATTTTTCGGATCTTTCAATTCTTGAATGGAGATTGGGAGTTGGTCCCTCACAAGAACTCCGCACTGACGAATGAACTTGTTCGCAATGTTTTTAGGCGTGCTTGGTTCGCCATTAGCTTTGATGGCATCGATGTTGTAGTTTACACCCTCCTTCAACTTTTTGTCCGGGCCTCGCTTTGTCCTGCTGTCTGTAGAAGCAGATTTGCTCGATCCGAAGGGCTAAAAGAAGAAAGATCGATTCGTTAATATATCTTCAAATAAAAAAACATGTGATGATCACCAGATGCCTGCTTATGTAAATATACCTCGCCAGCCTCTGTTATTTCAAGATCAACATTGTCGGCGTCATCATAATCATAATCATAGTTCATGACTTCATCAGTTCGGTCGTCGCGATCGAATATCATATCATCACCCTCCCTGGTATTGTTCAGCTATTCGGAGCTGCCATAGTCTTCATTCTGATTATCTGGCCCGCGAGGGCTGCGTATGATCTCGAACAGGGTCTCTTCTCCCTCTCTGCCGGTATTGTCCGCCATAGCTTTTATTTAACTAATCTAGAAGAAATGTAAAACAATTTAGTATTCAAATTACAATGCGTGGATGCAATCAATATGGAAAAACTGAATCATAGTACATAATATGCATCGTCTCGAATATTATATATTAAATACATCACTAGCTAGCAAGCTAATAAAGATCGAATACTACAGAAGAATCTAGGCCACTCTCGGTTCCTGAGGCGCGGGCGGTGGACACCCAAAGAGAAGGAACCATCACAGGATCATATCTCCGGTCATCTGCCCAAAGAACCTGCCAGGTATTGGAAAACCTGACGTCCATAGCTGCCATGTAGCGACGGACATGCTCGTCCTCGTCCTGATACGGCGACGCACCACCTCCGGCGGGCCGGCTCCCTCTGCACCGAATGTGGCCCACGCGAATGCCACCAAAGGAGATCATGGTCGACGACGGGACCCGGGGCCGGGTTCCTCACCAAGCGGCGCACCCCTGAAGGTAGCACCTCCCAGTGCCAGCCCGGCGGAGCCCAGTCCCGGACATGGGTCCTCTGAAGCAGGACGTCGTCGCGAACGGGTCGACGGCGAGGATGCGGGCCGGGCTTCGTCGAAAACAAATACTATATGCCCGCAAAAAGTAACATATTTTCAACTATTGGATTGTGATAACTAAAATTCTATATGCAAATTCTAAATTTTTCTATAACTAAAATTATATGAAACTAAAAAAACATTGATCATCTTCTAAAAATTTGACATTAATCTAATTCATCTAGCTAAAACTAACATTTCTAAAATTTCTAACATTTCTATATAACTAACATTTCTATAACATTTCTAATATTTCTGTAACTAAAAAACAGAAAAAATTTCTAACATTTCTGTCTATAATTAAAAAACAGAAAAATTTCTAACATTTCAATAACTAAAAAACAGAAAAATTTCTAACATTTCTATAAATATTTCTATAACTAAAAAACATAAAAAATACTAACAATTTTACAACTAATTAATAATGTGTGTGTGTGTGTGTGTGGACATGGCGGCCGGGGCAGGAGCTCACCGGCGAGGCGCGGCGACGGGGGGCGGCGAAGGGGACGGCAACGGGCGGCGACGATGCGGATGGCGACGACAGGGACGGGGACGGGGCGGCGACGACGGGGACGCGGGGCGGCGACGACAGGTACGGGGCCGGACGGCCGGGGCGGCGACGACGGGGACGGGGCGGCGACGGGGGCGTCGACGAGGGGTGGGGACGGGGGCGGCGACGGGGGGCGGCGGGCGGGGCAGAGGAGAAGAAGCAGATGAAAACTGACGAAATTTGTAAGTGTTGCTTATATAGGATGGGCCTTTAGTACCGGTTGGAGCCACCAACCGGTACTAAAGGTCAAATTTGGCCAGGCCAAGCGGCCGGAAGCGACCCCCTTTAATACCGGGTGGTGGCTCCAACCGATACTAAAGACCCCCCTTTAGTACTGGTTGGAGCCACGACCCGGTACTAAAGGGGGGTGCGCTGCCAAGCGAGGGGCGCAAAGTTTAGTCCCACCTCGCCTAGCGAAGGGCAGCCGCACTGGTTTAAAAACCCAGCCGTGGCTGCTACTTCGAGCTCCTCTCCAAAGCAGGCCTTCTGGACCTACCTGTTCTGTGCTGCCCTGTGGGCCTACTGGGCCTTCCGGGCCTGCATCCTGGCCCAACAACAGGTTTGTCGGTGTACAAAAGTAGGGGCACACCTTTGTACCCCTTTACTTGTGCACGGGTAGTCAGAGCCACGCGCCATGGCCACACGTAGCAGGACAAAGGAGGGAAGCCGGAGAGAAGCCGAAGCCCAACACAAGACGATCAAGGCAACGCCAAGGCCAAGAAGACAAAGAAGCAGAGGGACGGAGCAGTTTCCCCCGGCAAGACCCTTGCCGGGGGCAGCCTCAGCAGCCCCCAAAAGACCCTTGCCGGGGCAGCACGCCCAAACACCAACAGAGCGAGCCGCCCTTGAGCCACAGGTTCCAACCCAACCGGCTACGATTGGGCCAGGGCTCGGGAGGCACCTCTGTGGTGGCATGCAGATTTTTGTCAAGACCATAGATATATGAGATCAAGATGAGGACCAGGAGACGGTAACCCTCGGCAGCATCCTTGCCGAGGAAAGCCACAAGACCCCCCGCAAGATCCTTGCTGGGGACGACTGCGCATCGCGGCAAGACCCTTGCCGGGCCACCCGGCAAGACCCTTGCCGAGGACGCCAGCAGGGCCACCGCCAGGGCCGCACCGGCCAAGCTTCCACCGCCATTCGCATGCAGCTGCCAGCCCAACCAGCTGGGCTGGCACCTGCGTGGCAACATGCAGCTCCCAGACCAGATCAGCAAGCACATGCATGGCGGCATGCAGATCTTCGTGAAGACCCTACCGTCGCGCCACCTCAGCTGCTTGCCTGCCTACATGGCGGCGCATGCATCGCTGGCCAAGGCGCGTGTCGAAGCGAGGGGGAGCGGCGACGGACGGGACGGGCCTCGCCCCCGTCCCCGATAAAGCTAGGGGACACCTAAGCAATGCATTCAATGCGTCTTATCCTGTAATACGAGCGATAAGCTCGCAGTATTGTATGCCTTTCCACCTCCTGTGTGCCACTGTGGCAGCCCCTTTCGACTATAAAAGGAGGCCCATGGCGTACTAGAGAAGGATTCGGCTCTTGGGAACTACTCACCCTCCGTAGCTAGTTCGAGGGCTCAAGAACACACAATACATCCACCAAAGCAGGACTAGGGTTTTACGCAACCTCACGGCCCGAAACTGGGTAAACGATCCTTGTGCTGACTGCTAATCCTGCTCTTCTCGCAACCGTGCGCCCCGGCAACCGTAGTAGGGATTCTTGTGATCCCATAGGGGTCGTTTCCCACCGACATCTTTGGCGCGCCAGGTAGGGGGCACAATTGTGAGAATCTAGTCTAGCAGTTAGCCTAGCAATATCTGCATCGCCATGGCTTCTAAAATAAGAAGATGGCCGGGAGAAAACGGCGCCCCCTGCGAGCGCGAAGGACGCCAGCGCGGCAACCAAGCAGGAAAGCTAAGTCATTTAGAGCCTTGAGCTATTTCCTTTTGTATATAAGGTTATCGTCCTCGGAGATCCCGCCTATGTATGGGAAACCTGCACGCAAAGGGGCCCTCCCGCGATTGGCAACGCCCTTGTTCTGTTTCGAGTCCGCTCAACAGCTCGAGCGGCCGCGTCGAGAGTGGCGGGGTAGCCTTCCACACCTGGCAACGCTCTCGATTCTGACTCGAGTCAAGCTCGACAGTTCGGGCGGCCGCGTTAAGGGCGGTAAGGTGGTTCGCCCGGCAGCAAGCACACCCGGCAGGCCAATGGGGATCCGTCCTCAAGACGCCGCCCTGGGTTTACGCGCCGGCAAGCCTACCTGATAAACGTAGGGTGGACATACAGAGAGAGGTCGAACAGGGAAATAACATGCATAATATCAATGTACTGCAGAGTTATGTTACATCAAATTGTTGCTGTGGTTCTAACTAAAGATAGAAATTGTCTTGGTCATGAACCTGCAGCGGCGGTAAGAAACGGTGTGCCTAGTCCCGGCGCTGGCCCTTCACCCTTTGAGTTCCGTCGATGAGGCTGATGATGGGCTTGATACGCTCCCTGAGCGGCGCGAGGTCGGTACCCTCCGGCAAGCTGTCCAGCGCGGCGTCGAAGTCAAGGGTGGGGTTCCAGTACGCCACCTTGGTGAGGACCTTGGTCATGGCACCCCGGCAGAGCCTCCGATTCTCGTTGGCCAGTGAAGCCGCCCTGTTGGAGTGGAGCACACTCGAAGAACAGGGTCAGCTTGGCGTTGGTGGTCCCGCTGCGCTCTAGGGCGTACCTCACATTTGGCATCCCCATGGCGGCCAGCTGCGTGGTGATCCTCCCGGCGACGTCCTTGAGGCGGCTGATCCAGCGATTCTTGCCCTCCATGAAATCCTTGTGGCTGGCGGCTTTGTTTCTCCGCTGCAGCTTCTCGGCCTCTAGATCCTTGGCCAGGGTCTCCTCCCGAGCCTTGGCCTCTGAGAGCATCTCCTCGAGACCAACCAGCTTCAGCCTGAGGTCCTTGATGGAGTTGTTGGCCTCGGAGAGCTCCCCGGCCCTACTGACGGCCGCGCCCTGTGCCTCCGTCAGGGCGCCGTTGAGCGTGTCCTTCTCCTGGGACAGCTTCAGGGCCTACTCCTTCAGCCCGTCCCGCTCCACCTCCAGCTCCTTCACCTTGCCCGCGTGAACCAGAGCCTGGGCATCGAGCGCCTCCTTGTGCCTCTGCTCCAGCTCCCGGGTCCGCTACAAGACAAGCTTCCCCACCTCTTCATCCATGCCGCGAAGCGTGGCGGCAAGCTTCTCCTCGCGCGCGGCAAGGTCCTCCTCCTGGGAGTTCAGCGCGGCCTCGTGCTGGGTCCGGGCGGCCTCTGCGGCGGCAGCCAAGTTCTCCGCCATCTCTTGGGCCTTCTCGACATCGGCCAGCTTCATGGTGAGCTCCACATCACGCTTGGCCAGCTCGCCCTGGGCGGCCTACAGCTCGTCGCGAGCCTGGCGGAACCAGTCCTGCATCTCGGCGACGCGCTTCTGGAGGTCCGCCTCCGCCTTCTCCGCCACCACCATCCTGGACTTAGCTTTGTCCAGGCTGGCACGGTGGAGCGCCTGGAGCTTCCGAAAGCTGGCACCCATGGCCTGGAGCAGCTGCTCCTCCTGAGAGCCGTCGCCACCAACGCTTGGCTCGTACACGACCACGAGTCCGGTGGCGGCGAGCACTTCGTCGTCGAAAACCTCTCCCTCGACAGGGGCCCTGGTGCTCGACGCGTCGGAGAGGTGGACGAAGAGGTCGTTGCTCACCTTCAGGTACCTGCCAGAGCCAGAGGCAGCGGAGGAGGAAGGCTGGTCATCGACCACCTCCTCCTCGGCGGTGGCCTTGCCGGTCTCTCCGGCACGCCCCTAGCCGGCCTCCTCGGCAGTAGCCTTGCCGGGCTCACCGGCAGGCCCTTTGGCGGCGTCCTCCGCAGCACCGCTGGCGTTTTCCTTGGCGGCGATCTTCTCGGCCTCCGCCGCGGCGTCCTTGGCCACGTCCTCGATGACGGTGTCCAGGTCCTCCCGGTCCGCCGAGAGAGGATCTGGATATCAAGAAGAGGGTGAGGTAGAGCCAAGACCAAAGATTCAAAAGAAAGAGAAAGAGCAGGGACGGAAGGCCAGAGACTTACCAGTGCGAGGCTGGGAAGCAGAAGTCCCCTCCCCGCCAACATCTGGCGCCGAGGCGAAGCCACCAACGCCCAAGTTCTCCTCCTCCTCCTCCATGTGCGTGGGCTTGGTGCTTGGCGCCCTTGCCGGGGACGCCCCTCGGGGCGGTGTGGTTGATGGGGACGGCATGTTCAGAGTGGCCCTCTGTGGCTCCTCCTGCTGCTGCTCTCCTCCTGCATACGCGGCAAGGTCAGCACCAAAGTATCATACCCCTGACACATGTCGACGAGGGGTGAGTGGTGAACTTACGGTGGGGGCTGCACCGGGGGCTGCTGTCCGGGCTGCTCACCACCACCAGTGGCGCCCTTGAAGCACCAGCCGGGGGCTGGCCGCCCGCCGAGGCCTTGGCCCTCTTTACCCTCTGGGCCAGCGTCTCCGTGCCCCTGCAAGGATGAAAACAAGTCGTGACATGCGGCACGGACTGAGGAAACAGAGATGGCGAAGAAGAGCAAGTTGCTTACTCGAGGTTCATCTCCTCCTCTGTTGCCTTCCTCTTCCTCCTTGGGCTAAGGGACCCATAGTCGAAGTCGACCACCGTTCCGACATCTGCCGGAGGGGGGAAGAAGGTGGAGTCAAGCTACGCCTGGTCGAAGAGGAGGCAATTGCCTTCTTCTTTGCCACTGCGACCTTCGCCAGCTTCCTTGCCGCCGCGCCCCGGGTTTGGCGTGCGGACCCTTCGTGGGCCCGCTGCGACGGGACAACCTTGCCAGGCCGGACCGACTCGCCAGAGATGGCTTGCTGATACGTCTCCAACGTATCTATAATTTTTAATTGTTCCATGCTATATTATATTCTGTTTTGGATGTTAATGGCCTTTATTATACACTTTTATATTATTTTTGGGACTAACCTATTAACTGGAGGCCCAGCCCAAATTGCTGTTTTTTTGCCTATTTCAGTGTTTCGCAGAAAAAGAATATCAAACGGAGTCCAAACGGAATGAAACCTTCGGAAACATGATTTTCGGAACAAACGTGATCCAGAGGACTTGGAGTTCACCTCAAGAAATCAACCAGGAGAGCATGAGGCAGGGGGCGCCTACCCCCTGGGCGCGCCCTCCACCCTCATGGGGCCCACGTTGCTCCACCGACGTACTTCTTCCTCCTATATATACCTACGTACCCCCAAACTATCAGATACGAAGCCAAAAACCCAATTCCACCGCCGCAACCTTCTGTACCCGTGAAATCCCATCTTGGGGCCTTTTCCGGCGCTCCGCCGGAGGGGGCATTGATCACAGAGGGCTTCTACATCAACACCATAGCCTCTCCGATGATGTGTGAGTAGTTTACCTCAGACCTTCGGGTCCATAGTTATTAGCTAGATGGCTTCTTCTCTCTCTTTGGATCTCAATACAAAGTTCTCCACGATTCTCGTGAAGATCTATTTGATGTAATGTTCTTTTGCGATGTGTTTGTTGAGACCGATGAATTATGGGTTTATGATCAAGTTTATCTATGAACAATATTTGAATCTTCTCTGAATTCATGTATGTATGATTGGTTATCTTTGCAAGTCTCTTCGAATTATCAGTTTGGTTTGGCCTACTAGATTGATCTTTCTTGCAATGGGAGAAGTGCTTAGCTTTGGGTTCAATCTTGCGGTGTCCTTTCCCAGTGACAGCAGGGGTAGCAAGGCACGTATTGTATTGTTGCCATCGAGGATACCAAGATGGGTTTATATCATATTGCATGAGTTTATCCCTCTACATCATGTCATCTTGCTTAAAGCGTTACTCTGTTCTTATGAACTTAATACTCTAGATGCATGCTGGATAGCGGTCAATGTGTGGAGAAATAGTAGTAGATGTAGGCAGGAGTCGGTCTACTTGTCACGGACATGATGCCTATATACATGATCATACCTAGATATTCTCATAACTATGCTCAATTCTATCAATTGCTCAACAGTAATTTGTTCACCCACCGTAATACTTATGCTATTGAGAGAAGCCACTAGTGAAACCTATGGCCCCCGGGTCTATTTTCCATCATATTAATCTTCCAACACTTAGCTATTTTTATTGCCTTTTATTTTACTTTGCATGTTTATCATAAAAATACCAAAAATATTATCTTATCATATTTATCAGATCTCACGCTCGTAAGTGACCGTTGAGGGATTGACAACGCCTTTATCGCATTGGTTGCGAGGTTCTTATTTGTTTGTGTAGGTGCGAGGGACTCGTGCGTGATCTGCTACTGGATTGATACCTTGGTTCTCAAAAACTGAGGGAAATACTTACGCTACATTACTGCATCACCCTTTCTTCTTCAAGGGAAAACCAACGCAGTGCTCAAGAGGTAGCACCCGCCGCAGGACTCGCCCGCTTCCCGTGGCCGGAGGGTTGACGGCAACGACCTCCTCCTCATCGGCCTCCTCCCCCGACGACTCGCCGACCACGTCTTCGACGAGAGGAGCCCTGGCGCCGGCGCTGCTGGCCTCCCCAGCGGCCTCCGCCCACTGGGCGAGCTCCTTCTCCTCTGCTTCCGCCGCGGCCTTGTCCTCCACGCCGCCGGCGCTACCGGCCTCCTCTGCAAGCTTCGCCTCCTCCGCCCGGGCGGCGATGTAATCCAGCTCCACCTGGGTGGTGTCCTGGATGAGCCGCGGCTCGTCGGTGACGTACCCCTCGTGCAAGGAGTCGAAGAACTGCTGCACCTGGATGTCTTCCGGCTCGACCCAGCTCGGGTCAGGGCCATGCGCGTTGCAGAGCGGCATCATGGCGATGATGTCGGTCCGGCGCGAGTTGTTGCTCAGCGGGACCACTCCTGCCGGCAACCGGAATAAAGGCACCTTGGCGACCTTGCCTGCCTTCGCGGCGGCCCTCGCAGCCCTACCGGTCCGCTCGAGCTCGCCGTCGCGGCCCACGTCAAGCTGAAAGAGCCGCTGGCAAAAGTGAGCATGCCCCATCACCATGAAGTTGTGGTCGAGGCCGGGGCGAAGCCTCATGATGTCGGCGACGTTCGTGAAGAGCCAGGCTGGCCGCCCCTTGTCGTGCAGCGGAGCGATGCGGCGGCGGATGAAGTCCGCCCCGATTATCTCGAGGGTGAGCCCAACCTCGGTGAGCCGAAGGATCCTGGTGGTGGCGACCATGAGCTTCTCGTCGTCGGCGTCGACGTTGCTCCAATCGCTTCTGCGGACCGGCGGCACCCGGCGAACCTCGCAGAACGCTGGCGGGTCATTCTCCTTGATACAGCACCACCGGCCCCGCCATTCTTCCCACCTCTCCCTCATGGCGCCCTCCGGGTACGCCACCTCGGACCTTGGGATCCAGGTGATGCAACCAGATATGGCGCCACCCGGTTGGATCCGAGGGGAGAAATAGTGGCGGAAGAGCGCTGTGTTGGGATGCAGCCCGGCGAAGCCCTCGAGAGGTGCGTGAAAAGAGCCATGCACGCCACGGCGTTTGGAGTAAAATCCAACAGGTGGAAGCCGTAGGTGTGCATGACGTCGCAGAAGAAATCGGAGAAGGGAGGACAGAGCCTACAGGAAAAGTAGTCGACAAAGAAAGGGTACTGGTTTGGGGCGGCCTCGGCGCAATTGGCAGGGATGACGTGCGTAGCTGGATGCCCCATCTTCTCTCCCCCCGTCTTCACCCCCACAGGGGTTTGAAGGCCTCCCGGAGCTCGAACACGTCGATCGTCGAAGGGAAGTAGGCGAGCTGCGTCCTCTGCACCGCCAGGGCGCTCTCCGGCGGCTCCGCCGCTCTGGCGTCCTTGGCCACTCCCTTGCCCTTGGTGGATTTGGGCGCCATGGCGGCTAGGGGGAGCAAGAGAGAGAAGGCGGTGGAGACACAGCAGCGGCGAGCAAGAACGAAGCTTAGGGAGGAAGGAGAAGGGGGCGGCGGCTCTGAGATTCGAGAAGGCACGGGGGGGTAAAATGAGCAGCACGCCCGCAGTTATTCCCTTTTATGGGGAAGGTGTGGGCCGCCTCTTTTCCCCATTAACCATGATGTGACGCATGCATGCGGGAACCGCCCCACGCATGCCACCCACATCACGCGCACCCCTCCACATCGCGCATTCAACGCGGGTCGTGGGGAAGCGCAGCGGACGAAGGATTACCGCGGTGAAATCCGCCCCTCCTGCCCGCTCACCGTTCTGGGCCTGGCCCAACAACGTGTCGCGCTTATGTGTGGCCCATGCCCGGGGACTCCTGTCAGTGTACAAAAGTAGGGGCGCACCTTTGTACCCCTTTACTTGTGCATGGCAGTCAGAGCCACGCGCCACGGCCACACGTAGCAGGACAAAGGAGGGAAGCCGGAGAGAAGCCGAAGCCCAACACAAGACGATCAAGGCAACGCCAAGGCCAAGAACACAAAGAAGCAGAGGGACGGAGCAGTTTCCCCCGGCAAGACCGTTGCCGGGGGCAGCCTCAGCAGCCCCGGCAAGACCCTTGCCAGGGCAGCACGCCAAAACACCAACAGAGCGAGCCGCCCTTGAGCCACAGGTTCCACCCCAACCAGCTACGATTGGGCCAGGGCTCGGGAGGCACCTTTGTGGTGGCATGCATATCTTTGTCAAGACCATAGATATGTGAGATCAAGATGAGGACTAGAAGACGGCATCCCTCGGCAATATCCTTGCCGAGGAAAGCCACAAGACCCTCAGCAAGACCCTTGCCGAGGATGCCAGCAAGGCCACCGCCAGGGCCGCACCAGCCAAGCTTCCACCACCGTTCACATGCAGCTGCCAGCCTACCAGCTAGGCTGGCACCTGTGTGGCAACATGCAGCTCCCAGACCAGATCAGCAAGCACATGTGGCGGCATGCAGATCTTCGTGAAGACCCTACCGCCGCGCCACCTCAGGTGCTTGCCTGCCTACATGGCGCCGCATGCATCGCTGGCCAGGGCGCGTGTCGAAGCGAGGGGGAGCGGCGACGGACGGGACGGGCCTCGCCCCCGTCCCTGATAACGCTAGGGGACACCTAAGCAACGCATTAAATGCGTCTTGTCCTGTAATACGAGCGATAAGCTCGCAGTACTGTATGCCTTTCCACCTCCTGTGTGCCACGGTGGCAGCCCCTTTCGACTATAAAAGGAGGCCCATTGCGAACTGGAGGAGGATTCGACTCTTGGGAACTACTCAGCCACCGTAGCTAGTTCGATGGCTCAAGAACACTCAATACATCCACCAAAGCAGGACTAGGGTTTTACGCATCCTCGCGGCCCCAACCTGGGTAAACGATCCTTCTGCTGACTGCTAATCCTGCTCTTCTCGCAACCCTTTTTTCAGTGATTCTTTTTTCTTATGTTTAATATTAGTGTGTTTTATCATTATATTCAATTTGGTAATGCTTAGGTTATTTAAAAAATGAAATGCCTTTGTAACAGATGAGTATTCGTCCGAAACCGTGATATTCGAAAGAGATTGTTCATGTTGTACACGAAGTGCATCTAGTTTTTGCCGTAACCCTCTCTACTTTTTTTGCACATGCTATGTGGGTGAAATTATTTTACCATGCCAACTTTCAACCTTTTCGGAGTTCATTTGAAGTGCTTTTCAATTTCAGGGTCATTTAGCTGAAAAAATCAGTAAATGCATGAAAGAATTTGTTTGCACATAAAATATCTTCGCGTTTCAAATGCCAAAACACATAACTACCCTAACTATTACAGAGATTCCCTCCTAGGTGTGAAACACAGAAGAAAGTGATGATAGTGAAGCCGATCACATCCCAGATCTTTGGGTGTGAAACTTTTTCTTCGCGTGTGTCCCTTTGCGCCGTAGCCATCGAAAATCTTCATCATTTAACTGGATGCTCGGGTCAATATTCACTGTAAATGGAGCAATTTCATCAAACTTTTCATAATCTTCTGACATGTCTGTCTTGTCATCCACTCCCATGATGTTTCTTTTCCCAGAAATAACTATGTGGCGCTTTGGCTCATCGTATGATGCATTCCCTTCCTTATTTTTTCTTTTTCTCGGCTTGGTAGACATGTCCTTCACATAGAAAACCTATGCCACATCATTCGCTAGGACGAAAGGTTCGTCTGCATACGCAAGATTGTTGAGATCCACTATTGTCATTCCGTACTGCGGGTCTTCCGTTACCCCGCCTCGTGTCATATTGACCCATTGGCTAGGACGAAAGGTTCGTCTGAAACAAAGGGACCTTCAAACCACGTCCATAGTCAAGTTCCCATATGTCCTCTATGTAACCATAATATGTTTCCTTTCCCGTCTTGGTTGTTGCATCAAAGCGGACACCACTATTTTGGTTGGTGCTCTTCTTATCTTGGGCGATCGTGTAAAATGTATTAACATTTATCTCGTACCCATTGAAAGTCATTATATTCAAAGATGGTAACTGGGACAGCGAGTACAGGTCATCTTCAATAGAGGCGTCATGCATGGTACGTGTCTGCAACCAGCCGCCGAAACTCCTCGTTTGTTCACGTGTAATCCAGTCATCATACCGCTCCGGGTGTTTGGAGCGTAGAAAATTCTTGTGTTCGTCCATATACGAAGCCACCAAGGCGGAATTCTATAGAACTGTGTAGTGTGCTTCAGTGAGAGAATTTCCGTCCATACATATTATTTGATTCCCTCCTAGCGTGCCTTTTCCATCCAGTCTGCCCTTATGCCGCGATTGAGGAACACCAATCGGCTTAAGGTCAGGAATAAAGTCAATACAAAACTCAATGACCTCCATATTTTCATGGCCCTTCGAGACGCTTCCTTCTGGCCTAGCACGGTTATGAACATATTTCTTTAAGACTCCTATGAACCTGTCAAAGGGGAACATATTGTGTAGAAATACAGGACCCAAAACGTTAATCTCTTCGCATAGGTGATCTAGGACGTGCGTCATGATGTTGAAGAAGGATGGTGGGAACACCAACTCAAAACTAACAAGACATTGCACCAAATCATTCTCTAACCTTGGTATGATTTCTGGATCGATTACCTTCTGAGAGATTGCATTGAGGAATGCACATAGCTTCACAATGGCTAATCGAACATTATCTGGTAGAATCCCCCTCAATGCAACGGGAAGCAGTTGCGTCATAATCACGTGGAAGTCATGAGACTTTAGGTTCTGGAACTTTTTCTCTGCCATATTTATTATTCCGTTTATATTCGACGATAAGCCAGACGGTACCTTAATACCGAGCAGGCATTCAAAGAAGATTTCCTTCTCTTCTTTGGTAAGAGCGTAGCTGGCATGACCCTGATGTATGTCGTCTTTTCCGTGCATACGTTGCTGGTCCTCCCGTGCTTCAGGTGTATCTTTTGTCTTCCCATACACGCCCAAGAAGCCAAGCAGGGTCACGCAAAGATTCTTCGTCACGTGCATCACGTCGATTGCGGAGCGGACCTCTAGGTCTTTCCAATAGGGCAGGTCCCAAATTATAGATTTCTTCTTCCACATGGGTGCGCGTCCGTCAGCGTCATTCGGAACAGGTTGACCGCCAGGACCCTTTCCAAAGACTACCTTCAAATCCTTGACCATATCATGTACATCATCACCAGTACGGTGGCGAGGCTTTGTCCGGTGATTCGCCTCACCTTTGAAATGCTTGCCTTTCTTTTTTACGGGATTCCTTCTCGGAAGAAATCGATGATGTCCCAGGTACACATTCTTCCTACAATTATCCAAATATATATTGTCGGTATCATCCAAATAGTGCGTGCATGCGCGGTATCCCTTGTTTGTCTGTCCTGAAAGGTTACTGAGAGCAGGCCAATCATTGATGGTCACGAACAGCAACGCCTGTAGGTCAAATTCGTCTTGTGCGTGCTCATCCCACGCACGTACACCTGTTCCATTCCACAGCTGTATGAGTTCTTCAACTAATGGCCTTAGGTACACATCAATGTCGTTGCCGGGTTGCTTAGGGCCTTGGATGAGCACTGGCATCATAATGAACTTCCGCTTCATGCAAAACCAAGGAGGAAGGTTATACAAACATAGAGTCACAGGCCAGGTGCTATGGTTGCTGCTCTGCTCCCCAAAAGGATTAATGCCATCTGTGCTTAGACCAAACCATAGGTTCCTTGCGTCACCTGCAAACTCCTCCCTGTACTTTCTCTCAATTTTTCTCCACTGCGACCCGTCAGCGGGTACTCTCAACTTTCCGTCTTTCTTACGGTCTTCTGTGTGCCATCGCATCGCCTTTGCATACTCTTTGTTTTGGAACAAACGTTTCAACCGTGGTATTATAGGAGCATACCACATCACCTTGGCAGGAATCTTCTTCCTGGGGCGCTCGCCCTCGACATCACTAGGGTCATCGCAGCGGATCTTATAGCGCAATGCACTGCATACCGGGCAAGCGTTCAAATCCTCTTACTCACCGCGGTAGAGGATGCAGTCATTAGGGCATGCATGTATATTCGGCACCTCAAACCCTAGAGGGCAGACAACCTTCTTTGCTTCGTACGTACTCTCGGGCAATTCGTTGTCCTTTGGAAGCATATTCTTTATCATTACCAGCAACGTTCCAAATCCCTTGTCAGATACACCATTCTCTGCCTCCCATTGAAGCAATTCCAGTGTGGTGCCCAAATTTTTCTTGTCAGCTTCGCAATTCGGGTACAACAATTTCTTGTGATCCTCTAACATGCGCTGCAACTTCTTCTTCTCCAAATCACTTGTGCAGTTTATCTTTGCATCGACAATGGCCCGACCTAGATCATCAGCGGGCTAATATGATGCCTCTTCTTCAGCTTCTTCCCGCATTGTTGGCTCAGCTTCTTCCCCCATTGTTCTATCATCGTATTCAGGGAACCCATGGCCAGGATATGTCGTAGTCCTCTTCTTGTTCATTGTCTTCCATCATAACCCCTCTTTCTCCGTGCTTGGTCCAAACAATATAGTGGGGCATGAAACCGGACTCAAACACGTGGATGTGAATGGTTCTTGACTTAGAGTAATTGTGATCATTCTTACAGCCAGCACATGGACAAGGCATAAAACCATTCGCCCGCTTGTTTGCCTCAGCCGCAAACAGAAAAGTTTGCACGCCATTAATGAACTCGGGAGAGCATCGATCATCGTACATCCATTGTCGGCTCATCTTCATTACACAACACCGAAAAGACCAAATTAATACAAGTTCATACATAAAGTTCATACAACACTTCAATGCAACAGACAAATAACTCTCTAGCTAAAGCATTTAAATGCAACAACAAATGCGATCAAGATAGCAACTAAGGTAACAATTGATCCAACAACATAATGATACCAAGCCTCACTATCAATGGCATATTTTCTAATCTTTCTAATCTTCAAGCGCATTTTCTCCATCTTGATCTTGTGATCATCGACGATATCGGCAACATGCACACTAGTAGAAAAGAGGGCTTTGGTTCAGGCCGGGTCAGCCCATTAGTCCCGGTTCAGTCCAGAACCGGGACCAATGGGGGCATTGGTCCCGGTTCGTGAGGCCAGGGGCCTGCCGGACCTCGTGGGGGCATTGGTCCCGGTTCGTCTAGCCCCTTTGGTCCCGGTTGGTGGGACGAACCGGGACCAATGGGCCTCGCTCCTGGCCCACCACCATTGGTCCCGGTTGGTGGCTTGAACCGGGACCACAGGCTGCCTTTTAGTCCTGGTTCATGCCACGAACCGGGACCAATGAGGTGCCTATATATACCCCTCGCCCGCGAACAGAGCACTCCAGTACTCTGTTTTTCTCTGGCCGGCGAGGGGAGGGCTTTGTGGTGCTCTAGCTCACCTCCTATGCACATGAGGTGTTCGATGAAATGCCTGAGCCACACTAGTTAAGCTTTCTCCTCTCGAAGCTCGACCTCAAAGCTCCATTTTCCTCGAGATTTGTCTAGGTTTAGCGGCCCGTCACGTCCCATTCCCGTCTTCACCGCCGTCGATCGCCTGCGCCAATCTCGTCGCCGGCACCACCGTGGTGAGCCTCTTGTTCTTATCTTCTTTCTGAAAAAAAATTCTTACTTTAGATAGATACTTGTCTAATTTTCTTACTATTTTATTGCTTGTTATTATATAGTGCGATGGTTTTGGTATCCGCCCCCGTCGGCCCTCGTCCTGTCTATCATTCGGATGTGGTATATATTATCTTTATAACTATTGGTTCATTTATTGTTTATGAAAATTATGCCGACCAACGTGACATAGATTTTATTTATCTAGGAGGTATGTGAACCAGAAATTCCAACCGACCCTATTGTCGAGAGGTTAAATTTAGTTGAAGAAGAAAACAATTTCTTGAAGGAAAAAATTAAAAAAATTGAGGAGGAGAAGATGATATTGGAGTTGCATGTTGTGGATGTCGTCGATGATCACAAGATCAAGATGGATGCAATGCTCTTGAAGATTAGAAAGATTAGAAAATTTGCCATTCATACCGAGGCTTGGTATCATTATGCCGTTGGATCAATTGTTACCTTGGTTCCGATTATGATCGCATTTGTTTTCGCATTGAAATATTTTACTTAGTTTCAATGTATGGTTTAATTAATTAGATGCTCTGGAGAGCTATATGTTGTTAGATGAGAACTATGTATGTACTTTGGTTTTAATGTGATGATGAACTTATATTAATTTGATCACTTAATTATCTATTCATGATGTTCTGTAATGCTTTTTGACACACTTAATTATATATAATGCACGCAGATGAACCGGCAATGGATGTACGGTGACAGACACACCTCCGAGTACATTAAGGGCGTGCATGATTTTCTCGAAGTCGCTGAGGCAAACAAGCAGAATGGTTTTATGTGTTGTCCATGCCCTAAATGTGGGAGTACGAAGTCTTACTCTGACCGGAAAATCCTTCACACCCACCTGCTTTACAAGGGTTTCATGCCACACTATAATGTTTGGACGAGGCACGGAGAAATAGTGGTTATGATGGAAGACGGCGAAGAAGAAGAGGACGATGACAACTATGTGCCCCCTGAATACGGTGATGCTGCAACGGGGGAAGCTGCTGAAGATCAAGAGGAACCAGACGATGTGCCCAATGATGCTGCAACGGGGGAAGCTACTGAAGATCAAGAGGAATGAGTGCCCGATGATGATGATCTCCGCCGGGTCATTGTCGATGCAAGGACGCAATGCGAAAGTCAAAAGGAGAAGCTCAAGTTCGATCGCATGTTAGTGGATCACAAAAAAGAGTTGTACCCCAATTGCGAAGATGGCAACACAAAGCTCGGTACCATACTGGAATTGCTGCAGTGGAAGGCAGAGAATGCTGTGCCTGACAAAGGATTTGAGAAGCTATTGAAAATATTGAAGAAGAAGCTTCCAAAGGATAACGAATTGCCCGACAGTACATACGCCGCAAAGAAGGTCGTATGCCCTCTAGGATTGGAGGTGCAGAAGATACATGCATGCCCTAATGACGGCATCCTCTACCGCGGTGCGTACAAGGATCTGAACGCATGCCCGGTATGCGGTGCATTGCGATATAAGATCAGACGAGATGACCCTGGTGATGTTGACGGCGAGCCCCCCCAGGAAGAGGGTTCCTGCGAAGGTGATGTGGTATGCTCCTATAATACCACGGTTGAAACGGCTGTTCAGAAACGAAGAGCATGCCAAGTTCATGCGATGGCACAGTGAGGACCGTAAGAAAGACGGGAAGTTGAGAGCACCCGCTGACGGGTCGCAGTGGAGAAAAATCGAGAGAAAGTATTGGGGAGAGTTTGCAGCTGACCCAAGGAACGTATGGTTTGGTTTAAGCCGGATGGCATTAATCCTTTCTGGGAGCATAGCAGCAATCACAGCACCTGACCCGTGACTCTATGTATGTATAACCTTCCTCCTTGGATGTGCATGAAGTGGAAGTTCATTATGATGCCAGTTCTCATCCAAGGCCCTAAGCAACCCGGCAACGACATTGATGTGTACCTAAGGCCATTAGTTGAAGAACTTTTACAGCTATGGAATGGAAACGGTGTACTTACATGGGATGAGCACAAACAGGAGGAATTTAACCTGCACGCGTTGCTGTTTGTAACCATCAACGATTGGCTCGCTCTCAGTAACCTTTCAGGACAGACAAACAAGGGATACCACGCATGCACGCACTGTTTAGATGACACTGAAAGTATATACCTGGACAAATGCAGGAAGAATGTGTACCTGGGACATCGTCGATTTCTTCCGACCAACCATCAACGTCGAAAGAAAGGCAAGCATTTCAAAGGAGAGGCAGATCACCGGAAGAAGCCCGCCATGCGTACCGGTGATCACGTACTTGCTATGGTCAATGATTTACACGTAATCTTTGGAATGGGTCCCAGCGGACTAGCTATTCCGAATGACGCTGAGGGACACGCACCCATGTGGAAGAAGAAATCTATATTTTGGGACCTACCCTACTGGAAAGACCTAGAGGTCCGCTCTTCAATCGACATGATGCACGTGACGAAGAACCTTTGCGTGAACCTGCTAGGCTTCTTGAGCGTGTATGGGAAGACAAAAGATACACCTGAGGCACGGGAGGACCTGCAACGTTTGCACGAAAAAGAGGCATGCCTCCGAAGCAGTATGAAGGTCCTGCCAGCTACGCTCTTACGAAAGAAGAGAAAGAAATCTTCTTTGAATGCCTGCTCAGAATGATGGTCCCGACTGGCTTCTCGTCGAATATAAAGGGAATAATAAATATGCCAGAGAAAAAGTTCCAGAACCTAAAGTCTCATGACTGCCACGTGATTATGACGCAACTGCTTCCGGTTGCATTGAGGGGGCTTCTACCGGAAAACGTCCGATTAGCCATTGTGAAGCTATGTGCATTCCTCAATGCAATCTCTCAGAAGGTGATCGATCCAGAAATCATACCAAGGCTAAGGAGTGATGTGGCGCAATGTCTTGTCAGTTTCGAGTTGGTGTTCCCACCATCCTTCTTCACTATCATGACGCACGTCCTAGTTCATCTAGTCGACGAGATTGTCATTCTGGGGCCCGTATTTCTACACAATATGTTCCCCTTTGAGAGGTTCATGGGAGTCCTAAAGAAATATGTCCGTAACCGCGCTAGGCCAGAAGGAAGCATCTCCATGGGCCATCAAACAGAGGATGTCATTGGGTTTTGTGTTGACTTCATTCCTGGACTTAAGCAGATAGGTCTCCCTAAATTGCGGTATTAGGGGAGACTGACTGGAAAGGCACGCTAGGAGCGGACTCAATAATATGTAGGGACGAGCATTCTTGGTCTCAAGCACACTACACTGTTCTACAGAACTCTACCTTGGTGACCCCGTATGTCGATGAACACAAGAACAGTCTGCGCTCCAAACACCCGGAGCAGTGTGACGACTGGAATACATCTGAACACGTCAGGACTTTCAGCAGTTGGTTGGAAACACGTCTCAGAGGTGACACCACTGTTTGTGATGAGTTGTACTCGTTGTCCAGGGGACCATCTTCGACTGTATTGACTTACAAAGGATACGAGATAAATGGGAATACATTTTACACGATCGCCCAAGATCAAAAGAGCACCAACCAAAACAGCGGTGTCCGCTTTGATGCAGCAACCGAGAGGGGAAAGGACACATATTATGGTTACATAATGGACATATGGGAACTTGACTACGGACATCATTTTAAGGTCCCTTTGTTTAAGTGCAAATGGGTCAATCTGTCAGGAGGCGGGGTACAGGTAGACCCACAGTACGGAATGACAACAGTGGATCTGAACAATCTTGGGTACACTGACGAACCGTTCGTCCTAGCCAATGATGTGGCACAGGTTATCTGTGTGAAGGACATGTCTACCAGACCGAGAAAAAGAAAAGATAAGGAAGCGAATACATCGTAGAATGAGCCAAAGCGCCACACAGTTCTTTCAGGAAAAAGGGACATTGTGGGAGTGGAGGGCAAGACAGACATGTCTGAAGATTATGTAAAGTTTCATGAAATTCCTCCCTTCAAAGTCAAGGCTGACCCAAGCATCCTGATAAACGATGAAGATTATCCATGGTTACGGCGCAATAAGCAAATGACACAAGCGAAGAAAAAGTGAATACTTTCTCTCGCAACTATTATGATGATACCATGCCAACTTTGTAACAGACGAGTATGATACCATTGTCCGTTTTGTACACGAAGTGCATCCAGTTTTTGCCATAACCCTCTCAACTTTCTTGCACATGCTATGTGGATGAAATGATGATACCATGCCAACTTTCAACCTTTTCAGAGTTCATTTGAAATGGTTTTCAATTTCAGGGTCTTATAGCTCAAAATAATCAATAAATGCATGAAAAATAACAAATGAAGTCAGAAAGGGTTGAAAATTGATGATGTGGCTTTGAATGGTGCATTTTGAACACACAAAAAGTCAGGAGTTCAAATAAGTTTTGAAAAATGAAATCCCTTTGTAACAGACGAGTTTCCGTATGAAATCCCGATACTTCGAAAGAGATTGTCCGTTTTGTACACGAAGTGGATCCAGTTTTTGCCGTAACCCTCTCAACTTTCTTGCACATGCTATGTGGATGAAATGATGGTACCGTTCCAACTTTCAACCTTTTCAGAGTTCATTTGAAATGCTTTTCAATTTTAGGGTCTTATAGCTCAAAATAATCAGTAAATGCATGAAAAATGGTGCATGAAAAATAACAAATAAAATAAATAAGTAATTAGAAACAAAATAATATAAACTTTAATAAAATATATAAGTAGAAACGAAATAAAATAAACTTTAATAACATAAATAAAATTTATGAAACTAAAATTATCAAAGTATTTTCTGTTCAAAACATTATAAGCAACCTCTAGTATTATTGAAACTAAAATTGTATAATATTGATGCAACTCAAATTATCGAAGTATTTTCTGTTCAAAATCATTGAAAGAAAAAAATAATTTTCATAAAGAACTTTTTTTGTTAGAAACTTTAATAGCAAAAAGAATTATCACAAAATAAATAAATAAGTAATTAGAAACAAAATAAAATAAAATAAATAAGTTTTTTGTTGTAAGTAGAAACAAAACAAAATAAATAAAGCAAAAAAAACAAAAAAACAGGCAAAAAATAAAAATTATGCCACCTACTGGGCCACCACGGCCTGAATACGACTAGAAACCCATCCATGGGCCAGGATTCAGGCCCGCAGAAGGCCCAGTACGCCCACAGGCATGTACAGAGAGGTTAGGCCCGTAAGCCTGCTTTAGAGATGAGCTCGACAGCTCAGGCGCACCGCACCTTATAAACAGGTGCGGCTCTCTCTCAGCTAGCGAGGTGGGACTAAACTCCCACCACCACGCCGCTGTGCAAGGCTTTCCGTCCCGGTTGGTGGCACCAACCGGGACTAAAGGTGGGGCATTGGTCCCGGTTGGTGGCAACCGGGACCAATGCCCCACCTTTAGTCCCGGTTGGTGCCACCAACCGGGACCAAAAGCCGCCGCTTCCTGCCCTTTGGGCTGCTGAAAAGAGGCCTTTGGTCCCGGTTGGTGGCACCAACCGGGACTAAAGGTAGCATTGGTCCCGGTTGGTGCCACCAACCGGCACCAATGCTCTTTGTATATAAACTGGACTTGTGAAATTTCACAACTTCACCGTCAGTTCGTGCCCGACGCCGCAGCGCTGCTCCTCGTCGCCGTCGCTGTCATCGCCCCTGCCTCCGACGCCATCGCCGCACCGCCCTGCCTCCGACGCCGTCGCCGCGCCGCCCCTGTCCCCGACAACGCCGTCGCCGCGCCGGCCCCTGCCCCGCGCCCGAGCCCCTTCCAGCGGCCTGCCCCCGCGCGCCGGCGCCCTCGCCTCCCCCGCCGTCGCCATCGCCAGACGCCCCCGCTGTGAGCCGCCGCGCCGGTCCGGCTCTATTTTTATTTTGTATTAGATTATTTTTTGTTCATATATATATAATGTATATTTGTATGTATGTGGCTATATGTAAGTTCAGAGCATGTTTTTTATTAGATTAATTTCTTATTAGATTTATTACATTAATTTTTTTGTTCACAACATGTTTTTGTTCATATATGTATTTTTTTTGTTCATACGTGTATTAATGTTTTTGTTGTATATATGTAATTTTTTTCAATGTATATATGTATGTGGTAGCTATATATGCATGATGAGGGGGGTGGGGGTCGATATACCCCCTCCCCGATAACATTTTTTAGAAAAGTTTTATATATCTAGCTAGGAAGAAAGGAAGAAGGAATGAACTAAGAAGAGGATTAAGAAGAAAAATAAGAGGAGAAGAAGAAGGAATAGAGGAGAAGAAGAAAAAATAGAGTCTATTTTTTCTTCTTCTCCTCTATTCCTTCTTCTTCTCCTTTTTTTCTTCTTCTCCACTTTTTTTATCTTCTACTTCCTCTTCTTAATTTTTATCGGGAACTCCATTCCAAAATAACTTCGACATGATGGGCGGTCGATATATATACCCCCTCTCGACCGTGATAACTTATACCACGGGAGCACCCCCGGCCCTCTCGCTCGACCAAAACTCTCGAGGACACCCAAACCCTAGGAAAAAACGATGTCGGTCTCCTACCCCCTCCCGCCGCGCCCCTACCCTTGAAGCGTTGCCGAGGCCACCCGAAACCCAGAATAAGCTAGGTCTACGTTTGCACTAATATATCCACCTGTTGTCCTGTTTGTGTAATAATTGCCATGTTGTAATATTTGCAGAAACAATGGAACACGGACGAGACGAGGAAGCAGAAGAGGTGTTGGGGGACATAATCTTAGCCGGAGGAGATATCTTGTCGTATCTTAACGACAATGATGGTCTGGAAGAACAGGGTGAAGAAGCAGGCTACGGTGATCGAACAGTGCGGGGTTCTTGTTAGGGACAAGATCCCGATCAGCATCCACCAATGGTATAAGCCTAAGAAGGAAGACCTTGAGGTGTCTTATGTCAATGATATGCAGAAAGATGATCTTTGGACTGAGCTGAAGGCAAATTTCACCCTACCGCCAGAGGAGGATCCGGAGAAGCCAGTTAAAGAGAAATTAATCAAGTCTCATGCTCTTAAGAAGATGGCAGACCTATTCAGGAGGTGGAAGAATGAGCTGAAAACGTTTGTCGACAAAGAAGAGACACCAGAATTCATCGGCCGATATGAGAAGATCAGAGATCACTGGCCCGCATTTGTGGCCCTCAAGACATCGGAAAAGAGTAAGAAGATGTCAGTGACAAACAAGAAGAATGTTGCGAAGAAGAAGCTTCACCATCGCACGGGGTCAGGTGGCTACCTCAAAGCCCGGCCTAAGTGGGCCAAGGCTGAGAATGATCTGCTTGATAAAGGGATCGAACCACAGACAATGAACTGGCCAGACCGTTGCCGGACTTGGTTCTTCGGGGCTGGCAGAAAATTGGACCCTGTATCAGGGAGGTGCGTTTGGACGGACGAGCTTTTGAGAATACTAGTCAAGAGGCTTCAACACTATATCGATGCAGCATAGCAAGGGACGTTCGTTCCAGACAGAGAGAACGACGAGCTCACAATGGCCCTCGGGAATCCTGAGCACCCTGGACAGACACGAGGTAGGCCTGGCTCCGTTCCGTGGAAGGCTGGTTTTCCGGACGCAGGCGGTTACAAAAGCCAGGAGAGGAGGAAAAAAGTGGAGCAGACCCAAATTCAGAAGCTGCACGAAAGGGTTCAAGCGCTAGAGGAACGAGACGGCAATCAACATGCCGAAACTACCCCCGAAGCTACCCCGCCATCTCAGCGGATAAGCAACGTGGCTTCCACCGAGCTGCTTCAGCCGGAGCATGTCTTGACGGCTCCTGCTAGCTACCCCATGGATGCTATCACGGAGTCTCAACATTGCCACCTTATGACGCAATGGCAGAACTTCAAAGTCAAGGCGGCTGTTGGCTCTGTTTTACCTCCTGAACCCGGCGCAACCTACCACTGTCGGCCGATTCCAGAAGGATATGCTAGGGTGATGGTGGATGAAATAACGGAGGGATTTGAGGACCTCCAGCTTGACCACCCTACCGGTGAAGGGGAGACTCGGCTGGGTTCTACTCTGAAGACTCCATGCCTATGGTGGAAGGAGCTCATCAACCTTCCGAACTGGACGCCTCCGGTGAGTAAGGGCACTCCGCCTCCTCCTCCGCCTCCTCCTCCGGCGAGTGATCAGGGCACTCAGCCTCCTTCTCCGGCGCGTGGCGGCACTCCGCCTCCTCCTCCGGCGAGTGATCAGGGCACTCAGCCTCCTTCTCCGGCGCGTGGCGGCACTCCGCCTCCTTCTCGGCCTGCGCCGGCGCGCCAGAGCAGCCAGCCTCCTCCTTCTCCGCCTCGTCAGCAAGGGCGGAAGAGACCCGCCGCCGCTCCGGCTGCTCCGGCGCGTCGTAGTCCTTCTCCTCCGCCTCGTAAGCAAGGAAAGAAGACAGCCGCAGCCGCTCCGTCTGCTCTGCCGGCGTCTAGCAGTACATCCAGAGGCGGGAGGCAATACAGATTCGGTCCTTCTCTGGAGACTCCAGAGAAGTTACCATACGAGAGGACTGAGGAGGAAACCACGAAGATCGTGCTAGCCGAAGTGACGAACTTCTTTGAAGGGGTGAAAGCAAATAAACATCCACATCCGGAGGAGAAGGTAGATCCGGTGAAAGCGAAGCGCACTCTGGCTGCCCTGACAAAACCCCCAAAGTCTCCGCCGAAAGGCAACTGTGAGCGCATTATTGCAAAGACATTTGCCGAAGCGGAGCGGTCGGGAAGTACTGTGAGTGATCAAAGGTTAAAAGAACGACGAGCTGGGAAAAAAATTGCCCAGCTCGGCGAACAAGCGAACCAATCGTGCCCCCCGCTCAAGGTGTCTAGCGACATCGTCGCTAATGATCCGAGGATGGTGCCCGGTTATAGCAATCTTGGAGATTACCTGCCCGACGATGTACATTATGATATCTTGGAGGTGGACGAACACAAATACCATTACGGGAAGCCTCTCGTCAAAGATGAAAGATCTCTAACAACGATGAAGCGAAGATTACATGATTGGTACATGAAAACCTGCAGAGAGTCTGGGGGAGGAATACTTTGACGCTGAGAGTTAAACCGGAGCATGACCTCGTTGGAATTGAACTGTTGAATGTTCCATTTGAGGAGTTCTTCCATTTTTTCAATCAAAAGGCCCTCGATAAATCAACGATCACTTGCTACTGTCTGTAAGTAGTACTACTTCTGTCATTAAGTCTCTCTATATAGGTCAGCTCTTTCATTGCATGTATTTATAATTATCCTTACTATATTATGCAGATTGAAGATCGCCGAATTGAAGAAAAGACAAATCGGTGATATTGGGTTCATTAACACAAATCTCATAGATGCAACTGAGGTTAAATATCATGCCGAAAATACCGAGGCCAACTTGCTACGATCGTTGGTAATAAATGAAAACAAAGATATAATACTCTTTTCTTACAACTTCAAGTGAGTGTTACTGTCATGTGCATATTCGGTTTCCCTTATTAGTTCAGATTATAGTAATGTAATTGATGACTTATGCATACGTGCGCAGCTTCCACTATATTCTCCTAGAGATTAAGCTTGAGCAGGGAGTAGTAACCGTCTTAGACTCGAGACGAAAAGATCCCCAGGACTATGCGGACATGACTCAAATGCTCGAGAAGTAAGTTAAATCGATCATTATCCACCATATCAGCAACTTTGTTCATTTCCTGATATCAAGTAATTGTTTTCTTTGTCTAGCCGGGTTTGGAGAAAATTCACCAAAAAAGCTCCGGGACTGCCGAAGAAGCTGCAATTTAAACACCCGAAAGTAAGTACTATAGTAGCATGTTCCGCGCATCTCCTGGTGATTCAAGCGCTAGTTTCATCAATACCATTTAGCATGCTTGCTTATCAGTTTGATTGACCTCTATTTCTTGTAAAGTGGTTGTGGCAGGAACCCGCGAATAATTATTGTGGATATTATGTTTGCGAGTCCATCCGCTACACGACCTGTGAGCGGGGCTACTCTGACGAACAATATGAAGTGCGTAAGCAATAACATTCACAATTTTATTTTATTACCATCATTTGTGTTGAGTTTCATTTATTCATATATATATATATATATATATATATATATGTGTGTGTGTGTGTGTGTGTGTGTGTGTGTGTGTGTGTGTATTGACCCCCTTCTTCAAATTAGATCTTTCGGATGCGGGATGAACTCCTAGCACCAGATCGTATGCGAGCAATTAAAGAGGAATTGGCGGCATTCTTCCTTGACCACGTGATCGCTGAAAATGGAGAATACTATGTGGACCCTGTGTTCTTACAATTTAATTAGGAGATTATATTGTAAGAGATAATTATTGTATATATGTAGCCGGTAGTGTCGGATAGATATACAAGAACTTGTTGTTCGACCAATCTCTCGGAGAAGGAGAGGTGGTCGATATCACTTCTCTCTGTATGCATATGTTCATGACGATCTTTTGTTTCCTTCATTTGATTACTAGCTAGCGTGTCTAGTCCTATCCATACGTATATAGTACGTAGCGTCGACCAAGCACGGAGGTAAGAGAGGACACTTCTCTCTATTAATTAGCTAGCTAACACAATATATGAAACACCTAAATTAACCCCCCTAAAACCCCCAACTCCCCTTTCAAAAAAAAACAAAAACCCCAGCCCCTGAAATGCTGACGCGTGGATGCCTATTGGTCCCGGTTAGTGCCACCAACCGGGACCAAAGGCCCTCCTGCCTGGGCTCGCCGCACCGGCCACGTGGAGGCCCATCTGTCCCGGTTCGTGTGAGAACCGGGACTAAAGGGTTAGGGCATTAGTAACGACCCTTTAGTCCCGGTTCAAAAACCGGGACAAAAGGCCCTTACCAACCGGGACTATAGGCCCTTTTTCTACTAGTGGCAACTCCAATTCCATCTTCTCCCCCTCAATTCTTTTCAATTTTTCTTTCAAATGCTCGTTTTCACTTTCAACTAAATTTAACCTCTCGACAATAGGGTCGGTTGGAATTTCCGGTTCACATACCTCCTAGATAAAAATATCTATGTCAACTTGATGGGCATAATTTGTCATAAACACGAAATGCAACAAATAGTTTTAAATGAGAATATACCACATCCGAATCATAACACGGACGAGGGCCGACGGGGACAGATATCAAAACCATGACACTATGTATAACAAACAACGTACGGGTAAGATAATTATACGAGCAACTATATATCCAAATCACACAAACATGAATTTTTTATATAAAAAAGATAAGAACAATAGGCTCACCACAAGGTGGTGCCGGCAACGGGCCGGTGCGGGCGATCGACGGTGGTTACGATGGAGATTTAGAAGGCACTAAGTAACCACACCTACATATGCAAACTAAGTGTTATTTTGACCTCAAATTGCATATAAATCAAATACTACCACATATAATTCCTCCCAAATTACTAAAACCCACAATTAATCACTATATAAACCAATGCAAGAGCTAATCTAGCAACAAGAGATGAAAGGACAAAGTTGCTAACCTTTCTGATCATTTGAATGGATGGGGGCCTGCAAATCTTGACAAATTTTGGGCAAAATTTGTGATGACCTCGAGAGGAAGAAGGGAAGAACAGAGGAGAGGGAGAGGGGAAAGGGGGAAGAACAGAGTGTGGGTGGACGAAGGGTTTATATAGGACGACCATTAGTACCGGTTCGTTCCTCGAACCGGTACTAAAGGTGCTGGAGGGGCCCTAGTCTGACAACATCCTGCCACCACTCTCTTTAGTACTGGCTCGTGACACGAACCGGTGCTAAAAGTTCGGCACGAACCGGTACTAATGAGGGACGCCCGCCTAGCCGTTGGAACCGGCACTAATGGTCACATTAGTGCCGGCTCAAATTCAAACCGGGACTAATGAGCTGAACATTTGACCCGTTTTCTACTAGTGCATGCACTGTGCACAACTCCGTATTCCTTGTAAGATGCTTTCACCTATTCGCTAATGTACATGCAGTCTGACATCCATTGCTAATTTTGCTATACGAAAATTCAGTAGCACACGAAGCAATCTTAAATTGTATGTGGTATTGTTCTTAAGCACACCCGAAAATGATGTGTACTGTACTGAATTTTTTATGATTGTTCTTCGGGAAAAACGCATATTTTTTCTGAAGCTACTAAATTTGGCATGTACTAATTTTTTGCTGTTTTATTCTCAAAATACAGTTCTCCTTCAAACTATTTTTTTTCATCTACTGAATGTGCTTCTGAAAGAGGATCTCAACAGAGTAACTGTGAGGAGGAGAGAGCAGCCATAGAGAAGTTAAGAACAACACACATGCTTCAGATTAACTCCTATTCCTGAACCAATATGTTTTTTTTACTATTCACCAACATGCTTTTGATGATTGAATTAGCTAAAACAAGTATATATTTATTTTCATTTAGGACTTTTACATACCTCCTAGCCAAGCAAGCCTACCATCACTGGGTTCGGGAAGTCATTGTGCAAGACACGTTAAAATTGATTTTGATGCAAGTGTATGGCCATTTTTTTGTTATTTGCTAGAGGATATTTTCTACCCCAACTTCAACGTCATTAATAACATGTCAATTTAAACAGCTGAGAATTTTTCATCTGTAGTTCATGTATCATTCTGGAGGCATTTTATAAAATATGTTTCCATGTGAAACTTTTATCTTACTGGAGGCATTTTAGAAAACAAGTTTCCATGCCATCCATTAGAAGGTGCTTGCTTACAGAAGAAGAACAATAGCATCGCTAGCATATGGACACCACTTTTTGTAAAATAAAATAAGACACTCTGAACAACTGTGTGTAAATATATGCCATATAACTGTATGATTTTGGCATGCAAATAATTTTTCCATATGTATTGCCCATTTCGCACACGATCCGATCGACTGGACGTGTTAGCCGTACAAATATGCAGAAGGATAATATCACTTTTGGGGACTTGATTTTGTGAATCGATATGTTATCTTGACCAAATATACTACTTGTACAATGGTGCAATATGTATAGACTTGTCACCACTTTTATTGGATTGATATATCATACTGTACGTACAATGTTTCAATACATATGTACTAACTGAATTTTTTTCTTCACCTACAAAACTATATGGAATCTTTCTCTATATTTTCATGTTGATATATGATTTACGTGTCCATACTGCTGGGCTGTTCGAGCTAACACTGGAAGGCCTTACAGTGCATCAGGGCCATCGAATAAGTTTTTAGGATTGTCCCTACAAATATTATATCCAGACAAGATGCTTGCAGGACCACCAAGCTGAATCTTCTAGGTAATTGCATTGAGTTGTCCCACGAGTAGCAGCATAATCAACCGGTCGGTGCCCACAAACATCCCAGATTTGCATTCAATTGAGATAAGGTTTATTCATGCATGTTTTTTCTATTTTATTTCTCTTCACTGGTTTGCTTGGTTGATTTTCACCTTCATGTTGTTCGTTTCATGAAAAGAATCAGAAGAAGGGAAGGAAAGAGAGATGAAGCATAATCTTGGGAGTAACGGAGATGCTGATAGGTACTTCCCAACTTCCATTCATTTCAGCTTGCATTTGGATATGAAGCGGTGGCGTAGTTGCGATGATAGTAATGTTTCTGTCATCAATGAGAAAATGTGAAGAGTTAGAGCTGGATGGAGAATCAAACAATGGAGTCCAATCATGGATTGAATATTAAGCCAATCTTATAGGAATATGCCTGTTTTCAGTTTTTCGATGTATAGTGCAAATTTTGTAAGTCAGTTGAAATACTAATACAGTAAGAGTTCGTTATTGATGTTTCCTGTTGCGTGAATATATTCCCATAAAACAATCTGTTGGAATATATTTGAATGGTGTCATCTTTGAATAAGATCTCTATAAGTCTGTAGTAGCAGAATTTCTTATTTTCTTAAAATCTGGAAATTAAAGAATTATATGTGTAAAACTGTATGTGCAAGGAGTAATTCAATGATTTTGCCTAGCTCAGATAAAATTGTGCACAAAGATTATAAGTTGCCTGAGCTTGAAATATGTTTTTGCACTATTTGCGTTGATATGTTTTTGCACTATTTGCGTTGAATTGTGTTTCCTTCAACAATTTCAAATAAAAGATATATGTTATTTTTATCAGATTTATACCGACATGAAAATTTAAGAAGGATCAATCTTATTTACATATGTGCATTTGCACGTGCACAATTACTAGTTAGTTCAATAAAGAGAAGATTCTAGAACTATCATATCATGATACCTTATGATAAGAAATGTTTTACTACAATCTGTCATCGGAAACAAGAAGTAAGTCCATCTAGAAAAACTAATCTAAATATAATATGCATTTTATGGAATTTGTATCGTACACATCATACTAGTATATGTTACTCTCCACTTGGAGCAGTCAATGTCCGGAGCACCGTGGTCACGCGACCAAGACGTGCATTAGTTATCCATATCAAGAACAAAGATGTTCGTTACTTTTGCTCACACACACACAAAAACAGGCAAACCAACCAATGGTTGCATGGTTAGGATGTCAGTGGTATCCTCAGCTTAGTAGGGTTCAAGTCCTAGACTAACTCTGGTGCTCTTATTTTTTTTGTATTTTTTTTAGGCTTGCGGCAATGTGCGTTCACTGAGAGTTGACGTTCTCGTCAACTACGAAGGGGTTTGTCGCGACTCCGTCAATCTCAAGATGATGTGTCAGCCCAGTCTCTAAGAGGTGCTCATAGAGACAGGGTGTACGTGTTTGCGTTCATAGCGATGAGTGCATGTGCGTATGTATGAGCGTGTGTGTCTGTGCTGTGTTCAACAAAAATCATACGTGGAAAAGATAACCAGTCCTCAACAATAATTAACCCTTAATTGATATGCTTTAATTCTAGATCTTTCACCAGGGGCAAACCCTAGTACCCAGACCCCACCCCCTTCCTTGAACCTCCCTCCCCTCACCACAGCCTCGGCGTCTTGGCGGGCAAAGCCCGATAAGTTTAGGCGGCACCGGTGTCTCTTCCTTTGCCTGCTCGGCGCTGGATGTCACATGCCATTAGGGTTAGGCAGAGGCTGATAGCGAGGCGCGGGCTGCAGGCGGTGGCCAAAAGTGGCTGTTGTGGGTGGGAGTGCATGCCCTGCTCTTGGCGGAGGCGGACCAAGGCGCGGCTCAGATCTACCGCGACGGGGGTTCGATTGGCCTTGAGCTCTATGGTGGTGGGGCTCTGGCTTGTTGCAGGGGGTTGCTGGTTGCGGTGGTCGCCCACTACTGCGGCGCTCTCTGGTGGTGGCAGGCCTGCCGGCCTCCGGCCATATCGGCCCTTGGTTAGTGTCCAGTGACGACAAGAGCCGTGAGCTATGGTTGAAGTGGATTGTTGACCTCGGTTGTGCCCTCTGATGGTGGTTGACGACGGGGTGGTGGTGCCTAGGTGCGCATCCGTGGGGGTTGTGCCCTCCTGGAGATTAAGCTTGAGCAGGGAATAGTAACCGTCTTAGACTCGAGACGAATAGATCCCGAGGACTATGCGGACATGACTCAAATGCTCCAGAAGTAAGTTCAACCGATCATTATTGCACCATATCGGCAGGGTATGGAAAGAGTTCACCGCAATTTCTCCGGGACTGCGGACCGAGCTGCGATTTGAACACCCGAAAGTAAGTACTACTACCTAGTTCCGCGCATCTCCCATTGATTCTAGCTAGTTTCATCAATACCATTTAGCATGCTTGCTTACCAGTTTGATTGACCTCTATTTCTCATAAAGTGCTTGTGGCAGGAGTGCGGGAATGATTTCTGTGGATACTACGTTTGCGAGTTCATCTACAACACGACGACCTCTAATAAGCGGGGCTACTCTGAAAAATAATTGCGTAAGCAAAAATATTCACAATTTTATGTTATTACCATCATTTGTGTTTAGTTTCATTCATACACATGTATTGACCCTCTTCTTCAATTTAGATCGCGGGATGAATTCCTACCACAAGATCGCTTACGAGCAATTCAAGAGGAATTGGCGGGATTCTTTTCTTGACCACGTCATCAATCCAGCCGGAGAATACCATGTGAAACTTGACTTCAGATGTTAGGGATTTTAAGAGATCTTATATTGTATATATGTAGCTAGTAGTGTCGGGTAGATATACGAAAACTTGTTGTTCGACCAATCTCTCGGAGAAGGAGAGGTCGATCACTTCTCTATGTATATGTTCATGACGATCTTTTGTATTTAATGGTTTCCATCATTTTCTTATTAGCTGGCGTGTCGAGTCCTCTCTATACGTGTAGTACGTAGCGTCGACGAAGCACAGAGATAAGAGAGGTCACTTCTCTCTAGCTATTAGCTAGATAACACAATATATGAAACTCCCAAATTAAGCGTCCAAAACCCCCAACCCCCCTCCCCCCTCCCCTTTCAAAAAAACAAAAAACCCAGCTTCTGATCTGCTGACGCGTGGATGCTTTCTGGTCCCGGTTGGTGTTACCAACCGGGACTAAAGGCCCTCCTGCCTGGGCTCGCCGCAGCGGCCACGTGGAGCCCCACCTGTCCCGGTTCATAAGCGAACCGGGACTAAAAGTGTTGGGCTTTAGTCCCAACCCTTTTGTCTCGGTTCTAGAACTGGGACAAATGGGCCTTTTTCTACTGTGTATGCCCCCCGGGTCTATTTTTATCATACTATTTTCAGATCTATAAAACCAAAAACACCAAAATACCTTGCTGCAATTTATTTATCTTTACTTTATTTTGCATTTTTACTTATCTTTTATACCTATCTCTATCAGATCTCATCCTTGCAAGTGACCGTGAAGGGATTGCCAACCCCTTTTTCGCGTTGGGTGCAAGTATTTGTTTGTTTGTGCAGGTGCATTTATTGGGGACTTGTGTGTTCCTCCTACTGGATTGATACGTTCACTACTAGGGAAAACCCTAGCAGTAGCGCATGTTTAAAGCCTATCAGTAGCGCAGGGTGCAGCACTACTAGTAAGGCGCTACAGCTAAAGGTTAGCAGTAGCGTGGGTTGGACCACGCTAGTGCTATATCGACTTAGTAGCAGTGCTTTGTACTATCAGCGCTACTGGTAATTAGTAGTAGCGCTTCTCCTAGCACGCGCTACTACTATTATTCCGTATTTCTTTTTTATTTCATGTTGTATTCATACACCTTTATACAAGTTTTCATACCGCAGCAATTTAGAGAATGATTTTACATCATAACGAGTTATTACATCACTGGGAGAAAGAACCGTGGACTAGTTTCAAGTGGATGAACATCCACTTGAAACTAATCCGCGGTTCTTTCACCAACTGATATAATATATTAGCATCATCATCCTCATCATCATCATCATATCATTCAACTTATCATCATAATACATCATTGTCATATAACACCTCCTCATGATCATTGTTTTCATCAATGAGACATCACATACAAGTTGGTCACTAGACATAATCACAACTACTCATCATCATCAACTCTCATAAACATATTGTACCTCATAGGACCTACTACATTCTCTTAGGACCTACTATATTCTCTTTGGTAAAATAGCATAAAACAAGATAGCCCCTGACTCTCCATTATGGAGAATGGAGATTACCCTATCTCCAATTCTTGCCTTTCGCACAATGTTGCTTCCAAGAACCTCCTTACAACTGTCCATACACTTTTTCCATTCTAAGATTACCATGTGTTCACCGGTTTTAGAAATCCGGTATGGACAGGTGAGATTCGTAGGATGACCTGGCTGTATGTTCAAAACATCAAGGCGACCATTCTGATACATCAAATGAGGCACACAATCCATCGGGATTCTCTGTTGAAAAACATAGTAATAACTTAATAGTTAGCAATGATGTACTAGTTTTAGAAGTATGCAAAAGATGCACGGATGTCGTAATAGTAAAAAATCTTACCAGGATATCTCCATGGAAGTTATCATGGTTCAACAGGTGCACTAGTGGCACGTATTGACCATAATTTGGAGGAGTTCGATAAAAGGCATTGTAATTCTCAAGATCAGTACAATATGCGACCAGATGACTTTTCTCCTGATAAGTTAACTCAAAGCCATCGGTGTAGTTGGTTCTGTCTACCATGTTCCGCACATTCTTTGAAGAATGAAAGTAAGCTATCAATGGAAATAAGCTGTCAATTTTTTTGAAATAAACAATATAAATTACTTAATAACTATGTTTGAGGAACTCACATAGCCGTAGAATTGGAAGCGTATCAACAAGGACCCAAATGTCCAAATTGTCTTGGTCGATGTCAGGATCACCAAGATCCATGGTGACAAACATACCCTCTTGAAAATCATACATGTTGCAAAGTGCTTCCCCACCCGGGCAACCAAAATGGGATACGCTCTTAGAATTGTATAGATTCACCTCAAAATCCATACCATGATGGGTCCTTAGGTTAATTTTCTTTGTTTCATTCCTCTCATGATCTTCAAAACCCATCCTCTTCAAGACATAGGGTCTTGCATGGCATGGGATAAGCTAGTCGAATTGTAAAAGATGAAAATTAGACGTTGAAGTAGTAGAAGTCGACCTTAATTACGAAAAAAACACTTTGCATCGTAGCTTACCATATCACAATCGAAGGCCTCCTCGAGCTTAATGCTGAAGCGCCGACCTTCGTCCAGGTGAGGCCCGTCGCAGAAACCCCGGTTGTCGCCGCACCAGGAGCACTCCCCGGGACCTTCTTCGTCCGACGACATTTCCTGTGTTCATAATTCAAATATTAAACTTGTACAATTAAAACTCTCAGCTTGTTCATTATTCATCATGGGTTGACTATCGGTCTGTCGAGTCTTTTCTTGAAAACTCTCAGCTCACGTGGTGTATAGATTTGACCGTCGGTGATGGTAGCTCCTCCTTTCGTTCCCGAGTGCATTACACCAAATTGTCTAGCACACGGGAACGAAGGAGAAGCTACCCCCACGACAACAGTCGGGATTCTTCGTCCTCTCATATATGGTGGAGACTCGACAGACTTAAAGTCAACCCGAAATATCGTTTAAATATCTTTCTAGAAAATCCAGGCCACTCGATATTTCCTACATATCCTAGCACAAGTCATGCCAAAATTCATGGAAAATTCCGGCATGACCTTTGCTAAAACAGGACATATCGAGCGCCTGAAATTTGCCGGAACGGAATCAACACTCCGGCAAAACATAGGCCACTCGGAGGTGTAACCTGAACATGACCGGCCACTTGGGCAACAACATATCCTATTTGAGCAACACAAGTTTATCTACATCATATCTTATAGGACTCATATTGACATGGAGCTTTGGCTGGTCTCACCTCGAGGTCGGAGGGGGTCAGTGACGGGGACGACGGCGGGGATGATGGAGGGGCTCCTTGATTTCTGCAAAAACAAAAACCCTATAAGTTATCACTAATACATCCCGAATAGTATCATACATATAACATCACTAATACAACTAAAACCCTAGCGAACGACGGGTATCGACGACGAGGATGCGGGGTAGGCATCGTCGACGTCAATGCGGGAATAATTGCTTAAACTCAAAAAATAACAAAAAATGTGACATGTTCAACTAGTTCTATTAATTCAACTAGTTCTTACTAATTACAAACTTACTATAAATATAAATAAACTAGTTATTTCTAAAAATAAACTAGTTCAACTAGTTATATTAATTTTCTTACTAAAATACATTAGTTCTATTAATTCAACTAAGAGACACATGGAGCAGTTGTTGCACTGTAACAGTGGTACTTATTTGACTACAAAATTGAGCTGGATGGCAGACACGTATTAAATTGAGCTGCATGGCAGACACGTATTCAATTGAGCAAGATGGCAGACACATTAGCAATTGCGTGATCTATTTCGTACAAGTAGGACGATGGTCCTGGACTGTCTTATAGATCTGGGTCGCTGAATAAGACTCATGCATTAGACAGTGCTATAAATTGGCACTTTGCAGTGTTGCACATGAATCTACATAGCAGTGTAAACACGTGATTCTCTGAGTTTCTGACAAATATTTACTATTGGCAAATCATAGTGCCAGGTTCGGTCGTCTTAACTTTCCTGAAATTATACGTCGCGAACTGAAAAGTGTTGTTGATATTTTATGCTCTTTGTACCATAAAATTGTTTTTAGGCCAAGAACCCCACAATAATTGCTCTTCGTCCCCTCAATTGCTCCCCTACATAGGCCAGAGAACTTAGGGGTAGAAATATGAAGGTTTTTTTTAACTGGATTAATGAGTCAACAAAAAGAAACTTTCACACTGTAGGGGTGGGACGGTGTTGTTAGTAGTGATAAAAACATATTTCGTGTACTTGCCGTCTGTACATTATGTACACTCCGTCAGTTTCAAAATAATTGACAGTCTAGGATTGTTTGAACTCAAACTTTATTCAGTTTGACGACGTTTATATACAAATATGTCAAGATCTATGAAACCAAAGTTACTTCATTATATTCATTAGGAATTGAATTTTCCGTAATGATATCATTGATCTGTGTTGGTTTTTCTATACACTTGGTCAAACTATAAAAAAATCACCTAGGAAAATATTAGAACTTCATTTATTTTGAAAGGGAGGAAGTTTTACACACAACATGGTACTTCATAAGCATTTGAGGCTTAGGCACATTTTCGAGAGGGGTTAGCTTTAATGCAGTGGTACACGAAATGTGTTTTTATCACTACTAACAACACCCACCCACCCCTACAGTGTGAAAGACCAAGTTTCAAAAAAAAACATTAACAGTGTGAAAGACCAAGTCAACAAAATAATAAAAGAACCGATGTATTTTGGACTAAGTTTTTATGAAAATCTCCTAATTTTTTTATTTGCACATGACAACCACTACCGGGCAACGTTATGATACATAGCACCGTTTACGATTAAGCAAATTTTGACAGCAAATTTCACCTTTTGGCTCCACATATGTAGGTAGTTGGTGGCATAAATGGCAGCCGCACAATGACACAGCACGTGATGTGGCCATATACGAAGAGCGGACTCATCTCCCTTATACCGAAGTGAACTGATCGAGAGCGTATTACGGAACAATAGCCAACCAAATCACTTTGGAATGGAGTCCATCCCAACATATCGATTACCGATTTATAGTCTTCCACCCTCATATGCTATTTAGTTCGTATGTAAATGTTGTATTAAGCATTGGCATAAGGGTGTTGTGATACCCTTGTAGAAATATTGTCTATATGTACGACATCAAGTTTGTCAAGGCACGTGCCAGTGTGATCCCTCGCCATAGTGTATCATTGGTTATAACATGCAACCCAATTGAATGCCAGTCAAGCATATGACATGTCATAGTATCTACTACCCCTATAAAAGCACGAAAGTCAGATCCAACTCATCATCTCAGCCGTCAAACCATGTAATCAGACGATCTAAATCGCTTCGTTAACGATGTTGAGCGCCCCAACACGTTTAGCGATAACTTCCACCTAATCAACCCCTAATTCTGCTAACTGCTCCATGCATGAACCCCTCTCGCGCACCTGAAACCATGGAAGTTCCGAAAGACCGAAACCATGGTGCCACACATCCTACGCCTTTTACTCGAGCCATCGCGGCTTCCGGCTCCGCCATGGACACGCGCCACCGCCATCGCCTCCAGGTATGCGGGAGCCACCAACGACGCCCCAAGCCTCTACGCACGAGCCGCCAGCCCTGCACGCTCACGCGCCTCCACCGCCCCACGCACGGCACCTGCCCCGACGTAACTCTCCACGCGCAACCTCGGCTGCCAAAGGGCGCGGACTATCGACGACACGCCGCCGGAGACGCTTGCGCACGCAGGAGCTGCCGTCACTTGCACGCGGACGCACGCGAGAGAGGCCATCGGTTCAGGTCCTTCCACCGATCTGTTCTGCATCTATGGAAAATCCACCTTTGTGCTTGGTTCTTGGGCGTTCGCGCTCTCTACAGCCCATCATAAATTAAGCTCCAGTTAAGATCACTAGTGCAAAACCGGGCTATAGCACCGGTTCGTAAGGGTCTTTAGTGCCGGTTCTGTAACCGGCACTAAAGAGTGGGGACTAAAGGTCCCCCTCCCCTTTAGTATCGGTTCTGCACGAACCACCACTAAAGGGCCACCACGTGGCACGAGCCAGTGTCGGGGGCGGGGAGCACTTTAGTACCGGTTGGTAACGTTGGGGGGGGGGGTGGATTCATGATTTCTTTTTCTTTAATTTTGTGTTTTCCATTTAATTCTTTTTCGCTTGCTGGTATTTTACGATACTACATATTGTACACGTTATATATATATATATATATATATATATATATATATATATATATATATATATATATATACATATATATATATATCATCCAATGTCTCAAAACCGCCATTATTCACACACACACACACACACACATATATATATATATATATATATATATATACAATTTCTCCTACATGTTGCCTTGGTGCCTTCGGAGCACGATGACAATTGGGAGTGGTTCATGGGGCGGTAGCGGGTAATAGTATTCTCCTTTGGGATCTATGACCTGGTCGAGCAAAAATCCCGCTATTTCTTCTTGAAGTGCTCGTATGCGCTCCGTTGGTAGGAGCTACTCCCGCACGTCTTTGAACTGTTAAGAAGGAGGTCAATATGCGTGCATGTGTATATTAGTAGTGTGACTAGATATCGATAATCATGTAAAAATTGTGAATAGTGTTCTGTCAAACGTACTCATTGTTGTCTATCAGATTTGCTCATTTTGGACGCCATCATGCGAATGTTCCCGCAAACATAGAATGCACACACATCAGTCCCCGGCGCCTGCTTCAGGGTCTTTACGAGAATTGAATTAATCAGGTAATAATTAATCAAGCATGATAATTAATTAATGGTATTGAAACAAGAATTAAAGAGATGGTAGCTAGCTAGTACTACTTAATTACTTACCTTGGGTCGATACCAAAACAACTTTTGTCGCCATTTGCCTGGAGTCACCTTGATGAACTTTGCCTAAGCCCTGCCCGCCGGCAAAGCAAATGAATAAGGGTTATTAAATAGTTGATATCAGGAAAATGACGAACTAAATAGGCTGAGATATAGTTAATAATGATTGAAATTACCCGTTGACTATCCCCTTCAAGATGGTGAAGTCACTTTCTTTTTTAAGTAGTGAGTCCAGTACTTCAACTATTCCTTCTTCAACTTTAATGACTAACAAGATCCAGTGGTAACTGCATGCGCACACGTTTGCATGTCTTAATTAAGCGGGCATGTGCATAACACTAATCAACATCTAGCTAGCTAGTATAAGCAAAAACAGAATTTGTAGTACAAGACAGGGTGACTCACAGAAAAGTTGTAAGGAAGTAGTATATCTTCATTGGTATTGAGGCACTTCAAGAACTCTAGCATGTTTTTCTCTACATCTCCTTTACACCATTCCAATTTCCATGTGTGTTCATTAATGGTATTTGGGTCAATGAACCCAATGCCATAGCGTCCAGCTTTTTTCATTTCATACATCTTCATCCTGCATAATACCACAGAAAAGAATATATAGTGAGGATATATAATTACAGGTAATTAATGATCAATCAATGAGCACTATAGCTAGCTTGAGACTTAAATTACAGAAAGAAATCACTGAGAGACAATAGCAACTGACGATAGATTTGTCGAGTGCATCTTGATTGAATAACTGAAATAGTTCTGAAAACTCAACGGACAAAGCTTTCTTATGGAAGTAATGCTCTTCCTTGACTTGCACCATGAGGGACTCTCGATTGGAACTCTTGGTAATTTTCATGTACCAATCATGCAATTCATACATTCTCCTTGGGAGGTTCTTGACCTCTTCGGGCTCGACCAAAGGTTTGCCGTGGACATATTTCTGTTTTATTTCCTCTACTCTAAGGGGAGACATGGGCTCGATCTCGAGGAGTTGTCCAACAGTGATCTTGAGCATTTCAGCCTGCATTATATGCTCTTCGGTTATTACCAGATTGCCCAGCTAGGGAACGTTAACGGTTTGCCCACACATATATAGCGCGCCGGTACTCTTACGTGTTGTTGGCACAACAAGCGGGGGGATCGATTGCGCCGCCTGTTCTCCCAACTAGGGAACGGTTTTCCCGCATTTTTTGTCAGCTGCTTGCCTCGAGCTCGGCTCTTTCTGTACTCGTGCTCGATGTGCCTTCGTGAGGGGAGACATGGGCTCAATCTCGAGGCTTGGACCATATTTATATCAATTGCCTCTGCCTGTACCTTCTATACTACCTCGACTCGTACCGCTACGCACCAGAGCTACGTCGGCTCTCTTCCGCGATTGCTGAGGCGGCGGAGACGGCTGACGTGGCTTAGTTGGAGCAGGAGGAGTGGCTTGACGCTGTGCCGGACTTGAAGCAGGAGGAGTGGCCTCACGCGGTGTCAGACTTGAAGCAGGAGGAGTGGCCTCACGCTATGTCAAACTTTAAGCAGGAGGACTGGCCTCACGCGGTGTCGGACTTGAAGCAGGAGGAGTGGCCTCACGCTGTGCCGGACTTGAAGCAGGAGGAGTGGCCTGCTGCTATGCCGGACTTGGAGGAGGAGGAGTGGCCTCACACCGAGGAGGAGTCGGATGACGACGCGGTGTCTGTGGCCTTCAAAAGATGATGCAATCCTTTCTTCATATGATGATGTGATGTATGGCCTCTCCCATTGTGTGCTCCTCGTCACCTCCAGGAATGTCAAGCTGTAGCCCCGAATATTGGTCCACCATCTCATCAACCACGACACGAGCATAGCCCGCTGGAATCGGGTTGCAATGGAAGGTTGCATCAGGGGGATTTGTATAAGCAATGGCGTCCGCCACCTTCATGGATATGTTCTTCATTTTGAATTGTAGCTCACAGTTAGTGTTCTCCATGATGTCATCCACAGGGTATCTATCCAGCAATGCGTCGCCCGGGGCGAAACCAACACTACTTCTCGGCATGGATGGGACGGTGCTATCCAATGCTGGATCATCCGCTAGCTACTGCCGCTGCTGAGACCCCCCTTTCCTGGCTAAGTGAGTCGATCTGCTGTTGGTGCCGCTGGAATTTGAGTGCCAAGTCCGCGTGCGCTGATTCTAGGCCTAGAAGGTGTTCTGCTTCCTACTTCCTCTGCTCCTCCTCCAGCTTCCTCTTCTTCTCCTCCTCCATCTTCCTTCTTGCATGGCTTTTGTAGTCGGCGTTCCAGTTTGAAAAGCCCTCATACCACGGAACAACGCCCTTGCCTCGTGTTCTTCCCGGGTGTTCAGGATTTCCCAGGGCGCGCGTAAGCTCGTCGTTCTCTCTGTTGGGCGTGAACACCCCCTTTCGAGCATCTTCTATTGCTTCAAGTAACTTTTCTTCGGCTCCTTTTAGACTTGCCTTCTTCGAAACCAGGCCTGTCTTCGGGTCCAACGCCCCCCTATGCGCATAGAACCAAGTTCTGCACCTGGGGCAGCTCCTAGTAACTGGAGTGACCCCTGCATCCACCATCTCTTCCTCAGACTTATCCCACTTAGGCATTGCCACCGCGTAGCCACCTGGCCCCAGCCTATGGAACTGCGTTTTTTTGCGGCATTGGCCTTGTTTTTTCTCGACCGTTCCTTAGATAATTCTGATTCCTTGAATTTCACGAAAGGGGCCAGTGTTCTCTTTGCTTCTCCAGTGTTCCCTTGAATTCTGGAGTCTTCCTTCCTCCTTCGACGTAGTTGGCCCATACAGTTTTCTTGTGGGTGTTGAATGCAATTGCCATCTTCCTAAGAGCAGCATCCTTGACTTTCTGCACATCTGCATCAGTGAAATGATCTGGGAGGGTGAAATGTTCCATGAGAGATTCCCAAAGCGTTTTTTTGCTCTATCGTCGACCCAAGTAACATATGGACGTTTATTTTTCGGCTCTTTCCATTCTTGAATGGAGATTGGGAGTTAGTCCCTCACAAGAACTCCGGACTGACGAATGAACTTGTTCGCAATGTTCTTAGGCGTGCTTGGTTCGCCATTAGCTTTGATGGCATCGATGTTGTAGTTTACACCCTCCTTCAACTTTTTGTCCGGGCCTCGCTTTGTCCTGCTGTCTGTAGAAGCAGATTTGCTCGATCCGGACAGCTAAAAGAAGAAAGATCCATTCGTTAATATATCTTCAAATAAAAAAAACATGTGATGATCACCAGATGCCTGCTTATGTAAATATACCTCGCGGCCTCTGTTATTTCAAGATCAACATTGTCGGCGTCATCATAATCATAATCATAGTTCATGACTTCATCAGTTCGGTCGTCGCGATCGAATATCATATCATCACCCTCCCTGGTATTGTTCAGATATTCGGAGCCGCCATAGTCTTCATTCTGATTATCTGGCCCGCGAGGGCTGCGTATGATCTCGAACAGGGTCTCTTCTCCCTCTCTGCCGGTTTTGTCCGCCATAGCTTTTATTTAACGAATCTAGAAGAAATATAAAACAATTTAGTATTCAAATTACAACGGGTGGATGCAATCAATATGGAAAAACTGAATCATAGTACATAATATGCATCGTCTCGAATATTATATATTAAATACATCACTAGCTAGCTAGCTAATAAAGATCGAATACTACAGAAGAATCTAGGCCACTCGCGGTTCCTGAGGCATGGGCGGTGGACACCCAAAGAGAAGGAACCATCACAGGATCATATCTCCGGTCATCTGCCCAAAGAACCTGCCAGGTATTGGAGAACCTGACGTCCATAGCTGCCATGTAGCGATGGACATGCTCGTCCTCGTCCTGATACGGCGACGCACCACCTCCGGCGGGGCCGGCTCCCTCTGCACCGAATGTGGCCCACACGAACCCCACCAAAGGAGATCAAGGTCGACTACGGGACCCGGGGCCGGGTTCCTCACCAAGCGGCGCTCCCCTGAAGGTAGCACCTCCCAGTGCCAGCCCGGCGGAGCCCAGTCCCGGACATGGGTCCTCTGAAGCAGGACGTCGTCGCGAATGGGTGGACGGCGAGGATGCGGGCCGGGCTTCGTCGAAAACAAATACTATATGCCCGCAAAAAGTAACATATTTTCAACTATTGGATTGTGATAACTAAAATTCTATATGCAAATTCTAAATTTTTCTATAACTAAAATTATAAGAAACTAAAAAAACATCGATCATCTTCTAACAATTTGACATTAATCTAATTCATCTAGCTAAAACTAACATTTCTAAAATTTCTAACATTTCTATATAACTAACATTTCTATAACATTTCTAATATTTCTGTAAGTAAAAAACAGAAAAAAAATTTCTAACATTTCTGTCTATAATTAAAAAAAAGAAAAATTTCTAACATTTCTATAAATATTTCTATAACTAAAAAACAGAAAAATTTCCAACATTTCTATAAATATTTCTATAACTTAAAAACATAAAAAATACTAACAATTTTACAACTAATTAACAATGTGTGTGTGTGTGTGGACATGGCGGCCGGGGCAGGAGCTAACCGGCGAGGCGCGGCGACGGGGGGCGGCGAAGGGGACGGCGACGGGCGGCGACGATGCGGATGGCGACGACAGGGACGGGGACGGGGCGGCGACGACGGGGACGCGGGGTGGCGACGACAGGTACGGGGCCGGACGGCCGGGGCGGCGACGACGGGGACGGGGTGGCGACGGGGGCGTCGACGAGGGGTGGTGACGGGGGCATCGACGGGGGCGGCAACGGGGGGCCGCGGGCGGGGCAGAGGAGAAGAAGCAGATGAAAACTTACGAAATTTGTAAGTGCTGCTTATATAGGATGGGCCTTTAGTACCGGTTGGAGCCACCAACCGGTACTAAAGGTCAAATTTGGCCAGGCCAAGCGGTGGGAAGCGACCCCCTTTAATACCGGGTGGTGGCTCCAACCGATACTAAAGACCCCCCCTTTAGTACTGGTTGGAGCCACGACCCGGTACTAAAGGGGGGTGCGCTGCCAAGCGAGGGGCGCAAAGTTTAGTCCCACCTCGCCTAGCGAAGGGCAGCAGCACTGGTTTATAAACCCAGCCGCGGCTGCTACTTCGAGCTCCTCTCCAAAGCAGGCCTTCTGGGCCTACCTGTTCTGTGCTGCCCAGTGGGCCTACTGGGCCCTCCGGGCCTGCATCCTGGCCCAACAACAGGTTTGTCGGTGTACAAAAGTAGGGGCACACCTTTGTACCCCTTTACTTGTGCACGGGCAGTCAGAGCCACGCGCCACGGCCACACGTAGCAGGACAAAGGAAGGAAGCCGGAGAGAAGCCGAAGCCCAACACAAGACGATCAAGGCAACACCAAGGCCAAGAACACAAAGAAGCAGAGGGACGGAGCAGTTTCCCCCTGCAAGACCCTTGCCGGGGGCAGCCTCAGCAGCCCCGGCAAGACCCTTGCCGGGCAGCACACCCAAACACCAACAGAGCGAGCCGCCCTTGAGCCACAGGTTCCAACCCAACCGGCTACGATTGGGCCAGGGCTCGGGAGGCACCTCTGTGGTGGCATCTAGATCTTTGTCAAGACCATAGATATATGAGATCAAGATGAGGACCAGGAGACGGTAACCCTCGGCAGCATCCTTGCCGAGGAAAGCCACAAGACCCCCGGCAAGATCCTTGCCGGGGACGGCTGCGCATCGCGACAAGACCCTTGCCGGGCCACCCGGCAAGACCCTTGCCAAGGACGCCAGCAGGGCTACCGCCAGGGCCGCACCGGCCAAGCTTCCACCGCCATTCGCATGCAGCTGCCAGCCCAACCAGCTGGGCTGGCACCTGCGTGGCAACATGCAGCTCCCAGACCAGATCAGCAAGCACATGCATGGCGGCATGCAGATCTTCATGAAGACCCTACCGTCGCGCCACATCAGCTGCTTGCCTGCCTACCGGGCGGCGCATGCATCGCTGGCCAGGGCGCGTGTTGAAGCGAGGGGGAGCGGTGACGGACGGGACGGGCCTCGCCCCCGTCCCCGATAAAGCTAGGGGACACCTAAGCAACGCATTAAATGCGTCTTGTCCTGTAATACGAGCGATAAGCTCGCAGTACTCTATGCCTTTCCACCTCCTGTGTGCCACTGTGGCAGCCCCTTTCGACTATAAAAGTAGGCCCGTGGCGTACTAGAGAAGGATTCGGCTCTTGGGAACTACTCACCCTCCGTAGCTAGTTCGAGGGCTCAAGAACACTCAATACATCCACCAAAGCAAGACTAGGGTTTTACTCAACCTCACGGCCGGAACCTGGGTAAACGATCCTTGTGCTGACTGCTAATCCTGCTCTTCTCGCAACCGTGCGCCTTGGCAACCGTAGTAGGGATTCTTGTGATCCCATAGGGGTCGTTTCCCACCGACATCTTTGGCGCGCCAGGTAGGGGGCGCAATTGTGAGAGTCTGGTCTAGCAGTTAACCTAGCAATGTCTGCATCGCCATGGCTTCTAAAATAAGAAGATGGCCGGGAGAAAACGGCGCCGCCTGCGAGCACGAAGGACGCCAGCGTGGCAACCAAGCAGGAAAGCTAAGTCATTCAGAGCCTTGAGCTATTTCCTTTTGTATATAAGGTTATCGTCCTCGGAGATCCTGCCTATGTATGGGAAACCTGCACGCAAAGGGGCCCTCCCGCGATTGGCAACGCCCTTGTTCTGTTTCGAGTCCGCTCAACAGCTCGAGCGGCCGCGTCGAGAGTGGCGGGGTAGCCTTCCGCACCTGGCAATGCTCTCGATTCTGACTCGAGTCAAGCTCGCCAGTTCGGGCGGCCGCGTTAAGGGCGGTTAGGTGGTTCGCCCGGCAGCAAGCACACCCGGCAGGCCAATGGGGATCCGTCCTCAAGACGTCGCCCTGGGTTTACGCGCCGGCAAGCCTACCCGATAAACGTAGGGTGGACATACAGAGAGAGGTCGAACAGGGAAATAACATGCATAATATCAATGTACTGCAAGAGTTATGTTACATCAAATTGTTGCTACGGTTCTAACTAAAGATAGAAATTGTCTTGGTCATGAACCTGCAGCGGCGATAAGAAACGGTGTGCCTAGTCCCGGCGCTGGCCCTCCACCCTTTGAATTCCGTCGATGAGGCTGATGATGGGCTTGATACGCTCCCTGAGCGGCGCGAGGTCGGTACCCTCCGGCAAGCTGTCCAGCGCGGCGTCGAAGTCAAGGGTGGGGTTCCAGTACGCCACCTTGGTGAGGACCTTGGTCATGGCACCCCAGCACCCTCCGATTCTCGTTGGCCAGTGAAGCCGCCCTGTTGGAGTGGAACACCCTCGAAGAACAAGGTCAGCTTGGCGTTGGTGGTCCCGCTGCGCTCTGGGGCGTACCTCACATTTGGCATCCCCATGGCGGCCAGCTGTGTGGTGATCCTGCCGGCGACGTCCTCGAGGCGGCTGATCCAGCGATTCTTGCCCTCCACGAAATCCTTGTGGCTGGCGGCTTCGTTCCTCCGCTGCAGCTTCTCGGCCTCCAGATCCTTGGCCAGGGTCTCCTCCCGAGCCTTGGCCTCTGAGAGCATCTCCTCAAGACCCTCCAGCTTCAGCCTGAGGTCCTTGATGGAGTTGTTGGCCTCGGAGAGCTCCCCGGCTCTACTGACGGCCGCGCCCTGTGCCTCCGTCAGGGCGCCGTTGAGCGTGTCCTTCTCCTGGGACAGCTTCAGGGCCTACTCCTTCAGCCCGTCCCGCTCCACCTCCAGCTCCTTCACCTTGCCGCGCGTGAACCAGAGCCTGGGCATCGAGCGCCTCCTTGTGCCCCTGCTCCAGCTCACGGGTCCGCTGCAAGACAAGCTTCCCCACCTCTTCATCAGTGTCGCGAAGCGTGGCGGCAAGCTTCTCCTCGCGCGCGGCAAGGTCCTCCTCCTGGGAGTTCAGCGAGGCCTCGTGCTGGGTCCGGGCGGCCTCGGCGGCGGCGGCCAAGTTCTCCGCCATCTCTTGGGCCTTCTCGACATCAGCCAGCTTCATGGTGAGCTCCACGTCACTCTTGGCCAGCTCGCCTGGGCGGCCTACAGCTCGTCGCGAGCCTGGCGGAACCAGTCCTGCGTCTCGGCGACGCGCTTCTGGAGGTCCGCCTCCGCCTTCTCCGCCACCGCCATCCTGGACCTAGCTTTCTCCAGGCGGGCACGGTGGAGCGCCTGGAGCTTCCGGAAGCTGGCACCCATGGCCTGGAGCAGCCGCTCCTCCTGGGAGCCGTCGCCACCAACGCTCGGCTCGTCGACGACCACGAGTCCGGTGGCGGCGAGCACTTCGTCGTCGACACCTCTCCCTCGACAGGGGCCCTGGTGTTCGACGCGTCAGAGAGGTGGACGAAGAGGTCGTCACTCAGCTTCAGGTACCTGCCAGAGCCAGAGGCAGCGGAGGAGGAAGGCTGGTCATCGACCACCTCCTCCTCAGCGGTGGCCTTGTCGGTCTCTCCGGCACGCCCCTAGCCGGCCTCCTCGGCAGTAGCCTTGCCGGGCTCCCCGGCAGGCCCTTTGGCGGCGTCCTCCGCAGCACCGCTGGCGTTTTCCTTGGCGGTGATCTTCTCGGCCTCCGTCGCGGCGTCCTTGGCCATGTCCTCGATGACGGTGTCCAGGTCCTCCCGGTCCGCCGAGAGAGGATCTGAATATCAAGAAGAGGGTGAGGTAGAGCCAAGACCAAAGATTCAAAAGAAAGAGAAAGAGCAGGGATGGAAGGCCTGAGACTTACCAGTGCGAGGCTGGGAAGCAGAAGTCCCCTCCCCACCAACATCTGGCGCTGAGGAGAAGCGACCAGCGCCCAAGTTCTCCTCCTCCTCCAGGTGCGTGGGCTTGGTGCTTGGCGCCCTTGCCGGGGACGCCCCTCGGGGCTGTGTGGTTGATGGGGGCGGCATGTTGAGAGTGGCCCTCTGTGGCTCCTCCTACTGCTGCTCTCCTCCTGCATACGCGGCAAGGTCAGCACCAAAGTATCATACCCCTGACACATGTCGACGAGGGGTGAGTGGTGAACTTACGGTGGGGGCTGCGCCGGGGGCTACTGTCCGGGCTGCTCACCACCACCAGTGGCGCCCTTGAAGCACTAGCCGGGGGCTAGCCGCCCGCCGAGGCCTTGGCCCTCTTTACCCTCTGGGCCAGCGTCTCCGCGTCCCTGCAAGGATGAAAACAAGTCGAGACATGCGGCACGGACTGAGGAAACAGAGATGGCGAAGAAGAGCAAGTTGCTTACTCGACGTTCATCTCCTCCTCTGTTGCCTTCCTCTTCCTCCTTGGGCTAAGGGACCCGTAGTCGAAGTCGAGCTCCGTGCCGACATCTGCCGAAGGGGGGAAGAAGGTGGATTCAAGCTACGCCTGGTCGAAGGGGAGGCAATTGCCTTCTTCTTCGCCACTGCGACCTTCGCCAGCTTCCTCGCCGCCGCGCCCCGGGTTTGGCGTGCGGACCCTTCGTGGGCCCGCTGTGACGGGAGAACCTTGCCAGGCCGGACCAGCTCGCCAGAGATGGCCCGCTGATACGTCTCCAACGTATCTATAATTTTTTATTGTTCCAGGCTATATTATATTCTGTTTTGGATGTTAATGGGCTTTATTATACACTTTTATATTATTTTTGGGACTAACCTATTAACCGGAGGCCCAGCCCAAATTGCTGTTTATTTGCCTATTTCAGTGTTTCGCAGAAAAAGAATATCAAATGGAGTCCAAACGGAATGAAACCTTCGGAAACATGATTTTCGGAACTAACGTGATCCAGAGGACTTGGAGTTCACGTCAAGAAATCAACCAGGAGAGCATGAGGCAGGGGGTGCGCCTACCCCCTGGGCGCGCCCTCCACCCTCATGGGGCCCACGTTGCTCCACCGACGTACTTCTTCCTCCTATATATACCTACGTACCCACAAACTATCAGATACGGAGCCAAAATCCTAATTCCACCGCCGCAACCTTCTGTACCCGTGAGATCCCATCTTGGGGCCTTTTCTGGCGCTCCGCCGGAGGGGGCATTGATCATGGAGGGCTTCTACATCAACACCATAGCCTCTCCGATGATGTGTGAGTAGTTTACCTCAGACCTTCGGGTCCATAGTTATTAGATAGATGGCTTCTTCTCTCTTTTTGGATCTCAATACAAAGTTCTCCACGATTCTCGTGGAGATCTATTTGATGTAATCTTCTTTTGCGATGTGTTTGTTGAGGCCGATGAATTATGGGTTTATGATCAAGTTTATCTATGAACAATATTTGAATCTTCTCTGAATTCTTTTATGTATGATTGGTTATCTTTGCAAGTCTCTTCGAATTATCAGTTTGGTTTGGCCTACTAGATTGACCTTTCTTGCAATGGGAGAAGTGCTTAGCTTTGGGTTCAATCTTGCGGTGTCCTTTCCCAGTGACAGCAGGGGTAGCAAGGCACGTATTGTATTGTTGCCATCGAGGATAACAAGATGGGTTTATATCATATTGCATGAGTTTAAACCTCTACATCATGTCATCTTGCTTAAAGCGTTACTCTGTTCTTATGAACTTAATACTCTAGATGCATGCTGGATAGCGGTCAATGTGTGGAGAAATAGTAGTAGATGCAGGCAGGAGTCGGTCTACTTGTCACGGACGTGATGCCTATATACATGATCATACCTAGATATTCTCATAACTATGCTCAATTCTATCAATTGCTCAACAGTAATTTGTTCACCCACCGTAATACTTATGCTCTTGAGAGAAGCCACTAGTGAAACCTATGGCCCCTGGGTCTATTTTCCATCATATTAATCTTCCAACACTTAGCTATTTTTATTGCCTTTTATTTTACTTCGCATGTTTATCATAAAAATACAAAAAATATTATCTTATCATATTTATCAGATCTCACGCCCGTAAGTGACCGTTGAGGGATTGACAGCGCCTTTATCGCATTGGTTGCGAGGTTCTTATTTGTTTGTGTAGGTGCGAGGGACTCGTGCGTGATCTCCTACTGGATTGATACCTTGGTTCTCAAAAACTGAGGGAAATACTTACGCTACTTTACTGCATCACCCTTTCTTCTTCAAGGGAAAACCCACGCAGTGCTCAAGAGGTAGCACCCGCCGCAGGACTCGCCTGCTTCCCGTGGACGGAGGGTCGACGGCAACGACCTCCTCCTCATCGGCCTCCTCCCCCGACGACTCGCCGACCACGTCTTCGACGAGAGGAGCCCTGGCGCCGGCGCTGCTGGCCTCCCCAGCAGCCTCCGCCCACTGGGTGAGCTCCTTCTCCTCTGCTTCCGCCCCGGCCTTGTCCTCCACGCCGCCGGCGTTGCCGGCCTCCTCTGCAAGCTTCGCCTCCGCCGCCCGGGCGGCGATGTAATCCAGCTCCACCTAGGTGGTGTCCTGGATGAGCCGCGGCTCATCGGTGACGTACCCATCGTGCAAGGAGTCGAAGAACTGCTGCACCTGGATGTCTTCCGGCTCGACCCAGCTCGGGTCAGGGCCATGCGTGTTGCAGAGCGTCATCATGGCGATGATGTCGGTCCAGCTCGAGTTGTTGCTCAGTGGGACCACTCCTGCGGGCAACCAGAATAAAGGCCCCTTGGCGACCTTGCCGGCCTTCGCGGCAGCCCTCGCAGCCCTGCCGGTCCGCTCGAGCTCGCCGTCGCGGCCCACGTCAAGCTGAAAGAGCCGCTGGAAAAAGTGAGCATGCCCCATCACCGTGAAGTTGTGGTCGAGGCCGGGGCGAAGCCTCATGATGTCGGCGGCATTCGTGAAGAGCCAGGCTGGCCGCCCCTTGTCGTGCAGCGGAGCGATGCGGCGGCGGATGAAGTCCGCCCCGATCATCTCGAGGGTGAGCCCAACCTCGGTGAGCCGAAGGATCCTGGTGGTGGCGACCGTGAGCTTCTCGTCGTCGGCGTCGACGTCGCTCCAATCGCTTCTGCAGACCGGCGGCACCCTGCGACCTCGCAGAACGTTGGCGGGTCTTTCTCCTTGATCCAGCACCACCGGCCCCGCCATTCTTCCCACCTCTCCTTCATGGCGCCCTCCGGGTACGCCCCCTTGGACCTTGGGATCCAGGTGATGCAACCAGAGATGGCGCCACCCGGTTGGATCCGAGGGGAGAAATAGTGGCCGAAGAGCCCTGTGTTGGGATGCACCCCAGCGAAGCCCTCGAGAGGTGCGTGAAAAGAGCCATGCACGCCACGGCGTTTGGAGTAAAATCCAACAGGTGGAAGACGTAGGTGTGCATGATGTCGCTGAAGAAATCGGAGAAGGGAGGACAGAGCCCGCAGGAAAAGTAGTCGACAAAGAAAGGGTACTGGTTTGGGGTGGCCTCGACGCAATTGGCAGGGATGACGTGCATAGCTGGATGCCCCGTCTTCTCTCCCCCCGTCTTCACCCCCCACAGGGGTTTGAAGGCCTCCCGGAGCTCGAACACGTCGACCGTCGAAGGGAAGTAGGCGAGCTGCGTCCTCTGCACCGCCAGCGCGCTCTCCGGCGGCTCCGCCGCTCTGGCGTCCTTGGCCACTCCCTTGCCCTTGGTGGATTTGGGCGCCATGGCGGCTAGGGGGAGCAAGAGACAGAAGGCGGCGGAGACGCAGCAGCGGCGAGCAAGAACGAAGCTTAGGGAGGAAGGAGAAGGGGGCAGCGGCTCTGAGATTCGAGAAGGCACAGGGGGGTAAAATGAGCAGCACGCCCGCGGTTATTCCCTTTTATGGGGAAGGCATGGGCCGCCTCTTTTCCCCATTAACCATGATGTGACGCATGCATGCGGGAACCGCCCCACGCATGCCACCCACATCACGCGCACCCCTCCACATCGCGCATTCAAGGCGGGTCGTGGGGAAGTGCAGCGGATCAAGGATTACCGCGGTAAAATCCGCCCCTCCTGCCCGCTCACCGTTCTGGGCTGGGCCCAACAACGTGTCACGCTTATGTGTGGCCCATGCCCGGGGGCTCCTGTCAGTGTACAAAAGTAGGGGCGCACCTTTGTACCCCTTTACTTGTGCACGGGCAGTCAGAGCCACGCGCCACGGCCACACGTAGCAGGACAAAGGAGGGAAGCCGGAGAGAAGCCGAAGCCCAACACAAGACGATCAAGGCAATGCCAAGGCCAAGAACACAAAGAAGCAGATGGACGGAGCAGTTTCCCCCGGCAAGACCCTTGCCGGGGGCAGCCTCAGCAGCCCCGGCAAGACCCTTTCCAGGGCAGCACGCCCAAACACCAACAGAGCGAGCCGCCCTTGAGCCACAGGTTCCACCCCAACCGGCTACGATTGGGCCAGGGCTCGGGAGGCACCTCTATGGTGGCATGCAGATCTTTGTCAAGACCATAGATATGTGAGATCAAGATGAGGACTAGAAGACAGCAACCCTCGGCAGGATCCTTGCCGAGGAAAGCCTCAAGACCCTCGGCAAGATCCTTGCCGGGGACGACTACGCATCGCGGCAAGACCATTGCCAGGCCACCCGGCAAGACCCTTGCCGAGGATGCCAGCAGGGCCACCGCCAGGGCCGCACCAGCCAAGCTTCTACCGCTGTTCACATGCAGCTGCCAGCCAACCAGCTAGGCTGGCACCTGCGTGGCAACATGCAGCTCCCAGACCAGATCAGCAAGCACATGTGGCGGCATGCAGATCTTCGTGAAGACCCTACCGCCGCGCCACCTCAGGTGCTTGCCTGCCTACATGGCGCCGCATGCATCGCTGGCCAGGGCGCGTGTCGAAGCGAGGGGGAGCGGCGACGGACGGGACGGGCCTCGCCCCCATCCCTGATAACGCTAGGGGACACCTAAGCAATGCATTAAATGCGTCTTGTCCTGTAATATGAGCGATAAGCTCGCAGTACTGTATGCCTTTCCACCTCCTGTGTGCCACTGTGGCAGCCCCTTTCAACTATAAAAGGAGGCCCATTGCGTACTGGAGGAGGATTCGGCTCTTGGGAACTACTCAACCACCGTAGCTAGTTCGATGGCTCAAGAACAGTCAATACATCCACCAAAGCAGGACTAGGGTTTTACGCATCCTCGCGGCCCCAACCTGGGTAAACGATCCTTCTGCTGACTGCTAATCCTGCTCTTCTCGCAACCCTTTTTTCAGTGATTCTTTTTTCTTATGTTTAATATTAGTGTGTTTTATCATTATATTCAATTTGGTAATGCTTAGGTTATTTAAAAAATGAAATGCCTTTGTAACAGTTGAGTATTCGTCTGAAACCGTGATATTCGAAAGAGATTGTTCATTTTGTACACAAAGTGCATCCAGTTTTTGCCGTAACCCTCTCTACTTTTTTGCACATGCTATGTGGGTGAAATTATGATACCATGCCAACTTTCAACCTTTTCGGAGTTCATTTGAAGTGTTTTTCAATTTCAGGGTCATTTAGCTGAAAAAATCAGTAAATGCATGAAAGAATTTGTTTGCACATAAAATTTCTTCGCCTTTCAAATGCCAAAACACATAACTACCCTAACTATTACAGAGATTCCCTCCTAGGTGTGAAACACAGAAGAAAGTGATGATAGTGAAGCCGATCACATCCCAGATCTTTGGGTGTGAAACTTTTTCTTCGCGTGTGTCCCTTTGCGCCGTAGCCATGGAAAATCTTCATCATTTAACTGGATGCTCGGGTCAATATTCACTGTAAATGGAGCAATTTCATCAAACTTTTCATAATCTTCTGACATGTCTGTCTTGTCATCCACTCCCATGATGTTTCTTTTCCCAGAAAGAACTATGTGGCGCTTTGGCTCATCGTATGATGCATTCCCTTCCTTATTTTTTCTTTTTCTCGGCTTGGTAGACATGTCCTTCACATAGAAAACCTATGCCACATCATTGTCTGCATACGCAAGATTGTTGAGATCCACTATTGTCATTCCGTACTGCGGGTCTTCCGTTACCCCACCTCGTGTCATATTGACCCATTTGCACTGAAACAAAGGGACCTTCAAACCACGTCCATAGTCAAGTTCCCATATGTCCTCTATGTAACCATAATATGTTTCCATTCCCGTCTTGGTTGTTGCATCAAAGCGGACACCACTATTTTGGTTGGTGCTCTTCTTATCTTGGGCGATCGTGTAAAATGTATTAACATTTATCTCGTACCCATTGAAAGTCATTATATTCGAAGATGGTAACTGGGACAGCGAGTATAGGTCATCTTCAATAGAGGCGTCATGCATGGTACGTGTCTGCAACCAGCCGGCGAAACTCCTCGTTTGTTCACGTGTAATCCAGTCATCAGACCGCTCCGGGTGTTTGGAGCGTAGAAAATTCTTGTGTTCGTCCATATACGAAGCCACCAAGGCGGAATTCTGTAGAACTGTGTAGTGTGCTTCAGTGAGAGAATGTACGTCCATACATATTATTTGATTCCCTCCTAGCGTGCCTTTTCCATCCAGTCTGCCCTTATGCCGCGATTGAGGAACACCAATCGGCTTAAGGTCAGGAATAAAGTCAAGACAAAACTCAATGACCTCCTCATTTTCATGGCCCTTCGACACGTTTCCTTCTGGCCTAGCACGGTTATGAACATATTTCTTTAAGACTCCTATGAACCTCTCAAAGGGGAACATATTGTGTAGAAATACATGACCCAAAACGTTAATCTCTTCGCGTAGGTGAACTAGGACGTGCGTCATGATGTTGAAGAAGGATGGTGGGAACACCAACTCAAAACCGACAAGACATTGCACCAAATCATTCTCTAACCTTGGTATGATTTCTGGATAGATTACCTTCTGAGAGATTGCATTGAGGAACGCACATAGCTTCACAATGGCTAATCGAATGTTATCTGGTAGAAGCCCCCTCAATGCAACCGGAAGCAGTTGCGTCATAATCACGTGGCAGTCATGATACTTTAGGTTCTGGAACTTTTTCTCTGCCATATTTATTATTCCCTTTATATTCGACGAGAAGCCAGATGGTACCTTAATACCGAGCAGGCATTCAAAGAAGATTTCCTTCTCTTCTTTGGTAAGAGCGTAGCTGGCATGACCCTGATGTATGCCGTCTTTTCCGTGCATACGTTGCTGGTCCTCCCGTGCTTCAGGTGTATCTTTTGTCTTCCCATACACGCCCAAGAAGCCAAGCAGGGTCACGCAAAGATTCTTCATCACGTGCATCACGTCGATTGCGGAGCGGACCTCTAGGTCTTTCCAATAGGGCAGGTCCCAAAATATAGATTTCTTCTTCCACATGGGTGTGCGTCCGTTAGCGTCATTCGGAACAGGTTGTCCACCAGGACCCTTTCCAAAGACTACCTTCAAATCCTTGACCATATCATGTACATCATCACCAGTACGGTGGCGAGGCTTTGTTCGGTGATCCGCCTCACCTTTCAAATGCTTGCCTTTCTTTCTTACAGGATTCCTTCTCGGAAGAAATCGACGATGTCCCAGGTACACATTCTTGCTACAATTATCCAAATATATATTGTCGGTATCATCCAAACAGTGTGTGCATGCGCGGTATCCCTTGTTTGTCTGTCCTGAAAGGTTACTGAGAGCAGGCCAATCATTGATGGTCACGAACAGCAACTCCTTTAGGTCAAATTCCTCTTGTGCGTGCTCATCCCACGCACGTACTCCTATTCCATTCCACAGTTGTATGAGTTCATCAACTAATGGCCTTAGGTACACATCAATGTCGTTGCCGGGTTGCTTAGGGCCTTGGATGAGCACTGGCATCATAATGAACTTCCGTTTCATGCAAAACCAAGGAGGAAGGTTATACAAACATAGAGTCACAGGCCAGGTGCTATGGTTGCTGCTCTGCTCCCCAAAAGGATTAATGCCATCTATGCTTAGACCAAACCATACGTTCCTTGCGTCACCTGCAAACTCCTCCCTGTACATTCTCTCGATTTTTCTCCACTGCGACCCGTTAGCGGGTACTCTCAACTTTCCGTCTTTCTTACGGTCTTCTCTGTGCCATCGCATCGCCTTGGCATACTCTTTGTTTTGGAACAAACGTTTCAACCGTGGTATTATAGGAGCATACCACATCACCTTGGCAGGAATCTTCTTCCTGGGGCGCTCACCCTCGACATCACCAGGGTCATCGCAGCGGATCTTATAGCGCAATGCACCGCATACCGAGCAAGCGTTCAAATCCTCTTACTCACCGCCGTAGAGGATGCAATCATTAGGGCATGCATGTATCTTCGGCACCTCAAACCCTAGAGGGCAGACAACCTTCTTTGCTTCGTACGTACTCTCGGCAATTCGTTGTCCTTTGGAAGCATATTCTTTATCATTACCAGCAACTTTCCAAATCCCTTGTCAGATACACCTTTCTCTGCCTTCCATTGCAGCAATTCCAGTGTGGTGCCCAACTTTTTCTTGTCAGCTTCGCAATTCGGGTACAACAATTTGTTGTGATCCTCTAACATGCGCTGCAACATCTTCTTCTCCAAATCACTTGTGCAGTTTATCTTTGCATCGGCAATGGCCCGACCTAGATCATCAGCGGGCTAATCTGATGCCTCCTCTTCAGCTTCTTCCCGCATTGTCGGCTCAGCTTCTTCCCCCATTGTTGTATCATCGTATTCAGGGAACCCATGGCCAGGATAGATGTCATAGTCCTCTTCTTGTTCATTGTCTTCCATCATAACCCCTATTTCTCCGTGCTTGGTCCAAACATTATAGTGGGGCATGAAACCAGACTCAAACAGGTGGACGTGAATGGTTCATGACTTAGAGTAATTGTGATCATTCTTACAGCCAGCACATGGACAAGGCATAAAACCATCCGCCCGCTTGTTTGCCTCAGCCGCAAACAGAAAAGTTTGCACGCCATTAATGAACTCGGGAGAGCATCGATCATCGTACATCCATTGTCGGCTCATCTTCATTACACAACACCGAAAAGACCAAATTAATACAAGTTCATACAACACTTCAATGCAAAAAACAAATAACTCTCTAGCTAAAGCATTTAAATGCAACAACAAATGCGATCAAGATCGCAACTAAGGTAACAATTGATCCAACAGCATAATGATACCAAGCCTCACAATCAATGGCATATTTTCTAATCTTTCTAATCTTCAAGCGCATTTTCTCCATCTTGATCTTGTGATCATCGACGATATCGGCAACATGCACACTAGTAGAAAAGAGGGCTTTGGTTCAGGCCGGGTCAGCCCATTAGTCCCGGTTCAGTCCAGAACCGGGACCAATGGGGGCACTGGTCCCGGTTCGTGAGGCCAGGGGCCTGCCGGGCCTCGTGGGGGCATTGGTCCCGGTTCGTCTGGCCCCTTTGGTCCCGGTTGGTGGGACGAACCGGGACCAATGGGCCTCGCTCCTGGCCCACCACCATTGGTCCCGGTTGGTGGCTTGAACCGGGACCACAGGCTGCCTTATAGTCCCGGTTCATGCCACGAACGGGGACCAATGAGGTGCCTATATATACCCCTCGCCCGCGAGCAGAGCACTCCAGTGCTCTGCTTTTCTCTGGCCGGCGAGGGGAGGATTTTGTAGTGCTCTAGCTCACCTCCTATGCACATGAGTTGTTCGATGAAATGCCCGAGCCACACTAGTTAAGCTTTCTCCTCTCGAAGCTCGACCTCAAAGCTCCATTTTCCTCGAGATTTGTCTAGGTTTAGCGGCCCGTCACGTCCCATTCCCGTCTTCACCGCCGTCGATCGCCTGCGCCAATCTCGTCGCCGGCACCACCGTGGTGAGCCTCTTGGTCTTATCTTCTTTCTGAAAGAAAAAAATTCTTAGTTTAGATAGATACTTGTCTAATTTTCTTACTATTTTATTGCTTGTTATTATATAGTGCGATGGTTTTGGTATCCGCCCCCGTCGGCCCACGTCCTGTCTATGATTCGGATGTGGTATATATTATCTTTATAACTACTGGTTCATTTATTGTTTATTGAAATTATGCCGACCAACGTGACATAGATTTTATTTATCTAGGAGGTATGTGAACCAGAAATTCCAACCGACCCTATTGTCGAGAGGTTAAATTTAGTTGAAGAAGAAAACAATTTCTAGAAGGAAAAAATAAAAAAAATTGAGGAGGAGAAGATGATATTGGAGTTGCATGTTGTGGATGTCGTCTATGATCACAAGATCAAGATGGATGCAATGCTCTTGAAGATTAGAAAGATTAGAAAATATGCCATTCATACCGAGGCTTGGTATCATTATGCCGTTGGATCAATTGTTACCTTGGTTGCGATTATGATCGCATTTGTTTTCGCATTGAAATGTTTTACATAGTTTCAATGTATGGTTTAATTAATTAGATGCTCTGGAGAGCTATATGTTGTTAGATGAGAACTATGTATGTACTTTGGTTTTAATGTGATGATGAACTTCTATTAATTTGGTCACTTAATTATCTATTCATGATGTTCTGTAATGGTTTTTGACACACTTAATTATATATAATGCACGCAGATGAACCGGCAATGGATGTATGTTGACAGACACACCTCCGAGTACATTAAGGGCGTGCATGATTTTCTCGAAGTGGCTAAGGCAAACAAGCAGAATGGTTTTATGTGTTGTCCATGCCCTAAATTAGGGAGTACGAAGTCTTAATCTGACCGGAAAATCCTTCACACCCACCTGCTTTACAAGGGTTTCATGCCACACTATAATGTTTGGACGAGGCATGGGGAAATAGTGGTTATGATGGAAGATGGCGAAGAAGAAGAGGACGATGACAACTATGTGCCCCCTGAATACGGTGATGCTGCAATGGGGGAAGCTGCTGAAGATCAAGAGGAACCAGACGATGTGCCCAATGATGCTGCAACGGGGGAAGCTGCTGAAGATCAAGAGGAACTAGTGCCCGATGATGATGATCTCCGCCGGGTCATTGTCGATGCAAGGACGCAATGCGAAAGTCAAAAGGAGAAGCTGAAGTTCGATCGCATGTTAGAGGATCACAAAAAAGAGTTGTACCCCAATTGCGAAGATGGCAACACAAAGCTCGGTACCGTACTGGAATTGCTGCAGTGGAAGGCAGAGAATGTTGTGCCTGACAAAGGATTTGAGAAGCTATTGAAAATATTGAAGAAGAAGCTTCCAAAGGATAACGAATTGCCCGACAGTACATACGCAACAAAGAAGGTCGTATGCCCTCTAGGATTGGAGGTGCAGAAGATACATGCATGCCCTGATGACTGCATCCTCTACCGCGGTGCGTACAAGGATCTGAATGCATGCCCGGTATGCGGTGCATTGCGGTATAAGATCAGACGAGATGACCCTAGTGATGTTGACGGCGAGCCCCCCAGGAAGAGGGTTCCTGCTAAGGTGATGTGGTATGCTCCTATAATACCACGGTTGAAACATCTGTTCAGAAACGAAGAGCATGCCAAGTTGATGCGATGGCACAGTGAGGACCGTAAGAAAGACGGGAAGTTGAGAGCACCCGCTGACGGGTCGCGGTGGAGAAAAATCGAGAGAAGGTACTGGGGTGAGTTTGCAGCTGACCCAAGGAACGTATGGTTTGGTTTAAGCGCGGATGGCATTAATCCTTTTGGGGAGCAGAGCAGCAATCACAGCACCTGGCCCATGACTCTATGTATGTATAACCTTCCTCCTTGGATGTGCATGAAGCGGAAGTTCATATGATGCCAGTTCTCATCCAAGGCCCTAAGCAACCCGGCAACGACATTGATGTGTACCTAAAGCCATTAGTTGAAGAACTTTTACAGCTATGGAATGGAAACGGTGTACGTACGTGGGGTGAGCACAAACAGGAGGAATTTTAACCTGCACGCGTTGCTGTTTGTAACCATCAACGATTGGCCCGCTCTCAGTAACCTTTCAGGACAGACAAACAAGGGATACCACGCATGCACGCACTGTTTAGATGACACTAAGAGTATATACCTGGACAAATGCAGGAAGAATGTGTACCTGGGCCATCGTCGATTTCTTCCGACCAACCATCAATGTCGAAAGAAAGGCAAGCATTTCAAAGGCGAGGCAGATCACCGGAAGAAGCCCGCCATGCGTACCGGTGATCACGTACTTGCTATGGTCAATGATTTACACGTAATCTTTGGAAAGGGTCCCGGCGGACTAGCTGTTCCGAATGACGCTGAGGGACACGCACCCATGTGGAAGAAGAAATCTATATTTTGGGACCTACCCTACTGGAAAGACCTAGAGGTCCGCTCTTCAATCGACGTGATGCACGTGACGAAGAACCTTTGCGCGAACCTGCTAGGCTTCTTGAGCGTGTATGGGAAGACAAAAGATACACCTGAGGCACGGGAGGACCTGCAATGTTTGCACGAAAAAGAGGCATGCCTCCAGAGAATTATGAAGGTCCTGCCAGCTACGCTCTTACTAAAGAAGAGAAAGAAATCTTCTTTGAATGCCTGCTCAGTATGAAGGTCCCGACTGGCTTCTCGTCGAATATAAAGGGAATAATAAATATGCCAGAGAAAAAGTTCCAGAACCTAAAGTCTCATGACTGCCACGTGATTATGACGCAACTGCTTCCGGTTGCATTGAGGGGGCTTCTACCGGAAAACGTCCGATTAGCCATTGTGAAGCTATGTGCATTCCTCAATGCAATCTCTCAGAAGGTGATCGATCCAGAAATCATACCAAGGCTAAGGAGTGATGTGGCGCAATGTCTTGTCAGTTTCGAGCTGGTGTTCCCACCATCCTTCTTCAATATCATGACGCATGTCCTAGTTCATCTAGTCGACGAGATTGTCATTCTGGGGCCCGTATTTCTACACAATATGTTCCCCTTTGAGAGGTTCATGGGAGTCCTAAAGAAATATGTCCATAACCACGCTAGGCCAGAAGGAAGCATCTCCATGGGCCATCAAACAGAGGATGTCATTGGGTTTTGTGTTGACTTCATTCCTGGCCTTAAGAAGATAGGTCTCCCTAAATCGCGGTATGAGGGGAGACTGACTGGAAAAGGCACGCCAGGAGCGGACTCAATAATATGCAGGGACGAGCATTCTTGGTCTCAAGCACACTACACAGTTCTACAGAACTCTACCTTGGTGACCCCGTATGTCGATGAACACAAGAACAGTCTGCGCTCCAAACACCCGGAGCAGTGTGACGACTGGATTACATCTGAACACATCAGGACTTTCAGCAGTTGGTTGGAAACACGTCTCACAGGTGACACCACTGTTTGTGATGAGTTGTACTCGTTGTCCAGGGGACCATCTTCGACTGTATTGACTTACAAAGGATACGAGATAAATGGGAATACATTTTACACGATCGCCCAAGATCAAAAGAGCACCAACCAAAACAGCGGTGTCCGCTTTGATGCAGCAACCGAGAGGGGAAAGGACACATATTATGGTTACATAATGGACATATGGGAACTTGACTACGGACATGATTTTAAGGTCCCTTTGTTTAAGTGCAAATGGGTCAATCTGTCAGGAGGCAGGGTACAGGTTGACCCACAGTATGGAATGACAACAGTGGATCTGAACAATCTTGGGTACACTGACGAACCGTTCGTCCTAGCCAATGATGTGGCACAGGTTATCTATGTGAAGGACATGTCTACCAGACCGAGAAAAAGAAAAGATAAGGAAGCGAATACATCATACAATGAGCCAAAGCGCCACATAGTTCTTTCAGGAAAAAGGGACATTGTGGGAGTGCAGGGCAAGACAGACATGTCTGAAGATTATGAAAAGTTTCATGAAATTCCTCCCTTCAAAGTCAAGGCTGACCCAAGCATCCTGATAAACGATGAAGATTATCCATGGTTACGGTGCAATAAGCAAATGACACAAGCGCAGAAAAAGTGAATACTTTCTCTCGCAACTATTATGATGATACCATGCCAACTTTGTAACACACGAGTATGATACCATTGTCCGTTTTGTACACAAAGTGCATCCAGTTTTTTCCATAACCCTCTCAACTTTCTTGCACATGCTATGTGGATGAAATGATGATACCATGCCAACTTTCAACCTTTTCAGAGTTCATTTGAAATGCTTTTCAATTTCAGGGTCTTATAGCTCAAAATAATCAATAAATGCATGAAAAATAACAAATGAAGTCGGAAGGGGTTGAAAATTGATGATGTGGCTTTGAATGGTGCATTTTGAACATACAAAAAGTCAGGAGTTCAAATAAGTTTTGAAAAATGAAATCCCTTTGTAATAGACGAGTTTCCGTATGAAATCCTGATACTTCGAAATGATGATACCGTGCCAACTTTCAACCTTTTCAGAGTTCATTTGAAATGCTTTTCAATTTTAGGGTCTTATAGCCTAAAATAATCAGTAAATGCATGAAAAATGGTGCATGAAAAATAACAAATAAAATAAATAAGTAATTAGAAACAAAATAATATAAACTTTAATAAAAATATATAAGTAGAAACGAAATAAAATAAACTTTAATAACATAAATAAAATTTATGAAACTAAAATTATCAAAGTATTTTCTGTTCAAAACATTATAAGCAACCTCTAGTATTATTGAAACTAAAACTGTATAATATTGATGCAACTAAAATTATCGAAGTATTTTCTGTTCAAAATCATTGAAAGAAAAAAAAAATTCATAAACAACTTTTTTGTTAGAAACTTTAATAGCAAAAAGAATTATCACAAAATAAATAAATAAGTAATTAGAAACAAAATAAAATAAATAAATTTTTTGTTGTAAGTAGAAACAAAACAAAATAAATAAAGCAAAACAAACAAAAAAGCAGGCAAAAAATAAAAATTATGCCACCTACTGGGCCACCACGGCCTGAATACGACTAGAAACCCATCCATGGGCCAGGATTCAGGCCCGCAGAAGGCCCAGTAGGCCCACAGGCATGTAGAGAGAGGTTAGGCCCGTAAGCCTGCTTTAGAGATGAGCTCGACAGCTCAGGCGCACCGCACCTTATAAACAGGTGCGGCTCTCTCTCAGCTAGCGAGGTGGGACTAAACTCCCACCACCACGCCGCTGTGCAAGGCTTTCCGTCCCGGTTGGTGGCACCAACCGGGACTAAAGGTGGGGCATTGGTCCCGGTTGGTGGCAACCGGGACCAATGCCCCACCTTTAGTCCCGGTTGGTGCCACCAACCGGGACCAAAAGCCGCCGCTTCCTGCCCTTTGGGCTGCTGAAAAGAGGCCTTTGGTCCCGGTTGGTGGCACCAACCGGGACTAAAGGTAGCATTGGTCCCGGTTGGTGCCACCAACTGGTACCAATGCTCTTTTTATATAAGCTGGACTTGTGAAATTTCACAACTTCACCGTCAGTTCGTGCCCGACGCCGCAGCGCTGCTCCTCGTCGCCGTCGCTGTCATCGCCCCTGCCTCCGACGCCGTCGCCGCGCCGCCCTGCCTCCGACGCCGTCGCCGCGCCGCCCCTGTCCCCGACAACGCCGTCGCCGCGGCGGCCCCTGCCCCACGCCCGAGCCCCTTCCCGCGGCCTGCCCCCGCGCGCCGGCGCCCTCGCCTCCCCCGCCATCGCCATCGCCAGACGCCCCCGCTGTGAGCCGCCGCGCCGGTCCGGCTCTATTTATATTTTGTATTAGATTATTTTTTGTTCATATATATATAATGTATATTTGTATGTATGTGGCTATATGTAAGTTCAGAGCATGTTTTTTATTAGATTAATTTCTTATTAGATTTATTACATTAATTTTTTTGTTCACAACATGTTTTTGTTCATATATGTATTTTTTTGTTCATACGTGTATTAATGTTTTTGTTGTATATATGTAATTTTTTTCAATGTATATATGTATGTGGTAGCTATATATGCATGATGAGGGGGGTGGGGGTCGATATACCCCCTCCCCGATAACATTTTTTAGAAAAGTTTTATATATCTAGCTAGGAAGAAAGGAAGAAGGAATGAACTAAGAAGAGGATTAAGAAGAAAAATAAGAGGAGAAGAAGAAGGAATAGAGGAGAAGAGGAAAAAATAGAGTCTATTTTTTCTTCTTCTCCTCTATTCCTTCTTCTTCTCCTTTTTTTTTTCTTGTTCTCCACTTTTTTTATCGGGAACTCCATTCCAAAATAACTTCGACATGATGGGCGGTCGATATATATACCCCCTCTCGACCGTGATAACTTATACCACGGGAGCACCCCCCCCCCCGGCCCTCTCGCTCGACCAAAACTCGCGAGGACACCCAAACCCTAGGAAAAACGATGTCGTTCTCCTACCCCCTCCCGCCGCGCCCCTACCCTTGAAGCGTTGCTGAGGCCACCCCAAACCCGGAATAAGCTAGGTCTACGTTTTCACTAATATATCCACCTGCTGTCAAGTTTGTGTAATAATTGCCATGTTGTAATATTTGCAGAAACAATGGAGCACGGACGAGACGAGGAAGCAGAAGAGGTGTTGGGGGACATAATCTTAGCCGGAGGTGATATCTTGTCGTATCTTAACGACAATGATGGTCTGGAAGAACAGGGTGAAGAAGCAGGCTACGGTGATCGAACAGTGGAGGAGGAGAGACATGATTATGATGGCTCCGGTGACCCAATGCTGGTGCAAGAAGGAGCCCGTGGTGACGGCTCCCGTGACCGAACAGAGTCCGCCCAGGTAAATATATTAGTTAAGCCTGTGCTGACTAGCTAATTGATGCATTCATTGTTTTGGTATGTACACAAATTAATTAACTCTCGTCTTTCTTTTTTTGTAGCCCTCCGGATCGAGCACAACTTCGGTAAATAGACGAGGCCCGAAGAGAAAGTTGCGCTCGGATGAAAGGTTTGAGCTCACAGCAATCGCGCGCGACGGCCAACCGATTGAACCCATCCGGACAAAGGTAGCATTTGCTGCTCAGTGCGGGGTTCTTGTTAGGGAGAAGATCCCAATCAGCATCCACCAATGGTATAAGCCTAAGAAGGAAGACCCTGAGGTGTCTTATGTCAATGATATGCAGAAAGATGATCTTTGGATTGAGCTGAAGGCAAATTTCACCCTACCGCCAGAGGAGGATCCGGAGAAGCCAGTTAAAGAGCAATTAATCACGTCTCATGCTCTTAAGAAGATGGCAGACCTATTCAGGAGGTGGAAGAATGAGCTGAAAACGTTTGTCGACAAAGAAGAGACACCAGAATTCATCGGCCGATATTAGAAGATCAGAGATCACTGGCCCGCATTTGTGGCCCACAAGACATCGGAAAAGAGTAAGAAGATGTTAGTGACAAACAAGAAGAATGCTGCGAAGAAGAAGCTTCACCATCGCACGGGGTCAGGTGGCTACCTCAAAGCCCGGCCTAAGTGGGCCAAGGCTGAGAATGATCTGCTTGATAAAGGGATCGAACCACAGACAATGAACTGGCCAGACCGTTGCCGGACTTGGTTCTTCGGGGCTGGCGGAAAATTGGACCCTGTATCAGGGAGGTGCGTTTGGACGGACGAGCTTTTGAGAATACCACTCAAGAAGCTTCAGCACTATATCGATGTAGCGTAGCAAGGGACGTTCGTTCCAGACAGAGAGAACGACGAGCTCACAATGGCCCTCGGGAATCCTGAGCACCTGGACGGACACGCGGCACGCCAGGGTCCGTTCCGTGGAAGGCTGGTTTTCCGGACGCAGGCGGTTACAAAAGCCAGGAGAGGAGGAAAAAAGTGGAGCAGACCCAAATTCAGAAGCTGCACGAAAGTGTTCAAGCGCTAGAGGAACGAGACGGCAATCAACCATCTCAGCGGAGAAGCAGCGTGGCTTCCACCGAGCTGCTTCAGCCAAAGCATGTCTTGACGGCTCCTGCTAGCTACCCCGTGGATGCTATCACGGAGTTTCAACATTGCCACCTTATGACGCAATGGCAGAACTTCAAAGTCAAGGCGGCTGTTGGCTCTGTTTTACCTCCTGAACCCGGCGCAACCTACCACTGTCGGCCAATTCCAGAAGGATATGCTAGGGTGATGGTGGATGAAATAACGGAGGGATTTGAGGACCTCCAGCTTGACCACCCTACCGGTGAAGGGGAGACTCGGCTGGGTTCTGCTCTGAAGACTCCATGCCTATGGTGTAAGGAGCTCATCAACCTTCCGAACTGGACGCCTCCGGCGAGTAAGGGCACTACGCCTCCTCCGCCGGCGAGTGATCAGGGCACTCAGCCTCCTTCTCCAGCGCGTGGCGGCACTCCGCCTCCTCCTCCGGCGAGTGATCAGGGCACTCAGCCTCCTTCTCCGGCGCGTGGCGGCACTCCGCCTCCTTCTCCGCCTGCGCCGGCGCGCCAGAGCAGCCAGCCTCCTCCTTCTCCGCCTCGTCAGCAAGGGCGGAAGAGACCCGCCGCCGCTCAGGCTGCTCCGGCGCGTCGTAGTCCTTCTCCTCCGCCTCGTAAGCAAGGAAAGAAGACAGCCGCAGCCGCTCCGTCTGCTCTGCCGGCGTCTAGCAGTACATCCAGAGGCGGGAGGCAATACAGATTCGGTCCTTCTCTGAAGACTCCAGAGAAGTTACCATACGAGAGGACCGAGGAGGAAACCCCGAAGATCGTGCGAGCCGAAGTGAGGAACTTCTTTGAAGGGGTGAAAGCAAATAAACATCCACCTCCGGAGGAGAAGGTAGATCCGGTGAAAGCGAAGCGCACTCTGGCTGCCCTGACAAAACCACCAAAGTCTCCGCCGGAAGGCAACTATGAGCGCATTATTGCAAAGACATTTGCCGAAGCGGAGCGGTCGGGAAGTACTGTGAGTGATCAAAGGTTAAAAGAACGATGAGCTGGGAAAAAATTGCCCAGCTCGGCGAACAAGCGAACCAATCGTGCCCCCCGCTCAAGGTGTGTAGCGACATCGTCGCTAATGATCCGAGGATGGTGCCCGGTTATAGCAATCTTGGAGATTACCTGCCCGACGATGTACATTATGATATCTTGGAGGTGGACGAACACAAATACCATTACGGGAAGCCTCTCATCAAAGATGAAAGATCTCTAACAACGATGACGCGAAGATTACATGATTGGTACATGAAAACCTGCAGAGAGTCTGGGGGGAGGAATACTTTGACGCTGAGAGTTAAACCGGAGCATGACCTCGTTGGAATTGAACTGTTGAAAGTTCCATTTGAGGAGTTCTTCCAGTTTTTCAATCAAAAGGCCCTCGCTAAATCAACGATCACTTGCTACTGTCATTAAGTCTCTCTATATAGGTCAGCTCTTTCATTGCATGTATTTATAATTATCCTCACTATATTATGCAGATTGAAGATCGCCGAATTGAAGAAAAGACAAATCGGTGATATTGGGTTCATTAACACAAATCTCATAGATGCAACTAAGGTTAAATATCATGCCGAAAATACCGAGGCCAGCTTGCTACGATCGTTGGTAATAAATGAAAACAAAGATATAATACTCTTTTCTTACAACTTCAAGTGAGTGTTACTATCATGTGCATATTCGGTTTCCCTTATTACTTCAGATTATAGTAATGTAATTGATGACTTATGCATGCATGCGCAGCTTCCACTATATTCTCCTAGAGATTAAGCTTGAGCAGGGAGTAGTAACCGTCTTAGACTCGAGACGAAAAGATCCCCAGGACTATGCGGACATGACTCAAATGCTCGAGAAGTATGTTAAATCGATCATTATCCACCATATCAGCAACTTTGTTCATTTCCTGATATCAAGTAATTGTTTTCTTTGTCTGGCCGGGTTTGGAGAAAATTCACCAAAAAAGCTCCGGGACTGCCGAAGAAGCTGCAATTTAAACACCCAAAAGTAAGTACTATAGTAGCATGTTCCGCGCATCTCCTAGTGATTCAAGCGCTAGTTTCATCAATACCATTTAGCATGCTTGCTTATCAGTTTGATTGACCTCTGTTTCTTGTAAAGTGGTTGTGGTTGGAACCCGGGCATAATTACTGTGGATACTATGTTTGCGAGTCCATCCGCTACACGACCTGTGAGCGGGGCTACACTGATGAACAATATGAAGTGCGTAAGCAATAATATTCACAATTTTATTTTATTACCATCATTTGTGTTGAGTTTTATTTATTCAAATATATATGTGTATTGACCCCCTTCTTCAAATTAAATCTTTCGGATGCGGGATGAACTCCTAGCACCAGATCGTATGCGAGCAATTCAAGAGGAATTGGCGGCATTCTTCCTTGACCACGTGATCGCTGAAAACAGAGAATACTATGTGGACCCTGTGTTCTTACAATTTAATTAGGAGATTATATTGTAAGAGATAATTATTGTATATATGTAGCCGGTAGTGTCGGATAGATATACGAGAACTTGTTGTTCGACCAATCTCTCGGAGAAGGAGAGGTGGTCCATATCACTTCTCTTTGTATGCATATGTTCATGACGATCTTTTGTTTCCTTCATTTGATTACTAGCTAGCGTGTCTAGTCCTATCCATACGTATATAGTACGTAGCGTCGACCAAGCACGGAGATAAGAGAGGACACTTCTCTCTATTAATTAGCTAGCTAACACAATATATGAAACACCTAAATTAATCCCCCAAAACCCCCAACCCCCCCCCCCCCCTCAAAAAAAACAAAAATCCCAGCCCTTGAAATGCTGATGCGTGGATGCCTATTGGTCCCGGTTAGTGCCACCAACCGGGACCAAAGGCTCTCCTGCCTGGGTTCGCCGCACCGGCCACGTGGAGGCCCATATGTCCCGGTTCGTGTAAGAACCGAGACTAAAGGGTTAGGGCATTAGTAACGACCCTTTAGTCCCGGTTCAAAAACCGGGACAAAAGGCCCTTACCAACCGGGACAATAGGCCCTTTTTCTACTAGTGGCAACTCCAATTCCATCTTCTCCCCCTCAATTCTTTTCAATTTTTCTTTCAAATACTTGTCTTCACTTTCAACTAAATTTAACCTCTCGACAATAGGGTCGGTTGGAATTTCCGGTTCACATACCTCCTAGATAAAAATATCTATGTCAACTTGATGGGCATAATTTGTCATAAACACGAAATGCAACAAATAGTTTTAAAAGAGAATATACCACATCCGAATCATAACACGGACGAGGGCCGACGGGGACAGATATCAAAACCATGACACTATGTATAACAATCTACGTACGGGTAAGATAATTATACGAGCAACTACATATCCAAATCACACAAACATGAATTTTTTATATAAAAAAGATAAGAACAATAGGCTCACCACAAGGTGGTGCCGGCAACGGGCCGGTGCGGGCGATCCACGGTGGTTACGACGGAGATTTAGAAGGCACTAAGTAACCACACCTACATATGCAAACTAAGTGTTATTTTGACCTCAAATTGCATATAAATCAAAAACTACCACATATAATTCCTCCCAAATTACTAAAACCCACAATTAGTCACTATATAAACCAATGCAACAGCTAATCTAGCAATGAGAGATGAAAGGACAAAGTTGCTAACCTTTCTGATCATTTGAATGGATGGGGGCCTGCATATCTTGACAAATTTTGGGCAAATTTTTTGATGACCTCGAGAGGAAGAATGGAAGAACAGAGGAGAGGGAGAGGGGAAACGGGGAAGAACAGAGTGCGGGTGGACGAAGGGTTTATATAGGACGACCATTAGTCGAAGGGTTTATATAGAACGACCATTAGTACCGGTTCGTTCCTCGAACCGGTACTAAAGGTGCTGGAGGGGCCCCAGTCTGACAACATCCTGCCACCACTCTCTTTAGTACTGGCTCGTGACACGAACTGGTGCTAAAAGTTCGGCACGAACCGGTACTAATGAGGGACGCCCGCCTAGCCGTTGGAACCGGCACTAATGGTCACATTAGTGCCGGCTCAAATTCAAACCGGGACTAATGAGCTGAACATTTGACCCGTTTTCTACTAGTGCATGCACTGTGCACAACTCCGTATTCCTTGTAAGATGCTTTCACCTATTCACTAATGTACATGCAGTCTGACATCCATTGCTAATTTTGCTATAGGAAAATTCAGTAGCACACGAAGCAATCTTAAATTGTATGTGGTATTGTTCTTAAGCACACCCGAAAATGATGTGTACTGTACTGAATTTTTTATGATTGTTCTTCGGGAAAAACGCATATTTTTTCTGAAGCTACTAAATTTGGCATGTACTAATTTTTTGCTGTTTTATTCTCAAAATACAGTTCTCCTTCAAACTATTTTTTTTTCATCTACTGAATGTGCTTCTGAAAGAGGATCTCAACAGAGTAACTGTGAGGAGGAGAGAGCAGCCATAGAGAAGTTAAGAACAACACACATCCTTCAGATTAACTCCTATTCCTGAACCAATATGTTTTTTTACTATTCACCAACATGCTTTTGATGATTGAATTAGCTAAAACAAGTATATATTTATTTTCATTTAGGACTTTTACATACCTCCTAGCCAAGCAAGCCTACCATCACTGGGTTCGGGAAGTCATTGTGCAAGACACGTTAAAATTGATTTTGATGCAAGTGTATGGCCATTTTTTTGTTATTTGCTAGAGGATATTTTCTACCCCAACTTCAACGTCATTAATAACATGTCAATTTAAACAGCTGAGAATTTTTCATCTGTAGTTCATGTATCATTCTGGAGGCATTTTATAAAATATGTTTCCATGTGAAACTTTTATCTTACTGGAGGCATTTTAGAAAACAAGTTTCCATGCCATCCATTAGAAGGTGCTTGCTTACAGAAGAAGAACAATAGCATCGCTAGCATATGGACACCACTTTTTGTAAAATAAAATAAGACACTCTGAACAACTGTGTGTAAATATATGCCATATAACTGTATGATTTTGGCATGCAAATAATTTTTCCATATGTATTGCCCATTTCGCACACGATCCGATAGACTGGACGTGTTCGCCGTACAAATATGCAGAAGGATAATATCACTTTTGGGGACTTGATTTTGTGAATCGATATGTTATCTTGACCAAATATACTACTTGTACAATGGTGCAATATGTATAGACTTGTCACCACTTTTATTGGATTGATATATCATACTGTACGTACAATGTTTCAATACATATGTACTAACTGAATTTTTTTCTTCACCTACAAAACTATATGGAATCTTTCTCTATATTTTCATGTTGATATATGATTTACGTGTCCATACTGCTGGGCTGTTCGAGCTAACACTGGAAGGCCTTACAGTGCATCAGGGCCATCGAATAAGTTTTTAGGATTGTCCCTACAAATATTATATCCAGACAAGATGCTTGCAGGACCACCAAGCTGAATCTTCTAGGTAATTGCATTGAGTTGTCCCACGAGTAGCAGCATAATCAACCGGTCGGTGCCCACAAACATCCCAGATTTGCATTCAATTGAGATAAGGTTTATTCATGCATGTTTTTTCTATTTTATTTCTCTTCACTGGTTTGCTTGGTTGATTTTCACCTTCATGTTGTTCGTTTCATGAAAAGAATCAGAAGAAGGGAAGGAAAGAGAGAGGAAGCATAATCTTGGGAGTAAGGGAGATGCTGATAGGTACTTCCCAACTTCCATTCATTTCAGCTTGCATTTGGATATGAAGCGGTGGCGTAGTTGCGATGATAGTCATGTTTCTGTCATCAATGAGAAAAATGAGAAGAGTTAGAGCTGGATGGAGAATCAAACAATGGAGTCGAATCATGCATAGAATATTAAGCCAATTTTATAGGAATATGCCTGTTTTCAGTTTTTCGATGTATAGTGCAAATTTTGTAAGTCAGTTGAAATACTAATACAGTAAGAGTTCGTTATTGATGTTTGCTGTTGCGTGAATATATTCCCATAAAACGATCTGTTGGAATATATTTGAATGGTGTCATCTTTGAATAAGATCTCTATAAGTCTGTAGTAGCAGAATTTCTTATTTTCTTAAAATCTGGAAATTAAAGAATTATATGTGTAAAACTGTATGTGCAAGGAGTAATTCAATGATTTTGCCTAGCTCAGATAAAATTGTGCACAAAGATTATAAGTTGCCTGAGCATGAAATATGTTTTTGCACTATTTGCGTTGATATGTTTTTGCACTATTTGCGTTGAATTGTGTTTCCTTCAACAATTTCAAATAAAAGATATATGTTATTTTTATCAGATTTATACCGACATGAAAATTTAAGAAGGATCAATCTTATTTACATACGTGCATTTGCACGTGCACAATTACTAGTTAGTTCAATAAAGAGAAGATTCTAGAACTATCATATCATGATACCTTACGATAAGAAATGTTTTACTACAATCTGTCATCGGAAACAAGAAGTAAGTCCATCTAGAAAAACTAATCTATAATATAATATGCATTTTATGGAATTTGTATAGTACACATCATACTAGTATATGTTACTCTCCACTTGGAGCAGTCAATGTCCGGAGTACCGTGGTCACGCGACCAAGACGTGCATTAGTTATCCATATCAAGAACAAAGATGTTCGTTACTTTTGCTCACACACACACACAAAAACAGGCAAACCAACCAGTGGTTGCATGGTTAGGATGTCAGTGGTATCCTCAGCTCAGTAGGGTTCAAGTCCTAGACTAACTCTGGTGCTCTTATTTTTTTGTATTTATTTTAGGCTTCCGGCAATGTGTGTTCACTGAGAGTTGACGTTCTCGTCAACTACGAAGGGGTTTGTCGCGACTCCGTCAATCTCAAGATGATGTGTCAGCCCAGTCTCTAAGAGGTGCTCATAGAGACAGGGTGTACGTGTTTGCGTTCATAGCGATGAGTGCATGTGCGTATGTATGAGCGTGTGTGTCTGTGCTGTGTTCAACAAAAATCATACGTGGAAAAGATAACCAGTCCTCAACAATAATTAACCCTTAATTAATATGCTTTAATTCTAGATCTTTCACCAGGGGCAAACCCTAGTACCCAGACCCCACCCCCTTCCTTGAACCTCCCTCCCCTCACCACAGCCTCGGCGTCTTGGCGGGCAAAGCCCGATAAGTTTAGGCGGCACCGGTGTCTCTTCCTTTGCCTGCTCGGCGCTGGATGTCACATGCCATTAGGGTCAGGCGGAGGGTGATAGCGAGGCGTAGGCTGCAGGCGCTGGCCAAAAGTGGCTGTTGTGGGTGGGAGTGCATGCCCTGCTCTTGGCGGAGGCGGACCAAGGCGCGGCTCAGATCTACCGCGACGGGGGTTCGATTGGCCTTGAGCTCTATGGTGGTGGGGCTCCGGCTTGTTGCAGGGGGTTGCTGGTTGTGGTGGTCGCCCACTACTGCGGCGCTCTCTGGTGGTGGCAGGCCTGCCGGCCTCCGGCCATATCGGCCCTTGGTTAGTGTCCAGTGACGACAAGAGCCGTGAGCTATGGTTGAAGTGGATTGTTGACCTCGGTTGTGCCCTCTGATGGTGGTTGACGACGGGGTGGTGGTGCCTAGGTGCGCATCCGTGGGGGTTGTGCCCTCCTGGAGATTAAGCTTGAGCAGGGAGTAGTAACCGTCTTAGACTCGAGACGAATAGATCCCGAGGACTATGCGGACATGACTCAAATGCTCCAGAAGTAAGTTCAGTCGATCATTATTGCACCATATCGGCAGGGTATGGAAAGAGTTCACCGCAATTTCTCCGGGACTGCGGACCGAGCTGTGATTTGAACACCCGAAAGTAAGTACTACTACCTAGTTCCGCGCATCTCCCATTGATTCTAGCTAGTTTCATCAATACCATTTAGCATGCTTGCTTACCAGTTTGATTGACCTCTATTTCTCATAAAGTGCTTGTGGCAGGAGTGCGGGAATGATTTCTGTGGATACTACGTTTGCGAGTTCATCTACAACACGACGACCTCTAATAAGCGGGGCTACTCTGAAAAATAATTGCGTAAGCAAAAATATTCACAATTTTATGTTATTACCATCATTTGTGTTGAGTTTCATTCATACACATGTATTGACCCTCTTCTTCAATTTAGATCGCGGGATGAATTCCTACCACAAGATCGCTTACGAGCAATTCAAGAGGAATTGGCGGGATTCTTTCTTGACCACGTCATCAATCCAGCCGGAGAATACCATGTGAAACTTGACTTCAGATGTTAGGGATTTTAAGAGATCTTATATTGTATATATGTAGCTAGTAGCGTCGGGTAGATATACGAAAACTTGTTGTTCGACCAATCTCTCGGAGAAGGAGAGGTCGATCACTTCTCTATGTATATGTTCATGACGATCTTTTGTATTTAATGGTTTCCTTCATTTTCTTATTAGCTGGCGTGTCGAGTCCTCTCTATACGTGTAGTACGTAGCGTCGACGAAGCACAGAGATAAGAGAGGTCACTTCTCTCTAGCTATTAGCTAGATAACACAATATATGAAACTCCCAAATTAAGCGTCCAAAACCCCCAACCCCCCTCCCCCCTCCCCTTTCAAAAAAACAAAAAACCCAGCTCCTGATCTGCTGACGCGTGGATGCTTTTTGGTCCCGGTTGGTGTTACCAACCGGGACTAAAGGCCCTCCTGCCTGGGCTCGCCGCAGCGGCCACGTGGAGCCCCACCTGTCCCGGTTCATAAGCGAACCGGGACTAAAGGTGTTGGGCTTTAGTCCCAACCCTTTTGTCTCGGTTCTAGAACTGGGACAAATGGGCCTTTTTCTACTGTGTATGCCCCCCGGGTCTATTTTTATCATACTATTTTCAGATCTATAAAACCAAAAACACCAAAATACCTTGCTGCAATTTATTTATCTTTACTTTATTTTGCATTTTTACTTATCTTTTATACCTATCTCTATCAGATCTCATCCTTGCAAGTGACCGTGAAGGGATTGCCAACCCCTTTTTCGCGTTGGGTGCAAGTATTTGTTTGTTTGTGCAGGTGCATTTATTGGGGACTTGTGTGTTCCTCCTACTAGATGGATACGTTCACTACTAGGGAAAACCCTAGCAGTAGCACATGTTTAAAGCCTATCAGTAGCGCAGGGTGCAGCACTACTAGTAAGGCGCTACAGCTAAAGGTTAGCAGTAGCGTCGGTTGGACCACGCAAGTGCTATATCGACTTAGTAGCAGTGCTTTGTACTATCAACGCTACTGGTAATTAGTAGTAGCGCTTCTCCTAGCACGCGCTACTACTATTATTCCGTATTTCTTTTTTATTTCATGTTGTATTCATACACCTTTATACAAGTTTTCATACCGCATCAATTTAGAGAATGATTTTACATCATAACGAGTTATTACATCACTGGGAGAAAGAACCGTGGACTAGTTTCAAGTGGATGAACATCCACTTGAAACTAATCCGCGGTTCTTTCACCAACTGATATAATATATCAGCATCATCATCCTCATCATCATCATCATATCATTCAACTTATCATCATAATACATCATTGTCATATAACACCTCCTCATGATCATTGTTTTCATCAATGAGACATCACATACAAGTTGGTCACTAGACATAATCACAACTACTCATCATCATCAACTCTCATAAACATATTGTACCTCATAGGACCTACTACATTCTCTTAGGACCTACTATATTCTCTTTGGTAAAATAGCATAAAACAAGATAGCCCCTGACTCTCCATTATGGAGAATGGAGATTACCCTGTCTCCAATTCTTGCCTTTCGCACAATGTTGCTTCCAAGAACCTCCTTACAACTGTCCATACATTTTTTCCATTCTAAGATTACCATGTGTTCACCGGTTTTAGAAATCCGGTATGGACAGGTGAGATTCGTAGGATGACCTGGCTGTATGTTCAAAACATCAAGGCGACCATTCTGATACATCAAATGAGGCACACAATCCATCGGGATTACCTGTTGAAAAACATAGTAATAACTTCATAGTTAGCAATGATGTACTAGTTTTAGAAGTATGCAAAAGATGCACGGATGTCGTAATAGTAAAAAATCTTAACAGGATATCTCCATGGAAGTTATCATGGTTCAACAGGTGCACTAGTGGCACGTATTGACCATAATTTGGAGGAGTTCGATAAAAGGCATTGTAATTCTCAAGATCAGTACAATATGCGACCAGATGACTTTTCTCCTCATAAGTTAACTCAAAGCCATCGGTGTAGTTGGTTCTGTCTACCATGTTCCGCACATTCTTTGAAGAATGAAAGTAAGCTATCAATGGAAATAAGCTGTCAATTTTTTTGAAATAAACAATATAAATTACTTAATAACTATGTTTGAGGAACTCACATAGCCGTAGAATTGGAAGCGTATCAACAAGGACCCAAATGTCCAAATTGTCTTGGTCGATGTCAGGATCACCAAGATCCATGATGACAAACATACCCTCTTGAAAATCATACATGTTGCAAAGTGCTTCCCCACCCGGGCAACCAAAATGGGATACGCTCTTAGAATTGTATAGATTTACCTCAAAATCCATACCATGATGGGTCCTTAGGTTAATTTTCTTTGTTTCATTCCTCTCATGATCTTCAAAACCCATCCTCTCCAAGACATAGGGTCTTGCATGGCATGGGATAAGCTAGTCGAATTGTAAAAGATGAAAATTACACATTGAAGTAGTAGAAGTCGACCTTAATTACGAAAAAAACACTTTGCGTCGTAGCTTACCGTATCACAATCGAAGGCCTCCTCGAGCTTAATGCTGAAGCGCCGACCTTCGTCCAGGTGAGGCCCGTCGCAGAAACCCCGGTTGTCGCCGCACTAGGAGCACTCCCCGGGACCTTCTTCGTTCGACGACATTTCCTGTGTTCATAATTCAAAGATTAAACTTGTACAATTAAAACTCTCAGCTTGTTCATTATTCATCAAGGGTTGACTATCGGTCTGTCGAGTCTTTTCTTGAAAACTCTCAGCTCACGTGGTGTATAGATTCGACCGTCGGTGAAGGTAGCTCCTCCTTTCGTTCCCGAGTGCATTACACCAAATTGTCTAGCACACGGGAACGAAGGAGAAGCTACCCCCATGACAATAGTCGGGATTCTTCGTCCTCTCATATATGGTGGAGACTCGACAGACTTAAAGTCAACACGAAATATTGTTTAAATATCTTTCTAGAAAATCCAGGCCACTCGATATTTCCTACATATTCTAGCACAAGTCATGCCAAAATTCATGAAAAATTCCGGCATGACCTTTGCTAAAACAGGACATATCGAGCGCCTGAAATTTGCCGGAACGGAATCAACACTCCGGCAAAACATAGGCCACTCGGAGGTGTAACCCGAACATGACCGGCCACTTGGGCAACAATATATCCTATTTGAGCAACACAAGTTTATCTACATCATATCTTATAGGACTCATATTGACATGGAGCTTTGGCTGGTCTCACCTCGAGGTCGGAGGGGGTCAGTGATGGGGACGACGGCGGGGATGATGGAGGGGCTCCTTGATTTCTGCAAAAACAAAAACCCTATAAGTTATCACTAATACATCCCGAATAGTATCATACATATAACATCACTAATACAACTAAAACCCTAGCGAACGACGGGTATCGACGACGAGGATGCGGGATAGGCATCGTCGACGTCAATGCGGGAATAATTGCTTAAACTCAAAAAATAACAAAAAATGTGACATGTTCAACTAGTTCTATTAATTCAACTAGTTCTTACTAAATACAAACTTACTATAAATATAAATAAACTAGTTCTTTCTAAAAATAAACTAGTTCAACTAGTTATATTAATTTTCTTACTAAAATACATTAGTTCTATTAATTCAACTAGTTCTTACTAAAACTAAACTAGTTCAACTAGTTTATTAATTTACTTACTAATTATTCAACTTGACTTCAGATGTTAGGGATTGTAAGAGATCTTATATTGTATATATGTAGCTAGTAATGTCGGATAGATATACGAAAACTTGTTGTTCGACCAATCTCTCGGAGAAAGAGAGGTCGATCACTTCTCTATGTATATGTTCATGACGATCTTGTGTATTTAATGGTTTCCTTCATTTGCTTACTAGCTAGCGTGTCGAGTCCTCTCTATACGTATAGTATGTAGCGTCGACCAAGCACGGAGATAAGAGAGGTCACTTCTCTCTGGCTATTAGCTAGATAACACAATATATGAAACCTCCAAATTAACCGTCCAAAACCCCCAACCCCCCCCCCCCCCTTCAAAAAAACAAAAACTAAAGGCCCTCCTGCCTGGGCTCGTCGCAGCGGCCACGTGGAGCCCCACCTGTCCCGGTTCGTAAGCGAACCGGGACTAAAGGTGTTGGGCTTTAGTCCCGACCCTTTGTCCCGGTTCTAGAACCCGGACAAATGGGCCTCTGGAACCGGGACAAATGGGCCTTTTTCTACTATGTATGCCCCCCCCCCCCCCCCCGGGTCTATTTTTATCATATTATTTTCAGATCTATAAAACCAAAAACACCAAAATACCTTCCTTCAATTTATTTATCTTTACTTTATTTTGCATTTTTTACTTATCTTTTATACCTATCTCTATTAGATCTCATCCTTGCAAGTGACCGTGAAGGGATTGACAACCCCTTTTTCGCGTTGGATGCAAGTATTTGTTTGTTTGTGCAGGTGCATTTATTGGGGACTTGTGTGTTCCTCCTACTGGATTGATACGTTGGTTCTTAACTGAGGGAAATATTATCTCTACTTTGCTGCATCACCCTTTCCTCTTCAAGGGAAAAACCAACACAAGCTCAAGAAGTAGCAATCCGCGGGAGGCACGGTTCAGTAATAATAAGGAATCATTTTATCCACACGGGATCGCTCAAGTGATTGGCATTCTAGTCAGGTGGCCAAGATCGGGGCACCAACATGGTGGTTATCAGCATTCTAATTCCAAAAAAATTCAAACGAAGTGCAAAAGTTATGAAACTTGCAATGGTGTCATGATATTACCCCAGGTTATGCTAAAAATTTGAGAAATGTTTTGCAAAATTTGTCATGCAGACTGCTTACAAAGAAACTAGGTTTCGAAAGGGAAAGGGCTAGGTTTGCAAATGCATCGATAGCTGCTTTGTCGGATGGCCTTGATTTTGTTTCCGCACTCAATACACACCATTATATGTATCATGCCAAAAATGACATTTTTCGCGATATCTCTGCTATATTTAAGACATTAAATACATTTCTAGAAATTTAATGGATATAATTCAAATTTGAACTACATGGAGATAAAATAATTGCTAGAAATGGTTTGATTTTTTTATTAGTGGTACTTACTCTATGTTTAGGTCTCATGTGAGGAAAAGTAAGGAGTCTTGTACAGTAGTTGGTCGAGATCGTGGTACCAACATCGTGCTTATGGGCATATTAATTCAGAAAATGTTAAATGATGCCTGAAAATTCTGAAACTTGGCATAATGTCGGGATATGACAATAGAGATTGTGGTAAAAATTGGAGAACGTACGTTTAGCAAAAGTTTTTAGGTAGTGTTCTTACAAACCAGACCATCTTCGAGTAAGATACTAGGTTTCAAGAGGGAAACGAGTCAAGTTTGCACGTGAATCGACCGCTACTTTCTTGGTTCATCTTGAATTTTTCTTCCATACTCAATACGCACCATTACATGTAGCATGTAAAATTGGCATTTTTGGGGATCTGTTTGCTATATTTAAGCAATTAAATGTATTTCTAAACTTGGAAACAAAACAGTTTGCATTCAAAGCGTCCGCTCCTTCCTCAGTTATTGTTCAAAGTCTTCCACACTCAACATGCATAATTACTTGTGATATGCCACAATTTGGACTTATTTAGGGTTTATCTTCTATATTTAAGCCTTTATGTGCATTTGCCTACATTAAATACCTAGAAACCTATTTAATATCCTAAAATTAGCTTAGTAACAGTAAAAGGAGCCAAACACTTACAAGAAACATGCAATTATGTACCTATATTGTAGAAAAAATATTTGGCCCGTCAGACTAAACCTAAAATACTAGAACCCAATCATTACGAAATAATACCAGTGGCTTGAACGAAAAAAGCACCGACCACTGATATTTGAGTTACTTGTGACGGGCAGAAAAAGTTACCAATGGTAGGCACAAAATGAACCCGCCACATCTATTTGCTTACCAATGGCATGCTATATGTGGTCGCCATTGGTATTTTTGGACAGAATAATCGTGGGATCGAAAATACCAATGGCGGACGCATATACAGACATGCCACAGATATCTCGTGTACCTGTGACAGGCTCGTTTTTGTGCCTGCGACTGGTAAAATTTGTCCCGCAGCTAATCTAGATAGTTTTTACCAGTGGCAGGCGCAACCTGGCGCCCGCCATTGGTAAGCAAATAGCAATGGCGCATGCTAGACTGCAGTCGCCACTAATGTGAGCCCACCTATAAGCATTTTTTCAGTAGTGCCTGTTTTTAGCAAAGCTAGCATGCCAAAAAATAAGTTGCACCGAGTTGGGTGTAAGGATGACGTGAATACTCAATTGGTCATATTTATTTTCTTAGGGCGATATGTCAAACCAACCTTGTTTATGCTTATGACAATAATTGTATATATTGGTCATTACCTGTTGAGGCTGAGGTAAACTCTATCCATTAACACATGTATAGCCAAAATAAATAAAGGAATTAACAAATCAAATATTTCAGCCCTCTAGATCAGAAAAAATTATAGCTAATCAAATGTATGCCGATTAGTAATGCCCTTTCATGATGTAAAATATTATATTGCATCCATGCATCAAAATAAGTACATTGAGGATAACCAATCATATACGGGGATGAATTCATGGTGTGCCCCACTTCGAATATCATATTGCAAAATATGTAAACATTATTTGCGGCAAATGAATCATGATCCTCTATCATGGTCATTTATTTATTATGGTACTGATCCAAAATGTTCAATACTTTTTTCATTTGTCTAAATTTCCTATATAGGTAAGGAGTTCAAACCCATGATCTTTTTAAGCTATGCATGAAATATATTGTCTGTTGCAAGAGTTACATGTATGCTTAATATTAAATAGCTGGCAGCAAAGTAAAAGTAACTTTTTTCCTATATACCACTGATTGTTCAAAAGTTCCAAAAATATATATAAATTTGTCCTCTTCCTTTTATGTTATAGTTAGAAAATTGAGTAACTGTACTATTGTATTGCTTTACGCAATTTTTTTATTTAAGAGGTTGCATTGAAAACCTTCAAAATGGTGCAAAAAGTTGTGGCATAAATAAAAATTAGTCGTATATACAAGACCATTAGACATGTCACATAACCGTTTGACATAATTGGAAGCATACAGTTCAGTTCCAGTGAACCGAAGGAACGTAACACTTTCCTTTATTAATTGGTACCTAAGAAATGCAAAAAAAAATGCTTTCAATGACTATCTTAAAAAGTGCTACGTCCGATCCATAAATTTTGTTGTTTTCAACTAAATATAGTTCAAAACTGGAACACTTATTTTGGATCGAAAGGAGTATATTTTTTTTTCAAAACCTATTTTTTTTCTTTCTTAAATTACTAGCCCATACGGGTGCAGGGGTTGATTTCTAGTAATATGAAACGGGAACAATTTTTTGCATCGTAATACGTCTCTCATTCATATCATAAAGATGAAAGTACAAGCCACGTAAGGACCGACATGACAAAACTGAAAAGATAGCAGAATATCTCTAAGCCTGACAACAATGCCCGTCACCTGCCTTCGGTGCCACCACAACAGCCACCAAAGAGAAGAATGACGGATTGCCTCCTCACCCAATCTGGACAAAGTACCAATAGTCATAATCGACACAAATCCTAAATACACTTATTGGAATGACCAATGCAGGCAACCTCTACATCACACGTACGGCTAAGGAAACATACTGATACTTTAACATGGCGAGCTAGCAAAAGAAAAAACACTCATACACTTTTCTTTTGCGGGAAATACTTTCAATCTATTCATCAACTATCAAGGTAGTACAAAGACACCAAAAGTAAAATTTACATCCAAGTCTGTAGACCACCTAGCGACGACTACAAGCACTCGAGCGAGCTGAAAACGCGCCTCCGTCATCGCCCCTCCCTCAACGGAGCTGGGGAAACTTTGTTGTAATAAACAATAGGGAAGTCATCGTGCTAAGCACCTACAGGACCAACACACCATAAACCACCGTCGATGAATACAAGCATAGATTAGAAGGATCCAACCCGTCGACACATGAACACGAACACAGACGGACGAAGACTAGATCCACGTGGATCCACCAAATACAAATGCCGACCAAATCACTTGAGATCTGCCGAAGAGAATCCTCCACTGGCCCTCCAGCAACGCTAGAAGCATCGTCATGACGGGGGTTGGGCAGGCAGAACCTTATCCCATGTTCACGGAGTCGCCGCCGCCTCACCTCTCCAAACAGGACACAAACCCTACCAAAATTCTAAATAAATAATAATAATCAAAAAACGAAGTCCTCCCGCCAGCAACGGCGGGATCCACCGCGCCTCCATTGTCCTAAGATCACAGAAGATGAGGCAGATCGACGGCGCCGCCGGGGCCGGCGGCGGGAGGCACAGAAACCCTAGCCGCTGGGTGTCGGCCCTTCTGAGTGAAGGGGTACGAGCTGAACGCTATGCTAATAAATTGTACCAGATGACTACTAATCAATTCTAGGTCAACAGTGCCTGACGACAACAACAAACAAATCATAAAGTAATTCCAGTTTATTATCTCAAACAACAGTTCGGAGACACGCTATGTATGTGTCCAAACCATGAGCCTAAGTTATCTCTTTATGTGTCCCTCTCATACTCTCAATAACTACTTTTGCCCTCAAAAAAATATTATACTTTGGACGACACATATTATACTTTGGACGACACATATATAGAGTATTAGTTGCAGTGTAACAGATTTAATTATTCGACTGCAAATTGAGCTGGATGGCAGACACCTTATTAAATTGTCTGACATGTTTCGTACCGGCAGCATGATTGTCCTCTTTTGTAAGATTAACAATAGTCAGAGATCTGGTTCACCGAATCTGAGACATACATTAGAGATTAGACAGTGGTAATGATAGTTCCGTGGTCCCCTCCATTATTGGACTTTAATCTACATAGCTGTGTGAATTCATGATTCTGTGAGTTTCTGACAATATTTATTATTGGTAGGTCAGAGTGTCAGCTTTGGTCGACTGAACATTCCTGAAATTATACGGTATGGAGAAGTGTTGTAGATAATTTACATAGTGCTTCACCACCTCTAAATTTTTTCCGCTTCTAGTAAATGTGTACATGCTATGCACGTTAATATTAGGTAGTATATTAATTGCACGCAAATTTGGTATGATATTTATTACACGCTAAACATGTTGAGCACTCACATTTAAAGCAACCTAGGGCATGTAATTCATCTAGTTTGATGGTCGGGATTTGTTGGATCTATCTCTTACGGTCTTTTTTACATAGATATCTTTGTTATTACTACCTAAAAGAAATATAAAGTTCCTACTCCCCTCTTACATCAATTGTTTGGTCGACACCCCCACGTCTTCCCTTCATGCAACCTCTCCCGATTCCTTTAATTAATCGCTCCAGTAACTCCTGTTCAATTTCCTGTTTTTTCTTCCTTGCAAACCCGCACCGCCTGATCTACCGCCGAGGGACCAGTTTAATTGCCGTCGTGCTTGCCGGTAGCGGGGCGGTCGATGTGCGAGGCGATTAGTGAGGTAACCCTGCAGCTATGATCTGGTGGCCGGCTCGCCGAGGGACCAGTTTGATGTCTGCATGGCGCCTATCCACCCTGCAGCCGTGGACGTACATAGATTTGATTTGCAGATGTTAGGTGCATCATCGCCGAGTTGTCTGCGTTCCATTTCCGATTGTCAATGGGAATAAGGAGGGATGGAGCAGCGCCTTGTGGTGCGAATAGTGTGGCACAAGGCCTCGCATGGTTCGGCAGCACCAAGAGTCTACCGTCTAATTGGAACGAGGACTAGGTAGTGACTAGCAGCGACAGCTGCAACCCTAGCCAGTACAGCTGGCGGCGGGCTGTGTATGGTGCGCTCGGACGGCGATACAGAGGGATCAACTGCTAAATGTGATATCAGAGCAGCCCGCTCTCCCACCGCCCACACCTCGGAGTGTGGCACAAGCGGCAGGGCGTTGCAAGCAATTGGGCTAGCAGTCAACCGGCTTGCTAAGGAAACAACCGACGAGCAGTCAACCTGCTAGCCAACTTGCAAAGGTATATTTTTTTTGCTGAATTATTGTGTTTGCGTCGTGGATTTTTCAAAAATATTCTTGTGAGCATTAATTGATCAAAGACATGAATTGCATATCATATAAATTATTACTGTGTATAGACTATAGAGTTATGGACAGATTTGGATTTTGCATAATTATTTGCTCGAGTTCGTCCCACCTCAATTTTTTTAAGAAAATACATGCGTTGCTCACGTGTGATGTTAAACAAAAGGAGGATTAAGCCTAATGATTTTTTGGATTGATTTAATTCTTATAGCATGACCCGAATATATCACCCATGCTTACATAACATTTTACCGTTGCAACACACGGGCACTGACCTAGTATATAGATATAGATATGGATGAACCAAAGTGTCCACCGCTTAAATAAATCGCCGGATATATCACCAACTTCGTGGTATTTAGTGCAGCAATCACATGATTTTAGCCCAGCAGCTACGGGTCTATCGCCCGTGATTTTAAAAGATGGTGCTAACCAATTCTAAGGCAGCAGTTCCTTTTAAAACAATCAAACCATGAGGTAAGAGAATTATGTTATCTTGAACACATGGTATGTATATCTCTCTGTCATCATGTCAATAATTCAACTACCGTGGAGAAAGAGACACATAGAGCAGTTGTTGCACCATCACAGTGGTAATTATTCGACTGCAAGTTGAGCTGGATGGCAGACACGTATTAAATTCAGCTGGATGGCAAACACATCAGAAATTGCGTGGCTTATTTCGTACAGGTAGTACGATGGTCCTCTTTTGTCTTAAGATGGACTGCCTTATAGATCTGGGTCGCTGAATATGAAACATGCATTAAAAGTGCTTAAAAGAGTCCCGTCGCTAACATGAATCTACACGAGACGAGGTGCCGGAACTGTAGAGGACAGATTCATTCATACACGATCTTGCAGTAGATCACCTGTACTTTGTACCCCATCCACAATCAATACAAACAAAGCAGGACGTCGGATTTTACCTCTTCGAGAGGACCGGAACTTGGGTAAACCTCGTGTCTCTTGTGTCCTTGCTGCCCTATAACCAACACTACCAAGTCGGGACCCCCTACCAAAGATCCGACGAATATAGCTCCGACATCGGAGGCCAATGCTGGTCCCTCTGGGATAACGAAGCGGCTCGATGGAATCAAGCACCGACTATCTGATAGGCGCTGTAACCAAGCCACCAGAGAAAATCAAAACTCCAAACATCAGTTAGGACATAGAGCTCGATGGTTCAGATCTTGTCGTGGCCTTCTCCACCATGACATTAGTTCTGGTCAAAGGGCAGCAGGTTATGTCCACTCAAGCACTGGGGATCTACTAGGCTTGGAACGAAATCTACAACTTTTCGGACCAAGCCTGGATCTCGGATCCGACGTTGCAGTACAGCGGCTTGATAAGCCAGACTCCGTTGAAATTACCAGGGATGACATCAGATCGATCCCAGGAAAACTCATCTGAGCCGCCGATGTCAGACCGGATCGGGATATTATATCACATTTAGCTAGTCTGTACTTTGACTTATTCACGTCGCTTTGCCAAAACAAACATCATCGATAGAAGTCCAACATTTTCTGTACCCCCACGGGTAATTCAAACATGGATAATATGAAAATTAGCATGCTCTTAAGCATGAAATATATGAGAATTAGCCAACCCGCATAAGACATAAGCTTGCCCTTTCATCAGCTTAGCATATTCTTAAAGAAATCTTCAATGCAATTCCATTATTTGTAGGTTAACATATGGTGCTGAATTGCGATTCCCAGGTAACTAAATGGCAGGGATCCCAACTAAAAACCGAACAACTTTCTATAATTTTTTCTGTTCATCTTTGACGAGCTCAAAACAGAACAATTTCACCAGACAGTTATTCACAAAGACATATAGGACCAGTTCCCTATTTCAACTTTTTTCCATATCATATTCGGTAAAACTATACCCGTATTGTAGTATGGACACCCCTCCACCCACGAAATGAGGAATGGGCCCACCTACCCGTACTCTTTGGTCTCACAATGAGGACCCCCAACATAGCAGCAACGACATTGAACAGTATAGGAGACATCGGATCCTCTGTCTCAGTCCTTTTTTGCATTTGAACATAATGGCCTAGGTCGCCAAGACACTTTATGTACGTGTTAAAACCATAAGCCTAGGTTATGTCAAACACATAGTATGTATGTGTCCCTCTCATCCTGTCAATATCTACTTTGGTTCTCGGGAAAAGGTGATACCAATCCTTACATGCTACCATGATACCAATTTACAAAATTTAAATTTAAACATGTCAAAAAATCTGAAAAAAAATCATTAATATTAACGACACATATGTTGACAACCCGTAAAAAATTCAGATCAGGATTCAACCACATCGAGAAACAAAACAGACAAATTCATCATGAATGGTGTCCAAAGAAGACAAAAGCAAAAATGACACTATTCACACTGAATTTATCTTTTTGTTTCTGCATGTTTGTTTTGAATTTTGGTCTGAATTTTTACGGCTTGTAAACATCCATAATTTTTGTTGAATTTTTTGAAACATTTAAATTTATGTTTTTGTAATCGGTATCATGGGAGCATAGAAGAGGTGGTATCACCTGATATTTCTAATAGAAATTCTAATTTAGACTAAGAGACACATAGAGTATTAGTTGGATTGTAAAAGTGGTAATTATTCGACTGCAAATTGAGCTGGATGGCAGAGATGTATTAAATTGTCTGACATGTTTCGTACAGGTAGCATGATGGTCCTCTTTTGTTTTACAAAAAATAATAACAGTAATCACAGGTCTGGTTCACAAAATATGACACACAATAGATATTAGACAGTGCTCCCCTCCATTATTGGGCTGTGTAAATACATGTTTCTGTGAGTTTCTGACAAATATTTACTATTGGTAGGTCAGAGTGTCAGCTTTGGTCGACAGAAATTTCCTGAAATTATACGTTGTGAATGGAGATGCGTCGTAGATATGTGCTTAGCCGCAGTATGATACTATTTGCATGTTAGTTGTATGATTATTTTTATGTTAATATTTAGTATGATATTTATTACATGAACATGCTGAGCCCTCATCATTGAAGCAATCTAGGTCATTGTATTGACGTAGTTTGATGGTTGAGATTTGTTGAATCTATACTTTTCGGTCTTTTTTACATATATATAGATATAGATGAATTGAGTAACAATTATTCTTTGATCATCATTTAACTAAACAGCGGGATATATCACCAACTTCGCCGTTTTTAGCGGACCTATCACGAGATTTTAGGGCTGCCGCGACAGGTCCATCGCCCGTGATTTTAAAAGGTGCTGCTGACCAACTCTCTTTTTTTCTCGCGCCGGAGGTGGTGGGTGGGGGGGGGGGGGGGCTGCTAACCAGCTCAAAGCTAAGACGGTTATGTTATCCCAAACCACTACGTTGTCTCTCATCCGGTCAATAATTCTAATGGAGTGGAGTAAGAGACAGATGGAGCAGTTGTTGCACTGTCTGGATGGCAGACACATCAGAAATTGCGTGACTTATTTCTTACAAGTAGGACGATGGTCCTATTTTGTTTTGAGATGAACTGCCTTATAGATCTGGGTAGTTGAATATGACACATGGGGCGTGTATGGTGGTTTTCATGATCATGTGGCGGGCATGATACATACGCTATGAAATTACTCACGACTAGGCTTCTCCTCCCAACAGAAGCATCCAGGAGTTTTTTAGAAGGGTACATCAACTCCTTGCCTTGCATTCATCAATTCCCGCATATGCAGATTTGGAGATAGGGAAAATGGTTTTGCAACATGGTGGCCGGCCTACTCAGACAAGCGGCAAGAAGAAACATGAGCTTCAGTGGGAACCTCCTCATCCACACTTGACAAAACTCAACTCCGATGGGTGTTTCATCCAGTCAATAGGCGCGACAGCGGGTGGCATGGTTCTGAGATATCATAGTGGAGAGCTCATCTTCACAGCATGCAGGCAGCTGTTCACATGAGATAACAGCCTCCAGGCGGAACTCGGTGCATGCAGAGAAGGTCTGACGTTGGCCTTGCATCGTACCAACAAGCCCATCATGGTGGATATGGATAGCATTGAAGCGGTCTAGATGCTGTCGTCTCAGTCAGAGGATCGATCACAATTCTGGGCGCTAGTGGAGGAGATGCGCAGGATGGTAGCAGATGAACCAGGGGAAATTTCTTTTTCTCATATTAGTCGTTCACAAAATAAAATCAGACACTTACTAGCCACGTATGGGCGTACTACCCCGTGCACGGCTGTTTGGTTGTGATTGGGTTTAGACTGTATTGTAAACCTTTTGAAGGCCGAGAAGCCTCCTTGGGTTAATGAAATCTCCGGTAAGAGACACATGGAGCAGTTGTTGCACTGTAACAGTGGTACTTATTTGACTACAAAATTAAGCTGGATGGCAGACACGTATTAAATTGAGCTGCATGGCAGACACGTATTCAATTGAGCAAGATGGCAGACACATCAGCAATTGCGTGATCTATTTCGTACAAGTAGGACGATGGTCCTGGACTATCTTATAGATCTGGGTTGCTGAATAAGACTCATGCATTAGACAGTGCTATAAATAATCCCGTGGCACTTTGCAGTGTTGCACATGAATCTACATAGCAGTGTAAACACGTGATTCTCTGAGTTTCTGACAAATATTTACTATTGGCAAATCATAGTGCCAGGTTTGGTCGTCTTAACTTTCCTGAAATTATACGTCGCGAACTGAAAAGTGTTGTTGATATTTTACGCTCTTTGTACCATAAAATTGTTTTTAGGCCAAGAACCCCACAATAATTGCTCTTCGTCCCCTCAATTGCTCCCCTACATAGGCCAGAGAACTTAGGGGTAGAAATATGAAGGTTTTTTTAACTGGATTAATGAGTCAACAAAAAGAAACTTTCACACTGTAGGGGTGGGACGGTGTTGTTAGTAGTGATAAAAACATATTTCGTGTACCACTGCACGACCAAGATTGGTATGCTTGCCGTCTGTACATTATGTATACTCCGTCAGTTTCAAAATAATTGACAGTCTAGGATTGTTTGAACTCAAACTTTATTCAGTTTGACGACGTTTATATACAAATATGTCAAGATCTATGAAACCAAAGTTACTTCATTATATTCATTAGGAATTGAATTTTCCGTAATGATATCATTGATCTGTGTTTGTTTTTTATACACTTGGTCAAACTATAAAAAAATCACCTAGGAAAATATTAGAACTTCATTTATTTTGAAAGGGAGGAAGTTTTACACACAACATGGTACTTCATAAGCATTTGAGGCTTAGGCACATTCTCGAGAGGGGTTAGCTTTAATGCAGTGGTACACGAAATGTGTTTTTATCACTACTAACAACACCCACCCACCCCTACAGTGTGATAGACCTAGTTTCAAAAAAAACATTAACAGTGTGAAAGACCAAGTCAACAAAATAACAAAGAACCGATGTATTTTGGACTAAGTTTTTATGAAAATCTCCTAATTTTTTTATTTGCACATGACAACGACTACCGGGCAACGTTATGATACATAGCACCGTTTACGATTAAGCAAATTTTGACAGCAAATTTCACCTTTTGGCTCCACATATGTAGGTAGCTGGTGGCATAAATGGCAGCCGCACAATGACACAGCACGTGATGTGGCCATATACGAAGAGCGGATTCATCTCCCTTATGCCGAAATGAACTGATCGAGAGTGTACTACAGAACAGTAGCCAACCAAATCACTTTGGAATGGAGTCCATCCCAACCTATCGATTACCGATTTATAGTCTTCCACCCTCATAAGCTATTTAGTTCGTGTGTAAATGTTGTATTAAGCATTGGCATAAGGGTCTTGTGATACCCTTGTAGAAATACTGTCTATATGTACGACATCAAGTTTGTCAAGGCACGTGCCAGTGTGATCCCTCGCCATAGTGGTGGTATCATAGGTTATAACATGCAACCCAATTGAATGCCAGTCAGGCATATGACATGTCATAGTATCTACTACCCCTATAAAAGCACGAAAGTGCAGATCCAACTCATCATCTCAGCCGTCAAACCATGTAATCAGACGATCTAAACGCTTCGTTAACGAATCACTTCGTTAACGATGTTGAGCGCCCCAACACGTTTAGCGATAACCTTCCACCTAATCAACCCCTAATTCTGCTAACTGCTCCATGCATGAACCCCTCTCGCGCACCTGAAACCATGGAAGTTCCGAAAGACCGAAACCATGGTGCCACACATCCTACGCCTTTTACTCGAGCCATCGCGGCTTCCGGCTCCGCCATGGACACGCGCCACCGCCATCGCCTCCAGGTATGCGGGAGCCACCAACGACGCCTCAAGCCTCTACACATGAGCCGCCAGCCCTGCACGCTCACGCGCCTCCGCCGCCCCACGCACAGCACCTGCCCCGACCTAACACTCCACGCGCAACCTCGGCTGCCAAAGGGCGCTGACTATCGACGACACGCCGCCGGAGACGCTTGTGCACGCAGGAACTGCCGTCGCTGGCACGCGGACGCACGCGGGAGAGGCCATCGGTTCAGGTCCTTCCAACGATCTGTTCTGCATCTCTGAGAAAATCCACCTTTGTGCTTGGTTCTTGGGCGTTCGCGCCCTCTACAGCCCGTCATAAATTAAGCTCCAGTTAACATGCACTGTGCACAACTCCGTATTCCTTGTAAGATGCTTTCACCTATTCGCTAATGTACATGCAGTCTGACATCCATTGCTAATTTTGCTTTAGGAAAATTCAGTGGCACACGAAGCAATCTTAAATTGTATGTGGTATTGTTCTTAAGCACACCCCAAAATGATGTGTACTGTACTGAATTTTTTATGATTGTTCTTCGGGAAAAATGCATATTTTTTCTGAAGCTACTAAATTTGGCCTGTACTAATTTTTTTCTGTTTTATTCTCAAAATACAGTTCTCCTTCAAACTATATTTTTTTCATCTACTGAATGTGCTTCTGAAAGAGTATCTCAACAGAGTAACTGTGAGGAGGAGAGAGCAGCCATAGAGAAGTTAAGAACACCACACATGCTTCAGATTAACTCCTATTCCTGAACCAATATGTTTTTTTACTATTCACCAACATGCTTTTGATGATTGAATTAGCTAAAACAAGTATATATTTATTTTCATTTAGGACTTTTACATACCTCCTAGCCAAGACGGCCTACCATCACTGGGTTCGGGAAGTCATTGTGCAAGACACGTTAAAATTGATTTTGATGCAAGTGTATGGCCATTTTTTTGTTATTTGCTAGAGGATATTTTCTACCCCAACTTCAACGTCATTAATAACATGTCAATTTAAACAGCTGAGAATTTTTCATCTGTAGTTCATGTATCATTCTGGAGGCATTTTATAAAATATGTTTCCATGTGAAACTTTTATCTTACTGGAGGCATTTTAGAATGCAAGTTTCCATGCCATCCATTAGAAGCTGCTTGCTTACAGAAGAAGAACAATAGCATCGCTAGCATATGGACACCACTTTTTGTAAAAAAAAAATAAGACACTCTGAGCAACTGTGTGTAAATATATGCCATATACCAGTATGATTTTGGCATGCAAATAATTTTTCCATATGTATTGCCCATTTCGCACACGATCCGATCGACTGGACGTGTTCGCCGTACAAATATGCAGAAGGATAATATCACTTTTGGGGACTTGATTTTGTGAATCAATATGTTATCTTGACCAAATATACTACTTGTACAATGGTGCAATATGTATAGACTTGTCATCACTTTTACTGGATTGATATATCATACTGTACGTACAATGTTTCAATACATATGTACTAACTGAATTTTTTTCTTCACCTACAAAACTATATGGAATCTTCCTCTATATTTTCATGTTGATATATGATATACGTGTCCATACTGCTGGGCTGTTCGAGCTAACACTGGAAGTCCTTACAGTGCATCAGGGCCATCGAATAAAGTTTTTAGGATTGTCCCTACAAATATTATATCCAGACAAGATGCTTGCAGGACCGCCAAGCTGAGCCTTCTAGGTAATTGCATTGAGTTGTCCCACGAGTAGCAGCATAATCAACCGGACGGTGCCCACAAACATCCCAGATTTGCATTCAATTGAGATAAGGTTTATTCATGCATGTTTTTCTATTTTATTTCTCTTCACAGGTTTGCTTGGTTGATTTTCACCTTCATGTAGTTCATTTCATGAAATGAATCAGAAGAAGGGAAGGAAAGAGAGAGGAAGCATAATCTTGGGAGTAAGGGAGATGCTGATAGATACTTCCCAACTTCCATTCATTTCAGCTTGCATTTGGATATGAAGCGGTGGCGTAGTTGCGATGATAGTCATGTTTCTGTCATCAATGAGAAAATGTGAAGAGTTAGAGCTGGATGGAGAATCAAACAATGGAGTCGAGTCATGCATGGAATATTAAGCCAGTCTTATAGGCATATGCCTGTTTTCAGTTTTTCGATGTATAGTGCAAATTTTGTAAGTCAGTTGAAATACTAATACAGTAAGAGTTCGTTATTGATATTTGCTGTTGCGTGAATATATTCCCATCAAAAGATCTGTTGGAATATATTTGAATGGTGTCATCTTTGAATAATATCTCTATAAGTCTGTAGTAGCAGAATTTCTTATTTTCTTAAAATCTGGAAATTAAAGAATTATATGTGTAAAACTGTATGTGCAAGGAGTAATTCAATGATTTTGCCTAGCTGAGATAAAATTGTGCACAAAGATTATAAGTTGCCTGAGCTTGAAATATGTTTTTGCACTATTTGCGTTGATATGTTTTTGCACTATTTGCGTTGAATTGTGTTTCCTTCAACAATTTCAAATAAAAGATATATGTTATTTTTATCAGATTTATACCGACATGAAAATTTAAGAAGGATCAATCTTATTTACATACGTGCATTTGCACGTGCACAATTACTAGTTAGTTCAATAAAGAGAAGATTCTAGAACTATCATATCATGATACCTAGAAATGTTTTACTACAATCTGTCATCGGAAACAAGAAGTAAGTCCATCTAGAAAAACTAATCTATAATATAATATGCATTTTATGGAATTTGTATCGTACACGTCATACTAGTATATGTTACTCTCCACTTGGAGCAGTCAAAGTTGGGAGTATTGTGGTCACGCGACCAAGACGTGCATTAATTATCCATATCAAGAACAAAGATGTTCGTTACTTTTGCTCACACACACACACAAAAACAGGCAAACCAACCAGTGGTCGCATGGTGAGGGTGTCAGTGGTATCCTCAGCTCAGTAGGGTTCAAGTCCTAGACTAACTCTGGTGCTCTTATTTTTTTGTATTTATTTTAAGCCTTCTGGCAATGTGCGTTCACTGAGAGTTGACGTTCTCGTCAACTACGAAGGGGTTTGTCGCGACTCCGTCAATCTCAAGATGATGTGTCAGCCCAGTCTCTCAGAGGTGCTCATAGAGACGGGGTGTATGTGTTTGCGTTCATAGTGATGAGTGCATGTGCGTATGTATGAGCGTGTGTGTCTGTGTTGTGTTCAACAAAAATCATACGTGGAAAAGATAACCAGTCCTCAACAATAATTAACCCTTAATTGATATGATTTAATTCTAGATCTTTCACCAGGGGCAAACCCTAGTACCCAGACCCCACCCCCCCTTCCTTGAACCTCCCTCCCCTCGCCACAGCCTCGGCGTGTTGGCGGGCAAAGCCCGATAAGTTTAGGCGGCGCCGGCGTCTCTTCCTTTGCCTGCTCGGCGCTGGATGTCACATGCCATTAGGGTCCGGCGGAGGCTGATAGCGAGGCGCGGGCTGCAGGCGGTGGCCAAAAGTGGCTGTTGTGGGTGGGAGTGCGTGCCCTGCTCTTGGCGGAGGCGGACCAAGGCGCGGCTCAGATCTACCGCGACGGGGGTTCGATCGGCCTTGAGCTCTATGGTGGTGGGGCTCCGGCTTGTTGCAGGGGGTTGCTGGTTGCGGTGGTCGCCCACTACTGCGGCGCTCTCTGGTGGTGGCAAGCCTGCCGGCCTCCGGCCATATCGGCCCTTGGTTGGTGTCCAGTGACGACAAGAGCCGTGAGCTATGGTTGAAGTGGATTGTTGACCTCGGATGTGCCCTCTGATGGTGGTTGACGACGGGGTGGTGTTTCCTAGGTGCGCACCCATGGGGGTTGTGGCGCGTGTGTGACTCCGGCTGACTGTCTTCCCTAGATGCGAGCTTGTCGAGGCGGGTTCGGTGACTGTTCGGTGGAGCTCAACTGAGGTTGGAAGTGGTGGTGTTGTATGCGTGGGAGTGCAAGGCTGACCTATTGCGGCCGGAGTTGTCGGCTGCCTTGGGCGTCCCCATCTAGATTTGAACGGTCAGATGTTATTGTGGAATATTCGCTCCTCCCGGTGGCGTTGCCTGACAGTTGCCCAACGGCGCTACCTGACCTTGCCATCTCCGGCAAGGTCGAGTTGGGTTCGTGGGTTGGTTTGGGTTGCGACCACACATTTTGGCGTCAGTTTAGGGGGGTCGACGGGGTTCGTGGTCCATGGAGGTGGATGATATCCTGCGGTGCACATGTATGGGGTGCTGACTTGGTCCGGGCTTGCGCTTGCCTTCGCATTATGGTCCACTTGCTTGCTTCCTATTCATGGCATATGTCTGAGTTTGCTCTCCTGGCGCTGTTGTTTCATCGGATGGATCGGGGCTGAAGATCATGGATTTGGTGGTGTTCAAGCGTGCTTCGTGGCAGCGACCACTAGTCACTGGGTTGTATGCCGGCTCACTTAGGTAGGCTGGGGATGCGGGTGTGGGTGATTTCATGGTCGAGGTGCCGACCGGGGCCCGGTGCCTGATGTCGGGCTAGAGGTGAAAGGAGGTGCCTTTCGCCTCTACTATCGTGGTTGGCGGGTTGTGATATGGATACTTAGTGATGTGGGTGTTTGTGATGCCGGGACGGTGGTCCTAGATGGCCGGCTCCACGGTTAGCTTTCCGGTAGTCTCTGTGGTGGCCTCACCTCTTGATCGTGTGGGCAACAAGGGGTGTAGTGGCGGAAGGCTCAGGTATGTTCTTGAAGTGCTCAGATCTGTTGTGGATGAGCTGACCCTGGTTGATGCGGTGACCGGGACAACTCCTATTGGCGAGTTTATCAGTGAAAGCTTTGTGTTTCTGGCGCTGGCGATGTCGGCGCCCGTTGGTGTCGCTTGCCTCCTGAAAACGTCGTCATGGATCTTCCCTTGTGCGCGGTCTCTAGGTGAAAACACTAATCTATTTGTTTGGACACGGCAGCAGCGATGCTTCACGTCATTACCCTCTTGGGGGCGTTGTCGTGGACCCTAGGTGTCTTTGGCCGGGCCTCGGCTAGGTGTTAGGCTTGTTCTAGATTCATGGTTATCTTATGACCGTGTACTTTGTTGTGTTGTTACTTCATATATAAAATGGGGCAAAAGCCTGGTTCGAGAGAGGGCAACCACTGCTTGAAACCGTGGATTAATTGATCTGAGAGAAAAACAAAAAAAGACTTTGCTTATTTCCGTTAATTAAGCATATCACGACTGAATACATACATAAAATATCTGGAGTACTAGTTTATGACCGACTTTCTCAAACTAAAAAATAACACCGACAGGTTGTAAGGGGCAATAAAGGCAAAATTATACATCTGGAGTACTCCCTCCATGAATAGTGTCAAAAATGATCTTACATTTTTTAATGGAGTGAGTAGTAGTTATCCAGTATGTAAGACATTTTTTGACATCATAAAAGTGTTACAAAACGTCTTATATTTTAGGATGGAAGGAGTATCTATTACCGACTTAGTTATCGTATACTAGTTATTACTGGAAGACTAAATATTGTAGGACCCTCATATATGCTAGCTGGTATGTCAATTACTCACGTGATATTTAATGTGTTTGTCTGTGCGTGTATATATAAGTGCGAGCTTAGTAGTAAAGGCATCAAGATAGGAGTCATAGGACACATAAACATTCCTTCGTTCCTCATGGCGTCCGTCTTTGAGCCCTCAGTGTGGAGTGACTTCTTCCGCCGATACAAGCCGCAGCCACCAAATGTATGCATGCCTGCTTCAGCTTGAGTATATGTAAATTTATGTTCTGCTCACTCGTATACACAAACTTCCTCCATCCAGATATATAGGGTCTAATATGTTGTTTGAGTTTGCCTTTAATCATTGCTAAAATTATTACTATATGAGACGTATCATATAAAAACGATATCATTAGAATATTTTTTTCACATATGAATTTTTGGTATGCTTCGTCTAACATGGATGTTATGCATGTTATATATTATTGTTCTAACCCATGATAAAAGTTTAACATCGAAAAGTGTATTCTTAAGGCTTCTTCGGTTACACAAAGTAAGAATTGTATTCTAAAAAAATAGTACTTACCCTTGTGCTAGTTTACTCTTCCTGTAGCTGAAGTAGTAGCATGTAGCATGTAGCATGCACAAGGGTAAGTACTGCATCTCGAAAAACAGCACTTACCCTTGTCAAAAGACAAAAATGCACATATATCATTGCAGTCAGGAGAATTCCTGTAAAACATATCTCTGCAGCTAGTTCATAAGTCAGACCACTTGTATGTAATTAGTGCTCATTATGTTGTAGTTCTTCCACAGTTCCACTCTGTTAACCTTGAAGCGCAAATCTCAATGTGATCAGATCGTACGGTACCTTGATGGGTGGCAACTATCCTGGTGGGACTAAACTATTTTCGTGCTTCATATGATACCTAGACTACCGAAGGTCTTAGGCTACTTCCATTTTGTTGTGGGTCCGCTAGGACATTAATGATCATGCATGCATCTCATGGGGCACTTGTCATAAACTATAGGAGTATTATGTTCTAACTTTCAAATTTGCATGTACTCCTTCCATTCCATAATATGGTGCACACTGGTTTTCACGAAAAATCAAAATTCACAGAAATTTGACCAAATTAATAGAGAACATCTATATATATATATACACACACACACACACACCATATGAAAATATATTTCATTCCAGATGCTGATGTATTTTTCTATAAATTTGATCAAAGTTTAAAAAGTTTGCCTTTACAAAAATGTACATACTATATTTAGGGACCAAGGGAGTATGACTAGTGTATAAGTTAGTGACTAGTTTGGTTGATAGTAACAGATACATGTATGCAGATCTCACAGGAATGGATGAAGACCAGAAGAGATAAACTGAAGAAAGATGTTCTCTTATTGTTTAAGACTTGCACCAACAATTTAGATAGAATGACACTGGTGGATGTAGTCCAACGCCTAGGAATAGAACACCTGTTTGAAGAACAGACGGCTACTGCACTAACTGACATCCATCGAAGTGAATTCAACAGCTCTAATCTCCATGATGTATCTCTTCGGTTCCGCCTTCTTCGGGAACATGGACTTTGGGTATCTCCAGGTATTCATATTCATATATAAACATAGATCACCTTTGCATGTGTTCAATTACGTAAATGAACTAACTTTTCATGCAGATGTGTTCAAAACTTTCAAAGGAGAAGATGGCACGTTTAACCATGATATAACAAAAGATCCAAAGGGACTCTTATGTTTCTACAATGCAGCATACGTGTTAACCCATGGCGAGCCATTACTCGAAGAGGCCATCTCTTTCACGAAATATCATCTGGAATCTTTGGCACCAAGCCTCGTCTCCCCTTTAGCTGAGCAGGTCAAGCGTGCCTTGCATGTACCCTTGCCAAGGACCTACAGGAGGTTGGAGGCACTGCAATACATGCCAGAATACGAAAAAGAAGTAGGGTACAATCCAACTCTTCTAGAGCTTGCAAAGCTGGAATTTAACCTCCTCCAGAGTGTCCACTTGAAGGAGCTCAAAGCTATCTCAGAGTATGTGAGCTCTGACACACACTTAAGCATCTTCTTTGACATATCACACTACTAAGCACAGACACGCACATACTACATTATTTATCAATATTTAAAATTATTTATGGATTTTTCAGGTGGTATAATGATCTGTCAGCATACGTGGAGCTAAGTTTTGCTCGGGATCGTGTGGTGGAGTGCTACCTTTGGGGCTACTCTGTCTTCTATGAGGAAGAGTACTCTCTAGAACGAATGATCTTTGCAAAGTGCACATTTGTGCACACATTATTGGATGACATCAACGACGTTCGTGCCACCTTGGTGGAGTATCGGAAGCTAGACACAGCCATACAGAGGTTCTTTCTCACTGATAGCTTTGTGTATCCGGAGAACAAAGGTTAATTCCTGCGACGGCAGTAGAATTTGTTAATTCTTGTTTCAACTAACCAATTTTTCATGCAGATGGAATGAGAGTGCTATTTCCCTTGTGCCCGACTACTTGAAGAAGTTCTATAATAAACTTCTGATGTGCTTTAGGGAGTTCGAGGATGAGTTGACACTTAATGGTAGATACCCGATTGATCACATCAAGAAGACGGTACAAAATTATCTATATTAATTACATCTTTGTATTAGTGGCATATGTTACCTTTTTATAGAATTTATGATTCCTTAGACTATTTTTCTACCAATCTATTCAAATGCACACAAATTGACAGCTAAATATGTCTAAAAACTATGTCACTACTTTATAATTTTATATTAGAAATCAGGTGGTACGATGTACTGTTTTCTTTTGAATATTGAAATTAAAAACATTTCTTTGTTAATCAGTACTGTTACTCATGTCTATGCACGCAGTTCCAACAACAGTCAAAATTTTATCTCCAAGAAGCTGAGTGGTTACACCAGAACCACAAGCCAAGCTTTAAAGATAAACTGCATCTGGCTGCCATGTCCACGGGCGTCACCGCGCTATGTGTGTATACGATGGTTTGCATGGGTGATGGAGCACCCAAGGGAGCACTCGAGTGGGCACTTGGATACCCCGATGTCATCATGGCGTGCGCCAAGATTGGGCGCTTAATGAATGACCTTGCTGGCTCATCTAAAGTACGTACACACTTATGGGCATATATTTTATCTGTAACTATAATCTCTGGCATACTACTACTAGCATACTCAAGTATTTATTAGATCATGACCATAATCACTTCGCTTGAGAACATGTCATAATTTGAAGGTCGCAAAGTTTGATCAAGTTTATCGAAACAATATCTACGCCTATAACACCAAATAACTGAATTTTATTTTGTGATGGTCCTGATGCTATATAGATTTAAAATGTTGATGTGATTATTATTTTCAATGAATGCTGTCAACGTTTACAAAATTAGAATTACTAGCCCCGAACCCGTGCATTCGCACGGACTAGCTATATAAGAGTATCTATCACTCTGCACTGGAAACACGATTAATTCTGAAAAATATAGCAGGCTCACCAAATGGCAATAGACCTTTTATAGAGAAAACTTGCAATACTATGCCCAAAATAAAATATCTAGCGATGAATATAATAGCAACTCGACTATCTTAAAAAATATTCTGACCCAAGCTAACCATACCAAAAATTTGGAGTTTTCTCTCAGAAAATGGAATAAACTGCCAGCTTAGGCAATGGCATGGGAAGAAACATCAGGAATACCATATCTATTGAATTCATACTGGAGTCGTGTGATGGGAGAAATAAAGTGACAATCTGACATACATCACTTGACCTCTGGTTTCGGAATCTTAATGGGAAAAGTACGTAAGGCACTTTGAAGATTTATATATACACACTTTAGTTAATCCATAAATTTCAAGAAAATGCACAAGGTGGTCCTTCAACATAAAACTCTAGACAAAAATTGTATGGAAATCAGAAAGATATAGCATTGAAAGATGCAATCTCCATATCCAAAATAAATGAATAAAAATATCTCAATGGTTCCCAACATTATGAAGGAATGGGACACAAATCCGAAAACCTTGGGAAGCTTTCCAAGGTTAGAAAAGAATACAATTTTAGTGGTACGAATCTCAGTTGACCATAGTTAATCTTCACTCAATTTTTTATTAGTAATATCAAGGGGTCATAGAGAGTAGGTACATAGCACTTGTGAAAAATAATTCTTTGCTATGACAGAAGACATTGATTCCCAATTTTATTAGAATTATAACACAATGAAAACGAAAATGAAAGTCAAAATATCAGCAAGACCGCAGTTACTTATATCGCGGAGAAGAATAGGCACAACTTTGTGTTGCAGAAAAAAAGGGGAAGATCAAGAACAATGCTTCTTTTGTACCCGACGAAGGAGAAAATAGCTATAGGGAAACGATAAATGAAGGAAGAGCAGTTTCTTTTGTAGGCAATATGAACAATCTGGACCATACAACTTAGAATAATGGAAGACGGGTAGATATTATTGTTTAATTCAATCAGCTTAACATTTTGTGTTTAGTAAGCTCTAATTAGTATATCAATACATAGACTAGGTATGGGCATGAGTTTTAGTGAGGTTACGGCATCAGAAATATTTTTTAAATAAGGGTGATTATTTTTACACGTAACCGTCCAATAATACTGAGGATGATCAGAGCTCAAACTAAGTACTGGGCGCTTCTCCTTATTGTCACAATGCACTGCAGGATTAAGCTTTCATTAAAGTGAACCATATATCAATGTTAGGATAATTGCAAATTAGAATAACTTTATCAAAAAACATATTAGTAAATTAATGGAATAATCGGTCCAAAACATAGATAAAAGCATCTGCATTAGTACGTAAATTAATGGATTTTTGCATTGATTTTCCTGAAGAAATGATGTAATGTTGTGGCAATTGGAAGAAAAAAAATATGAGACACCTAAAGACCAATGGGGAAGTGAACCCATAGACAAGCAAATTGCAGAGGCAGTTTTACTGTTATCAACAACAATACGACCACTGAAAATTGGCATAGCAAAATTTAAAGATTTGAGATAAAGGTTATACATATATTTGTGATATGCATACAATATAAGCTTATTTCATTAGTTTGCCCACATGTGTTTTTAAGACCTCATAGTGGAGAGTACATTTTCGCTGAAGTAGATCTAGCAGCATACATATACTCTATATATTCTATCAAAGACAATGAATACATATATCTATTGTCTGACATAGATTTAGCCGACAACAGTTAGACCCAGCATCAACTTTTTTTATTTGGTTTATGAAGAGCGCATCAACTTCATAAAATAATTAAATATTTATTTGCATGCATGCAGCACCGGAACAATAGGGGGGACGTGGCCAACTGTGTGGATTGCTACGTCAGTGAGCATAAGGTTACAGACAAGGTCGCCTTTGCTGCAATCGACTCGATGATAGAAGATGAATGGAAGACCACCAACCAAGCTCGGTTTGAGCATCGCCGTGAGCTCTTCCCGTTGGTGCAACGGGTTGTCAACTTCACTCTCAGCCTGCCGGTGTACTATGGTGATAGGAAAGATGCCTTCACATTTAGCACGCATCTTAACGGCATTATCAAGAACCTCTTCGTCAAGCCCATACCGATCTAGCTACATGCATGCATACGCTAGTTGGTTTTTCCTTTCAAGCATTTCCGCCTAGTGCTTAATTAGATCGTTCGTATGTATTTCAGCATGAATGCTTGGAACCTTGTTAATGATTTATTATATGTGTGATTTGGTGATCCGTTACTCTCGTCCGGATCAGGCTGCACACTCAGATGTATATTTTTTTTCTCGAAATAATGGAGGATCCAGAAGAAGAGAATGAATCTGCGATTTTTTTCGAACAGTCTCTGTTAGTGACATTTGGCATAAAATATAGAGTGTTGGTATGTTTTTCTTACCGGATCAGGCGAATGGTAAGTCATGTGTGTGTGCTTTCCTGCCAAGATCCAAAATTCAAAATCAAAATATCTCCTAAACTGAGCTTCCAAATTTAAAATTATTTTCACAGTACAACCCTCGTGTCAATATCTTCGAAGCTAGATCCGATGTTGATAGGTTTCCAGGGACTTCGTTTGAACATCGTTTGTATTATGAATGATAACATGGTTGTGCTTCCTAGAGTAACGAATTTATACTTCAGCCTTAACATACTTTGTATTTGAATTACATGAACGCTCCCGCAGCCCCACCCCCGCTCCCGTGCTTGACCGCCACCCTGCAATGGCGCATCCCCGCCTCCCCCCTCCGCCCCCTCCCCCCCCCCCCTCGCCACCACTTGTAACATCCCAAAATTCTAAATTTTGGAATGTTATATTAAATAAACAGATTGATTGTTGTGTGATTGATTGACTGAAAGTGAGTGAAATTTGAAATTTTTGAAAGTTAAATGAGAGGGAATAAAATGACTTTCCCAAACTTTCATTTTGCATTTATAATCTCCTTGAATTAAAATTATTTTCATCACAACACCCTGGAGTGAAGATAATATGACTTCTTCCATTTAAATAAATGACAAAGGGTTTTGAAAAGATTGAAGTTCATTTGAAAATATTTCAAATTCAGAAACTTTAAGCAACTCGATGATTTTTATGAGAGAAGATAAAATGACTTCTTCAAAACATATGAAATATGAGTTGGAAGTTTAAAAGGATCAAATTTAAAGTCCTTTTGAAATTATTTTCAATTTGGAGTTATTTGGGATTTATTCAAATTATTTTTCTCCAAAAATAAAATATACGGAAATCAGGGTAAAATGATTCCCTACAATATAAAATTGGAGAGAAATAAATTTGAAATTATTTTGGTATTTTTAAATTGATTTTTGTTGGATTTTATTAGAGCAGTAGCACTGTTTGGTTTATTTGAATTTTTGTAAATTTTATTAGACGCCAGAAAAATGTTCAGTTTATAGGAAATCTTTTACTAAAAATTTTGATATATTTTATGCCAATATAATATATATTTTTTATTCTTTTTGTTTTGTTTTTTTTCTGTCTGTCTGCGTTTAAAAAAAACTTTCTCCCGCCGAACTGGGCCGGCCCAGCTAGCCAGCCAGGCCAAGCCCAGCCCAGCGCCGCATTTTCAAAAGATCTTTTATCTCTCCTCTTTTCTGAGCTTTTTCAAATATTCCTTTTAGTTAGACTATACCCCTTTCCCCTTTTTGACCACACGAAGATTCGACTGATGAGACCACTCCAAGAAGTACAAGATATCGGACAACTAAGACCACTTCGGAATGAAGAGGATTTTACCGAGCATTATAATAATGGAAACTACAACGATTGAAGACTTCGAAGACTAGGAGAATTTGAAGGCTCTGAAGAATTTCCAGATTGGTATGACCTAGGAAGGCTACCCTTATGGAATTTGTCATACTACTGAAAGCTGTCAATACCCGAGATCAAGGTGTATCGGAGAAAGATTGGAACATGGAGCATTAGAACTCAAAGTTTTGTCAAGAAAACCTAAGGCAGGAGATATCAACTATGGAATGATAGCTCATAGAAATGACAAGAGCAGAAACACGGCTATCCATGATGTTATCGCCCTCTTATGCTATTGTCACCGTGCTGAGTTAAGCATGTATTTCTTCGGAAGGATTGGATGGTAGAAGGCTGATGTAGCACCTATCAGCAAAAGATGAAGTTTAAACGTAGCTGGTGTATTACCGGGATCTGGAGAATTACATCAGGAGTTTTAAGATGGACCTTCAGGAAGCCGTATTTTGACAAGGAAGCATTTCGTGAAGCACTTAGGACCTAGAAGCTGAAGTAGCCAAGCTGGAGGAGCAAAACCTCGAGGTACCGGAGATTCGTCACGAACTGAAGGACAGTAGGGCCATGGTTCATGCCAAGGATGTTGAAATCCAGAAGTTTGGAACGCAACTCCAAAGGACGTCACGAGAGACTTCGCGTCAACAGAGATGATCTGGCAAAAGAACTTGAGAAGGACAAGCACGATCGGAAGAAGCCCTCGGAGACACGAAGAAGACTTGAAGAGTTTGACGACTTTGAAGATTTATTGACCTGTAGAAGACCAAACCCCTGTTATAACTACGTTAGATGCGACGATTGTGAGCTGTCATTTTGTTTGATGTTTTTCCGACAGCCACAAAATAAAATCTGTCTTTTCGAAACTATTGTTTGTATTGTGTGTATCCCTCTCTCTCTCTCTTATCTCACCCCAAAACCCGTGGACCCAATAGAGGATGAATGGAGATGAACTCACCTTTCTGTGACCGAGAACTCAGTTGGAGACGGACCGATGGATTCAGAACATGGAAGATCATATGGAGAATAACCCTATAGTCGGAAAGGATATGACCCAGCACGCTCTTCGGTGCTTTGAAAGAGGTGCTGCTACTTGGTGGAGGATGTACCAAACCATCAATGTATGGCAGGGAGTAACCACTTTGAAAGAATTTTAAGTCGAGTTTGCCAAAGCCTCGGTTTATGTCCCAGAAATTGAAGCCTTATGGAAGTGATCTGAAGAAACCTGGTGCATGCAAGCTCTGTGGAGAAATAGGACACACCCATAAAGAACACAAGGTTGAATGCCCTCATTGTGAAGAAAGTCACCCAGCTGAAGAATGCCCAACTAGGCAGATTACTTGTTTCTTGTGCGAAGGAACTACCCACTACCCTGCTCAGTGTCACCTTTACCCCATGTTACAAAGAACCATCCAGCAGAAGAAAGAAGCAACGAAAGGAGCCCTTATGGAAATTTTAGAAGAACCTGTGATGAAGGAAGAGGTGGAGTACACACCCGAAGTAGAACCAATTAAACCCTGCACCAAGTCGTGCTATTCATGTGGAGAAGAAGGACACATCTCCCAGGATTGTCTGAATGGGGATCTAGTAGAATTCCTGATAGAGGAAGTAGAGTATGACCCACAGGAAATAGAAGCCCTGATTGGAACGGAAAAGTCCAGGAAGAGAAGTAGATTGGATACCAGGAAGGACCTGAGTCATATCACCTATTTCAGGTGCAAGGAGTCAGGGCACTACTTCAGCAGTTGCCCAAAAAGGAAGCCGAGGACCCGAGGAGGCTATGTAGTCATAAGGAAACCTCGAGACTTGTCAGAAGTAATATGTTTTCGTTGCAATGAAGCAGGGCATATTGCTAGAGAAGGAGGCTTGTGCTAAATAGTTGAGTTGACAGCAGAAGAAATATAGTAGTAGTAGTGGGAACAACTCTTTTATATTGAGGTGTTGATTTAAGGCATGTAATGGAAAAGCAAGAGATTGAAATCATTGGAGAATCAATAAAGTTAGCATCGTTGGTACTGATTTGAATTTTATGAAGAAATATTTTTGACCATTTTCGAGGATATGAGAAATATGGTCTATGGAAGAATTGTGCATTTTAAGCGTGGTAGTACCCTGTGAGGACATTTGACCCCTCGAAAAGATGATGATATTCCACGAAGTGGACTTCGGATAAAATAAGTGCGAGTTTTGTCTCGATATGTGGGATATCCTAAGAGCATGAACAGATGAAGTATTATTGGATGTAAAGCAGATATAATGTTGGTAATATGGACCAATTGTAACTCCATGATGATTCTGAGTAAATCACATCTTAGTTTAGTACCAGTAGATGGAAGAGAGATAGTACAATTGGATGGATGTAAGAATGTTGTGAAGCTGGATGTGGAGTAATGATCAGTTGCCCCTATGATGAGTTCAAGGTTTACAAGTGATGAGATGGGCCATAGCCCACAGCCCCAGGACCTACCAAGAAGCAAGCACACTTTTGCTGAAGGAAAAACCCTGGAAGAGATTACGACCTTACCCACTGACGACCTTATAGGAGTAAACGCAAAACCCGAGAGTTGTGAAGGAACGAGAGATGTTTTGTCTGGCTTGCAGAATCAATGGATTTATCCGAACTTAGTTCGTCGACAAGAGAAATTCTACAATGCTTGTCAGGATGACCGAGTGTTAGAATGCGAGATTCGCTAATCCATATACAAGGTAATGATTTGGGTGCGGGGTGGATTGATCACCATACCGACTTACTCTTATTATTTGCCTTGCTATATGGGATGGTAAATCTGAGTAAATTACCCCTAGTAGAGAGACGACGATCAAAACCTTGTTTGAACCTTACAATGCTAGGACAATTTTTCCCTTGTACAAGGCAGCTGTTGCCAATCGTAGGATATACGATGAGGTTCATCCTAGACCCATTTCCTGCAGGAGAAACCATAAATGGTTGACCACCATGAGATTCGATAGTTGCTTAGTATTGGCGCCAGACCCGTCGGCTAAGAAGACCCAAAAACAGCAGAACCTTACCAAGATGAAAGGACAGAAGAATTGCGGTAAAGGTTATGCCACTACCGGAAGAGCCACAGAAGGAATTATACTGAAGATCTGAGAAGACCGGCCCTGTCAAGAATAAGGATGGAGTATGTGAGTATTGATGGGACCGTAACCATGCTTCTAAGGGTGGTAGCACCCGAGACCCCCTGTGACGATCGACGGATTTTGATAAGACCCCGAACTTAACCTATTTCTTCACAGCATGCAGGCAGTTGTTCACATGAGATAACAGCCTCCAGGCGGAACTCGATGCATGCAGAGAAGGTCTGACGTTGGCCTTGCATCGTACCAACAAGCCCATCATGGTGGATATGGATAGCATTGAAGCGGTCTAGATGCTGTCGTCTCAGTCAGAGGATCGATCACAATTCTGGGCGCTAGTGGAGGAGATGCGCAGGATGGTAGCAGATGAACCAAGGGAAATTTCTTTTTCTCATATTAGTCGTTCACAAAATAAAATCAGACACTTACTAGCCACGTATGGGCGTACTACCCCGTGCACGGCTGTTTGGTTGTGATTAGGTTTAGACTGTATTGTAAACCTTTTGAAGGCCGAGAAGCCTCCTTGGGTTAATGAAATCTCCGGTAAGAGACACATGGAGCAGTTGTTGCACTGTAACAGAGGTACTTATTTGACTACAAAATTGAGCTGGATGGCAGACACGTATTAAATTGAGCTGCATGGCAGACACGTATTCAATTGAGCGAGATGGCAGACACATCAGCAATTGCGTGATCTATTTCGTACAAGTAGGACGATGGTCCTGGACTATCTTATAGATCTGGGTCGCTGAATAAGACTCATGCATTAGACAGTGCTATAAATAATCCCGTGGCACTTTGCAGTGTTGCACATGAATCTACATAGCAGTGTAAACACGTGATTCTCTGAGTTTCTGACAAATATTTACTATTGGCAAATCATAGTGCCAGGTTTGGTCGTCTTAACTTTCCTGAAATTATACGTCGCAAACTGAAAAGTGTTGTTGATATTTTACGCTCTTTGTACCATAAAATTGTTTTTAGGCCAAGAACCCCACAATAATTGCTCTTCGTCCCCTCAATTGCTCCCCTACATAGGCCAGAGAACTTAGGGGTAGAAATATGAAGGTTTTTTTTAACTGGATTAATGAGTCAACAAAAAGAAACTTTCACACTGTAGGGGTGGGACGGTGTTGTTAGTAGTGATAAAAACATATTTCGTGTACCACTGCACGACCAAGATTGGTATGCTTGCCGTCTGTACATTATGTATACTCCGTCAGTTTCAAAATAATTGACAGTCTAGGATTGTTTGAACTCAAACTTTATTCAGTTTGACGACGTTTATATACAAATATGTCAAGATCTATGAAACCAAAGTTACTTCATTATATTCATTAGGAATTGAATTTTCCGTAATGATATCATTGATCTGTGTTGGTTTTTCTATACACTTGGTCAAACTATAAAAAAATCACCTAGGAAAATATTAGAACTTCATTTATTTTGAAAGGGAGGAAGTTTTACACACAACATGGTACTTCATAAGCATTTGAGGCTTAGGCACATTCTCGAGAGGGGTTAGCTTTAATGCAGTGGTACACGAAATGTGTTTTTATCACTACTAACAACACCCACCCACCCCTATAGTGTGATAGACCTAGTTTCAAAAAAAACATTAACAGTGTGAAAGACCAAGTCAACAAAATAACAAAGAACCGATGTATTTTGGACTAAGTTTTTATGAAAATCTCCTAATTTTTTTATTTGCACATGACAACGACTACCGGGCAACGTTATGATACATAGCACCGTTTACGATTAAGCAAATTTTGACAGCAAATTTCACCTTTTGGCTCCACATATGTAGGTAGCTGGTGGCATAAATGGCAGCCGCACAATGACACAGCACGTGATGTGGCCATATACGAAGAGCGGATTCATCTCCCTTATGCCGAAATGAACTGATCGAGAGCGTACTACAGAACAGTAGCCAACCAAATCACTTTGGAATGGAGTCCATCCCAACCTATCGATTACCGATTTATAGTCTTCCACCCTCATAAGCTATTTAGTTCGTGTGTAAATGTTGTATTAAGCATTGGCATAAGGGTCTTGTGATACCCTTGTAGAAATACTGTCTATATGTACGACATCAAGTTTGTCAAGGCACGTGCCAGTGTGATCCCTCGCCATAGTGGTGGTATCATAGGTTATAACATGCAACCCAATTGAATGCCAGTCAGGCATATGACATGTCATAGTATCTACTACCCCTATAAAAGCACGAAAGTGCAGATCCAACTCATCATCTCAGCCGTCAAACCATGTAATCAGACGATCTAAACGCTTCGTTAACGAATCACTTCGTTAACGATGTTGAGCGCCCCAACACGTTTAGCGATAACCTTCCACCTAATCAACCCCTAATTCTGCTAACTGCTCCATGCATGAACCCCTCTCGCGCACCTGAAACCATGGAAGTTCCGAAAGACCGAAACCATGGTGCCACACATCCTACGCCTTTTACTCGAGCCATCGCGGCTTCCGGCTCCGCCATGGACACGCGCCACCGCCATCGCCTCCAGGTATGCGGGAGCCACCAACGACGCCTCAAGCCTCTACACATGAGCCGCCAGCCCTGCACGCTCACGCGCCTCCGCCGCCCCACGCACAGCACCTGCCCCGACCTAACACTCCACGCGCAACCTCGGCTGCCAAAGGGCGCTGACTATCGACAACACGCCGCCGGAGACGCTTGCGCACGCAGGAGCTGCCGTCGCTGGCACGCGGACGCACGCGGGAGAGGCCATCGGTTCAGGTCCTTCCAACGATCTGTTCTGCATCTCTGAGAAAATCCACCTTTGTGCTTGGTTCTTGGGCGTTCGCGCCCTCTACAGCCCGTCATAAATTAAGCTCCAGTTAACATGCACTGTGCACAACTCCGTATTCCTTGTAAGATGCTTTCACCTATTCGCTAATGTACATGCAGTCTGACATCCATTGCTAATTTTGCTTTAGGAAAATTCAGTGGCACACGAAGCAATCTTAAATTGTATGTGGTATTGTTCTTAAGCACACCCCAAAATGATGTGTACTGTACTGAATTTTTTATGATTGTTCTTCGGGAAAAATGCATATTTTTTCTGAAGCTACTAAATTTGGCCTGTACTAATTTTTTGCTGTTTTATTCTCAACATACAGTTCTCCTTCAAACTATTTTTTTTTCATCTACTGAATGTGCTTCTGAAAGAGTATCTCAACAGAGTAACTGTGAGGAGGAGAGAGCAGCCATAGAGAAGTTAAGAACACCACACATGCTTCAGATTAACTCCTATTCCTGAACCAATATGTTTTTTTACTATTCACCAACATGCTTTTGATTATTGAATTAGCTAAAACAAGTATATATTTATTTTCATTTAGGACTTTTACATACCTCCTAGCCAAGACGGCCTACCATCACTGGGTTCGGGAAGTCATTGTGCAAGACACGTTAAAATTGATTTTGATGCAAGTGTATGGCCATTTTTTTGTTATTTGCTAGAGGATATTTTCTACCCCAACTTCAACGTCATTAATAACATGTCAATTTAAACAGCTGAGAATTTTTCATCTGTAGTTCATGTATCATTCTGGAGGCATTTTATAAAATATGTTTCCATGTGAAACTTTTATCTTACTGGAGGCATTTTAGAATGCAAGTTTCCATGCCATCCATTAGAAGCTGCTTGCTTACAGAAGAAGAACAATAGCATCGCTAGCATATGGACACCACTTTTTGTAAAAAAAAAATAAGACACTCTGAGCAACTGTGTGTAAATATATGCCATATACCAGTATGATTTTGGCATGCAAATAATTTTTCCATATGTATTGCCCATTTCGCACACGATCCGATCGACTGGACGTGTTCGCCGTACAAATATGCAGAAGGATAATATCACTTTTGGGGACTTGATTTTCTGAATCAATATGTTATCTTGACCAAATATACTACTTGTACAATGGTGCAATATGTATAGACTTGTCACCACTTTTACTGGATTGATATATCATACTGTACGTACAATGTTTCAATACATATGTACTAACTGAATTTTTTTCTTCACCTACAAAACTATATGGAATCTTCCTCTATATTTTCATGTTGATATATGATATACGTGTCCATACTGCTGGGCTGTTCGAGCTAACACTGGAAGTCCTTACAGTGCATCAGGGCCATCGAATAAAGTTTTTAGGATTGTCCCTACAAATATTATATCCAGACAAGATGCTTGCAGGACCGCCAAGCTGAGCCTTCTAGGTAATTGCATTGAGTTGTCCCACGAGTAGCAGCATAATCAACCGGACGGTGCCCACAAACATCCCAGATTTGCATTCAATTGAGATAAGGTTTATTCATGCATGTTTTTCTATTTTATTTCTCTTCACAGGTTTGCTTGGTTGATTTTCACCTTCATGTAGTTCATTTCATGAAATGAATCAGAAGAAGGGAAGGAAAGAGAGAGGAAGCATAATCTTGGGAGTAAGGGAGATGCTGATAGATACTTCCCAACTTCCATTCATTTCAGCTTGCATTTGGATATGAAGCGGTGGCGTAGTTGCGATGATAGTCATGTTTCTGTCATCAATGAGAAAATGTGAAGAGTTAGAGCTGGATGGAGAATCAAACAATGGAGTCGAGTCATGCATGGAATATTAAGCCAGTCTTATAGGCATATGCCTGTTTTCAGTTTTTCGATGTATAGTGCAAATTTTGTAAGTCAGTTGAAATACTAATACAGTAAGAGTTCGTTATTGATATTTGCTGTTGCGTGAATATATTCCCATCAAAAGATCTGTTGGAATATATTTGAATGGTGTCATCTTTGAATAATATCTCTATAAGTCTGTAGTAGCAGAATTTCTTATTTTCTTAAAATCTGGAAATTAAAGAATTATATTTGTAAAACTGTATGTGCAAGGAGTAATTCAATGATTTTGCCTAGCTGAGATAAAATTGTGCACAAAGATTATAAGTTGCCTGAGCTTGAAATATGTTTTTGCACTATTTGCGTTGATATGTTTTTGCACTATTTGCGTTGAATTGTGTTTCCTTCAACAATTTCAAATAAAAGATATATGTTATTTTTATCAGATTTATACCGACGGAAAATTGAAGAAGGATCAATCTTATTTACATACGTGCATTTGCACGTGCACAATTACTAGTTAGTTCAATAAAGAGAAGATGCTAGAACTATCATATCATGATACCTAGAAATGTTTACTACAATCTGTCATCGGAAACAAGAAGTAAGTCCATCTAGAAAAACTAATCTATAATATAATATGCATTTTATGGAATTTGTATCGTACACGTCATACTAGTATATGTTACTCTCCACTTGGAGCAGTCAAAGTCGGGAGTATTGTGGTCACGCGACCAAGACGTGCATTAATTATCCATATCAAGAACAAAGATGTTCGTTACTTTTGCCCACACACACACACAAAAACAGGCAAACCAACCAGTGGTCGCATGGTGAGGATGTAGTGGTATCCTCAGCTCAGTAGGGTTCAAGTCCTAGACTAACTCTGGTGCTCTTATTTTTTTGTATTTATTTTAAGCCTTCCGACAATGTGCGTTCACTGAGAGTTGACTTTCTCGTCAACTACGAAGGGGTTTGTCGCGACTCCGTCAATCTCAAGATGATGTGTCAGGCCAGTCTCTCAGAGGTGCTCATAGAGACGGGGTGTATGTGTTTGCGTTCATAGTGATGAGTGCATGTGCGTATGTATGAGCGTGTGTGTCTGTGTTGTGTTCAACAAAAATCATACGTGGAGAAGATAACCAGTCCTCAACAATAATTAACCCTTAATTGATATGATTTAATTCTAGATCTTTCACCAGGGGCAAACCCTAGTACCCAGACCCCACCCCCCCTTCCTTGAACCTCCCTCCCCTCGCCACAGCCTCGGCGTGTTGGCGGGCAAAGCCCGATAAGTTTAGGCGGCGCCGGCGTCTCTTCCTTTGCCTGCTCGGCGCTGGATGTCACATGCCATTAGGGTCAGGCGGAGGCTGATAGCGAGGCGCGGGCTGCAGGCGGTGGCCAAAAGTGGTTGTTGTGGGTGGGAGTGCGTGCCCTGCTCTTGGCGGAGGCGGACCAAGGCGCGGCTCAGATCTACCGCGACGGGGGTTCGATCGGCCTTGAGCTCTATGGTGGTGGGGCTCCGGCTTGTTGCAGGGGGTTGCTGGTTGCGGTGGTCGCCCACTACTGCGGCGCTCTCTGGTGGTGGCAAGCCTGCCGGCCTCCGGCCATATCGGCCCTTGGTTGGTGTCCAGTGACGACAAGAGCCGTGAGCTATGGTTGAAGTGGATTGTTGACCTCGGATGTGCCCTCTGATGGTGGTTGACGATGGGGTGGTGTTTCCTAGGTGCACACCCATGGGGGTTGTGGCGCGTGTGTGACTCCGGCTGACTGTCTTCCCTAGATGCGAGCTTGTCGAGGCGGGTTCGGTGACTGTTCGGTGGAGCTCAACTGAGGTTGGAAGTGGTGGTGTTGTATGCGTGGGAGTGCAAGGCTGACCTATTGCGGCCGGAGTTGTCGGCTGCCTTGGGCGTCCCCATCTAGATTTGAACGGTCAGATGTTATTGTGGAATATTCGCTCCTCCCGGTGGCGTTGCCTGACAGTTGCCCAACGGCGCTACCTGACCCTTGCCATCTGCGGCAAGGTCGAGTTGGGTTCGTGGGTTGGTTTGGGTTGCGACCACACATTTTGGTGTCAGTTTAGGGGGGTCGACGGGGTTCGTGGTCCATGGAGGTGGATGATATCCTGCGGTGCACATGTATGGGGTGCTGACTTGGTCCGGGCTTGCGCTTGCCTTCGCATTATGTTCCACTTGCTTGCTTCCTATTCATGGCATCTGTCTGAGTTTGCTCTCCTGGCGCTGTTGTTTCATCGGATGGATCGGGGCTGAAGATCATGGATTTGGTGGTGTTCAAGCGTGCTTCGTGGCAGCGACCACTAGTCACTGGGTTGTATGCCGGCTCACTTAGGTAGGCTGGGGATGCGGGTGTGGGTGATTTCATGGTCGAGGTGCCGACCGGGGCCCGGTGCCTGATGTCGGGCTAGAGGTGAAAGGAGGTGCCTTTCGCCTCTACTATCGTGGTTGGCGGGTTGTGATATGGATACTTAGTGATGTGGGTGTTTGTGATGCCGGGACGGTGGTCCTAGATGGCCGGCTCCACGGTTAGCTTTCCGGTAGTCTCTGTGGTGGCCTCACCTCTTGATCGTGTGGGCAACAAGGGGTGTAGTGGCGGAAGGCTCAGGTATGTTCTTGAAGTGCTCAGATCTGTTGTGGATGAGCTGACCCTGGTTGATGCGGTGACCGGGACAACTCCTATTGGCGAGTTTATCAGTGAAAGCTTTGTGTTTCTGGCGCTGGCGATGTCGGCGCCCGTTGGTGTCGCTTGCCTCCTGAAAACGTCGTCATGGATCTTCCCTTGTGCGCGGTCTCTAGGTGAAAACACTAATCTATTTGTTTGGACACGGCAGCAGCGATGCTTCACGTCATTACCCTCTTGGGGGCGTTGTCGTGGACCCTAGGTGTCTTTGGCCGGGCCTCGGCTAGGTGTTAGGCTTGTTCTAGATTCATGGTTATCTTATGACCGTGTACTTTGTTGTGTTGTTACTTCATATATAAAATGGGGCAAAAGCCTGGTTCGAGAGAGGGCAACCACTGCTTGAAACCGTGGATTAATTGATCTGAGAGAAAAACAAAAAAAGACTTTGCTTATTTCCGTTAATTAAGCATATCACGACTGAATACATACAGAAAATATCTGGAGTACTAGTTTATGACCGACTTTCTCAAACTAAAAAATAACACCGACAGGTTGTAAGGGGCAATAAAGGCAAAATTATACATCTGGAGTACTCCCTCCATGAATAGTGTCAAAAATGATCTTACATTTTTTAATGGAGTGAGTAGTAGTTATCCAGTATGTAAGACATTTTTTGACATCATAAAAGTGTTACAAAACGTCTTATATTTTAGGATGGAAGGAGTATCTATTACCGACTTAGTTATCGTATACTAGTTATTACTGGAAGACTAAATATTGTAGGACCCTCATATATGCTAGCTGGTATGTCAATTACTCACGTGATATTTAATGTGTTTGTCTGTGCGTGTATATATAAGTGCGAGCTTAGTAGTAAAGGCATCAAGATAGGAGTCATAGGACACATAAACATTCCTTCGTTCCTCATGGCGTCCGTCTTTGAGCCCTCAGTGTGGAGTGACTTCTTCCGCCGATACAAGCCGCAGCCACCAAATGTATGCATGCCTGCTTCAGCTTGAGTATATGTAAATTTATGTTCTGCTCACTCGTATACACAAACTTCCTCCATCCAGATATATAGGGTCTAATATGTTGTTTGAGTTTGCCTTTAATCATTGCTAAAATTATTACTATATGAGACGTATCATATAAAAACGATATCATTAGAATATTTTTTTCACATATGAATTTTTGGTATGCTTCGTCTAACATGGATGTTATGCATGTTATATATTATTGTTCTAACCCATGATAAAAGTTTAACATCGAAAAGTGTATTCTTAAGGCTTCTTCGGTTACACAAAGTAAGAATTGTATTCTAAAAAATAGTACTTACCCTTGTGCTAGTTTACTCTTCCTGTAGCTGAAGTAGTAGCATGTGGCATGTAGCATGCACAAGGGTAAGTACTGCATCTCGAAAAACAGCACTTACCCTTGTCAAAAGACAAAAATGCACATATATCATTGCAGTCAGGAGAATTCCTGTAAAACATATCTCTGCAGCTAGTTCATAAGTCAGACCACTTGTATGTAATTAGTGCTCATTATGTTGTAGTTCTTCCACAGTTCCACTCTCTTAACCTTGAAGCGCAAATCTCAATGTGATCAGATCGTACGGTACCTTGATGGGTGGCAACTATCCTGGTGGGACTAAACTATTTTCGTGCTTCATATGATACCTAGACTACCGAAGGTCTTAGGCTACTTCCATTTTGTTGTGGGTCCGCTAGGACATTAATGATCATGCATGCATCTCATGGGGCACTTGTCATAAACTATAGGAGTATTATGTTCTAACTTTCAAATTTGCATGTACTCCTTCCATTCCATAATATGGTGCACACTGGTTTTCACGAAAAATCAAAATTCACAGAAATTTGACCAAATTAATAGAGAACATTAACTATATATATATATATATATATATATATATATATATATATATATATATATATATATATATATAGACACACACACACCATATGAAAATATATTTCATTCCAGATGCTGATGTATTTTTCTATAAATTTGATCAAAGTTTAAAAAGTTTGCCTTTACAAAAATGTACATACTATATTTAGGGACCAAGGGAGTATGACTAGTGTATAAGTTAGTGACTAGTTTGGTTGATAGTAACAGATACATGTATGCAGATCTCACAGGAATGGATGAAGACCAGAAGAGATAAACTGAAGAAAGATGTTCTCTTATTGTTTAAGACTTGCACCAACAATTTAGATAGAATGACACTGGTGGATGTAGTCCAACGCCTAGGAATAGAACACCTGTTTGAAGAACAGACGGCTACTGCACTAACTGACATCCATCGAAGTGAATTCAACAGCTCTAATCTCCATGATGTATCTCTTCGGTTCCGCCTTCTTCGGGAACATGGACTTTGGGTATCTCCAGGTATTCATATTCATATATAAACATAGATCACCTTTGCATGTGTTCAATTACGTAAATGAACTAACTTTTCATGCAGATGTGTTCAAAACTTTCAAAGGAGAAGATGGCACGTTTAACCATGATATAACAAAAGATCCAAAGGGACTCTTATGTTTCTACAATGCAGCATACGTGTTAACCCATGGCGAGCCATTACTCGAAGAGGCCATCTCTTTCACGAAATATCATCTGGAATCTTTGGCACCAAGCCTCGTCTCCCCTTTAGCTGAGCAGGTCAAGCGTGCCTTGCATGTACCCTTGCCAAGGACCTACAGGAGGTTGGAGGCACTGCAATACATGCCAGAATACGAAAAAGAAGTAGGGTACAATCCAACTCTTCTAGAGCTTGCAAAGCTGGAATTTAACCTCCTCCAGAGTGTCCACTTGAAGGAGCTCAAAGCTATCTCAGAGTATGTGAGCTCTGACACACACTCAAGCATCTTCTTTGACATATCACACTACTAAGCACAGACACGCACATACTACATTATTTATCAATATTTAAAATTATTTATGGATTTTTCAGGTGGTATAATGATCTGTCAGCATACGTGGAGCTAAGTTTTGCTCGGGATCGTGTGGTGGAGTGCTACCTTTGGGGCTACTCTGTCTTCTATGAGGAAGAGTACTCTCTAGAACGAATGATCTTTGCAAAGTGCACATTTGTGCACACATTATTGGATGACATCAACGACGTTCGTGCCACCTTGGTGGAGTATCGGAAGCTAGACACAGCCATACAGAGGTTCTTTCTCACTGATAGCTTTGTGTATCCGGAGAACAAAGGTTAATTCCTGCGACGGCAGTAGAATTTGTTAATTCTTGTTTCAACTAACCAATTTTTCATGCAGATGGAATGAGAGTGCTATTTCCCTTGTGCCCGACTACTTGAAGAAGTTCTATAATAAACTTCTGATGTGCTTTAGGGAGTTCGAGGATGAGTTGACACTTAATGGTAGATACCCGATTGATCACATCAAGAAGACGGTACAAAATTATCTATATTAATTACATCTTTGTATTAGTGGCATATGTTACCTTTTTATAGAATTTATGATTCCTTAGACTATTTTTCTACCAATCTATTCAAATGCACACAAATTGACAGCTAAATATGTCTAAAAACTATGTCACTACTTTATAATTTTATATTAGAAATCAGGTGGTACGATGTACTGTTTTCTTTTGAATATTGAAATTAAAAACATTTCTTTGTTAATCAGTACTGTTACTCATGTCTATGCACGCAGTTCCAACAACAGTCAAAATTTTATCTCCAAGAAGCTGAGTGGTTACACCAGAACCACAAGCCAAGCTTTAAAGATAAACTGCATCTGGCTGCCATGTCCACGGGCGTCACCGCGCTATGTGTGTATACGATGGTTTGCATGGGTGATGGAGCACCCAAGGGAGCACTCGAGTGGGCACTTGGATACCCCGATGTCATCATGGCGTGCGCCAAGATTGGGCGCTTAATGAATGACCTTGCTGGCTCATCTAAAGTACGTACACACTTATGGGCATATATTTTATCTGTAACTATAATCTCTGGCATACTACTACTAGCATACTCAAGTATTTATTAGATCATGACCATAATCACTTCGCTTGAGAACATGTCATAAGTTGAAGGTCACAAAGTTTGATCAAGTTTATCGAAACAATATCTGCGCCTATAACACCAAATAACTGAATTTTATTTTGTGATGGTCCTGATGCTATATAGATTTAAAATGTTGATGTGATTATTATTTTCAATGAATGCTGTCAACGTTTACAAAATTAGAATTACTAGCCCCGAACCCGTGCATTCGCACGGACTAGCTATATAAGAGTATCTATCACTCTGCACTGGAAACACGATTAATTCTGAAAAATATAGCACGCTCACCAAATGGCAATAGACCTTTTATAGAGAAAACTTGCAATACTATGCCCAAAATAAAATATCTAGCGATGAATATAATAGCAACTCGACTATCTTAAAAAATATTCTGACCCAAGCTAACCATACCAAAAATTTGGAGTTTTCCCTCAGAAAATGGAATAAACTGCCAGCTTAGGCAATGGCATGGGAAGAAACATCAGGAATACCATATCTATTGAATTCATACTGGAGTCGTGTGATGGGAGAAATAAAGTGACAATCTGACATACATCACTTGACCTCTGGTTTCGGAATCTTAATGGGAAAAGTACGTAAGGAACTTTGAAGATTTATATATACACACTTTAGTTAATCCATAAATTTCAAGAAAATGCACAAGGTGGTCCTTCAACATAAAACTCTAGAAAAAAATTGTATGGAAATCAGAAAGATATAGCATTGAAAGATGCAATCTCCATATCCAAAATAAATGAATAAAAATATCTCAATGGTTCCCAACATTATGAAGGAATGGGACACAAATCCGAAAACCTTGGGAAGCTTTCCAAGGTTAGAAAAGAATACAATTTTAGTGGTACGAATCTCAGTTGACCATAGTTAATCTTCACTCAATTTTTTATTAGTAATATCAAGGGGTCATAGAGAGTAGGTACATAGCACTTGTGAAAAATAATTCTTTGCTATGACAGAAGACATTGATTCCCAATTTTATTAGAATTATAACACAATGAAAACGAAAATGAAAGTCAAAATATCAGCAAGACCGCAGTTACTTATATCGCGGAGAAGAATAGGCACAACTTTGTGTTGCAGAAAAAAGGGGAAGATCAAGAACAATGCTTCTTTTGTACCCGACGAAGGAGAAAATAGCTATAGGGAAACGATAAATGAAGGAAGAGCAGTTTCTTTTGTAGGCAATATGAACAATCTGGACCATACAACTTAGAATAATGGAAGACGGGTAGATATTATTGTTTAATTCAATCAGCTTAACATTTTGTGTTTAGTAAGCTCTAATTAGTATATCAATACATAGACTAGGTATGGGCATGAGTTTTAGTGAGGTTACGGCATCAGAAATATTTTTTAAATAAGGGTGATTATGTTTACACGTAACCGTCCAATAATACTGAGGATGATCAGAGCTCAAACTAAGTGCTGGGCGCTTCTCCTTATTGTCACAATGCACTTCAGGATTAAGCTTTCATTAAAGTGAACCATATATCAATGTTAGGATAATTGCAAATTAGAATAACTTTATGAAAAAACATATTAGTAAATTAATGGAATAATCGGTCCAAAACATAGATAAAAGCATCTGCATTAGTACGTAAATTAATGGATTTTTGCATTGATTTTCCTGAAGAAATGATGTAATGTTGTGGCAATTGGAAGAAAAAAAATACGAGACACCTAAAGACCAATGGGGAAGTGAACGCATAGACAAGCAAATTGCAGAGGCAGTTTTACTGTTATCAACAACAATACGACCACTGAAAATTGGCATAGCAAAATTTAAAGATTTGAGATAAAGGTTATACATATATTTGTGATATGCATACAATATAAGCTTATTTCATTAGTTTGCCCACATGTGTTTTTAAGACCTCATAGTGGAGAGTACATTTTCGCTGAAGTAGATCTAGCAGCATACATATACTCTATATATTCTATCAAAGACAATGAATACATATATCTATTGTCTGACATAGATTTAGCCGACAAAAGTTAGACCCAGCATCAACTTTTTTTATTTGGTTTATGAAGAGCGCATCAACTTCATAAAATAATTAAATATTTATTTGCATGCATGCAGCACCGGAACAATAGGGGGGACGTGGCCAACTGTGTGGATTGCTACGTCAGTGAGCATAAGGTTACAGACAAGGTCGCCTTTGCTGCAATCGACTCGATGATAGAAGATGAATGGAAGACCACCAACCAAGCTCGGTTTGAGCATCGCCGTGAGCTCTTCCCGGTGGTGCAACGGGTTGTCAACTTCACTCTCAGCCTGCCGGTGTACTATGGTGATAGGAAAGATGCCTTCACATTTAGCACGCATCTTAACGGCATTATCAAGAACCTCTTCGTCAAGCCCATACCGATCTAGCTACATGCATGCATACGCTAGTTGGTTTTTTCCTTTCAAGCATTTCCGCCTAGTGCTTAATTAGATCGTTCGTATGTATTTCAGCATGAATGCTTGGAACCTTGTTAATGATTTATTATATGTGTGATTTGGTGATCCGTTACTCTCGTCCGGATCAGGCTGCACACTTAGATGTATATTTTTTTTCTCGAAATAATGGAGGATCCAGAAGAAGAGAATGAATCTGCGATTTTTTTCGAACAGTCTCTGTTAGTGACATTTGGCATAAAATATAGAGTGTTGGTATGTTTTTCTTACCGGATCAGGCGAATGGTAAGTCATGTGTGTGTGTGCTTTCCTGCCAAGATCCAAAATTCAAAATCAAAATATCTCCTAAACTGAGCTTCCAAATTTAAAATTATTTTCACAGTACAACCCTCGTGTCAATATCTTCGAAGCTAGATCCGATGTTGATAGGTTTCCAGGGACTTCGTTTGAACATCATTTGTATTATGAATGATAACATGGTTGTGCTTCCTAGAGTAACGAATTTATACTTCAGCCTTAACATACTTTGTATTTGAATTACCTGAACGCTCCCGCAGCCCCACCCCCGCTCCCGTGCGTGACCGCCACCCTGCAATGGCGCATCCCCGCCTCCCCCCTCCGCCCCCTCCCCCCCCCCCCCCCTCGCCACCACTTGTAACATCCCAAAATTCTAAATTTTGGAATGTTATATTAAATAAATAGATTGATTGTTGTGTGATTGATTGACTGAAAGTGAGTGAAATTTGAAATTTTTGAAAGTTAAATGAGAGGGAATAAAATGACTTTCCCAAACTTTCATTTTGCATTTATAATCTCCTTGAATTAAAATTATTTTCATCACAACACCCTGGAGTGAAGATAGTATGACTTCTTCCATTTAAATAAATGATAAAGGGTTTTGAAAAGATTTGAAGTTCATTTGAAAATATTTCAAATTCAGAAACTTTAAGCAACTCGATGATTTTCATCAGAGAAGATAAAATGACTTCTTCAAAACATATGAAATATGAGTTGGAAGTTTAAAAGGATCAAATTTAAAGTCCTTTTGAAATTATTTTCAATTTGGAGTTATTTGGGATTTATTCAAATTATTTTTCTCCAAAAATAAAATATACGGAAATCAGGGTAAAATGATTCCCTACAATATAAAATTGGAGAGAAATAAATTTGAAATTATTTTGGTATTTTTAAATTGATTTTTATTGGATTTAATTAGAGCAGTAGCACTGTTTGGTTTATTTGAATTTTTGTAAATTTTATTAGACGCCAGAAAAATGTTCAGTTTATAGGAAATCTTTTACTAAAAATTTTGATATATTTTATGCCCATATAATATATATTTTTTATTCTTTTTGTTTTGTTTTTTTTTCTGTCTGTCTGCGTTTAAAAAAAACTTTCTCCCGCCGAACTGGGCCGGCCCAGCTAGCCAGCCAGGCCAAGCCCAGCCCAGCGCCGCATTTTCAAAAGATCTTTTATCTCTCCTCTTTTTTGAGCTTTTTCCAATATTCCTTTTAGTTAGACTATACCCCTTTCCCCTTTTTGACCACACGAAGATTCGACTGATGAGACCACTCCAAGAAGTACAAGATATCGGACAACTAAGACCACTTCGGAATGAAGAGGATTTTACCGAGCATTATAATAATGGAAACTACAACGATTGAAGACTTCGAAGACTAGGAGAATTTGAAGGCTCTGAAGAATTTCCAGATTGGTATGACCTAGGAAGGCTACCCTTATGGAATTTGTCATACTACTGAAAGCTGTCAATACCCGAGATCAAGGTGTATCGGAGAAAGATTGGAACATGGAGCATTAGAACTCAAAGTTTTGTCAAGAAAACCTAAGGCAGGAGATATCAACTATGGAATGATAGCTCATGGAAATGACAAGAGCAGAAACACGGCTATCCATGATGTTATCGCCCTCTTATGCTATTGTCACCGTGCTGAGTTAAGCATGCATTTCTTCGGAAGGATTGGATGGTAGAAGGATGATGTAGCACCTATCAGCAAAAGATGAAGTTTAAACGTAGCTGGTGTATTACCGGGATCTGGAGAATTACATCAGGAGTTTTAAGATGGACCTTCAGGAAGCCGTATTTTGACAAGGAAGCATTTCGTGAAGCACTTAGGACCTAGAAGCTGAAGTAGCCAAGCTAGAGGAGCAAAACCTCGAGGTACCGGAGATTCGTCACGAACTGAAGGACAGTAGGGCCATGGTTCATGCCGAGGATGTTGAAATCCAGAAGTTTGGAACGCAACTCCAAAGGACGTCACGAGAGACTTCGCGTCAACAGAGATGATCTGGCAAAAGAACTTGAGAAGGACAAGCACGATCAGAAGAAGCCCTCGGAGACACGAAGAAGACTTGAAGAGTTTGACGACTTTGAAGATTTATTGACCTGTAGAAGACCAAACCCCTGTTATAACTACGTTAGATGCGACGATTGTGAGCTGTCATTTTGTTTGATGTTTTTCCGACAGCCACAAAATAAAATCTGTCTTTTCGAAACTATTGTTTGTATTGTGTGTATCCCTCTCTCTCTCTTATCTCACCCCAAAACCCGTGGACCCAATAGAGGATGAATGGAGATGAACTCACCTTTCCGTGACCGAGAACTCAGTTGGAGACGGACCGATGGATTCAGAACATGGAAGATCATATGGAGAATAACCCTATAGTCGGAAAGGATATGACCCAGCACGCTCTTCAGTGCTTTGAAAGAGGTGCTGCTACTTGGTGGAGGATGTACCAAACCATCAATGTATGGCAGGGAGTAACCACTTTGAAAGAATTTTAAGTCGACTTTGCCAAAGTCTCGGTTTATGTCCCAGAAATTGAAGCCTTATGGAAGTGATATGAAGAAACCTGGTGCATGCAAGCTCTGTGGAGAAATAGGACACACCCATAAAGAACACAAGGTTGAATGCCCTCATTGTGAAGAAAGTCACCCAGCTGAAGAATGCCCAACTAGGCAGATTACTTGTTTCTTGTGCGAGGGAACTACCCACTACCCTGCTCAGTGTCACCTTTACCCCATGTTACAAAGAACCATCCAGCAGAAGAAAGAAGCAACGAAAGGAGCCCTTATGGAAATTTTAGAAGAACCTGTGATGAAGGAAGAGGTGGAGTACACACCCGAAGTAGAACCAATTAAACCCTGCACCAAGTCGTGCTATTCATGTGGAGAAGAAGGACACATCTCCCAGGATTGTCTGAATGGGGATCTAGTAGAATTCCCGATAGAGGAAGTAGAGTATGACCCACAGGAAATAGAAGCCCTGATTGGAACGGAAAAGTCCAGGAAGAGAAGTAGATTGGATACCAGGAAGGACCTGAGTCATATCACCTATTTCAGGTGCAAGGAGTCAGGGCACTACTTCAGCAGTTGCCCAAAAAGGAAGCCGAGGACCCGAGGAGGCTATGTAGTCATAAGGAAACCTCGAGACTTGTCAGAAGTAATATGTTTTCGTTGCAATGAAGCAGGGCATATTGCTAGAGAAGGAGGCTTGTGCTAAATAGTTGAGTTGACAGCAGAAGAAATATAGTAGTAGTAGTGGGAACAATTCTTTTATATTGAGGTGTTGATTTAAGGCATGTAATGGAAAAGCAAGAGATTGAAATCATTGGAGAATCAATAAAGTTAGCATCGTTGGTACTGATTTGAATTTTATGAAGAAATATTTTTGACCATTTTCGAGGATATGAGAAATATGGTCTATGGAAGAATTGTGCATTTTAAGCGTGGTAGTACCCTGTGAGGACATTTGACCCCTCGAAAAGATGATGATATTCCACGAAGTGGACTTCGGATAAAATAAGTGCGAGTTTTGTCTCGATATGTGGGATATCCTAAGAGCATGAAGAGATGAAGTATTATTGGATGTAAAGAAGATATAATGTTGGTAATATGGACCAATTGTAACTCCATGATGATTCTGAGTAAATCACATCTTAGTTTAGTACCAGTAGATGGAAGAGAGATAGTACAATTGGATGGATGTAAGAATGTTGTGAAGCTGGATGTGGAGTAATGATCAGTTGCCCCTATGATGAGTTCAAGGTTTACAAGTGATGAGATGGGCCATAACCCACAGCCCCAGGACCTACCAAGAAGCAAGCACACTCTTGCTGAAGGAAAAACCCTGGAAGAGATTACGACCTTACCCACTGACGACCTTATAGGAGTAAACGCAAAACCCGAGAGTTGTGAAGGAACGAGAGATGTTTTGTCTGGCTTGCAGAATCAATGGATTTATCCGAACTTAGTTCGTCGACAAGAGAAATTCTACAATGCTTGTCAGGATGACCGAGTGTTAGAATGCGAGATTCGCTAAACCATATACAAGGTAATGATTTGGGTGCGGGGTGGATTGATCACCATACCGACTTACTCTTATTATTTGCCTTGCTATATGGGATGGTAAATCTGAGTAAATTACCCCTAGTAGAGAGACGACGATCAAAACCTTGTTTGAACCTTACAATGGTAGGACAATTTTTCCCTTGTACAAGGCAGCTGTTGCCAATCGTAGGATATACGATGAGGTTCATCCTAGACCCATTTCCTGCAGGAGAAACCATAAATGGTTGACCACCATGAGATTCGATAGTTGCTTAGTATTGGCGCCAGACCCGTCGGCTAAGAAGACCCAAAAACAGCAGAACCTTACCAAGATGAAAGGACAGAAGAATTGCGGTAAAGGTTATGCCAGTACCGGAAGAGCCACAGAAGGAATTATACTGAAGATCTGAGAAGACCGGCCCTGTCAAGAATAAGGATGGAGTATGTGAGTATTGATGGGACCGTAACCATGCTTCTAAGGGTGGTAGCACCCCAGACCCCCTGTGACGATCGATGGATTTTGATAAGACCCCGAACTTAACCTATTTCTTCACAGCATGCAGGCAGCTGTTCACATGAGATAACAGCCTCCAGGCGGAACTCGATGCATGTAGAGAAGGTCTGACGTTGGCCTTGCATCGTACCAACAAGCCCATCATGGTGGATATGGATAGCATTGAAGCGGTCTAGATGCTGTCGTCTCAGTCAGAGGATCGATCACAATTCTGGGCGCTAGTGGAGGAGATGCGCAGGATGGTAGCAGATGAACCAAGGGAAATTTCTTTTTCTCATATTAGTCGTTCACAAAATAAAATCAGACACTTACTAGCCACGTATGGGCGTACTACCCCGTGCACGGCTGTTTGGTTGTGATTAGGTTTAGACTGTATTGTAAACCTTTTGAAGGCCGAGAAGCCTCCTTGGGTTAATGAAATCTCCGGTAAGAGACACATGGAGCAGTTGTTGCACTGTAACAGAGGTACTTATTTGACTACAAAATTGAGCTGGATGGCAGACACGTATTAAATTGAGCTGCATGGCAGACACGTATTCAATTGAGCGAGATGGCAGACACATCAGCAATTGCGTGATCTATTTCGTACAAGTAGGACGATGGTCCTGGACTATCTTATAGATCTGGGTCGCTGAATAAGACTCATGCATTAGACAGTGCTATAAATAATCCCGTGGCACTTTGCAGTGTTGCACATGAATCTACATAGCAGTGTAAACACGTGATTCTCTGAGTTTCTGACAAATATTTACTATTGGCAAATCATAGTGCCAGGTTTGGTCGTCTTAACTTTCCTGAAATTATACGTCGCGAACTGAAAAGTGTTGTTGATATTTTACGCTCTTTGTACCATAAAATTGTTTTTAGGCCAAGAACCCCACAATAATTGCTCTTCGTCCCCTCAATTGCTCCCCTACATAGGCCAGAGAACTTAGGGGTAGAAATATGAAGGTTTTTTTTAACTGGATTAATGAGTCAACAAAAAGAAACTTTCACACTGTAGGGGTGGGACGGTGTTGTTAGTAGTGATAAAAACATATTTCGTGTACCACTGCACGACCAAGATTGGTATGCTTGCCGTCTGTACATTATGTATACTCCGTCAGTTTCAAAATAATTGACAGTCTAGGATTGTTTGAACTCAAACTTTATTCAGTTTGACGACGTTTATATACAAATATGTCAAGATCTATGAAACCAAAGTTACTTCATTATATTCATTAGGAATTGAATTTTCCGTAATGATATCATTGATCTGTGTTGGTTTTTCTATACACTTGGTCAAACTATAAAAAAATCACCTAGGAAAATATTAGAACTTCATTTATTTTGAAAGGGAGGAAGTTTTACACACAACATGGTACTTCATAAGCATTTGAGGCTTAGGCACATTCTTGAGAGGGGTTAGCTTTAATGCAGTGGTACACGAAATGTGTTTTTATCACTACTAACAACACCCACCCACCCCTACAGTGTGATAGACCTAGTTTCAAAAAAAACATTAACAGTGTGAAAGACCAAGTCAACAAAATAACAAAGAACCGATGTATTTTGGACTAAGTTTTTATGAAAATCTCCTAATTTTTTTATTTGCACATGACAACGACTACCGGGCAACGTTATGATACATAGCACCGTTTACGATTAAGCAAATTTTGACAGCAAATTTCACCTTTTGGCTCCACATATGTAGGTAGCTGGTGGCATAAATGGCAGCCGCACAATGACACAGCACGTGATGTGGCCATATACGAAGAGCGGATTCATCTCCCTTATGCCGAAATGAACTGATCGAGAGCGTACTACAGAACAGTAGCCAACCAAATCACTTTGGAATGGAGTCCATCCCAACCTATCGATTACCGATTTATAGTCTTCCACCCTCATAAGCTATTTAGTTCGTGTGTAAATGTTGTATTAAGCATTGGCATAAGGGTCTTGTGATACCCTTGTAGAAATACTGTCTATATGTACGACATCAAGTTTGTCAAGGCACGTGCCAGTGTGATCCCTCGCCATAGTGGTGGTATCATAGGTTATAACATGCAACCCAATTGAATGCCAGTCAGGCATATGACATGTCATAGTATCTACTACCCCTATAAAAGCACGAAAGTGCAGATCCAACTCATCATCTCAGCCGTCAAACCATGTAATCAGACGATCTAAATGCTTCATTAACGAATCACTTCGTTAACGATGTTGAGCGCCCCAACACGTTTAGCGATAACCTTCCACCTAATCAACCCCTAATTCTGCTAACTGCTCCATGCATGAACCCCTCTCGCGCACCTGAAACCATGGAAGTTCCGAAAGACCGAAACCATGGTGCCACACATCCTACGCCTTTTACTCGAGCCATCGCGGCTTCCGGCTCCGCCATGGACACGCGCCACCGCCATCGCCTCCAGGTATGCGGGAGCCACCAACGACGCCTCAAGCCTCTACACACGAGCCGCCAGCCCTGCACGCTCACGCGCCTCCGCCGCCCCACGCACAGCACCTGCCCCGACCTAACACTCCACGCGCAACCTCGGCTACCAAAGGGCGCTGACTATCGACGACACGCCGCCGGAGACGCTTGCGCACGCAGGAGCTGCCGTCGCTGGCACGCGGAATTTTAAGCCAGTCTTATAGGCATATGCCTGTTTTCAGTTTTTCGATGTATAGTGCAAATTTTGTAAGTCAGTTGAAATACTAATACAGTAAGAGTTCGTTATTGATATTTGCTGTTGCGTGAATATATTCCCATAAAAAGATCTGTTGGAATATATTTGAATGGTGTCATCTTTGAATAATATCTCTATAAGTCTGTAGTAGCAGAATTTCTTATTTTCTTAAAATAATGGTAGAAAAAAGGCCTTTAGTCCCGGCTGTGCAACCGGGACTAAATATGCGCGACTAAAGACCCCCCCTTTAGTCGCGCCTCTTACGAACCGCGACTAAAGGCTTTATTCCCGGTTCTCGTGGCTAACCGGGACTAAAGGCCCGTCCTTTAGTCCCGGTTCTCGTGGCTAACCAGGACTAAAGGCCTCCTCCGCAGGTTTAAACCTGGTTTTTTTGCGAATTTTTTTATTTTTTTATTTTCAAATTTCTGAATTATTTTAACCTCTAATCTCTAATCACCACCCCTCATCACTGCTCAATTTATCCTCTAATCTCTAATCACCCCTCATCATTCCAAATCATCTAACTTCCCGGACGGTCACCCATCCTCTCACTACTCCAGCCTGAGCACGCTTAACTTCCGGGGTCTATTCTCCCTCGTTTCCAAGTCTGCACTTGTTGTTTTCCTGACAATAGTAGGATGTCAATTCTATTAACCCTCAGGAATTTAGCTTGAGCATGAAGTGACACATTTCACTGTTTGAGTTTGAAACTATTGTTTTAAAAAACAATAATTATTTAGTAACACTAATATTTCTGAAATAATTAGTTTGACCATTGTTTGACCACTGTTTGACCACAGTTTGACCAGATTTGACCAAAATTTAAAAAAAAACTGAAATAATTATTTAGTAACACTAATATTCTAGAATAATTAGTTTGACCATTGTTTGACCACAGTTTGACCACAATTTGAATTTTTTTGAATTTTTTTGCCTCTCCAGATCTTAAAAGCCCCGTATCTTTTTTTCTGTTAGGTTTTTGAGGATTTTGAAAATGTTTAACGGGGTTCCCCCAGGTTAAATTCGGATGTAACTTTTCGAGTAGATGATTTTTCATGTAAAAAACTTTTTCATCCGAGTTTGTATGCAAAAGTTATGCCCATTTTAAGAAATTCCAGAGAGATTTTGCAAATAACGTCGAAATTCATATTTGTTAATTTTCCCAACAACTAGACCACATATCACATGAGAAACTTATTTTATTTTATTTTTTTGACATTTCCATCATTTTCTTTTGGTTTTTCTAAAACTGAAAAGGCGGTCCAGGGGGGAGTTTGATGGGCCCTTTAGTACCGGTTGGTCTGGCCAACCGCGACTAAAGGACTAACCTTTAGTCCCGGTTGGTCTGGCCAACCGCGACTAAAGGACAAACCTTTAGTCCCGGTTGGTCTGGCCAACCGCGACTAAAGGCCTTCGGGCCAGCCTGAGGACCTTTAGTCTCGGTTGGCCAGGCCAACCGGGACTAAAGCCCCTCCCGTCCGCCAGCTGTCGACCGAGCGCGCTGGGCCCAGATAGTTGGTCGCGGGTCTCCTCCCGAACCGCGACTAAAGACCCCTTTGGTCGCGGTTCGATTATTTTGGGGACTAATGTGGGCGTATGGAAGCCTCTTTTTCTACTAGTGAAATCTGGAAATTAAAGAATTATATGTGTAAAACTGTATGTGCAAGGAGTAATTCAATGATTTTGCCTAGCTGAGATAAAATTGTGCACAAAGATTATAAGTTGCCTGAGCTTGAAATATGTTTTTGCACTATTTGCGTTGATATGTTTTTGCACTATTTGCGTTGAATTGTGTTTCCTTCAACAATTTCAAATAAAAGATATATGTTATTTTTATCAGATTTAAACCGACGGAAAATTGAAGAAGGATCAATCTTATTTACATACGTGCATTTGCACGTGCACAATTACTAGTTAGTTCAATAAAGAGAAGATGCTAGAACTATCATATCATGATACCTAGAAATGTTTACTACAATCTGTCATCGGAAACAAGAAGTAAGTCCATCTAGAAAAACTAATCTATAATATAATATGCATTTTATGGAATTTGTATCGTACACGTCATACTAGTATATGTTACTCTCCACTTGGAGCAGTCAAAATCGGGAGTATTGTGGTCACGCGACCAAGACGTGCATTAATTATCCATATCAAGAACAAAGATGTTCGTTACTTTTGCTCACACACACACACAAAAACAGGCAAACCAACCAGTGGTCGCATGGTGAGGATGTAGTGGTATCCTCAGCTCAGTAGGGTTCAAGTCCTAGACTAACTCTGGTGCTCTTATTTTTTTGTATTTATTTTAAGCCTTCCGGCAATGTGCGTTCACTGAGAGTTGACTTTCTCGTCAACTACGAAGGGGTTTGTCGCGACTCCGTCAATCTCAAGATGATGTGTCAGCCCAGTCTCTCAGAGGTGCTCATAGAGACAGGGTGTATGTGTTTGCGTTCATAGTGATGAGTGCATGTGCGTATGTATGAGCGTGTGTGTCTGTGGTGTGTTCAACAAAAATCATACGTGGAAAAGATAACCAGTCCTCAACAATAATAAACCCTTAATTGATATGATTTAATTCTAGATCTTTCACCAGGGGCAAACCCTAGTACCCAGACCCCACCCCCCTTCCTTGAACCTCCCTCCCCTCACCACAGCCTCGGCGTGTTGGCGGGCAAAGCCCGATAAGTTTAGGCGGCGCCGGCGTCTCTTCCTTTGCCTGCTCGGCGCTGGATGTCACATGCCATTAGGGTCAGGCGGAGGCTAATAGCGAGGCGCGGGCTGCAGGCGGTGGCCAAAAGTGGTTGTTGTGCGTGGGAGTGCGTGCCCTGCTCTTGGCGGAGACGGAGCAAGGCGCGACTCAGATCTACCGCGACGGGGGTTCGATCGGCCTTGAGCTCTATGGTGGTGGGGCTCCGGCTTGTTGCAGGGGGTTGCTGGTTGCGGTGGTCGCCCACTACTGCGGCGCTCTCTGGTGGTGGCAAGCCTGCCGGCCTCCGGCCATATCGGCCCTTGGTTGGTGTCCAGTGACGACAAGAGCCGTGAGCTATGGTTGAAGTGGATTGTTGACCTCGGATGTGCCCTCTGATGGTGGTTGACGACGGGGTGGTGTTTCCTAGGTGCGCACCCATGGGGGTTGTGGCGCGTGTGTGACTCCGGCTGACTGTCTTCCCTAGATGCGAGCTTGTCGAGGCGGGTTCGGTGACTGTTCGGTGGAGCTCAACTAAGGTTGGAAGTGGTGGTGTTGTATGCGTGGGAGTGCAAGGCTGACCTATTGCGGCCGGAGTTGTCGGCTGCCTTGGGCGTCCCCATCTAGATTTGAACGGTCAGATGTTATTGGGCAATATTCGCTCCTCCCGGTGGCGTTGCCTGACAGTTGCCCAACGGCGCTACCTGACCCTTGCCATCTCCGGCAAGGTCGAGTTGGGTTCGTGGGTTGGTTTGGGTTGCGACCACACATTTTGGTGTCAGTTTAGGGGGGTCGACGGGGTTCGTGGTCCATGGAGGTGGATGATATCCTGCGGTGCACATGTATGGGGTGCTGACTTGGTCCGGGCTTGCGCTTTCCTTCGCATTATGTTCCACTTGCTTGCTTCCTATTCATGGCATCTGTCTGAGTTTGCTCTCCTGGCGCTGTTGTGTCATCGGATGGATCAGGGCTGAAGATCATGGATTTGGTGGTGTTCAAACGTGCTTGGTGGCAGCGACCACTAGTCACTGGGTTGTATGCCGGCTCACTTAGGTAGGCTGGGGATGCGGGTGTGGGTGATTTCATGGTCGAGGTGCCGACCGGGGCCCGGTGCCTGATGTCGGGCTAGAGGTGAAAGGAGGTGCCTTTCGCCTCTACTGTCGTGGTTGGGGGTTGTGATATGGATACTTAGTGATGTGGGTGTTTGTGATGCCGGGACGGTGGTCCTACATGGCCGGCTCCACGGTTAGCTTTCCGGTAGTCTCTGTGGTGGCCTCACCTCTTGATCGTGTGGGCAACAAGGGGTGCAGTGGCGGAAGGCTCAGGTATGTTCTTGAAGTGCTCAGATCTGTTGTGGATGAGCTGACCCTGGTTGATGCGGTGACCGGGACAACTCCTATAGGCGAGTTTATGAGCGAAAGCTTTGTGTTTCTGGCGCTGGCGATGTCGGCGCCCGTTGGTGTCGCTTGCCTCCTGAAAACGTCATCATGGATCTTCCCTTGTGCGAGGTCTCTAGGTGAAAACACTAATCTGTTTGTTTGGACACGGCAGCAGCGATGCTTCACGTCATTACCCTCTTGGGGGCGTTGTCTTTGGCCGGGCCTCGGCTAGGTGTTAGGCTTGTTCTAGATTCGTGGTTATATTATGACCATGTACTTTGTTGTGTTGTTACTTCATATATAAAATGGGGCAAAAGCCTGGTTCGAGAGAGGGCAACCACTGCTTGAAACCATGGATTAATTGATCTGAGAGAAAAACAAAAAAAGACTTTGCTTATTTCCGTTAATTAAGCATATCACGACTGAATAGATACAGAAAATATCTGGAGTACTAGTTTATGACCGACTTTCTCAAACTAAAAAATAACACCGACATGTTGTAAGGGGCAATAAAGGCAAAATTATACATCTGGAGTACTCCCTCCATGAATAGTGTCAAAAATGATCTTACATTTTTTAATGGAGTGAGTAGTAGTTATCCAGTATGTAAGACATTTTTTGACATCATAAAAGTGTTACAAAACGTCTTATATTTTAGGATGGAAGGAGTATCTATTACCGACTTACTTATCGTATACTAGTTATTACTGGAAGACTAAATATTGTAGGACCCTCATATATGCTAGCTGGTATGTCAATTACTCACGTGATATTTAATGTGTTTGTCTGTGCATGTATATATAAGTGCGAGCTTAGTAGTAAAGGCATCAAGATAGGAGTCATAGGACACATAAACATTCCTTCGTTCCTCATGGCGTCCGTCTTTGAGCCCTCAGTGTGGAGTGACTTCTTCCGCCGATACAAGCCGCAGCCACCAAATGTATGCATGCCTGCTTCAGCTTGAGTATATGTAAATTTATGTTCTGCTCACTCGTATACACAAACTTCCTCCATCCAGATATATAGGGTCTAATATGTTGTTTGAGTTTGCCTTTAATCATTGCTAAAATTATTACTATATGAGACGTATCATATAAAAACGATATCATTAGAATATTTTTTTCACATATGAATTTTTGGTATGCTTCGTCTAACATGGATGTTATGCATGTTATATATTATTGTTCTAACCCATGATAAAAGTTTAACATCGAAAAGTGTATTCTTAAGGCTTCTTCGGTTACACAAAGTAAGAATTGTATTCTAAAAAATAGTACTTACCCTTGTGCTAGTTTACTCTTCCTGTAGCTGAAGTAGTAGCATGTAGCATGTAGCATGCACAAGGGTAAGTACTGCATCTCGAAAAACAGCACTTACCCTTGTCAAAAGACAAAAATGCACATATATCATTGCAGTCAGGAGAATTCCTGTAAAACATATCTCTGCAGCTAGTTCATAAGTCAGACCACTTGTATGTAATTAGTGCTCATTATGTTGTAGTTCTTCCACAGTTCCACTCTCTTAACCTTGAAGCGCAAATCTCAATGTGATCAGATCGTACGGTACCTTGATGGGTGGCAACTATCCTGGTGGGACTAAACTATTTTCGTGCTTCATATGATACCTAGACTACCGAAGGTCTTAGGCTACTTCCATTTTGTTGTGGGTCCGCTAGGACATTAATGATCATGCATGCATCTCATGGGGCACTTGTCATAAACTATAGGAGTATTATGTTCTAACTTTCAAATTTGCATGTACTCCTTCCATTCCATAATATGGTGCACACTGGTTTTCACGAAAAATCAAAATTCACAGAAATTTGACCAAATTAATAGAGAACATTAACTATATATATATATATATATATATATATATATATATATATATATATATATATATATATATATATATATATATAGACACACACACACACCATATGAAAATATATTTCATTCCAGATGCTGATGTATTTTTCTATAAATTTGATCAAAGTTTAAAAAGTTTGCCTTTACAAAAATGTACATACTATATTTAGGGACCAAGGGAGTATGACTAGTGTATAAGTTAGTGACTAGTTTGGTTGATAGTAACAGATACATGTATGCAGATCTCACAGGAATGGATGAAGACCAGAAGAGATAAACTGAAGAAAGATGTTCTCTTATTGTTTAAGACTTGCACCAACAATTTAGATAGAATGACACTGGTGGATGTAGTCCAACGCCTAGGAATAGAACACCTGTTTGAAGAACAGACGGCTACTGCACTAACTGACATCCATCGAAGTGAATTCAACAGCTCTAATCTCCATGATGTATCTCTTCGGTTCCGCCTTCTTCGGGAACATGGACTTTGGGTATCTCCAGGTATTCATATTCATATATAAACATAGATCACCTTTGCATGTGTTCAATTACGTAAATGAACTAACTTTTCATGCAGATGTGTTCAAAACTTTCAAAGGAGAAGATGGCACGTTTAACCATGATATAACAAAAGATCCAAAGGGACTCTTATGTTTCTACAATGCAGCATACGTGTTAACCCATGGCGAGCCATTACTCGAAGAGGCCATCTCTTTCACGAAATATCATCTGGAATCTTTGGCACCAAGCCTCGTCTCCCCTTTAGCTGAGCAGGTCAAGCGTGCCTTGCATGTACCCTTGCCAAGGACCTACAGGAGGTTGGAGGCACTGCAATACATGCCAGAATACGAAAAAGAAGTAGGGTACAATCCAACTCTTCTAGAGCTTGCAAAGCTGGAATTTAACCTCCTCCAGAGTGTCCACTTGAAGGAGCTCAAAGCTATCTCAGAGTATGTGAGCTCTGACACACACTCAAGCATCTTCTTTGACATATCACACTACTAAGCACAGACACGCACATACTACATTATTTATCAATATTTAAAATTATTTATGGATTTTTCAGGTGGTATAATGATCTGTCAGCATACGTGGAGCTAAGTTTTGCTCGGGATCGTGTGGTGGAGTGCTACCTTTGGGGCTACTCTGTCTTCTATGAGGAAGAGTACTCTCTAGAACGAATGATCTTTGCAAAGTGCACATTTGTGCACACATTATTGGATGACATCAACGACGTTCGTGCCACCTTGGTGGAGTATCGGAAGCTAGACACAGCCATACAGAGGTTCTTTCTCACTGATAGCTTTGTGTATCCGGAGAACAAAGGTTAATTCCTGCGACGGCAGTAGAATTTGTTAATTCTTGTTTCAACTAACCAATTTTTCATGCAGATGGAATGAGAGTGCTATTTCCCTTGTGCCCAACTACTTGAAGAAGTTCTATAATAAACTTCTGATGTGCTTTAGGGAGTTCGAGGATGAGTTGACACTTAATGGTAGATACCCGATTGATCACATCAAGAAGACGGTACAAAATTATCTATATTAATTACATCTTTGTATTAGTGGCATATGTTACCTTTTTATAGAATTTATGATTCCTTAGACTATTTTTCTACCAATCTATTCAAATGCACACAAATTGACAGCTAAATATGTCTAAAAACCATGTCACTACTTTATAATTTTATATTAGAAATCAGGTGGTACGATGTACTGTTTTCTTTTGAATATTGAAATTAAAAACATTTCTTTGTTAATCAGTACTGTTACTCATGTCTATGCATGCAGTTCCAACAACAGTCAAAATTTTATCTCCATGAAGCTGAGTGGTTACACCAGAACCACAAGCCAAGCTTTAAAGATAAACTGCATCTGGCTGCCATGTCCACGGGCGTCACCGCGCTATGTGTGTATACGATGGTTTGCATGGGTGATGGAGCACCCAAGGGAGCACTCGAGTGGGCACTTGGATACCCCGATGTCATCATGGCGTGCGCCAAGATTGGGCGCTTAATGAATGACCTTGCTGGCTCATCTAAAGTACGTACACACTTATGGGCATATATTTTATCTGTAACTATAATCTCTGGCATACTACTACTAGCATACTCAAGTATTTATTAGATCATGACCATAATCACTTCGCTTGAGAACATGTCATAAGTTGAAGGTCGCAAAGTTTGATCAAGTTTATCGAAACAATATCTACGCCCAACACCAAATAACTGAATTTTATTTTGTGATGGTCCTGATGCTATATAGATTTAAAATGTTGATGTGATTATTATTTTCAATGAATGCTGTCAACGTTTACAAAATTAGAATTACTAGCCCCGAACCCGTGCATTCGCACGGACTAGCTATATAAGAGTATCTATCACTCTGCACTGGAAACACGAGTAATTCTGAAAAATATAGCACGCTCACCAAATGGCAATAGACCTTTTATAGAGAAAACTTGTAATACTATGCCCAAAATAAAATATCTAGCGATGAATATAATAGAAACTCGACTATCTTAAAAAATATTCTGACCCAAGCTAACCATACCAAAAATTTGGAGTTTTCCCTCAGAAAATGGAATAAACTGCCAGCTTAGGCAATGGCATGGGAAGAAACAAATACCATATCTATTGAATTCATACTGGAGTCGTGTGATGGGAGAAATAAAGTGACAATCTGACATACATCACTTGACCTCTGGTTTCGGAATCTTAATGGGAAAAGTACGCAAGGAACTTTGAAGATTTATATATACACACTTTAGTTAATCCATAAATTTCAAGAAAATGCACAAGGTGGTCCTTCAACATAAAACTCTAGAAAAAAATTGTATGGAAATCAGAAAGATATAGCATTGAAAGATACACTCTCCATATCCAAAATAAATGAATAAAAATATCTCAATGGTTCCCAACATTATGAAGGAATGGGACACAAATACGAAAACCTTGGGAAGCTTACCAAGGTTAGAAAAGAATACAATTTTAGTGGTACGAATCTCAGTTGACCATAGTTAATCTTCACTCAATTTTTTATTAGTAATATCAAGGGGTCATAGAGAGTAGGTACATAGCACTTGTGAAAAATAATTCTTTGCTATGACAGAAGACATTGATTCCCAATTTTATTAGATAACACAATGAAAACGAAAATGAAAGTCAAAATATCAGCAAGACTGCAGTTACTTATATCGCGGAGAAGAATAGGCACAACTTTGTGTTGCAGAAAAAAAGGGGAAGATCAAGAACAATGCTTCTTTTGTACCCGACGAAGGAGAAAATAGCTATAGGGAAACGATAAATGAAGGAAGAGCAGTTTCTTTTGTAGGCAATATGAACAATCTGGACCATACAACTTAGAATAATGGAAGACGGGTAGATATTATTGTTTCATTCAATCAGATTAACATTTTGTGTTTAGTAAGCTCTAATTAGTATATCAATAGATAGACTAGGTATGGGCATGAGTTTTAGTGAGGTTACGGCATCAGAAATATTTTTTAAATAAGGGTGATTATTTTTACACATAACCGTCCAATAATACTGAGGATGATCAGAGCTCAAACTAAGTACTGGGGGCTTCTCCTTATTGTCACAATGCACTGCAGGATTAAGCTTTCATTAAAGTGAACCATATATCAAAGTTAGGATAATTGCAAATTAGAATAACTTTATCAAAAAACATATTAGTAAATTAATGGAATAATCGGTCCAAAACATAGATAAAAGCATCTGCATTAGTACGTAAATTAATGGATTTTTGCATTGATTTTCCTGAAGAAATGATGTAATGTTGTGGCAATTGGAAGAAAAAAATATGAGACACCTAAAGACCAATGGGGAAGTGAACCCATAGACAAGCAAATTGCAGAGGCAGTTTTACTGTTATCAACAACAATACGACCACTGAAAATTGGCATAGCTAGTTGGTTTTTCCTTTCAAGCATTTCCGCCTAGTGCTTAATTAGATCGTTCGTATGTATTTCAGCATGAATGCTTGGAACCTTGTTAATGATTTATTATATGTGTGATTTGGTGATCCGTTACTCTCGTCCGGATCAGGCTGCAAACTCAGATGTATATTTTTTTTCTCGAAATAATGGAGGATCCAGAAGAAGAGAATGAATCTACGATTTTTTTTGAACAGTCTCTGTTAGTGACATTTGGCATAAAATATAGAGTGTTGGTATGTTTTTCTTACCGGATCAGGCGAATGGTAAGTCATGTGTGTGTGCTTTCCTGCCAAGATCCAAAATTCAAAATCAAAATATCTCCTAAACTGAGCTTCCAAATTTAAAATTATTTTCACAGTACAACCCTCGTGTCAATATCTTCGAAGCTAGATCCGATGTTGATAGGTTTCCAGGGACTTCGTTTGAACATCATTTGTATTATGAATGATAACATGGTTGTGCTTCCTAGAGTAACGAATTTATACTTCAGCCTTAACATACTTTGTATTTGAATTACCTGAACGCTCCCGCAGCCCCACCCCCACTCCCGTGCGTGACCGCCACCCCCCCTCCGCCCCCTCCCCCCCCGCCCCCCCCCCCTCGCCACCACTTGTAACATCCCAAAATTCTAAATTTTGGAATGTTATATTACTTAAATAGATTGATTGTTTGTTTGATTGTTGTGTGATTGATTGACTGAAAGTGAGTGAAATTTGAAATTTTTGAAAGTTAAATGAGAGGGAATAAAATGACTTTCCCAAACTTTCATTTTGCATTTGTAATCTCCTTGAATTAAAATTATTTTCATCACAACACCCTGGAGTGATGATAATATGACTTCTTCCATTTAAATAAATGATAAAGGGTTTTGAAAAGATTTGAAGTTCATTTGAAAATATTTCAAATTCAGAAACTTTAAGCAACTCAATGATTTTCATGAGAGAAGATAAAATGACTTCTTCAAAACATATGAAATATGAGTTGGAAGTTTAAAAGGATCAAATTTAAAGTCCTTTTGAAATTATTTTCAATTTGGAGTTATTTGGGTTTTATTCAAATTATTTTTCTCCAAAAATAAAATATATGGAAATTACGATAAAATGATTCCCTATAATAAAAATTGGAGAAAAATAAATTTGAAATTATTTTGGTATTTTTAAATTGATTTTCATTGGATTTTATTAGAGCAGTAGCACTGCTTGATTTATTTGAATTTTTGTAGATTTTATTAAATGCCAGAAAAATGTTCAGTTTGTAGGAAATCTTTTACTGAAAATTTTGATATATTATATGCCCATATAATATTTTCTTTTATTCTTTTTGTTTTGTTTTTTCTTTTGTCTGCGTTTAAAAAAAACTTTCTCCCGCCGAACTGGGCCGGCCCAGCTAGCCAACCAGGCCAAGCCCAGACCAGCGCCGCCTTCCCCGACACCGAGCCGGTTTCCAGCCACACCACGGCGCGCCGCCGCGCCGACCTCGGCGTCCTTGCCGAGGCCGGAATTCCCTGCCTCCTCGCACAAGGCGCCGCACCCGGGGGGCCTTTAAAAGGAGCCAGACCCCCCTCTCTCTCTCCTCGCGCCGCCCCCTCTCTTCCCCGCGTCGCGCCGCCACCGCTGCAGTCCGCCGCCGCCGCCCGTACTGCACGCCACCGCCGCCCGCGCTTTGCCTGCTGCCGCGCGAAGCCGCCGCCGCCGAGCGCCATCGCCGGAGCCCCGCGCCGCCCACCGGAGCTCGCCGATCCGCCGCCGCCACCGAAAACTGCCGCCGCTGGTTTACGTCAGAAAACCCCGAACCGGTAATAAAACCGCCCCGGTCCGGTTTAGTTCTTTTTGGGTTTTGAAGCCGGTTTTCTTCTAGTTAGGTTAATCAGTAAACGTTCACTAGTTTATCTTCTTTAGCAAACAGTTTTCGTTCGTTAGTGACCGGTAACGAACGTTCACTATTTAGTCTTTTTCTTTTTCTGTTAGTTTTAGACAGGGACCCATCAATGAATATGTTTTTTATAGATTAGTCCCTGTTCTACAAACCCTCGTTACTTCTTCCTCGTTTATCCAAATCCAACGAAACCAACGCCCACTTCTTCGTTACGATCCCCTCTATCCAGTAAAACAACTTAAACATGTTTTTGAAAGTTTAAAATCTGATTTCAAACAGATTTGAATTCAAACTTCGTTTGAGTGTAACTTGAGTTTTATAACTCCGATTTAATTGATTCATTTTGCAAATCGAAGCTCTTGACCTAAACTTTCTAATAAGGCCAAATTCACTTAATTTTGGTACTGTTAGAAATTGTTTTACGTTGCAAGAGTTATTTGCCTGTTTTCGAAGTTTTCCGAAGTCTTTTCTTCGATTCTTTTGCATGAGTGCTTATGTATGCAATTGCTTGCTCGCGATAGATTGACCGGAGTGTGACGAGTAGAACTATCAGGAGTTTTGAGTGCGAGTCATCTTCATCAACAGTACAGGCAAGTTCACACTTTGATCATATCCCTTTTCATTACCCAGTTTTTATGCATTAGTTTCACCCTCAAACATTGCATGAGTAGGATCTGATTAATATGTGGGTTTTGGGAAGTAGTTGATGAGGTAGGAACCTATTGTCCTGCATTCAAGCCTTGGGAGTTACTACTACGTTATGCTTACACTGCTATGCTATGCTCGTGGACGTGGATTGGTTTGAGAGAATTCATGAAAGATGAGAGAGATTATTGTTAACTAAGGTTTAACTTAAGGTGGCTAATTTAATACACATCTGGGTGGATTGGTAGGGGCACCCTGGGGATATACCAGTGGACTTGCCCGGACACCTGGGGATATACCAGTGTTGTCCTAGGAGATCCCGGGGAACCCGTGTGATCATCCTATGGTTCACCACCCATGCTCAAAGGGACCATAAGATTATTCATGCTAGAAACTTCCGTGTGCAGCCACAAGCTATTATGGGCTCTAGCATAGTTGAGTATGTTGCATGACCTCTTCCAGTGGTAGGCTAGCAGATGTAGGGAATGTTGGTTGGTACTGTCAACCCGGGGTTAGAGTTAATGCTTCTGAAAGACTGTGTCTCCGTCATCCGTTTCTCAAACACCATGTAGTGCGAGAAATCCAATGGAGGAGATCGAGTCTTGTGGGGAAAAGTGCGCAAACGTCTGCAGAGTGTACAAACTAATCATGAATAGCCGTGTCCCCGGTTATGGACATCTTGAGTATCTGGTTCTTGGATTATCATGTTGATCTCAACACTCTATTTAATTAATTTTATTGGGTTAATGATTATTATTTTGGGATTGAGTTGGGGATATACCTTCTCAATATTTTCAAAACAACTTTGTAGTTAAATAAAATATTCCTTTGCTGTAGGGAAAAATTGGCTTTATGCAAACATAAACTTAGAGCTTTCCACCAGCCAAATATGCATGTAGTGATAGCTATTATTCATCGTTATCCTATGGTGTGAATTTGCCAGTACATTAAATGTACTGACCCTTTGTGGCTGCAACATCTCATGTTGTAGGAATCTTATGACGAGTAAGTGCTACGTTAGGGTTACGTTTTCTACACTCAACTTTGTCGTTGGTGTTGATGGGAATCCACAACCTTGTTGTTACTTCCGCTTTTTGGATTGAGGTAATAGTATTTATGCTATTTTATAGATGTGATTTACCTCTGTTATAAATCCTCGAGTACTGTGTGTGTCAGCATACCGATCCAGGGATGACACTTAAGCATAGAGACTTGACCGTCTGAGGTCAGGTCGCTACACCACTCCTCTCTGCCGCCACTAGGGCAAAGCCCGAGCAGCTCGGCGGCGGCAGCCTTCTTCTCGCGCATCAGCTATTCAAGATTGATGCGGCGGTTCCAATCCTGATCTCCTCAGTGGTGATTGGGACAGCTGGAGTGTGGCGGCGGGTCTGCAGCCGCAGCAGCAGGTGACGGTGGCCGGGCTGCCGGTCAACCTCCGATTCGGCTTTGGATCACGGTAGCGCTCCTGTTATTGATTTGCATCATGCGGACGCCCACGGGGGACGACCCTGGACTTGGCGGTGGTGGTCATCTCCTCCGCCGGCGGTGGTCGGCCTGAGGCTGGGTGGTCGGATATCAAGATCCGCCATCTAGTCCCTGTTGCGAGTCGGGGTGACAGAGTTGCCGGTGAAAGCCGAGCCGACGGCAGGCGCGGCATTCTGCGCCGTTATCTTTATAAAGGCATCGTCATGTAACTACTGCCGACCCACCCATGCTGCTCCGGGGGAAACCCTAGGATCCGGTCATCCGTATCGGACGATGACGACACTATGGTGTTGTTTCCTCTTGGGACCATCGTTTGTGGAGCAGCTCTGGAAGACAGAGGCGGGGCATGGAGCGGCTTCGTCTTGCACAGAACTTTCAGTGGAGATATCAAGTCATGCCTGGCCGACAGGTGCTACGTTGTGTCATGCATGTTTGGCAGGTGCTACGCACGACAGATCTTCCAGAGACTTCAAGCTGTATTGGGTGGTGGTAGTTGGTGGCATGGTGATGCGGTGTACCGGCGGCGACCGCAACATGCTCAACAGTTTGTACGCAGGGAGGTGGTGCCGTTGGGCTCCGTGGTGGCTTCGACGGATGGCCGAACTGGCAATGATGATGCGGATCTCTTTTCGGAAGATGTGTCAGTTGTTTGATGATGATGGCAGATTCTAAAACATGTGAATGTGGTGTAAACTTTATGTTTGCTGCACCGCCTGTAGGTTCCGATATGTTATGTGGATGGATCGCTGATGACACCGGTTTTAGATATGGGGAGTGAGAGCACTCCATATTACCGAGTTTGTAAGTGTGATTGGTGTCTTCGGGTGGGTTGATGTATGTTCCTGTTAGACCTTTGTTAAATAATTAATAAAGATTGTTGTATGCTTCGATTGATATAGAGGCCGACGGTTTTAACCTCCTTTTCCAAAGAAAGCCATAACATACTTGTACTGCCCCCTGGGTGATGTACTCCCATGTAGTGCAACTTGTGTTTTCTGCATATGGTAAGCAACTTCGGAATTGGAATTGACATAAGATGATGAATTAAGTTGTTAGATCAAATATTCGTGCTTCTAGTACCATAAAACATGTACTCATTTGTGCAACACTTACATTATGAGCAGTGTGACATGTAAGGGACTAGAGTTAAGGCGTGTTTAGCCTAGCTGAACCGAGCATAGTTAAAGGAAAACATGCAAAAAGTCGACATCCGCACATTGTTTGGTTGCCCGCATTTAGGTGTCTCGCATTAGGGTAGCAATTTTGGCATAGCATTTGGTTAACTTCATTGGCTCGGCTCACGCAACTAGACGGTGTTTGGTTCCATGCAATAGCTGTCGTCTGGTAACCTCTTCGGCTTGTTTGTGAGGTTACCAACACATAGCAGCATGAAGAAAAAATCATACACACGAAACATAAGATAGTTGTAACCATAGCTAGCCACAGTTTAAATAAAGTGCCACACTTAAACATATCAGTTCGAACGCAAAGCAGTACGATAAGAAACTAAAATACCTGGAGCATAGGAAGGTCAGTCCTAGATGTTCATGGCGAAGGCGTCGTCATGCTTCCAGCACTTGCTCACCACTTCAATACCATCATCATTGAAGACCATGACCTTGAGCGTTTCCGGAGTGAGTAGCTTAAACATCACCATGTTCCCGGTCCTGATCTGATGGACGACGGCGAAGGGTGCCAAACCATGATCGAGGGCCACCCTGCCGTCCATCAGCTGGACAGTCGCCCTCCATGAGCAGCAAGTGTTGGTCCTGAGCTTAACTCTTGCGGCACCGCCCGGAAGTGCTTGGTGAAGTCCAGGGGAATCAGGATGCACTCAAGCTGAGGGGCAAGGATCAACTTGCAGAAGTGGGTTGCACCTCCCTCCTCCTGGTATTGGTCGTAGTTATGGCACTTGCCGCTACGGGGCTCCTCCGGCACCACATCAACATCCATGGGCACCTCCTGATGCGTGGTCGGTCCAACCTCCATGGGCGGCAACACCTCCTTGCCCTTAACCATAGGCAGCACCACCTCCTTGCCCTTGTTATCTGTTTTGATCTTCATTACAAAGAGTACGCATTATGAAGAGCACAAAGTTCCAAGGTTGATCGCCATTAAAACCTATCGTCCATAACCCCTTTATTTACCCATCCTCACGGGCACTACTTACCCACCATCTCACTCAGTCATCTTTCTGTCTCTCACTCTCCCTCCTATCTACCGCCATGAACTCCAGCAGCAACTCCAACCACTTCCCTTGGGGCATACGATGGAGGGCTTTCTTCCTCGGGTGCTCGCTCGGTGACCGCAACAAGTTCGAGAACACCATGGAAGTCTGCTCCAACTTCACCCGCATGGCAGACGTCCAGAAAGAGTCGGACGCAAAGCTGAAGAAGGCGACGTCGGAGGAGTTGAAGACATTGATTCCTGACCCAGCGAAGGGTGCTATATCAGTCGACATCCTTCACTGGGCCATGAATCAGGCTGAATGCTACTTCTTGAGCTTGCGTTGGTTTTTCCCTTGAAGAGGAAAGGGTGATACAGGAAAGTAGAGATAAGTATTTCCCTCAGTTAAGAACCAAGGTATCAATCCAGTAGGAGGAATACACAAGTCTCCAATGATAGCACCTACACAAACAAACAAATATTGGCACCCAACGCGATAAAGGGGTTTTCAATCCCTTCACGGTTACTTCCAAGGATGATAACTAATAGTGATAGATATAAAAGATAAGTAAAAGTGCAAAATAAGGTAAAAGTAAATAAATTCCAGCAATTTCTGAAAATAATATGATAAAAGATAGTCTCGGGGGCCATAGTTTTCACTAGAGGCTTCTCTCTTGAAAGAAAGCATACAATGGGTAAACAAATTACTATTGGGCAATTGATAGAAAAGCGAATAATTATGAAGATATCCAAGGCAATTATCATGTATATAGGCATCAGGTCCGAGACAAGTAGACCGACTCCTGCATGCATCTACTACTATTACTCCACGCATTGACTGCTATCCAGCATGCATTTAGTGTATTAAGTTAACAAGAACGGAGTAATGCCTTAAGCAAGATGACATGATGTATAGGGATAGATCCAATAAATATGAAAACACCCCATCTTTTTATCCTTAATGGCAACAATACAAATATGTGTCATGTCCCTTTCTGTCACTGGGATTGAGCACTATAAGATTGAACCCATTACAAAGCACCTCTCCCGTTGCAAGAAAAATCAATCTAGTTGGCCATACCAAATCAATAGACCGGAGAAAAATACAAAGCTACATAAATCGTGCATAAAAGAGTCATTTTGCATTCATTATTCATTCGTAGCAATATCAGACAGAATATCTCTCTTTTAATGAAATATCTCGGTTTAAACAAGGTCGAAATGAGTGTAAAAATATCACTCATCAACTCCCCCAAGATCCAGCTTGATTGTCCTTGAGCAACATAGGGAGAAATCCGAATCATAAGGAACTCAATAGTTTAAACCAAAATAACGAAAAGGGTTTTGTTCACTTACGAATGGTATGCCTAGATAGTCTTCCGCTTCTTTACCTGAAAACTCATCATAGATATAGCCGTGGCATGGTTATAGAGCAAGTGTTAGTGAAGCAAAGATAATCAACACAAAGTTTCTGATCTACTAGATAAAATAACGTTGCAACACTTCATTTCATTTAATCTAGATGACACTTGTTTGCTCAGAATGAACAAAAAAGGTTCTAAAGATAGAGCCATAAAAACATAAGTTAGGGAGTCGAAAGCATGTAGTAAAACATGTTGCTCAAGTGATCTTGAATGCAACCCCAATTTTACTCCTCTAGGCTCTTAAACACTTTGTTTCAATCACTGTTTGCTGGAACTTTGATTTACACGTGAAGGAGATTATGCTAAATAAGTGGTCATGCATAGGTTATTGCTGTGGCTTAATGTTTGGGAACTATGGACCTTTAGCAATAGTGTCTCTTTAGAGATCTTTTGATCACTCCCCTCTATTTACCACATAAACACCCATTCGAGAGAAATCCGAATAATATTCGTTTGTTGTAGTGGTGCCACTACATATGGTAGCAAACTCATAGCCGAAATCCGAGCTATCACTCTTGGTGGATCGTTCATTGGCTAGGGAGTCCTCAGCATAACATCAAGAAGGGTGACAAAGCCACATTTACACATGTAAACACATGTATAGTAGAAAAGTCCATGGCACCTGCCGGAGGCTGTAACACCATATTGAGATATACAACACAGATTTTTGGCATAATCTCGCCCACTTTTCAACTAAGTTCCTCTAGACAACTTAATCCACAAGTGCTATCAAGTCTATTAAAGTTAACATCATGGGGTTGAGGATGTTAAATAACACTTCTCTACAATTTCTCAACTCCCAATTCTTGAAAGACTTTCTCTAGTGCAAAGTTATACATGGTTAATTTCATTTCATAATCAAAATTGTCCGGCGACATGTCTTAGTTGTCTAAACTAAAGAAACAAAGTCTACAAAATTATTTCAGCTACTAGAGCAAAACATTTGTACCAACTATCAAGACTCACTCCCATCCAGACATGTCAACCATACTACTACTACATCTACTCTAAGTATCCAAGTGCAAAAGACGTGGATCGTAGGACATACCTTCACGGTTGCGAATTTACACACTGCTCTTCCTTACTCTTTCATTCCTCGCTGTCCTGGCACAGACCAACATGAGTGTTTTGAAGCTCCTTGAGCTTGATGTAGAAGTGGTGATAAACATTGTTAACATTTGTGTTCTTACTAGCGCTGCTATGGTAGTAGTTCTTTTCTAGGTTAGAAAATATTCTTGATGACCCACTACCTATTAATGCTAGCTTCCCTGACGAACAACTAGCTGCAATAAATACTTCTCATCACACTCCTTTGTATGTTGACTATGATAATTACATTGTTGTAAATTTATACCACCTAATTTCACATACCAACAAAAGAACAAATTCTTCTATGATTTAAGACATTACTTTTCGGATGACCCACATCTTTATAAAGAGGGAGTAGATGGTATTATTAGACATTTTGTACCTGAGCATGAACAGGAACAAATCCTACAGAAATGTCACTCCGAAGCCTGTGGAGGACATCATGCGGGAGATAGAACTGCTCACAAGGTATTGCATTCTGGTTTTTATTGGCCTACTTGTTTCAAGGATACCCGTAAGTTTGTCTTATCTTGTGATGAATGTCAAAGAATTGGTAATAAAGGGTCAGGAAATGCCTATGAATTATTCACTTGTTGTTGAACCATTTGATGTTTGGGGTTTTGATTATATGGGGCCTTTTCCTTCCTGTAATGGGTATTCACATACTTTGGTTGCTATTGATAATGTCACTAAGTGGGTAGAAGCTATTCCAACTAGTAGTGTTGACCATAACACCTCCATTAAAATGCTTAAAGAAGTTATTTTCCCAAGGTTTGGAGTTCCTAGATATTTAATGACTGATGGTGGTTCACACTTTATTCATGGTGCTTTCCGTAAAATGCTTGCTAAATATGATGTTAACCATAGAATTGCATCACCCTATTATCCTCAATCTAGTGGTCAAGTTGAGCAATAGAGAAACAAAATTAGTATTACAAAAAAACTATCAATAGGTCCCGAAAGAATTGATCTAAGAAACTGGATGATGCACTTTGGGCCTATATAACAACTTATAAAAATCCTATGGGTATGTCTCCTTACAAAATGCTTTATGGAAAAGCTTGTCATTTGCCACTTGAGTTAGAACATAAAGCATATTGGGTAATTAAAAAACTCAATTATGACTTCAAACTTGCCTGTGAAAAGAGGTTATTTGATATTAGCTCACTAGATGAATGGAGAACCCAAGCTTATGAAAATGCCAAACTATTCAATGAAAAAGTTAAAAGATGGCATGAAGAAAGAATCCAAAAGTGGGAATTCAAAGTTGGTGAACAAGTTTTATTGTACAACTCTTGTTTTAGATTTTTTGCATGACAACTTCTCTCCAAATGGGAAGGACCATATATTATCGAAGAGGTTTATCGCTCTGGAGCTATCAAAATTAATAATGACGAAGTTACTAACCCGAAGGTGGTCAACGGAGAAAGAATTAAGAACTATATCTCAGGTATGCCTATTAATGTTGAAACTAATATTATTCAAATCATGACACCGAAGGAACACATAAAAGAAACCTTCCAGAACACTCCAGAACCCTAAAAAGGAAGAGGTACCTCATACGATAAGTAAATGGACTCCGAAAAATCCGCAAAAATATTTTCTGTCAGTTTTGGAATATTAGAAAAATTAGGAAAATAAGAAACAACCAGGAAGGTAACCGAGGTGGCCACCATACGCCAGGGCGCGCCTGCCCCTCCTGGCGCACCCTGGTGGGTGGTGGGCCCATCGGGCACCTTCCCGACTCTTTTTCCCTTATGTATACTTGTTTCCCAAGATAAAAAAATCTTTATGTATACTCCCAAACGATTTTACCACTGAATCGCAGAAAAATCCTCTGTTCTTGTTTCGTGTTGTTTTCCTGACAGATCTGAAAATATGTTGTCTCAAGATTTGAAGCGAGAGAGCTATGTCGCTGATTATATCGCATATCCCAAGGTCTATGGGCAGGATGATCCCTATGGCTGGACCACAGATGAGCAAGAAGACGCTGACATGAAGGGAGCAAGGGCTGACAGCTCCGATGAGGATGAAGTTGAAGATCCGCTACCTCAACCTGGAGATATGCATGTGGAATTCAAGAAGTCAAGCCTTCCTAACAAGGGAAACAAACCTAAGGTTCAATTTATCTCGTCCCATTTTCTGCAGGAGAGTAAGGCGGCATTATGCAAGAGGATATTGAAGCTTGAGCTGGAGAATGATGATCTAAGGGAGGAAAATTTTAGCCTCAGACACAAGTTGGAAAAGAAGAATGCTACATCACCACCACCTTCATCATCTTCCCGACCAAAAGAGACTTGAGTACATGGGTATGGCACTCCCCTTGGCTTGTGCCAAGCTTGGCGGAGATGCCCCGGTATCGTATCACCATCACTTTTATTACCGTTACCTATTTCAGTTCGATCCTTAGCTATTTCATTATTTAGTTGAATAAAAAGTTTAGTATGATCTATTTTCAAGTGCTAGTTTCATGATCTACCTATCTATGTAATCGTGTGAGAGCTATATAATAAAGTTTAGTTTAAGTTTTTGTTTCTTTACTTTCATGTTGCAATCAAAATAAAGGAAATAACTAAAAAATATCATATGCTAATCTTATGGTAAGTAATGACATCACATAAGGAAAAGTATAAGTGGTAAAATTTATTGAAAATTGACAAACATAACATTGGTCAATGATGAGACACATGAAAGAATTAATAAGGGAAGAGAAGATTCACATGCAAATATACTATCTTGTACATCTTTTATGATTGTGAGCCCCCATTAAATATTATATGCCATAATGGTTGACGTTGGACAAGGAAGACAATATAATGAATTATGTTTGTTCATATTCACATAGAAGTTATATTGTCATAGATCCTTCAACATGTGGTGCTTGCTCAATATCTTTGCTAGCCAAAATTCCGCACTAAGTAGAGATACTACTTGTGCATCCAAAAACCTTAAACCCAAACTCATGTTTTGAGAATCCACCATACCTACCCATGGATTGAGTAAGATCCTCCATGTAAGTTGTCATCGGTGCGAAAAGTCAATAAAACTTGCTTCTAAATGTGTTTGACCATTTAGTGTAAGAGAAATTAAGCGTTGTAGGAACTTGTGATGGCAAAGTAATAAAAGCGACGGACTGTGTAATAAAGGTTGTTATCATAAGGGGCAATATAACGTGACGTTCTTTTGCATGAAGAGATTGTGCATACACAACCAAAAAGTGCATGACAACCTCTGCTTCCCTCTGCGAAGGTCCTATTTTTTACTTTTATGTATTTACTTTTTACGCAAGAGTCGAAGTATTCTTCTGTATTACTTTTTATTTTCTCTTTTTGCAAGCACTATGTGGTGAGGAAAGATCTAGGCCCTATGTGTCCAGTTGAAATTTTTTGCTCATATGTATGATGTGATTGTAGCAATCATAGAAGATTAAATCATGGTTGAGTATGTGGACCTGCCAAAAGGTTGGGATACAAGACCCTTCCTGAAAATATGATGAATTGTAGTTGCAAAGTTTACTGAGAACATAGTTTGTTGGTTTTCAATAAAGTTAATGCTTTTTTACTTCGATGTTGTGATGAATTGTTACTTGATCATGAGAAGTTATATGATAAAGTTTGTTGTTGTTATAATAATAAGCATGATGCTACTATGTCCGTATTTTGTTTTTGTTGACACCTATCTCTCTAAACATGTGGACATGACTTTTGATATCGGCTTTCGCTTGAGGACAAGCGAGGTCTAAGCTTGGGGGAGTTGATATGTCGATTTTGCATCATGTTTTTCTACTGTTATTTATAATGTTTTTATGCATAATAACACTTTATGGAGTAATTCTAATGCCTTTTCTCTCATAATATGCAAGGTTTACACAAAGAGGGAGAATGCCGGTCGCTGGAATTCTAGACCTAAAAATGCTACGTCAGAGATACCCATTCTACACATCTCCAAATGAGCTGAAAATTTATAGAGAATTATTTTGGAATATATAAGAAATATTAGAGCAAATAACCACCAGAGGGGGGCTGTCTGGTGCCCACGAGACACTAGGGCGAGCTAGGGCCCCCTAGCACGACCTGGTGGTTGGTGGGCAGCCCAGCCCACCTCCGGTGCCCATCTTCTGGTATATATGATCTTTTGACCTAGAAAAAATAAAGGGGACACTGGTACACGTCGGTGCTATACAAATGGTTTTTAACCCCTTTCCGCGACGGTGTTTGGAACCGTCACATAGTGAGTCACTGCGATAGGGGGTCCTTCCCACACGACCCAGAAACTATCGGGGATATGCCCTCCTGGCACATACGCTCGGCAAAATGAGGTCGTGTGCGACCGGCGAGCGACCAAATACGGTTATACGTACAGTAGTGCTAAAAAAATACAATTATACAGGCGAAATCATTTCTGGTCGTAAGTACATCCCACACAGTCAGTCCCCGCTAAACGTTTCCATTCGTATATACATCCCACACAGTCACTCTAAGGAAAACGTTTGCGCAAGGTGGCGTAACGCAAACAGTTTTCAAGAGAATGTCGTGTGTGATTGTTCATTGATGCAACACGGTTTATTCCTAGAAACTATGTGCGTTGCCTGAGGTCATCGCCCACGGTGTTTTCTCAGTAACTGTTTGTAATAGGAAAACCCAGTTAGCAGGCTAATTGGCCAATTAGCAAGCTAATTGCCCTATTATTAATAATCCTTTTAGTAATCTAATTGACATTCATATTAAGCACATAATATATTTCATTTCCATATTAAGGAAGCATGATTTCATAATTGAAATACATCCGAGTACAACATGATATAGCTTCAGCACTCAGCTACCCCATTACACAACTGCACCAGCACCAAGTTTCACATGCAACATCAAGAACCTTTCGAAGTTAGCGTCATAGACAGTACATAGATAGATGCATCTCATCTGGAAAACTGTTGAAGCGGAAGGCGAATATTGAGCCTTCATTCATGTTGAATGTCTCTGCAACTATAGGCCAGTGCATGTGGATGATTAACCGTCCATCCTTCGACCTCTTCAGGAACACTTCAATATTGAACCGTGGGTGTTGTATGAAAACTTTCCTCGCCTCCTGACACACAGAGGTGGTTTGAGAGGTAATCACCAGTGAACCCTGAAAACAAGGATGTGCATAAATATCTTCTCTATATTGGAAATGGGGCGAAGGAATAAAAATAGGCAAGGTATAATAGTTAGTACCATCTTGTAAACCTTAGTGCTTCCCATTGTTTCCCTGCAACACATATAAGGTAGTTAGTCATCAGGTTAAGTAAGGGTTCGCATGCTATCAGTAAAATATGTTGATGATAAATAAGCACATTGCAGATTCATCAGATTAATTCAAGCCACATGGAAAACCCATTTATCCAAACCAAGCATGATTAGGAACTAGGAAATATAGCACTTGTATATGTTTCTCATGTATTAAGTGCAGCCAAATTCGATTTATTCCTCACATGGTACACAATAACAGAATGCAGCCACAACAATTGAACATCGCATTGCGGAATTGAACCAAGCAGTTAACTAAACACCACAACAAATGAACCAAACGTTAACTGAGCACCACATTGCACAATATAACAAACTCCTAATAGAAGATCAGACAGTTAACCAAACCAAGCATGCTTAACAACTTGGAAATGTAGCAATTGTATTTGTTTCTAATGTATTTAGTAGAGCCAAATTCGATTTAGTTCTCACATGGTATACAAGAACATAATGCAGCAACAACTCTTTAGTCACCGGCTTAAGAGCAGCTTCTGCGTCTTCAGCTCTTTTCAATAGTGCCGCCTTCTCAATATCCCAGCTAGTTCTTTCAGCATTGAAGTCCATTCTCAATTTTTCAGATACTTCCAAGGTGGCTTTCAGTTCTGACCTGGCCTTTGAAATCTCTGCTTGTGGAGATTTGATATTCTGCTACAAGTCGACTACTTGTGACTCCTTCATGCTTAATTCAGCCTAAAAAGCAATAATCAGGCAATACTTAGCAGTATGATGATCACTCTATTGAAGTCCCAAGCACACTACAAGTACTCTACTTGGCACTTGGGGGCTAATGTAGGTCATTTTTAAACACAGAAGTACTTAATGACCCGGCTCAGTTTTTCAATTTAAGCCGGCCCATGGGGGCTACACATTCGGATTTTTTGCAACATGATTTTCAGTCCCGACTTAACTATTCAGTTTAAACCGGCCCTTGGGGGCTACTCATTTGGATCTAATGAAGATAAACTAATTTTGAGGAGCTACAAGATGAAGGTTATTATTTAAAGTCTACAGTATTTTCACTTCTTTCATATCCTCTAGACTTGGCGGCTGACATGGATTCATAAGAGAAGGGTTTGGTTGTTTACCTCAAAGCGTTCCTTCATCAGGTCTACCAGATCGTCCTCCATGTCACGGCTGGTATGATGGCGAATCAAGTAGCCCACATGGATATCACTTGCGCTAAAACCGGCATAGCTCTCCAGGTCCAATTTCCATTTGCCTTTTTTGGCGGTTAAAACTTCTTCCTTGGCGCTATGTTTCCCCGAGATAGTAGGATTCCCTGGTTCTTTGAAGCATGTAGCAGTGATGATGACGTCCTCGGCAGTTTGTTGAGAAGGAGTCTCCTCAGCAGGCTTGATAGGACATGGCGGCTTAGCACTGGATGGGTCAACAACCATTGGATCAACTAAGGTGTCATGAGTTTCTGGTGGCGGGTCATCGGCAGCGGCTTCGGGGTTCTGCTTTGAAGCTTCGGATATGGACGAATGTCTCTCCGGCTCGGTGACCTTTGGATCTTTGGTCGGCTTGCCTATTTTCAACTTCTTGCTTGCTTTGGCTATACCACTGAAAGGAAGACATAAGTATATGAGTATATCATCTTAAGGTGTTAATCAAACAAATAAAATGTTCTTACGCAGGGGCAATCTTGAAGGCTGGCAGTTGAGCTCCAGTAGAATTGCCAGAGGATGAATGAGAAGTTCCCTAATAATTTGAGTCAGAAGGATTAAGGGGTTGACGAATAAGACCCGCCTTTGGAAAGGAGAGGATTGAACTCTGAGGCACCTCTTTTCGGCTTTTGCGAGGGACCGGCGTGTTGGGTAAGCCGGCATGAAGGTCTCCCCCTCCACTGTTCCGGGTTGTACGTCGGGCTTCATGTTGTTGTTTCTTGAAAATAAAGTTTGGATCCAAGTAAGCTAAAGGGTGAGAAAACCTTACTTTCCAAGTCACTTGCCAAACTTTCTGTCTTGGCAAGGGCTCTTAGTCGGAGGAAATGATAGTTACCTCTTCAGCATCTACATGGCTGGTCTCCGCGTCATCCTGAGAGGGGTCAACGTCAATAAGATGTACAAAAAAGGAGCCAAGAGAATCAAGTTCTACCTCCGACTCATCATCTAGGACAAATTGTTCTGTTGCGTATGGTTTCTTCTTATTTTTCTTTGGAGCCTTGGTCTTTGCCCTGGCCTTTTTGGCTAGTTTATCTTGCAGCTTCTTGCTCCAGAAAGAAGAGTCAGCCTGAAGAAAACAAGTGATGATAAGGAGTGTGCGATGTTACGTCAATAATGAATAAAGTAAATTGGCTTGAAACACTTACATCTGGAGCCGGGTTAAGAGTGCAGAAGCGATTCAACCCAGTCTTGCTACAGCTTTCTAAGCTTTCCCTGAGCAGCGTCTTGGTCATCTCATTGATCTCTTTGTCTTCCCGACGCGCTTGACAATGACGATGTGGATCTTTGACATCGCAAGTATATTCGCACATCAAGCCGGGCCGGCGGCTCAAAGGTATGATCCTCCAAGGGACCCAGCATCGGACTAAATCGACTCCGGTTAATCCATTCGCCAGCAAAGCTCTTACCTTCGAAAAGGTAGGCATATACTTAGCATGTTCAGCAGTGCAGATCCGGTCTGGAAGTGGGTGCTTAGGGCTAAGCCGGCAGTCGCGGAAACCTGGCAAAGGATTTTTGTCAGGTGGAGATGTGTCTTGGCAATAAAACCAGGTCTGATTCCATTCTTTAGGGTGACTGGGAAGTGCGGCTGCGGGGAGGATAGCATCTCTTCGCCTTTGAATTAAAATGCCACCAAGTTCTAAGCAGGGTCCGTCTGTGAACTCGGTTTGGCGGTTCAAATAATAGTACTCTCTGAAAAGGTCAACGTTGGGTTCTTCTTGAAGGTATACTTCACAAAAGACTTGGAAATTGCAGATGTTGGAAACGGAGTTTGGTCCAATATCTTGGGGATGAAGTTGAAAAAAGTGCAGTACATCACGGAAGAACTTTGAACCGGGTGGTGAGAAACCACAATTAATATGGTCAGCGAAAACTATGACTTCGCCTTCTTGTGGATGAGGTCTAACTTCTGTCCCTGGAGCTCGCAAGTGGATAACATGTTTGGCTGATAAGATGCCCACTTGAACATATTCAGTAAGAGTTTGCTCTGTAATAGTAGAAGCGACCCAATCACAGGAGGTGACGGTCTTAGTCATTGTTAAAAGGCCTGATAGTGAAATGTTGGCGGGTTAATGTTCGCAATGATGAACAGATCAATGGTTAAGGAGAAAGCTTATTATGCAGAAAGCATAAATTGCAACGGACGACATGGATAAATAGTTTGATTAAGCCGGCAAGGTGTCGGCAGGTTATACATGCCTGATTAATTTCACAAATTTGCAAGTAAACCGGCAGGCACTCGGCAGGTTACACAATTTCATTTGAGCCGCCTATTCAGCAGTGGTCAAGTAGGTATCTACAGATCTGGAAGTGGATGAAATTTCACTAAGTGTTGTACAAATAAGTTTCACAGGTTCTGCTTATAATTTTGGATCTACGGCAGTTCGAAAAACAGGCGAAGATTGGTAAACCTAAAACACTGAGGATGAACTACTGTATTGGGGGATGAATCTCAATAGAAGGTAATAGACCTATGGTTTATAGCAGATACTAAAGTAATTGAAGCATGACTTCTACATCGCATCTGGGCTCGACTAAGCAACATGGCAGATGAACTACGGGCAAGAACGATGAACTTCAATAAACACCGAAGAACTAGGCGAACCCTAATGCAGATTGGAAACAAAAAGGGATAGATACTTGGTGATGCTGCTGGACAGCAGAAGAGCGCCGCATTTTTTCTGGTCGGAATCAGGTTGATGCAGCGGCCAAGGCGACGTTGTCGACGAGGGTGGCGGAGCTCCGATGGCGTCGGGCGTCGCGAGTAGGAAGAAGAAGAGGCCGAGGTAGGGGTAAAAGTGAAAAAGGGGGCCCCCTGTCCCTATTTATAAGGAGGTGATGAGGATGGCATGCGCGGAAATTGAGGAGGTGAAATGATTATGTTCACCATGCGGACGCCTCGATTCTCGGTAAGCCCACTAAGATAAAGATTCATTGAGATATCCTGGGTCTTGTGCGGAATTAATGCATGTGAGGTCATGGAAGGTTACAATGATTCTGTTTATATGACGTCATGGCAGGTTATAGCAGCCTGAGTAAAATTTGGAACTGATGTAAAGTCTGATTAAGTTAACCAGTGAAGATTGATATGAACAAGTTCAAATCAACCTCGGGCCTAATGTTGGGGATATAGCTCTGAGGTATGACCCACCCAGGAGGGGCCTGGTTATACCGTTGGTCGTTTAATATGAAGAAGGTCCAAGGAGGCCCAAGGAGAGGTATGAAGACGGCGGCTTATGGAGGCAGGCCTGGTGAAAGCCCAAGACCTGGGCCTATGAACCTTCATAGGAAGACTTCCCTTGTCAGTCAAGATTAGTTAGAAACCGAGCCGGCCACGTTGTGTGAGCCGATCAGATCTCTGTAAGCCTCCGGGTCTTGACCTATGTATATAAATGTGAGACCCGGCGGCGGGTTAAGGGGAGGAAAAACAATCAACCGAGAACTAGGTCAAGCATATTTGCTCCCTTGCAATCGAGACTCGAGCAATACAAGTAAAAGCAGGACGTAGGCTTTTAGCTCATTATGAGGGGCTGAACCTGGGTAAACTCCTTGTGTCCTTTGTCCCATTCAACCCCTTCAAGCTAACCTAGTTGTGATGGCTCCACACCTAAGTCCTTTCACTAGGGCATCTGCCGTGTTAAATCCACGACAGAGGTAGAAATCAAGAAAGAGCATCAAGTGTTGATGGTTAACAAGACCACTAGTTTCAAGAAAAAGGGCAAGGGAAAGAACGGGAACTTCAAGAAGAATGGCAAGCAAGTTGCCGCTTGCGGGAAGAAGACCAAAGATGGACCCCAAGCCTGAGCCTGGGTGCTTCTACTGCAAAGGGACTGGTCACTAGAAGCGGAACTGCCCCAAATACTTGGCGGATAAGAAGGATGGCAAAGTGAACAAAGGTATATTTGATATACATGTTATTGATGTGTACCTTACTAATGCTCGTATCAGCGCCTAGGTATTTGATACTAGTTCAGTTGCTCATATTTGTAACTCAAAACAGGAGCTGCGGAATAAAGGAAGATTGGCTAAGGACGAGGTGACGATGCACGTCACAAATGGTTGAAAGGTCGATATGATCACCGTCGGCACACTACCTCTACATCTACCTTAGGGAATAGTTTTAGACCTCAATAATTGTTATTTGGTGCCCGCGTTGAGCATGAACATTATATCTGGATCTTGTTTATTGCGAGACAATTATTCATTTAAGTTAGAGAATAATGGTTGTTCTATTTATACGAATAATATCTTTTATGGTCATGCACCCTTGAGGAGTGGTCTATTCTTGTTGAATCTCAATAGTAGTGATACACAAATTCATAATATTGATGCCAAAAGATGCAAAGTTGATAATGATAGTGTAACATATTTGTGGCACTGCCGTTTAGGTCATATTGGTGTAAAGTGCATGAAGAAGCTCCATGCAGATGGGCTTTTGGAATCACTTGATTATGAATCATTTGATACTTGTGAACCATGCCGCATGGGCAAGATGACTAAAACTCCGTTCTCCGGAACAATGGAGCGAGCTAATGACTTATTAAAAATAGTACATACCGATGTATGCGGTCCGATGAGTGTTGAAGCACGCGGAGGGTGTCGTTATTTTCTCACCTTCACAGATGATTTGAGTAGGTATGGGTATATCTACTTGATGAAAGACAAGTCTGAAACATTTGAAAAGTTCAAAGAATTTCAGAGTGAAGTAGAGAATCATCGTAACAAGGAAATAAAGTTTCTATGATCTGATCGCGGAGGTGAATATTTGAGTTGCGAGTTTGGCCTTCATTTAAAATAATGTGGAATTGTTTCACAACTCACGCCACCTGGAACACCACAACGTAATGGTGTGCCCGAACGTCGTAACCGTACTTTATTAGATATGGTGCGATCTATGATGCCTCTTACCGATTTACGACTATAGTTTTGGGGTTATGCATTAGAGATAGCCGCATTCACGTTAAATAGGGCACTGTCTAAATCCGGTGAGATGACACCGTATGAACTATGGTTTGGCAAGAAACCTAAGCTGTCGTTTCTTAAAGTTTGGGGTTGCGACACTTATGTCAAAACGCTTCAGCCTGATAAGCTCGAACCCAAATCAGAGAAGTGCGTCTTCATAGGATACCCTAAGGAAACAATTGGGTACACCTTCTACTACAGATCCGAAGGCAAGATCTTTGTTGCCAAGAATGGAACCTTTCTAGAGAAGGAGCTTCTCTCGAAGGAAGTGAATGGGAGGAAAGTAGAACTTGATGAGATAATTGTACCTTCTCTCGAATTGTAAAATAGCTCATCACAGAAAACCTTTCCCGTGATGCCTACACCAACTAGACAGGAAGCTAATGATGATGATCATGAAACTTCAGAACAAGTTACTAATGAACCTCGTAGGTCAACCAGAGCAGGATATGCACCAGAGTGGTACAGTAATCCTGTTCTGGAAGTCATGTTACTAGACCAAGGCGAACCTACGAACTATGAAGAAGCTATGATGAGCCCAGATTCCGATAAATGGCTTGAGGCCATGAAATCTGAGATAGGATCAATGTATGAGAACAAAGTATGGACTTTGATGGACTTGCCCGATGATCGGCAAGCCATAGAAAATAAATGGATCTTCAAGAAGAAGATAAACGTTGATGGTAATGTTACTGTCTACAAAGCTCGACTTGTCGTGAAAGGTTTTCGACAAGTTCAAGGAGTTGACTACGATGAGACTTTCTCACCCGTAGCGATGCTTTAATCCATCCGAATCATGTTAGCTATTGCCGCATTTTATGATTTTGAAATCTGGCAAATGGACGTCAAAACTGCACTCCTTAATGGATTTCTTAAAGAAGAGTTGTATATCATGCAACCAGAAGGTTTTGTCGATCCTAAAGGTCCTAACAAAGTGTGCAAGCTCCAGCGATCCATCTATGGACTGGTGCAAGCATCTCGGAGTTGGAATTATATGCTTTGATGAGGTGATCAAAGCATATGGTTTTATACAGACTTACGGTGAAGCCTGTATTTACAAGAAAGTGAGTGGGAGCTCTGTAGCGTTTCTAATATTATATGTGGATGACATATTGTTGATCAGAAATGATATAGAATTTCTTGATAGCATAAAAGGATACTTGAATAAGAATTTTTCAATGAAAGACCTCGGTGAAGCTGCTTATATATTAGGCATCAAGATCTATAGGGATAGATCAAGACGCTTCATAGGACTTTCACAAAGCACATACCTTGATAAAGTTTTGAAGAAGTTCAAAATGGATCAGTCAAAGAAAGGGTTCTTGCCTGTGTTACAAGGAGTGAAGTTGAGTCAGACTCAAAGCCCGACCACTTTAGAAGATAGAGAGAAAATGAAAGTCATTCCCTATGCCTCAACCATAGGTTCTATCATGTATGCTATCTTGTGTACCAGACCTGATGCGTGCCTTACCATAGGTTCTATCATGTATGCTATCTTGTGTACCAGACCTGATGCGTGCCTTGCCATAAGTTTGGCAGGGAGGTACCAAAATAATCGAGAAGTGGATCACTGGACATCGGTCAAGAACATCCTGAAGTACCTGTAAAGGACAAAGGATATGTTTCTCGTTTATGGAGGTGACGAAGAGCTCGTCGTAAATGGTTACATCGATGCTAGCTTCGACACTGATCCGGATGACTCTAAGTCACAAACCGGATACGTTTTTATATAGAATGGTGGAGATGTCAGTTGGTGCAGTTCCAAGCAGAGCGTCATGGCAGGATCTACGTGTGAAGCGAAGTACATATCTGCTTCGGAAGCAGCACATGAAGGAGTCTGGATGAAGGAGTAGTTCATATCCGATCTAGATATAATACCTAGTGAAGGAAATATGCCCTAGAGGCAATAATAAAGTTATTATTTATTTCCTTATTTCATGATAAATGTTTATTATTCATGCTAGAATTGTATTAACCGGAAACTTGATACATGTGTGAATACATAGACAAACATAGTGTCACTAGTATGCCTCTACTTGACTAGCTCGTTAATCAAAGATGGTTGAGTTTCCTAGCCATAGACATGAGTTGTCATTTGATTAACGGGATCACATCATTAGGAGAATGATATGATTGACTTGACCCATTCCATTAGCTTAGCACTTGATCGTTTAGTATGTTGCTATTGCTTTCTTCATGACTTATAAATGTTCCTATGACTATGAGATTATGCAACTCCCGTTTACCGGAGGAACACTTTGTGTGCTACCAAACATCACAACGTAACTGGGTGATTATAAAGGTACTCTACAGGTGTCTCCGAAGGTACTTGTTGGGTTGGCGTATTTCGAGATTAGGATTTCTCACTCCGATTGTCGGAGAGGTATCTCTGGGCCCACTCGGTAATGCACATCACTTAAGCCTTGCAAGCATTGCAACTAATGAGTTAGTTGCAGATGATGTATTACAGAACGAGTAAAGAGACTTGCCGATAACGAGATTGACCTAGGTATTGAGATACCGACGATCGAATCTCGGGCAAATAACATACCGATGACAAAGGGAACAACGTATGTTGTTATGCGGTCCGACCGATAAAGATCTTTGTAGAATATGTGGGAGCCAATATGAGCATCCAGGTTCTGCTATTGGTTATTGACCGGAGACATGTCTCGATCATGTCTACATAGTTCTCGAACCCGTAGGGTCCGCACGCTTAAAGTTCGATGACGGTTATATTATGAGTTTATGTGTTTTGATGTACCGAAGGTAGTTTGGAGTAACGGATGAGATCTGGGACATGACGAGGAGTCTCAAAATGGTCGAGACATAAAGATCGATATATTGGACGACTATATTTGGACATCGGAAAGGTTCCGAGTGATTCGGGTATTTTTCAGAGTACCGGGGAGTTACGGGAATACGGGAAAGAAGTATTGGGCCTTAATGGGCCTTAGTGGGAAGGAGAGGCAGCAGCCAGGAGGTGGCGCGCCGCTCCCAAGCCCAGTCCGAATTGGACAAGGGGTTTGGGGCGCGGCCCCCCTCTCCCTTCCTTCTCTTCTTCCCCAATTTCCCCCCTTCTCCTAGTTGGACTAGGAAAGGAGGAAACCTACTCCAATTAGGAGTAGGAATCCTACTCCCTTGGCGCGCCCCTCCTAGGGCCGGCCTCCTCCTCCCTTGCTCCTTTATATACGGGGGCAGGGGGGCACCCCATAGACACAACAATTGATCGTTTGCTCTTTTAGCCGTGTGCGGTGCCCCCCTCCACCATAGTCCACCTCGATAATACTGTAGCGGTGCTTAGGTGAAGCCTTGCGTCGGTAGAACATCATCATCGTCACCACGCCGTCGTGCTGACGAAACTCTCCCTCAACACTCGGCTGGATCGGAGTTCGAGGGACGTCATCAGGCTGAACGTGTGCTGAACTCGGAGGTGTCGTGCGTTCAGTACTTGATCGGTCGGATCGTGAAGACGTACGACTACATCAACCGCGTTGTGCTAACGCTTCCGCTTTCGGTCTACGAGGGTACATGGACAACACTCTCCCCTCTCGTTGCTATGCATCACCATGATCTTGCGTGTGCGTAGGAAATTTTTTGAAATTATTACGTTCCCCAACAGTGGCATCCGAGCCTGGTTTTATGCGTAGATGTTATATGCACGAGTTGAACACAAGTGAGTTGTGGGCGATACAAGTCATACTGCTTACCAGCATGTCACACTTTGGTTCGGCGGTATTGTTGGATGAAGCGGCCCGGACCGACATTACGCGTACGCTTACGCGAGACTGGTTCTATCGACGTGCTTTGCACACAGGTGGCTGGAGGGTGTCAGTTTCTCCAACTTTAGTTGAACCGAGTGTGGCTACGCCCGGTCCTTGTGAAGGTTAAAACAACACTAACTTGACGAACTATCGTTGTGGTTTTGATGCGTAGGTAAGAACGGTTCTTGCTCAGCCCGTAGCAGCCACGTAAAACTTGCAACAACAAAGTAGAGGACGTCTAACTTGTTTTTTGCAGGGCATGTTGTGATGTGATATGGTCAAGACATGATGAGATATAAGTTGTTGTATAAGATGATCATGTTTTGTTGAAGTTATCGGCAACTAGCAGAAGCCTTATGGTTGTCTCTTTATTGCATAAGATGCAAGCGCCAAATAATTGCTTTACTTTATCGCTATGCGATAGCAATAGTTGCAAGAGCAATAGTTGGCGAGACGACCATGTGATGACACATTGATATAGATCAAGATGATGGAGATCATGGTGTCATGCCGGTGACGATGGAAATCATGACGATGCTTTGAAGATGGAGATCAGTGGCACAAGATGATGATGGCCATATCATGTCACATATTTTGATTGCATGTGATGTTTATCTTTCATACATCTTATTTTGCTTAGTACGACGGTAGCTTTATAAGATGATCTCTCACTAATTATCAAGGTATAAGTGTTCTCCCTGAGTATGCACCGTTGCGAAAGTTCTTCGTGCTGAGACACCACGTGATGATTGGGTGTGATAGGCTCTACGTTCAAATACAACAGGTGCAAAACAGTTGCACACGCGGAATACTCAGGTTAAACTTGACGAGCCTAGCATATAACAGATATGGCCTTGGAACACTGAGACCGAAAGGTCAAGCGTGAATCATGTAGTAGATATGATCAACATAAATGATGTTCACCATTGAAACTACTCCATCTCACGTGATGATCGGACATGGTTTAGTTGATATGGATCACGTGATCACTTAGAGGATTAGAGGGATGTCTATCTAAGTGGGAGTTCTTAAGTAATATGATTAATTGAACTTAATTTTATCATGAACTTAGTCCTGGTAGTATTAGCATATCTATGTTGTAGATCAATAGCTCGCGTTTAGCTCCCCTGTTTTATTTTTGATATGTTCCTAGAGAAAACTAAGTTGAAAGATGTTAGTAGCAATGATGCGGATTGGATCCGTGATCTGAGGTTTATCCTCATTGTTGCATAGAAGAATTATGTCCTTGATGCACCGCTAGGTGACAAACCTATTGCAGGAGCAGATACAGATGTTATGAACGTTTGGCTAGCTCAATATGATGACTACTTGATAGTTTAGTGCACCATGCTTAAACGGCTTAGAATCGGGACTTCAAAGACGTTTTGAACATCATGGACCATATGAGATGTTCCAGGAGTTGAAGTTAATATTTCAAGCAAATACCCGAGTTAAGAGATAAGAAGTCTCCAACAAGTTCTATAGCTAAAATATGGAGGAGAATAGCTCAAGCAGTGAGCATGTGCTCAGATTGTCTGGGTACTACAATCGCTTGAATCAAGTGGGAGTTAATCTTCCAGATAAAATAGTGATTGACAGAATTCTCTAGTCACCATCACCAAGTTAGTAGAACTTTGTGATGAACTATAGTATGCAAGGGATGACGAAAGTAATTCCTGAGCTCTTCGCGATGCTGAAATCGACGAAGGTAGAAATCAAGAAAGAGCATCAAGTGTTGATGGTTAACAAGACCACTAGTTTCAAGAAAAGGGCAAAGGGATAGAAGGGGAAGTTCAAGAAGAACGGCAAGCAAGTTGCTACTCAAGTGAAGAATCCCAAGTCTGGACCTAAGCCTGAGACTAAGTGCTTCTACTTCAAAGGGACTGGTCACTGGAAGCGGAACTGCCCCAAGTATTTGGTGGATAAGAAGGATGGCAAAGTGAACAAAGGTATATTTGATATACAGATTATTGATGTGTATTTTACTAGTGTTCGTAGCAACCCCTCGGTATTTGATACTGGTTCAGTTGCTAAAGAGTAGTAACTCGAAACGGGAGTTGCATAATGAACAGAAACTAGTTAAGGATGAAGTGACGATGTGTATTGGAAGTGGTTCCAAGATTGATATGATCATCATCGCACACTCCCTATACTTTCGGGATTAGTGTTGAAACTAAATAAGTGTTATTTGGTGTTTGCGTTGAGCATGAATATGATTTGATCATGTTTATTGCAATACGGTTATTCATTTAAGTTAGAGAATAATTGTTGTTCTGTTTACATGAATAAAACCTTATATGGTTACACCCAATGAAAATGGTTCGTTGGATCTCGATCGTAGTGATACACATATTCATAATATTGAAGCCAAAAGATGCAAAGTTAATAATGATAGTGCAACTTATTTGTGGCACTGCCGTTTAGGTCATATTGGTGTAAAGCGCATGAAGAAACTCCATGCTGATGGGCTTTTGGAATCACTTGATTATGAATCACTTGATGCTTGCGAACCATGCCTTATGGGCAAGATGACTAAGACTCCGTTCTCCGGAACAATGGAGCGAGCAACTGACTTATTGGAAATAATACATACTGATGTATGCGATCCGATGACTGTTGAGGCTCGCGGCGGGTATCGTTATTTTCTGACCTTCACAGATGATTTGAACAGATATGGGTATATCTACTTGATGAAACATAAGTCTGAAACATTTGAAAAGTTCAAAGAATTTCAGAGTGAAGTGGAAAATCATTGTGACAAGAAAATAAGGTTTCTACGAGCTGATCGCGGAGACGAATATTTGAGTTACGAGTTTGGTCTTTAATTAAAACAATGTGGAATAGTTTCACAGATTCGTGCCACCTGGAACACCACAGCATAATGGTGTGTCCGAACATCATAACCGTACTTTATTGGATATAGTGCAATCTATGATGTCTCTTACCGATTTACCACTATCGTTTTAGGGTTATGCATTAGAGACAGCTGCATTCACGTTAAAAAGGGCACCATCTAAATCTGTTGAGACGACACCGTATGAACTGTGGTTTGGCAAGAAACCAAAGTTGTCGTTTCTTAAAGTTTGGGGTTGCCATGGTTGTAAGAAAAAGTTTCATCCTGATAAGCTCAAACCCAAATCGGAGAAATGTGTCTTCATAGGATACCCAAAGGAGACAATTGGGTACACCTTCTATCACAGATCCGAAGGCAAGATATTCATTGCTGAGAATGGATCCTTTCTAGAGAAGGAGTTTCTCTTGAAAGAAGTGAGTGGGAGGAAAGTAGAACTTGATCAGGTAACTGTACCTGCTCCTTTATTGGAAAGTAGTTCATCACAGAAATTTGTTCATGTGACTCCTACACCAATTAGTGAGGAAGCTAATGATGATGATCATGTAACTTCAGATCAAGTTACTACCGAACCTCGTAGGTAAACCAGAGTGAGATCCACACCAGAGTGGTACGGTAATCCTGTTCTGGAGGTCATGTTACTTGACCATGACGAACCTACGAACTATGAGGAAGCGATGATGAGCCCAGATTCCGCGAAATGGCTTGAGGCCATGAAATCTGAGATGAGATCCATGTATGAGAACAAAGTATGGACTTTGATTGACTTGCCCAATGATCGGCGAGCCATTGAGATTAAATAGATCTTCAAGAGGAAGACGGACGCTGATAGTAGTGTTACTATCTACAAAGCTAGAATTGTCGCAAAAAGGTTTTCGACAAGTTCAAGGTGTTGACTACGATGAGAGTTTCTCACTCGTATCTACGCTTAAGTCTGTCCGAATCATGTTAGCAATTGCCGCATTTTATGAAATCTGGCAAATGGATAAACAAAACGGCATTCCTTAATGGATTTATTAAATAAGAGTTGTATATGATGCAACCAGAAGGCTTTGTCAATCCTAAAGGTGCTAAAAAAATATGCAAGCTCCAGCGATCCATCTATGGACTGGTGCAAGCATCTCGGAGTTGGAATATACGCTTTGATAAGTTGATCAAAGCATATAGTTTTATACAGACTTGCGGTGAAGCCTGTATTTGCAAGAAAGTGAGTGGGAGCACTACAGCATTTCTGATAAGTATATGTGAATGGCATATTGTTGATCGAAAATAATGTAGAATTATTCTGCAAAGCATAAAGGAGTTTTTCAAAGAAGGACCTCGGTGAAGCTGCTTACATATTGAGCATCAAGATCTATAGAGATAGATCAAGACGCTTGATAAGTTTTTTCAATGAGTACATACCTGGACAAGATTTTGAAGTAGTTCAAAATGGAACAGTCAAAGAAAGAGTTTCTTGCCTGTGTTACAAGGTGTGAAATTGAGTAAGACTCAAAGCCCGACCACGGCCGAAGATAGAAAGAGAATGAAAGTCATTCCCTATGCCTCGACCATAGGTTCTATAAAGTATGCCATGTTGTGTACCAGATCTATTGTATACCCTACACTAATTTTGGCAAGGGAGTACAATAGTTATCTAGGAGTAGATCACTGGATAGCGGTCAAAATTATCTTTAGTGGAATAAGGATATGTTTCTCGACTATGGAAGTGACAAAAGGTTCATCGTAAAGGGTTACGTCGATGCAAGTTTTGACACTAATCTAGATGACTCTAAGTCTCGGTCTAGATACATACTGAAAGTGGGAGTATTTAGCTAGAGTAGCTCCGTGCAGAGCATTGTAGACATAGAAATTTGCAAAATACTTACGGATCTGAATGCGACAGACCCATTGACTAAAATTATCTCACAAGCAAAACATGGTCACACCTTAGTACTCTTTGGGTGTTAATCACATAGCGATGTGAACTAGATTATTGACTCTAGTAAACCCTTTGGCTGTTGGTCACATGACGATGTGAACTATGGGTGTTAATCACATGGTGATGTAAACTATTGATGTTAAATCACATGGCGATGTGAACTAGATTATTGACTCTAGTGCAAGTGGGAGACTGAAGGAAATATGCCCTAGAGGCAATAATAAAGTTATTATTTATTTCCTTATTTCATGATAAATGTTTAGGGACAATTGCATTTGTACCCCTAGTTCGTTCCTACCCACGGGTTTTTCCCTTACTTTTCGAGCTTGCTCAGTTTTGCCCTTACTTTTTCCGTCGAGGTCCCTCGAATGCCCTTTGACCGTTTGACCAAAACTTTGAAAATTCATAACTAATTCATATGAACTCGGAAAAATGCAAATAAGATATCAAAGTGTTCAGATAAACATTACCTTTATGTGCACATCATTTGCATTCAGGACAAAAGCAGCCTTTAAACTACCTGAGGTAATTAACGTTATTAACATTATTAAAAATAAAAAGGTATAAACAATATTTTTTTCATGAATAAAAATTACATGCAAATGTAGGTGATGTTTTCTGAACATCCTGATATCTTATTTGCATTTTTCTGAGTTCGTATCATCTTGTTAAGAATGTTCTAACGACTTTGACCATTATTTGGAAACTTCATAACAAGTTGATACGAACTTAGAAAAATGCAAATAAGATATCAGGATGTTCAGAAAACATCACCTACATTTGCATGTAATTTTTATTCATGAAAAAAAATATTGTTTATACCTTTTTATTTTTAATAATGTTAATAACGTTAATTACCTTAGGTAGTTTAAAGGGTGCTTTTGTCCTGAATGCAAATGATGTGCCAATAAAGGTAATGTTTATCTGAACATTTTGATATCTTATTTGCATTTTTCTGAGTTCATATGAATTAGTTATGAATTTTCAAAGTTTTGGTCAAACGGTCAAAGGACATTCGAGGGACCTCGACGGAAAAAGTAAGGGCAAAACTGAGCAAGCTCGAAAAGTAAGGGCAAAACCCGTGGGTAGGAACCAACTAGGGGTAAAAATGCAATTATCCCAAATGTTTATTATTCATGCTAGAATTGTATTAACCGGAAACTTGATACATGTGTGAATACATAGACAAACATAGTGTCACTAGTATGCCTCTACTTGACTAGCTCGTTAATCAAAGATGGTTGAGTTTCCTAGCCATAGACATGAGTTGTCATTTGATTAACGGGATCACATCATTAGGAGAATGATATGATTGACTTGACCCATTCCGTTAGCTTAGCACTTGATCGTTTAGTATGTTGCTATTGCTTTCTTCATGACTTATACATGCTCCTATGACTATGAGATTATGCAACTCCCGTTTACCGGAGGAACACTTTGTGTGCTACCAAATGTCACAACGTAACTGGGTGATTATAAAGGTGCTCTACAGGTGTGTCCGAAGGTACTTGTTGGGTTGGCGTATTTCGAGATTAGGATTTGTCACTCCGATTGTCGGAGAGGTATCTCTAGGCCCACTCGGTAATGCACATCACTTAAGCCTTGCAAGCATTGCAACTAATGAGTTAGTTGCGGATGATGTATTACAGAACGAGTAAAAAGACTTGCCGATAACGAGATTGAACTAGGTATTGAGATACCGACGATCGAATCTCGGGCAAGTAACATACCGATGACAAAGGGCACAACGTATGTTGTTATGCGGCCTGACCGATAAAGATCTTCGTAGAATATGTGGGAGCCAATATGAGCATCCAGGTTCCGCTATTGGTTATTGACCGGAGACATGTCTCGGTCATGTCTACATAGTTCTCGAACCCGTAGGGTCCGCACGCTTAAAGTTCGATGACGGTTATATTATGAGTTTATGTGTTTTGATGTACCGAAGGTAGTTCGGAGTCCCGGATGAGATCTGGGACATGACGAGGAGTCTCGAAATGGTCGAGACGTAAAGATCGATATATTGGACGACTATATTCGGACATCGGAAAGGTTCCGAGTGATTCGGGTATTTCTCGGAGTACCGGGGAGTTACAGGAATACGGGAAAGAAGTATTGGGCCTTAATGGGCCTTAGTGGGAAGGAGAGGCGGCAGCCAGGAGGTGGCGCACGTCCCTCCCAAGCCCAGTCCGAATTGGACAAGGGGTTTGGGGCGCGGCCCCCCTCTCCCTTCCTTCTCCTCTTCCCCCCTTTCCCCCCTTCTCCTAGTTGGACTAGGAAATGAGGAAACCTACTCCAACTAGGAGTAGGAATCCTACTCCCTTGGCGCGCCCCTCCTAGGGCCGGCCTCCTCCTCCCTTGCTCCTTTATATACGGGGGCAGGGGCACCCCATAGACACAACAATTGATCGTTTGATCTTTGAGCCGTGTGCGGTGCCCCCCTCCACCATAGTCCGCCTCGATTATACTGTAGCGGTGCTTAGGTGAAGCCCTGTGTCGGTAGAACATCATCATCGTCACCACGCCGTCGTGCTGACGAAACTCTCCCTCAACATTCGGCTGGATCAGAGTTCGAGGGCCGTCATCGGGTTGAACGTGTGCTGAACTCGGAGGTGCCGTGCGTTACGTACTTGATCGGTCGGATCGTGAAGACGTACGACTACATCAACCGCGTTGTGCTAATGCTTCCGCTTTCGGTCTACGAGGGTACGTGGACAACACTCTCCCCTCTCGTTGCTATGCATCACCATGATCTTGCGTGTGCGTAGGAAATGTTTTGAAATTACTACGTTCCCCAACACCTAGTGCATCGGGTCCAATGAAAATCTTTTGTGACAACACTGGAGCAATTTCCTTGGCGAAGGAATCCAGGTTTCACAAGAGAACCAAACACATTAAGAGACGCTTCAACTCCATCTGTGAAAAGGTCAAGGATGGAGACATAGAAATTTCCAAAGTGCATACATATCTGAATATAGCAGACCCGTTGACTAAGCATCTTCCGCGAGCAAAACATGATCAGCACCAAGACTCCATGGGTGTTAGATTCATTACAATGTAATCTAGATTATTGACTCTAGTGCAAGTGGGAGACTAAAGGAAATGTGCCCAAGAGGCAATAATAAAGTAGTTATTTTATATTTCTTTATTCATGATAAAGATTTATTATTCATTCTAGAATTATATTGATCGGAAACTTAAATACATGTGTGAATACATATACAAATACCGTGTTCCTAGTAAGCCTCTACTAGACTAGCTCATTGATCAAAGATGGTTATGGTTTCCTAACCATAGACATGTGTTGTGATTTGATAATGGGATCACATCATTAGGAGAATGATGTGATGGACAAGACCCATCCGTTAGCTTAGCATAATGATCGTTCAGTTTTATTGCTATTGCTTTCTTCATGTTAAATACATATTCCTTCGACTATGAGATTATGCAACTCCCGGATATCGGAGGAATGCCTTGTGTACTATCAAACGTCACAACGTAATTGGGTGATTATAAATATGCTCTACAGGTATCTTCGAAGGTGTTTGTTGAGTTGGCATAGATCAAGATTAGGATTTGTCACTCCAAGTATTGGAGAGGTATCACTGGGCCCTCTCGGTAACATCATAAGCTTGCAAGCAAAGACTAAGGAGTTAGTCACGAGGTGATGTATTGCGGAACGAGTAAAGAGACTTTCCGGTAACAATATTGAAATAGGTATGAAGATACGACGATCAAATCTCGGGCAAGTAACATACAGATGGACAAAGGGAATTATGTGTGTTGTCATAACGGTTCGACCGATAAAGATCTTCGTAGAATATGTAGGAACCACTATGCTCCAAATTCAAAAAATAATTTTGATTTAGTTAAATTTTCACAATTCAAAATAAAGTTTGCGGATAAAATTATAAACATTTTCGAAAAATGTTATGTATTTTCAACACATGTTCCTGTTTTAAAAAATGTTCACATATTCAAATAATGTCCATGTTTTTAAAAAGTTGGTGTTTTCAAAAAATGTTTGTGAATTTTAAAAGATGTTCATGTTTCAAATTTTGTTCGTATTTTTTATGAAAGTGTACATAATTTTCAAAACCCTGTTCGGGATTTAAAAATTGGTTCATGTTTCGTACAATATTCAGAAACTACATACCTTCAAGTCTCCTCAATTGAAAGCAAAAGTAGGCTGAATAATTCCTGGGCCTTCTCTAGCGTACGATTGACGTAACAAAACTTTTAAATGCCCTCGATCAATGAATGGAAAAATAGTAGTTTGATTACTTCACACCCGGCGAAACCAACAAGCTAAACGTTCCCTTTTCAGGTGCACACACGATTTTGCTTGCAGATATATTTCCTACTATATTTAGATGCATATTATTTTTTCTCCCGTTGCAACGCACGGGCATATGTGCTATATGTTGGGGAACGTAGTAATTTCAAAACATTTCCTACGCACACGCAAGATCATGGTGATGCATAGCAACGAGAGGGGAGAGTGTTGTCCACGTACCCTCGTAGACCAAAAGCGGAAGCGTTAACACAACGCGGTTGATGTAGTCGTACATCTTCACGATCCGACCGATCAAGTACCAAACGCACGGCACCTCCGAGTTCAGCACACGTTCAGCTCGATGACGTCCCTTGAACTCCGATCCAGCCGAGTGTTGAGGGAGAGTTTCGTCAGCACGACAGCATGGTGACGATGATGATGTTCTACCGACGCAGGGCTTCGCCTAAGCTCCACTACGATATTATCGAGGTGTAATATGGTGGAGGGGGGCACCGCACACGGCAAAAAGATCGTTGATCAATTGTGTGTTGAGAGGTGCCCCCCTGCCCCCGTATATAAAGGAGCAAGGGGGAGGCCGCCGGCCTAGGAGGTAGAGGCGCGTCAGGAGGAGTCCTACTCCTACCGGGAGTAGGACTCCCCCCCTTTCCATGTTGGACTAGGAGTGGAAGGGGGAAGAGGTGGAGGGGAGGAAGGAAGGGGGGCGCCGCCCCCCTCTCCTTGTCCTATTCGGACTGGGGGGGAAGGGGGGCGCGGCCCTGCCCTAGCCTCCTTTCCTCTCTTCCACCTAGGCCCACTAAGGCCCATTAAGTTACCGGGGGGTTCCGGTAACCTCCCGGTACTCCGGAAAAATCCCGATTTCACCCGGAACACTTCCGATGTCCAAACATAGGCTTCCCATATATCAATCTTTATGTCTCGACCATTTCGAGACTCCTCGTCATGTCCGTGATCACATCCGGGACTCCGAACAGCCTTCAGTACATCAAAACATATAAACTCATAATATAACCGTCATCGTAACGTTAAGCGTGCGGACCCTACGGGTTCGAGAACTATGTAGACATGACCGAGACACCTCTCCGGTCAATAACCAATAGCGGGACCTAGATGCTCATATTGGTTCCCACATATTCTACGAAGATCTTTATCGGTCAGACCGCATAACAACATACATTGTTCCCTTTGTCATCGGTATGTTTACTTGCCCGAGATTCGATCGTCGGTATCTCGATACCTAGTTCAATCTCGTTACCGGCAAGTCTCTTTACTCGTTCCGTAATACATCATCCCGCAACTAACTCATTAGTTACAATGCTTGCAAGGCTTATAGTGATGTGCATTACCAAGTGGGCCCAGAGATACCTCTCCGACAATCGGAGTGACAAATCCTAATCTCGAAATATGCCAACCCAACAAGTACCTTTGGAGACACCTATAGAGCACCTTTATAATCACCCAATTACGTTGTGACGTTTGGTAGCACACAAAGTGTTCCTCCGGTAAACGGGAGTTGCATAATCTCATAGTCATAGGAACATGTATAAGTCATGAAGAAAGCAATAGCAACATACTAAACGATCGAGTGCTAAGCTAACGGAATGGGTCAAGTCAATCACGTCATTCTCCTAATGAGGTGATCCCGTTAATCAAATGACAACTCATGTCTATGGCTAGGAAACATAACCATCTTTGATTAACGAGATAGTCAAGTAGAGGCATACTAGTGACACTCTGTTTGTCTATGTATTCACACATGTATTATGTTTCCGGTTAATACAATTCTAGAATGAATAATAAACATTTATCATGATATAAGGAAATAAATAATACTTTATTATTGCCTCTAGGGCATATTTCCTTCAGTCTCCCACTTGCACTAGAGTCAATAATCTAGATTACACAGTAATGATTCTTACACCCATGGAGTCTTGGTGCTGATCATGTTTTGCTCGTGGAAGAGGCTTAGTCAACAGGTCTGCAACATTCAGATCCGTATGTATCTTGCAAATTTCTATGTCTCCCACCTGGACTAAATCCCGGATGGAATTGAAGCGTCTTTTGATGTGCTTGGTTCTCTTGTGAAATCTGGATTCCTTTGCTAAGGCAATTGCACCAGTATTATCACAAAAGATTTTCATTGGTCCCGATGCACTAGGTATGACACCTAGATCGGATATGAACTCCTTCATCCAGACTCCTTCATTTGCTGCTTCCGAAGCAGCTATGTACTCCGCTTCACACGTAGATCCCGCCACGACACTTTGCTTAGAACTGCACCAACTGAAAGCTCCACCGTTCAATGTAAATATGTATCCGGTTTGCGATTTAGAATCGCCCGGATCAGTGTCAAAGCTTGCATCAACGTAACCATTTACGATGAGCTCTTTGTCACCTCCATAAACGAGAAACATATCCTTAGTCCTTTTCAGGTATTTCAGGATGTTCTTGACCGCTGTCCAGTGATCCACTCCTGGATTACTTTGGTACCTCCCTGCTAAACTTATAGCAAGGCACACATCAGGTCTGGTACACAGCATTGCATACATGATAGAGCCTAGGGCTGAAGCATAGGGAACATCTTTCATCTTCTCTGTATCTTCTGAAGTGGTCGGGCATTGAGTCTTACTCAATCTCACACCTTGAAGTACAGGCAAGAACCCTTTCTTTGCTTGATCCATTTTGAACTTCTTCAAAACTTTATCAAGCTATGTGCTTTGTGAAAGTCCAATTAAGCGTCTTGATCTATCTCTATAGATCTTGATGCCTAATATATATGCAGCTTCACCGAGGTCTTTCATTGAAAAAATCTTATTCAAGTATCCCTTTATGCTATCCAGAAATTCTATATCATTTCCAATCAACAATATGTCATCCACATATAATATCGGAAATGCTACTGAGCTCCCACTCACTTTCTTGTAAATATAGGCTTCTCCAAAAGTCTGTATAAAACCAAATGCTTTGATCACACTATCAAAGCGTTTATTCCAACTCCGAGAGGCTTGCACCAGTCCATAAATGGATCGCTGGAGCTTGCACACTTTGTTAGCTCCCTTTGGATCGATAAAACCTTCCGGTTGCATCATATACAACTCTTCTTCCAGGAATCCATTCAGGAATGCAGTTTTGACATCCATTTGCCAAATTTCATAATCATAAAATGCGGCAATTGCTAACATGATTCGGACAGACTTAAGCATCGCTACGGGTGAGAAGGTCTCATCGTAGTCAATCCCTTGAACTTGTCGAAAACCTTTCACAACAAGTCGAGCTTTATAGACAGTAACATTACCATCAGCATCAGTCTTCTTCTTGAAGATCCATTTATTTTCAATGGCTTGCCGACCATCGGGCAAGTCAACCAAAGTCCATACTTTGTTCTCATACATTGATCCCATCTCGGATTTCATGGCCTCAAGCCATTTTGCGGAATCTGGGCTCACCATCGCTTCTTCATAGTTCGTAGGTTCGTCATGGTCTAGTAACATAACCTCCAGAACAGGATTACCGTACCACTCTGGTGCGGATCTTAATCTGGTTGACCTACGAGGTTCAGTAATAACTTGATCTGAAGTTTCATGATCATTATCATTAACTTCCCCACAAATTGGTGTAGGTGTCGCAGAAACTGGTTTCTGTGATGATCTACTTTCCAATAAGGGAGCAGGTACAGTTACCTCATCAAGTTCTACTTTCCTCCCACTCACTTCTTTCGAGAGAAACTCCTTCTCTAGAAAGGATCCATTCTTAGCAACGAATGTCTTGCCTTCGGATCTGTGATAGAAGGTGTACCCAACAGTCTCCTTTGGGTATCCTATGAAGACACATTTCTCCGATTTAGGTTCGAGCTTATCAGGTTGAAGTTTCTTCACATAAGCATCGCAACCCCAAAGTTTAAGATACGACAACTTTGGTTTCTTGCCAAACCATAGTTCATAAGGTGTCGTTTCAACAGATTTTGATTGTGCCCTATTTAGAGTGAATGCAGCCGTCTCTAAAGCATAACCCCAAACGATAGCAGTAAATCAGTAAGAGACATCATAGATCGCACCATATCTAGTAAAGTACGATTACGACGTTCGGACACACCATTACGCTGTGGTGTTTCGGGTGGCGTGAGTTGTGAAACTATTCCGCATTGTTTCAAATGAAGACCAAACTCATAACTCAAATATTCTCCTCCACGATCAGATCGTAGAAATTTTATTTTCTTGTTACGATGATTTTCAACTTCACTCTGAAATTCTTTGAATTTTCAAATGTTTCAGACTTATGTTTCATTAAGTAGATATACCCATATCTGCTCAAATCATCTGTGAAGGTGAGAAAATAACGATATCCGCCACGAGCCTCAATATTCATCGGACCACATACATCTGTATATATGATTTCCAATAAATCTGTTGCTCTCTCCATAGTTCCGGAGAACGGTGTTTTAGTCATCTTGCCCATGAGGCACGGTTCGCAAGTACCAAGTGATTCATCATCAAGTGATTCCAAAAGTCCATCAGTATGGAGTTTCTTCATGCGCTTTACACCGATATGACCTAAACGGCAGTGCCACAAATAAGTTGCACTGTCATTATCAACTCTGCATCTTTTGGCTTCGACATTATGAATATGTGTGTCACTACTATCGAGATTCATTAAGAATAGACCACTCTTCAAGGGTGCATGACCATAAAAGATATTACTCATATAAATAGAACAACCATTATTCTCTGATTTAAATGAATAACCGTCTCGCATCAAACAAGATCCAGATATAATGTTCATGCTCAACGCTGGCACCAAATAAAAATTATTTAGGTCTAACACTAATCCCGAAGGTAGATGTAGTGGTAGCGTGCCGACCGCGATCACATCGACTTTGGAACCATTTCCCACGCGCATCGTCACCTCGTCCTTAGCCAATCTTCGCTGAATCCATAGCCCCTGTTTCGAGTTGCAAATATTAGCAACAGAACCAGTATCAAATACCCAGGTGCTACTCCGAGCATTAGTAAGGTACACATCAATAACATGTATATCACATATACCTTTGTTAACCTTGCCATCCTTCTTATCCGCCAAATACTTGGGGCAGTTCCGCTTCCAGTGACCAGTCTGCTTGCAGTAGAAGCACTCAGTTTCAGGCTTAGGTCCAGACTTGGGTTTCTTCTCCTGAACAGCAACTTGCTTGCTGTTCTTCTTGAAGTTCCCCTTCTTCTTCCCTTTGCCCTTTTTCTTGAAACTAGCGGTCTTACTGACCATCAACACTTGATGCTCCTTTTTGATTTCTACCTCCGCTGCCTTTAGCATTGCGAAGAGCTCGGGAATTGTCTTGTTCATCCCTTGCATGTTATAGTTCATCACGAAGCTCTTGTAGCTTGGTGGCAGTGATTGAAGAATTCTGTCAATGACGCTATCATCCGGAAGATTAACTCCCAGTTGAATCAAGTGATTATTATACCCAGACATTTTGAGTATATGCTCACTGACAGAACTATTCTCTTCCATCTTGCAGCTGTAGAACTTATTGGAGACTTCATATCTCTCAATCCGGGCATTTGCTTGAAATATTAACTTCAACTCCTGGAACATCTCATATGCTCCATGACGTTCAAAACGTCGTTGAAGACCCGGTTCTAAGCCGTAAAGCATGGCACACTGAACTATCGAGTAGTCATCAGCTTTGCTCTGCCAGACGTTCATAGCTTCTGGTGTTGCTCTTGCAGGAGGCCTGGCACCTAGCGGTGCTTCCAGGACGTAATTCTTCTGTGCAACAATGAGGATAATCCTCAAGTTACGAACCCAGACCGTGTAATTGCTACCATCATCTTTCAACTTTGCTTTCTCAAGGAACGCATTAAAATTCAACGGAACAACAGCACGGGCCATTTATCTACAATTAACATAGACAAGCAAGATACTATCAGGTACTAAGTTCATGATAAATTTAAGTTCAATTAATCATATTAATTAAGAACTCCCACTTAGATAGACATCCCTCTAATCATCTAAGTGATTACGTGATCCAAATCATCTAAACCATGTCCGATCATCACGTGAGGTGGAGTAGTTTCAATGGTGAACATCACTATGTTGATCATATCTACTATATGATTCACGCTCGACCTTTCAGTCTCCGTGTTCCGAGGCCATATCTGCATATGCTAGGCTCGTCAAGTTTAACCTGAGTATTCCGCGTGTGCAACTGTTTTGCACCCGTTGTATTTGAACGTAGAGCCTATCACACCCGATCATCACGTGGTGTCTCCGCACGAAGAACTTTCGCAACGGTGCATACTCAGGGAGAACACTTTTATCTTGAAATTTTAGTGAGAGATTATCTTATAATGTTGCCGTCAATCAAAGCAAGATAAGATGCATAAAAGATTAACATCACATGCAATCAATATAAGTGATATGATATGGCCATCATCATCTTGTGCTTGTGATCTCCATCTCCGAAGCACCGTCATGATCACCATCGTCACAGGCGCGACACCTTGATCTCCATCGTAGTATCGTTGTCGTCTCGCCAACTTATTGCTTTTACGACTATCGCTACCGCTTAGTGATAAAGTAAAACAATTACATGGCGCTTTCATTGCATACAATAAAGCGACAACCATATGGCTCCTGCCAGTTGCCGATAACTCGGTTACAAAACATGATCATCTCATACAATAAAATATAGCATCATGTCTTGACCATATCACATCACAACATGCCCTGCAAAAACAAGTTAGACGTCCTCTACTTTGTTGTTGCAAGTTTTACATGGCTGCTATGGGCTTAGCAAGAACCATTCTTACCTACGCATCAAAACCACAACGATAGTTTGTCAAGTTGGTGCTGTTTTAACCTTCGAAAGGACCGGGCGTAGCCACACTCGGTTCAACTAAAGAGAGAGAGACAGACACCCGCCAGTCACCTTTAAGCAACGAGTACTCGCAACGATGAAACCAGTCTCGCGTAAGCGTATGCGTAATGTCGGTCCGGGCCGCTGAACCAAAGTATGACATGCTGGTAAGCAGTATGACTTATATCGCCCACAACTCACTTGTGTTCTACTCGTGCATAGCATCAACGCATAAAACCTGGCTCTGATACCACTGTTGGGGAACGTAGTAATTTCAAAAAAATTCCTACGCACACGCAAGATCATGGTGATGCATAGCAACGAGAGCGGAGAGTGTTGTCCACGTACCCTCGTAGACCGAAAGTGGAAGCGTTAACACAACGTGGTTGATGTAGTCGTACGTCTTCACGATCCGACCGATCAAGTACAGAACGCACGGCACCTCTGAGTTCAGCACACGTTCAGCTCGATGACGTCCCTCGAACTCCGATCCAGCCGAGTGTTGAGGGAGAGTTTCGTCAGCACGACGGCGTGGTGACGATGATGATGTTCTACCGACGCAAGGCTTCGCCTAACCTCTGCTACGATATTATCGAGGTGTAATATGGTGGAGGGGGGCACCGCACACGGCTAAAAGATCGTTGATCAATTGTGTGTTGAGAGGTGCCCCCCTGCCCCCGTATATAAAGGTGCAAGGGGGAGGCCGCCGGCCTAGGAGGTAGAGGCGCGCCAGGAGGAGTCCTACTCCTACCGGGAGTAGGACTCCCCCCTTTCCATGTTGGACTAGGAGTGGAAGGGGGAAGAGGTGGAGGGGAGGAAGGAAGGGGGGGCGCCGCCCCCCTCTCCTTGTCCTATTCGGACTGCGGGGGAAGGAGGGCACGGCCCTGCCCTAGCCTCCTTTCCTCTCTTCCACCTAGGCCCACTAGGGCCCATTAAGTTACCGGGGGGTTCCGGTAACCTCCTGGTACTCCGGAAAAATCCCGATTTCACCCGGAACACTTCCGATGTCCAAACATAGGCTTCCAATATACCAATCTTTATGTCTCGACCATTTCGAGACTCCTCGTCATGTCCATGATCACATCCGGGACTCCGAACAGCCTTCGGTACATCAAAACATATAAACTCATAATATAACTGTCATCGTAACGTTAAGCGTGCGGACCCTACGGGTTCGAGAACTATGTAGACATGACCGAGACACCTCTCCGGTCAATAACCAATAGCGGAACTTGGATGCTCATATTGGTTCCCACATATTCTACGAAGATCTTTATCGGTCAGACCGCATAACAACATACGTTGTTCCCTTTGTCATCGGTATGTTACTTGCCCGAGATTCGATCGTCGGTATCTCGATACCTAGTTCAATCTCGTTACCGGCAAGTCTCTTTACTCGTTCCGTAATACATCATCCCGCAACTAACTCATTAGTTACAATGCTTGCAAGGCTTATAGTGATGTGCATTACCAAGTGGGCCCAGAGATACCTCTCCGACAATCGGAGTGACAAATCCTAATCTCGAAATATGCCAACCCAACAAGTACCTTTGGAGACACCTGTAGAGCACCTTTATAATCACCCAGTTACGTTGTGACGTTTGGTAGCACACAAAGTGTTCCTCCGGTAAACGGGAGTTGCATAATCTCATAGTCATAGGAACATGTATAAGTCATGAAGAAAGCAATAGCAACATACTAAACGATCGAGTGCTAAGCTAATGGAATGGGTCAAGTCTATCACGTCATTCTCCTAATGAGGTGATCCCGTTAATCAAATGACAACTCATGTCTATGGCTAGGAAACATAACCATCTTTGATTAACGAGCTAGTCAAGTAGAGGCATACTAGTGACACTCTGTTTTTCTATGTATTCACACATGTATTATGTTTCCGGTTAATACAATTCTAGCGTGAATAATAGACATTTATCATGATATAAGGAAATAAATAATACTTTATTATTGCCTCTAGGGCATATTTCCTTCAGTCTCCCACTTGCACTGGAGTCAATAATCTGGATTACACAGTAATGATTCTTACACCCATGGAGTCTTGGTGCTGATCATGTTTTGCTCGTGGAAGAGGCTTAGTCAACGGGTCTGCAATATTCAGATCCATATGTATCTTGCAAATTTCTATGTCTCCCACCTGGACTAAATCCCGGATGGAATTGAAGCGTCTTTTCATGTGCTTGGTTCTCTTGTGAAATCTGGATTCCTTTGCTAAGGCAATTGCACCAGTATTATCACAAAAGATTTTCATTGGTCCCGATGCACTAGGTATGACACCTAGATCAGATATGAACTCCTTCATCCAGACTCCTTCATTTGCTGCTTCCGAAGCAGCTATGTACTCCGCTTCACACGTAGATCCCGCCACGACACTTTGCTTAGAACTGCACCAACTGACAGCTCCACCGTTCAATGTAAATCCGTATCCGGTTTGCGATTTAGAATCGTCCGGATCAGTGTCAAAGCTTGCATCAACGTAACCATTTACGATGAGCTCTTTGTCACCTCCATAAACGAGAAACATATCCTTAGTCCTTTTCAGGTATTTCAGAATGTTCTTGACCGCTGTCCAGTGATCCACTCCTGGATTACTTTGGTACCTCCCTGCTAAACTTATAGCAAGGCACACATCAGGTCTGGTACACAGCATTGCATACATGATAGAGCCTATGGCTGAAGCATAGGGAACATCTTTCATCTTCTCTCTATCTTCTGCAGTGGTCGGGCATTGAGTCTTACTCAATCTCACACCTTGAAGTACACGCAAGAACCCTTTCTTTGCTTGATCCATTTTGAACTTCTTCAAAACTTTATCAAGGTATGTGCTTTGTGAAAGTCCAATTAAGCGTCTTGATCTATCTCTATAGATCTTGATGCCTAATATATATGCAGCTTCACCGAGGTCTTTCATTGAAAAACTCTTATCCAAGTATCCCTTTATGCTATCCAGAAATTCTATATCATTTCCAATCAACAATATGTCATCCACATATAATATCAGAAATGCTACTGAGCTCCCACTCACTTTCTTGTAAATACAGGCTTCTCGAAAAGTCTGTATAAAACCAAATGCTTTGATCACACTATCAAAGCGTTTATTCCAACTCCGAGAGGCTTGCACCAGTCCATAAATGGATCGCTGGAGCTTGCACACTTTGTTAGCTCCCTTTGGATCGATAAAACCTTCCGGTTGCATCATATACAACTCTTCTTCCAGAAATCCATTCAGGAATGCAGTTTTGACATCCATTTGCCAAATTTCATAATCATAAAATGCGGCAATTGCTAACATGATTCGGACAGACTTAAGCATCACTACGGGTGAGAAGGTCTCATCGTAGTCAATCCCTTGAACTTGTCGAAAACCTTTCGCAACAAGTCGAGCTTTATAGATAGTAACATTACCATCAGCGTCAGTCTTCTTCTTGAAGATCCATTTATTTTCAATGGCTTGCCGACCATCGGGCAAGTCAACCAAAGTCCATACTTTGTTCTCATACATGGATCCCATCTCGGATTTCATGGCCTCAAGCCATTTTGCGGAATCTGGGCTCACCATCGCTTCTTCATAGTTCGTAGGTTCGTCATGGTCTAGTAACATAACCTCCAGAACAGGATTACCGTACCACTCTAGTGCGGATCTTAATCTGGTTGACCTACGAGGTTCAGTAATAACTTGATCTGAAGTTTCATGATCATTATCATTAACTTCCCCACTAATTGGTGTAGGTGTCGCAGAAACTGGTTTCTGTGATGATCTACTTTCCAATAAGGGAGCAGGTACAGTTACCTCATCAAGTTCTATTTTCCTCCCACTCACTTCTTTCGAGAGAAACTCCTTCTCTAGAAAGGATCCATCCTTAGCAACGAATGTCTTGCCTTCGGATCTGTGATAGAAGGTGTACCCAACAGTCTCCTTTGGGTATCCTATGAAGACACATTTCTCCGATTTAGGTTCGAGCTTATCAGGTTGAAGTTTCTTCACATAAGCATCGCAACCCCAAAGTTTAAGATACGACAACTTTGGTTTCTTGCCAAACCATAGTTCATAAGGTGTCGTTTCAACGGATTTCGATGGTGCCCTATTTAGAGTGAATGCAGCCGTGTCTAAAGCATAACCCGAAAACGATAGCGGTAAATCAGTAAGAGACATCATAGATCGCACCATATCTAGTAAAGTACGATTACGACGTTCGGACAGACCAATACGCTTTGGTCTTCCGGGTGGCGTGAGTTGCGAAACTATTCCGCATTGTTTCAAATGAAGACCAAACTCATAACTCAAATATTCTCCTCCACGATCAGATCGTAGAAATTTTATTTTCTTGTTACGATGATTTTCAACTTCACTCTGAAATTCTTTGAACTTTTCAAATGTTTCAGACTTATGTTTCATTAAGTAGATATACCCATATCTGCTCAAATCATCTGTGAAGGTGAGAAAATAACGATATCCGCCACGAGCCTCAATATTCATCGGACCACATACATCTGTATGTATGATTTCCAATAAATCTGTTGCTCTCTCCATAGTTCCAGAGAACGGTGTTTTAGTCATCTTGCCCATGAGGCACGGTTCGCAAGTACCAAGTGATTCATCATCAAGTGATTCCAAAAGTCCATCAGTATGGAGTTTCTTCATGCGCTTTACACCGATATGACCTAAACGGCAGTGCCACAAATATGTTGCACTGTCATTATCAACTCTGCATCTTTTGGCTTCGACATTATGAATATGTGTGTCACTACTATCGAGATTCATTAAGAATAGACCACTCTTCAAGGGTGCATGACCATAAAAGATATTACTCATATAAATAGAACAACCATTATTCTCTGATTTAAATGAATAACCGTCTCGCATCAAACAAGATCCAGATATAATGTTCATGCTCAACGCTGGCACCAAATAAAAATTATTTAGGTCTAATACTAATCCCGAAGGTAGATGTAGAGGTAGCGTGCCGACCGCGATCACATCGACTTTGGAACCATTTCCCATGCGCATCGTCACCTCGTCCTTAGCCAATCTTCGCCTAATCCGTGGCCCCTGTTTCGAGTTGCAAATATTAGCAACAGAACCAGTATCAAATACCCAGGTGCTACTGCGAGCATTAGGAAGGTACACATCAATAACATGTATATCACATATACCTTTGTTAACCTTGCCATCCTTCTTATCCGCCAAATACTTGGGGCAGTTCCGCTTCCAGTGACCAGTCTGCTTGCAGTAGAAGCACTCAGTTTCAGGCTTAGGTCCAGACTTGGGTTTCTTCTCCTGAACAGCAACTTGCTTGCTATTCTTCTTGAAGTTCCCCTTCTTCTTCCCTTTGCCCTTTTTCTTGAAACTAGTGGTCTTACTGACCATCAACACTTGATGCTCCTTTTTGATTTCTACCTCCGCTGCCTTTAGCATTGCGAAGAGCTCGGGAATTGTCTTGTTCATCCCTTGCATGTTATAGTTCATCACGAAGCTCATGTAGCTTGGTGGCAGTGATTGAAGAATTCTGTCAATGACGCTATCATCCGGAAGATTAACTCCCAGTTGAATCAAGTGATTATTATACCCAGACATTTTGAGTATATGCTCACTGACAGAACTATTCTCTTCCATCTTGCAGCTGTAGAACTTATTGGAGACTTCATATCTCTCAATCCGGGCATTTGCTTGAAATATTAACCTCAACTCCTGGAACATCTCATATGCTCCATGACGTTCAGAACGTCATTGAAGACCCGGTTCTAAGCCGTAAAGCATGGCACACTGAACTATCGAGTAGTCATCAGCTTTGCTCTGCCAGACGTTCATAACTTCTGGTGTTGCTCTTGCAGGAGGCCTGGCACCTAGCGGTGCTTCCAGGACGTAATTCTTCTGTGCAGCAATGAGGATAATCGTCAAGTTACTGACCCAGTCCGTGTAATTGCTACCATCATCTTTCAACTTTGCTTTCTCAAGGAACGCATTAAAATTCAACGGAACAACAGCACGGGCCATTTATCTACAATTAACATAGACAAGCAAGATACTATCAGGTACTAAGTTCATGATAAATTTAAGTTCAATTAATCATATTACTTAAGAACTCCCACTTAGATAGACATCCCTCTAATCATCTAAGTGATTACGTGATCCAAATCATCTAAACCATGTCCGATCATCACGTGAGATGGAGTAGTTTCAATGGTGAACGTCACTATGTTGATCATATCTACTATATGATTCACGCTCGACCTTTCGGTCTCCGTGTTCCGAGGCCATATCTGCATATGCTAGGCTCGTCAAGTTTAACCTGAGTATTCCGCATGTGCAACTGTTTTGCACCCGTTGTATTTGAACGTAGAGCCTATCACACCCGATCATCACGTGGTGTCTCCGCACGAAGAACTTTCGCAACGGTGCATACTCAGGGAGAACACTTTTATCTTGAAATTTTAGAGAGAGATCATCTTATAATGCTACCGTCAATCAAAGCAAGATAAGATGCATAAAAGATTAACATCACATGCAATCAATATAAGTGATATGATCTGGCCATCATCATCTTGTGCTTGTGATCTCCATTTCCGAAGCACCGTCATGATCACCGTCGTCACCGGCGCGACACCTTGATCTCCATCGTAGTATCGTAGTCGTCTCGCCAACTTGTTGCTTTTACGACTATCGCTACAGCTTAGTGATAAAGTAAAACAATTACATGGCGATTGCATTGCATACAATAAAGCGACAACCATATGGCTCCTGCCAGTTGCCGATAACTCGGTTACAAAACATGATCATCTCATACAATAAAATATAGCATCATGTCTTGACCATATCACATCACAACATGCCCTGCAAAAACAAGTTAGACGTCCTCTACTTTGTTGTTGCAAGTTTTATGTGGCTGCTATGGGCTTAGCAAGAACCGTTCTTACCTACGCATCAAAACCACAACGATAGTTTGTCAAGTTGGTGCTGTTTTAACCTTCGCAAGGACCGGGCGTAGCCACACTCGGTTCAACTAAAGTGAGAGAGACAGACACCCGCCAGTCACCTTTAAGCAACGAGTGCTCGCAATGGTGAAACCAGTCTCGCGTAAGCGTACGCGTAATGTCGGTCCGGGCCGCTTCATCTCACAATACCACTGAACCAAAGTATGACATGCTGGTAAGCAGTATGACCTATATCGCCCACAACTCACTTGTGTTCTACTCGTGCATAGCATCAACGCATAAAACCTGGCTCTGATACCACTGTTGGGGAACGTAGTAATTTCAAAAAAATTCCTACGCACACGCAAGATCATGGTGATGCATAGCAACGAGAGCGGAGGGTGTTGTCCACGTACCCTCGTAGACCGAAAGTGGAAGCGTTAACACAACGCGGTTGATGTAGTCGTATGTCTTCACGATCCGACCGATCAAGTACCGAACGCACGGCACCTCCGAGTTCAGCACACGTTCAGCTCGATGACGTCCCTCGAACTCCGATCCAGCCGAGTGTTGAGGGAGAGTTTCGTCAGCACGACGGCGTGGTGACGATGATGATGTTCTACCGACGCAGGGCTTCGCCTAAGCTCCGCTACGATATTATCGAGGTGTAATATGGTGGAGGGGGCACCGCACACGGCTAAAAGATCGTTGATCAATTGTGTGTTGAGAGGTGCCCCCCTGCCCCCGTATATAAAGGTGCAAGGGGGAGGCCGCCGGCCTAGGAGGTGGAGGCGCGCCAGGAGGAGTCCTACTCCTACTGGGAGTAGGACTCCCCCCCCCCCTTTCCATGTTGGACTAGGAGTTGAAGGGGGAAGAGGTGGAGGGGAGGAAGGAAGGGGGGCGCCGCCCCCCTCTCCTTGTCCTATTCGGACTGGGGGGAAGGGGGCGCGGCCCTGCCCTAGCCTCCTTTCCTCTCTTCCACCTAGGCCCACTAAGGCCCATTAAGTTACCGGGGGGTTCCGGTAACCTCCCGGTACTCCGGAAAAATCCCGATTTCACCCGGAACACTTCCGATGTCCAAACATAGGCTTCCAATATATCAATCTTTATGTCTCGACCATTTCGAGACTCCTCGTCATGTCCGTGATCACATCCGGGACTCCGAACAGCCTTCGGTACATCATAACATATAAACTCATAATATAACTGTCATCGTAACGTTAAGTGTGCGGACCCTACGGATTCGAGAACTATGTAGACATGACCGAGACACCTCTCCGGTCAATAACCAATAGCGGAACCTGGATGCTCATATTGGTTCCCACATATTCTACGAAGATCTTTATCGGTCAGACCGCATAACAACATACGTTGTTCCCTTTGTCATCGGTATGTTACTTGCCCGAGATTCGATCGTCGGTATCTCGATACCTAGTTCAATCTCGTTACCGGCAAGTCTGTTTACTCGTTCCGTAATACATCATCCCGCAACTAACTCATTAGTTACAATGCTTGCAAGGCTTATAGTGATGTGCATTACCGAGTGGGCCCAGAGATACCTCTCCGACAATCGGAGTGACAAATCCTAATCTCGAAATATGCCAACCCAACAAGTACCTTTGGAGACACCTGTAGAGCACCTTTATAATCACCCAGTTACGTTGTGACGTTTGGTAGCACACAAAGTGTTCCTCCGGTAAACGGCAGTTGCATAATCTCATAGTCATAGGAACATGTATAAGTCATGAAGGAAGCAATAGCAACATACTAAACGATCGGGTCCTAAGCTAACGGAATGGGTCAAGTCAATCACGTCATTCTCCTAATGAGGTGATCCCGTTAATCAAATGACAACTCATGTCTATGGCTAGGAAACATAACCATCTTTGATTAACGAGCTAGTGAAGTAGAGGCATACTAGTGACACTCTGTTTGTCTATGTATTCACACATGTATTATGTTTCCGGTTAATACAATTCTAGCATGAATAATAAACATTTATCATGATATAAGGAAATAAATAATACTTTATTATTGCCTCTAGGGCATATTTCCTTCACTATACCCACTCATATACGTGTGCTGTGGTAGTAGAAGAGAATCAAAGACCAATTCTGAACATTTACATTCAACATAGATGTGAATACCTATGATTAAGTTATCTCATAATCCTTAAATACACAAGTATCAGTAAATAAGCATGATCTCCTGAATTAAAACATGATGTACATGGAGATTAGCTAATCAACAGGATGGTATGTGAAGAAATAATCTTACATTTATTAACATACGATGAATCCAGTGTAAGGTAATTTTTAATAAGAACATGCGAAGTGAACTAGAACCTTAGATAGAATGAACTGCAATACCTACCCTAATACAAACCGGAAAATTAAGTTGATCTACAAGTATCCTTATATGTAAGTACATCAAGAGGCCAAATGAAACGACAGTTATAATTCTGGATGCGCCTCCTGCTATTAGATGGGGGTGTGGTGGGTTGGCGGTGGAGAAACTTCTGACGCCGTCTCGCTCACCCCTCGGGCGGCCCGGGAGGGTTCTCTCCGCCGCCGGCCAGGGGAACCACAGCCGAGGCAAAGCCCCAACGGACAGCCGCAAGCAACACAGGGCTTGCTACCCTTGTCGGTGGTGCAGGGCTGCTCACCATTCCTGGCTACATCTCTTTCAGTCCGACGGTTAACCTAGCTGGCACTGCCTGATCCCATTGCACAGTGGCACGTTGTTGTCCACCTGAGCATGGGTTGGTCTTCGCGGCGGATCTGGGGTTTCATGCCCCGACCCATTTCGGTGTTGGTGATTGATGGCATTAGGAGTCGGTTGGCGGCCTTTGAGGGTGGTGGTGGCATGGCTGCTTGCATGGTCTTTTGTTGCATTGGGTGTTCATGGTCAGTTGGGCGGCATGCGGTGGCAAGCTGTGAAGCGGGGCCTAACCGGCGTGGCATGCTTAGCACTTGATCGTTTAGTATGTTGCTATTGCTTTCTTCATGACTTATACATGTTCCTATGACTATGAGATTATGCAACTCCCGTTTACCGGAGGAACACTTTGTGTGCTACCAAACGTCACAACGTAACTGGGTGATTATAAAGGTGCTCTACAGGTGTGTCCGAAGGTACTTGTTGGGTTGGCGTATTTCGAGATTAGGATTTGTCACTCCGATTGTCGGAGAGGTATCTCTAGGTCCACTCGGTAATGCACATCACTTAAGCCTTGCAAGCATTGCAACTAATGAGTTAGTTGCGGATGATGTATTACAGAACAAGTAAAGAGACTTGTCAATAACGAGATTGAACTAGGTATTGAGATACCGACGATCGAATCTCGGGCAAATAACATACCGATGACAAAGGGAACAACGTATGTTGTTATGCGGTCTGACCAATAAAGATCTTCGTAGAATATGTGGGAGCCAATATGAGCATCCAGGTTCCGCTATTGGTTATTGACCGGAGAAATGTCTCGGTCATGTCCACATAGTTCTCGAACCCGTAGGGTCCGCACGCTTAAAGTTCGATGACGGTTATATTATGAGTTTATGTGTTTTGATGTACCGAAGGTAGTTCGGAGTACCGGATGAGATCTGGGACATGACCAGGAGTCTCAAAATGGTCGAGACGTAAAGATCGATATATTGGACGACTATATTCGGACATCGGAAAGGTTCCGAGTGATTCGGGTATTTTTCGGAGTACTGGGGAGTTACGGGAATACGGGAAAGAAGTATTGGGCCTTAATGGGCATTAGTGGGAAGGAGAGGCAGCAGCCAGGAGGTGGCGCGCGTCCCTCCCAAGCCCAGTCCGAATTGGACAAGGGGTTTGGGGCGCGGCCCCCCTCTCCCTTCCTTCTCCTCTTCCCCCCTTTCCCCCTTCTCCTAGTTGGACTAGGAAAGGAGGAAACCTACTCCAACTAAGAGTAGGAATCCTACTCCCTTGGCGCGCCCCTCCTAGGGCCGGCCTCCTCCTCCCTTGCTCCTTTATATACGGGGGCAGGGGGCAACCCATAGACACAATAATTGATCTTTTAGCCGTGTGCGGTGCCCCCCTCCACCATAGTCCGCCTCGATAATACTGTAGCAGTGCTTAGGCGAAGCCCTGCGTCGGTAGAACATCATCATCGTCACCACGCCGTCGTGCTGACAAAACTCTCCCTCAACACTCAGCTGGATCGGAGTTCGAGGGACGTCATCGCGCTGAACATGTGCTGAACTCGAAGGTGTCGTGCGTTCGGTACTTGATCGGTCGGATCGTGAAGACGTACGACTACATCAACCGCGTTGTGCTAACGCTTTCGCTTTCGGTCTACGAGGGTACGTGGACAACACTCTCCCCTCTCGTTGCTATGCATCACCATGATCTTGCGTGTGCGTAGGAAATTTTTTGAAATTACTACGTTCACCAACACCTAGTGCATCGGGTCCAATGAAAATCTTTTGTGACAACACTGGAGCAATTTCCTTGGCGAAGGAATCCAGGTTTCACAAGAGAACCAAACACATTAAGAGACGCTTCAACTCCATCTGTGAAAAGGTCAAGGATGGAGACATAGAAATTTGCAAAGTGCATACGGATCTGAATATAGCAGACCCGTTGACTAAGCATCTTCCGCGAGCAAAACATGATCAGCACCAAGACTCCATGGGTGTTAGATTCATTACAATGTAATCTAGATTATTGACTCTAGTGCAAGTGGGAGACTAAAGGAAATATGCCCAAGAGGCAATAATAAAGTAGTTATTTTATATTTCTTTATTCATGATAAAGGTTTATTATTCATGCTAGAATTATATTGATCGGAAACTTAAATACATGTGTGAATACATAAACAAATACCGTGTTCCTAGTAAGCCTCTACTAGACTAGCTCGTTGATCAAAGATGGTTATGGTTTCCTAACCATAGACATGTGTTGTGATTTGATAATGGGATCACATCATTAGGAGAATGATGTGATGGACAAGATCCATCCGTTAGCTTAGCATAATGATCATTCAGTTTTATTGCTATTGCTTTCTTCATGTTAAATACATATTCCTTCGACTATGAGATTATGCAACTCCCGGATATCGGAGGAATGCCTTGTGTACTATCAAACGTCAACGTAACTGGGTGATTATAAATATGCTCTACAGGTATCTCCGAAGGTGTTTGTTGAGTTGGCATAGATCAAGATTAGGATTTGTCACTCCAAGTATTGGAGACGTATCACTCGGCCCTCTCGGTAACATCATAAGCTTGCAGGCAAAGACTAAGGAGTTAGTCACGAGGTGATGTATTACGGAACGAGTAAAGAGACTTTCCGGAAACAATATTGAAATAGGTATGAAGATACGACGATCAAATCTCGGGCAAGTAACATACAGATGGACAAAGGGAATTATGTATGTTGTCATAACGGTTCGACCGATAAAGATCTTCGTAGAATATGTAGGAACCAATATGGGCATCCAGGTTCCGCTATTGGTTATTTACCGGAGAGGTGTCTCGGTCATGTCTACATAGTTCACGAACCCGTAGGGTCCGCACGCTTAACGTTCGTTGACGATATAGTATTATATGAGTTATGTGATTTGATGACCGAATGTTGTTCGGAGTCCTGGATGAGATCCCGGACATGACGAGGAGTCTCGAAATGGTAGAGAGGTAAAGATTGATATATAGGACGATATATTCAGACACCGGAAGTGTTTTGGGGGGTACCGGGTACTTATCGGGTCACCGGAAGGGGTTTCGGGCACCTCCGGGAAAAGATATGGGCCTTATGGGCCAAGAGGGAAACGCACCAGCCACAAGGGGCTGGTGCGCCCCCCATATGGGCCGGCCTAAGAGGAGAAGGAAAGAGGGGAAGGGAAAGGAGAGAGTGGAATAGGACTCCCCTTCCTTCTCTCCCCCGCCCCCCCTCTTTCCTTCCCCCTCCGACAAATATGGCAGGGGGGCGTGCGGCTTGGGAGGAGCCCAAGTAGGATTCGGTCCTACTTTTGGCTCCCCTTGGCCTCTCCCCTCCCCCTCCCACCTATATATATGTGGGAGGGGGCGCCTAGCACAACCCAGACAATTGCCTAGCCGTGTGCGGCGCCCTCCTCCACCGTTTACACCACCGGTCATATTTTTGTAGTGCTTAGGCGAAGCCCTGCGGAGATCACTTCACCATCACCGTCACCACACCGTCGTGCTGACGGAACTCATCTACTACCTCGACATCTTGCTGGATCAAGAAGGCGAGGAACGTCACCGAGTTGAACATGTGCTGAACGTGGAGGTGTCGTACGTTCGGTACTAGATCCGTTGGATTGCGGAGAAAGTTCGACTACATCAACCACATTGTGAAACGCTTCCGCTTACGGTCTACGAGGGTACGTAGACACACTCTCCCCTCTCGTTGATATGCGTCTCCCTGATAGATCTTGGGTGTGTGTAGAAAAAAATTATTTTCCATGCAACGTTTCCCAACATTATCAGCCAACACGGCCTCAAGAGGGTGCGACGCGAAGCTTGGTGTCATGGGACATGTTTAAGTCAAGATTCCCAAGGCATTAACAGAGGTGGAGAAAGTCATGGAGGCTGCGATTAGAGGTCTTGAAGCTTCGGTGAAAGGGTGTATTGGATGCGATGAAGACTGTATGTCAGGTGTTTGGCAAATTGCAACAGCAGCCTCAGTTTCCTCGAGTACCGAGTCTTTTGATTCCCAGCCTCGGTTGCCTTTATTGATTGTACCTGGCAATGGCCTTGTTGAAGGCATTGTTTTTAGGTGGACTCGGACTTTCTTCAGGGTGAAAACCAAAGATCTTCGATCAAGCAATGACAACACTCGTGCATTGTTTCTTTCTTGAAGGCTTTGCTTTTACAGAACCTCTTTTGTAATCCGGATGTTGTCTTTGGTGGTGGTTAGAGTACTGGTGATACTAGTGATTGATCATCGTGGCGGGTCATTTTTTTCTTTTTTTTCTTTTTATTTGGTTGCGTTGTTGGAAATATCAGCACATTTTCGACTAATTTAATCCACGAGTAAATGGTAAGCATGGCAAATATGGTATGCATCTCATACCGATACCTAAGCATGTGAGCACATACAGTACATAGAATCAAAGCATCTATGAACACAACATGTACGGCTAGAACATGAACAAGTAAACGAGGGACGAATAGATCATACCCTTTGGTTGGCAAGGCCAACGCGGCGGCGACAGCAGCAGCCTCGGCGTCGTTCTTGGCGGCGGCGTCTTCGACCATGGTGTCGGTGCAGAGGAAGTAGAGGAAGCAGGGGAGGACGGAGACGGGGACGGGTCGGGAGCAATCGCGTCGAGATGCTCCCCCCAAACCTTATTGCCGTTCTCCGGGGTAGGATCTTGAACATAGGGTTCCGAAGGCACCTGCTATCCCGACCAACCATGCACGCGGTCGTCGGGATGGGATCAACGAAAGCAGCTCAGACTGAGGAACAGTAGATGGCTGCAAAAATAAGCTTCGGCTAGGCTCATTCCCGCAACCTGCGGCGCGTGCGTTGTGGCGAGGCAAGGGGAGGAGGAGCGCATGTGTACCACTCCTCTGCCCAAGCTCCCAATGACAAGTGGTAGAGCAGCCCTTATAAAGGGGTCTCAACTCTCCTTAACTAGCAAGGTGGTACTAAACTTTCCACCGCATGCCATATACCTACATGGCCTCAAGTTTAATCAGGAATCATTGTCCATATGCAACCAAGGCCCATCTATAATTCAACAATCCCCCACCAGATCTCGAGGCACATAAATTTGTCAATTGTTCCGGATAATGTTTGACATACCAGAATTTTCAGTGGAGACTGTTAAGCTAAATTTCCACCAAGAGCAACAGGATTAGACTTCTTTACAACTGAACAATGGAATATGCCTTGAATTTTCAGTTTGGCATGTACAAGTTTGGCCTATTGCCAGCTGATACATGGCTGTCGAAGGCTAAACCCCACGGGTGGAACTTATTAGTCATACTCCTTACCTTCTCATGAGCTTTTTAGAGATTATCCAATCCCATAGACTGTGACCAGCAGTCAGGCTCACATAGGTGTGTTCCTCCAAAGAATGCTCTGTAGGTTAGCGTCATGCTTACATGAGCTTTGGAACACATTAAGACAAAAGTCAGCCTGCCTTACAGATTATGAGAGTATTATTACATATCCAACGGAGTGGGTTAATTATGTATACTCTCCTCAGGTGATCGCTGGATTATTTTCCCAATTCCTAATTCATGGGATCTCCGTTCACATGGGTTGGGTTACCTCATGGCAACTTACGTGGGTCTCATGCCTATCTTCCTCGATGCATTTTCTATCACAGTTCGTGATAGCCCTTTCGTGAAGGGATCCGCCAGATTCTTAGCCATTTGGATGTAATCCAACGCTATCACCCTGGAGTTCCTACATTACAAAATTTTCTCTATTTTGCGACGTTTCACTTGTGTTACGTATAACCCTTTTTCGTCACGGAAAATATTCCACAACCGATACAAGCGCCCCAACGTCTAGACCGGAGCACGTCAAGGCCACCGCGGTTTGCCGCCAGCGACATCACCTCCCGCAGCTTCTGCTCCACCGCCACGACCTGCCCCCGATAGCCGGTGTTCGTCTCCGCTACCATGGGTGCCCGTCCGCCGTCGAGCTCTGGGCCGCCGCTGCCGAAGCACCACCACGTGCGCCCACGCCGCCACCGGCCTTTCTTCCAGAGTACTAGATGACAAATCCATCCTGGCGACAATTATCAGACACTAATCAACTCTAGGGCAACCGTGCCTGGCGACACAAACAAACCATGAGCCAAGACAATTAGGTTATCACAAACACACGGTATGTATGTGTCCCTGTTATCCTGTCAATAATTCTACATAGATTAGTCGCACTGTAACAGTAATTATTCGACTACAAATTGAGCTGGATTGTAGCATGACGATCCTCTTTTGTTTTATAAGATGAACAGTAGTCACATATCTTGTTCACAGAATATGAGACATACATTAAATACATATTAGACAATGCTAGTAATAATAGTACCGTGACCGCCTCCATTATTGGACTTCAATCTACATAGCTGTGTGAACACATGATTCTTTCTATCCGCAAAAAAAAACACATGATTCTTTCAGTTTCTCACAAATATTTACTATCGGCAGGTCATAGTGTCAGGTTTGGTCAACTGAACTTTCCAGAAATTATACGTTGTGAATGGAGAAGAGTTGTAGATATTTTACACAGTGCTTCGCCCTCTCCAATTTTTTTCACTGCTAATAAATTTGTATGTTAAATGCACATTAAAATTAGGCAGTATGTTAATTGCACGCATATATTAAGTAGTATATTCTATGCGTGTTAATTATATGATTATTTGTGTGTTACTAATATTTGGTATGATATTTATTTCACGCTCAACAGCCGCGTGATTTTAGACCTGACGAAACAGGTCCATCGCCGGTTATAATAGGACTCAAGAAAGCAGATCCTTGCAATACAAACAAACCATGAGCTAGGACAATTAGGTCCTGTCAATAATTGTACTGCCGTGGAGTAAGAGAAACATAGAGCAGTTGTTGCACCGTAACAGTGGTAATTGAGCTGGATGGCAGACACGTATTAAGTTCAGTTGGATGGCAGACACATCAGAAATTGCGTGGCTTATTTCGTACAGGTAGGACAGTCGTAATTATTCCACTGCAAATTGAGCTGGATGGCAGACATTTATTAAATTCTGTGACATGTTTTGTACAGGTAGCATGATGGTCGTCTTTTGTTTTAAGATGAACTGCAGTTATAGATCTGGTCTGCCGAATATGAAACATGCATTAGACAATGCTGAAAATAGTCCCGTGGCACCCTCCATTACGACATGGATCTACATAGCTGTGTCACCACGTGATTCTATCAGTTTCCGACAAATATTTACTATTGGCAGATCATAGTGCCAGTTTTTGGTCTACTGGACTTTCCTTAAATCATATGTCGTGAATGGAGAAGTGTTGTAAATATTTTACGCAGTGTCTTCGTTCCATCGAAAAAAATTGATGCCAAGAATCCTACACCAATTGGTCCATCAATTGCTCGCCTGTGTAGCGCGGAGACCTTAGGTGTAACATTTTTTTAGCCTTACTCCAATCTTTGGTAACTGCACGACCATCATTACAAAACGGAGGTTCTTTTTTGATGGTCCATTTGTGTCACGTAAAACCGATTTTCGTCATCAAGAATGGTTTGGTGATGGTTTTCGGCGGTAACCCACCCCCACCCCCACCCCACCCAAGCGCCGTCACAAGAAATAAAATCTTGATGGTACCACTTTTCCTGCCAGATAAGATCGTTTGATAGGTGATGAACCCAGTTTTGTCACGAATGGCCATTTAATGGTGACAACAACAAAAATGTTACATATGATCAGCCGATTTGTCACCTAAGATCGTATTTGGAAACGATAACCCGTCGCCGGTAATCGATTCGTCGTTCGAAAGGTCAAAGATTCGGACAAATAGGCCAAGCAAATACTGACGTGGCTGCTTCACTACTAGGAAATACCTTATAGGTAGAAGTTTAACGGTAGCGTGGGGTTTGTTGTCCGCGCTACTGTTAAGTAGCAGCAACGCGGGTCAAGGACAGGTGCTATAGGTACCAGTTAGTACCAGCGTGTGTCTAGCTACACCGCGCTACTACTAAGTGGTCCCCTAGAGTGCTTCCGAGGCTGGCCACAGTAGCAACGTGGGTTAGAAAACCGTGCCACTGCTAACTCGATAGCACTAGCGCTTGTTACATAACACGCGCTGCCACTAAGCATCCACGGGGCCGACTCCCTGGCCCGGCCTAGCAGCAGCGCCGGCCCCGAGCTAACGTGTTAGTAGTAGCGCGAGCCCCATTCCGCGCGCTACAGCTAAGGGACCCTTATCCTCCCTGCGTCGTCCATTTCTCACTCCCTCTCCCCACTCTATCTCCCTCCCTCGCACGTCGTCGCTCCGGCTCCTCCTCCCGTCGTCACTGTCGTCCCTGGGTTACCGCCAACACCATCACTCCAGTCCACCTCCGGCCTCGCTGAGCTCTTCATTCGTGTCACGGTGAGCTCCTCCTCCATCTCAGCCCCCCGTTGTGCTCCCGATCTGACGCCGTAGCCGCAACCGGAGCCTCGCGTGGTCGTGTCCGGAGCTCTACTCCCATGTGCGCCCTGCCTCGCCCCTCCATGGCCACGCCCTGCCGCGCACCCACAGCCGCCCGAGCGCCCATGCTCCTGTGCCAGCAGCCATGCCAGCCGCTGCTCCATGCTCCCATGCTCTGCTCCCGTTTTCACGAAGTCCTTGGCTCCAGCAATGTTTAGCCTTTTTGTAACTACACTTGTTAATTATCTGTGGCCCTTTTGGTTAGATGCCCTAAAGATGATCTGTTAAGCTCTATGTGTACAACATCTACATCTCAATTGCATGAAATTATCATCTTGTTTAGCCACTGTTTAATCTGCCCAAAGTGTGCGTCATATTGTTAATCTGGGATTTTCTCTTTTTTCAGCAAAACTTGTCATTTTGCAAAATTCCTAACTAAATATCCATGAACCAAATAAATATATACCATATAGATGTATTGCTCATTGTTATGTCCATATAGATTGGCCTATCATAGGTGACATTTTGAGCCATCACCCAAGACGGCCATCACTGATATTTTTTGGTTTGTCACCTGAGACATGATATTGCTTGACGGAGGAAGTGGTACCATCAGGATTTTATTTTTTATGACGGCGCTTCAGTGATGGTGGGGGTGACAGCCGTAAAATGTTCACTGGTACATTTTCCGTGATGAAAAACGGTTTTACGTGACATAAGTGAAACGTCGCAAAATAAAGAAAAAAATGTAGTGTGTTCATCCATATCAATATCACAGACATCAACTGCCTCCTCTGAATTCGTATGTAAGTCAACATCTATTTGTCCACAGGCATGCATAAAAGAATGTGCTATACAAGCAAAACTTGGTGGACCAATTGTTTTCCTTCATTGTTTCCGCTAGTCTATACCTATACCCCTACAAATAAAGCAAGGTGTGTTTCGCTAACTTTTTCATCCGTTCATCATCAAAAAGAAATTTTTCCTATCTGAGGTGGTACTAAATTTTTATGCGTTCGTCTGCTAGAAAAAAAAACTTTTTCAGAATTTTGTACTTGGGCCACGTGCTGTGGCCAAGCGAAACCAGCCCAGTTATTTTTCTGCCCACGCAGTTGGGAAAATTCTATTTTCCGCACAATGCGGCGAATATTTGGAGCTTCGCACTCGACAACTAATAATGTGCTGGCCCTTTTTTTTATTCTCTGTTTTAATCCTATTCTTTTTCTCCTTCCCCTATCCCTTTTTTCCCTTCCAAGTTTATTTTTCTTACAGAAATTATTTCATAAATTCAAAATCCTCAAAAAATGTTCAGAATTTTGAATTTTTTTTAGAAAATGTTCAGAATTCCAGAATTTTGTTCCTATTTTGAAAAATATTCGGAACTTGAAAAAAGTTTCCCATTTTTTAAAAAGAATTATTGTTTCTTAAAATTGTTCGAGATTTCTAAAAAGAAAATGTCATTTTTTTAAATGCTCCAAATTCAAAAAATAATTTTGGTTTAGTTAAATTTTCACAATTCAAAATAAAGTTTGCGGATAAAATTATAAACATTTTCGAAAAATGTTATGTATTTTCAACACATGTTCTTGTTTTAAAAAATGTTCACATATTCAAATAATGTCCATGTTTTTAAAAAGTTGGTGTTTTCAAAAAATGTTTGTGAATATTAAAAGATGTTCATGTTTCAAATTTTGTTCGTGTTTTTTCTGAAAGTGTACATAATTTTCAAAACCCTGTTCGGGATTTAAAAATTGGTTCATGTTTCGTACAATATTCAGAAACTTCATACCTTCAAGTCTCCTCAATTGAAAGGAAAAGTAGGTTGAATAATTCCTGGGCCTTCTCTAGCGTACGATGACGTAACAAAACTTTTAAATGCCCTCGATCAATGAATGGAAAAATAGCAGTTTGATTACTTCACACCCGGCGAAACCGACAAGCTAAACGTTCCCTTTTCAGGTGCACACACGATTTTGCTTGCAGATATATTTCCTACTATATTTAGATGCATATTATTCTTTCTCCCGTTGCAACGCACGGGCATATGTGCTATACCCACTCATATACGTGTGTTGTGGTAGTAGAAGAGAATCAAAGACCAATTCTGAACATTTACATTCAACATAGATGTGAATACCTATGATTAAGTTATCTCATAATCCTTAAATACACAAGTATCAGTAAATAAGCATGATCTCCTGAATTAAAGCATGATGTACATGGAGATTAGCTAATCAACAAGATGGTATGTGAAGAAATAATCTTACATTTATTAACATACGATGAATCGAGTGTAAGGTAATTTTTAATAAGAACATGCGAAGTGAACTAGAACCTTAGATAGAATGAACTGCAATGCCTACCCTAATACAAACCGGAAAATTAAGTTGATCTACAAGTATCCTTATATGTAAGTACATCAAGAGGCCAAATGAAACGACAGTTATAATTCTGGATGCGCCTCCTGCTATTAGATGGGGGTGTGGTGGGTTGGCGGTGGAGAAACTTCTGACGCCGTCTCGCTCACCCCTCGGGCGGCCCGGGAGGGTTCTCTTCTCTCCGCTGCCGGCCAGGGGAACCACAGCCGAGGCAAAGCCCCAACGGACAGCCGCGAGCAGCACAGGGCTTGCTACCCTTGTCGGTGGTGCAGGGCTACTCACCATTCCTGGCTACATCTCTTTCAGTCCGACGGTTAACCTAGCTGGCACTGCCTGATCCCATTGCACAGTGGCACCTTGTTATCCACCTGAGCACGGGTTGGTCTTCGCGGCGGATCTGGGGTTTCATGCCCCGACCCGTTTCGGTGTTGGTGATTGATGGCATTAGGAGTCGGCTGGCGGCCTTTGAGGGTGGTGGTGGTGTGGGTGCTTGCATGGTCTTTTGTTGCATTGGGTGTTCATGGTCAGTTGGGCGGCATGCGGTGGCAAGCTGTGAAGCGGGGCCTAACCGGCGTGGCATGCTGGTGGCGTGCTAGTGGATTCTGGGCCAGTGGATCTGGTGGTGGCCTGCTCGGCAGCACGACGACCTGTCGGGCATGGCTGGCCATGGGACGACACGCGAGGGATTCGGGACGTAGTGCCCGGATCTAACGGTCGCGACGGCGATTGCCGTTGTATGGTCGACGACAACGGCTGGCATGGCGGTGGCCCCTCTTCTTTGATGGTAGCGAACTCCGTATTTATGAGGGTGTCGAGGTGGTGACAGCATTTCTGAGGCTGGTGGCGCTATGGGACATCCCCTCCATCAACTGATCGGGTTCGATACGGCTCGGCAAGTCATGCATGTGTCACTTTCGTGCTCGTCGGGCAGCGTCTATCGCCGACAGGTGAAGTCTCCGGCAGATGCGTCGCCGGCGGATGCTACGCACGACGTCTCATGCGGGGATGTCAAGTCATGCGTGCTACCGTCCCATGTTGAACGGTGGCTTTGGGGGAGGTCTCATGTCTAGCTTCTTGATGTTGGATCGAAGGTGGTGTGACATTGACGAGAGGCAGGTGGTATGGGACGTCTGTTCTCTGGTGTCTTCTGCAGAGGTATCCGGATATCAAGGTGTCGGTAACCGGATAAGGGATGATGGTACATGCGGCTTCAACGACGACTTTATGCACTTCGGTGGGAACATAAGATCTCTATTCAGGCTATGTCGACGTGCGCCTGCATCATGTCCTTGCTGAAGATGGTGGATTGAAGCTTGGGTTTGGAGATGAGAATCCGGAGTTCAACCCTGTATTGGACTCGCCATCATCGGCGCTTGTGCGGCAATTCCTTTTTTGAAGACGTAGCCTAGGAATTGTGTATGTTTCGTTATGATGTCGTTTTGTAACATAGGATAAGTGGCTATCTAGTAAAGTTACCGTCCCGGGGCATGCGGGCTAGCTGGGGTTTTAATTATTCCTTTATTTCCAGGTCGATATTGTTCGGCTGCTGGATTTTACATTCTTTATAATATATGGCTGCATGCATCGTCCTGATGCACAGGCCGGCGTTACCCTCCTTTTCGAAAGAAATAGTTATTACACAGCGATGGTAGTTTCATGTCCGTTCCATGAACGACATACGGCCTCTTTGTCGATCGCATGCCTCCTCATCTTAACCGCCAGATGGTGGATGGACGGCTCCTACTTTGTGTCCCTACACCTCAGCCTTGTCACGTGAGAGCATCTCCAGCCGCGTCCCCAGAAAGGCCTCCCCAGGCGATTTTTTCGCGCCGGCGCAGAAAAATCGGCCCAGTCGCGCCCCCAGGAGCCCGATTTTCGCCGGCCTGGGCTGAAATTAGCGCCGGCGGACCCAGGCCGAACCCGGCGCGCTGGGGGGCGCTCGGGGGCGCCGGGGCGAGCGGTTTTGGCGCGAAAGAACCGCGGGCCCGCCGCGTCAGCGACACCGCGCGTCGTCTTCCCCCAACGCCTCGGTTTCCCGCGGGGAATCAATGGCAAGGCTGCCGCCGATTAGCCTTACCATTGATTCCTCACGGGCGGCGCGTCACGGGGCGGCGCGCCGACGCCTCCCCTCCCTCGCACGCATACACACGGGTGCGGCGCCGCTGTATAAGACGGTGGCCTCCCTCGCCTCTGGCCACACCAGCCCTAGCCCTAGCCGACGCGCTCTACCTCTCCCGAGAGCCGCCGCCGAGCCCTCCCTCTCCCGCGCGCCGCCGTCGAGCCCTCCCTCTCCCTCTCTCCCTCTCCCGATGGCCGAGCGTTTCCCCGGAGATGAGGCGGCGGCCAACGGCTTCGGTCACCGCTCGCTCCGCGAACAGGAGTCTTGGCTCCTGTTCCAGGCAAACATCACGGCGCCGCCAGACATGCGCGCCGGGCCGACGGGGTGGAGACTCAGCAACGGGGGAGTGCCCATTCCCCCGTTGCCCGACGCCGTGGCGAAACCCTCGTATTTCGCCGACGAGGTCGAGGTCGTGCGCGCCTCCCTCACCGACGACCAGCTCGCCCTCCCCGAGTACGCCGCCAACAATCAAGCAGCGTGGACGGCGTACTTCCGGCGCCGGCAGCAGCAGAGGATGGCGTCCACCAACGGCGCGCCGGTGGTGGCCGGCCTGAAGAACAACGAGGGACGCCACCTGTGGTGGGGTGTCCCCGACCGCACCCTTGAGGGCGTTCTGACGTACCTTGAGGGCGGCAACGACCCGCCGTTGGCATACCCCCCAGCGAGGGCGGTGAAAGAACATGCGGTGCCCCCATGTTTGGTTTTGGTAATTGATGACAATCTCTATGGACTAATGGTTGCCTTGAGTTATATTTGAAGGATTTGTCCATAGGCATTTCTTGAAGTTCATGTGTTGGTTTCAAGGAGTTTATGTTGTGACCAAGGTGTTATTAAGGAATTATCCAAAGATTGGTCATGTGAGAGTTGAGCTTATTGCCAGCATGTCTTGGAGAAGAAGATTGTGTGATCATTCATGTATATCTTCAAGACATCATCCAGATGAAGAGAGTTGAAAAGATTCATGGTTGATCAAGACTAAGTCAAGAGTGAATCAACTTGATCAACTCACAAAGCATAGAAGATGTACCGAGAGGGATCAAGCGATCCCATGGTGTGGTGAGCTTGTCAATTACGCTTTGTGTACTAACCCATGATCTTCGTGAGAGTTCTTTGTGGGGTTAGGTTGCTTGAAGCATCATGAAGAGATTAAATGCTTGAAGCTTGTCGTCCATTGTGGTGACAATGGACTTGTGAAGATGTTGCGGTGTGCAAGTTCAAGTGAAGCATCACGAAGAGATCAAATGCTTGAAGCTTGCCGTCCATTGTGGTGACAATGGACTTGTGAAGATGTGCGGAAGAGTGGCTCACCCATAGTGGAGCATGGGGGAGCAATCAACTAGTCTTCATCGAGCCAACGCAACCAAGAAAGGTGGTCCAACTTGAGGGAGTCAAGATCGTCATCATCTAGCTCAAGTGGACCATGTGCAAGGCAAAGGTTTGCCCTTGATAGGTTTTCTATTTTACCGGTCTCATGATGGTGGTTGGGAGACCGGGTTATAGGATCGATTGCCGTACTATCAAGTGGGGCTCTCGATGAGTAGCTTGATCGTATCATTCGTAGAGAGCTCAAACCATTGCATCCTTGCATCATCTTTATTGGTTCTTGTTTGGTTCTTCTCTTTGTGAGTTTTGGAGCTTATGGTCATCTTGATGACAAGCTCGAGTTCATCGAAAACGGAGTTCACTCGCATCTTCTATGATGTTTTCGATGTTGGAGGTTATGCCGGTTCTTCTCGGTTGGAGGTTTCACTCCTCTATTTGTTGGCATACCTCCCCTGCCTCTTCTTACTATAACCGGTCGCTGTTTTGATGCTACTCGTCTTCCTCTTTCCAACAAGCTTGAGTTTGCTCAATTCGGAGCTCATATGAAGAAGTTATGGCAGTTTTGGTCCCAGCGGTAGTACCGCGGGCCGGAGCGGTAGTACCGCTTGAGTGCTACAAGCGGTAGTACCGCTCTAGAGCGGTAGTACCCCTCCAGAGTGGTAGTACCGCTGGTAGCCCCCAGCCGTAGTACCGCTGCGGTCTCATACTAGTACCGCCTCGATTCGAGGGGTCTGTTTTCGTGTCGGGTTTTACGGTACTAGCCGTGGCAGTGGGGGCCATAGTACCGCTCGTTTGCGGTAGTACCGCCCTGCCACCGCGGTAGTACCGCTCTGGGCCCAGCGGCAGTACCGCGAGGGGAAGCGGTAGTACCGCTTATAGGGGCAAGCGGTAGTACCGCTGGCCAAGCGGTAGTACCGCTCTGTGCGGGGCTGAAGTGGGGGTAACGGTTGGATTGTTCCCCCCACTATATAAGGAGGTCTTCTTCCCCAATGAACTTTATCCTTTGAGCTCGTGTTCTTCCCCCATTGTTGACCTTCTTCGAGCTTGTTAACTCTCAATCCCTCCATGGATTCTTGCTAGTTTTTGAGGGAAAAGAGAGAGGAGATCTAGATCCACATTTCCACCAATCATTTTCTCCTCTATGTGAGGGGAACCCCTTGGATCTAGATCTTGGAGTTCTTGGTGTTCTCCTTCTTGTTCTTCCTCTCTTTTTCCTCCCTAGAATTAGTTGCTTCGGTGGGATTTGAGAGAGAAGGACTTGGGCACTCCGTGTGCCCTTGCCATTGCATTTGGTGCATCGGTTTGAGTTCTCCACGGTGATACGTGGAAGTTACAAGTTGAGAAGCTTATTACTCTTGGGTGCTTGGTGCCCTTGAGCTTGTTCCTCTTGGGTGCTTGGGCGCCCTAGACGGTTGGTGGTGTTCGGAGCTCAATCATTGTGGTGTAAAGCTCCGGACAAGCGTCGGGGTCTCCAATTAGGTTGTGGAGATCGCCCCGAGCAATTTGACGGGTGCCGGTGACCGCCCCCAAGGGTTGCCAAAGTGTACGGGTTCGGTGACCGCCCCCAAGGGTTGCCATTTGTATGGGTTCGGTGACCGCCCTCAAGGGTCCCTTAGTGGAATCACGGCATCTTGCATTGTGCGAGGGTGTGAGGAGATTACGGTGGCCCTAGTGGCTTCTTGGGGAGCATTGTGCCTCCACACCGCTCCAAACGGAGATTAGCATCCGCAAGGGTGTGAACTTGGGATACATCGTCGTCTCCGCGTGCCTCGGTTATCTCTTATCCGAGCTCTTTACTTATGCACTTTACTTTGTGATAGCCATATTGCTTCTTGTCATATATCTTGCTATCACCTAGTAGTTTATCTTGCTTAGCATAAGTTGTTGGTGCACATAGGTGAGCCTAGTTGTTGTAGGTTTTGTGCTTGACAAATTAACTGCTAGGTTTATTCCGCATTTGTTCAAGCCTAAACCGTAATTATTTTAAAGCGCCGATTCACCCCCCCCCTCTAGGCGACATCCATGATCTTTCAGCCGGCCGCCACGGCCACGGCTCACCGCCGACGCGGCGGGCAATGGTTGCCCAGGACGTTCGGCGCCTCCTCTTCTTCCTCCTCATCACGCTCTTCTTCGCACTCCTCCGGCTCTCCGGCGCTGCTCGGCGTCAAGGCCGAGCCCGCGGCGGAGACGCCGCTCAGCCGGCGCACTTGCAGCGCCGGCATCGTCATCAACGAGGGCGGCCGGCGCGCCCCCTCGTCGGCTCCTCCGCACTTCGTCAAGCCCAAGACGGAGCCGGGGCTCGCGCCGGTGAAGACGGAGCCGGGCCTCCCCGCGGTGAAGACGGAGCACGGCGGCGACGTCGAGCTCGACGACGACGCGGCCTTGGAATGGGCGTGCGCGGACTCCCTGAAGATGGCGAGGGAGCGCCAGTGCGCCGCCCTGCGGCGATTCGCGCAGCGCCGCCGGGGCCGCGACGAAGGAGGAGTCGTCGTCATCGAGGACAGCGACGACGACGACGACGGGCCGCCGCCACCAGTCCGCTTAGGCAACGCCGGTCAGGGGTCCACCTGGGACGGCCGCGTCAAGGAGGAGAAGCCCGGCGGCGGCGACGGCGACTACTCCGCGTTCAGCCAGTTTCTTTTTTAATTAGATATATTATGTAATAAAAATCCGCGACTATTATATAATATATGCCGAACTTCGACGAACTTTGAACTTTGCTATATTTTTTTATTTTTTTGAACGCGCTTGGGGACGGCCCTGGGGCCGGCGGCTGGGGACCAACTCGCCCCCAGACCGATTTTTTGCGCCGGCTCACCCCCAGGCGGCGATTTTAGGCGCCCCCTGGGGGGCCAACGGCTGGAGATGCTCTAACCTTTAACGGCTTCGAGAAGGAACATGGAACAGTTTCATCCGCTCCTCCCACTCTCCTACCCCTATGAAAACGGGCGCTCCATTTCCCCTCTCGTTTCCACATCTCATTTCATGTTCTACTACTAGATGGAGCTTCATCAGATCTCTGTGAATCCCAATTTGCTTCATCAATCCCAGCAGGAACCTTAGTCATGCTAAAAAAGGCCAATGTAATTATGTGTATTTTGTTTGCTAGCTAGTTTTTCTTTTATTCACATGAATCAAACGTCTATCGGGGAAAAGGCCAAGGTAAAATTTTGTTTCATGCGACGTCGGGGCAGGGTGGTGTAGAGGAGTATCGGGCACGCCGGCAAGCTCGGGCAGGGCGGCGAGCTCGGCCATGAGCAAACGGCGCTTGACAACATCTGAGAAATTTCCCAAAGTCCAGTGGGGGCGGTTATATGGTCAATACGGAGTAGTTAGCAGCGCTTATCCACTAGGGGGCGCTGCTAGATAGGAAACAACATAAGCACGCAGCTAACCATAATGTAGTATTTTAGGAATTTAAGCACATTTTTAAAAAGTTGTAAATGTTGTCTGAAAAAAAAAAAGAACTTTGCATGGTGTCATCATGTGCTCACTACAATATGTGGTTGAAAAATTCAACGTGTTACACAATAGTTATGACTTATGTTGCTTACAAACCTATCTATCTAGGGGTAGATTCATAGGTTCGGAGAGGGGGTTATCCGGTTTGAGAAAGACATGATAGTGTTGCTATTTTTGACATAAAAAGTTTATCAACATGTAATGTATATAAATGGAAGTTACATCTCTAATTTGGGATTTATACACTCAGATCCAGCTGGCTGAAACATCAATTTGTATGCCTCGACGATACAAACAATTCTTTTTTTTTTTGAAAGCAACAGATTTTATTCCTCATATATTCGACATATCGTTTACAAGTGAATGAGAAATAAAATCAGGGATTATAGATTCCCAAAACATAGAGGATTTTTCACTAAATGAGTTCTTGGCTAGGCTATGAGCCACTTCATTAGCTTCTCGTGGGCACTGTGTGTAAGAAACACTTACGAAGTCCATTGCCATCTGTTTGCACTCGAGCACCATTGCAACATCTGAGCCAACATATGTATCTGATTGTTGCACCGCCTCCACCACAAATCTACTATCGATGATACAAACAATTCTCGTGTTGATAACGTTTCCATCTGAGTCCATCTTGATGACCTTATGAGCCCATCTTCAACTTCAGTCGGAATCCAACAGGCGACTGGCTGGGCTTTTCAGTGCTTGTAGTAGGTCGCATATTAACTCGAAGCATATTAACTCGAACTGTGATGACTCCAAAACTTAAAGTTGTTTTTTGGACGATACAAACAATTTGCAGGTTGAACACTTTCTCATTTGAGGCTATCTCAATTATGTTTCTGGTTGTGCCAAAATCTGGTGTCAACATATATAGGGAATAGGAACTACAAAGTACATATTCCAGAAGTATCCCACTAATCTTTGCACAAACTAGATGAGAAATGAAAATAAAGTTAACCAATACTTAATTAGGGATCCCACTAAACTAATAATCTCACTTGACTATCCAAATTAGATGTGTGGGCCGCTGACGGCGGCGTGCGCATCCTCCTCTGCTTCACCGCGTCATTTCCATGCAGACATTGTCCAGGTAAGCCTCGAGTTCTTCCTTGGGAGCCCACTTGAAGAGTTCTATGTAAATTTTGGTGTTGCGCTGGTATCTCTCCTGACGGCCTCTGGGCCTATTTTCTGGGCACTGGCCTCCACGAAGTAGACAGAATCGCGGTATCGCGGTTGACGGAGCAGAGTGGTGACACACACCACGTCGTCCATGCGTCCGTGATCGAACTATCACCAGATTGATCTTCCCATCTAGGACTGGTGAGGACGCCCACGAGCAAGGGGGTTGTGCTCTGGCGTGAAACCAAGAATGAGGGGAAATGGCTCCGATGCGGTGCGTTGCTCTTTTTGCATGTTGGGGTCGGCTATTCCAGAGTTGCAAAGGCGAGGGCAAGAGAATAGGGAAGGTGAGGACATGCGAGAGAATAGGCCATGCCAAGCAGCCAAAAATGGTTCCTCCCGAGAAGACAAAAGGCTAATGGCATCCAAGATTCTCCCTACTTTGCAACATCAAAATGTTCTGTACCTCAAAAACCGTTGGTCCGATCGAAAAATTGGATTCACTTAAAAAAACATCGTGACGAGACCTTTGAAACTAGGTCCCATGTGTCCGTCGATATTTTTTCATGTCAAAACTAGGACATGGTAAGAAATCGCAACTCATATGGACAAATAATCCTGTTTTAAACATATGCATTGATGGATCCAAATGGAATACTAAGGTGAAAAACTGATCCCAAAATCTTGACCTTGGAGTTTGTTTTCATAACAGACGATTGTGTAAATAATGTCCTATCCTAACTACACAAGGACAGGTCAAGAGAAACACAATATAGGCTGAGTTGTAGTGTCGGGGTTAGTTGGAGAGAGCTATGGGGAAAAATCAGAAGGGAGAGTATGTAAAATATATAAAATATTTTAATTATTTATATATTTCAAAATAGATGGCGTAGAAAGATTCCACTCAAACATGCTTAACTTTGACTATCACATATAAATAGAGCAGTGGAAATAACATTATTAATTAATGTTAAAGAATAATTCCTTTTTGAGAATATTTAAAATAGTAATTGTCTTCCATCAGAAAGAAATAGTAATTGTCATATTTGAATCTTTGGAGCGTGTCTAAAACATCGCATACTTCAGAACAGCGGGAGTAAATGAGAGGAAGGAAGTCTTATCAAAGGGAAAAAAATGTATCGATGTTTTCTTTACCTAACCGCCAAAATTATTTATGTCAATTTTCTATTCCCTTATTTATTAAGTTGGACAAATTTAATACAATACTAAAAAAATTGTGGCGATTTTCTCACTTTAAAATATCTCATACGTGTCCACCGCCCACTCAATATTTAGTAAGATCTCATATAACCAACCAGGAAAAGATAACTGAGCTAGAACATGCACAATAAGGTAGCATACTAGGTCATTATAACCCACAACCGCTTGATATATATATCGAACCTTATTATTACGGTTCGATAACTGATACGTGCATTCATAATTATACATAACATCTTCTTATATTACCACAAATTTCAAGGATCCTCATTATTTCAATAGATCATAACTGATACATCTCTTGTGGCTATTCGACAGACTAAAGATGAAACTTTCATCAACACTTTCAACAGACTAAAGATGAAACCCTCGCATTTGCGAGGGCCACTGAGCTAGTTGGTCCTAACAGTACTGCCGCGCCGCAAATGAGTGGAGCAAAGCGCAATGCAATATAGTATTTACGAATACGGATGATGGCCTAGCCCAATTTGCGCATTATGTGTTTGCAGCGCATGATGCATGGCAAGATCAAGAAAACTATGGCCGTTTGATTGAAATCCGAAGCTGTAAGAGGGTTCCGTAAGTTTTAGTCAAGTGAGATGTTGCTGACCCGGCCTATATATATGTTGGCAATTCAGTCACAAGGATAACAGGTATTGGCAACCATGGGCAGTAACGATGCCCTTACGGCCGGCCCGGTCACAGAAAAAGAAAAAGAAGGAGCTTCCACACCGGCGGCCACTACCACACCACACGCCAACATACCGGAGATTATGTCCTCGCTGCCCACGGCGGCAGGGTTCCCCCCCTTCCAGTTGCGCCGGTACGGCGGCTTATGGCTGACCGACAGATATCTGGAGTTTATCGGCGCGGGCGCGTTCCACGCCCGCTTCAAGCCGAGGCCGACCGACGTGCTCCTCGCGAGTTTCCCCAAGTCTGGAACCACCTGGCTCAAGGCACTCGGCTTCTGCGCGCTCAACCGCGTGGCCCACCCGCCGTCTGCTGGTTCCGGCCACCCGCTCCACTGCGGCAGCCCCCACGACCTGGTGCGCTTCGTCGAGGGCCATGATGATCTGCTATACGAGGAGCTCCCTCATCCCCGGCTGCTAGCCACCCACCTACCCTACTCGTTGCTGCCCGACGGTGTCACGGGCAAGGAGGACGGCTCCGGCGGCCGGATCGTGTACGTCTGCCGGGACCCCAAGGACACGCTGGTTTCCTTCTGGCACTTCCACCAGAAGACCACGTCGGTGTTGCAGCAGGTGCCCGGCATGAGCGCGTCGTCCCCCGCCATGCCCACTTTCGAGGAGGCGTTTGAGCTCTTCTGCCAGGGCCAGACGGTGACGGGGTGCCTGAAGAAGATGGCGTCCTTCATGGGGTGCCCCTTCTCGCCGGAGGAGGAGGCGGCCGGGGTGGTGCGGGAGGTCGTGGAGCTCTGCAGCTTGGGTAAGCTCAAGGGGCTGCAGGTGAACAAGAGCGGAAGCACGGTGCTGGGGATTAAGAACGAGGCATTCTTCAGGAGCGGGACGGTGGGGGATTGGAGTAGCTGCATGACTCCGGCCATGGCGGCACAGCTGGACGGGATCGTCGCGGAGGCGCTCAGGGGCTCCACGCTCACCTTTGGGCCTTTGGCACCTCCAATAATTTGTGAGCCTGGCTTCCTATAATACTGCTGCTCGATCATTTGCTACTTACGTTACGCACTACTCCTACTTTGTTAGTATTTCCGTTAGCAAAATAAGGGCCATGCAGTGTGGTGTGTGCATGTAAACGTCCTGGCCAAGCCTGTGCTTCTTTTTGTGTTGGCTTCCAGGATTGCTTCGTGGGATGGCACGAGCTCAAGTGATCATGGCGGCATTCTAGTTCTAGGGGAGAAGGGACGAGTGGCTATGGGATGGCATGGCCGGGAAGCTCGGATCATCACCCAGTTTCTTTTTTTTTTTTATCTCAAGTCAGTTTTGTAACCAGAGAATAAATAAATGAGAAAAGCATGTCTACCGTTCACTGGATATATATCCTGTGGATGTTCTTTCTTTTCTTGAATTATTTGGATTGCTTACCATACGTGTCACGTTGTATCCCGTGGATGTGTTGGCAGTTGATTTTGTTGGAGATGTACCACGCATGCATATTTTACTTGTATTGCTCATGTACAATAGTTGATAAGATAGTTTTATCTTAAGTGTTGCATTTATTAAAGATGATAGAAAAACATGTCTACAATGGGTCATCTTTTAGTCTTATATTCAATAACTAACTATTCCTAAAAATGTGGTGAGATATATTGTGCTAAGAGACCATCTCTTAATAAATAAGAAAAGACAAGCATTTTCTTATAATTTCTCTCTCCTCCACCTCATCATTTTTCCTACATGGCACTCCTAAAATAGCACCGTTGTACATGCCGTCAATCCATCAGCCGAACTACGTACATCAATGCGGTCATATCAACCAGTCACTCACAATCTTCTTTATCTTTATTACTCCATGCGTTATTAAATATAAGTCTTTTTAGAGATTTCAATATCGACTACATACGAAGCAAAATGAGTGAATCTACACTCTAAATATGTCTATATACATCCGTATATAGTCTATATTTAAATCTCTAAAAAGATTTATATTTAGAAACAGGGGGAGTAGCAAATATGCCCGTTCGTTGCAACGGAAGAAAATCAATTAGATTATGAAGATTATGCAAGGATGAGATAAGGACTTTTACAATGTCATTTCGTAAACCACGTCTGAATCATGTCATAATGATACAAGAGACATTAAAAAAGTCATTTCAAAAACTGAAAGTGTGATGGTCTCATCCAGACTTGATTTCTTATAGCGCCACAATGAAATATATTTTTGGCTGAGCAAAGTGCACTGGTGGAGTATGCCTGAGCTATAGTGATGAATGATGTGTCTCGTTTTGACCTAGCGTCGCGGTGTTTTCTATGACCAGTCAAATTGTGGTACTAGAAAAACATAGTTATGTATGGAGACAAATTAGACATTTAGTCATTTTCATATAGCTTAAAAAATGAACCCATAGAAAGTTGTGTTAACTTTTTGGGGCTCAGCGCGGTACAAAACATGTAAACCTTTTTTTACCCAACGCGCAATGGATTAAATAAAATCATAAAACGACCTCTACATATCCCTAAAAAACAAGTCTATGTAAACGACGGTTCGTTTTGTTCGTTATTTATGGATCTATTTGAAATTTTGTGAACATTTTCTAAAATTTCATGGACATTTCTTTTCAAATTCCTGAATATGTTTTGAATACACTATCATTTTTTTAATCAAGAAGATTTTTTTAATCTCATGAATATTTGTTCGTAATCGTGAATTGTTTTTTAATATGCGAACAATTTTTAAAATAACGAACATTTATTGATTTTATGAACACGAACATTCTATGATTTGTTGATATTTTTAAAAACTCACACTTTTTAATTTTCTATTTTTTTAAATCCTGAATTAATTAAAAGAATAAAAACAAAAACAGGAAAAAGGAAAAAAATGAAAAAATAGGGCCGTCAGAGCTCGCACATGGACCGATATCCCAGTGGGTAGAGCGCCAGTATTCCACCATGAAGACCCGAGTTCGATCCCAACTGTCTCCACCATTTTTCTCACATTTTCCTCAGAATTTTGGCTGGTGTACGATAGGGCCACCTCGCCCAAGCGTAGCTTAGCAGATAGGCTGCATATTATTGTAATTTCGGCCCAGCTACTCTCTGTTTAATATTCTCTGTTTTTGACAAATTCAACTACTTTTTAAAATACTCATATCTTCCAAACCTTAACTCCACATGTAACATGTTACATATGAAAATCACTCAGAAAAAGTGTAGATTTTAAATATGTTATTATCTTGCATATTAATCATTTCTAAAATTATGTTTAGGAGGCATCCTTAATTGATACTTTTTTATATGGGTATTTTGAAAATGCCTCTTGTATAGGTTTCCTACCCATTTAAATTTAAAGGTAAATACACCACGCGATGGTTAGTTTGGTGCACAAACTTGCAAAATACGTGTTTCTGGTCATCTTACTTGTCATCTTGTTCATATACAGTGCTTTCTACCGTATGCGGCCGTATCCCGTGCACGCGTGCATGCCAAAGTGGCGGTGGCCCAATGGCAGTGGGTAATTCGCACACAGTGTTTTTTTCAGAAAGCACTCTTGCATTTTATTTATTTATACGCAGAAAATCTTTGAATAAAAAATGTAAAATGTTATTGCCATGAGTGGGATTCAACCGGACAACCTGATGCCATTAGGCTATCATAGATAGCCACTCAACCACCTGAGAGCTTACGTTTACAAAGCACAATTAAGTTAATATAACCCGTACAGTACAAATGAAAATACAAATCTAAATGGAAAAGGAGAAGCCATGGTTCAAACCTATGACCTCATAACTTTGTTGCATCTTCGAAAGCCAACCATATATATATATATATATATATATATATATATATATATATATATATATATATATATATATATATATATATATATATATATTCGGACAAATCAACCTAATTTTTGTTCGAATTCGAATAATTTTGAACTAAAAGTTCTAGATAAAAAATATATTGCAGAATGATTGTATGTAAATTATTTAATCAAAGAAATTTTTGTTTGAATTGGAATAATATTTAATTTTACAATCTAGATCAAAGAAATTATAATGCAGAATGAATGTACATAATTTTTTCGGCCAAATCAACTAATTTTGTTTTTGCATTTGACTAATCAATATAAAAGAAAATATACTCCGTCCATCCCATAATATCAGAGCGTTTTTTACACTGCACTAGTGTCAAAAATGCTCTTATATTATGGGACGGGGGGAGTAGTTCATAATGTATGTACGTAACTTTCTTTCAGAGAAATCAACAGAAATTTTGTTGTATTTCGAGTAAATTTAAGTTTGAAAATCAAGATAAAAGAAAATATAAAGGCAGAATCAATGTACATAACTGAATTTTTGTTTGAATCGAATAATTTTAAATTAGAAAATCTAGATAAAAGAATATATAGTGTGGAATGAATGTACATAATTTTCTTTCAGAAAAATCAAAGCAAATGTTGTTTGAATCCGGATAATTTTAAATTTCAAAATCTAGAGAAAAAAATAATGATTGAGAATGTGAACTTTTAACCTAAAGGATATATGACTTAGTACCCCCTATAATGGTGTGGTTAGGATACCCCCTGTAATGCAACAGGGCGTCGGTTCGACCTCGTACTGTCGCATTTTTTAGCCTACTTTATTTAGACCTTACACTGACGGGTGGTACCCAGCGGGCGACTATGTTTACAGCCGTTGGCTTTTGTACGAAGTTAAAAAACAGAGGGTATTAAAAGAACATTACATGCACCACGCTTCCACCATGTAGGCAGTGAATACACCCACGTACGGGAAATGTGACCGTATTTACACGTCCGCGCAAGTTTGATGACGAGAAAAACATTTTTTGCAAGTTTGTGCACCAAATTGACAGCCATGCGCAAGTTCTAAGACTTCCGGTGTATTTACCTCTTAAATTTACTAGATCGGATAGTCTAAAGCTGTCACAAAAGCTATTATTGGCATCATAGAGTATGTTCATTCCTACAAGCTAACATATGCTAAAGGTTACAACAATCACATAATCATCCTCTTTATTTCGTCCATCCCACAATAACCAATCTATATACGATGATGTACACTAAACTGCTGATACAAGTTTTATGTAAACCACACACACCTTCGGTACACTTCAAAAATCATCCCACATTTATGTTTTTGCGCAACACCACATATCTTCTTGTTTCTCGTATGACACCCTGAAAAATTTCAAGGGATTTGCTGATGTCGTCAAGTGTGTGTGTGTGTATGTGAAGGAAATATGCCCTAGAGGCAATAATAAAGTTATTATTTATATTTCCTTATATCATGATGAATGTTTATTATTCATGCTAGAATTGTATTAACTGAAAACTTAGTACATGTGTGAATACATAGACAAACAGAGTGTCACTAGTATGCCTCTACTTTGACTAGCTCGTTAATCAAAGATGATTAAGTTTCCTAGCCATAGACATGTGTTAGCATTTGATGAACGGGATCACATCATTAGAGAATGATGTGATTGACTTGACCCATCCGTTAGCTTAGCACTTTGATTGTTTAGTTTATTGCTATTGCTTTCTTCATAACTTATACATGTTCCTATGGCTATGAGATTATGCAACTCCCGAATACCGGAGGAACACGTGTGCTATCAAACGTCACAACGTAACTGGGTGATTATAAAGATGCTCTACAGGTGTCTCCGATGGTGTTTGTTGGGTTGGCATAGATCGAGATTAGGATTTGTCACTCCATGTTACGGAGAGGTATCTCTGGGCCCTCTCGGTAATGCACATCACTATAAGCCTTGCAAGCAATGTGACTAATGAGTTAGTTGCGGGATGATGTGTTGGAAATATGCCCTAGAGGCAATAATAAATTGGTTATTATTATATTTCCTTGTTCATGATAATCGTTTATTATCCATGCTAGAATTGTATTGATAGGAAACTCAGATACATGTGTGGATACATAGACAACACCATGTCCCTAGTAAGCCTCTAGTTGACTAGCTCGTTGATCAATAGATGGTTACGGTTTCCTGACCATGGACATTGGATGTCGTTGATAACAGGATCACATCATTAGGAGAATGATGTGATGGACGAGACCCAATCCTAAGCCTAGAACAAGATCGTGTAGTTCGTTTGCTAAGAGCTTTTCTAATGTCAAGTATCATTTCCTTAGACCATGAGATTGTGCAACTCCCGGATACCGTAGGAATGCTTTGGGTGTACCAAACGTCACAACGTAACTGGGTGGCTATAAAGGTGCACTACAGGTATCTCCGAAAGTGTCTGTTGGGTTGCCCGAATCGAGACTGGGATTTCTCACTCCATGTAAACGGAGAGGTATCTCTGGGCCCACTCGGTAGGACATCATCATAATGTGCACAATGTGACCAAGGACTTGATCACGGGATGATGTGTTACGGAACGAGTAAAGAGACTTGCCGGAAACGAGATTGAACAAGGTATCGGGATACCGACGATCGAATCTCGGGCAAGTAACATACCGATAGACAAAGGGAATTGTATACAGGATTGATTGAATCCTCGACATCGTGGTTCATCCGATGAGATCATCGAGGAGCATGTGGGAGCCAACATGGGTATCCAGATCCCGCTGTTGGTTATTGACCGGAGAGTCGTCTCGGTCATGTCTGCATGTCTCCCGAACCCGTAGGGTCTACACACTTAAGGTTCGGTGACGCTAGGGTTATAGAGATATTAGTATGCGGTAACCCGAAAGTTGCTCGGAGTCCCGGATGAGATCCCGGACGTCACGAGGAGTTCCGGAATGGTCCGGAGGTAAAGATTTATATATGGGAAGTCTTATTTTGGTCGCCGGAAAAGTTTTGCACTTTATCGGTATTGTACCGGGAGTGCCGAAAGGGGTCCGGGGGTCCACCAAGGCGGTCCACCACCCCGGGGGGCCACATGGGCTGTAGGGGTGTGCGCCTTGGCCTATATGGGCCAAGGGCACCAGCCCCAAGAGGCCCATGCACCAAGAGATAAGGGAAAGGGAGAGTCCTAAAAGGGGAAGGCACCTCCGAGGTGCCTTGGGGAGGATGGACTCCTCCCTGGCCGCACCCTTCCTTGGAGGAAGGGCCAAGGCTGCCCCCCTCTCCCTTGGCCCTATATATAGTGGGGGGAAGGAGGGCAGCAATATCTAAGCCCTGGCGCCTCCCTCTCCCTCCCGTGACACCTCTTCCTCCCCGCTTGCGCTTGGCGAAGCCCTGCCGGGATCCCGCTACTTCCACCACCACGCCGTCGTGTTGCCGGATCTCCATCAACCTCTCCTCCCCCCTTGCTGGATCAAGAAGGAGGAGACGTCGCTGCTCCGTACGTGTGTTGAACGCGGAGGTGCCGTCCGTTCGGCGCTAGGATCATCAGTGATTTGGATCACGACGAGTACGACTCCATCAACCCCGTTCTCTTGAACGCTTCCGCTCGCGATCTACAAGGGTATGTGGATGCACTCCTCTCTCTCGTTGCTAGATGACTCCATAGATTGATCTGTTGGAAATATGCCCTAGAGGCAATAATAAATTGGTTATTATTATATTTCCTTGTTCATGATAATCGTTTATTATCCATGCTAGAATTGTATTGATAGGAAACTCAGATGCATGTGTGGATACATAGACAACACCATGTCCCTAGTAAGCCTCTAGTTGACTAGCTCGTTGATCAATAGATGGTTACGGTTTCCTGACCATGGACATTGGATGTCGTTGATAACGGGATCACATCATTAGGATAATGATGTGATGGACGAGACCCAATCCTAAGCCTAGCACAAGATCGTATAGTTCGTTTGCTCAAAGCTTTTCTAATGTCAAGTATCATTTCCTTAGACCATGAGATTGTGCAACTCCCGGATACCGTAGGAATGCTTTGGGTGTACCAAACGTCACAACGTAACTGGGTGACTATAAAGGTGCACTACAGGTATCTCCGAAAGTGTCTGTTGGGTTGGCACGAATCGAGACTGGGATTTGTCACTCCGTGTAAACGGAGAGGTATCTCTGGGCCCACTCGGTAGGACATCATCATAATGTGCACAATGTGACCAAGGAGTTGATCACGGGATGATGTGAGTTACGGAACGAGTAAAGAGACTTGCCGGTAACGAGATTGAACAAGGTATCGGGATACCGACGATCGAATCTCGGGCAAGTAACATATCGATAGACAAAGGGAATTGTATACGGGATTGATTGAATCCCCGACATCGTGGTTCATCCGATGAGATCATCGTGGAACATGTGGGAGCCAACATGGGTATCCAGATCCCGCTGTTGGTTATTGACCGCAGAACGTCTCGGTCATGTCTGCATGTTTCCCGAACCCGTAGGGTCTACACACTTAAGGTTCGATGACGCTAGGGTTATAGGGAAAGTATGTATGTGGTTACCGAATGTTTTTGGAGTCCCGGATGAGATCCCGGACGTCACGAGGAGTTCTGGAATGGTCCGGAGGTAAAGATTTATATATGGGAAGTCCTGTTTTGGTCACCGGAAAAGTTTCGGGTGATATCGGTAATGTACCGGGACCACCGGGAGGGTCCCGAGGGTCCACCAAGTGGGGCCACCAGCCCCAGAAGGCTGCGTGGGCCAAGTGTGGGAGGGGACCAGCCCCAGGTGGGCTGGTGCGCCCCCCCACCAAGGCCCAAGCGCATGGGAGAATGGGAGGGGGCAAACCCTAGGTCCAGATGGGCCTTAAGGCCCACCCTAGTGGCGCCCCCCCCTCTCCTCCCCTTGCCCCCCCCCTAGATGGGATCTCGGGCTGGCTGCCAGCCCTTGGGGGTGGAAACCCTTGAGGGGACGCAGCCCCTTCCCCCCTATATATAGTTGAGGTTTGGGGCTGCCCATGACACGAGAACGTCTCTCTTTCGGCGCAGCCCTACCCCTCTCCCTCCTCCTCCTCTCCCGCGGTGCTTGGCGAAGCCCTGCGGGATTGCCACGCTCCTCCATCACCACCACGCCGTCGTGCTGCTGCTGGATGGAGTCTTCCCCAACCTCTCCCTCTCTCCTTGCTGGATCAAGGCGTGGGAGACGTCACCGGGCTGCACGTGTGTTGAACGCGGAGGCACCGTTCTTCGGTGCTTAGATCGGAATCAACCGCGATCTGAATCGCTACGAGTACGACTCCTTCATCCGCGTTCTTGCAACGCTTCCGCATCGCGATCTACAATGGTATGTAGATGCACTCTCCTTCCCCTCGTTGCTAGATTACTCCATAGATTGATCTTGGTGTTGCGTAGAAAATTTTGAATTTCTGCTACGTTCCCCAACAGTGGCATCACGAGCTAGGTCTATGCGTAGTTTCTATGCACGAGTAGAACACAAAGTAGTTGTGGGCGTAGATGTTGCCAATTCTTCTTGCCGTTACTAGTCTTATCTTGTTTCGGCGGCATTGTGGGATGAAGCGGCCCGGACCGATCTTACACGTACGCTTACGTGAGACAGGTTCCACCGACTGACATGCACTAGTTGCATAAGGTGGCTAGCGGGTGTCTGTCTCTCCCACTTTAGTCGGAACGGATTCGATGAAAAGGGTCCTTATGAAGGGTAAATAGAAATTTGCATATCACGTTGTGGTTTTACGTAGGTAAGAAACGTTCTTGCTAGAAACCTATACAAGCCACGTAAAAACTTGCAACAACAATTAGAGGACGTCTAACTTGTTTTTGCAGCATGTGCTATGTGATGTGATATGGCCAGAAGATGTGATCAATGATATATGTGATGTATGAGATTGATCATATTCTTGTAATAGGAATCACGACTTGCATGTCGATGAGTATGACAACCGGCAGGAGCCATAGGAGTTGTCTTTATTTTTTGTATGACCTGCGTGTCATTGAATAACGCCATGTAAATTACTTTACTTTGTTGCTAAGCGCGTTAGCCATAGAAGTAGAAGTAATCGTTGGCGTGACAACTTCATGAAGACACAATGATGGAGATCATGGTGTCTTGCCGGTGACAAAGATGATCATGGTGCCCCGAAGATGGAGATCAAAGGAGCAAAATGATATTGGCCATATCATGTCACTATTTGATTGGATGTGATGTTTATCATGTTATGCATCTTATTTGCTTAGAACGACGGTAGTAAGTAAGATGATCCCTCACTAAAATTTCAAGAGACGTGTTCCCCCTAACTGTGCACTGTTGCGAAGGTTCGTTGTTTCGAAGCACCACGTGATGATCGGGTGTGATAGATTCTAACGTTCGAATACAACGGGTGTTGACGAGCCTAGCATGTACAGACATGGCCTCGGAACACATGCAAAACACTTAGGTTGACTTGACGAGCCTAGCATGTACAGACATGGCCTCGGAACACAAGAGATCGAAAGATCGAACATGAGTCGTATAGTAGATACGATCAACATGGAGATGTTCACCGATGATGACTAGTCCGTCTCACGTGATGATCGGACACGGCCTAGTTTGACTCGGATCATGTATCACATAGATGACTAGAGGGATGTCTATCTGAGTGGGAGTTCAATAATCAGATGAACTTCATTATCATGAACATAGTCAAAAGGTCTTTGCAAATTATGTCATACGCTTTAGTTCTACTGTTTAAGATATGGTCCTAGAGAAAATTTTAGTTGAAAGTTGGTAGTAGCAATTATGCGGACTGGGTCCGTAAACTGAGGATTGTCCTCATTGCTGCACAGAAGGCTTATGTCCTTAATGCACCGCTCGGTGTGCTGAACCTCAGCGTCATCCGTAGATGTTGCGGAACATCTGACATACACGTTTTGATAACTACGTGATAGTTCAGTGCGTAATGCTAACGGTTTAGAATTGTGGCACCAAAGACGTTTTTGAAACGTCGCAGAACATATGAGATGTTCCGAAGACTGAAATTGGGATTTCAGACTAGTGCCCACGTCAAGAGGTATGAGACCTCTGACAAGTTTCTTAAGCCTGAAGACTAAGGGAGAAAAGCTCAATCGTTGAGCATGTGCTCAGATTGTCTGAGTGCCACAATCGCTTGAATCAAGTGGGAGTTTATCTTCCAGATGAGATAGTGATGGTTCTCCATAGTCACTACCACCAAGCTAGTAGAGCTTCGTGATGAACTATAACATATCAGGGATAGTTATGATGATCCTTGAGCTATTCGCGATGTTTGACACCGCGAAAGTAGAAATCAAGAAGGAGCATCAATTGTTGATGGTTAGTAAAACCACTAGTTTCTAGAAGGGCAAGGGCAAAAGGGATACTTCATGAAACAGCAAATCATTTGCTCCTCTAGTGAAGAATCCCAAGGTTAAACCCAAACCCGAGACTAAGTGCTTCTGTAATGAAGGGAACGGTCACTGAAGCGGGACTACCCTAGATACTTGGTAGATGAGAAGGCAGGCAAGGTCGACAGAAGTATATTTGATATACATTATATGAATGTGTACTTTACTAGTACTCCTAGCAGCACCAGGGTATTAGATACTGGTTCGGTTGCTAAGAGTTAGTAACTCGAAATAAAAGCTACGGAATAAATGGAGACTAGCTAAAGATGAGATGACGATGTGTGTTGGAAGTGTTTCCAAGGTTGATGTGATCAAGCATCGCATGCTCCCTCTAACATCGAGATTTGGTGTTTGCGTTGAGCATGATTGGATTATGTTTATCGCAATACGGTTATTCATTTAAGGAGAATAATGGTTACTCTGTTTATTTGAATAAAACCTTCAATGGTCTTGCACCTAAAATGAATCTCGATCGTAGTGATACACATGTTCGTGCCAAAAGATATAAAATAGTAATGATAGTTCCACATACTTGTGGCACTGCCATTTGAGTCATATTGGTATAGAACGCATGAAGAAGCTCCATGTAGATGGATCTTTGGACTCAGTCGTTTTTGAAAAGATTGAGACATGCGAACCATGTCTATTGGTATATATGCATGAAGAAACTCCATGCAGATGGATCGTTTGGACTCACTTGATTTTGAATCACTTGAGACATGCAAATCATACCACATGGGCAAGATGACTGAAAGGCCTCATTTTCAGTAAGATTGAACAAGAGAGCAACTTATTGGAAGTAATACATTTTGATGTATGCAGTCCAATGAGTGCTGAGGCATGCAGTGGATATCATTATGTTCTTACTTCACAGATGATTTGAGTAGATGCTGAGTGTATTTACTTGATGAAACACAAGTCTGAATTATTGAAAGGTTCAAGTAATTTCAGAGTGAAGTTGAAGGTCGTCGTGACAAGAGGATAAAATGTATGTGATATGATCATAGAGATGAGTATCTGAGATACGAGTTTGGCACACAATTAAGACATTGTGGAAAGTATTTCACAACTAATACCGCCTGGAACACCATAGTGTGATGGTGTGTCCGAACATCATAACTACACCCTATTGGATATGGTGCATACCATGATGTCTCTTATCGAATTACCACTATCGTTTATGGGTTAGGCATTAGAGACAACCGCATTCACTTTAAAAGGGGCACCACGCAATTCCGTTGAGACGACACCGTTTAGAGAAACCTAAGTTGTCGTTTCTTAAAAGTTTGGGGCTGCGGAGCTTATGTGAAAAAGTTTCGGGCTGATAAGCTCGAACCCAAAGCGGATAAATGCGCCTTCATAGAATACCCAAAAACAGTTGGGTATACCTCCTATTTCAGATCTGGAAGCAAAAGTAATTGGTTCTAGAAACAGGTCCTTTCTCGAGGAAAAGTTTCTCTCGAAAGAATTGAGTGGGAGGATGGTGGAGACTTGATAAGGTTATTGAACCGTCACTTCAACTAGTGTGTAGCAGGGCATAGGAAGTTGTTCCTGTGGCACCTACACCAATTGAAGTGGAAGCTTATGATAGTGATCATGAAACTTCAGATCAAGTCACTACCAAACCTCGTAGGACGACGAGGATGCGTGCTACTTCAGAGTAGTACGTGATCCTGTCTTGAAAGATATGTTGTTAGACAACAATGAACCTACGAACTATGGAGAAGCGATGGTGGGCCCATATTCCGACAAATGGTTAGAAGCCATGAAATCCGAGATAAATGGAGAAGAAGACGGACGTGGACGGTAATGTTACCGTCTATGAAGCTCGACTTGTGGCAAAGAGGATTTCCACAAGTTCAAGGAGTTGACTACGATGAGATTTTCTCATCCGTAGCGATGCTTAAGTCCGTCGGAATCGTGTTAGCATTAGCTGCATTTATGAAATCTGGCAGATGGATGTCAAAACAAGTTTCCTTACCAGTTTTCGTAAGGAAAGGTTGTATGTGATACAATCAGAAAGGTTTTGTCGATCCTAAGGATGCTAAAATGTATGCTAGCTCCAGCGATCCTTCCATGGATTAGAGCTAGCATCTCGGAGTCAGAATATACACTTTGATGGAGTGATCAAAGTTTTTGGGTTTATACAAAGTTTGTTAGAAACTTGTATTTACAATAAAGTGAGTGGGAGCGCTACAACATTTCTGATAAGTATATGTGAATGACATATTGTTGATCCGAAATGATGTAAAATTTCTGGAAAGCATAAAGGGTTGTTTGAAAGGAGTTTTTTCAAAGGAAGACCTGGATAAAGCTGCTTACATATTGGGCATCAAGATCTATAGAGATAGATCAAAACGGCCGATGATACTTTCAAAGAACGCACACCTTGACATGATTTTGAAAGAGTTCAAAATAGATCAGCAAAGAAGGAGTTCTTGGCTGTGTTACAAGGTGTGAGTATTGAGTGAGACTCAAGACCTGACCACAGCAGAAGAGAGAGAAAGGACGAAGGTCGTCCCCTATGCTTCAGACGTAGGCTCTACAGTATGCTATGCTGTGTACCGCACATGAAGTGTGCCTTGAGTTGGTCAAGGGGTACAATAGTGATCCGGGAATGGATCACATGACAGCGGTCGAACTTATCCTTAGTATCTAGTGGACTAAGGAGTTTTCTCGATTATGGAGGTGAAAAGGAGTTCGTCGTAAAGGGTTACGTCGATGCGAACTTTGACACTAATCCGGATGACTCTGAGTAGTAAACCGGATTCGTATAGTAGAACAGTTATTTGAAATGGCTCCAAATAGCGCGTGGTAGCATCCACAAGATGACATAGATATTCGTAAAGCACACACGGATCTGAAAGGTTCAGACCCGTTGACTAATAACCTCTCTCACAAGCATAACATGATCAAACCAGAACTCATTGAGTGTTAATCACATAGTGATGTGAACTAGATTGTTGACTCTAGTAAACTCTTTAGATGTTGGTCACATGGTGATGTGACCTGTGAATGTTAATCACATGGTGATGTGAACTAGATTATTGACTCTAGTGCAAGTGGGAGACTGTTGGAAATATGCCCTAGAGGCAATAATAAATTGGTTATTATTATATTTCCTTGTTCATGATAATCGTTTATTATCCATGCTAGAATTGTATTGATAGGAAACTCAGATACATGTGTGGATACATAGACAACACCATGTCCCTAGTAAGCCTCTAGTTGACTAGCTCGTTGATCAATAGATGGTTACGGTTTCCTGACCATGGACATTGGATGTCGTTGATAACGGGATCACATCATTAGGAGAATGATGTGATGGACGAGACCCAATCCTAAGCCTAGCACAAGATCGTATAGTTCGTTTGCTCAGAGCTTTTCTAATGTCAAGTATCATTTCCTTAGACCATGAGATTGTGCAACTCCCGGATACCGTAGGAATGCTTTGGGTGTACCAAACGTCACAACGTAACTGGGTGACTATAAAGGTGCACTACAGGTATCTCCGAAAGTGTCTGTTGGGTTGGCACGAATCGAGACTGGGATTTGTCACTCCGTGTAAATGGAGAGGTATCTCTGGGCCCACTCGGTAGGACATCATCATAATGTGCACAATGTGACCAAGGAGTTGATCACGGGATGATGTGAGTTACGGAACGAGTAAAGAGACTTGCCAGTAACGAGATTGAACAAGGTATCGGGATACCGACGATCGAATCTCGGGCAAGTAACATACCGATAGACAAAGGGAATTGTATACGGGATTGATTGAATCCCCGACATCGTGGTTCATCCGATGAGATCATCGTGGAACATGTGGGAGCCAACATGGGTATCCAGATCCCGCTGTTGGTTATTGACCGGAGAACGTCTCGGTCATGTCTGCATGGTTCCCGAACCCGTAGGGTCTACACACTTAAGGTTCGATGAGGCTAGGGTTATAGGGAAAGTATGTACGTGGTTACCGAATGTTTTTCGGAGTCCCGGATGAGATCCCGGACGTCACGAGGAGTTCTGGAATGGTCCGGAGGTAAAGATTTATATATGGGAAGTCCTGTTTTGGTCACCGGAAAAGTTTCGGGTGATATCGGTAATGTACTGGGACCACCGGGAGGGTCCCGGGGGTCCACCAAGTGGGGCCACCAGCCCCAGAAGGCTGCGTGGGCCATGTGTGGGAGGGGACCAGCCCCAGGTGGGCTGGTGCGCCCCCCCCCACCAAGGCCCAAGCGCATGGGAGAGTGGGAGGGGGCAAACCCTAGGTCCAGATGGGCCTTAAGGCCCACCCTAGTGGCGCCCCCCCCCCCTCTCCTCCCCTTGCCCCCCCCTAGATGGGATCTAGGGCTGGCCGCCAGCCCTTGGGGGTGGAAACCCTTGAGGGGGCGCAGCCCCTTCCCCCCCTATATATAGTTGAGGTTTGGGGCTGCCCAAGACACGAGAACGTCTCTCTTTCGGCGCAGCCCTACCCCTCTCCCTCCTCCTCCTCTCCCGCGGTGCTTGGCGAAGCCCTGCGGGATTGCCACGCTCCTCCATCACCACCACGCCATCGTGCTGCTGCTGGATGGAGTCTTCCCCAACCTCTCCCTCTCTCCTTGCTGGATCAAGGCGTGGGAGACGTCACCGGGCTGCACGTGTGTTGAACGCGGAGGCACCGTTCTTCGGTGCTTAGATCGGAATCAACCGCGATCTGAATCGCTACGAGTACGACTCCTTCATCCGCGTTCTTGCAACGCTTCCGCATCGCGATCTACAATGGTATGTAGATGCACTCTCCTTCCCCTCGTTGCTAGATTACTCCATAGATTGATCTTGGTGTTGCGTAGAAAATTTTGAATTTCTGCTACGTTCCCCAACAGTGGCATCACGAGCTAGGTCTATGCGTAGTTTCTATGCACGAGTAGAACACAAAGTAGTTGTGGGCGTAGATGTTGCCAATTCTTCTTGCCGTTACTAGTCTTATCTTGTTTCGGCGGCATTGTGGGATGAAGCGGCCCGGACCGACCTTACACGTACGCTTACGTGAGACAGGTTCCACCGACTGACATGCACTAGTTGCATAAGGTGGCTAGCAGGTGTCTGTCTCTCCCACTTTAGTCGGAACGGATTCGATGAAAAGGGTCCTTATGAAGGGTAAATAGAAATTTGCATATCACGTTGTGGTTTTACGTAGGTAAGAAACGTTCTTGCTAGAAACCTATACAAGCCACGTAAAAACTTGCAACAACAATTAGAGGACGTCTAACTTGTTTTTGCAGCATGTGCTATGTGATGTGATATGGCCAGAAGATGTGATCAATGATATATGTGATGTATGAGATTGATCATATTCTTGTAATAGGAATCACGACTTGCATGTCGATGAGTATGACAACCGGCAGGAGCCATAGGAGTTGTCTTTATTTTTTGTATGACCTGCGTGTCATTGAATAACGCCATGTAAATTACTTTACTTTGTTGCTAAGCGCGTTAGCCATAGAAGTAGAAGTAATCGTTGGCGTGACAACTTCATGAAGACACAATGATGGAGATCATGGTGTCTTGCCGGTGACAAAGATGATCATGGTGCCCCGAAGATGGAGATCAAAGGAGCAAAATGATATTGGCCATATCATGTCACTATTTGATTGGATGTGATGTTTATCATGTTATGCATCTTATTTGCTTAGAACGACGGTAGTAAGTAAGATGATCCCTCACTAAAATTTCAAGAGACGTGTTCCCCCTAACTGTGCACTGTTGCGAAGGTTCGTTGTTTCGAAGCACCACGTGATGATCGGGTGTGATAGATTCTAACGTTCGAATACAACGGGTGTTGACGAGCCTAGCATGTACAGACATGGCCTCGGAACACATGCAAAACACTTAGGTTGACTTGACGAGCCTAGCATGTACAGACATGGCCTCGGAACACAAGAGATCGAAAGATCGAACATGAGTCGTATAGTAGATACGATCAACATGGAGATGTTCACCGATGATGACTAGTCCGTCTCACGTGATGATCGGACACGGCCTAGTTTGACTCGGATCATGTATCACATAGATGACTAGAGGGATGTCTATCTGAGTGGGAGTTCAATAATCAGATGAACTTCATTATCATGAACATAGTCAAAAGGTCTTTGCAAATTATGTCATACGCTTTAGTTCTACTGTTCAAGATATGGTCCTAGAGAAAATTTTAGTTGAAAGTTGGTAGTAGCAATTATGCGGACTGGGTCCGTAAACTGAGGATTGTCCTCATTGCTGCACAGAAGGCTTATGTCCTTAATGCACCGCTCGGTGTGCTGAACCTCAGCGTCATCCGTAGATGTTGCGGAACATCTGACATACACGTTTTGATAACTACGTGATAGTTCAGTGCGTAATGCTAACGGTTTAGAATTGTGGCACCAAAGACGTTTTTGAAACGTCGCAGAACATATGAGATGTTCCGAAGACTGAAATTGGGATTTCAGACTAGTGCCCACGTCAAGAGGTATGAGACCTCTGACAAGTTTCTTAAGCCTGAAGACTAAGGGAGAAAAGCTCAATCGTCGAGCATGTGCTCAGATTGTCTGAGTGCCACAATCGCTTGAATCAAGTGGGAGTTTATCTTCCAGATGAGATAGTGATGGTTCTCCATAGTCACTACCACCAAGCTAGTAGAGCTTCGTGATGAACTATAACATATCAGGGATAGTTATGATGATCCTTGAGCTATTCGCGATGTTTGACACCGCGAAAGTAGAAATCAAGAAGGAGCATCAATTGTTGATGGTTAGTAAAACCACTAGTTTCTAGAAGGGCAAGGGCAAAAGGGATACTTCATGAAACAGCAAATCATTTGCTCCTCTAGTGAAGAATCCCAAGGTTAAACCCAAACCCGAGACTAAGTGCTTCTGTAATGAAGGGAACGGTCACTGAAGCGGGACTACCCTAGATACTTGGTAGATGAGAAGGCAGGCAAGGTCGACAGAAGTATATTTGATATACATTATATGAATGTGTACTTTACTAGTACTCCTAGCAGCACCAGGGTATTAGATACTGGTTCGGTTGCTAAGAGTTAGTAACTCGAAATAAAAGCTACGGAATAAATGGAGACTAGCTAAAGATGAGATGACGATGTGTGTTGGAAGTGTTTCCAAGGTTGATGTGATCAAGCATCGCATGCTCCCTCTAACATCGAGATTTGGTGTTTGCGTTGAGCATGATTGGATTATGTTTATCGCAATACGGTTATTCATTTAAGGAGAATAATGGTTACTCTGTTTATTTGAATAAAACCTTCAATGGTCTTGCACCTAAAATGAATCTCGATCGTAGTGATACACATGTTCGTGCCAAAAGATATAAAATAGTAATGATAGTTCCACATACTTGTGGCACTGCCATTTGAGTCATATTGGTATAGAACACATGAAGAAGCTCCATGTAGATGGATCTTTGGACTCAGTCGTTTTTGAAAAGATTGAGACATGCGAACCATGTCTATTGGTATATATGCATGAAGAAACTCCATGCAGATGGATCGTTTGGACTCACTTGATTTTGAATCACTTGAGACATGCAAATCATACCACATGGGCAAGATGACTGAAAGGCCTCATTTTCAGTAAGATTGAACAAGAGAGCAACTTATTGGAAGTAATACATTTTGATGTATGCAGTCCAATGAGTGCTGAGGCATGCAGTGGATATCATTATGTTCTTACTTCACAGATGATTTGAGTAGATGCTGAGTGTATTTACTTGATGAAACACAAGTCTGAATTATTGAAAGGTTCAAGTAATTTCAGAGTGAAGTTGAAGGTCGTCGTGACAAGAGGATAAAATGTATGTGATATGATCATAGAGATGAGTATCTGAGATACGAGTTTGGCACACAATTAAGACATTGTGGAAAGTATTTCACAACTAATACCGCCTGGAACACCATAGTGTGATGGTGTGTCCGAACATCATAACTACACCCTATTGGATATGGTGCATACCATGATGTCTCTTATCGAATTACCACTATCGTTTATGGGTTAGGCATTAGAGACAACCGCATTCACTTTAAAAGGGGCACCACGCAATTCCGTTGAGACGACACCGTTTAGAGAAACCTAAGTTGTCGTTTCTTAAAAGTTTGGGGCTGCGGAGCTTATGTGAAAAAGTTTCGGGCTGATAAGCTCGAACCCAAAGCGGATAAATGCGCCTTCATAGAATACCCAAAAACAGTTGGGTATACCTCCTATTTCAGATCTGGAAGCAAAAGTAATTGGTTCTAGAAACAGGTCCTTTCTCGAGGAAAAGTTTCTCTCGAAAGAATTGAGTGGGAGGATGGTGGAGACTTGATAAGGTTATTGAACCGTCACTTCAACTAGTGTGTAGCAGGGCATAGGAAGTTGTTCCTGTGGCACCTACACCAATTGAAGTGGAAGCTTATGATAGTGATCATGAAACTTTAGATCAAGTCACTACCAAACCTCGTAGGACGACGAGGATGCGTGCTACTTCAGAGTAGTACGTGATCCTGTCTTGAAAGATATGTTGTTAGACAACAATGAACCTACGAACTATGGAGAAGCGATGGTGGGCCCATATTCCGACAAATGGTTAGAAGCCATGAAATCCGAGATAAATGGAGAAGAAGACGGACGTGGACGGTAATGTTACCGTCTATGAAGCTCGACTTGTGGCAAAGAGGATTTCCACAAGTTCAAGGAGTTGACTACGATGAGATTTTCTCATCCGTAGCGATGCTTAAGTCCGTCGGAATCGTGTTAGCATTAGCTGCATTTATGAAATCTGGCAGATGGATGTCAAAACAAGTTTCCTTACCAGTTTTCGTAAAGAAAGGATACAATCAGAAAGGTTTTGTCGATCCTAAGGATGCTAAAATGTATGCTAGCTCCAGTGATCCTTCCATGGATTAGAGCTAGCATCTCGGAGTCAGAATATACACTTTGATGGAGTGATCAAAGTTTTTGGGTTTATACAAAGTTTGTTAGAAACTTGTATTTACAATAAAGTGAGTGGGAGCGCTACAACATTTCTGATAAGTATATGTGAATGACATATTGTTGATCCGAAATGATGTAAAATTTCTGGAAAGCATAAAGGGTTGTTTGAAAGGAGTTTTTTCAAAGGAAGACCTGGATAAAGCTGCTTACATATTGGGCATCAAGATCTATAGAGATAGATCAAAACGCCCGATGATACTTTCAAAGAACGCACACCTTGACATGATTTTGAAAGAGTTCAAAATAGATCAGCAAAGAAGGAGTTCTTGGCTGTGTTACAAGGTGTGAGTATTGAGTGAGACTCAAGACCTGACCACAGCAGAAGAGAGAGAAAGGACGAAGGTCGTCCCCTATGCTTCAGACGTAGGCTCTACAGTATGCTATGATGTGTACCGCACATGAAGTGTGCCTTGAGTTGGTCAAGGGGTACAATAGTGATCCGGGAATGGATCACATGACAGCGGTCGAACTTATCCTTAGTATCTAGTGGACTAAGGAGTTTTCTCGATTATGGAGGTGAAAAGGAGTTCGTCGTAAAGGGTTACGTCGATGCGAACTTTGACACTAATCCGGATGACTCTGAGTAGTAAACCGGATTCGTATAGTAGAACAGTTATTTGAAATGGCTCCAAATAGCGCGTGGTAGCATCCACAAGATGACATAGATATTCGTAAAGCACACACGGATCTGAAAGGTTCAGACCCGTTGACTAATAACCTCTCTCACAAGCATAACATGATCAAACCAGAACTCATTGAGTGTTAATCACATAGTGATGTGAACTAGATTGTTGACTCTAGTAAACTCTTTAGATGTTGGTCACATGGTGATGTGACCTGTGAATGTTAATCACATGGTGATGTGAACTAGATTATTGACTCTAGTGCAAGTGGGAGACTGTTGGAAATATGCCCTAGAGGCAATAATAAATTGGTTATTATTATATTTCCTTGTTCATGATAATCGTTTATTATCCATGCTAGAATTGTATTGATAGGAAACTCAGATACATGTGTGGATACATAGACAACACCATGTCCCTAGTAAGCCTCTAGTTGACTAGCTCGTTGATCAATAGATGGTTACGGTTTCCTGACCATGGACATTGGATGTCGTTGATAACGGGATCACATCATTAGGAGAATGATGCGATGGACGAGACCCAATCCTAAGCCTAGCACAAGATCCTATAGTTCGTTTGCTCAGAGCTTTTCTAATGTCAAGTATCATTTCCTTAGACCATGAGATTGTGCAACTCCCGGATACCGTAGGAATGCTTTGGGTGTACCAAACGTCACAACGTAACTGGGTGACTATAAAGGTGCACTACAGGTATCTCCGAAAGTGTCTGTTGGGTTGGCACGAATCGAGACTGGGATTTGTCACTCCGTGTAAATGGAGAGGTATCTCTGGGCCCACTCGGTAGGACATCATCATAATGTGCACAATGTGACCAAGGAGTTGATCACGGGATGATGTGAGTTACGGAACGAGTAAAGAGACTTGCCAGTAACGAGATTGAACAAGGTATCGGGATACCGACGATCGAATCTCGGGCAAGTAACATACCGATAGACAAAGGGAATTGTATACGGGATTGATTGAATCCCCGACATCGTGGTTCATCCGATGAGATCATCGTGGAACATGTGGGAGCCAACATGGGTATCCAGATCCCGCTGTTGGTTATTGACCGGAGAACGTCTCGGTCATGTCTGCATGGTTCCCGAACCCGTAGGGTCTACACACTTAAGGTTCGATGAGGCTAGGGTTATAGGGAAAGTATGTACGTGGTTACCGAATGTTGTTCGGAGTCCCGGATGAGATCCCGGACGTCACGAGGAGTTCTGGAATGGTCCGGAGGTAAAGATTTATATATGGGAAGTCCTGTTTTGGTCACCGGAAAAGTTTCGGGTGATATCGGTAATGTACCGGGACCACCGGGAGGGTCCCGGGGGTCCACCAAGTGGGGCCACCAGCCCCAGAAGGCTGCGTGGGCCAAGTGTGGGAGGGGACCAGCCCCAGGTGGGCTGGTGCGCCCCCCCCACCAAGGCCCAAGCGCATGGGAGAGTGGGAGGGGGCAAACCCTAGGTCCAGATGGGCCTTAAGGCCCACCCTAGTGGCGCCCCCCCCCCCTCTCCTCCCCTTGCCCCCCCACCCCCTAGATGGGATCTAGGGCTGGCCGCCAGCCCTTGGGGGTGGAAACCCTTGAGGGGGCGCAGCCCCTTCCCCCCCTATATATAGTTGAGGTTTGGGGCTGCCCAAGACACGAGAACGTCTCTCTTTCGGCGCAGCCCTACCCCTCTCCCTCCTCCTCCTCTCCCGCGGTGCTTGGCGAAGCCCTGCGGGATTGCCACGCTCCTCCATCACCACCACGCCATCGTGCTGCTGCTGGATGGAGTCTTCCCCAACCTCTCCCTCTCTCCTTGCTGGATCAAGGCGTGGGAGACGTCACCGGGCTGCACGTGTGTTGAACGCGGAGGCACCGTTCTTCGATGCTTAGATCGGAATCAACCGCGATCTGAATCGCTACGAGTACGACTCCTTCATCCGCGTTCTTGCAACGCTTCCGCATCGCGATCTACAATGGTATGTAGATGCACTCTCCTTCCCCTCGTTGCTAGATTACTCCATAGATTGATCTTGGTGTTGCGTAGAAAATTTTGAATTTCTGCTACGTTCCCCAACAGTGGCATCACGAGCTAGGTCTATGCGTAGTTTCTATGCACGAGTAGAACACAAAGTAGTTGTGGGCGTAGATGTTGCCAATTCTTCTTGCCGTTACTAGTCTTATCTTGTTTCGGCGGCATTGTGGGATGAAGCGGCCCGGACCGACCTTACACGTACGCTTACGTGAGACAGGTTCCACCGACTGACATGCACTAGTTGCATAAGGTGGCTAGCGGGTGTCTGTCTCTCCCACTTTAGTCGGAACGGATTCGATGAAAAGGGTCCTTATGAAGGGTAAATAGAAATTTGCATATCACGTTGTGGTTTTACGTAGGTAAGAAACGTTCTTGCTAGAAACCTATACAAGCCACGTAAAAACTTGCAACAACAATTAGAGGACGTCTAACTTGTTTTTGCAGCATGTGCTATGTGATGTGATATGGCCAGAAGATGTGATCAATGATATATGTGATGTATGAGATTGATCATATTCTTGTAATAGGAATCACGACTTGCATGTCGATGAGTATGACAACCGGCAGGAGCCATAGGAGTTGTCTTTATTTTTTGTATGACCTGCGTGTCATTGAATAACGCCATGTAAATTACTTTACTTTGTTGCTAAGCGCGTTAGCCATAGAAGTAGAAGTAATCGTTGGCGTGACAACTTCATGAAGACACAATGATGGAGATCATGGTGTCTTGCCGGTGACAAAGATGATCATGGTGCCCCGAAGATGGAGATCAAAGGAGCAAAATGATATTGGCCATATCATGTCACTATTTGATTGCATGTGATGTTTATCATGTTATGCATCTTATTTGCTTAGAACGACGGTAGTAAGTAAGATGATCCCTCACTAAAATTTCAAGAGACGTGTTCCCCCTAACTGTGCACTGTTGCGAAGGTTCGTTGTTTCGAAGCACCACGTGATGATCGGGTGTGATAGATTCTAACGTTCGAATACAACGGGTGTTGACGAGCCTAGCATGTACAGACATGGCCTCGGAACACATGCAAAACACTTAGGTTGACTTGACGAGCCTAGCATGTACAGACATGGCCTCGGAACACAAGAGATCGAAAGATCGAACATGAGTCGTATAGTAGATACGATCAACATGGAGATGTTCACCGATGATGACTAGTCCGTCTCACGTGATGATCGGACACGGCCTAGTTTGACTCGGATCATGTATCACATAGATGACTAGAGGGATGTCTATCTGAGTGGGAGTTCAATAATCAGATGAACTTCATTATCATGAACATAGTCAAAAGGTCTTTGCAAATTATGTCATACGCTTTAGTTCTACTGTTTAAGATATGGTCCTAGAGAAAATTTTAGTTGAAAGTTGGTAGTAGCAATTATGCGGACTGGGTCCGTAAACTGAGGATTGTCCTCATTGCTGCACAGAAGGCTTATGTCCTTAATGCACCGCTCGGTGTGCTGAACCTCAGCGTCATCTGTAGATGTTGCGGAACATCTGACATACACGTTTTGATAACTACGTGATAGTTCAGTGCGTAATGCTAACGGTTTAGAATTGTGGCACCAAAGACGTTTTTGAAACGTCGCAGAACATATGAGATGTTCCGAAGACTGAAATTGGGATTTCAGACTAGTGCCCACGTCAAGAGGTATGAGACCTCTGACAAGTTTCTTAAGCCTGAAGACTAAGGGAGAAAAGCTCAATCGTTGAGCATGTGCTCAGATTGTCTGAGTGCCACAATCGCTTGAATCAAGTGGGAGTTTATCTTCCAGATGAAATAGTGATGGTTCTCCATAGTCACTGCCACCAAGCTAGTAGAGCTTCGTGATGAACTATAACATATCAGGGATAGTTATGATGATCCTTGAGCTATTCGCGATGTTTGACACTGCGAAAGTAGAAATCAAGAAGGGGCATCAATTGTTGATGGTTTGTAAAACCACTAGTTTCTAGAAGGGCAAGGGCAAAAGGGATACTTCATGAAACAGCAAATCATTTGCTGCTCTAGTGAAGAATCCCAAGGTTAAACCCAAACCTGAGACTAAGTGCTTCTGTAATGAAGGGAACGGTCACTGAAGCGGGACTACCCTAGATACTTGGTAGATGAGAAGGCAGGCAAGGTCGACAGAAGTATATTTGATATACATTATATGAATGTGTACTTTACTAGTACTCCTAGCAGCACCAGGGTATTAGATACTGGTTCGGTTGCTAAGTGTTAGTAACTCGAAATAAAAGCTACGGAATAAATGAAGACTAGCTAAAGATGAGATGACGATGTGTGTTGGAAGTGTTTCCAAGGTTGATGTGATCAAGCATCGCATGCTCCCTCTAACATCGAGATTTGGTGTTTGCGTTGAGCATGATTGGATTATGTTTATCGCAATACGGTTATTCATTTAAGGAGAATAATGGTTACTCTGTTTATTTGAATAAAACCTTCAATGGTCTTGCACCTAAAATGAATCTCGATCATAGTGATACACATGTTCGTGCCAAAAGATATAAAATAGTAATGATAGTTCCACATACTTGTGGCACTGCCATTTGAGTCATATTGGTATAGAACGCATGAAGAAGCTCCATGTAGATGGATCTTTGGACTCAGTCGTTTTTGAAAAGATTGAGACATGCGAACCATGTCTATTGGTATATATGCATGAAGAAACTCCATGCAGATGGATCGTTTGGACTCACTTGATTTTGAATCACTTGAGACATGCAAATCATACCACATGGGCAAGATGACTGAAAGGCCTCATTTTCAGTAAGATTGAACAACAGAGCAACTTATTGGAAGTAATACATTTTGATGTATGCAGTCCAATGAGTGCTGAGGCATGCAGTGGATATGATTATGTTCTTACTTCACAGATGATTTGAGTAGATGCTGAGTGTATTTACTTGATGAAACACAAGTCTGAATTATTGAAAGGTTCAAGTAATTTCAGAGTGAAGTTGAAGGTCGTCGTGACAAGAGGATAAAATGTATGTGATATGATCATAGAGATGAGTATCTGAGTTACGAGTTTGGCACACAATTAAGACATTGTGGAAAGTATTTCACAACTAATACCACCTGGAACACCATAGTGTGATGGTGTGTCCGAACATCATAACTACACCCTATTGGATATGGTGCATACCATGATGTCTCTTATCGAATTACCACTATCGTTTATGGGTTAGGCATTAGAGACAACCGCATTCACTTTATAAGGGGCACCACGCAATTCCGTTGAGACGACACCGTTTAGAGAAACCTAAGTTGTCGTTTCTTAAAAGTTTGGGGCTGCAGAGCTTATGTGAAAAAGTTTCGGGCTGATAAGCTCGAACCCAAAGCGGATAAATGCGCCTTCATAGAATACCCAAAAACAGTTGGGTATACCTCCTATTTCAGATCTGGAAGCAAAAGTAATTGGTTCTAGAAACAGGTCCTTTCTCGAGGAAAAGTTTCTCTCGAAAGAATTGAGTGGGAGGATGGTGGAGACTTGATAAGGTTATTGAACCGTCACTTCAACTAGTGTGTAGCAGGGCATAGGAAGTTGTTCCTGTGGCACCTACACCAATTGAAGTGGAAGCTTATGATAGTGATCATGAAACTTCAGATCAAGTCACTACCAAACCTCGTAGGACGACGAGGATGCGTGCTACTTCAGAGTAGTACGTGATCCTGTCTTGAAAGATATGTTGTTAGACAACAATGAACCTACGAACTATGGAGAAGCGATGGTGGGCCCATATTCCGACAAATGGTTAGAAGCCATGAAATCCGAGATAAATGGAGAAGAAGACGGACGTGGACGGTAATGTTACCGTCTATGAAGCTCGACTTGTGGCAAAGAGGATTTCCACAAGTTCAAGGAGTTGACTACGATGAGATTTTCTCATCCGTAGCGATGCTTAAGTCCGTCGGAATCGTGTTAGCATTAGCTGCATTTATGAAATCTGGCAGATGGATGTCAAAACAAGTTTCCTTACCAGTTTTCGTAAGGAAAGGTTGTATGTGATACAATCAGAAAGGTTTTGTCGATCCTAAGGATGCTAAAATGTATGCTAGCTCCAGCGATCCTTCCATGGATTAGAGCTAGCATCTCGGAGTCAGAATATACACTTTGATGGAGTGATCAAAGTTTTTGGGTTTATACAAAGTTTGTTAGAAACTTGTATTTACAATAAAGTGAGTGGGAGCGCTACAACATTTCTGATAAGTATATGTGAATGACATATTGTTGATCCGAAATGATGTAAAATTTCTGGAAAGCATAAAGGGTTGTTTGAAAGGAGTTTTTTCAAAGGAAGACCTGGATAAAGCTGCTTACATATTGGGCATCAAGATCTATAGAGATAGATCAAAACGCCCGATGATACTTTCAAAGAACGCACACCTTGACATGATTTTGAAAGAGTTCAAAATAGATCAGCAAAGAAGGAGTTCTTGGCTGTGTTACAAGGTGTGAGTATTGAGTGAGACTCAAGACCTGACCACAGCAGAAGAGAGAGGAAGGACGAAGGTCGTCCCCTATGCTTCAGACGTAGGCTCTACAGTATGCTATGCTGTGTACCGCACATGAAGTGTGCCTTGCCATGAGTTGGTCAAGGGGTACAATAGTGATCCGGGAATGGATCACATGACAGCGGTCGAACTTATCCTTAGTATCTAGTGGACTAAGGAGTTTTCTCGATTATGGAGGTGAAAAGGAGTTCGTCGTAAAGGGTTACGTCGATGCGAACTTTGACACTAATCCGGATGACTCTGAGTAGTAAACCGGATTCGTATAGTAGAACAGTTATTTGAAATGGCTCCAAATAGCGCGTGGTAGCACCCACAAGATGACATAGATATTCGTAAAGCACACATGGATCTGAAAGGTTCAGACCCGTTGACTAATAACCTCTCTCACAAGCATAACATGATCAAACCAGAACTCATTGAGTGTTAATCACATAGTGATGTGAACTAGATTGTTGACTCTAGTAAACTCTTTAGATGTTGGTCACATGGTGATGTGACCTGTGAATGTTAATCACATGGTGATGTGAACTAGATTATTGACTCTAGTGCAAGTGGGAGACTGTTGGAAATATGCCCTAGAGGCAATAATAAATTGGTTATTATTATATTTCCTTGTTCATGATAATCGTTTATTATCCATGCTAGAATTGTATTGATAGGAAACTCAGATACATGTGTGGATACATAGACAACACCATGTCCCTAGTAAGCCTCTAGTTGACTAGCTCGTTGATCAATAGATGGTTACGGTTTCCTGACCATGGACATTGGATGTCGTTGATAACGGGATCACATCATTAGGAGAATGATGTGATGGACAGACCCAATCCTAAGCCTAGCACAAGATCGTATAGTTCGTTTGCTCAGAGCTTTTCTAATGTCAAGTATCATTTCCTTAGACCATGAGATTGTGCAACTCCCGGATACCGTAGGAATGCTTTGGGTGTACCAAACGTCACAACGTAACTGGGTGACTATAAAGGTGCACTACAGGTATCTCCGAAAGTGTCTGTTGGGTTGGCACGAATCGAGACTGGGATTTGTCACTCCGTGTAAACGGAGAGGTATCTCTGGGCCCACTCGGTAGGACATCATCATAATGTGCACAATGTGACCAAGGAGTTGATCACGGGATGATGTGAGTTACGGAACGAGTAAAGAGACTTGCCGGTAACGAGATTGAACAAGGTATCGGGATACCGACGATCGAATCTCGGGCAAGTAACATATCGATAGACAAAGGGAATTGTATACGGGATTAATTGAATCCCCGACATCATGGTTCATCCGATGAGATCATCGTGGAACATGTGGGAGCCAACATGGGTATCCAGATCCCGCTGTTGGTTATTGACCGGAGAACGTCTCGGTCATGTCTGCATGGTTCCCGAACCCGTAGGGTCTACACACTTAAGGTTCGATGACGCTAGGGTTATAGGGAAAGTATGTACGTGGTTACCGAATGTTGTTTGGAGTCCTGGATGAGATCCCGGACGTCACGAGGAGTTCTGAAATGGTCCGGAAGTAAAGATTTATATATGGGAAGTCCTGTTTTGGTCACCGGAAAAGTTTCGGGTGATATCGGTAATGTACCGTTACCACCGGGAGGGTCCCGGGGGTCCACCAAGTGGGGCCACCAGCCCCAGAAGGCTGCGTGGGCCAAGTGTGGGAGGGGACCAGCCCTAGGTGGGCTGGTGCGCCCCCCCACCAAGGCCCAAGCGCATGGGAGAGTGGGAGGGGGCAAACCCTAGGTCCAGATGGGCCTTAAGGCCCACCCTAGTGGCGCCCCCCCCCTCTCCTCCCCTTGCCCCCCCCCCTAGATGGGATCTAGGGCTGGCCGCCAGCCCTTGGGGGTGGAAACCCTTGAGGGGGCGCAACTTCTTCCCCCCCTATATATAGTTGAGGTTTGGGGCTGCCCAAGACACGAGAACGTCTCTCTTTCGGCGCAGCCCTACCCCTCTCCCTCCTCCTCCTCTCCCGCGGTGCTTGGCGAAGCCCTGCGGGATTGCCATGCTCCTCCATCACCACCACGCCGTCGTGCTGCTGCTGGATGGAGTCTTCCCCAACCTCTCCCTCTCTCCTTGCTGGATCAAGGCGTGGGAGACGTCACCGGGCTGCACGTGTGTTGAACGCGGAGGCACCATTCTTCGGTGCTTAGATCAGAATCAACCGCGATCTGAATCGCTACGAGTACGACTCCTTCATCCGTGTTCTTGCAACGCTTCCGCATCGCGATCTACAATGGTATGTAGATGCACTCTCCTTCCCCTCGTTGCTAGATTACTCCATAGATTGATCTTGGTGTTGCGTAGAAAATTTTGAATTTCTGCTACGTTCCCCAACAGTGGCATCACGAGCTAGGTCTATGCGTAGTTTCTATGCACGAGTAGAACACAAAGTAGTTGTGGGCGTAGATGTTGCCAATTCTTCTTGCCGTTACTAGTCTTATCTTGTTTCGGCGGCATTGTGGGATGAAGCGGCCCGGACCGACCTTACACGTACGCTTACGTGAGACAGGTTCCACCGACTGACATGCACTAGTTGCATAAGGTGGCTAGCGGGTGTCTGTCTCTCCCACTTTAGTCGGAACGGATTCGATGAAAAGGGTCCTTATGAAGGGTAAATAGAAATTTGCATATCACGTTGTGGTTTTACGTAGGTAAGAAACGTTCTTGCTAGAAACCTATACAAGCCACGTAAAAACTTGCAACAACAATTAGAGGACGTCTAACTTGTTTTTGCAGCATGTGCTATGTGATGTGATATGGCCAGAAGATGTGATCAATGATATATGTGATGTATGAGATTGATCATATTCTTGTAATAGGAATCACGACTTGCATGTCGATGAGTATGACAACCGGCAGGAGCCATAGGAGTTGTCTTTATTTTTTGTATGACCTGCGTGTCATTGAATAACGCCATGTAAATTACTTTACTTTGTTGCTAAGCGCGTTAGCCATAGAAGTAGAATTAATCGTTGGCGTGACAACTTCATGAAGACACAATGATGGAGATCATGATGATGGAGATCATGGTGTCTTGCCGGTGACAAAGATGATCATGGTGCCCCGAAGACGGAGATCAAAGGAGCAAAATGATATTGGCCATATCATGTCACTATTTGATTGCATGTGATGTTTGTCATGTTATGCATCTTATTTGCTTAGAACAACGGTAGTAAGTAAGATGATCCCTCACTAAAATTTCAAGAGACGTGTTCCCCCTAACTGTACACCGTTGCGAAGGTTCGTTGTTTCGAAGCACCACGTGATGATCGGGTGTGATAGATTCTAACGTTCGAATACAACGGGTGTTGACGAGCCTAGCATGTACAGACATGGCCTCGGAACACATGCAAAGCACTTAGGTTGACTTGACGAGCCTAGCATGTACAGACATGGCCTCGGAACACAAGAGATCGAAAGATCGAACATGAGTTGTATAGTAGATACGATCAACATGGAGATGTTCACCGATGATGACTAGTCCGTCTGACAAGTTTCAGACTAATGCCCACGTCAAGAGGTATGAGACCTCTGACAAGTTTCTTAAGCCTGCAGACTAAGGGAGAAAAGCTCAATCATTGAGCATGTGATCAGATTGTCTGAGTACCACAATCGCTTCAATCGAGTGGGATTTAATCTTCCAGATGAGGTAGTGATGGTCCTCCAAAGTCACTGCCACCAAGCTATTAGAGCTTCGTGATGAACTATAACATATCAGGGATAGACATGTTGATCCTTAAGCAACTCGCGATGTTTGACACCGCAAAAGTAGAAATCAAGAAGGAGCATCAATTGTTGATGGTTAGTAAAACCACTAGTTTCTAGAAGGGCAAGGGCAAAAGGGATACTTCATGAAACAGCAAATCATTTGCTGCTCTAGTGAAGAATCTCAAGGTTGAACCCAAACCCAAGACTAAGTGCTTCTGTAATGAGGGGAACGGTCACTGAAGCAGAACTACCCTAGATACTTGGTAGATGAGAAGGCAGGCAAGGTCGACAGAAATATATTGGATATACATTATATGAATGTGTACTTTACTAGTACTCCTAGCAGCACCAGCGTATTAGATACCGGTTCGGTTGCTAACTGTTAGTAACTCGAAATAAAAGCTGCGGAATAAACGGAGACTAGCTAAAGGTGAGATGACGATATGTGTTGGAAGTGTTTCCATGGTTGATGTGATCAAGCATCGCATGCTCCCTCTACCATCGAGATTGGTGTTAAACCTAAATAATTGTTATTTGGCGTTTGCGTTGAGCATAAACATGATTGGATTATGTTTATCGCAATACGGTTATTCATTTAAGGAGAATAATGGTTACTTTGTTTATTTGAATAATACCTTCAATGGTCTTGCACCTAAAATAAATCTGGATCGTAGTGATACACATGTTCGTGCCAAAAAGATATAAAATAGTAATGATAGTACCACATACTTGTGGCACTGCCATTTGAGTCATATTGGTATAGAACGCATGAAGAAGCTCCATGTAGATGGATCTTTGGACTCACTCGTTTTGAAAAGATTGAGACATGCGAACCATGTCTATTGGTATATATGCATGAAGAAACTCCATGCAGATGGATCGTTTGGACTCACTTGATTTTGAATCACTTGAGACATGCAAATCATACCACATGGGCAAGATGACTGAAAGGCCTCGTTTTCAGTAAGATGGAACAAGAAAGCAACTCGTTGGAAGTAATACATTTGATGTGTGCAGTCCAATGAGTGCTGAGGCACGCAGTGGATATCGATATGTTCTTACTTCACAGATGATTTGAGTAGATGCTGAGTGTATTTACTTGATGAAACACAAGTCTGAATTATTGAAAGGTTCAAGTAATTTCAAAGTGAAGTGGAAGATCGTCGTGACAAGAGGATAAAATGTCTATGATATGATCATAGAGATATCTGAGTTACGAGTTTGGCACACAATTAAGAAATTGTGGAAATTGTTTCACGACTAATACCGCTTGGAGCACCATAGTGTGATGGTGTGTCCGAACATCATAACTGCACCCTATTGGATATGGTGCATACCATGATGTCTCTTATCGAATTACACTATCGTTTATGGGTTAGGCATTAGAGATAACCGCATTCACTTTAAAAGGGGCACCACACAATTCCGTTGAGACGACACCGTTTAGAGAAACCTAAGTTGTCGTTTCTTAAAAGTTTGGGGCTGCGATGCTTATGTGAAAAAGTTTCAGGCTGATAAGCTCGAACCCAAAGCTGATAAATGCATCTTCATAGAATACCCAAAACAATTGGGTATACCTCCTATTTCAGATCTGGAAGCAAAAGTAATTGCTTCTAGAAACGAGTCCTTTCTCGAGGAAAAGTTTCTCTCGAAAGAATTGAGTGGGAGGATGGTAGAGACTTGATGAGGTTATTGAACCGTCACTTCAACTAGTGTGTAGCAGGGCACAAGAAGTTGTTCCTGTGGCACCTACACCAATTGAAGTGGAAGCTTATGATAGTGATCATGAAACTTCGGATCAAGTCACTACCAAACCTCGTAGGACGACGAGGATGCGTACTACTTCAGAGTAGTACGTGATCCTGTCTTGGAAGTCATGTTGCTAGACAACAATGAACCTACGAGCTATGGAGAAGTGATGGTGGGCCCGGATTCCGACGAATGGCTCGAGGCCATGAAATCCGAGAGAGGATCCATGTATAAAAGCAAAGTATAGACTTTGGAAGAAATACTTGATAGTCGTAAGGCTGTTGGGTGCAGATGGATTTTAAAAGGAAGACAGACAATGATGGTAAGTGTCACCATTAAGAAAGCTCGGCTTGTCGTTAAGATGTTTTCCGACAAGTTCAAGGAGTTAACTACGATGATACTTTCTCACTCGTAGCGATGCTAAGAGTCTGTTGGAATTATATTAGCAGTTACTGCATTATTTATGAAATCTTGCAGATAGGATGTCAAAACATTGTTTCCTCGACGATTTTCTAGAGGAAAGGTTGTATGTGATACAACCAGAAGGTTTTGTCAATCCTGAAAGATGCTAACAAGTATGCAAAGCTCCAGCAATCCTTCTAAGGACTGGAGTAACCATCTTGGAGTTGTAATGTACGCTTTGATGAGATGATCAAAGATTTTGGGTTTATACAAAGTTTATGAGAAACTTGTATCTCCAAAGAAGTGAGTGGGAGCACTATAGAATTTTTGATGAGTATATGTTGTTAACATATTGATGATCAGAAATGATGTAGAATTTCTGGAAAGCATATAGGGTTATTTGAAAAGTGTTTTAATGGAAAGCCTGGATTAAGCTACTTGAACATTGAGCATCAAGATCTATAAGGATAGATCAAAAACGCTTAATAGTACTTTCAAATGAATACATACCGTGACAAGTTTTTTGAACGAGTTCAAAATAGATCAGCAAAGAAGGAGTTCTTGGCTGTGTTACAAGGTGTGAGTATTGAGTAAGACTCAAGACCTGACCACAGCAGAAGAGAGAGAAAGGACAAAGGTCGTCCCCTATGCTTTAGACGTAGGCTCTACAATATGCTATGCTGTGTACCACACCTGAAGTGTGTCTTACCATGAGTTAGTCAAGGGGTACAATAGTGATCTGGGAATGGATCACATGACAGCGGTCGAACTTATCCTTAGTATCTAGTGGACTAAGGAATTTTCTCGATTATGGAGGTGAAAAGGAGTTCGTCGTAAAGGGTTACGTCAATGCGAACTTTGACACTAATCCGGATGACTTTGAGTAGTAAACCGGATTCGTATAGTAGAGCAGTTATTTGAAATGGCTCCAAGTAGCGCGTGGTAGCATTGACAAGATGACATAGATAATCGTAAAGCACACACGGATCTGAAAGGTTCAGACCCGTTGACTAATAACCTCTCTCACAAGCGAGATATGAACAAACCCCATGGGTGTTGGATTCATTACAATCACACGGTGATGTGAACTAGATTATTGACTCCGGTAAACTCTTGCGTATTAATCACATGGCGATGTGAACTAGATTATTGACTCTAGTGCAAGTGGGAGACTGTTGGAAATATGCCCTAGAGGCAATAATAAATTGGTTATTATTATATTTCCTTGTTCATGATAATCGTTTATTATCCATGCTAGAATTGTATTGATAGGAAACTCAGATACATGTGTGGATACATAGACAACACCATGTCCCTAGTAAGCCTCTAGTTGAGTAGCTCGTTGATCAATAGATGGTTACGGTTTCCTGACCATGGACATTGGATGTCGTTGATAACGGGATCACATCATTAGGAGAATGATGTGATGGACAAGACCCAATCCTAAGCCTAGCACAAGATCGTGTAGTTCGTTTGCTAAGAGCTTTTCTAATGTCAAGTATCATTTCCTTAGACCATGAGATTGTGCAACTCCCGGATACCGTAGGAATGCTTTGGGTGTACCAAACGTCACAACGTAACTGGGTGGCTATAAAGGTTCACTACAGGTATCTCCGAAAGTGTCTGTTGGGTTGGCACGAATCGAGACTGGGATTTGTCACTCCGTGTAAAGGGAGAGGTATCTCTGGGCCCACTCGGTAGGACATCATCATAATGTGCACAATGTGACCAAGGAGTTGATCACGGGATGATGTGTTACGGAACGAGTAAAGGGACTTGCCGGTAACGAGATTGAACAAGGTATCGGGATACCGACGATCGAATCTCGGGCAAGTAACATCCCGATAGACAAAGGGAATTGTATACGGGATTGATTGAATCCTCGACATCGTGGTTCATCTGATGAGATCATCGAGGAGCATGTGGGAGCCAACATGGGTATCCAGATCCCGCTGTTGGTTATTGACCGGAGAGTCGTCTCGGTCATGTCTGCATGTCTCCCGAACCCGTAGGGTCTACACACTTAAGGTTCGGTGACGCTAGGGTTATAGAGATATTAGTATGCGGTAACCCGAAAGTTGTTCGGAGTCCCGGATGAGATCCCGGACGTCACAAGGAGTTCCGGAATGGTCCGGAGGTAAAGATTTATATATGGGAAGTCTTATTTTGGTCGCCGGAAAAGTTTCGCACTTTATCGGTATTGTACCGGGAGTGCCGAAAGGGGTCCGGGGGTCCACCAAGGGGGTCCACGAGCCCCGGCGGGCCACATGGGCTGTAGGGGTGTGCGCCTTGGCCTATATGGGCCAAGGGCACCAGCCCCAAGAGGCCCATGCGCCAAGAGATAAGGGAAAGGGAGGGTCCTAAAAGGGGAAGGCACCTCCGAGGTGCCTTGGGGAGGATGGACTCCTCCCTGGCCGCACCCTTCCTTGGAGGAAGGGCTAAGGCTGCCCCCCCTCTCCCTTGGCCCTATATATAGTGGGGGGAGGGAGGGCAGCAATATCTAAGCCCTGGCGCCTCCCTCTCCCTCTCGTGACACCTCTTCCTCCCCGCTTGCGCTTGGCGAAGCCCTGCCGGGATCCCGCTACTTCCACCACCACGCCGTCGTGCTGCTGGATCTCCATCAACCTCTCCTCCCCCCTTGCTGGATCAAGAAGGAGGAGACGTTGCTGCTCCGTACGTGTGTTGAACGCGGAGGTGCCGTCCGTTCGGCGCTAGGATCATCGGTGATTTGGATCACGACGAGTACGACTCCATCAACCCCGTTCTCTTGAACGCTTCCGCTCGCAATCTACAAGGGTATGTAGATGCACTCCTCTCTCTTGTTGCTAGATGACTCCATAGATTGATCTTGGTGATGCGTAGAAAATTTTGAATTATTGCTACGTTCCCCAACATGATGCATTACAGAACGAGTAAAGAGACTTGCCGGTAACGAGATTGAACTAGGTATTGAGATACCGATGATCGAATCTCGGGCAAGTAACATACCGATGACAAAGGGAACAACGTATGTTGTTATGCAGTTTGACCGATAAAGATCTTCGTAGAATATGTAGGAACCAATATGAGCATCCAGGTTCCGCTATTGGTTATTGACTGAAGAGGTGTCTCGGTCATGTCTACATATTCTTGGACCCGTAGGGTCCGCACGCTTAACGTTCGATGACGATTGGTATTATGAGTGTATATGATTTGATGTACCAAAGGTTGTTCGGAGTCCCGGATGAGATCACGGACATGACGAGGAGTCTCGAAATGGTCGAGACATACAGATTGATACATTGGAAGGCTATGTTTGGACACCGGAAAGGTTCCGAGTGGTTCGGACATTTTTTCGGAGTACCGGGAGGTTACCGGAACTCCCCGGGGAGTTAATGGGCCTTAATGGGCCATGGTGGAAGAGAGGAGGAGGCGGCCAAGGTGGGGGCGCCCCACCCCCCAAGCCCAATCCAAATTGGGAGGGGGGCCGGCCCCCCTTTCCTTCTCTCCCTCTCCCTCTTCCTTCTTCTCCTACTCCAACTAGGGAAGGGGGGAAACCTACTCCTACTAGGAGTAGGACTCCCCCCCTTGGGCGTGCCATAGAGAGGGCCGGCCCTCCCCTCCTCCACTCCTTTATATACGGGGGAGGGAGGCACCCCATAGACACACAAGTTGATTGTTTAGCTGTGTGCGGTGCCCCCCTCCACAGATTTCCACCTCGGTCATATCGTTGTAGTGCTTAGGCGAAGCCCTGCGTCAGTAACTTCATCAACACCATCATCACGCCGTCGTGCCGACGAAACTCTCCCTTGACCTCACCTGGATCTAGAGTTTGTGGGACGTCACCGAGCTGAACATGTGCAGATCACGGAGGTGCCGTACCTTCGGTGCTAGGATCGGTTGGATCGTGAAAACGTATGACTACATCAACCGCGTTGTCATAACGCTTCCGCTTTCGGTCTACGAGGGTACGTAGACAACACTCTCCCCTCTCGTTGCTATGCATCACCTAGATATATCTTGCGTGATCGTAGGAAATTTTTTGAATTACTGCGTTCCCCAATAGTGGCATCAGAGCTAGGTCTATGCATAGATGTTGTATGCATGAGTAGAACACAAAGAGTTGTGGGCGATAATAGTCATACTACTTACCAGCATGTCATACTTTGATTTGGCGGTATTGTTGGATGAAGCGGCCCAGACCGACATTACATGACCGCGTTCATGAGACTGGTTCTACCGACGTGCTTCGCACACAGGTGGCTAGTGGGTGTCTGTTTCTCCAGCTTTAGTTGAATCAAGTGTGACTACGCCCGGTCCTTGTTGAAGGTTAAAATAGCACACTTGACGAAAAATCGTTGTGGTTTTTGATGTGTAGGTAAGAACGGTTCTTGCTAAGCCCGTAGCAGCCACGTAAAACTTGCAACAACAAAGTAGAGGACGCCTAACTTGTTTTTGCAGGGGATGTTGTGATGTGATATGGTCAAGACGTGATGATATATAAATTGTTGTATGAGATGATCATGTTTTGTAAAAGTTATCGGCAACTGACAGGAGCCATATGGTTGTCGCTTTATTGTATGAAATGCAATCGCCATGTAATTGCTTTACTTTATCAGTAAGCGGTAGTGATAGTCGTAGAAGCAATAGTTGGCGAGACGGCAGCGATGCTACGATGGAGATCAAGGTGTCAAGCCGGTGACGATGGTGATCATGACGGTGCTCTGGAGATGGAGATCAAAGGCACAAGATGATGATGGCCATATCATATCACTTATATTGATTGCATGTGATGTTTATCCTTTATGCATCTTATTTTGTTTAGTACGGCGGTAGTATTATAAGATGATCCCTCACTAAATTTCAAGGTACAAGTGTTCTCCCTGAGTATGCACCGTTGCGACAGTTCGTCGTGCCGAGACACCACGTGATGATCGGGTGTGATAAGCTCTACGTTCACATACAACAGGTGCAAGCCAGTTTTGCACACGCAGAATACTCGGGTTAAACTTGACGAGCCTAGCATATGCAGATATGGCCTCGTAACACTAAGACCGAAAGGTCGAGCGTGAATCATATAGTAGATATGATCAACATAGTGATGTTCACCATTGAAAGCTACTCCATCTCACGTGATGATCGGACATGGTTTAGTTGATTTGGATCACGTGATCATTTAGATGACTAGAGGGATGTCTATCTAAGTGGGAGTTCTTAAGTAATATGATTAATTGAACTTTAATTTATCATGAACTTAGTCATGGTAGTATTAGCATATCTATGTTGTAGATCAATAGCTCGCGATGTAGCTCCCCGTTTACTTTTTATATGTTCCTAGAGAAATATAAGTTGAAAGATGATAGTAGCAATGATGCGGACTTGGTCCGTGATCTGAGGATTTTCCTCATTGCTGCACAGAAGAATTATGTCCTTATTGCACCCTAGGTGACAGACCTATTGCAGGAGCAGATGCAGACGTTATGAACGTTTGGCAAAGCTCGGTATGATGACTACTTGATAGTTTAGGGCACCATGATTTACGGCTTAAAATCGGGACTTCAAAAATGTTTTGAACGCCATGGAGCATATGAGATGTTCCAAGAGTTGAAATTGGTATTTCAAACTCATGCCCATGTTAAGAGGTATAAGACCTCTGACAAAGTACTTTGCCTACAAGATGGAGGAGAATAGCTCAACAAGTGAGCATGTGCTCAGATTGTCTGGGTACTATAACTGCTTGAATCAAGTGGGAGTTAATCTTTTAGATAAGATAGTAATTGACAAATTCTCTAGTCACTATCTCCAAGATACTAGAACTTCCTGATGAACTATAATATGCAAGGGATGACGAAAGTAATTCCTGGGCTCTTCGCGATGCTAAAATCGGCAAAGGTAGAAATCAAGAAAAGCATCAAGTGTTGATGGTTAACAAGACCACTAGTTTCAAGAAAAAGGACAAAGGGAAGAAGGGGAACTTCAAGAAGAACGGCAAGCAAGTTGCTGCTCAAGTGAAGAAGCCCAAGTCTGGACCTAAGCCTGAAACTGAGTGCTTCTACTGCGAAGGAAATGGTCGCTGGAAGTGGAACTACCCTAGATAATTGGTGGATAAGAACGATGGCAAAGTGAACAAAGCAATATTTGATATACATTGATGTGTACTTTACTAGTGTTTATAGCAACTCCTTGGTATTTGATACTGGTTCAGTTGCTAAGAGTAGTAACTCGAAACGGGAGTTGCAGAATGGACAGAGACTAGTTAAGGGTGAAGTGACGATGTGTGTTGGGAGTGGTTCCAAGATTGATATGATCATCATTGCTCACTCCCTATACTTTCGGGATTAGGGTTGAACCTAAATAAATGTTATTTGGTGTTTGCGTTGAGCATGAATATGATTTGATCATGTTTATTGCAATACGTTTATTCATTTAAAGTCAGAGAATAATTGTTGTTCTGTTTACATGAATAAAACCTTCGATGGTCATACACCCAATGAAAATGGTTTGTTGGATCTCTATCTTAGTGATACACATATTCATAATATTGAAGCCAAAAGATGCAAAGTTAATAATGATAGTGCAACTTATTTGGGGCACTGCCGTTTAGGCGGAACTATGCAGTACATGAGGCGGCGGTTACGAGTCCTCTCTCGCGCTAGCGTGAACCTCAAGTAACTAGCTTCTCCTTCTTGTCTGCTTTTGAAGCCTTTATGGCTGGCGCCCGAGACCCCATTCACTTGCGCCTGACACTCAGGCCACTCGTTGTACACCCCCGGAACTTTCCCTTTGTACACGACATAGCACTGCCATCTCGCCATCAAGAAACTAGGTACCTGTTAGAGATGCATCTTCATAAAGAGGTTGTACAATCATATGCAACAAAATATATTAGAGCAACACGAAAAAGAAAGGGTTAGCAACTAGATGCAACAAACAGTACGCAAACTAATTAACTAGAGGTACGCAGTTCATCGTACCCAAACTAACAAAGTAGCGTTATGCAAGTTCGGCAGGGACTGTGGACATCACAAAGTTTCATCGCTACAGAAAGTATGCAAGTTCAACCGACACATACAATCATCATCGGCATCGTAAATCACTAGAAGTTCCATCCTTCCATATCATCGAGGATGGACCCTAGCTTCTTGAACGGCGTGAGGTCTTGACGTTGCATGCCTATGCGAGTTCGGATGTCAGCTCGCGATATAGGGCCGTGGTGAAACATCCCCTTCTCATCGACGACTTCTTTCATGATGATCGTCGCAATGTCCCTTTGGATGCGAAAGAAGTCATCTCTAAGTTTATAATCCGCTTCTCCATGAGATTCTAGCCACTTGTGGATATGATCATCATTTCTGCTTGTCATGCGAAGCTTTTGGTGATCTGTGTTGAACTCAATCATGAGATGGAGGATGTAGAATCCATCCTTCTTGCTTGGTTTTGGGACATGGATGCAACAGAAGTTAGTTTTATGCGCGAAACCCATCTTCTTGTTCCTTTGTTTCCTGATCTACATGTGGCCACCTCTAATGCTGAAGCCTTGGAGAGCATCATCTAGAATATTCATTATGTGGGTGTAGTCCTTCTTCTCGTAGTCTCTGGAAGGGTCGAAATACACGGCGTGGGAGACTCGCGGGTAAAGAACGATAAGGACGGTGCGCCCGTTGCTGCGAGGAAAAGACACCTCAAATTATTCTCCATATGAGCGAGAAGGAATGATTGAAATGTACGAAAGGGTTGTCCGGAACTGACTTACTTTGGATGATAAGGTAGGAGGAAAATTTCCTGGTCCTTATTCTGTACCATGAAGTTTTGGAGGTAGTCCCTAGCAGTTTCACGCTCAAAGTCGCCGCGACTCAAGAAAGACTCGTGCATGTAGTACGGATCTGCCACACAGATTTGTGAGACTTCTTCTCTCTTAATGACGGAGCTCATATGTAGCGCAAAAAGGCGGACGATTGTAAAATCGAGCCGCCTTGTCAGAAACATCTCAAAGATATGGTCAAACCGTAGGAAGAACACCTCCGCGGGCCGTGTGTCGACGTAGCACTTCCCCTCAGGCACACGAGCTGCGTATGTCGGATATCCTGGATCCTTCGAGGCTAGTTGGCTTTTCTCAGTCGACAGCACATGGTCGTGCAGTCTCCTGAGATCCCATGATAGTACCTCCAGCGGTTTCGGCGGTAGCATTGGCTCGCCCGTGAGATGGAACATGGCCGTGATAACCCACTAGTATAGGGGATCGCAACAGTTTTCGAGGGTAGAGTATTCAACCCAAATTTATTGATTCGACACAAGGGGAGCCAAAGAATATTCTCAAGTATTAGCAGTTGAGTTGTCAATTCAACCACACCTGGATAACTTAGTATCTGTAGCAAAATATTTAGTAGCAAAGTAGTATGGAAGTAACGGTAACGGTAGCAAAAGTAATATTTTTGGGTTCTGTAGTGATTGTAACAATAGCAACGGAAAAGTAAATAAGCGAAGAACAATATGTGAAAAGCTCGTAGGCATTGGATCGGTGATGGAGAATTATGCCGGATGCGGTTCATCATGTAACAGTCATAACATAGGGTGACACAGAACTAGCTCCAATTCATTAATGTAATGTAGGCATGTATTTAGAATATAGTCATACGTGCTTATGGAAAAGAACTTGCATGACATCTTTTGTCCTACCCTCCCGTGGCAGTGGGGTCCTAGCGGAAACTAAGGGATATTAAGGCCTCCTTTTAATAGAGTACCGGACCAAAGCATTAACACATAGTGAATACATGAACTCCTCAAACTACGGTCATCACCGGGAGTGGTCCCGATTATTGTCACTTCGGGGTTGCCGGATCATAATACATAGTAGGTGACTATAGACTTGCAAGATAGGATCAAGAACTCACATATATTCATGAAAACATAGTAGGTTCAGATCTAAAATCATGGCACTCGGGCCCTAGTGACAAGCATTAAGCATAGCAAAGTCATAGCAACATCACTCTCAGAACATAGTGGATACTAGGGATCAAACCCTAACAAAACTAACTCGATTACATGATAAATCTCATCCAACCCATCACCGTCCAGCAAGCCTACGATGGAATTACTCACGCACGGCGGTGAGCATCATGAAATTGATGATGGAGGATGGTTGATGATGACGATGGAGACGGATTCCCCTCTCCGGAGCCCCGATCGGACTCCAGATCAGCCCCCCCGAGAGAGTTTAGGGCTTGGCGGCGGCTCCGTATCGTAAAACTCGATGAATCCTTCTCTCTGATTTTTTTCTCCCCGAATGTGAATATATAGAGTTGGAGTTGAGGTCGATGGAGCTCCAGGGGGCCACGAGGTAGGGGGCGCGCCCTGGGGGGGCAGGCGCGCCTCCCACCCTCGTGGACAGGTGTGGGCCCCCTGGCCTTGATTCTTTCGCTAGTATTTTTATTATTTCCAAAAATAATCTCTGTGAAGTTTCAGGTCATTCCGAGAACTTTTATTTCTGCACAAAAATAACACCATGGCAATTTTGCTGAAAACATCGTCAGTCCGGGTTAGTTCCATTCAAATCATGCAAGTTAGAGTCCAAAACAAGGGCAAAAGTGTTTGGAAAAGTAGATACGACGGAGACGTATCAACTCCCCCAAGCTTAAACCTTTGCTTGTCCTCAAGCAATTCAGTTGATAAACTGAAAGTGATAAAGAAAAACTTTGACAAACTCTGTTTGCTCTTGTTGTTGTAAATATGTAAAGTCAGCATTCAAGTTTTCAGCAAAGATTATGACTAACCATATTCACAATAACACTTAGGTCTCATGTTTACTCATGTCAATGGCATAATCAACTAGCGAGCAATAATAATAAATCTCGGATGACAGCACTTTCTCAAAACAATCATAATATGATATAACAAGATGGTATCTCGCTAGCCCTTTCTGAGACCTCAAAACATAAATGCAGAGCACCTTTAAAGATCAAGGACTGACTAAACATTGTAATTCATGGTAAAAGAGATCCAGTCATAGTCATACCCAATATAAATTAATAGTAATGGATGCAAATGACAGCGGTGCTCTCCAGCTGGTGCTTTTTAATAAGAGGGTGATGACTCAACATAAAAGTAAGTAGATAGGCCCTTCACAGAGGGAAGCAGGGATTTGTAGAGGTGCCAGAGCTCGATTTTAAAGCAGGGATAAATAATATTTTGAGCAGCATACTTTCATTATCAACATAACAACTGAGAGATGGCTATATCTTCCATGCTACACACATTATAGGCGGTTCCCAAACAGAATGGTAAAGTTTATACTCCCCCTCCACCAACAAACATCAGTCCATGGCTAGTCTGAAACAACGGGTGCCTCCAACTAACAACAATCCTGGGGGAGTTTTGTTTGCAATTATTTTGATTTGATTTGCTTAAAGCATGGGACTAGGCATCCCGAGGACCAGCCATTTTCTGGTGAGTGAGGAGCGGAGTCCACTCCTCTTGAGAATAACCCGCCTAGCATGGAAGATACAGACAACCCTAGTTGATACATGAGCTATTCAAGCATACAAAACAGAATTTCATTTGAAGGTTTAGAGTTTGGCACATACAAATTTACTTGGAACGGCAGGTAGATACCGCATATAGGAAGGTATAGTGGACTCATATGGAATAACTTTGTGGTTTAAGGGATTGGATGCACAAGCAGCATTCCCGCTTAGTACAAGTGAAGGCTAGAAAAAGACTGGGAAGCGACCAACTAGAGAGCGACAACAGTCATGAACATGCATTAAAATTAATAAACATTGAGTGCAAGCATGAGTAGGATATAATCCACCATGAACATAAATATCGTGGAGGCTATGTTGATTTGTTTCAACTACATGAGTGAACATGTGCCAAGTCAAGCCACTCGAATCATTCAAAGGAGGATACCACCCTATTATACCACATCACAACCATTTTAATAGCATGTTGGCCCGCAAGGTAAACCATTATAAAATCCTAGGTAATTAAGCATGGCAGAAGCAACTATAATCTCTAATTGTCATTGCAAACATGTTTATTCATAATAGGCTGAATCAGGAACGATGAAGTAATCATATTTACAAAAACAAGAGAGGTCGAGTTCATACTAGCTTCTCTCATCTCAATCAGTCCATCATATATCGTCATAATTGCCTTTCACTTGCACGACCGAACAATGTGAATAATAATAATAGTGCACGTGCATTGGACTAAGCTAGAATATGCAGGCATTCAATACAAAGGAGAAGACAAGGCAATATGGGCTCGTGGTTAAATCAACAATAATGCATATAAGAGCCACTTCAACATTTTCATTATGGTCTTCTCCTCTCGACCCCCAAAGAAAAGAAAAGAAATAAAACTATTTACACGAGAAAGCTCCCAACAAACAAAAGAAGAACAGGAAATCTTTTTGGGTTTCTTTTAATTAGTACTACTACAGACAAGGAAAGTAACTAACTAAAAGCTACTACTAATTTTTTTTGGTTTTCTTAAGGTTTTTCAAACATACAAGAAGAAAACATAAAAAAGGAAAATAAACTAGCATGGATAATACATTGAAAGAGTATGAGCACCGACAACTAGAAATGAGTGTGTGAACATGAATGTAATGTCGGTGAGAAATACGTACTCCCCCAAGCTTAGGCTTTTGGCCTAAGTTGGTCTATTGCCACGGCTGGCCTGGCGGATATCCGAAGTTGTAACTGGGGTCGCACTGAGATGCAGCGGCTATTGCATCGTGGGCTGCAGCTTGGAGGCAAGCTGCCCTTGTCCTCCTCTCGTACACATTTGCCTCCTCCCTGGTTATGACATATCTCCCCTTTGCCTGAAAGTCAAAGAAAGTAGGAGCCGGGAGAGCGACGTGATAGGTGTGTCGTCTGTCAAAGATTAGTCAGTACTGGAGGAACTGATCGTTCCTCTCAACAAACTGATGACGAACCATAGCCTCATAATCTAAATAAATAGGAGGCAACTCAATATCATACTCACGTATGGGTATACCAAGAAAATTAGCTAAACGGGTTGCATAAATTCCACCAAAGAAATCTCCATTAATTCTATTATTATGCAACCTACGTGCAACAATGGCTCCCAAATTATAATGTTTATCTCCTAATACAGCACTCCTGAGAACACTGAGGTCAGGGACACACATGTGACATGCTTCATCCTTACCATTGATGCACCTACCTATGAAGAGAGCAAAATAATGTATAGCAGGAAAATGAATGCTCCCTATGGTAGCTTGTGTTATATCTCTAGACTCCCACACAGTTATACTAGCAAGAAAATCTCTAAACTCAGACTTGCGAGGCTCACTAGTGCTACCCCATTGTGGAAGTTTGCAAGCAGTATTAAAATCCTCTAAGTCCATAGTATAAGAATTTTCATAAAGATCAAACAGGACAGTTTGAGAATTGCGTGAAGATGAAAATTCAAACCTTCTTACAAAGGAACCAGTGAGATAGTGGTACTGACGACACTTATCTGCCTCGAAGCTCACAAGATCAGCGTTACGCACATATGCGTTAAATTCTTCCTTAGTTCCTGCTCGATCCATGAAGTCCTCTGAAGGCCATTCACAAGCCCGCACTTGAGCTTCCCTTGCTGGTTCATCATCCGCATCGCGTATTGCGGGCCTGGGTCCTTGCTTCCTTGAAGGACCACCTTGGTACATTTTCCTAAACATATTTCTTCCTCTGAAAAATTTCTGAAAATTTTAGTAACTTCAAATAAAAGTGAACCAAACTCAACAAAAGTGATAGCAACTACTCCCATAAGTGCCTAGAGACTATATCATGCACTAGATACTTGGAACCATATAAATTTGACATGCAAGCTCAAGAACATGATCACCTAGGCAGCACAAATTTGCAATGAATAAAGCACAAGAACAAAAACTAATTGGACCATTGGAGGAGTCACATACCAAGGAACAATCCCCCAAAGCAGTTTTGTGAGAGGTGCTTTGAGCAAGGAGATCGAAAATCGCAGCAAAATGAACTAGAACTCGTGCTTGAGCTGGTTGGTGATTTTTTTGGGAGGAGGAAGGAGTGTGTGGTGGCTGGACTAAGTGGAGGGGAGCCACCATGGGCCCACGAGGCAGGGGGCGCGCCTTGTAGGGGTGGGCGCGCCCTGGACCCTCGTGGCCAGGTGCTTGCTCCCTCTGTTGTGTTCTCAGTGCCAGATATTCTCAAATATTCCAGAAAAAATCATATTTCAATTTCGGGGCATTTGGAGAACTTTTATTTTCGGGGTATTTTTTTATTGCGCGGATAATTCAGAAAACTGACAGAATATACTATTTTTGCTTTATTTAATCTAAATAACAGAAAGCAAAAGGAGGGCACAGAAGGTTGTGCTTTCTAACTTCATCCATCTCATGCTCATCGAAAGGAATCCACTAACAAGGTTGATCAAGTCTTGTTAACAAACTCATTCCGAATAACATGGAACTGGAGAAATTTTGAATAACACTATGTTACCTCAACAGGGATATGGACGTCCCCAATAATAAGAATATCATATTTCTTCTTGACAGTAGGAGGAGGAAATTCAAAACCTCCAAAAATAATCGATGGAATTTTTCCAATAGAATTGATACTGTGGACTTGAGGTTGTTTCCTCGGAAAGTGTACCGTATGCTCATTACCATTAACATGAAAAGTGACATTGCCTTTGTTGCAATCAATAACAGCCCCTGCAGTATTCAAAAAGGGTCTTCCAAGAATAATAGACATACTATCGTCCTCGGGAATATCAAGAATAACAAAGTCCGTTAAAATAGTAACATTTGCAACCACAACAGGCACATCCTCACAAATGCCGACAGGTATAGCAGTTGATTTATCGGCCATTTGCAAAGATATTTCAGTAGGTGTCAACTTATTCAAATCAAGTCTACGATATAAAGAGAGAGGCATAACACTAACACCAGCTCCAAGATCACATAAAGCAGTTCTAACATAATTTCTTTTAATGGAGCATGGCATAGTGGGTACTCCTGGATCTCCTAACTTCTTTGCTATTCCACCCTTAAAAGTATAATTAGCAAGCATGGTGGAAATTTCAGCTTCCGGTATCTTTCTTTTATTAGTAACAATTTCTTTCATATACTTAGCATAAGGATTCATTTTAAGCATATCAGTTAAACGCATACGCAAAAAGATAGGTCTAATCATTTCAGCAAAGCGCTCAAAATCCTCATCATCCTTTTTCTTGGATGGTTTAGGAGGAAAAGGCATGGGTTTCTGAACCCATGGCTCTCTTTCCTTACCGTGCTTCCTAGCAACAAAGTCTCTCTTATCATAACATTGATTCTTTGATTGTGGGTTATCAAGATCAACAGCAGGTTCAATTTCTACATCATTATCATTACTAGGTTGAGCATCAACATGAACATCATCATTAACATTATCACTAGGTTCATGTTCATTACCAGATTGTGTTTCAGCATCAGAAATAGAAATATCATTGGGATTCTCAGGTGTGTCAGCAACAGGTTCACTAGAAGCATGCAAAGTCCTATCATTTTTCTTTTTCTTCTTTTTAGAAGGACTAGGTGTATCAACATTATTTCTTTGAGAATCTTGCTCAGTTCTCTTAGGGTGGCCCTCAGGATACAAGGTTCCTGAGTCACTTTACCCCCTCTAGTTGCAACTCTAACAGCTAAGTCATTATTCTTACTATTCAATTCATTGAGCAAATCATTCTAAGCCTTAAGTACTTGTTATACTTGAGTGGTAACCATAGAAGCATGTTTACTAATGAGTTTAAGTTCAGCTTTAACTCTAGACATATAATCACCCAAGTGTTCAATCATATAAGCATTGCGTTTTAATTCTCTACCAAAATAAGCATTGAAGTTTTCTTGCTTAACCATAAAATTATCAAACTCATCCAAACATTGGCTAGCAAACTTAGTAGGAGGGATTTCAGCTTTATCATATCTATAGAGAGAATTTACCTTTACTACCTGTGTCGGGTTATCAAGACCATGTGTTTCTTCAACAGGCGGTAAATTAAGACCATGTATTTCTTCAACAGGAGGTAAATTCTTAACATCTTCAGCTTTTATACCTTTTCCTTTCATAGATTTCTTTGCCTCTTGCATATCTTCAGGACTGAGAAATAGAACACCCATTTTCTTTGGAGTTGGCTTAGGAGTTGGTTCAGGAAGTGTCCAATTATTTTCATTTGTCAACATATTATTCAATAGAATTTCAGCTTCATCAGCTGTTCTTTCCCTGAAAACACAACCAGCACAACTATCCAGGTGGTCTCTGGAAGCATCGGTTAGTCCATTATAAAAGATATCAAGTATTTCGTTTTTCTTAAGAGGATGATTAGGCAAAGCATTAAGTAATTGGAGAAGCCTCCCCCAAGCTTGTGGGAGACTCTCTTCTTCAATTTGCACAAAATTATATATTTCCCTTAAAGCAGCTTGTTTCTTATGAGCAGGGAAATATTTAGCAGAGAAGTAATAAATCATATCCTGGGGACTACGCACGCAACCAGGATCAAGAGAATTAAACCATATCTTAGCATCACCCTTTAATGAGAACGGAAATATTTGAAGGATGTAATAGTAGCGAGTTTTCTCATCATTAGTGAACAGGGTGACTATATCATTTAATTTAGTAAGATGTGCCACAACAGTTTCAGATTCATAGCCATAGAAAGGATCAGATTCAACCAAAGTAATTTTATCAGGGTCGACAGAGAATTCATAATCCTTATCAGTAATAAAGATAGGTTAAGTAGCATAAGCAGGATCATATTTCATTCTAGCATTCAGAGATTTTTGTATCGGCTTAGCTAATAATTTCTTAAGATCACTTCTATCATTGCAAGCAAGAAAGTATCTAGCAGTTTCTTCATCCATAACATAACCCTCAGGCACAACAGGCAATTCATATCTAGGGGGAGAATCTTCATCATCACTATCAGTTTCAATAATTTCATTCTCTCTAGCCCTAGCAAGTTGTTCATCAAGAAATGGCATAGTAGTATCAAGCATAGAAGTAGTTTCATCATAAGTATCATGCATAGCAGAAGTGGCATCATCAATAACATGCGACATATCAGAATTAATAGCAGAAGCAGGTTTAGGTGTCGCAAGCTTACTCAAAACAGAAGGTGAATCAAGTGCAGAGCTAGATGGCAGTTCCTTACCTCCCCTGGTAGTTGAGGGATAAATTTTTGTTTTCGCGTCTTTCAAGTTCTTCATAGTGACCAGCAGATATAAATCCCAAGTGACTCAAAGAATAGAGCTATGCTCCCCCGCAACGGCGCCAGAAAATATCTTGATAACCCACAAGTATAGGGGATCGCAACAGTTTTCGAGGGTAGAGTATTCAACCCAAATTTATTGATTCGACACAAGGGGAGCCAAAGAATATTCTCAAGTATTAGCAGTTGAGTTGTCAATTCAACCACACCTGGATAACTTAATATCTGCAGCAAAATATTTAGTAGCAAAGTAGTATGGAAGTAACGGTAACGGTAGCGAAAGTAATATTTTTGGGTTTTGTAGTGATTGTAACAGTAGCAACGGAAAAGTAAATAAGCGAAGAACAATATGTGAAAAGCTCGTAGGCATTGGATCGGTGATGGAGAATTATGCCGGATGCGGTTCATCATGTAATAGTCATAACATAGGGTGACACAGAACTAGCTCCAATTCATCAATGTAATGTAGGCATGTATTTCAAATATAGTCATACGTGCTTATGGAAAAGAACTTGCATGACATCTTTTGTCCTACCCTCCCGTGGCAGCGGGGTCCTAGCGGAAACAAAGGGATATTAAGGCCTCCTTTTAATAGAGTACCGGACCAAAGCATTAACTCATAGTGAATACATGAACTCCTCAAACTACGGTCATCACCGGGAGTGGTACCGATTATTGTCACTTCGGGGTTGCCGGATCATAACACATAGTAGGTGACTATAGACTTGCAAGATAGGATCAAGAACTAACATATATTTATGAAAACATAATAGGTTCAGATCTAAAATCATGGCACTCGGGCCCTAGTGACAAGCATTAAGCATAGCAAAGTCATAGCAACATCAATCACAGAACATAGAGGATACTAGGGATCAAACCCTGACAAAACTAACTCGATTACATGATAAATCTCATCCAACCCATCACCGTCCAGCAAGCCTATGATGGAATTACTCACGCACGGCGGTGAGCATCATGAAATTGGTGATGGAGGATGGTTGATGATGACGATGGCGACGGATTCCCCTCTCCGGAGCCCCGATCTGACTCCAGATCAGCCCTCCCGAGAGAGTTTAGGGCTTGGCGGCAGCTCCGTACCGTAAAACGCGATGAATCCTTCTCTCTGATTTTTTTCTCCCCGAACGTGAATATATAGAGTTGGAGTTGAGGTCGGTGGAGCTCCAGGGGGCCCACGAGGTAGGGGGTGCTCCCTAGGGGGGCAGGCGCGCCTCCCACCCTCGTGGACAGGGTGTGGGCCCCCTGGCCTTGATTCTTTCGCCAGTATTTTTTATTATTTCCAAAAATAATCTCCGTGAAGTTTCAGGTCATTCCGAGAACTTCTATTTCTGCACCAAAATAACACCATGGCAATTCTGCTGAAAACAGCGTCAGTCCGGGTTAGTTCCATTCAAACCATGCAAGTTAGAGTCCAAAACAAGGGCAAAAGTGTTTGGAAAAGTAGATACGACGGAGACGTATCAGGCCGCACCTTTCACGGGTACACGCTCTTCAGAATCCATCGTCTGGATGCTTTGTGCTCTGGCTTGTTTGGAGGCAGTTATCTTCCCCGATCTCTTCCTCTCCTTTTTCTTGGGCACACCTTCCAGACCCTTCCTTAACCCCTGCCCCAATGTTCCTGGGCTAAGCACTGTACGACCCTCGGCTAGTTGAGCCTGTGTTGAGGCGGCATCTTCAGGCGTGTCCTATGAGGATTTCGAGACTTTTTGCAATCCCTGCTACGACCTTCCTGCCTGGGTAGATCATCCATATCCTCATTAGCATGCTGATAGCCCGATTCGTCATATGGTTGACTCATCATATCTATGTCACAGTCATATGCGTTTGTATTGAGGAAACCCATTGGGTCGACCTCCGTCTCATCATCCATTCTATGTTCTACAGGACCGATTACATCAGCCAGTACCATTGCACCCCCTTCATCACGTCGTCTGCCGCTCTCACCCGGCACTACAGGAGCTGGTAATTGCGTAGGCGGGGTGGTCGTCTCCGCACATGCTTGTTGATGTGTGGTTATTGGTGTGCTCTCGGCCGGCTCCAGACGAATAAGATTCTTCGGCCATAGCAGCACCCAACCCTTGCAGCTTCCAATCTGCGGCGGGGTCTCGTCGTCCTCTCCCACATGCTGTACTGGAGGAGGCAAATCCTCTTGCCCCGATTTCACACTGGACAAGTTAACCCTGAAGTGCCCAGCGGGGATCGGCTGGTTGTGGAACGTGGGTTGCAAGGGGTTCATTATCATCCCCTTTCCCACGTCCACCTTCTGGCCTTTGATCAAGTAGAGTATGGTGCACGGGGTTTCTTCGGCCTGCAAACACATGTCTGTCGCGTAAAACATCTGAAAGGGAACGAAAATGGAAATATATATATATATATATATATATATATATATATATATGTTGGTGCGACATGTAATTACCGTGAGGGCGTCGAGCTCAGCCAAAGACGAAGGCCCACCTAGCGCGCCAGAGACTGAGGACGGGCTGCTATGAGCGGGAGCGACTGCGAGAGGAGGCCCGGTTGCCTGAGCAAGTGATGGTGCGGTGGTGTTGTTGTTCACGGAGTTGCTCCCGACGAAACTGGGAAATGGGAAATCATGTACCGTCTTGTCTGGATTTTCCTTCGTCCAGTTGATGATAGCTGGAACCAAGTTAGTAACGAAATCATTTCTGCAGGCAGTTACAGCTGCATTGACTGCCTGCTGTAGCAACTCATTTTTCTCCTTGACTGTTTTTTCGCGTCCTCAACTGCTTTTTTCTCGACCACAAGCTTCACCTTCTCGTTGATGTCCGCCTGACTAAACTTCTTTTTTTGCTTCTTGGCCTCCAGGCCCTCGTTGTAAAACACCTTTCACGTGGCACCGTCTCCAGCGCCGTGCACACGACCATATTGCGGCCGCTGGCCCAAAGGGAGTCCCTTAAGTTCGTTCAAGGCCCGGTTGAGAGGGGTGTCCCACTTGGGCCTCATCGGAGAAGTAGGGCTTTCGGCTGCAAGCTGGTGTTGCTTCTCGTGCAGAACGAGCGTGAACCGTTTAGGAATGTGTAGTCGACTAGATCTGGAGGTAAATGTAAGGTGGTAAAAGAATAATTACCAGTAGTCTAATCAATTTCCTCGTGATCTGGTCCATGTAAAAAACCTTCTTTTCCTTGTCCCTCTTGTAGCGGGCCCTGATGAAGTCACGCTCCAAGGGGTTGGTGAACTTCGCGGAGGGGTCTGGGATACCCGCGGCTTCACGTTCCGCGTCCTCCTTATCCCATATGGGCCTTTTACCAAGGTAGCCATGGCTTCCGAGGCGATGCTTCCCCGTGTTCCTTTGCTGAAGGCTCTTGAATTTCGCAGCCTTAGCCTTGGCTGCCTTGGTAGCGCAAGTGTCCTTGAACTTTTCGAACTCCTCTTCCGTAAGTGTCGGATTTTCCACCAGAATCTTGGACAGGGGTTCCTCAGCCTCAATAACTCGTTTCACCCTCCCTTTCCAGGAGGCCAAATCATTGCTGAACATGCCCATGGCGTGATTGTTAATCTTTTTCATCTTCGGATCATCCTACGGTTGTTCTATGTTATCATCCCGGTCGGGGAACTTGAATCTCTTGTGCAACTTCGTCAGGAGCAACTGCATCAAATGTTCTTTACTCCTTAAGTCATCGTCGCTGATGCTCACGCATTCCCGTAGGATGCATCCTACTTGGTTCCCATAGCACTTGCGAGGTTCTTCCGACCCTAATGGCTCAAACTTGCCAGGTGCCATCTTTGTGACCACCAGTCGTCCAATCCCTAGTTTGTTAGTTTTTCGTATCCTCTGCTTCTTCCGCTTTTTCTTTTCGGTAGCGGCATCGGCGCCGGTACATTCCCGGCCAGTATCTTCCCCGCCGGTACCTTCCCCGCCGGTCTCGGCACAGCCATCGGTGCCGGCGCCGTCGGTGTCAATGTCGGCGTCAGTACCATCATCGAGGCCGACCTGCAAACCTTGACTTTGCAATTGCTTAGCAGTCAAATAGTTGAGGTACTCCTGTTCACCCTCATAATCCATCTCATCTGCATCTTGGTCAGAAGGCCCAGTTTCTTCGTTGTTCGACATGTTTCCTATGATTAAGTCTCCTCGTTTAATTATAAAACTATGGAAAAATGATAAATGACATAAAAAAGAAATCTATGTTTGCCGGAATGTCGTTTCCCAGCACTCGATATGCCTACTATCTAGCACAAATCATGCCAAAATTCACGGAAAATTTCGGCATGACCCTTTGCTAAAAAATGGACATATCGAGCGCCTGAAATTCACCGGAACGGAAATGAATCAACATTCCGGCGTAACATAGGCCGCTCGGATCATTTACCCTGCACATAATCATCATGTCCAAATGACATGTCGAAATTTCCAAATATGACATGTCCAAAACATCACATGTCCACATATCACATGTCCACTTCAAATTTTCATATAAAAGGAATAAAAATATAGAACTTGAACAAAAAACCTTGCTAAATTCATAACTAAATATATAACCTAATTAACCATCTGCCCTAACTAAAACCTAAGTAAATTAACCAAAAAACCTAGCTACCAGAGAGAGGAGGAGCGGTGGGGGGCTTACAGAGGGTGCAGGCCCGACGACAACCGAGGTTGGGAGGAGTCGGGGTCGGGGTCGAGCGCCGGGGCCGGAGCCGGGGTCGGGGTCGTGGCCGGGGCCGGGGTCGGTGCCTGGTCGGGGTCGGGGGCCAGAGCAGGCGTCGGGGTCGGTCGGGGTCGGGGTCGGGGCGAGCGTAGAGGCGCGGCGAGGGCAGGGCTCCGGCAGCGCGACGGGGGAAGAGAGAGTGTGGGGATTTGGGGGAAAAGAGGCGGGATGAAGAGAGGAGTGGGGATTTTGGGGTTTAAGTGGGCATAGTAGTAGCGCGTTTAGGCAAAATGCGTATAGCTACTCCAGGTAGCTATAGCGGTTTCGTATAGAAACCGCTACTGCTACCTTGACTAGTTGTAGCTCTTTTCTCACAAAAGCGCTGCTGCTATAACCACTACCTATATAACAGTTTTCCTGATTGTTTCCTTCTATTTTCTTGACTAGCTGTAGCTATATATTGCATATATTGCATCATTTGACGGTTAAATATGTATACAAAATAGGAACATATATATTACATCATTGGACCCATGCATAATAATGGCTAAGTGTGTATACAAAATAGGAATATATATATTACATCATTTGACCGATAACATACGGTTCCTCAGCATTGACGTTTTCGTTTTTGAGTCAGCTTCTTTCCCTTCTTGTTCGTTGAAGAATAATTGAGCCCCTCATTGTGACTTTGCCTTTTCCATGGAGTACGATTTTTCTTAGGTAATGTAGTATTGATTCTTCTTTTGACGTATACTTCATCATCATCATCATCTTCCCTCATTGGGTTGCCGTACTGATCGTAGTCTTCCTCGTTGGCGACTCCATCCATTCCAATGATGTTCCTTTTGCCTCTCCTCATGACAACACGGCTGGGATTGCGCGGGTCGGTTATGAAGAAGCATTGTGTCAGGTGCTTAGCATGTACCCATGGCTCGTTTTTTGCGATAGCGTTCACGGTAGCGCTATTGGCGTCGGGTATAGTCATGGTAGTGAAATTCCGGTTTTCTCTTTCAACATTCTTAGCCCATCTGACACGGAACATCGTCGTGTTGTGCAGTCCAGAGTAGTCAAGCTCCCAGATCTCCTCGACCCTTCCGTAAAATCTTTTAGTTGCACCGTTGTCGCTGCCGGTCATGCATTCCATCGTCACCCCTGAGTTCTGATCATCACTGTCCATATCTTTCGCCTCCGTGTAGAACGTGTATCCGTTGATATCGTATGCCTGATAGATTAGGAGGTTGAGCGAGGGGCCATGTGCCAAGGCGTATATGAGCAATCCGTCCTTAGAGCCCTCCTCCGGGGGATTAGCAATAATATGCTCTTTGAACCAATGCACGAAAGTGGAGTTGTGCTCTCTAGTAACTTCGGCATCAGTCCTGCATACCCCCCGGTTACGATACTTCTTTGCGATAATTTCTTTGTGCAGTGCCACAAAAGGATCTACCTCGTCTAGGTGTTGTAGCACTACCAAGTTTGCTATGTCAAAGTCGCTGCATCGATCTGAGTATGCCACGTGCAGTTCCATGCGACCATTGGAGTGACCTTCTCCTTCGAGCCTCCCATCGTGTTTGTTAACAGGAAAACCAACACTAACACCAGGCCGCTGGTCTGCGCCATATGGAAAATTCTCGCAGAAAGAGATGCACTCTTGTGTCAGATAGCCCTGGACAATGCTTCCATCCGAACGGAACATGTTACGAACGAATCCTTTGATGATCCCATTCATCCTCTCAAACAGCATCATGTTGTGCAGAAATGACGGCCCCAGGTCTATTATGTCGTCCACAATATGGACACACAGATGCACCATCACGTCAAAGAACGCGGGTGGGAAGTACATCTCAAGATCATTCAGTATCACGACGATCTCTTCCTGTAGCCTTCGGAGCTGCTTTAGACTGATCGACTTTCGAGAGATGACGTCGAAAAAGTTGCAGAGACCAATAAGCGTGTCACGGACGTGCTTGTCCATTATCCCTCTAAGGGCAACAGGTAGTATCTGCGTCATCATCACATGACAGTCATGGGACTTCATCCTGCTGAACCTTTTCTTGTCCGTGTATAGATATCTGCTTATCTTACCACAGTAACCGGAACTAACTTTGACTCCGGTAAGGCACTTAAAGAATTGACCGATCTCAGCCTGACTTAATGTGAAGCAAGAAGGGGGGCAATAATCCTCTTTCTTTATTTTCTTACCCTTCTTCTCCCGCGCATCTGTCTCCGTCTCTGTCTCGTCTGACTTTTTACGGGGCGGCATGTGCAGATCTTCCCTGATTTTCAAATCTTGCAAGTCTTTTCTTGCCTTCGGCCCATCCTTGGTCTTATCCGGCATGTTCATCAGTGTCGCGAGCAAGCTCTCAAGGACATTCTTACAGATATGCATTTGATCAAGGCAATGAGGTGTATCGAGTTTGTGCTAGTACTCCAAGTCCCAGAACACAGACCTCGTCTTCCATACCTTCAGCAGCGGCTCTGGCGCCTTTTTCATTGTCTATCCCGGCGCGGGGCACTCCTTCCAGTTTTTCAACAGCTCATCGATTTCGGCACCGCTCCGCTTACGTGGAGGTCCTCGATGCTCAGCGTGACCATTGAATGGATCTCCACGGTTTCTCCACGGGTCGTCCTGTTCGAGCCATCTTCGATGCCCCATGTACACGATTTTCCCAGACCCGCCATCTTTCCTTGACATTACCTGCTGAGACGTCGTATCATCCATGCACCGCGTGCATCCGCAATATCCATGGCACACCTGGCCTGCGACATATCCATAACTGAGATAGTCGTGCACCGTCGTGATCAGCGCGGCTCTCATGTAGAAATACTCGCCTTTGCTGGCGTCCCATGTCTTGGCCAGTGTTTTCCATAACGTGTCTAACTCCTCTTGAAGTAGCCCCAGATACAAATTAATATTATTTCCTAGTTGTTTCGGCCCTTGAATAAGCATGCTCATGTGAATGTACTTGACTTCATGCACAACCAGGGGGAGGTTGTACATCCATACAAACACGGGCCATGTGCTATGGTTGGTGTTCTGGCTGCCAAACGGATTCATGCCATCGGTACACGCGTCGAGCACGATGTTCCTTGCATCACATTTGAAATACCGATAGAAGCTGTTCAACGCTCTCCACTGGCTTCCATCCTTGACGTGTCTCAACTTCGGATCATCTCCATCGTCGGGCTTCTTCCTCTCCGCGTGCCAGCGCATTAGCTTTGCTTCCTTGGGACCTATGAAATACCGCTGGAGACGGGGAGTGATCGGTAAGTACCATACAACTTTCTGGGGACATTTCTTCCCAGCCTTCTTGTATCGAGAAGCATTGCACACCAGACAGCTTGTTTTTTTCGCGTGCTCCTTCCAATAAATTATGCAGTCGTTGATGCATGCAAGGTATCTAACGTGCGGCAGATCAAGAGGGCACACGATCTTCTTGGCCTCATCAACACTAGTAGGACATAGATTCCCCGCGGGAAGAACATCCTTTAGGTACTTGAGATGCTCATCGAGGCTAGTGTCGGTCCATTTGTTTTTAGCTTTTGTCTTCAGGAGTTGGAGCGTGAAACTCAAGCGGGTCACCTCAGGATTGCAACCATCATACAATGGAGTGTTCGAGTCTACCACCAGTTGCTCCAGCTTAGCCTCCTCTCTAGAAGCAGCTCTCTCGGTACTCGTCTCCTTGTGAAGCAGTGCTTGAACATGAGGGTCCCGCACCATTGAACTTAGTACCGACGAACTCTGCTGTGTGGAGTCCATGTTCTCTCCGCCGCCATGTCCGGCCCCTTCTACTCCGCCATGTCCGGCCCATTCTCCGCTACCATGTCCGGCCTCTTCCCCGCCGCCATTATCGATCATCTCTTCGTCTTGCCCCGTGTCGTCATTGCCTGCCCCGTCGGCGTCCTCAACATCGTCATCCTCATCTTCAATTATCCACCGAGTATAGCCATCCATGAAACCAGTCATGATCAAGTGCGCTTCAACACGACCATTGTCATAGGGGTCGAGCCAAACTATTCCTTTGCATTTTTGACACGGACATAAAACCTCTGTTCGGTTATTTTCTTTCATGTCCTGCACCACCGACCGCAACCAACTATCCACCATCGTTCCACTGACCATCATGAACATCTGCACGGTAATAATAAACAAATTGATTATAAAAATGCGTGCATGCATCAAAGTCATATAAAAATTCGGCATGACCTTCCCTAAAAATAGGACATATATAGATCTAGAGTTTGCCCGGAATTTGCCGAAACGGAAATAAATCGACATTTCGGCAAAACATAGGCAACCTCAAAAGCACACAATTTGGCATCAACTCATGCCACACACACAATTTCCATCATATTGCCCAATTATCATATCACACACACATACACATATTTCCATTTTGCAAAAGCATGAAATTTTAATCACCTCTATCTCGAGATCAAGCACACGGTGGAGATGATGATGTAGGGAGATCAAAAGTGCACAAAGCTCTTCTTGACACAGATAGATCTAGTTAGGGGGCAAATGGGTCACTTAACTAAATGCTACATCTACCTAGCTAGCTAATTTGGGAGGAGACAACTTCAACTAGTGGAGGGGGAAGAAAAAGAGAAAGGAGATGCATTAATGGAGGTGGTGTAGTTAGCTAGGCGTAATGAAGAGAGAGAAAGGTAGGTAGAAGAGGGAGAGTAATGGGGGGAGAAGTATTGAGGAAGAAGAAGAGTGAGAGAGGGGGGATGTGGGAGGTAGGGGAAATGGAGGAGAGGAGATGGGGGAGGGGAGGACGGGTGGGAAAAGGTGGTGGGGTGCTGTGTCTTAGCAGTAGCGCGGGAGGAAACACGCGCTACTGCTAAGAGCGTAGCAGCAGCGCGCTTTTCTCACACGCGCTATGATACGTCTCCATCGTATCTACTTTTCCAAACACTTTTGCCCTTGTTTTGGACTCTAACTTGCATGATTTGAATGGAACTAACCCGGACTGATGCTCTTTTCAGCAGAATTGCCATGGTGTTATTTATGTGCAGAAACAAAAATTCTCGGAATGACCTGAAACTCAACGGAACTTATTTTTGGAAAATATTAAAAATACTGGAAGAAGAATCCACGTCAGGGGGGCCTCCACCTGTCCACGAGGGTGGGGGGCGCACCTGCCCCCCTGGGCGCGCCCCCTGCCTCGTGGGCCCCATGACGCTCCACCGACCTCAACTCCAACTCCATATATTCGTCTTCGGGGAGAAAAAATCAGAGAGAAGGATTCATCACGTTTTACGATACGGAGCCACCGCCAAGCCCTAAAACCTCTCGGGAGGGCTGATCTGGAGTCCGTTCGGGGCTCCGGAGAGAATAATCCGTCGCCGTCGTCATCATCAACCATCCTCCATCACCAATTTCATGATGCTCACCGCCGTGCGTGAGTAATTCCATCGTAGGCTTGCTGGATGGTGATGGGTTGGATGAGATTTATCATGTAATCGAATTAGTTTTGTTAGGGTTTGATCCCTAGTATCCACTATGTTCTGAGATTGATGTTGCTATGACTTTGCTATGCTTAATGCTTGTCACTAGGGCCCGAGTGCCATGATTTCAGATCTGAACCTATTATGTTTTCATGAATATATGTGAGTTCTTGATCCTATCTTGCAAGTCTATAGTCACCTACTATGTGTTATGATCCGGCAACCCCGAAGTGACAATAATCGGGACCACTCCCGGTGATGACCATAGTTTGAGGAGTTCATGTATTCACTATGTGTTAATGCTTTGGTTCGGTACTCTATTAAAAGGAGGCCTTAATATCCCTTAGATTCCATTAGGACCCCGCTGCCATGGGAGGGTAGGACAAAAGATGTCATGCAAGTTCTTTTCCATAAGCACGTATGACTATATTCGGAATACATGCCTACATTACATTGATGAATTGGAGCTGGTTCTGTGTCACCCTATGTTATGACTGTTACATGATGAACCGCATCCGGCATAATTCTCCATCACCGATCCAATGCCTACGAGCTTTTCACATATTGTTCTTCGCTTATTTACTTTTCCGTTGCTACTGTTACAATCACTACAAAACCCAAAAATATTACTTTTGCTATCGTTACTGTTACTTCCATACTACTTTGCTACTAAATACTTTGCTGCAGATATTAAGTTATCCAGGTGTGGTTGAATTGACAACTCAACTGCTAATACTTGAGAATATTCTTTGGCTCCCCTTGTGTCGAATCAATAAATTTGGGTTGAATACTCTACCCTCGAAAACTGTTGCGATCCACTATACTTGTGGGTTATCAAGACTATTTTCTGGCGCCGTTGCCGGGGAGCATAGCTCTATTCTTTGAGTCACTTGGGATTTATATCTGTTGGTCACTATGAAGAACTTGAAAGACGCAAAAACAAAAATTTATCCCTCAACTACGAGGGGAGGTAAGGAACTGCCATCTAGCTCTGCACTTGATTCACCTTCTGTTTTGAGTAAGCTTGCGACACCTAAACCTGCTTCTGCTATTAATTCTGATATGTCGCATGTTATTGATGATGCCACTTCTGCTATGCATGATACTTATGATGAAACTACTTCTATGCTTGATACTACTGTGCCACTTGGTGAATTTCTTGATGAACAACTTGCTAGGGTTAGAGAGAATGAAATTATTGAAACTGATAATATTGAAGATAGTGATGATGAAGGCTCTCCCCCTAATAAATATGAATTACCTATTGTGCCTGAGGGTTATGTTCTGGATGAAGAATCTGCTAGAGCTATTTTAGCTTGCAATGATAGATATGATCTTAATAAGTTATTAGCTAAATGGAAGCAGCAATCTCTTAATGCTAGAATGAAACCTGACCCTGCTTTTGCTACTTCACCTATCTGTGTTACTGATAAGGATTATGAATTCTCTGTTGATCCTGATATAATTACTTTGGTTGAATCTGATCCTTTTTATGGCTATGAATCTGAAACTGTTGTGGCACATCTTACTAAATTAAATGATATAGCCACCCTGTTCACTAATGATGAGAGAACTCGCTACCTTTATATCCTTAAAATATTTCCGTTCTCATTAAAGGGTGATGCTAAGATATGGTTTAATTCTCTTGATCCTGGTTGTGTGTGTAGTCCCCAGGATATGATTTATTACTTCTCTGCTAAATATTTCCCTGCTCATAAGAAACAAGCTGCTTTAATGGACATATATAATTTTGTGCAAATTGAAGAAGAGAGTCTCCCACAAGCTTGGGGGAGGCTTCTCCAATTACTTAATGCTTTGCCTGATCATCCTCTTAAGAAAAATGAAATACTTGATATCTTTTATAATGGACTAACCGATGCTTCCAGTGATTACCTGGATAGTTGTGCTGGTTCTGTTTTCAGGGAAAGAACACCGGATGAAGCTGAGATTCTATTGAATAATATGTTGACAAATGAAAATAATTGGACACTTCCTGAGTCAACTCCTGAGCCTATTCCAAAACCAACTCCGAAGAAGAGAGGTGTTTGATACGTCTCCAACGTATCTATAATTTTTTATTGTTCCATGCTATTATATTATCCATCTTGGATGTTTAATGGGCTTTATTAAACACTTATATATTATTTTTGGGACTAACCTATTGACCCAGAGCCCAGTGCCAGTTCCTGTTTTTTCCCTTGTTTCAGTGTTTTGAAGAAAAGGTATATCAAACAGAGTCGAAACGGAATGAAACCTTCTGGAGAAGTTATTTTTGGAAGGAAAGCAACCCGGGGGACTTGGAGTCCACATCAAGGAAGCAACGAGGAAGGCACGAGGCAGGGGGGCGCGCCCATCCCCCTGGGCGCGCCCTCCACCCTCGTGGGGCCCTCGTGGCTCCCCTGACGTACTTCTTTCACCTATATATACCCATATACCCTAAAACGATCGAGGAACAGAATAGATCGGGAGTTCTGCCGCCGCAAGCCTCTGTAGCCACCAAAAACCAATCGGGACCCTGTTCCGGCACCCTGCCGGAGGGGGAGCCCTCATCGGTGGCCATCTTCATCATCTCGGCGCTCTCCATGACGAGGAGGGAGTAGTTCACCCTCGGGGCTGAGGGTATGTCCCAGTAGCTATGTGTTTGATCTCTCTCTCTCTCATGTTCTTGATTTGGCACGATCTTGATGTATCGCGACCTTTGCTATTATAGTTGGATCTTATGTTGCTTCTCCCCCTCTACTCTCTTGTAATGGATTGAATTTTCCCTTTGAAGTAATCTTATCGGATTCAGTCTTTAATGATTTGAGAACACTTGATGTATGTCTTGCCGTGCGTATCTGTGGTGACAATGGGATATCACGTGATTCACTTGATGTATGTTTTGGTGATCAACTTGCAGGTTCCGCCCATGAACCTATGCATAGGGGTTGGCACACGTTTTCGTCTTGATTCTCCGGTAGAAACTTTGGGGCACTCTTTGAGGTTCTATGTGTTGGTTGAATAGATGAATCTGAGATTGTGTGATGCATATCGTATAATCATACCCACGGATACTTGAGGTGACATTGGAGTATCTAGGTGACATTAGGGTTTTGGTTGATTTGTGTCTTAAGGTGTTATTCTAGTACGAACTCTAGGGCTGTTTGTGACACTTATAGGAATAGCCCAATGGATTGATTGGAAAGAATAACTTTGAGGTGGTTTCGTACCCTACCATAATCTGTTCATTTTTTCTCCGCTATTAGTGACTTTGGAGTGACTCTTTGTTGCATGTTGAGGGATAGTTATATGATGCAATTATGTTATTATTGTTCAGAGAACTTGCACTAGTGAAAGTATGAACCCTAGGCCTTGTTTCCTAGCATTGCAATACCGTTTACGCTTACTTTTACCACTTGTTACCTTGCTGTTTTTATATTTTCAGATTACAAAAACCTATATCTACCATCCATATTGCACTTGTATCATCATCTCTTCGCCGAACTAGTGCACCTATACAATTTACCATTGTATTGGGTGTGTTGGGGACACAAGAGACTCTTTGTTATTTGGTTGCAGGGTTGTTTGAGATAGACCATCTTCATCCTACGCCTCCCACGGATTGATAAACCTTAGGTCATCCACTTGAGGGAAATTTGCTACTGTCCTACAAACCTCTGCACTTGGAGGCCCAACAACGTCTACAAGAAGAAGGTTGTGTAGTAGACATCAAGCTGTTTCTGGCGTCGTTGCCGGGGAGGTGAGTGCTTGAAGGTATATCTTTAGATATTGCAATCGAATCTTTTAGTTTGTTGTTTTATCACTAGTTTAGTCTATAAAAGAAAACTACAAAAAATGGAATTGAGTTTGCCTCATACGCTTCATCTTTTTAATATCTTTCGTGAGTATGATGGAAAGGAAAATTGTGCCAAAGTGTTAGAAGAAGAATTACATAGAATGCTTGGCATAAAATATTTGAATGATGAGCATGATTGCAATGTTGTTCGTATGAATTCCTTGAATATCCATGATGCTAATGATATGCAAAGCCACAAGCTTGGGGATGCTATGTTTGATGAAGATGATATTTTTTGTCCCCCAAGTTTTGATGAGCAAATTTATTATGATGAAAGCATGCCTCCTTTCTATGATGATTATTGTGATGACACATATGCTATAAAGAATAATGATAACCATGAAACTTGTCATCTTGATCATAATTTTCAATCACATGATAGTTATTTTGTTGAGTTTGCTCCCACTATTCCGAATGAGAAGAATTTTGCTTATGTGGAGAGTAGTGAATTTTATATGCAAGTAGATCATGAAAAGAATGCTTTAGGTGCTGGTTATATTGTTGAATTCATTCATGATGCTACTGAAAATTATTATGAGGGAGGAATATATGCTTGTAGGAATTGCAATAATATCAAGTTTCCTCTCTATGTGCTTAAAGTTTTGAAGTTATGCTTGTTTTACCTTCCTATGCAAGTTGATTCTTGTTCCCATAAGTTGTTTGCTCACAAAATCCCTATGCATAGGAAGTGTATTATACTTAAATGTGCTAGTCATATTCTTCATGATGCTCCCTTTATGTTTCATTTCCTCTCTTTTATGTGAGCATCATTGAAATCATCATGCCTAGCTAGGGGCGTTAAACGTTACCGCTTGTTGGGAGGCAACCCAATTTTATTTTATTTTCTTGGTTTTTGGTTCTGTTTAGGAATAAATAATCCATCTAGCCTCTGTTTAGAATTTGTTTTATGTTTTAATTAGTGTTTGTGCCAAGTAGAACCTTTGGGAAGACTTGGGTGAAGTCTTTATGATCATGCTGTAAAAAACAGAAACTTTAGCGCTCACGAGATTAGCTTCAAATTTTTACTGGAGAATCCTATTTAGTTGATTATTTTTGCAGATGATTACTAGACAAATTCCTCAGGTCCACCAATTTAGTTTAGAATTTTTGGAGTTCCAGAAGTTTGCATTAGTTACAGATTACTACAGACTGTTCTGTTTTTGACATATTCTGTTTTCTATGTATTGTTTGCTTATTTTGATGAATCTATGGCTAGTAAAATAGTTTATAAACCATAGAGAAGTTGTAATACAGTAGGTTTAACACAAATATAAATAAATAATGAGTTCATTACAGTACCTTGAAGTGGTGTTTTGTTTTCTTTCGCTAACGTAGCTCACGAGTTTTCTGTTAAGTTTTGTGTTGTGAAGTTTTCAAGTTTTGGGTAAAGATTCGATGGACTATGGAATAAGGAGTGGCAAGAGCCTAAGCTTGGGGATGCCCAAGGCACCCCAAGGTAATATTCAAGGACAACCAAGAGCCTAAGCTTGGGGATGCCCCGGATGGCATCCCCTCTTTCGTCTTCGTTCATCGGTAACTTTACTTGGAGCTATATTTTTATTCACCACTTGATATGTGTTTTGCTTGGAGCGTCATTTTATTTTCTTTAGATTTGCTTGCTGTTTGAATAAAGTACCAAGATCTGAAATTATTAAATGGGAGAGTCTTCACATAGTTGCATAATTATACAACTACTCATTGATTTTCACTCATATCTTTTGGAGTAGTTTGTTGTTTGCTCTAGTGCTTCACTTATATCTTTTAGAGCACAATGGTGGTTTTATTTTGAAGAAATAGATGAACTCTCGTGCTTCACTTATATTATTTTGAGAGTCTTTAGAACAGCATGGTAATTTGCTTTGGTTATGAATTTAGTCCTAATATGATAGGGCATCCAAGAGGGATATAATAAAAACTTTCATATAAAGTGCATTGAATACCATGAGAAGTTTGATTCTTTATGATTGTTTTGAGATATGAAGATGGTGATATTAGAGTCATGCTAGTTAAGTAGTTGTGAATTTGAGAAATACTTGTTCTAAAGTTTGTGATTCCCGTAACATGCACGTATGGTGAACCGTTATGTGATGAAGTCGGAGCATGATTTATTTATTTATTGTCTTCCTTATGAGTGGCGGTCGGGGACGAGCGATGGTCTTTTCCTACCAATCTATCTCCCTAGGAGCATGCGCGTAATACTTTGCTTTGATAACTAATAGATTTTTGCAACAAGTATATGAGTTCTTTATGACTAATGTTGAGTCCATGGATTATACGCACTTTCTTTCTTCCACCATTGCTAGCCTCTCTAATACCGCGCACCTCTTCGTCGGTACCATATACCCACCATATACCTTCCTCAAAACAGCCACCATACCTACCTATTATGGCATTTCCATAGCCATTCCGAGATATATTGCCATGCAACTTACCACAGTTCTGTTTATTATGACACGCTCCATCATTGTCATATTGCTTTGCATGATCATGTAGTTGACATTGTATTTGTGGAAAATCCACCGTTCATAATTCTTTCATACATGTCACTCATGAGTCATTGCACATCCCGGTACACCGCCGGAGGCATTCATATAGAGTCATATTTTTTTCTAAGAATCGAGTTGTAATTCTTGAGTTGTAAGTAAATAAAAGTGTGATGATCTACATTATTAGAGCATTGTCCCAGTGAGGAAAGGATGATGGAGACTATGATTCCCCCACAAGTCGGGATGAGACTCCGGACGAAAAATAAATAAATAAAAGAGGCCAAAGAAGCCCAAATAAAAAAAAGAGAAAAAAGAGGCCATAAAAAAGGAGAAGGCCCAAACAAGAAAATAAAAAAAATGAGAGAAAAAGAGAGAAGGGACAATGCTACTATCCTTTTACCACACTTGTGCTTCAAAGTAGCACCATGATCTTCATGATAGAGAGTCTCCTATGTTGTCACTTTCATATACTAGTGGGAATCTTTCATTATAGAACTTGGCTTGTATATTCCAATGATGGGCTTCCTCAAAATGCCCTAGGTCTTCGTGAGCAAGCGAGTTGGATGCACACCCACTTAGTTTCTTTTGTTGAGCTTTCATACAATTATAGCTCTAGTGCATCCGTTGCATGGCAATCCCTACTCACTCACATTGATATCTATTGATGGGCATCTCCATAGCCCGTTGATATGCCTAGTTGATGTGAGACTATCTTCTACTTTTTGTCTTCTCCACAACCACCATTCTATTCCACCTATAGTGCTATGTCCATGGCTCACGCTCATGTATTGCGTGAAGATTGAAAAAGTTTGAGAACATCAAAAGTATGAAACAATTGCTTGGCTTGTCATCGGGGTTGTGCATGATTTAAATATTTTGTGTGATGAAGATAGAGCATAGCCAGACTATATGATTTTGTAGGGATAGCTTACTTTGGCCATGTTATTTTGAGAAGACATGATTGCTTTGTTAGTATGCTTGAAGTATTATTGTTTTCATGTCAATATTAAACTTTTATCTTGAATCTTATGGATCTGAATATTCATGCCACAATAAAGAAAATTACATTAAGAAATATGTTAGGTAGCATTCCACATCAAAAATGCTGTTTTTATCATTTACCTACTCGAGGACAAGCAGGAATTAAGCTTGGGGATGCTGATACGTCTCCAACGTATCTATAATTTTTTATTGTTCCATGCTATTATATTATCCATCTTGGATGTTTCATGGGCTTTATTACACACTTTTATATTATTTTTGGGACTAACCTATTGACCCAGAGCCCAGTGCCAGTTCCTGTTTTTTTCCATTGTTTCAGTGTTTCGAAGAAAAGGAATATCAAACGGAGTCGAAACGGAATGAAACCTTCTGGAGAAGTTATTTTTGGAAGGAAAGCAACCCGGGGGACTTGGAGTCCACGTCAAGGAAGCAACGAGGAAGGCACGAGGCAGGGGGGCGCGCCCACCCCCCGGGCGCGCCCTCCACCCTCGTGGGGCCCTCGTGGCTCCCCTGACGTACTTCTTTCACCTATATATACCCATATACCTTAAAACGATCGAGGAACAGAATAGATTGGGAGTTCCGCCGCCGCAAGCCTCTGTAGCCACCAAAAACCTATCGGGACCCTGTTCCGGCACCCTGCCGGAGGGGGGAGCCCTCACCGGTGGCCATCTTCATCATCCCGGCGCTCTCCATGACGAGGAGGGAGTAGTTCACCCTCGGGGCTGAGGGTATGTACCAACTATGTGTTTGATCTCTCTCTCTCTCTCTCTCTCTCTCTCTCGTGTTCTTGATTTGGCACGATCTTGATGTATCGCGAGCTTTGCTATTATAGTTGGATCTTATGTTGCTTCTCCCCCTCTACTCTCTTGTAATGGATTGAGTTTTCCCTTTGAAGTAATCTTATCGGATTGAGTCTTTAATGATTTGAGAACACTTGATGTATGTCTTGCCGTGCGTATCTGTGGTGACAATGGGATATCACGTGATTCACTTGATGTATGTTTTGGTGATCAACTTGCGGGTTCCGCCCATGAACCTATGCATAGGGGTTGGCACACGTTTTCGTCTTGATTCTCGGGTAGAAACTTTGGGGCACTCTTTGAGGTTCTATGTGTTGGTTGAATAGATGAATCTGAGATTGTGTGATGCATATCGTATAATCATACCCACGGATACTTGAGGTGACATTGGAGTATCTAGGTGACATTAGGGTTTTGGTTGATTTGTGTCTTAAGATGTTATTCTAGTACGAACTCTAGGGCTGTTTGTGACACTTATAGGAATAGCCCAATGGATTGATTGGAAAGAATAACTTTGAGGTGGTTTCGTACCCTACCATAATCTCTTTGTTTGTTCTCCGCTATTAGTGACTTTGGAGTGACTCTTTGTTGCATGTTGATTGATAGTTATATGATCCAATTATGTTATTATTGTTGAGAGAACTTGCACTAGTGAAAGTATGAACCCTAGGCCTTGTTTCCTAGCATTGCAATACCGTTTACGCTCGCTTTTACCACTTGTTACCTTGTTGTTTTTATATTTTTCAGATTACAAAAACCTATATCTACCATCCATATTGCACTTGTATCATCATCTCTTCGCCGAACTAGTGCACCTATACAATTTACCATTGTATTGGGTGTGTTGGGGACACAAGAGACTCTTTGTTATTTGGTTGCAGGGTTGTTTGAGAGAGACCATCTTCATCCTACGCCTCCCACGGATTGATAAACCTTAGGTCATCCACTTGAGGGAAATTTGCTACTGTCCTACAAACCTCTGCACTTGGAGGCCCAACAACGTCTACAAGAAGAAGGTTGTGTAGTAGACATCAGTGTTCTATTTCTCAGTCCTGAAGATATGCAAGAGGCAAAGAAATCTATGAAAGAAAAAGGTATTAAAGCTGAAGATGTTAAGAATTTACCTCCTATTGAAGAAATACATGGTCTTAATTTACCACCTGTTGAAGAAACATATGATCTTAATCCTTCACCTATTGAAGAAACACATGGTCTTGTTAACCCAACACAGGTGTAGTAAAGGTAAATTCTCTCTATAGATATGATAAAGCTGAAATCCCTCCTACTAAGTTTGCCAGCCAATGTTTGGATGAATTCGATAACTTTATGGTTAAGCAAGAAGATTTTAATGCTTATTTTGGTAGACAACTAAAACAAAATGCTTATATGATTGAACACTTGGCTGATTATATGTCTAGAGTTAAAGGTGAACTTAAACTCATTAGTAAACATGCTTCTATGGTTACCACTCAAGTAGAACAAGTACTTAAAGCTCAAAATGATTTGCTCAATGAAATGAATAGTAAGAAAAATGATTTTGCTGATAGAGTGGCTACTAGAACTGGTAAAATGACTCAGGAACCTTTGTATCCTGAAGACCATCCTAAGAGAATTGAGCAGGATTCTCAGAGAAATAATATTGATGCACCTAGTTCTTCTAAAAAGAAGAAAAAGAAAAATGATAGGACTTTGCATGCTTCTAGTGAACCTATTGCTGAAACACCTGGGAATCCAAATGATATTTCTATTTCTGATGCTGAAACACAATCTGGTAATGAACATGAACCAAGTGAAAATGTTAATGATAATGTTCATGATGATGCTCAACCTAGCAATGATAATGATGTAGAAATTGAACCTGCTGTTGATCTTGATAACCCACAATCAAAGAATCAATGTTATGATAAGAGAGACTTTGTTGCTAGGAAACATGGTAAAGAAAGAGAACCTTGGGTTCAGAAACCCATGCCTTTTCGTCCCAAACCATCCAAGAAAAAGGATGATGAGGATTTTGAGCGCTTTGCTGAAATGATTAGACCTATCTTTTTGCGTATGCGATTAACTGATATGCTCAAAATGAATCCTTATGCTAAGTATATGAAAGAAATTGTTACTAATAAAAGAAAGATACCGAAGCTAAAATTTCCACCATGCTTGCTAATTATACTTTTAAGGGTGGAATACCTAAGAAACTAGGAGATCCAGGGGTACCCACTATACCATGCTCCATTAAAAGAAACTACGTTAAAACTGCCTTATGTGACCTTGGAGCCGGTGTTAGTGTTATGCCTCTCTCTTTATATCGTAGACTTGACTTGAATAAGTTGACACCTACTGAAATATCTTTGCAAATGGCTGATAAATCAACTGCTATACCTGTCGGTATTTGTGAGGATGTGCCTGTTGTGGTTGCAAACGTTACTATTTTGACGGACTTTGTTATTCTTGATATTCCCGAGGACGATAGTATGTCTATTATTCTTGGAAGACCTTTTTTGAATACTAGAGGGGCTGTTATTGATTGCAACAAAGGCAATGTCACTTTTCATGTTAATGGTAATGAGCATACGGTACACTTTCCGAGGAAACAACCTCAACTCCACAGTATCAATTCTATTGAAAAAATTCCATCGATTATTTTTGGAGGTTTTGAATTTCCTCTTCCTACTGTCAAGAAGAAATATGATATTCTTATTATTGGGGATGTGCATATCCCCGTTGAGGTAACATAGTGTCATTCAAAATTTCTCCGGTTTCATGCGATTCTTAATGAGTTTGTTAACAAGACCTGATCAACCTTGTTAGTGGATTCCTTTTGATGAGCATGAGATGGATGAAATTAGAAAGCACAACCTTTTGTACCCTCCTTTTACTTTCTGTTATTTAGTTGAAATAAAGTAAAAATAGCATTTTCCTGTCTGTTTTCTGAATTATTCGTGCAACATAAAAATACCCCGAAAATAAAAGTTCTCCAAATGCCCTGAAAATGGAATATGAATTTTTCTGGAATATTTGAGAATATCTGGCACTGAGAACACAGCAGGGGGAGCAAGCACCTGGCCACGAGGGTCCAGGGCGCGCCCACCCCTACAGGGCGCGCCCCCTGCCTCGTGGGCCCATGGTGGTGTTGGAAATATGCCCTAGAGGCAATAATAAATTGGTTATTATTATATTTCCTTGTTCATGATAATCGTTTATTATCCATGCTAGAATTGTATTGATAGGAAACTCAGATACATGTGTGGATACATAGACAACACCATGTCCCTAGTAAGCCTCTAGTTGACTAGCTCGTTGATCAATAGATGGTTACGGTTTCCTGACCATGGACATTGGATGTCGTTGATAACGGGATCACATCATTAGGAGAATGATGTGATGGACAAGACCCAATCCTAAGCCTAGCACAAGATCGTGTAGTTCGTTTGCTAAGAGCTTTTCTAATGTCAAGTATCATTTCCTTAGACCATGAGATTGTGCAACTCCCGGATACCGTAGGAATGCTTTGGGTGTACCAAACGTCACAACGTAACTGGGTGGCTATAAAGGTGCACTACATGTATCTCCGAAAGTGTCTGTTGGGTTGGCACGAATCGAGACTGGGATTTGTCACTCCGTGTAAACGGAGAGGTATCTCTGGGCCCACTCGGTAGGACATCATCATAATGTGCACAATGTGACCAAGGAGTTGATCACGGGATGATGTGTTACGGTACGAGTAAAGAGACTTGCCGGTAACGAGATTGAACAAGGTACCGAGATACCGACGATCGAATCTCGGGCAAGTAACATACCGATGGACAAAGGGAATTGTATACGGGATTGATTGAATCCCCGACATCGTGGTTCATCCGATGAGATCATCGTGGAACATGTGGGAGGCAACATGGGTATCCAGATCCCGCTGTTGGTTATTGGCCGGAGAACGTCTCGGTCATGTCTGCATGGTTCCCGAACCCGTAGGGTCTACACACTTAAGGTTCGATGACGCTAGGGTTATAGGGAATAGATATACGTGGTTACCGAATGTTGTTCGGAGTCGCGGATGAGATCCCGGACATCACGAGGAGTTCCGGAATGGTCCGGAGGTAAAGATTTATATATGGGAAGTCCTGTTTTGGTCACCGGAAAAGTTTCGGGTGCTATCGGTAACGTACCGGGACCACCGGGAGGGTCCCGGGGGTCCACCAGGTGGGGCCACCGGCCCCAGAGGGCTGCGTGGGCCAAGTGTGGGAAGGGACCAGCCCCTAGGTGGGCTGGTGCGCCTCCCACAAGAGGCCCAAGGCGCAGGGAAGGGGGGAAGGGGGAAACCCTAGGCTCAGATGGGCCTAAGGCCCACCTAGTGGTGCGCCCCCCTCTCTCCCCCTCTGGCCGTCCCCCTAGATGCATCTAGGGCTGGCCGCACCTCTTGGGGGGGAAACCCTAGATGGGGGCGCACCCCCTCCCCCTCCCCTATATATAGTGGGGGTTTGGGGCTGCCATACACATGAGAACATCTCTCTCTTGGCGCAGCCCTACCCCTCTCTCTCCTCGTCTCTCGCAGTGCTTGGCGAAGCCCTGCTGGAGTGCCACGCTCCTCCATCACCACCATGCCGTTGTGCTGCTGCTGGACGGAGTCTTCCCCAACCTCTCCCTCTCTCCTTGCTGGATCAAGGCGTGGGAGGCGTCACCGGGCTGCACGTGTGTTGAACGCGGAGGCGCCATGGTTCGGCGCTTAGATCGGAATCAACCGCGATCTGAATTGCTACGAGTACGACTCCTTCATCCGCGTTCTTGCAACGCTTCCGCATCGCGATCTACAATGGTATGTAGATGCACTCCCCTTCCCCTCGTTGCTAGATTACTCCATAGATTGATCTTGGTGATGCGTAGAAAATTTTGAATTTCTGCTACGTTCCCCAACAGTGGCATCATGAGCTAGGTCTATGCGTAGTTTCTATGCACGAGTAGAACACAAAGTAGTTGTGGGCGTCAATTTTGTCAATTTACTTGCCGTTACTAGTCTTATCTTGATTCAGCGGCATCGTGGGATGAAGCGGCCCGGACCGACCTTACACGTACTCTTACGTGAGACAGGTTCCACCGACTGACATGCACTAGTTGCATAAGGTGGCTAGCAGGTGTCTGTCTCTCCCACTTTAGTCGGATCGGATTCGATGAAAAGGGTCCTTATGAAGGGTAAATAGAAATTGGCATATCACGTTGTGGCTTTTGCCTAGGTAAGAAACGTTCTTGCTAGAAACCCATAGCAGCCACGTAAAACATGCAACAACAATTACAGGACGTCTAACTTGTTTTTGCAGGGTATGCTATGTGATGTGATATGGCCAAAAGGATGTGATGAATGATATATGTGATGTATGAGATTGGTCATGTTCTTGTAATAGGAATCACGACTTGCATGTCGATGAGTATGACAACCGGCAGGAGCCATAGGAGTTGTCTTAATTTATTGTATGACCTGCGTGTCAATGAAAACGCCATGTAATTACTTTACTTTATTGCTAACCGTTAGCCATAGTAGTAGAAGTAATAGTTTGCGAGACAACTTCATGAAGACACAATGATGGAGATCATGATGATGGAGATCATGGTGTCATGCCAGTGACGAAGGTGATCATGCCGCGCCTCGAAGATGGAGATCAAAGGCGCAGGATGATATTGGCCATATCACGTCACTTTATGATTTGCATGTGATGTTTGTCATGTTTACATCTTATTTGCTTAGAACGACGGTAGCATAAATAAGATGATCCCTCACTAAAATTTCAAGAGACGTGTTCCCCCTAACTGTGCACCGTTGCGAAGGTTCGTTGTTTCGAAGCACCACGTGATGATCGGGTGTGATAGATTCTAACGTTCGAATACAACGGGTGTTGACGAGCCTAGCATGTACAGACATGGCCTCGGAACACATGCGAAACACTTAGGTTGACTTGACGAGCCTAGCATGTACAGACATGGCCTCGGAACACAAGAGATCGAAAGGTCGAACATGAGTCATATAGTAGATGCGATCAACATGGAGATGTTCACCGATGATGACTAGTCCGTCTCACGTGATGATCGGACACGGCCTAGTTTGACTCGGATCATGTATCACTTAGATGACTAGAGGGATGTCTATCTGAGTGGGAGTTCATTAAATAATCAGATGAACTTAATTATCATGAACATAGTCAGAAGGTCTTTGCAAATTATGTCATAGATTACGCTTTAGTTCTACTGTTTAAGATATGTTCCTAGAGAAAAATTTAGTTGAAAGTTGATAGTAGCAATTATGCGGGCTGGGTCCGTGAACTAAGGATTGTCCTCAGTGCTGCACAGAAGGCTTATGTCCTTAATGCACCGCTCGGTGTGCTGAACCTCAGCGTCGTCTGTAGATGTTGCGAAACATCTGACATACACGTTTTGATGACTACGTGATAGTTCAGTGCGTAATGCTAACGGTTTAGAATTGTGGCACCAAAGACGTTTTTGAAACGTCGCAGAACATATGAGATGTTCCGAAGACTGAAATTGGGATTTCAGACTAGTCCCCACGTCAAGAGGTATGAGACCTCTGACAAGTTTCTTAAGCCTGCAGACTAAGGGAGAAAAGCTCAATCGTTGAGCATGTGCTCAGATTGTCTGAGTACCACAATCGCTTGAATCGAGTGGGAGTTAATCTTCCAGATGAGATAGTGATGGTTCTCCATAGTCACTGCCACCAAGCTATTAGAGCTTCGTGATGAACTATAACATATCAGGGATAGATATGATGATCCTTGAGCAACTCGCGATGTTTGACACCGCGAAAATAGAAATCAAGAAGGAGCATCAATTGTTGATGGTTAGTAAAACCACTAGTTTCTAGAAGGGCAAGGACAAAAAGGATACTTCATGAAACAGCAAATCATTTGCTGCTCTAGTGAAGAATCCCAAGGTTGAACCCAAACCCGAGACTAAGTGCTTCTGTAATGAGGGAAACGGTCACTGAAGCAAAACTGCGCTAGATACTTGGTAGATGAGAAGGCAGGCAAGGTCGACAGAAGTATATTGGATATACATTATATGAATGTGTACTTTACTAGTACTCCTAGCAGCACCAGGGTATTAGATACCGGTTCGGTTGCTAAGTGTTAGTAACTCGAAATAAAAGCTGCGGAATAAATGGAGACTAGCTAAAGGTGAGATGACGATATGTGTTGGAAGTGTTTCCAAGGTTGATGTGATCAAGCATCGCATGCTCCCTCTACCATCGAGATTTGTGTTAAACCTAAATAATTGTTATTTGGTGTTTGCGTTGAGCATAAACATGATTGGATTATGTTTATCGCAATACGGTTATTCATTTAAGGAGAATAATGGTTACTCTGTTTATTTGAATAATACCTTCAATGGTCTTGCACCTAAAATGAATCTCGATCGCAGTGATACACATGTTCGTGCCAAAAGATATAAAATAGTAATGATAGTACCACATACTTGTGGCACTGCCATTTGAGTCATATTGGTATAGAACGCATGAAGAAGCTCCATGTAGATGGATCTTTGGACTCACTCATTTTTGAAAGGATTGAGACATGCGAACCATGTCTATTGGTATATATGCGTGAAGAAACTCCATGCAGATGGATCGTTTGGACTCACTTGATTTTGAATCACTTGAGACATGCAAATCATACCACATGGGCAAGATGACTGAAAAGCCTCGTTTTCAGTAAGATGGAACAAGAGAGCAACTTGTTGGAAGTAATACATTTGATGTGTGTAGTCCAATAAGTGCTGAGGCACGCAGTGGATATCGATATGTTCTTACTTCACAGATGATTTGAGTAGATGCTGAGAATATTTACTTGATGAAACACAAGTCTGAATTATTGAAAGGTTCAAGTAATTTCAGAGTGAAGTTGAAGATCGTCGTGACAAGAGGATAAAATGTCTATGATATGATCATAGAGATATCTGAGTTACGAGTTTGGCACACAATTAAGAAATTATGGAAAGTGTTTCACAATTAATACCGCCTGGAACACCACAATGTGATGGTGTGTCCGAACATCATAACTGCACCCTATTGGATATGGTGCATACCATGATGTCTCTTTACCACTATCGTTTATGGGTTAGGCATTAGAGACAACCGCATTCACTTTAAATAGGGCACCACGCAATTCCGTTGAGACGACACCGTTTAGAGAAACCTAAGTTGTCGTTTCTTAAAAGTTTGGGGCTGCGATGCTTATGTGAAAAAGTTTCAGGCTGATAAGCTCGAACCCAAAGCGGATAAATGCATCTTCATAGAATACCCAAAACAGTTGGGTATACCTCCTATTTCAGATCTGGAAGCAAAAGTAATTGCTTCTAGAAACGGGTCTTTTCTCGAGGAAAAGTTTCTCTCGAAGGAATTGAGTGGGAGGATGGTGGAGACTTGATAAGGTTATTGAACCGTCACTTCAACTAGTGTGTAGCAGGGCACAGGAAGTTGTTCCTGTGGCACCTACACCAATTGAAGTGGAAGCTTATGATAGTGATCATGAAACTTCGGATCAAGTCACTACCAAACCTCGTAGGTCGACAAGGACATGTACTACTCCTGAGTGGTACGGTAATCCTGTCTTAGATATCATGTTGTTAGACAATACTGAACCTACGAGCTATGGAGAAGCGATGGTGGGCCCATATTCCGACAAATGGTTAGAAGCCATGAAATCCGAGATAGGATCCATGTATCAGAACAAAGCATGGACTTTGGTGAACTTGCCCGATGATCGGCAAGCCATTGAGATAAATGGATCTTTAAGAAGAAGACGGACGTGGACGGTAATGTTACCGTCTATGAAGCTCGACTTGTGGCAAAGAGTATTTTCACAAGTTCAAGGAGTTGACTACGCTGAGATTTTCTCATCCGTAGCGATGCTTAAGTCCGTCGGAATCATGTTAGCATTAGCTGCATTTATGACATCTGGCAGATGGATGTCAAAACAAGTTTCCTTACCAGTTTTCGTAAGGAAAGGTTGTATGTGAAACAATCAGAAAGGTTTTGTCGATCCTAAGGATGCTAAAAGGTATGCTAGCTCTAGCGATCCTTCCATGGACTAGAGCAAGCATCTCGGAGTCAGAATATACGCTTTGATGGAGTGATCAAAGTTTTTGGGTTTATACAAAGTTTGTTAGAAACTTGTATTTACAATAAAGTGAGTGGGAACGCTACAACATTTCTGATAAGTATATGTGAATGACATATTGTTGATCCGAAATGATGTAAAATTTCTGGAAAGCATAAAGGGTTGTTTGAAAGGAGTTTTTCAAAGGAAGACCTGGATAAAGCTGCTTACATATTGGGCATCAAGATCTATAGAGATAGATCAAGACGCCTGATGATACTTTCAAAGAACGCACACCTTGACATGATTTTGAAAGAGTTCAAAATAGATCAGCAAAGAAGGAGTTCTTGGTTGTGTTACAAGGTGTGAGTATTGAGTAAGACTCAAGACCTGACCACAGTAGAAGAGAGAGAAAGGACGAAGGTCGTCCCCTATGCTTTAGACGTAGGCTCTACAGTATGCTATGCTGTGTACCGCACATGAAGTGTGCCTTGCCATGAGTTGGTCAAGGGGTACAATAGTGATCCGGGAATGGATCACATGACAGC